>NC_138108.1:18777500-21696250 GCF_964146895.1 Miniopterus schreibersii
TGTGGTTCTCAGCCGGGGAGATTTGGCTCTCAGGGGACATCTGGCAAAGTCTGGATATACTTTTGGATGTCATAACTCTGCAGGGCGGGAGGAGTGGTGTGTGTAACTGGCATTCAGTGGATACAGTCCAAGGATGCTGCTAAATATCTTACAAGGCACATGACAGCCTCCCACAACAAAGACTTATCCAGCCCAAAATATCGATAGTGCTGAGGCTGAAGAACCCTGCTATATACAGCCGCAATAAGACTTCTTCCTGTTTGAAAAGGACTGAGATAAGGTCTGCAGAGAGTTGTTTTCCAAGATTTATTAGTACAAAATTATTAATTGGCATTTTTTGCCAGCTAAAATTTTAAAATTTTCAAAAGGAAAGTAGCTTTACTATTTTTGATTATAGAAATAATACATGCTTATTATAAAATAATCCAGATAAACACAAAGGGGTTAAAAGGAAAGAGAAAATCATCCCTAATTCTGTCATTTGGAGATAAACATATGAGCATGTTGGTATATATTATTCAAGACTTTTTCTATGCATATATACAAACAGATACACACATTTTTGACAAAAATGAAATAAGGTATTTAATACAAAATATTTTATAATTTGCTTTATTCACTTAATATTTTATGAGCATCTTATAATTTATAAATAATGGAGCTATATCATAACTTATAAAGATTTCATAATATTTTGTTGTCTGGATAATCCTATTCATGAGCATTTCCATTGTTTCTAATTTTTGTTTTGTTTTTTAAGTTTCTTTATCTTTATTGTTGAGAATATTACAGATGTCCCCTTTTTATCCCCATTGATTCCCTTCACCCTGCATCCACTCCACCCCAGGCCTTCCCCAGACCAATGTCTGTGTCCATGGGTTATGCTTATAAACCTATAAGTTCTTTGATTAATCTCTCCCTGCCCATACCCCCTTCCTACCTTCCCTCTGAGATCCTTCAGTCTGTTCCATGCTTCTATGTCTCTGGATTCATTTTGTTCATCAATTTATTTTGTTTATTATATTCCACATATAAGTGAGATCATGTGGTACTTGTCTTTCTCTGACTGGCTTATTTCACTTAGCATAATACTTTCTAGTTCCCTCCATGCTGTGCCAAAGGATAAAAGACCCTTCTTTTTTTGTTTTTTGTTTTTTACAGCTGCATAGTACTCCATGGTGTAAATGTGCCACAGCTTTTTTTATCCACTCATCTACTGATGGGCATTTGGGCTGTTTCCAGATCTTAGCTATTGTAAATTGTGCTGCTATGAACATAGGGGTGCATAAGTTCTTTGTGATTGGTGTTTGGGGTTCCTTAGGATATATTCCTAGAAGTGGGATCACTGGGTCAAATGGCAGGTCAATTTTTAATCTTTTGAGGACACTCCATACTGCTTTCCATAGTGGCTGCCCCAGTCTGCATTCCCACCAGCAGTGTACGAGGGTGCCCTTTTCTCCACACCCTTGCCAGAACTTGTAGTTCATTGATTTGTTGTTTCTAATGTTTTAATATTATATTATATAAACAACTTTCAGTGAATATTGTTCATTTACTCTGTATTCATGCTCAATCATTTCCTTAGGATAAATTAGTAGAGTGGGATTACTGGGGTAAAGGAAATGTGATTCAAGTTGCCAAGTTGCCTTCCTGAATTTTGCACAATTACTAATGAGAACCAAATAATTAAAGATCTTAGTATGCTGGAATTCTCTGTCACCTCACTTTCAGATGATAGATACAATTCACAAGCCAAAAAAAAAAAAAAAAAAAAAAATCATATTAGGCTTAATTTTTTAAATTTTATGCCCTAGTATCAGAAAAAAAAATCATTCTTATCTCCTACACTCATTTAAATCTGATTCAGGAAAAAATATTTCAGATAAGGAAAAGGAACATTCATTGAGTTCTACTGTGTGCCATGCATTATATACAAGAAACTTGTGTTCTACCAACAACTTGAGTATTGGGCAGTATCTTCCTGCTTTCAGATGAGAACACTAAGAATTAGATACTCTCATTCAATATCACACACCTTATACCTGATAGAATCAGAATGTGGATGTAGTCCTTGCCTTTAAAACATTTACAGTCTACTATAAGTCAAAATGTGCCAGGGACACTTTCTGTATCCATATCATGTATGAGGAGATTAATGTTCAAATTATTACCCTGAGGATCTTAAGATTTTCTACCTGTAAAGAAATAATCAGCTATATTCAGGATATTGTCCTTACCAAAGCAGGAAGGTAAATCAATATATATTTGAAAAATACTTTCAATAAATAATGTTGAAAATGCAGAGATGTCCAATCTGTCTTTAGTAACCCAAAAAACTTAATCAGTTAATTGAAGTTTGTACTTGATAAATTTCTTATTTCAAAGAACCCGGGATACTTGCCTGTCGTCAACATGCAAGATATACTGCTCAAGTCAATATGCCATAAATATATATTTTTTTAGAAAACTGAGAAGCCAAGAAAAAAATCTCTGAGAGAATATTAGAGAGATCTCTTATTTAAACATTCTATTATGTCTTTTTATTTCCCTTCATCAGAATTCTTAAGTCTTCTTTTCACACTGTGTACTCTGGTTAAGTATGCCAGGGTCTTTAAAAGGAGAAAAAATTGGACAGGGCCCAGGCAAAGAGAGTGCAGACAATTAGTTTAAGAGTGAGATTTGCAAGATGGGAGAAAACCCATCTGGGAAAAATTATCTTTACATTGACCTCTGTGGTTTGAAACTCTACTTTATTCCATGACTTCGCATTCCACTTCTGGATAATTCGTTAGAAAACCACTAAAAGGTGTACAAGTGTATTCAGTGCCATACTGGTTTAGGTAATAAACAATTAAAAACAGAGTAAATGATCATCACTAAGGGATAAACATAAACTATGATACACAAAACTATGGAATAATATGCATCAGTTAAAAGAATATGTTCTGGATATGAATCTCTTGTTAAATATATGTCTTGTAAATATCTTTCGTGACTTGACTTTTCACTCTCCTTATGGTGACTTTTGATAAATAGAAATTCAAAGTACTGTAATTTATCACTTGTTTTACTTTATCCTTAGTGCTTTTTGTATCCTATTCATGGAATCTTTTTCTTCCCCATGAACATTAAGATATTATCCTTTGTGTTCTTCAAAAAAACTTTATTGCTTTATACTTCACATTAAAATCTACAGTACATTTAGAATTTATCTTTGAGTATGGTGTGAGGTAGGGGTTAAATTTATTTTTCATATGGCTATCCTTTGGACCCAGCATGATTTACTGTAAAGACCATTTTCTCCCACTGTTCCTCACTTTTAGCTTTATCACAAATTAAGTGATATATATGTATGAAATTTCTATATTTTCCATTGATCTATTTGTCTAATCTTATACCAATGCAAAATTGCCTTAATTCATTGATTACAGAGTCTTTTGAATAGAGTCAAAAGAGGATATACAAATGTCTAATAAACTTACTAAAAAGTGCTCAATGTTATTCATAATAAAGAAAAATATATATTAAAACCATAATGAGATACCACTACTTATCTACCAAAATGGTCAAAATATTTCTTTTAAAAAGACACAAAAAATACCAGGTGTTGACAAGGATGTGGAACAACTGGAGCTCTCATACACTCTGAATGTAAATTGGTGCAATCATTTTGGAAAGGTGTTTGGCAGTATCTACTAAGCTGGATATATGTATATCTTATCACCTAACAATGCCATTCCTAGAATATCATATACGCAACAGAAATGCTTACATAGATATACCAAAAGATACACACAAGAGTGTGCATTGCAGGCGTGTTCATAGTTATACCCCCCAAACGTCCATCATAGAATGAGTAAATAACTTGTGTTATATCCAGTTGATGAAAATGAGCAAACTTCCACTATATACAAAACACGGCTGAATCTTACAAGGTTAATGTTGAAAGACAGTAGACACAAAAGAGCATATACTCTGTAATTCCAAAGTACACAAACATGAACGAAAACATGATAATAGAAATTAGGTTAGTGACTGGGGGTTAAAAACAGGGAGGGACATGAGAGGGGATTCTTTGGTACTGGTAAGGTTCCATTTCTTAATTTTGGTGCTAGTTACAGGGGAAATGTTCACCTTATGAAAATTCTTTGAGCCGCATGACTTGTGCCCTTCTCTTAATATATATTATACTTTAATAAATATTTATTTAAAAATAAATCAGATATATATTGTTGGGTGCAAAATAATGAAATGTATATATATATAACTTTTATGTAGTACCCACAAAATAATACCACATATTTCTTTATGGACATATATAAATGCATATATTTCTCTGGGGAGGATATTTGGTGTCAGCATATATTGGCCATCTAGAACAAAGCCATTTAACTTGACTCTCTTATCACAATTCTTCTGGCTCTCTGCACACCTGTCTCCAGCTTCTGAAGGGTAGAAGGGAACCTATGCAATGTGGCTTTTTAACATGAGAATGTGTGAAAAAGGGAACCTTCATGCATTGTTGATGGGAATGCAGATTGATGTAGCCACTGTGGAAAACAGTATAGACTTTCCTTAAAAAATTAAAAATGGAACTCCCTTACAATCCAGCAATTCCACTTCTGGGAAAGTCTGAAGAAACCTGAAACACTGATTCGAAAGAATATATGCACCCCTGTGTTCAATGCAGTGTACTTATAACAGCCAAGATTGGGAAGCAGCCCAAGTGCCCATCAGTAGATGAGTAGATAAAAAAGCTGTGGTACATTTACATAATAGAATACTACTTAACCACAAAAAAGAAGGAAATCTTACCTTTTGCTATAGCATAGATGGACCTGGAGATTATTATGCTAAGTGAAATAAACCAGTCAAAGACAAATGCCATATGATCTCACTCATATGTGGAATCTAATGAACAAAAGAAACTAACAAACACTATAGAAACAGACTCAAAGGTACAGAAAATGGACTGACAGCTGTCAGAGAGAATAGGGGCTGGGGGCTGGGTGGAAAAGGTGAAGGGATTAAGCAAAAAACAACAAAAAAACCCCATCGACAATAGTATGATGATTACCAGAGGGGAAGGAGGGTGGGGGGAAGTAGAAGCGGGCACAGGAGGGATAAATGGTGATAGATGAAAACTTGACTTGGGGTGGTGAACACACAATACAATATACAGATGATGTATTATAGGCTTGTACACCTGAAACCTATATAATTTTATAAACCAATGTCACCCCAATAAATTCAATAAAAAAAAACAACCATGAGTAGTTAAAAAATAAATCCCTCTGTTAGTGTAAAGGCCAGAGTTGGTTTTCTAGCCTTGGATAATGGAGGCTCTGTTTTAATGTTTACATTGGAGAAAGGGCAATATTGCGCTATGGAACCAGAGACCGGCAGAGGGTGGAAATGCCTTAGAGCTCACAAGTTCTCGGCCTAAGCTGTCTATTAGATTCACCCGAAGGACTTTTACATTGAAACTGAATTTCAGGGGTGAAAGACAGACATTTGTGTTCCTCACATGCCTCCAGTGGATTCTGATGCTTGATGTGAGTTGAGAACCACTGATCTATTCAGTCCATTGATTTTCATCTGCCTAGGACTCTGTGGCCTGCCACAGAAATTTCAACTTTGTTCTGCTTTATGGTGTTCCATAAGCTCTTGGTTGAAGAGAGGGTTCTACTTCTAAAGGCTACAATACTGAGGACCACTGATGTCGTCTATGGAGCTTCCAGACATTCCTGTCTCTTCGCCTGGACTCGTAGGGTTGATCATTTGGCAGTAATGGCATGGAGACTGAAATACTTAACAGCTGTCTCAGGTTATACTCTGTATGTTCATCAGGTTCAACAACTGTGAAGGGAAGGGACTGGAAACAGGGTTGGGCAGGGGAAGCAGCTCAGTTGAGATGCAGGCCCAAAAAGGCCTTGACCACCCTGGCAGGAGTGCTGGAGTGAATTTTGCCTATCGGAGTCATGTCCGTGTGGGCTCTGGGGAAGAGTGTGACCTCGGTGAGGAGGGTCTTTGCAGCAGAAGCAGACCCTGAAATGACTGACAGCTAGAGTAGGACGGCTGCCAGCACACCTCCCTCCCATAAGTCCTGCCTTGAAGGGGAAGCTGAGCAGCACATCTTTGGATCTATAGGTCAGGCATGTAAATTTGGGGCTGTAGTGAATGGCTGTGGATTGATTATCTCTGATTCAAAATGAGGAAGGCATTAATGGGGGCAGTGTGAGCATCCTAAACCAGTGCCATGGCAATGAGGCCTCTCTCTCTGCTCCTGAAACTCCTCTTCTTGGGGCATCTCAGATGGCCAGCTTCCTTTTCACAGCTTCTTCTTGAGGGTAAAAAGGGCATTTTAGGCCTGGGATGGGGTTAGATAACATTGCAGAAAATAGGGTTCTGTCTTGACCTTTGTCTGCTACCTCTGTCTCCAGCAGAGGACTAACTTTAGCAAAAAGTTAGTTTCAGTTGTTGCAAATCCGGTTTAGTGTGCACTCAGCACCTAGCACATGCCGCCTTCTTCGCTACAGTTTGTGCATAGTCCCACATGCCCATGTTCTCATCTGAAAATTACCCTTTGACTGATTTTCTTTTCATGTTTCAACTTAACCTACTGGTTTATTTAAAGACTAAATGCTGAGAATATCGTTGTCTGAACTGAAAACGGTGAAATCCCTAGTATCTTGTTACTAATGTGGCAAAGCATGTTCTCATTGTGTTTAAAAGATACATTGCTATCGCCACTTTAATTATACTTGTAAAATGAATCTTTATGAGCAGGAATGCCTTTAGCTATGTTCCTATTTTAGGAGATGCAGCACAGGCCTTTTATATGGATGAGTAGATTAGATCTAGAGCAGGGAACCAACGTGAGTTAATTATCACTGATTGGTGCTTTATGCCAACCTCCGATCACAGACGTAGCTTAGAACAAGTAAACACACACTGTTTTCTACAAACTACAACATTCATTAACACACTTCTACATAGTCGCTTTCCATAACGAACATTTATATTTCATGGCTACATGATAACAGTTCTTAGAACTATTAAAACAAGCTTTTTAATATAAGAAATACCTTTGCAATAAGAAACTGGCCGAGAAACTCAGCTTTAAAATAAGGAACAATGAATTGATGCAATTTAAATTATGGTGAATGATATACAAATAATAACTTTTCTAACTATTTATCAAGATGAAATTTCTAACTGAAAGATGTGTCTGCTTAAACTACCTGTCTTGATTGTCTCCCAAACATTCAAGTTTTCTCATTAATCTGCTCGCTGAAGCGGGTAACTTGTGGCTTCAGTTATAACTGAAGCTAACCACAGGTGTGTTAGAATATGGAGCGTATTCGTTTCTGTTGCCACATTAACCGGACTTTAGGTTTCGACTAAGTTATCTGTTATGCATGTTTGCATTTTGGCAGAGACACAGACATCTAGAGTAAGCCCTGTGGCAGTGGCCTTAGGCAGGGGCAGATCCTAGAAAAGACGTGGGTAGAAGGGCACCCCCAAAACTGATGGATACCTCTAAAGCCACCCTATATTTCTGATCAGCACATGGAAAGTGATGGTCAGAGTTAGACAGATGGTGGCAAAATGATGGCGGGAGGGACTTGCCCAGAACTATTTCAGGTGTCACCATATTCCTTTGGCCTCCCAATTATACATAGTATACAATATGTAAGGGAGGCCTGGTCTTCAAAGATGCTATCTTTTGTTCAGAGATGAAGGGTAGGGCAGGGAGGCCCGTGGAGACTGGGCCACACTATGACTTTAGTGGGCCCTGCACCTGCTGTTGATAGTGGATAAGTGGGCAGAGCGCGGAGAGGTGTCCAGATGCAGTTTCAGAGTTCTGAGTTCCGTGTCTCAGCGCCATAAATTCAAAATAACAGGAGCAGTGTCAGCTACTCTAGTTGACAGTGAATCTGACCACTTCAGCTTCTGCAGGAAAAAAAAATAAATAAAAAGAAGTGTTCATCAGGGACATAGGTGCAGAGTAGCATCTGGTAGAACAGTCCATCATCATAGTAGCTGTTTGGAAAGATTATTTCAACAATTAAGGAGAAGAAAAGAGATTAGGTTCTAGGGATCAATTGTTCTTTGGAACCTGTTGCTTTAGGCAACTCGAAGGCCTCGGAGGGAGACCTATAAAGAAGGTAGGAAGAGTCTGAAATTAATGCTCCCCCAACCCATCAAGTCGCTTCCCTTGAGGGTAAGGCCTTTGAGTCTCCCTTCAAGTTCATATGCTGTTGCTGAAATAGTCTCCTTTTGAGGCTGGCCCTTTTACATCTGTTGTGACACTACTGCTGAGTGTACAGAAAAAGCAGAGCAAGAAGTCTCTTTGGACCTTAAGGAATCTATTTAATTTGTGATGGTTTGCATTTTGTTTGTGGGAGGAATAAAAACACAATAAGCCCTAGAAAATAACTGCTTCATCTCATCTTATAATTTATTCCACCAGGAGGTTGGAAATATGCCTCCAGATTGCCCTAGCACAATCTTTGAGGATTTGGTGGTTCATACTAGTGAAACTGAAGTCAGTGGAAAATTTCTACATGTGAGAATTACATAGGATTGGATCCTTTAAAACAACAACAACAAAACACACACACACACAGCCCTCACCCAACATTTCTGAATGTCTGGAAGTCCTGATCTGGAATCCAAAAAGTCCGAAAAGCTGGAAGTCGGAATCTATTGCATCAATTGCATTCCAAAGAATTTACGTGGTGTGTGTTTTAATACCAAAAAATATGGTTTGGTTAGACTTAGCTTACTCAGCCTCATTCCCTGAAAGATTTCTTCTTAATCGTTGCTTTAAAAAAAAAAGTCCCACTATAAATCATAAAAAAATGCACAGTGGGCTGATAGCTTGAATTTATCGTAAAAGTTTGGTTAAGAGAGAGTGTAGGCTGTGGTTTTTGAAAAGAACTAATGGGAAAGAACCAGTCTTTCTCTTTTTATGTCCCTTCTTCCTCTCTGCCTCCCTTCTTTCTCTTAGTTGCCTAAACTAACATAACTAAGACTAACAGTTTGCAAGATGCACTCTCTTTAGATATCTTGCCTATTCTTGCTCTCAGATGGCAATTGTGTACACACTGTTTTGGACAATTGTCTTGAAATCTGGAAACAGGTGTTGGGTTGAAAACCAGAAAGGTGCTAATTTTCAGTGTCTGGCCTTGCTGTTCTGATGGTCTCGGTGCTACTCTACATGGTCTGATGCTTCCCAAATAGTTACCCTGGCCTGGAATCACTCCCCCACTCACACCCATTTTCATCTAGTGTTTTCTTCCTTCAAAATCCATAGTTGCCATTCTTGTGGAAACCTAAGTGCAGGTAGGAGGAGGTAGAAATAGAGGGTTTAGGATGGACCTAGGGGTAGGCTTATGAAAAAGGGTGACGAGTCATTGGAGGGTGTAGGGATGGAGTGACCATCCATCCAAGTCACAATTATATGGAGTGGGGGAGGGACTGGTGGTACTGGAAGGATCCCAATTCAAACTAGGCTGGCCAATCAGTTAATTGAGGTTCTTCAGCAGAAGATGCCATTCAGCAATGCCAGTATTGATCCCAGGGGTGCTTAGTAATGGGTGCTCCTCATTCAAACTCCACATCCAAGCCATCAGCAAGTCCTATTGGCTCACAAAGATATTTAAAATCTAAAATATTCTCATCACCTCTGCCACTAACACCCAGTTGGAGTCACCATTTTTTTTTTACTTGGATATCAAAATGCCTCCTAACTGGTCTCCTTGCCTTTACCACCCATATTTCTCAGTCTCAACCTAGCAGCCAGAGTAATCCTGTGAAAACCCAGTCAGGTCATATCACCCCTCAGTGGTTCAGAGTAAAAGCCAAGTCCACACCCGGGTCTGCAGGGCTCTATACCGGTCTCTTGGTTCCCCTCATCCTCTGACATTATATCCTCTTGTCTCTCTGTCCTGATGCAATGGTCTATCTACTGTTTTCCTTTTCATTCTAGGCACCTCTCACCTCAGCACTTTGCTCTTCCCTCTGGCTGGGGCACCTTGCCCCCAGATTGCAATCCTTCAGGTCTTTGATCACAGGTCACCTTCCTGGTGAGTCTTCCCTGACCACACCTTTAAACATGACACCCCCAACTCTGGCTTGCTCTGGCCCTCTTTCCTGCCTTATTTTTCTCCATAGCACTTATCACTGTCTGATGTACTATATATTTTATTTTTTGGTTTATTTTCTATTTCTTCTCAGCAAAATATAAGCACATTTGCTTTATAATGTATCTCCAGATCTTAAAACAGTGCACAGCATATAGCAACACTTAATAAATATTTGCTGAATGAATGAATCAATGGGTTCATTGTACAGGCCCTCAGTAATGAGGGGGAACAAGACAGTTCAGCAAATGTTGGCAACAGTCAATGGGATTTTTAAGATCCCATTTCAGGGGGCCAAGGATAGGATTTTGGGAAAACAAAAGCACATTTGATATTGTCCACGTTTTCCAGGCACTCACAGTAGAGGGGTCATGTATAGGGTATTATCAGTTTGCCAGAGAATGATCAATGCTTATGGTCAAATAGGCTGAATACAACCAGAGGCTGGCACTTTAGAACTCTGTCCCTCCTGAGAATCTCTGAACAATCGCCGTTCCATTCATCCATCCATCCAGTCTTACAACAGTTATATATCAAATGGCTTTTCAAACCAACTTTTCATTGTTCAGATTTTCCTGAGCATCTCTCCTATAGAACTGTACATTTTTGTGAGCAGGAACCACCACACACCCCCATCAGCAAATCTCAAATCCTCCCATTCCATAATATGATGCCTTAAATAAGTGAACCTTGGACAGGAGACTGTGCCTTGTTCTGTTTTTATTTTTCTGTTTGCCTTTTTTTTTTCAATTATAGTTGACAAATAATATAATATTGGTTTCAGGTGTACAACAGTGATTAGACATGTGCCTTGTTCTTTCTAAGCTAAGCAAGAGAACAGTAAGAATGAATTCTGACCTTTCTAACAAGCACAGAACACTCAAAATGCTGCCCATGACTTGCTCATTTAATGTGTGGACTCCAAACAAGATGTCTGATCTCCTATGATCGATGCATTTTCTTTGGGACCTTGAGAAACCCAATCCCGGTCTTGACACTGGAAAAGAGGCTTTATTCCTGGTTATTGATTCCATTAATTGCTAGTTCTGTTTGTTGGTTGGTTGGTTGGTTGGTTTTGTCCCTCTCATGGACTTCACTTCTCTTCCTTGCACCATATTGCACTTGGTATTAAATAACTGTTACCTTCTTACATACAAAGCTCTAGAAATGGGCGTGTTAGTTCTCCTCCGAACAGATTTTAATTCCTCACTGTTTTAATCTGCTCAGGCTGCCGTAACAATGTGCTGCAGACTGGGTGGCTTGAACAACAGAGATTTATTTTCTCATAGTTCCCAACGCTAGAAGTCTGGGATTAGGCAGCCAGCATGGTGGGGTCCTGGTGAGAGCTCTCTTTCTCGCTTGCAGTCAGCTACCTTCTTACTGTGTCCTCATGTGGCTTTTCCTCAGTACACTCGAGTGGGGAGAGAGCTCTTTCTCTCTTCTTTTCAGAAGGCCATCACTACTATTAGATTAGGATTCCACCCTTGTGACCTCATTTAAACTTAATTACCTCCCTAAAGGTCCTATCTCTAAATATAGTCTTGGTGCAGGGGGCTTGGTTAATTTAGCAATGGGAAAATGTGGAAGCTGTTTTGTACTTTCTTAGTGAAATAAGACATAAAATATTGTATTTTATTTCTCTTATCAATGGTTATTAATTATTAATAAGTTGAAAATAATCAATGATAAGAAATGACAGCTTTCTCATTTGTGTCAGGCTCTAGATAAGCACCCCCAAATACTCTTGGATATGTATGGTTGTCTCCCAATCCCCCTGGTGCACAGGGGATTGAGACTCTGACTTATTTAAATTTATTTACAGACAGCTCTGTTCAGCTCCCCGTGCTGTTCCCAGGCTGAAGAGCAGGTATTTTGATGTTTTTCTCCCATCACTTGTGCCTCTCCATTGAGATAAACTCCTTCCAGAAGAAGCTGCCCATCTTGACAAGTCTGTTTTGCGTCTGTGCTCCACTGCACAGCCTGACCCGAGAGTGACGGGAACTGACAAACTCTCTGAACTTGTCCCATTGGATTTGTCTAATGGGCCTTTCCCTGACATAGATGAAAAAGTCATTGACAGAAACAGACCATTTACCATGAACCTGAGCAGAGGTATAAGCCGCGACAGGTGAAATAGGGTTCGAAATAAAGCTGAGAAATTCAGGATACATATGATGGGCCCAAGGAGATCACTGTTTTCAAAGGCCAAGATGAAACAGATGATAATGAGTTTTTCAGACCCAAGCCATCTGACTGGTTAGTAAGAAAGCCAGGCCCCAGCTCCCCATCTCTCTCTCCCTATACTTTACCAGAGAGAAGCTGCTAGGTGGTGACTTGGGGGTCAGGGGTGCTTTCAATGCGACATTCCAAGCCTGAGGGGCTGAGTTTTCTTTCCAAGGGTAGTAAGAGCAGAGACAGAAAAGTGCTATGTAAAATTTTTCAGCCAAATAGAAATTCTGGTCTGTTGGCAGAGCTCATGTTGAAGAAAGCTTTCCAAACAGGAGTCATATCATAAGAGTAATACTTTTAGGTTCTGTAATCAACACCTAACATGAACATCATATAAACTCAGTATTATCCTTGAAAAGGCCTTATATCACCCATAAAATGTACAGTCTTGTATTCTAATTTCTCCCTACACTGAAATTTGAAAATTATTGCACTAGATTAAAGGAAAAAACAGAAGAGAAATCTGTGTGCTGATGTCTGGCCTCAGACCATTCTGCCTCTATGGAAGCCTCAGATCCCTAACTTTGAGTGAGCACTGGGTAGAGAATGCCAAGTCTTCTCATTGGGCCACAGGTTTTATTTTATTTCCTTTTAACATTGAGCCTTGACAACCTTTATAGATGGTAAAAGATATGTTTGTTATTGTGAGAGTTAAGTGCAATAGAGTTAATGCATCAAATCCAGGTTAGGGCTAAAGTCTTAATGTTGGTTAATGCTGAAATCATACCACCCCACTCTATTTTCTTGAGGAAAAATCTTTAGATAATCCCGTGGATATGTAAGGGCGAGGTCCAGTTCCCTCTAAAAGGAATACGTTGCCTCAATGAAGAATTAAAATTGCTTTATCAAGGCAGTTTATTAACTATTAAGGCAATTAATTTCTTTAAAACAAAAAAATAAAAAGTGCAACCCATGGTAAGAGGATCCTATACCAGAAGATGGTTGATTGGTTGGTTTTCAAAAAGGAAGAGAAGGACATCTCCAGTAGCAGCTCAACACTAGGCCCTGGAAACTGGTGCTTTGAGAAGAGAAAGCTAGTAGAACAGAAAAGGCCCTATGCAGGAATAGAGGCTGAGCAACATGCTGGGCCATGGGCCATGGACCATGGAAAAGGAGGGAGGACCATTGAGGGGCTCTCCGTGATAGGTCAGTGCCAATGGACTCAAGGAATAGAGATACTAGGCCTTGGCTTTCATTTTCCAACTCCCTTGTGGTCTTCTCAACACTCCAGTAGTGTCAGTGACTTGCAAGAGCTCTAATGTGGCGAAGAATTATGCAATGGGCCAGTCCATGTTGGGATAGGAAAATGAGGAATGCTATGTAATCTCCCTAGGATTTTCATCCCTCAAGGGAGAAACAGCACTGTATTAAACACAGATGTTGTTGCAGGTCCAAGGAGGTGATCAGTAGCAAAACGATCAGGGAAATCCAAGGTGGGGCAGAAGCAGGAAATTAGGAGCTAGGCAACAGAGGACACAGCTGCTGGACCCAATGCAAGAGTGGACTGAGGCTAAAGCCCTATCTCTCAAATATGCTCGAGTTGGAGCTGCTAACTCAAATGCCTACGTGTTCTAGACAGTAGCATAAATGATTGAAAGGACTTAGTGTAAACTTAGTGCTAAGCTCCTTCTACTGTGATTAAACTTGGCACCTGCTAAGTTGCCTTGGCTTTTAAAACATTGTGAGGATGAGTCAAACAGTGAAACAAAACACTTCCTTGGGCTTCATACTGCTGCAGGCTTCTGGGCGGCAGCCACTGTCCTGGGGAAGGTAACCCTCTAAGGGGGGAGTACCATTCTGCTATGAGGTGGATTGGGCTCATGCCTGTTCATGTTTTGAGTTCTGAGAACTATCACTCTCTGTTCACCCTCTCAAGAGGGGATTTACAACCAAGGGCCTGTGGATCATATTCAAAGTAACACCTCTGCCTGCCCCACAGAACAAGCTCAGTCTTTGGTCACTATAGAGATGAGCAGAAATCTGTTTTATTTATTTAGCATTTTAGGGCATTAAGGGAAATGTGCACTGAAGTTCCTGCCAGCATTTCTTGGTCTGCCACCATGAAGGATGACTCATCTCTGTCGTGGTTTGGGTTCTCCTGAAAGCAGAGTCTCAGTCAAGGACTATGTGCAGAGATTTATTTGGGCTCCGATCCCAGGAAATAGCAGTGACAGAGTGGGGAGACTGAGGCAAGGAAGGAGGAAAAGCCAACATAAGAGTACATAATTGAGGTCTCCACTGTAGGTACACAGAAAGGGATGGGGCATTGGGCATTGGCTCTTGTCTCTTGCTGTAGTTGAAGGTTGGAGGAAGAGCTTTATCTCCTCTGTTTGAGTGTTCCCTGTGTGAAGCTCTCACAGCTTCAGAAAAGGCCCTGAGGACCAAAAGCAGAGAGCATGAGCTGTAGGAACAAACTTGGGGTGGGTATTGTCAAGGTGAGCTAAGTCTAGGTGAGGGGGTGTGATGCAGGGCACCCAAGGTATCTACTACCATCGCTATTGCAAAAGATCAGGATCCATCATTCTTGGGGTGCATCCAATTCTGGTCACTGCTGACCTGACCTGAGCTTGGCTTCATGACCCCTCTTTTGTCCGGTCCCTGCTACTCTATTACATTAGCCAAGGTCACCTTGCCTGGACTGTGCTTTTCCTCCTTGGCTTTCATATTGTTTTCTCTCAAGGCTTTCCACAAATTGATATGTGATGAGCCCAGCAAGTGACAGAAGCTCAGGAGAACCGAGTTCCCTTATCTTCTAATGCCCTTTCCTTTCCCTCCTTCTTTTCCTCATAAAATGTGGATATCTGTCAGGTTTAAATCCTTCAGACTCGTATCTTTTCCCCCAACCCCCAGGCAATCATTTGGTCCCCAGTTTCAGCTCTTACCTCTTTGTCACTACTTTTACCAGAATATCCCCACGGAGTGTGTCTCTTTCCAGCTCTGCCCCATATTCCTCCTCACCCATCTCAGAATCGCCTGGCTATTTTGACGTTATTTCAAGTTTGAGATCCTCCTCTCTTGTGTGGAATCTCCAATGGTTAGTTGAACATTTCTTTCTGGCTGTCTCCCACCCCCCCCAGTTTCAGTATGCCTAAAAGTGACCTTGCTTTCTGCTGCCACCCCAGTCCTTCCTCACTCCTTCCAGCATCCTCCCTGCCCCCACAGGCAAACAAGGCCTGACTATTTCTGTTCATGCTGCTGTGAACACATGTCTACGTGTGTTCTGAACTCTGGAACCACATTTAATTTCTCAGCCCCTGTGGAAGGAGCAGTACACGTGGTATTCATAGGCCACAGTGTGGGGTTAGACGTAGGTAATGGCAAGACTGTCTGGGAGGACAGATCAGGAGGCGAGAAGTCAAGTTCATTTGGGCTTCAATAGCACAGCAGAATGTCAAAGCTAGAAGGATCATTAGAGATTGGCTTGTATGACCCTTCATGTTCCTGATGAAGAAACTAAAGCCTAGGGAAATGAAGATCGTTTACAAAGGTCACTCAGTCAGTTCATACAAGAGCTGGACCTCAAGTGACTGCTCTTTGCCTGCCTTCCCAGAGCCCTTTCCATGATGACACAATTAAACAGGGAGCCTGTGTCAGAGCATAACACAGAGCTCAAACTATAAAGGAATGTTCTTTCATATAAATAAATGAAAAGTTTAGAGGTGTCTGGCTTCAGGAGACATTTGAACCAGGAGCTTAAGTATGTCAACAAGAACAGGTAATGGAGTGTCCTAATGAGGTTAACCTAGACCCCCCTCCCCCCCAAGATCATATGTGAGGCCCAAATAGATATAAGGGCTGTTGGAGATATGGAAAGAAGACACAGGATGCTTCAAAGGGCCAGCAAAAATCACTACAAAATCCAAAAGGGGACAGAGGCACATAATTTAAAGTTGTACTGATGAAGGTCATAGCCAGATGATGTTTGTTTCTGTACAATCAGGGTGGAGGTCTGGTTTGGGGGTTGAAGCTGAAGGGATTATGAAAGCCAGAGGAAGCTCTGGGACTTTTTGTTTGACAACTGTCCATACATAATTAATCCCTGTGTCCTGTCTGTTCAGAGGGCAGGGCTACATTCTCGGGATGACCTGGGACTCCCACTGGAGAATCCGAATGATTCCTGTTTCTACAGGGTTGATAATGGGAAGGAAGTGAGAGAGCTGCACAGCCAGGACCCAGACCTTCCCCCTGGATAGCTATGTTCTCCTGGGAGCTGGTCAGTGATCAGGACCCTGTCCTTTGTCCCTCATAGTAAGTAAGAGTCAAAGTTTCACTTGCTTTTCACAGCAGCTGTGTCATCTATTGCTTCCTCTTCTCACCATGGCCAACCCTCAGCTCAGGTGTGAGTTGCCTGGGCCACTGCCTGAATTTGCAAGCTAGTCTCCCAGCCTTGTTTCTCACCTGTTCCAGTGCATCCTGTCCCCTGGGACAGGGTACTCACCTCCAACACCAATTTTGTTATAGTGTCATTCTCCCACTCAAAAGCCTTCAGTGAGCCACACTGCTCTTAGGACCAGGCCCAAGCTTCTAATCCAGCTTGCATGTCACCTCCTCTGGGACCCCTTCACTGCAACCATTATTTTTGCCTCCAAAACCAAATAGCACCGAGTGTCTGTCCCATTGAGTTGGAGCCACTCAGCTTTTCCTGTTTTCCATCATTAATTACAGTTTATGTGTCTGTGTGTCTTTTTATACTGTTTCTGTGATCCTGAAGGACAGAGATGTACGTATCTAACTATTACCCAATGCAGCCTGTGCCTTGTACTTAGTGGGTTAACAAATAGTGTTCATTCAGTGGGGTTAGACTCTTTGGCTTGGAAACTTGGTCATTGAAAACTTCCTTATTGTAGTATGTTAAAATCTATGGAAATGTAGGTTTGAATTATGAGATAGGAAGAAGATAAATGGGAGAGATTTTCCCACCCCTTTCTTATTATTAATTTTCCTTGTCTGCTTGAGTATATATCAGCATCAATACCTAACTTTGACTTAATTTACCAGAAGATGAGCTTAAAACCTAACCAATGTGCATTCCTAGAATTTAAATGGGCATATGGATTGAAATGCATGTCATGCCTCCAGTGTGCAGGCTCAGAGGAAGTTTTTAAAAAATAATACAAATAATACACGTCCACACAAAACATGCATTTAGGTTCCGAAACAGTTTTGAGTGGGAGTTTTTGGGGCATTAACAAATTTCACAGGAGTGCTCTTTGTTGAGTCCTATGCATTTAGCTATTCTCTAGTTATGAGAGGTCTCAGTGTCCCTGTCCTGGAAATGGATAGGTGGCTGAGACTTTCTTGAGCAGGGTTAAGTTTCAAATAGTACAAGCGTATACTCTGGGAATTTGGAAAAGTAGCTCCTTAAAGGGACTTTTGGCTGGGACAATGGCAGTGAGAACAGACCACTTAATGGGATGTGAGGGTGCCCCATAGGAGGAATGACACAAAGTGGAGAGAGTCAGGTAGAAATCTGCCATGTGGAGTTTTCCTGCAATGAGGGTTGATCAAGTGCTGAATCCAAGGTTATGTTCAAATGGAACCTCATTCTGAGACCAAAATAGACTGCTCAGATGTGGTGTTGACAAAAAGGAAGCCAAGGAGAAGCCACCTTCATGCAAAGGGACAGGCTACCCAAGTGAGGGGGTCCACTAGCAGGAATGGGAGAAATAAGGGGCAAGGAATTAATAGGCCCTGGAATGGTTATTCTTGCTGTCCTCTCTCCTTCACCAGTGGAACAATTCACGAAAATATTAATACTGAAAAAAGATACCTTCTTTTCTGATGCTACTATCTGAAAAGCTGTGGAATTATTTGTCTGGCCTTGGTAGGTGGGGAAGTGACTGTGCCTATGGACAGACACAGCAGGCGCGGGTCCTGAGTCTTCCAGGGTCAGGGGCAGGTCTGTGTTTACCAGAACATTTATACACACAGAGCTAACATACTTGGTTTTGTAGCACAACATATCATAATGCTGTCACGGGCTGAATTGTGTGTTCCCCAAATTTACGTCTTGAAGGCCTAATCCTTGGGACCTCAGAATGTTACTGCATTTGGAAATAGGGCCTTTAGAAGGGTAATTAACATAAAATGAGGTCCTATGGATGGGCCCTAATCAGGGTGATTGTTGTCCTTCTAAGAAGAGGAAATAAGGACATGGACACACACAGAGGGAAGATCATGTGAAGACACGGGGGAAGGTGGCCATCCACAAGCCAGAGAGAGGGCTAGAAAAAAATCAAGCCTGCCAACACCTTCCTCTAGAACTTCCAGCATCCAAAACCGTGGAAAATCAGTGTCTGTTGTTTAAGCCACCAGACTGTGGCAGCTTGAGCAGGCTAATCTGATTGTGAAGAAGGAGTGGAGGGAGATAAACTTTAAATGGAGAAGCACACCTTCTGGGCAGCCCTGAGTTTTGTGATGAATGAATAAAGGAAGGAATCCATTTACTCATTCAACACACACTCCTATTTCAGACCCTTGGAGGGTGACACACAGCTGCTGGAAAAAGCCATTCCTTTCATGCCCCCAGTGGAGACCTCGAAGCACATCAGGCAGGCTTCATGACCCCTGCCCACCAGCTGCTGGCGTCCCGTCTCTGGAAGGCAAGGATAAATCTGGCGATCTACTGATTACTAAACACATAACCATGATCACTGGAAGGAAATGACTGATTTTTTTCATGTTTCCACCAGACCTAACCTTGCAGACCCAGTGTTATCCCTGAGCTTCAGTTTCTCAGCTTGTATATAGTCCTAATACATTGTGTATGTTCAAAATAGATAAAACCTTTAATGCTTTTTTATTGCTCCTCTGAGCAATGTGCAAGGTCCTGGTTGGCCTACGCAGGGAGTGTGGACAAGCCGCTCGATCACTTAGCTGCTCTTACAAGCTGCTTTGCAAATGGCTCTGGCAGGTGGTGCAGTGAAGGGGGAGGGCCTGCAGTCTGTCCCTGGAGACTCGGCCAGTGTCTCTGGGTAAAGTGCCATCTCGAAAGCTTGAGAAGCCCAAGCTCCCCACACCCCCCTTCTTCAGCTTATTTCTCTCTCCTGACTCATGTCTGCTGCCTCACTTGAGTTACTGTGCAAACGTTTAGCCAAGAAGCCATACCAGGTCTCGCACTTATTTACGACAGCCCCAGGAGTTTCGAGCCGAGGCTCTGCTCTGGGGCAGCGGTCCATGCTGAGTCGTCTGGTCAGATAGGGACAAAGCAGACCACGCCTTCCATTCTTGGCAGAGAAGCGTGTGCCTTAGAAATCTGTGTGCTGGACAGACGGCCTCCCTCGCGCAGGGCCCATTCCTTCTGGGCTTCCAGGGACTCCAACGCCGTAGAGCTATGAATTAGAAGAAAGATGCGCAGAATATTGTGCAGGGAGGGGGGAAGGGTGCTGGAGGCGAAGAGGGCTCCTTGTTTGTTCCCCTTTCTGGGCTTCCTGCAGGAAGATGATTGTGCATTCTTGTAGTTCTAAGGCAAATGCAATTTTGGCATTTTGCGTGTCCTGTTTGTCAGGAGGGAGACTTCTAGAAAAAACCCTCAAAGAGGGACACGGAACAATGCGGTCAGTCTAAGACACGTGTGCGTGTGCATGTGCACACATGCGCTCACATCCCAAAAAGAGCCCAAAAGGACACAGACATAGCTGCCATTCTGGAGGAGTGACCACAGAAGTGTCAACTTCAGAGGGGGGACTTGAAAATAAGGTGGCATGGCAGGGTTTCTCACTTGGAAAGACTTAAGGTGCACTTATAATCAAAGAAAATTTGAATTTGCTCTCTGAAGCCCCCCTTCATTGCCTTGTGGGGGACAGAAAACCTCCCCACACTGGGTTCCTGGCCAGGAGGGGTTTAAATCCAATGAGGGCGGTGGGTGCTATTAAACATAGAACAGCTCTTGGACAATTGAAGACCAGTCAGCACTGTGTGGTTTGGTGACCAGATGAGCCAGACCCTTTCAGGCGTCCTGGCGCTGTGCTGTTATTCTGTTTGCTTAATAAAGAGAAGCCTAACGTTTAAGCAGTTAGACCTACTGTGTTCAACCCCCCAGGGACAGAGCGTCTAGTGGAAATAGTGTCAGCTGTGACCATGCCATACTGGTCCTTGCACAGAGCCCAGCCTGTCTATAGAATGGGCCTAATGCTACTAACTCTGTACTTTCCTGGCAGACAGGAGGGGAAAGCAAACAAAATAATGGGCATGAGTTTGCTCTCCACACTGGAAGTGCTTCACAGGCACCTGAAGACAAGAGGGTAAATGACCTGCCATTGACCCCTGTGCATTAGTGCTCAGCAAATATTTGGATGATTATCATAGGGGAGGGTTTTTAAAGGAGTCCCTCTAGGGTGGGGATGGGGAATGGTTCTTTATAAGATAAATATTTATAGCCAAAATAAAAGAGCAAAAGGAAAAGGAAATAGACCCTGGGCTTCCCATAAATATATTTTTATCTCTTGGCCTTTCTTTTTGGAGGCATTTCTTTTTATTTTTTTTATTGTTCAAAATATTACAGATGTCCCCCTTTTTCCCCATTGACCCCTTCCACCCGGCACCCACTCACCTCCCCAGGCCTTCACCACACTATTGTCTGTGTTCATGGGTTATGCATATATACATATAAATCCTTTGCTTAATCTCTGCCCACCCACCTACCCCCACCTTCCCTCTGACGTTTGTCAGTCTGATCCAGGCTTCCATGTCACTGAATCTATTTTGTTCATCAGTTTATTATGTTCTTTAGATTCCACATATAAGTGAGATCATGTGGTACTTGTCTTTCTCTGACTGGCTTATTTCACTTAGCATAATACTCTCCAGTTCCCTCCATGCTGTCCCAATGGGTAAGAGATCCTTCCTCTTTACAGCTGCATAGTATTCCATGATGTAAATGTCCCACAGCTTTTTTATCTGCTCATCTACTGGTGGGCACGTGGGCTGTTTCCAGATCTTAGTTATTGTAAATTGCGCAGCTATGAACATAGGGGTGAATATACTCTTTCTGATTAGTGTTTCAGGATTCTGAGGATATATTCCTAGAAATGGGATCACTGGGTCAAAAGGCAGCTCCATTTTAATTTTTGAGGAACCTCCATACTGTTTTCCATAGTGGCTGCACCAGTCTGCATTCCCACCAGCAGTGCACCAGGGTTCCCCTTTCTCCACATCTTTGTCAGCATGTGTCATTTGTTGATTTGTTGATGGAGCCATTCTGACAGGTGTGAAGTAATACCTCACTGTGGTTCTAATTTGCATCTCTCTGATGATTAGCGACGTTGAGCATTTTCTCATGTGTCTCTTGGCCATCTGTATGTCCTCTTTGGAGAAGTGTCTATTCAGGTCCTTCACCCATTTTTTAATTGGATTGTTTTTCTTCCTCTTGTTGAGTTGTATGAGTTCTTTGTACACTTTGGAAATTAGCCCCTTATAGATGCATCCTTGGCAGATATGTTCTACCAGACCATGGGCTCCCTTTGTATTTTGAGGCTGATTTCTTTCGCTGGGCAGAAGCTTTTTAGTTTGATGTAGTCTCATGTTTATTCTTTCTTTTGTTTCTCTTGCCCTAGGAGATGTATAGGTAAAAATTCCACTATGTGAGATGTCTGTGACTTTACTGCCTATGTTTTCTTCCAGGACTTTTATGGTTTCACGACTTACATTTAAGTCTTTAACCCATTTTAAATTTATTCTTGTGTATGGAGTAAGTTGGTGATCTAGTTCCATTTTTGTGTATGTACCTGTCCAATTTTCCCAGCGCCATTTATTGAAGAGACTGTCTTTACTCCATTGTATGCTCTTGTGGAGGCATTTCTTAATGTCCCATCCATTTCACCCCGAGCCCTCTACTTGCTACTCCTGCCTTGTCCCCAGGACAGTTCTTCTCTCAACTCTGACAGCTGTCCCCAGGAGTTCAGGAGCCCCCATTCCACTGGCTTGGCAGGTGAAAAGGGCCTACTGATGGGAGCTGCTTCTTCATTCTTTCATCAGCTTCCGTCCCAGCCTTTCCAAGAGGCTCCTGACACACATAGTTTCACAGCTTGCTAACAATGGCCAGCTCTGCCTCACTCCACTTCCCGTGTTCTTCTCTGTCCCTCTCTTCCCTCCCACCACACAGGCTTTATCTAGAGATCAGGCTTTAGGTGCGCTGGGGACATCTCATCATCAGCGACCATTGGGAACTGCACCACTTGCACGGAGCCCAGATCCTTGTAGGCAGCGTGGATGCGACGTGAATTGTCACGTGTACATCCACCGCACATTTATGAAGTACCCTTTTTGGAGGAGGGGGTAGGAACAGGAAGGAACAAAGAAGGACATAAAAAGAAAGGTGGACAGCTCAGGACCCCACTTCTTCACTGCTCATTTCCAAATGAGATGGCAGAGCTCCGTCAAGTCCACTGGGGCTGCGTCTGGCATGAGTCAGCAACCAGTACAATTTACTGCCAGTTGATTAAATTAGCATTTGTTATAAGCCAGAAAGGAAGGGGGGGGTATTGTGTGCAAGGATAGATGGAGAATGAAGGAAATCTTCATGCCTTTTGAATTATTTATGGCGAGGAACTTTACATGCTAAAACCTAACCAGACTTGATAGAGAGAGCCCGAGAAGGATTCTCTCTTCCCTTAAAGCCACAGAGCACATGCTTTTGGTCTCCTGGGAGGACTGAGAGAGTGCTAACAATGACAGACTACAGCGGAGAAAGTGGAACTATTAATTTTATAGTGACCTTGAAAACAGAAGTGTTGCATAAAATCCTGCTTCCACGAGGCACAGGAAGACCTGGCTTTCCCAGTAACCTTGTGAGCGATGGACGTGAATGTCTGAACGCAATCCACTTTGATTCTGCCGAGTGCGAACACGGGATGACTGTCAGATCAGTGGACAAAGGATAGGTCTCTTCGATCTTCCCCTCTGGCTCCCAGCCAGATGGGAGAGAAACAAAGACTCTGCCTTCCTTCCCCCACGCCTGTCCCTCCTCCCGCCTCTCTCTGCTCCTGCCTTAACCACTTCGAGCCAATTCTTTGGATAGAGTCTGCTGGCTGTTCCTACATTTGGGGAAATCATGTCTAATTGTTTAGGGTGTAAAAAGAAAGTGATTCAGTCTCAGGGAGGGGCCCTCCTTTTGGGAGATGTGTGCAGCAGAAGAGAGCGGACTCTGTGCTGGGTGGTGAGCACAGGGAGCCAGGCAGGGTGGAGGGAAGTAGAGGTGCAGGCAAGTGGCTTGTGGGAGACCCTGGTACCAGGGTGGCCTGGGGAGCATCTTTTGTCCTTGGCTCTTCTGACTGCTAGGAGCAGCAGGACAGCCCACATGCCAGCCCAAGGGAGCTGCCTCTGTTCATTGTCAAGATCTGAGGCTTTTGTCTGTGAGCCCCAGTACAGAGGCAAACTGTTGGGGGGTCCTCCTGTAGACTCATAGCCTGCCTCCAAAATAGCTTTAAGAGAGGTAGCACTGCTCCTTTTCACCCAAACGGTTGCTTGTGGATCGATTTGTAATTCAAGGTTTTCACCAAACTAAAGCATCCAGGGACCGTCACTCCATCCCGGGAGATACGGGAAGAACAGAGTGAGGGAGGAGTGGCCGAAGGAGAGACAGACAAAAGCGGCGCGGCAGATACAGGGACCAGAGTCAGACAAAGAGCTGGGACATGTGCTTTGGCAAAGAAGCAAGGAACGCAGTCATTTCCTTGCTTTATCGGTGCTAGTTTAACTCACCCATCATATAAATATACAACAAAAATAAACCGAATCCGAGGCGGAGCCTTTAGTAAGAAGTGAGCCATTTCTCCCAGTTGTTAGCGTAAGCCCTACATTTTCACCTGTGCATAAATGAAGCAAAGCAGGTGGTGTCTATTGCAGTCCTGGTAGCTGCAAACTGAGTAAGTGACGAACACCCAAAATGTAGAATGGGGAACAGAAAGGAGCACCGTGCTGAACTCCAGCATGGGGGTCCCCTCCACCCCGTCCTCGCGCCAGAGGGGATCCATGTACCCCAGGCCACAGAGGAAGGTCTTGGTCCTTTCAGCTCAGCTGCCATGCTATGCCCACCTCCCCCGCAGTTGCACCAAAAAGTAAATTGAGGTCAGATTCGTAATTTAGGCAAAGCCTCCCTTGAATTACTGAGATATTTCAGGCAAGTGCAGATTTAAAAAAAAAAAAAATTAAATGGCAGAATTTGAGTTTGGGAACTCATTAAAAAGCAGCGAGATTTCCTGTATTGCATCAATTATAAACAATTTGGAGGAAAGAGAGGTTGCTTTTTTTCTTTTAAAGAAATTATCTGGAAAATTACCCAGGTCTTTGCTTCCTCTTTTCAGAGGAGATCTGGACAGGCGATGTTAAATACAATAACCTCATTAGGATAGGTTTCGATGATGAAACGAAGAAAAGAAACCAAGAAGCCCAAACTCTGCCCTCAGGCTTGCCTCCAAGAAGCCATGCCTCTGATACGTGGGTTCACCTCAGTCATTAGTGTCTTCTCGGCTCCCCCCTCCCCCACGGAAATGCAGCCAATCCCCTTTGCCACTTGTCTACTTTATAGGAATGCTCTAAAAATTAATATGCGCTGTGAAACCCGGAGGCCTCAGAGGAATAATCCCGTCTCAATATGGAGCATTATCAGTTTTGTTTTGCCTGCTACTCTGAGCTGGCATTGAAACATGGTTCAGAATTTTTCTAAAACTCTCCTTTCTTTTTTGACCCCCATGACCAATATTGATGGGAAATGGTGTACTGGAATAAATCCAAGAAAGAAATATTTTTGCTTGTCTATCAACTCAGGGTTTAAAGTGACTACCATCATTTTAAGTGGTTCACTGACTGTATAAGCTATGGACTATTGAAAAAGCATCAGTTGCTGCCAATCTTATCCTTCCTTGCCCAGGTTTTTCTTAGGGTTTAAACTGGTATGGCGAGGGGGTGGAGATTTGAGTCTTAGGGCCTTGGGGAGGTGATTCATGCTGAGGAGCTATGTGATTTTACTCATCAAATGTTTCTAGAACCTCTCCTCACCCTTTCCCTCCCTAATACCCCACTGTGATTCAGGCTCTTACTGTCTTTTGCCTGGAAGTCTAAAATAGCCTTGGAACTGGTCCTCTTGACTCCAGTGTTATCTGCTAAGCAATTCTCCACACTGCTGCTAAGAGGCCTTCCAGAAAGTAGGCTTTGCCATGTCGATGCCTCCATTGCCCAGAAGATACAGTCCCGGTTCTCCCAGGGGAGGGCCTTCCAGGCTCTGTTGACACCTTAGCTACTGTGTCTCCAGCTCCAGCTCCCATCATTCCCTGCCATACAGATTGTTGTTCAGCAACAGCAGACTGCATATGCTTTCACAACATGGACATGCTGCTGTTCACCTCAGGGCCTTTGCTCTTGCTCTCCTTTGTGCCAGCAGTATATCAAAACAAGCAGACGAAAACCAACGAGCAAGGCGCACTCATAGCTCCTTAGTCAGCTTTCGGGACTCATCATGTGGCACAGGCCCTGCCCCCCTTCCTCCCTTCCTGGCCTTCTTCCCCAGGGTGTGCCTGTCTTCTCCACCCCCCCCCCCCCCGCCCCCAGCCCTCCATACCCTGATATATGCTTGTCTACTCACTGAAGAGTGAGATCTTTGATGGAGCGGAGCCTGTTTTTTTTAATCTTGTATCGAGCAGTAAGTGGCTCAAGAAGGGATCTACTAAATAGCTAAATGCACACTTTTTAAGCAGCTTCTGTGTGTAAGGCACTGTGGTAGGTGTTTAGAGAAAGCCTGATGAGTGTATCAATGCATGCTTAAGTGAATTCTTAATTTTCCTTTGAATGAATGTTCCAGAGTTATGCAAATAATTAGCAGTTGGGGGAAACCCTATGTCAACAGGAGGCCATCTGGCAGTGTGAAGTCGTAGCAGGTTGCTTCTCTTTGCTGCCACCACCCTGGGGCCTGGGGCTTTCTCGTGGCTTGGCCTTGAGTGTAGGGACCTCCCCCTTCTCTGGAGTTTTCTGCCTTGCATTCTGTTGCCATGGCAACAACCCACTTTCATTCTGGACTTCCTACATGGGAGAGGGGAACCCTTTACTACTACTGCAAAAACTATGAGGGTTATTTAAAATATACATTGACAGGTTAATCATCAACACATTAAACCAGTTCCACAAATCCTGATTTAGTGGTAGGATAGTTTGTTAGGCATTCCTGGCAGTACTGGAAAATGGATTATCAGGATTTTGAAATTTGGAGTATCCTTTGTTTAAATGTCTGTCTATGTGCCTGTTGCTATTCTATTTTTGACGTAGAAAATATTTTTGTCCTTGAAGTATATGGAAAACCTGTTTTCAGTCAATCTAGTGTATCAAAGAAGAGAGCAGAATTTCTAGAAGGAAGGCTGAGTGATCTTGCAGGGTTGGGAAAAACAAGATACTAACACCTGTCCAGCACTGTAACAAATCTGTTAAGAGATTATGGGAAAACACAGTAATGTATCATTTAAGTACCTTATTTGGAATAGAGTCAGCTTGAAAAAAGGAAATTGCTAGCAGACTTGATTTTTAAACCCCCTTCTATATTCAGGTGAGCAAGTGCAGATATGTACTGCAGAGCCGAGTTCATTATTCAGCGACTGCAGGCGCCTGATAGAGCTTCCAGCGCTCTGAGGGAGATGTCTCAGTCCGGCTCTGTGAGCCCAGCCTTCCTGTAGCTGAGCATCTCTTTCCTTTGCTTCCAAAGAACTTGGGGCTCCCTTTCTGGCTCAAGCGTGAGTTTACCTGAGTTCCTTTTGTCCATTTACCAGGCAGCTTCTCTTCTCTGGTTTTCCGCTTTTACCCCCAGCACAGATGGAGGGCTCTGGATTATTGAAGAAGCAGGCCTCCACCGAGTTGCCATGTAGAATGCTGTGGTTCTCTGTCTCTTGCCTCTTTGTGATGCCTGGTTTCCTCATTGATCAGATGTGCCTTGCAATCCAGCCCATTTGTCTTCTCTTGAAGGAGCTAGACAAGCTTCTCATTTATGACTTAAATCAGCTATCACCAATGTATGGAGACACGTGCATGATCGTTATTACATCTGGGACATAGCATACTTGGGCACAGGCCAGAGAGGGGTAGGGATTTGACTGGCAGGCTTATCTGTGGCACAACTGATCAGTAGACAGTTTTTCCAATGAAAACGCAGGTGAAGCTCTTTTTACTAGGCTTCATTTGGATTTAGCAGGGGGCACAGAGGCACCTAATGGACTGTTGGATTTTGTCCATCGGATTCTATACTCAAAAATCCCAGTGAGATAGTGAGCAATAAGAGGCTGGCGTGGCCACAGTAGGCCATGCCCAGGGTACAGGTGTAAGGGAGCAGAAACTATGAGTATGTAGCAACCGTTGAGTAGAAAAAGGCAACACAGAGCATACAAAAAGAATATGTTTGTCAGTAACCAATAAAGAACAGTGTAGACACACAGTAAAGAGGGAACAGCAGTGCTGAGAGAGACAGAGAGAGGTGGAGGGAAGGAGTGGAAAGAGGAGGGTGGAGGGAGAGAAGGAGAGGGAGGGGGAGATAGGGAGAGAGGTAGCAGGAAGGAGGGAGAAAGGAGGACTCTCTAGTCTGCGTCAGTTCCATTCACGTTCCCATGGGGTAGCACAGACGAGTACTCAAAGGAACATTGCATGGAGCCAGCCCATCTTGGTTCAAATCCTGGCTCATCACTTACTAGCTTTGTAACCCTGGGCAAGACACTTAATATTTTTAGTTTCCTCATCTGTAGAATGGGCATAAGTATAGTAGGAACATTGTGAGGAACAAATGAGTTTACATATATAAAGCACTTATCAGGGTGCCTGGCATACTATGTAAGTGTGATCTGTTTTTTATTACCAAGTTCTTGGTTTCAACTGAATGTTTCTCTTCCTACCTCACGTGGATCCTGATAACAGCCAACCTGCCATCTGAGTTGAACACATTTGTGGATATCTGCTCCCTATGATCAAAACCAGCTTAACTGTTAACACCTTAAAGGTACTTTCCAAATTTTGAAGTTTAATAAAAAGTTATATTTTCTTTTGAATTTTATAAATTTAGGAGAAAAAGAGAAAGTGTGTAGTTTATGGAGACAGAAAGAAAGAGGAGCCTTTCTATGTGTGCACAATGTCACAAGGAGTCAGCTCTAATTGGGGCAAGTAGGGTGGAGGAGCTGCACCTTCCCCTGCTCCAGGCTCACTGCTTGGGGCTGAATGCCACATGGATAACGCTTTTTTGCAGAAGGTTTTCCTCGCTGCTTCTGTATTGAATAAACACACTCAGTTTTTGCTACCCTCCAGCATTTATCCCTGAAGCTTGCAGCCTTCTCTCCTCTACTTCTTGCAAAAGTGGAATTCTTACAGCATCACCCCACTAGCTGACAGCACTCACCTTAGGTGATTTTGTTCCAAGTGTTTTTACAAGTGCTGCCAGCAAAGTTCCATCTTCAGACACTGAGAACCAAGCCCATGGAGGTGTCCCAAAATGGCTAACACTGTCCCAGAAATCCATTTCATCTTTTACACACGGCGAAAGGAGACCCCAGCTATGAGAGAGTATTGAAGCCCTGTGGCTGCCCTTCTGACATAAAGACTATTAGTTTGCTAGGATTGCCAGCAGAAGTACGACCAACTGGGCGGCTTAACCAGGCATTCACTGTCTCAGAGTGCCGGGGACCAGAAGGCAGGACTCAAGATGCTGGTTCCCTCTGAGGGCTGGGAGGGCGGTCACGGGGAATCTGGGCTGGGGCTCTTTCCTAGCTCTGGGGGGTTGCTGCCAATCTCTGATGCTCGTTTGCTTCCCCTTCATCAGCCTGATCTCTGCCTTCACCTGGCAGTCTCCCTATGCGTGTGTGTCTCTGTCTTCTTTTTGTAAGGATACCAGTTATATGTGGATCCACCTTAATGGCCTCATTTTAACTTGATTATTTCTGTGAAGATCCTATATTCAAATTAGGTCAACATTCTGAGGTACTGAGGGTTAAGACTCCAACATAACTTATCTTGTTGACACAGTTCAACCCGTAACACTGATATATGTGAGAGTGAACAATGAGATGGCTTTTGGGTTGGTGATTGGGCTTAATGTTGGTGATTGGGCTTAATTAATGTTGGTTTGCTCTTGATGGGGTATTTGTGAAGCAAGCCCAGTGACTATAAAAATTGTGAATCATATTGTCATTTCCTCATACCCTTAATATTCTCTTGGCTTTTGTAACTTTCTACTTTCCTGGTTTTTCCATACTTTCCTTTTTTCCTTAGAATCCTCTGCTGAACTTCTAGGTGCCAGTTTGGCCTGGGATCTGCACTTTAATCCCATGTCTTCTCCATCTGTGTCCTCTCTTTTGGGAATCTTTCCCAATTCCATGGCTTTAAATGTCATCATTAGGCTACTGTCTTTCAAATTTATATTTTTATATCTTTAGCTTTGATTCCTCCCCCGAAATCCAAGCTTATACATTCAATTATATATTGCCTTCTAGTCATATTCACTTGGATTAAAATAAAAATTTAGAGAGGAAGGGAGAGAGAGAGAGAGAAACAGGCAGACATCGACATGAGAAACATCAATCAGTTGCCTTCTGCAAGCACCTCGACCAGGATCAAACCCACAACCTGGGTATGTGCCCAGACCGGGAATCAAGCCCGCCACCCTTTGGTGTATGGGATGGTACTCCATCCAACTGAGCCACACAGGCCAGGGCTCACTTGGATTTTTAATAGACATCTCAAACTTTTAATGTCCAAAACTGAAATCTTGATTTTCTCCTTTAAGTGTATTCCTTCCCCCACATTTTTTCTCAGTAAATGATACCTCAGAGGCTCAGTCTTATCCTGGGAATCCTTCTTGATCCCATGCCTTTCCTCAGCTCCCTCCTGCATTCAATCCAGCTGCAAGTCCTGATGTCTCTTACTCTAAGATCTCTCTGGCATCTGTTTACCTCTCATTACCCCTGTGGCTCCCATGGTGGTCCAGGCCACCAGCATCTGTCACCGCGATGACCACCAAGCCCCCTAACTGTTCTCCCTCTGTCTTTTCTTGTTACCCCCAAACCATCCTTTCTGATGGTGTTCAGAGTCACACAGGTCAGATTTGAGTCCCTACTTTTCTATAGCTCCTCATTGCACAGAGAAGAAAATATAAGCTCTTTACTCTGACCAAATGGCCTACAATGGCCAGGCCTCTGCTCATCACTCTCCCACCTTTGTGTAAAGTCCTCCAAGTCCATTCCTGCTTTGGGGCTCTCACTAGCCATTCCCTCTTTCTAGAAAGCTCTCCTTTCAGATGTTCAGTTGGCTTAACTCTTTCTTGTCATTGAGGTCCCAGCTCAAACTTTACCTCCCCAGAGAGGCCCTCTCTGATTACCCAATATAAAGCAGATACCACCCCTTCCACTTACTTCACATCATATCTTCCTGGCTAACTCTGACCCTAGAATCCTAGCACTTATCATTGCCTGCTATCTTTTTCTCTTTCTCAGAAAATAAAGTTGGAGTTTTTGGAGGAGCAGGGCATGAGGCTATGGCCATTTCATCCTGTGTGAGATGTCTTATTCTGGCCAAGAATCTTTGGTGGCAAGGACCCTGAAAAGTTGTAGGACAAGTTATAAAGATATGCTATTTGGTATTTATACTTTTAAGTCATCTATAAGAATGATTTAAAAGATGCTTCATAGTGTCCAAATGAGAAACAAATTCAGGAGGTGTTCTGATTACTGCTTTGAACTTATATCTTGTTTTTATTTGATCATGACCCATGACATGTGGTCAAGTGATGGTAAATGCAGGTATTAACACGTACTCCTCCATTCGCCTGAAATTCTCAAATGTTGAGCATTGGTTAAATCAGGCTTGGTTAAACATTTGTATTTTATAATTTTTAATAAGTTAAGTTTACTTCAGTTGAGTAGGTTAACCTAGTAAATGAGATAAACAGACACTTTGGGCTGCCTGGTGTCCTTTTATTCATTCAGTGTCTGTCTCCTCTAGACAGAAGACAAGCCAGATAACACCAGGTACGTTGTCCTGTGTTTTCAGTGTGTATCTTCAGGGCCTGAAGCAGTGCCTTGCACAATTTAAGCATCAATGTTTATTTGTTGAATGAATGAACAGAGTTCCTGGGGGGGGGGGGGGGGGAGTGAAAGGAAACTACAGTTATAATGTGTATGATGTGTCAGACATGGGTCAAGCCTTTACTACCAGGATTCATTTTGATCCTCATAAAATCCATTCAGTTAGGTATTGTCCCCATTTGATAAATGAAGAAACTGAAGCTCTGAGAGGCTAAATATGGAGACTGATCCAACAGAGTATAAATTATAGAGCTGAAGTTCTAACTGGTTTCTTCATACTTTCTACTATGACACAAGCTGGAGTTGATAAGTAAATAATATATCCAATGTTTTAGAAATAAAAGTGTAAGCAAATTATTAAAAAGTATTAAGAACAATGTTTAGTTCTGGATCAACTAAAGAGGATACTCTTCTTGACCTAATCTTTCTATAGCTAGAAAAAACTAATTGAGGAATTAGATCTCCACGGTTAGAAGGTATGCTTAGTGCAGATGATCTGAAATAGAACTTTTTAATTTTAGTGAAAAGAAAATTATTAAGAGGAAAAAAACCCAGTGGAATATTTTTTACACCCTTTTGGGATCCAGGGCCAAGAGGCACATTGTAAGTCATTATTGGTGGTGGTGGGGTGGGGGTGGATGGATTAGAGGAGACGTGAATGGTTTTCTGAGATGCTCTATACCTAACACAGTGACACCCAGGCGTAGCACCATAGTAGGTGCTCAAGAAAATTTGTTGAATGAATGAATAGGGAGAATTGATTAAAGTATGTTAGTCTATGTAGACCCTCTTCCTTCCATGTGCTTTTTACTATGAGCAGACGTGGAATGGGAAAACTTCATATGGCTAGGTAGCTGGAAACCAGTCAAGAATGCATAGGCAAGTTCCAGTGCTCAAAATGTGTGGACATTCCCCTCCCCCTTCCTGGTCTCCATCCCCCATTTACTCCATGCACATTTATCCCTCTTATGCCTGTGAAGGAGTGAAGACTTGATGTGTTACTATGTAAAGATCACTAACTCTCTCTCCTATTAGACTCTAATGACCCAACATCCTTTTGTTGGTTGTAGTTACATTTTGGGAGAGCACGATTTAATCCATGATATATTGTATTCTTGGTGATAATGAGCTATAAGGAAGGGGGTCCCATTGTAATTTATTTCAATAAAGTTCAAATTACTGTGCAGAAATACTAGAATAATCTCATGAATAAAAGAAATAAAAAAGGAATTTATGGGATCTTTACATTCCCTAAGGAAATAATTCAAGTACCAAAAGGAGAAACTAAATTTAAGTAATCGAAATATCAAGGTGTTTGAAGAAGAGCTGTTGTTTTACAAGATCTGAAATAACCAGTTGGAATGCAATAAAAAGTGGGAAGGGTGCCAGCTTATAGAGAACTGGTATCATGAACCAATACAATCATTTACAGATAAAATTATCCAGGTCAAAACAAACTAGGTGATTCAATTTACAAAGGACATAAAAGACAATAGGAGAAGATCCTTTATATACCCAGCCAAAAAGCACCAGGGGAAACTCTACCTCTTGATTAGATGTGGAGATGCCACTATAGATAAGACCAAAGACACATTTTCCTGCAAAGTTGCACTAACATAGGAACTGTAGGCCAGGTTCCCCAGGCCACAGACGGCGTGGTGATTTGCTTGCAGGTGATTGACGGGGTGGGTGGCAGTGGGGGGTGAGAGTAGGGAGGTGTTCTCTGGGGAATAGCCCCTGTGTGGGGAGAAGTGAGGGAAGCAGGACGAGGCGGGAGAGAAATTGAATTGTAATGTCACAGCTACAACAAAGGCCTCATTGGGTCCCACCTGGAGCTCTAGAGCTTGGATGGCCCTTTCGAGATATCCTGAATTAAAGCAAGGGGTGGGACCTTGTACCCCTATATGGACCAATTAATTAAATGTGTGCTGACCCCAGAGAGGGATATCTATCCTAGAAGAAGGCAGCTCCCGTCAGCAATCTCTGGGGAGGGACTCAGCTGTGAGCCACAGACAGCTAACACTTTTGGGAAAGTGAATAGCTTAGTTCTGAAGGGATGGGGGGTCTACTAGGCAGAGCACCTTAGTGTCTCATCTACTAGAACCAGCACTGGGGGCCTGAAAAGAAAGAAGATGGTAGAATGTTGCTTAATGTATTTTTAAAAAGATTTTCTAAATGTGATGCTCTGTTGACCACCAAATTACTTTTCCCTGGGCCATTACAATGGTCTTACTATAGCTCTCTCACTTCCATGCTTGGCTCCCCTTCAGACTATGCACAGAATATTCTGGAAACATAAATTCAGTCATGCTATCCCTCTGCTTAATACCTTTCAATGGTTTCCCATCCTACATATTATAAAATTCCAATTCTTTGACATGCTCTTTAAGTGGGGTGACCTCTCTCTATATTATTTATTGTGCAAATCAGGACAATTTATTTTTAAAAATTGATTTTAAAGAGAGGAAGGGAGAATGAGAGAGAGAGAGGGAGAGAGAAACAATGATTGGTTGTCACAACCAGGGAATCTAACCCACCACCTTTTGGTGTATGGGACGACACTCCAACCAACTGCACCAGATCAGCCAGAGAAAACCAGGACACTTTTGAGAGTGAAAGGAGGCCCTATTGATAATTACACAGGAACAAAGGTCTAAACCAAGACTATTCTGGGCAAACTGGGATGTATGTTTGCCCTACTTGTAAGACTCCTGATAATAAGATCACCCCTCACCTTCATTTCACCTTCTTCCCCCAATCCACTCCCATTTGCCTTTTGTTAGGTCCTAGACCAAATGAAGCTCTTTCTCACCCCTGAACCTTTGTATTCATCACTTCCTCTCACCTACTTTTTAAGGCTGTGCCTCCCCTTTTACTCTTCACAGCTTAAAATTTTCTATTCAGGGAGGCCTTCCCATCTCTTCTTCATCATAGAACCTGTTTATTTTACCCATAGTCCTAATTACAATTTGAAATTACAAACACTAGATTTTAAGCTCCATAAGGAATGAATCTGCTCTGTCTTGCACCCCAATGTATATCCAGCGGGTAGCCAAATGCTAGTCCATACATGTATAGTACTCAATAAATCCAAAAAAATGAATGAATGATTAGCTTGGGAAATTATTTTGAAACAAAAATTGTGTGTTTGTGTGTGTGTGTGTATGTGGGTATAGTCAAGGAAATGCCCCCAAACCACTTGGAATTGTGCTGACCCTGGAAATGTGGACACAGAGGAACTTAAAACATTAAACAATCAATTTGCAAACACCTAGAGGATCACAGTCTTCAGGATAATAACCAGCAGTTTAGCAGTGAGGAGATATCGTCAGAACAATCTAATTTCCTTTTAAAATAGAGGAATCTTCAGCAAAAGCATTTATGAAGTGTCTGCACATGGCCAGGAGAAGCCTGTCGGAGGTGGAGGGGCTCACATTCCACTGTGAAGCATCAGATTTAATATGTGTTTTGACTTCAGCTAAAATCTGATTTTGCTTCTGTGATAATTTCCTTTCACAGGCCAAGCAAATATAAGTTCCTTACAGTAAAAGGTGGTAGCAGAATAATTACAGAGTTAAGCTCAGAATAATTATTAAAGCCTTTAGAAGGTAAAAACAGCTTGGCCGGGCGTCGCTCAGAGGTTGAGCGTCGACCTAGGATCCAGGCGATCCGGGTTCGATTCCCGGTCAGGGCACATGCCTGCGTTGCGGGCTCGATCAGTGACTCTCTCATCGTTGATGTTTCTCTCTCTCTCTCCCTCTCCTTTCCTCTCTCTGAAATCAATAAAGATATATTTTAAAAAAGAAGGTAAAAACAAAACAACAAAAAAACCCCCACCAAAAAAACACCTAATGATTAAAGGTGAAGTTATTTGAAAGGTGAAAAGGGGTGACCTCAGCTCAGGTCACATGAGGTTAACTTTTCAGTGCTCTGCTTCCTAATACCTGACTATCCTGAAAAAACAGAATTGCACCCAAATTAGCAGGTGCTAATTGTTCTGGGTTCATTTCACATGGTTGCTGAACGCCCTCCTTTGAGAGAGGGTCCAAATGAACTCCTGGAAGTGCAAACTTTGATATTGATCCATACACAAGCATCAAGGTCAGAACTGCAGGCTAAAAGCAATGCCCTTTTAGGGGTCAAAAAGTCATAGGGACATTCCCAGCTGCCAGTTCCAGGTATTACAACCTTGACTTTTAGACACAGACAACATTTTGGGTCAAGCTGACACAGATTCATCCTGGCATGCAGCCATACCCACCTTGCATATGTGTGAATTGAATTGAAAAATTCCACAACAATAAATACTTAGAAAAGCTTAAAGGCGATGTCCTGCAAAGTGAGACCCTTGAACATAGTTAAGGGTATGACTTGTCCCAGCTATGGTGATGGGCAGGCCACTAGGAAAGTCTTACCAGCCAATGAGAAGTCCACACCAGAGAGGGCAGCAACAGTGCCGCCGACCTGGCCTCAGCAGCACCATCCAACCCTAAAGAGACTCAAGAGCAAGATTGGACCCCAACCCCAAGAAACCTCAGTTTGGGGAATGTTGAAAAAATGCCTCATATCTGTCCACTAAGGGTTAAGGTGGTGGCAGTCTGGTTACCAGGAGAAGCCACAGACAGCACTGATGATAGGAGGTCAAATAGGATTTAACACTCCTCATATACTCAATGTTATGAGAATTTTTTGTGGGTAGGTACTATGCTTAGGTGCTAAGATTCGATATGAACACAGGTGCCATCTTTGTTTTCATGGAGCTTATGGTATCCAGAGAATCTGTATCCACTAAACCTGGTGGGTCATTATCTTTCTGAGCCTTTGGAGAGTCATGGAACTTGGAGAATAGCTGAACCTATGAGAACAGAGATTAAGCAGGGTGGGGGCAGTTGGTATTGAGTAGTCCCAGCTATGTGGTGACACAAACCTGCAGGGACAGAGAGCCCAAAAAGAAATTTTACAACTCATTTTATGTTCTAAAATTTACTATCGCCCCAAAGGGAACAAAAGTCATTTAAATCTTTGCCAAATTCAGTGGTTGCAAGAAGGTTTTTATTCTCCATATCGGTCAGGAGCATTCAACATGAATGACCACAACCTCCTGGCCCATTATTCCCTCTTTTGGTGATAATGTATGTACCTCCCCACTTGCCCTTTCCTTTACTGGCTGTTTCTTCTCAGTCTCCTTTTCTGGTTCCTTCTTAGCTGCTCAGTCCATAAATTGGTGTGTCCCAAGTCTCTGTCCAGGGTGCCCCTCTATTCTAATCATTGTCCTCAGGTGACCTCATGCAGCCCAAGGCTAATATCATCTTCATGCTAATGACACCCCCCCACACACACACACACACACTGCTCCAGTGCTGACCCCTCCCCAGGCCCACAGGCCCACAGGCCCACATGGCCCTCCACCCACCTGGCGTCAATTTGTCCTAAGAGATTTCTTAGATTCCAGCTGTGCCCTGCCCTCTAGCCTGCCCCTCCCCTATTCTCTTTCACGTCAGTTGGTCCAGCCACTAAACAAAAGATCTAGATGTTTCCCTTGATTCCTCTCTCCATTATCTTCCACATTCAGTTCATCCCAAATCCTGTCCCTTCTTCCCCTAAAATGTTCTTCCTCAATCTCCATTACCGTAACTCTGGCCCAGGCTAAATCATTGCAGGCACTTCTTAACTGATTCCTTCCTTCCACTTTTGCTCTTTAATAACCACTCTGAGCCCATCAGCCAGAGGGATTCATTTAAACATTAATCAGATTGTTACTCTCTTGTTTTAAAAAAGCCATGATACTTGCTTAGTGCATTTAGCATGAAATCCAAATTATTTTCCTGGCTTAAAAGCATTGCATGCTCTGTCCCTTGCATTGCCCCCCTCCCCACTCCCATACCACTTGCCCTTTAACCCTGTGCTCTAGACATGAAGTTTTCTTTCTATTCTTGAGATACCCCATTTTCCAGTCTCAAGGCTTTAACTCTTGTTCCTTACTCTGCTTAGAGTGCTATTTCCCCAGTCTTTACATGACCCCCTCTGCACTGACATTCAGATCTCAGTCTAAATGCTTCTTCAGTGAGGCTCCCCCTCCACAGCCCTAAAGTAAACACATAGTTACCCTTTATCATATACCCCTTTAAATGGCCTGTACATTGCTTATTACTAGCTGATATTTTTATTATTTATTTACTCACATATGTGTCTGTGGTTTGTCTTCACCCATTGGAATGCAAACTCTAAGAGAGCAGAGACATCGCATCGCCAGAGCCTGGACTGGTGCCTGTCATATGGCAGGAGTTCAACTGATATCTGTGGACTAAAGAAGTATGTGAATGTCTGACGGGTAGCGTTACACCACCCTGGCATGCATATGCCCTTTCTCTTAAATGAGTAGGTATATCAGTTGGCTATTGCTGTGAAACAAGTCTTCCCAAAACTTAGTGACTTAGAACAACAAGCATTCATTATTGCTTACAAATCTGCAGTTCAGTTGGGCAGTTCTGCTGATTTGGGTCAGGTCTGTTGATCTTGGTTTGGCTCATTCAAGTATCTATGGTCAGCTATCAGATTGGCCGGGGGATACTTGGTCTAGGAAGGCCTCACTCAGAAGTCTGGCAGTTGTTTGGCTGTCAGCAAGGGTGATAGTGGGACAAGGCCATGTGGCTCTTTTGTCCCAGCAGTTTAAGCTTGTCACATGGGTCCAAGAGAAAGAGCAGAACTGCTCAACGCCTCTTGAGGCTGAGGCTTAGAAGTGGCGCACTATTACTTCCATCATATTCTGTTGGCCAAAGTGAGTCACCAAGCTAGCCCAGATTTAAAGGGTAAGGAGCCCGGCCGGGCGTGGCTCAGCAGCTGAGCATCGACCTAGGATCCAGGAGATCGGGTTTCGATTCCCAGTCAGGACACATGCCCGGGTTGTGAGCTAGGCAGCCGGTCAATGACTCTCTCATCATTGATGTTTCTATCTCTCTCTCTCCCCTCCTTTCCTCTCTTTGAAATCAATAAAGATATGTTTAAAAAATAAAAAATAAAAAAAAATAAAGGGTAAGGAAATTAGCTCCACTATTGATGGGAGGGGATGCCACGTCTCCTTGCAAAGGTGTGGCTAGAGGGAAAGCGAAAGGACTGAGGGCAATTTTGTAAACTATCACATTAAGGACAACAATAAAACTGGTCACTGCTCACTGCCACATTCCCCTTTCCAGACGAGGGCATAGGGAGTAGGCATGAGGCCCAGAAGTGCCTTTTCTTCTGTCCCCAGGGATAGAGTTGGTCACAGGATCCAGCATGTCCTTGGTTGCACAGCCTTGGTGACTGGGAGTAGCAAGAATTGACCCCTGCGTACACTGCTGTCTGCATAACTGTGCAAACTCATTTGTGGCCAATGGGAGCCGAAGCACCCCCAGTTCTTCCTGAGTCTCCTACCCTCTCATGGGACCAGCACCTCATGCCATGCTATACTCAGGGCAGGACCTGATGAGGTGCTATCACCTCTGGAACCCATCTCAGAAAGCAGCAAGCAGCAGGGCTCCTTTTAGTGCCAGACTGCTCCCAACTTGCAGACATCTGGTGAAAAACAATGTTAAATCAAAGTGTTTGCTTGTTTGTTTTGTTGTTTTGTTTTTTAAAAAACACACAAATGACTCAGTGTGAAAAGGCCTTGACATAAGCATCTGAAGAAAATTCCTTAAAAAGTGAGGAAAGCAGCACGTCCATCCTTGTCCATGCCTTCTGAGCTCAGGAGTATGTTTGCACCCAGAGAGGTTCAAGGCAAATGCAAAAAGAGAAAGCTTTTGCTTCAACAGATAAGTTCTTATATTTTTCCAAAAATGCACATGCTGTCCTAAGTATTTAACAGTTATGACATCTAAGTGATCTGAAGCTTGCCATATCATCACAGAATTTAGAAGCTAACTTTGCGGGGGATTAACAACTTGTTCTAGGTCCTTCACTTAATGGAAAAGAGTTCCCCTGTCCTAGCTCCCTGTCCAGTTCTTCTCGCACCTTCTCAGCTGCCAGTTCAAGTTGAAGTTCTTTCTCTACACTCAGATGAAGACAACTTCTTGTGTTTGATTTGAGTGTATTGATTTCAGGCAGGTGAGAGTGGATGTAGCGATTCAGCTTGACAAATATTTAGATCAGTTGAATGTTCTTTGGAATCACTTGAACTGAATGTTTCCTTTCCGCAACCATTACTACTCAGCAGATGACTTCCTTAGCATAAAATATTCAAACTCTTTCTAAATTTCATCTATTAAAAAAATAGTTCTAGCCCAGCCAGTGTGGTCCAGTGGTTGAGCATTGACCTATGACCCAGGATATTGCTGTTCAATTCTTGGTCAGGGCACATGCTCTGGTTTCGGGCTTGGTCCCCAGTGAGGGGCATGCAGGAGGCAGCTGATCAATGACTCTCCCATCATTGATGTTTCTATCTCTCTCCCTCTCCCTTCCTCTCTCTGAAATCAATAAAGGTATATATTTTTAAAAAAATAGTTCTAGGCTCCTAGTGACATGATATCTCCACTGGGAGCCTTGTTCCTTCCCCTACCCTGAGCCAATCGGATCTGAAACAGATTGAAATGACTCAGAAGTAGGACTCAGGTCTCTGTGCCTACTTACCTTTGTAGTCGACAAGACTTTCTGGCCCTCTTGCAATCCAGCACAGAAAGAAAAAAGGTCAATGATTCCCTTCCACTGTATCTGAAACTTCTTGCTCCCCACAGACACATTCCTGAAAGCAGGAGTCATGGATGGAGAACTCCACCCGGGCCAGGGTTGGATCCCACTAGGCTGTTTGGGATATGTGGGTAAAGCAGCAGAAACTTCATTTTCTGAAAGCCTCTCGTTCATGATTCATGGCTCTTCACCCCAAGCAGCAGGACTTGCCCAACTTGACCACAGAAGGAAACAAACGGTAAGCTTGGAGGGCCATGCAGGAAACTGAAGGCATGTCTGGTGTGATTAGAAACAGGAAAAAAATCACTGTGGTAAGGGTGGTAGTGTAGGCTGACATCCAGAGGTCATGGGGTGGGTATGACTGTGACCTGCTTTAACATAGTTATTTTTAATATTGTGATAACAATACTGATACATATTAGAACCCATAAGTCTTTGGATCTGGTTTCTAAGAGCCTAACTTCTCTTTATGTAAGAACTCCTATGTGAGGGGTAAGGTGATTTAAGTTATATGGAAAAATGAACTTCAACCAAAGGAGATTAATGAATTTGATGTTCTTGGCCACCCTAATGTTTCCAAACACCTTCCCTTTGAAACAGAAGCTCCTTGCTATCTTCCTTGCTCTCCACTAACCCCTCCCCACTTCATCTCCAGCGCCTAGAATAGGGTTCGGGACATATTAGTTGCTCAATATATATTTGAGAAATGAATGTAGAGTTTTAGGAGTTGAAGGGGTGTTTAACAAATTGGAGATGAAGTTTGAAATGGAAGCTATGATATAGCTCAGCATCCTCAACCTCTGAAGTAATAATTGGCACATAAACTTGGTCTCATTGTGTAACCACTCCTGGCTTCAGTTCCTTTGTCTACAAGTGAATGGGAAATAATCTAGAACAAAAATTTTGTTTTTTTAAAAATATATCTTTATTGATTTCAGAGAGAGGAAGGGAGAGGAGAGAGAGAGAGAAACATCAGTGATGAGAGAGTCATTGATCGGCTGCCTCCTGCATGCCCCGCCCCCCCTAGGGATTGAGCCCACAACCCGGGCCTGTGCCCTGACCCAGAATCAAACCACGATCTCCTGGACCCTAGGTCGATGCTCAACTGCTGAGCCATGCCAGCCGGGCAGAACAGAGATTTTAAACTGGTGTGCCTCAAGAGGCACACTGGTGTGGTGCAAGAATTTTTAAAATATGCAACACCCGACTATTTAGTCAGGAGCACTGACTTCTTTTCCTTTAGATTGTCAAATAAAAAAATGACAACAGCCAATACAACAATAGCCATCCAGTGTAAATGAATCAAAATTATACCTATCTTTTGTCAGATCGCAAAAAATATAACTTTTTTTGATGTGCTACAGAATTTTAGTAATTAGTTTCTGTGTGCCTTGAGATGAAAAAGATTGAAAATCGCTGATCTAGAAGATCTTTCTACTTAAAAAATTGTGCACTCACTTTCCAACGTGAGGTTTGGGTGGTCCTATTGGAAATGGCTCCATCTGGTTTAGATTTTGAATGTGTTGCCTTTCTTCCGTCTTGCATCTCCACTTGGGGCCTGGACAGCCCTTTGCTCACAGCTTCAGGGAACTGAACAGTGAATGGCATCAGACAACAAAGTCTTGCTTAGGAGCTTTGGGGAGAGAAGTAACTTTCTCAGCCACATTTTCACAGTTTAAGCTCATATTTCTTAGTCTTATTCTGTATTACCATGGGTTACAAACACTTAATTCAAGGATCGTTCCTCTGGTTCCTCGTTCCAGCTTTTGTACTCACAGTGACTTGTTAGATAATGAAAATCAGCTGAGCAGCTATAGATTCGGTGGCCTGAGGAGCAGGGTCTGCATGGCTTGAAAGGAAAAATATTCATCACAGCTCCATCTCCCCCTACTGTCCCTGGGCCCCTCTGGGTCAGGTACCTGACATTTGCTTGGCACAGTCTAGGTATTCAATAGATGTGCATGCTTTCCTTTTTTCAAGAAGGAGAGCGCTATCTTTAGATGCTGAAGTCTGATTCTATGTAATGAGCTGGGATATTACATCTGAACAATCTTGGCAGCCTTTGCCCTGCCCCTCATCTTTTACGAAAGTTATTCAACATTTTTCTCTTTCTACTTGGTCAATTTCTTCCCTTCCATTGTAGTGGTTACATTGACTTATTTTCTGAGCTAGAAATGGTTCTAGCGACGGTGGCAGCAAAGACACAGAGACGTGTATGTGGAAGCAATTTTTTGGCATGGAATAAAACATAAGCCTAACCATGAGACAACCAATTCAATTGTGAGTGTGAACAATGGTCAGCAGGTGAGGGCTTGAGATAATCTGGGAAGATCTTGGTTGTTTAGAAGGGGATTGTGAATTGGCAGCCTGGAGTCAAAATCAGCCACAAGCATAATAATTTAGGCAGGAAAGTGTTTGGAAATGTTTTTGCTGGGTAAAGCCTAGGAGAGATCCCTGGTTCTCACACTCCCTGTTTCTTGCCCTGGGCATGTAACACACTTTATGCGAATCGCCTGTTGCCCCTTTGGAGCTTCCTTTAATGCTTCGTACTTTGATGGCAGGTAAACTCCTTTAACGGAGGTTCTCCCACCCAGAGGAGACCTACACCAGCTCATGGTCAGCTCCTTTATTCTTCACTGTGGTACTGCCCAGAGTAGTTTAGGCCATCCGACCGCGTCTGCAGACAGAAACTGCAAAAAGTAGCATCCTGATTACCTACTAGAAACTGGCTGAGTCCATGTTTCAAGCCTCCCCTCCTTTTCCCTACCGTGTTAGCTATGCGACGAGCCAAACTCTCGCTGTGTCGGTCTTCATCGTGCTGAGCTCTGTTGGAAGTCTCTGGGAGCTCAGTGTGCAAAGGAGATAAGCCAGGGGCATAATGCTTGTTCAAAGGTTCTCTCTGTAGTATCCTTGTATTCTTAGCTCCTTTTTTCTTGCCCATTTCCTTGGCCTTTTATCATAAATTCCCTGTGTTTTCTATACCGCTCCTAGAAGCATGGCCCACTATATTCCTTTATTAGGTAGGCTTTGTAAGGGAAAGAATGCGAGGGTACCATTTGATGTTTTTTTTCTACTAGCTTTTAGATACTCATATTTACTGGACCATCACATTTTAATACCTTTACATATCACCTTTTTGCCTTTTCCAAGCAGCTTTTTTTCTGGCCCGTAGTTCATCACCCTACAGAGTTCCAAGGCTACTCAGGTGTCAGAGACTTGCCTTCCCCAATGTGGCACTGCTCCTCTCACCTCCTATGTGAGGATGTGGAACCCCAAACTCGGGGAAAGTTTGAGAGAAGGCCGTTTGATTCTCTCTTAAGAATTTTGCAGAGGTTTAATTTCAGTACTACTTTAGTCTATTCCAGTTGATTTTTTAAACACAGTAAGTTTATTGGGGAACACTTTCAGGATCAACACCTTGAAGGGAGTAGATAAAGCAGGATTCAGCAGAGAAAGATATTGAACTGCAGTGCAATCACAGCTTTTTTCTACCATTTTTTATAGGGAGTTCTGAATCTGGAACTGATTTTCAGAGATGTCTTAAAACAGGGCAAGGGGGCCAGGTCTTTATACTCCATATGGACCAGTAAATTGATTTAGGATGCTCTCAGGAAGGGGCATGAGCTTGGACTATTCTGGCTTTCACATTCCGAAAATTTGTTAAGGATGTGCTTGGCCATTTGTGCAAAGGGGTCTGTGTACATGCTCAAAGGTGCATTCCCAAAGCCCCCAGGGTCTGATGCTTCCCTGAGACTTTCTCTGACTATTGCCTTGAAAATACTGTCTATTGATGACACTGGTAACCACACTTATTAGTAGCAGGGTATTTACTTCAGCTAGAAGCTAGGGGACAAAGGAAAACACAGCATGCCTGGAGGTAAGACTGACTCTAGCGAGGCTAAGGGGGGGGGGGATTACTGTGGGAGGGAAAGGAGGAGACTATACCTCTCTGAATGGAATCTGCTCAATTTTTAATTTTCTGCCTTGAGCATGAAGCATGCCTTGTTTTATCTTTAGCTAGAGGGATTTGAGTATTATCTCAGCCGTACCTTTCTCAGTCTCTCAGGCTGTTCACTCTGGGGTGCCTTGCTTGTGGTTTTAACCTTTTATCTTTCTTTGTGATGGTTGTTTTGAGTTTACAACTCATCAAATATTCCACAAGCACCCTGAGGTTTGAACTGTCAATGAGGAGCCAGAGAGAATTCATAGCCAATTTCCCACTTTCCAGACTCACTGAGTGATTTGAGGAAAGAAGGGAGCTCCTAGCACATGGAGTGTGAATTGTGTGCATAAGCAACTTGAAACCCAGGCAACCTTCAGCTCAGGGTTTCCTGTTAATCAGCTGGGTTTCCTGGCATAGCACTAAGCAAATGGCATTAATGAGGTAGGCATAGATGATGCCAGAGGGGCTTGTACAGTTAGTAGGAGCTGGGCACAGCAATGGTGGAGAAACAATAAATGAGGGGTTATTTTATCCCCTCCCCCCCTTTTTTACAGTAGCAACTTTTTGGCTGATTAAAGTACTTTTCATGGTTCCAGGAGGGAAATGTCTTTTGTACTACACACTAGAATGTCAGTTCTCATTACTGAGTCCTGGCTGTTCAAATGCTATCTGAATCTCCCCAAGGCCTCCTTGGGGAGGCTGTAGGCAGAAATTTCAAGGAGCTTATGCCAATTATTTTTTTTCTATCTACATATTGGTGGCTGACCTACAGTAATCATGTGAGTCAGGTGCTATGAACACAGTTTCCTTTATTTCATTCATGGCTTTTAAGACAGATAAGACATTTTTAAAAAGACTCTTTTCCCCTTAGCCTCTGCAACTGCATTTTTGTTTTCTACTTCAGTGACATGGCAGACCAAAGAGAAAGTGAACCAGGTTGTTGGTTTTTTGTTTTTTTTTGTATTTTGGAAATTATTTAGGCCTTTTTCACACTGATTACCAAGAATTATAGGGGATGTATAACATAAACATATTCTGCAGCCTCCAAGATGGCAGCATGTGTAGAGCTCTGGGTTTTAAAATTGTTTAAAAAGTGGGGTAGAGGGGACCAATCAGGGGGAAAAGGGGACATCTGTAATACTTTCAACAATAAAGATAAATTTAAAAAATAAATAATAAAATAAAATTGTTTAAAAAGTCTATACTTTAGGGCCCTTTTATTGTAAATTACAGATATTAACTGGCAACTCTCAGGGACAAAAGCAATTAATTGAAGGATATGTACTAGTCATTTAGTAAAAGCCAAAGCTGAAGACCAAGTACAGAAAATACGAGAACCAGAGGATTTAGGGAGCAAGAAGTAATGGACAGTCCCCTTAGGGAAGTATCAGTGCTTTGAGTTGGCTTCACTGTGTGTCCTTATTCTGTCCATGATTAAAATTCCCACGAGAATCTGCTTGAGCCAGCTCAGGCCTCACGCCACCCTCTTGGCTATAGAAGGTGAGGAGCCTTAACTGATAGTTTTACACTGACTGCACACAACATGGAAGAATGCAAAGTGCAGCAGAAGGGTGACTAGGTTCCGAACAGGCTAAATCAGCAGGTGCCCATCCCAACCTGAAAGGGCTCAGATCACCCTAGAAAGGGGTGTTCAATGCCCCAACCTTACATTGATTCTTGTCATTATTATAAAGTGGACTGAATGTGCACTGCCCCCCCCTCCCCCCCGCACAATTTATATGCTGAAGTCCTAATCCCCAATGTCATAATTTTGGGAGGTGGGGCCTTTGGGAAGTAATCAGGTTTAGATTAGGTCTTGAGGGTAAGGCCCTCATGATGAGGTTAATGCCCTTATAAAATAAGGATCAGAAATGAGGTCTCTCTCTCCCCCAACGTGCATACTTCAAGGAAAGGCAAATGAGGACCTAATAAGAAGATGGCCATCTGAAAATCTGGAAAAGGGCTCTCAGCAGACTCTGAGTCTGCCAGCACCTTCATCTTGGACTTCCCAGCTCCTTGGGAGGGTCCTTGGACACACCCAGGCTCTGGTATTTTCTTACAGCTGCATGAACTATGATAGAGCCTCTTTCTCCTTCCCCGAAGTGGCCAGATGGGCTCCATGGTGTTTCCTTCAGAAGGAAGATGAAGGACAGTTATCCTTTTGCATAACAAATTGACCACTGAGAACAAGTGGGCTTAGCAGATTGCATCCCAGCTGAGAGGAGAGGCTAGGGTACAGGGTTGGCAATTCTCTATCTTCCCAGTCTTTGAAGACTTTTCTTGAGTGGCTAGAAATGCCAGAGGGGGAGGTGATGACTCTCTGAATTCTGTTTCTCAGGCCCTTTGATGGCAGCCCTTCTCTTCACCAAGCGTACATTACAGGTTTCTATCAAGTCTTAGCAGGCCTCCTGTGTATTATTTATTTGATTAAAAAAATTGTGTCATTTTCTTTTAAGGAGCCTCTGGGAATGAGCATAATTAAACATAGATTAAAATGTCTGAAAGACTGAAAACCACCATAACGACACAGTGAAATGAAGGCAAGTAGCTTACAAACATCCTCACATTGTCATTCTAGCGAAGCATCCCAATTTACAATGACACCCCAAAACCGCGTCGCTGGCAATGATCAAACCGAGATTTCAGCTGCTGAACACAGGCGGTGATTCTAATCACTTGGGAAGATTAGCCTGGAAAAGAGCTTATCTGCACCACCCATGGAGGCTTCAGGGGCATCAGTCAGACTTAAAGAGGAGGAGGGAAAGAAGAAAGGAGAAAAGGAAGGAGAAGAGGAGGGAGAAGGGGAGGGAGCGGGAGGGGAGGACCTGCTGAGACACCTTAGCAGACGGAGGAGGGGCCCGCACCCACATCTGGACACTTGCTCTGAGCCAGGCAGTCGTAGGTGAGTAAGTCGGGCAAACTGTTGAGTGTAGAGAGATTTTAAACAAACAATTCAGACACTCATATGGAGTGAGACCGTCTATGAAGAAAATACACAGTGTAGAGGACAGAGAGTGACTGGGTGGCTACTTAAGGTTGAGTGGTCAGGGGACTTCTCTCTGTCAACGTGATTTTGAGCTGGGTGGAGAGGAGAAAGCAGCACATGAAGAACTGGGGAGAGGCTCTCCCTGCAGGCGGAGTGATTGCGAGGGCCAGGAAATGAGGCAGGGTGATGCCAGGTGATGTCTCTCGGTGTCTCTGGGGAGGGGAGCAGGAGATGGGTAAGTGAGGGTGGGGTAGGCAGTGATGGACACTGAGAACCAGAAGTCATTTGGCACCCTTTCTGGAGGGCTGCTTTGGGTACCTTCATTAGTCAGGTGCATTTGGCTGCAAGTAACAGAAAACCTAACTAGTGATTGAGTAATAATATGAATTTAAGTTTGATTTTTTTTTTTTAAAATCAAACAACAAATCTGCAAGTTGGCAGTTGTGGGTTGGTGCAGCAGCTGAATGACATCATGAAGTTCCTGCGACTTTTCTCTCCACGTTTTTATCTTTAGTACGTCAGAGGCGAATCCCCTCATGGCTGCAAGATACATGCTACGCTCCGAGCTCTGTGTCCTCACCTAGCAGCAGACCAAGCAGGAACAAGAGTGCAACCAAGAACATTCTCTTTGTGGAGGGTCTCTCCTGTTATCCGAGAGGAAACTGCCCCCAGCATCCCCCAGCAAATTTCCTCTTCTACCTCCCAGAACAGGGCTGATGAGATGTGCACCCCTAGACGCAGAGGGACTAGAGGGTGTTAGCTCAAGTTTGGCCCAGTCTGCCCAGCACAGCAGCTGCCCACGAGGTGGTATTTGTGACATGCTTGCCCAGATCCTCTTAGGAAAGGAAACCCATGGAATAATTGAAGTAGGGTGGGTGGTCCAGAGGAGGCTGTTTCGGGCTCATGTGGGAGAATGGGGCCATAGAGGCCTTGGCTGGGGTTTGGTGGCGTGGGAGGTGAGGGCTGGTGGCACGCTAGGGAGGACACGACAGACCAAGTCATCCTCGGAGTGCAAGATGGGGAAGGTGGGGAGAGCGAGCTTGGGAAGATGGGTTAGCAGAGGTGCAGCGTCTGACTGGAGGTAACGGAGAAGGTTCTGGGTAGACCCTGCGGGTGCGAATCCCAGCCTAACCACTGGCTGGCTTGCCACATACCGCCCTGCACCTCATCTATAAAATGGGGGTGACAATCGTTCCTGTCTCACAGGGTCTTAGGACAAACAGACACTTAGTCCATGTAAAAGCACACAGAACAATCCGGCGTACAGTAATCCGTGAGCAAAGGCTGGCCACGACTCCATTGGTATTCGTGGCCGCGCGCCTCTTCCGGCAGATTAGCCTGCATTCTGGGCAGATCCTGCCTTTGCTTTCAGATCAGAGGATCTTCACATGTGCTGCCTCTCTGGCTCCCGGTGACACCACTCTCCCTAAAGTGCCTCTGGCAATAAGCCTGAGAAACCTTTCCGTGGTGCCAGGCCCATGGCAAGGCGGCCCTGTGCTCCTTTCAGGGAACAGCTCACGGGGGTGGGGGGGAGGTGGGGGGGAGTGGTTCTGGGGTGAGGATCAGAGCATCTTGGTCGCGCCTCTGTTAGGGCCAGAGCGGCAGCAGCTTCTTTGACGCGCAGGGTCAGAAGCGGAGCTGGCTTTGCCTCAGCTGCTGCTGTGCCTGGGAGTTGGGGCTGGGGTGGGGGGGAGCGGAGAGGTGTAAATGGAGAAGCAGGGCCTTTCGGCTCCTTTCCTCCCCAACAGGAGCAGTTACTCCCGCCAGAATCCGGGCGTCTGTAGGAGGGCTGAACTCTGCTTTATGAGAAGATTTTTTTCCCCCCTTGGTTTTTTTTTCTTTTTCCCATCAACACTTGTCAGAGATTCAAGGCAAAAAGCCTGGCAAAGGCCTGGGCTTCTGCACCAGCTCAGGCAAAGGATGGGTCTAAACAGGGAACAGAGCGAGGCATTGTTCCAACACCGCCGAGCGGGAAAAGTAGGTCAGGGAAGAAAATGCAGGTTTGACAGAACTGGGGGTTGAACTTGTCACCTCGGAGCCCATTGGTGTAGAAAGTGAACAGCCAGCAAGGGACCGGGATAACTGAAGTCTGCTGCCTGTGTGTGTGTGTGTGTGTGTGTGTGTGTGTGTGTGTGTGTGTGTGAGTGTGTTGGGGGGACACGCGCTGTGAAAAGCTGCCTGCTCCGTGGTCACTGCCTCCTTGCAGGGCCAAGCGCTGCCATCCTCCCCTCCCCCCCCACTCAACCCCGACCCTGGGAAACTAAACCAAGTGATGATTCTGGACGGCAGGAGCAGCTGAGACTCTCTCTGGAGAGAATGCCAGGCGGCAGCTTCCCAGCCACCAGCTGCACTTGCTGGACTGGGAATTGAGACAAACTCCCCCTCCCAGAGACGAGGCTCTAATTACAATCAACATCACCTTCTAGGAAACTTCTTGGGTGGATGGCCACCAGCAGAGAAAAGCTTTCTCTTCACCACCCTCCTGGTTAGTACTACAGCCCGGGTTCCAGCTGTAGCCTGGGAAGAGAAAAAATACCTCTTTCAACTTGCCCAGACCTTCGTAATTCTCCCACTTTCTCCTGGAGACAAGGCACTGAGTAACAGTGTGTGAAGGATGCTTTCTCCCTGACTCTCAGTTCATTTCATTTTGGAAATACCTGCGATTTCTTGCTCTGGGCACTGTTTTTGCCTAATATATACCTGCCTCTCCTTGCAGGTCTCGAAAGTTTTTCAGTAGCAATAAGAGTGACTGAACTGGTCACTTCAGACCTGCCTGTCATGGCATCAGCACCGCGAAGTGCAAGTTCATTGCTTGGTTCTCCACTGAATACTTTCAACATGCACTTGGATCTGAAGAAACTTGTAGCTAAAGACCACACACCTCTATGCCTTCACCCATTTCTGCACTTTGTTCTGTAACTAATGACTTATTTTTCCTTTCTGTGAAATGGGGTTAGCATTGGCAATGACATCACTTATTAAAAATGGAAAGACTATTGGGCAGGATCCAAAGACTCTAATTCCAGTTCTACTAGTTCTCCAGTCCAGCTATTTATCTGATGACTTTAGGTCATTTACTGAAATTCATCACCTTCAGATTCCTCAGCTATGAAATGAGGGTAACATCACTTTTAGAACAATTGTAAAGTTTCAACCAAACATAAATGAGGTTCACACATGAAAGCACCTTTCTCAGGCCTGGCACTTAGAGGAAGCTAAATCCAGTGTTTGCTTCCTTCCTTCTTCATTGTTGATAATACTGAAAGAATTTCTGAAAGAAGTATTTGGAGTTAGATATACTTAAGACTGGCTTTTTAAAAAGAATGGAACAGAGTATAGGATATGTCTTGATGTCTAGTCCTGCAATATACAATACAGTAGCCACTAGCCACATGTGGCTATTAAAATTAATTACAATCAAATCAAATGAAAAATGCAATTCCTCAGTCACACTACCTATAATTCAAATGTTCAATGCCACATGTGGCTAGTGGCTCTCATATTGGACAGTGTAGATAAAGAGCATTTCCACCATTGCAGAAAGTTCTACTGGACAATGGCGAAAGAATTCTTATACAAATTCCTTTACCATACTAGCAAAACAAGTTTCTTAAGGCAAAACTCAGATTTCCTTTTGCCTTGGAGTATACCGTCTTCTTTCAGTGACATTGCTTTTAAGACACACAGTATTTATTTCAAACCATGACCAAGAAAACATAGTTTGCACACAGGCATGCTCACATCCTCTGTTTAGCCCTGCACGTGTGCCCTGTGCTTCCTCACCAGCTCCTGCTCTTCCTGCCAAGCTCATCGGGGAGAAAGGCCTGCGAGTACGACATAGGTGAAAATTGAGCTTTCATAGACCTTACTGCCCTGCGTGCCTTTGTGCCTGGGGAATGAGGGAGAAAATGACACCACACTCTGTAATTGTGCTGTGGGATAGAAGAGATGACTTTGATGCAAATAGGAGTGTCCCCTTCTGCCTGCCTTAAAAGAGCTGAGTTAGAGATGATTTTTTGGGGTGGTGGTGGGGGGTGAAGGAGGTTGTTACTGTTGGTGGTGATTAGTAAGAATCTTTAAAGAAAAATGAGTATTGCGAAACTAGAAAGAGGGACATTTTCTAAACGCCAAGTTGCTCTAGCCTTTGGCTATCAGTATTAGTGGAAGGACATTTGGTGGTCATTTTCCATGTGTGTGGCTAATATCCCAAGGACCAGTCACTGAGGGCTCCCATATGACACCCCTTCCTGCAGGGCAGAGGGCACAAGCCTACCCAACTGTGCCCACTTTCTGTGATCCAAATAGAGCAGGAGAAGTTTCCTGGAGGGATTCAAGCGCACACCTAAGTGACTCCAGCCAGCTCAGCCTGGAGAGAAGCCAAGTCCAGGTGATGGAGGTGGGGAAGCATGAAATAAGCCAAGGTTAATTTAGCATGGGAAGAAAATCTGAATTATTTATTTTCTGACCCTGTACCAGACACTTTTTACTGCAGTCTCTTACAGTCTCTTTTGAGGCAGTAGAGTCACACAGCTTTCTCAACTGCCTTTTAAAAGCATGCCTTGTCCTCTAGTTTTAAGCAAAGTGATGGCTAACATAGGGCTCCTGTGCCAACAGCAGTCTGGAAGATGCCTTTTAGGAGCACGGAAATGTGGCCCAGCTCAGAGGAGGGAGGCAGCCGCCACTTAGCACTTCATTCCCATTTAAGCCACATGATTGGGAAGGAGGAGAAGGGAGATTAAAAGCAAGAAGTGAGAAAAGCATCTGAGCGTTTGGAGGGGGGAGGGGGGCAGGCAGTTTTGTAGAAGATGCGTGATTTGGTTTCCTTAAGTCATTAGAACTCTTTCTTTTGTCTCTAGATGACATTTCCAATTGGAGGTTCATCTGAACAAGAATAAAAATCTAGACAAAGCTTTGTTGACTTAAATAAGCAGGAGCATCTTGGGAAGAGGCTATCGCCTGCTCAGAGATATCAGAACTGTGGACTGGCAGGGTATTCTCGTGTGTTAGGGGCTATTTCTCACATCAAGCTGCACTGTGAAGTGAGTGTCACAGAATATGTCAAGCAGTTTCTGAATCTCCAAGTCTGCTTTGGCTGGCATTTTATTTAGCTTGTGACATTTTTTACTGTATTCTGGTGGGCATCAATACTGCCCAAGCCTGCAGTTGTCACTGAATTTAAAATCATGTCCGGATACTCCTTTGTTCTAATTGCCTCTCCATGGCCACCATCATGCCCAGGCTGAAATAGCCGAGTGTGTCTTCTCCAGGGCTGCATCTCTGCACCTGTGAAGGTGGCAGCCTCACGAAGCTGTTGGCATGTTTATACTAGGCCTCCATGCAAGGCTAGAGGTAAACCTTTCAGGAGCAGGAACTGAGAAGTATCCACATGCAAACTACGCTTAGGAACTTTAGAATTTTATCTTTTATTTCTGGTTGAACCTAACCCAGAAGCCATGCAAAGTAGAAGTCACACACTCAAATGCCTACAGGGGCCCAGGCAGATGTAAATGAGTCCAGTAAATGAATGAAGTGGATCGGGAGTAAAGTAATGGGGAGTGGAGAGGACTGTGACAAACTGGAGAGCACATGGCTGGCATAAGGGGAAAGCTGGTACTCAGCTCCAGAATACTGGTGCCATGGAGGAATGCTGGCACAGCATTTCCTAATGTACTAGTTTTTTGTGAAGTCTTCTGATTGTTTAATATTGGCCCAATGTGAATAGTCTGAGCAAAAGCACCCATGGGCCACATTCAGCCAGTGGGGCGCCAGTGTGCAAAGCATGATTTGGAATCATTTGTGACGAGGCTGGTTCTAGTACACTGATTTGCAAAAGTAATTCGTTTCATAGCTCCACGGTCCTGAAATACCCCCCTCAATGGCCCTAGTATCAAATAAGGAGGTGAACTCCACGCTCCTTTCATGTGCAGCATTTTGCTAAGTGGCTCTCACCAGCCCTTCTCTGTAGAGCTCCTCAGCCTGTTCCAACATGGCCCAGGCCTTCTTGGGGATTGGAAATTGTGCTTTCACTCCTCTTCCAGCTAATTGCTTTAATGCATCCTGAATGTATCTAGGCTGACGCCCCTAACCACTGGGTCATCATTTATTCACAGGCCTGAAGTCCCTTAAGCAGCCTCCTGCTGGCCCTCACACTGCAGGGGGTTAATGTAGTCTGGTTAGTGAGTCAAAAAGAAAGATGACATCATTTTCATGTCAGGAATGGGATGTGTGTTTGTGTATGTAAGGGTTATGGAGTTCAAAGAGAGGAAGACTGAAACTACTTCTCTTATAAGGTGGCATTGTGTGTGTCCCCACCCCCCGCCTTGTCTTTTGCTTCCAATCCAATCTGGCTTCTCCCAAGTGGGTTATTAATATGGGACACAGCCTGGCTTCCTCCCTCCTGTCTCCTCATAAAAATCCAACTAATTAATTTACTTTAACAAGAGGAATATTTTCTCTCTCTTTTCATCTTTGTTGTTCAGCTTAGATGCTCTTAATTCAAATACAAGACACACACCTTTCATAATCACACATAGAACCTTATCTGTGGGGCGTGGGGTATAAAGATCTCTTATTTGTATCATCGGACCCACGATCGTAAACTGGGAGAAAAGGAATCTTAAGTAAAGGTGCTATCAAATGGGAAGGCAGGTCAGAGAGCAGGTAAAAGCCAGGATTCACATTCTGGCTGGTCCAGTTAATGGAAGGAAAACTGGAACTCTGCTTGTGCTGGAAATTTGACATTCTGGAGAAATTTCCAAATGTTTGGTAGAAAGCTCCATTACATTGCATTTATACAATACCATTAGAAAGCTTACTCTCAAACAATTACGTACTCCAATCTTGGGTCTCCTTTCTGTGTATGAATGAAAACCCCACCAAAATATGCCATGTGTTGCCAGCTTAGAAAACTGTACCCCCTCCCTACCCCCAAGAGTTGATGCCAGTAGGGCTGCTTTGGTTTCAGTGTTGCCCTGTTTTTTATAACACACGGTTATAAAACAACATGGGTCTCTCAGGGAAATTCAGGTCAGAAGACAAAGGTGAAATCTGGACAATCCAAGGGGCAATTGGAGATGGGCTTCTGTTCTCATCAGCTGCAGGAAGGTGTGGGGCTGACTTTTTATGAGAATGAGGACTGGTGAAACTTCCCAGATCACTCCTTAGAGCTCCTTTCCTTCCTTCCTTAGTGCAGCAATGGATTTTCTTTCTTTGTGAAAAGTGTCAATGCTTGCCTTTCAAAAGCAAAAAAAAAAAAAAAAGGTAAAAAGGATTTGCAAAACCCAGGTGCCATGCCGCCCGTTTGCACACCCGTGCAGAGAGAGGGGCCAGGGCCGGCTCCTGACTGCCCGGCGGCGTGTGGCCCGCCAGCCAGGCTCAGGCGCGAGCGGGCTCTCCTTCCCGGCCGGCCTGCGGAACAGGAGCCTGCCTCCCGCCGCAGCCTGGACAAAGAGCGGGGCAAAGCTCAGGCTCTCCTGGAATATTAGTTAGAAGAGAACCCTGCCTTGCGGCAGAGCAGCTGTCATCCCAATGTTACCTTCTCACTCGCTCTGGTAACTCCCCAAATACAGGCAAAACGCCCCTCTCCTTTGGAGTTGAGACCTCTTCAAGTCCACTTTCCAGGATTTGAGGACTGGAAAGTTGGGTTACCTTTTTAAGGTATGTTTCCTGTTTCTCTCTCTCTCTCTCTCTTTCTCTCTCTCTCCCCCCCCAACCTCCACGCCCTCTCCCCTTCCTGCCTCCTCCCTTCCTTTTTTTCCTCCAGCTTTACTGAAGTGTAATTCACAAATAAAATTGTAATACTATATTTAAAGTTTACAACTTGATTTAATACACTCGTACATTGTGAAAGGATTCCCACCATCAAGTTAACTAACACATCCATAGCCTCACATATTTACCTTTTGTATGCGTGAGAATGTTGAAATTCTATTGTCAGCAAATTTCAGGTTTACAATGCAGTATTATGAACTATAGTCATCATGTTCTACATTAGGTCTTCAGACCTTACTCGTCTTATAACTGAAAGTTTGCACTGTGGCAACCAGTCTCTGGCAACCACCATTCTACTTTCTCTGTTTCTATGAGTTTAACTTTTTTTTTTTTTTAATTCCATGTATAAGTAATACTATGCAGTATTTGTTTTTCTCTGTCTGGCTTATTTCACTTAGCATAATGCTCTCCAGTTTGATCCATGTCACAAATGACAAGATCTCCCTTTTTTAAAAAAGATTTTTTATTGATTTTTAGAGAGAGGGGAAGGGGAAACAGAGAGAGAAACATCAATGGGAGCACAGACATCTTTCTGAGATAGTGATTTTGTTTCCTTTGGATATATACACGGAAGTGGAATTGCCGAATCACATGGGAATTCTATTTTAAATTTTTGAGGAACCTCCACACTGTTTTCTATAGAGGCTATACCAGTTTACATTCCCAAAGTGTACAAGGGTTCCCTTTTCTCCACATCCTTATCAGCGTTTGTTATCTCTTGTCTTTTTTATAATAAACCTAATAATAGCTATGAGGTGATAGCTCATTGTGGTTTTGATTTGCATTTCCCTGATGATTAGTGATTCAAGTTCCTTTCGGTCATTTCTATATCTTTGGGAAAGTGTCTATTCAGGTCCTTTGCTCATTTTTAAGTTGAGTTATTTGTGGGGGATATTTTTGCTATTAAGTTATAATGAGTTCCTTGTATATTTTGGACACTGGCCCCTGATCGATTGGCTATGTGGTTTGCAAATATTTTCTCTCATTCCATGGCTGCCTTTCTTTTTGTTGATGGTTTACTTTGCTGTGCAGTAGTTTTTTTAGTCTGATGTTTATTTTTGCTTTTGTTTTCAAATCCAAAAAATCATTACCAAGACCAATGTCATGGAATGTACTACTTTTTTTTCTTCTAGGAGTTTTATGGTTTCAGGTCTTACATTCAAGTCTTTAATTCATTTTGAGTTCATTTTTGTGCATAGCATAAGATAGGGATCCAGTTTCATTCCTTTCTTCTTTTTAATACTATAAGTGATCTAGCTACTTTTTTACTAAAATGGATCAAAGATCCCACTGTGTATGAACTTAGGGATTACTGCGTTCTTGGGTATATCCATAATCATGTGCGTTTGTGAGGTGAAAAGTATGGTTCACCCTTTGTGCAGCTCTTTGGCATGTTCACTTCTATAATAATAATAACTGCTGTTTATTGAGCACTTAGTATACACAAAGCACCATAATAAGAGTTTTGCATATATTTCTACATGTGGTGCAAGTACTAAAATTGGGGAGAAGTGGAACATTTTCTTTCTGCATTCCATTAGTTCTTTATTAATGGATTCCTTCATGTATATGACTATGCTGCTATACCTAACCTAAGCCCACATGATGACTTACCGAGATAAGGTTGTTTCAGTACACAAATACTATTCTAGAGGAAGAGGGAAAATATATTTTTCAAAACAGTGACTCTATGCCCATTTGGGGTAAGTTTACTCACAAAAGACTTGGACCCCTCAGAGTGAATTAAATTATTTGCTCCCAAGACTTGGTCTTGGTCAAGCTACTCAATCTCTTGTGCTCTAATTTCCTCATCTATAAAATGAGATATAATGGGCTTATATAAGGGGCTTAGAACAGTGCATGGCATATTGTAAGCAGTCAAGAAATACTATTATCATCATTGTCATTATTAAATTATCACAACAACATTCTGAAGAAGATATTTTTATCCCCATTTTACAGATAGGGAAACTGAGGCAAAAGGCTTTAACAACTTGCCCGAGTTGATACAGTCAGTCAGTGATGGAGGCAGTGACTCTAACCCTAGGTCAGTCTCTCTCTGGGGCTTACAACTAGAATTTGATGTTACCTCTCATTATAGAAAGTAATATCTGGTCATGGCTGTATAGAATACAATTTCTTTCTCCTGTAGGAAACCTGAGCTGTAAAGCAAACATAAAATGTCCTAAAGACTGGACACATGTCACACGAGAAGCATTTTCGATCCCTCTGGTAGAAAGAGAGTGCTTAATTACCATGTGCCACTGCTGTTAACCTCTGCAAATAAGTCTAATTATCACAGATTAATGAACAGAGCTTAGGCACATCTAAAGGGGCTTTGCTGAGGGGTTTTCATTTCTGCATTTCATTATCTCCATAAACGCCGTTGTTCCCCGTGCACATGATTATGGGACTTTTATTATCTTTTTGAGCTGCTCTCTGTGAAATATCCACAACACTGCCTGTGAGACAGCTCAGGGCAGGGAGCGCTTTCCAGGAAATCTGTAGGAAGCCTGGAAGTTGGGTGGCTGCTGCTTCGCTGTTTACTGATGAATCATGCCACACCGCTTCATAGGGGATAATGCTTAGGCAGTTGCCAAGGAAACAGGATGAGATTTGGGAAGTATCTGAAACCATGGCGAAATTTCCAGGAAAAAATCAATGTCCTAGTCAAGAGTCAACTTCAGGCTTCTCTGCACCAGGGTGAGTAGCAACAATGCGCATAGAGCTGGAAGGATTCGTTGCTGTGGGCCTCGCGGCCTAACCGTCCACGCGGCCCTGTGCTTCTCCGAGGGCGCCTTCCACGGCCAGAGGCGGCCAGGTTTGCTGGTTCTTAGGGCAGGGCTGTGCTTGGCAGCCGTCTCTGAATCTGCTTGAAAGCTCAGACAGAGGGTCCCTGGTGGGGATCTCGGAAATCCCAGCGTCACATGTGGCAGAGAGCACGCTGGCAGCTAGCAAAGGGCTCCAGCCACGCAGAGGCCGGGACCTCAGGAAGACGATGGGGGCAACCCACCAGACGCGTTTCATTAATAAGTGATTAGGTTTGCAAATCGTGTCAGTAAAGATTGCTATCACAGAATTAATGAAATAAATAATGAAACATTTCCCGTGTTTCTGGCTGGCTCTCAGAGCGGAGTAGATTTCTGCCTTTGTTGCAATTTATGGCTGTCTCTTTGATCAACTCCTGGGGAGTTCAAGGACTGATTTTACTGCTTCCAACACTCGCCTTCGGCTTTTAGGTTTGCCTTTTTTTTTTTAACTTGACTTTCATATCATTTTGTGCTTCAAACACAAAGGTTCCCCAGGATAATTTCAGATAAAGAAACCCAACAGGGTAAATAATCTGCAGTGAAGAAAATGTGATCATACTTGGGGAAACAACCCATTTAGCACTGGGTTAGAAAAGGGGAGGGATTTTTGCTTACAAATGAACACACACACAAAAAAACATTCACAGTTTTGTTCGGATGTCTCCATTCTGCAGAGCCTAAAGCCAGGAGCATTTCCAGATCCAGAGGCAAACCAAGATGCCACTCGGTATAGATTTCCCAGCAGGCAGACAAAGCACATGCTTGGGACATTAGCAAGGCAGGGTAGCTCATATTTCTTTTGCTGAAAAAGCAAAAAACCGCAGATTTTTTAGTATCTCAAAAAGAGTATCAAAATAGTTGTGAAGTCAGAACATTGTTGGGTTTCATTACTTATTTTCCAACTTAGTATTATTTTAATTTGAATTCCTATCAGGAGTAGGAGGCGCTGGAGCCCCAACATGTATTCATTGTATGGGACCTGGTAATGTATGAAATTTCTTCCCTGACCCATACCAGTCATAAGGTAATGTATGCCTGACACTGGGTAATCTTTCAGAGATTGATACTCTATTATACTAATATTGATACTATAAATAGATTTTCAGTTCTTTCCCTCTGCAGCCCTACCCAGCATATGAATGGGCGCACACAGACACCAACTCACTATTTCTTGGAAATCACAGTGAGCCCAAAGGCCAGGGTCCTTATGGATTGTCTGCTCCTGGACTTACCTTCTTGGGAGCTGCTCGTGTGCTCATTTCTAGTTTTTGTCATCGAAAAGTTACAATAGAACAAAGTTCAAATGCATCCAATTTTTTAAAAATCCAATTAAAAATGTACCTTTGAGTGTCTGTCTTTTTTAGTTTTATCCTGTGGCACAGCAATTCCATAGGCAAAACACATGGGACATTTCCTGTCTACATGATTTAGATTATATCTTCCATGACTAGGAATCTTCTTGGTAGGAAAAGGCTTGAAAACACAGTGAATTGTTAAGTTGAAGAAACAAAATGAGAACTACAATTGTAAGGATCAGAACAAAACAAACCATAAAAACTCCCCTTTGAGCTCATGGAAGGGTGGAAGAACCTGTTTACAGGGAGATAAGGATTCTTTTGCTGTAATTTTATGATACATCCTTTCACTTATCTCCTACAATTGGCTGGTTCTCTAATGGGAGTGTATACCATTGGCTCTACTCTCCAAGGTGAGAATTGGATTTGATTATCAAATTATTACTGTATTTCATTGATTCTCAGATGCATATTTTTTTCACATTTTACCAATTCTCAAATCAGGAATCATACCAAAATTACCATCAACCTGGTGCAGTTGTGATGTGACTGTCAGTACTATACATGGGCATCAAAACTCTTGAGTATGGGCCAGCAAACCTTGGAGGCAGAAAAACACACGGGATTACCAACATGCTTACTAGCACAGAGAATGATGTTGGGTGGAAGGATGTGCACATTGATGACAGTGGTTCAGATATAAAACAGAAACTACAGACTGCAAAACTGTAGTATGACTGGCAACGCAGACTATACAAAACACACAGAGTGAACTAAGTTTAAAGTGGTTTAACGCCAGCTTAAGTGTTCAGACCCACTCATTCCAAGATTAGACCACTGACTCCCAGCAACTCATCTCATTACAAATTCTGACCTATCCCTGCCCAGGTCTCACTATCTTCTGCCCCTAAGGCTACCCGCAGGTTTCCCCGAACCCTGCAACTACTCTTCCCTGACTTCCTTTTTGGAAATACTGCTGAGACATGATCAAGGTGGTGTTTTCTCTTGCTCAGCAAGTTTAATAAATCCTGTTTTATGTGATCAGCAGTTTTCCCTAGTGGTCTGGTCCAGAACTTGGATAATTCAAAAAGAAATTCAATAGAATCAGGCTCTAATGGTAAAAAATTTTAGGAATACATTAAAGCATTTCATTTATATTTCCCTTTCAATGTGTGAACAAGAGTGATATATGATAAAATACATATCTAATAAGTTTAAAAGAACTTTTGTGAAAGTATCAAATGAAAACTAAATAAAAAGCATTGTGTTATAATTTATTAACATTAATTTTTCTTTCTTTGTGGCACACAAAGGAACGGTGGTGTATTATACAATGGATAGTGTTTCGCATTTGCTAAAATGTGGTAATAATAGCTAGCTAACTTTTACTGGAAGTGAATCACGAGCCATGAACTGTGCTAAGTGCCTTACCTACGCTAACTCATTTCATTCTCATGCCTTGCTAGGAGGTAGGTCCTATGATAACCCACATTTTGTAGATGTAGAGAGGTACAGAGAGGTCCATGGTTGCCTTGAATTAGATACCTAATAACTGACGGAGGAACTAGGGCTGTGGTCTGGGTAGTGTGCTTCTGCTAAGTTAGGATAGGAAGGGAGAAACGACGCTTGCAGCACTATTTTCTTAAAACCAGCAGAAAGCATTAATTAGAATGATAGTGCTTGCACAAGGCATGTACTAAATTTTGGAATTTGGGCTTTTAAGGGTAATATTTTAAGCAGTTCTTTGGCACTCCTGAAAGTGAAATTGTTTCCCTCGGGTATTTAAGAAAAGGTGCATTCTGAACCTAAAATATTTGCCAGCTTATTTTTTTTCCAAAAAAGAGAGTCCCTTGGTGTTCAAAGCCATATATCAGGGTTAAAAAACAAGCAACCAAATGAAAACAAACCCGGCACTTGGGTCATCCATTTAAGTCACTGCCTGACAGCTGTTCTGGGAATGGCTGTTGCCACGGGTTACTGCAGAGCACTCCGCGGCATCTCAGCCTTACCCATCACTCCTAGGCTGGGCTCCTGCTCTCTGGAGAGATGACCGTTCTTTCCTTTCCCCACCCCACCCCCACCTTGGTGGTTCATATGAGGGTTTTTTTTCCCCCTTTAAAAAAGAGATGAAATAATAATATGCTGAAAATTCCCTAGACATCACCTAGGGTATCTCTGCCTTTGATGCTTTTGTGGCCCTCTGTTTTCCTTGTAGATCACAGCATCAGCACTGCTTTTTCTCTAAACCTCAACACAGGGTTCCTACCTGCTGCCTTTTGCAAGTGGGGCCACAATCAAGCATTGTCCACCAATGAATATACCAATCTAGATGTCGAGAAATTAATATATTCTTCATTGGATTCTGTAGATAGTTGGCCCTGATTGTATTTTCAGGACTTTTGTCTTTGTTCTTGCTTCCCTTTCTCTCTTTCAACCCCTCCCTCTTCTCTTGTCAATGCATTCACATATTCCTATTGACCAAGGGCTTTGACCAAGATGCCCTGATTTTCCTTGTACTACCTACTTCCCACTCTTCACACACTAAAGGGGTGGAAATCCATTAAAATGCCATTTCACCCCTACTTTTACACTTTGGGAAAGGGAGAGAATTAAGGCAGAATATCTTACTCAGGTAGTGCTATTTATTGGAAATATACGTGCAAAATGCCAGCATCACATTTAATCTACTAGGCTAATTGTATTTAAAGTTTATGATAATTAGAGCTTTCAAAACCATGAAATGTATTTGCCATCTATTACGCTTAACAAAAAAGATAATTTATGGGAAGCACTTTGAGATTCTTACAAGAAATTTAGCATATTAACAATCCTTGGTTTCAGATATTGGATAATGTTTAAGAATCGTAGCTTCTACTGTTGCTGAGTCCAATCAAGTCTTGTCAAATATGCTGTTGGTTTTTCTGACATTTTATAAAAAGAAATTTGCTACCCATTACATTTCTTTTTCTTTGCCTTTTCTTCCCATCACCTGCTCCCCAACCATTACTTTCTAGTCAGCACATGCCCCTTTTCTATGCTTTGCTTATAGATTATTAAGAAAAAAGATGTAAACTCTTAGAGAGGATTAAGGTAGACACAGCTGGTGTCAACAAAAACAGAGAGATGAAAGAGTATTGAGCAGGTCCGAATGGACAGCCCAGGGGGCTTTCTTGTGACTCATCCTTGACCTTTACCCTCCCAAATCATGCCTAAGGCAAGTAAACAGCTTTTCAAAGCAGACGACCTTCTGGGACTCTTGATACATTTTCATTTTAATCCCTTTGCAAAGTGAGCAAAATAAATGTCTCTATGAAGAAAAGTACTATAGTTCTGACAAAAGTTGAATCTGAGATGACATAGAATCACTCTGTTACCTGCCACAGAAGGTCCTAAACTGGTTATCAGTTTATTTCAAATAAAATGGAAAGAAAACAATCCTCAATGAATGTTTTAAACATCTCTGCACTGTTCAAAGTGGTTACTTAGGCGTTTGAAAATATTGCCTGGAGGCATTATGGGCGATTTAATTTTTTCTTTGTATTTTGCAGATTATCTCTAATGAGCATGCCTTACTTCTATAGTCCACAAAAAGACTTTCAACAAAAATGGAATTATAAACTACCCAGTGAGTTGTCTTTATAAACGAATGGAATAAAGAAAGCAGCTTCTTAAACTATTTAATAATGTAGATAAATTGTCATATTCCTAAGAAATATTTTCTGATATAAAAGACGAGTTAAAGATGGACTGAGCCCGGCCGGGCGTGACTCAGTGGTTGAGCGTCGACCCAGGATCCAGGAGATCGAGGTTCGATTCCCGGTCAGGGCACGTGCCCGGGTTGCGGTCTTGATCCCCGGTTGGGGGCGTGCGGGAGGCAGCCGATCAATGACTCTCTCACCATTGATGTTTCTCTCTCTCTCCCTCTCCCTTCCTCTCTCTGAAATCAATAAAGGTATATTCAAAAAAAAAAAAAAAAAGATAGACTGAAATACTCCTTAGTTACAAGATAAGATTGTATCCAAAAACCAAACAACAATTCTCCCTTTGTACATCACTCAGCCCAAAGAGAAGAAAAAGACATTTTTCTTCCTACACCTGTGGCTGGCAAGTTATAAGCAATTTTTGTAATTAAATATACCCAGCTGTGTGAAAAGAAACATGAGACCAAGTCATTTAACTTATAAAATTTCAGTCACTGCTTGCTAACAAATGAGGCTTTTGCAGCCGTGTACTCCAGGATGACGCAGGGGCAGAAGTCTGGAATCATCCTTTCTTCTCATTTTGGGTTTTTTTTTTTTGTCTGATAGTACCACTTCCTTTATTTAAGGTCTGGGAGTATAAAATATTGAAAATATGGAGAAAGTAGTTAACTAGTTCTCAGGGTCAATGCAGATAGATGAGGAAACAGTCCAGTACTCACGTTGTATGACAACGACCTCAAACGTTCATTTTTACCCAGTGAAGTACACTTTGCAGAGAAAACCCACCTACACAGAACAATAAATCTTAGTTAAGAAAACTACTGAGAAATCTAATGGGGAAATGTGTTCCAAGTGCCAGCTACACTAAACCCAAACATGCAGCTTTCCCCAGACTTGCAAATCAAACTGCTTTATGGTTAGAGGAACATTTAATACAGTGTGACCAGTTTAAAGTTAACATTTTGTATTCAGGATGATTAATGACAGCACATTGTATTTCAATTACTACAAGATACTTCTCTATAATAAACGATGGCAATAATATTCACATTAAGTCAATAAAAAGCATCTTAGAAGTGTGATGTATAAGTGCCATTATTATAGTATAAGTTGATCACATCATACAATGAATTACCAACAGGGTAACAGGAAATCTCTACACCAAAGCATATATTTTCTTTTCAGTGCACAGGGATTTTGGCAGATCACCCTCATTAGTATTAATAGTAGTCAAATGAAAATCTTCACATACATTAGCAAGAGGACTGCTCTGTCTTCCCCCAGCCTAGCTATACTCCACTCTCTTCAAACTACATTTTTGTAGGTTCAAGCGTGAGAAATCAACTTCACAGAGCATTCAAGTCCAAAGGGGAAGAGATGTGACAAGTTACTTAATAATGTGTATTCTGGAAAACCAATACTTGGGGAAAACAAGTCTTAAATGATAGGTATTTATTTTCCAAAAGGGACTATCCACTTGAGAGAGGGATTTTGGGTACCATGAAAATTGGAAAAGCTTCTGGATGATAAATTCTTGGCTTTTAAAATTGTTCTGAATGATGACTGGTTATAGAAGTGAGGTCATTGATGGGCCCAAGAGCTTAAGAAAGTAGGCATAGGGAGAAGATAGGGAAGGTAGGTGGTTTCTGCCCTTCCCACCCCTATCTGCTCTCCTGTTCCTCTCCACCTGGTCTCAGTTGAGTTGGTCATCATGAAAAAATGATTGAGGGGGAGGCACCCTTAGAGTGGTTATGGGAGTGGGAGCCAAGGCCACCCCTACTGACACCACAGAACTTCTAATTTGGAGCTGCACCCTGCCCAGAGCGGTAGCTACAGGACGGAGTATCTGATGAAAGAGCAAAGCGCCCATGTGCAGGCACAGTGATGTTTCTCAGTAAAACTGTCCTCTGCACGCTTGGGTAGACATGCAATTGTCTGGTTGCATTTCCATAAATAGTTATGCACAAATATGATCTTCAAACTATGGGGAGGAACACATGATCTCCTTCTCTTCTTTTGCCATTTCAAAGAATTAGTTTTTTAAACAAAATTCTCTTTTATAGACCTCATGGCACCAGGTAATTGCTAGTGACATTGTGGAATCAAATGACTTTTTAAATAACTTTAGATGCATTCCCTAAAATTGGTCATTAGAGGAAATGGAGTCACTGGTGTGAATGGGCAACATCATAATAAGAGGCCCTGTTTACTCCAATACAACTCAAGGTCATTAAGGAAGAATTCCACAATAGCGAGAGACATGTGAGAAGGCCAATGCCGATAAAGAAGCAGTAAGAGATGAATACAGATTCTAGAATATAGTTAAATTAAATCTACATCAAATCAAAACTTTCTTATAAATCTGGATTTACTGCACATGAACGGCTTTGCCATGCTCTGTATAGTTTTAAAAAAAGGGAGGGGGAGATCCCTGTATCCAAATTCTGTAGCTACCTATAGCTGTGGTTTCAAGTTCTGAGTTATGAGATGACTGCGAGAATGTTGTTAACCTTCTGAGGCCTCAGTTTCCTCATTTTGCAGTACAGATGATGCCCATCCTCCAAGATTCAATCCACCAGGTATGTGGAGGTCCTCGCACACTTCATAACGTCATATTTCATGCATAAGTGCTCTCTTAGTCCGTAAGTGTTCTCTTAGTTCACAGTCTCATTTGTAATTCTCAAATGTCCCAAATTCTAAAAAAACAAAAGTTGTTTCATTTGTTGTAAATTGATGTCATTTGGTGGTTAAGTCTGACTTGAACTTAAGTGAGGCTATCTACTGGCTCTGTTAAGTCCCACTTAGTGTGATTTGCTACAGAAATATTAATTGATTAAAATTAATTTAATTAATGTATTTAAAATCCAAAAATTCTGAATTCCAAAATACATCTAGGGCTAAGGTATTCCAAAAGGGACTGTGATGATGATGATGAAAGATGATGATAGTCCCAACACTTTTGCCTCTCATTAGCTTGCTTCTTTCTCCTGATTATGATGTTTGATTTTTGACTTTTGAGTCTTTATTTCCCAGTGACCTCCCAATCTTGTTCCTTTGCTACTATTGTGACACAGTTTCTGAGAACCTACCACCAGTTTCTTTTGGTTCCTGGTACTGTTCTGCACACCCCTGGTTTTGATTTGGCTCACCCTCTGGTGCTCTGGGCCCAACCATCAGTGGCTTCTGGGAATGAGGAACTTGACTTTTCTATTTGTCAAATATATCAAGACAAAGACTCTGTTGTTCAATCTGGCTGGGGAAAACAGATGGCTTGCTTAGTAAGGATGGAAGGAAAACATGGAGGGTGAGGACAATTCATCTCCTAATAAAATGGAATCCATTCACACACTGGTACCTTATTTATTTTCTTTTCATTATGATTCATTGTGTACAAAAAGGCTCCATTCAAACAAATGCTTTGTGGTATGAATTCCAATGTCAGAAACAGGAATACTGTGAGAGGCCAATGGATGTCATCTAGGATGGGGTTCCCTCCTTTTGGTCCCTCAAACTTGTAAGGTGGGATATGACTCCTTGGTCTTGCCCTATGAGATGAAGATTCATTTAGAGAAATGACATATGGCCATAGTCCAAGGAACTGTTCTCCTATTTCCAGGAACATGCCGCAGGAACCTTCGAGAAGAACCCTCCTCTGCCTTGAGGACACACCTCTTCCCCAGATATTTACTATTGGCTTTACCTCAGCTGCTGCCAACCCAGCATTGAGGACATTGAATCTTCTTAGTTTTTCTGGGTCCAAGTTCACATCGTTTAAAGGCATTTTCTTCCAGAATTTATCAATCTAGGTGTTCATGTAAGATGTGTAAGGACATCCTCATTTAATTACAAAAATAAGATGTAAATGCATAAAAGAAGGGCTCCAAGCTTGGCAATATGTACTTTGTAACAAATGACATGGGAAATAGGTGTCAATGACAGGGTTTGGTGAAGAAGGAGACTAGTTTGGGTTGAAGGATCACGAAGATATTTATGAAGGATCCTGGATTGGAAGTAGACCTTGAGATTTAGGCACATTTGGATGATGGAGAAGAAAGGTGAAGGGAAAAGAGTGATATGACCAGTGAACAGTAATGAAATGGAGATAGGATGGGAAGGTAACTTAGGGTCTGAGAGTAAAAGGCCTTGAATGAGAGGCAAAAGTGTTTGGTACTTGTATTAGACGCTAAGGATCTGATTTCGGCACAGAAAATGTCCTGTTGCTGCTTTATTTCAGTAAGAAGGACTTGGAATAGGTGTGTTGAGCAAAGTAAAGGAGGAAGAAATTGATTATGCAAAATAGTTTTAAAATAATTTAAGCACTTTGCATGCATTATCTTGATTATTTTAACAACCCTAGCAGTAGTGACTTATTGTTATATCTGTTTTTCAAATGAGGCTTGTTCAGTGTCACACAGCTAGCAAGTGGCTGGTCCAGAACTTGAACCCAGATTTGTTTGCATCCAGAGTTGAATTCGTATCTACTTTACAATGAACCGATGATTACGATAATTTAGTTGTTAGGTTATAATGACGGCTATTAAAGTGATAGCAATGGGAATGGAATGGAGGTTGGAGGTTAGAGATATTGTAAATGAAGTATCCACAGACCTAGTGCCTGAGTGTGAGCGGCTAAGCAAGGACAAGGCAAAGATTTGGTTTTATTGCTTCAAGCCTGGATGTTTCAGAGAATTGTGGTAACATCAGTTGAGAAAGAAAGTTAGGAGAAAGCTTTGGTTTGGACAGATTATGAATTATTAATGAAGCCACAATCAACTGGCCTCCAGTTCTTTCTCCTATCTCTCCTCTATCTTATGCTCCCGATCTCTCCCCTTTATTGCCAGCAGTAAGATGCTCATGCTTGCTTGTTCTGGTGCTATGCTGAGTCCTGTAAGATAAGGTTTATATAGTGTGCGAGAGGGGGAAGAAAGGGGGGGGAGGAAGAGGAGGAGGGGGAACTAGTATTTAATGAGGATCTGCAACAGAATTTATTCTCAGTCCTCAGGATGTATTGTAAGTTGATTTCACTGTAAAAATACTATTACACTTACTTTGCACCATTCTCTCAGTAATGGCATTGGGCCCACAGTGCAGTTATAGGACCAAATCACAGTAGGCATTTAAAATTCATGATCTTGCTGCTGCATGGCCGAACAATATAAATTGAAAGGCACAGCCTGGATACCATCTTGTGGTCTTTATAAGGGGAAAATTAGTGGCACTCTGATTCACGAAAGGCTATGACAGGCCTGGGCCTGTGGTGGCACTAATATAGCCATCACTGGAATGCCAAGAGGTGGCCTGCTGTGTTAACAGCTGTCATTTTGTGCCAAACTCACATAACTAAAAGGTTATGGGCCAATAAAAAAATAAAAAAGGCTGCTCTTCTCCTTGGATTATGAGATGCACGCGCAGGCACTTTGGAAAGCCAGCTACCTTGTTTCCTGCTAAAATATGCCTGTCAAAGTGGCCGGTTTCTGCGGAGAAAGACATTTTGTAAACATGTCCCTGTCGGCATTCCTTTTTCGAGTGGGTGAGACTTGCTAGAGTGTTGTCCTTAGAGCTGAGTACTGGGCCAGCTGGGGAGACGGACTGAGAATGGAGTTACTTTAAACATTTCAGTCAGGATGGCAGCCAAGGAGACTCTGAGAAGCAAAATGCAGCAATGCAAGATGCCCGAGAAAAACCTGCTTCTGACAAGTTCCTTACCTTCATTGTGACTCATTCTTGTGAAGAATACCTCATAGGGTTGGTGTAAAGATTTAAATGATTTCATACTTAAATTACACATAAGGACAGAGGACACACTGTAAAAGTTAGCTATCACTGTTCCACTAAAAGATGAGGTCAATGCTTTGCTCCTTGCTGTATTTACAGCATTTAGTGTCCAACATAATAGGTACTCAAGAAATATTTATTCTATAAATGATTAAATCAATGCATAAGGGAACTATGAAAGATTATATCTACTCCTGGGGGAGAAGTAAGACTTGATTGTTAGCTCAGTCCTCTAATCCGCATCATTTGGCAACAACAATACAAAAAATAAGAGCGCCATGGTTTTTAGGAGCTAGGCGGCATCTGTCATATTATTTACTCTATCTCATGAATGACAAAATGATGTTCCAAGAAATTAGGTGACATCATGGGAGGTAACTCAGTGAGTTGACAGAACTGGGATTAGAATTTTGGTTATTTTCCTTCTCAAGGACTTCATAAGGCTGGGTGGAACTATCCCAGGGGTGATTTGAACTCAGTCATTTTTTGTTCTGTTTTTTTAGGAAACGGTTTTTTTATAGTTTTCCATGGAAGGAGGGAAACACAGTGGAAAAGAAGGACCATCTCCTTTTTGAAGCTATGAGCTAATATGAAATGGAATCTTCGTAATGTTTGTAATATAAACCTGCATTTCGGCTCTGGTTCTGGCTTTGGACATGAGTTGGGATCCCGACTCTGTAATTTGTAATCATTGTGACCTTGGGCAAGTCACTTAACCTCTCTGAGCCTCTGCATATCTCATCCATGAGGTTAGTTATCATACAGACTCAAAGGGTCCTCAGGGGGGAGATTAAGTGAGATGATGTCACTAGAGGCTTTAGCACAGGGCCTGGCACAAAGTGAGCTCTCAGTAAGCAGAAGGCCTTATTGTGAGTCATGCTGGTTCTTTCTATGGAATGTCTGTCTCATTTAACTGTTCCCTTTTATTTGTGGGGTTACCATCCTGGTGTAGGCCCTGGATCTACCACTGGTCTAACATCTCATTTTCTTTCCATTTCAAACCTTTCTTCATAGAGCTGTCGGCTGTGTTAGATTTTTTCCCAAACTATTTGCTGGACCTGATTTCCCATTTCTATATCAAGCCTAGACCTTCTGACCTGCCTTTCAAAGCCTTACTTTGCCTTTTTTACCCCTTCCTCACGACTCCTCTCAAAGTGTACTGTTCTATTGGCTCACCTCTGCTCTGGAAATGGTCCTGATTTCTCAAGTTCACTTACTTGGCTACCTCCTCTTTTATATGTTTCTATTGATTTCAGAGGGAAGAAGGGAGAGGGAGAGATAGAAGCATCAATGAGGAGAGAGTCATTGATCGGCTGTTTTCTGCATACCCCCTACTGGGGATCAAGCCCGCAACCCAGGCATGTGCCCTGACAGGGAATCAAACTGTGACCTCCTAGTTTATAGGTCAACACTCAACCACTGAGCCACGCTGGCTGGGCTATCCCCTCTTTTAGGCTATCCAAACCCTCCTTATGTTTCAAGGCACAGCGGAAGTTCCAACTCTTCCGAGAAACCTCCTCCTATTTTTCCAGCATTCATTGAGTTACTACTACTCTGAATGTTGACAAAGCCTTTTGAAACCTGTTAGGACAGTGCCTGATTTTCACTGCAATGGGTGCCCATGAACTGTGACTAAAAGTAAGTTGCTATAAAACCATAAATATAATCTTATATTTGGTCATTGTATCTAATAAAGAACTATAAGAATAATACCAGCTTATCATATTGATATAATATGTGAGTAAATCACACAGAGTAATAGTAAATATATGCATGAATTTCTATAAAGTAGGCACAAACCAATACCTGATATTAATTTGCTAAAAGGAAATTAAGTTATTTTAAAGGGTACATTTTTCTTATAAAAATATTCATGTAAGTGTGAAAAAATGCACAGGGAAGTTTTGGGTACCATTGTTTAAAACATCAAAACATTGAAAATGCTAAATATACAGCAAAAGGCTCGAAGTTATGATATATCTATTCACAGAATCCCACACACTTATGGAAAACAATAAAATGGACCTCTATGTACTGACAAAGAAAGATATCCTTGCTGTATCATGCACAGAAAACAAGCTGCACAGTAGTACATATGACTAAATGTTTGTAAAACAAACACATGTTTCAAATATTTCGTGTTCCTCTATGGATAGAAAAAGTCTAGAGACATGCTGAACTATTAAAGGTGCTTATCTCTGAGGAGCTGGGTATAGGAAAAGGATTAGGGTAGCTAGAAGAATATTATATGTTTTAAGTATCTACACAACAAATGAAAATCTAAGTCCTTGATGCTGTAAGTTTAGACCAAAACACAAGTCAATTATAATATGTATTTAAAATTTTACTTAAAACCCTGTGCTTGACTGAGTTGGTTTGTTCCTCAGTATACATTTTCTCTCAGCTATGAGTATATGAGTGTCATCCATACAGTCTTCTTTTAACCTAGAGCTGCAGTCAGGTTTGACATTATTCCTCTCAAAAACCAACAGTCAGTGTCCTCAAATTTCAGGGACCCATTAAGGACATTATGGGTTATAATATTTTAAAAATATGTCACATTCTAAATGGCTTTTGCAGTGGCCAGTTGGGATAGATGCTGGCTGGTATGCCGTCCAGGGCATCCTGGCAGGACACCAGCCCTGGCCTCAGCTTTGAGAATTGGCAGAAGGCAGCGTCTTGAATCTGTTCCTCACATCAGTCTTCTTGCGCTTGATCTCTCCCTTTGGCTACTCAACCCAGAACCAGAGGTCATTTTACAGAAGGCTATTCCCATGGTAGACAGTGGTTATTCAAATGCTTTGGTCAAAATGATAGAAGGTGTGATAGGGATGATGGTGGAGTGGAAAGGGTGTGAGCTTTGGAGCAGACAGATTTGGGGTTGAGTTTTGGCTGGATCATTTCCTGGGTGTGTGACCTGGGGCAAGATGTGTAATTTCTCGGAGCTGCTATTTCTTTATGTGTAGAATGATGATGTTAATCTCTACCTCAGGGGGCCTTTGTCAAGGAAAAATGAGGCAACCTGTGACATGCCTGGGGCATAGTGGGTGTTTGTAAACGTTAGTAACGTCTCATCTCCTCCCTCCTCCCCAGTCCTCCTTCCCACGTGCTCTTGATTTACTCTAAGAATGTAAGGTTCTGGTCTTTTCAACAGCTGCTGGTAGATCCACTCTTTCCCCTGCCGTGTACTACCTGTTTATCGCTCAGTGCCAGCTCATGTGCCCATTGTGTCACTGTATAAAGCAACGATGAGTGAAATACAGGTGTTTACATGTTGATGAGTGCATATCGTCAAATAGTCCAGAGAGCAGGATACACCCACCTGGCAACTTAGCCCTAATTACACCTGGGTCAGTTTGCCTCCTCTAACTCTACGGAAAGCTCCTTGAGGGCAGAAGCCAATGCCCTCTCTTACATCTAGCATAATGCCTTTCACAATGATGAGGGCATTTACCAAACATTCGTTGACTGACAGACATCACCCCTGGGGTAGTAGGGCCTCCTTAGGTGTAAGCAAAGCAGCTTTTGAACTTGTTAACAGGGCTTGGTAAGAAAGCCCAAATCTGACTGCTGGAGCTTAATCACATTTTATAAGCAAACACATCTACACCTACATCATTGCAAATAGGAGAAAATCTTCCATCTGTAGCTATTTTTCATTTTCTCAGCGGCTTTGCAGCAGCTCATTAGAGTTATGGAGATGCCTTGAGGCAAGCTTCAATAGCCTTAGAGCACTGTAGACATCCCTGAGCTCCAGAAAGTACCCGGACAGGCCCTGAAAGCAAGGGGGAAAGCTTGGTAGAAGGCAATTGAGAAACCTCCCAGTGAGACATTGTCTGCGGATCACTGGCCCGATATCACATAAAGGCCCCATCTGAGCCATTGCAGACTATTGTGTCAATGTGCTTTCTAGGAGGCTGTCATCCATAGATCACAGTCGGCAGTGAAGGTAATGCTTCCATGGGCACTGGTACCATTTCCCATTGCTGAATTCTATTAGAGGTCCGTGGGTTACTGCCACTGGAGTTCATATTAACTTGTTCAAAGGGATGGTGATTGATTCTGTGGAATTTTGTAAATACACACAAAATACATTTCATACTGTCATCTGGGTTTTGTATTGCACTTCCATGAACCCTGCTATATGGTAAATCCAATACCATCTACTCGAATTGCTATGGAGGAAAAAAAGCAAATTTCCTATGCCATTCTAAAGCTGAAATACCTGCCCATTTCCTTTCTTCTCCAGTCACAAAAGATTTAGATGTAACTATAAACCATTGACTTCTCTTCTGACTTAACAACTTGATCTGATGAGAAGGGCATTTATTGAATGCCCACTGTGTACCAAGAAATAGCAGTGGAAGCTACAGGATGATACCAAGAAATTAACACAGTAGGTTTGTGCCCACAGAGAATTTACAATATAGCTAGAAGCACTCATAAAATGATTAAAGAATACAATTACAAAGCAAATAACAGGAAGTGCCAAATTAATACACAGTTGTGTCACATACATAGTGCATTAGCTATATTCTTGAAATGATGAACGCATACTGAATCTTATAAAGCACTGAAAAAAAATAGCTCCTTACAGGGGTCCTTTATGGTAAATAGTGTCTATCGCCTAATTTTATAGCCTAACAGTCTTTTATAGTCTAATTTATTGATATTAAAATTTCTGAAGTTTGTGAATCTTTCTGTTCCTTGAAATAGGTTATATACTGTGGGCTCCTGAGCCAGGAAAAACACCATTTAGGGGTGACCTCAGAAAGTTCCCTAGATGAACTGAAGTTTGGATTAGATGCTGAAAGTGAAGGACACGGGTGGTAGTGAGGACCAACCTTCCCGCATGCTCAAAGCAGAAAAAAATAGCATCAGGTCTCCATTCCCCTCCTGAGTGAACGTTGCTCAGCACAGGAAGAGCTAGTGCTAGGACACTCCTATTATTTGTCACTGGTGTGTGAGTCCTTTCTTTAACATGCCTTCCAAGACTGTATTCCAACATATTCTGCGTTTAGCACTTTGACAGCCTGACACCATGTGTGTACGTACAGACCCTGGGAATTCATGGCTTCTTTTACTGGTGGTAAGGGGGCTTAAGGGTGACAGGTATGTGCTATGGGAAGACCCTCCCCCTCCAAGGAACGTGGCAGGAAATGCAGTGACAAAAGGCTCCCTCTCACTCTCTTGGCCTCTGGGGATGAGAGTGCTCCTTTAACACAGACAACCTTGTAGCCTAGGACAGGTGAGCATTTGTAATAGGGATTATTACATCTACCTAATAAGGGAGTTTTGCTCTGTGACGGTAGAGCCAGATTTGTCTTGTTCATTATGTCCTCAGAGCTCAGCAGGCTGCCTGGTATCATTTCCAGTTGGTATGTAGCTGCTGAGTGGATAAGGTTCTTGAGAAAATGAATTTAAATAATATATGGAAAGGTACTATAGGCTGAATGTTTGCGTCCCCCCAAAATTCACATGTTGAATTCCTATCCCCCAACGTGATGGTATTTGAAGGTGGGGCCTTTGGGTAGTAATTAGGTTTAGATAAGCTCGTGGGGGTGGAGCTCCCATCATGGGATTGGTGAGACCAGACACCTTTCTTCTTGTTGTGATAATGTGAGATGATATAATGTCTTGTTAAGTTGAGAACTTTTACCTTTCCACTTAAAGGAAGCACTTTACAGCTTCTCTTTGGCATATCCAAATAGCCAGCATCACTACTCTTGCGCTTTGGGGGCATTATTAAGTAAAATAAGGGTTACTTGAACACAAGCACTGTGATACCTTGACAATCAATCTGATAACAGAGACAGCTGGCTACTAAGTGACTAATGGGCAGGAAGCATATACCGCATGGATACACTGGGCAAAGGGATGATTCATCTCCTGGGCAGGATGGAGTGGACCACCTGAGATTTAATTAATTAGTGAACAGATCTAACTTGAAATCCTACGTCCATATCTCAATGAGGGGTAACGTTTCTACAATAGTGTGATAAATGTATTCCTGGAAAGAAATGTGTTCTGCAAAAACCTACACCAAAAATAGCAGCACTTTGGGGAAAAGTAAGATTGAGGCAGACCAATTAATACTGAGGCAACACTGTAAACAGAGTACCAATAACACAATAATTTTAATTAAATTCTAGTATTTTATAAATCAAAGTCATGCTAATTCTTATATATATTATAGTATATCTAAGACTTCAAAAAATGAAGGTAGGATGTTAATGGAAGTATTGAGCCTGCAGATGATGAAGAAAAGACCAAAATACAAAAGACTGGAGAACACAGTGTAGATAATCATATCTAAGACAGAACAAGGTGAACAGAACAATGCTCTGACTTGCTGCACTGAATGAGGCTAATGTACTTTGTATCCAGCTGCCATTACTATAAGACACGAAACATAAATGTGCTGGCAGAAAACTCTGTGTGAACCAACATGTCATTTCTGTTCTATTGCAGGCATTGGGGTTGGCAAGACTGATTATACTTTCATTCTTCAAGGCTCTGCCCATGTATATGTGGATTAGTAACTTGGATATTTGTAACTTAGGGAAAGCCTTCATTTTATTTATATCCACAGTCCTTTTGTGGACATCTCATTACCCCAAAATGCATACTCTTTAATTTAAAAGTGACCCAGATCCATACTAAACGGGTCACAGGTAAGTGAGATAAATGAATCCCAGAAATAGAAAGAGAAATAATGAGTTTTATGGGCAAATCAAACATTACCCTCCTAATTATCACAGTTAGATGCTTAAGGAAGATCTGTTGATCACCTTTGAGTAGGGAGTATTTTCGTGCATTCTTTTAAATTTAATTTGATCTGATTGCCGTGGTTCTTGTGGAAAGACAAGTGTATATAATGTCAATGTAATTTTATTAGCTGCCTCCCACATAATTGCTTTAAAATAAGCTAATTCTTCATTGCTACACCTTGAGGTTCTATTATTATCATTATAAACATAAACAGAACATAAAACCTTTATTAGGCGACACTTCTCTAATTATTATTTTTACTGTTGATCTTGTTATTGAGATAAAATCAATACACTTTTACATATTAGGTTTTTATTTTTTCAAACAAGATAATGAACACTTCTTTATTTTAATCTAGAAAGTAAAATAATAGGCTATTCCTCAATACAATTTGTATGTCTAAATATTTTGTTTTTGAGCTTGGCATTTCTTTGCATCTGATTCCACAGTATGTAACCACCCACCCACCCACCCTCAGAAGAATGTTAAAGAGTAAGTCCTGTTTCTGTGTTTGACCACAGAAGGGTTTGCACTATCTTTAAGCCTTACCTAAAACAGAGATTTCATATTTCTTGACTTGCAAGTGATGGATGTGTGTTCCCTGCATCAAATTCACCCTGTTCTGTTCCAGCAATGATTGACAGCCTTAATTTAAGGCCAGTAAGCTAACAGCAGATTGTTTTAAGAATGGCCACCATTCCCTAGCAGGATGTAAATGGCCTATAGAATATATTCAATTCACAGCCTTAGTTATAGCATTTCAAGTAGAGTAGAGAGAGATAATAAAAATATAAACATATAACATATTAATGTAAGAGATTCTTTTCTCCTTAGGATTTTACTTGCCTAAAAGATTATCAACACCAATTGTGAATAGTCATTTAGCATAAGTGAATTTTAACTGAATTTTTACAAGTCATTATTAATTTAATATCCTACCAGACCTGGAAGCTCAATTTACTGTTCCTGTTGGTGTTATGGCTAATCAGCTGTGTTTTCAGGGTCAGAAATACTCAGTGTATTTTTTTTTTTTTTTTTGCCCCTGTTCTTCCACCACTCAAGTGTTATATAGGTAAATATTTTTACAAATTTTATTGTTGATTCTCTAGTCAGTCAGAGACCTTGTGATTTCCCACCTCCCTGTCTTTCTGATATCACAGTATATTTCCATGGAAAGTAAAGTGATGTCAGAAATAGAAGATCAAGTGTATTTCCCAGAAAAGAATATTTCTCCTTCTAAACATCATCTACTACCTCTACTGATGTTGTTTCAAACCATCTTTACAAGTGGTTCTTTTTTAGCTTTTATCTCTGAGTTCATAAGTCAGTACAAAGCTACTTTACACAAATTTCCCTTCCCCCAAACAGGTGCCTATTTTGTATTTTTCAAAGCTCCAGATTGTCATGGTTTCTAACAAAGATTTCTACTCTAAACTTTGGTAATTTTATTCTTGATTATGAAATAAGTTATTGAATAGATACTTGAGTTGCCTCTACTCTTACCTGTAAAAACACTTGAAGAAATCATTTCCAAGGAATTCCCAGTTAGGAAGGAAGCCTGTAAGTGTGCAAGGGGTGCTGCTCACTATTGCAAGTTTTCATGGCCCCTGGGACACAGCAGATATTGTCAGTGACCAGGCAGTAACAGCGAGCCCCAGGCTTCTGACACACTACCCTCTTTGGAAAGAGCACTGGATTGAGGGTTAGGAGAACTGTCCTGAACTTTACAATGTAAATATTTAGTCCCCTACCTCTTGCCACAAATGGTTTGAGACTCCTAATAACAATATTGCAACAATAATAAAGCCATAAATGGAAGTAATCAGCCAGGACGAACAAAATGAGAGCCTGAAATGTGCTAAGCGTGGAGTCATCATACTTGACTGTTGTTGAGCTTGAAGTCAGAAGGACAGAGCTACAGCCTAAGCTCCATCCCTAACGGACTGGTCTCCTTGAGCAAGATGCTGCACTTCTCTGGGCTGTGACTTCCTCAGCTGAAAAAGCACAGGGGTTGCATTCCTAGATGATCTGAAATATCATCCATCTTTAAAATTCCCTGTTTCTAGGATGGGGAGGTGGGGCTTTCATCAATCATTCCGCTAAATAGGAAGAAAATATTGATTTTAGGCCTGAGGGAGTCTCTTGCAAGTCTAGCAAGTTATCTTGCAGATGGGGGTACTGTTGACCATGATGAAGGCAGTGCAAGAGAATGTGGGGATATTGCCACTGAGGGTTGGGAGTGGGCCTCAAGCTGGCCATGCTTTTATTTCCAGGGACAACATATGCAAAAAAAACACACCCCCAAATACAATTATCTTCTGCTTTGCCAGAATCTGCAAAACCTCCTTACAGCTTTAAATGCAACCAATTTTTCAGACTTACTTAGATGTGAATATCTGATTTATTTCATTTAAAGAAATATTATAGTTTTTATACAATATATATTTTTATATTACAAAGATATTTGAGACAATACAGAAGAGTAAGACAGAAAGTAAAAACAGAGAAAAACCACACTAAGTCTCACAATCCAGAAATCATAGTCATGGATTGCTCAGGTAATCCATGCCCATACCTTAGAGTGTAATTCCAGTTAAACTTGAGTATTTGGGTCAATGGTACCATGACGATAGATACAGACTAGCTAAAAGAAAAGGAAAAAAAAAAAAAGAAAAGACCATGTGTTTGTGTTTAATGTGTGATCCTCAGGGAGTTTCTAGAGCGATGATATCGTGGCCCTGAGTAGAAGCAGTGTGTGCATAGCATGTGCTCCTTTGCACACACAAAATTACTTACTCTTTAAAACTGGAGACAGGCAGGGTGATCAAATAGATGATCACATTAAGGAGACCAAAAATCTTCCCCGGACTCCCACACCCCACTCAATAATTCAGTGGTTTCCAAAGCAGAGAGAACACAGAATAAACCACGAGAAAAAAGCAAATTTTAAATTCACCCTTACAATGTACGTCTTATAATGTATATCATATATTACTGCAGTAGTACAAGTATATCATTTACAAAGAAATGAACAAAAAGATGTATTTCCAGGGGCATGCTTAAAATTTTCTTCAAGGTAGGAGTGCCCAGTCAAGACTTAAAGAAATTTAAATGATGGAAGTAGAGCCAGGCTTTCTTTGTGTCTTTGTCTCTCCATTTGTTAACTGAAGCTGCTCAGCCCTCTCCCTTCCAGAGAAGTTGGAGGCCCAGAGAGAACACTGTTTCCCTAAAGAGCAAAAATTTCATAAACATTCTGTAACAACTGGGGTAATTTAATTCAGATTTAAAAAATGGTTTTATTGCACTTAGTTCATATGTTAACAGCTCCATTTCCTATGTTTAATTCATGTTTGTGGGCATTCTCCCAAATATATATTCTGAATTAAATTAAAAAACAAACAAACAAACAAAAGTCTAGGAGAAGCTCTTTCACTCTGACAGATTCATATTAAATTCCTGTGTCTTCATATATGACCGAAGGGGAATAGCATAGATGGACTCTGAATTTCTCCCATGTAGCTCACTTATAAGAGTACCTTGGCTTGCTAAGAATTTGCCTCTTGTTGGCCATTAGAACACTTACTAGAATATTTATTAGTTTTTAATGTAGAAAATGTGTTTGCATGTGCATGTGCACTTGCTGAAAGAAATGTAGCTCTCTTATCTACTTATTGTTGGGGCTAGGTTAGATTTTAATGTGTTATACATGCTTAAAAACTAACTAAATCCAAGAGTGAATTGAGGTGAGACTCAGGAGAAGAGGGCTGATCCGCTGAAGGGGGCAAAAATGGAGAGAGCCACACTGCCTAACGTATCTTGTGTTTCTGGGATTCACCTAATAAATCGGCAGAGCGATTAATGCCTAATCCTGTGCTGTGTTAGTTTGCTAAGGCTGCCATACAAAGTACCACAGATTGCACCCAATCTTAAACTAAAACCGAAATTAATTTTCTCACAGTTTTGGAGGCTGGAGGTCTGAGATCAAGGTGTCAATAGGATTGCTTTCTCCTGAGGCCTCTTTCCTTGGCTTATAGATGGTCACCTTCTCCCTGTGTCTTCACATGGTCTTCCCTTCGTGTGTGTTTGTGATCTAATCTCCTCTTCTTATAAGGACATAGTATATTATAAGGACACATATAAGGGCATACCAGTCAAAAGGGATTAAGGTCCACCCTAGTGACTTCATTTTAACTCTATTTTCCCTCTTTAAAGACCTTATTTCCAATACAGTCATTCTGAGATACTGGGAGTTAAGACTTCAACATATGACTTTTGGGGGAATTCAACACATAAATAGTGACATTCCCCAAGGTGATGGCTGCACAGTCATCCCAACAGCATTCCAGCTAAGCTACAGCTAAATTCACACTGGACAGCAGCTTTCTTTGGCCAGGACTATCTTTATACACTATTGTGAAATGTTTTATTGTGTAGCTGTTAAAGAAAGTTTGTTGCTTTCCATGCCAGAGATGGCTATATTCCAGAAATGAATGAAATGTTTTCTGTGCCTTTTCTGTAATGAGAAGGAGAGAAAAGAAAATTGGGGACATTAATACTGTCTATTACATTATAAGGTATTTAGGAATGCAAATTTTAATCCTATTTGTAGGTTTCATTTTCATGGAAATAATTTAATCTATATAGTAACATAAATTTAGTTTATTTTCCTCCTGCTTCACTCCTTAAGGGACTTGAACTCAAACTCTTCAGCATATAGAGAAGAGAGTCACAGTACAATTCGTTTGCTAAGCTGTCACAGAAGATTCTCTTGCTAACATTTGCAGTATTTTCCTTGTCTGACCAAGCACTTTTCTCCCTGGAAAGTAAACACCAAACAGCTATCTATGAAATAGGTCAGAGCAAATATATGTGGTCAGGCGTAGGATAAATAGATCATAGATTGACTAAAAAGGCCCTAAACAAAACAAAACAAACCTCTAAGGCATACAAATCCAACCTGAAGGCTTTCAAAGGCAAGACAAACAAACAAAACAAAATATTTAATGTATGCATGGCTAGTTCATATTTCTGTTAAAGATATGTTTCCATAAAGCTTTATTCTCATGACTATATATAAACAAAGTACCAACAAACCAATTAATCCAAAACCATGAACCTGACAGTGTTTTTACAAACTGTGCTGTCCCATGATGTCATAGACCACAGAGGTAGTTTAGAAATTCTGGAACCCTCAAAATCCTGGAAAACATAATGTAATGATTGCTGCCTCTGGAGAACGGAAGAACAAAAGAAGTTGGTAACCAAGTTTGATATTCCAGATAATGAGTATACTTTTAATGACCAGGAAATAATTTGAATATATGAGCATATAGATGAAAATATATGGAATGTATAGAGAAAGAAAATATTCAGCTTGTAAAGCAAAACAAACAAAACCCACCACCTCCACCAAAAATGAAACAACCAATTCTTCATTTTGTGTTTCCAAAAACAATGAGAAATTTAGCTACTCTGTTAGGCATCGACTTCCAAAGACCTTTGGATTTTTCCCCCCTCCTATTTCAATTATATCAGTCTCTTAGCAAAGCTTGGTGTCATTACCACTGCAACTGGGATCATAGAATTCAAGAGTTCAATGGGAAGTTCGAGATTCTTTTCCTTGAAACTCCCTTGTTTTTGGTGATATGGCTATATCTCAGCTTCCCTTCCATCTGCCTGGTTTATTTTCTGTTTTCCGTGCGGCCTTTTTCCTCTGTCAGTCCTGATATTGGTGGTCAGTCCTTTATGTTCTCACTCTTTCTGGGTGACCTGATTCAGATCTTCAGCTGCTGTCTCTGTGCTGATGACTCCCAGTGCACATCTGCCTCCTGAACCACAGCCCCTAAATCCAGCTCTCTGCTGGCCACCCCTCCCTTACTACATAAGTACTTTATGTTCAAAACCGAACATCCCAGACTGAAGTATTCATTGTCCCCAACAGTGGTAGCCAGTCCCCAAGATGACTCCCAAGATCCTTCCCTCTCAATTTTTATGCCCTTGTGTACTTCCCACATCAGATAGGGCTGACCTGTGTAACTGAAAGAAAACTGTAGAAATGATGGGGAGTGCTTTCTGAAGCTTAGTTATAAAAGACACTGTGGCTTCCGTCATGCTTTCTCTTGGATCATTTGCCCTTAGGCGAAGCCTGCTGCTCATCACGAGGACACTCATCAGCCCAAGGGAGAGAACCGAGTGGCACGGAAGATGCCTCCTACCAACCACCAGCACTAACTTGCTTGGCATGTGAGTGAACCAAACTAGAAACAGAGCTCCAGCCCCAGTCAGGCCTTCATCTGCCTGCACCCCCACCAACATCTTGACTGTGACCTCATTGGAGACCCTGAATCAGAACCATTTCACTAAGCTCTTCTTGAAACAGCTAGGTCTTTCATAAATCCCAGTTTGCACGACATCTTCACAGGAATCAGACTTTAAATATTATGATTGAAGAGAGAAAATAGCAAGAAGAGGATATCTTTATGGTAGAACAACAATAATCTTTAGTATTTCTGTTATATTGTTGAAATTGCCCTGATATGTATGACCTTATTTGCTGTTCACCTCAATACAATAGTGTATTAGCTCAGCCAATTTTCATGCAAATTTAAGCAGTGAGGAAAAAATGAGATACTGTACCAGTCAGTGGATTTTTTATTGAAAATGTGACAGAGGATCCAACTCAAACTGGCTTAAGCCAAAAAGGGGTTTTATTACTCAAAGTGTAGGAATAGGTATGGCTTCAGGTCAGCATAATTCAGTCTTCAACAAGGCTTCCAGATCCATTTCCTGGCTCTGTCCCATTGCTTCCTCTGGGCTGGCCCATTCTTAGGCTCCATGTAGTGTGTGGCTATTGGGCTTTAGACTCCTAGCATGACGACCCTGCTACTCACGTCAGTAGAGGTAGAGCAAGTCTCTTCAGGTAGCACAGCTCCAAGATTCACTCTGACTGGCTGCCCACCCCTGAATCATCCACATAATTCAGGGAAGTATGAAATGCTAATGGGCCAGGTTTAGCTTTCATGCTTCACCGCTGGAGCTGAGAAGAAATCAACTCCATCCTGCAGCTCCTGGGCTGTGACTGGAGAAGAGGTAGTTCTTAGAGGAAAATCAGTCAATTCAGGATGCTAGGTGACCAAAAATCAATAACTGTCTGATAGAAATCTTATCTACAAAGCAGGGAACATGCGCCTGATGCATAGTCATTACCGAGAAAAACGTTGTTAGGTCTGAATGTAAAAATTGAGGCAAAGAAAGTGCCTAAGCAAGAATTAGAGCCCAGACAGCCTGAGTATTAGATTGATTAGTGCCATTGCTAACATGTGAGGGGAGTTGTCTGGCAGCTCCAGAGAGTGAATGGTTGTGGCCCTCCCATCTCCGTGTCCATCCACCTTCTCATTTCATGGCTGGGCTGAATCATCCTGTATTCTTAAGTGTTGCTAGTGGAAGCCATGGCCATGCCCATATACTGCAAGCATGCCTGAAACTTGCAGAAGAGAACCAGAGTTGGAGGTGAGGACAGGGGTTGGCTCCTATGGATCAGGCAGCAACCTGGAGAGAAGGGCCACCCCTACCCAAGGCAGTGGATCAGAACGGGTGGCTGAGCAGTGGACACACTGTGCATCCTTCGTTAGCACTGAGACCCCTTCTAGCTTGGGGTCTCCTGAAAGAGAACCTTTCCTCTGACCCCACAGCAGGGAGCACAGGGTCAAGTGGGGACATTGCAGCAGAATTAAGGCAAAGGTTCTGAAATGCTGTGGAAAAGTATGTTTCCAGGGAGGGGCCAAAGTGATTCTTTATAAGCAAAGTGCTGGGAAACTGTGAGTAAAAGGTGGGTGAAGCAGTCAAGGCATGATTATTATTTAGTCATAGCATCCTAAGAATTCCACTTAGAGTTCTTAAAAGCTGGCCAGTCGATGTCCTGGCTCAGGTGGTCAGCGTGAAAACCATCCAAAACACCCTGACTGTGTCTACAGGCATTTGGAAAGATTGCTAATTTGGAAACGTGTTCTAATGATAAAGTTTTCAATAGAAAACTCTTAAATATTAGTATACTCCATTTTTGGTCTTTAAAGAGAGCTAAGTAATTTGAATATAGGAAGTGAGTTGAAGGGCTGATCTTTCACGACTCTTTGACTTCACATTGTGTCACCTTCCTTTCCTGTGCCCTGATTTTTATGTCTATAAATAAAAAGTAAGTAACCTCCTTTATAGGAATATAATGAAGATGAGAAGATACAGTTTAAAAAATATATTGAGCCAGAAAGAAAAAAAAGTACTATTTAAACAAGTGTATTATTATAATCCGCATATTACTAATAATGAGAGTTATAGTTATAGTAATACATCTATGTACAGAAAGAAGAGAATAGAGTCATTTCTAGTTTGGGCAAAGATGTACATATGAATTAAGAAAAGAGTAATAAGATTTAGCTATCAATTAATTTTGCCTTTGTTATACGGGAAAGATTGAGAATTTCTGTCTTTTGAGTATGTCTGTATGTGTGTGTGTATGTGTGTTTACTATACAAAGAATAAGCAATATTTTGCATTCGAGGCCAAAACTAGAAATCAGGGTAACTTCTTTTGTTGCTTAATTTTCATACCTTGCTAACGATAACCTTCAGATATGTTAAAACCAATCTTTTACTGTCTAATTTGGGGGTGTTTTCTGGTGTGAATGGTCATACATCTCAAAAGAAATGCTGCTCACTTTTTTAGAGAATTAATGGTGATTCCTAGGTGGGAGCATATAGTCATGTATCATACCCATGGGCATTGAGTTTTTCCCAGCAGAGATGTCTGGCAGGTTTTGTGGCTGCCAGCAATTTCACAGTTACTGGCCGAAGCAGAAAGGGCATATCATCAAGTTCTTCCTTCTAATGCAATCTTGTCTTCCTGGAATTCGTAATATTTTTCTAATATGGACAGGGAATTTTTTTTTTTGAGAGTGCACAGTCATGTTAAAGTAAATACCCTGGAGAAATACTTTCAATTAAAATTCAGAAGGTTTAAAAATCCAGGCTAGAAAGGATTTCCCTGACCTACAAAACCTAATAAGATTTTTCCTTTCCATTCTCTCCCTCCTCATCTTCTCTAAGTGTGTGGAGCTGGCCTGCTTTCTTACCTTGTGGCCCCATTTAGCTCTGCCCTCTAGGCATTTAAGTCAGAAATGGCTTCAAAGAATGTTTTGAGAAAACTTGACATACTGATCTACTCTCAAACTCAATGAAAAAATTTTTAAGCTGGAAAAGAGAAAGAAACCACAAAAGCAAAGCAATAATAAAATCTTTTAGGTGAGTAAAAAAAATCTGGCCAGGAGATAAAGAAGTAGTTTGTGGTGATTGAGGGAATTAAAATAAAATCTTAGAAAGCAGGGATTTTGAGACCTGAAGAGAGGGCAGGATGCAGGCCACCAGGGTAGACTTGGAGCTAGATGGACTCCGGTGGCATGGCCCCTGTGTTCTCTGGTGCCAGGGGCCAGTCATTTAATCTTTCCGTATCTCATCTACAAAGTGGAATATTGATGCCTAGGTTGCAGAATTTCTTCACAAGTTCTACACATAGTATATATAAAATACCTAAACAGTTTTAGTACATAGGCACTCACTCATTTAGAGTTATCATTGTAAAAAATTAAATGCCTGGGTCTGAGAGAAAGAAAATTCTCTTTTTCTGTGAATGTATTCTTATTAGGATTATGGTTAAAAGTATCACTTACTCAACTGAAATTTCTAAAACATAACAGGTTAGAACCAACAAGCAGACATGTAGTAACTGAAATAAATTCAAAGGTCTAAGAGCATCCATTAGAGATCATTTTTCCTGGGAGGCAGGAGAAGTGCCCAGAGCCAGCAGTAAGGGGCACACACCCTCAGGGCCCGGCAAGGGCTGACCCCTACACTGCTGGAGCTGAGAGTGAGAGCCTCCTTCAGTGTTGCTCCCAGGATGCCTCTCCTGCCTTCTCCTAGTCCCCTCCATTTCAGAAGACATCCTGCCTGGCTCACTGCACCTGTACTTTGCTTTCTGCTTCAAATTTCCTTTTACATTCACTGTATCTAGAGACACAACAGCCACCTGTTGTTAGACTTCAGCTTCTCAAGGAATTCTGACAGAGAGCGTTACAGGCCATGTGGCATGTCAAAGGGAACAGAGGTACTATAAATTTTTAACTGCAGAGATGACCTCATGTTTAGTCGTCAGAGAAGTACACAGAGGGACCTGCTAAAATTTCCACTGTTGAGGGTAAGAAGTCATGACCTCATTCTCTAACTCCAGAGCCTTAATATAAATGCTAAGAATAGCAAGCAGGACCCTTTTTATGGGTTTGTCAAGAATAACACAGGGGACTGGAAGGCACCAGTCACCTTCAAGAACTAGCAACAAAGGGGAGCTTGATGGCAATTGGTGCACAGCCTCCAACATACATATTTTTCTTAGACATAATCTTTAAAATGCCATTATTCAATTCATTCAACCCCATTCTCTGTTGAAGTCATTTGTAAATGTAGCTTGATGATAACTAGCGCTTTTACTCTGGATTAATTGGTAGGCTTGGATAAAATCATGTAAAGCCAGTTGTTGTTGCTTTTTAAATGGTTATACATTAGGAACGTGTTTAGCTATAAATAACAGAAAACTCTACTATAGGACTTTTAGCATAGAAGTAAATTGTTCTCTTGTAACAAAATCTGAAGAGTCTGTTTCTAATATTGGTTCAACTCCTTAGTTCTCTTGGTCTTTCCCTCATCTCAAGGCTGGGCTACTGAGGCAATACTGAAAGCAGAAAGAAGGAGGGACACTGGAAGAATGGCACACTGTGACTGTCCCCTTTTATGAGGTAAGCAAAAGCTTCCTAAGAAACCCACATTCCCCCCCATTTTATGGCTACCCATCCTGCTACCACCCTGGTGTTTCCCCCCCCAAAAAAGATATGTTGGAGTCCTAATCCCTGATACCTCTGAATGTGACCTTTTTCGGAGATAGTCTTTACAGAGGAAACTAAGTTAAAATTGAATCATTAGGATGAACCCTAACCCAGTATGACTGGTGTCTTTATGAAAAAGGGAAATTGAGCCTAGCTGGTGTGGCTCAGTGGTTGAGCATCAACCCATGAACCAGGAGGCCATGGTTCGATTCCCGGTCAGGGCACATGCCCAGGTTATGGGCTCCATCCCCAGTAGGGGGCGGGCCGGAGGGAGCTGATCAGTGATTCTCTCACATCATTGATGTTTCTCTCTCTCCCTTTCCCTTCTTCTCTCTGAAGTCAATAATAATAATAAACATATAAAAAGGGAAATTGAGACATAGAGACACACATACAGGGAGAACACCACCGAACAGGAAGGGAGCCATCTACAAGCCAAGGAGGGACCTGAAACAGGGCCTTCCTTCAGAGCCCTTGGAAGGAACCAACTTTTCCAACACTTGGATTTCAGACTTCTAGCTCCAGAGCTGTGAGACAAGACATTTCTGTTGTTTAAGCCACCCAGTTTGTGGTACTTTGTTGCAGCAGCCTTAGCAAACTAATACATCCAGCAAGACTTCTATTTATATTTTATTGTCTAGAACTGTGCCCCTGGCCATCCCTAACTACAGGGAGGATGGACAAGTATGTACGTAGCTGAACATATTCCAACCAAAGCATTAGGATTCTCGCAGCAAATTGAAAAAGGAAATTGGATGTTGAGTGGATAACCAACAGTGTTTTCCAGGGGGAGAAAGTGCTTATGCTTGGCAAGTGGTGCCAGGATGCGTAGCTCTCCCTCCAACACTGTTCAGAGATTTGAAATAATACTTTGAAGATAAAGTTGAGCAGTAGACAGGGGGTCTGGATACTAGCATTGATGTTGCCACAACTTGCTATATGCTTTTGCCCAAGTTGCTTTAACCTCTAAGGCTCAAGTTTTTTATCTCACAAATGGAAATATTAATCTATGCACTTAAATTAATCTATGCACTTAACATTTTAACACTAGCTACATCCATAGAACTGTTGTCAGGACCACCAAGTAAAACAGCAGACATGAAACTACTTTTGAAAACGACAGTCTATTCAGATGTAAGAGGATAATTAAAGAGGAAATAATTCAGCTTTTATGTTTTGGGAATGAAGAAAAGTTGGAATGAAATAGGCTTCTCTTAGAAATTAGAGGAAGTGAAAGGTCAACAGCCATTCCCCTGAATCAAATTCTTACCAATAAGAAGATATTAATTGATGAAGTGGAAGTGACACCACAGGAAACAACCTCATATTCTCAGAGTAAATAGCAGTCAGGTAGGTGGGTGTGCCCAGATAGAATTGGCTCTAAGCTTTACAACAAGTTCAGAGAAAGAGAGGTTATGAATCCTTGGCCTATAAGAATGCTTCTCAAACATGTGCATACAAATTACCTGGGGATTTTATTAAAATGTATATTGCAGTTCAGTAGGTCTGGGGTGTGGCTTGTCCGTCTGCATTTCTCACAGGTCTCAGGTTGTCAGTGCTACTATATATGATCTAATTTGGTATTTTGGTAAATGTTCCACATGGAGTTGAAAATGTTTTCTATAGGCACTAAGTGCCATATTTTCTGTTTGACAACTAGGTAGACATCTTGTTGCTTAAATCCTTTATCTTTTTAATGATTTATGTCTGTTCTCTCAGTTACCAAAAAAATTACACTCTATCAATATGATTATAGATTTTTCTACTTCTCCTATAATTCTTCTAGTTTACTTTATCATTTTAAGGTCATAATAATAATACAGATGAAGAAGTGTTATACCTTTTTGGTGACTATTATAGTATAAAATATCCTCTTTATGTCTAGTTTGTTTATTAACTTAAAGTCTAATCTGTCTAATAGTCTTAGACCTAAGCCACCTTTGTTTGGTTTTATTTGCATAATTTATTTTTTCTTCCTGTTACTCTCAACATTTTTTCTCCCTTATATTTTAATAAGTAGCTCTTATAAACAACATACATTTCAGGTCAAAGCATGTAAAGTGTCAATATTAGACCATTTCTGATCTACAAAAAAGGAAATTTCATTATATCTGAATTTTGTTTTTTATTTAATTTGACACTGTCTTTTCATTGGTCATTTTAGTCTGTTTGCAATTATTGAAATAAGTGATGTATTTAGGTTTAACTGTACCATCTTACTATTTGTTTCCTATTTGTCCTACTTGTTCTATTTCTTTTTCTCTCCTTTCATTTACTAACAATTTTATTTCTCCTCCTTTTATTAGCTTGTTATTTAATATTCTTAAATTTTTTCTTTAGTGGTTACTTTAGAAATTATATTTCTCTTTGATTTTTGAAAGTCTAATACACAATAGTAATTTTTTCATGACCTGGGACCATGAAAGGGTAGAATATTTCAGGTCCATTTACTTCCCTACTTCTGTGCTATTTTAATTCCACATAATTTAAAGCCTAATATTATTATAATAAAAACCTTATTATTATTTTATAGAATAAATATTTATACTCACTCCTACCTCCACCCCATTTCTACACCTTCATCTGGTTCATCATCCTGATTGATGAGCTCTTCTTAGTATTACTTTAGAGTGGATCTGCCAACAGTTTTTGAAGGACATTTTCAGTGGATATGAAAATCTAAATTGGCAGTTATTTTCTTTCAGTACTTTCAATATGTCATTCTACTGTCTTCTGCTTCTAATGTTTTTTGAGAATAAAGAATTCAGTTTTATTTTTGTACTCATGAAAGTAAAATATCTCTTGCCTTACTTACTTTTCAGATTTTCTCTTTGGTTGTCAGCAATTTTTGTATGAATTGCTTAGAAATAGTTTTGTTGTATTTATCTATCTTGGGCGTCTATAGCTCTTTGTAATCCATGGATCTGATATCTTTTGTTCAATTCTGAAAAATTCTCAGTCACTACCTCTTCACATATTGCTTCTGTCCAATTCTGTTTTCTTTTATGGAATCAAATTATACATATGAGAGAATGTTTCACCTTGTCCTATGTGCATCCCCATGCTTTTGCCTGAATATTTTCTTCTAACCAACTTCCAATTCTCTCTTCATTTGTGTCTAATCTATTGTTAAACTCTGTATTAGTCAGGGTTCTCTAGAGAAACAGAACCAACTATAAAGAGATTTACTATAAGGAATTGGCTCATGCAATTATGGAGGCTTTGAACTCCCACAATCTACTATGTGCAAGCTAGAGGCCCAGGACAGCCAGTGGTGCAATTCAGTTTAAGTCTGAGGGCCTGAGAATCAGGGGAGACAGTGACATAGATTCCAGGCTGGGTCTGAGGTCCTGAGAGCCAGGTGTGCTAAGGCCAAGAGAGGATGGATGTCCCAGCTCAAGCAATCAGGCAGGAAGGGCAAATTCTTTCTCCCCCTTTTTGTTTTATGGCGATTGGCATCCACGTTGGGGAGGGTAAACTGCTTTACTGAACCCACTGATTCAAATACTAATTTAATTCTTAAACACTCTTGCAGACACACCCAGAAATAATGTTTGGCCGCTATCTGGGCACCACGTGATCCAGTCAAGCTGACACAAAATTAACCAGCACTAACCCTTCCATTACATTTTTATCTTCGATTATTGTGATTTTTTTGTTCCACAATTATATTCTTTTGTTCTCCAGTTCTATGCTGAAATTCTCCTTGTCATTTAATTTCCTGATTATTTCAGGATAGTTATTTTAAAGTGTATGTCTGACAATGAAATACCAGGATTTCTTATGAGTCTGCTTCTATTATCTGTTTTTTAAATTTTAGTGCAGGAGTTTTACCTTTTTATGCCTGTTTGTTTTTAAATAAGTGCTGGACATTGTAGAGTTAGTTCAAGGTTCTAGATTATCTTTTTACAGCGATTTACTCTTTTCTTCTTTTTGACGCAGCTTGACTTGGATTACTCCAAATCAATACCTTACTCCGATTAGGTATTGCAGTAATCTCAGTCAGACTTCAGTCCTGGTAAGGAAGGGACAGTCTGTTTCTGACCCCCCCTCCCCGCATCCCACCAACTGCTTGGAGGATTCTAAACTCCAGTATTGATACCCCAGCCTTTTGAATTACTGCAAACTGCTCATCTTCCGTTTCAGCTGTGTTTTCTGATCATTTTCATAGCCTCTCAGATTTTTCTTTGGTAATTACTTCAGTGGGATAAAATCATGCTGATTTGGGGGCTTATTTCTTTAGGCTTATCTTTTCAGGACCTAGGTTTGGCAAGTTCTTGCTTCATTGTTACTTCTTCAGTACTTTAATCATGCAATTTTTATATTTTGTCTAGATTTTCTAGTTGTTCTCAGGGTGGTAGTGGGGTTCATCCAACATCTGCTAGTCTACCTTTTCTGGAAGCACACATCCCCTATAACAGTATTTTTAAAGCTCTTTCTAATATACAGCCAGCCAGTGCTGGGAATGTTGAGTTTAACAGTGCTCACTGCCAGAAGCAAGGTTAAATCTCACTTTCCCTTAGATTTTAGTCCCATAATTCCTATTATCCTGTCAGCTCAATGCTCATGTCCTAACATTTTGGTTGTTTTTATAGAGGGAGTCTGTCCCAATAATCTAGTCTGCCATATTACCCACATTGATTTTCAGTTAGGTTTTTTTTTTTTTAAATCTGTTTTCAGTTAACATGTCATTTCCAGAAACTCAAGAATCATATCTCATTCATCCTTACAGCCTCTGACCCTCACCTACTGCTTGACTGAATAGTTGCTTAATGATTGTTGAATAAATGAAATTATATGGCTTTAAATGAGACAACCTGGGCACCTCTTAGTGGGTCCAGCAGAACTGAAAAATATGAAGCTTAGGCTTGCCAGGTTAAAAACCAAATGATTAAGTTCACAAAGGTGAGATTCTGTGCTCTAGGGGCATTAGTTCACATGAAGCAAATTTATAAGAAACTAATTTATAAACAACAACATAGCTTTATCATGTTTAATAGGAGACACAGCTGGAATAATAATGAATACCTCTTATATTTCTTCCCTTATCTTTTGGTATTTGACTTCTGTCTTGGTTTTATTGCTAACAGTTTTTGTATTACCATTCCTGTATTTTAGTGTCTTTATTCATACTTTCCTTCTAGAAGCAGAAGAAAAAAGCAACAAGTATGTAAATAAATAAAAGTTGATATATGTGCTCAAAAAGGGCAATCTCATATAAATAAGACTACTCAGAAGATGAAATTACAGATCAGAAGATTGCTATGGTAAAGACAAATTAGAAAGGAGAAATTCAAGTTTGCCAAATACTTACCTTCAAGCTACTAGAGTAGATCTTTCTATACTGTGATCTTTAATGTCACTTAGCATCAAGATATCCTTTACCCCAAGACAGTGTGAAAGAAACTGAGATTTAATAATTTTTTTAAAATATTTTTTTATTAATTTTTTTTTAGAGGGAGAGAGAGAGAAACATTGATAAGACAGTGGATCAGCTGCATGCTCCCTACCCAGGATCCAGCCCACAACTTGGGCATGTGCCTTGACCCACAATTGAACCAGCAACCTTTCGGTGCACAGGATGACACCCAACCAACTGAACCACACCAGCCAGGGCTGCAATTTAATAAATTCTTTCCCCTCAGCTTTCCTTTGGCTAAAGTTACTAGTTCCCAGAAAAGTCTGTTATTACACCACTTTGTGAAATATTACAATATTTAATATTATAGTCTGTCTTAAAATGTAGCAAATGTATCAATGGCTATTTCCTGATAGACCGAGAAGTGTCTTATTTTAAAAATATCTCTTAATCACTCCATAAAGTGGGTTATTTGACAATGTTTCTCATATATTTTATGTAGGATTTGGTCATTTTAATTACAGATTTTTTTTTTGCTAGGAGTCTTAGATATTCTATTTTCTTTCAACCACATTTGATATCATTCGAGGTAATACCCTTTCCTCCTCTTTAGGCCAAACTAACAGAAGCCAGCACAAACATGTCCAAACAATACTGAAAAAAGAGTAATATTATTTTAAAATTTTACTAAAAATATTTTGTGTGATCTTTTTTTAAGTTGGTTTTAAAAAGTTTATGTGTACTAAAACATATTAGATTAGCTATAGGGTGCACAGACAAGTGTTCCCTAGGAATTTATAGTCTCAAAAGGGCAATGATTCACAGGAACACATGGAAAGGACAGAAATGACAGGGAGGATTTTAACACAGACATCTCTCAAAAACCAAGAATTGATATTGCAGAAAAGCAAAAAAAAAGGTTCTTTTGGGAGCTGGGCAGAATTTCACATTTGGGCAAACTGGGTGGAGGGAGGGAGCCTTTCTGAGTTATGTTGTTCTTTGGCCTTCATCAAATGGGATTTCCCTAGCTTCCCAAAAATGACCCACACTGAAAAAAGCATGTCATACATGAGACCCAACTTGGGAGAGGCCGAAATGAAATAACCTAGTGTAAAACATGACCACGTTTGCTTAGGGAGAGCTGAGAGCTGGCAGAGGGTGTGGAAGCACTCTGAGGTGGACGCTGAAGCATTTTTTCCCATTTAAACTGCCTAAATGGAAGGCCAGGGCATTTGCCTCACTTACTCCTGAGAAAAGCAGTAACCAGTATTAATACCTTACTCGGCTAACTCTTGTAACCATTCTTATAAGCGTCCTTCTGGCAAAGAAAATTCAGTGAAATTCAAATGAACAACCCGTCAGCAAAAAACTGCTGCTGACACTCCATCTTCCAAACTACCCAGATCTATCGTACACATGAAAACTCATCATTGGGCACTTGTGGGATAGGTATCCCTCACTTAAAGGAATGGTTACTGTCAGCAAAGTTTGAAGTACAGAGACTTTCTATCAAATCAATCTTTTCTCCCATTGATTTCCATTACAAAATCGGAGATGCATTCTGCTGTTAAAGCCCATTAACTGGGTACCAAACCCTTTGGAAATGGCACGTTTAAAAGAAAAATGATATTCTGATAAAACATTGACAGTGATATTTAATATAATAATAGTAATGCTGTGCTGTACTCAACATGTCACAACAAACAATGCTCAACACAATCCTACAAACTGTGCCTCACATGCTGCACAGGGTAACGATTCCCAAACATTAGCAACTTAATTTCTCACTAGTTTCACAACTGTCTTGGCATTTCTACCATTACATAGCCAAAGGACTTCTTTTTATTATTTAAAAATCTTTTCTCATTTTCTGGTCCCTTTCCCAAAGTCTTTGTCTAGAACCCCCTGGATAGCTTGCGATGCTATTCTTAGAGGGGGAAAATTAGCCAGCCAGGATAATTTTGTCATAAGGGTTTATTGAGCAAATTGTTTCCAGAGCAAATTAAGCCTGGAACATCACTGAAGGTAGAACTGAAGCTGTCTTACTATGAGCACATCAAGAGAAGGCAGGGTTCTTTGGAAAAGACAATCAAACTTGGAAAACACATGGAGCAGGAAAAGAAGAGATGTATTGACTCCATCAGAGAAGCCACAGGCATGAGTCTACAGGAATTGAGCAGGGTTGTTGAGAACAAAATGTTGTGGACATCACTCATTCATAGGGTCACCAGGAGTCAAAGCCAATTCAGTGACACATAACACACACTCCTGGGACTTACCAATCATTGGAGCAACTGGGCATCTCCTAGAAGGAAGGTTGCAGAGGGAAGTGTGGATCTGCAAAGGCTGAACTAGATACTTCAAAGGCCTTTCCTCACTTCCGAGATACAGTATTACTATCTGACATTGGTAATGTGTCTGTGTTTACCATTTTATTTTCAACCTGTGCACTTGGATAATCTATGTTAAATGACCAAATGTTTTGTACAATATATGTTGAATGACTGATTAAATTTAAATGATTTTGTTCTAAATTAGAGGATACTGATACTTCTAAGTGCTGGTAGCTCAAGCTGGAAAAGTGACCTCAGACACTAATCTCCACAGGAATTATGCATCACAAGTCATAATGGCATTGCATGTCCAACATTCTAAGTTCTGGGCTGGACATTCCTGACAGTAAACTTCTGCTGAATTCTTTATTCCTTGCCTTTATCATTGTGGAAGTCAATTTTTGTTAAGTAATAGACAACCTGAGTCAGAGAAACATGCCCATCACCAGCAATGCACACCAGGCCCCCCTTTAAAGCCCTTTTGTATGACCCAATTATAATGCAAAATTCAACATTCAGGGTTGGCTTTAAGATTTTATTAAAAAATAAATGTTTATTAAACTATAACATACCCACAGAATTCTGAAAAGTCAATAGCAAGACTGAGATGTTTTCTGGAGATCAGCAGGCAACCTGCCAAGATTTTTTGGTGAAATCACAAGTGCAAGAGGGTTTGTTTTTTTTTCCATCATATGTCCAGAAACCTTAACAGGTCAGTCTCAAAATTGACACACCTAGGGAGTCAGACCCATGCTAACTAAACACCCAAGGAATACAGTTATAACTAAAATTTCTTTGTATTGACAATAACAACCAGAACTGTAACAGTGACCTCCAGGCTCCTGTGGTTGTAACCAGCACATTCTTTCCCTGCAGGCAGAACAAGTGGGAAGCCCAATTATGAGCTGAGTACAGAATGAAAACAAAAGATGTGTATTCTTGAGGAATATTTTATCCAGGACATGACAACCCTGATGAAGCTGCCATCTTTCTCTTCAATCATGAAACAACTCTCTGGTTGTACGTGTGCATGTATGTCATTGTATTTATGGCCACATACATTTTCTTCCAGATTCAAACCATGTCTCTCACAGATTTGTTTACCAACCTCCCCTTCTCTGACACTCTTGTTTTCTATGATTCAATCAAAGTAGGTTTCCCAAGTTCGCACATTCCTCCACTATAGTAAGACTGTGAAGGGAAACAAAAGTCATTAGTTCATGAAAGTATTTATTAATGATATGACAACTTATAAATTAGTACCCTATTCAAACATCTCTTTTAAACCCCAGGATACCTACTCTCCCTCATCGCCTCCCCATCCCTATGGTAGTAAACATTTAAAATACAATGCAAATACTTTTGATGCCATTGCAAAGCAAAATTGCAAATCTTGCAAAAGGTGTAAGGTTTCATGATATCAAGGAAAGTGGAAGTTGGTAAAACAGCCAGCAAATGAGGATCTAGAGTTAAACAAACACAGGAGGGTAAAGTTAACAGGGATAACTAAACTGATGCTTTAGAAAAGAAGATGCTTTGCATATCAAAGAATTAATTGAGACCCTTGGGAACACTGACGAAACCTTCAAACATTCTTACAAAATGACCCTCTTTTTTGTTATGGTGTAAAAGTCAAATACGAAATAAAACACGTTATAAGGTGCTTCAGATTTTGCAGAAAAAAATGAAGCCAATAACTATTTCCTTGATTTATTACTTATTCATTCTATATTCGGACATAGTTGTACTTACAATGTAAATTTTGTTCAATGTAGACTAGAATAAATGTATTTTAATAACGCTTAGTTTTATTTATTTTTTTTAAAGTCCCCAGCAAGCCTTTTTTTTCACTGATTGCTCTGAAACATGGTCCCTTTTTTAAGTGGCTTTACTTTAAGGCTTTACCAGTGCTAATCACTCAGTGCTAATAATGACTTCCTATACTAATGAGACAGAAATTTTCTAGTAGTAAGTGTCTGATGCCTCAATTGTGTCTATTTACATATTAAATTTTTACTCTTTTGTTCATAAAATATCATTTCTTAATTCTTGGGGGTTAACCTATTTACTCTTAGGTGTTTCCTGTAGGATCACTTCCAAAGGGTGACATTAAAAATAATATTAGTGTCTCCAAAAGCAACTTATGTAGAGAGGACACAGACTTTGGAGTCAACTTGGAGTCAGACTTATACTTGAATCTGCTACTGCCACTTAACAGACATATACGGTACTGAGCAAGGTTATGGTGGAGGTCAGACGGGAACCTGTGTAAAATGTCACGTACAGAGAAGGCATTCAATATGCAGTAGTTATAACCCTGGCTGGTGTGGCTCAGTTGTCCGAGTGTCCTCCAGGGCACCAAAAGGTCACCGGTACCAGAGGCAACAGATTGATGTTTCTCCCTCACATCAATGCTTCTCCCTCTCTCTCCTCTCCCTCCCTCCCTCTCTAAAAATCAATAAAAATATATTTTAAAAAATACGCAGTAGTTATAGCAGTGCTGTTTATTTTGGGTTTGTTTGACTGCCAAAGTTCCCTTGTGATCTTAATTTGTTGCTTATTTTCTACACTCAGAACCTTTGCATGTGTTTTGCAATGTGCACCCAGGGTCTTCAGGCTATAAAAAGTAGTTAGGCTGTAAAAAGTAGCTAAATGTGACTAATATTGAAATGTACTTTTAGGAGCACCTTGTGTAAATCTCTCAGGGTGAATTCTAAAATATCCTGTAAAGTTTTGAAAAAGTCATGAGGTTTTCATAATTTACATTGTCAAATTCTGGTTGAGTTCTGTAAGTTAGATGGCTGATATTTACATGGGGAAAACCTCCATGAAAGCCCCCCTTCTCCACACCCAGGCAATTTTTATAAACAAATCTTTACTTAAAAGCAAGAAACTCTGTCTTTTCCTGCACAGAGAGCCCCATGCAGCACACGATCTTGAAAGTCAGATGCTTCTGGATTTGAACCCCTGCTCAACTGCCTGTTAGGTATCTGACCCTGATTGACCAATGTAATATTTCTAAGCCTGGGTCTCTTCATCCATAAATTTGGAGGTAATAAATATACCTATCTCGGGGTTGTCATGAGGATGAAAATGTTCACATGCCCATACAGCCCAGCACATTGAAAGTGCTTAACAAATATTAACTATTATTTGTAAAATCTTCAAATTCACAAGTTAACAGGTATGTCATATTTTGCTAAACAAATGGTAATCGTGTAACACTAAAACAAAAATTAAGTTTGCTTGAGTCTCAAACATCAAATTGTAGGCTTTGGTCTTTTGCCTCCGGAGTTTCCTATATCTGAGTTCCTCTCCTTCCCCTAGTACTTCCCCATGAACTTGATTTCTGTCCCAGTGCTTCTCAATGGCCTCCTCCCCATCCCCACACACAACAGGAACAGCATGGGGTGGGTGTGGAGGGGATCTTATTACAAATTGGCAAGGGGCTTCTACCTCCCCTCCCTCTCTCCAAGACTCTGATATGTACCTCTACGGGTCCGATTAGTTGAGATATTATTTTGCTTACTTTGCTAAAGCCAGGAGATAACAATGGCTCACATTCGGTATTCACCTAATAGCACTAGGTAACTTACTAACATTATTTTGACTCTTCATAGCAACTAGGCAAGGTAGATACCACTATTCTTATTTCTGAGATGGGTAGGCAGAGGGTCTGAACTAGTAAGTTGCTCAAAGTCATACAGTAAGCGCAGCACCAATGACCACAAGGATCAAGTTAATGCATTCATTAATCGGCATGTGATGGCTCTAAGTGATTTCCCACTTCTGAGAAAGGCCCATCCCATCTTCCAGAGCGGCAGAGCTGCCCTCTCACGCTGGTGCTAACACATACGTGTGCTATCATATCATCTTATTCGTTTATGACTTTTAACCTTTTTATATCATTTATCATCTAGCACCACAAATGTGTATACATAATGCTAAATATACCAAGATCCTCATGCATTCCATTCATATACTCTACACCAATTATACAATGGATGTTGTAGGTCTGATAAACAGAATTCCAGATACCAAAAGGTAAACAAACCAGACTTTCCTCAATCCTAGTAATTCCTGTTTAATCTCCCCTAGCAAATACTGAATTTCAAATTGTGCTCTCTCTAGAAAGCAGAATCTTTCAAACATTGTGATATGGAGTCCCACATAAGTCAGAAGGAGAGAAAGGTGAGAAAGGCCATTAAGGTGGATGTCTTTCTTCCATTACGGGAAGAATTAAATTTCTCATTGCTGAATAAGTGCCGAATTCTGCAATGATTCCAAAAGTGGAAGTTCAGCTCACAGTGCATTTGGGGGACGCTCGAACTGCACTAACCATTTAAGGTCAAGAAAACAAGTGGTCAACCCTAACACAAGCCTTGTGCAAGGTTTTCGCCTAAGAGATAAAAGGCTCGCTATCTATACATCTCTTCATGCCAGCTCCGCAGTGCAATACGGTTTCACCTCCTGGCAGACACCCCGAAGCCACACGGGGAGCGTCACGTTTAAACCCCTTAGGAAGCTGCCGGCTCCCTGTGCGCCCCATATCTACCCAGGCTCCCTGTATTTTTAAATACACACTCAAGCGAAATGTCCCCTCAATCAACGCTAACTGGGAGTCGGAGTCCCCACCGGTGCCCGCGGGGCATCCGAGGGGGCCGGCGGGCGGCGGCGCGCAGGCGGGCGCGCGCGGGGCGGGGACGCGCGGGGCGGGCGCGGGCGCGGGCGCGGCGCGGGGGCGGGGCGGCCGCGGTGCCTACGCCGCTCGCTTTTGTTCGGTGCCATTGTGTAGCGCTTCCTTCTCTAGCGCGTGTGCTCTGCACCCCGGCAGCCCGTGGGGAATTTGTGAAGCGGCTTTGGGGTTCATTTTCGGTTTACTTTTTAGTAAGCGAGGACCTCCCCCTGCACGGCCCCTCTCGCGGCTCCGGAGGCCCCCGCGCCGAGGAGCGAGGCGGAGCGGCGGGAAGTGTCCTCTCCCCGCCGACGGCTTCTCGGCCGGCCCGCCGCCCCGCTCCGCCTCCAGGAGGCATCCTAACCCCGCATTCTGGACTGGCACGTCCCGACCGGCCGCGTCCGCGTCGGAACGGCGACCTTCCGAGAGGCGCGAGCTCCGGGCTCCCTGGGCTCCACCAGGCGCCAAGGCGAGGTTCTGAGGTCGGTGCTGGGCCCGAGTCCGGCTGCCCGGGCGTCCCCGGTACCGGCGCGACTGTCGCCATGACCCTCCCCGTGCCTGGCGCTCGCGCTCCGGGCCCGCGGAGCAGCAGCCTCAGCCCCCTTATATAGCCCTCTAAAAATAGCTCGCCTCGCACCGCCTTGTAAGGCAGCAGGGAGATCCTCGGCGGGCCAATCCGCGCTCGCCGCCCGGGCCAAGCCCCGCCTCGGGCCCCGCTCCGCGCTGCCCATTGGTCCTCAGTGACTTCATGAGCCCCCTGTTTACCTTACATGGTCACAAGCGGCCTAATGGACGCCCTCCTCCGAGATCCCACGGCTGCGCGGAGCGCCGGGGGGAGGGAGGGAGTTTGGGGAGGGGGAAGAGCTGGAGGAGGAGAAAAGGAGGTGGAGGGGGGAGAGACTACAAACTAGCAAGGATGGGGTGGGGGTGGGGTGGGGAGGGAAGGGAAGGGGGGTGGGGAGGGAAGCGATCGCGAGAAAAAAAAAAAATGCAACCTCCCAAAATAAAGAGCAAAGATTGCATTAGGAGCGAACAGCGCTGCAGAAATAGATGGCAGCTTCGTGTCAGTGAGTTTGCATCCCCCTTCCTGATCCACGAGCTGGAGTGATTAGAGCCCTGGAAGGGAATTGTTACTCCCGTGGAGAAGTCCCCTTTTCCTGGCAGCCGTCTGCACTGTACACGCTGGATGCCTCTCTCCATCCACCCCACTCACTCTCTTCTCTCTCACCTCCTCTCTCCCTCTCTCCTGCATTGATTTTTTTTTTTTTTTTTCCTTTTTAGTTGACTGAAACAAAACAAAACAAAAGGGCCACTGGATGTCTGCCTTCTTGGGGGGTGAGCCAGACAGACTGACAAACAAACAGACCCAACTGTGTTCGGGGGAGGGTTTCTCCTCCCGTTTTGCCCGGCAGCAGCAGCATGGACGTGTTGGCTAGTTATAGTATATTCCAGGAGCTACAACTTGTCCACGACACCGGCTACTTCTCAGCTTTGCCATCCCTGGAGGAGACCTGGCAGCAGGTGAATGATTTAAATTACTTGTGTAAATCGTGCGGTGGCGGCGGAGACGCCGGGGCTGCGTTGGTGTGGGCTTCGGGTTTGAATTTTTTTGGTTTGTTTGATTTCCCCCCCGTTTTTGGCTGTTTGTTGTTTAAAATGTTTTCGGAAGCAGTCATCCGCGTTTACCTCTCCACCCGCCCCCTAACCCCGTAGTGTGCCGAGCGGAGCAGCCGGGCGAGCTGCCTGCGTTTCAGTCACCAACACACATCCCTGCGCACACGTCGTCGGGCTCAGTGTCCCCCAGCAGAGCCCTGGCTAACTTCTGGGGTTCGGAGGAGCCGAGTGGGAATGTGGTTTAGGGTTTTACGAGCCGTGGCTCACAAGATCCCGCGCCGCGCCCCTCCGTGCACGGGCTCTACCTGCTCGGTACCTTAAATCAGGTTCATCCCTTTCCGCTGGTGCTGACGACCGTCAGGTTGGGGGGGGGGTAGTGTCAATAAAGAATAGGAACTTGATTTTGAGATGGGCAGGTGGGCAGCAGCTAGAGGAGCCCAGCGACAAAAGATACTCAAGGATATCTCGGAGGAGCACGGGAGACGTGTCCGTCTAACGCTGACCGTGCACTGAGGGTTTCCCCGGTGCAAAGCCTCCAGAAAGAAAACACCCTCACCGTGTGTCCTTGTTTCTCTTTTTTTGTTGTTTGGGGTCCCTCTCCAGTTAGACAGCACAGCCTCCGACAAAGGACAGTGTGTGCTTCCATGGCTCTGACTTTGTCTTAGAGGACTAGTTAAGAAACTCCTAGGATGCTGAAGGGCACCAATGCCAAGTTGGCTAGGCGTCCCGGTGAGGGCAGAGTGGGGCTGGTGACAAGTTCACTGGGCTTTGTGAAGTGGAATAAAGTGCTGGTCAGTGAAAAGTACTAGCGATCTGCTGCGGAAACTGGTTTTCTCAGCGAAGATTAGGAGCTGCTGAGGGGACATTCTGCAGGAAAGATGGTGGGTGGGAGGTGGGGGACATGGGTGTTTTTTGAAAATTCTACAATGTGCACGAAAGAAAGTCCAAGAAAACCGTCTGGATTTACACATCGGAAGTGTGGACTTGCACAGTCCATCTTGGAGAAGCCCGCTTGCCCTTGGGGAGGGCTGCGAGAGGCTTGGTGTGTGGCTGCTCTTGTAACTTCTCCGCTCCGTGACAGCAGCTTGTTAAGGCTAATGAACGGTTGATTTTCCTCTGCCAGGATCCAAAGCAGGATTTGCCAGTTTGAGGCTGGGATGTAACAGTTACTGCTTTAGAGAGTGAGGTTTGGCTTCTGGTACAACCAGCCGAGTGGTAAAGCTGATCCTCTGACTGTACCATTGTTACTAGTTGCTGCTGACCCTGATTAGAGGCTGCCAGTTTTCCTCCAGGTATTGGCCTCTGGTGTCTGTGTGTCCACACATGCATTGCTGCCCAAGGAGGGTGGCAGATATCCTTGACTTTGTCTCTCTCTCTCTAAATGCGCACACAGTTCTCACGTTTTTAGCATAAGGTGTTTCTTCAGTGAATCCTTTCTCCCATCCTTAACAAGACTATCTCATGAAGGGTCTCAGGACACCTTCTTCCTCCTTTTATCTCACATCCTAATTAAACTGAAATGCTAGAATTTCATTTTCTGAAATAGCCTTCATTTCACACTGTCAGTCCACTGGTGTCAAATGGTTGGGTATTAACAACTGTCTAGACAGGTTAGGAAGGGAATCTGTTGATTTAGTCAGCCTGCCTAAGGCAGCTCTTGTTTGTGACTAACTGTTAAACAGTGTTGGAGAGAAGAAACTTGGCTTTATTTGTTTCAACGTTCCCTCCTGATGAATCACACAACTTTGTTTTGGTTCAAGTTTTCATAGTAGTAAAGCCTGCTTTGGGGGAAGGCCTCTCCAGAGGAAACCTGCTTTTCTAGATCAGGTTAGACCATCCAGGAGAAAGTCTAGATCTATAAAGAAACATCATTGGATTGATAATTAGGGGATGTAGTAGATCTATTGTTTCCTCAGAAGCCTTCTCAGCTTTTCCTTACCCCCTGTCCTCCCTCCCGGCTCAGTCCACCCCCTTCAAGGAACCTCTTTCATAGTTTCTATCAGCAGGCAAAGGAATTCCCCCCCCACACACACACAGCTCCCTCTGTATGTCTTGCCCTAACCCTCTCCAATTGCCAACTACCCTCATCTTAAAACCTTTTGCCAAGCTATGTCAGAGGCATACACATAGTCCATACCGAAACATAACTTGTGAAGAAGCACTCCTAAATAGCATATTGCTCCGAGGAGCTTTCTGCTGGGGACTCTATAGTCACAACTGCTCTATATAACGGTGACTCTGACTCTTAAGTTCATACTGATGACAAAACCTCCAACCTCTATCTCTTCCTTCCTCTCTTTCCCTGCCCCCCTTGCCCATTCTTAGTGTAAGGAGGGGGGATGGTTATATGCAACTGTTGGTTCCAAATACAACCATCAGATGGTGAAATTTTGAGACTCCTTTGCTCAAAAAGGCTCAAGAAGGTTGCTACAAAGAACCCCAGGCAGGAGGAAGTTTCCTCATGCTCTGGAGTAATCAGATTTTGGAGGTCAAATACGGACCAATTATTAGATGTTCTGAAAATGAACAGTGTACCTGGCCTTAAGGAGATGAGCAAAATACAGAGATTCCAATAATCTGATTTGATTTCATTTGTAGAGAAAGAATGGCTTGGATGATAAACCCAAGAACATCTGTGCATTTGAAAATTGAAGATGAACTATTTGGGGATTTTATTTTAAACGTAGGGTCTGGGATAACTGTCCTGCTTAATAGTCAGTGAGCCTATGATGGCCCTCCTGTCATGGATTCATATTTTGACATTAAGTTTTCAGACAATGATGCCTTATCCACATATAACTCCAACTCTGAAAATCATTTCTAGTATAATTTTAAAATTCAGATGGACTTCCTGCATTAACTGCTCTCCATTCCTGGGCTCTGACTGCATACTTAAGCACTTGGCCCAAGTAACATCATCTCTGCCTGTCATGTAACTATAAATTACACTGTGCTTATGTGGTCTATTATTTTATGGAATTCAGCTGACGCACAAGTCTTAAGGCTACCAGCCTTAACCTCTTTGGAAACTTGCAGGAAAATTTTCCAAGAGCTGTCTGAGCAAAAGTAGGAAAAAGTCAAAGGTGTGACAGAAGCTGGAGTAGCTTGTAGGGTACTGCCTGGTGATGGATAAAGGGAGAGCGGTTCATGAGTTTTGTTGGCAATAGAAGTCATGATTTTTCCGGACCCACCGTTGACTTATAAATAAAAAGGATTTGATACAGTATTCTTGGTTGTTTGTCTTTGGGAAGCTACAAAGATTTTTAGAATTTGAGTATGTTCTTTATACCCAGCCTGCTATTCCGTAAGTGCAGGTCAAGTAATGATTTGCACTTAGCTATGCTGAGTCTTATTTGCACTTAGCTGTGCTTCATGCCATTGAGGAGCGTGGTATGTTTACTTGAAAACTCTTACGGAATTATGCTTGTTGTTAATGCTGATTCATAATTGGCAGATGGGGTCAGTTTCAGGCCTCCCTTTGGCTCAGAGAAAATTTTCCACTGCTACTGGAAACAAATAAATAAATCATAGAATATTCCTCCCTCCTCCCCCATTTCCCCATTGTTTTACACTAATGGCATACTTGGCTACTGTAAGAACTAAAACGTCCCCATAGCACTGCAGTTTCAACTTGGTTGCAGACATCCTGAAACACTTTTACAAGGGCCTTTGGTATGAGGCATCTCTAGGGGACAACCTACAAAAATGGTTGCCTTCCAAGAACAGCCTCATGGTACTAGGGATGGAATTGGATCTGTGAGCTACATTGCTTCTCCCTCTATAAGGTGATCCTGCCTTTGCACACTGCCTTCTATAGGCCAGAGCAGCGAGAAAGACAAAGCACACTGGAGGGTCCCTGCATCCGCAGGTTTGCCTCTCTCCCCAATTTGCAGAAACCCTTGTCATGAATTAGAATTTCTTGGCAACAGCACCACCCAGGGAAATTTGTAGACACAAAGGAGCCTTGCTAACCACACTGAAAGGATAAAATAGCTGCTGCTTTTAAAAAAAAAAAGTGATTTGTGTGCTCTTCAGTTACCATAAATCTGTGTATTTTTTATTTGAAACAGTGTCTTGGTATATGAAAAAAAAAATTGGAACTGCCCGTTATCCAAATTTTCTGTGTAAGGATGCAATCACTAAATAAAGGTAGCTTTACAAATGAAAGCACATGTGAATGCAATCAATCACACACTTAGCCTTTCTTTGATAGATTCATCCCCGTGTTCTTTTCAATAGATACATCTTTGTGTAGGTGTAGGGCTTCTCAAACATTATCATTCGGTCAACCTGTTTGCAGTTTGGTATCTCAAAGTGGCTGAATGTCACAATGCAGATATTTTTAATACATCTGTCTTCAGTGGGCGTTGGGGGGGGGGTTATTAAGGAAGTGGTGACTTCTTTGTTCTCCATGAAACTCCCACCCCCACTTCTTACCCTGACGGAGAATGTGATGTTGGGGTCCAATCCATTTAAAGGGCAGAGCAGAAGATGCACTGTGACAGCCTCACCCTGAAATGATTTATGTATGGGTATGTCAGAGACCTTCAGCCTTCAGCCTTCAAATGTGGGCTCTTGCTCCCTCCCAGCCCATTCTAAACATAAATGCCAGTGGGGGCTATTTGCCTGTCCACTTAAACGAGAAGAGTTTAGAGAGGGTCCTAATGGGGCTTTTAGTAGCCATTCTCTTATATATCTTCAGATTCTTCCCCCTTCAGAGAATTCCTGTGTTTTAAAATTTGAGTACAAGAAGGCATTGCAGTCTTCTTTAATCACTCCGTGTCTGTTGGGGAAAGAAGAATGCAGTTAACTCTGGCCATCCCAACTGGCTCATGTTAGTAGGATAGCTGACCATGTGGGTTAGTAGATGCCCCCTATCTCTGGAGTTTGTAGTAGCCAGTAAGGGGTTTTTATCACCTTTGCTGGACACTGAGACTGGCAAATGCAGAAATCGCCTCTGATTCTGGTTCACTCAGTTATGTCAGCTAGCATGTGTGCTACAATTGGGATTTGCTGAAAGTTTAGGACAGCTCCCCAATTTAACCTGAGTGATGCCAGAAGGGTGAGGGGTGGAGATTTAGTCTCTACAAATAAATCCGTTTGCTTTCGCAAAATCAATTAGCGCTTGCTTTGCATAAACAGGTGGAGACGTTTTAACCCAACTTGCCAAATCTTGCCAAGTACAGTGATTAGGAACCTCCACAACCACTAATGCTGTTAGATTCATTGAACGAGTGACAGTATGTAATCATTAAAGTTACAGGTAACACTGACAAGTTAAGAAACACTCCTTGCCCAATTACGTTGTGTGTTACCTTGACATCCACATGAGAAAACATCCTTATTCAATTTAGTGTAAGATTATTATGCTAAGCAAAATGGATCTCAAAGGGGAGGGGAGCGGGGGGAAGGAAGAGATTAACCAAAGAATTTATATGCATATATGTATAACCCATGGACACAGACAATAGTGTGGTGAAGGCCTGGGGTGGGGCGGGGGCTGGGTGGAGGGGGAGGAAGGGGGAGGAACATCTATAATACTGTCAACAATAAAAAAAGAGTTCCCGAAATAAAGTATTGCAGTTAATAGGACATGCTTTTACCTAACATTGGTCATGACCTTGCTCCTCCCCCTACTTTGCCTTTATTTTCTGCTGCTGATTTGGAGAATTATTTTTACTGCCTTGAGTTCCTTTTGGTTTCCTTACTTGGTATTTTGGTGTGACCCTGAGAACTTGGTCCTGCTAAGTGTATTGTGTCTGTTGGGCTCTCCATTAGAGCAGCTTCCAGCTGCCTTGTCCACCACATGTGTGATGTTTTCATGTGTGAGGTTACAGCTGAACAGCAGTGGCCCTGGGAGATCTGAGTGACTTCTGATTTTATAGCGAAACCATTCCCGATTGAGCTGGTAGATGCACCCAATCACACCTGGTGGGGTTTTCTTTGTTTATATTAAAATATGGAAAATATTTCACAGTAAATGCCTCATTCCTTGATTCTAGTTATGTGCAAAATACTGTTTGGGTGATGCAAAGTTGAATTGGGTCCAGATTCTGCCTTGGATGAGCTTGACTCCAGTAGGGGAGAGTAAGCATGTTCAAAATTAAGCGATATAAAACTAGAATACAATTGCCAAAAAAAAAAGAGAGAGAGAGAGAGAGAAAGAAATTTAAAGTCCTCCAAGTTTTTGAATACTGAACTGTACCTATTTGTATTTACCCATTTTGTTACAACCTTGTTTATAAAACATGTTTGAATTTTACTAAGTTCTGTTGTGCTTTTAGCTAATGGCACGTCAGGGGCTGGTAGCCCTTTTAGAACAAATGAGTATACAGTGTGATAACACATGTCTGTCCGTAATGGCCAGGAAACAGCATCCATGTCTGACATTCGGAAGTGATTAGAGATAATTAACATAATAAATGTAGAGCCATAGGCAATATCTATTTCTGAATATGGGTTTATTGACATTTCCTGAGGGTCATATTGAAAGTCAAGCCCCAGGCCTTGTACCAAAGCTAGGAACATAGGCTCTTAGAATTTTGTATCCTAAAAGGGTCTTGGTTTCCTCAATTCTAAAACTCTAGGGTTGTACCGAGTGATTGTTAAAGCTAGTCGAGATGGATGTTTGGAATTGTCTGAGCCCTAAGTGAACATCTTGGAGAGGGCTTATATATGTAACTTAATCCCTTTCCCGCTTTTAAGAATGTGTGGTAACCTGGAAAATGGACACTGTTGTGAAAAACAAAACAGAACAACAAACGCTCCCAATTATAACTCGAGTCTTATTTCAAAAAATGTACTGTCACTTAAATAATAACAAATGGAGTGGGAGTAAAGGGGGGGCATTGAGGTAACACGGCCGGGAGCTGGCTGGATGATAGAACTGAGATTTTATGTAGAAAGCATCAAATGTGAATGGCTTTGTCTGACACCTTTCCAATAAAGGGACTGCAGTGGTCATGTGCCAACTCAGAAGAATCTTTTTGGAAGCGTTTTTAAATTTCTTGAGGGGATTGGATAGACAGTGAGGTTGTAATGTTGTATAGATTTAAACAGAAAATACTGAATATTGTGATAAGCAGTTAGGAAGAAAGTCAGCTCCTGGGAGGTTTTTAAAAAGTCCTTTTAGAGCTAAAGGATGAAGCAGGTCTAATTTTCACAAGGTCCCTAGTGAGGAAAGGAAACGTAGGGTTGCTTTTCATTCCTTTGCCCAGTGAATTTTCACCCCTCTCTACACTAACCCCAGACCAGTTAAACCAGTGTCCAGTTGGGTTTAAATGTTTTTTAAAGCTTCCAGGTTATTCCACTACAGAGCCAAGGCTTACAGGGTTAATATCAGATATATCAGAGTTGCAGGTGCCTACTCCACATATGGAAATAGTTCATTTTTTGTATAACGAATCTAAGTGTAACAGGTTTATAATAAAGCAGGGCAGCGGTGGATGTAGTTCATCTAGCTCATTGGTTGATAGGGACTGCCCAAATGTTTCATCCTTTCTGTTTTGCTTTTCCTCACCCTAAAGTATCTAATGCAGTGCCATTTGGCTCACATTTCCTATGACCCACTAGAGGTTTGCTTAACCGGGTCAAATTCCGTTTCTGGTACCTTTGTGGTGTTGGCCATTAAACTCCAGCCATGATGCACTTCAAATAATTCATTCTCGGAAGGCCCTTGACCATGAGTTCCCACTTACCTCAGCCTGGGCTGTGGCTGTAAAGGGATGGGTGTGTGTATGAACATATGCTGGATGATGCCAAATAGGCATTAGGTAGTAGCTCCCCATATTTCTTACTAACCTCACTGTTTGGAAGTAGACTCTGTTTATCAGGAATTTCAAAGGACCCGTGTTTCTAGTAAGAGGAGCAAAAATAAACTGTGGAAGAATTGCTGCTCGGACATTCAGGCAAGGAGCCTGCCTCTCTGTCTATAGAAGGCTTAGCTCTTGTGGTACTGACCGTGGGCCTGTGGTGATCTTCACAAAGGAGCCTTAGAAATGCCTCTATTTCAGGTTGCGATGTTTGCCAAAATGTATGTACTGTAGCTACATCCTTTCATCTGTAAACTGTCTTTGATGGGGGTATGGTTGGCAAGACAGAACATGAGGAGAGAGCTCAGAGCTTGGGGTTGAAGGATGCCTTTTGGAAAGCTCAGTCCAGCTGTGAGAACGGCAATTAGCCGTGCAGCAATTGCTCTGGAAGGGAGTGCCTGCCCGCTCCTGCTCCTGCCCCCATTCTCACCCTCACCTTCCAGAGCGGGCTTAGCTGGAATTCAATGGAGTGGCCATAGTGTCAGCTCTTATTTTTGGAAAGGCAGCAAAGTTACTCAGTGTTCAAAGGAGTGGAAATAGATTCCTTCTACTACCTTTTGAGCTTTTGTTCTTGGTTCATTTGGTCACTGTAGATCCTGTTAACGGAGCACAGTTCCTGCCCGTGATGGTGAGATGCCTCCTGTAAGGGGGCCCCAATGCAGACTCATTCTGTGAGCTACCTGAAGGGCTGCTCAGAGTCAGTTGGAGTCTCTGGCTTCACTGCTGCGTCCCAAGGTTGTTCAGACCCTCACCTGTGCAGCTGCTTCTCTATATCAAGGTTCTTGTTTTCTTTTATATGGACCAAGAGATGATTTCTCTTGTTTGCTTATGGAAGTCTAACAGACATTGTATTGAGCTTTTGTTCTCAAGTAGGGTATTTTGCTCACAATCTCGTCATTGGCACATTCCTCCTATAACTATGGAGCAGGCAGATATTACAGAATTTCCCTTTCAGAGGTGAGCACATAGAGGCAGAGGAAGATTTAGCAAGTTTGTCAATGTGGCTACAAAGCAAATGACTTGCAAAACCAGTGGTGGAACACACTTTCCCCTTCATTCTTTCCTCTTTCCACTTGACTAATCTTCCTATCATCAAAATAAGCATCACAATAATATCTAATATATATCAAATACTTCCTAGAGATCATATCTTGTGAACACCTTATATGCAGCATTTCATTCAATCTTCACAACTACCCTGTGTGTTACATATTCTTTTTATCTCCATTTTGTAGATGGAGACATTGAGTTTAGAGGTATTAAATGGCTTGCCTAAAGTCACACAACTTGGAAGTGGTTGAGCCAGAATCCAGACGCAGTCAGCTCAATACTCTGAATTTTTACATTTGTACTCACTCCTAGTTAGGTAGGAGACACCAAGGCAGAATCCCAAGACCGTGCATGGCCTGGCAACGAATGGACCTGTAGGGAGTTGAATAGGTCTCTGGTCTTTTTACTGGGCCTTGGTTTTCTCATCTATAAAAAGACTAGACTGTGCTAAGTTTCCTTAACGCCACAGTGCTTTAGTAGTCAAATTACTTGGAGGCTTTGAAATCTGGCAGAGCTGGAACCTTGAGGAAGCCACATAACAACATCTTTGAGTCCCATTTGTTCCCCTGTGGAGTGGAGTTAATGATGCCTACATGAGGGCAGGCCTGCTGGCTCTCTGGTCCTGTGTCTGGCACATAGCATCCACTCAACAAATGCTCTTTCCTTCCCCATTTTCAACTATTCTCCCTCCCCTCCATGCTCTTTCTCGAAATAGTATCATTTGTCTCTGTGAGATTCCAGTGATCCTGGAGTGTCTAAGAGAAGGTGAGTGATGGGAGGCTAGGAAGGGAGCGTGCTGAGCACTGGACATGGTATTCTTTTATCCATCCACAGAAGAAGCTCTCATGAAGTCACTTGTACTTAGAACTGGAGAAAGACTAGCAATACTCATTACCCCCAGAAACTGGCCCTGGTTTGACATCCTAGGAATTTGCTTGGCCAGCTCATGCAAATATCCAACATGTTCCCCTTTCTTCCTCTCCAGTTTTACTTATGACTTACTTCTCCAAAGTTTTTTCAGCATAGTTATTTTTTCTTAGGGCCAGAATTAGGAACATATAACATACATAATACAGTACTGGTTACTATACCTGCCATTTCTGCCTTACCTGATGACTGAGCTTACAGCAGCTTATGAGAGTGAATGAGGTTTTATGAGATCTATAAATATCTCAGATAGGATTTTTATTTCATTTTCCCCCTTCAAATAAGACATAATGGAAGCACTCACATACACAAGGAATATTCTTTCTGTGATAAAGTAGGGAGTTTTTGAATTGGCTTCTGAGAAGCAATAATTCGATGTGGTTGTTCATGTTGGGAGTTTTATGGGGGAGGGGGAAGAATCATGCATATGCTGCTATAAAACTCAAAGATTATTTCCTCATACTGTAGGTTTAGCCCAGCACCTATGGAGAGATTTATTTCAGAGATGCCAGCCCTGTGTGCAGGCTGCATTCCCTGCTTCTCAGGGGTATATGTTAGTGTTTTCTTAGATACATAGAAACCACTGGAGGCAAGTCCCATTGGCTGGCAGGAGGGGCCTCCCCAAAAGAATGTTTCCAGTTCTTGCTCTAGTTTGCTTCCAGCTGTCCCAAGGGAGAAAGTTCTTGCCCTTCTCCCTACTTCATGGATTTCCTGAGAAGATTTCACACCAGTTAATAGATTGCAATGAGTTTTTTTTTTCTCCTTGGAATTTCACTTAAAAAACCCCAAAGTCTTAAGCTTATACAGTGTTTAAAAATACACATTAACCCATACCAAGAATAGATTTTTTTAAACCTTGCTCATTGATGAGTACCTAGAAGGAACCCCTGACCTTGTAACTTTAAAAAATGCATTTTTAAAAACAAGTTGTGAGGGCTCTAAGTACCTCACTTTTCCTGTCTATAAAATGGAAGTCAGAAGCTCCATTTGCCATATCTTACTCAGGGCCATTATGACAAATTTAACTACAAATTTAACTGTTGTTTTTGAAAACTTGAATATCTGACTCTATGACTGCTTAGGATTTTTTGTTTCTTTGTTTTTTTAGCACTACCTCTCCCTACATACATCTTCACCCAGTTCTCAATAGCTTTGTATTTAATTAGATGATAATTCAATTTATTCTCTGAAGGAATAAACCATGTGAGGTTAGTACATCTGAACCAAAGGCATGCAGAGGATTTTTACCTATTGTTTAATTTTTTTCTATTTAACATCATCTCAGTTTCCAAATTGCATCTCAGTTTCTCCTAGCACTTTGGTTCTGCTACATATACCCACTATTTTGTGCTTATTATCAAATGATGTGACTTCTCTGGTCCTCAGTGTCCTCATGTGTATGTTGTGGGGTAGAGTTAGGAACAGTTAGATGATCGGAGTACGAATAGGAAGCGCCTAGGCTGAGCTGCTTGGAGAGGCATTTGATTTGGCCAGCATACATGTTTCAATTTTCTTTTTAACCAGAATGCTTTTAGACAGATCATGCACTCTTCAATTAACCTTGTCCCCACCATTTCCACCTTGCTTCATTTCTGATCTCTGGCCTGGTGAGCATGTGTTTGGGTTTGTGACCCTCAGACTGGCAGCCCTCTAAGGCCCCTTCTCCCTAATGCTGTGATTCAAGGACAACCGTTCTTTCTCCATCACAGTCTCAAGCTGACTTGCTTTCTACTCTCACCCAGAATCTGTTTTCAATTCTTTTTAGATTTCTCTGCCTTGTTGAATGTCTTTGTCTGGGACCCTATTTTATAAAGCAGCTTCCAAATTGCGTCTCCTAAGTCATCCAGGATCATTGAAATCTGGGATAGAAAAGACCATCTGGTTTACCTCTTTCCCCACCTGGGCTGAGCAGTTGCTCCAGAGCATGTTCATTCCTTACTGGTTGGTATTTGCAACGTTTTCCAATTTGGAAACTGACTCTTAAGTTTCCTGAGCATGCAGCCTCTTCTTGGTCTAATGGAGAGTGAATGGGACAATACCAACAAAAAGGTTTTTGGTCAGACAGCCCTCATTAACAAGTCACTGCTATTGTCATGGTTTCTTTTCTCACTCCCAGAGACCCAGCAGATCAGTGGTGAGAAAAGCTCCTTTTCCTGGAAGAAAAGCATGTAACCAGTTCTGAGGTTTCTCAGTCTGACATGCAGGCATGTTGTATAGAATCCCATTAATGCTTTCACTACTTATTTTTTGTGGACGTGGATTTTATGTGACTCGTTTCACAGAGGAAGTGATGCTTTTTGTGTGAAGAACTCCAAGGCATTATAATAAAGTACTTTCCTGAGACTCAAGTAATTTGCTTTCTTTCCACCCTTGGCACTCAAATACTGCCAGCCAGACACTTGGCCTTTATATTCTCATGCTTTCAGGATGCTATTCTACATTAGGGGTGTTTAAAAAAATGTATCCTTTTTTTATTGGCTACCTTATATTACTAAGGATATCGTTTAGGTAGAACAGGTGGTGATTTTCAGGGTCATTCTTTTCCTGTTAAAAAAGCCATTCCTTTGAATTAATTGATGCCAGGCATTCTTCCTTATTTTCTTCAATTTGCAGTTCCTTTTTTTTCTTTTTAAATACATTCGTCTGAGTGCTAAGTAAAGGTCCAGGGTCATTGTCTTGTTAACATATATATTAATTGCTTTTTAAACTAATAACGGTTTATCTTGCTATGTGAATTAGCTACTATTAAAATATTTCTCAAAAAATACTTCTAGAAAGGAGGGAAGGAAGGAAGGAAGGGAGGAAGGGAGGAAGGGAGAAAGGGAGAAAGGGAGACATTGTGTGGACTTCAATGTCCTTGCACAGTTTTCCTGTGAGAGAAGCAGAATGCAGAGCATTTGTCTTCCTACCCAGCATGTGCCTGCCTACTTTCCTCTCCTACTTCTACATCTGTGATTTCTTTTTTATGCTACCTATTCACTGAGACTAGGGTTTTACAAATAGTAGGCTTTGCGGACCACTTGACATCTCATGGCAGTCCCTCCTCAGTTTGTAGATAACCTGCCTGAGCTTTAGAGATCATTATTTAAGACCTTCAAGACTTGGGGGCCCCTTTTTAATATTTTAAATGCATTTGCATGTTGACACAATGCACGATGCAACGCTTCTTCAAGGGTGTCCTCCCCAACCATTTCACAAGCACAGTGTTAAATAACATCAGAATCACCTTGGGAGGCAATATTATTCCCCTTTCAGTATTTCTCCCCCAAACCTTCTGATTAATTCAAGGAGGCAGTCTCAGCTTTGTGGCAGTATGTCTTTAACACCTAAGGCTTTATAACCTTTCCCTCTCTTCTTCCCTCTCCTCCTCCATCTTCTTTTTCTTTCTTCCTTCTGTTTTCTAATGAAGAGGGAACAGATCTCTCTCAGACACAGAATTTTTGACAGGCAAACATCCAGCTAAAAGTTAATAATATCATTTTAGGTTTGTTGTTTATCTTTTACTGATGGACATTTACAGGAAAAGTACTTAAAAAATATGCAGCCTTAATATACAATGGCTCAGTGAGGCAGTTATAAAATAAAATAATAGGGAAATCATTGTGCTGATGAAATGCTGATTTGGTAAAAATGAATGAAGGTGGAATGAACATGAAGTTTGAGAAATACTGGTGTGGTAGAAAATTCAAGGGGTTTAGAGTCAGAGACCTGGAATTTGGCCCTGATTTGTAAGTATACAAACCAGGACAAATTGCTAAGCTGCATTTTCCCATCTGCAATGTGGGGATAATAATAATAGGATTGTTATAATCAAATGATATATGGATGTGATAGTGCTTTGTAAACTGTGACACGCTATACAGTGTTATTGTTTTCTATTCCGTGGTAGGGGAGGCTTTTGTTTCTAGCCTGAAGCTAGTACTTCTTGTTGACTTTCTTCTTCATGATTTCTATTCAGTTTTCTGAGCAAAAACGTACTAGCTTCTTATTTGTTCAAATGGGGCTGTTATCTGTGCCTCACTCATGGAACTTTTAAAAAGTTTTCCTACTGGTTGTCTAAAAGTGGGGACATAAAACTTTCTGATTTCTTTTTGTGTGTGTGCATGTGTTAGCTTCTAAATACGTTTTCAAAAAGTAAAATTAGCCTATAGTATGAAGTGTGTCAAAACTTTTGGCTAAAAATAATTCGTTTGGCTTAATTATTTTTTAGATATATTTTTAAAAATTAAAATATTTTATCATACTCATGACATAATTGTGTATATTTGTTTGTGTGAGTGTTTTGGTACCCAGTGATGAAGGAAGTTTGGGTTTTATGTAGAAGTGAGAACCCTGAGGACAGTTCACTTCTGAAAGTGGAAGTCTTTGTAGCTAAAATGACTCATTAACAGTGGACTGTCACAAGTTGTTGGATGATAAGAAGATGGGGACTTACCTGGAGAGGAAGTCCTAGACTTACCAGGACCTGTCAGCCTGACTTCCAAGGAAACCCAGCTTATGCTACACAGGGAGTATTTCCAGGGACTCTTTTCCCATCCAGCACAACCGTGGTAGGAGGTAACTAGATAAAAGGGAGGCTGATCTTTCCGACATGAGGACCATACTGACTGTTGGTCAGGCCCCATGAACTAACTCTTCAACTAAGGGTGCTCAGATCTCCATATTGACAAGGATTTGGGAGCCCAGAGTGTCAGGTCCAGAGGTCCACTCTCATGCGGCCTCTCCTGGAGCACGGATAGAAATGAGGCATATCTGGGTCTCTGCCTATGAGAGGGCCACCAGGCTTTTAACCCATCTCTGTTTTTGTAGGTTGAGCAGCTCTGTCTTTACACATCCATTTGAAGTGAAAGTTTGCATCTAGGATGGCCCTGGGGAGCAGTCCATGTGGTCTGAGAAGCCCGGGCTTCTCTTCTGCCTGGATCAAAACCCAGACACAGCTCTCTCCTCATTCTAGGTAGAGTTGGATGGGGTCCCTGAAGCTTCCATTTTGCCCTGGCTTCAGACTTTCAAGGGGAAAGTAGAGATGGAGAGGGACAGGAATGTCAGCCTTTTGACCTACTTCTGTAGGGATTTGTTAGGACATACCTTTGGCTCAACCTCCTACATGAGAAATTTGATTCTGGGGTCAGGAATGTGACAAAACACTTAAGTATGCAGCTGGGTTTTTGCCATCGATGTGATTTGCAGGGAAGTGTGGCCATAAAATGCTTGAGATCATGAATTGGACAGACTCCCCATCTGGAGAGCCATACCTTTCTCTGCAAAATTAAATATTTATGTACTTTTAAGGTTGCATTTTGATTTTTTAAAAGAAGATAGAAACTCAGTCAACTATTAAAAAAACCAACCACCATGAAATGTTTGGGATCAAGTGGAAACATTTCCAAGTTCATAACAAATAGCTTTATTGGAAAACATTGTTTTGTTCTTTAGAGAAAATCAACCCCATCCTAAAACATTTCAAGAACTGGCTGATGCGACAGCCCTGGCCAGTGGACACCATAGAAATGGCCAAGAGCCAGGGGCTTATGTTGGCCTTCAGCACATTGTTACCAGAGAGCTTCCCATCATCTATTACCCCTCCCCTCACTTTAGGGTTACTCCACTGTGGCTTTCCCCATCCAGCACTGGCTTATTTCATTTTAAAAATGTTTTTATTTTGAAATAGTTGTAGACTCACAGTGAGTAGCAAAAGTAATACAGAGTCCCCTGTACCCACATCCAGCTTCCCCCAGTGGCCACATCTTACTAGCTATCCGATGACTTAGTTCATTTCAAGGCACTTGCTCTGAGGAGGTGTAGGGTGGGGTGGTAGGAGGCAACGTCGAGAAAGGAGGGTGAAGCCCTTGCAGGGCAAAGGGAGCTGTGGGTTGGGGGAAAGGGTGGGCTGGGGGTGCAAGAAGGAATCCTGGCCTCCTTCACACCAGCCTCTTTGTACCTGAGGCCTCTTAGCTGTTAAAGTGAAAAGCCAATTATCTTGCTTAAATGAGAAAAAAAAAAAATATATATATATATTATATATGCTGATACACATAATGTTTCAAATAAAAGGATATAGAAGCACTGTTGACAGTTTGGGGAAGAAGGAGGCGAGACTGCTGGGAACGAGGAAAGGGAGTTCAGGTGATGGAATAGGGGCACTTATGTTTTTCTCATTATGGTTTTTTTAAATCTTATATGCAAATTTAAAATGTACTAAGCTTCTTGAGAAGATCAATAATTTGGACTGTTAACAATTGTCTATAATTTTAGACAGTTGCTGTTCCTTTAGTAGGGCCAGGAAATTAACCCCATTCTCTGACCCATCAGGAAAATACATACAGGAACCAGAGAGACAGAGGTTAAGAATCGGGTTTATCACTGGTAGAGCTGGATTTGGACCAGTTGGGAAATCTCATTTCTTTCTGACTTCCCAGTGTTTACCCCATTCCCAGCCCCTGCTAGCTATGGGCTGCCCCATCTGTGGAGAGTGTCTGTTCACAGAAGGCAGTCACCCGGATCCCCCACGGCCTGCCTGGCCCAAGGGCTCCCGCCACAGCAGGGGGCAAAGCACAGCCCTCGAGGGTCAGGGTGACGGGAGATGAGTGAGCATTGCACGGCTTTCTCTTTTCTCTCTGTTTTTCTTTCAGTGTCACTGCTCACTTTTTTTTCTTGGGTAGGGGTGAGTAAAGAGAGTAAAAGGATATTACTTCCAGGATATTCTTGGAGATTTTTGCTTCTGGGAGTGGAGGGCCCTCAGGGAAACACGGGACAAAGGAAAGGCTTACCCTGTGCAGAATGAAGACTGAGGAAAAGGGGGCACTGTGCCCATGCGGGATTTCCGAGGAGGGGCCGGAGTTGCCCAGCAGAGCAGGGGAAGGGCTCAGGGTGCAGAAAGAAACTCAAGAAGCTGCAGTGATGGTGTTGCATTGCTCTCAGGGGAGGGTCATGGGCACATTGTCCTAGGCCCTGGTACTTTAGAAACACTGGCCAGAAAGGGACTGGGAGCAGCCAGGGAAAGGCAGTGACCCAGTGTGTTTGGTTCTAGTGGGTCTTGAATTCCCCCAACCTCCCCTGCAAGTAAAAATGGAAAGAATTTGAGGACTATAGACCTGTAGCCTTACTGGAAGAGTGATACAGTAGTCCCTCCGTATCCATGGGGCATTACTTTCCAAGACCCCCAGTTGATGCCTGAAGCTGCAGATAGTACTGAACCCCGTGTGTACAGTGTTTCTCCCTATACATACATTCCTACAATAAATTTAATTTTTAAATTAGGGACAGTAAAAATTTAACAATAAGTAAAATAGAACAATTATAACAGTAAGTAAAATATAATAAAAGTTATGTGAATGTGCCCTCTTTCTCTCTGTGATAGTCCATCTGATAACCAAGAAGGCTACTAAGTGATTAATGGGCAGGGAGTCTATACATCATGGATGTGCTGGACAAAGGGATGATCGCTGGACAAAGGGATGATTCATGTCCGGGGCAGGACCAAGCAGGACAGTGTGAGATTTCATCACAATACTAAAGCATGCAATTTAAAAAGTTTATGAATTGTTTATTTCTGGAATTTCCCATTTAATATTTTGTACCACGGGGAACTAAAATGGCAGAAAATGAAACTGCAAATGGCAGGGTGGGGGGGACTACTGTATAGGTGGAGAGATGAAAACAGAAGAATCCTGTGTCTCCAGAACATTCTGCTTTGGAGATTGCTTTATTCTTTACCTGTCTACCTGTTCACTTGCCCCTTCTTGGCAACTTCACATCAGAACAGAACTCACTCCTTGTGTCTGAAATCAACTGGCATTTGCTGATCAGAGTATGTCATTTGTTAACAAGGGATGAAGACATTGGAATAAACAACTTTTTCATAATAAACCATTGGAATTATTGAGAAGGAAGTAGAGAATGCTTAATTTTAGAGCTGTGCTCCATTTCCATTGTGTGATTTCTGTTTCTGGTTCTCTTTCTTTAGGATTTTCTCAGTGATGCCTTGTCCATGAATAGTTGTTAGTTCTTCTTGTGGGGGGGAAGTGAAGTCAGCAACGACCTATGTCACCATCTTGGTGACATCACTCCCCTGGTTCTCTTTCTTTAATTTATTCATGTAATTCTCCTCTCTCTTCTTCCATCCTCTCTTCCTTTTTTGAGGGCTTTCAATATACCAAGTACTGAGCTAGGTGCTGAGGATGCAGTAGTGATCCAAACAGACATTATCCCTGCTCCCATGGAGCTTGGAGTCTAGAGGTAGACCCCAGAAGATAGTAAATACATATAGAAATATGCATTATTGACTGGGATATAAGGAAAAGAACAGGGTGCCAGGAGAGAATATTTCTTTAGTCACTTTCCCAATCACCTCTGAAAGAGTCAAGGAATTTTCCTATTCACCTCACAGTTCTTTTATATACTTCCCCAAAATGTTCTCAGAACTCCTTCCTGGAAGTTTACAGTTACTGCTCCAAAGGAATCTAAAATGGAACAGACATTTGAGATCAAGAACACTTACAACCTGTAGACACCTGTATTTCATTTGTTATTAGTCTCCTCGGGTTTATAACTTCCCTGCTACGTGTGATACATACGTAGCTGGAGTTTTAATCCTGCTAAGCAAAGAAGTTGTCACACTTCATATTCTATAGATATTGTTGGCATTGAGTAAATGTATTGTTGTTTAAAGGTCTGTTTTTAACCTCAACTTCTTTTCAGTAGATTTGTATTCTTCCTTCCACTGGAAAAAATAATGAGGCAGTAAAGGAAAAGTTAATGGTCTTTCCATGTCATGTAGCAAATCGCGTTAGGCAGGAGGTTTGACTAAGCCTGTCAGCTGAGGCCTTAATGATACAGAGCCTGTATATGGGAAAGCAGTAGGTAGTGTATGCTCACCTTTGGTGGCAGTTTTTAAAAATGTAGGTATATGAGCATTCCATTTCTAATTCTGCCCCAGGATTTACTGGTGAGTCACCATTTTCCCTGTTGAAAGACATGAATAAAATTAATAAATTTATCAGGCCACATTTGTCTGGTTTTGGCTTGGTATGTGGCTAAAGAAAAACCTTTCTGGGAAGAGTGATGCTTCTTTAACAGCAAATGGATTGAATTGACGTAAGCATGATTTGCAACAGGGATGCTTAACTTTCTATCTAGAATCAAATGCCTTGAATACAATGAGGACTTTACAAAGATAAGACTATTGCTTGATTTGTATGATTAGAGGAAAGATTTGGGGATTAAGATGTACCTGTAAACTGACTTTGTTTACTTTTAATGCCTGCCAATTTGCAGCCTCGCAATGTGTTAGTACTGGCACAACTGAGGGATGGTGGCAGGATACCAGAGAGACCAAGGTATATCTTCCTAAGAAGGGAAAGAGGCAATGAACCCTGTTCATTGGGTGTGCGTAAGAGTTGGTGGTGATGCTGATTTGATGATAGAAGCAGTGGGATTGGGGCTTATGACCTAGAAGGGAGAAGCCTTGACTCAGCTGGGAAGAGGGAGGAAGGGAGGGAGGAGTCCTAGGCAAATCAGAAGGTTCACAAGGTTAGGATTGGTGGTTTCATTTCCAAGAGGTATAGCAATAGCACCATATCTTTTTCTGGTGAAAACATTTGCAGATGTTCATTTTGGTACTTGTAGGGGACTCAAGAAAGCAGAGTGAAATATTAGCAACAATAGGATACTTGTGAGTACAGATGACAATGTCAGATTTGTACGATGTATTTAAAACTTTTGCCTGGGGTTAGCCCCCAGCATGACTTTTTGGAAGTCTGCACCACACAAGAACTCTTTGCCATCCAGACCTTGCTCGATCTAGCTGTACTTTCTTCCACTATGACAACGCCTCCACCAAGGGCAAAATTTTTCTGGGAGGCTATCAACAATGGGTTCCCCTGTTAAGCATACACTGCAGTTGCCTCCCCAGAGTTAAGACTTTAATGAAGCATCCTTTCCCTTGGAGGCAACCTGCTCCCATCTTCTCTCTCCACCCAGGGAGAGAGCGAAGCCCTCTCTTAAGATTTTGCAGAGTTAATAATGCTGCTCTATTGATTTTGTGAGCCTCTCAGTCACAGGGAATGTGTGGGGGATGGGCCCAGCACTCCCAGTGTGCTTCCTGCAACTCTCTTTCCAGCCCTGGAGCTTTTGTTTTGAATCTGGAAGCTTCCGACCAGGGCTGGATTTCCAAAGGTCAAATGTGTCTGCACATCTTGTCCTTAATGAATTAGCTCTGCCCTGGAGCCCTCACTGAATTCACCACTGTTCAACCTGAGCAGTAGCAGCAGCAGCTTCACAACCAGATCCAACTGCTTGACACTCCGCCCTTGAGGAGTGCCTCAAGGAGCCACTGAGGATTATTGGCCAGGAGAATGTGGTCGTAAATGCATGTCTACAGGAATGGGTGAGGTTTCCTCTTTGCTTAGAAAGCCAGAAAAACATCAACAGAGAGAGGCTACAAAGGAGAAAAACATACCCAGGCACTGAGCCTTAGGTCCTTAACCAGCAAAACATTGGATGGTTTTTAATGAGGGAATTTTTTGTTAAAGGGGGAGAGAATATTTTTCTAATCACCTTCTTTTGTCCTTTTGTTCTTCCATGTTTTCTCACCCTCCTTCCCCTTTTGCTTTAAACCTGGAACTGATTATTTTTATTTGATGGTGAGAATTTCTTAATTCATTGCCCTTTTCACCTTGGCTACCAGGAAACTCGGGGCTGAGTTTAATTCTGTGCTTGATTCAGTAGTATATTCTTAGCTAAGATTTTTTTGGGGGGCAATATTTATCTCTACTTTTGTTCTTATTTCAAAGTTTGTTATATGTATGTTTTAAATTAGGAGTGTAAATGTGAAAAGGAAAGTACCTCAGATTTTCTGAAACACTTAGGTCCAGGAATATTAGTTGGCAACATTAATTTGATCACTGGGTCTCACTAGTATCTTTTAAGTTCTTAACCTTTCCCTGAATTATTATTATTATCCAGAAAAACAAGTGATTTCTGTTTAGTAAGTGTAGTTGTAAAGCTGATCCAAATGCAGACCAACAACATTACTGTCAGCTAGAAATATTTGGCATTTTTTAGGCCCCGGGGATACCATTCTTGCTGCCCGGTAACATGTATCCCATACCTCTGAATGCCTGATTTCCAAACACGCAGCAGGACTTTCATGTGTGTACACCGTTGCTCATGACGTATGCTCTTTCTAGAACGTCACTGCTCCCTTTCTCCACCTGACGGAAGCCTAGCTGAAATGTGACATCTTCACATGGCCTTCACTGACCTCTCCAGGAGAGTGAATTGTTCCTTCTCTGTGTTGCCGTAACACTTGGTTCACTCCAGTTTAATTAGTCATATGCATGCCCTGTTATTTTTAATTGGATGTACTTCTATCCCTCTGCCCCTACTATACCTTGGCACCTTGTAGGCAGATATTGAGCCCCAGCTTTCCTTAGCATCTAGCAAAGTGTCTGATATAAAGTTCAGTAAATAATTGTTATGTTAATTTAAAAGAAGCACAAGATACAGTGCTTATCCCCGAAAGGCCAAGGCCGACAGAACTCAGATGGGTGGAGCCTGCTTCTCCTGGCAGAGTTCTTTCTCCCTGCCCATTATCCTCTTGGACACATTTACTGGTCTGACCCAGTCCCCCAGAGAAGAGCGTGCAATGAGAGGTAATAGTGGCTCCTAACTGAGTTTTCTAAAAAATTCACTTAGGAAGTATTTATTGAGAGGCTACTATGACAGTGTGCTCAGCCTAAGGGAAGTTTAAAACTTGGTGCCAGACATCCAGGTTCTTGTAAATTTGTCATAGTGTTTGCTTCCTCCTGCTCGACCCGTCATGGTGCCGTCCTGCAAATTTCCCATTCTTGTGTGAGAGTCTTCTTCAGAACAGGGGTTCAAGCTGGATGGTACTGGGCAAGAGGAGCTGAGCAGGAGACTAATAACAGCGCAGCTCATTCAAGATTGCCTTCATCTGGGTCTCTCCTCAAATATGGGATTTCATAGGAAAACTGGTGTGTGTTTCTCACTGTTCCTACTAGTCCCTGCTGTCATATTCCTGGACTGTTTTTGAGTTTGCCCTTCCTGATAAAACTATGTGGATTCACAATGTTAACTTCTAGAGGAAAGCATCCTTGGGACCAACTCCTGTCTACCACAGCACTCCAGGGACAACCATGTGGCCGTGTGTTTTGGAACCTCATCTAGGAAACTAGACAGAAACTGCAGTCCAGAGTCTGAAATTGAGGTAGCTGGAGGCATGGCACTTCTATAAGCAAAGGGATCAGATTAGTAAATTCCACCTTCCTCATGCCTGGCTCCCCTTAGGCAAGTAAGATTTGGTCATGAGAGAGAAACCAGGACCAAAGAGGAAGTGACTTGAGGAAGGCCACAAAGCTAATTACGTAGGTGGAGCTGGTAAAATCCCCCTGATGCAGGTCTGTGTGGTCTCCATGACATCACATTGCCTTTGATTTTATATACCTATGAAAAGTCCGAAAGTTGAAGGATTTTGATATCCAAGATTGATTAGGCTCCCGTCCCAATGAGATGCTTAGTTACCTGATTTTTAACAAAGACGGGCTTCTACCACCACACGTTTCTCAATCACAATAATCTGCACTCACTAGCCATTGTTCCTTTTAGGTTGTTACTACCAGATGATTATAGACAAAAGTACTTTAAAAGTAATGTGTAGAGAACAGGGCCACGTGTCAATTTTGCCCTTGAGCTGATCTACTGACCAGGGTTTCATGGATTCCCTTCCTTGGAGGTATGTTACCTGATAAGAGCCAGCGGTTGGCATCCAGGCTTTTTCCACAGGCAGGAGATGCTTGCAATTCACCTGTTTCCATCGCTGCTTTTCCCCTCTTTTTCTTCTTACTGCTTCTATTCCTTCCATGTCCCTTTCCTAGATGCATTTTCTATTTGAATTTGAGCAAAACAGATGAGTGATTGATAATACTGGTGTTGAAAGTGAGCCAAGAACCACTACCACCCTGAAGGACAAGGGGAAGGATGTTGAACCTGGTTTGATCGAATTTGTATTTTTATGTTTATTAAAATTAGGAAAATTTTTAAAGGTTGTATAACAGATTCAAATCCCCCCTCTTAAAAAGTATATTACTTCTAGTTACCATATATTTGTCATTAATCCAATCAATAAATAAAGTTACATTTTTAGTAAATGGTGTTTATAAATTTTCTCAGTTCCTATCTTTAAAAAAAAAATACTAGTTCTATTTCTTTCTGTCTCAGTGATTACACTTGATGTTGACAGGTTGGAATGACTGAAATCCTTTTAACTTTAAAAAATCCAACAAGATATGGAACAGCCAGGGAGGACTCAGAAATCTCCTAATAAAGGATGTTGGCTAAACCAAGAGCATTTGCCCCAGTCTCCCTGGGAGAAATTACATAGAGATATGTAGTTGGAAGGCTTGTGAAATGCAGTTTGGGATTGATTATTGTTTTTCCAGTTTGGGAAGATCTTGAACCTTTGTCAGGATTCCTATTCCTTCAAGGTTACTGAGGGATGATAATTCATTGAATTTTTAGAATGTTTTGAGACTCTGGTAGAAGGTTCAGAGTTAGGCCAGAAAAAGCTTAATTATTAGTAGCCAAGAAACTTTTGGTTCTGTTTACGGTATTATCGATAGTATGGCTACAGAACCAAATGTGGAAAACCAAATTTTCTTGACTAGGTTCGGTTCCCCACAAATAGGATGGGGATTTTAATCCTAGATGGTCTCACAGGGAGATTCTGAGATTACATGATAAACATTGATGTGCATTTTCAGAAGCTCTTCACAACAGAATTATCAGTAAACAAGTATATTTCATTTCATATGGCTTGGATTGGAAAAGTCCAGGTTTCACCTGGCTACTCGGATTATGACTTTATTCCTGATTCTGTCAGCCTGTTTTCTAGAGAAAATGGAAGGAAGGCTTCCATAGATTTTTGATTCAGTGAATTGTGAGGTGAGAGCTTGGAGTTTGCTTTTAAGAACAGCCCAGATAAAGAAAGCACCCTTTTCCTAAACAAAAGTGATCCTTTCATTCACATAGTTGTTTGCAAATCCTGAGAGTGTGAGTGTCATTTTCATTTTCTTTTCCCCTGAAGCACATACAAGAACTCAAGTTGTTCAAGATCAAGCCATATATGGCCAAAATACATGGCAATCTCAAATCAAGACACATCAAAATATCTCCTTAATTAAGGCACTGGCTCTGCTGGGGCCCACATTCCAGGATTCTCAGTAGAGAAAACATGTTTTCTTTATAGGGGAGTTTTATTAGCAGCAATGTTCCGGTATGTGCTTCAGGTTAATTAATGATTTAGTCACACTGGTGTCTTGCCATGAGTTTTATTCCAGTAAGTAAGGGCACTAGGAAATCGCATTGGCATATCCTGGCGTGCCAAAAAGGAATCCTTAATTTGGACTAATAAAATACATCTGAGTGAGGTCTGTCAATGAGTTTGTTTAAGAATTCTTAATGTGGATACTGCCTGAGACTGAGAATTCTTTCACCATCAACTATTAAGTAGCATGTGCATTGGTTTCATTGAGTATATGCTGTTCTAAAATATTTTGTTGGCTGATTGAGACCTCAGAGACCCAGCCCACCCACAAGCTCTGGTGGATCTGCCCTTCATTGTGATTTGTACCAAGAATCACCTTTCCCCCATGAGTGTTTTTATTAATTTTAAATCATGGTAGTGTTTTAAAACTTAATTTATGTTGTGCATATGTAGCAAGCTTCTTTGGAGATTGAAACAACAAAGCAACCTGATTGGAAATTAGATTTCCCCCCCTTATACTGCTAATGTAGTTCTTGTTCCATTGGGATTTCCCCTTTGCATGGACTGATGATTCCTTTGAAACTGTATGGAAATTGGTTCAGACAGGAACAAAGGGGAGAGGGGGTAGCCATGAGGATTCAAATTAATGTCTCTTCTTCCATAAGTGTCAGGTGCGCCCGAAAGGGCATGTCATCCAGTATCAGCTGAGTCACCTAAGGTTAAGTAGCCAGAGCTACTGGAATCCAGACTTCAGGGCCTCAGCACTTGATTCCTCCCTGGCAAGTTGGGTCAATTTGTTAATTTGAAATCTGCAACATTGTGATGGGGTTCAGAAATGGCCAAGCACAATTTTACTTTCATTTACGTGATGGAAACCTTCTCTTTCTTTCTCCCTCATCTTTATCAGTCAGCATATGACAGATTCCTATTGTCTAACGTAATAAACAGGAGAAGGAACAGCTTTGTGACTGTCTGAATGATAAGTTTAGAAAAAGGCATCCAAAATACATTAAAAAGAATCTACATTTCATTGTCAGAGGCACGTGTGCACACACACACATACTCACACAAACACACCCACGGAGCCTGTAAAGCTTATATTCAGTGTTTTCACCCTTTGCTCTGGCCCAGTTCAAATGCTGTACCCTCTTAATTGGATTTTGGCCCGCTTCCAGGTTCAGTGTTCGAGGATTCCGTATCTGTGAAATAAACAGCACCTCTCAGTAGAGATGCCTTTTTATGTAAAATTCTTAAAGGGAATGGAGAGGAAAGAAATGCTATGTATTTAGGAATTTATGGGAAATTCACCAAAATTTGCCAAAACAGGGATTTCCAAGGACCTCACCTATGTAAGTAGAGGGTGCAGCTATTTGAAATGACAGAAAACACCAGTTTTTGATGATTTCTAGATTTGAATGTTTGTTGGTTTTTTAATTTTATTATTGTTTAAAATATTACAGATGTCCCTTTTTCTCCCCAATGACCCGTTCCACCCCGTTCCTTCCCCCTCCCCAGTCCCTCTCCCCACCATTGTCCATGTCCTTGGGTTGTGTACATATTTCATTTAAGGACTGGTGAATGTGGGGATGCTAATATTGGGGTCCAAATTCATGTGACCCTCAAGTGCTTCTGAGACCAGTGGCTAGAGTTGCGTTTATCAGGGAGGTTCATTTGGGTGATAGAAATGGCAACAAATGATACCAAGTGGGTTGAGCCTCTGTCTCCAGTCTGTTCCCTCAGGACACTGGTTAATAAGCACCTGGGGTGGAGGCCAGAAGAGGGTGGGTTTTACTCATCTGCATGACACCCAGCATATGATGCAATACGGGCTGCTGAGAAGAAACACCCTCTCTGCATCTGTGTGCAATGGGCAGATGTGAGGACCAAGACTTGCCTCTTTGCCTTGAGAAGAGAGGCTCCACTTTACTCGAGTTGGATGAGTATAAATCAGCAAGTGCCTTCTCAGTTCTAAAACTTGAACTGAGAAGAAATGATTGAGCCCTTTGACCTAATGAGGTAGACATTTTAAGATAAATTTCATGGTGGAGAGGCCAGCTGACATCTCTTGAATGCCAGGATTGATTAATCAATTGGTCATTTATTCATTCAACGAGTAGGTTTGGAATGCCGTTTCCAGGCACTGGGCTGGGTGCTGGGGATTTATTGGTACATAAGTCTAAGTCTGTCCTCTCCTGGAACTTCCATCCTGCTAGGGAAAGATAGACAATAGCATGCAAGCAAGTAAATAATTCAGATCGCTCCGGAGCTTGTTAAGTACTAAAAAGCAAAGTGAAGTAGAATGATGGAGAATGAAGAGTGCTTAGGCTAGTTTATCTAGACAGATCAAAGAAGGACTCTCTGAACTGATGACAATTAAGCCAAAACTTAATAGACTAAAAGGAAGCAGGTATGCAGTGACCTGGGATCTGCATTCTGGGGTGCAGGAGCAAAGGCAATATGGCTCAGAGAGAGATATGAGCTTGGTGTGTTTGCGTGAATGTGTGAGGGCAAAGAATTCAGGAAACGAAGGCCAGAGCGTGGAGATTTGCATGGCAAGGAACTCAGTGTATTGACAAGTCATTTAAGGATTATCTGCAAGATGCTTGAGCTGGAAGGGGCCTTGCTCAGAGAAGGAAGTAAACTTCCTGCTTGGGTTGAGTAGTTTAGTGAGGAGGGGAGAGGCGGTGTGGGAAAAGGGGCTATTGAACCTGATTCCCAGGCCAGGTTCTTTTCACCAATAAAAAATGAAAGGTGAAAAATAACATCTTGTCCACTTGTCTTTATTACTTCTCTTCCTGGTGGTTTCTGGAGGCCAGAGGAGGAAAGAGGAAGTGGCAGAAGGGAGGGGATCACTGTCTCAGGTGAAGAAATGGCTTTTACTTCCTACACAGGTATATACTCTCAGAGCTGCCCTATGGCCTTTTATGAACCTAAATGTGCCTCTCAGTTTGGAATACTGGATCTGTACCAGACAGTAAGCATTACATTTTTTAAATGAAAAACATTAAAGAGATAATATCGCTTACAGTTAAATCTTAAATACTGGTGTATCCTATAAGAAATGTTGGCAATAAATGTATATACATTGTTCCTGATTTTTTTTGGTGAAGAAGGAAGAACTTTTGGTTTTCATCATCCTCTTGGACCCCTCCTCACCAGGATTGTGCTCACTGTTGCTTTTCAATGAGATTGTTTGAGAGTTGCTCCATCCATCCATCCATCCACCCACCCATCCATTTGACAAATGCTTGAGGCAGACCATGAGTCAAGGACAGGTCTAGGTGTCTTTGAAGATCCCACATTCTAGTGAAATTTACCTTTAGTTGCTGGTGAGGCTGATATCCATGATGAACCAGAGAATTAGTTTCATAGCCTCTCGTTAACTTGGATTAGTGAGTGTCTTAGGCTTTGCAATTGAGACCATGAAGCCCTTATGCAGAGGAAGGTTCATGGACCACCTTCTTCCACGTTCTCCAGCCTCTTTCTTTCACCACCCAATTGGGCAGCAGAGCCATATGTCCATTTCTTTGGTCCTGTTCTGAATGAGCTGTTCTCACTTTTCAGTCTTTACTTTTCTACTTCACAGCATTATGGTTCCTTAGAAGTCCAGTCCATTTGCCTGGTAGATGAGAACACTGATCCCAGGGAGGAAAGTCACTCAGCCAGAGTTCCTTGCTTACTTAACCTTTTATATGCAATAACTTTACTTTACTTTAACAATTATTTGTTATTGTTTATTTTCCCTTTCCATGCCCTTCATAAATTTGTTTATATTTATTGTCTTCTTAGATGTGTAATGAAAATTATACTAGTTATGTATTAGCTACAACATACACAGTGATTGTGGCAGGTCCTATTCCAAGCACTTGAACTCTCACACCCTCCTGTGTGGCAGGTTGTATTATCTCATTTTACAGATAAACAAACTGAGGCACAGAGGTGTTGAGTAACTTGCCCAATAGTGATGCCAGCTAGTAAGTCTTGTAACCTGAGTTTGGCCCCAGGCAGCCTGGCTCCAGGGCCAATACTCTTAGCCCTCTCTTCCACCTCCCTGTACACAGGGCCAGTTTTATCTCCTTAGCAGCGCAGTGGCACACCCACGCAGCCATCTTCAATACTTTGGGAAATTCCAGATCCCTCAAATTAAGTAAGTGTATAACCATCCATGTCAGGAAAAGTGGCTTAGGGCTTGGTTTTGGTATTTTTTGGCTGCCATCTTACGCAGTCTGAGGAGTAGGACAAACATTCCTCTTAGCACCCCCGCATTGACTTTCACATTCCACAGTGAAAGTTGAAAACTCTCTGTTTTGAAAATATCTTCTGGGATCACCAGCCACTAAATTGCATTTGCCACCGAGCACCCCAGTGGGATTTGAACCTGTCGTTCTTGGGAAATTCAAACTTTGTGTATGTTTGTACATTGTACATGTGTGCAATTGTTCTTTGGGGTAGAAGAAGCAATTATATATGTAAATATATTTTTATGGGGAGTAGGGAGCAGGATATATTAACCCAACTGAGAAGGATATCACATTGTTTCAGAAGGGAGTCAATGAAATGAGTTTGCTTTAAAAAAAAAAAAATCTCAGTAGCTTGACTCGGGCTGTGCAAGTGATTTAGGAGAGGAAGGGGAGATGATGTAATGGGTTCGGCATGTTCCCATCTTGGCCACTCTGTGCAAAGGGGCCCGGGAGTTCTGGGAGGGTGTGTACAAAGTTAACGGGAGCTGATGGGGGTGAGTAAGAGCAGGTTGTAAAACAGGATTAATCACCCCTTGTCAGACCTTTCCCTGTTACTGTGTTTTCAGTAATTTTGGTTTGAATGAAGGGCTCTCTAGCCAATTAATGTTTGTTTGTTTCCTTTGGCAAGACCTGTTGGGGGAAGGGATGAGATTGGTGAGTTTAAAATTTTTGTTTCGTTTTTGCGTTTTGGAAGAAGAGGCAAGTAATGTGTGTTTGGGTTTTTAATGAAATCTCCCCTGCCCCCCCACCCCACCCTCTTAAGAGGCAGGAGGAGGCAAGATATGGCCAGCTGGTGCCTTGAACTGACACAGGTGCAGAGGCTGTGGGGGGTGGGGAGCCAAGAATAATTACAGGTTTCTGAAGCATCAGGCCCTGCCTGACACAAGCACTCCCCGTGAAAAGTGCTCTTTATGGAAAATGAATGGTGAAGCTGAAAAACTGGCAGGGCCATCATTGTTCTTGGGAAGCCATCACTCCTTGGAGGGGTGGTGTGCTCCCAGGTCCCTGGGCTGTCATGACTTGCTAGGAGAGAGTGCCCTCCTCCCATGGCAAGGACTGATGGGCACTCTCATGCACAAGGATGGGTTTATCCTTTAGGAGTATCTCTTTTACATTTCTTTGTCTTCAACCTCACTTTCAGCCCAGACCTAGGTCTTTGCTCTAGTGTAGGGTGATTTTTCATTGACTCTTAAGGCATGAATTTAATTTTGTCTATGAAAGTGTAATGACCAAAGCAGGGACAGCTAATGAAACTTATTTTCAAGCTATAAAGTAATAAATGGGATTTCCTCCAGTGTGTGTCCAACTAAATAAGGCTTAGTTGGGACATAAGGCAATACCAGACTCAAGTATGTGAACCAGCTGTACATGAGCAGTGGTATCTCATGGCCACTCAGAAGACTGAATTTCGTTACAGTTCAAGTAACTGGCCAAGTAATAGTGAGTGAGTTGTCTTAAGGGCTGACGGAGGATAGGTGCAGCAATTGTGGGTAAAGGCCAGAGTGAGAGACTTCAAATTGGTATGCTCTGAAAAAGTAACATCTGGAAAAACAACCTTGGACCAAGATCCAAAGACCTCTGGATGCATGTGCCATCTTGTCCCTAGTGGACTTAATTTTAAGGATCGCAGACAGTATGAAGGAAGACAACACTTGCCCAAGTTGTTGGAGGAGTGGGGGGAGCCCAGTGTGTTCTTTCAAGGAGTACAAGACCTGGGCCCCATCTCTGCCCAGGTTACATGACTTTAAAACTCACTTTAACATTTAATTCAGATTTGAGTTATTTGGGGGATTTATTTTATACACTGTAACTAAGGAATCCTTGGAAGATGAAGGGGGTTTTTGAGGCCACTTATTTCAAAGACATCACCCTCTTCCCAGACTCTAATCTTGTCTCCTTCTTTCCCTACCTTCCCAAGAAAAATATGTATACAAACAAATATTTTCTATTATGTTGGAATGGTTTGGGGAAGAGAAACTCTGAAGAGACTTTGGTAGAAATTCTTGAACTTTCGTGTTTATTTGGAATTCAGTTAATTTTCACAGCATTATCTCTCAGAATTTACAGATTACTAGAAGGAAATATTTAATTTGGTTCCAGCAGCTGGTTGAAGTGATATACAGTGGAAAGGAATGAGATCTACCTGGTTCCAGTACCATGGTTATTTTGTGGAGTTCAGCAATTCTGAGAGTGATGTGTAATACTGCTGAACCTTTGGGGTGTGCCATTGATGTTTTGTTTTTAACCTAACAGCTAAAAAATGCAGTAAGAGATTTTCTCTTATCCCATATACTTGCTTACCCACATTTTCTAGACTAAAGTCATTCTCTCCTAACCTTCCACCCTAATCTCTGGCAGTGAAGGTCAAGAAAAAATAAATATTTATTTAAAATTTTTATAGGAATCACTTTCTAGATCTTACAGGGTTGATTGTGGTCACTGGTTCATATATCCTCACTGCCATGATCAGTGTTAGATTCTCATCTTAAACCTGCTTTGAAATGTTGAAACCTAAGAAGATGGGCAACAAAGTTCAAATGCTTGGTGTCTGAGGTTCTTCCATGGGCTTACTGAGTTACCAGTCATGGTACTTCTTTCTCCTCCTATAACACCTGACAAAAATGGTACCAAAACTCTCTGGCCATGTACTCTACTTCCTTTCCCATCTTTCAGTTCAGACCTAATTTTAAAAGACTAGAAATGTGTCAGAACCATTACATCATATCATCCTTGGGAGGGAAAATAAATCATACAGTTCCCATAAATACCAGTCTTTGCAGTCCTACAGAGGTTTCCAAGTTGGAGTCAGGGGTCAAAGAAACAAAGATTTTGCTAAAAGTATGACATATAAGCATATTTATAATAAGTTAGAAAAGGATGAGTATTTTAGAAGATTACTTTTAAAAAGAAGCCCAAATTACCTACTACCAGTGGTTTGTGTCGCTTGAAATTTTTACTCTGGGATGTATATGAAGATTTCAAAGCATAAAAGAATAATTAGGCTTTGAGACACTCCCAGGAGAAAGGTAAGAGATTCATCTCCCTGTTTCTGTACTTCAGACTCTCTGGGGACTGTGGCACCATGGTTAATAGCACGTGACAAAACCACACATAATAAATGTCAGGAAGGGGCTCCCATGGGCAGCCAACTGCAACTCACCTGTGTGTACAATTACCTGGGTGAGCATTCTTTCTGGGAACCCAAGTCCACCCCTTCCTCAGTGGAAAAAGCATCATCAGCATCATCACTGTCATTACTAGGTCAAGGTCTGATCTCAGAAGAAGCATGACTTTGCAAATTTCCATGAAGTGGGAAGCAATCTTTCTCCATAAATTTGCATCTGTGTTTCTTTCTCCAATTTGTTTTCTCTTTGCACTTTTAACTCTTGAATATTTTAGGTGAATGAAATAGGTGAAATAACTTAGGATTAAGCGCAGCTGGCTAAAGGCACCTCAAATGACTAATTATTGATTACAAACATAGGTAGCATTTTATTTCAATGACCCTGTATTATCCCAGGGGAAAAAAATAAGCAAAATGTACTTTCTTTTATTTATTTATTTTTTGACTCAATTATACATGATCCAAAGACTTCAAATAATTACTCGTAATGACAGAGTATTGAGTGGTAGCAAAAATATTGGACCAATGACTTTGTCTTCTGTTCAAATGAAAAGACACACATAAAAACTAGAACAGTTTGTGTTCTAAACAGTTAGTTTTAAAGGGATGTCATTGAGGAACCTGGACTAGAGTCTGCCCAAACCAAACATAGATATAATTACAGTGGTGTTGATAGAATGGGGTTGTGAGGTGATTCCAGCTCATTTTTTCAGAAAGTTCTAACTCTTATAACTCCACACCACTTCAGACACTGAGACAGCTCTGCCGTCCAAGATAACACAGGTACAAGTTTAGCTGTAAATGATTATTTTTATTGTTTGAAAACCCATGTGATATAACTACTATGATCATTGCTTTTAAAAGGAGATCATGATCTTAATAAACCAGATGTACCACCAGTTTATGGATTCTTAGATTCATTTTGGAGATACTGTTCAATTTTCCAGGATTGAGGAGGGGGTGGCTTTCAACACTTGGCAGTCAGCATATTTTCTTAACTCCATTTTTGCTAGGTCAGGCTTCTTGAAAGAAATAGACTGTATGTTGAACTTTGAATGAAAATGATTAGTGCAAGGGAAGGTGAAAGATTGTGTCAAGCATATGGGCATAACAGAAAGTGAAGAGAGGAAAAACAGGTAAAGGATACCCTGGGGAAATGGCAAAAGTTCTAGAGATGTTTGTAATCCTCACTGGCAAGTTTCTATTAATTTATGATGAGATAAGGACAGGCTGAACGAAAGTCATTTTGTAATCTTGGCATCATCAATTCCCCTATATGACCAAATTTCTTACGTATCTCTTGATCCCGTGAAAGTTAACTATGTCTTGCTAACAGCAAAGAGATTTGGTGAACTTAATTTGTGCTACAAGACATGGGGTATCCTGTTCTCCCTCAGCGTCTGACTTTGGAACATATCATAGAAGTAGTAGGCATGGCAGTAATAGGTTTGAATTTTTTTTTAAACTGGGTCCTGGATTAGCTCTTTTCTTAAACATATTTTAACAAGTAGTAAGGCTATGAACAAAATGGAGAAGGTATTTAAAAAGATTTCAAGTGATCATTTCAAAACTAATTTCATGTATTATATGTTAGGAAATAGGAGAAGAAACCATGCATTTCAAAGTTGAGGTATCAGAAGCCTTCAAAGAGCTCATCATCTGTGAGTCAGTAAGAAAATCACGTCCCACTGGGCACATTTCCTTCACATTGCTGACTCTAATGGATATTTGAGGGGGTAGAGGTTGAGCCAGTGACTTAAGCCTTTAGACATATTGTTAGGTGAGGCTGAGGGGATCCTCATTTCTCCAAGATGAGGTACCAGACATACATAATTTGTCATTAAATTGAGATCTGCCAGCTCCAATTTGGAGTGTGCTGTTTACACGGTCACTGGGACAGAGTAAATCTTTGGTTTTGGTGGATGAACAAATATTTGAACTCTGTATCCAAATTTACAATCTGGAGATACTCCTAGTTTGATGTTGGGTGTTTTCTTTTATTCTCTTTCTCTTTTGAAATTATTTAGACTGACAGAAAAGTTGCAAAAATAGAAAATAAAGTTCCCATATACACTTTGCTCGGCCTCACCTAATGTTACATAACTCTAGTACAACCATCAGAACCATGAAATTAACATTAGTACAATACCATTAACTAATCTATGTACCTTATTTGAAATACATATTTTCCCCTACCAACGTCCTTTTTAAAATCCAGGATCCACGCCAGGATTCATTGCATTTAGTTGTCATATCTTTTCAGTCTCCTTCAATCTGTGACAGCTTCTCAATGTTCCTTTTTCTTCATGACCTTGATACTTTTAAAGAATACTGGCTAGTTATTTTGTAAAAATGCCCCTCAATTTGGATTGGTCTGATGTGTTCTCCTGATTAGATGGAGGTTATGTATTTTTAGCAGGAATGACACAGAATAAGGTTGTGTCCTTGTCAGCCTATCATATCGGGGGTGCATGATATAAATGGGTCTTATTACTAGTGCTGCCAACTTTGATCATATGGTTAAGGTGGTACATGCCAGGTTTCTCTACTGTAAAATTATTAATTTTTGTCTTTGTAATTAATATTTTGTTGGGAGGTACACTTTGAGATTAGGCAAATATCTTGTTTCTCATTATATTTCCATCTACTAATTTTAACATTCATTGGTGATTCTTACCTTTATATAGTCATTATTACTTTGTTGTTTGCCTAATGGAAATTTTTTATTTCCATCATTCCTTCTATGTTTATTAATTGTAATTTTACTGTAACAAGGAGCTGACCCTTCTTTGTTTATTTATTCAATTATTTATATCACTATGGAGTCATAGATATTAATTTTATTCCATGGATTAGACTCTGTTATTGTCATTATTCATTTTTGTTGTTCATATTGTCCAGATTTGGTCACTCAGAGCAACTTCAAGTTGACTCCTGAGTCTCTTTGACATAGCACCATTACTTTATGAGCACTTCCTTACCTTCTGGTACCACAAGATATTCTAGGCTCATCTTTTCTATTCTTTGACCCAACCTTTGAATCAACTATTTCTTCAAGGAGTCCTTGTTTCGTTATTGGATAGCGATATTTAGAAACCAAGATCTCAGTGCCAGATGTGTTCATTGCTACTGGGGTGTCTTTGCTTGTAGATTCTTCCCATAGTCAAAGCTAGGCAATATATGTCTGTAGACTCATACATGCATATACACATTTATTTCTGTATATACCTCTGTGTGGGTGTATTAAAATCTATGTGTAAATGATACCTCAGATTCTAATTAAACATCATAGGCATTTCTTAAGGTAGTTCTTGTAATCATTAAAAAACAACACTGGAGACTAACTTTCTCTTCGCCTTAGAAATAATCTAACATTAAAACCCTCCTCATTCTTAACATTATAATCTCCAACACTCTTGATGAATTTCTGATTGACAGATCTCTATCTAAGCTTTATCTCTAGCAGATATTACAAAAAGTAGATTTCTCAAGACAAAAAATGTTCCACAATGATTTCATAGGGCTATCCAGCACATCCTAATGGGTACCCATGCTTCTGTAATTCTCAGATGGAACAAGAATGCCCTCTGTTAGATTGCAAGTGACAGCCTCTCTTCGGTGGTCCAGATTTTCCCACAGTTTAGTGATGGGAAGTATCTTCACACTTAGACTGTTAGTGTGACCATGTGCACCTGGGACTCAAACTAGGGCATACTGGATAGGTTACTTTTTAATCCTCCCAGAAGAATATGTAAATATGTTTAGATTATCTCAATTCCTCAGAACTCTGAATATGAAGAGTTATGAGCTTCCTGACAATCACAGCAATTTTTTAGTGTCTTTCAAATCTTTGAGCTACAAAGTATGTAAGAGGACATGGCATACAAAAGCTCTATCTACAGACAGTTGTGACTGGGGGTGTAAAATAGTACTTGCATGTGAGGCAGGGAACTGCCTCAAGTACTGCTTATAACCTGTAATTCAGCTGATTTTTACCTAGAACATACGTGTGTCTCAGAGGTCTGGTTCTGCCCTTTGGGCAAAGCTAAAGAAGCACAACAGTTGTGTTCCAGAACACAGGTATTAGTGGTTATTTCTAGGATTGCTAGCCTCAGCATGGTCCAGGACAGGGTGTCAGCAAATGATTTTTTTGTAGTGCAGAGTAGATTAGAATGATTAAAGTAGTGGTAAAGTTGATTTTATGTTTGTTTTGTGGACATTATGTACCTTTGGAGTGCCAGAAACTGTGCTTGGTGGATGATGGTTTAAGGGAGGTTTCAGGAGTGAGATCTTTTAATCCAGAAGTGAATTGACTGGAGCCAAAACTAAGGGTTTTAATACTGGAGAGAAGAAAAGTATAATTTCCAGCAATGATATGGAGAAAGGAAAGGGAAATTTTTGAGACATGGAATTCAGAAAAGGGGCAAGTGAGGATAATGCAGATTTCTAGACCTGAGACGGTGGTAGTGCTGTTTTCAAATATAAAGTGGTGGGAAGCTACTTGGCAAGGGCTACTTTTTAATTAGTAAGTAAAGTAGAATCAAAGGTACTTTTCCAATAAGCTTTCCTTGATTAATACCTCCACATTATAGAGTGTAGAATTCCTTGCCCATTCATCTCCTAGGAACTTACAACCACACTTTACTATGTTACTTGCTATCACCTTGCTTTGTAAACTCATGCCGTTTTTAGTTTGTAATTGTTTATTCTGTTCCTACATCACATGGACCTATTACTGTCTTCTCCTTCTAACACATAGAGAACCTTGCACCTTGCTGTGAACACAGTAGTTGAATGAACACTTGTGACATGAGTGTTGAATGAAGATTGGAACCAGTCATTAGTTTATACTATTAAAAACCAACAGTGAGACCCAAAGGTGATTCATAGCTAAAATTCAGTTTTTCTTACTCAGTAATGCAGAGTTTTACCAAAGGCTGGTTACAGAACCAATCTTTTGAAATGTCACCACAATAAAATCTTTGACAGATACAACACAACTAGCTATATCATTAAAATATATTCTTAACAGAATAAAAGACTAGAATCAGAAGATTGGTTGAAAACATAGAAGCTCTACGGAGGCAGTAAATTAGGAGCTAGTCACATTTAAATTTGCCATCAGTATTTCTTTGTTGAAGTACAGAAGTTAGGACAAATTGAGCTGGTATAAGTTAGCACCATGGTTTTATACAAAATCTGAAAGAGTAGGATTTTTAAGTGAGGAGAGCTTTTTATTTATTTATTTATTTATTTATTTATTTATTTATTTAAATATATCTTTATTGATTTCTGAGAGAGGAAGGGAGAGGGAGAGAGAGAGATAGAAACACCAGTGATGAGAGTCATTGATCGGCTGCAGCCTGCAACCCAGGCACTGTGCCCTGACCGGGAATCGAACCCCGATCTCCTGGATCCTAGGTCGATGCTCAACGAGGAGAGCTTTTAGATCAGAAATTTAAATACCCATTTTTTCCACAAAAGTGCTTCCACCATCTTACAAAGACTTATGTACACCACGGATGAAGATTTGTTGAAACTCTGACCTTCTGTTCCTTTTTCTCTATTTCTTTACCAGATGAGAGCTTTATGTTGAAATTGGATTGGGTTTTATCTTTGACAGGTCAAATAGCTATGTTTGAACTTATTGCAATGTTAAACCATTGCAATGGGCACATGCTCCTTGCTACAGAATATGTAGCAATTGTATTTTGAATAACTTACTATAAACAATGGGGGGCAGTTGTCTTGTACATCAAACGTGTTATAAAGGCATTCTTTTAGAACAATACTCATTCCTGATGGTTGGGGAGTCCACGCCCAAGCCAGGGCTTGATGTTGGCTGCTGTGCCTTAGGTCAGTTTGGGTGGGCATACTTTGTCCTTCAGAGAAAGTTGGAAAATTGGCTTAGTTTTGTGATTTGCTCATGTACTTAAGAAATGAAGTTGCCCTGGGGAGTCTTGTCTTGGTATGAAAACCTTGTTTGATTCCATTGCTTCATGCTTAGATGGGAACTCTTAGGGATACCTGCTGAATTGGATTGTGGGGCAGGAGGTCAATTTAACATTGAATGTTCTCTGGGACCCTGGTGGTGTGAGCTAGCCCTTCCGGGCCTCTAGTTTCCCATCAGTTCTGGTAGTTGAACTCATATGATGTGGCCTTAGGAACCCTTCAGGAGCGTTCAAGGAGTAAATAACAAGGTCACAGGTCTCAGCAGGAGAATTGCACCTCCCAGCCCTGAGGCCCTGATGGGATGTGCCTTCCTGAGCCCCCCCCCCCCCCCCAGCACCCGGCCTCGCTGTTCTCTGCCTCTGATAGCTGTTTCTTCCCCTCTGCAGACATGCCTTGAATTGGAACGCTACCTGCAGACGGAGCCCCGGAGGATCTCGGAGACCTTCGGCGAGGACTTGGACTGCTTCCTGCGCGCCTCGCCGCCCCCCTGCATCGAGGACAGCCTCCGCCGCCTCGACCCCCTGCTGCTCCCGGTGGAGGCGGCCATCTGCGAGAAGAGCTCGGCCGTGGACATTTTGCTCTCTCGGGACAAGTTGCTCTCGGAGACCTGCCTCAGTCTCCAGCCAACCAGCTCTTCTCTAGACAGCTACACAGCCGTCAACCAGGCCCAGCTCAACGCAGTGACCTCATTAACGCCCCCCTCATCCCCTGAGCTCAGCCGCCATCTGGTCAAAACCTCACAGACCCTCTCAGCCGTGGATGGCACAGTGACGTTGAAACTGGTGGCCAAGAAGGCTGCGCTCAGCTCGGTCAAGGTGGGAGGGGTGGCAACAGCAGCAGCGGCCGTGGCGGCAGCTGGGACAGTTAAGAGTGGACAGAGCGACAGTGAGCAAGGAGGGGTAGGGGCTGAGGCATGCCCCGAAAACAAGAAGAGGGTTCACCGCTGTCAGTTTAACGGGTGCCGGAAAGTTTATACAAAAAGCTCCCACTTAAAGGCCCACCAGAGGACTCACACAGGTAGTGGTACAAGTTGGCCGCACGTGATTTCTTCTTTTTTCCCCTCCTTTAGCCTCCTGGTGGGAAGGGCTTCTCTGTGTTCCAAGAAGTGACATCCTTGCCAACTAGGAGGTGACAGAGAGGCAGGAGGGCCTGGGTGGGGATGCAGATGACTCACTTGTTACCTTAAGATCTCCAGATGCCCTGAGCACGGGACACGGGTTTGTCTCTCCCTGTTTGTGAGATGGGTTCAGAGGCAGGGCCACCCACAGCATAGGATCAGACAGTTCCGAGGATGCCTGAATGGGGGCTCTGGTAGTGTGACTCACGGCCCTCCGTGATACATGCACTTGTCACTTTCTGACACTTTTCATTGTTTCTGAGTGTAGTTCTGCAGTTGTTATCAGCACTGCAATCCGAGGAGGTACATTTGAAAGAATTCAGTTAGACAAGGTAGCCGGGGTGTCCCCATTGCCAGCATCCCTGATTTTTCATCAAAGTCACCAACAGCAGGAGGGTTTCAGAGTTCATTAGATGCGATCATTCTATAATTAATTGGCATCTCCGCTTTTGCATTGTTCTCTGGCGCATGCTTTATGGAGAGATGGCAGAATGGCTTTTTAATGAGCTTGTTACTGAGGAGTTGCTGAAGTGATTACGTTGCTATGTGTGTGGTAGGGGCTGGTGGGGTCCGACGGGGACTGTATGTTTTCCTCCGGACTTTTGTAATGACTCCTAGGAATCATACTGATCTTTGGCGCAATGGGATAATTTGGAAGAGTGGGATTTACAGAGAAAAGGCTGAGATTGGCATTTTCCTTGAAACTGGTCTTTAGTTTTCTGCTTTGAGATGGAAGCTTAGGGCTGGTGCCTCTTCTTGGTCTTAGCATCCTAGGAGCAATTACTGTCATTGGTGGGTTTTAAATGAATCCCTGACAGTGTATTGCCTGTTTGGTTTTCGCCTACTGCTTGCACAGTACAAGCTGAATAGGGAAAATTCCAAAAGTATAAGCAGCAGAAGAGGAGTATTGTTAGAGAGAAGTGGGTGATGCTCTAAGCTCGGAGGTATCTGGGGAGAGTTCTTTTTGGTTCACTGCTTGTCTTTCTGGTGCTCTTTGGTGGTTTGCGGACTGTGTCACCAAGGAAATGTTAAGTGCAAAGTTCATTGGCTGGAGGAGCAGAAAACCTGGGTTCTAGTTTTAACTCGCCACTAACTAGCTCTGTGACCTTGACCTTGAGTGTGTCCCTTTACCTCACTGGGCCTCATTGTCCACATCTGTCATATAATCTGGCTCTTAAAGCCCCTTTCAGCTCTACTCTTCTGGAGTCTGTGAAATGCCTTTGTTCAGTACAGAGGAACTTTCCTGAAGTAGGGATGTGTAACATGTGACTGGAAGAAATCACCATTTTGAACCACAGCCATTCCCATGGGAGGCTGAGGACCCACACTGCTTCCTCACAGCACAGGACTTAGGCATGTACTTCTCTGATTCTGAACTAATTCCCTTGTGGCTTTTGCTTGGTTCATGGGAAGGTCTCCCAACATAATGTTTGAGTCCTGTGGCTCAGGTGCAGAGTCCCACTCACGGTTACCCGTCAGAGTTTGGGTTCAAGTTCTCCACTCCACACACACCAAAACTAATGCTCCCTATTGTCAGCGTTATTTCCTCTGATGTTGTCGTGAAGGCCATTTCTTTCTCAAGTCAATTAGTAAAGTTATGACAAGACATTGCTGTGTTCCAGGCTCCAGTCGTGACTCATCTCCCGCTCCCCACAGGAAACCAGAGAAAGCAGGATGAAGCGAGAATGTTGGGTTTTGTTAGGGATATGGAATTGATGACGATGGACATATTCCTGAATGATTCACATGAAGACAGGCTACGTCCTGCCTAGCATGGTGGTTGGATAGCTCTGGGGAAGCAGAGGTTCCTTTTTAGGGGGAGCCCAGAGCATTTTCTTCCTTTTCTTATCCCTTCTTCCCAATAGATGTGTTAGGATAGCTTTTTGGAGTGATGTGCTGTTTGGTGCATTGTTTGGTGCATTGTGTACTCAGTAATTATCAAGGTGGAGCTCATGATGTTCCCCAGCACCTATACTTGCTCTGTACGTGGCGGACTGCAGTGGAAAGACTCCACAGGAGATTCACTCAGGGAGGCACCATGCATTAGTGGAAAGGCAGCATTGCGTAATGGGTGAGAGCTGGGCTTTACAGGCAGGTGGACTTGGGTTAGAGCTCTGGCTCTCTGACTCTTTTTAGATCTATGACCTGGATAAGTTATTTATCTTTACCAAGTCTCATTTTCCTCATCTGTAAAATAGGGGCAATTGTGTTTACCTCCTAGATTGTTTTGAAGATTAAATGAGAAACTATATGTAAAACACTTGTAAGAGCTTATTGAGTGATAGCACAGGGTTAGTTGTAGTTAGTACTGTTGCTGTTGATTAGTGATGGATTTCATGAAAAGAAAAGAAACAATTTAATGTAAACTAGCAAAAGCCACTTAGCCAAAGTTAAATACCAGCAAAAACAAGAAGCTTTTCTGTCCTCACTCCTGCACTTTCAGGGTGCAGGTGACTATGTTCATGGACACCAGTTGTGGAGGGTGGGACTGGACGTGCAAGCATTGGCCATGGACGTTAACACTAACGTAGACCAGGGCTTTTCTAAGACCACACAGGAAGCCATCACCTTGCACCCTTAGAGCCAAGCATGGAGGGAAGAGTAGGTGCTATGAGAAAGAGAAACGGACAGGAGGGAGGCAGAGGTGGGGATGAAGGATGGGGAGAGGGAGTATGAATTAATTTAGATTAAATGGATGAAAATCAGAAGTATTTATTTGGAATTGGTGTGAATGGGGCACATGGGGAACTGAAAACAAAGGTGATAATTTATGTGGTGTGGATGAACTAAGAATAATGAAAAAAGCATGAAGGATGGAATCAAATTAAGTGCAGACATATCAAGGAAATGGACTAGTAAAAGCTTGAGGGCAAAGGTATATGGTGATGGGAATTCAAGAAGAGTCTGCTGATACAGTGTGTGGACGGAAGAGAGCTACTGACCAAATGTTGAAAGAAAGTTTTAAAAAATGGGTTCTGGTTGGATTCGGGCAAGCTGTTTTAACACAGGGCTCACTTTAATTCAGTGAAAATATTTCCTTATCTTTCAGTTGGGGAAGTGTTTTGGGACAGAAAAAAAAATGAGAAAACCATCTAGGAGAAAGAGGGGAAATACTGGCATTTTGTTCTCTAGAGTTATAGAGAACTTTCTCTTCTATATGTTCATATGTTGAAAAAGAGACAGTTACAAAAATGAGATAAAATAAAATGTGTGGGTTTCTGTCTCTGCATAAGAAAGAAAAGACTTTGTTGGTAAGGTAAGATTGCTTGCACTGAGGAATTTTTAAAGCGTTACTCATGTAATCTTTATATACATAGAATTTAGAATTTACTGAGCTGGTAAAGGTACGCTTCCCCCCACCCCACACCTTTGGGCTGTTTTTTGAGGATGCCGAAATCCTTTAAACTTTTTGCCTTGGAGGGTGTTAGGCAATGAGATGATTTTTTTTCAGGTAGCAGATGTTCAAGTTGGTAGCTATGGCACGAATACTGGTTAGCCAAGGAGGTGAAGCTATGGGTGGGGGACCCAAGGGGTGGAGTTGGTGGGAGAAGATGAGGCAGGGACTGGGACAAAGGGAGCATTGTGAAGTAGCAGGATCTCAGTGAAAGGGAGCATATAAAAATGGACATATGGTTTATTCATGGGAAGAGCACTGAGTGCTGGCACGAGTGTAAAAATGTCCTCTAGCAGCCAAGCCACTACAGACCTTTCTCTCCTGCTCTCTTTTCTGGTCTGTGTATAATATATTTCTCTTTCTCAGTAATTCAATGATTATAATCATAATTTTATCCATCTTCTTGGAGTCAGCTAAATAATCCTTTGTATTTTGATGCAGGAGAAACCTTTACTTTCAGTTTTGTAAAAACTGCTCCATTACGCTCATTTTTAGCAAAAATCAGTTTGTTAAAATGTTAGTAGATTCTATGCAAGAAGAAAAAGAATTATTTTTCACATTTCTTCTTGATCACGTCTGAGATGAAAAAAGCCTGTGATTGAAATGATGCTTTGTGATAAATGAGCAGACTTTTCTAGTATGAAAATTCATATAAAAGCTTGTTCACATTTACACAAGTAAGAAGGAGTCATGTTGGTAAAGTCAGGACAAAGGCCATCAATGAAATCTTTGGGTGTTGGTCACAGAGGAGAGAGAAAAGAGGCCCCGTTCTCACGTGCTATTTGGAGGGCCCTCTCTTCGGACGGGTTGCTTTAGTCTAATCCTTGGGTGGTGATGAGGACCTTCTAGATTTTGCAATGAAAGATGTAAAGGGATGTTTTCAGGTAGAAAGGTAATACAAGTGTGCAATTAGGATTTTAGATCTGCTTTGGGGCAGGTCATAAAGAATCAAGATGTGGTACAATCTCTAAGTTTAATTAAGATTGAGGGAAACAGTTTGTTTTTAAATGAAAAGGTGTCTAAAAATATTATAAACAAAAAGATGAGTGTTGTGTTTAAGGGGCAAACAAAGTGCTTATCTTATACATATAATGAAAGTTCTTTAAAGTTGAAATATATTAATTTTACTTATTCAGCAAATATAAAGCACTTGCTGTGCATTTCTTGAAGTCTTCTACAAATAGTAACCCTTTTAGCCCTTGAATTAATAGGTACTATTAATGACATAGGTACTATTTTTATTTCATAAATGAGGAAAATGAGAGGTCAAGAAACTTCTCCAACTTCACATAGCTCCTAGGTGGCCAGTCCAGGATTCTAACGCAACACTGTTGCTCCAGTCTAAGCTCTTTTATGGTAGCTAATGAGGGAAAAAGAAGTCAGGTAGATCGGTTATTTGACTTCTCTACTTCAAACAAAGTGCTTCTCTTGTACATATCTTCAAAAAGAAGTCAAGAAGTCAGGTAGATGGGTTATTTTTTTTTTAATAACCCATTAGTAAGAGGAAATGAGAAACATAGTTTAGATACAAATTGACAGTGAAAACTACTCTAAGTATCTACTAAATAGATAAAAGTTGGAAGGGTTTTTAAAACATAGTGCCTCATCAAGTGACTAAGACCCAGAACAAGGAAATGACAAAGGAGTGGTTTTTCATTTCCAGGCCCATTATTGCTGCTACTATAGCTGCTATTATTGTGGTCATGACTATTAAACCATTTTTTTAACCTTAGGATTAAAGAGACTTTCTTGTTAGAGTCCCAATACACTCATTAAAATAACAAATGTTAACACTCTATACCTGTGAAATAAGAAAGGCAAACATTATCACATATAGGGGAAACTGAGGACCAAAACTATGAAAATATCTTAGCTCAGGTTATACAACGTACCATGGGCAGAATTAAAATGTGACCAATATCTCCTGTCCCTTGGGCTTGCATCCTGTTTAATAGATCATCTTGCTTCTTACTTGCTTTGTTCATTCAGTCATTCCATAAACGGATGTTAAGTTACCATAGGTCAAGCGCTGTGCCTCGGAAGGACAGCAGAGGAGAAAGGAAAGGCAGTTTATAATGGGGGCGCTAAAGGAAGACAGAGCATTAACTGGGGGGGGGGCTCCTGTCAGTGGTCAGAAGCAGCATGGATGAGTTGGAGATAAAAAGTCGCTTTTTCTCATTCTGGACAGGGTGTTTATTGATGCTGTTCATGTTTTTAAATGATGCTGATGAGATAATACACTAATTTATATAAATAGAAGCCCTAATTCAAGGTCAGGCGTATCAGCAGGACAAAATTAAATACCTCAGTCTAGAACTCCAGGGGGCCCATCGACCACTTTCAACCTCCTTGGTGCTATAGATAAGAATTCTTTGAATTTATACAATAGCAACTGAAATAGGGCAATTTTAAGACATTAAAGGGCCTTTTTAATATTCTGAGACACATGGCTGCTAATGTTTATCCATGTGTTGAGGCAGAAACTCATTAAACCCCTGTTATGGGATGGAAACTAGAATAAGGGTTAACTGTTCAGTTCACAAAGTAAAGAGAGTTTAATAGGGGCATTTGATATCTTGGATTTAGCATATTTAAGAGAAAGAGTTTGTAAAGAAGGAATGTGAATGAGTTGGTAGAAAACAGTCGATGGGAGCATTTTATGATTCAGAAAATCTTTGGGTTTCACCACATGATAATTTAGCAATATGCTAGCCCTTAACAAGTATGGAGATAAATTTAGGTAAATATATATTGGGTAGAATATCTTAAACTCAGCATATACACAGCAAGCATATTTATTTTATCATTATAATATGGTAATAAATGTAGGCTTTGTGAGATGCTTATTCCCGATGTCCTTTTAATGGATAATTAGTAGTCACAAAGTAAATAAACATGTTAAAATAAGAATGGAGAAGAAAATAAAGGCATGAAATTAATACATATTTCATCATACACTATTTATTGAAAACCCACTATATGAGACACTATCCTTTCCCCCATCTCCGAGGACTTTGCTTTTTGATGCAAAAGCCTGAAATACATTTTCACCAAGTCATTATATTTGGAAACTGATCTCAAAAGAGAATAGAGCTTGGATTGGGTGTGGGAGGTAGGAAGGAGGGAAGAGAATAGAGAAATTTCATTTCAGAAAAGGCAGTGGAACTAACAGAATTTTATAAATTTGAGGAATTAGAGGTTAAGTCATCTTTCTTTGATAGAGAAGAGAAAAGGAGAGTCATGAGAAGTCTGTACAATTGAAGGAATGACATTGGGAAGGCCAGTGTGAACTTTAAAGAAAACTGTTCCCTTTAATAACTAGATAAAGTACAGAAGCATTTCTATTATAATAAGAATGTTAAAGACCATGATGATCATGGCTATTCTGTACATACTATATTAGGAGGTTTGAGGAAAGTTAAATGGAGCTTTGTAAAGAGTGCAAGCTAAGATGATATAAAAATTAATTGGTAGTAGGCAATATTTTTTTATGTCTCCTGCAGTTGAAACATTAATGGAGTAATTTTGTTTGAATCAGAAAAAAGAGGCACTTAAGAAAATCATGTAAAAATAAAAGCAAAAACAAAAAATAGCAACGACCTTTCCGTATAAAACTTTGTAATAATTCCTTTTTTTAATTTATTTTTTAAGAAAGATTTTTTTTTTTTTTCATTTTTAAAATTGATTTTAGAGAGAAGAAGGGAGGGAGGGAGAGAGAAAGAGAGAGAAACATTAGTGTGTGAGAGAAGCATTGACTGGTTGCCTCCTGCACATGCCCCGACCGGGGAATCAAACCCAAAACTTGGGTATGTGCCCTGACCAGGAATCAAACCTGCCACCTTTTGGTATACTGGATGACGCTCCAACCAACTGAGTCACACCGGCCTGTAATAATTCTTTTTAAAAAATTAGTTAAGCCCGGCCGGGCGTGGCTCAGTGGTTGAGCATTGACCTAGGATCTAGGAGATCGTGGTTCGATTCCAGGCACACGCCCGGGATGTGGGCTCATCCCCAGTCAGGGGCGCGCAGGAGGCAGCCGATCAATGACTCTCATCATTGATGTTTCAATCCTCTCTCCCTCTCCCTTCCTCCCTCTGAAATCAATAAAGATATTTTAAAAAAAAAAAAATAGTTAAAATATAAGAACAGGTTAAAAAAATTGTAAAATGGTGTATTTTTCTTGGAAAAATATTCAGTTTGAATTTAGTAGAAATTACAGTTAAAGCCTTGAAAATGGATCATGAGAAAATATAGTTTTCATGTAAGTTAGTTCTGATAAGTGATCCAGCCTACCATGGGCGTATGTGTAATGGGACTCAACTCTGCCAGGCTACTCAGGTACCAATGGAGAGATCCTGGCTCTTTCTAACCAGACAACTTCGATTTGTCCCCGCCCTAGTGGAGGTGAAGTGTATAGTCCCGGGCAAACCTGTTTCTGAAATTTGAGTTCCTTCCTTTGCCATGCCCCACCTTACACCTGATGTCTTCCTGCACTGAACCCCTTCCTGCCCCTGAAGGCTTCCTTTACCCTCCTTTACATCAGAAATGATCTAGTAGTAATACACAGTGGATTGCACATCCATCAACCAGTATAAAACACTGAAATCTTTCATTATTATTATTTTTCATGTTCACACGTGGGAGACTGTTAATGGAATTTCAGGAATCTGCAAGCAAGTAGGAGACCAGCGGGGGGCGGGGTTGGAAGCTCGAGCAGCATGCACCGCCTCTATTCCCATCCTGTCCCCCTTCCACTACTACATTTTCTTCATTTTCTAAGAGTAACTTCTTTCAACCATTAAAAAAATATATATATTATCATGGCAGTCATTAAGCTAAATGTTAGCAGAAGCAAGACCATTCAAAGTAATCAAAAGTTAGTGACTTTTGAATGTGCTGGTTACTTGGCCAGCTAACGATGGCGTAGCTCCCCATCCTGCACTGTTCGCATGGTCAGTCGCCAGGGTCAGGGCCTGACTAGCTTATATAACGGAGGTCCAGCCACTTAAATTATTTAAGAGTATCTGTGGTCAGAATAAGTTTTTCATGGTCTGTTCTATATTTCTGTTCACCCTATCTTCTCCTTTGTCCTCTGTGTTTATTGACTTGGGGACTGACCCAGGATTGGACCTCATAAGCTTTTAGGGATGGAAGACCAGTGTTTCCCATTACCAGTTCCTGGTCCAGCGTTGCCCCAAACCAGGCCTACTTGGAAGACACCCTTCCTTTTGAACTCTGCATCTTTTCTTTCCTTCAAAGGTTAGACCCCCTTTTCATTTTGTTTGCAAAATAAAATGCATTTATAATTTAAAAGTTATTTATTATTATAAACCACTCATCTGGTATAAGACATAACTTAGTGGGGTTTTTTTGTGTTGTTTCTACCTTCAGAATGTATCCTCCTTCCATTACTGTAACTGACATTTAATTTATGGAATTCAGTAAAGTAAAACAGTACTTACTACACATACTGTTTCTGGGCAAACAATGTAAAATTTTTTTAAATCTCAAGTTTGTTGGGATAGAATAGTTTCAACCATTTCACTAGGTGAGCTCAAGTGGATTAAGAGCCATCAATCCTTTCTTTGTGGACAGGAAGCCAGAAGCCATCCTCAGTTGAGAAAGTTCTTTTCCTTCATGGTAGAGTATTGCCCAGTTAGGTGTGTTATGGTGTGTAATGTCTTCCTCTAGAGCCCTTGCTGTTTCTGTATCAAGGAGATTTTGTAAGAAGGACTATAGATTTTTCCAATATTAAAGCCACTGTCAGGTAAGAGAGGTTCTAGGAGTCTCATGTAGAATTATATCACCTGTGCCCTGATAAGTAGGACCCAAGAAAAAGGTCGAGTCTGGTCCATATTCTAGTATGTACAAGAATAGCAAAATAAAGTAGGAAATATTTTAGAATAGCTGTGCGGTTGTCCTGTTTAAAAGTTGTCTGTCTTCATTTGCGTGATTTAATGTCACCTCACTGGAACTCATTACTGTGATTAGGAACTTATAACATGGTGTTTGAATCCCCATACTACAAGATATACACACTTTTCACCCATACTCAACTTCTATTGTAGAAAGGAAATTATTATTCTTATTGAATTCTCAGTGGGTCTTGAGCCTATTGAAACTAGTATTTTAAAAAGAGCAACAAAAGGTACATCTTCCTTCTCTGATATAGGTAATAGGACATTTTATGTTCCTAGTGTTCAGCAGAGAGTGTAAAAAAATCAATATGAATAAATTCTAGTACACCAAATTCAGCCTATTTGAAAATGTGGTGAATGGCAAAACAACAGAATGCATTATTAAATATTTTTTGGTTCACCCACATGTAAATATTAGCATGTAAAAAAGGTACCATAGGCTACTTAGAAATTTAGGCAGAAGGCAATTTGTTGGCTTTTTTGTTTTTTTCATTCTTTGTTGTTGTTGTTTAGTGTCTCAAAGCTTACAACTAATCTGAATTTGAAACTAAATACTATCATTACAGAAGATTTTTTTCTGAGTTCTTCCAATTTCTCTGGGGACAAAATAATGGCTGCTTGAAGCAGTGGAGAAACAGTAATTAAGGCAAATAGTAATACTGTGCATGATTGAGGAAAATGTGAGGAAAGGAGAGAGAAAATGCAACAGACAGACTTGTACAGCCTGTTACTAGGAAACCACATCAGCATTAAATACAGTGTGCTAATTGGCTATCCTGTTTCTGCCTGGGTACCAGCCTGGGCCTGCTACACAGCTGTTTCTGCTCTTTCTGGTTGCTAGGTAACTGCATCATTTTTCCCCCCCTCTCTTTGTATTCTGAAGGCTAATTGGCTACTTCTGCTCCTGGTGTTGCTGCTGGGTACCAGTCTGGGCCTGCTGCTCTGCTGTTTTCCAAAGGGATTTAATGGGAGGAGGGGAGGAAAAAGGGAAAGGAAGATATGCTGGCAATTAATGGAGCATAAGTGCAAATTCTACACAATGTCTGGCACCTGCGTCCCCTCATCCTGCTTTCTCAACTAAATCCTTCAGCTATGAAAACACATTAGAATCTTGAAGTCTTTCTTTTCTCTGCAAGGTTTAAAAGAAACAAAACATTTTAAGACTTATTATTTAAATGATGTGGAATTGGTCTTAAAAAAGAACTCACAAATTATTACACATCTATATTTGATATGGGAGTGATAGAATTTGTGCAAACATTAAAATTACCAACTTACTACAAGGCAGCATTTTTAACATCTTAAGGATAGTGCCACTCTATCTCTTAAATGGACCAAAGTCCTTTGTAGCCATTCATCTTGATATCATACAGAGTATAAAGTAAGAAATAAAATGGACTAAAAGTGATTATGGGATTTTCCCCAATGTTTTATTCATTCAGAAGGAGCAAAGGGAAGCTTCTAGGCCCATGACTTTGCATTATAGATTTCATTCCTCTGATGTGCACAGCATGTCTCAAATACTTTTTTACATTTTATTTATAAAGAAATAATGCATGTTTTGCACACCTCATTTTCTTTCCTTATAACAGACAAACAAACAGATGTGGTGCAAAATAAACCTAAAATCAGTTTTGTGATTTAAAAAAGTGTAATTACTTTCCATATAGTTGTATCTCCTATTTAAATAAAGGTTTCCATTTCATCAATATTGAAATTTTCACTGGAAGTGTGGGGAGAAGGATTCTTTAAAAGTGAAGTGATGCTTCAAGAAGGTTTCACTTGAACTAGTTGAGAAAGTGTATGTAAATCGGAGCGCCATAAAGAGCCAACTTCATCCCCCTGGGAAGGAGCTGTTTTATTGAGAAAATTCAGAACATGCTGTGTGACTGCACAGAAATAGTTAGCAAAGGCAACTCTTACTTGACGCTAATGGCTGGTCCTGGTTTCCCATACTAATGAGATCTATCATCCCCTATTGAAAGTGAAGCAGGAGGAGCTCTATTCTGAGCAACAGGCCCTGCCACTCTAAGATCAGATCAGGCTCCATGGAATCATTTCTGCTTAAAGTGTCCTTAAATAGATAGAGGCCCCAAGCCGGGCTGGGGTGATGGAGAGAATAGTGCAGTGTTCCGTAGCTCTTAGGAACCAGCTAGCCATAAGTAACATTTAAACTGCCAAGGAAGCCTTATTTTCAGAGGATAACTAGGGACAGGTATAGTTCTGTTTCTGCTGTTTCTAATAAGAGGACTAGTTGTTAGTCACTCAGACAAATTTGTCTGTTAAAGGACTAAGCCATTTGGTTATGTGGAGCCATCAGAAGTCAGAACATGCCTTCATCACTGGCAAGTTGTATATTCTGACTTTGGGAGGGGATGGTTTTGATTGTTTCAGTGTTTAGTCTTTGTTAATGGCAGATTGTCAGAGTAACAACTTCCTGAGTGTATTACGGATTGTCCCCGGTTGACTGAATCAGGATGTGGGGTGGAAAGTCCAAAGAAGTCCCGGGTGTTTGTCTTGTCCGTCACTCTTCAACCATTTGTAGGGTGTGGTTACGTACCTGCATCCTGGCTCTGGTAAGACCCGGGAAACTCAAGGCAGGGGTCTTTGAATGGGCTGAGGTAGTCATGGTTAGCCCCAGCCATGAGCTTCCTCTCTTTGTGCTCTTCCAGGTAGGTAGATCATTACTCTTTGGACATCTTCATGTTTAAAGTGATAGTGGGAGCTCAGGCATGCTTTGGGGCTTGAGGAAAGGAGATATTCCACTAGCCACTTCATTCAGACTTATGATTCTCCTCAGTCACAAAAGCCTGCTTTGCTAATTCTCATCTCCACACAAAGCTACTACCTCTTATATGAGGTAAATCAGTTAAACCTGGGAAAGAGGAATCCAATGTCTGCTGGCTACGCAGTAGGGCTGCTGCTAACCCATATTATGCCTTTGTGCTAATCAGATAAAGGTGCCTCTTCCGTGGGGCAGAAGCTGCCATGGATTCAGCCCCACTTGGCCCTTCAGCTGGACACCCTGTGCTCACAACCTCACATGGCTGCCTGCTCACCACAGGAGCTGATCCACTCCATTGGGCCTTCCCTGACCCTTCAAGAACTTGTGAGGCTAATGAGGTTCCAGCAGGAACATGAAAGTCACACAACTGTTCAAGGGGGTATTGAGACCTCTCAATGGCTAAAGAGGCCATTATGTGTAAGAGCAAAACTTTTAGCCTGGCTGTTCTCTCCAAATGTGAGATCATTAGTTGCCTAACGCAGCGATTCTCAACTTGGGCCAATTTTGCCCTTCTGGGGACAGTTGCCAAGGTCTAGAGACATTTTTTGGTTGTCACAGCTTGGAGAAGAGCGGAGTTTGCTACTGGCATCTGGTAAGTGGAGGGTAGGGATGCTGTTAAACATCCTCCAGTGCCCAGGACAGCCCCAAATGTCAACAGTGCCAAGGTGGAGGCACCCTGGCCTAATGAACCTTAGCTGTCCTTCACGTTTTCTCTTTGGATTACGCTGCGCCACCAGCAAAATACTTCCTCATTCTTTTAAGACTACCCAACAGGTCTTGCCTTCCTTTTCATGACCTTTTAAAAATGGACAAAATATAAAAATTGTGTAATTTATTATTTCTATCTGGACTTAGAAGCTGTACTGTTTTATCCCCTATGATATGAAGGAAATCTCTCCACTGCTGCCAGATGCTTCGCTTTCTAGATTTAACACTGGCGATGGCAGCTCTTCTCCAGCCACGGACTCTCCTCTTGCTGGAGGCTCCTGACCTGTAATAATCTGAGATTTTGCTGAGGCAGGGGTTTAAATCACATGAGCTGCCAGGCTGGTATGTGGGAGGGAGGCTTTTAGCCAGGAAATGGGCCTAGCTGACCAGACACTAACGATCTTTTCTACCTGTCCTGTCATGTACGGCAGCCTCACTGAATTATAACAATTGTTTCCTTGTTATCAAAAAGAAGATTGAGCCCAGCTGGGCGTGGCTCAGAGGTTGAGCATTGACCTAGGATCCAGGAGATCGGGGTTCGATTCCCGGTCAGGGCACATGCCCCGGTTGCAGGCTGCAGCCAATCAATGACTCTCTCATCATTGATGTTTCTATCTCTCTCTCTGCCTCTCCCTTCCTCTCTCTGAAATCAATAAAGATATATATTAAAAAAAAGAAAAAGAAAAAAAACTGACTGTTAGAGCAGAAATAAGACTGAGGATACATGTTTTCAGTCAGAAAATGGAACTTTTATTGGGAAAACTATTGAAGTGTGTAGTACTTTAGTGCACTTCCTTTCATTCACTATTCCTGTTCTAGGGAGAAGGTGCTATCTTAGGTAAAAGGATTTAAATGGCATCATCTAATGGACACATACTTTATGCTCGCATTTGTCAGGAGATGTGAATTATGCATTGGCCCGTTCAGCTACATTCACATGCATAGAAAATAACATTGTCAGACATGTCAACCCCAGATACAATGGACAATATGCTAATATAATTGTGTGGCATTGTCCTAGCTGTTTGGAGATAATACTGCTGACAGTAATTCTTCTCATACATGTGAATGTGGCTGTAGGGAGTACGTGACATCTGTGTCTTTCACACAGATTAGCTTATCCCTTGCCACTTGGAGAGGTTGCGATTAGTGAGCTGGCTTCCTGGGGTCATGGCAAGTGCCATGTTTTGGATCACAGTTGTTGTTGGACCTTAGTAGGAAATTAGTAGTATTTATCTTGATGACCCGACGATGCAGTGGTTGTTCGGTCAGCTCCCCAGAGCAGATGTGCTAAAGAAAGGGTACCCTGAAGCATTCCTACTCAGATTGGCTTTGGGAATGAGAAGGCAATTGGGTAGTAAGCCTGGGAATGGCTGCCTCCACGTTATGGCTTTATCCAAGTAAGTAAGTAATGATAATATCATCTGTATTGCTCTTTATAGCTTACCAACTACTTTCCTGTATCTCATTTCACTTAGCCCTCACTTACCTGTGTGGAAAATATTCCCATTGTTCCCATTTTATAGATGAGAAAACTGAGGCTCAGCATGATTTTTCAAAGTTTTCTCTGCCAAACTGTAGAGTCTACATCTTTCAACGTAATTTCCTTTAGAAATCAACTATATTTTAGGGGAGCCTAAATTAAAACAGGATAGAAAGTAATTTAGTTGTGTTTATGGTTCAGCAAAATAAATGGCTTAATATTTGCCATCCTACTCATTTCACACTTACACTAAGTCACTTGTGAGTTGTTATCTTACTTGTCCAATGTGACAACAAATTCAGAATAGCTAAGAAAACTCAGTGATTGTCATATATGTATATATCCTTATGTTCTGTCTAGTTTGATTGAACTTAAGAATCTTTGGTCTTGGTTTTTTTTCTTTTCTATTTTAAGAAAGCAAGCTAGTTTTGAAGATGCAAACAAATGCAAGGTATTGATTCTCAGAATGATATCTCAGTAAGTGCATTGCATATTTTAGAACATTTGTGGAGAGAAATTGTAAATCGAAACTTCTCTTGGAGTGCACCTTAGCAGTCCTCTGTTATCACTAAACTGGAAAATCCAAATGGCAGTGCCTTAGAGAAGTAGTTGGAGAAGGCTATGGGTGGGTGGATCTTGCTGTGTAAGTTGCACGTTGCTGACTTAGGTATGTAAGAGTTTTGCTAGAAGGAGTTTGAACAAGTAATTTGTGGTTTTATTTTTATTTATATGATAAATGTGGAGTTAAAGATAATCCTGTTTTATCCCCTTTTTGTCCCACTTTAATGGATGTGTTAAATGTCTTAAGAGAAAAACAGTTGCTCGATACAGGAATTATAAATGCCCTAATGAGCAAAGATCCCAAACTCAGGTTAAGATTCTGTTGCCCTGTGCAGCGATCCCTCTGTATTCACAAAAGGGTGAGAGTAGCTACTTTCTAACATTCTGCCAGAGGATCTATAGGAACCTCCCAGCGATGGGTATTTGCATTGTCTTCCAGAGATCTGAGGAAAGGAAAGGTTTTATCACCAAAAGACAAATTCCTGGAATAGCACATATGACTCCTAAGGATTGTTTGTCTCAAAAAAAAAAAAATTGTTTTTTTTTGTCCAATCTTGTGTTCCTGTGCATCTTTGTGTTTTCAAATTTCCTTCTCCCTTTTATTTATTCTACCTGTCAAAGAAATAACCGTAGTAAATCATTATGATTGGCAGGGCCCCCACCCCCATTTCGTATTTGCCTTTCCTTTGCTTAGGATTTGCTGCTGAGCGTTTAGTCGGCTTTGTAGCCCACCTGTGGGGCTTTTGCCCCCTCCCCATCAGGTCTTGTAGTGTTTCTGTGGTTTTCCTGGCGTCCATCTTCTCCACAGAGAATGCTTAATAAGCAAAGGCAGAGATGGGAAAGAATCCTTTCAGCTAAAGGAAACCTTTCATGCATCTTTCCCACTACTGTCATCGCGTGAGCTAGGAGGACCATAGGCACAAAGCTTATGGGATCAATTACCACAAGCTCAGTTAAACATTTTTTTAATCTGTTGTGAGAAGAATAAAGCAATAATTAAAATGAACTGAGCAGCTTTTGCTCTATTGAGGCGTTAAATCTTTGTGTAAACACAATCACATTGTGTAAACATAGTCCTTCTCAGTTGGCTGATTTAAGCAGTGAAACCACTGCCTTTTGGAGGTCTCTGGGTCAAGGGCCCGTTTTGCCCCGGTTTGAAAGGTCACCTGCTCATTTGTGTCTGTGCGGTGCCGCACAGAGGGCCGTGAGCGGGTAGGGTTCCTTGCCCACCCCGCATAAAGAGGGGCCGGCTGGCAGTTGGCAGATAGCGGTCTGAGTGGAGGGGGCAGGAAAACTGCACACAAAGCAAGACTGCTGAGCACGGCCGGGCGGGGAGTGCTTGCGGGGCCCCTGGGGCCCAGGCAGTGAGCCGGCTCGAAGGTGGAGAAAACAGCCGTTATAAAATATAAATGTGTTTATTATTACACTGGGCCCATGCTATATAATTTTACACACACTCATATCAGTGATTTACGGCTGCGGCTCCATACCGAGGAGAAGCTTGCTAATTTACCCAAATTGATAGGGAGGCCTCTGAAGGTGATCAGATTGGAAGGAGCCTTAATTGAGAAAAAAATGGTCTCCTAAAAAAATTTAAAAGTCGCTGCTATGTCAGAGGCATCCTTTGTTCATTTATTTTAATAAGCCGAGCTTCACTTTAATTATTCATGATAATGCTTGCCCTGGAAGGAGCGGACCGGCTGTGTCCCACCCAGCAGCAGAGGCGGTTACCACTGAAACGGCCTGCCCAGCTTTCCTTGAGATTGCCCTGTTTTCACCTGTGAGAGGTGAGACAGCTGTAGGGTGGGAGGTTTATGCACATGTGCCGTCCCTTTCTGGAGCGAAGGAGGGGGTGAGAGAAGCAGAGCGGGCCCAGTCCCAGTTTGGGGCACTCCCTCCACGAATCGGGCTGGTGCTGTACCTGTGTCATTGCCCTGGATCCTCCCAAGGTAGGGGTGATTTTCCCAGCCTCAGGAGGAGAAAACGGAAACCTAGAAGAGCCCCGGGGTACGCAGCTAATAAATGCCAGGCTGACTTTGAAGTTTGGGTCTGCCCCTTCTCCTGCGATATTTTGCTGGAATTTCTTAGGAAGGGGCACAGGAGCAAAGACGACCCCCCTCCGCGCTTCCACCACAGCCCATCCTATTTTCTGTGCTTTCAGCCCATTTCCTGGTCTTAGCAGCAATTACCATCATCGTTTCTGACAGCTTTCCAAAGTGTTTCTTGTCTTGGCAGAATCTTGAATTACTTGCTCTGGGAGCTCTTCAGAAGGAAAGTGCGTTGGAACAGCATGCACGAGTTCCCAAGTACCCAGAGCATCCATGATTCATGCCCCTTGCAGGGGGACTCCACTGCCACCCCAGGGTAACCTGATGGGCCAGTTTTACCTAAATGGTTAATTACTAGAGGGGAGGGTGGAAGCTGAATGACCACCCACTCTTCATAGCACAACCCTGGGAGGCATTCCTGGTATACACCCTTTTATTTCTCCCTCAGTCAATCAATTTCCATATATTATTGGCACCACTTTCCATGTTTTGTATTTGTTCATTTCTCTCCATCTCTGCTGCTAGGAGCAATGCCATCCATGTTTCAGCCACTATGTTGTCTCTCCCTGACTGTTGTAGAGCCTCCAGGAGGGTCTCTTCACATCAGCTCATTTTTCTTTGCAGCCCATTCTCCATTCTATAGCCAGAATGATACTTTTTTAATTTAAATCCGGTCATGTTATACCCCTGCTTAAAAGCTCACAATGGCTCCCATTGTTCTTAGGATAAAGTCAAAATTCTTAAGTGTGGTCCATAAGAACACTGTCCAATAGAAATATATAATGTAAGCCACGTGTATTATTTGACATTTTCTAGAGGCTTTATTTAAAAAGTAATATTGTGCTAATTAATTAATTTTAATACTAGACTTTTATTTAACTCAGTATTTCCAAACTTATCATTTCAACATGTAATCAATATAAGCAATGATTAATGAGCTATTTTACATTCTTTTTTCGAGTCTTTGAAACCTGGCATGTATTTTGCACTTGGAGCACATCCCAGTTTGGACTGCTCACATTTCAAGTGCTCAGGAGCCATATGTGAACTCAGATTGGACTGAGCAGGTCTCTAAGCCCTTGCAGTCTGGCCCCTGCCTGTTTCCTCAACTTCATTGTGTCTCTCTCTTCCTGTGGGACGCACATTCCGAATCTTTCTCTTTGCAATTTTCTGGGTGAGGTGTGGGAGAGGATGTGGCAGAGGGTGGAGAACCCCACCCCTGCTAAGGAGTTTTCGGAAACAGCGCAACAGAGCCATCTTCATTTACCTTTCTACCCTGCAGAGCTTTCAGGAGTGGAGCCCTTGCTTTGCCGTTGACCTTGGGGATCTCCATCTTTGGTTTGTTCATCTAGGGTGACACATGATTTTTGAGAAAGTGAAGGGAATAAAATGGAAAAACACTGGTAACGTTAATTTGTGGTATCAGTCCCCTGTGAGGAAAATTGTTATTGCCTACCCCTTACTGATGTTCTGTAGTGAGTAGTACTGTTATATGAGCTAAAGGTGAGAGCCTGGGACCTGGGACAGTAAGAGCGGGTTGGTCACACCCCTGGCTTCTAGTTTCAGTAGATGACATTCCTTCACTTATTTATTTTTAAAAAGAGCAGCTATTATATGGGTGCATATAAACAGTTTTGACATTCTTTCCAGTAAAGATTTATTTTATCTGACAATGTTTCCAAAGGAAATGTAAACATTTATTTTGTTTTATCTGTAGGCAGTTAAATTAGAGGCAGAGTGAGGTAGTGCTTAAGCCTATGGATGCTGAAGGTGAGAACACCTGGGTTTCGGTCTTAACTGTACACTTACAAACTGGCAAACTTGGTGAGTGGCTTAATTTCTCTTACCCACAGTTTCCTCATCTATAAAATGGGACATGATAACAGCATGTGTCTTACAGGACTATTAAGAGGATTAAAGGAGAGAATATACTTAAAGCCCTTAGTGTCTAAATAGTGTCCAGCCCCTCATGCATGCTTGATAAATATTTGCCAATAACACATTTCCCCAGGATTTATAAAACACGCTTATCAGTCCAGGTTGGGTGGAATTGGGCCATAAGTCTTGGATAATCATTCAAGGTATATTCTCTGAAAAATATAAAGTTATATAATTTGTTTGTATATAACATCTTTATGTGTTTGTGAGAAGGCAAATATAGACATCTCATCAGGGCTTGATTCTACCATCCATATATCCACTAGAAAAGCCAAATATATTTCAGTGAATATGGGGCATGGTGAAATATACATCATGTTTTAATGGTGCACAGGCTTTGGGCTATTTTTCTATACATGGTGTTGGGTTGTGGTATTTGGTCTGAATCCTTTGACTTTCTAATCAATGACACATTGCAAGTTGAGGAGTTGAGGTCTGAGGTGTCATCACTGATTATGAAATGAAAGACCAGCCCTAGGAGGTGGCCCACTCCTAAAATCTTAACACTGACCTCTGAGCATCTTAGCTAGAAACAGGTGATTTCAGGCCCTTTCTTCACCAAGGAGGTATATCTGGGCACTGGATGTTAATATGAGCCTCCTTGAATAAAGAAGGATTTGTGTTTGGAGTATTTTAATAATCACCTTGCCTGTACAGTGCTTGACAGTGTACAGAACACTACCGCAGACATCATCTCTCTTGGTACTTGACAGTAGTCCTGTGAGGCCAGTGTTGAAGAAGGGGTTAGCCCCATTTTACAGAGGAGGACAGTGAGACTCAAAGAGTGTGTAACTTTCTAAGATCATATAGTCATAGCAAAAGCTAGGACAGAATCCAGGCCTCCTGATTGTGAGTTGTGTGTTTTCTAAACTGTACTAGCACAGATGAGGCACCATTTACAGAAGCTCTGGCGACCTTCCTGAATAAATGAAGTGAGGTCAAGATGTGAAATAATGTTTATATATTGCAAGTTTTGGCCATTTGGGCACGTGTCATTTTCAGTCATCGGTTTCTGTTACCCTTTGAGTTAATAAGGACTTGAATGAACTATTTGCAATAGAAACCCAAGCCAACAGAGGCTTAGAGAAGATGTAAGATTATTTTTTTCTTTCACAGAGAAGCAAGCCTAGGTTTTCAGAAAGCTGTGCTCTGAGAAGTTGTCAGAAGCCCAGACTCTTTTCTTCCCAGTGGTTCATTGGTTGCCCATCCTAAGGGTTTCCACCCTTAAAGAATGGCCCATGTTCATGCAATTTGAGATGGCTACTCCCAGGAACTAGTTTTCGTGCAGCTATAAAAAAGTACAGCTTGAAATTGCACTTGTCACTTCCACTCACATCTCATCAGCTAGAACTTAGTCCTATGTCAACATGCAACTGCAAAGGAGCTGGGAAGTAGAGTCTTCATTCTGGGTGGCCATGAGCCCAACTAAAATTTGGAGGATCTCTTATTATAGAAAAGGAGCGAATGAATATAGAAGGACACATGGCAGTTGCTACTATGCTCTTAGTCTTAAGAACAGTTTCTTTTTGCCTATAATGCAGACATTTTAACATGCAATATGACATCCGAAATTCTAAATGTGTACATGGTACGGGAAAAATCCTACTTCATTGCAAAATCAGAATAACTGCATGAAAACTAGGTTCCTGTGGAATGCCAGAAGTTTTGAATAGAAACAATGTACATTTTGCATTTTGTGAAAATATTGCATTATTAGACAATGAAGTGACTAGGAAATTAATAACTCGACAGAGCAAGCATATAGAGTCAAATTGATCACACCTTAATATTTCTTGCACTTTTCTCCCCTCCAGAGTGTAAAATCACGTTGCATTGAAATTTTTGTAGCAAGATGAAAATGTAGTAGAAGAATGAAGAGAAAGTATTTTGTAGCTGTGGGTTTAGCACTGACAAAATTAGGACTGTTTGAGGTTAGAGGTATACAGGCTGACAGCTTGCATGAGGGTGTTTTTACATATGTGGGTGTCAGTATGTTTGTGCTGAATTGTTTGCAGATTTGGGGGGAGAGGGAGCTCGTGTGTGTTAATGTGGATCCCCTGGCTTTAATCATTGTGCTGCAGAGAGGATGTGAGAGGATTTAGGTTACAGTGCTTAAAGGAAGGTTTGAAAAGGACAGTAATATACGCATGTGTGTGTCCCATCAGGCTAACCGAGGATCTCTGGCATGTCTCCAGCTTCTAAGTTTTGGGAATACTGAGGTCACTCAGCCTGGCCTTCTGTCCTTGCAGGCCCACAGGTGTGGCTGTTATCGCCTCTCCAGTCCATTCTTGAAATTCCTCTTCATCTGCTCGCCCTTTACCTCAGCTGTGACAAGCCACTGACTCATCTCCGGGCCTTTGCACATGTTGTTCCTTCTCCCCGAAATGCCCACAGCTCTTGTTCCTGGGATCCTTCAAGTTTCAGTGAAGCTTATCTCCTCCGGGACGTCTACCCGGATGGTTCTGCGGGTGTCCTCTACACGCTCATGCACATGCCTTTATCTGATGTGACACATTGGGCCTTGTGTCGTTTGCATGCCAGCATGAGGCGTTCCCGCCTGGGAACTCTTCTGATGCAGAAACCCTTTCCTGTTACCTTTAATCTCCAGCAGTGTCACTGCTCGGCACATGTTAGAACTAACAATTAGTGTTGGTTAAATTCAACTTGTCGCGATGGGGAGGCTGTATGTTCACCTGAAGTCGGACTCTTTGACTTTGCCTGCTCACCCGTGGACAGAGATGAGGTGTTTTGGAGACAATGCACGTTAGGGCTTATGAATCTAGAAGGCAAGGTGGTAACGAAGCTTTTTGTACTGTTGATTTTTTGATTAATCACCGATCTGTTAATTAGCGAGCATCGTACTGAGTGTATATCGTGTGCCTGAGCCTGTGCTAGACATTGTGGGTGACAACAAGGAGGCAAGTGAGAAAGCATCTAGCCCAGTGCCCAGACACACATTGGACACTTAGTCGTATTTTGACTTGGAGGTGTCAGAGGTCCCAAATTAAAATTTTCAAAGTACTTTCCATGTAAAGTAGGTGGGGGAAATCAGGCAAGGGATCAAGGCATAAAAAGAGAACTATCTACAAGAAATAGTAAATAAATGGCCAAACAGTAAAAATTCAGACAAGGCTGTAGTTTTCTGACCAGGAAATACTTCAGGCCAGCATGGCATGTGGAAGACAGGCTCACGCTGAGGAGACGACGGCCCAGGAAGCGGGAAAAGCTGGGGGGGGCTGCTCAGGGATGTTGGAGAGTGGGGGCTTATGTAAGGAAGGGGGTGGGGTGGATAAGAGTAGAAAAATAAGTGAGACGGTTTCGTGAACATCTTTTCATAAGTGCATAGTCAATGGTATGTGAAAAGCATATGTCTTAGGTTACTGGTCAAAATAAGAAATTTAAATTTTGAGTTACCTTTGTTTTAGGCTTCATACCTGGGTAAGGTTCATATTTGGGTTGCTTCAGCTAATGGGGGAATTTAGTCTTTTAAAAAAGTGTTTGATCATCTTGGAAGACAGTTATGTAGACAAATCGATGTTTTAAATCTTTACTGATTTAATATTTGCCTCCAAAAATCTCTAGGGAATTGGACCCTTACCTACTCAAGCTGAATGGTAGCTGGTCCATGAGAGGGTCCAGTTCTCCATCATTCCTAAATAAATTATCCAATTTGGGCTTCTTGAGGATTGATAAAGTTACCTTTTTTTCTTTTTAATTTTAGGACAAATTGCCTTATGAAATATTGATATGCTTAGCCTATTTCTTCATCTGCCTTTATATAATCAGGGAATAACAATTAAGATTAGCTGGTGCCCAGCCGGGCGTGGCTCAGCGATTGAGCATTGACCTAGGATCCAGGCGCTTGGGGTTCGATTCCCGGTCAGGGCACATGCCCGGGTTGCGGGCTCGATCCCTAGGCGAGGGCGTGCAGGAGGCAGCCGATCAGTGACTCTCTCATCATTGATGTTTCTGTCTCTCTCTCCCCCTCTCCTTTCCTCTCTCTGAAATCAATAAAGATGTATTAAAAAAAAAAAAAAAAAGATTAGCTGTAGGTTAATCAGAACAAATTCAGGATATTGAAGCCAATCATTTGATAGCTTCCAAGGTCAGATATAAGATGATTTGGGATTATCCACTCCTATGGGGTTTTTTTGTACCATGGATCCATCTTTGTTTTGTTTTTTTGGTGTATATCAGATATGTAGAAGAAAGTTACATTTGCATCCTAATAGTAAATGATTCTAGCAAAAAGAAAAAATCAGTGTACCTAGGACCATAATTTGACATCATCAACAAATGTGCTATGTGCCCATTGATGACTACCATGGGTCCTGGATAGGCGCAGGTTTGCTTTAGCCTCCCTGCCCTACCCTCCTGTACTGGACTTTGGTGCCCTTCCTTTCCATGGCTCCCAGGTACCCAGTCCTCTCGCATTGCCCTCAGGCTCCTCGGAATCCTCCCTGGTAGGTGTCAGGGAGGCCTGCTCTCCCTCAAAGCAGTGTGCTCCACCATTATTCTTTTCTCGGGAAGAGTAAATTTCTGGCTGTACCCACTTGAAGTTGTGCACCTGAGTTACCACCTTCTGTAACTGATTGCATCCTTGGGGGAAAGCTTCCCATTCTGTGTTGGTTTATTTCTGAATTAGAAATATCATCACTTTCAGAGTGGCTTGGTGAGACTTTTGATATCAACTTAGCTTGTAACATGTTGTGTGAAGCTAAAGAAGCATTTCTTCATTCCTGAAATTAAACTTTTAAAGGTGATTAAAAAATTAGTTGGTCATTGTAGTAGTAATAGAGTATCCCTGCATGTGTCCCCTGCAATGTGGCTATCTTTACATTTGAATGCATAAACTATATTGGCTATGAGTTTAAAATTCATATTTTTAATAATAAGATTTCTCCCTAAATTCATCAAATTGAATTGTGGGAACCTGACTTTCAAAGTAATACCTTTACTACTAAATGGAAAGAACGTCTTACAGATTCGTTTAAAACAAACTCATGTGGTGCAGTTGTCATTTAGACAGGAAAAAGAAGGTTTTAACAACTTTTTTCTTCAAATTTAGTATACTTAAATTTCTAAGTTGACTTAAACTTTCTTAGGAATTATCCCTAAAAAAGCTAATAAAAATTATTTTAAAAATTAATCTTGGACGACAACAACAAAAGCAAAGAGAAAAGAGAATTAAAAACAAAACAAGGGGGGGAAAATTCAAAACAAACTAGCCACGATTCTGGTAAAACATTTTTTCCCCCTGATGGTCATGCTCAGCTATTTCACAACTTGAGAACATAATGCTTCAGGTATGAGTATTGACGTCTGAAGTTCTTTGTGAGTTTATCATTTTTGAGAATTGCATTTTTAAGAGTTGCAGGATTTTGTTTTGCTTTGTTGGGGAGGGGATTAGTTGTACCTCACTCTGCCCACTGAAAAATATTAGAGTGCTGTATACATTTTTATTTAAATAAAAAAATCAATTTGTCTTTGAAAATATTATGATACTCCTTGGCTTATGGGAAACATGCTGTGGTATTTAAAAACACGTGTATTGAAATCACAGGTTGCACATTGCAACAACTCCAGTTGCCAACAGCTATACTTATTCTAGCACCTCAGATGGTTGCCAATTTTTATGACCAACCAACCCAGTCTTCCTCCAGCATTTCAAAGAAATTCACCAAGAATCTAACACTTCACTTCTAAAGGAGCGTTTTGGAAATGTTAACAGTCACTAAAAATGGAATATGGCCCCAAAGATTTGTTTAATCCTGTGTATTTCCTGACTGTGCTGCACAAGGCGAGGTGGGGTGAGAAGTGATTCACTGTGATGCTTGGGCTCCAGTTTAAGTCTCCTGGAGAAGCCCTTTTGCCCTTGCCCAGAGGTGATGGAGGTGCCTGTACCATAGTTTCTCTGGCCTCCTTCATGCCTGCAAACTCCCTTTTGATGTCACCATTATCACCATAACACCATTTATCCATTTGAGACTTTGTAACTGATGATCGCACTCTTGTATTAGATTCCATTGAATCTTCCTAACTCTAAAGAAACAGAAGATTAATTTTTATTCCTTCTCTACACTGTTAAGAAAAAGGCCCCAAAGAAGAAGTTAATTGACTCTACAAAGTCACATTACTGTTATGTGGCAAACACAGAACTAGACAAATCTGGTTTTGGCTGATTTACTATTTTTCTGATGACTAATCCATTTTGAACCACTAGAGCAGGAGGGGGGAACCTTTTTGCTGCCAAGGGCCATTCGGATATTTAAAACATCATTTGCAGGCCATACAAAATTGTCAACTTAAAAATTAGCTATGAATAAAGCTCCTGGATTTATTGAATTTCGAGTCCCACCTGTGGTGGCCCTGGCAGGGCCAGATCAAATGATTTCACGGACTTCCCCCGCCCCTGCGCTAGAGCAATGATTCAAGCTTCATTGGGGCATCAAGGGAAGCTTACCCTAATGGTCTGATCCTACAAAGTCTGATCCTACATGTGGATTCCCTCTTCCACATGTCAGTGCACCTGCATTTATCGGACACATTGGGTCTCGTGTTGTTTGTCTGCAAGCATGGGGCTTTCCCACCTGGGAAGGCCTCTGATACAGAGACCTTTTCCTTTTACCGTTCGTCTCCAGCAGTGTCACTGCTCGGCACATATTAGAATCAACAATTAATGTTGGTTGAATACAACTCATCACAATGAAGAGGCTGTATTTTCACCATCATTGAAATAGACCAGAAGTCTTAATTATTTGACTTTGTCTGCTCACCTGTGGACAGAGATGAGATGTTTTGGAAATAATGCATATTATGGCTCATAAATCTGGAAGGCCAGGTGGTAACAAAGTTTTGGGGGCTGGGTATGGGGAAAAGTTTAGGAGTGATGAGCCCTTACGCTTCAGCTGATAGTGAAGTTTCTACATAGAAAATATATTTTAAACTAGTGCTGTCCAAAATAGAAATACATTCTGTATTCAAGAAAATACATGCAATTAAAAATTTTCTAGGAACCACATCTTTTAAAACGTAAAAAGAAATAGGTGAAAATATATTCGAAATCTTACGATTTCAACATAAAATCAATATGAAAAGATTATTAATGAGATATATTTGCATACTTTTAAATTCTAAGTCTTCAAAATCCAGTGTGTATTGTATATTTATAGCATACTTAAATCCATGTGCTAAATTTTATTTTTAAATATATCTTTATTGATTTCAGAGAGAGGAAGGGAGAGGGAGAGAGAGAAACATCACTGATGAGAGAGTCATTGATTGGCTGCCTCCTGCACACCCCCGACTGGGGATCGAGCCCACAACCCGGGCCTGTGCCCTGACCAGGAATCGAACCTCCATCTCTTGAATCCTAGGTCGATGCTCAACCGCTGAGCCACACCCAGCCGGGTCATGTGCTAAATTTTTAATGGTTAAAGGTAAATATAGTTTTATCAAAACAAGAGTGTAAAATATTCTCTTTTTTGCTTCAGTTTTTAAATTTTCATTAAAATTAAATTAGAAATTCACTTCTTTAGTCACCTTAGCCACGTTTCAAGGGCTCATAGCCACATGTGGTTGGTGGCTACTGTATTGAACACACCATTGTCAACAGTTGTGGGATTAAGTCAGAATCCTTTCTCATTGTGTCCATAGTCTGAAATAGGAGCTACACCTCACTGAGGATATGACTTAAATTTTAGCTTATACATTTTAAACAACCATTTTAAGGTGGTGATCCAGGCTATGAGGAGTTAACCTTACTAGGCCAGTTACTATTTTATTAGTTGCTTTAGGAATAAAAAAAAAACAGAGTAAATATTTGAATGCTCTTTCAAGTGACTAATGCTTTGTGCAAATTCAACAGCTCAGGTCCTGGCACCTAGTAGGCCTTTAGGTGAGCAAGTAATGGATAAATGAAAAATACCGGCATGGAACATAAGTAATGAGTACATATTCTACTTTATGTTATAGTTAAAAATGCTTTTGAAATTCTGGGAAATAAAGCCCTGAGATATATTTTCCATAAACCACCTAATCTAAAAACCTTGAAAAAAGAAAATATTTCAGATCCAGCTGAAAACTACAGTTTTCCAAAGCAGAGTTAAAACTTGGGATATTTTTTAGTTACAGCACATACACCCGAGAAGGGATTGCCGATTGTTGGAGCGATGTTTACTGCTTACTCTTTTTCCAGTGTTAAGTAAGCTTAGTGACATTTTCTCTCTCAGTGTCTTTATTCCCCAGGTGGCTTAAATTCTCTAGCGCTGCTGAGTGTGCTGCGAAAGCAATGGATGGGTCTTTGCTGATTTCCTCTAGACATATTCAGTGGCAATATAAACCCATTACAAAGTATTCTTCCTCCTTTCCATTTTGCTTTTCCATTTCCTGATCTGCAAAATTTCATGTTTCTAATCCAAGTCTTAAAGAGACTAGGACCTTGACATGCCCAGATAACAGAAATCTAGTAACCACATTTAAAAAAATAAAAAGAAATAGATAAAATTATTTTTAACAGAAAACTGGGCATGCCAAAGTCGTAAGTTGCCTTAGGAATTGGATTAGGAACTTGAAATTTTGCAGATCAGGAAGTGAATGCAGAAAATTTGCATTAGTGATGTTTATTTTCAAGGGACTTTTAAACCTGGAATGCACGAGTCTGACACATGTTCATATTTCATGTTACAGTCTGTATCTTAAAGGCAAGTTTATACTGTGATACATTTGACGTATCTCATGCTCTCCCAAACACATCTTCAGTGAGAGCCTTTACAAATGAGTTTCATAAAATGATGTACTTGGTTTCCCGGAGGGGATGTTGCCTAGGAGACTGGGGTCCCAGGTGTAAGATGAAGGTTTCAGGAAGATTTTCAGGATACTCCTTTTTTAAGCTTGGGCAGATAGGGAAGAAGTGGAAGTGATGTTTGATTGAAGGAATATTAAACCCATTAAAGAGTTCCACATTGTAGCCCCTGCCACGGAAAGGTGGCCAGGTTTAAACAAGCAAGCAAGCAAACTCTTAAGCCAGTGCAATACCTACAGTGAGAGGGACTGAAATTGCCCAGGCTGTCCTGCCTATCTGAGTGCTTGGGTCTTTGTTGCAAATCAGGATGCTTTATTCACTTAATGTATTCCACGGCATTGAGCCAGGACCTGCTTTAGTGCGCTTGGTGCCACAGTGAGCAAAATAGATGCCTGCATAAAGCTTATGCTCTAGTAGGGGCAGTGGACAATAGTACATACAAATAATACACAATCTAATTTTCAAGTGATTAAGTGACATGGAGAAGATGACAGAATCTGCTCTTTTACAGAGGATGGTGAGGGTAGGCCTCTCTGAGGAGGAGGCTTTTGAGCAGTGGTATGAAGGAAGTGAGGGAGCCAGTGTTCCAGGTAGAGGGAGGAGCAAGTGCAAAGGCCCTGAGGTGGGAGCATGTGAGATAAGTCCTGGTGAATCTGAGAGGGCGGGGTAAGAGATGTGATTAGAAAGGTAGCCTGGAGCCAGATCTTGCAGACCGTAAACTTTGGGACCTTAAATGCTTTTGACTTACTCTGAGAGTGATAGGAAGCCGTTGGAGCACTTACATTTTAATTTCTTCTTAACGTTTTCTGGGTCTTAAACTTATTTGGCAGTCTAGTGAAGCCTGTGGAACCCTTTGTAGAATAATGTTTTTAAATGCATAAAATGAAATCCAGAGGATGTCACAGAAACCAATTATATGGAAATAGAAAGAATAAGGTCCCCTGTGAAGGACACACATGCTCTCATTTACATTTTCAAAGGATTGCTCTGACCGCTATAGATAGAATAGACTGGAGGGGCCAAGGATGGATGCACCGAGGCCAGCGAACTTGGGGCCAACCTCTTTTCATTTATACCATAGGACAGGAAGCTCTAAAGTAGTATTGTGTAACACAGCTTTTTGAGTGCAGGAAGAAAAATTTATAACTTCTGTTTATATTTCATTTTCCCTTTTATTTTTTAAAGTCAACCTAGTGGGTCACTCCACTTTTTGTTTGTTTTTTTTGTAAATGAACTGGAATTGAATAGAGAATATCAGAGTGCATTCATTAACCTGTAAGACAGCATGTTTTGTTTCATGTAACCTTTGTCTCATTTATACACAAACATGCATATATATGTTTCCTTGTGTGTTGAGAATTCCAATGTAAAGTACATTTCTTTTTTTCTGTTTCTATTTTCAATTATAGTTTACTTTCAATTTTATTTTGTATTGGTTTCACGTGTACAGCATAGTGGTTAATCATATACTTTACAAAGTGTCCCCCCCCACCCCGATAGTTCCAGTACCCTCCTGGCACCGTACATATTTATCACAGTATTACTGACTCTATTCCCTGTGCTGTACTTCTTTTAAATGTGTATATTGAGTGGGTGTTTTATAAAATCCTAATATATTTGGACATTAGTACACTTATATAATTCATGAGTGAATCTACATAGAATGAAGGGGCATGTCCAAAAGGTATTTATGTGTTTTTAATCAATCAAATTTGATGATCATGATGTAGGGAGAGTTACTCTGTAAGAAACTAACAAAGGCCACATTGGTTTAGGCCACATTGCATTTCAGGTGCCATTTTGTGGGAGAGCGTGAATTCTTGCCATGATTCAACCTTGCTAAATGTCAGTCCCTTTGCTCAAGCATCCTTAATTCTCTCTAAGAACCTCATTTGGTTATAAATCTATTTATGCCTGATTAGACCTGCTGTCGCCTCTGAGGTGACGTGTATCCCCCCAGGGAAACAAGTTTCCTAGGGTTAATTTCCAGATAGGAAAGGTAGTTATTGGCATTCCTGCTAAAATTCAGGGGCCTCTGAAGAATGTGTTCCACTTCTAGCAGTGTGAACTGTCTGGGCACTGTCGTGCTCCCTCGTTCGTCCTCTTGGGATGTGTCTGCCTTCACTCACACACTCCTTCTGGACCGGAGTCCTAATGTTTTAAGCGGCTCTTCCATCGCCTGTCTTTTTGACATTTTCATTCACTCTTGAGGTGCAGTGAGTTGAGTGGTGGGCATTATCCCAGGTGCCATGCAGTACAGTGTTGTGCAGAGGTGTGACATTTTCTGTTCTATACCCAGGAATAGTATCTGGAGTGCAGCAAGGAGGGAAGGGAGGGTGAGGGAGATGAGCAGATTTTGCATGAAATCTCCAATTATGACTGAACTGCCTATTTCTTTTTTCTCGCTCCCTTTCTCCTTCCTTCCTTAACTTCCTCCCTCCCTTCCTTTCCGCCCTTCCTTCCTTCCTTTGTTTCTAAAAAAAGACTGTCTTTTCTTTCATGAAGAAAGAAACCCAAGCTTTTATAAAATGAGTAGAAATCCTCAGGTAGGCTGTTAGGATGAAAACTAATACATTGTGGATATAAATGGTTCTACCTCCAAGATCAAGCAGTGCGTGCTGGCAGTCTTGGCCATGCAAAATATTGACAATTTCACTGACCTGCTTGCGAGTAGAAATTGGTTTATGGAAGTGGGTATAGAACCCAGAAATGAGGTCAGCCTAATTCTACTGTTCCTGAGCCCTAAATATGAAGTCATATTTCCAATTCTTTATATTTTTTTCTGCTTCTCTGATTTCTTAATTCCACCTGTTTCAGGTACTGCTCCTTCATTTGGCTGAGTTCTTTCTTGGTCATTTAAAATTTCTTATTAGTGAGTATTTGCAGAAATGGCAATTTGTAGGTAATTGATCAGACACTGGAAAAATAGCTTGATAAGTCACTATAATGTAACTTAGCTAAACTCTCATGGTACAAAGAGGCTTGTCCTCAGTATGATTGTGTATAGCACGTAACCATAAGCAGGAAGCAATGTTAGTGATGTGATTCAGTCAAGTCAAGCTACTTGTAGTTGCTGTTTACGCAGTTGCCAAAAGGACACTGATATAGCTACTGGATAGGAGAGTTGGTTTGTATGAGAATTAACTAAGAACCTGCATGATTTCCTGGGAAGTAACTAAATCCTGGATGTTATTTGTCAAAATAAAACAAAACAGAACTAATTTAAAAAATTCCACCAGGGGAAAAGCACACAGTTTGAAATGAAAAAACAACCAACCAAAGACACCCACTTTAATCTCTTTCATTTTTTCCATGTCCTTCCGTGCCCTTCAGAATGTGGTTGCCTGTGATGGATGGGTCAGTTCGATTGTGGGATTGATTCTGGGGACTGGATGTCGCTGCTCGTTGTCGTTGAATGTCATAGGATTTCCAGGTGCCTTGTTGCATCTGGGCTGTGTTTGGACCCATGGTTCCAGCAACCTCCAACCTTACTTGCATTTGAAGGCCTTTGGGGTGGAGAGCATTTTGAATTTCTGAAGTCTTTGGTGCCTCATTCTCTCGTGTTTGTTGTTGTTCATGCTAGGCTTCCTTTAAGGAGCAAAGCCTTGTGGGTAATCAATAGCATTAAGAAGGATGCCAACATGCCACTCTGAGAGGGCACTTCTCTCTCCCACTGGCATCTCTTTTTTCCCCCTCAGCATCCTGCTCACTCAGAGCAGATCTAAAGAATGCTCAATTTTTTTGCTCCATTCTCCATCAACATACTGAGAACATATTTAAATCTTAGACTCTGTTTTCTAATATTTCAGTTGCCTAGAGTAACTCCAGACCCAGTGGTCTGGAGCCTGAGCTCTGAAAGTTTTTATTGACCCGATTAGACCTGTTTCTGCAGCAGCCTCTGAGCACACAGGTGAATTGGGGAGGAAAGGGAGTCCAAATTAATTGCATACTTACCTGTGCCAGACTCAAGAAACGTGTCTTACACATGACCACTTAAACCTCACGATAAACATGGGACTCTCACACCCATCTGACAGATGCGGCCACTGAGGCTCAGTTCTATGATAAACTCAGAAAGATCCCAGGTGTGCTCACCCCAAAGCTGATTTAACGTCTCTCTTCTTCACCTTCTGTTCAGCAGCTACACTTTTCTAAAATTTTGGCGTTTAGGATCCAGAAGGTGAACTTTTAACACAGCTCAGTGATTCATTTTTCCCTGGTTTCCAAAGCTGAATGGGTTCCCTCCTGTGCTCCCAGCCCTCCTTCATGTCTCCTTGGTTCCCTTTCAAAGGAACGCCCGCGTTTCTCATCCCTCTTCGCTGTGGGTCTTACAGAGCAGTGGCTCACTAGGGCACCGAGTTAATGAAATAAAAGTTTCAATCATGTTTGGTTTGATTCTAGGTGATACAAATAAAGAATGGTGATCACTTTGTAGCCAGGCTTAAAGGGAAGAGAAAAGGTGGAAAGAAGAAAGTGAGCCAAGTATAGTCCCGGGCAATGTCTCTGTAAGTGCTGCCTAGTGAAGGTTTAGCTGTGAAAATGGAGAAATAATGGGACAACCATTGATAGTCCTTTGACCCTTGTGTACCCTGAAATGTAGGGTTTGACGTTTATAATAATCACAAATTATGTGACTCTTCCATGTGCCAGGCACTGTTCTAATTAATAGATAATACATATTAATCCACATAATGTTAATTTATCCCCCCCAAGCCCTTGGAGGTACATACTATTATATCTAAGAAAACAGAGGCAAAGAGAGGGTCACTGACTGACAATTAGGGGTAGAACTGAAAGCTGAGCCCAGGAAGGCGGGTTTCAGAGCTCATGACCATGATGCTAACCTGCCTCTCTGTCACAGGGCTCAGCAACTCTCATGACTTGATGTGGTTTTAAAGATTATTTTCCTTCTTAATTCAAACCAACAAACCATACAGTTAGAAGGGTAAATATTTGTCATGTTTGGTGACAGACATTGACGGGCTAAAAAAAAAAGTTGAAGGAAAAGTCATGTACTTTCTTTTCCATATCCCTCCATCTCTATTTACTGTGTGAAAAGGTCACTTGAGTACAAGAGCTCAAATTTCATGCTTTTAAGCTGCTTCCCTGTGGCTAAAACCCCACTCTACAAATTGACTTTAAAAATATTTTTTAATCATGTGTATCTCTCTCTAATACGAATGTTCTGGAGTCATTATTCACGGGCTTCTTAAATAGGACGTGCTGACTGTGTTTCACAGAAATGCCAGGAATCACCAAGTTATTTTTTTGCTTTACTCTCAGATTATAGCCCCTTCTCGTGACCATCCATCCACTCACATTTACTGGAAGGAGCAGTGGTTCTGGGAGACCCAAACTGTTTGCCTGGTCAGGTGGCTACCTGGGTACAGTTTGTGGTGGAGGGGAGAGGAGGCAGGAGACTGAAAAGGCTGAAATGGTAAATTACTGTAGGTTCTGGAGAAAAATAGATTAGAAGCATTTGTGGTTCAGATGAAAATAGCACATTTCCTTTCTGCTTGGACTGTGGGGGTCAGAGTGCTCCGGGGAATAGAAAATAAATAAAAATTGATCCCTCACCAGTCGAAGGAAATGCTCTGACTCTGGGAACTGCAATGACAGCTCCAGGTTTGGGGATCTTCTGAAACCACTTTTGAAGGTTAAAAAAAATATGTAACAACAACAACCACCAAAACACCGCGAGACTAAAGACAATGTAAGGTGCTGTGTTTAGGAATGCAGCCTTTCAAGAATGATTGATACAGCCCTTTTCCAAGACTGGCAAACAGGTCGCAGAATCTGAACAGGTGTGTGGCCCTCTTGTTCCTGGCACTGACCATGTTCATTTCTTCCCTCCTTGCAGGTGAGAAGCCTTATAAGTGCTCATGGGAAGGGTGTGAGTGGCGTTTTGCACGAAGCGATGAGCTCACAAGGCACTACAGGAAACACACAGGTGCAAAGCCCTTTAAATGCAACCACTGCGACAGGTAAAGAAACTTCGCAGCCCCTGGATGGGGAGGGAAGACGGTGGGTTGGAGGGTGGGCTGTCCAAGTGCTCTTGGATTCATCACAAGCCTCCCCCACAGAGTCTCGGGTCTGGGACTGCCTTTTACTTCTCCACCGAGAAAACCAATGAGATAAGGTTGCCTTCTTGCATGTAATCAAGCGATGATATAAATTCTCGGTTCAGTTACACAGGTATTTACTGCACACCAGCTTTGGGCCCGGAACCGTGTTAGTCACTGGATATCAATAAGACACAATTCCTACCCTCGGGGAATTGATGAGACAGATCATTTTAGTATAATGTGAAGAGCAATAGGATGGAGAATGGTTACCTTTAGCTGCTGCTTCTGATCTTTTTATTAACATCAATACCATTTTCCCTCATCTTTAATAATGTGAAAGAGTAGAAAGCCTGCCTAACGGAAGGACAGCAAGTTATAAGGCTTTTCTCTGAAGTATTATGAGAAATAAATGTACTGAAAACAGTTCCCATTCTTGGGGGGGGCCTGCACCATTCTTTCTCCTTTGAAAATAGACACAAAGGTCTAAAAGATGGTGAAGCTTTGAAAATGTATCCTGTAATTTTGTTTCAAACCTTCAGCGTTTGATAGTGGAGGAAAGAGCACATAACAGCAGAAACTACACTAGTAATAGTATCTGACAGCCTTGGCATTATCAACCAATAAACCCCAAAATGGAGACTCTGCAGGCCAAGGTGAAGGCAGGATTAGGTTTAGACATAATCAAATAATGGGCTTGCATCTGAGCGTGTTATCCTTCTAATCCTATTTCTGTGTTTAAAAGGAAGCTTAAGAAAATTAACCATCTTTTTAATGCAATACTAAAGGTCTCGGTTATGATGAGAAAAATGCTTCTAATACGATAAAAGCCTTGAGAGCCTCAGGGTTCCCGGCTGGGCCGGCAGCTCTCAGGGTGGCAGGAGGGGCTGCAGGATGTCCACGGGGGCCTGGCTCTCCTGGAGGAAATTGGGCCCGCGCATCCTGCCCCCGCCCCGCAGCCTTCCTCCGAGCGGTGCGTGTTTGTTTGGAGAGCAGGTCAGGGGTGGCCGAGCCTCCCGGGTGGCCAGTTGGCTTGGTGCTCCTTAAGATGCTTATAAAGGAGCATTCATATTTTTCCTCCCTTTTTTTTCCTCCTTCCTGAAGAGGCTATTTTCCTCTTATCTTCACTCTTTAAGAACTAAATAAAGCCCCCATGCCTCCTGGAGCCCAGAGATAACCTCCCACCCCAGGGCTGAGGAAGTACACTTCTCGAAGCTATTGTCCCTCATTCCTTTGGAGCTTTCTTCTGCTACCCAGGGCTACAACTTGTTTTTTCATGTCTATCCCATTACCTAGAAGTCCCAGCAGCTCTTTGACAGATTGTACATACTCCAGTCACGTTGCTCCTTATGTGACAACTTCCCCCAGCTCCCACCTCAAGCTTATTCCTCTCTAGCCCAGGCTACTGATAAAGCAGCTACACAGATGAGGAGTCTTTGCTCAGTGTCCTTTGAGGAGAGCCCTGTGTCCACTGTGTGAGCCGCCAGAGCATGGAACAGGAGGCGCACGCCCAGGTCCTGTCCCTGAGGGACGGTGGGATGTCACTTGGGGACTGCGCATTACGGAGTGCCCTCATCCCTGGAAATGGGCAGAGAGTCTGCATTTCTTTCTTCAAACCAGCTGCCTTACTGTGAAATGTACAGCTGCGTAGCGTTGGTATATTCGAATTAAATCTGATTGTGTGATTTATGTGAGAAATAATTCAAACCAACTAGATATTTCAGTGGAGGATATGTCGGAGAGATGGGCAATTTGGTTAGTCGTTTTGCTTTATTTTCTTCATCAAAATATACTATGGTTTCTGGAGCTAGAAATTTTCTAAATAGATGGTACAAGTTCTGCGATGTGGTATTTGGGAAAGACTGAGCAGCTCAAAGTCCTGCAGCACTGGCCAGTCGTCAGTGCATTTCCAACAACGTCAGAAATGAGGGATTGGACTCTTGTTCATGTCTCATGACACGCAGCACCTTGCCTTTCAATTACAGGGATTGTGCTAAGAATAGAGCAGGTCTGGGAGGTGGCATGGGGAATTGGAGTGGTCCCAGAGCAGATGAAAGGAAAGCCTGGGGTGACTGGGGAGTTGGCATTCCTTAGAAGACTTTTACCTTCAGAAACAGAGGGCATCTGTAGCCCTTAGCAGGACACTGGATCCTGTTGGCACCATGGTATGTATGAGCATGAGAAACCTCCCTCTTCCCTCTTCTAATTTGAGCAACAGACTACCCTATTTAGAGGCTAAGCCAGGATTGGGGTTTCCTTTCCTCAAAGCATGTATACTTTTATTTTGTGTATAGGCTAGAATAAAAAATACATGTGTGTGTTTGTTTTGCTAACATTTAAAATTGCTGGATGCCATGCAAATCTCTGTATTTCTGGCTTTGTCTGGGAAAATCAGATGAACTGGTAACAGTGGGCTTGTGTTCCCATGTGGCCATAATGTCCTGGAGCCTAATAGTAATCACAACCCTTTTAAATGGCCGTGTGGTCACTAATTCCTCACTGTTCCCACTGCTCCCTGTGGTCTCCCAACAGGAAGGCAGACCTACAGTTGACATGGATCATCACACCTGCCCTGTAGTCTACTCTCACAGAGCAGTATTTCTTCGTATCCATGCCTTATCAAAAGCGGAGTCAGATAGTACTGTTTCTTACATGGACCCACTGCCCGCATTCACTTTACCTGCCTGACCCCTGAAGGCACTGGGCTTTGTGACCTCTGGCTTCAGGTTTGGGTGAGGGAAGAAAGCAGTGAGGTGGCTCTGCCGTTTCCTTACCATCACGCTGAACCTTGCAGCCCACTGAGTGACCAGCTTTTAGAGGATGAGTCTTGTCTCTCAGCCCATAGAGCTTGAGGCTGCTGATGGCAGTAAAAGTCAGCTGCTTCCACCAGTGATAATAGGCGGGCCATTGTTCTGCAGACTCAGCCCAGTTATCACCCCAGGGGACTGCTACCAGGGTGCTGCCTTCATCTTGGGCAGTTGAGAGGAGGTATTTTGATCATTGAGTCAGCCCCCTTATAGATGGTAAGAAATACCAGCCAGTTTCTAGCCCTTTGGTTCCCTAAGCTATTGGCTTTATGCCCACCTGACTTTAGAGTGCCATTTTCATAGGCAAGGGAAACGACCAGAGGGGTTTGACTGGTTCTCTGTAATGAACACACTTCAATCATTAAAGACCTTCTTATTTAAGGTCATATGCCTGCTGTATAGTCATAAATACCCTCTGGGGATGTATTACCCTTAGAATTACTTGATTCTGCATTTCTAGATGCTGAGTTTATCTATTACCTTTTACTGTTCCTATGTGGAGCTCAGTAAGTATAAGTTAATAAATATAAATTAGTCATGAATAAGTAGCTTGCTGGTGTATTGAATTTAAATAAAAATCTCAGTGGTGAGGGACCTAGTCTAATGCTGAATATCATATGCTTCTTAGAATTTGAGCAAATAATGATGCTAGTTTGATTCTGGTGGGGTGCAATTACATTTCATAGCATGTTAAAGATCTGGTTTGGTTTTTTCACTTGTTTTTCCCCCTGAAAGAAATTAAAGGCTTGTACATAACTTGCTAGATACCTGGCACCAAGTAGGCAATTGGTAAGGGAAGAATAAAAGTCCAGAACATATACATTACTGAATGGTTATTTCAAATGAAGTCGTGTATCAAGAATACTATTTTCCTCTAAGTTCCCAGAATATAGAAAGGAAAGGAAAGAGATTCTTCCCACTCCCAAGACCTCTCCTTCACCTACCATCTCAAATCCCTACATCTCCCTTTTGACCAGGCAGAATACTTCATCTCTGCTTTGTTGCTTTCTCACAGGCCCTTACTGATCAGGCCTGGCCAGATTAATTTATGGACTAATTTTCTGGTTGCTGCCATTACCAATTGCCAAAATAATATCAGTTTTATATATCTTTACACATTTATTATCTAATGGTTCTGTAGAAGTCCCACATAGGTCCCACTGGGTTAAAATCAAGGAAGGTATTGGCAGGGTTGCTTTTTTCCTAGAAGCTCTAAGGGAGAATCCTCTTCCTCGTCTTCTTCAGCTCCTAAGGGTTGGTCCCATTGCGTGCCTCCTTACCCTGTCCCCTCCCATCCAAGCTGTTGAATCCTTCTCACGCTGCCAGTCTCTCTGGTTTTCTCTTACAGTTTCCTCTTCCATTTTTAAGGACCCTGTGATGACATTGGCTCTACCCAGATAATATAAAATAATCTCCCTGTTTTACTATCAGCTGACTAGGAAATTAATTCCATCCATAACCTTCATTCTCCTTTGCCTTGTAACTTAACGTATTTCCAGGTTCTGGGAATTAAGTGTAGACATTTTGGGGGAACCATCCATTATTCTATCTACTACAAACTCCTTTAATTGACATCTCAGCCCTCCCTTCTTCTCAGCCTAAAAAGCAGGTGTGGCTAAGAGCCTGGGTTCTGCAGTCAGACTACTTGGGCTCAGATGTTAGCTTTGCCTCTTTATGATGACTATCGCGTGTGGTGGTAGGAATAAGCATGGTACCTTCTTTATAGGGTTCTTGTAAGGATGTTAACTTTAAAAGGGAAATAGCTGTAAAAAGAACTGTTCAACTTAGATCTTCTTTCTCTAAGCTGCTGGGATAACAGAGGGAGAAAAGGAAGAGGCAGAGAGGGAGGAAGGGAAGAGAAGAGAAGAGGCAGTGGGCACTACTGGGTGTACCTTCAGGACAGAACAGAATTATGCACATTAAATGCTAAGTTCCCTGTAGGCTGTATTGTTTTTCTGTGTACCAATGGCATCAAGTACTTGCTTTTAAAGAAAATGTAGCACTGTTTTATAGCAAATCAAATCCCCTTTAGATGGTACTCTAAGGGATTACCCAGAAATCTTGTTCATTCTAAATCAGAGCCTGAAACAAGTTGGTATAATTAGAACCATTATTATTCAACGTTATTGGATTCGAATATTTTCTACTATACTTTTCCCATTCTTATGTGTTTTTTACTGTATTTTTGTTCTGTTTTACTTCATTTCCTTGGGGTTCTATCCTGCACATGTACCTCTTTAAGAAATGAACACAAACGTGTTTAGAGAAGGTTGGGGTCAGGGGATAGAGTGAAGTTTTAAGAATAAACGCAGGGAAATCCTGCACTGAACAGGGCAGCTTGCTAACATCCTAGCAAGAATTTTGGACTGTGAAGGTTTCCTGGGCCTCAGAGGAGCCTGGGACTGTTCTCTCAGGTAGGCAAGTGGCCAATGTTAAGAGTCCAGAGGGAGAGCACACTCATAGCTAAGAGTGACTGCTGTCTTATGTGCTGACTTCACTGGGCTTCTCACCAGAACCTTAGATCATAGGCTGTGGGAATGTGGAAATGCCCACTTTATTAGTTATAAGAAACAGACACCTGACTCAGGCTAGTGTTAGCCTCAAAGGGTATTTATTTGCTCCGGTAACTAAGAACAGAATTAGATTCGTCTTTAGGCTTGGTTGGATCCAGGTCCTCAGATATTGTCATCAGGATTCTCTCTCTCTCTCTTCCTATCCCCTGGCCCAGTTTTTCTTTCTTGACTTTGTTCTCAAGCGGGCTATTTCGCACATGGCAATATGCATACCAGCAGCTCCAGCTTCAGTCTTAGTAGCTTAGCAGCCCCAGTGGAAAGAAAGCTTCTTTCTTCCTATAGTGTCAGCAAATGTCCCAGGGCTGGCTCTCATTGATCTTTATGGGTCACATGACTACTGCTTAGCATGTCACTCTTGTCATAACTTCAACCTTAGGAGGAGGGTCAGCCCCATACAACTGAGAAGGCAGAAGAGTTGCTATCCAAGGGAAAAGCAAGTTGGTGATGTTAGAACTGAGAGGGAGTGAAGACAACCACTGCATCTAGTCTGAAGGTTGAGGAAGATACCCAGTAGTGGACCTTAGGTACCAACAAACAGTTCACAAAAGTGGGTTCGCAGGTCTACCTGGGATCTCATTTCAAGTGTGTCACTCACTAGCTATGTGCACCTAGCCTCAGTTTCCTTACCACACACACACAAAAGGGTGTGAATACTGAGCATGGAAGCTTGCTGAGGAAGCCGCTGGGGTAATACTGGGGAAGCACCTAGCACACCCTGTGTATTATACCACACTCAATAAATGTGAGCTCCCTTCTTCATTCCCTTTCCTGAGATGAATATAGGGTGCCCGTGTGGACCTGTAGGCACCACAGGCAGTGTGTCTGGGCTTCCATTGTGAAGCTCAAGGCTGCAATCTGGGTGTTAAAATGTTAGAGTTCCACCATTTGGCAATACAGGCTAATCATTCGTAGTGTATTTATAGTGTATGGACATGGCATGTTGTTTCCTAAGCATCTGCACGTTCTTTTTTTTCTTTAATCATGACAATTATGATAATAATAGCTAATATGCATTGAGATCTTACTACGTGCCAGGCAGTAGTTTAAGCACTTTACAGAGCTGGTCTCATTTAATCGTCACAACCAAGCTATGAGGTGAGTGCTATAATTATGACCATTTTATGGAGGAGTAATTAAGGCACAGAGAGGTTAACATGCTCAGAATTACACAGCTTTGGGGAGAGCTGGGATTTGAACCCAAGCAATCTGACCCCTGAACTCGCCTTTCTAACGCACTACCTTGTTTCTCAGCACATAAGTACTGCCTCTCTTTGAGGCAGGGCTAATAGTCTTCCTAAGGGGTGATGGAAGTTGAGTTCTTTACTTGAACCTCTCTGATTTCCTTGTTGTGGTTTATGTTTCCTAGGTGTTTTTCCAGGTCTGACCATCTTGCCCTCCACATGAAGAGACATATCTAAAAAAACCCTAAAGGCCAGAGTTGCCATGACGTCGGCCGTTGTCTGAAGGAAACGCCATGAGGCAGGGGGCTGGACTTCAGGCGGGGACCCATTGCCCCGCAGAAGAAAGTTCTCACTTCTAAACCTCTGTGTACACACACACACAGACACACACACTTACACATGCTCTCACGCACAGACCCCCTCCACACACTGTCATGCACTCAGCTCTATTTAAGATATATACGTCTGTCCTTTATGCCTTGCCCTAGCCAGGTGGCAGAAGACAAAGGAGGAGGCCAGGGGAACTCAGCAAGGCGGACCGGCTGCTCACTTCAGCACTCTTGGAATTATTGCCCGCTGTTGCCAATGGAAATCAAAGACATTGGATGCGACGTCCCCGCAGGTGGACAGCCAGCCGTAAGAGGGGCTTATCTCTAACTTGCTTCTCAGTGCAACTTGATAGGAGAATACAACGTCTTAAAGTTGCATATGTGTAGCACTAATGTTTCTTTTTAAATAGTTGGGGGAAAATGACCTAGAAAACCAAATTGCAGTTTGGTAGCCAAAATTAACTCTTGGTTTATTTGTCCTTTGTGTGTGAAAAGTCCTACTATTCCGTGCGTCCAACTTCCTCAAAGAACTGTTGATCGGTTTTGGTTCTTCTTAGTACCATTGAGATCTTTTCCAGTCGATACCAACGGCCTTAGCGGCGACAGACTCTGGAATAACACCTTACACCTTTCTGGCCTGCATTTCTCTAGACTTCACTCTTAAGGGAGGAGTTTTCTTTTCTTACTTTTTGACTCTTGCACACCATATGCACTAGGGATTCTGGAAACTTCTAGCATGACTGCAAAGTGGCCAAGAGAATAAAGTCCTTGACGATAAATCACAGTCTATCCCTTGAGCCTCACCTTATTGCCAGTGCTAGATTTTTTCTTTTTAATCTCTCTGTTTTTGCTAACGAAAACTTGAAAAGCTTATTTGGAAGCTTAAATGTTTTATCTTTTCTCCATGGACTAAACCTCTCCAGGACTCTCTCAGCACCTGGATGTCCAGCTCTCGAAGCAGCCAATCAGATGGGACATCACAGTTCTCTCATCCCCTTGAGGCATCATGACCTCAGCTCATAGTGGTCAACCCTGTGCTGTGTGTCATTGCTACCCTGTACCCAGTTTCAGCATAGATGTCGCTAGTCTCAAAGGGCAGCTGCATATTGAACCTAACTCTGGGTTATGACCTGACAAAAAGCCAAAAATATCACTCTTTCCAGGAGTGGGGAAAACGGAAGATGCCTCCCAAGTCTAGTGACTTCAAAAAACATCATCTATCTTCCTCTCTCATACCCACTGAGCTCATGTTATTCCACTTGTTAAAACATACAATTCAGAAACGCCATTGTGGGAATGAAGGGTGGACGTTTAAGGAAAGGGTTGAGATGTTTCTCTCACGGTCTGTCTGAAAGGAGAGACATATGTCTGATTTTTTTTTTCTGGCTAGGCCCATCATGGCTTGTGACCTAGAGCACCCAGGATCAACAGAGGCCTCACATTTACTCTGCAGACTGACTCCAAGGGGGTTACATTCCTTACTTTTCATCCCACACACATATCCAATATCGGTCTCTGTATCTACCCGCATTTCTAGCTAGCTGGCACTGGCCTCAACTCCAAAGACTGCCTTTAGGACCATTAAATGGCCTATGCAAGCAAGTGGGGTGGTTATTAGGACAGATTGTATATTTTGTATATTCTGGGACCATCCCTTCAAGACACGTCTAAAAAACAAAAATGGCATTTGGTCCACACATGGTTGCTGCTCCTTCGTACCAGCTGGCTCCCCTCCTGCCCTCCTTTGACTGTTTGACTCATTGACTGTTACAGTGCCACCCCATACCTATTTGGGATGCAAAACTGAAGTCTCTAAAAGGAAATAATAGTATAAGAAACACAAATACATTTATGACAGCAACTTTCAAGATCCTTGGCATTTGGTTTCTCAGCTCTCTGCAACCTTTGATTTCACTGAAATGTTGAATCTACTCATCTGAGGGTAAAGGAGCTTCTTTGTCACAAATGTTGTAGCTGCCAATTGGACTCTTGGGGCATTCTGAGGTCTGGCCCTTAAACTTTACTTTCTCTTTCCTTTTTTCAATTTAGACCAAAAAACAAAAAAATACAAAAAAAAATAAAAATCAACCCTACAACAAAACAATGACAATAAAAAAACCACCCTAAAACACACACACAAAAATCTGCCCATTTGCCGGAGGCAATTATGTATATGTTAGTTGAAGGGTATTTTAAAAATCAGTTTTATTCCAAAGATTTAAAACTAGACATGACTTAGAAACAATTTCTAGAGCACTGCTTGCTGACAATCTCGTAGTTCTCTACTGCATTTGAGTGCATTTTGTGGCCAGTCCATCGGGGCGTACCATGGGATTATGTTTGAATGTGTGATGCATCCTTTCTGGATGAAGGATGTGTGAGGGACCTTGAACCTCAGCTGTATTAAATTGTAGCGCCTCCAGTCAGTGCACTAGATGAAACTTTAGACACCCCAGATTTTGTTGGTTCACTGGTTTCCCTTTCCATAGCAGCCTCCAGCAGGAATGCACACACACACCAGTGATGGCATTGGCCGTGGCTGCCACCATTTGCAAATGTTCTCTCCCCAGCTGGAGCTGCTCTGGCCTCTCGAAATGCTATATGATTAAGGGTTTATAATACTTAATTTAATTTTTGAACTGACCAATGCAAGGCTCTATTAAAAAGAAAGTTAAAAAAAGAATGCAAAAGAGTAATCATTGCTTGTTTGCTCCCTGTTGTCATCTGTGGTCTTGGAAAGACCTTATTTGAATGTGGCGGAACAAAGGCCCTTTGGTCCTCATCAGTGTTTGAACTGTCCTGTAATTCCTCTCTCTTTTGTATCAGTGAGGTCCTTTGTAATCTGCTCCTGACCTTTCTCAGAGCAGGGTGCGCTGAACCATGATGTCCGGGCTCGCTTGCTTCAGAGTCATTTGCTGACTGAGAACTGGCCTGAGAATTTGTTGGGTGCTAAATGTATGGCTTTGAAACTGTTCTCTAGTCCGATTGATACCTGTGAATGATAACCAGTCCTGTCCGTGGGAGTGGGGGTAGAGCCCCAATCATTTTGGAAAATGATTTGTGATAAAATGCCCATCATCTCCAGAATGGCAGAGGTGGTTGGTAAGAGCCTGCTGGAGTGAACAGGCTCTCCAAGAAATGGCCTGAAAATATTTTGCTCCCCAAAGGACAGGTTATTTGAAACAGTGCTTTAATGGACATTTGAAACACATCGAACTGCTTTCTCATTTAAATTGTTACCTCCTAACGTTCCAGGGGATCCCAGATTTGAAAGGAAAAACCTGGCACGGTGTTTCTTGCGATTGTCCTCTCAAGCACACTTAATCCAGAGTTCAGAGTTCGGTGCAGAGAACAAGAGTGTTTCTAAGCCATTGACAATTTTGACAATTTTCTTTCTTTCAAGTTGTGCTTCTTTCTCCTACCACCTGGCTGTAAGTCAAAGACGTGGAAACCTGAAATGATACGCCGCTCCTAGCTGCTGGCCTCCTGCCCCACTAACCATTCATCTGCCCAACTTAATGCCTGGTGGTGATGACTATTATGTCCAGAAAAAGAGATGTTGGGATTCCATGACAAAGCTGCATTTTATAAAATTATCGGAGACCCCAAAACGAACTTTGTGCTGACCATTTCCTTCTCTCTACATGCTTTCCCTTGCAGAGCCCTCAAACACCCCATCTGCTCCCCTTCTGCACCTCTCGTGCCCTTTTTACATCTTTGCCTGATTCTAACAGGGTAAAAAGACAGCCAACCTCACGCATGATAGCAGAACTGATTCCTATGTTTTAAAAAATCTTCTTTGAATCTAGAAGCCAGAGAAGATTTTTTAAACACTTTAGTTTGGGATAAACGTCCAGATTAGCCACGTCTGTCTGCATCAGAGGGGAAATGGGACTTCCAGGGCAGCTCATCCAGTGCCCTCAGAGCATTCTGCCTACAGCCCCCACTCCTGAATCCTATGGCAAAGTCCCAAAGCAAGAAGCTCAAATGGCAAGAATAACAAAAATAGTGATTCATTTTATTGGTTCAAAATGGTTTCCTCTATGGAAGGCACTTCATAAAATACAAAATACAGTGCAAAGTGCTTTTGCCTTCTCTCTTGAATGAGTTGGTTTTAGGAGAAGGAAGAAGGGAGAGAAAGTCAGATGCAACACATTTAACTCCAAAAATCAGGTTCATTGTTTCTTTTTTAAAACTCATGAGGGCCAGCACGTCTGGCCAGTGTTGCACCCAGACCTTTGCCAAAGTGAAAGTTCATTCGGGAGAACCTGGTTGCGGACGCTCTCCCTGGCTTTTCCGGGAGTGGCCGCCTGCCAGGCGTGGGGTGGGGGCTGGAGGAGAGAATTTGCATTCTGGGCCTGGACTGCATTTCGGTAAACACGGTGATATTTCAGTTTGAAAACGAGAGGAGCTGGCCTGAGTATACATCAGTGCCTCTTTGATGGCCTACTTTCCTCAGTGAGAATATTGGGAATACTTGAGATGGAACAAAAGTAATGTGTCCAAGGAAGCAACAGCTGCTTCTCAGTGTGAGATCCCATGACCACTGCCTGAAGCTTCAGGGTTTCCTCTTGCTTTTAACACTCTCTTAAACCTCCTCTGTTGGTAATAATAGATCCCAGAAAGGGGGATAATAAAGCTGCAATTAACTTTCTTGTATGCACCCTTCCAATCTAGTACTGTATTCTTCAGGTGTTTTGCATTTACGTCTAAGTCCTTGGGAAACAGGTATCATGGAGAGAGAAACCCTAGGCCATCACTTCACAAATATCCCAAACAAGATACTCTTTTCAAACAGGGCTCCCTCTAAGTGGTCATGAGGGAAGGTGATCCGTTCTTTGTTGGGGACTGTTTATACAATTTTTTTCAACTGTGAGCTTTGGAATCGTAAATTGCTTTGACTCCAGCTTCTGTCTACTGCCATAAAATGGACCCCACATCAGAATAATGAGGGTGGTATGTCCGCACACACCCGGCTGTGTGCGCGTGTACCTATTGTACCTTCGCAGAAGGAAAACGGGCTACTGACGTTTCAGAGGAGTAGCCACCAGTGCCTAATATCTTTTTGGGGGGATGGATGCTTATAATCGCCAGTACATTGAAACCATACTGGGAGTTCCACATAAAGGGGAAGGGCTGAGGGTGGGGAGAGGGGACATTTTAATCCTAGGCCTTTGGACCAGACAGAATAATTTCTGCAAATCTAGGTCCTCAGAGGCTTTTGGGCTCATTGGCTGGTTCTCAACCTTTTTTTTCCCGCCCCCCAGCATGCATTTCCTGTACTCAGACTTAATTTTCTTACCTTTCACTTCTGCTTCATTCCAGGGAGGAAAAGTACACCTGTTATGGCCAAGATCTCCTTGCTAACACAGAGGCAAAAATAAATGTTGAATATTTTTGAAGCCTCCCCTCCTTCCCACAAATCTCCCCAAACTCCTTCTCTCTTCATCCCCTCCCTGCTCCCACCACACAACTTCCCAGCCACCACCATTTTCCTTTCAAATCTCTATTACCCTCCTAACAGTTGGCTTGAAGAAATTTATTTTTGCACTATACATTTTCTTTTTGCCAGATGTGTCTAACAAGTGTTTGGAGAGACCTACTCCCAGCCCCCTCCCCTCCCCTGCCTCCCCGGTCACATTCTCTCAGGCCTTCTCTGGTATTTATAATATATCACAGAAGTACCCAGTCTTATAGCCCTCGGTTATGCCTTTTTTTGACATTTTATTTTTTTTAAGCTTTTTATATATATATATATAAATATATTACTTTGTCAAGTTTTTTTGCTGTACAAAAGTCTTAAGATTTAAAACTATTATTTGTATTATATGATGGTGGTATGTTAATGTTACAAAATTATTAATGAAGAAAAAATTTATTTTTGTTACTGGTCTGTTTCATAATTCTTTTTTAAATTGGTATATTGTAAGATATCTATGCAAAAAATGTTATGTGACGCATTTTTATTTAAGAATGTAATATGTGTAATAAACAGTAGAATGTGTTTGGCCTTGGAATGCCTTACTGTATTTCTCCTTAGCTTACTTCACTGGGAAAGAAAAATCCTCAGAGAGACACAAATGAACCCTTATATACCTCATGAGAATTTTCTTTCTCAGAGAGAGAAAAGGAAGGCAAAAGACTGTATGAGGTCGTTTTTCTTTGTTTGGTAGATTGTGTGTGTGTGTGTGTGTGTGTATTTTATGGTTTCAATGAGGTGGCTCAGTGCCCAGATAGGACGGAACACTGAAGACGGTTTATTTCTTTGAGGGGAGGAAAGGAGCAAATTGTTGGAGGTTATGAAAAGCAATATTTCAGAATGAGGTGGGTTATGGGATGTTATTTGTTTAGAGGGTTGGGGGAGGCTTATTGAAAGCAGTTTATTTGGTGAGCGAGGGGTAAAGTTTGTTCGGGGATAGTGCTGAGTGGAAGTATATTTGGGAAGGATGGCTGGAAGCAGTTAGTGGAGTGTGGAGGGGCGCAGGTGGGGCCACAATTTAGGGGAGCGGTGGGAGGAGCCAGTGTACAGGAGGCGGTCGGGAACCAAGTGGGAAGAGCTGACTAATCAGAGGCAGAGGAATTTGGGTGCCTGTGCGTGGTGCAAAAAGTTAGCTGCAAACACGAGCCGCCTCGAACACTGAGAAGAGGGAGATGAAAGGCCTAGGGGAAATTCTCAGAACTAAAGAACTGACTAAAATCTCCTCCACACACGACTTCCAGGAAAGAACAAAGTCAGGAGGACGGTAGAGAGCCTAACGTATTATCCCAGCGTCCCTTGCAGGGTGACTCCCCAAGAAAAGTTGAATCGTTCACTGCAAACAATAAACGCATCTGTCGCGTGCAGGGGACACGGTGCTACTCAAGCTTTCTTATCACACTTTGGACTTACGAGAAAGGACACCTTGGTGCATCACTTCTATTCTCCATCAAATGAGTCTGACAAGAAACTTCCAGGACTGTGGCCGCAGTGACTCACCCGCTGCATTGGTACAGTCAGGCCTCGGAAAGCAGGTGTAAGGAGTGTTGCAGTGGGTTTGCATGGAGCTGAGGGATTGTGTTCTCACAGTAATAAAACCTAAGGTAAAGAGAACAGTTGATGCTGCAGGGGCCAGGAAAATGTTTTTGAACATGGTAAATATCAGTTGCCACATCATTCAAGCAGGTGAGTGAGCTTGCTGGACAGCAGGGCAACCCAATGCTAACTGACAAGAAACTGCAGGGTCCAGGGGGAAAAACGCTGGGCCCAGGGTTTGCAGGCTACTGGTCCCTGGTCATTTAGTGGATCCATGACAAGATGAGTAATTTAACCATCTCAAAACCAGAGTCGCTTGCCTATGAAATTGCTTTGCATGGGGAAGTGTAAGACAGCTTTGTCGTATTGCTTAGAACAAAGCTGATTATTATGTAATAGGCCTGACTTGAAAAGGGTATCAAATTGGACATTTTAGGTGGAGGGCAACCTGTATGGTGCTGAAATGTTCAGAGGAGAGGGCAAAGTCTAACCTATCTGGAATAAGGAGACAAGATGGTTTACTAAGTGAATACTGTATTCTGAATAACTGGAACTTTCATATTTAGAAACATCTTTTGCTTAAAATATATCTAAAATAAATTACCCGCTTTACAACCTTTCTGAGCATCCACTTTTGCAATGTAGTCTAAAGTCAGGGGTGACTCCAAGCTGTGGGGTTGCTTGACCCCACACTAAATGGTTCCACACTTCATACTGAGGGACTGCACGCTCTTTGCTGGGCTCTCCCTATTTGCAAGTTGAAAGCTCTTTGTGTCGCCTTCTAACAATCTTTTTCTCCACATCAACTAGAGATACTAGGGAATCAACCTTGATAAGTTGTACAAAAATAACTATAATTTGAATTTAACAGGCAGTCATCTGAAAGTGTAACCTGGATATTCTCAGAAAGTGGAGTGTATGAAGCTTGAAACAGCTGTAATCTGAGGTCACCTATCCAATTGGGAGTTTGGGCTAATGGAAAGGAATCTCATAAAGAGCAGAGGATTGATAAATAATTTAGTACATCTAGCTTATCTTCCACTTATGGTGATAGGTTCAGAAGAGGAGATGGCTACAACTTTTAACTGAGGCAAGAGTTTGAGGTGACTGGTAGGTGATGGTTTCCTAGGTTTTCCATGATGAGCCAATTCACCAGTCCTTCTCTGACATTAAACATTTTATCTGAGCTCTTAGACACTGTCAATATTGACTGGCCTGAAAAAAATCTGTCTGATCATAACGTAGTTACACATACCACCACATTTTATTTAAAAATAATGAAATGATACAAAGACAGTTACAAGAGGGTGGGAGAACAAGATTTATGTTTGTATAGAATTTATCGCTTCATATACACTGCATTTGAGCTGCCCAACAAGACTGCATAGTAATGACCCTTTGTCCTCACAGATCGAGAAACTGGGGTTCAAAGAAGGCATGTGACTTTGTGAAGGCACAGGGGAGACAGTAAGTGGTGAGCTGACCCATAGGTCCCCTGACTCTCAATCTAATGCACCTTCCCCTATTCCTCACTGATGCTGGAGGTTAACCAGGAGCTAACTCGATGCTTATGTGTGTCTACCATGATGTCGCATTGACCACCCTGACTTAATTTCTCCATTTCCTCTCCATTAGTCACAGAAGGTAACCGTAATATAGATATATCATCACATACTAAAATTGGAAGGGATCTTGGAGATCGTCAATGCCACCATTGTAAAGTAAACTGAGGCTCAGAGAGGTTGCAACTTGCCCAAGGCCATACAGCGCATCCTCTTTATAACAGGAGTTAGCCAAGGGTTGTTGATATGCAGGTCTGCTAGTCTTGGTGGTGTTTCTTAAACTTTAATCACTTGAGTATGGCCTTTAAGATTCTTGCCATATCCTTGCACCATTATTTCTTTAATATTTTTCTTTAAATTGACCTACTTTTTAAAAACTTAAACTGTGTTAACTTTGTCCAAAGCAAAAATAGTCCTAAAACCACTCTTTTGACTGTTTTTTTTTTAAACACAATGGAAAAATTAATATATAACTCAAAATAAAAAAACTCATCTTTGTGTTATTTTAAAAGACTCAATTACCACTGGTGGTACTGGAGAGGCATTGTTCTATGCCATTTTCTAAAATCTATTCTGTACCATTTCTCTTTAGCTAATTATTTAGTCCATATGATGCTCCTTGGAGCACATTTCAAATTGAATTTAACACTAAGTGCATGTGAAAATTTAATAGAGACTGATTTGATGACTGGGAAGTTACTTAAGGACCCGGAGGTCTCTCAGGAGGAAGAAGCTAGCATGGCCATAGAGAAGCGAGCATGCACTCGCCCTGCTGTCCCATTCTTGGGACACCCATCCTCCCTCAGGGACAGGCACTCTCAGTAGAAGGACTTGTGGCCAAGTGATGCCATTATTCTAGGAATGGAGGCCTGACCATTAGTCATTGACTGCACAAGGAAGTCACCCTCTCATGTCCACAATCAATAGTCAATGCCTAGAAACAAATGCTATAAAAATGCACTTCATGTGCTTATAAAGTGGCTTTAAAAAATGTGCTCGCTTTTACGACACGTTTTCTGGGATCACCAGGTCACCCCCTATACATACACACAATTCAGCCCTAAGATGTTTTTCTAGCCAGCTTCCAGGCACCTGATATTCTACTATGAAATATTTCTTTGTTGCTTAAAGGCTTCCCTATTTTTAAACTACAACGAGCCAGGAAGAGAGATCCCTTTATGTTTTGTCATGTGTACTATAATGTGAATCAGTTTATTCTTTCCTTTCACAAGAAACAGAAAATACATCTCTATGAAGGAACCTTGAAGAGATGGTTTTAAGTACAAGGAGGAGGAGAGATGGGGATTATGGGTAAGAAAAAAATATAGAAGCAGGTGGCCAAGGCTGGGCCGCGGGAGGTGGGGAGGGCTAGGCGGCAGGCAGGCAGTTCTTTGCCCATTGCTGTGGAGACACAGGATACCAAAGGACTTCAGAAAGGGACTGAAGCAATGTTTTGTAGCCAGCGAAGTCTCCTATGTGATCAAAATGAGAGTCTACAGAAACCTGGGTCTGCAGAGCTCACCACAGGAAACAGCTGCCAGGACATAGGTGTCATCTGGTTAGATAATAATGGCAGATCTCTAGCTATGGGCTTGATTCTGTTCCTTGAAGCAACAACTTCTGGGGTCCTGCTGCTGTGAGTAGAGCATCAAGGTTCCTTCATAAAGATGGAAACGTATATGAGTCCCTGGGGGAATATTTAAAGGAACATTATTTGTGGGTTCTAATATCAGAGCCAAAGCAATGATGATGTATTTTCTGTAGCTAAACAATATGCTGTGTTCTTGGGGTTAAGTCTGCAGACTGTTTTGAGAGGTACATGGGCTGGGATTATGGGATTGCTAAGTCAAAGACCCCAGGCTATAAGAAATAAATGCCCTGATCTAATTTCCATGCTCAGGTGAACTCGTGGAGGCAAAGACCTAAAGATTTGCCTTACTTGAAACCGTAAATGAATTCACTCAGTGTCAAATTTGTTACAAAATCGTTTTTCATCCCTGCCTAGAAATATCTAATTACACTCTAATGTACATAGTATATGATGACAATTTTAATAAATGGTCAAAATTTGAATCTTAACTTTGGTTCTGGGAACTTTTAACACCTTTCTGTTCTCAATCTTGATTTTTGTGTGTGTTTTCATTTTTCTTCCCATTTACTCTCTTTTCCTCTTTCCTTTCTCCCTCCTTTCTGCCTCCTGGTGTCTGCAAAAAACACTGTGAGGAACCGGCCCCAAAGCCCATATTGGGCTTCCCTCTGTGGTGTTGACCTGGCCCTAGGTACTCCTTCCTCCTCCCCACCTCCTCTGTACCTTTAGAGGACCACTGTCTCCCAGTTGGAGGTTGTCCATTTTCCAGCATTATTTAAAATGGTGCTTCTAGAGAATAGTTTTGGTTGTTTCCCTGGTTTCCTTAGGTGCAGTTAGAAACAGAAAACCGCCAGGTGACACGCAGGCTTCTAACACAGCCTCACTGTCACATGCCAGTGAGTGGATCAGTCACAGGGATATGCATGTTATATAAGATGTGTTGGCCACATACCCATTTGAATGTTTCTTACCAATAAACATGAGCAATATTAAAATAGCTGTTTGGTGAATCTTAATTCCAGGTAATTTGTAAAGTCTCGATCATACATTTTTCTCCCTTAGCTCACAGTCCTGTCCATCACAATACAGGTGGGTTTTGGTTTATGCAACATCATCATTCCCCAAATTGAAACTGACTCTCATTTAAATGCACACCGAAGCCAACTGTGTGGCGTGTTTCTCAGGGTGCAGGCCCATGACCACATGAATTAAAGTCATTGAGTTCTTTTAAAAATGCAATTTTCTGAGTCATTATGTGGGAGTAAGAACTCGGCACCTCACAGTCTGAAAAAACAGTCATACGTAAAGCAAAGCAACATTTTAAAATGCAAACAAGTGTTCTCTAGTATTTACTCTGTAAAAATATGGATTTTCATATGTGCTTAAAATCTGCTCAGAGTGTGGTATGTCTTCCTCAGGCTGCATTTGCTTGGGATCTGTCACAGTGAGAACTGCTCTCTCACCAGTTACTACCGGGTGACTTCTAGGGAGATAGCTGATCAGGTGAGGTCCCAGGAATCCTCTTCTGAAAGTGGCTGAAATGAACCTTTCCTGGGTTGTATGGTTTTTTTAGAAAAGACCCCTGGTGGTAACTCTTAGGGGCCGGTGCATTTTGGTTTTGTTGGTTTTCATTCAGGCCTTTCGTTTGGCTTTGGCAGCTCACACCCTGTGCTGAGACGATCTCTGGCCCAGGCCCTAACCTGGGCCCGAAGGACTCCCCCACTCTGGGCCCTGCTCTTGGCTTCTGAAACGCCAGCGACACCCTCTCTGTGTCAAGTCCTATTTGTTTTTGTCAACATTTGCCTCCTCTGTCACTGCCTGTCAACAAAGCCCTTTGAGCAAAGCCCCTTTTATGTCCAGATTTTATCATAAAACCCACGTGGCGGTGGATAACACGGGCTCTTCTATATTCTGAAAAAGTGATTCTAAAAATAGGCGTGTGGAAGACCTAGCAGGAAGAATAGGCTCAAAGGAGGAATTTCCAAACTGTGCAAGCTCGGACACGGATTCCTGCGTATCTCCTTCCTCTGGCCCGTAGACCCCAGACCTGAGGGGCTTGGCTCGGGAACAGGAAGGGAATTGCCATAAATCTGAGCTCGTCTGGAAGGGGAAGGGGGCAGATACTGGGCGATCAACAGGGCGACGCCTTGTTTCGCGGTGACTGTTCGAGGCTGCGGTGGTGGGGTGGGCGGTGGGATGAGATTCTGCTGCAGCAGGACCTGCGCCCGTGGGGGGGATCCGAGCTCACCTGCCGCCAGCTGCAGGCGCCAAAGTCCTCGCTGCAACTAGACAGCCGGTTGTGGCTCCCTGTCCCCTTTAGCTTTTTCTGCTTCGTGATTCCCAGGAAAGAGAAAATGACCGATGTCTCTTTCCTTCGCTCGTGTCTGCAGGACGGGATGTACAGATGCCGCTCAGCGTTTCCTTCCTTGCCTGAGAGTGCTGTTGCGGGAGCAAAGGAGGAAACGAAACCACAATGAGAACAAGGGACTAGATTGTTCCTTCCCTGACCAAGCTCCAGGGCTGATGCATCGCTCAGCTGCCCAGGGAGAAAAAAAGCAAAGCATGTGTTTTCCTGTCATGGAAAGGAGAGAGAATAAAAAATGCTTTGACCGAAAAGCAAGTTCACTAATTGATTGTTAATGACTGCACAGCCCTAAATGTCTGGAATTTGGTGTGGGTTCAATGTAATTTGACATTTGCCAACCGTTATTAAATCTCTTTGATGATCTCCCGTGCAGCGGGGAGGAGCAGCTGATTGGCTCTTGGGGGATGGAAAACGAGGCAGGCTGGGCATGGAGTCAGTGGGGTACCTGGAAAGCAGCCACGGCCTGCCAGCTCCCCTCTGCAAGCCAGCCTCGCTCCCCCTGGCATTCCTGACTCTCTGCTTGTCTCTGGTCCCCTTCCCTGTTTCTGCAGACTCCCTCCTGTTTCCCCTTTCTCAAAGTTGTATTTCCCTTGCAGCGCACATTCACCTGCCCCTCTAAAAGCAAAACATGACCTCTGCTCGATTGGTTTCTAGGGGAGAGTTCCCTGGATCTGTGTCTAATCACGGTCCTTGAGAAAATAGAAGTGCTCTTCACGTGCTCCCCAAACCTTTGCTTTGGGCTCAGGGAAAGAAAGACCATGGAGAGAGGAGCTCCATTCGTGGCACACAGCCTCTCTGTGTTCCCTCCTCTCCTGCCACCTCCCCGAGTGTGGGCCCCCACTCCTTGCCCAGCTCAGATTCTCCTTAGCTGTGGACTCTCCAGAGAGGCTGGGGGCCAAGTGTTTCCCAGGGTCCATCCTGCTCTTTCTCCAGAGACTTCGTCCCCAAAAAGCTAATCGATGTGTTTTCAGAAAACACAAGCCCGGTGGAAATGTTTGCCATTCTCTTTGTTAAGTGTTATTTTTTCCATATTAGAGGTCTGATTTCCTGCGATTCTTGGAGAGTACCGGGAGGAAGACGGGTCAGGAAGCTCGGCACAGAGGGGAGCGGTGATTAAGCGGCCACTCATGTCCGGCCTGATCCTTCACAACTGCGGGAAAGCATTTTGGGGTGTTCCTGCATTGGTTATTTTTGTGTAGAAAGAACAGTGTCTTTGTTAATGGATCCTGGATGATAGGAGCAGAAGATTCAGCATTTTCCCTCTGGTTGTCGCTCACCAGCGGCATGGCTTTCCCGGTGCATCGTCTCAGGGGGCCGTTTCCTCAGCCCTTGAAAAAGGGACAATACTTGCTTGTTGAATGATTTGGATTTCCTTCAAAATAAAATGTCAGGCAAGTCTAACTTACTATTATTATTGTAAAGGGCGTCTGTCTTGGGAAGTGGTTTTCACCAACCGATCATCGGTTGAGTTCTTATAATAGTAAAGCTGTTATAGGGTTGCAGGATTTAGTTTATTTAGTTTCTTACTAACAGCTCTCCATAAGCACAAAATGAAGAGAAAACTACTTATCCAAGTACTTACTAGGGAGACGATAGGGTAATAGTGAAAGTTATAACCCTTTTGGTTATCGTTTTAATAGCTTGTTGATACTTTAATGAATTACGTCACTTAATAGGCATAATAAACTTGTGAGTAGGATAGATATTATCTAACCCCAACTCCCTACCCCCTTTTTGTCTTTTGAATGAGGAAACTGAAGTACAGGGGGGTTGAGTGACTTGCCCAAAGTCATAAAAGTGCTCAGCAAGAGAGGTGAAAACAGCCTCTGTTACACAGTCTCTGTCCCACCTACCATGTGCTGATGAGCACCTCATGTAGTAAATGTTACCCTACCCAAAGATGTGGTTCACTTCATAGGCATTTATGTTTATAATTGGATTATTATAGTAGTTTGGAAGTTTATTCAAAAACTGAATTTTACTATATATTTTTTAAACTAGCTAGTTCATGTTTAAAGGACTAAAACACAACTACATATTGTATTTGGCCATTTAGAAGATTAGGCATTTTTATTTCATGTTATGAAAACTGTATGGCACAGGAACTGAAGTAAGAATTAATTTACTAACTTATCTAATAAGTACAATAAGGTAAAGACGTTCAACTCAACACTGGGGATTCAAAGATGCTCGAGTTAACTTATATGAGTTAGAACTGTTCATTTATGTTAACTTATTTATTTTTGGTGGTGATAGAAATTCAACTTGAACTAGTCCATGCACAAAGAGGGATTCATTATCAGGACTAGGGTATAATTCATTAGAGCGATACCACAGCATATTTGTAGAAACCCTAGAAGTGAAATGTGATTTCTAGAAGAACTAGAAATGGGATTTCTGGAGCTCAGGACACTCTGTTCCTCTCACCTCATTTATTTCATTCTTCTCTTTCTAAAGACTTCCATTTCTTTTGCCCTCATGTCAGTAAGCAAGGCTGCCAATAACTGAAATTTATTGCCTCAACATAAAGAGCGACTGAGTTCCTTTTCTCAGTTCCAAGTCCCAAATTGGATCAGGAGCTCACCCAAGATCTACTGATTCTGCCCTTGGGAGTGGTACCCTCTGGAAATGAGCTGCCACTAGAAAAGAGCTAGAAAAGAGATGTGGAGAAAACCCTGTGAAGGATGGACGGTCTCTACACTCATGAAGCTCCGAATCTCGTGATCTATAAACAGATAACAATACTATAAGTACGTGAGCTCAATTAAAGAAATGTATCAGATCACTCTAAAACCACAGTAGAAGGAGTGATGACTGCCTAAGAGAAATCCAGAAGTTCCTACAGAGTAAGGTTCAAGCGGAGTCTTGAAATATGACAAGAAAACCATCAATGAGGAAAGGGCATTCCAGGCAGAAGGAACAGCATGTTCAAAGGCTCAGAGGCATGGAAACGTGACATGGAAGAGTGAAAAGATGGTCCCAAACAGAGTTACTTTTATTTTGGCCAGTTATTAAAATATCTTGGCCCGGACGGCATGGCTCAGTGGTTGAACATCGACCTATGATCCAGGAGATTGTGGTTCAATTCCTGCAACACAGGGCACATGCCTGGGTTGCAGGCTCAATCCTCAGTGGGGGGCGTGCAGGAGGCAGCCGAGCAATGACTCCTCATTAATGTTTCTATCTCTCTCTCCCTCTCCCTTCCCCTCTCTGAAATCAATAAAGACATATTTTAAAAAAATATATCCTGTAAAACCTCCATTCCATAAAATTATTTGAAAGAAGAAATTCTTGTCACCAAGAATGACAGGGGAGATAGACAAAGAAACGACCACTCAAGAACTTGCTTATTCCTATGATTCTTTTGTTATAATCAGTACATACAGATTTAATCAAATCACATAAATATGTACAATGAATAGGTGATCATTTTTCACCTTACAAACATTTAAGTAAGATTTTTGAGATGAAGGCAGGGAATGTATCATGTTTTCTAAAGAACTAAAATTTGCCTAGTGTGGCCAGTTGTGCCTGGCATTTACTCTGTAAATGCTCAATAACTGTATGATGAATGAATGAATGAATGAATGAATGAATGAATTAATTAATTAATGAACGAACACAGGAAGATTTAAAAAATAAGGACACAGCATAGATCTACGATTAAGAAGAGCAGGTCTTGGCATCAGATATATTTAGGATCAATTTTTGGCTGTACAACCTACTAAATGTAAAACAACCAGCAAGTTATTATGTGAGCCTCCATCTCCTTAGTTGTAAAATGATGAAAATAATAATAGAAATTACTTCCAAGGTCATTTGCTTATTGAATAGAAATTTATTGAGCCCCTACTATGTGCCAGGCACTGTTCAAGGTTCAGGAAGATAGTTCAGAAAACACAGGTGATGAGGACCCTAGACGATAAACAAGGAAATAAATAAGTAAATGAATTCATTAAAATTGTGAGGTGGTGATACGAAGGAAGTAAACATGTGGGCTACTTTCAACAAAATGGCAAGAAGAGGTTTCTCTAAGTAGGTGACATTTGAACTGAGACCTGGGGAGAAGAGAGTGAGCATCCTTGGGTAGAGCTAAGAAAGAGCTTTCTGCGCTGAGGAAGCAAGAGCAAAGCTGAGGGAGGGGACAGAATTCCAGAGCTGGAGGAACAGAAAGGAGGCCCTGGGGCCAAAGCACAGGGAGCCAAAGAGTATGAAGTAGGAGAGAGGCTGGAAATTGGTCAGGTCCCTAAGTCAGGGATTGGGGCTTTGCTCTAAGAGCAATGGGGATCCCCTGAGGAATTTAAACAGAGGGGTCCTCTTACCTGATTTACACTTTTAAACAAACACTCTGCCTCAGTAAAGAGCATTAACCATCTATTGCTTAGGTGAGAAATCCTGTTCGTTCTTGGCTCATCAGTTTCCCTCTCCTTCCCTATCAACAAATCCAATGAATTCACCCTCTAAAATAAACCCCAGGCATCTTAATTCCCATCCATATTCGTGAAAACCACCTTCATCTACGCTACTCTGTCTTGTCTAGGCTATTGCAATGCTGTGATCAGATGCTGTAAGTTGGAAAACTTACCAGACTTTCAAAGGGAAAGGTCAAGTAGGCAGTTGGACATTTAAGGTTAAAGTTCAGGCTGAGGATTACAGGAGATAATGCACGTAAACATTTGGCACAGCACCTGGTTTCTAGAATGTTCTTAATACACATGATTTAAAAAATATTTTTTTGTAGTTTAAATAATACTTATTCCCCTGGTGCTTTTCAATATGATGAAAAGACCAAGGGACTTGGAGCAGGAGACTTGGGTTTATGTCCTAGTTCAAAAGGAGTGTGACTTTAGACAAGCCTGAATGCCTCTGAGCTGCTGTTTCCCCCTCTGGGAAATGAAAATGTGAACACCTGTTTTTCCTCCATACAAGGCTGCTGTGAGCTTCAAATACAATGAGGGATGTGAAAATGCCTTGTAAGCTGAAAAGCATCTTTTCATGAGCAACCAACCATATGAAATTATATTTAATTCAGTTTCCCTCTGTACCTGACCTCTTAGGTCCCTATACTGTAAGACAACATTACAAAATAAGTTTCATTGTAGGGCACTGGGGTGTTCAATTTACAGGAATACTGAGTTCCAGATTCCTGAACCTCTGCTTTATGTAATCCAAACCAGGGCTCTCCAACAAACCTTTCTGCTGAAATGGAAATGTGTATCTATGCTGTGCAATGTGGTAGCCACTAGCCATTGTGGTTACTGAGCACTTGAAACATCACTAGTGTGACAAAGAAACATGGCATTTTAAAAAATATATGTTCTTATTAATTTCAGAGAGAGGGAAAGGGAGACAGATAGAGAGATAAAAACATTGATGAGAGAGAAACATTGACTGGCTGCCTCCTGCACACCCCCTACTGGGGATCGAGCCCACAACCTGGGCATGTGCCCTGACCGGGAATCGAACCAGGGACCTCTTGGTTCATGAGTCAATGCTCAACTAGTGAGCAAAATCAGCCAGCCTTTTTTAATTTTATTTTAATTAACTTAAGTGTAAATAGCCACATGTGGCTAGTGGCTACTGTATTGGACAGTACAAGTTCAAAAGCTTTACTTTTTCAGGGCCCTCATCTATAAAACAATGAGGTCTTTTCTAGTTCTATCTATACTTTTACACGCACAATTCAGGAATATATAAGCCAATTTGGATAAAATAAGGGCTGAATCCTGAATCACTTTTTTTAATCTTAAGTCAAAGATAATCCTAGATTTTCTCTAAGCTCATAGCTATTTATTTATCCAAACAATAACAAGACAAAGTAAAAGGCAATCCTGGAAGATGAAGTACTTAAGAAACATCCTTGCCCTGCCGGGCGTGGCTCAGCGGTTGAGCGTTGACCTGGGATCCAGGAGCTTGAGGTTCGATTCCCGGTCAGGGCACATGCCCGGGTTGCGGGCTCGGTCCCCAGTAGGGGGCGTGCAGGAGGCAGCCGATCAATGACTCTCTCATCATTGATGTTTCTATCCCTCTCTCTCGCTCCATTCCTCTCTCTGACATCAATAAAGACATATTTTTTTTAAAAGAAAGAAAGAAACACATTCTCCTGAGAGTTATATTTTGGTATCAGATAGACTTCTTGTTCCAAAGTTAACATCTCCATTTCTCATTAAGAAAAATTGCTAGGGACAAAAAGTTTGGAACTGAAGAAATAAACAAATGGCTACAGTGGGGAATTTTTATATGATGCTGACAGTTGCAAGGTCATAAGGGGTTTCCATGAGGAAGCTGGCACTAATTTTGTCTCTTTGCATAAGTACTATGTTGTTATTATTGGATATTTAGAACATTAGCTGAAGTGTATAGAGAAATAGAAAAGGACAGTAATGTGATTAAATTGTTTGAGGGGGAAAAATGAGAGCTCAGCAGAAAAGAAACCCAAGGCAACCAAAAGAACTAGAGACGAGAGATGGTGAGAGGTGAGAAAAGCTTTTGAAGGGGAAAAAAATAACAGAACTAAAATCAAGAAGACAGAGAGGAAACAGATTGGGGTAGGCGTGAGGCTCAGAGAAGCATTCCACATCCATTTGTGAAAGACACCGGGAGCTAAGCCTGCGTGTGTGTGTGTGTGTGTGTGTGTGTGTGTGTGTGTGTGTGTTGGGGGATGGGGGGCCTAAGGAAGACCAGAAAAAAATTAGCTTGGAAAGAAAGAGTGACAACTAGTGAGGACAAGGAGGGACAGCTGTCACCTCATTTAATTAAGAAATTATTAATGGAACAGACGGGCCAGCCACAATGAGCCTTTACTGATGAGATGCTACTAAAATTGCAGATAATAGCAACTGAAAAGTTATTGAGAGAGAAAGTGGTAAGAATGCTAATTTTATTGATAACATTTTACTGAGCACAATGCCTATAAATTTAAACATCACATAAAATAAATTCAAATGACTCTGGTTATTATCTAATTATGATTGCTTAAATAAATGTTTTTTTTAAAAAGCCCTTATTATTTTAAGTGATTATTCTTGTGTTCTGAATTCTCCTTTTAAGCAGTTAACTGTTCAATCCTATAGTCCTAGTGGAGGTAATATTCTGATGGCCATGTCCTTACTAAACCTGTATAGCTGTTGGGTCAGAAGAAGATAAATGGCAAACTCAGCTTCCAAATGTCTTTTTTCCCCTTTTCTGTTTATTTTTTCATGATAAGGATATTTAGCTTCTCTCTTCTAACCACCACCTTGTCTCTCTCCTTCCCCCACCAAATAGGCTTCCCTGACAGCATCTCCCTGCCTTCATCATAAGCAAACATGGCACCAACCCTGTTAGGCTAAATGTAATGCAGGTCATGTGGGAGCTCAGCCATGCAAGTTCGCTTCACAAAAACTGTCTGGATTAAGAGCCAAGAACCATAAACTGGTGGCTGTGACCATGTTGCTGACTGTGGCTGGGGGAGAGAAAGGCAGCGTTTTGCTCACCTGACTCTTCTGTGGGCAGTCAGTCCTGAAATTCGCACTCAGAGTAACGGCCTTGTGGTGGGTGGAAAGAAAAGACAAAGCCACTGATAAATTTGAAAATATCTTTATTTTTCCTAATAATACATGAATGTTGTAAATTATTCCAAAAAATAAATAAAATTAAAGCTCTTATCACCCTTCCTAAACAATCACTATTAAGAATTTGATACGTTTCCAGAAATCAACAAACATATCAACATAAATAGGATCTTATCTACGTAGTGTTCTCTAGCATTCTTTTTTAACTGAACTATAATGGCCATATTTCCATGTCAATATGCCACACTTCACTGAATGAAAGACACTTGTGACTGTAAGCTTATGTACCAGTAAGAATAAAAATGCTGCAGATTATAAACTGTAGGCTCTGTAGATTATAAAGCACATCTTAATTTCAGAGATTTTAAAAAATTAAAAAGTCATCTTATAAATGATGAAATACTCTGTTAAAAATTTCCTTAACCTTTTGACAGCTGCACAATATTCCATTGTATAGCCAGCCAATTACTCAACAAATCTCCCATTAGTAGACTTTTGTGTTGTTTCCAATATTTTCAAATTTTCACGAACTTTCTTAATGTACATCTTTGCATGCATTGTATTACTTCCTCGGGTTGAATTCCAGAAGTAGAATTGGTGGATTTCATAAGTGTGTCAATCCTGTTTATACCAGGTGATAGCGGCTTATGCTCCTACCTGTTATGTTTCAGTGTGCTGCTCCTCAGGTCCTCAGCACTGACATACCATCTACTTAAACCTACCCAAGAAAAACTGGACCCCAGCTAAGGAAAATCTGAAGCCGTACACCTCATTTGCCACCCACTATCATTTTTATCTTTCTTCTTGGTGTTTCCAAAATTCAAGAGACTTCAGGAACTTCAAATGATGATGTCCATAGATGATTCCCCAATAATGGACAAAGCCCTGATCCATTTATCTGCAGAGAGTCATCTTCACACAGGGCTGTATTCAGTGATCTGCTTTACTGCTCATCTTTCTAGCAATTAGGGGCAAGGCCTAAGGATCAGACTTTGGGCTGTGACTTAATAGGAAGAGCACCAATAAATTAGATTGGGGCTACTTTCCTGAACTCTTCTGCTCATTTGATCTGAAATCAGTGAACCCATACTGTGGGGATACAAAGATGAATAACTTATAATTCCTGCCCGAGGAACCTACAATCTAATCAGGGAGATGGGATACACTCAGATAAAGTTATACAACAACAGAAGACAAGATCATCGATTCCGTGAGACAGGATATGATTTAGTGTCAAATGTGCAGACATTAAGTCCAGAATTTGAATGAAATCTGGAGACTGAATGCCCTGTCCCTCTGAGAGGCACCAAAACCAATGCTAATGTGCCGTGACCCTCTGGAAGCACAAAGATGACACATGGTCGATTCCACTCTAGGCAGCATCTGTGTCCTGTACCGTCCCTCAGGAGTCTAAGACATCGACAAATGCTCGGTCTTTTCCTGGAGCACCAGAGGCCAGCTGTCCCAGGGTCCTGTGAGTCCTGGAGGGGAGGAGCCGGAACATTTGACTCCAGCCCCTCTTCAGGAGTGGCCCCGAGGGCAAGACGCAGAGCCCCGGGATCCTGAGAAAGTGGGAATTCAGCACATTTCCATGCCCACTGGTATAGAGAGTGAAGTCTTGTTCTTAAAACAAACTTCCTAGTTAATTCGTCATTCGCGTTTTGGGACATATGCCTCCCAAAGCAAATTTCTTGAGAGAGAGAAGTGGCTCTTTTATTTTATTGTTTTTGAAGCCGGATACTCATAGCTTTTAGGAGATCCACATCGTGTCCTGCTTCACGGCTCTGATTTAATCAGGATGACAAGAAACAAAGGACTCATTGCTAATATTGAAAGAGTGCAAAAGCCCCAGCCCCAGGCCCTCCAGGTCAGGGCAAATGACATGCAGGCTGTGAACCCATGGGAGGAACCTGGATGCTGAGTCAGGAGGGACACCTGGACCCCACTGGTGGATATGACTCAGAAATGTGGTCAGGATACTGGGGAGCGTTTTAGAATAAATGCAGGTTTGGACACACTTGGATCTCCTGAATCAGACTCTTGGGGTGGGTGAGGCGTTGTTTATCAAGAAATTCCAGCAGTGACTCAGATGTGCTCCTTTGGTTAAAAATCACTAAACTAGTTAATCTCTAGCAAGGAACTCTCAGCCTCATTTCTGATGTTTTAAGGCTTTTATGTAACAAAAAAATAAAGAAAAATAAAAATGAGGCTTTAAATCATTTAAATTATACATTTGAATCCCATAATTTGTGTTTACATTTAACCTAATAACACTTAATATAAAATTACAGTGCAATTGAATCTTGCAAGATAAATAAAGACTTATGAAAAATATTAATTCTTGGGGAACCATAAAGGCGATCTGATCCAAAAATGGAACACAAGTTTAAGGTTGTATGATGAATGGCTGCTTTCAGTCCTGTCACAGTAACTTTGAGACTGAAGATAGCACCTCATTTGGTGAAATGATTAAAGTATAAATTTGGCCCTCTTCATTAGTGGGAAGCCCAGGCCCTCGTCTTCCTGCCTCCTCTTCGTCACCTTCCCTCTCCCCCTCCCCTTCCCATGAAAGTCCTGCCATAAAAGTGCTGGGTTTGCTGTCATGATCAATGACCCCTTGGTCACACCGTTTCTAGGCTGACTACTTCCCCCCAGGGGAGAATTGTTAATGATAATATTAATAAGAGCAGCTAACATCTGCTGAGCTCTTACTATGTTTTAGGCTCTATGCTACAGGCCGAAAATAGATTTTTCCTTTCTATCCCTGGAATCCAGGTCCCAGAGAGTCTACAATTCAAGAGAAGTCGTCTGTTTTCCAGAACAGGCTCCATATTAACATATTACAAGTGTGAAATATGGTTCTTTCCTACTCTTTCAGCCAGTGTATTGGCTTTCACATAATTATCATCATTTTTCAGGATACTCGAGCACCATTCAGACCCCAAGTCCTTGACTTTGGGCACAGTCTTGTGATTTGGTGACCAAGAAATACATTGACCTGGAGAGGTAAGACTAGATATGTGAACAGAAACCTCTAAATGAAATGAAAATAAGAGGGTAATGGGAGAACTCACAAGTATGCACCCTGAAGGGTCACATCTCTGCCACCTGCTTCTCAGGTGGCCCCTTTTCTCCTTCCCATCTCGGAGCCGAGCAGTGGGTTATGTTCTCCTTCACCGATGTCTCATGTGAAAAGAGTCCCTCTGTTGCCAGAATTGCATCCCTAGCCATGTCCTTCGCGCCATCCCTCCCAAATTCCCCCCCAGACATTTTCACGTTTGTTACCCCTTCTCTGTCCCACAGCTTCTGTAGGGTTTTCTTCTTCAGTCCCACGTACCCTCAAGACTTCTCTTCCTTTGCGACGCTCTCTAGCCACTGACACAGCTTTCAACTTTCCACAACAACATTTCTTTTTTGGGGGGAAAGAGGATTCTCCAGTTACTCCCTCCACATCCTTGTCTCACCACCACCGCGCAATCCGGCTTCCGCGCACTGTGTTCCAACACGCCACGGGCCTCAGCACTGGCAACTTCCCTGACCTTGACCAAGTCCTTCCTTGGGGCCTCTCCACTGGGTTTGGGACACTCGGTTCCTAGGTCCTCGTGCCTTTCAAACTCACTTCCTCTTCCTAGTTTCTAAAATTAATGATTTTAAAAGATTCTGCCCATTTGTTCTCTATCTCCTCTCTAATCAACTTCATCTATTTTTCCCACTCATTGTAAACAAACCACAGCCCCAGCTTCCTTGGAGACATTTTCAGCTGAACATTTTTCTGAAAGTTCACACTCCACTTTCTAAAATCAAACTTATTAGTGTTCCCCACTAACTCAAACCTAAACCACTTTTCTTCTCTTAACTTCCCTATCTCTACTCATTCCTTGATCTAGTAACATGCTTTGACCTATCAACATCTCAAGGCAGAAACATCCGCTGGGCCTCCATCTGAGTGAAGATAGAGGAGGGGTGGGCTCTGCCCTGTCGTTCAGGGGCCAGGAAGAGAGAGGTCCTGCCACCTGCAGAGCACGGCTTCCAAGGAGGCCTCAGGCACTGACCTCCAGATGGCAGGAGACTCTTGTGGAGGATGATTCAGGCCATGTCGAGAGTGGTGTGCATCACCTTGTTCACTTTCCGATGGCTAGAACTTGGTCACGTGACCTAATTGCAAAGAAGGCTGGGTAATGTTATCCAGCTGTGTGTGCAGGAGACAGGTTATAGTCAGTAGTTAGCTGTCTTCCATTCTCCCTGTAACCTGTGTTCAAAGCCTTAAAGGAGTATCCCTTTTTTCTCTCCTCCCCTCCCCCTCCCCTCCCTTCCTCCTCTTCTCCCCCTCCCCTCTCCTTCATTCTCCTTCTTCCTTCTTCTACCCTTTTACCTTCCACTTAGTCTCCAGGTCTTGTTGATATTTTCTGTACAATAAACTACTTTTATCAGGTACCACCATCGTAACTCAGGCCGTTATAAGCTCTAACTGGGCAACCATTACGGTCTTCTCACTCAACTCTTCCCCCTTCTAATCTCGCACCTACTCAAGCAACATTTATTCAGCATTATATTCTAGGCACTGTGTTAAGCAACTGGGGAGAAATAAGGAAATTGATAGACCTTTTCCCTACATTTATCATCTCATGGGGAGTGTAGATGGATAAATGGCTCTTACCACATTGGATTATTACTTGTGGTGGGGAAGCGCAGGGTACAAGAGAAACATGGCAGGGGCCCAAACTCCTCTGACCACTCCACTTAAGAGGATACAACTATACTCTACTCATTGACCCAGTCATTGCCCTCATTGGTCCCTGGCCCACCATCCATTTATTTTCATCATTGTCCTTAATGCCACTTGAAATGATCATGTATATTTATGAGTTTGTTTGCTATTTTTGTGTCTTCTCTCAGAATGGAAGCTACACCAGGGGCAGAGACTATGAATAATTTGTCAGCAGTATATGCACAGGGTCCAGAAAAATGCTGACATATAGGAAGGGACCTAGTCTAGGGGTCAGATTAGGTTTCTGGAAGAAATGATCTTTAGGGTGAGGCCAGGAGTTAACCTTGTTTTCTGATGATCAGCAGGGAGGTGGGGTGGGAAGACCTATTATTCTAGGCTGAGAGAAGAGAAAGTGTGGCTGAAATTCAATGTTGGGAAGGGGAGAGCTGGGGATAGATGTATGAGCATGGCCTTGTAAAACTATGTTTGTGGGTTTAGATTTTCTCTTAAAACCAATGAGGAACCATGAAAGAGTTTTAAATAATGGAGCCACATTAGGATCCTAATTGAGTTTTAGATCCCTCTGCTGATCTTTGTAGACTAGATGGGAGGAAGGCAGGACTGAAGGCAGGATGACCTACGAGAGCACAAGACAGATCCTGGTGGCATGAGCCAGAGAGTATACCAATGCATTTCAGATTAATTTTTTAAAAGTATTAGCTCAAATGATATTATTCCCTCAAAAGTCTTCAAATGGTGAAGACTTAAAAAAATTGGACAATTGCTACATTTCTCAATTTCTGTTTTATCTTCCTTTCCAACTCAAGTCCTTCTTCCTCCTTGAAGCTTTCCATGATTTATCCCTGCTCTGAATTGTTGCAATATTTCCTATTTATCCGAGTCATTTGGCATGGATACCCTGTCCTGCATCTTAGTAATCTTTACATTCATCTCCAACCTTCCCCCAATAGATTGCTAACATTTTCGAGAAGTGACCTTTATATGTTATTTCATAAGAATGTGCTTATAGGAATGTAATTTGAACAAACTAATTCACACTAAGATGTTTGTCACTGATTATGACAGCTTCCCCCATGATAATAAAATTTTAAAAGAGAAAAAACATTCTTTGGGGAAGAAGAAATGTTTATTTTAGTCTCTCTGAAATCATATCTCCCTAGGATGTTCCAAAGTTACAAATCAATCTTCATGAGATTTCTGACACTCTTGGGAAGAGATGTTTGGGTGAAGGCACCCTAAGACACTACCTCTATGGGGACCTTGAAGCTTGCCCACCACACTTTGCAGGAAGCCAGTAGACCCTTTTTGCCTAAGGCACATTCAGATGCTGACCATCAGGCATCCCAGCAGGTCCAAAGTGACTCCAGGTAGCATGTGCCCTCTGTCTGGTCTTTTATTGACAGGGAAATAGGTTTTGTTTTGTTTTTTAATTTTTTTTAGGGGGAGGGGAAAGAGGGGTAGAGCATGCAAGAGAGAAAGAAACATCAATTTGTTGCTCCACTTATTTATTCATTCATTGGTTGCTTCTTATATGTGTCCTGACCAGAGATCGAACCTGCAACCCTGATGTATCGGGACGATGCTCTAATAAACTGAGTAACCCAGCCAGGGCCGGGAAATAAGCTTTAATTTCAGGTCATGTTGGAGGGCTGCCCCAGTCTGAAGAGGTTTCCTGTTAGAGATAGCCTTTCTCTTCCTATTTCCACACTCTAAACTTTAGGTCCATCAAGGCCAGACTTGCAATTTGGAGAGAGAAGAGCACTGGAGGGCCCAGGGGGTTTTAATTCTTAAGGACTTGTGTTTCCAGAAGGGAATGGGGAAGATTGAGGGGGGAGGGGCAGAATAATTGTCACCTAGGGAGCCAGTTATTCCAAAACTCAGAAGTAAAATTGGAAAAGCTCATTCATATCAACCAGTGTCTCCCCTTGTCAGGGCAGAATATACCAGCGATCATTGCTGCTGAGGCAAATTCTCAATGTTAAGACATCATGATTACCCCTCTATATGTCTTGCAATCCACACATAGGATTTCAGTGGTCTTCATCTGCTATTTTTCTTTTTCTTTTTTAATGACAATTAAAATAGCAGGCACTTATCTTTTTTTTTTTTAATCTTCACCCAAGGATATTTTTTCCATTGATTTTTAGAGAAAGTGTAAGGGAAAGAGGAGGGGATGAGAGAGAGAGAGGGAGAGAGAGAGACATTGATCTGTTGGCCCCCGAACTCACCCTGACCAGGGCTGGGATCAAACCTGCAACCAAGTTACGTGCCCTTGACCAGGAATCAAACCCATGACCCTTCGGTCCGAGGGCCAACACTCTAACCACGGAGCCAAACAGGTCAGCGTGGCACTTATCTTTTGTAGGATTTATTTTTTGGATTTGGTTTGCTCTCCTCATTCACACCATTCTTTTATTTTGATTAAAATGCCACCTTTGCATAAAAACTGTCTCTTCAGTGGCTCTTGAGACTGCAGTGTTAAATCATTGTGGCATTTGTTGGCTTTGGGTATAAAAAGATGAGCATGTGGCCGCTCAAGCGCTGGTACACAAGTACCGTTCACCAGTTTGTGCAAGAAGATCAACAAGAATATCACCCCTCCCCCCTCCTTTTTTCTTCACACAGTCAAATTGAAAATATGGTGACTGAAAACCAGAATTTATTGGATCGCCTATATCTCCTGATTTTTTGATAGTCAAAAACAACTTTCTTTCACTCAAAAAATCAAAAAACCCCCAAAAGAAAACAAAAAGGACAGCTAAACAAGCAACACCAGTATTGCTTTGAGGCAAATGACAATAGTTGATCAATCTGCTGATATTCTCTTTTCTTTTGCATTGCCTGCCTCTTTGGAAGGGGAGTTCATGGCAAATAGCTAGTGAAAAAAAAGAAAACCACAGGATTTTCATCAACCACAAACTGGGTAAGCTGCCCCTAGATAACAGAAAGTTGTCTGTTTTTATTTCTTGACACACTGTTGGACTGAAGGATGAAAGATGCTCGCACACTTCAAAGGAGGCAGTGGGCTTGCAGGTTCTCACGGATGCCCGGGAGGAGAAACGTGCACGTTCGTACACTGCGTGACCATTCCAGACATCAGAGTTTGCAGATTGTCATTGCTTTTGCTCTAAACCAAACCCTGAGAGGAGTGTGAACTTGATTCATGCAACAAAACAAGTTCTAATTCAGGGCGAGAGCCCGAGCCCCTCTCCTCCCAGCTCCCCTCCTGCATCGCTCCTCCGCATGCTTCCGATGCTATTGAAATGATTCAGAGCTGAAACTGGCCTGTTATTTTTATCACTCAGTCCCCAAAGTAAAATGTTTGGCTAATTCGGCTCTTATTCCCAACCCCCCCATATTTAGACATGGAAGAGGAAAGACAGAAAGAAATGCTTAGGCCAATTAGTCTGAAAACAAAGCTTAGAAAAAAAGTGGAAAGAGAAGGGAAGGGAGAAGCCAGCAGAAAAGATGCGTCTAGACAATTCCCCTTTGTTTTCAGAAGCCCCCCCGCCTGCCCGCCCTCCTCTCTTAGGACTGTGTCTTCCTTCACTCGTATTAATTTTTCTCTGCAGCTCATCTCTCAGCCCTCAGGTAAGGAAAGAAGAGAGGCAGCGCCTTGGCTCTGGAGGCAGCGGCTCCTGGCAGCCCAGACCTGCAGGGCGCTCAGCAGCCAGAGACCAGCAGGCACCCAGCAGGCACCCAGCAGGCACCCAGCAGGCACCCAGCAGGCACCCAGGCCGCCCTCCCCAAGTAGCAGGTTTTCTCATCCCTCAAGCACCCCAAGGGAGATTAATAGTCGCCCTCAGCTTTGAGCGTTTGTTTTTTCCCCTGTGTCCTGGACACATTGAAAATATCAATTTTAGTGCCTCTAAGCAGAAGGAACAGCCCCAAAGGTTAAGGCAGGAAGTGGACAGTATTGTTAAACACGCGCTGCTGCGAAGCCTCCGTAAGTGCCCTTTGGATCGCCGGGCCTTCCCAGTGTGGCACCGGCTGCAACTGTTCCCAGAGGGTTCCAAGAGGGGCCTTGAAATGAACGTACTTTCAAATCTGTGTCTTGACACTTGTTATTTGCATGACCTTGATCAAGTTGCTGAAACTCTCTCAGCCTCGGTCCCCTCATCTAGAAAATGGAGGTAATGATAACCCCTGCCTCAGAATGCTTCGAGAGCTTTAGATGAGCTAATGTGGGGAACGGGCTTAATCTAGCACTGGCTGCACGTAAGGACACTGCAAACTGGTGAGCGGCGAGAGAGACGCTATTATGATTGTTGTGGATGTATATTAATTTTAATTATTGGTGAGATGGCCTGAAATCTTAATAAAGGTGTAAGCTGTATCTGTATCTAATGAGGACTCGCAGAAAGGAACAGAATGGGCTGCGATACCAGGGCCAAATCAGGAAAACAGAAACCATTCTAAGGATTTTAAACAGAGGGAATTAAATACAAGAACTGACTATGTAGGTGGTAGAAGAATGAGAAGCCAAAAGGGGGGTAGTGAAGCAACCCAGAGATTAACAACAGCAAGAAGCTGCCGCCTAAGACTGAAGAAGTACAGGGAAGAGGTGATGTTATAGACATCAGAAGCCAGGGACCACCTGGTAAGAGCTGGGACCTCAAAGGGAGGGGCGTAAGCCACAGAGGAGTTCAACCACTGTGGTTAACTGTCACCTGAAGCAGAGAGGGAGAACTTCCTAGCGTGGCCCTTCCTCCTGCCACCTGCTCCCCACCCCCTACCTCCACCCACATTGACTGACCTTGGCCAGCAGCCTGTGGATGACGCTGTCTGGAAACGTAGTCTGCAGGGTCATTGATGGCTACAGAATCAGCGGAGATGGACTCCAACCTTGGAGGAAGATGAGCTCTTCATACCTTCGAGGTTGAATAAGAAACTGCTTGACATTGACAAGAAGCCATTGAGATTCTGGGACTCAGATTTTAGCTGGAATACCTAAAGATCAAGAAGTTTGGAGCCAGGTGATTATTTTGTTATGAACGAAGCTGAGGCATGTTAGAGACAGGGAAAGGGAGGAGAGCTGACAATCCCGCAACTTTCGGGAAGCTTTCTAACATTTCTTCTTTTTTTCTCATCTAGAGAGCACTTATCCACAATCATTTCAATAACTTCCATCAAAAAAATCTCCATTATTATTTATCAATGCCTGTTGATCAAATGGCTATTTACCATGGGGAGAAAATGACTTTGCCATCATGAAGAGCTAACAGTGATTCTTTGGCGCAGTAAAGAATGCAAAGGGGGGCTGGCCGGGCGTGGCTTGGCTGTTGAGCTTCGACCTATGATCCAGAAGATCACGGTTTGATTCCCAGTCAGGGCACATGACCCTGGTTGTGGGCTTGATCCCCAGTGAGGGGCCTACAGGAGGCAGCCCATCAATGACTCTCTCATCATTGATTTTTTTCTCTCTCCCTCTCCCCTCCTCTCTCTGAAATCAATAAAGATATATTAAAAAAAAAAAAAAGAAAAGAAAAGAATGCAAAGGGGAAAGAAAAATTGTTAGTGTCTTTGCTTTCTGCACAGTTGCTTTCAAGTTGAGGGATGCCCCTTTGAAAATATGTCAATCTAAAATATGAGAGAGGGCACTAGATAAAGATTCAATCTGATACATGCTGTAAATGTTCAACTAGCACCTTGGCTCCATCTCTCTGTCCTAGACCATAACACTTGCTTCTTATAAAGTGCCAGGCTCTGGCTCCCTTCCCAGCACAGAATGGGCTCCCTAGCCATTTCATTACCAGAAATTACAATGATCATCTGCCTAACTGGGAATAGCATTATCTGAAACACAATTATAAGTAAACTGAAAGTCTAGGTAGCCCAGTGATGACTAATCAGAAATATTACTGGCTGGCACATCACACCAGATCATATCTCAGGATCATCACAGGTTGTTTACATTTTCACAAGCACTTCGATGATCATTAATGTGGTTGGAAGGAATAAAGCTGTTATTAAAATCTTCAACTTAGGTATCAAGAAATTAAAGTGCACAAAGGTCCAGGGACATCAAGATCAAAGGCCCTGGCCAAAACAGTTTCTAAACTCCCACGTACACAACAATGAATCGGTCTGGTGTGATTCCAAGTCTGGAATTCCCACCCTGTGGCAGTGGGAAGAAAATAACCCTGAAAAATGGGACTTCTCAGGGCTACAATAGTACACACTAATTTCATAAGGTGGCAGAGCACATGGTCTGGGAGAAGGAAGCTGCAGGAATTTCCCAGAAGACAGAAAGCACTGGAGTATGGCTTTATTTGCAGCTGGAAATAAGTGTAGGAAAAATCACCTCCATATGAGTTAGTTATAGGGACCTCAAGGTCAAGGCCAAGCCTCTACCAAGGCCAAGTCTCTCCTCTCAAAGGAAAAACAAACAAGCCAAAAAAAGGGGCCACAGATTTGTTTGCCACAATGGAAGAGAATGTTCCGGAGTGTGTCGTGTGTTTAGCCTTGCAATAATGCAGTCACATGACAGCAGAACCATTCCGTGTTGTTCCAAGTCTGAACTTTTGGCTAAAGCATGGTTCAGGCTAACCCAAGAGGCTGAGGACCAGGAGGTGAGGGAGGAGAGCCAGCTGCCATACCTCGTGTAGCCCAGATGAGAAGAATTAAGGCCCTTGACCATCCGTGGTCCGATCCACTCCGGAGTCTCTGCCTCCGAACTGCAGGGCTCATCAGAAGAGGTGGAAACAGGACTGTGTAGCAGAGTCCACCAGGAGCATCCACTGGGAACATTTCTGGAGCTGCCTAAGGACAGCCTGGTGGCTGGTAAGTCAAGCCATCCCAGTCACCAGTAGGGGTAAAGAAGAATAAAATGAAGATTTAGTTTGTATCGGCCCTCCCCGTGCATAAAATATAAGAGTGTCCCCAAATGAATTGCAGTCTTTTTGAAAATGAAGCTCTAGAAAAAAGAGCAAATATTGACACTTCGATAATGTTTGCCCAGCACTCAGTGAGCTGTATACAGCACTCAGGGTATCTCTGTTACTGGAATCAATTAGGAAAACGGAGAATTTATATCCTCCAATGAGAAATGTATGGTAGGGGCTGACATTACAGATAACGTCAGCTCTGCAAATCATCTCTGAAGTCACAGGTCTACCTGACACTGTCATCGATGCTTAGGGAATCTGTCTGAGAACACAGATCTTACTGCAGTAAGATCCGGCTGCTCTTATCAGACACTGTCTCCTCCAATGTGCAACTTCCATACCTGCAACTTACTCTTCTCATTTATTCATTTGTTCTAGAGATTTGTTGAGAACCTACCTTGTGCTAGCACTGTTTTAGAATGGAAGGAATCTCTGGTTCCTGTGTGTGTGTGTAAAGTAAGATATTTTCATATAAAAATGAAAATGAACAAGTCATGTGAAAATTTGAGTAAAGAGCATTCATTCCACTTAGGGGCTCGACAAATGCAAAGGCCCTGAGGTGTATTCAACTGCCTTCCCTTTACTCTCCTGGGATCTTTAGCAGTTCTTCAGTCTCTGATTGCTTCTCAGACTGGTTGCTCCTTGTTTCCTTTATCCTCAACTTCATCTTTCCTCCCTCCTTCCCTCCCTCCCTCCTTCCCTTCTTCCTTCCCCCCCTCCTTCCCTCCCTCCCTCCTTTCCTTCCCTCCTTTTATCTTATTAGTTATACTGTCGGAGGTCTTTGAAGGAAGTCTTAGAGCCATGAAGATCTTACACCGTAGACACTTTTCAAGAAGACTTTTGTTGTTGCTGTTGTTCAGATGCCTCTTCTCTTCCCCAAAAAATATTAATTTCCTTGAAATAAAGACACACTCAAGTGTCTTCGAGTCTTGTGCATTCCCCAAAGTGCCCAGTATAACGGGCATATAGAAGAGACAATAAATACATGTGGGCTCTAACTAAAATGCTCACAGCTGGAGAAGGTTGTTGAGATCAGTTTGCCCGCCCAGTATATTCTGTGACTATTCCTGATCTCCCTCCTTCTGCTTGTTATACGTATTCAGCTAATCTCCAGAGAAGGAAACATTTTAAGGTCCTCTAAGGAAGAAATCCTCAGATATTGCTAATGTTTTGGGCTCAGCCGTGTTTGGGGTATCAGTTGTCATCCTGTGAAGTAAGTGATAACATTTTTATTAATAAAGGCAGTCCGGCAACACGTAGTTTTTAGTCTATACGGTATAATTGGGTGGGTAAAGTTGAAAGATGACGTTCACTAGCTTCCCTTAACAGGAGGTGGTTCCAAAGAGCCATCTGATGATTTGTATTGTGAGTGGGAAAAGCCCCAGTCCTCAGCTCTTGGAGCCAGTGAAAATTTTGTTCTCAATGCTCCTCTTTTGAGAGAAAAAAGATTTCATGCCCCTGGGTGAGATGGAGGAAGGGTGGCGAACGTTGTTTCTCAGTCCTTGGATTTCAGGATCACAGCTTTGGCCACCTAACCTAAACCTAGCGTAGATGAAAAGGGTTTTTATAGCAGCAGGCAGGTGCCGTAGTGATAGGCCGGTTGCTAAGGATGTCATTATCACTCCGATTGCAGGAATCGGTGAGTTAATTGGCATGACCTCATTTACGTCCTAGGGGCCTCCCTGTTCACAAACCACAAAGGAGGCAAAAAGTTGATCTTTTTATAGTGTCAGGAGGCAGCACCTGTTAACATTTAACACAGCATTTGAAACAGGCTATAATACGAATTATTTATCTAGCTGTTGTTTTTTTCTCACCCCGTGTCCTTCCTTCTCTCTACTACATAGAATGAAGACCTGCCTTTCTTCAGTTTTTTTTTCATTGCTCTATTTTTCCCGTTTCCTCTAGAGGAAGGAGGAAAATTTTCCCCCCTGAATATCAGCCATTAAACTGAAGAAGGCTCGAGGAAATGAACTGAAATGTCTTGTAGGAAGAAAAATGGCACTGCGAAGATGGAAAAAAGCTCAGGATAATGGAGATTGATCGCCCGATCTATCTATGGCCTCAAATAAAACTGATTGAATTTAACATGTTAGGTTACAGTTAAAAAGCTTAGTTGTTTCAGTTCGGGTAATATAGTTTCAGGTTTTCATAGGGAGCCGTTTATTTATTTTTGCATTTGTGAGTCATTTAGTCATTCCCCTGTGAGTGAGAATACATTTATTTTCCAACTCCCTGCTGTTAGGCGTTCTATTAATACCACACTAGTTGAAATAAATGGAGCAGTAGAAACTGTTTCGTGGTGAATTTGTTTTTCAGAATTTTTTTTTTGATACTGCTATTTTGGTAAGTTGGCTTTCTAACCTCTCCGGTGGTTTAGAGTCTTAACTTCTCAACCTTTCCCTCTCTAGCTTCACTTTTGATTGTTGCTTTTGCCTCAGTATTGACAACTTGAAGGCCAAGGGAAACCTTATAGCCCAAGAAATGCGTGCTAAAGACCGGGTGTATGGTAAACAAATTCTAACCAAGCAATAGGATTGTCAAAAATTATGCACAAAGCGACAGTGCTTTAAACACAAGTTTTCTCTCCAAGCTTTTGAACTCTACCCAAAAAGGAAAATACAACCTAATACAGGGAAATTGGTTCTACATATAAGGAAGTGGCCAAAGTCCTGTTTTCAGGATTCTAAAGGGGATTTTCAAATGTACTTTACTGTGAAAGCACAATAAGGTTTGCTCATGTGCCTTTGCAGTAAAGCTGAACAAAGATAACGGACTTGTTATTCTGAGCAGCTAATTACTGTCAGTAATTGTTGTTTGTAATGAACACTGATGCGGGATAAAGGCAGGCTTGGGGTGGCTGGAGGGAGGCTCCATCCGCTGAGTTTTAAACCAAGTCCAGCCCCTCGGAGGCTGATCCGAAGGAGCGGCAGGAGTGCTCCTTTGGGGACACATTCAGAAAAGCCCCAAAGGGGCATTGGAGGAAAGCACGTGCATCTGCACACTTTCCGGCATTTGCAAAGGTCGGGCAAATAATCGAATCACTCTTCCTGGGCTTTCGTTTCTTCCACTGCACTGACGAGGAGGGGGGAGGGGAGATGCATGAAGAGGGGGTGGTAGGTGGTCTGTCCTCGTGCCGGGGAGGGGGAGGGGCTGGCCAAGGACACTCCATTCCATTCACTACTCGCAGGGAAGCCTTGGGAAAGAACAAAGAAAGAATGACAAGGAAGGAAACGGGCATGCTGGACACGAGCGTTCGCAAATACACACACGCAGCACTTCCAACAGGGATTCGATAGGAACAAGGATAATTTATGCCTTAGGCTTCAAACACCCAGAGGAAACCAGCCCAGACGTGGATGCGGGGAGGGAGACAGGATGAAGGTGGTCCCTTGCATTTCTAAGCGATAGGCCACTCTCTCAGATCTTAAGTTATACCTATGGCCGGATAGGCATAAAAGGGGTATCACCTGAAACTGACCAATGAGGAAACTGGGGCTCAGAAAAACCAAAGTGAATCCTCTAGGGACCCAGATCCACTACTACAGCTCAGATATTCAGGGACGTAGGGAGGACAGCTCAGGCCTGCCTGGTGAGCTGGCTTCAGTAGCTAAAAGCAGCTCATTGGAGGGAGTAGGAGAGATCAGAAGCCCTCACGGCCCCCTTCAATCTATTTCATAATGAGACTCACATCTTGACAAGGCTCTGGATTGTGTCTTATTTCTTTCACTTGTTTTATGAAACCAATAAAGCCAATGAAGCATTTTACTGGCAGTTCCGGTGTATTCTAATTGGCCTGTATTTGGAATTCCCGTTACAGCCAGGGAGAAAGCAGCCACTCCAATTCCCTGAAGATAACTCAGGGGTAGACCGCTGAGGAGGAAAGAGGAATGGGGTAGAGACTTAACTTTCTAGAGCCACTTTCTTTGATTTGGGGGGAAGCTCTGCCACCAATTTCCTGCCTACATTCCTAAAATTTTTCACCAAGGTCCCTCCTCCACTCTCATTTTCATCAATGTACGTGAAATTTCCCAAGATCGCCTTTCAGGGCCTACCTCATCCAGACGTGAGCCATCCCCTGAGACAGGTCCCAGTCACATTCCACCTCTGTCCATGGCCAGGCTGGCTGCTGGCTGGGAGAACTGGAGTTCTAGTGTTTTCCCATCCCAGCCTCCCCCAAGGTTAGTTAATGAAACTGAAAAGGAGCTCGCTGCCTCTGCTGCCCAGGGCCATGGTGACTCTGCATTATGCTGAGGACAATAAGGGTAGTGTTTGCTGGCCGTGGCTCTGGCAAGCAAATGCCACTGAATACATTTGGAAGTAGCAGGCCTACTTGGACACTAATATCAATTGGAAAAGGAAGAAAGAACGTAGAAGAGCTTTATTTCTTACACTCAGTGTGCAGCGTCTGAACTTGGACCCAGGCTCACATCTGAGCTAAAGTAGATTTTGAATCTTGGTCAAGTTATTCCACCTCCTTTGTGCCTCGGTTTTCTTATCTGTAAAAAAAACAAAACAAGAACAAAACAGAAAACAACAACCACAAAGCACACATAGAATTAGTACCTAATTTACAAGTTTATTATGAGGATTCAATTATATTATTTGCGCGAAGCAATTAGCACAGAGTTTGAAACATAATTAGTACTTGCCAAAGTCAGTTTAACAAGCTTTTCTCCCTACATGTTTCCTGTATCTCAATTTGTAGAACTTGATTACATAATACCTTATGGGTAGAGTCATCTTGAGGAAATAAGCAGAAAAAGATTTAACTTTTGACTTTTGTATTTTGTTGTTGTCGATGTGTTTTCTAAATACCACCCCCTGAGGCAGTGAGAGAAACTTTTATAAAGTCTTATGAATGTTGACTTTCCTATTCAGCTCAACCTTACGATTTGATACAATCAAATGTACCACCTTGTGAACGATGGGTTTGTCATAACTACATAAAGTGCCCATGTAGTTCTCACATATTTTTTATGTTTATCAATCATTGTGGTCAACATGAGTGTACTCCGTTTTGGTGGGGTGTGGAGACGTCCGGCCTCGATTTAGACATGGCTCCATTTACCGCAGGAAGTTAGAGCAAGCGTGGGGCACCCCGCCTGCTTGTGGGTGTCTGGGCAGATTTTTCAGGGATAGTCCAGCTGTCGAGATAGGAAACAAGCCCCTTTTGATTGGCGGGTGGCAGGTAGCGTCCCAGGCATTTGCCATGACTGGAGGATCATCACCCACACCCTGAGAGGGTGGAGCCAGGAGCAGGGAATTCAAAGTATTGGGAAATCCTGGTAGGTGAGCAAGATCAGGATGTCTTTGGAGAGACAGCAGGGCCACAGACCCTGGGTTTCTTACCAGGACAATGGGTTAAGATTGTAGAAAGAGTCTGGTGTGGGTCCTAGTTCCTGAGAAACTAAATACTAGGCAAGTTATCAAGACAAGGGCTTCAGGCCTGAGGTTAGTACTGGAGAGCCAGCAAGGACTAGATCTGACAACATAGCAGCAAAAATAGCACCCACATCTATATGCTTTAGCTGTGTTCATTAATCCTTACAATAAGCCCATGGGTCGGGTACTGTTATCATCATGCCCATTTTTCGGAGAAGGAAACTGAGGTTTAGAGAGTAACTTGCCCAAGAACACACAACAAGTAGCAGATTAGGACCCAGGCTGTTCAGCTCCAGCGCCCATACTCAACCACTGCAAGCAAACAGCCCCTCAAATCTGTTTCTTTTTAAAGGGGTATAAGGTCCGAGACTTTAGCCAGGGCTGAGCCTGCAGGTGAGTTTGGAGAGACCCCAAGCAATGGCATTGGTGGGACCCAGGGTTAGGCTTGGCCTGATACTATGTCCCATTGTCCTTTAGTAGAAAGCATCCTAGCTCTCCCCAATAAATGGCAGTTTATATTCCAGTTGAGCGTTTCCTCTGCTCCACTTCAGACTTAAGAATTTTGGGTCAGTCCTCAGTCCTTTCTAACCTAGAGATTCCCCCAGGAAACCAGATAATTTCTGGCACTGATCTGTAGAATTTAAGGCTGCTCTAGTAGCCTCAGAGATCCATCTGCCATGTGGTCAGACCATACTGGAATTCAAGAGAGAACGTGAGCAGTTTTTGTCTGCTTTCCAATGCATAAATCTTTTTTCTTTTTTTTTTTAAAAGAGAACTTGAATTTATTGAGGCCCTATTATGGGCTTTATATAAATAATTGCTTTTAATATTTATAATGAATTAGTTTCCCAAGACTGCTGTAACAAAGTACCATAATGTGGGTGGCTTAGAACAATAGAAATTTGTTGTCTCACAGTTCTGGAAGCTGGAAGTCTGAAATCAAGACGATGGCAGGGCTGTGCTCCCTCTGACACCTGTGGGAAAGGATAACTCCTTGCTTCTTTCTAGCTCCTAGTGACTTGCCAGCAATCTTTGGCCTTCCTTGGCTTGTAGATTCATCACTCCAAATCTCCGTCCCACATGGTGTTGTCTCTGTGTCTCTTCACAGTCTTCCACTGTGTATGTCTCTGTGTGTCCAAATTTCCCCCTTGTATAAGGGCACCAGTCATATTGAATTAGAGCCAGTTCTAATGACCTCATCTTAACTTGATTACATCTGCAAAGACTCTTTTTGCAAATAAAATTACATTCTGAGGGTCTGAGGGTTACAAGTTTGGGAGGGAGAACATACAACCCTTTTCAATTGGGACCCCCCTCCTCTCTTGTGCAGATGAGGAAAATGAAGCTCAAGGTCATGCAGCTAGTAAGCGATGGAGACCAAGAATCAAATCTAATCTAATTCCAAGGTCTGCTTTCTTTCTACCCACATCATGCTTCCTTCTCAGGAGAGCAAGCAGTTTGCTTGGCTCCTGAAGTGACACAGGATACCATTTAAGGACCAATATGTTTCCTTACGACGTTTCAATCTTGCTAGTGACCTGGAAAGTCTGGTGCCTACTCAATGCTGGTTCTTTGGACAAGCCTCTTGGCCTTGCTGCTGAATAAACATGATGTACACCCCATGTTATCAAGGGGACTCCTAGAGAATACGTGCTGGGTACCTCTAAAGGTAGATGTTACATCCCGAGAGGTCTCCACTGCTCAGGAGAGTTTCTCACCCTGTATAAATAGCAGATGTCTTATGATATGTTTTACCCTGGAAAGATTTACTTGTTGTACAAAGAGTCAGAAACTTGGATCTTGCTTTGGTACCTGATGCCTCAAAATGAAATGTGTGGCCTGGGGCAACTCAATTAACCTCCCAGCCTCGATACCTGGAAACTGGAAGCAGGGATGGCCAGATCCTTGGAGGCATCATTTGAACTGCTTCAGAAATGGCTGGAAGACTTTGGCAAATGGAAATGCTACATTGACAGCAAAAGAATTGACTGAAAATAATTAGTATTTATAGGATCCATTCTTAGGGATCCCAAATTTCTCATGGCTGATCTCCATTCCCAAGCCTCAGGAATTGGAAGAATTGGCCTGGAATGTTGTTAAAATTTAACTCCCGCCCTCCCCCCCATTTCCTTACCATTCTGTTTTCAGCTAGAATCACAGTTTGCGTTCTTGCTGAAAAGTGAACACTGGGTCAAGAGGGAGGTTTGGGATTATTAACTACCATTCATCTTCTGAAAGTGAATGTGCTTCTACATCAAATTCTTCTTTCAATTTTCTTCTTTGATTTAATGTCTGCAGTATCCAGTCTCCTCTCCTCTCGTCTTTCTGCCTCGTTCAAGTTATATAATTACGTTGTTTTCACTATCCCTTACTGTCTGGCTTATGGACACCCATGTAATTATCAGATTAGCTCCTATGTAAAATCCTTGCTTTTGGTTTTCCTTCCAATATGCTAAATATACGTCTAGTGGCAAAGAACTGGCAGTGGTACATTGAGCAGCCCAGAATAGAATGGAGCCAGATGTAAAAGGGTCTCATCTCATTTTTATTAGAACATGAGCAAGAGCTGAAGAGACTCTTACACTGAAGATCTGCTTGGAAGAGAATCACCCATCGCACGTCGTAGCACTGTTTTGCAACATGGGTCCCCTTTATCTTCATTAATAAACAGCACATTTACAGGTTCCACATAAAGAGGGCAATGCCATCTCATTACACTAATTGTTTCCTATAATGAGTAGGAATATGACTAATTAAAATTATTGGAGGTGCCACCTTTGATGTTTGGTCAGAACTTTTACTTGCTTAGGGTTCATGCCTTTCTCAGCGTCTCTATTTGTTTTAAAAGAAGACAGAGAGATTTGGAACTGCCTGACTTGTGTAGGAATGTTCTTAGCCTGCGTATTTCCTGGCAATCAGCTCTCTGGTTAGAAATATGGAGTTATTTGATATATACTGAGTCCTTACATGATGGTCACTTGTTGGGAACAAAGAGAAAAGTTAACTTACACAAATACTGTTGTTCAATCGCTCATCTTCGGCTAATTTGTTTCAAAACCAGTAGAATAACTCTCCATCCAGATCAGCACTATCCCATTGCTGCGTATAAATGATTAATTAGCCAAGAGAATTTATGTGGCAATGTTTTCTTCAATTCTAGTTTGTTTTCTGCTGCTGAACTTCTGCAAGAACTTGAAAATGTACCTTCTGATTCATAGTACTTTTTAAAGCAGAGAAAATTGTTAGAGGAACTCCAACTGCTGTTTATTTATCATCGTAGGTATACAGAACTGAGACAGCTCACGAGACACCGTGAAATTTGCAAGGCCACTATTTTATTTTATTTCATCTTATTTTTTTTTGTTTCCACCTCGGTCCCCATCCTCCCCTCCCACCCCACCCCAAATTCCCATCAGCAACTTCTCGAGAGTGTTTTACGCAGGTTAGTCTAAGCCACCTTTCACTGTTCACTTCGTTCATTCCTTAGGGTTTATTTAGAAGAGTGGACTATGTCATGCATGTATGTTTTTTAAAGTTATGTAGATGGGAATGAGCTATAAATCCCATTCTCTTTCCTACTTTCCATCTAACACGGTGTTTTGACATCTATATAGTTTTGTCCTATAAATTCAGTTCATTGCTTCTTAGTCTTGCATATTATTCCAATACACACATATGCCATTTCTGACTTTTGCATACTTTGCTTATCCAACTCTCTGGTGGATCTCTAGTGGGTACCTAGATTCTCTAGTGGACACTTGATTGCTTTCGACTTTTTGTACCACCAATAATGCTACAACAGTCCTATATCACCATGTTTCCTTATGGATCTCTGAGCAAGAGATTCTTTAGAATATATTCCCAGGAGTAGGATTTCTGAGTTGTGAGGCATACACCTACTTCGTTTCACTTCCAGACTGCTATACAGAATGTTTACAGCAATTTATAATTTCACCACCAATGAGGGTAAAACCTCCCCATGTCCTTGCCAGCACTTTCTAATTTTTTGCCAGCCTGGTAGGTGTGAAACAGTATCTCATTTTTAAAAATTTGCATTTCTCTGATTACTGAGTATGTGTGTCTTTCATATACTTTGTAGCTGTTTCCATCTCCCCATCTGTCAATTGCCTGTTCATGCCCATTGCCCATGTTCTCTTCTTTTGGATTTCCTCTCTTTTTTCTTGCTTATTTGCAAAGTTCTTTACATATTTAGATATCAATGCCACATAACTTTTGTAAGCATCTTTTCCCAAATATTTTGCTAGTTTGTCTATGGAAAATGGAAGTTTTTATTTTAGATGTGGTCAAATCCACCAAATTTTTTCCATTAACAGATTTTCATTATCAATCCCTATGTAAAATCCTTGCTTGATATTTTTTCCTCAGCTTTGTTCATTCACTCTGCTATTCAACCTACCCACTGAGTTCTTGGTATTCTGAACTCTAGAAGCTCTCCAACTGGATGTTTTTAACTTCATATTCCCAATAGCCTGCTACCTCCAGGGTGCACTGGCCTGCCTTGAGGCAGCAGTGGGTGAGCAGGGGTCTGTCAAGACAGTGTTGGGGAGAGAAAGCTGTTCCTCAGTCATTCCCTTTTCTTGACCTGTGACCTGCTTTCCAAGGCCATTCTTACCACTTTTGGTCTTCCCAAGGGCTACTTGCGGTTAGAGGTAAATTATTAAGGTCTGTGTTCCTTTAGCTTCTTAAACGTTCATGTCACATTTCCAAGGTTGAGTTGCAGTGGGGAGACTGGGGCAGCCAATAATCTGTGCTGACTCACTGCCTTGTCCAGACTGTTAAGCACAAATCATTGTTTTGTTTTGTTTTGTTTTTAATTCTAGGACCTTCATTCAGTAATCTCATTAAGCTCTAAAAGTCTTTTTTTTCTACATGTAAATTGAGAGTGATAATTTTCTCAGTGTTATAGGAATCTTGGGAAAATTAAAATCCTAAGAGAATTATAAAATTATTTTACAATGTCTAAAAATGGTTCTAATTTTTTAAATTCCCATAAATCTTTTGCCCTAATGCTAAGACATTAGAAAAAGAGGTTTTGTTCTGGTTCTTGGTCTCATTTTCTTGTCAGGAGAAGTGATTCTGACCTAGGGGATCTTCCATGGGAAGCGTGTAAGTTATGGCTTATATGGGGACAGATAGACCTGGGTTTAAGTCACGGGTCTGCCATCTATCTACAGAGCCTAGCACAGTTTCTGGAAGATGATAAATCTTCAATAAATGTGTATTAAAAAAAACTACTTAGCACCTCTAAACCTCAGTTTTCTCCTCTTAAAAAATGGGGATAATAAATTTCTAACATAAAGCTTGGCAAAGAGTATGTGTTCAATAAATATTAGTTCCTTTTTCTACCTTTCCTTCCTGTGATCTCAGCCACTATGTTACCCAAGTAGCTTGCTATCTGAGCACCCAAGGAAATCTGTTCTAACTTGCTATTATTACCTCATAATATCACCTATATTAACTATTCTTATAACAGAGCAAGTAGGATGATTTCCTCTAGCTGTTATTCATACAATAATTTCCTAAAGAGTAAATTATGAATGAACTCAAATTACAAAATGCATCTTAGAGTCTGAATCAGGTTATAAGATACATTAAAGCTAATGAAATACTTAATTTGGAACAGGTTTTGGAATCTGCAAAGCTAAAGAATTGGCAGGGTCTGAGACAGAATTCAAAATTCATTTCATTCATAATTTTCAAATGTTGCCTTTTGAAGGGACACTTATGAAAAATGTCAGATGGAAATCTAACCTGGTCTTATTTTTTGCTAAGTGATATATCGTGTTTGCTTTTTACATCAGAATTGGCTTGGTTACTGGGACTATCATCCAGGGTACAGAATGCAAAAAGGCAAATACTGGAGAAGGTTGAATCATGACTCTTCTTTAAGAGATTTGGTGGCTAATTAAGAGATTCCACTGCATTTTTTTCCTCCCCCAGATGTTTCTAAAACAATATAAGGGAGAAATGAGAGCAAAGCCAGAACTATTTAAAAGCAAGTCATCCGCATCCTCGGCTCATTTAGATCTTGGTCTTAACATTATTGCTTCCAGTTCATCTTGGGGTCTTGAGATGGTGTATTAAAGCCTATGACTGCAAGCAAAAGGAATGAATTCTGACTAAATTAACAAAATGGGATTTGTTGTTGTTGTTGTTAATCCTCACCTGAGGATGTTTTTTCCACTGATTTTTAGAGAAAGTGGAAGGGAGGGAGGGAGGGGGGAGAGAGAGAAGAACATCAAATGTCGATGTGAGAGAAACACACGCACGCTCCCTGACCCTGGCCAGGGATGGAACCTGCAACCCAGGTACGTGCCCTTGACTGGGAATTGAACCCACGATGCTGTTATCACTTAGCCACACCAGCCAGGGCCAAAATGGGAATTTATAAAAGGTGAGAGTACCATTGAGGGAGTCTCACAGACTTGAAGGGAACACTGAGGAACTGAACTGACTAAAGGGGAAAAAAAGGAACCAGACTGCTTTAGAGTTCTCAGTTTCAAGATTTATTCAGTCATCTCACCAGCCTCTGCTGCCAGGATGGGTGCATGCCACCCTCAAGGTATTTTGGAGGGAAGCTCCAATTGAGCTGGCTTTGCTGATATTTCTATCACTAATCTAGGGGAAGGTGAGGAGCCTTCATTTACAGTTCCACCCAGACTGCATACCTTTGGGTAGATATGCTTTCCCGAAAGGAAACTGGGATTTCGTTACCAAAAGACAATGAGATTCTGAATAATCAAAAATAGAACAATTATCCACTATATATTATTCCAAAAGCTTCTCGATGAGTCCATTCATAAATTTAAAATTCAAATGTTAACAAGTCATGACTTAAATTTAGTGTTCTCTTATTTGAACTATTGGGAATAATTTGAGGAAATGCCATCGTCTTTATAGATTGGATTCAAGATGGGAGTAATTTCCCTAAAGAATAATTTCAGGTGGAGATAAAGGGTAGCAGTTGTGGTGGGCAAGTTGACCTGCTGGGCTTGCCTGCTAACCTACTTTATAATCAACCCTGAGTAATTCAATTTACTCAGTCTTGCAAATCATTAAAAAATAGATAAATAAATAAGCCTGCAAAAATTCTGTTGGGCCTGCAAAATGTGCTTGTCTGTCATCCGTATTGCCAGTATTCTTCTGGATCCCTGTGGCGTCTCTCATGAACACACTAAGAACAAACGGGCTCTGATCTACTCACACTTTCTTGAACATCTGTCCTACATGGCTTCCAGGGGACCAACCGCTCTACCAATACACACCCCTAACAAACAGAATTGGGGGACATGTAGAGGGAGGTAATTGTTTTCTCATGAGGCTTAACATAATTTCCACCCAGAGCATGTGGCAGGAGGTGATTTTTGCAAATAAATTAACCTCTGTGCTCTTTAAGGTCAATAATACTTTCCCATTTTACTGGGGAATTTGCATTATTGACTGTCTTGTGTCTGCAATCCCTAGAAGCTAAGTTAAAGAAATTAATTTTTTTGAAGTAGTTTTTTTTTTTTAAAAGAACTTGTTTATATCTTTCTAACAATTAATATTTTGCTAGTATTAATTCATCCTTGACCATTTTGCAAAACGAGACAATGTGTAAAATCACTAATCCCACTTCCCAGTTAGGCACCAAGAAGGAATGTCTCTGATTATGAAAACATGAATATTTACAAATATTCATAGAACTTTCTAGCACAAACTGGCCCAGCATAGGATATACGAAGTGTCCTCTAGTTCACCATCTACATTTCCCTGGCAGCTAATTTCTAAGACTGGGGAGTGGCCCGTTTGAACTAACTGTTCCTTTCAAATCAAACTGAAATACTTAGAGCACTCTGAAAGGAGGAAATAAATGATCCGACACCTTAGTGTTTATCTGAGAGCCTTGATACCTATCTAACTCAAGACAAACATATTTTAGAAGACCATGTTTGAACTCTATTAAAACAAACAAACAGCAACAACAAAATATCTTCACAAGGAGTTAAAAGAGCATGGTGATGCAGAGCAAGAAGGGGGAGGCCTGGAATTCCAGATCAAAATTCCAGCTCTGCCTCTTGCTAGCTGTGAGCAAATTACCTGTTTCCTCTTAAAGCTTCAGTTTCCTCATCTATAAAATAAGGAAGGTAAAAAAAATAAAATAAAAAAAAATAAGGAAGGTACATACATAGTGCATTTTTTGCAGTAAAAATGAGATAAGGCTAATGTATGTAATGAACTTGTGAGCGCCCTGCGTACAATATGAATTCAATAAATGATAGCTATTAGACAAGAGAACAAGCTAGTGTGCAGATGAAAATGCTTTGGGATTTCATACCTATTTGCTCTTTTACAGGAAGTAGGTCACCAAGTTACTTTTCTTTTGGTGAAGAGCAGATGGGTTCAAAATAAATTTCTAGTTCATCAAACACCCCAAGACAACTCTTTAGGAGAGGGAGGTCTTTGCCCTCCTTTGCAAGGTTAGTCTCTTTTCATTTTTTTCTCCAAATTCCTCCCCACTTCCACACCCCATCTCCTTTATATTTTTAGATACTCTATAGCTTTTCCCTATAGCCTGTGTTTTATGCTTTCTTTTCCACCCATGCAAGAAAGATAGCTTATTTGGTGATATTTCTCATTCACTAAAGTAAGTGCTAGGTCTAACAGCTATAGGGTCTGAGGAGGTGACATTCCTCCCACCAGGAGAGACAATGGCTAATAGGCATTATGCTAACTTTAAGTATAGATTATTATTATTATTGAGCTTATGCCACGTTGGCTGTGTGCCCAGCGTGTCCTTGCTAACTCAGGGTCACAAAAAAGACTAATTTTCTGCCACAACTCAATAAGACATGGGGTCTGCATGATTAATATGGCCTTAGCATTTGGAATCCTGAAATAATGGCACTCCAAATTAAATTAAAAATGGACTAGATTGCTTTTCAGTCAGAAGAATTGCTATTACCCTGTACCTTTCTTGTTGCTCCTTTCCAAAGTCTTCATTTACTTCATTGCTGCTGGATCTGATAACATCTGTCCTCTTGTTTGGAGGAATTTTAGATGCTTACAGACTAATGAATTAATGGAGGGAGGTCAGAGAAACAGAGAAAATGAGGGAGTTTAAATATGTAGGTACACACATCCCTAACAGAGTGTGCTGCTGTGGCAGACACTTTCTTTGATCAAACCAGAGCAGAATTTTTTGTTCAGTAGTCACTTTCTGGGTGAATGTGTTTAGTCAGGACGTGAGACCACTGGCCCTTGGATAACTCAGCTCCTTCGCCCCAGAGTGACCACCGTGCCCACACAGACCATTTTGATCATTAAATTCCCAGAAAACCTGTTCTGAATCACCCAATAATTGACTAAATTTGTATCTGGATGCCGTTGCTGCCGAGAATAAAGCGCCATACCACAGCGCTTTCCGTTTCACGTGGTTTTATCACCGCATTGGACTGCCAGGGACCTGGGCCATCCCAGGGGCAATGCTTTTCAATTCAATTAACCTGCAGACATTCGGCTTCAAGAGTCATAAGTAATGGACAAATACTCCCCTTTCCCTTATTTGTCTCTCACGGAGAATTACAACTACTAATAATATAATAATAGAAATCCAAACTCAAGTTACACAGCCAGGGAGGCGGTCAGACAATGAGGAGGGGGCAGAGAGCAGCTGCAGAGGGTTAGCTGGGCCGCTGTGCACCAGCTGCAGTGGGACAGGGTTCTTTGCTCTACACTGCTAACCTGGGGGCGGGGAAGGGGGAATTACCTACTTGCCTGGGTAGGATTTCAGGAGCCTCGGGAAGGAAACCCTGCTCAGCACAGCCTCCTTATTAACCAGCACACTGAGCCTTTAACTAGAAACAAAGCCATTCTTTCTATTGTTACATAAAAGGCTTGGAATGTGAAATCTCCCCCGTGAGGCAGGGGATGATGTAAGCTCATGAACAATGAGAGGCAAATGACTGATGTCACATCCTTTCCTGGGAGCTGATTCTGATGATGAAAAGAGAGGAGAAAAGCCTGGGCTTGAAGAGGGACGGGAAGGAAAGCAGAGTCCAAGGTTTGTCATACTTCACAGTTTCACCTAAGGCTGTTTTGTTGGTGAAATATCATCTCTTCATCAAGAAGGCTGCTGGTATGCAGTAAGTTTTTACCGCGTGCCAGGTTCTGTGAGAGGTACTTTCCCACAAGCGTCTGTCATAATTATCACAGCCCTGCTGCAAGATGGGAGTCTTATTCCCCCTCGCTAGAGAAGAAACTGAGGCTGGTATGGAGAAATTCATTCATTCAAGACCACCTGGCTTCTAAACCCAGAGCAAGGGTAGGAATCAAGGTCAGCCGGATTCCAAAACCCACAGGCTTTTTACTTCCACTGTGATAGCTCGTAACAGAGCTTGATCTAAAGTTTGGGGATAGATTTGTTTTTTTCTAAAATACAAACCAAGCCAAAATTTTGCTATTAACCTTGCAGTATTTTGGTGGAAGGAATCAGAAGGATTAAGTCCATTTTATAGATGAGATTGAAAAAGTTTCTACTGCAAAGGAGAAAGTAATTAGGATTCGGTGTTCTGGTGTTACACCCAATTGCCAGTTTGACCTCTCCTTTTGGGTCTCCTTAAGGCACCTTAATTCGATCTGTGAAAAGCTGAACCCATCGTCTTCAATCAGCCCATCACCCATTCCCTTCTCCTGCCCTAACCTAGTCCCTCTAATATATTTCCTGATCACTGGATACTGTCATTCATCTTTAGTCACTTAAGACAGGAATCTAAAAGTCCTTCTACAGTTCTCCCTCTACTGTGTCACCTTATCTGCTCCCCAAGTCTAATCAATCTTATTGAGTATGCTTTCCAAATTTCTCTCGAATCAGTTTCCCTTCTCCTTTTCTCCATCTCCAGTGCCGACTCCTTGGTTCACGCCCCAGTGGTTTCTCCTCTGTTAGTGCTACAGTCCCAAATGGCCTGGCCACACTGCACCCCCCCTCCCATGCCCCCCCAGTCAGGCTCAAATTGACGCCAGGCTGTGTTCTCTGCAACCCAAAGCCTGGTACATAGAGAATGCTGAATGAATGAATGATAAACAAGAAATTAAAACAAGCCTACTCTCAAGTACAAATATTAAAACAGCAACAAATCAGCTAGAAAATACACAAGCTGCTTGTACCCCTTTAACTTGAGGTTAGCTATACACACAGTGAGATATAAATCTTAAGTGTAAAATTCAATCCATTTTATCAAAATATATACCAATGTAAACAGCACCTCAATCAAGATAGAGAATATTTCCATCGTACTGGAAATTTCCTTCATGCCTCTCCCTGATGAGTAACGTTACTGAGCATTTTTTCACATGCTTATTGGCCATCCATATATCTGCTTTTGTGAAATTCTGTTCCCGTTGTTTTCCTATTTTTAAATTTGAATGCAATTGTGGATTTCTAGGAGGTTTTTGTAATATGGATGAGATCTTTGTCAGATAAAACTGATATGAATATATATATTTTTTCCAGGCTTGCCTTTTCACTTATTTAACTATAGCGTTTGAGGAGGAAAAACATTTTGAATTTCGGTGAAGTCCATCTGATCAAGTTTTTTTCCTTTAGGGTTAGTGCTTCTTGTGTCATGTCTAAAGTCTTTGCCAACCCCAGGATTCAGTGATACTCCTGTTTCCTTCTAGAAATTTGGAATTGTAGCTGTTATAAATTATAGCCATTTAAAATTAATTTGGAGTGTGGTAAGAGGAAGGGGGGGGGTCACAGTTTTGTTTTGTTTTTGTTTTCCCAATGGATATCCAGCATCATTTGTTGAAAATATTTTCTTTCCCTATTGAATTGCCTTTGTTGAAAATCAGCTGATTTTATGTGTGTCTATTTCTGGACTCTGCTATGTCCTACTATCCTGATACCATTTCCACAATCTTGAGTAATATAACTTTATAGGAAGTTTTAAAACTGGTGGCACAAGTACTCCAGCTTTGCTGTACTCAAACTTGTTCAACCTATTCTAAGTCCTTTGGATTTTCATATATATTAAAAAATTTGTTTTCTGTCAATTTTCACACAAAAAAGCCAGCTGAGATTTTTACTAAGATTACATAGACTCTTTAGATGTGTTTGAGGAAAATTGACATCTTGACTATAGTGATTTTTTTCAATCCATGAGTAATGATATATTTTCTTATTTCTACAGGTTGTATTTACTTTCTCATAGGTACAGGTCTCACTAAGTCTATTCTTAGCTACTTGATGTTTTTGATGCTATTTTAAATATTTTTTAAAATTTTATTTTCCAATTGTTTGTTGCTAGTCTAGAAAAATATATTTAGAATATCTTACATAATCATGTAAATATGTGAATAAACTTAGTTTTGCTTTTTCCTTTCCAATCTTTATGCTCTTTATTTCTGTTTCTTTCCTTAAGATGTCCAGTGCAATTTGAATAGAACTGATGGAATCTGCATGCTCCTAATGTTAGAGAGAAGAGATTCAGTGATTCACCATTGAACATGGTGTTAGCTTTAGGCTTTTTGTAGATGCAGGTGTAGATCAGGTTGAGAGTTCCCTTACAGTTTTTATCACAAGTGAGTGCTGAGTTATGTCAAAGAGTTCCCTGCCTCTATTAAGATAGATGTGAGAGAGACATCAATCAGTCGCCTACTATATGTACCATGACTGGGTATCAAACCCACAACCTAGGTATGGGCCCCGACCCGGAATCAAACCCGTGACCTTCCAGTGCTCAGGAGGATGCTCCAACCAACTGAGCCACACCAGCCGGGACTGAGTGCTTTTGTGTGTGTGTGTTTTTGTTTTGTTTTGGTTTTTGTTTGTTTTAATATTAAACTAGCCTTATATTTCTGGGATAAACCTCACTTGGTCATGATGCATTATTCTTTTTATATGTCACGGAATTCATTTTGCTGATATTTTATTAAGGAATTTTGCACCCATGCTCATGAGAAATAAGGACATGTAGTTGTCTTTATTTGTAGCACGTCTGTCAGGTTTTTACATCCAAGGGTATACTGGCATCATTAAATGAGTTGAGGAGTATTTGCTCCTATATTTCTCTCTATTTCCTTAAAAACACATCTTTTATAAATTTTTGTTTGCTTTGTCTTTTGTTGTGCAAAGGCAGTGATTCTCAAACCACCTAGATTGTTAAAACAAAAATGGGTGGGCCTCTTCCCGAGTTCCTCATTCGGGAAGTCTGGAGAGAGAGCGGCAGTTTGCATCTTTAACACTGTCCTAGGTTAAAGATGCAAACTTTGAGGACCACTTTTCCAGGGATTAAGATGTGTATTTAATTTATCATAATATACTTAAGGTTACTATTGTATCACTTTATACAGAAATGTATAAAAGTTTCAACAATAAGATTACATTTAATCACTTTTGGTTGTGCTATTGTCATATTTTACATGTACCTAAGTAATAACAAAATAAATTTTATTATTTTTATTGAAAGTGAATTTTTTCAGCCAAATTAAGAGAAGCAAAATATACCTTCTATATTTAATCCCATATTTACCACTAGATTTTCTTCATTCTTTCTCATAGATGCAAATTTCTAATATTATTTTATTCCGACTGAGAAACTTCTTTTAGCATATCTCATAGTGCACACACAGTTGAGTTCTTTCAACTTCCATACACCCGAAAATGTCTTCATTTCACCCTCATTTTTAGAGGATATTTTCACTGAATACAGGCTTCTGGTAGAGATTTGTTGCCGTTGTTTTCACATTAAAGGTGCCACTTCATTGTCTTTTTACGTCGATAGTTTCAGGTGAGAAATTATCCATCTTCACATTATTCTCTGGAATGTAAGATGTCTTCTTATTTCTTCCGGCTGCTTTTAAGATTTTCTCTTTATCTTTGGTTTTCAGTAGCTTGCTATGACGCGCCTATATGATCTTAAAAATTTTTTCTTGGATTTGCCAAGCTTGTTGGATTAATACATTGATATTTTCCTCCAAATGGGGGAAACTTTTGGCATTAATTCTGCACACGATTTTCATACATTGATCTGCCCAATTCTCCTATCTCCAATTACACTTATGTTAGACTGTGTTACATTGTCTTACAAATCAATGAAACTTTGTTCAGTTTTCCCCTTTGTTTTCCAGATTGGATAATTTCTCTCGCTCTGTCTTCATATTCGCTAACTCTTTCTTCTGTAGTTTTCAACATACTATAAAGCTTATCCAGTACAGTTTTCATTTCAGTACTTGTACTTTTCAGATCTAAAATTTTATTTATTCTTTTTATAGTTTCTATTTCTCTGTTGAGATTTCCCATTTTTTCATTGATGACCACCTTTTAACATATTTATAATGTTATTTTAACATATTTATAATACGTAGCTTCTCTCTTGTTCTCGTCTGTTTTGTCTAGGTTATCTAGGGATCTTTTTTTATTATCATTACTTTTGTTTCTTAGCATGGGTCACATTTCCCTGCCTCTTCCCTTATTTCTTCACTTTGTATTGTATGACAGACCTTGTGGGTGATTTGTTGTAGGGACTGAATGATGTCATCTTCTTTTGAAGAATGTTGAGTTTTGTTCTGGGAAGCAGTTGAATAGCTAGAGGATCTTTTAGGTTCTTTTAGCCTTTGAGCTTTCTTTTGTTTTGTTTTTAGGATAGGTCTATTTTGGTTTTGACCTTAATCTTGTGGGGTGACCCTTACTCTAGGATCCTTATTTTGAAGTGTGGTCTTTCAGAGTTCTCAACTGAATGCCCAAGGTGCTCAGTTCTCTCACTCTGGATGCACCAGAGCTACAATATTTTTTTGCACCACACAACTTCCTACTTCTCCATTCAGTTCTCAGCCCTACAGCAGCTGCTCTCTACTAGACTTCGTTGAGTCCTATCCTGCCAAGTCTCAGCACAGCCTTCAGTCAAGGACACAGGGTGAATCACCTCACAGACTTTTGGAACATCTCCTTTTAGAGCTCCCCCTTTTCTGGTGCCCTGAAAATTCCAACTACTTCGCTGTCTGAAATTCTGATCTTGCCTTTTCAAATTAGCATCTTGAGCTGTAATTTTCTACATTATGGAAAAAAAAGAGCCCCCTCCCCCCCCAGCAGAAAGCCATGGATATTCACCTTGTATATTTCTCTTTTTATCAGGGATTATAATCCACATTGCCTCTTGTTTATGATGGGAAAGCAAATCTGGTACCAGTTACTCCTTTATGGTTGGGAGCAGAAGTTTGAAAGTTGTTTGTGTTCTTAGTAAAGATTTTATGACTAACTACAAATGTGCTACACACACACACACACACACACACACACACACCAATCATCTGCAAATTCCGAGCCCTGGTTATGGCTAGGTGTTCTTAAGTAGCTAAGACTTGGACTCCTATGGTGTTTTAGATTTTTTCATGAGTTTTCAGCAATTAAAAATCTGAAAAATTTGGCATTGAAATCTAAAGTTTCTATTGCCTTTTTTAAATGGGAAGATCTGGTAGCACTCAAAAAGCACGGCAACAGTAGCCTGGAGCAGAGTAATGGTTTCCGTGTTCAGAGAGGGCATATGTTTTCTGGTCTTCCACAGTCCCAAGCCAGTCCATTTCACTCAGTTATGTTGTCTGTCTGCTCCCTGTAGCTAGATACATATGTGTTCTAGGTATGTGGGCACATAATCTTATACCTAAGTAGCATGCCCATGGTATTTCACGTGATGCCACATTCCTCATGACAGCTTTAGTCCAAGAATACGCTCGTTTTCCCAAGCTTCTTCTGGAGGTGTAAATATCTCGCTAAAAGAAAGAAAGAGGGAACAGAGATATGGCATGGAGTTAAATTTAGCCCAGCGTACCCTGGTCTTCATGCAGGTAGAAGTTCATCAGTGAGTTGTAAGGGGCCAGCCATGCTGTCTACTCCCATTCTGATTCCAAGGTTAACATATGTTTATGCCTTTCAGTCAGCAAACCTCTCTCTTGCTTAAAAGCTTCTCAGATATTACTTTCCTGGAAATTCAATTTGGGCCTGCTCTGAATTGTATACTCACAGTTTTGCTTGAAAATTCAAAGAAATGAAAAACCATAATTGTTTTGGTTATGCAATAGGGAAATGGTCTTTGTGCTTTATAATCAAAATGTTGCTTTTTCTTGAGTGTGTGTGTGTGTGTGTGTTGAGGGATAATAATGTTAACTAACATGTTTTAGATATTTACTCTGTATGAGGCACACTGCTAAGCATTTTATATGAAAGATAAAATTTTATCTTCGACAACAATCCTGTGAGGTGGGAGTGAATGTTCTCATTTTACAGGTGAGAAAGTGAGGCACAGAGAGGTTAAATACCTTGCCTGAGATCAAATGGTAAGTAAGTAGTGAAGTTGGAATTTGAAATCTCTGAATTGAAAATAAAATACTTGAACCAAGTACTATCCAGGTTGTGCCCTTTGACTCCCTGAGTATAATGGTTATGAGCAAGGGTGTCAGAGTCATGCTACAGAGTCACCCTCCACCACTCTAGCAAGTGCCCAAGTTGCACAATCCAGAGGGTCTTTCATACCTAGAGTTATGCTGCATAGTGGCCTTGCTCACTCAAGTATTTACTATGAAAGGGAACCAGTTAAAGTGCATGCCTCTTTAGAGCAGAAGTCAGCAAAACATGCTACTGAACCACAAAATGTCACAACGAAATGTGCACATCACCTAGGAAGTGAATATCACCTCTGTGCTCTGCACTCACTTTGCAGCTCTTCCTGTGCATTTACCTCACAGCTCTCTTAGACCTAGAAAGCAGGCAGGACAGGGGCTTGGGAAAAAAACCCTTTAGTGTTCTCAGGGCCAAAATACCCTGGAAAGACTTGTCTGAGAAGACCAGATAAACCTTGAGGAGTGTCCTCTCTCTTCTCTTAGGGTCATGAAACATTAAAGCTGGAAAGGGCCCAGGTAGATAATTTTCTCCAGCCCTCTTATTTCACAAATGGGTCAACTGAAGTCGTCTGGAAATGGGGTCTGACTCCCCAGCAACTAAGTCAGTGATGGCAGAGTGGAGTCCAGAACCCAGGCCTCATGGCTCTTTGCACAGTATCACGGTGCCTCAGTTGGGCAGAACTTAGGGTATATACTCAGAAGGTGACTCCACTCCACCTTCTGGCTGCAGGAGCACAGAGAGAGCAAGGCATCAGAGAAGTAGCTGGCAGTGGGGAAACAGTGATGATTCAATCAAGAACCAAAATACCAAGTTATTAAAAATAGGGCTAACTTTTCCCCTTCTATTACCACCACAACTTACAAAGAAAGCTGTCTCCCAAGAGCCTGGAAGTAAAGGGAAATGGAGGATATTGTTTTATTTTATTGGTTACCTCTCTGATGATTAGTGCAGAGAAATTAAAATCATGAGGTTCCCAAGCAGGACACACTGATAAAACACCTCTCCTGTTTCAGTACTTTGACATGGTGCTTGCATCCTTGAGTCTCTCTCATGTGTCATGAGTGTCTCATTGTCTAAATGAAGAGAGTAGGCTTGCAGAAGTAAATTGATCTTCCTAGCTGCATACCCACGAAGTTCAGAGGTGGGACCTAGACCTCTGCATTTTCTGTCATTCCTTCTGTTGTATGTGCAACCATCAGATAAAACATACTTAAACTTAAGAGAGAGATCAGAGTAGTGAGACAAATTTTGAGATGTGACCAGGGGGGATATTATACCCATAAACAAATATAAGCTGACTAGCTGAAGGATTGTGGCCAGTCACTCAACTTCTCTAAGCTTTCATTGTCTCATCTGCAAAATAACAATAATAGCTTCCTCATGGGACTAATGTAAGAATTACATGGTTATCCTTACATTGTATAATGTAGTTTTTATGTCCTAAATGTTCAAGAAATGTTAGAGTTTGCTCTCTTCAATATCCTCTGGCAACACTCAAAATATTTGCATAACTAGAACAAAGGACCTGTAACTGACTAGGTATAAGCAAGGTATCAGCAGAAATACTTAACCAGACTGCAGTATGGCCTCTCATCAGACTTTTCCACGGCACAGTCATTTGCTCCCCTCTTTTTGTGACTTTTCAGATATTCTTATTGGCATGTAGTGAGGCAGAATATGGCTTCTTAACCTTTCCCAAGCCTCCCTATTAAATCCTTCAGCTAAAACTTCGCTTTTATTAACTTTGATATGGGTTTTAAAGAGACCATAGTTGAAAAGAACAAAGACTGTAACATCAGCCCTTCTGCTGAGGCCATAGCCTTTGATACATGTTTATGTCAGCCATGCTCTCAGGTTTCAAAAGTAGGAAACAGAGTTCCAAGAGGTTGAGTTGTATGTCAATGATAAATAATAAACTGCAGTTAAAAATAAGGATGTCTTTTATGGGCTTGTGATCATAGAAATAATCATAAGTGAAAGTATTTAGTAAACCGCCAAGAATTAATAAAACGGATTGGAACCAGGTTTTGTACTAGATCTTTTGGTGTGTCTGCCCAGCCTCCACTTCACCACCTTTCTAGGAACTGCCCACTCACCCCAAAGGATGGACTTTTGTAGCTTTGTATGCAGATACTGACTGACACTTCTTTTACTGGTCATAGCTGATTGGATCAGAGATGGACAGTGGACCCAATCTGGGCCAATGAGGTTTTCTCCTGGGAGTTTGGACCTAGGTTGGTGCAAACCTAGGATTAGTTGGAAGGCTTAATGCCAAGAGCTGATGTGGTTCTAGGGCTGGGCCCAGGATATTTCATATTGTGCAAAAGAAACTGTTTGTTATGAAGAGACAAAAAATATAAAGTAGGCACTTGGAGAGAAGTAGAGACAAGTGACCCCACAGTCACAGAAAAACTGGCGATAGCCCCCTCAAGTTCCTATGAATTGTTTAGCCCCTATTTCCTTTTTCCTGGAGCCTATGGGTTGTTGGGCTTTTATGTGACACACATGGGTCCTTCCAACAAATTCTTATTTTCACATGTGAATCTGTTTTGTTACTTGTACTAAAAATCTCTCTAGTGAGGCAGTGTCTGTGGTGATTAAGTGGTCAAGGTCTTTAAGCAGCCGCTCTGTAGTAGAAGCGTCACTTCGGGAAGGGTGAGCTCACGTAGCAATCCAGGGGCAGGGCTCTGCCAGAACACAGCTACAGCAATCTCCTGGTTCAAGCCCGCCCGCCCTGTAGTCCTGGTTTCCCTTCCGTGTAACTGTGTTTTCCCCAACTACCCTGGAAGCTCCTTTAGGGAGATAACTCACATTTTTCATCTTTTCATCCCCTGCAGCACCTGGAATGCATGCTATTGAGTTTGCTGATGGTGTTTATGTAAAAAGAAAAAGAAAAAAGATAAACTTTCTCCTTCAATAATTTTCCATTTGGTGAAAACTTCTCTTGCCTCAATTTAGGAAAGAATCACATCTTTCTCTCTTTCTTTCTTTCCCTTTCTTTCTTTCTTTCTTTCTTTCTTTCTTTCTTTCTTTCTTTCTTTCTTTCTTTCTTTCTTTCTTTCTTTCTTTCTTTCTATTGTTGTTGTTGTAACCAATCCTTGTCTTCTCAGCTTTGTGTCAATGAGGAGATGGGTTTATTTAGCCAGTAATTTCTACTGCAGAAAATCCTGGGCCCAGATTGCCCGGCAAAAGCAATATGTTCTGTTTTATTTTTATATTACATTATATTTATTTTAATTGCAGTCTCCATCTGGTCAAAGATAGCATTAGGCACCGCAGAGGAAGAAAAGAAACAAAGAGATATCTAACCATGATAATAACTGAGATTATTATTTTAAAAAATCACCCAGGGGTAATATAACCTCCTGGCAAAAGACAGTAGCCCTCATGTTAGAGAACTCTAGAAAGATTTGGGAAAGGGAATGAGATGAAGAGAAATGAGCTAAATCAGGACTCCTGGGGTCCCCTGAGTAGCCCAGAGTAGACTCTTGCGCCAGCCCACACCTGGACCAGGTTCTAGGAGAGTGTGGGCCACGTGCAAAATGATACATGCAACCCCTAAGCTATCTTGAGCACTTACTATTTCCAAAGTAGTTTCAGCAGGACATTAACACACACTTTCAATCACATGTTTTAGTAATAAACTTTAGATCAGACCCCATGGGAGAGGTCATTTTTTCCTCATTTCAGGAAATGTTTCTGTAAAACTCTGCTAGCAATTGGAGGTCTCCCAAATGAAGCCTCTATTATGTCAATGACTTAGTATACCAGAAACCAAATCCTAAAATTGGATGCTTGCAGTGAATGCCTAGGCACTCGGCTTCCAGGTTAGGATTCTGTATGAAGGGTTATCAGGGATGCTTAACCTCTCTTCTTGCTTTTAAGTCTGAACGAATGATGGGACTCGAGGGTTTACACAAGGAAGTTTGCCAAAAACAAGTGGGTGGTGACGTTCCCTGACTATAATCCACTCCTCCTCCCACTCCTTGCAGTCTATCACTTAGGATAGTTTATGTTTCAGAAAACAAAAACCCATTTGAAAACTGGCTTACATATTTGAAAACTGGCTTGTTCGTGCACATATTGATGGACCCAGGGGTATATGGCTTCCTGTGTGGTTTAATCAGGCTCAAGATATTCTCAGGGGTTCCGTTGATGTAAAAGCCTTTTATTCTACCTTTAGTGTCAGATATTTTCTTCAGGCTGGTTCCAGGCTCAGGTTCCAGAGATGGCTTCACAGCTCCGAACATCATGTCCTTTCTCCATGCCAGTCAGAAAAAGAGAAAGCGTATTTCCTAGTCTCTAACTAAAGCAAGAAAGCATTTCCCCCTGGAGCCCCATGGAAAAGTCTCCTTTAATTTTATTGGTCCAATTTGGGCAGTTACTGACCTCTAAGGCAAGCCTCGTGCCTGGGAAGGGGTGGATGGGCTTTGCAGATTGGCTGAAATTTATCAGAGCTCCCCCTTGGAACAGAGTGGGGTCACTTCCACTGGGATTGGGGCTCCCCCAGCAAAAGAAATCTGGGATGTTACCATCATGGCAGAGGAGGAAATGGATACAGGCAGTCAAATCCCAGGTACCTACTACAATATTCAGAGCCAAGACAAGTACCACTCACCACTCCCTGCCCTAAATGGGCCCCTTTCACCTGACAGTTTCTCCTCATGATGCCAATTTCAAGATATTTTGCAGAATAATGAAAGAGTAAATATAACCATAAAAGGCAGTGAAGGACAACTGGTATTCATCAGGTGGGGGCTTTGTGTCCTGTGGGGTGTGATAGCAATTACACATGGAAGAACATGCTAGAACAAAGAAGATGGATTTAATAATTAGAATCTAAGAAGGGGGTCCTACATGCAGTTTGTGCCCCACCCATATCCCTTTAAGCCTCAGGGGCCTTCCCCAGCTGCTGGTTATCCCACTATCCAGGAAATTTAGCCTTGGCTGATGGGAGCTGCCTCGCCAGGAAGTTAACTCTTGTGTCCCTCCCTGCCCCCCAGCCAAACACTGACTGATGAACTACAAAAGTCCCACCCCCTTTCCTACAGCTCAGACAAAGCTGCGGTGCAGTTTGTCTCCTGAGCCCCCTATGCCTCTGGCCCCAAGATTAGACATTAGCTGAGACCTGCCTCCTTGCTCAGATCTGTCCCCATCCCGACTCCCTCCCTCCCTTACGGCTTCCTCTGAAGAGCAGCCCCTCCATAAATGTCCCCACCCAAATCTGTGTCTCAGGCTCTGGTTCTAGAGGCCACTGGGTACAGAGCAGGAAACAACAAAGCACAAACTAACAAATAAATGGGAGTTAGGAGCCTTGCTTCAAGGTGGGTTTGGGGAACTAACGAGTTACACAAATTAGAAGGTGCTTGAAATAATGAGGACTTTGCTGTTTCCAAGTAACAGACCCCCCCCCCCCGCCCCAAATGACTTAACTGTGAAAGGGAGGATGCATTATGAAGAATTGGGGTGTCAAGAGCACCCAAGGGCTGCAGGCGAGCCCCAGCAGACCAGTCGCAGCGTCGGCAGCGGTTTGTCCTCTGCTTCCCTCTCTCATCCCTGCACCTGTTTCATTGGTTTCTTCTCCACTCCCCAGGCCACATGCGAGGAAAACACAGAGCTCTGAATCTTTCTTTCTTGCACCCAGAAGTTTAAACGGGACCCCACTGTCCCAATGTTTTGTTCTAAGAGAAGGAACTTGATTGGCCCGCTTGTACCATGTAAGGCCTGAGCAGCCAGTGGTATCCAGGAAACAAAGGCTTGGGATGTAGCATCACACAAACACGTCCTGGGAGCCTGTCCCGTGGCCGCACGCGAGAGGAGAGACAGTTCTCCAAGAACGGCCATCGGTCAAAGAACATTATGGGTGCCCACTATGCTAGTGAGAATAACATGCCCAGAGAGTGTCATTTCATGAACTCTACCACCTTGAAGGTGACTTCCAGCTCTGTACTGGTCACAACAGTTATTCATGATGGAAGTAGTGTACTGATTGAATTCAGGGGACACTTCAAACTGGGAGGAATGGCTAATATTTAGATGACAAAACAGGGATATTGAGAGTTTGGTAGATTTAAATAGTTCCCCAAATAATAAAATTATAGGTAAGGGGATAAATAAAGAATAATTAGGGTAACAATTAAATTCTTTGTAACAAGATGGGAGAAACATGACTTGACAATGGTTAATAAAAAACAGAATCTAGGAATTCTAGTTGACCATGAGCTGGTTGTAGCATGACTCGGCCTCTAACAAAGGTTTCACCATCTTAGGCTGCATTTAACAGAATGTACAGTATTTACACCAGAGTAGGGGCCAGAGGTGTGGGAGAAGGTAGATCCTGCTATGCTCTGTGCTTATCAGAGGTGCGCTCAGTTCTCGGCTCTATACCTTGAGGCCAAACTTAGGAAGTAGAGGAATTTGTATTTATTTAGCACCTACTATTTACTAGACACCACAGACAGATTTTAAAATCATTCCCCAGATGAGATGGGTCACCTGGAAATACAATCTTATGAGAAATGGAACCAAAAGTATTTTGACCAGAGGAGAGAAAACCTCTGGAAGTACCAGGATAGTTGGCTTCAGATATTCCATAAGTTGTCATATAGAAGAAGAAATAAGTCTTGTTTCTGCCATTCATGGGTATAAAGGAAGCACATGAAGTGTTGAGTAGAAAGAGACAATTTTGTGGGGGATAAGAAGGAGCTTGCTAATGATTAGGGAGGTGCTGTGTGAGGGAATAGGCTTTCTTCCCAAGGGCCTTCACAGTCCCTTCAAGTGTCCAAGAAGAGACTAAAGGTTATCAGTTGTAATGCTAGCTACCATCATTGAATACAGTCATCTCTTGGTATCTGCAGGTTGATTTGTTCCAGGATCCTCCTTAGACACCAGAACCCCAGGATGCTGAGGTTCCTCATATAAAATGGTGTAGTATTTACATATCACCCACATACGCACTCTGTATGTGTTAAACAATCTTGGATTACCTATAATGCCTGAAACAATGTAAACGCTATGTTAACCGTTGTTCTACTGCATCCCTAGGGAAAAAATACTAAAAGAGTCTGTACTTGTTCAGCACAGAGGCAGCCATTGCAGGTCTAACTACATAGGGTTAGGGTTTGTGTTTTACAGAGTTGTGGGCATTTTTATAGAGTTCCACTGCTAAAATATTTGAGTTTGGACCTGATGATTTTGGACGTTGTCCCTCATCCTGTGGATTTAAGCTTAAAAAACAACAACAGAAGAAAATGCTTATTGCGGATCTGACAGCTGACTCAATGCAAACATTACCACCAACAGGAACCACACAAAAAACCTAGGTCAGTAATGTGCTTGTGTAAAAGCTGTCTCGGTATCTTTCCCACCAACCTTCCCGCACTGGCCTGTGAAATTGATCTCTTTCTGACTTCCAAATAGTCAAAAGCAGCAGGCTTGCACATTCTGGGGCCGTGTGATCTGGTTTCCCTTGCGAACCTCACTCTATACTCCTGTCTGGGATGGAAGAGAGAGAACAGTCCCATGCACTGGCCAAATCCGAATAAGGTGCTTTTTAGGTTTGCATCATTTTGTACCATGGCGACACCATTTTTGGTGAAGAACTTGTACAATCCTGGCAGCACCTCCTCAGTCCTCCTGGTTGATATTCACAAGTTTCGACATGGCTAATGATAGAATATTCCTGCCAGATGGTCAGCAGGAACTACATGGGTTCAGATATGGGAGCATCGGACAAATGCTCAATTCCTTTCATCGAGACTCAAACATCAAGCCATTTTTGGAAAATAATTTACTTCTGAGGATTCATAAACATTACAGAGGTAAACAGAAGTGACCAGCGCAGAAGAATGAAACAAGAGTGAGCTTGGCCTGGACTGTGCATTCCTCTCACCAGGACTGGTAACTGGTGTCTCATCAGGGCTGGTCCATGGCTCAGGACTCTACTTGCGTGTTCTGCCCGGGACAGTGTTGCCATGTAGGCTGCAGAGAGGCAGCATGAACTTCCTCTGTGCCCTTCCCAGTATGAACTTGTTCTGTTTATAGACCTTCCCTGCCTCACTGTAGCTGCTGATAAGTTTTCCCCGTCATCCTCAGGGCCTCTGTGGTCCCCACTGTGCTTCTCTTGGGAAGCACTCTTTCGCTGTCGTCCGAACATTCTGTCCTGCGCTGCCCAAGAGAGTCCTCATTTCACTCCTGCTGTTCCCCGAGTCCCCACCCCGATGTCGTAGTCCGCAGGCCACTCGCCCTGCCTCCCTCGCTTGGTTACTGATCCTGCGCCTTGAACTGTCACCACCCAGCTGCACAGTCTAGTTCACTCTGAATTTTTCTTTCTCTGCAAAATGGGCATGTCTTCCTACTTGCCCAACAAGCAGCCTGGTTTCCCCTAGGAAGGGCTGGCCTCTTGGAAGAACATCACCCCAACCCTCGAAACTAAATTTTATCTGTGAGTTTTTGCTTGCCTATTTTTTTCTAATTTTAGAGCGTCACTTGGCTGTGGCAAAGGCAGGCACATATCAAGTGCTATATGCAGAGCGTAGAAACATGACTTCTGTTTTTTCATTGTCCACTCTTTACAGGCCCTAAGTGAGGGTTACTCTTAGAATTAAGTAAGAGGGTGGAATAAAGAGTTTCACAGAAGAAGGGATCTGCAGAGAATGTAGAACAGGGTTCCAGGGTTAAGGAAGACAAAAACAACCAGTTTTCCACGAAGACAAAAGGAAAACCACTTTTGGGCTCTGGAGGAGTTCAAGGACATTTAAAGACTGGCCTCTTTTTCTTTAATATCTTTTTCCTTTGCACAGACATCCCAAGCAACCCACCTGGCTGACCTCGTGACCCTCACCCATGTGGAAGTCTCTGGCAAAGGCCAAGGAGCTGTAAACTAAAAAGTATAAATAAGGACCCTGGAAATGGAGATTCATCTCCCAAGCTATGAACACATCCAGTGAATTATGTGACATCACTGGGATGTCTTTACAGTGCTCCTGGCCCTCGTCTGACCGGGCTTGAGCATTCCTATAAATGTGCCTGTGTAAACCAGCACCTCAGTCAATAGCTTCTTTCAGGGGAAAGACATTTGTCTACCTTCTCTCTCATTCCTCTGTCCCTAGGTCTGTCCTGAGATGTCATTGTCAGGTCTTGGGAATTCCAGAATCTGTCTGTCTCATTAATAATGCAGTCAGCCTGAATACACTTCTTACCTCGTGTGTGTGTGTGTGTGTGTGTGTGTGTGATTGTGCCAATAATCAGCATTCTCCTTTCTCCCCCAGCTCCCCATCACCCCACATCGCCATTCCCTTGGCTTCCTGGAACCTAGGGCCAACCTTGGGAACAGCCCTACCTCTCGGGGGAGAGACTGATTGACTATGCTCTTCACCCTGAACAAGGAGAACTTATATTTAAAAAGAAAAGATGCTTTATATCCCCCCGAATTGAAATAATGAAATATTTCTTGTAAACCTGGAAATTAAAATGCAGACAATACATGTCCTTCAATTTCCTTTTATTGGTCTTCAAAGGTGAACCCAGGAACAGTTGTAAATATGTATCAGGGTAGTTCCCGGCCTGGAGGTATTGAAACTCCACCGACAGCAGCGCCAAGTGTGCCTGTCTGGCCTCTTGAAGGACCCCCTCCCATTTCCCTCCCACCCTCCATCTCACTCCATCTCTCTGCCCTGTTTGCAGTGACTTTGAGATTGGGAAGAAGCATTTTGAGGTGACACTCGAGTGGCTGTGTGGCCTGGAATGCATTATAATGTTATGTCTCAATTACAATATTCTTTGGTGGATGCGGACGGCAGGCACAGCCCGGATCCAGCCTTAGAGTGCACTGCCACCTCCTGGAAAACCCTCTGCACACGAGGCCTGCAGTCATGCCTCCTCCAATGCCACCAACTGGAAAACAAAGCCTTGGTCACGGCCTGACTCTAGCACCAAATATCTGGGTGCACAGAGCCATCCTCCTCGGCCCCTTCCAATTGGAATGTGCCAATTCCCGAAGGAAACGAAAGGGTGTTGCAATTGTTATCTTAATTAAAAACCAGTAACTAGGCTGGGGAGGCCACTGGTGCCGAGACTCCGGCCTTCTGCTCCCGAGGCTGGTAACAGACGCTGCTTCCTGTAAATGAGAGCCTGGCACCTGTGCAGTCTTGCCCTTGGGATCTTCGGGAGAAGAGGCAACCTTATTTACACCATTAAGGACAGTACTGAGACCTTGGGGCAGAAGTCACGTACTCAGGCTGAGCCTCAGAGAGGAGACAGCCCTGAGTTCTTCAGCCCCTTTGCTCCTTAGCAATTGTTTATTGAGATTCCACTTTACAGGCGAGTTGGGATAACTAAGGAGATATTTTTGGAAAGCACCGATTACACAGAAAAGCACCTATGACTTTCCATCTAAACTCACAGCACCTGACTGCATCTGAGAGGCATGGTGGGTTTTCCATCACACAGCTTTACTGATTAGAGCAGGTTCATAGTCAAGTTTGGCGAGCACAAAATACGTTCGGGAAGATACCCACGTCATCGTCATGAACCAGAATGGGGTAATGGATTTCCCTAGCAACATCTCTCCTTTGAAATACCAAGTAATGATTATCTGCATAAAGACACATAAGAAAACATTCTCATTAACTGACTTCATTGATTTCGGTTCATTAACTGAATTGCTTAAATTCAACTAGTGTCCCTCTAAGTCAGTAGTTCTTATCTTTTGGAAGACATTTTGAAAAATCTAAAGATTGTTGTATTCTTTTCCCAGAAAAGTGCATACATACTGTGGGTGTGATTTAATACTGTCCCTGGGGGTTTCACCATAACCATCGCCAAAGTCAAAGAGATATTATCAGCACTCGATTAGAAAGGACTTTTGCAGCTAGACTTCTTTGCGAGCCTGAATTTAAAGTTTTGGATCTCCTGGTTTGTTTGGGGGTGAAGTGGGGGCCTCAGGAATATTTGCAAATGAGTCAACCCTTGGGTTAGTACCTGCAAGGAATGGCCAAGGGTATTTCTTCTTCTCTTCCATTCCCTGGCCTCATATTGAAAGCAGGTTTAAATGTTCATCCTTTAAAAATCCTGGATGCGCAGAGGCACACATCTGAAAAGCTCTGATAACACCTCGCTTTAGCCTGGCTCCAGGAAAACAAAGCTGAATCAAGGGTTCTGCCATGGCACCCGTTCGGACTTGTTCTTTGTCTTTACCCCTGGAGAGCAACCCTAATGAGAGTGCTTTGGAAACACAGCCTTCCACATGGCATGAAAATCAGACATCACCTCTTCTGACAAGATCAGGGTGGTACCACCTCCCCACCCCCTGGGGATTCTAGTGTGTGAAACAAGGTGCAAATCTCATGGCACACAAGTGAGATGAATCGTATGAACTACATTAACATAGTAAAACACAGACATACAGGACTGGTTCCAGGGATTCGAGCTTCCAGCCCAAAGCTTGAGTCTTTGACCCCTTATTTTCATCTTTATCGTCAGTTCCTGGACGGAAGCCTTTGTCTTCCCTTCCTAATCTGTTGGCAGAGGCTGTGTGGTCATGCATGCAGTTTCTGATTGGAACTTCCAAAGAAGTTTTCACCTACCAACTTTTCTTTTGCCTGGGACACTTTAGCAGGTCCCTGGGAACTCACTCTTGTATCTTTCTCTGAAAATGATGGAAATGATAGAGTCTCATATTTATATAGCGATTTTACTATTATTTTGGAATTTCACCAATTTAAACCTCATTTCTTTCCACCTAGCAGACGGGAAAATTGAAGCACACAGAAATGAAAATATGAATGTAAAGCTGACACATGGTAGTAATATTAACAGATAAGTGCTGATTGGTTCTTGGATATCAGACAGTTTGTTTAGCACTTCCTATGGATTGTCTCATTCACCCTCCTCAACAACCCTATAAAAAGGTACAGTTAGGATCCCTTCTTTTTAGGTAATTTGAGAGAAAAATCACACAGTGAATGAAGATCCAGTCAGCTATTGCTGCAATAACGCTGTGTAACAACTGCAAACTCTCAGCGGCATACGAGAGTAAGCACATTCAGGCCGTGCATCCCAGGGTTTGCGGGAGGCTGGCTAAGCCCCATTCAGCTAAGGCTATTCTGTTCCACGCGTCTTCCATGCTTCTTGGACAGTGGGCTAGGTAGACTGTATTCTTCCCATGGTGGTGGTAGAGATGAAAGCCGCAAAGTGAAACTCATGAAGCTACTTAAGTCTTAGGCTAAGAACTAGCACAGGGATACTTTCACCTATGTAAAAATTAGCCCAAGTGGGTCATGTGGGTAAGCCCAGAGTCAAGCATGAAACCATGGCAAAGCTGGTGTAGGGAAGGAAGGGTGAAAAACTAGAACCCAAACTAGGTAGGAGGCAGGGCTGGAATTCAAACCAAGGCAGCCTGGCTTTAAAACCCAAGTTATTTATTTATTTATTTATTTATTTATTTTAACTTATCTTTATTGTTGAAAGTATTACAGATGTGTGTCCCCCCCCCCCCCATTGACCCTTTCCACATTTCCATGTCTCTGGGTCTATTTTGTTCATCGGTTTATTTTATTCATTAGATTCCACATATGAGTGATCATTCTTAACTATGTTATATCATGGAGACTTAACAAAGGGCCACTATTGTTACCTTAAAAAGTTAGCTTGCCCCTCCAAAGACTGTGTGGATTAATGTAGACAGACAAATGAGAATAGGAGAGGGAGATATTAATAAGACAACATGATGGACAGAGAAGGAGGTTGTAACTGTAGCAGTGAAGTAAAATGACCAGTATTCATGACTTACAGAATACTTGCTCATGTTTTAGGTCACCATTTCAGAGCACGTGAACAGGATATCCCCCTTAGTCTTCTAAGCATCTATATTAGCATGTGTCAAAAGTTTTGAGACTCAAAGTCAACTTTTAAGCAGTAATTTGGGCACTATGTCCTATTGTAGTAGCATGCCTAACTTTAGATAGTCAGGGTCACTGTGCTGTTTTGGAAAGGGTGCAGGGGTCCCAAAACATCAGGGTCTGACCTCATGAGGAGCAGCAGACCTGTTGATGTGGCCCACAGATCTGTTTAACGTGCTCTCCAGGAGTGGATACACTGAACAAAGAGATGATTCAGGTCCCAGGTAGGACAGAATGGGACGGTGTGAGATGTCATCACACTACTCAGAACAGGCTGCAATTTTAAAACTTATGAATTGTTTATTTCTGGGACTTTTCATTTAGTATTTTCAGACTGCTATGGACTGTGGGTAACTAAGATGGTAGAATGCCAAACTGCATATAATGAGGGATGACTATACTTTTCTAAATTTTTAAGAGCATCAAATTACCCAGGAATTTTGTTAAACCTAAGCCCTGATGCCTAAGAATTTGAATTTTTGAAAACCTTTCAGATGAGAAAGATGCTCCATGGACAACACTGGATGGTTAGGGTCTGGAGAAAAAAAACAAAAAGTGCTTCAGGAGTGCAGAAAAATTGGGTGGGGGCTGGAGGAGCATCTCCAGACCCATGATCCATGTCTTCTCCCCAGGTCAGGAGTAATTCTGTTTTTATCTGATTTACATATCATACTTGAAGGAAAATTTTTATTTGAAATAAGAATTCTGCTGCAAAACAAATCTTTTAAGCAACTGCATTGCAGAAAGTAGTCAACCTTTAAAGTGATAGACTTGCCAACCTAATTATAAAATAAATGGCATAGAGTAAATTAGCATATGTGCAGAAAAAAGAGGTGGGTATTATATTTTTTAACTCCTTTAAAGCTTTACCAAATCTCCATATTGAACGGTATTTTGAAACATGAGATTGAAATGAAGGTTCCTTGTGACTAGAGACCTGATTTAAAGTCAGAAAACAAACCCTAAGTTTCAACGTGACAATTTTGCAATTCCTACTTTCTGTGTGAAACTAAATGGCTCCTCATTTTCTCATACCGCTCCCCTCCTGGCTCCAGGGATCTGTAAGTGCATTTTCAGCATGGTCTATTATACCTTTCTAGGTAGAGGTGAAAGAGAGATGACTTAAGGGAAATTCTCATGATCTAGTAAATGCAATTCTTCTAACCAGCTGGTCAACAATATCGACCCTCCTTTTTTAACATTATATTCAAATAGACCTCACATTGACTCTTTATAAACATCTACAATTTCTCCCCCTTTGTTTCCATTTTCATGGTCACCAACTCAAGTCTTAATTTATACGTTCAATTGAAGTATATTTTCTGAACTCTGCCTCAGACTTCTTCCCTCTGACTGCCTAATTCTAATTCATCTTTCCAGTCTAATCGTTACACAATGTATGATGTATCTCCCTACACAAAAGCACAGTTCCCCCTGCCGCCTATATAGATAATGTCTAAACTCCCATCGGACATTCAGGACCTTCAATCACCTAATTCCGACTCGACTTTCTACCTCACCTTCTCAGGATCCTCCACCTAGGCAACGGGCTTTTGTTTTTTGAGTCCAGTCCATGAATACACATTGTTCTTTGCCTCCTCTGTGTATCTGTGGTTGCTTTTGCATTACCTCTGTAAAGAGAAAGGACCCTTGTCACCTTTAATTTGCATCATTATTTTAGAGTTGAGTTACACAAATGCATCTTTAAAAAGAAAACATTCTCAGAAAAAAACACACATAAAAGGTCCATGGGAAAGGAACACACAGGTAGGAAAGCAGTGAATTCACTCTCCAGTTAAGATCTTTGGAGCTTTATATTATTATTATTATTATTATTATTATTATTATTATTTAATAAGTGACTCCTTATAGAGAAATATAATTCATTTTTCAGGGTAGCTAAGAAAAGACTATGCAGTTGCGGTCCTTTTTTAAAATATGTTTTCATTGATTTCAGAGAGAGGAAGGGAGAGGGAGAGAGAGAGAGAGAAACCTCAGTGATGAGAGAGTCATCAATCGGCTGCCTCCTACGCGTCCCCCACTGGGATAGAGCCCAAAACCCTGGCATGTGCTCTGACTGGGAATCTAAGCATCACCTCCTGGTTCATAGGTCAGTGCTCAACCGCTGAGTACACTGGCCGGGCAAGACTATGCAGTCTTGATTACAGAAGAGTGGAAAACTGTTACAAGTGGCCATTGTTTTCTCATATTTTTATCGTAACACCAAATAGTTCAAAAATTTACAAGTCCATAAAGACTCATCTTTTTTTATTGTGTTTCAGTAAAACCAAACTGGAAATGTATATGTTTTTCTGAAGTTAAAGTCTTGTCTGGAACAAAAGACCTCATGTTCTAGAATGATAACATCTTCAAAGAAAGAATATTTCTGTCCATATGGTATTGTAATCCCTGGACATATTCTGAAGAGTAAATACTAATAATACTTTTATGAAAGATCATTTTAAGAAATTCAGAATTTCCTAAGTACTATGTTTTGTAAAAAATTCCCAAGGGGTTGTCTTCTACTGGGTTCCCCAGAGATAGACCCAGAAGTGAGGATTCATGTACAAGTGGTTTATTCAGGAGCTGCTCCCAAGAGAAACTGATAAGGGAGTGGGGGCCCAGGGACAGGGAAAGGGAGGAAGCCACACATGGGTGTAACCTCAAAGAAAGTGCTTTGGGGGGCAACTTCAACCGTATCCCACAGGATCTCTGAAACATGAGTTACACCTTGAAGTTTTCCCCAACTCATTGAAAGGGGACTGGGCTCTCATACCCCTGGAGCCATCAGTTACCATCCAGACAGTGAGGGTTTCTGGTGGTGGGTATAACTTCCATACACGTCTAGCTCCCTGTGGCTGCAGGCAAGGTATATGCAGTAGGCCAAGGGCAGTCATTAGGAAAAGAGTCCCATATGTGTGAGCTGTTGGAGGCTGAAGACATCAGGGACAGAGAGAGATGCAGGAGAATGGGCCTGAGGGATCTGGATGAAGCACTGACAGTGGCCACTGAACAGTATTTCTGACATCCTAGAACCAGAAAATTCCTCTCCCAAGAAATCAGTTGACCAATCAGTAATTATGAAGAACAAAGTGACCATGGGCATGCTACTCATCTTCTCTTTGTTTCAACTTCTTCATCAAATAAATAAAAGTACCTAACTCAGGATTCTTATGACTATTACACAAGGTAACACACATGAAGAATTTTGATCACTGCTTATAGTAATGAAAATGAATAATGATTAATTTTAGGGTTTTTAAAACTTCTTTGTGCTTAGTATCACAGTTTTAATATTTAGGCAGTGGGCTTCTTTTATTGCCACAGTAAATTTATCCCTGATTCAAATTATATGGGGTGATATGAAGAATATATTTTCAGTAACATATCAGGAGACTGGTAAGCTGCATAAGAAAGGGAAAGGAAGCAGGAGCTTGGTCATACATAGTGGGAACAAAAATATAACTCATTTTGACACTAATGTAGAAAAAAATTAGACCTAGAAGCTTGGATACCACTTGAATTTATCATTTTAAACTCTAACTTTACCTGTAAGTCAAGAAGATCAAGATCTTTTATAGGAATAGTTGTGGGGGGAAAAGCAATGGCAGAGTTTGGTGGAAGGAAAGAAATAGTAATAGAAAATGCATTATATTCAAACTTCCTAAAAATTTAAAGACATCATGGATACACCTTTATTAGCACTGAGATAATATTATGTTGAACCATATAAAATTACCAATACTTAGACATTTTTGTCCTATGAAAATAGCAATTTCATCTGATTCAGCCTAATCCATAAAGCTTGTTGGGAGACAGCCTTTTATGGGCCTCTCTTGCTCTTACACATCTTGCTGGCAATGCTGAGAATGCAAGACCCTGACCACTCTTAACCTGGCCCATTTCTCAGAGTTGTGTTTGCAGCAAGGAAGAAACCATGAGTGATGAGGAAATGTCTTCTTGCAGAATAAAGATCAGGCTTGCTTACTGCTTGCTATAAAAGCAGTGAAGACCTTGAGCTCAGTGTTTTTCTCCAGTAACATAATTCACTGCATTTGCAGGCATTATCTGGGCTCTTTGCATCACCCACTTGGAACTTGGGAGCAAGGGGAACCAATATAAATATACTGATGCTCAGGCTGCTTACTGGGCTGTGAGTAATAATGTCCTTTGACTCAGGAGTCTCATGTCTTCTAACAACCATGAAACAGCAACAAGCTAACTTCTTAGCTTTAAAGTAGGGTAAGTCAAATCTCAGACCTCAAAAAGCCACAACACTGAATTCTCTCAAGACTGTGTTACTTGGATCAGTTGTGAAATTTTCCCAAACCATTGCTATTTAAGGCCAGAAAGTTGAAAACATCCTTAAGAAAGATCAGCATGGTCATTCATCACCTATCTATTTTTGCTCTTAGGATCCTTTCACAGGAAGGAAAAAGGATGGCATGGTCCTTAGCCTCCCATACCTAGAACCATGTGCAGTCCCTCAAGAAAGTTATGATGTGTCCTAGACTCTTGGAAGTATCCATGTGAGAAGTTTTAGGTAAGCTGATCACTTGCGTTTCCATCTGTTCCCTTCCAACTTTATTTGGCCATGGGCTCAATCTTTAGACATGAATTAAGCTTTGTAAATCAGAACTCTTGTAATCCTCAGAGGTCAAATTGTTAAGAGAGTCTTAGAAACTAAAACACAGGCTAGATTAAAGCTCATAACCTGAATCTCTAGGCACAGCTCCCCTGCTTTGTTCTTCAATATGACATTGGTGGCCACACTACTTTTCTTCCCTCCTAGGTGGGCCATTGATGAAACCCAGACATTTTGTCCTGACAATGCTATAGTTGTGGAATTGGCATTTTTATGTAAATAGCTGTTCTCTGATTCATTAAGCTTCATTGCCCCTGACATTTTCCTTTCTGACCCTCATCAGCCACAGTGGGACAAAATTCGAAGAAATAAAAAAGACAAAGGAGCCTGGCGAGGCATGGCTCAGCAGTTGAGCATCGACCTAGGATCCAGAAGATCGGAGTTTGATTACCGGTCAGGACACATGCCTGGGTTGGGGGCTTGCTATATAAAAGCAGTGAAGTCATCATTGATGTTTCTATCTCTCTCTCTCTCTCTCCCTTCCTCTCTCTGAAATCAATAAAGATATACAGTATAAAAAAAAAAAAAAAAAAGATGAACACAGTAAGAGGGTTACAACCGAGAAGTATATTGTGACTGTGGCCAACAAGGAAATTTGGAGATGGGTGACTGAACACCCAAGGGTGCCCTGTCAGTCAAAGCCTAACAAGTGCTTAGCACCATTTCAAAGTGTCACATGAGGATACTTAGGAAATGACAGTCATAGATGCTACCTCAAGGGCACATGCAGTTTCATAGACAAGATAGCACAGTTAAATGCCGGCATACCCATAAACATACAGCCTGGCCCTTGTTTACCTCTTTAACTACTCATTATTTCTCTCATAGCACCTGTCACAAGCTGTAATATTTCACTTACTTACTTGTGTTCTTGATGATTATGGCCTTCTGTGACCAAAACACCTTCTCAGCAGCCACATCATGGCACCAGGGCTGAGTAAGCCTGGGTGCTATGTTCTTAGAAAAGAGACCTAAAAGACATCAGCAGGCTCAGCACCACAGTGGCAGATGCCACCTTTCCAGCACTGTTTGAGGGCCAGGATTTCTCATACGCATCATCCAAGATGGAAAGCTCAGCCTCCATGGTCTCCTCAGGTGGCCTGAATCTGAGCTGCTGGCAGAACAAATTCATATGTACCATTGTCCCTCAGCTCAGATGTGTATGAGAAGGGGATCCCAATGTCCCGAGCCCAGTCTCTTGAAGTCCTTGACATGGCTTCTACAAATGAAACCATAAAGACAGAATGAGAAATTGTAGAGTGAAAGAACAGATTTCTATAAGCCATTTTGGGTACGAAGGTTCAATCCTGAAAAATAAACAACTTCATGTTAGGGTCTCAGGGGTAGCTGTCCTCTCCCCCTCCTTGATACTAAGCCCCGGTAGAGCAGGGATGAATCTTGTTTGGCCTCTCTGTCTCTCCCCCACCACCATCCACAGCACCTAAGATTATGCCTGGCGCATAGCAGAAGTTTGGTTAAAGTTTCTCAGCTGAATCAAAGACTGGACAACCTAATATTTTAAGACATGAGTAAACCGGCATATGAAGGAACAGAAACAAAATGACCACCAGAAAAAATACTATGCAAATGTTATCTAGGTGGTCCTCTGGTGGGTGGAAAAAGTGATGGTTGGTGGTGGGGAAAAGCAGTGCGTACTTCTTTCAACTAAATTCTTTCTTTTTTAAAATATCTTTTCTCCAGGCCCCACCTGCTCTCTTAGCCTAATGGGTTCTCTGGGAAGTGAATCAACTGACCAAGAATCGCTGGAAAACATCCTTCCTGTTAACTCCTGTGCAGAATCCCTACCAGCTCTTTTTAACTGAAACCAGAGGGAGTTCTGGTCTTAGCCAGTGTATTATTTTTTTCTTTATGCTCACGCCTTATCCCCAGAGAACATAATTCTGGATTTGTACAGACTCCCTTTTATCTTGGGTCATTTTGATTTGTAAAACTTCCTGTTGATCCCAGGAACTGTTCTCTCCCTCTTCCAGCCACCCCACTCCCCAAAGTCCACTGACTTCTTTTGTGCTTTAGATACTACTGAAGGGGGGGAGGAGATACTTACATAAAATATCTGCACTCGCTCCAACTCTATAATTGGTTCCATGCTTTGCTCTTAGTGCTTTTGCTGCCTTCTGTCCAACTTGGATCTGGAGGTGGGAAATGCAGAAACAGATATCTGGTGTTAAAAATAAACCCAACAATCCAGAGGGTTTGGTATTTTGTCCAAACCCATGTTGAGAGTTCCAGACCATCCTTCTCACTTCCCAATGGACAGCTATACCTAGGGAACCCGCTGGTACTTCAGCCTCAACACATTCAAACCCAATAAGTGAGGGATTTTCATATTTCTGGCTTATCATGTTCCACTAAACACATGTAAAATCATCTTTGACTCATTTTTTTCAAATAGTTACCAAGTTCTATCTCCAGTGTCATCAGTTTATACCAGTCTTATTACCTCTGAAATGGACTATTGTCATCTTCAAAAGTGGCTGATTCAGGCCCTGGCGAGAGTGCGGGAGGAGAGGGTGGGACACATGGTTGGTATGGGAAGGTTCAAATGGAAAAAATGTCAGCACCTAAAACACTGACTTCTTACAGCTATTCGAATTTCAGAGAAGTTTAGAACAGGGCTATATATAGCATGTTTCCCCTACATGGAGATTGCCAAGTTGTCTATCACACAGCATAATATTTATCATGATTTCTACACATTTTTGGTTTTGTAAATATATAGAGAATCATTACCAGACTCGGGAGCTGTAAATAATACAAGCAGTGGAAACCACCTTGAGCAGTTGGCTTGATCCTGTGTCTTTGTGCACTCCATAAAAGCCTACCCATAAGAACCTGACACTACTGCTAGCTAACTTCAATCAGGTTGAGACAAGGTGGGGAAATTTTTACACTGCCTTCTTATTGAAAATTCTTGAGATGAATGTTCATGCTAACTCTTCACCTGAAACTGCAAGAGATACAGAATTAAAGAACCTTTCTCAATTCAGTGTGCCAATTTCTGCATGTAGTACTAAAAGGTTGTCAGTAATTCCCATCTTAGAGTTAGTTACCTTCCAGTAATGGTGATGCCAAGGCCCCAGGGCCCTCCTGCCTTCTTGCCCCCTCTTGCCTGTGGCCAGAGGGCTCTAACCAGACTGCCAATCAGCAGCACAAGACTAACTTTTCTAAACAAACCTTGCAAAATGCTCACATAGCAGCTGTTTTGCTGGAACATATACTGGGGTACATAGGCCTCTTTTTTCTGCTAGTGGAAGGTCTGCCCCATCACAGATTTATAACAGCCTGTCTTTGGTGGTTCATTTATATTTGTCACAGGTCCCTAAAGTAGAAAGTAGACATCCATGACAAATATCACAGAAACTGAAGGATAAGGAGGGTTCTGGGCTTCTCATCTGAAATCTCTTGTTTCTGCAGACTTCTTTAGTGAAGAAATGGAATTCTAGGGTCAAGAATTGAGGGGGAAATGAAACACAGTGGAATAAGAATCTAAATTGCTACAATTCCTAGCAGTCTTAAACACTTCCTGAACCAGTGTGAGGTGGTGGGATGACTGTGGCCTCTGGAGTCTGAAGACATGAGTTCCAGCCCTGGCTCCACCATTCACCTTCTATAGGAGCTCCAGGAATATAACTTAATTCAAGGTCTCAATTCCCATATCTCCAAAGTGAGCTTAGTATATTATCATGAGGGTCAGATGAGATAATGGCTGTAAAATCCCTTTGTAAATTGTAAAGTCCAAGACAAACGTGAGTTATTTCCACATGTTGCAAAATGATCACGTAGTACAAATGTCCAAAAACATTGCAGGAAAGATATTGGGGTACTGCTAAATATTTTTTTAAAATATTTTTGACTACTGGGGACAAGGCTTCCTTCAGCAAAACTCTCTAGCATTTTTTCTTTTTCTGCCCAAACACATGTGTTACGGGTCATGCTCCAGTGGGAGAGGGACAGGGTGTGTAAGAGAACAATGGGTGCCCAGGCCTCTGTGATCTTAAGAACAGAGTAAGCTTATTCCCCATCCATCCCAGCATTTGTTGATAAGGAAGAGTTTGTTTTAAAAAATTTAAAAAAGATAAGCATAAAATAACAAGTGGTAGTCAGAATGTGGGAAATTGGAACCCTTGCGCACCGTTGGTGGGAATGGTAAATGGTGTGACTGCTATCAAAAACAGCCTGATGGTGCCTCAAAAAATTAAAAATAGAATTGCCACATGATCATCCCTTTCTGGTTATATACCCAAAAGAACTGAAAGTGGGACCTCAGGAGATATTGTACAGCTGTGTTCTTAGTAGTATTTTTGGAAATAACCAAAAGGTGAACACAGTTCAAATGCCCATTGATAGCTAGGTAGACAAAGAAAATGTGGTGTATCCGTACGATGCGATATTACTCAGCCTTCAAAAGAAGGAAATCCTGACACATGCTACAACATGAATAAACATTATGCTAAGTGCAATAAACCAGTCACAAAAAAGACAGATACTGTAGGATTCCACTGATATGAGGTCTCTAGAGTAGTCAAACTCACAGAAAAAGAAAGTAGAATGGTGATTTCCAGGGTCAAAGAGACAGGGATTGATGTTTAATGGGTATAGAGAATAAATTAGCAAGATAAAAACGTTTCAGAGAGTGGTTGCATAATAATGTAAATATCTTAACTGTCTGCTTAAAAATGGTTAAGATAGTAAATTTTATGTTATATGTATCTTATTACAATTTAAAAATTTTTTAATTTAAAAATAGATACAAATATTCCAATCCTAGATTTTCCCTCCCTTTGACTTGCATCTGTTGCTCTCAGGTTCACAAAAGGGTAAAGAGCCGAGGCCTTTTCAGCAATTCTGCCCCCTGATGGTCAGGTAAACACAGCTTCAGAGGGGACCCAGATGAGACAAAGCTCCCTTTCCCTGCCTGGGCCTGGGTTCCACTGGCATTTTTCCTTACAAATATTCCTAGGCAAATACTAGAGGCAGTGTTTAGAAGAAAATAAAGCATGTCTAGCAGAGAAGAGCACAGAGATTATTTAGCCGTGTTATTTTAGATACGCTGTATTCCACTAACAGCTGGCAAGTTCTGCAAAGCACGGTTCAAAAGCCATGATTGCTGAACGGAGCTTCAAGAGAATTTACCCAAATGAGAGCACGTTCCTGCACATTATTAACATAATCATCTCATTTATATTATAGACGAATACCTAAGATGTCTCCCAACTTGACATTTTATGAAACAGGTAGTTAATTAATGTAGGTAAAGCAGCATTTAACCTGAAACCTTCCCAGCAGGCAGCTGGCAAAGCGTAAAAAGCAGGAGAAATAAAATAAGGAAGGACAGAGAGAACAAAAGAAGGGCTGGAGCCCAAAATCTAGGAAACAGAAATCAGGGGAAGGGAAGCAGGGGTCCTGCTTAGGTTTCTCTAAAGCCTTTGGTGCTCCAGTCTTACCAGTTCTTCATGGTCGCTGGGAGGGGTTTGGTGTAGCCATAGGGTGTGAGAATGAGCTGCCCATAAGAATGCGTGGTCAGGAAGCATATCATGTCCTCTTTCTTGCTCTCTATAAAACTGGAAACAGCTTTAGTCTCAGGTTCAGACACTGGTCTCGTCCCACAGAATGTTGAACCATGGCAGTCCTTAGGTGAGCCAATACCTGGAATATACAGGGAACCACAAGGAAGGCATCATGATCTCAGTTTAGAGCTGACAGAGGGTGAGGAGTCATCCTGATCAGGGCAGCTGTGGGTGGACTTAGGGCTTGACCTTGCTTTTCTAAGTTAGTTCTGGTTAAATGGGTCAAGTTGGATCATCATTCAAGGAGGAAGTCAGAGAGGCTGAAGGGCTGACAATTTGGGTTTAGAAATCAATTCCATGCTTACATGGGCTGGGAAGGAAGATGGAAACTGGAATGGCATTTTCAGTAATCTTTAACTTAAACTTGTGGTGGGCCATGAACCAAATGGTTGAGAACCAGTTCTCAGGTTCCTAAGGTCAGACTCTGACAAAGTCTTGTTGGCCTAAGTTTCTCTCTCATCATCTTACTGCTTTGAGTCTCTTTAGAGATATTTTGCAAGTCCTATGTGGCATCTCATTTAATCCCCATAACAACCTACCTATAGGATGGTACTACTATGGGCTACATTTTATTTTATTTTTAATATATCTTTATTGATTTCAGAGGGAGGAAAGGAGAGGGAGAAAGAGAGAAAGAAACATCAATGATGAGAGAGTCATTGATCGAGCCCTCAACCCGGGCATGTGCCCTGACCAGGAATCGAACCCCGATCGCCTGGATCCTAGGTTGATGCTCAACTGCTGAGCCACACCCAGCTGGGCTGGGCTACATTTTAAATAAGAGAAAACTCAGACAGGGAAATAAAGCAATTTTTCCAAGATCATAGTCACTAAGTCTGAATTTCAACCTTTGCTGCCTAGTTTTTAACCGGACTGCTCTTAACCATTCCTAACTCTTTATTTACTTCTAATTCACTGGGGATGTTGAGATTCAGAAACATGAAAATGCCTTCAGGAGAAGACAATGTTGACCTTGCTTATACCTGCCCTCCTGCAGTGAAATAATCTGCAAGGATAGTTCTCTGCTTTTTCTTCTCTTTATGATAATTCATATATTTCAAAACAAAGCAATGGATTTCAAACATAGTCACATTGGTCTAGGTCTTCCTTGCCCTAGTTTAGTCAACCTCACTTGAAGAGAGTCCTGTAGTTGAATCTTGCTGCTTTTTAATACCCTCCCTTTAGAGGGAACACACAGGACAGGAATCCCAGCAAGCTGTATAAAATTAGACGTTTATTTTTAAGAGTTATATCTCTATTAATTCACCTCTTTCCTGGCTTCTCCATTTTTCTGTTCATCAATTTATCTACTAAACATATACTCACTACACCAGGATGCATTGAAATTTTGGTTGAGATCTGTCCCGAAACATGTGCCATTATTGTGGGATACACAGGATCTCCTCCAAGGCCGATCCTGTACAGAGGAACATAGGTTTGCTGCCATTCGAAAGCCTCATAAATCACAGTGTTAGTAATGATGGGTGGTCCTCAAATATGAAAAATCATTCCTAGGATTGACTGGAAGAACTTGCCTTTAACATCATGAAGTTTGCACATGTAATTTTTGGTCTTTCAGATAGGCTACCAACCCCCAATAACAGGAACATTGTAAACCATCACATTGGAGGGAGTAGTTTAGCTTTTTCCTCATGAGCAGATTAGCAGTGCTTGGTGGATGTGATCAGGGAAATCTTCAGAGAATCATTTTTTAGGTCCAAATGATACAGGATGAAAGGGCAATAGCTCGGCAGATGGAACAAGGCTGTTCCCAGGGTATCAGAGATGGTCTCTGCACAGCTCTGGAAGCAGAAGACTGATGCGTGGAGCTGAAGATAAAGACAAGTTTCACCAGACAAGCTCAGAGGGAGGGGCTTCATTCACATGCTGGGCAAAGGCTGTTGCAGAGATAGGGGTCCCATGAAGGGCCTTGAGGGGGGGAGTGCTAGGGGAGGGGGAGGAATGAATACTCTAGAAACAGGGGCTCTTATTTGTGGAATAATATGCTTTAGAAACATTTTAAAGAGGAAGTTGTCTACGAAATGAAAAGCTTTATGAGATCTTTGCCCCCTATGTGAATGATCACAATGAGAAATCAAGGCTGGGGTTAGTATTTATACATCATTTGTGTCTCTTGTGCTTCTAGGGGTGGACACAGGGTGATGTAGGAATTTTATACCAATATGATCCTGATCAGGTAGCAGGCAACCAACAAACTTTAAGGAGATGGAGCTGGAGAAAACTTAAGTCTGGCTGGAAAACTGGTAATATGTCAAAATGAAATAAAACAAAATGTGCTGGACTTAATTCTAAAAAGGCCTCTTCAGTGCTGAACTTATCATTGGCTTAAATATGTTAGTTTGAGTTTTATTCCAAACAGGGTTCCTTTTTTTTGCATAGTCACAAAACATTTTATAACTGCAATGACAGGTCAGAAATATGAGCCTGAGTCAAGATCTAGTTTATGAAGTCATCCCAGGACCAAACTTGATGTACTCACTGTTGTCCAAGTGTAGATGTAACCATCTATGTTAAGAACTGGAAGCACATAGAAGTCTAGGTTCTTAAGGAATCTACTTATCCTTGAGTTCTCTTCACAGTTTTGTAGAATCTGGAAATTTAAGAGAGAAACATTTGGAATCATCCTGGGAAGAGGTCTTTTCTCTTTCAATTTTTAAAATGGTTTCAACTTAATCAGAAGAAATGACCACAACCTCCACCCTCCAACCCACCTCAGTTGACTCTTAGTTATGGGAGTGGTTCTCCAATTTCAGTGTGCATGAAAATCACCTGGAGGACTTGTTAAAATACAGATTGCCTGGTCCCAGTCTGCCACCGACTCCCCCACCCCAAATTCACTAGGTCTGAGGTGGAGCCTGAGGACTGGCATTTCTAACAAGATCCAAGTTGTGTTGATGCTGTTGGTCTAGGAACCACTTGAGAACTCTTTGTGGGTTAAATTCTTTATGTTTGGGTTTCTGAAAAGACTGATACAAAAAATATATATATTATTTTTAAAGGTTCTTTATTCCCTCAAGGGAGGGGTATAGGTAATACGCAAAAATTCACTGTGCTAGGTATTTTTCATGTATTAACCTCTTAATCCACACAATAGACCTCTGAAGTAGTCATTTTATATTGCTTTTGCAGGTGAAGAACGAAGTATTCTAGTATTAGAAAATTTGCCCAGCACTATTTGAAAAAGGGAGAGCCAGGATTCTCTTACTGATGACTTCCAAGATGTATTTTCTTTTACATTTAAATATGTTTGTCTTCCAATAAAAATAATGTTGAATGCACTGGAAAGAGATCAGAATACCTCACTTTTCAGTGAAGGTGCTTATTAATTCCATTTCCCTTGGGGAGAAGGAGTGCTCAATAGAGAGTTGCCATGCCAACATGTGAATGAAGCAGGCTTTCTACATAGCCAAGATGTGACAGGTATTTTGTGGGGTGGTTAACCATTATGAGGAAGCTAAAGACACTTCTTTCACAAACCATTGGCAAAAGGCAGGGGCAATCCATTCCCTGGCATCAATTCACAGTCCACCCAAATGATCTTCTTGGGGTTACTGGATGGTTGGCTGATCTGGAGGGAACATGCATGCTCCATTACCAAACAATCAATTATTATTGTGAGCCACTATGCAGTTAACAGGTTTTTTATTCCCCTAGAGGTTCCTTTCTTATTCCACTGTGTGGTTTCAAGCATGAGGCAAGGAAGCTGGCAGAGATATGCACCAATATCACCCTTCCTGGGCTACTCTTGCTCTCTTATCTGTGACCTTGGCTGTTGTGCTTAGAACCACATGCTGAGTCCCCATGTCTCCTACCAAGGCTGGAGATTGCGTTACCCCACGGTTATGGTATTACCTGGCTGTGTGACATTGTACAAGTTACTTCAGTTTTCTGGGCTTTGGTTGCCTCAATCATAAAATGAAAGAACCAAAACTGAAGGTTGTCTATGACTTTTAAATGCTTTTAAAAAGAACACTGTATATATTTATTTTAAAAACTCAAAATACACATGAAAAGTGAATGGGCTGTAGTTGACATGCGAGTGGGGGATTTTCCCTTACAGAGTCCATCGTCTCCCACCTCTATGCAAGCAATGGAGGCACCCAGGCCTTCGCAGAGCCAGCCACTCAACCAGAATGTCTAAGGTCCTGTCCTGCTCCATCATACACGATTCTAAGGTCCTCAGTCTTAGTGGGGATGAGGGAGGCCCACCCTGGAGACAACACAGGAATAAACTCTTCTATTTCTGGATATTACGATTTTTAAGTGCTACCCCATGGTCCCACCCAACTATTCCAAATTCTCTTTACTCTAGTACTTGATTCCACCCAGATAATTAATGTGTAAGCCTTTGCAAGTTTTGAATTTTAAAAGCCCAGTTTGGGGTAGAAAAGGCAGTCTTTCTGCACTGCTTCCTTTAACCTTGTCTGCATTTCTGACTAGAGCCCCTGAACAGTAAACACATATCCCTGGATTCCATGGGAGAGACCCCACTTCCCCAGCAAGACAATTCTCAGCCTCACCCACCTTCAAACAATACATGGGCTTCATAGGTCAGTCCTAGGGAATGCTGTACTTCTCCCTTACCCGGTTCACCCACTGATAGATCTGAAACAGCCAGAGAGGACTGCAGCTATCAATCAAAGATTGTTTGCTCAACTCTAATTAAGATAACTACTTCTTTCATTAAGATACTGAATTCTGTATCCTTTGCTCTACATTGCACCAGCTATGTGCTAAACAAGCTAGAAAACAAAACCAATAAATTGTTACCCACCCCTTCCCATTTTCTTTAAAGCATTACTCTGCCATAAGTCTTAGGATACCCTGTTGAACTTTACAAAGAAGTTACTGAGAATTAATAATTTCCACTGATAATACTTCAGAAACATTATACAACAACATATCCTTCAAAGGGCCACCAGACTTAGCTTCTATGTGACAACCAATCATGCCAGGAATTTAAGGTCAGGCTTATTTTGTGGGATTTTCTTCTGTCTTTATAAATCTCAACAATATCCTTTGCTAATATCCATGGTTCCAAGTTTAGAGAAGAGTTGGGTAAGCCCTTCATAGAATATGCCAAAAGAAGTTTCTAAATCAAGCTCAAGTTAATTATTTTTGTTAAAACTGAACAGACCTGAATGGGTGTTGATTTAGTTACAAGTCTTATACCATGCTTAGAAAAGAAGGCCTTGTCTTACATTTTTGCCCGTAAGTCAATAATGTAGAGTTCTACAAAAGTGACTGGAATTCACAAACATAAGATATTAAACAGTCATCAGGATGTGATAAGATGCCTCCCATATTTTAAAATATTTCTTGTACTATATGAAAAAAAAAATTCCAGAAAATATTAACATATTCCAAAATATTGAGAAAATAAGTGGTAAAGCCTATTTGGAGAGCAACTCCCCCATCTCCTGCTCACACACACACTTATTTGCATATATAGTAGCTAATTTTTTACTGTAACTAGTTTTGGAAATCACCAAACTTATCTCAGTAGCAATACAAATATTTCTTTGAAAAAAGTTTTCTTCTCTTAAGAACTGCTGAGCCTGTCTCTTGTGTACTACAAGAAATATCACATTTTCAGCTAAACATGAGTCAGAAGACTTCTCTACCCAACATTCCACACCCATATACACATTGGCCCTACCTTGCTTAAACTGGTTAAGAACTTGATAAACAAGAGTAAGGGTTAATTCTGGTCCATGTCACACTAGCAAAACTGGGTGGGGTGTTCTTTTCTTTCTGTTGTTGATTTGCCTCTTTATTTCATAGTATCAGGATCTGTAGCTTCAATGGTGGTGGTCTGGGTGGGGGTGGTAATGTTTGGGAATTCCTTGACCTCGGTGTCCAGGCAAATCTCCATTTCATATTTTGAGCCTCTCTAGTCAACGCATCCTAAACTAGGCTGTGCCCACCACCAATGCCACCATGTACCCTTGCTCACCTCCCCCATGGGGTGGTATCTGTTACAGGGATGGGTCTCCAAGTTCCTCCATGCAGTCACTCTCCTGTCCACAACCCTTTGCCTGTGCTGTGTTGTTCCCAATCTGCAAAAGGAAGAAAGGCAGACAAAAAGCAGTGAAGAAACTGGGATCTCACGAGGGTTGAAAGGTGCATGAAAAAGGTCTTAGAAAGCACTGCACGACATCTGGGAGATAAAAGCCATTTATCTCCTTAAGGTAAATACTGTTATCCCAGGTTATTTTTTTCTGAAGATTTTGTTACATGCGCTATATTATACTTTTATTATATCCAAGAAAACAGGCATAAGACATTTACTAGTCTATTTTTTAAAATTGTGTATCTCCGATTTGCAATACAACAAGAGCAAAATGGTATTTGCATTATAAGGTCACTAGAGAATGATTTTAGTGCTTTTCTTTGAATGGGGAGAGCAGGGGGAATGAAGCCAATGGAAGGCTATCTTGTCGCTCCTCCCTTTGCCCTCACTCCTGCCCTGGCTGTCCTGCCTGTCACGCCCTGCTGGGAAGCGAGACCTGGCAATGCTTTCACCGCAGCCATGGCCCGGGATGGCCACTGCGAGGGCCACCTGCTTCTTCCTCCGCGCAGCTCAGCACACATTTGGGTGCCGCTTTGTCAGTTAGCTCCTCAGCGGCAGGAGAGGGGGACCCTGAAAGCAGGGCTGGCCCCCGGCCAATTCCTGTCCCCGCTGGGCTAGCATTCCCGCACTGTCACAGCCCAGAAGGGGGCAAATGAAAGGTCCCGGGACACCCCCAGGCACCGACATCTGGCTCCTCCCCGGCGCCCGTCTGCTAACTGCCTGTCGTCTCCCGAGCCCACGTCATGCGCGGAACGGTGAACTGCCTGGAATCTGAGCGAGGCTCTCGGACATTGACAGTCGTAGCATTTTTGCACGAAATGAAACAGTGCGTGCAGGTGCTTCGCTCAGGCGTGTTTGCAGCACAGCCTCAGGAAGGCGGCTCCGTTTCTGCACAGTCCTTGGGGGCGCGACACGTGGCGGTGGAAGGGAAGGACACCAACCCCCAGGTGACCGCCATCCTCGCCGCACTATCAGATGAAACGATGATTGTACTTCGTGCATTCTTTCTGAATAAGAATTCATAAAACGTCGAAGGGAGGAAATGATCCTGGGGGCACATTATTAATAAGCACTGACGATCAAAGGTGGCTGAGGAAATTTTGACTGGGATCTGTAAAGAAGCCAAAACAACAGCAGCAAAAACCCCTAATGAATATTGAGGCAAATTTTGAATTTTACGTACTTAGTAAGAAATGGTTTCCTCAGTAGTTCATGACAGCAAAGTAATTGCAAACCTTTTTTTCCTGCTTTAAAATTAACATATGCTTATACTGGAAAATTTAGCGAGTACAGAGAGAAGAAAAAGGGCAAAGACAGAGGAGAGAAAAAATAATCTTCAATAATCCCATCTCCCTGAGTTAAGCACTGTTGCTATTTTGGCATTTTTTCCTGTCAGTCTGTTATCTGTGCATATTTTTTCTTTATCACAGTACAGATTATATCTATATTTAAATTTTGTATTTACTCCTTTGTACCCTGTATTCTACCAGAGACATTCCTCCAACCCATAAAAACTCCTTAGAAACATTATATTTAATGACTGACTAATATTTAATTGTAAGGATATATTACACACTGTCATTTATTTAAATGTTATCATCGGTGCTGGATATTAAAGCTATTTCCCTTTTTTGTTTTTTGCTAGTGGAAATAATTCTGGACTTACTGACTTTTTGCATAAATCTTTTTTGTTTTAAATACATACATTTTTATTGATTTCAGAGAGAAGAAGGGAGAGGAAGAAAGATAGAAACAGTGATGAGAGACATCAGTTGCCTGCCCCCTGCACGCCCCCTACTGGGCATCGAGCCCACAACCCGGGCATGTGCCCCGACCGAAATCGAATCGGTGACCTCTTGGTGCCTGGGACCATCGATGCTCAACCAACAGCTACACTGGCTGGGCTGCGGAAGTCTTTTTGCTCACTTCTGATTGCTTCTTTGAGCTACATTCCAGGAGAAGAATCAGTAGGTCAAAGAGAATGAGCATTTTCTAGGCATTTGTTTCTACTGCTAAGTCCCAAATGATTCTACAGACTCATACTTTTATTGGGAGGATGGGATATATGTGAGATCGTCTCCAGAGAAAGATGGCAAAGCTCGTGATCTTTGTTAATTGCAGACTTTGTACACTATCATAACATCACTCATAGCGAATAGAGTATAAACAATGGCAGCTAATCTATATTTTGAGTTGGTAAGAGCCATATAAAAATGTACATTATTTTATGTCAGTAAACAGGAATGAAAATAAAAACAGCCCATTAGGATCAAGGTAGCAGATTTGAAATGTTTTCCTCAAGTGTAGTCACAGGAGCTGTCCAATGGAAGCTGTCTCCTCTGAGTCCCACTGCCTGAGCTGGATCACTGCCCTAATTTAGCCTGGCCTTGGCTATCATTATTTTATTTTGTTTGTTATTATTATTTTTTTTTTGTTAATACTCATCCAAGGATATTTTTTCCATTGATTTTTAGAAAGAGTGGAAGGGAGGGGGAGTGAGACAGAGAGAGAAACATCAATGTGAGAGAGACATCGATTGGTTGCCTCCTGCATGCAAGGCACCAGGGATCGAACCTACAACCCAGGTACTTGCCCCTGACTGGGAATCGAACCTGTAACCCTTCATGTGCAGGCCAGTGCTCTAACCACTTAGCCACACCAGCCCCGGCTGCGATCATTATTTTAAATAAGAGGTTGAATGCATCTTCATTGTAGAATATTTGCAAAATGAAGAATAATTGAGGAAAAGAAGAAAAATCACCAACAAAGGTAAAAATTACCATATTTTTTCTTATATTTTTCTAAATGTTTCATTGCATTTTGTATTCTGCATCCTTCCTTTAGCACAAATCATGCATTTTCCCATGCTATTAACATTTTTTCATAATCATTATTCTAAAGGATGAATATTTCATTATTATATATGTCAGTATTTACATAACCTAATATGGTATACTTAGGTTGTTTCCAAATATTATAATACTTAATATAATATTTATGTTGTAAGTGGGGCTGCTTCTCAGTGCTTAAATTCCTTCCATATTTTTGTTTATTTCCTCAGTCTAGATTTTCAGAAGCAGGAATACTAGGTCAACAAATGTGTAAGCTTTAAGGCTCTTGATATTTTTAAGAAGAGTCTGTAAGAGTCTTTGTCTCTAATTTATAAATGAATAATCTTAGAAGGGAAGATAAATGCAGTATCTCTATGAAATGAAGTAAACTAATGGAAAAAATGAGAAGGCAATGTTCAAACAAGTTTTGACATCACAAAAAATCCTGGATTCTCATTTTATATCTGAAATCAGGCTATCTGTGAAGCTAAGGGACAAGTTGAGGTTACACAGCTGGTCTGGGCAAAAATCTTGTTCTGTAAGAGTAGGTTTGTTGCAAGATTCTTTGAACCATGAAAGAAAAGAGGAAACACTTTATAACTACACATGCTTGATGAGATATACCAAATGAGCAAAATACTGAGTTATGTATGAACAAGGGAAATAATACTTTATATGGAAACTATACTACACACACAAAAAACACACTCACAGAGTTAAAAAATATTATATATTTGCAGAAGTTATGATTTATAATGCATAAAGAAAGAACACAGAAATTAGCATGAATGCATAATTTATAAACTAATAAAATGAGTAATAAATAAGACAAAATATTTAACCTTATTAAAAATCAACAAAATGCAAAACAAGTCATCTGTTGGTATTTTTCACTTATCAAATTGGCAAACACTTAAAAAGTACTTTCACACACTGTTGTTGGATGTGTAGACTGATACAACTTTTCTAGAAGGCAACTTGGCATATGCAGCAAGATTCCTAAAATTTTCTCAGCTCCTGACTCAGTAATTACAATTTTTGCCACTTATATTAAGAAAACAATCAAAATTTTGCAAAAAAAATTATTGCTGTAGTTTATGCTTATAATGGTATTATTTGTGGAAATGACAAAGTAGAAATCAAATCAATACCCTATAAGGTAACAATGATGGAATAATATTAGCAATTTCAATGTGTTTAAATGAATTATAAATATCTTAGGAAAATTTTTATCATACGATTTAACTGAAAAATTTTGGCAATAGTGTTATATACATAATTAGCTAGCTATCTAGCTATTCAGAAATATTAACAGTAATTATCTCTTGGTGAAATTATTGGTAGTTTTAGACATGTTAAGCATTTTTCTTGATCATTAGAATAATGTAGTTTACTAATGAGAAACTATGTAAATGAGGGACATCGAACTTTTACTATCATTTTCAATTTTCAATCACAAAACATGATAGCATACATTATGCTAAGAAATGTTTATTAGATATGTATTCATTCAAAGATTATTAGAGTAATGTTTAATAATGAAAAGTTTAGTAATCTTTATTATTCTCATCTCATGGTGGTGTGAGGTAGGAAGAGGGGAGAATCCAGCTGCATTTATCATGTATAAAGTTTCCCAGTTGGACAATCTAAATCATAATGGTCAACCCCTCTTCCCACTTCCCACTCACCTGTCATATCCCAGCTCTCCAGGGACCAGCATCCCCAGGATGTAAAGGGTCCCAAGCAGAGGATTCATTCTTCTGCAGACACAGCGAGAAAATTCTGGGCCTCTCCTACAGGTCAGTGGATCAAGTGTCTCTGAGAATGCATCCAGGGGTTGGCTCCCACAATAAAGATAAGAGAGGTGGAGGTCTCAGCAGAAACATATATGAGCAATGGCTTCATTAACTTCATCATGCCCTCAAAAAGCTTTTTTCAATAGTGGAAAATACTACCATTTGATTTTCCATTTCCCCTATAACACTGAATTATACAAGCCCTTGGCTCCATCAGAAAGCAGTTTCTTCCCTGTTTCTAGGAACCCTCATTACCTGTACTCAGGAGCTGACCACTTCCACTGTTCACTCCACAAGGTCGCTGGGCATAATAGGTGGTGTGTCTTCTGCTCTGGTCATAATGGGCATGATTATTATTCAGTATTTCCATTCTCCTCTGGAATCTAAGGCTTTATTTGGGGTCAAATGCCTTCTCTTGTTCTGATAGACCACATCACCAGCTTCTTAAACAAAACCAGATTTCTCCAAACATGAGCAGTGAAAACATTTAAATTCCTTTCTCAAGTGGATTTTCCCACACACTCCTCTAACATAAAGGACTTTATCAGACAACCCATCCAGAATATCCCTGGATCTCAAACAGTGACCAGCAAAAGTAAAGGGTCAGGTTAAGATTACTGCTGAAAGTCTAACTGACCATGACAAAATTTAGTGCAGAGAAGTCAAGGATTCAAACAGAGTCTTGGCATTTGATGGTCTAGTCTAAATTCTTTGCCCTATATTCATCCATTCATCTGTTCATTCATCCTACAAAAACACGATGAGTACTCACTATGTGCCAGGCACTAGTATGACGATGAATATATACAAAAATGAATGAGGCAGACAGAAGCTCTGCCATTATGGAGCTCACAGTAGAGTGGAGAGAACAGACAACTATACAAACAAACATTACAATTTTAAGTAAAAGAAATCAAATTTAGGTGATGGGGTGTTTGTGGGCCAAGAACATATTGAGATAGAGAGGCCTCTCCTAAGACGACTTTTGAGTTAAGTTCTAAATGATTTAATTCATGCCAAGGGCTATAGAAAACGTGATCTAGGTGAAGGGGGCAGTGTGCGTTGGAATCCTGGGGAGGAAATGAGTGTGATGCGACTGAGGAGCTGGAAGAAGGCCCGTGTTCGTGTGAAGTGGGAGCAAGAGAGAGTGATGAAGGGTGAGGTCGGGGCGATGGGCAAGGACCAGATCCTGTAGAAACCATGGGCCGTAGCATGGACTTTGGATTTTATTTTGGGAAGTCATTGAGTAGATTTTGGCTTTATATTTTAAAAGATTATTCTGGCTGCTACATAGAAGACAAGAGAAGGACAAGGAAGGAAACAAAGGCCAGTTAGGAAGAGAAAACCATCCCGGGGAGAGAGGATGAATGCTCAGGCTAGCCAGTCTCGGGGAGGTGGTGAGGCGTGGTCACGTCGGGAACTGATTTTAGAAGCAGGCCCAACAGACCTGCTTGTGGGATGAATGGGAACTGTGAGGAAATTAGGAAACTCAAGAACAACTCCGAGATTTAGGGGGCCAAGAAACGGAGTGAATCGTGGTGATTTTTTACAAGATGGGGCAAACTGAGGAATCAGTAGGTTCGAGGGGATGAAAAGTCAAGAATAAGCTTGAGGTGCTAATTAGACACCCAGAGGATTGTCAAGGGGGCATCAGCTACAACAGGCTCAGAGGGAAGTTGGAGCAAAGTTCACAAATGTGTGACGTCAGCATGTAAGAGATGGCGTTTGAAGCCACACGGAGGAGCTGATCTAGATTTTGAGCTCATCTAGAAGGAAAGAACTCAGACTGATCCTGAGTCATTCTGACACGTGGAGGTCTTGGGAGAAGAGAGGAATCGAGTAATGGAAATTGAGAAAGAACAGCCAGTGAGGTAGGTGGAGAAGTGAGAGACTGCTGTGTCCCAGAAGCCGAGTGAGGAGAGCATTTTAAGGAAGCCAGTTACCAACGGGGCCAAGTGTTGTGAAGTCGAGTCAGATGACTGATAACTAGCAATCTTACCCAGCAGTATAGAGGTTCCTGGAGACCCTGAAAAGAGCAATGGTGGGGGGGGGGGGCGAGGAGGGGGCACCTGTAATACTTTCAATAATAAAGCTAAATTTAAAAAAAGAAAAGAGCAACTTAAGTCAGCATGTGGCAGGTGGTAGGGACCAAAACCTGACTGGAGTTGGTTAATGAAGGAAAGGGAAGTGAGAGAGTGGAGGCGGTGAGGCTAGAAAACTTCATCAGCACAGGTTAATGACACCTTAAAGGAAACTGCATTGTTATGATCCTCCATCACCCCCTTGGGATACTGTCAATTTGGAAATCTTGACTTTGAATTTTGATGATGTTCACAATGGGTGAAATGCAACACCCAAGACACTCTTCCCCTCTCCCAAAGTTAGGCAGGTACAGGGCAGCCACCTCAGTACTTCTAACTCTAGTGAGAGAGTTTTAATGGAACTGTGTGTTCCATAGAGGGAGAGTGGAACAGAAGAGTTGAGAGTGTTTTCTTTGCATTTTCCTGTGCATTGAAAAGGGACCAATATGGACTCAGGGCAGAGGGGTGAACGAGTGATTTAAATAGAAAGCAAGATTAGAATAGGGTAGCCCTGCTGGCAGATATGTAATCCCATGCAGCTACTCTAAGAAAAAGAAGACAAATAAAAATACGAAATATGTGAAAATGCACAGGTAAGTAATGCACACAAACTGCTAGTGGAAACCTGCAAATAATTTTTTAAGTATGTTGTGAGGACACTTGGCATTACTACACAGGGTTTTCCCAACAGTCGCTGAAAATTGGATTTTCCTCGATCCCCATGTCCAATTTCACTGTACTCTGTGGTCTCCTGCCAGCCCACTGTCCAAAGATTATCTTTCTGCCAGCTTATGGAATGTGAGCAGTAACCTGGAGAACTTGGGGCCAATGAACTGGAACCACGAGTCCCTCACTAACAAGGGTGAATTATTATCTCGTCTCCCCTGGTGATTAGATTATTCTTTATCATTGTGTTTTATAGCTTTCTAGTTAGTCATCTCAACACAATTTATTCACAATAATAGTGTTTTTTATTATTGCTCTTTTATAGATCCTATAGCAGTAAAATTTATTCTCAACTCTATTATTACAATATTCAACTACTAATGGAATTCTTGTTTTTATTTGATTGTGTTTTAAAGCCATAACAATAAAATTTACTCCCAAAAATATTACTGCAAGTTTTATGTTCTCTAAACTGCTTGAGAGAATGCCTGCAAACACATGTGGTCCTTTAAGCCACATGAGAGAAGGCTTGCCAAAATGTAAACATTGTTCTAGGAAAAAAAGGGGGGGAGGATTGGTTCCTATTAAGGTGAGACCCATGTTTTTTGACAGAGTAGGTAATAGGATGAAAGAAATAAAAGGGCCTTAGAGACTGCTGATTTAGAGGAAGATTAAATTCTAATTGGCAGGAATATTTGTTTGAAAAAAATCAACTTCTTTTAATTACCTGCCAAGCCCTAGACAATTCCACCACCCTTATCCTCCAAAATAATGTCTCTCAAAATGATGCCCATGACTTTGCATGGCTTGTTGCCATATTAGCTGGAGAGAGGCTGCTATGAAATATTATTACCAAAGGTCAGGGTCATTTAGAAACTAAACAGTTTCAGTGACTTAAGAGCTGGAAGGCACACAGCCAAGCCAGCTCCCCACCTCCTCTGCTCCTTAGTTGTTCTTACTGACCCTGATCCCAAGGACAATGCAGTAAACTTCATCACCTGCCATGTACCTTTTATACCTGGGACCCCGAGTCAAAGAGCTAGGACATGAATTATAGTCTTTCTAGGGGAGCAAAGTAGCAATAGGAATCAAGAAAGAGATGTGTCAGGCTGACAGGAATTAGAGTGGGGTGAAGAACTTGGTTTCAGATGGATAATAGGTTGATTTATGGTCACAAGCAAATATGGAAGCAGATTAGGTGGAGATAAGAGGCTGATTGTCAGAGATGATGGCTTTCGTAGTAGAAGATGCAAAATTTAGATTTGGTTTCTGAGGCTGCACCAAGGACAGGTTCTTGTTCTGACATAAGCTACAGAGACTGCTGTTACCATCTAAGGCAATCAATGAGTGGATGCATGGGTGCACCGGTGGGTGCATGAATCTCTCTCGTGTTCCTGTAAAATGGCATAAATCCATGAGCTAGACCTAGCCTCTCACATATACTGCTGGGCACTTAGCTTTCTATGTACATTTGCTCCCTTTGCCCAGCTGTGGCAACTGTAGACATGCCCCCCACTGAGATCTACTTTCAAGAAAGAAACTGCTGACATTCTCTGGCTATTGGTGCCTTCAGAATCTGACTCAATATTCAAGCTGAGACTTGGGGCTACCTGGACACCCTCCAATGACTGCACACAGAATCGATTGAGTACAAGGGCTCCCCATTGTACCTAGGGAGGATTCTTCTCGAAGAAATGTTCTTGGACATGCACCACAGTCTGAGGGTCTTCTTACCCAGTCCTTCTTTCTTTCCCCTCATTTTAACAGATGTCAGCCCTGTATCATGGTCTAAAGGTTCTCTTTGCCTCCTCCTGCTTCCTCTCCCTTTCATCTTTCACAAGGACTACCCCCTGTAAATCTCTTCCACTTCCAACTCTATCTTAGCATCTGCTATTCAGATGATCTAGCGAACACACCAACCAGACTCCAGGACAAATGAATGTCAGTGAATCGGCCTTGAGTCATAGAGATCTTTCTGGACTTTGTGGATAATTAGATGCAAAAACAAAACTGAACTTTGGAAGAATAGGGGTAATCCTACCTGGCCAGGCCTTATCAGGTTCCAAAACACAGTCGGTAAACTGTAGAAAATCACACACTAGCTAAATAGCACACCATACTACTTGGCTTAAAAAAAAAAAAAAAAAAAAAAAAGCCTTTTCTAGCTCACTGCTTGTTGGCCCTGTCTAATGTGTTCACGGTACCATGTGTCAGGGTAGGGTCTACAACCTTTGTTGGAGATGATAAACTTTGCCCTTTGTGTTTTTGTGCTAAAGTATCTTCTCTTTAGGTCATCAGGGGAAGAAAGAGGAACAGGGAAGAAATACATGCTCTCAAGTGACAGGAGTGCAAGTGGGAGGGTAAGAATACTGAAGAGGTACCAGAGAGGAGCTTGAATTTCCTCCAGAAAGCCCAGCAACCTGCGTGCTACAGGGAGATGGGCATAGAACCAAGGTGTGGGAAGGGAATTAGCTTGGGAATTAATTAGCCCTTTGGATATTTTTCCATCTCTTGCCTGGTTGGATAATATCTCATTTAGTGTCAGCTACCATACAGTTTTCAAAAAGAACACTTCTGATTCATCACCCTGGAAAACTTGATAAAGAGGGTTATCATTTGGGGCTCTGCTTCTGTCGGTCTCTCAAAGGTATTTAAAGGGAAGGCAAAAGATAGGGAAACAACCTAGTGTCCATCAACAGATGAATGGATTAGGAAGATATATATTATTCAGCCACAACAGAGAAAGGCAATTCTGCCACTTATGACAACACGGGTGAAACTTGAGGACATTATGCTAAAATAAGTCAGAGAGATAAAGACAAATACTGTATGATCTCACTTAGATATGGAATCTATGAAAGCCAAACCTAAAGAAGGAGAGTAGACTGATGATTACCAGGGGATGAGGGCTGGGGGAAACTGGGGAGATGTTGGTCAAAAGATACAAAGTTCCAGTTAAAAGGCAAATAAGTTCTGGGAATCCAATGTGGACCATGGTGATTATAGTTAATAATACTGTATTTTATACTTCAAAGTTGCTAAAAGAGTAGATCTTGAATGTTTTTACAGCAAGAAAGACATTGTAATCATGTGACGCGGTGGAGGTGCCATGGCGGTAATCATCTTACAATATACACATGTATCAAATCAACACGTTGTGCACCATAAACTTACACAATATTATATGTCAATTATACCCAGATAAAACTGGAAAATATATATAAAGGAAAGGCAACACAGAACGGGCTTCCTTCTCTGGGTTTTGCCCCAGGTTCATTGCCTACACCTTCTCATTTCTTTGTTCTATATTTAGCAAGATCACTATGGATTATTACATTCATCGTCAGACCCTTGGTGCAATCTTAGACGGGCCAAGTGCAGAGCACTGGGTTAGAAATCAAAGCCTTGGGTTCTAATTCTGGTTCCACCATTTACCAGCCATGTGATTTGGGGCAAACCTCACCTGTCTTTCTTCAAAAACAGTTATACCTGTCTGGCCTCCCACTCAGACTTGTGAAGCGTATTAAATGAAATAATGTATGTGAAATCCCTCTGAAGATTGTAAAAAACATTAAAATATATGGTGTAATTATCACTGACACTAATAGCAAGGATCTGTAACTAGATTACAGTTCTCTGCAGGACTATTCCAATCTGATAACCACACCATAGAGAAGAGAAAAAGAAAATTCCCTAAACAGAAAAATGTGGAGCTATTCTCTCTTTTACCATAAAATTTTATAATGTAAAGTTCATGAGAGGGTTTACCTAAAGGTGGGGCGAGGGGTGAAGGGTTCTGATGTTTACACATATTAAAAACAGACTTTTGAAATGCAGCATCTGTTGAAAATAAACTATATCTTAGCTACTAAAATCAACTGTATATAATCTATATAACCTTAGCTTTCTGTTTATAAAATAAGAACATTTTCCAGCATAACTGACTTCTTATATTAAAAAAGTTCTAATTTATTGTAATTCCTATTTCTGTGAATGTCCCTTTATCTCTAAAATAATTCCTATAAAAGGGGAGAAGGGAGTCTCCTACTTTATTTCATAAATTGAAATTAGTTCTATACAAAGAAAAGTAGTTGCCACTAAAGTTATTATAGGGTTTAATAAACCCAAACACATTTAAAAGTTCAATTCCACACTCATACACAGAGACCACAGGATTTCGTAATTTCTATGCATAGAAACAATATTGTCAGGGAAGGGTGGGTGTTCCTTACCCTAACTTTTCTATGTCCTTCTTGCTTCTGATAGCATTTCTATAGCTCCCTAGAAGGATGCCATGTTACTCTGATGGGAAGCCTTTTAAAATGTAAAGCAAATTATAGAGGAATAAAGAATGTTTATCAAGGTTTTACTATGTCCCAGACACTGTGCTTTAATGCACTAACAACCTTTAGGTAATAGGATCCATTATTGACCCCAATTACAGAAAAGGAAACTGAGTCACAGAGGTCTTCACTGACCATACTGAAACCTAGAATCAAAAGTCAAAATGTGGGCTGGGCACCAGCAGCATCAGCATGGCCCAGGCGCCACCAGAAAGGCAGGATCTAAGGCCCCCCCCGAGACTTTCATTTTAACAAGACCCCCAGAGGAGTCATATTTTGTTACCTTTGTACTTATTTGTTTATTGTACATCCCATTTACTTTAAAAATTATTTTTTACATTTCAGTTACAGTGTATATACAACATTATTTTGTGTCAGTTTCACACAAAAACCTTTATTAGCATTTCCTTAATACCCTAGAGGATGCCATGTTACTACTGCACTTGCTCTTCTCTTACCTTGAGGATTCTTCTCTGAGATGACCAAAGAGCAAACTTTCTCTCCATTCCTCAGAACGATGGTAGAGACTTTGTTTTGATGATCACATTGATTTCCAGTTCCTAGAACAGAACCTGGCACATAGTTGGCATTTGGTAAATATATGGTGAATGAGTGAATTCTATATTCATAATTATACTATGTAATAGTAACATTAAATTTATCCACAAACCACCCTTCCCTAATCAAAAACTTTCCCTCATTCTTTTAGCAGCAAGTTGTAGTAGTCCCTCTTGGCAAATCAGTTAGTCTCTCAGAGCCTTTTATTTCCTCATCTATAAAACAAGGCTGAAAAGACTTCTCTTATGGGGTTACTATGAGTGTTAAATTAAATCAAAGAGCACATGTAAATTGCATAGCACACTAGTTTCATTTAGAATCACCTAGGGAGTGATTTTTCCTGCACCTCCCCAGACCAATTACATTACAGTTTCTGATAATGGGGCCCAGGCATCAGCATTTTTCTATTCCACAGTTGATTCTAATGGGTAGTCAGGTTTGAGACCCTCTAGCACCCATTGCCTACCATGTTGAGGATGCCAAATAAGATTTAGCCTTGCCTGTATTTTTCCTATCCAGGCCTTATCAACAAGCAAATCTCTCTGAAGAGGTCATGCTGATGGTCCCTTGTCTTCTCAGGTTGCATCTTACCCCTCAAAGCTAGTTCTGTCTCCATCTCCTCTGGGCTGTCTGCAGTCCTAACTCTGAAATTATACCTTTTCTCTGAAATTACTTCAACCCTTATCTCTTTCTCCTCACAAGTCCAGTGGCGATCTTGTCTCTAGTATAATATCTATTTCTTGTCCCGTTCTTTCATGTTTAGTTTGCAACCATTTCATGTGTGTCAAATGGGCATATCTCCCCTGCCTCCAGCCCAGGGCTGGGGACACCCTACAATGGGCACTGAAAAAGAATAATTTTTTAAAAACATAAAATCAAGACTTTATATAAGATGAGTACAAATCAAAGATTTTATTTATTGAATTAATGAGAGATCCAATAAGATGATACAACCAGTTCAAAGAAATCCAAGAAACACACACATATATATAGGCAACAAGGAATGTTTAAATGAATTCACAAAAACATGTAAAATTCATCACTTGTATTCCACTGAACATCATTCATTTCTATTTCTATGGAAAAGAGTCATTTGGATTCTTACTTATTTTCTACAATGTACAAAACTGCAAAATAGATCCAAACAATGAAAGACAGAGGTGGCCACAAACAGTGCTCTAGACAGTGTCTAGTTTTTCCAGTGTGGATGCCCTATACTCTTTGTGGTCCATTACATAGCCTTTCACAAATTTTCCTGACAGCGCTCAGTATTTTTATGGTCTACTGATTATTGGGACAGATAGAAGGGTTAGATGAAAACCAAGTAAAAAGCTTTGCCTAGTTAGAAATTTGAGTAAGATTAATTCAGCTAATGATACCTTCAAATAACTGTAGCCAAGGTGAAGCTCACATCCAAGCTTCATCTGCAGCAGCCCTGACTTTTGAGATAACTGTACAGATTTTACTGATAAGGAGGTCAAGCTTCCAGTGTTGTTTGGAAAGTCGTCATCATCAAGCTTGCCAAGCTGGGAAGGACGGGGAATGTGCACTAAGAAGCTCATTCAGGTCTGTGAAAGAGAAGAAACATTACAGAAGAAATTTTAATGAATGTTTTAGGTACTTGCTTATATAACACCTCATTTCAATTTCCCATTGACCCTGAATGGTAGTTACTTTTACCCCTGTTTTTGCCTCGAAGAAACTGAAATTCAGACGGGCAATGGGATTTGCCCAACTAAAAGTAGGAATTTGAACCAGACCCATCTTTGCCAATATCCACCCTCTTTCCCATAGTTAAAGGCTGCAGCTTAAATTAGTTAATTTGTTATTTCCAGGAGCCTCCAAAACTTTCTTCTTTCTGAAGTTGTAGTTTTACTCTGAAAAGGAAAACTTGATTATTACGCAGGATGGTCTAAGATGTATCCTAAGAGATTCAGCAACTTGAAATTTTATTTTTGGTCACTAATTTCACCAGTATTTTACAAATCGCTTTTGAAATATCTGAATGTTTTACAATTCTACCTCCAACTTCTTCCATTCCTTGTGAAGCTAAAATATTTGAAATGTAATCGCTTTCCACAGGCATTTTGCAATTGTAGGAAAACATGCTATAAAGCACCAAAAACTTGGAACACAGTGAAGCTAAAGTTGAGTATGTGGATTGAAGATTGTATATTCCCTTGTTTCTAATAATCTGATTAGCAAATCAAGTACGATTATATAGTGCAGGGAGAAGAATCTCTCAGCCTTCTTTGGGGAGCACATGTAATTGAACCCCTTCACCTGATTCCCAACACTGCTATTTAACTCGGGTATTACTTCTAAGTCTTTAAAGCCAAGTACCCAAGGCAGAGGGAAAACTCCAATTTTATTTCTGAACTTTGTTCATGACTTTTCCATAGTGATAAGGGTGCTGCTAATAATTTGTATTCACCTTGTTTTACAACTGACATCGTCCATGCTTTTTGGCTGTACTCAGTAGCTGTGCGGGATCTGTTCCTGTTGGAATCGCACAGCTCACTTAGTCAGTCTCGTGCAACATAACACAGGGTGGGGAAGCCCGGCTGGGGTACGTGGATTTTTTTAAATTGATAATAACAAAATAAATATGGCCTGTTGGTTGTTAAAAATATACATGGATTTTAATACTAACTTACTTAGCTATCTAAAACCCATTTAGTCAACATTATTCATTCTAAAAGGTATTATCAGCCTAATGTGAGTCACCAGTCACTTTTGGTCAATGTACAAGTAGTTGGGGGTGTATTTCCTTAGCGCTTGCCAAAGTAGAATTAATAGGTCTAGATTTCCTTTATGGAAAATTGAACTAATTTGTAAATTACAAGCCTTCTATAGTCGTCTCCTAATTTATCTACCTGCAGCCACTCCTCCTTCCCAATCTGTTCTCTACTCTGATCCCAGAGAAAGCTTTTCACATCTCAACTTTGGTCGCACATTGCTTTGAGGGTTAAGACAATCTCCTTATCATTCCCTGCAAGGGCTGTGTGGTCTGACCCTTTCGTATAACCCTCCCCTGGTCCAGATCAGGATCACTGTCTTCTTCACAGCTCTAGTCATTTTTTCAGGGAGATCCTCCCTGGTCCCCCTCCCCCCCCAATGGAGTTACATCTTCCTAGTGTATTATTTCCTACGAGCACTAACCAAGAGTCCTTTAGAGCGCTAATTAAGCTGCAATTTTTTGCTCATTGATGTGACGATTTGGTTATTGTCCATCTCTGCCTTTAAGCTCTAAGCTCCATGAGGGCAGGGACCCGCCTCTTTCCGTTCATCGCTGTATTCCCAGCACCTAGCCACTGTCGGGCCAGAAGGGGCACTCGGTGATCACTGAATTAACAGCTGTACGAACAGGCACCAGTTATTCACAAATGTAGCAGTTTCTTCTTGGCCCCCACAGTTTTAGCTGCTTATTTGCTGGTTTGTTTTGTTTGGGCTTTTTCATTTTGCTTTGTTTTGTTGCTGGTTTTACAAGATTGCATCATAGAAATGGGAAGAAGCAGTAAGTTAGTATTAAAATCCATAAACTGAGCAGGAACTAGGACCTTTGCGGAGCATTTTCACATGCTCTCATTTAATCCTCATAATCGTTGAGGAAGATGTTTTTCTGATTTTACAGAGATGAAACCGAGGCTTAGAGCTATAATACCAAACACCACTAGGAAGTAGTAGAGCGAGCTTGAACCCAGATTTGCCTTCTACTGCTGGACTTGACAATGGAGATCTTGCTCAGTCAGCAGGCTGGACAAGTCATCTCCTACATGATCTTAGTAAGTCTTTGGGTCTCAGTTTCCTCCTCTGCACTATGACATCTAGAAGCCAATTAATGTGCATTTCTTTAATCACTAGTACTGATGTAAAGTTTCCACGTGATAATCTGCTCTCTGTGGTTAAGCTGTCAGTGTCCCTTGCCAATTATTGATGCAGGGTGAAAACAGCCAGAGGATCACCAATGCCCTGATTCCACATCCTCTGGTAGTGCCCTTCCGCAAGGACTCTGAGACTGACCATGGGACTCCTTCGGCTCATGGAACAGAGGCCAACAGGATGAAGGCAGAGACATGAAAAGCACTGTGCTTGGTGGTTTGCCCTCTGGCGGCCCGTGGAGCCTTTCTGCCACACATGAACAAACCTTGACGGACTTTCAGATGGTGAGAGCAGGTTCCGCAGTGCTCCAGCCAACAACTAGCCAACCCTTAGAGGCAGGACCACCCAGCTGAGCCCAGATGCCTGGGTAAGCTGGCAGAGCCAGCAGAAGGACCACTGAGCCAGCCCAAATCGCCAGTCCATGGACCCGTGTGCTAAATGAATGGTTATCATTTTAAGCCACTGCATTTTTGAGTACTGACTTTATACATATATTATTTCTTTATTTTTATCAGTAAATTTCTATTATATGTTGATCCTATAATTTTCTTATTCTGAGAGACATGTGTCATATTTCTTAGATTTATTCTATTAAATGATGTAAAATGTGTAATTTAACAGACACATAACCCTTCTTCATAGGTGGAAGAAATACACTCTGGTTTTCTTCTAATTTCGACACCATTTAGCCCACTAATTCATTTGGAATTTAATGAAATTTTAGGAATGAGGCATGGATTTAATTATTTCTCTCCACATTAATATCCAATTGTGACATTCTTTATCATTTAATAATTTCTTTTTCAATTGTTATATTGCTTCTTGATTTCCAGGTATTAATTTCATATAATGTTATTAGTTATATTCTCTGGAATTGCTATGGCAGTCTATGAACTAACTTTCCTTTATATAATTTAATACCATATTTTTATTACAAATTCATCATTCATTAATATAAACTATATAGAATATGAAATTTATTAAAGTTGTTTATTTATAGTACTGTAACTAATAAAAGCTCTTTATGTACCACAGATATTTTCTCTGCTATATTTCTATTGCCTTTATATCTTACTTCTGTCTCCTCCACAATTTTGCTTTCTCTTTTAGTTATTTGTGTCATTCTGATCATTCTCTATCTGACATAAACTCCTCGAGAGCAGAAATAGTATGCACTTTCCCTTTGTTCAGTATTTTACATAGAGTAGATGTTCTGCCTTTATTTGTTAGAGTGATGCGAATTATCCTAAGAGATGTGTCTTTAATGTGTCTTCCAGAACCTGTGAATGTTCCTCATTCCCAATGTTTCTAAAACTATACTAATCTCTTTTTGCCCTGCCTGTTATTATCTAAATGGAACGCCCGCAAAATAGAAAGTGGAATGCTTGAGTAGCTCTAAAAACACACACAACTATTAAAATAGGCAATTATATTTAACCAATTGGGATGTCAATGGAAATAGGTTCCAATTATTAGCAAAATAAATGAATGCAAGGCTTGTTTCCAGGTCAATGTCAGCCTGCTGAACAATATCCCCAAGTACCAGACCCGGGGTATGCAGAGATGATTTGACTATGGTCTCTGCTTTTGAAATCATAATAATAATAGAAGATTTGAGAGTTGCAAATCTCATTTCAACCACTTTAAACAAAAGTTACCTGTAAGAATTTAATGTCAGTACTATCATTTAAAAACCTAATTCTAGTGTCTGTTCCCATCCCCCACTCACAAATCTGTTTTCAAGTAGAATCTACTTGTTGTTTAACAATTTCTTCCCTGCTTTCTTCTTGATGATGGGAGGTTCCCACTGGATTGTGAGGAATGTACTGAGAAGTAGAACTTAAAGGCCAGAGCACATTAAGACCTGCCAAGGTCACGTCCCAGCCCTACCTCAATGCTAATGCTTCCCATAAACACTCCACTCCCGTGGGCTCACCCCAGATATTTTCCTCATTTTGGCATGAGCCACCTCTCAAATTTGTCCAATTCCGCCCTCATGAAGCATTGTGTCAATAAGGCTCTTGCCAGCGCCCTTAACATTGTTACAACAGGCTGCACCCAACCCTCTAAACCTTCTAATTGTTCTGGATCATTTATTTCATCTACCTCTTTTCCTTCTCCACCCTGGCTTCTGAGAGCTATGGGAGAAATCTCACAACTGCCATATGGCTGATGCTTATTTAACTAGTATTTATTGAGCACTTACTATGCACTAAAAACAGTAGAGGAAACTATGCAAGACTCAGAACACAACAGGAAATAAAAGGCAGGGTCCACTCCTTCTCACTTCTGATGGGGCAGCTGATAAGTATTATCATGAGGGAAATACAGAGTGCCATGGAAGCCCACAGGAAGGCACCTAACACAGAAACTTAGGGGGTCAGGCAAGGCTATGCCACTTCAAATTCATGGTCTTCAACTCTAGTGGGGCCCTTCGCACCACTCAGCAATCCTTTAGCTGCCTAGTCAACCACAATTTCCCTAAATAAATGGTTAAGCCCTCACAGCTCTCCTCAAGACCCCCAGTACACTCTTGTCTTACTCATCTCTCAGTGGATGAGACAGCCTCTGACTGCACTGAGGAAGTCAGAGTCTATGTTTACCAATTCATTTCCATCTTCACCCCTCCTCTCCTCACTCAATAGAAAAGTTCCCCATCTCTTATCCCATTTCTCCACCGTTGCCCCTCAGTTCATCTGGGACCAGGGCCTTGGCAAATTGATTTCTTTCCTCCTTCACTTATATTTTCTTATGTTCAAGCTCTTTCTCTTAATTACTCAATCCACAGCTAATACACATATACAAGACTCTCTTACAAGCAAAAATTTATAAATTTTAAAATAAAGCAAATCCAAATGCTCTCAGTCTTTACCAACCTCCAGATTAAATCCAAATTGTACCAGGTAAAACTCCCACTAGTTTACAATTGTTCTCCAGATGTCGTATTATAATGTTGTACACTTGAAATTTATGTAACATTATTAACCAGTGTTACCCCAATAAATTTAATAAAAATTTTAAAAATAAAGAGTTCGAAAAAATCTGGTTCTCCAAATAAAAGACACTGCAGGTTCACAAGTTCACCAAAGTCAAATTTAGTCTTTTCAGGGTGAGATAAATAGCAATTTCCTCACACAATTACTGTATCTTCAAAGTATCACATATCTGCCAAATTCAGTGATGCAAAAGTCAGGGGTAACTTTTTCCTGAAGAGTAAGCAACTTAATAGGAAAGATTCAAGGCCTCATTTATTTTGAAGACTAGTGCCAAACGAAATGTTCCTTATTGCTGTCTTTTGTTTTAGTTTTATTTATCTCAGGAGGCAAAGAGCTTGTTGTTTTGTTTGTTTGCATTTTCACTGTGGTATGTGAGGTCATTGGGTAACGAGACAAGGGGTCACTTTTGCTTTCTCAGAATTAGGCTGCATCCAAATCCCGCAGGTTCTTGGGAAGAATGCCAAGGTTGTTCTTTCCCTATTGTACCATATTTCCTTATTCTGCATAAGTAAACCCTCCTCTACAGTTGCCAAGACAACAGGAAGAAGTATAACAGATCATACTTTAATTTCAGTAGCCTTATTAGTAACTTCCTTTTGTGGTTTTGTACAAGGAATAGTACTGTTCCCCCTTAAGGGGCATTTAGAGATGTAGAGGAGCATTTTTTTTGTTGCCACAGTGACCAAGTAGCACTACTAATGTTTCATAGTTGGGGACCAGAGATACTAAATATCCTGCAATGTACAAGATAGTTATGTACAGTGAAAGATTGCTCCAGCCGATGTCAGTACCACCTTGTTTTAGTCAGCTCTGGCTACCATAACAAAATGCCATAGACTGGTGGCTTAAAAACAGGAATTTACTTTCTTATAGTTCTGAAAGCAGGAAATCTGAGGTAGGGATGCATGGTTGGGTTCTGGTGCAAGTCCTCCTCTTGGTCTGCAGGCAGCTGCTTTCTCACTGCATCCTCATAAGAGACAGAGAGAGAGAGAGAGAGAGAGAGGAGAGAGAGAGAGCCCTCTTGTGTCTCTTCTTATAAGGACACTAATTCTATCAGATTAGGGCCCCATCCTTACGACCTCATTTAACCTTTATAACTTACTACAAACCCAATCACATTGGTAGGTAGAGCTTCAACATATAATTTTGGGGAGACACTATTTAGTCCATTGCATACCGCTATTAAGAACAGTAAAGGTCAGTCTGATCTAACTTAGGGTTATACCAAGACATGAAAACAAACATTATTCCTTTAGGTTAAAATGAAAAGTGTGGCTTCAAGATAAATCTAAACTCCTCATCATAGTGTTTAGGCTCTTTATATTCTCGCCTAAACTGTTTTCCAGCTTTACTCTGGCCATTTCCCCAAATCACTATCTACCAAATTCCATTCTCACGTTTGCACCTCTGCCCTTGCCCATGGGGTTATTCCCTCAGCCTGGACCGCTGTTCCCTTTCCGGTTTGCCTAGGAAGTACCTACTCGTCTTTAAAAGGCTTAACTCAAATGACATCCTCTTCACAACTTTTTCTCACCATAATCACCACTGTCAGAATTAATTTCTTCTTTGGACTGTGTTGAAATTATTTCAGCCTGTTTCTTCTGATGGAGTTTGATCTTTATATCTCCAGCATCTAATAGTACATGGTATGTCCTCAACGAATAGTTCTTGAATTGCATTAAAGTTTAACTGATGTCCACTGTGACATCATTTATTTTAATCTACTTCCAACTCTGTCATGTATCTCTTTTTTTCCCTTGGCTTCCTGTTGTAAAAAATTATGAAATAGCACCAACAATATTCTCACACCTTCATTTCTTTTCTCCCCATTCTCCTGATGTTATATAATAACTTTTTATAAAGGGAATATTCATTGTCGATTCTATAATAATAGATAATTATGTCTCAGTCCTTATTTTATTCTTGTATACACACACACACACACACACACACACACACACACACATATCTTTTTTATTGATTGATATTTAGAAAGAGAAGAATGGAGAGGGAGAGAGAAACACTGATCGGCTGCCTCTTGCACACCCCCTACCAGGAATCAAGCGTGAAACTTGGGCCTGTGCCCTGACCGGAAATTGAACCAGCAACTTTTTGGTGCATGGGACGATGCCTAACAAACTGAGCCATACCTGCCAGGGCTTGTATATTTTTGATTACCAAATAAATTTTTCAGTCTGATTCATAGTTGGTCTTCATCTTGGACACACATGTCCCATTCCACAAAAGTTCTCATCACCATCCCTTCATAAGGTATCTAAATGTCTAATCATTATGTATTATTATAATTGAAAGATAAATTAAAAAAATAAAAGTCCTCATCACCAAAGTTTGACAATGTTGGTAAATCCTCTCTCAACACAAATTTTTACTTTCTCAGAATCTCCAATAATCCTTTTGTTGAAGGGTGAAATTCTCAATCACATATATGTGAAATAAAGAAGCTAAATTTATCGCTTATTCTGCAATGGAGAGCTTTTTTTGTAAATCTCAGTCTCTCTGTACAAAGCAGAACGTGGTATCATAAAGGGTTTCAGGAACCACGGTGTTCAAGGTTGGCAGACTTTCCAAAATGGGAGTGTTTCAGGATGGTCGGTCTTTCAGCTGTGGAGTGCAGAGATTAGCTGACTTTCATAAGCAATCCTGGAGTGGTGCTGACTGGCTGACCTTCACAGACGAAGGGCTATCACTAATTGATTAGTATGGGTTTAGTACTTGTTCTGTGGTTATTTGTTTATTACTTTGGACTAGGACCAAAGAACAGTCTTTTAATCCTCATTTTCAAATTAAGAGGCCAGATCTTCCCAGCTGGTGCGTGCATCAGAATCACCCGAGTGTCTGTTCAAATAGACCGCTGGGCACTACCCCCGAATTCACTATCTCATAAGCCTGGAATTGCACCCAGGAGTGTGCATGTCTAACAAGTTCCCAGGTGACGCTGTCGCGGCTGAGGCAGAGACCACACTTTGAGAACCACTGAGTAGAGAATGGAAATGCCACACAAGTCAGCAGTTACTGGAGCTGACCAGGTTTAAAGAACTGTTTGGTGGTGGTAACCTACACGATGAATAGGGTTATAGTTTGATAGAGGAATATTAGCAAGGCACGGGCGAGGGCAAAGGCTGGGCGTGGGAGCTTTTTCAGGTGCTCGTGGGTGGCAGGGCTTAAAAGCTGTTGGCGTGGAATCTCTGCCAGAGAGGCCTGAGAAAGACAGCGTTCCTCTCCCCCTGCTACTTAGTGCACCAATGCCTTTCACTCCTAAATTGTCAGTTCGACAAAGAATTCTTTTTCCTTTTTGTAACATTAAATACCTAAATAGAATAGAATTTTAATCTTCCTTTTCTCCTCAGTGTATGTCCATAAATTTCGCCATTGCTAATGAGCACATCCATTCAGGCAGTGGATACTTTATCCATCTGAGCAGGCAATGTAATTCTTAAGAAAAAGAAGATCCCCCAGAGGGGAAAATGTGCGTCCTCAGTTCCTAACACATGAAAGATGCATGTTGAGAAATCAAGGCCCATGCCCAAATGCTCAATATATATATTTTTTGTCTTAAATCCATTTCCTCACAAGAAAAATGGTTCCAACTAAATTGAAGACTTTTCTTCTCTTAAGAAACGTGATCATTGCCAACTAGTGATGGAGTTTTTAGAACTCCTTTCCCAATCCTTAGATGAATTTATGGGATGGAAAAGTAAGAGCAAACCCAGGCTTCTCTGGAAGCATGCCCAAACTCAGCAACAGTGACATCAGTGAGTGTCACACAGAGACATGTATAAAAGACAGGAAAAGAGGGACTCAAGCACAAAACCACCAAAAAGGCTGCAAAGTAGAGCACGTCTAACCTTGATGGAGTATTAGAGCCGTCTTATGAGCCTTACCAATCTATCAGAATTGCTTGGTGGCTCATGAGGGTAACCATGAGGAGTGACAGTGTCCTCACTGAAGCAATGAATGCTCAGGAACCAGCACGCTGTCCTTCCCGTGACCTACGAAGGCTGTGCAGCTCTTACCCTCCACAATGCCTGTCTTCTCTACAGACTGCTCCAGACCGCCCATTTTTAGAAGCACCAACAGCTTCAAGAGAAGTTTCCAAAAATCAGAGAATGTAAATCTCCACATTTTGAAATGAGAGGATCTTTCTTAATGGCAGAAGAATGCAAGAAATTGGGCATAGAAATGTATACTTCTCCCTACTTTTAATTCCAAGCATCCAATAGTGGATGGTTCTTCTGAAGTGAGTTCTCTACGCTTATTTCTGCCTAGATAATAAAGTGAATCATTTACCAAATGTGCACATTTTTAGCCAGAGCAACATCTGTGTTAACAATATTTTATTTTTAGGTGTTTTATTTTTCATGGAGCGTGGGCAAGTACTTTTTAGGTATGATGTGTGTTTTTTAAGTTTCTCTAATGAGTCTCATCAACCATTCCAGAAGGCTCACAAGAGCACATATTTTCTGTGCAATACAATTTGTGTGCTTTCTTTTCACTGAAGAATATGCTAGACTGGTCTGACTTACTGATTGAAAAATATGTCCGTGCACTTACTCCGTGCTGGGCACTGTTTTCCGTGCTGCGCTTCCTAAGCAAGTCACCTCTGAGGTCGCCTATGTGTGTGGTCTCCTGTTTCCTTACTAGCTTCTTAAACCTGTCAGTGCCTAATCAGACTTCTGTTCCTTTGGTTCAAAACAAACAGAGGCTTTGTTCCTCGTGAAAAAATGCCAATTATATTGAACAAGTAACATGGTCATTTAAACTTTTCTGCCATTTAACCTGGGAGTAGGAGTGCTTTCTAAGAAATAGATTTTGATTAGGGAAGGAGGACAAGCCCAGGACCTAAAGGGAGGGGAGAAAAGCGGGCAGGCTGGAAGAATGAGGGCCCTTCAGCTACATTTCACCTCTATCCTACTCAGGACCTTAGCCCCAGAGCTCCATTTTCCAAATGTCCAGCTTCACTTCTCAAAGTCTGGTTGTCCCTTAGCAAATGCTATTGAAATCACCTGGGAGCTTTGCTCCTGATGCAAAAATTACAAAATACAACAGACAAGTAGAAAATCTGTGTGTGATTCACTGCTACCACTCCCACTCTCATAAACCTAGCATGTTGTTAGTTCCTCCATGAAAAGCATTTGTAGAATGCCTACTATGTGCCGGTCACTGTGCCAGGTACTAGAGACACACTAAAATAAAACACACCTGTCCCTTTCCCAGAGTTTACATTTTAGTGATGAAGATAGGTGTGGAAAGTAGTCATTTCAATATTTTGTAGTAAGTGCTATGAAAGAAAAAAGAATACGCCTGCATAGCAGGACGTAATTGGGGCAGCTAACCTGGTCTAGGGAGGGTTGCGAGGGAAAACAAGCAGGAATTAGCAGGAGAAGGGGTGTAAGGTCAAGTGGTAATATCATTTGATGCAGAAGGAACAACATATATAAAGCTCTAAAAGTGAGAATGGGTACCAAAAAATGAGACTATATTGGTCTCTGCCCTAATTCCTGCTAATCTTTGGTTTTTTACTTCAGTTTCTAAAACAGAGTTCCTAAAACCCTTGTCATCTCCTGAGCAATAGGGCTACTAGGAGCATCTTTTGTTCTAATATTTGGTTTTTGACCCTGATTCCTGACACAGAGCTCCTAAAATCCTACTAATTTCTTGAGTAATGAAGGCGATTGGAACATTTTACACAGAGCTCTAAATCCCTTAGAATTTCTTGAGTTATAAGAGCATCTTTTGTTCTAGTGAAGCAACTCTTGGTGGGCTCCTGGATCGGTCACCAGGAAGACCAATCATGGTTAGAGGCTTGGAACTTTCAGCCCCACTTTCTGTCCTCTGGGGAGGAAAAGGGGCTAGAGACAGAATTAATAATGGACCATGCTTACGTGAGAACCTCCATAATAATTCCTAAAATACAAGCCATGCCTTAACCCATCTAGAACGTAACTACTACAAGCACAGAGAGATGTTTAGAACTCAATGATCATAACAGATACACTCTGCAAAAAATCTACTTACTTACAATTTTGAGGTCTAAAGGAAGAAATTGAAAGCTATTTTCTTACAGTGGAGGGAAGGCTGTTACCTCTTTTCTCTATAATCTATACTCCTTTTCAGTCTTCTGGGGCATCTGAAAGGTCTTCATCTTTTCTAATAGAAGCTAATCTCTGTTTCTAGAGAATTGTAATAAAAACCCAGCTGCGTTCCACCAGCGTGGTCCCGACCCAGGAAGGTTCTTCTCTCCTAAATTCCCTTTTCTTGCCTCATCCCCTTTGAATGCAGAGGGCCCCATTAACAGAAACAAAGTAAATGAGGCCACAAGGCCGGCACCCCTTTACACCCAACAGCAGGCTGGTGGATGCCCAGCCCTTACCATCACACCAAACAGGTAAATGCCACTCCTGCTTTTGCGGGAAGGAGCCATAAATATAAAACACGTTCCTTCCTCTTACTCAAACAGACTGGAAGTGTCTATTTTATTGGGCAGGGAGAATAAGGAGTGAGGGGGAGAGTGCTCCCTCCGTAGGTCCCCACCCTCCAAGAAAGTCCTCCCGGTGACCCTGGCGACAAGAAGGATGTGGCCGCAGGCCTGCTGTGTGCCACTGTCGGCTGTGCCCACTCCAGCTGCCTGGACAAGGCGCCTGGGGGACAGTGGGGTGGAGGTAATGGAAAGGATGCTGGTGGCTGCCTGAGCCTCAGCTAACCCGGCCAAGAGACACCGGGGCTGTAGAATCAAGAGGAATAAAAGCAGTTGACTAAATAGTAGATGTCTGGGGACTCTATCAATTTCCTATATAGCTAGCTGGAATTCGGGGTTTGGAAAGAAAGGCATTTTCTCCCCTCCTTCTGCTAGATAAGGTGGACCATCTTCACAATATTCAGAAGGAAGCAGCTGCATATTTTGGCAACCATTTAGAAGAAAAGAACAAACATATGAAACATTACTGCGAGAATATAAGGGAGAAGTTTGAGTAGACAGCCAAGAAAAGAGTGAAGGTTGGAAAACAGGAAATTTAGGAGATCTCCATATGATGTGGTTTCTCGAAGATGGTGTATTTAAAAAAAAACAAAAAACTATCAGCAAAGAGAGAGGGATGGGAGCAAAAGGCTTGGAACAGTGAGCACCAAATTGAGGAAAAACTTTTCTGAGAGACACTTAAAAAGTAATCAGAGAAATAAGCCAAAGACCCAGGAAGGGCAGTTTGTCTGGAGCTTAAAATGGAAAGAATCACAAGGAGATTCCCCTACTATATCAAACTCTCAATGGACCGAGAAATCTGCTGTGCTAACAGCTCTGAACCAATTGCTTTGCATGAGATCTGGACTACTCCAAATGACTTTGTCAAACTTTAATTTCCATTTTAAACACAGAACAAATAATAATTTCAAGGTGTAGACAGCATTAGAGCTATCAAGATGACTCATTGCAAAAAAGCCAAGAGAGTTTACACACTCAAGAATTTTCTCATATGACTGGGAAAGGCTGACTTGGCCACTTCCGTGACACACCTTTCCCTCTTTGCCCTTCTCGCCTCCAAACTGTGCTTTCCTTCATCTCATAGCTCATTCCCGGGAGAATGCTGTGTCACCACTTCGCTGTTCCTCTCCCTCAGATCCGACATGGTTACAGAGAATTAATTGTTGTGTAAATTTAAAACTTTCTATGACTTTAGATAACTCTCTGGTCTAGAGTTCAAGCCAACTATTTATCTTACTCAGATAAAAGGTGTACCATTCTTAGATAATCAAGTGGCACATTTTGCTGAAAGCAATCTTAAAAACTGTCATTGAGATCTGAAATTAAAATCCATTAAAATCTCAGCTGCTAAAGCAACAGTCATTAAAGGGTATTAGCACTGAACAATGGCCAGGTAAAGGATCATTTAATCAAGCCTTAAATATCTGACTTTCTAAGTGATAGCATTTGAAGTAGATCCTCCTGTGTCAATCAGCCAGCTACAGGGATGGAGAGGGGGATTGGTCAAAATATTCTGGACTGCTTCTGGAAGCAATAGAAAGAAACTAAAATTTAATGAGAGTCTTCTAAATTCCATGAACTTTGCCAACTGATTTTGTATACCTTGTCTCATTCTGGCATTGGTATCAATATTTTCATTTTAAAGGCACATAATCTTAAAATCAAAGAGTTTGTCACTCACTCAAGTTCACACAACTGTTAAGTGGTAAATTTAGAATCCATGCTCCAGGTTATTTACCTCTAAATTCACTTTCATTTCATTTTCAGAAGTTAGTTCTTAAGAGTTACCTTGATGGGGGTTTTTTTCCCCTCTTTGGGCCGTAGCTCCTTGTCACATCTCATTTGACCTCCTAGGGAAAAATCAAAGAAGGGAGTTATTTGTGAACCTGGAAAAAATCAATGAAGTCCAGTGGATGACATGTCTAAGACACTCTGATAGATTCTGGGGGCAGGGGGCAGAGAGTTAGGAACAGAACACAAATATAAGTATGACATGGCTCTAGTCCTTTGTAATAATTTTCCTTCCCATGAAATCCTTTCTGAGCCTTCCTTCGTAAAATTGACTTCTCCACTCGGGGTCCTCTATTGTACTAAGGACATCTTCTACCATAGCAGTTATAATGATTCATTATACTTTGAACCTATTTAACAAAGTAGAATTCAGCAACTGACCCTCCTTAGAAAGCTGGAGAAGAGGGAAAGTTCGCAAAGTTAACACTTAACTATCTCTCTATATTTGACTGTCAGCTCCTTGAGGACAGGAAATGCATCTGGACTGAGTGTGTAGCACAGGGTTTGGAGCATGGTAAGGGTTCAGAATGAATTACTAAATGAATGAAGGAATGAAGGAAGGCATAAAGTTAACTAATCCAATCTAGTAGTGAAGAGAAATATACAAACAACTAAATAAGAAACAGGACAGGTTACACTAAGGGTCAATTCAGCTGATGAGATTTTTTCCAAATGGGGGTTTGCAGCTAAAAAAAAAAAAAAAAAAAAAAGCTAAACAAACGAGTAAATGTTGAAACATCAAATAGAAGAAGAATCTATAAAATATACAGTATAACAATATCTTTTTACCTTTTTCAGGTTGCTTCTAAAAGTATCCTGTGGACTTCATTATTTATTCTGCCCAGTGTTCTAGGATCACAAACTACAGGCAGGGTTTGCTATGTCCACTGTGACAGCTACTTGTATTCTAGTCTGTTCCTTCAGTTCATCTTGTGTTATCCTGCTTCCATCGATGATGCTACATATGGGGTATGGCTCATAAAAGGGGTTAAACACTTTGTTTGATTCATAGGAGTGTTTACAACTGCTATTTATTAAGTACCCACTATGGGTCAGACACCCACTAGATCCCTAATAGACTTATCTTATTTAATCTCCTCAGCAATCCTCATGGAGTGGCTATTGGGTTTCCACATTTTACAGATGAGATTTCTGGGACCAGGTTTCTCCCCCCAGACTTCATGGTAACTCGAAGCAGAGCGAAGATGTGAGTTTAGGTGTGTCTGACTTTAGGGTCAGGACCCTGAAGCACTCACAGCCCTGCGGGTAGTGGAATGAGGCTCCCTCATGACAAGGATATAGGACTCAGCTGCTATGGGTTCTGATATTTAGTATGCTCCAGGGTCTGCCGCTTCTTAGTTTGGCTATTTATTGCCTAGATACTCCTTTGGGCCTGTTTATTAGGTCAAATGATGCAAAAGACACCAAAGTTCCTTAGCAGGGATGCTCAAAATTAAAATAACATATGTTATCACAGGTTCTTATCTTTCCATGTGATATGGAAAAGACCACCTAGCAACTTATATACTCTAGAAGTAACTACACAACACTGGTTATGAGTTGAGAAGTCCATCATTTTATGTGCTCAGTCATCAGGTGCAGCGTACCAAGCTAGGATTTGTGTTGCATCCTGAGAGATGAAAACCCTCAAACGTGAAACTGAACTTCAGCAGCCTTAGAATTATTTTGCATGAATCAAGGAATATCTACAATTTTTCATTCTCAGAGAAAAAGGACCCCTCTTCCTACTGCTCTAAGCTGTCCTTATGGAGCCAAACTGCAGCTCTGATAAGCAATCCCAGGCCAGCTCCGGTGCCTTCAGGAAGGACTATTGGCCACAGATACAGCTGGGAAGAAAGACCAGGCTGAAATGAAGCCACACTATTTGGGGAGGTGGGGGTATTTTCTGTGTCAGAGACACCGGTCTTAACACATTTTGCACCAGCAGCACAATAAACGGCACTGACTCCGCAGCAATCTCAGGAGGAAGCGCTCACCCCTTTCACAGTTGCAAATGCTTTACCCAAACGCTGCACGTAAATAAACTAGAACGAGAGTCAAACACAGAGCCTCCGGGGAGGGAATTCATAAGCACTGTGCAAAGTGCTTTATAAATGTCATGTTATTATTTCTTAAAATGGGTTAGGCAGGTGTTTATCCTTGCTCTTTTATAGAAGAAAATGATTCCACATTCTCAAATCTTTCTCCTGCAGACTGGAAATGGTTACAGGCTGTCACCAAAGGAGAAAGTGAACGCCTAAGAGCACGGGCATGGCAGAGCTGGAAGGGGCCTCAGAGTTCAGCTCTCCCTGCCATCACCATGCTGTGGCCAGAACTGGGAACTTGCCTTGAGAAGCATCCTGGACACATCGATGGATGAGATCCGCCTAAAACTCAGGTCTGCCTGCTCTCAATCCAGGTGATTTTTATAACACCCTGGAGCAAACAACATTAGTTCAGGGAAGTAAGAGTCAGGGTGTCATGGGATGACTTAGAATGCTAATACCGAGTCAATAATGCCACAGTATTTTTAAAAAGTAAACATAAAGGTTTTACATAAACAACATAGATTTTTTAAAATAAGAATATAGGTAAGAAAACGAATGGATGGGAAAAAATGAAAAATAAAACAATTATCTTACCAGCCAAAGATAGTAACTCATTGAAAGTTGGTACTCACTCTGGACGTTTCTATGCTTACCTGTGCTTGTAGATTGCCTTACACACATGGGACCACATTGCAAACACCTTCTGATAACCAGCATAGTAGTAAATTTCCAAATATCCTTCCAAGCAGATGTATCTTCATCTCTGTTACTTTTTATGGCAGGCTAGCATTCCATAACATGGTTGATTCATATTTTATTAAGCCAGTTTCCTGATGTGAATTTGACATATTTTCACCACTAGAAGCAACAGAAACATGGTGCGATAACCAAACGGGCTCAGCCCCTTTCCGTTACTAACCTCTCTAAGCCATTTCCTCAGCCAGCAACCATGCCTCTCTCGCAGGGGTTGTTTGGTGTCTTAGAGGAGAGGCTCCTGCAGGACGTGCTAAAGACACGCTGCTTGCTTTAGTGTCATTTAGTTGTATGTGATGTTGTTATTATTAACAGTTCTCCCACAAAAGTGTTTTAGCTAATTTTTGCGCCCATCCTTAATCATGTCCTGAGAATGAGTCTTAGAAATTATATTACTAAACCAGAAAATATTTACAGTTTTTCACACTTATTGCCAAGTTGCTCTCTTAAAAGACTGTGCCAAGTTACTTTCCCATGATAAGAAATGAGTGCTCATTGCCTCGCACATTCTCCACAACTGGCATTATGATTCTCTTAAAATAATCTTTGCCAAATTGAGTAGCTGAAAAATATGTCATCAGTGTTTTAAATTTACTTCCTTGTATGTTGGGAATTGAACAGTTTTCCTCTATGTCTTGGCCACTAGCTTCGCTTCTCCTCCTCCTCAGGTGGGACTTGTCTCGGGTGCAGTTTGATCTCTGAAATTGGTCACGAGTCCGTTTACCGGTTGCTTTAGCCCTTTGGGTAAAAAAAGAAAAAAAAAAAGTCCATTAGGCTATCTACACACCATGAGAACAGAGACTTGGACTGCTTTCCTCGTTGTCATCACTGTCCATAACGCCTTGTTAAATGTTCCCAGTAACACTGACGCAATGACTGGCTGAGCGAACGGCTGGGTGGGTGATGGCTGGGGGGCCACCAGAGTGGTTCCTTCTAGCAGCCCTGCAGCAGTTGCCTAAGCCTAGGACCTCAAGTTTGCCCAGTGTTCTCTTCAATCCTTTTAAAGAAAGATTCCCAAACTGGGGCTACCTCTCTAGTGAACCTCTCACGACCAGAAATGCCTTCCCATCACAAGAATTTTCTTATTATGAGGTTGTGCCTATCACCAAGCACGTAGGCAACTCAGATTCACTTTAGGTTAGGAGGAGAGCCTGAGTAATGGTAAGTATTCATTGAATGATGATATCGCCCTTGATTTTCATCAATAAATCTATACTGCTCGCGTACCATGTGAAGGAGGTAGGCTCTGGGAGAAACAAATATGTACTAGGAACATAGAAGGAGGAACAGGGCGTGAGGCTGTCCTATCCTCAAGAACAGGAGTTCGTTCAGGTGTTCCAGGGACCAGGCAGGTAAGCGAGTGAAGTAACACAGCCACAGCTGAGGGTGCAGGAGTGCCACCTTGATCGGAGGAGGGTGGTTATCCTCAGCTCTAGCCAATTGCTGCTGTACCAAGAATGTGAGTTTCGAGTTGCCAGAGTTGGAAATGTTATGTGAAATCCCCTGAGTGTTGGTTTCATTTTTTTAAACATTATGGAGGTCTTTCAAAAGTTTAGATCCGGCCCATGTGGGTAGTTTGCAACCTCTGCCCAGGAAGCTGACAGCTGATAGAGAATTAAGCAACCATAAGGGGGAGGGACGGTAAAGTGCAGGAAATGCTAGACAGCAAGTAGTGACTGTGGGGTGAAGCAGTTGCGAACAGACGTAAGACATGAATCTCATTTTGTAGGGCTCTGTTCAGATGGTCTGAAAGAGTCATTAAATGAACATTGAATGAATCCTTCAATCTTTCAAAGGCTACAACCAACAAAGAACTGATGTGCAGGGCATGCAGGCAGAGTCAGAGCAGATCGCTGTTAAGCCAAGTAACTATATAATCCGTTGTGAATAGAGGACCTGATGGATTCAATGACATTAGAGAGCTAAAGTTTGGGCAAGAGGGCAAGCCCAAGTCTCTGCAGGACTGAAAGTCCTCTCCCACTTCCACAGTGTTTCAGATATAGCTCTTACCCATTTTCCCCTGAAAGTTACCCAGGATACCACCAGTTTTAGACGCCCACAAGCAGGTGTGCAGGGGCAGTCTCAACTAGCCCCCCAAATCAGAGGACTCATGAGCCTGACGTTGCAGAATTTACACACGCAGACTCCCATTGTCCAAGCTGCTGCCCATCTTCTTTCTCTTTAAATAGCGAACCCATGTATGATGTTCTATTTTGCCATTTGAAAATGCTCCAGCTGAACACTTGTATGGTTACCATGGCAACTATCAGGTAGCAGCGTCTTGTGCCTGAAGCTGAGACTGCCAGCAAGAAAGCCAATACAGTAGTATATTGTTTCTTCCTGGACTAATCTTTTAAACTGTAGCCTATAGTGTTCCCATAATATATTTGATCAGAAGCTTGAGTGGTTTATTGAATTTAATGCACCATGGCTCTCCTTTGACTGAACAATCCATTCAGTAGTGGGTCTTTATTTTGAATTTCCTCCTTGGCAATGAAAAATGCAGGGCCCACTGCAGTGAATGTTTTGTGATTTTTCAGATTCTAAGAATGAAAATGGATTTGCACATACAAACAGTCTCTGTCTTTTTAATCTCACACTAGTTGAAGAATTATTCATCTTATTTTGACTGGACCCCAGTGGGCTATTTGCCAAACATCTGATTTCTAGATACTGTATATATTGCCAGGGGAGAGCTAATATATTTCTGTGATTGGTGAATACTATAAGGAGGCAAGAAGTAAAAGCCAGCTGGTTCAGCCAAATAGTGGCTATCAATTTCAAGTCCTCCAACGTGCCCTTCCCCCTGTGTCCCAATAGAGTGTCCATGCCTCCCCAGGCTCCCCGGGCAGGAGGGCGGTAAAGAGAGTGGAAGATGGAGGTACCTTTACTGTGGAAAGGGGCAACACAGTGGAACACCATGAATGGGAGTGTTCTTTGTGACCAATCAAATGAGAAGCTCACTTGTTTCAGAGTAGACTAGAGACTACAAGGGAACAGGGATTTTAATAAGAATTGTGCACTTGTGCTTCGATCCTTAAATGTTTGAGAGAAGGGTGGGTAAGCATTAGAATCCCTTTGTGAGCTGTGTCTTTGAGTGTGAAACCTCTCAGGACAAGACTGGACTGCCTGAGTCATAGCTTAGTACATATTATAATTTTTTGAATTTGAATTTTAATTTTTTATAACAATTTAATTATCAGTCATGTCAAACTACTGACTAGTTATAAAATATTTAACATGAGACTTTTCATTCAATGGATGTTAGCTGGATACCTTCTCTGTTTTGACTTGCTAAAATCAGACATTAGGCACACACATTCTCATTATTGTTCTAAGCATGAACCTCTTTGATAATTTAATTATCTATGGATTTATTTACTTAGTAATAACTTATGAACACCCATGAACCCATCATCTTCTATTCACAGTTCTAGATGTTGTGAGCGGTACACAGATGAAGGAATGGGTTACTCCTTTCAGGAAACCTCTAATTTAGTGTGATAGGCTGACAACAGCCCTCAAAGACATGTCCAAATTTTATTTCACCTTATTTAGAAAAAAGTATCTTTGCAGATGTAATTAAGGTAAAGATGTAGAGATGAGTAGGTTATCCTGGATTCTCAGGGTGGACCCTAAATACCATCCCATGAATTCTTATAAGAGACCAAGGTCTGATCCATCTAGTAAGATGAGAAGGCAATGTGAACACAGACACAGAGATTGGAGTGACATGGCCACAAGCCAGTGAGCACCAAGAAAATCCAGCAGACATCAAAAGCTGAAAGAGACATGGAACAGATTCTCCCCTAGAGTCTCCAGAGGAGGTGTATTCCTGCCGACTCCTTGACTTCAGCCCACTGGTCTCTGGAACTGTGAGAGAATATATTTCTGTTGTGTTAAGCCACCAAGGTTGTGGTAATTTGTTAAGCAGCCACTGGAATCTAATACATTTGGGATGACAGTGAGGCATGCATATGAGCAGCTCCAACGACAGCCACAATAACTCGTGCTTTCTGAACACCTTCTTTATGCTAAGCATTTCACAGGTATTATTTCTTTACTTTTCCAATCAAAACTATCGAGCAAGTGCTATAATCATCTCCGTTTAATATATGAGGTAATTGAGGCTCAACATGTTAGAAAACTTTCTCAAGGTCCTATATTTAGTGACATCCAAGAGTACTGAAAAAGTACATTCTCTAACTCATCCCTTGTGTGATTCAAAAATACACACACACCCTGAACTCTAGGGTACAGATCACCCAGGTGTGCTGAAATTAAAATAGCTTCCTTCTAAATTTTCTAATAGAAAATTTCTGGATAATTTACTTGAAGCTTTACTTCTCTCCTATCCTTTGAGCCTCTGTTTTACTGGTACTCTAAGTCATACCTCACCTGCCTACAAAACAACTGCTATGTATACCCAACAATGTGTAAAATGCCTTCAGGAAACATGGAGTAAACCAGTTTTGCTGAAGCACAGCTGTTCATATCAGAGGGTCATGGAGGGAGGAAGACAGAACTTTGGTCTAAGCCAGATTGCAGAGAACAAGAAAAGTCCAATCAAAGGGATCTAGATTTGATCCTGTAATTGGAAGTTGATGGAAGTGACTATGGAAAGATTGTTGTGATATTGGTAACTCGGGGTCATTGGTGACCTTTAAGTTTATAGTGTTTAGGGTGAGGATAATGGCAGATTGTTGGGACTTAAGGAAGACCTGGGCAGTATGGAAATGGAAGTGGGTGGGATAAGCTCCTCATTGGAGGTGCCTGGCAGAGGAAGAAAGGAGACAAACAGAATGATAGTGGGTGGGCATCAGCAGGCGAAGTGAAGTGCTTCCCTGCAGGAGAGGCTGGTGGGTGTGGGGATGAAGGAGGCTGTAAAGGAAGCCAGTGATTTCTTATAGCCCCAGAGTGAAAGCAGAGGCTCTTCCTAGATTCATAGAAAGCAAATGGGTTAAGCTTGGTTTGGTAATTCTAAAAAGTGTTCCAGGGAGGCACTGGAGTGTGTGAGCATTCTTTGGGGAACCTATGGTCAAATTTCAGAGACACTAATGCTTTCAATACTTTGATAATGTCCAGTAGTTTTGTTTGTTTGTTTGTTTGTTTGTTTTGGGGGTTAGTCAATACCTTCATTCAAAAAATATTTTACTAAAATTTAAAGTAACTGAGAATAAAAAGTATGTGTTTCCTTCTCACCCAGCACAGAGGCCAGTTTTAATAAGTATGAGCTGACAGAGTGAATGGCATCTAACAGCATGACTCTGCCTTTGGGTTCTATGACCTTGAGCAAATTAGGTAGGCCAGTTTCCTGATCTCTAAAATGCAGATAACAATGTCCAAGTCACAGGGTCATTATGAGCATCGATAGAGATAATGAAGGTAGAGCATATAGCATGGTAGCCAACACATACATAAAGGACCTACCTAGTTGTCGAGACCATGTTTGAAAAGCCATATAGCAGAGTGGTCAGGACAGAAACTGAGTCAAGCGCACTTCACCTCCAATCCAGTCCAGCTGCTTACTGTCAACCACGTAGACCATTGGGCGATTTACTTAACTTCCCTAAAGTTAGCCTTGCCTTTATAAAATTTACTTAACTTCGCTAAAGCTAGCTTTTCATTTATACTTTATTAGGGATATTGTGAGGAATGAATGAGATAATATATTGGGTGGAGCAAAAGTAGGTTTACAATTGTGAGTACAGGAAACAGTTTATTCTTGCATTACTATTTATTAATCATTGTATTATTTTCCATACCAGTAACCATAAACCTACTTTTGCCCCACCCTATATGTAGAGCTGGCCTCTCTTTTCACATTAATAGGCAAAACTTAAATAAAATTACACTTTTAAATAAAAAAAGAAAATTGAAATCTCCAGTAAAAACTGTTTGGATGTGTTCTCTTATTTTTAAAATGAACATGGTTCTGACTTCTTCTCTACTTTCCATAGTTTAAATGGTAAATAGTTAAGCACTGAAAAATTTCATGTCATCCCTTTCCATATTAAAAAGTGTTCCCAACTTCTCTGTTCTGAATGGGGTAGAACTTTACAACGTTACCTGTGGGCATAATGAGATAAAACTTCATAATGTTCCTTACTCTAGTCTCTCTCTGATTAATTTCAATACTTCAAGGTATTTAAAACTAAGAAGGTTCACACTTTCTCTATCCCAGATGATGTGAGACGAATGGGAAGGATAGCAAGTAAGATTTGAGAAGACTTTAGAAAGTAGATTCTCACAGTTCACACAGCCTCTGAGTGTCAGTTCATAATATCACTTCTAGATGGTTACCGAAGACATGAACACGAAAATATAACGATTAGATATGACACTTCAAGGTCTAAAATCCCAAGAGATTCTACTTGATTAAAAATGGCCCATGTGGAAACTTTCAAAACCTGAAATTAGTTTGACTATATTAGAACTCTTTCACACATCCTAATAACAGATAAATGAAGTTGAGAGGAGGACATGGAAATAGTCACAGGAAGCATGTTGGCTCAGTGCTGTAAGTAATAAATTGAGAACAGCCATGTGTTCTCCACTCCATGCACGTACAGAATGCATAATCATTGGGAGTTCATGAGACTTGGAGATGATTAAAACAAGGTCCTTGACATATAGGGGCTCAAGGTCCAATTGGGGAATCAGATATGTAAGCATTCAATCTGCATGCTATAATAGAGAGATAAACAATGGGTATGGGTGTAAGCTGTTTCAGGAGAATGAAGCTCTTAAACTGGATTGTCAGATTTAGCAAAACATACCATTATTTAGCTATCAATTCACAAGGTACAGATTGGGAAAGACAGCTGATGCAGCTCAATATTTAGCTAAATATTAAGCTCTAATTCCATATTCTTACTTTTTAAGATATCTGTCTCTTCTGCTTCAAATCAGAAATTGAGGTCTTGATACTATAATGAATTGAAAACTATTAAAAATATATTTTAAAATAAATATATTAGAAAATAACTCAGACAACCTATTGTTTATTCGATCTACACTGCACTCAAATGTTAATTTGAGTGGTGAACTGTTGCTACATTTGTTTCTCATTAACTTGGTAGGTAGGTACTCTAGTTGCGAAATATGTGAATTTAGAGACAGCAAAGGCTACAAGAAAATTAATCTATCAAGAATTACAAGAAGACTGGTGTTACTGGAATGGAGGGAAGAGTCAGTTAAATGGAAATTTCAAAGATGTCAGTACCTTTATTTTTAAGTTTGTTAAGGTTTAGAGGTATTTTAAAGTCTTTGAACTGAGAAGCTCAGAAGCTGGTGAGTCCTGTATCTACCTCTAGACAAGTCATCACCTGGTGTCAGTTTCCTAACCCTATAAAATGAGGGGTTTGTATTAATCACTTGGATGCAAGTGAAAGAAGCCCGATTCCAACTAGCTCAATGTTGAAAAGGGGGAACTTCACTGATTTAGATAACTGAAACAGGTATGCCAACTTCAGGCATAGCTGGATCTAGGATCAAATGATGTCACCAGGACACTATCAATCTCCATCTATTAATTCTGATTTGTATTGCGTTGGCTTCATCCTTAGGCATGTTCTCCCTCCTTACATCTCCAGGTTTACTTCCACAAAACTTCAAGCCCAGTAAAAAAGAGTTTGCCTTCTACCATAATTTCTAAAGAAGTCCCAGGCCTGAATTTCATTGGATTTAACTGACTTGAGTCACACCCCTAAACCACATACTGTGTAAATGGGGAATGCAGTGTTTTAATTAGCCAGGGCTAGGTCAAATACTCTCTTCTGGAGCCAGAGGTGGAGTTGGGACAAAACAAGAGTTAGGGAAGATGGATTTCAAAAGAAAAGCCAAGAATCAGCTAGAGAATAAAGGGGAAATGGGTTTTGGAAGACCCAAAACAACAGATGTGCACTACAGGGTGAAACACATTGCCTCTAGGGCTCCTTCCAGCCCTTACATGTCTAAAATTATCTCTTGACACCTTTCCTTTATTATATAAAGAAATTGTTACCAAGAAAGCTCCAGTGATTTGCCCAAATCCCACAGCTAGTAATGACAGAAACAGAACCCTGGTCTCTTAACTTGCAGCCCTGTGTTCTTCATCTTTCCAAGGGTTCTAACTCTGGGGATCACAATGCGCTCAACTGAAAATGGTTCATGAAGCGTGAACCTTACCACTTCAGGCAAGTATCATAATGAAGATCATTTCCCTTATTTCTTGTGAAGACGCCGTCAGGAATTTCTGATCATTTATCTCAGGTATAGCAGAAGGCCTCTGCATTGCCTCATTTGGTTGGTGGGTTGGTGGGCCCTACTTAAACAGGCTTCACATGGCACCTATTTCTAGTCCAGCTGAAGATGCCTCAGGTTCTCATTTGTAATGTCGGAGAACATCTCGTAGTTACCATAGCAACTGTCTACAGGTGACTCCTTGTGTGTGGAGACTGGGGTGCCAAAAACAAGTGTTTCTTCCTCTTGATCTAGACTAGCCCTGTGGGTGGACCCAGGCATGGGCGATATTCCATTTTAAGCTTTTAAGATGGTAATGTGCAGCCAGTGTTAGGAGGCCCACATAGAGCCCTTTAAATTTTTACTAAGACAGGTTTGGCTGAAAGTTCAAATAGTTCATTCAATCTCAGACTTCCGGTTTCATTTCAGAATTTCCCATAGTGTAACCTGGTGACTTATTTTAAATGGCTGGGGTTTTTTTCCTCTGCTGAAAGGAAAGAATCTTGTCCACTCTGGCACATTATGTGATTTCTGGCTTTCCAAGGTGCAAACTCATGAATATTCTTAATTAGAACTGTGGATTCTTGATCTCTTTCAAATCGGCCTATGTTGAAATTTAACCGCAGCTAGGGACTAAAAACATCTGGTCTAACGGCCGTGATCTGTGGTTCTGAACATACTCTACGAATTACCAGCAGAGTGGTGCGTCACTGTGATTGCTGATACTCGGCGGAGATGTGGAAGAAGGAAGCAAAGCAGATAATGACCTCTCAATTAGGTTCTCCAAAAGGCTCAGATGACTAACTGGCTACAGGCAAAGTTAACTCCTCAATGGAAACAAAAGCAACAACATAAAGCAGGCACACCTGTCATCCTAATAATTTAGGGACGGTGGAAAGAAACATGTCATTTTTTTGCATTAGCAGGCTGTCCGCTGTTTGGCAGCCCTTTTCTAAATGATTTCCTTTTCCTTCTTTCATCAGTGTAGAGCTTGAAATCAGTTCTATTTAATTTCATATTGTTGATTTATGTCAAAACATTGTACTGGTTATAACCTGGGCAGCGACAGACATCTTCAGGGAAGGTGGCTTACTATTTAAAATATGGTCCTTGAAAATAGAGTGGGAAATATATACTAGAAAAATTCCACCTTATTTTTGAGACTTTAATGGAATAAATTTAAGTGTTTATGATTGAAAATTATGTGGAGTGTTTTGCTAAACAATGATGGAGAATTTACTCAATATTTATGGAACATATACTATTTACAAACTCTTTAGATATAAAAATGAATGTTCTTGGGATGTTTACAGTCTACAAGAGAAGAAGAGAGAACTGTTAATAGCTAGAATGCTCGGTCATATGTAATGAAGTATAATAGTATTTCAAAATAGGTAGACTTTGAACTTGGCAGAGGAAAGCAAGTCAGCTAGAAGGACCAGGAAAAGCAAAAATTTGTAAGGACAATGGTGAAACAGGGGGTGGGAGATGGGACACACTGAGCGTCTCCAGTTTGAGAAGAGGTTACAGATTTATTTTTACACATGCTACCACATTTAATTCTTGGAACAATCCTATGAGATCATTCCCAGGTAATTTCCAGATAAATAGACTGAAATCCTGAAATGCTAAATAATTTCCCTGAGATCATTCAGGCAGTCACTGGTGATACTGGAATTTAATATTCATATTCATGGAAACATGACCAGCACAATTTGGCCAAATTGAAAGAGGACCTGAGAAAAAGAGACTGGAATGTAGTCAATCAAAGCAAAGTCACACAAGGTTAGAATGTCAGGCTGATAAGTTCAAAGCCAATTCCACAGGTAATCCGAATCATCCTCGTTCTACCCGAAAACTCAGCCAGCTTACCGGTGCCCTGAGAGCTTGGACCGGAGCCTAATGCCACAACCTGCGGCTGTTAAAGAGCCCCGAGCACATTTCCCAGGCTTCCTCATGCTTAGTGCCTCATTTCCCATCATCTTCATGCTCCTATATGCACTGTCTACCTCTGTCTACACAGGATTCACAGCTCCATCCTGGGTTTCCTCAAAAATCCACTACCGTCAAATATTTTATGAATTCGGGAGCTTTTTAAAGCTGAATGGAGGTCCTTGGGAAAGATTACATCAAGGAGAGAGATACCTTCTGCTATCCCCTGGGTCCACTTCTTCTATTTCCCACTTCCTGCTGTTTTGTTCTCCTATTACCTTTCCTCATGACACAAACAAGAAGCTGCTCTTGTTGTGTCTCTGGGGGCAATTCCACTCAGGCCACTGCCCTAGTAGAGCGTGAGCCTGAACCAGCTTCACCCAGATGTTGGCAGCAGGCTGGAGGGACAAAGGGTAAACATAAGACATTAGGAAAAAGGAGCTATTTTTCAAATGACAGGAAGGAGAACTTGTCTATTTTGCAGATTCCTTCCCACCATGAAAACCACCTAAGTTCTTACTGAGGCTTATGGTACTTTATCTTCCTCATCAAACGCTTTAATTCTAAGTTTTGGACATAAGGCAGTACTCTCTCCAGTTAGAAAATAGAATATCAGCAGGTGGTCTCAGAAAAGAATTCTCCTAACATGCTGTAGACTGTGTCAGGAACATTTTCTCATGCCACTAGATTTTTTTTAAATCATGATTTAGTTTCCAGATATTTAAACTTTTATTTCCATTTAGTTTGCTTTGAAAAGCAGCAGGTTAGCTAGAGCACAAGATGGTCTGTGATCAGCTGAGCGGCAGAGAACAGTGACACAGTGAGAGGGCAGGGGATGCGAGCCATTCGTCTTTTCAGCAGGCACACACAAATGATCCCTTCCTGCCATATGTTCCAGAGAATTCTTTTATTTCCCTTCAGGTATTTGACCCCCTATTGAACAGAGGCATTGATCAAAGTTGAAGCTGGAGAGCGACTGATAGAATAGCATCAGTTTGCAGTAAATCAAATGTCAAAAAAGAATCAGAAGTAAAATTCTTGATGTTTAATTCCTTTTCCTGAGTCTCTGGCTTATGTGAACACGAGGATGTTGCTTAACAGTCTTATACTTCTGGTTTCTTTCTTCCTTTTTTAATATACACAGCCAAGAAATTCTAAAACGAGAAAGAATTTTATTTGGACTTGCACTGGCCTTCGAGATGGAGCTCCTTAAGTAAAAGATGGTAATTTGAAATAAAGCTCCCTGTGTCAATTTCCAAAGAATTATGACTTGGAAGGTTCATGTGAGGTGAAGGAGAACAGGGAGAAATAGACATCAAGTTGAGATGCTGTGCCAAACATCTGGAGGAGGAATGAGAGCATTCTGGGAAAACAGATGGAGGGGAGCCTGGCCAGATAAAATTAAAGGCAACGCCGCTCAGCATCTGATTAGCTAAGAGAATTCTATTTAAACGGAAAATATCTATAAAACCTGTATCTATAAATAGTCTCTCGACATGAAAACACTTTAAAAAATTAGAGTTCTTGTCAGGCCTTGAGGTTTACTTTGAAGGTTTTAATTTACTAATTACTGTGTGCGTTGTTTTGCTTTTTTTTTTTTAATTAGAAACAAGACCCCAATTGAGAACCAGAAGGCTTATAGATAAAGGCCTACACTAAAAATTATTCCTATGCATTTTAATTAACCTACTGAAATTTCATTTGAAAAATCAAGGCCTAAATCAAGCATTTGTGAGTGTGAGTTAAATATCTGTGTTTTTCGAGGGAAGTTGATAACGCCTCTTTGGGAATTGGCTTAACTTCTGGAAGAAAGAGCTTCCTTTTATGTTTGAACAGTTTATCCATTAGCTATATTAAGCCCAGGGCTGAAGGCTCACAAGCTTTGCAAAGGTTCACAGAAAGTGTTAGGATCTGATCTTTAAAAAATTATTGGGTTCAAAATAACTAAACTCTAAAATGGAAATTAATAATTATACCAAGAATATATAATAATATCAAAAGCAAAGTTAAAAAATGATTTCACATTGTCACAAAAAAAATTCTGTTGTATTTAAAGTGACAAATGTGACATGCGCACTCTGATCAAGATGCCTAGATCTTACGGAGATCCTAAAATAGACCTGCTTTTGGCAAGATGCATCTCCCCCTAGTAAGAGGGCACACGTTCTGTATACATTCCTTTTGTAGCCCAAAAGGAAAGGGGCACCTTTTCCTTTAATGTCCAAATAAAATGGCTCGAGATCCCAGTCCGTGAGCTAGGGGAGGTACATCACCTCTGGTTTCCCCACAGGTCTGCTGCCAGCCTACTAGCCTCTTGCCCAGATTTCCTGCTTCTTTTGAATTCTCCATCCCTAGGGCGAGGGGGGGGCGGGGGGTGTCAGAATGAACCAACCCAAGATGCGCCTCAGTGGTCTGCAGATCACTTTGAGCTAAAGGCAATGTTAGCTCCAGGCTCAAGAGAAACTTCTGCCCCTCCTTTTGACTACCTAGAAGAACTTGAGTCAGGGGCCTTGCCCATAAGGGATTATCAAAGATAACTTCTTTTGACCTAGCAATAGGGCAAGACAAGCTTCTATTTACTAAATATCTGTTCTTCGCATCCTGCAAAGATCCTATGAAGCCCCCGAGGTGCATTACCTCATCCTTAGCCCAGGATCTCTTATATACACACCTCAATCCCCTTTCTATCTCAACCTCTCCTGCATGTGAGCTCCCTGACTCTCTCATGTATGCGGGGTTCCCATACATACATATGTGTTGAATTTGGTGGTTTTCTCTTGCTGCTCTGTCTCATGTCTATTTTATTATTAGACCAGCCAGGGGAACCTTGAGGGTAGAAGACAGTTTGTTTCTCCCCCACACCTGCTTACTTTCCCTTTTCCTGTGACTACTCGCTTCTTTCCATGCTGTGTTCAGCCACCTATCTCCTCTTTTCTTCTGAGGTTCACTACCAACAAAAAGCCATTGTCAAGAGAATACTGCACTTATAATTCCTTATCCACCCCCCTGGATATATCTTACAGCACTTCCTTGCCTTGGGCCCCAGCCTGCCACCACAATGCTGGGGAGCACTGAAACTAGCAACATTCCCATTTTCCAACTATCCTCTCCCAGTTCCCAGCACTCCCTGCCTACCAGAGAAAAGGTGAGCATTCCTGTTACAGACCACCTAGCTCATTTACCTGGTACTGTTCTTTGCATACCTAGTAATGCCCATTGTTGGACTCACCTAGCAGCGAAGTCTTGCCCTTGGTTAAATTCTGTCATATCCTTGAAATGTGGAAACAGCTAAAAAATTTTCCTTTTATTTGGATAGTAATTTCTACTTTCCAATAAGACTTCTAAAGAAGACCCACATTCTCAAAATAACAAATGGCATATGTTTCAGCAAACCTAATTTCCCGTGAATAATTTTTTTATTTCATTTTATTTTTGCTAAGGCTTTGAAAGAAGAGACCTTGGAGATACAAGTCCTTTGTTGCTTACCAGAGGAGACAGAGCACAAAGAGCCATGAGACTAAGCGTTTTCTTCCAGGGATCAACATATTTCAACTCAAAACACTGAATCCATGGTAGGGAATTCAGAAATGGATTATGCAGTAGAGGCCATCACTGTTAGACTTGTTAAATAAAAAGAAGCAAACATGGGATTGAGAAGCCAGCAAAGCTCCCAGAGACAAGGGGATGTGTGAGCTAGGCCTTGAAAGAGGAGGATCGTTTCCCAGGAATGCTAGGGAACCATTTTCTACAGTTTCATTTGACTTTGGACGTCCTGAAAACGTGGCCTTAAAAAGTCTACTTTGTCTAGATGATGCAGTTTAAAGGGCAAAGTCACAATGTTAGTTTCCCTACAAAGAATGAAGAAAATGCTTCCTTATTTTCACCAATTTGCTAAGCTATCAATGGACTCAGATACTCTTTGATTATGACTTGGGTTCAGTGCACAATTTTTCCTCCTTTAACCAGTGATGGTCATTTACAATCTGCTATGGACAAGCGCTACGCTGGGTGACAGGAAAAGACGTGAGGGAACAAACACAGTCAGGCAGGGCCTCTCTGGTAGCCGAGAGAGGGATGATGCAGAAGCACATGGATAATTGCCAAGCCATGTAGTGAACAGTCTCACAGAGTTGGGCAGGGAGAGCCATGGACATGGAGGGTGACCAACTCTCTCCAGGGATGTCGCGGATGTTCTAAGAGATGACCCCTGAGCTCCTTCTCAACGGATGAGGGGAGACCATTGGGGAGCAGGAGGTAGAAGCTGCAGAGAGAGACACAATGAGAGCCTGGAGTTGAAGCTGTATGGAAGCAGAGCCCAAGAGGGCGCTGGAGAGCCTGGGCCTTGTGCCTCAGAGCTCGTGCTCAAAACAGGTCCCAAAGGGTGCTGTGGATGCCACTAAGGTGACAGGGACTGGTCAAGGTCAAGGGAGCAAAAGATGCAGTGAGACAGACTGAGCGGGCCGTGACTGCCAGTACCCAAGCCCTCTTCCAGTGAAAAGCAGGGCTGCTTCAGTGTTTTCTAGATTGGGATTCCACATCACATGTCATGGGGGGATAAAGAAAGCCAAAGCTTAAGAAAAAAAGCAGGTAATGATGACAAAGCAGGGGAGTGATAATTGCAGATTGTAATCTAGAAAGACAATTGCGGCGTTATTCACAATGTAAACCAGTAAGGGGCTTATAGCTACAGTTCAGGCAAGAGATGCTGAAACCTTGAACAAAGGCACAACATAGATTAGAATCAAAATGTAACCATTACAAGATTTTCAAATGTACTTCAGGGCATTTTCTGAGGTAGAAAAATGTTCCAGAGATCTAAGACTGTGCTGGGTAAAGAGGGAAAAATGAACAGTACATAAAACAACAGTTATTTCACTTAGACCTGTGGCCCTTACATAGCAGGAGGGGTGATATGGTTAGTAATCAAAATGGCCTTATTGTCAACTGGATAAATGGGTCCATTTAGAAATGTCTTCAAGACCCAGTCCCCCTTATTGGGGGAATCCAGCTGACAGGGATTCCCCCAATAAGGGGGGTGTAGCAGCCAAAAGGTGTCAAATACAGATTGAGAATCCAAAAAAGGTTTAGTCACTTCTCTGCCTCAGATGCAAATAAGGTTCTTCATGCAGAACCAGAGGATAGCCTGCCCTGGTGAGTGGCCTCCCTAGTCTATTTGAGGACTCCCTGAGCTCGCAGGAGTAGGGCCTTCCTCCTTCGTGCTCTGGTTGCTCCAAGTGCCTACCTGTAGCCTCTGCCACAGTCTCTCAGCCTTGCTAATGCTTGTTTCCCTCCCTTCCCCTCCCCTCCTCCAAGATCTTTCCTTCTCTGTGTGTTACCCGCCATCCTCTCTCCTCACAGATTGTTGAAGATCCCAGAACCCAAGGATGGAGAAAGGAGAGGGAAACTATCATTATGGCTGAGGTTAAACATGTAAAATATTATTAGACACTAAGTGAATTACCAACATTAAATTCCTGCTGGCCAGTCTCCTATAGCTCATAATGCTAAAAAAGTGCTTCCAAACTTCTGTAACATCCCAACAGAGACATGGATGTGGATGTGGATGGATGTGGATGTGGATGTGGATGGATGTGGATGGATGTGGATGTGGATGATGTGGATGTGGATGTGGATGGATGTGGATGTGGATGATGTGGATGTGGATGTGGATGGATGTGGATGTGGATGATGTGGATGTGGATGTGGATGTGGATGGATGTGGATGTGGATGTGGATGTGGATGTGGATGGATGTGGATGTGGATGGATGTGGATGTGGATGGATGTGGATGTGGATGTGGATGTGGATGTGGATGTGGATGTGGATGTGGATGGATGTGGATGTGGATGGGTGTGGATGTGGACGTGGACGTGGATGTGGATGTGGATGGATGTGGATGTGGATGTGGACGTGGACGTGGATGTGGATGTGGATGAGGATGTGGATGGATGTAGAAATTGATATAGGTCAGCCATTTTTAACCAGTGTGCCATAAGAATTTTTAAAACATGCAATATCTTACTATTTAGTCAGGGGCACTGACATCTTTTCCCTTAGGTTGTCAAATAAAAAAATAACAACAGCCAATACAACAATAGCCATCTGGCAAGAATGAATCAAAATTATACCTGTTTTTTTGTTAGATAGGCAAAAAATACAGTGTTTGGTGTGCTGCAGAAATTTAGTAATTAGTGCATGTGTGCCATGAGATGAAAAAGGTTGAAAATCGCTGATATAGATAAACATAAATATAGAAATACATATACATATATACATGTACATCTACATATACATATATGTTCCTCTCTTCCTTAACTTTGAGAGGATCCTACTACTCCCAAGAAGAGAGGGGGCTCCACCTTTCCTGCCACATTTATATCAAACTTACTTAAAGTATTTATAACCCATAAGAGATCTTTCTCCATCAAAGCCTGGTATCTCGATGGCTTTTTCAATAAATTTTACTCCATCCTTCAAGCCCCCTCGCGTCCTCTGTAAATCTTCCCCTTTCCACACTAATCCAGTGACTGACTGCTCTCTGAACTACCATGGCAGTGAAGTGCTTGACAGCGGAGGGCCGTGGGATCAGTCAGGCTTGAGTTTGAAGTCTCCTTCTTATATAAATTTATGGACTGAATGCTGGCAAGTTGTTTAACCTTTCTGAGCCTCGAGGTCATAAAACTTAATGTTCACAGACCATTGACTCCACGCCAGGCACTGTTTTAAGCACTATACTTACATTATCTCATTTAATATCAGCTCTATAAGTTAAGTTCCATGATTGTCCTTATTTCATAGATGAAGAAATGGAAGCAAAGAGAGGGACTTCTATGCTCAAAGGTTCACATGGACAGTAGCAGAGGCTGGATGCAAGGACTAAATATCTGGGAAAGAGTGTTCTGTCTCTGAAGCAAGGAGAGGCCAGGCCACAGCTGAGACCAGGACTTTGTGATCTGATGCCAGACTAGCACTACCCACTGCAGCCCACTGCCCCCTCACACCTGTGCACTGAGATTGTGGGTGGTAGTTAGAATTTAAGAGATAAGTATGCAAAGTCTTTAGCATGGTGCCTGGCACAAAGCAAGCACTCCATAAATGGAAACTGTATATTCTTAAGAGTGATTATTTAGAGTTTTTAGTATTTCTTAACACTTAGATGCCAAGTTGTATTACTAGCTCTGTAGCTGTCCTATCTTCCTACCATCCTATAGTATCCCTGATGGATTAGAGATAATTCTAGATCCAGACAGTGTCTGTTGCTGTGGGTTTCCCCCAGTTTAACCCAAAGGAATCAGCATTATGTCAGAATGTGTGTTTATACACATTCTTGTCTTGTGTCTTCATCATATGTGCTGGCTTGAAAACACATATGAGTCACTGACCCTGCCATGAGCCAAAGATGGCAAGAAAGAAAAAAGAAAGAAAGAGAGCAAGAAAGGAGGCAGGAGTGGAGGGAAGGAGAGAGGGAGGGAGAGAGGGAGGAAAAGAGGGAAAGAGGGAGAGAGGGAAAGAGGGAGAGAGGGAGAAAGAGAAATCTGCCTTCTTTTCAAGCATCCTTAAGACAGGCTGTGACATTCCTCTATTTGTCCCTAACCTCACCTTCCAAGGGTGGCTGGAGTTTGCATTAACCACCATGTAGGGAAAACTTTCATCCCTTTTAAAGGTCAGGCAAAAGCAAGACTGTGGCAGTCATGAGACTCCCATTCTGCTCTAACAGGATCAGCATGGCCACCTTAGGAATTGGGGGTGTAAGTCCTCTGCAAAGTTGTCAAGGAGGTTCTATTTTTGGTCCCCAGTCTGTTTTGGCAGTGAGGAGAAAAATCGGGCCAAAAGAACGCAAAAAATAGTTGAGGGCATCTGTAATTTCTATGAAAGGGACATGGAAGGCACTTGCATATGTCAGATGGAGGAGAAGATTTGAAACAAAAGGAAAATCTGGAGGCAGATTATTTAACATTCATTTATGCATTCATTCAACAAATATTTGCTGAGTGTCTCCTTGGTGCAAAGCACTGAGCAGGGTGATCTTATGGAAGATATAAATATTAAACAGGCTCAGCTCCTGCCCTTACGGTCAAGTGGGGGAGATAAGGCATGCACCTATTTATTATTTAGTAGTGTTGTGTAAACATTTGAGGTGAGAATATACAGGCCAAAAGGCTATATTCTATCAAGAGCAAAGGCAGAAATCAGCCTGCCCACAGCATCATCAGCCGGCACATGGTGTCAACCTTCTGGCCTTTCTGTAAACCAGCAGCACACAGGTCCTGCGCCGTGGACCAGGACTCTCAGGAAAGGCAGTTATCTGAGTCCTCCTTCCTCCAGAGGTGACAATGGTGACATGAATGACCCTGAAAATCCTGTGTTCAGTGACAAAGGATTTCAACACTCTACAACGGGTGGCCAGAATTCCAGAGACGGTGTCTCCTGGTGGCTTAGCTCAGAAGCTTTGGAGGAATGATCATGGGTTTACAACCTGCCTGTTGGTTTCTTGACAATGAGCCTCTCTTTCTTCCTTTGTAAAATATCAGCTGAGAGGGTTCTCTGAAGTAATGTGTTCTGACATGGAATATTCAAAAAAACAGATATTGCTCATACAAGTTGTCCTGGTCATTTTGCTCAAAAGTTCTATACTTCCGTACTAGGCTTTAGTCTTGCAGCTCATTCCCCAGTCTTCCTGTGTCTTATGTGGTACTAGGTTCACCATTTCCTTGTTCTCTTTCTCATTTTTTAAATTGTCCTGGTAAAATATATAGAACTTTTTCATCTTCCCAGACTCAAACTCTGTGTCCATTAAACATGAACCCTCTGTTCCCCCTCCCCCCAGCCCCTGGCATCCACCATTCTGTTTTTTTCTCTCTGTGAATATGACTACTCCAGGTACCTTACATTAGTGGAAGTCTACAAGATTAGTCCTTTTGTGTCTGGCTTATTTCACTGAGCCTAATGTCTTCAAGGTTTATCCATGTTGTAGTATATGTCAGAATTTCATTCCTTTTTAAGGCTGAGTTATATTCCATTGAATGTATATATCACATTGTGTTATCTGTTTACCAATGATGGATAGTTCGGTTGTTTCCACCTTTTGCCTATTGGGAATAATCTTGTTATGAACATCAGTGTGTAAAAATCTGTTCAACCCTTCTTCATTTTTTAAAACAATGTCTTAAAAATATAATGCTGTATTTTTAAAATATCCCCTCACCCTTCTGAGTGACAATATAGATTGATGAAGTCATCTCTCTTTAAACTATCCTGTGATTATGGTAGAGGTATAAGAAAAGTTGTTTTATTTTGGGCCTATAGATTGTCTTAATAAATCTCTATAATCCTAAAGCAAGTACCCTTAAAGCACCATTGGTTTTGTCAATACAGATTGACTTTAAAAAAAAAAAAAATCCTAAATGTAAACATATTGGAAAATATACTATCACTGAACTTTTAAAAAGTGGTACATTTTTCCTATAAGTAAATAAGGCATATGGAAATAAAGATTAGCTCACAATAATCTATGGTCTAAAATCCAGTCCACTGCCTGGTTTTTTATGTCCTGAAAACAGAGTTTTAATGGTTGAAAAATTGATAAGAAGAATACTACTTCATGACATATGCAAATTATACAAAATTCCTATTTCAGTGTCCATAAAGTTTTATTGGAACCCAGCCACATTCATTTGTTTATACATTGTGTATGGCTGCTTTTGAGCTGCAGTGGCAGAGTTGAGTAGCTGTAATACAATACTGATGATCTAGCCCTTTATGGAAAAAAATTGCCAACTGCTCATATAAATCTTTGATCTAATTTCACTTCCTCATTTGCAGTTGAGAAAAACCAAGGCCCAGGTAAGTACCATGTCAGACCAGAGACTTCAGTGCTTCAAGTGGTTAAAAGGAATACAGTTGTTTCAACACCACACTTTGAGATTCTGAACCACATCCCAGTGCATTGCTGGGTTTCAACATACTGGCTTACCTACATATGTAGATTACAACTAAAACCATCATTGCTTCATGTTAATAATTCAAGAAAGTCTGCCTCTGTTCTTAATTTTCTCTGCGGAATGCTATGAACAATGAGATTCATGTTTAGTTGTTAACTTCTTTGCAAGGGTTGCATTGGTTCATATCTTTGTATTTGACCTTTGTCTTTAATTCCATAAGCACTATTTCATATAATGAAATGCTCCCCATGCTCTCAGGATGAAGCCTAAATGACTTAACATGTCATAAGGCTCTTCTTGGCGTCAACTTTCCTCCCCAGTTTAATTTCCCCACCCTTGCCTTCCTCCCTTCTTCTTTTGTTCTCCACACTCACAGGAATTCTGCAAACTCTCAGTACCCACTGAAAATGTATCTCACCTCCAAGCCTTCGTCCATGCCTGTCCCTTTACCAGGAAAACATGAACCCCCTCATTCATCCAGCAAGGTCCTCTTCATTTTCCAAGACCCAGTCCAAATACCTCTCCCTGTGAGTGGCCTCCCCAGTTCCTATCACAGGCAGGACTAATAACTCTTTCTTTCACTGTGGATTGTAGACAAAATTATTTGAGGAACATTGTATTAAAACATCTAATTTACCATGAGAATAGACAGGAAGTTATTTCTATAGTTTAGCAGACAATATGACATCAAAAGGGAAAGTTCATAGACATTTCTCAACTTTTAATTCTCAGAGACATGCATCAGTGTTATTTGCTCATCAAAATTCACAGACGCCTATACTATCTCTGTGTGTTCTTAGAGCAGTTTTTATAGAGATATTCTAACTACAATTTCTGAGTCATAGTGCTTTACAGTTATATGTACAAAGCATTATGTTTTGAAAATAAAATATTTTCTAGTGTTTATTTTGAAAGGACATTCTGAAAACAATAATGAACTCAGAACCTCATTTTGACTGGTTCCCACCCCAAAAAATAAAGTCTTGACAGAATTGAATTCTACATTTGAGTTTCCTTCACTATTGTTGGATTGATAAGACCTCAGTGTTGACACTTATCAACTCAGTTCATAAAAAGTGTCTGAAGACGAGATGGCACACAAGTTAGACTACAGGGAGTTTAGTGTGAATTACAGTTTGAGATCTTGATGTTTCATAATAAATTAGGTTACTATAGTGACTTGAAGGAAAACATAAGTAGCATATTCAGTAGGCCATTTGGATCATTTCTACCATCATTTCCTTGTGGCCTGGTTGATTTCCTTTCTCTCCCCCAGTGTGCATTGACCATAGGGACTGCAGAATCTCCACCGCCATCTTTAGAACAGCCATCCATATTTCAGCGCTCCTAAAATTTTCTCTGAAGATATTGTAGAGCTAAAAAACTGACTTCCTGTCAGAAAACCTGGGTCCAAGTCTTTATTCCTATCACTGGCTGTTATTTTTATCAAGTCAATTTCTCTTTGGGGCTAATTCCTTATTGGTAAAATAATATCAATTCCTACCTCCTAGTTTGTTTCTTGAGAATGAAATTACATGATTTTTTTTCAAAGTTGGGCACACCAGTTAGGAATATGATACTTATTCGGAGTGTAATTCATCCCAAACACATCCTGCCAAATGCTCACCGGTTGTGGACGAAGCCTTGCAGCATCGTGTCTAGTGAAGGGAAAGGGACCAACTCTACTCTTGAGTAGCTTGCACAGGCTCTCAGAGAGGCAGTAAAGAAATAAATATGTAAGTACAAATTGTGCTGGGTACCACAGAGGAATAGAGAAGCTGCCCCAAGAGAGAGAAAGTCCCTCTGAGGAGGTCACAGGGAAGGTTTACTACCCTCAGGCTGAGGAAGCATCAGCCTTGGAAAGGGGGTGGGGTCCAAGTGGATGATTAAAAAGTAACCAAAGCCAAGCTCCAGTGATACCAGAAAGACACTGCTCCCTGTGACAGAGGGGTGTTTCATCTTCATCTATGCCACATATAGAGAAAGGGCTTGCACAACACGCTGGCCCTTTCTCCGTGGGACCCAGGTGGGAAGTGTGCCACCCACGCACAGCATTGTTAGAAATCATTTGTGACAAAGGTTCTTATCCATTTTCTGTACTATAAATATTGAGGAGACAGAAGCTATCTTCCTCAGGCAACCCCATGTCATACCTCTGTTTCAGATTATAGCACAAGACTTCGTATATTCATTCACTCATTCCTTCCTTCCTTCCTTCATTCATTCATTCATTCATTCATTCACAAACATTTACTGTGGTCCACACAATCTGCATGCCTGACACTGGAAAAGGTGAAGGGAGGGTCCCCGCACTGTGGGCGCTCAGAGCCGAGCCCAGAATAAACAAGCAAATGGAAGACTCCAGTGGAACATGTCACAATATGAAGGAGGAAGTGAGCAGAAGTTACGATGCAGGCACAGAGGAGGGGGCTCGCTCGGACTGGAGGGGCAGGTGTGGGGGGAGGTGTGCCAGAGCAGCCATGTTTGTAATAATAGTACAAGACAGGAGCTAGCGCAGCCATTTGGGATGTTGTAGGTGGTTCCATGCAGGTGGAGCAGAACCTTTGTGTTTTTGGAGAAAAAGAAGAAAAACAGAGCTGCAGAGATGGGCCTCATGCACTCTTCAAGGCTTTGGGATTATGTCCTAAACGTCATAAAGTGCTAATAATTGGCTCTAAAGAGAAGTGATCCATCTCTTTGGCATCCATGAGAAAATCTTATTGTATTTTACATTTAATTTTTAGAATTTCTATATACATCTAAATATATAAATCATAAGTGTGCGGCTTAATGAATTGGAAATTATATTTTTAGGAGGAGATTTTGTTATTCTATAGTAATTAACAGTCATTTTGACTGCTATCTCATATTTTGGTACCTCTGGGTATTAACTTCTTTCTCTGAAGGTAAATCTAAATCTAAAACTAAAGTTTCAACTTAAAATGAAGACACTATCTATTCTGGGCTAAACTATGATAGATTTGTACATCTGAGAATGTACAAGAAATTCAATAAACAAGACATTCCTAAGTGCAGTGTGGTTGTCAGGCTTCACCCTGCAAAGGGCTTGGGTAACGGGGGTGGGTGGGGAAGATATTACCCTGTGTAATGGGGGCAGGGTAAGGAAGGTATTTTCAGGACACATAGAAATTAGACCATCAAGGCAGAGACCCCAGGAAGAGCCATGCAGATAGACCTGCTCTCGTCGCCTGCAATCCATTACCCGAGAGGACCCAGCATTCATCTAGATACCAGGCCCTTTCTGTTTCCATCCATTCCACTTCCCAGAGGCAAAAGTTAAAGGACTCGCCACCAGCTGGCGATCAGCATCTTTTCCCCTTGGCTTCTGCTTCTTCTGCCACAACCAAGCAGCCCCTCTGCTCCGGGCATGTCTTCTCTGCCTTTTATGCTTACCAATCAGTTCTGCTCCTTTCTAACTGCCTCATGACTCTGCTCTCATGACGTTCCTCTGTGTGTAAGCTCCTAATCCTGCTACCATCTGCTGCTGCACAGAAAGCACAGTCCATTTGGAGTGATTTGCTCACTGTCGCTGACCTTGCTGGGCAAAGCCCTGTGGTGAGCCACGTCACTAACTGGGCCCCGTCTGTATTCTGGCTACCCTGGCATCTGTCCTGGTCCAATCAGGGGGGCCAGAGCAATAGCACAGGTAAGGCAGAATATAAAACTCCTCCACATGAGTAATTTATTGGGCTGTTCTTTAAGCAGGGACTGTGAGCTGGAGATTTCCCTCCAAATCTGGGACTGAGGCAGACACTATGTTGTTCTGTTTGCTACAATGGCAACTGCCCACCTTAAAGTAGTTGGTAGCTTTAGAGTCCAAAAAATGCGGCAGGAAGACAGTATAGAGCTGATGGTTGCTTCAGAGGAAGGGGTAGAATGAATTCTATTACTGTATTTTTGCCCCTTACAAGGCTCTCTGAGTGTTGGTTTAAAACAATGTGAATGGACCAGGTTTCTCCCTGGCTTAAAGGCTCCCCAAACTTTCCCACTGACTCAGAATAAAATCTACTCTCTTCCCCATGGCCAATAAGGTTCTGCCCGATCCAATCCCTGCCTCCTCTTCAATGTCACACAGGAATTTTTTCCACTCACTCACCAAGCTTCAGCCATACCAGCCTTACTTCTGTTATTCAAACGCTATATTGTTTCCTCAGTTCAGAGTATTTGCACCTACTGTTCCCTCTACCTCTTTCAGCTGTCATGGGGTTGGACTCCTCATTTTTTTAGGTCCCAACTTAAATGTCACCTCCCCAAAAAGATCTTCCCTGACCAACTAAATCAGAAACTCTGGGGTGAGAGGGCACAGCATTCCCTGAACTTTGAGAGCCAGTAAGAGAGCATATGAGAAGAATTCTAGAAGAAGCCAGAGAGATTCTGGGTTCCAAAGGACTTTCACACCACTACAAATTTATTAAGATAAATAAATAACCTATGTATATACTTATGCATTGTTTATGTGATATGTGCTATAAAGAAAATAGGATGTGATGAAGCCCGAGGTTCACAAACATTTTTTCTTTATTTATTAAAGTGGGCAGTGGCAGAGAGTAACTGAGATAAGGTGGTCAGAGAACGTGTCCCAAGGTCCTGGATCAGGAAGTGGCTGAGGATCTGGGGGAAGGGCGGCCCAAGAAAAGGCCCTGGAGCAGAAAAGCCCCTGGAGTGCGTTTCAGAACCGGAAAGGACACAAGCGTGTCTAGAGCACAGAGCCAGGGGTGGGCGGAAAGACGAGTGTGTGGAATGGGGCACTGGCCAGGCCATGCATGGCCGTGGTGAACAGCTTGGATGGCATTCCCCTTGCAGCGGGCAGCACCCAGGGTAGTTCAAGCAGCCAGGTGACATGAAGGGACGCTCAGTTTTAGAGGCCCCCTGCGCATGCCGTGTGGAGAATGAACGCATCATGAGGGCACAGGTGTAACTGATATTAGGAACATTAATATGAGGTTTGGGGTGTACTCAGCACTGCTTTAAACCCTTTCTAAGCAGTTACTCACCAAATCCTGCAACACCTCTTGAGGTAAATACTGTCACTCCACCGTTTGAATGAGACAACTGAGACACAGAATGGTCAATGACTTTTTTGAAGATGGACAGCTGCTAAGTGGCAGAGCCTGGACTCAAACCCAGACAGCATGAATTCAGAGTCTGGGCTTATAACCACCATGTTAAAATAGGCATATTATTCCTGCCTTTTCTCCTGACAAAGGGCGCCTTTGAGCTTAAAATAGTATGTTCTATTAAAGTGCTTTGAATATTAAGAAGGGTATTATGAATTTAACAATTCCATTAAATTGTATAAATATAACTCATTAAACAAAGTATAATGAATTGGCTCCTAATCTTCTGTATATTGTAGTTAAAAGCAGCACTAATATTTGCAGCAAGAAAAACAATTAGCACATTCATTAAGTAGAGTCCTGCTTACACTTTACTCATTAACTTTAATCATCTATGAAATGCTTGAACTAAACTAACCTGCCAGCCCCAGAGTCATTAGTCCCTGTCTGCAAAAGATGATGCTTTAATTGTTAGGGTATGTTTTAATGTTACAGGCTAACACAGAACCCAGCTCAGTCACGATGTCCCCTTAATGGTACTTGTGATCAAGATATTGAATATTATCTAAACTAAGAAATCATTATCCTTCACAATTAACAGTTGCATTTATTTTCCTTCACTTTTCCAAATATTGGATCTCTTGTTTGGCCTTTAAATAACAATATACTTTCTTAAATAGAAAATATCATTATTTCTAAGGTGGTGTAATTCTTATATCTAAGTCAACACAGGCACGCCGTGTGGCACTGGATGACCAGGAAAACTTGGAAAAGTCATTTTTAATCTTTTGAGGTATGACTGACACCTTGAGAATCTGACCTCCTCCCAAGAAAAATGTGCATACACACAACTGGAAGAGGTTCACAGAGTCTTGAAGTATATCCTTGGCTCACCAGGAACACCAGGATAAGAATTTGTGCTTTAATTTAACTTGACTGTTAGAAGCAACTAAAGTTTATTGCTAGTTGGTGATAAATGCCCTTCTTTGAAGAAGAACGCTGACTAATAAGTGTAGAAGGGAGGAGTCGAAAACTCACCACTGGAGAAATTTGAATATGGAGTTGATATTGGCTTTAGGATGTTATTGTTTCTTTTCTTAGGTGATATAGTAGCATTTATTATGCAGGAGAATGCACTTATTTTGGGGAGATGTTTGCTGAAGTATTAAGGATATAGGGTCATGATGACTAGAATTTACATTGAAAGGTTTTATAAGATAGATAGACAGACAGACAGACAGACATTTTAGACTGAATTGTGTCCTCTCCTCAAATTCATATATTGAAACCCTAATCACCAATGTGATTGTATTGAAAAATGGATTTTAAAGAAAAAATAATTTTGGTTAATAAATTATTTATTGTCATAAAATGGGGCCTTAATCAAATAGGATTGGTGTCTTCATAGGAAGAGGAAGAGACTGGAGGAGTGTGGATTTATGGAGAAAAGGCCATGTAGGGACACTGCGAGACAGCAGTGCCCCGCAAGCAAGAAGTAAAGTTGGGTTCACATAAGTATTCTAAAACAAAAGCTGATATTAAACTTATACGATAAAAAGAATTTTAATGCACTGTTAGAACGTATAAGAAAAACTGGACAAATGGAGAGATATACTGCATTTCTGAGTGGGGAAATTATTGTAAAGATATAATTCTCTCCAAGTCTATATATAGATTTAATGTGATTCCAATCAAAATCTTAATCAGATTTTTTAATGTATTTCGAAAAGCTGATTCCAAAATTTGTATTGAAGACCATGGTTTCCAATAAAAAATAAATAAACAAAAAACTTCTACATAAAAAGAAGAAATAAAAGATTGGATAATTTGTCCTGGCTCTAGGTTTATACTAAGCTCTAGTTATAAAAATTGCATGATAGCATAGTATGGTGTGGGATAAAAAATAAAACAAAAAAAATACAGAACAGAGTCCAGAAACTGACCCATACATACGTGGAAAATTGACATATTGTAAAAGTATCAGAGTAGCGAGGAAGAGATAGGTTTTTGAGTAACTGGTGCTTGGACAGTTAGCTAAGTATATTGAAAATATGGAATTAGTTTCCTCACAATCTAACCAAGAAATCTATTTAATTCAGGTTAAAGTTTCAAATAAAACTTTTCTTTATAGACTTAGGAAAGAATTTACTTCAATATGACCAAATAAAAAAACAAACAAACAGTAAAGGAAAATATTGATATTTTTCACTACACCAAAGTGAAAACCTTCTGACATTAAAGGACATTATTTAACACATGAAAATAATTCACTCATTGGTAGAAGATATTTACAATTTATAGTTAACAGAGGATTAGTATGCAGAATATTTAGAACTCCTAAAAGCAAAAAAGACAGACAAGCTAATGAGCAAACGCATGAACAAGCATTTCACTGAAGAGGAAAGACAAAGAGTCATAAATATGTGAAATGTCCCTTTTTTAGAAAGAGAGGAAATACAGATTGAAACCACAAAAATATGCCATTTATACTTATCAGATTACCAGACAATGTAAAGCCACACAGACCCACATGTTGGCAAGAATGTGGAGCATCAGCAACACTTGCACGCAGCTGATGAGAATGTCATTGGATCATCCACATTTTCAATAAAGCAAAAAATGCATTACCCTGCAGTCCAGCAGTTTAAATTCAACCATATACCATGAAGAAAAGTTTTCATTTGTGCACCACAAGGCACAAGCAAGAATGTACATAACAACGTTGTTCATAACAGCAAAAAACTGGAAGCAACCTAAATGATCATCATGACACTGAATAAATATCTATATCTATATCTATATGAATAGATATGTCAATGATAGATGATAGATGATAGATAGATAGATAGATAGATAGATAGATAGATAGATAGATAGATAGATAGATGATAGATAGATGATAGATAGATAGATAGATAGATAGATAGATAGATAGATAGATAGATAGATAGATAGATAGATATCCCTTAATACATTAGTTTGTGTTTCCTATTAAGGATATTCTCATATATAACTACTGTATAGTACAATCATTAACATCAGGAAATTTTTAAAGGATATAATATTTTTATCTAATCTTCAATTCATAATTTAATCTTCCATCTATTGTCAACTTATCTTATTATTTCAATAATGTATCTTTTCTTCCAGTACAGGATCCAATCCAGGATCATGCATCACATTTATTTACCATATTGCTTTAGTCTCTTTTAATTTGTAAAAAATTCTCAAATTTTTCTTTCTTTATCTTTCATGACATTGACATTTTTAAAAATTCTGGCCAATTATTTAACAGAATATTTCAGTTTATCAGATTTGTTAAAAAATTATTATTACTAAACCTGGTTTTGAGTCATTGCTGTAAAGATTTTTTCTACATCTAGGTTATAAAGGACTTTATGTCTCCTAGTCATTTGTAGTTTTATTTTTTTATATTTAGATCTTCAATTAATTTGGAGTTTATTTTTGTGTGTAGTGTGAGCAGTGAATCTACTTTTATCTTTTTCCAAGTGGCTATCCAGTTGTCTCAACACCATTTGGTTAAAATATATATATTTGCCCCAATGATTTGAGATACCACCTGTGTCATATACTAGATTTCCACATGTGAGTGGTTCATTTATGAACTTTCTATTCTGTTCCATTTTCTGTCTTGTCTGTTCATGCACTAGTGCCATACAGTTTTAATCACAGAAGCTTTGGAGTGTGTTTGATACCTGATAGCATTGTTTTTAATCATACTTCACCCTTTTCAGTGTTTTTCTAACTATTCTATGTGTTTCTTTTTCCCTGTTAAGTTTAGACTAAACCTTTCCAACTGCAAAAAGGAGCTTGTTGATATTGGTGTTTTATTAAAATTGCATTAAATTTATAAATTAACTTAGGGAGAAGTAATGTCTTGATTATGTTGAGATATTCTAAACAAAACAAGAGTTGCTCAAGGCTACTTTTGCTTTCCTGAATACTTCTGATCTACAAAAAATGGCATTTTAATATGTTTAAACCTCATAAATGGAGATTTATCGTGCTTTTGGATAGGAGGCTCAATGTAATGAAGATGCCATTTCTTCCTAACTTAAGGCATAGATTTAATAAAATTTAAAGCATAGTCTCAGCAGTAATTTTATTACCCTTGACAATAATTTCAAAACTCATTTGGAAAAATAAAAAGTCAAAGAAGATAAGAAAGTGAAGGTGGATGGAGATTTGCCCTTTTAGAAACCAAGACTTCCCATAAAGCCAAAATAATTAAGACCCTGTGGTATTAGTGCTTGGGTGGACAAATGGACTAATGGAAGAAAACAAAGAGCCCAGAATCAGCACCGTGGTGTGTTAGTCAGGATAAGCTAGAGTGGGAAATTAGCCCTAAAATCTTAGAGGTTTAGCACTTACAGGTTACTTCTTGCTCATGCTGAGCCTACTGATAGTACAAATGACCTCAGGGTGGCTGAACAATCCAGGCAGCTCTGTCTTGCAGCTCTGCCATCTCAGCACACATTCTTCAGGAAAGCGGGAAGATTGACCAAGGATGTTTCATAGTCTCATCTCAGAATTGACACACATGGCTTGTGCTCACAGGTCATTGCCCATTACTAGCTATGTGGCCCTGCTGAGCTGGAGAAGAGCTGGGAGGTAAAGTCCTGTGTGTCCAGGAAGGACAGGATAACCAGATATTAGTGGCCATTTGTAAGGTCTACCTTATCCAGAATCTTACATATGAAAGAGGTGACATTACAGATGGGCAAATAAACAAATAAATAAAATATGCAAAAATTGGCAATGGATAATTGTTTTTCATATAGAAAAAAATATTAAATTATATTCTTATCTCACACTATGCCCAAGCATTCCAAATGTATTAAAAATTTACATATAAAAAACAAAACTCCAGTGTTTTCGGGAGAAATTAGAAGTTACTGTCTTTACTAAATCTAATAAGAAAGGATTTAACAAGACAAAAAGCACCTATCATAAAGGAAAGGGTTGATAAATTTGACTAGGAACAAAAGAGATCATGAGCAATATTTAAAAATAAACCATAGACTTGAGGGAGATATTTGCATTGTCTAACAACAGATGGCATTAAGAGATTTAAATGACTCCCTCACATGAATAAGAAAAATAAAATAAAGCACACAAAAAACGTGAATTATATGAATGAGCAATTCTACTTCTGGGTACAAAGATGTTTATTGGAGTATTGTTGGTATTAGAGAAAAATTAGAAACAACCAGAATGTTCAAGTTCAGAGAAATGGAAGGATAAGCTACGCTCATAGAATGAAATTCTAAACCAGTTAAAATGAAGGTCTAGATCCACCGGTATCAAAATATAGGTAGGAGTTAGAAAACACGATGTTGGATAAAGAAGCAAGTTGTAGAGCATGTATAGTGATGATGCCACTTACTCCGTTTATTCTGAATAGAAATATGCATCGGTTCTGTATATTGTTCATGCGGGTACAAGCACCTAGCCAAACATGAAACCATGGAAAGGAAGGACACACATCAACTTCAAGATAGGAGTTTCCCTTGAGGAGGGAGGGACATGGCCTTGAAAAGTCCTTTCCAACTCTGTCTGGAGTGTGTTGTTTTTTTCCATCTTTTCCCCATAAAAGATCTGAAGCAAACATGGCAAATATTAAATTTATGTGTTTGTTTATTTTTGTTTTTGTTTACTGTTGCTAGTTTATTTTACTTTTAAATTTTTATTTTAATTTTTCCATCACCATTTATGCCCTCTTCCCCCTCCCTCCCCACCCCAGTCGCCACACTGTTGTCCATGTCCATGGGTTCTCTCTCTTTTTATTTTTCGCTCGATCTCTCCACACCCCCAACTCCTCACAAAATATTAAAGTATTTATTAAATCTTGGAAGTTGGTAACTCTGTTTGTTATTTTGCTCTCTGTACTCTTCTGTATGTTAGATACATTTCTCAATAATAAGGGAAAATAAAAGAAAGCAGAAAGCACTTAGAAGACATGATTTGTTCAAATGTATTCCATTTAATCAAGCCAGAGCTCCCTAATTTGTCAGGGTGAATGCACAGACGCTGTGTCCATCGGTACTCACAGACACAGACACTCTATTCAATCTATCAAAGATTTAGCTCAGTCGGGAGCAAGAGGCTTGAGTTCATCTCTCTTAGGCCAGGTCTTCGTTTTCCCACTGGCTCCCTTTTAAGGATACAGCAAACATTACAGTGTTTGTAAGAACAGGTCTTGCCTGGGCACGGAAAATCTTCAGAGGTGCATTTATGAACATAAATGGTCACAGGGTTAGAAGTTAGTCCACAGAAGCAATAATTTAAATAAAAGCAGCCAACAATCTACGCAGAGTAAGCAATCTCCCAAATAGCCCTCTTTTATGGTTACTAATATGAATGTGTCACATTACTGCTGATAAGATGCTTTGAATTCTTGAGGGGAAAAATGATTATAAAATGTTATTTAACATACTTTTCTTTCTATTTTTGGATATCAGTGGCATTTTAAGAGCTGCCATGATTTTGGCTACACTGTAAAGTCACCCATATATCATTTATGAGACTCCCAGACATCTGTTTCTTGCATTAGGTAATTAGTTTAGACCAATTTATGGTGAATGACATATATTCAGTTGACCATCTGCCTCCATAACATAGCTCACTTTCAGGACATGGCTCTTGTTCTGTGTCATACCATCAGTAATCACGGCAGAGGTACATCGCCCAAAATTCCCCTTCTACCCTCTGATCATTTGTATCTTAACTCTTTCCAAAAAGATTTACAGACAAGACCCACAACTAAAGCAAGAGAGATTTCGTTTTAGAGAGATTTAGTGCATGCAATCAAATCCCCTTAAAGATACACTGGTCAAATGGTTACAGATGGAAGTTTTTATGTGTGATGTGGCTTCCTAAATCAATAAATCTTATTACACGTTATCCATCACCATAGCAATGACAACTAAGCACCGCTCTAGACAAGGCTGAAGTGTCCCCCCAGTGTCCAGCACTTTTTCTGGGCACCAACAGTTCTCAGGATCGTGGCGGGACACCAGCTTTGAAATCAGCTTGAATTGCCTGTTATGCTCAAAGCTGCCTGGCACGTGCTGGTACAGCAGCCTTTCTGGCTCCGTGTTCTATGAGCTTGTTAATGTGCATTTTCATGTTATTCGCAAGGGGTTAGTTTGTTGAAAAAGACCAAATAGGAAAAGGGGAACGGGGAAGAGAGGGAGGAAGAAAGAGAGTCTTACTATCTTCCAGAAGCTACGAACTAGAGAATACAGTGTGTGTGTGTGTGTGTGACCTGAACTAGAGAACACAGTGTGTGTGTGTGTGTGTGTGTTAATCTGAGATTGGTTTCCATTTTGACATCTGAAATCACTTTATGATGGCATTACTCTTATTTTCAATCGTTGTTCCTACCACACCAAGAACTATAGGTGAATAATTCACCTCAGTTTTCACTTGCCTGTGTTTTCTAACGTCTTTACAGCAAGCACATATTAATTCTATAAGTAGAAGAAAGAGGCGCTTGAATTCAGAAATGTATTAGGGTTAGCCAAAACATTGTGATTTCATCAAATAATGTTACTGCTTTCTCATCAGGTTCTACCACTCACAGGCGTGAAATGCGGTAGTAACTGGGAATTGCTTTACATCCATTGCTTTGCAGCAAATTTGAGGTAACTGTGTCATACTAGCTACAAACTTATTACCCTGTCCCTGCTGTTACTAGGAGGTTGCAACGCTCAACTGGCCAGTGTGAACAATCAGCAAAGAACATGTAAACACCATTCGCTCTCCTGATATTTTCATAGGTTTCCTTTGCTGTAAGGTCTCTTGACATCATAAGGTGATATATATCCAAGTAGCACTGAAGTAGTTAAATAGTCTTATAATGTAAGTGGACCGATAATTAGATCTCCCTAAATTTAATATACTATGAGACTCAGCTAAAATAAAGAATGGAATAGTAAAATGTGATTTTATCTACTAGATTAGGCCAGGCTGAATAGATAAATCTACAGGTTTTAAAGGTCAATAATCATGAACTCTCACTCATTCTTAAGTATGTCATATTTTTTCTTCAAGGTGTTATTCAAATTTTACCTCTCCCCCGAGGCTTTTTCCTATTATTTCTAGAATGTTCTCTCCTTCCTTGGAGTTTGCCATCATTTGTGTCTTTTATTATAACACTCAGCACTGCCTCACACTGTCTTGTCTCCTTACTGAGGCACATTTTGTGCATATTTTAACATTTTGGGAATTTATATAATTTATTTGTATATTTAATGCAGTGCTCTTTTCCCTTCTGCACCCTCCAGTCAGCTCTCAGTAAATCCGTAGGAGGATTTTCAATTGCCTAAGCCTGGGAATAGCCTTGCTATCCACCTACCTGGAGGAGAGGTAGCACATCTGTTGACTCTTATATTCTCTAAAAATGTAGATTATAGTGTTTACAGGACTAAGATCTGGGAGAACTGAAATTAATAACCTCAGCCTCTGTGAGACCGAGAGAAAAGAAGAATTTTAAAAGGCGACCACTGTCAGGAAGGATTTTTGGACTGGTATAATTAGAATGTCACCCAACAATTTTTAGTTATCTCTCCAAATTTACATTAGTGTTCTAAGTCTCAGTCTCAACTGGTTCTATGACATTATATTTTTCTACATAGCAGTAAACAAATCAGACTTTACAAAAATTTAAGTCCATGACTTACAGTTCAAAGCCCTAACTTGCTCTTCTTTCTTTAATGGACACTGTGCTGTGCCATCCAGAGGCGTCTACCCTCTCAGGACAGGGACCTGCATTTCCCCAGCTGCAGGGGGTGTTGGGAGCAGACAGCCATAAGTGAGCTGCTGCAGAGGCGACTCTTCTTTAAAGAGGACTGCCTAACCTATGCTCACATCTCCTTCCTGGGAAAAGTCTACATCCAGTGCCTGGTCAGAGATCTAAAGGCCAGGCCCCCTTCCCCAACCTGGGATGTTAATGCAGAGCCATTCCAGCTCCAGGGCAAACCATGGACTGGCTGGGGTCTTGGTCATGAATGCATCACGGTCCAATTCTGACGGCTCCTGATTCCTTCTCATTCCCACAAGAGTCTATCTTGAGATCACTACCTCTCAGGGAACCTGACCTGTGACCGCTGGTGTATTAGGAATGGTCTGAAACATGATTTAAATATAAGATTTTGGAGCTGGATCATCTGCAAGCCCATTAATAATAATAACCTTTATCACTGATGGTGGAACATGGATAGACCCTAACATGTGGTGAAATTTTCCCTGATGGTGAACTGGGATGGTACACTAGTGAAATGGGATGTTTAAGAGGTCTAATGTGTGAGGTATTTGAGAAATATGGAGGGCAGAGTATTAAGGGTAATTTGTCGCCAATTAAAAACTACGTGTGAAAGCCCAAGCCTGCTTTGCAGCATATCAAGTGACCCTTGTCTCCTGCTCCTGGAGGGCTGATAAAGTTGAGGGCCAAGCCCAAGACGTATAAGACCAACAGAAGCATAACTCCCAATAATTCAAATCCCTGGCAGGTCTGATATGTGAAGGTAAAGGCCCTGATTAGGAAGGAATGGGACCCTGAGACATAAGATGGGGTTATATGGATTGATTTGCTCAACAATCTTGAGTCTGCAGATTTCCTTGAATCCTCTGTGGAAAGGCCCACTCCTCCCTGTCAAAGGCTAATGTCCCCCCTTGAACATGAGCTCTACTCAGGATCTGCCCTGACTTCCCCTTCTCATCACTCAAATAACTAGGTTAAGGCCCAACAAAATTTGACCTGGGAAGTGCTGATCGTGATAACGGAAGAAAGCGGTCATAAGGCAGAGGGGCTATCGATCTAGGTAACATGTACTGACAGGGACCAGGGGAGCGTAGTATGTATGGAACTGGATTTTAAGGATTAAGGGGGTGGGTTGAGCATAAAGACAGAGAAAGAAGAATGTATAGGTATGAGAGCAATATAGAATTTAACACTTGGCTAGGACTCAGTTAGACAGTGATAGTGTATTTCTAGGAGAGTTTTTAGGAACTTAGAGAAAGCAATGACCCACACTAAGTAACAGAAATACTGTGCCACATGGTTGAAGGAAAGTTCAACCATGGGTTTCTAGCTTTCCAGATAAAGCTAGAAACCCACCAGGTGACTCTGGTCCACAGGAAGGTCCAGAAAGCAGACCGCTTCACAAAACAATAAGCAATGCAACTGTCCAAGGGCAGCAGCCTTGCTGGGAAGTTCAGTGGTGGCCAACTTCCGTAGATGACACCCGACAGTAGGAGATGTCAGCAAAGGGGACAGCAAAGGCATCGCTGGATCCCAGAATGATACAGCACGTGGGGGGAGTGGCACTTAGTTGCCTGAAGCAAAGTGGTGCGATTATTACAATGAGCAGCAAGGACAGAGGGGCAGGCGAGGAGAGCTGACCCTTAGAAAGCTATGGAGATGCTGAAAGAGCAAGGCACCCTGAGATGACAGCGGGCGTAGGGGCTATAGTTTATTCCATGAAACTTCTACTTATAAGTGCCTCCTGGGGAAAGAGGGCCACTGGAATCTCCAACGAGCAATTCCCAGGACATACACGAAGCAAGGAGAGCCGAATGTCTTAAGAGGTGGCGTGTAGTAGATGCTCTGTGGTGTCACCTAGACCCTCCCTTTCAGTACTGACATACTCATCCCCCAGCCACCAAGAGTGCTGGCAACTGACAGCTCGTACCTGAGTCCCGCCTTAGAGATTGCCCTCTGCTGAGAGAGCCATCTCGCCCAACTTTACCACACACACACACACGCACGCACACACGCACACGCCTTCCCTCACCTTGGGAGTATCCACATTCAATGACTGGTCAGGAAAGAAATAGAAAGGCCCATCTCCCTTACCCTAATTTGCACAAAGATGCAGAGCTATTCTAGATCCAAAGCTCTCCTTGGAATGAGCCGAGGCCTTTTTGGTGACAGTTTCATAGCCCAAGTTTTCCCTCTGCCATACCCTTTCTCCTTTACTTGGGTGCTGATTCCAAGTGCACATCTCAATAAATTTTCTACATTCAAATACCTGCCCCAAAGTCTGTTTCATAGGACCTGATGTGCAACACTCCCCCTCTCACATCTGACATCAGCAGTTTCTAAATATGTGTCTTTGGACTTGTTAGACCAGAAAACCTGGAGAAAAGATATATATGTATCTTTCATTTTCCACCCCATACCTACAAAGCCACAATAGCCATGGATGAACCCCGGGACTGTATTTTTTAAGCTCTCTAGATGGTTCTGATGTGCATCCTAATGTAGGAACTGCTGCTACCTCAAGAACCCAGACTCCAACCAGCCTGTGATGCGCATCTCGCCATCTCCCTGTTACAGCTTATTACAGAATGGAGAAGCCAAAGTGGTCAAAGGTCTGATACCAGCTAAATAGGATGTGGAGAGTTAGTGTATGAAGTTCTCAGGAGTGACTGGTGTAATTTTGACTATTAGACACTGTGACTGTTGCAACTCATCCCATGTCCTCTTTTACTCAAGAAGCTCAGAACAGTATTTGCAGCCAACCTCTGGCTTTCCAGAGAACTTTATCATTTTTAGTTCCAAATGTTAACCTCACCCCTGGCTGTCTCTCATTTTTGCAATCCAATTTCCCTTTCACCCTAATTTCTTCATCTATTTCTTGTTATATCTTATATTTCACATATTACTGTAGGCACCTCAAAATCATTTTTTTGTGATTTTGGGGAACAAGTGGAGAATCAATTAAATGAAGGAGAGATGGGTGGAAAAGAAATGGGAAAGAGAAAAAGCATCTTGTCAGTGCTGGAAGTGGAGGCAGTAGTGGGTGTGCAGGCCTTGAATTCTTCAGAACACAGGTTATCACGATGCTTTTATCAGATCATCATTTTAGAATCAGAAATCACCACAGAGCATTTTTTTTCTAAAAACTGGACAATTACATTTGCAATATGTATACCAAGGTGAAAGGGTGAGAAGGGATGATGAATTTGTCTATGGCTAGTATGGCCCGGTTGCCCTAACTGAAGGTTCAGGGTTCAGTGATTGTCCTCAGGTATTACCAGGTCCCCCTGCCTGGCGTTGGTGCTTCACACCCAGAGGCCTCACACATCTGCACACAGGCAGCCTGTACACAGGTCAGGTGAAAGGAGTGTGGGGGGCAGGGCAGAGGGCTATGTTTAGAAATCATTCTTACCTCATCCACGGAATATTTATTACTATTGTAGATCCCTAAATTCCTGTCTGGTTCTGTTCTTTTTCTACTCAGTAGCCCCTCTGTATTTTATATTAAGGTTCTGTGTCATGGGAGAGAAAGCAAAAAGCTTTCTTTGGAACATATCTGGAATGGAAACCTAATAATGATTTTTTTTTTTCCAGGCTGGATAAATGTCCTAAATGAAAGTGCCAAGAAGTCTGACAGTATGTCCCTGATTATAAGCTTTTTCTCTCCTTCTGTAGTTGGTAATTACTTAGAAGAATAGACCTACAGTTTCCAAATGTATCAGAATTTTAGAAATACAGCTTGCATACGTTGAACTTTATTTTTTCCTCTCTGGAAGGTAAATGATCGTGATTAATAGCAATTCCACTTGTGAGACTTCTGGGCCACTTGGCCCCCTAAGGAAAAATGAGAAAATAAAATCAAGCTAAAATGCATTTGTCTTCATTTCAAGAGTCTGTGTTATTTGCCTCTATTTATTTAATGGTGTGTTCTATCACTCATTGACTGGGGTTGCCTAATATTCTTGTGCCTCCTAGAGGGCTTACAATGTCCTTGCTACATTCCAGAGCCTGCCCCTGGACTAATCTTGTCATCCAGCCTGGCTTATCTGGAGATAGAAATGTAACCTCACATTTGTATGGCATTTATTGTTTATCATGAACTTTTACAATATTATTCATGGAGTCTAATGATAAAACCATTGAAGGGGCAGAATTAGGGTTATCATTTTCTTTATACAAACACCTTATCTTGCTTCACTTCCAGACACTTATGCCTCCTGGTCTCTGATACTTATGGATTTATAATTAGGATATGCAAAAGAATTAACTAGCAAAAAAAGAATTAACTAGCTTATTGGTCAGCCTAGTAGAGTTGCAAAAATATCATCATCACATCCTTTTTGAACACTTCTAGTCCTCAGTTTTCTAATCTTAAAAATAAGGGGTTGGTATTATAGGATTGCTTAGCATCCTTCTGGTCCTAATACTCTATTGACATATGAAAAGCCCTAACCAGAGCACAGGACTGGAGCAGTCAACAGTGGGAAGCAATGACCACAACACACATAAGATGTAGGGAATTCTCCCATAAACACAGAAGAGCAGTATAAACTGGACAGGACACTGTTAAAGAAAACAGGGAAATGAGCACCATGGTAAAGAAAGACAGCATGTGGTCTAGGCCGTTAGTGATGCTACACAGACCATCTGGTTGGGGTAATCTGTCCATAAAATTTGTAATAGTGATGGATTAAATCAGGTCCATTGGGATATGTAGGGAGGGCATGAATGAATCCAACTGGGGGATGACTAAAGAAAATTATGCATTTCAAGACTAAACAGACATCAATACAGGAGAAGATCTGTTACTCATAATAAGATCTGGCTTCTGTGACAATAGTGGAAAATTCCATTTTTCCATTTATCTTGCAGGCTTCCCTTCTCAGCTTCCTTTGCTGGCTCTTCCTCCTCTGATACAAACTCTAAGTACAATTGTTCCCCAGGCTCAGTCCCAGGGCCTTTACTCATTTCTACCTTCCATCTGTCCATAGGTTATCTCTTCTAGACTCATGACTTTAAACAGCATCTATATGCTGAAGACCCTTTTATTTATACCTTTAGATGTCCCAGTTCCCAGCAAATGGCACCACTTTCCATTAGTTGTTTGAACCCAAAATCTACACATCATCCATGATTCTCTTTCCAACAAACTTGTCAACAACTTCACTCTACAAACCTTGTCAGTCTCTGCCTATCAATATAGCCTGAATCCATCCATTGTTCTCCACCTCCACGTCTATCATAATTCAAATTATCATCATCTCCTCTGCAGAATGCTGCAACAGAAGTTATAGTTCCTCTGGTTGCTAGTCACAGTATTCAGTACAGACACTTGACCATAGCTAGGTCAGTTAGATTCCCTCTCCCAGGAATTTAAATCTCAATAGGAAACACAGAGGTCACCCTCCATCATATCCTTATTTCAGAAAGCTAGTTGGAGATGAGTCATATTAGCACCATGAGGAGCCAATCCAAGGGTTCCTGGCCCTGAGATTCTAGAGCTTTCTTGGGTATTTTTTTCTCTAAGTCCTCATCATCTAGCTTTTCCTTTGATTTGGTGAGCCACCCAGTATACTTCCCTAAGGAAGGGCACAGTGAAAAGTTTCCCTTGTGAGTCCCTGAAGAATCAACAAATGAGCTCTAGTTGGATGCCATGACAGACGACACAAAAACTTGACTAGAACAGCACCAGTCCAGATGTTAGCAAATAGAGACTCTTCTATTTTATTCACTGCCATATCTTTAATGCCTAGTATAATGCCTCACCAATACAATACAATACATTAACAAAATGTTTGTTAAGTGAATGAATGAGTGAATGAATGGTACCCAGGCAAAGGAGGAAAGAAGAGAGTTCCAGACATAAAAAGTAACATGGTAAGTTGAAGAAACTAAAATAAATAAATAAATAAATAAATAAATAAATAAATAAATAAATAAATCCTTGTGCATGTGACCTAGAGAGCCAGAGAGGGAATAGCTAAAGATAAAGTAAGGGTGGTCAGATCATGAACGATTGTAAGCATGTCTCTCCTGTTTTCCAACTAACCACTATAAAGTTTTATACTCTCCCAAAATCCTTGACCTCCCTGCCTCAACTCATCATCAACATTATTGAGATGACAGAGCTACCAGACAGGAGCTCCCTGGACTTTTTGTATCCATGCCCATCTTTTCCTCTTGATGTGTTGAACGAGGTTTCCAACTCCTGTTTAGGACTGTTGCCCCACTCGCCTTATCCCTCATCCATTCACTCAACATTTCAAACAGCCCCTATTTCGTGCTGCATGAGACAGAAAGTTGGAGAAGATATAGCCATTCCCCCAAGAAGCTCAGAGTTTCTTGTTGAGAGAGATAAAATGCATAATATTGTTAGTGTTGTGGTAGGAGTGTGAAGAGAGTCCTGAATGCCCCCAAATGGTTGTTTTGGGATCTCAGATAGGAAATCCTGGTATCTCCTAAACTTCCTAAAACTAGGCCCTATCAATTCATCAGCCCCAACTCATCAAGTAACATCATGGCGGCCCTACAGAAAAATACCATTTAACATTGTAGAAGAAAACAAAAACCCAGATTCTCTGAGGGGCATTTGACTTAACAGAAACAAAGCTTTTTATTCTGAAATACAAATGCACTGGATATATTTTCTTTATGTGTTAAATAAACAAAGCACCCCACTCAATTTCAAGCATGGTTATTTATTTTTTGGTGGCTAATCTCAATTGCCATGTTCCAGGAACAATGCAGAAAAATCCTGAACATATATTCAGGCTTCCCTTGGAAAATATGATAGACAATATAATTACCAGCATATTGAGTTTGCTATGTTGAGATTGAAGTGTATTCATGTATGAATAACTAAAATGCATAAAATGTTCAAATTGTGTCAGTTAAAACATGACATTAGAGATATGTAGTTTCCAATGGCTTCTCTCTCAGCAATGAACAGTCACCATCTGGGCATTAGCTATAAGACACAGGAACCTCTCCAAAAAACACCCCATAAAATGAAACTCACTCTAGAGAAAGAGAGCAGTCACTAGAAGAGATCAGAAGGACTGTGTGGCAGAGATTATCACAGGCCCTCCAGTATCACTATTTTCCCCATCTTTTGTTTAGTACTAGAAAACACTGAGTTTGAGGTGGGCACTCGGCCATTCAACGAGAGACTTTATTTTTCAGATTCCCTTGAAAGTCAGTGTGGTTATGTGATGCTATTCTGGCCAATGGGATGAGAAACTTCTGGGAAATTTAAAGGGAAGTTGGTTGCCCTTAATTCCCTCTTTTCCTGTTCCTTTGTGCTGGAAAGAGGGCATAATGCTTTTGACCTGGCTTTGACCAGGCAGCTCAGGACAACAGTCCAAAGGAAGGCAAAGCTACAAGGCAGAAGGACCCCGTGACTACTAAAACTTCCAGAGGAGCACCAACACCCAACCTGAGTCTTGAGAAAGCACCTGAGACAAGGACAGTAACTGTGTGTGACATACTCATCTATAGCATGCTGGTCTTGTGAGTGTCTGCTACACTCAATGCCAGGGAAGCAGGTAATTATTTTTTCAACATGGTGTTTAAGGAAGGAAAAGAGCCAGGTAGTCAAGGTAAGGATGTATATACTTCACCTCTTACTGCCCAGCTCCAGCAGCCCACCAGTACAGACAGAAATCTAGCAGTGACAGATTTTATAAGCAAAAATTAGAACAATCAGGAAAAAAGCCCTTTGTGTACACTGAATGGTCAGCAATATGCTATTATTTGTTCTAAGAGCTATTAGCACTGTACTCCCACACGTGGCCACGGAATGCGATTTTTCCCAGTGGCATCCACCATGTTCTTGGCTATTATCCACTGAATGTTACACTAGCTACATATTGAGATATAATATTTTTTTCTGAAACAAAAGCTTCTGTTGCTAAACTGGAACACCCAAACATTTTCATTCTTTATAAGATTTGGGGTTCGTTGTTGATTATAAATCCAATAAACAAGCATCCCTTTATTGCCTCATTGACAATTACACATCTCTACTCTTACTTACTGAGTTTTATGGAAACTATTTCAACAGAGTAGTCATTTATCATGGCAAGAGAAACTCCCATTTAGACATTAACTACCTTAGCTTTATTAGAAACTTGTTTTCTACAAATGTCCCAGCATGATTTGCTCTTTTTTATCAGGAAATAAATAATATCAGGTAATAGCTTCCTGTAGCAGGGGTTACATCTTTATTATACGCAGGGAAATAGACATCAACCGGTCCGAGAATAGCCAGATGGCTTACTCTTCTTATCAATAAAATTTAATTTTCACTAAGCCAATTCTGACTAAGCTTATTTCTAAATAGGAAGCAGACATTTAAGATTCTTACAAGAAGCGGCAAATATGCCATCCATGACAGTCTCAGATTCGCGCTAACACAGATCCCAAGCCAGAAGCTTAGCATCTTCCTTGGTGCTATGCCAATGGTTCATTAAGTCCTGTTGGTTCTAACCCATATTCTTACCTAGATTTGTCTTCCTTCCTATTTCCAGTACCATACCATAGTTTAGTGCTATCATCTCGTACCTGGCTTTGAAACAACCAAACAGGCCTGCCCCACCCTTCTTCCTTCTTGCCATCGCAATTGTCTTTGAAAAAGGAAGCTCATTCCTTTTAAGATAAAACAAAATGCCTAAATGTGTTTATATTCTGCTTGATCTGTTCCCCCGCCTGGTTTCTTGCTTCAGCTGCTATGACCCTCCACTGTCTACCCCTTGCCTCTTATACTATGTGCCACTTATGTGCTAACTACTTGCAGCTCCCTCAAATAGACCAAGTTCACTTCTACCCCCATGTCTTTGCAAACACTGTTCCTTTGCCAGAATGCTGTCCCTCTGCCCTCCCAGCTCTGCTCTGTCTCCACCTTAGTAGCTAACTGCTGCTCCCTTTAGTATTGAGCACACATATTCTCTTCTTAATGAAAATTTTCCTGGTCCTTCAAGACTAAACTTGGCACCCTTCCTATATGAGTCCCTGGCATCTGAGTGAAGTTTGATAAACTTTACTGACAATCAGCATCATTGTCCATATTAACTGGTTAGTCTTTGGGACCCTACACAGATGATTAGCTGGGCAGGGGTGGGGAGGGGTTATCAGGCATCATTATTACTCTGATTTCCGATTCTGACACACACACCCCAAGCCCACTGAACTTGATATTGCTAGGTGCATCTCTTAAGAATTACAATAAGCTGCTCGTATCAGAGAACAGAAATAGCAGAGGCTTTAAAAAAATGGAAGGTTATTGCTTCCTCACAGGGAGAAAAGTCAAAAGACAGACAGTCCGGGGGGCTGGTGCTGCAGCAAATTTCTGTGTAGCTCCACCGTCTTCAGTATGTGACTTCCATTCCCAAAGCTGCAAAATATCTCCGAGTCTCTAGACATCCAACCTTCATTCCAAATGAGAAAAGGGGAAAAGTAAGGGGTAAAGGGTGCCTCTTCCTGATGCCTTACCGATTGCCTTCAGCTTATATCGCACTGGCCACGCCTCTGTACAAGACACAAGTAAAATGAAGTCTTCTGACTGAGAAGACTGGTGCCTCAAAGAGCATCTTATTTAGAAAGAAAGGATAAGTGAATAGTGGGCTTAAATGAACTAGCAGTTTATTCCACTTTCAGAGTAGTTTTACAATCCACTCTTTAAGAAAATAAGTGCCCTGCTTTATAAATTCAAATTTCATGTAATCTAAATATCAAGTAATTGTTTAGCCGAAAGAGTCACAGCGAGAACAGCACACTTCAAAGATGAAGTATTAAAAAATACAAATCACATGAACTCTTTCAGGAACACATCTCCGGTGCAAAGGGAGAGCTCACTGAGTCACTCACAGATTGCCCATGATGAACTATCAATGAGTAACATGAAATGTGTTACCTTATTTGCACCTCACTTTATGAAGTAGGATTATTATTCCCACTTTGTAGGTTAAAACCCTGAGGCAGCAGAAGGAGGCAGAAAAGTCATCATCAGAGCGAGGAGATGTAAAAAGACTCAACCAGCCATTGCAGGCTTTGAAGATGGAGGGCTAGGGACAGGAGCCAAGGAGTTCAGGCAGCCTCCAGAAGCTGGAAGGCAGAAGGAAGGTAGCCCTGTCAACACCTTGATTCTATCCCAAGACTCATTTTGGACCTCTGATCTCTAGGGCTCTAAGAAAATAAATAAGTGTTGGTTTAAGCCACTAAGTTTGTGGTGATTTGTTACAGTAGCAATAGACAACTAGTACACCAGGCCAAACTTTGGTCAGTGTTTTATGTCCAATGATCTCTAATTCTGACAAACACTGCAAGAAAGGCATAATCACCCCATTCATACAAATGAAGAAACTGAGGCTCCAGATGCTAAGTGACTTGCTAAGGCCTCAGCTAGTAAAATGAGAGGCTGAGATGCAATCCAGATCTGTTTCATTCCAAGACCCCTATCTTTTTTCTATTCAAGACTGACCACAAGAAATCAAACCCTGAACAACCTCAGTTCCTTATCCAGATATGCATTGCTCCAACTCAGCCGTTAGATTAGCTCCACACACACACACACACACACACACACACACACACACACACACACACAGTCAATTACCATTTAAAAATAGCTCCCTACCCAAATGGCCAAATTAAAGTATTATTTTGGTCTAATTGGTCGTCATCTATTCACTACAGAGGACTCTTCTGACGAAAAGGATGGGGGGCAAGGAGTGAGCTGCGAATGTAGCCCAGAAGCTTGGCTGAAAGCACTTCGAATCAATAAGCCAGCCAGTGCTTCGGTCTGGGAAATTTACTAGAGTCGGGTTTGAAATGCTTTTTTGTTTTCACTTTTATAATTAATCACTGTGGATAATGCTTTTTGTTGTTATTTTTATAATTAATTACCAAGCATTGCTAGTAGCCAGCAACTTTTCAGACATTGCTTAAACATACAGAGATAAGAAATCAGAGCCCTAACTAGAGTGCACGTTCATGGATTACTAAAATATTCACATAAGAATTACACACTAATTCAACTACAACAAAAAAAATTACACTTGAAGAGCTTATTATATACTATTCCTTCCCCTTTTAAGAAACATTTTAGCAGAAGCCTAGCATGGTTACCATGGCAACCACAATGCAAAATTGTCAGTAACTTTATGAATTGCAAATTCCTCTAAGGGTGTTGGGGATTTTTTTTACATCCATTTTTAACCATCTCATATGCATTATTCCAGCAATATGTTAAACAAGGTTTTTGAGAACTCATGCATCATTCTGAAACAAGCTATGTTTTAAACCCTCAAATTCCATTATTCTAACAAGATCGGGCTAAACAGGGAACACCCGATTTACTGAATTTTAAATTGTCCGTTGTTTTTAACTGAGCTCTTAACATGTTTACCATCCGCACCTTTTCTGAAGAGGAGCCAGTTAGTCAAATAAGTGAAATGACTATTTTCCTCATCATTGTCTGAATCTCTCTGAGAATGGAGAAAGAGGACAGCCCCCTTTTAAAAACAAAACAAAGCAAAACCCCGCAACCCCACAATCTGTTTTTTTCCCCAAGTAACTCCAGCTGTATTTGCATCAAGCCTTTGGTCAAATGAAGGGTCAATTTTCAGTGTTTTCCCGTCTCAGTCCCATCTTCTCTCCTAGACGCTTCTCTCATGATCTCATTAGAGCCTGACAATGGGCAAGAGAAGGTCCTTGAGGAACCAGTTTCCCCAACATGGACTGTTTGCCTTGGCAGGACAGACACTTGCAAAAGTAGCCAAGAGCATCATGGGACAATGTGAGTGCCTTTTCATTTACAAATGCTTGTGATGAGAGGTGCGGTTACACTCATAATCATAACTGGTTCAGGTGTTAGCATGGCCCTTTCCTAGCTAGGTTACTTTGGGTAAGTCATTTATGCTCTATGAGCTTCAATTTTCTCATCTATAAAACAGGGATCTTCATCTTTGCCCCTCCATTTCACAAGACCGTTGCAAGGATCACAAGGCAGTGCATTGGAAAGTTACTATGTCCTATTAAAATATTACTATCAATTCTTCTGAACATTTATTTCCAATTACTGATACTAAGGACCCCCAAAATATAAATATTCTTTATTTTCAGAATTTGGTATCAAGAAGATAGGTGCTGATTCATGATTTGTATGTCTCAGGGTATAGAAGATAAATTGAGCCTGGCCTGGTGTGGCTCAGTGGTTGAGCATCGACCTAGGATCCAGGAGATCAAAGTTTGATTCCCGGTCAGGACACATGCCCGGGTTGCGGGTTTGATCCCCAGTGGGGGGGGCATGCAGGAGGCAGCCGATCAATGATTCTCTCATCATTGATGTTTCTGTTTCTCTCTCTCCCTCTCCCTTGCTCTCTCTGAAATCAATAAAGATATATTTTAAAAAGAAAGTAAGTTGAAGTAAAGACAGGAACAAAAAGATCAGAATTAAATTCTGTTTTATAAAGAAAGACCCAAATTATCTCCTCTGTTCAATTTCCATTTGGGAGACCTATTTGTTTGCAAAACTCTACACAAAAAATGACTGCATTCAAAACACATCTCTAAGGCAAGTGTCCATCCACATGCTTAATGAGCTCAGGAAGCAACAGCACTTTGTGAAGACAAGAGAGTCTCCTAGTTTGTTCCTTTCTGTGCTGTTTCATAGCAAATTCCTATGGTCAGTGGAAGGTTAGTTGTTTTTCTATCCTTCAACAAGGATGTAAGTATAGCATGAACCCCAAGAGACATAAAATTATCATATGCAGGATAGTAGAGAAGTATGGTGGCTAAGCTTCAAAAGACTGAAACCCTGCTTGGCTTCCAAGAACTTTATGTTTTTCATTCATTCCTTTACTTATTCACTCAACAAACATTTCATGAAAGCCAACTACATTCTGCTCAGCAAAATAAAGAGAAGAATCAGACATGCTTTCACTCATGAAGAGCTAATTTACTGGGGGGAGATCATACACCCCTCCCTTCTAGTCCTAACTTCATCTAAGGGCTATGGGAACACAGGAATGGCAAAGACTAGACACAAATGGAGCAGCAACATCCCAGGGGATGTGTTGTTTCGGCTGCATTGATTAGGACATTTCCAGATGGAGAAGAGGTAGTGGGAATTCTGCAGAGGAGGTACACGGGAAGGCTCAGAAAGATGAGATTGGGATGTTGGCGATGGCTTCTGAATGGCTATGGCACAGCATGCCAAGCATGGGGACTAATGAGCAAGGAATCTCAGAAAATCAGTTCAGGGTTCAACTCACCTACATGCAGTAAGTGCATAAGCAATGAGGAGACCTGAATATTTTAAATAAGGGGGAGGATCTGGGTTTCAGGCAGGCCCCTGTAGGAGTAGCAGAGTCGACCCAAACAAGCACAAGTGGTCAAAGTCACTGCCACTTCCAACAAGAGAGCCTAGCTTCAACAGAGCAGACCTCAAACCCTGAGGCCTCAAGGGCATGAGCCGCGTCGAAGAGGAGGTCAGGGTCCACTCAACTGCGCCACTTCCTGAAGAGTGGCACCTAGTTTGGAAAATTGTCAGCGTTATCTCAGAAGGTGAGCACACCAATTGCGCAGGATTTCTGCCTTCCCCGGCTTGGCAATAATACAAAAACATAGTCGATTCCCTTCACTCCGAGTAACGCAGCCAGAGGCGGATGCCCTCAGACTCTTCCGCAGCTACAGTTCCCAGCATCATTTCTTTCCAGAGGTCAGGCATATGGAGCTCATTAAACCCCATACGCCAACATTTTGACTGTGTAAAACTTTATGTTTGCAATGCAATTTAATGTTCAATTTGATTTACAAAGCACTGCGTATTTTTAGTCCTGGGATGACAGACTGCTCCTCTATGAGCTTAAAACATAGTGTGGGGCAGTGAGGATGACCTTTGCCCAGAGGCTGGAACTGGAAATCTGGGCTTATGCTAGTCATGTGTAAAGAAGGAAGAGCCTCAAGTCTTAGAGAAGGTCTATCCAACCACCTTGTTGTACAGATGAGGAAACCAAGACCCAGAGAAGTTAAGTGAGAGGCTGGAACCTGGGTCTCTGATGCTCAGTCCAACGATCTTTCTTCTCTTTCCCCCTTCTCCCTAAAGTTCAAAATACAAAAAAGAAAAAAATAGAGGAAGAGGCCTTTCTCATCCATGACCAAATTCATTCAAAAGTGTGGAAAAATTAGCATGTATAATGTATTAGCACCTTGATCTCCTAGCATAAAAATGAGAGAAAAATTGATGACATTTGTTTGAAAGTTACTTGCCTCCTGTTTGATTAGTGTAAAGTTATGTATTATATCATATATGGTGCGGGAATCAGATCTGAAAGGTTAAATAACTTGCTCAAAGTCACATGGCTGGTAAGTCTAAGTCTGGATTCCTTCATCTGTACAATGGGCGTCATAATAATACCTCAGAGCTGGAGTGTTTTATTTAACTAAGTGTTGAGGAAAATGCTTAAAAGACAGTGGCTATAATCATATTTTATATATTTGGGTTTGAGCTTAAAATAATTCCGTGGGAGACTCACCATATATTTATTCCCACGATGATGTCACTGTTCAAAATATTTGGTGCATTTTTCTTCTGGAACTGCTTTCAGACCTAGTTTTCACATTTTAGGAGAAAATTATCCCTTTATGCCTATATTTTGGCCCAAAAGGTTGTAACTCAGTGTTATCAGTGCCACCAATGTTAGCTACGAAGCACTTTTAACCATGTGTGAAAACCACAGAACAAAAGATAAAGTTTTGCCATGGCTGAGGTGTTGATGATGCAAGGTCAGCCCTTGGGAAGCTAGTATTTTCTGGAACTTTTGAGAGAGAAATACTCTCTCTCAGGAGCAATTACATGTGGGTTTTCACAAGCAGGAAAGACCATCATAGCTCTGGTAATGATTAATTCTCATTCTGTGGGAGGCATGGAAGGAGAAGGCTTGTGAGATCCCTAAGCACGTGTGACCTTGAATGCAAAGCAGCCTATGGAAAACATAAGAAGAGCACCTGGACCACTCCCGCCATCCTTACACCGGGCTAATTTATCCCCCCCTTGCCCCTAAGTCAGTCTGTCTCTCTCTCTCTCTCTCTCTCTCTCACACACACACACACACACACAGAACAGACTCCCTGACTCTGAAATTGTCAGTCTAGGGTTAGCATCTTGCCTGTAATTCGCACCTCAAACATTTTCTCCCTTCATTTGTTATCACTATAACCCTATCATTACAATGCTGTTTAATCCTGAATAAAACAATAAACGAAGGAAAACCTGCTCTCCCTGGTGAGCATAAATAATGGCAGGTAAACACATCTTGCGTGGGCCCCTCACCAAGTAACTTTATACGCTATTATAAGCAGTATTAGGGGGTGTTTTATGGCAAGAGGTAATTTTTCTAACTGGGATGCTTACTCCTTTCAGATTCCAACCTCATCCTGAAGGCGCAGCAAAGTCACCCGGATGGAGTCTGCAGCTCTCGCCTGCGGTTTATGGAAAAAGTGTCTTTTCTCCTTGGTAAGAGCCCTAAAGTGAAAATGAGAAACCAAGTAGGAGAGGGTGGGGATGTTTCTTTAACCAGAAGTGAAAAGAGAAAAAACACAGAGGATATGGATTCTAGAGTGAGCCTAGCTGCCGGGGATAAAGGAGCAAGGAAGGAAATCCCAGGCTTCCTCTGAAAGTATGTCCTGCACGTGGAAGGCTTTTACGGGTGAAACCAGCCTCCTGTTATCCCTCCACTCCTCACCCAGCAGAGGTCTCTCAGCACACGCTGGAGCCTGCTGGGCCCCACTCGGCCACTGGAACAGCCTCATTTCCAGGTATTAAAAAGTCCATCTACTGATCTCTTCTCAAAACATTAGCTCTCACCCAGTTTAAGGTTCTCTTCGCCAGGCTCAGTGATGAGCAGCGTCTTCTTTTGCTGTTTGTCCACCTTGTTCCTCTTGTCACTTCTCCTGTTCCACTCCCTGTGCTGCCTCTGGCCCAAAGGGTCACACTGGAGAGGAGGGACAAGCGGTAAAGGGGCAAAGTCTATTCGCCGGTGACCTTGTACTCTGGAAGACGCCTTTTGTGTATTAGATGCGCAAACGCTGGCTCCTCCTCACATGAAGGACCTTTGGGGGTTCTTAAGAGAACTCAACCATCCCCCCTTTCTACTGGCTGCAGCTCTGACACCACTGACACCCCCCCCCACCCCGAATTCTTAGGCTGCCTGAGAAGACCCCACCCAGCCCCTTTTTGCAGGTTTGGTAGGAGGACGTCCTCTAGGGCAGTGCCTTTCAAGGTGACTTAAGCCTGCCACCTTCTTCTGCACCCATTTAATCTATGGGAGACATTATGCACCCAGGCCCTCCCTCTCCCCTGCAAATCCTGGGAGCCTGAAGCCCTCTCACTGTGCCCCCTGCTGTTGCTCTGCCATCAGAAGCAGCTCCAGGCAGCCTCCTGCCTTTGGGCTCTTCCAGGCAGGAGTCAGGATCCTGTCTCTGGGCCTCCAATGTTCAAAGGGCTCACATCAAGCTCTCGAAAGACTTCTTAGTTGAGGTTTCTTAGTGTCACTCCAGGAATCGTGGCTCTACCTCAATGAGTGAACAATGAGTCCAAGCCAGCAGACACCCCTCCCCCCCGGGGGTGGGGGCCATCCCCCTACCCTTCCTCTCCATACCCTGGGCTCCCTGCATGGCAGGTGGCTCTAGCTAGGATTACAGATCATGTTTCTCTTGAGACTATATCAGCCTTTTACTTAGCTAAAAATTTCAAGCATAACATCCTTCTGTCATTTTAGGCAATCTATGGAAACTCATGATTTCATAATCGATAGCACATTAAGCATGGGTTTTTAAGGTTAATTTGAATATATAATTCTCACATATGCAAGTTTATACTCATAAACAGTATTTCCACAATACTCAAGTCAAAGATGGTCCCTATATACATAGTAAAATTCATCTGTGATGAATTAAAGTTAATCCTGAAAACCTTGTCAACCACACATAATACATTTATAAGTTCTTATGAAATGGATGAGTAGGTGGGTGGGTGGATGGATGGATGGATGGATGGATGGATGGATGGATGGATGGAATATTTTTAAAGCACCAAATCTAGGAAGGGGGCATGGAATTAGAGATGGATTTAGTTTCTTGTTCATTATAATAGTTGTGACCTTGGGAAATGTCATTTAACCCCTTAGTATCTCAATTTCCTCATCTGTAAATAGATCTAATCACCACAAAGGCCTGCTGTGAGCATGAGACGAGATCAGCTTGGGAGCTCTATCGTTACCTGTAGCAGAAAGGTCTCAGTGGGATGGGGACAGAGGCTCTGCCTCTCTGCTGCTGCCTCGAACAATTCCCGTGTTTCTGTGACTCACTTCTACCTACAAAATGGATGCTGCAAGGCTCCTCTCCAGATTCCCTTAGAAGGTCGTGTGTATGGGGCCTACAAGAGGCCCTTCGATTTCAAGGCCCGGCAAACGTAACCAGCTCTACATCCGTGGTCCACATCAAGATCTCTGCCCTACAGTTCTCCCAACTCTTTACAAGGATTATGATGATGACTCCATGGGGTGTTTGTGAGAACCAAATGTCTTAAAGCAGGACACTGCCTGGTACATAGATAACAGCACTCAGACTATGTACAATTCTTAGAGTCAACAGTGTCCTGTGAGTTTCCAGGAGAAAATACCGTGGGGTTACCTCTCCCTTTATTGCCTAGATTCAGTCATTTCTGAATAAGCTTAGTTGCTATGGTTACCTTCCAAAGACACCACATTTGAAAATGTGTTGGGAGATGGGGATTGATGGCAGAAGGCTTTAGCAGAGGACACAAAGCAACTTCAGCAACAGAGACATTTTAAGACATGTGAACTCTTTCCCCTGGAAACCAAAGTCACCTTTTGCCAAAATGGAAATGAACTCAGGACACAGAGTTTCAGAAGTTCTGCTTTTGGCCAGCCTCCTTCCCCCATCAACAGGACCTCAAAGACAGGTAGATCTGGCCCCAAACCAACTCCTGAGCATCTCAGTTTCCTGCCACAGGAGGATCTGGCAGTCTGAAGGGTGCTGGTTGCCAGACAGAATTCATCAGATTCACTTCCCAGATGCTATCGCTTCTGATGCCGAAAGAAAAATAGGTTGCCCAGAAATTGAGGTTGGAAAGGACGAGTGTAGCTGAGAAATGCACAGTGACACACAGAACAATAAAGGGCTATTCTTGCTAAATTCATTAGCATACATAGTTGAATATTCCAGTGGTCCTTACAGCCCTCAAATCCCATACTCAGTCCCTGGAGGGGCTAGCACGAACCTCTCAGGCTAAACTGTCCTCCACAGTAGTGTTATAAATGGTATTCGATCTGTCAAAATCAGTCATGGCTCCAACAGCGAATGAATAAGAGTTGGCCGGAGCCCGCTTCCTGTTTCCAACTACAGCAAACCCAATACCCGATGGGGCCTCATGGGCAAGACTATTGTATACTCAGTCGTACTCAAAAGACTCTTTCTTCCTGGTCACTTTTCCCCAGACATCCCAGGGAGCTGTCCTGCTCTTATTTGAAATTCAAACCAGAAGGAAGTCACCTCTAAAAATACTGCTTCCCACTTGCATTTTCATGATGACTCAGCGCCACCTAGGGGACATTTGCATTCACTTCTCCGTATTTCCAGCATAAAATTCCTTTAAAAATATTGCAGTGCCCCTCCCTGCTCCCCCCAACCACCACTTCCCTAACCCTACATGAGAAGGTACAGACGCCTCACTGCACACACTTTTCAAGATTCAGCTCCAGACTTACTTCAGCTGAAAACCCTGGTCAATTAGCTTATTACACAGTGACCACTGCTGAGGGTTGTGGTTCACATTTACAATCACCGCGGAAATTTTGCTTTATTATTACAAGAGCTACCAATTATTAAGCATCTACTACTTAACAAGGTGTATATATTTATTTCTAATATGCACAATAGTCCTTCAAATTGGGTATTATTATCCCCATTTTACAGATGAAGAAACCAAAGCTCCAAGATGTTGAGACTTACCCAAGATCTCAGATGAGGGCTGTCTTAGTTTCCCCAGTATAAAATCTCCCTCTTTTTATCCTATGTTGTGCCTACATAGAAGTGAAGCTGCTCATTTTGACTATAAATAAATATTGTCCTTCAAAGAAGTCACTTTAAAGTCCATACTGTCATTCCAAGGACGAATGCTCATACCACAGTTCTGAGTGTCTGTTGTGGGAACACTTCCCCAGAGCTGTGAGCAGCACAACACAATCCTTTACTTTAGATGTGCGTTATATGTTTAACAAAAGTATGGTGGGGATATCATGATGTCAAGCAGTGCAATTTTTTCAGGCCCCTTCTCTGTAGATTTGGATTCAGTCTATCTGGGACAGGGCCAGGAACTTGTAATTTCATCAAGTACGCAAGGGATTCTAATCACCAGGAACTTTTAGAAATACTGGTGTGGTGTAATGATACAGATATGAGCATGGGGGTTAGAAGGGCTTAGGTTTCATATCTAGCTCTTTTTTTCTAAGTGTGCAACCCTAGAAAAGTCATTTAATGCCTCTGAGTATGTTTCCTCCCCTATGAAATAAACAATAATTATCAATAGCCACCAAACAGGGTTGTGGTAAGGACTGAATGAGATTTGGAGTGTGAAATGCTAGTACAGTGCCTGGCATATTGTAGGAACTTAATAAACAGTCATTACTATTGTTACTTAATCACTCATTCAGTTCATCAGATTTACCTCGTGTGGCTTTTTACTGTTTCCACAAATTAGATACACAGTGAAGGGATCTGAGGATCCATAAATATACTGCAGTAACATGTACTTGTCTTCCGCTTTGGGCTAAGTCATACAACAGGCTATCTTTTGACATAATAATGGGTCTTATCTTGTAAGCAACTTGAGAGGATCTCTGTCTTAACTTCTTTATAACCCCCATAGTTCTGGTGTATAGTAAGCTCTGCCGTGGTTATCCCTACTTGCTAAAATGCTGTTCAGGGAATCAAATGATAGAAATGGTTTGTTTTCCAACTTTAAGTGAAATATATATATTTATTCTTGAAAATATGAAAAATCAAGTGTAAAGAAAATTCAGAAATCCCAATTTCTACATTTGTATCCCTTTCCTTCCCTTTTATGCACTTCTATGCACTCTTTAAAAAACTGCATTTTTTACAAATGAAATTTGAATCCTAGTGTTTGCTTTTCCATTTAATTGTTAAGTTTTCCCCATGTCATTAAGTAAATTATGGCATGTCCAGATTATATCTAATATTAAAATTATGTCTTAGAACAATGCTTCTCAAATTTTAATGAGTATACAAATCACCTGGGATATTATTAAAATACAGCCCTGGTTCAGTAGGTCTGAGATGGGTCCCAAGATTCTGCTTTGCTAATATCCTCCAGGGTGATACTGATCCTGCTGGTCTGCAGCCCACAATGAGCAGCTAGGGCGTAGGGAGACAGTCCACTAATGACAAACATTTAAAGTTTCCAGTGTGTGGCTCCTGTGTGGTGAAATACCATCAATGGAGGGATAAGTTTCCTTACACATAGTGTAAGGATAACACAAACATTTATCTAGTATACAGTATGTATGCACACAGGAGCAAAGATGGTTAAAAACCTAATTACTGGTCAATGTCAATAAATATCAATACTTTCAAGACTCTGGATGCATGTAGACAAAGGGCATTCCATAGGGAAACAAAGCAGATCGGTGGTTTCCAGGGAACAAAGGGAAAGGCAGAGGGAGGAAACTTTTAGGGATGGTAGATTCATTATCTTGATTGTGGTGACGTTTTTATATGTATATGTATCTTGTTAAAACTTATCAAGTTATATATTTTAAATATATGCAATTGTCAGTTAAACTTTAATAAAGCTTCTTTTTTTTTTAAGGGGGGCAAAAGCCACAAAGTGCATTCCAGAAGGGTCATATCAATTTACATTCCACCAGTATACAAGGGTGCCCACCTCATTACCTTTGTCAGCACTGTAATTCTTAAGGAAAAAAAACTACTTTGAAAGGCAAAAATATCTCGTTTGAATGTGCATGCCTTTACCGGTAGACTGAAATTTTCATGCTGATCAGCAATTTGCTCATTTACCTTTTGTAATGTGTGTTGCTTATCAAATTATAGGAGCTCTTTATTTAGATATGTCATAAATATATCACCTACTTTCCCTTGACTTGTTTACCTCTGTGTGTACTTGATGTAATTATAATGTAAATTGACATTTTACACTCAAGACTCAAATAAACAAAACTAATCTTACTACTGCTCTATATGTGTGTAAACAAAAAAAGCTTACTAAAGTAAAAAGATAGAACTAGACGAAAAATACCGACTTCTTCTAGTTACCTAATTTCTTTCCCAGGTTGGCGGACTTAGAGTCAGACTACATCAGAAGCAAGCCACATGCATAATCAATTAATACCTTTCATAGTCACTCTTTTGGTTGGTTAACACGGTAAAATAGGTGGTTTTACCTCATTTTAAAATGGAGATAGTACTAACATATGACATACTTTGTGATTTCATCAAGAGCAGTCAGACTTTGGGTTTATAAATTCCCACCTTTTGTTTATTTATTCTTAATTGTGTGAGAAATGAACCCATAGAATCAAGATGGGTTGGGTGGTTTGGGATTTTTTTTAGTCAACTGAATAAATACCAGGAAAGGAGAGTATTTAGATTTTCTCCTGAAGGAGTAAATCCTTATTTATATTAATAATCCTGGGAAGACATGTATTACTATTTAAACTGTTTTCTTGACTCTGACCTCGTCTCTCACAGGATTTTCTTAGACCACAAAGCAATGAAGAACGCTAATACTAGCAATACCAGTAAGAGAAAAATGCCTTTTAATCTGCCAAGCTAGTTGATACAAATTCAGGGAAACTGCTTCCCCAAAAGGTAGTTACAAGTATTCATAAATTGATCCGATCTTTTTAATGTGTCATAATTGTTAGAAGCAGATACACAATGTTTAAAGAATGAATCTTAGTTTCTTTATTAACAGTATTTTCAACTCTTGTTCTGAAGCTTATGAGGGTTAAAGCATTTGGCCACATACACGAAGCTAGATGATGTCCAGTCTGGAACCAGAATCCAGATGCCCTGAGACCCAAGCTGAAGAGCAGTAGAGGGTGAAATGAGGTGGAAGTTGAGTGGCTGAGACTCCAGGGAAGTTAACTTCCTCCTCCATAACTGAGGGAGGGGGTTACATGATTGCTAAACCTCCTTTCAGCACTAACCTTTTCTAAGTGCAAACTGGATCACTGATAAAACCTGACAGTTGCAGTCACACTGCTGGAGCACTTTTACTGGGGTTCCCCACTTTTCTCAGAAACCCATGTCAGCTCAGGTTCCAACTCTAGCTGACCTATCTGTGTAGTGTTGGCAAATAATTTATCCTCATAGTAGAGATAAGGAATTGAGGGACCTAAAAGAATCACAAGAGCAGCTGCACCTCAGAGAATTCATCATTAAGATCATGAAGAGAGTGAATACATGTGAGTACTTAGCAGTGCCTGGCATAGAGCAAGATGTCTAGTAATTCCATGTCTATATGTTTGGGTATCTTAGTTCATCCAGGCTGCTTTAACAGAATACCATAGATTGAGTGGCTTATAAACAACAGATTTATTTCTACAGTTCTGGAGGCTGGGAAGTCCAAGATCAAGGTTCCGGCAGATTTGGTGACTGGTGAGGACCCCTTTCCTAATTCATAAATGATCATCTCACTGTGCCCTCACCTGGCAAAAGCAAAGAGGAAGATCTCTGAGGTCTCTTTCAAGCCAATTCATGAGGGCTCCACCCTCACGACCTAATCTTTTCCCATAGCTGCACCTCCAAATACCATCACATTGGAGGTTAGGTTTCAACCTATGAATTCTGGGGGAATATAAACATTTGGTCTTTTGCGTGGGTATAAAATAATACCAACTTACATGGCACTGGTTTCACAGGTGAAATTCACTGTATCCCCAGTGAATAATAATAGGTAGATAGGTGTTCAGCAAACTTGAACAAACATTTCAACAAAAGAATGAATATAATTGAAAAATAGACCTCAAGTCTGACATACAACACAGTTCAGCTATACATATAATTTAAAAGACTTTACAAAATAGTAGGAAGGGGAAAGAGGAAAAAAAAGGAATGACGTTAATAATGGCAAGAGTTAAAGGTTGAACAACCCACAGCCTATCTGTTTTAATAAACTTGGACTCCTTGCCATCTCTGTGTTATCTCACGTTTCTCTTGGTATGGCCCACAAACCACCTCCACCTAGAATGTGACAGATGCAGATGCCCAATCCTCACCCATTTGTAACCAGCTACCTCATTCATTATTATAGTCTACAATTTGATAACCTGGTCCAACTGCTGTGTGGCCAATGCTTGAAATGTGGTCAATGCCTGACTCCCCAAGCAGCTACAGCAAGAGTATAAATATGCAGATCCAAACACAAGGACTGCCCACACCAACTTACCTGCAACCCATCACAACTAAGAAAACAGCTTTCCATTCATCAAAGCTATTGAGAAACAGTAAAATCTACAGCTCATGAATTTGTCAAATATCTGGGCACTTGAGGGAATAGTTATGGTTGGAAAAATTACCCTTCTGGAATTTCCTCAGCGTTTTCTAAAATGCCAGTAAAAACACTTCTTTCATTCTTAAAATTAACTTTAACAGTGAACTAAAGTAACACTTTTTGGTATGGTGAGCAGTAAAGTGAATTCCATTGACAACTGAATTGTAGTCTTTATTAAAGTTATTTTTACAAATGCCTATCTCCTAGTATGAGAAGGCTGTTTTTTACTTTAACATGTGCTTTGAAAATTAACATCCGCAGTAGGAGGGTCTTCAGTTGAATAGATTTTAGACTTCAAAAATGTGACTGCATCTTTCATCGCTAGCTTCTCTATCTCCCAATTGTTGACCTTACCAAAGAAAGAGGAAAACAATAGTGTGCAAGAAAATGATGACATGAAACAAAAGCTAGTCTCTAGATCCACACATATTAAAGTAACAACATCGAGCCAACTGCTTTCTAAAAACAAATGTTATCTTATAATTACTCTCATTTTAAAGGCTTTTAGTAAGACTGTGCCAGGGTTGAAGAAAGCGCTAAGCTGAAAATTATAAAAACTTTAAAGGTCGTCTAAAGGGTGCAAAAATTCCTTTCTTGGAATAATCTTCCCTTGAACATATACAATAGCCAATACGGGAAATAATCTTAAATATAAATAGTAGCCCACTAACAGAAAGGGGCCATCTTAACCTCAATATCCATGTGTGATCCATTTTTGGATACTTAAGTACCATAATGGTTAGGAATGTTTACATTACATTATGTACAGTACCAATGAGTGGCATTTAGCTAGAAACCAAGTTTAACAAAAATGTAAATTTATCCGTCCAGTTCTTGCTCCATACACCTGGAGAGGCTGTTCTAGAAAAGCCGTGGTGCTCAGAATCACAGTTAAGCATCAGAGAGATGAGGAAGAACCAGCCCTTATAACCACCCAGTTTTCTGGTGACAAACATCCTACAACAACCTCACACTGGCCCATGAAAACAGAACTTTAACAAAAAGGAGTAAAGCTGACCAAATACAGCACTTATAAAACCCCTAGTAAATGATAGCAATCACCTAAGTAGAAGCCAAATCATGCACCAGAAAGCAATAAATAAAACACTTATTTCAATACTGCTGACAATTCCTCTAGAATCCTAGCAATCAACTTCAACTACAGCATTCCTGGCAGAATGGACATCAGCAACTGAAGACTATGTCATCTGCATTTTTTCTCTTACCAAGATCACATGAAAGCCCATCACTTTCAAATGACGCATTTTCATAGCAAGGAATCCTCTGGGATGGGTTAAATCCAAACAGTAGGTAGATCTAGGAACACATAGTACAGCTACTCTGAAAATGAAAATATGCAACATGAGAACAGCTGTTAATGAGATGACAACTTACAATCTTGCTGTATTCCTGTTCTTTGGAGATTTCAAAGTTGAGCTCTCCACTGACCACAGTCCCCACCATTCCCTACCGTCTTAGTCCTTCACTTCCTTGTTACTTGGCCTCTGTAGATATTCCAGTATATGAAGGCTACTTTAGTAACCAAAAGCTTATACCAATGATTTAGACAAAGTTATCCCTCAATCATCAGTAAGGACGGCTACATTCCTAATAAGAAAAAATTTCAAATATGAAAGCACCTGTTTTAAGGCTTTCCTAAGCAGTGCTAATCCCTGACCTAAATATAATTATTTACACTACTAATAGAAGTACTGATGTAGATAATACCAAATGGTAAGTGCTCTTCTGGTACACAGTGCCTCCCTGAGAGAGAACACTTCAAAACCAACAAATACAAAGAAGAAAATACTAAAAGAAAGGCAAGACTGTTAAAAAGATAAAACCTGTATGTGTAACAAAAATGTGGAATGTGTAATTTGATTTTTTCATTGTTCCTGGCCTTTGGGGAAAAGAGAAGACATTTGTATCCCTAATGTCTTCTGTTATACTCTGGCTGTTATCTGGGATAACAGATAAGAGAAAAAGTTTATATTTTTAAAGGAATGCTCAGATTCCTCAATTCTTCTCAGTACTTCAGACTGAGAGCTACTATGTTATGCTATTAAGCCAGAACACCGGAATACTTAAGAAAGAAAAATGACCTTTCAACAAGGTCAGAGAGAAAGCCTTTGTTTGAGGGAAGATGGCAATATGCACAGGGAAGGCAGCAACTGAAAAAGATGGCCAAGGAACAAGCTAGACGGCTGCAGAAAGGGGTAAAAGGTAGAGTGAGCTGAATGTGAATGGAGAGGGGTGAGCAGGTAAGAATTGGAGTCCTTACTGATTTTTTCTGTACCTCGCTCTACCGTACTTATGAGCATGTCCTATAAAACAATATAGGATATAAGATCCTTGGGGCTGGGATCCATGTCTGACTCATGTCTGTGAGCCCCACAGGGCCCAGCAGAACCAGACACCCTATCTGTAGCGTGTAGGTCAAGGAGAAAATTTAGGATTAACTTTGATATGGTCTGACCCATATACAATGTAGCTTAATTAAAAAGCTAGTTTCTCTACCTTTATAAAGGTCTTGGGAATAGAGCAAAATATTTATTGGGTATTTGATTTTTGTAGATGCCTTAATTCTTATAATCACTTCTGCATTATCTTGTCAAAAGTTCACACTGCACTGACAGTTCAATTACGTTAACACTGTTTTCTTGGACTGTTTAGCTTTAAAACTTAATTTTTAAAAATCGCCTGTTTCATTAAATGGCCCAACTCCAGTCCACTGTCTTCAGCCACTGTGCCCCATCTAACACCTGAGGAGATTAGCAGTGAGAAGTCTCTCAGTGCATTATAAACTCCATACAAATATAAGGTCTTAGTACTGTCACTGCTATTTAACAGGATGTCTCTGAGAATTAAGATTTAAAATCAGAAAGATCAGCAAATGAACAGTTGTAAGCAACCTTTGGATATCTGTAGCAGAAGTTACCACATTTGCATCTGAAAGTGGAAGTACTTGACTCCTGTTAGAGTCCATTCTGATTTCGAAATCTGAAAGAAAAGAATTTGTATTAATTTTTCAAACGCTGCTCAAAGTCATTTTCTGTTTCAAAACATATCTTACTACCAATAACGATAATGGCAGCAGCTAAAATATATTGAGCTTACCATGCACCAGACACTGGTCTGGACTTTACATGTGCAATCTCATTCATTCATCACAGGAACCCTAGGGTGGTACTATTATTATTGCCATTTTACACCTCGGGAAAGGGAGGCTGGTAAGTGCCTGAATTCACAGCACGAGCGAGGAACAGAGTGAGAATCCAAACCCGGGTGGTCCAGCTCGAGCCAGTGGTGCACTATACTAAAATGCCCCGGTCAACTTCTAGTCTTTTGCCAGAAAGAAAAGAAAATAAACAAAATAAAATAGATGAAAATCATATAAAGTCCCATACCAATATGATAATGATGTGGCAACTGTACATTTTCTGAGAAGTATCCCTCTCCCAGGAGGCTGCTCAGCACCTCAGCGACCTTGGCATTTGGATACAATGGTGCAGATGGAGGTGATGGTGGAGCTAAATCTATGGACTTGTGATAATTAACATCGTCAAGCTTTAGACAGGCAGCCAAAACATGAAGCCTGTGAACATTCCTCTCCTTGTTATCTAAAAGAGAGAAAATATCCACTTAAGAAAAAAATATTAATGCCACAATTAAGAAACTATATCAATGCACCTACATTTCTGATGATCTATTTCGTATCAGGAGGAATCTACGTTTCCCTAGTTCCCCCAGTATCTAGGTCAATACCCTGTATTTTATAATGTTTTAAGGTTTAAAGTATCTTTCAAGGTGATTTAGTCTAAACTCTGCATTGAAGAGACAAGAAATGCCCAGGAATGTTAAGACACCTCATGATTAACTACAGGCAAAGCTGACACTAGGATCCAGATCTCCTGGGTTCCAGACTGTTCCCCCATCAGATTGCTCGAAGAATTTAAACATGGTGGTCCTTCTTCTCAATTCAACTTTGTAAATTCGTAACGTTGTTTTAAGAATTTAAACTCCTCTATTCTCAGACACATCAAATTTTGTACCCTTGGCCTGATATTGCTTTTCCTTGTAACTATTTGGTTTCTTGATCTAACAGGCTGTGCCTTCGATACAGGCCATGAGATATAAGGTGCTTATAGCTATAAGGGTTGACTCAATTTGGCTTCAAAGGTAACACCCTTTGAAGGGCGAGGAAATATAATCACCTCAAGGCATAAAGAACATGAACCTTTGTACAGGTGCATAAAGTGTAAATAAAAGAAACGATGACGACGTTTCCCATTCTTGCGTCTATATGACCTCTGACTTCACCATGGCCCGTCCTTTCCTCCGTAGCATCTGTCTGGACATTCTAACACTGTGCCAACTAAGACCCCATTCAGAACCATATGGTAGCTAGGAGTACTGCCTTATTTCAGTCACCACGGTGCACTGGCATCCTACCTGACATCAGCAGCTCATTGATGATGTCCTTTTGGAGAAGCTGATTAATAGGAGCCAAAGGAAAATGGTTCATCATGCAAAATGAACACACAGCATTCAATAGGTTTTCAGAAGAGATGTGGTGGAGATAACCAGTCAGAGCACCGCCCATAACATCTAGGAACCTTCAGGGCAACAAAGAAAAGTCAGCTTTCAAATATAAAGAGAAGACAACCTCATGGTAGAGCTAGTGAGGTGCCAAAGAACCAATGGCTTTAAGGAGTCCAAAGAAAGGAGAGGAGAAAATCAGGCTTGAAATAAGTCTTAACACATCTTTCAGGTCAGGTATCCCATGATAAATATATGTGCTCAATAAATGTTAGTTGTCATTATGTCTTGCACAGGGCACATGTTTTACAGGCTTTAACTCATTTAATTCCTAATAAAACTATAGGGTAGATTATTATTATCCTCATAATAAAGATGAGTTGACAGGCTAAGAGAGGTTGAGTAACTTCTCCAAGAACATACAGCCAGGAAGGAGCAGAGATAGCACTGGAACCCAGGGTGTCAGGCTCCAGAGTCTTTTAACCATTATGCTAGATTTTTTATCATGAGCATGTCCATAAGGCCTGGAACACCACTGCATTTTTATAACCTGTTAATATTCTCTAGCTATCAATACTTTGAGTTAAAAAAAGACAAACATGAAGTACATGAAAAGTACTGTGATGTGCAGAGGACAGAAAACAGATAGATAGCTTTGGGATAAGGAGAATTTCAATAGGTAGAAAAGATAGGAAAAGGGAAGATCATGTGAAACTAGGCAAAAAAATGGACACCTGAAAGTGCACATTATTTGTGCTACAGTAAATAGTGAGGCTAATGCAGAGAAGCAATTCTTACAGCAGAGGCAAGAATGCGCTGAAGTAAGCCCTAATTAACAATGAGGCTGTAAAGGAAAGTGTTTGAGGTCAAGTGGGAGGTGCATGGGTAGGAGCAGGTGGCTGAGGAAGGGAGCGAGGGAGAGACGCAGAGGTAAGCTAAGCAGGACTGGGAGTTACAGTGGGATGGGAACAATGTAACAGGTGCTTGAGACACCAGCGAGGCAGCGCTTTTAACTGATAAGTGATTGAATTTGCAGTGTGCAGCAAGAAAGGGCAAGGCTGCAGATGACTGGAGCCTGAGTGGTAGTCACCTCTCGTCCTCTCATCCCACTCCTTATGCTTCAGCAACACCAAACTACACAAGTTCCCTGCATGGGCTCTGCTGCTTCTTTCCTCCCTGCCTTGAATATGGAGTCCTCCTACTCAGAATGTTCCTTTCTGTTTTTCCCTCCCATCTATCCATCTTTTAGGATCTGCTCAGGTACCCTCTCCTCCAGGCAGCACTACTTGGCATCCACCTCGACCCTCCACTTTGCCAGGCCAGCTTCCTGGCACATCCCTCCTCTATGTCCATGTATCCTGTATAAAACTCTATCACTCCAACCTCATGCTGCATTTAACTGCTGATGTAGGTGTCTACCTTCCCAATTACACAGAATCCTCAGGCCAAAAGGATTACGTCTTATTCGTCTTTGTCCTAAGTACCCGAGTGCTTGGCACACATTTTCTGACTAAATTAGTAAATAAACTCAGATAAGGACAGGAGGAGAATGACTGGAGAATATTGGTCTAAAAACTCACCACATTGTACACACTAAGTACATGGGGCTTTTACATGTCAATCACAGCCCAATAACGTGGTTCTTTAGATACGCTGCACAGTGACTGGTAAGTAGTAAATAGCTGACTTCCAGAACATTGACCATGAGACACCTGTGGGACCCACAGTGAGCATAGGCGATCACAGGAGGTCTGGAGTTCAGCAACACACAAGTGACTAGAGATGCAAACCTGGTGGCAGTACAAACCAAGAAGAGAAGAAACCAAAGGACTGAAGTAGCAGTTTAAATGTTAAATGCTTTCTCCCTCAGGTTTCAAACCCAGGAAGACACACTGGATTTAACACACCCTCTTTCCCAGGGGCCATCACATAAATACAACATGTAGATATACAATGTGTTAAGCCAAATTTTCTACCATTTTCCTACCTAATTCATCTCTTCCAGTCAACTCACCCCCCAAATGCTCTGAGTTATCCTGCTTCTAAAACCTTTGCCATCTTCCTTTCTCCCTCCTCCATAGAGCATCTGCTTGGTCCCTACCATTTATTTATCACCTTCCTCTGGATGAACAAACTTGCCTCCTTAACTGGACTAGGAAGGACAAGGAGCACAAACTTGTTTTAATAGTCTTCAGAATACCAAACCCAAGCAGCTGCATATTCATGGGTGCTCGGAGAATTCTGATTAACCTTCACTTATCAGCCACACTTTCACTGCCCCCTTCTCCAGAGGAGAAATGCTGGGGTGGAGAGTAAGGGATTCTCAGGCTCAGCACTGCTGACATGTGGGCTGGATAATTCTTTGTGCGGGGCTGTCCTGTGTGCATAGAACGTTAGCATCATCCCTGTGCCTCTGCCCTCTAGAGGACAACAGTACTCTCCTCCATATTCCCCTTCCCCAGCATGAAAACTAATGTCTCCAGATAATAACAAATGTCTCCTGAGAGGCAAAATCACCCCCATTGAGAACCAGTGGATTAGATGGAAGCAGAGCAGACAAAAGTATATAATGTTCATAACCCCCTATCTGTATAATTCTGCTCCTGGTGTGTTTTATTGAATTTCCCAACCTTCATGTAATAACTTAGAGTTACCTTTGTTATCCCCTCTCTATTTCCAATATAATAATTTTATTGGACAATGTCATCTCTTGGGATGTCTACAGTCAGCTGAAAAACTCCCTAACCACCCAATGTTAGTTCTTCTAATCCTATGGAATCTGTGAGGCTGTTTCTAAAGTTTTAATTAGCACTCAGGTTGACAGTATTAGTCCAGAAAGTATACGAGGTATATGGAAAGCAGGCTCATAAGAAAACCAAGCCAGGGAAGTAGAGGAACGTTGAATTTGGGGGACACTTTTCAACCTTTATTAAATGCCTACTCAGTGCCAGACTCTGTGCTAAGTTCAGAATAACAGGAACCTGGGCCTGACTCTACAGAGTTTTCCAAGTGAAGAGCAGACACGCTTGTTGACAAAGAATTACAGCTGTATGTCAAGGCTTCACCAAAGACTTGTGTACGATGTGGCCAGCACAGGGGCTCTGATGGAGACAATTAGGGAAGGTTCAGGAAATGCAGTATGAACTAAGTCGCAGTACCACGGAGAGGACAGTGGGCAACTGCTTTTTAGTTGGCCTGGCACCACTTCTTTGATTACCTGTCACAAAGGGATGGGCATGCAGCCCAAACTCAGTCCATCAGATTTTCTCTTTTGGAAATCTGAATCTTGAGGGGAAACTACAGGGATGAAACGCAGTTAGAATCAAGTCACTTGAGGGCAAGGAGTTGGCCACTGAGTAAATCTTGCCATTGAGACCCTCAGAACTGCCACAGTTTGCTCCTCCAAGGCCTCTGTGGCCTACACCCTAAATTTTTTTTTAATCTAACAATTACTGTGTGCCAGGAATTGTTTTAAGAACTTAACATAGGTTAACTCATTTAATTCTCACAACAACCGAATGTGATTAGAAATAACTCTTATTTCTTATCCCCATTAAGCAGATGAGGAAACTGAGACAGAGATGAGTAACTTGTTGAAAGTTAAGTAGCTAATGAGTGGCGGAGCTGGGATTCACACCTAAGCAAGATGTCTCCAGAGTCTGTGCTTTAAATCACTCATCTGACAAATGACGTGTCACATGTTTCTCATCTTTAATGAAACCTAACTGATCTAGAGAGGAAAGGAAGATGCTCTGGGTGGAAAGCAGGGTATGAAGGAGGCTGGCATGTTTGGGAAATTGCTGCATTTAATAATAGAAATGCATGGTTGTGGGTAAAAATGAAACGAATAGAAAGCAGTAGTCTGGGACCAAATGAACAGTTAGGTTCTAAACTGAACTGAACTCAGGAGCAGAGGGAATAAGCGGGAAAAGTCCGAAAGGACAACTCGTACTTCATTATATCACAAGCACATCAGAAAGAACAAAGGAATAAGCAAGACAAAGACCAATGAAGATAAAGCGAAATCCTGTGTAACTTTGTAAGTAAGAAATTCTATGTTCTATCTCCTGACATGGAAGATGACCATGGGAGTATTTAGCTGTAATAATTCACCGACCTTATGATGATTTGTAACCTTTCCTGTAAGTGTGTTATGCGGCAATAAAAAGGTAAGAAAGGATAAGTACACACTCTCGGGCCTGGCAGCTGTGGATGTGGTTCAGGGAGGAGTACACATGCAGGATGGAGACAACGCTCTTCATGTTCAAGAAGCGAGGTTCATCTACCACTTTCTTCATAAATAAGTCCATCAAACCAGTGTGTCGAAAGGCAAGATTTTCAAATAAAATGAGGAGGAAAAGAACCTGAAAAAAAAAGAGTGAATTGAGGAAAACTATTTTCATAATTACAGTACGCTGGTAGCAATTTCTTCAGATCTCAAAAAGTTTAAGCAGCAATAGAACTGTCCTGATCAAGAGAATATTCCCTAAAGAGGAACAATTACCTTTTCCTAATTGTCCAAAGTACCATACAACCTTTGAATGACAAATAGAAGAGCAAACATTGAACAATGTAACTTTTATTTCAGATAGAAAAATAGTCAAAGGATTGAGTGGTACATTAACAGGTAACTCCTAGACAGAAATGATAAGGAGCTAATTTTTCAAGTCAATTTAGCATTGAATAATTTGGTATCTTAACTGCTATGAAGCTGATAGAGAAATATTCAGAATGCTAAATGAATTAATATGCTTCTTGAATTTGCTTCTGAGGCTTATTCTAACCTACTAACATACTTACTTGTTTCAGCTTCCAGATGTCAAATGTTGTAGCCACATAATCTGCTATTCCCTTGAAAAGATCTAAATTGCGGTATCGGAGGTCTCTGCAAGACTGCAATATGCTGATCAATACTTTAAAAGGACACCCATGGATATTACCTTTAAGAATGAGTTAATAAACAAATAAAAATTACCAATAGTTGTAATGTAAGATCCAAGAGACTCTACACTCAATACTTTTTTGCTTCTTCTAAAAAAGTATAGTACTATATTTTGTTAAAACAAACAAAAACTACAGGCAAAAATGAAATTTAGATCTAACTATATCATATTTTTCAAATGTAATAAATAGCAAAGTTCTTAAAACAAACAAAACAAATATGGTTCAGAACAGTAGGTCAGATGCTAAAAATCATGGAAGAAAATGCACTTACCTATGACCACCTTACTGCATTCATTCAGAAGTGTAAGAGAACGGTGATCCATAGCAGCTAGCACCTCAAACATGTGCTGGCTATTCAAAACAGAAAATCTGTCTAATTCCCTCAACGCCTTCATCTAAATAAAAACAAGATTCGATTTATCATTTAGGATAAAATAAACTTTTATTTTTAAATAAAAAGGATAAAGTTTGAGCAAAATGACTCAAATAGAAATATAGTTAAGTATATATATTTAGATACAGATAAATATAAGTCCACTTCTATTATTTCACTTTAACAAAGTTAAACACAAAAGCACAACAATGTCCTCCTAAAAATTGACTGTAGGAAGTGACAACAGATCACAAGAAATATTTTTTTCAAGCCTCATCATCTAAAGAAAATTCAAGTCTTTACCTCCAGTTTCCTTTTCAGAGAAATTGGTGCATCTTTTCCAATACTTCTCATCACGGCTTGTAATGTGAAGACACGTTCTATTTTCCAAATCTGCTGATCGACTAGTATCCTGTAATCAAACACAATAAATATCACAGACCTAGAATCTTAAAACCAGAAAAGAAATCTTAAAAGTCATTTGGTCCAGCTCCTATTTCTAGGCAAGAAATATGAAGCCCATAGACAAGATCTACCTGCCGAATATAGTTTAAGTAGTTACTGGAAGATCCAGGACCATTCTAGCACTATTTCCTCTCACATTATTCAGTTATCTTTAAGAATGAACAAATCACATCAGATTATAGTAAGATATCCCAATGCATATCAATGAAAAAAGGAAATTGACATTATATCAGTTGAATCAATTTTATAAATTATAAAACTCAAGCTCTTTTTCAAGCCAGGCCAGTGTCATGCAATCTCCACATAGTGTCCAAATAACCACTATGAATTGAGTATCTTTCAGTTCTCTCCCAGCCCACATCAGTACTGTTTTAAACTTAGATTTCAATGTTGCTCATACCTTTATTATTGTGGATGCTAAAAGCAGCATTATTTCCACCTTTATTTGATTTGGAGTCAGAATTTTAAGTTTAATAAGGTATTAAAGACTTATAACTCCCATCAAAGTTTCCCAAAAACAAACAAAAAGCAGTTCAGCTTTCATCTCGTTTTTTTATTTGAGATATTAAAGAAACAGACTGCCACAGGAAGAAAGCATAAGAGAATTCTCACCGCAATCCTGCTCGAAGAACATCCACATTCTTGCATGGCTCCATTGCTTCTAAAACAGTTGACAAAACTGAAAGACATTTCTCATCACACTCATTGATACGTTCCTATCGAAATATAATTGCAAAAACACTACAGATGATGAGCCCATAGTAGACTACTGCACCCATGCAAAACCACTGACTGATGCTTTCAATTAAAGAGTTAAGTATGAAACCAACAATTCATACAGTGTCAGTGCTCAATAAAGAGCATCTCTGGGAAATAAAATGCCATACAGAGTGAATTTTCTAAATACCCAATACACACTCTTTTATGCATCAAAACTTCTTTACATTGACCATTATCACTGAAAATCCACTGATTATATTCCTCTGCTTCTGAAATAACTTTTATCAAACATTATTTTTACCTCTTCTTAGGACTCAAGGTCATCATGAAGATAACAAATGTGGTAATATAAGAGCTACTGAGGTACAGAGGGCAATTTGACCATCCCTAAAGAACCTCAGACAGCTGTGTCCTTATAATTTCCCTATATTCTTTCCTGGGTATCAAGCTGTAACTTCAGTTGGTAATCCTCCGATCCACACCTGCTGTCACACTTTACCACCATTATCTCAGTCTCAAGAACCCCAGGCCCCAGATTCTTCTTTAAGGTCCTTTGGATTAGGGTACTAATTTAGATCCCAGAACTGGTAGTGGGCATGATTTGGAAAATGAATAGTAACAACACAGCTTACCTAGTGCTCTACAATTTAATCACGAGTCTATACATCTCAGAAGAGCGCATCTGAGGAAATCTGGGCTGAAGGATGCTCTTTTGCTAAAATTATATGACTAACAAAGCACAAAGTCTCAAGTCAGAAATGAGTAAGAAACAGATAAGGGTGGAAGAAAAAAAAGGTCTCATTCTCATAGGAGGGTTTCCATAACCATTTACAACATGTGATCAATATTTACTGTGAAAGGAAAGACCATTTGGCTATGTGTTTGAAAGACAAATTCGTTGAAGACATACTGTCCTTTCATCTCTAGAGAAAGTATCTTTACAAGATTCCAACAGGTCAGTGACACACAATCATACACACAGATATTCTAATTCCAAATATCCACTGCTCACAGATGAAGATGCTATGCTGATGGGAATACCTGTCCAAAATCTAGCAAGAGCCTCACTGACCAGGTAAAGTGACATACTATAATCACTTTAAAATAACTACATAGGGAACACAGTCTACCAAATAATCATGGATATTCTGTGGTTTAAACCCACACACACAATAAAAATTAGCTCTTGGTTGAGGACAAATGGAAATCACAGTAATGTAAAAAGTTAAAATTTAAAACTCTCATATATCTATAAACCCAATTCTTGAATTCTATAGTAGGAAAGAATGTGTCAAATCATTCTCAGGAAATTCGTGTCTTTTTAAAAATCATTTAATTGTAAAAACTGAGTTTAGAAGTCTGAGATATCCACTCACAAAAGGCAAATGATTACTTTAATAAGCTATCCTTACCTCATCACATCTGGTGATTTCACTGACATCAAACAGAGCACTGACTCCCCTGTTTGAAACAAAAAGTGGTTCCCCCACCTAATTTCACCCTTCTTTAATCCATTCTCCACTCATATAGTGATCTAACATACAAATTTGAGCATCCCAACCCTTTGCTTAAAATACTTCAGTGGATCCTCACTGCCTACAGGATAAATCCAAACTCCTCAGCTAGACATAAAAGGCTCTTTATGATTCCCCCCATTGTCCAGCCTCATGTCTTGCCACTCCATGTCATGACCACCACACACACAATTTCCTCCCCACGCCCTCAAACACACACCCCAACACTCTGTACTTCAGCCATACTAAACTACTTTCAGCTCCCCAAACTTGCCTAACTTTTGCCTGGGGATGAACATGCAATCTCTGCTTGAAAAACCATCCCATTCACTATCAATCTCTCACAAACTGTTGTGCATTCCTCAGATTTGACTTAGACATCATCTCCTACTGGGCTTGAATCCTAGTTCTACAATGGACTAGATGATTGTTCATTCATTCAGGATATATTTATCAAGTACCTACAAATAGTGACATTAACAGATATGTGACCTTAGGCAAGTTTTTAACCTAAGTCTAAAATTCCTAATCATTGGTAAGATGAGAGTAACAGTATCTAATTTAAAAAGGCTACACTGAGGATTACATGAGGCAATTCTGTTTTAGAAAATACCTTTGCCTCAAGCACTAATCCTGTATCCTTCTGCCCATCTCCTCTTCCCTTCATGAAAGCCTTATCCTGACTAGGCTGGAACCCCATTATACATTCTCATAAGACTCTATATTTTTGTTTCATTGCACTGAAAGTTCTCTGTGGCCATTCTTTCACAATTATATTCCCTTGTGCTCAGTACACTGCCTATAACAGTTAATATATGACTCAAATGAATGTTGGTTATTTTTGTAATTGCCTATAAAATATCCACATTCCCTCCAGATTATAAGGACAGGAATCGTCTTCTATATCTTCATATCCCTAGAGACAAGTGCAGTAACTGATACATAGTTGACACCCAATAAATATGTACTGAATAAAAGAATCCACTAGCCAACTTGCTTAACATCACTAAGTCTGTTTCCTCATCTGCAAAACTGAGGAAACATCAACTTTGCAAAGCTGTTGAGAGGATTAAATAAGATTATATAAGAAAAAGGTGTGGGTACTCACTAAACATTAGTTCCCTTCCCTTTTCTCCTTCCTTCAACTATCCAGACTTGTTTGTATATTTTCTCTCTCTCCTCATTTTATCTTATTACTCACTACTACTAAACCCCGAAGAAGAAAAATGGGAAAAGCTTTCATAAATGTCCATAGCAAAAGGAAAAGAAGACCTAGCTAATTTAAGGACTCTTAATCATATATATATGTATAAACAAATAAAAAGGAAACTACCATTCCGCTGATAGTCTCTATTTCCCCTTGTTATTTCAAGATATGCAAACCAAGTAAAAGGATGTTTAAGTCTCCTTTTGGTTTTACCTGAACCACCCTCAGCAAAGTCTGTACCAACAGAGTGTTCTGAGGAACACCAAGCTTCACTATAGCATGAAGACTGAACAGCAGGTGGTCACAGTGCATGATCTTGGCTTCTCTCATCATTTGTTCACACAGCTGGGTAAATGCAGGGTGGTTAAACATCAGTTGTTTTTCAAAGCGCTTCTGGTCATCGGACATCCTTTTGGCAATTGTCCACATTGCTGAGAAATAGTTACTACTAGGAAATTTAGGTGCTTCGGAAAAGGTATCCAACACATCACTCAGGGAATTACACTCCTGAGACAGTTTTTTAAAGCTGATAGGGGTAGGTTTTGTTTCCTTGGTGGGAACATCTTCATTAGAGGCCTCATGATGAAAGTTCATTTTCTTCAGTCCATTATCTGAGACAGGAAACTCTTTTGAGTCAAGGGACAGTCTTCTAGGACTGAGTAGCCTGTTTACTCTAAGGGTTGTTACAGGGTTTATGCCCTTTGTTTGAGAGTCATCATCTCCTGATTTAAAAATCGAGGCATCCTGAAAGAGATATCTAAAAGATGACTGCATTCTGTTATCAAAGTTTTTTAAGAGAAGGTTTTTTGGGTTCCAGTTTGAATAAACAACTTTTGGTCTGCAAAATCCTGAAGGATACAGCCTCACAGTGCTGCTTGTTGGAGATAAAGTACTAAATGGTCTGAGGCTGCATAAAAAGGAACCTGCTCTGTTATTCATTTTGCTGTCCTCTGAAACACTTCCCGAAGGCTTCAAAGTTGTCAATATGATACAACCATCGCTTCTGGCAGTGAAAGAGAACACGTGCCGTTGTTTTCCTGGGGTTATGAAAGGAATAAAAACTGAAGCAAAATTCACACTTAAACAAACGAAATGCATTTAACAGAGACGAAAGTGGGGAGCTATGGAGACATAGAAGATTTACACTAACATGGTAAAAACTCTTCTACCGATATGGGCTTCCTCCACTTCTACCACAGTGTGCACCGACTCAAAGGAGCCAGGGTACTTTGGAAGTAGTCGCATAAACGGGCTTTAAAAAAAACGAAGTGGATTTCTGGTGGAAAATGTCCCCCACAAAGCTTCCTCTGCAGAAACGGATTTTATGTTACCATTGCCTTGGAGATGTCTCCAGAGAAATTTAGGGGTTTAAGGCTGACGGATACTTTTTAACAAGAGGATTTAGCACCGGCCGAACCGGGACTCTTAAGCACAAGGATGTGAACGAAGTAGAAGGGCTCAGGAGAGGACGCAGCGAACGAAAGTGAGGTGAGCGTGTGGCCTGCGCTGGGGACGGAGAGACAGCCCGCCGGGCTCACCAGGTTTCAGAGCCGGCGTCAGGAGCCCGTCCTTTCGGAACTAGGCCACCCAGTTAACCCACCTCCCTAAGCCGAAGGCCCGGGAAACTCCCGAGGCGGGTCTCTGAGAAGCAGCAAGTCTAAAGCGCGGTGCCGCCAGCGGTCCCGGCTGTGCCCGTCCTCCACTCACCTTAGGTGCGAGTCCCGTGGCTCCCTTCAGGCACAGCAGACTGCTTCCCGCGAGCTGCTCGTATCGCGAGATTTGACGGATCAGCCGTAGGTCCAAAAGTGTTCGTGCGAAGCGATTTGCGAAGGCTTCACTGAGGGAAAAGAAAGCCTATCGAAGACAATGACTAGTCTTCTCAGCTGCAAGGATAGAAACGGGGAGAGGAGACCGCCGAGCTTTTAAAGGCGTTGTATGATCGTGTACCCCAACATTTAATCTTTTCGGCTCGGCGCCGGACCCCGCGCTCAGCTTCAGAGTGCGCCTGCGCGGCGTCCTTTGGCGGTGTGGTTGCCAGGAGACCGCGGAGCCGCGGTTCCTGCCGGTGATCACGGCTCCACCATGGCCAAATTCGTGCTTGCGGGTGAGTGATCCCTGCGTGAGCCCGCAGATCACTCAAAATACGGACAGCTGTTGGCCTCCTAAAGCCGTTTGGCAGTCATCTTCTTAACTGGCTTCTGTTCTAGCAAAAAGGTGGGGAACCTGTTTTCTGCTAAGGGCCCTTTGGATATTTAGAACATTATTCGAGGGTTCTACAAAATTATCAACTTAAAAATTAGCCTGGTATATTTGATCAAACATTTAACTCACCCTAATGTGATGGCTGGAATTGCGGTTGCCTTGGCAGGGCCTGAGCAGATGATTTCCCAGGCTGTGATGGCCAGCTAGCCCGGACCTTCCCCACCCCGTCTGCACGGACCACCTCGGGCTCCCTTATGCAGGCCTTCAAAGATGCTTACTGGGCAATGCCTCTGTGCAAAGCACTGCCGGACACTGGAGATTCAGTGGGGGAGAGAGGGTGACACATCCTTGCCTTCCAGGAACTTTCAGTCTCAGGGGGTACAGAGCATGTGAACAAGTAATTTTGATACAGTGTGATTGATGCAATGAGGGAGAGGTGCGCAGGGCTCTGGGGGGTGTTACAGGAACTGATTTGTGAAAGTTTGGGATAGGGAAGCCATTCCAGATAAAGGCACAGAGGCTACAAGTCTCATGGCCTAATGGACCATCTGGCTATGGAGGAAGCGACTGGACCTGGGGCTGGAACTGGAGCTGGAACCAGATCCTCAAGTGCTCCAAGCAAAGGTGTTTGAATTGTATCTTAAAACTAAGGAGCCGTTGAAAAAAGTTAAGCAGGAGAGTATCCTTTAGGATGCCCACCTTCTCAGCAATGGAGGGGAAGGGTTGGAATGACGACTGGCATCCGTTAAAGCACTGAAGAGGCTTTTACTACAGCATGCTATTGTACCCGCCTCCTTCCCTGCTCAGCAAGTTTCTTAAAAGAGTAGACCGCTCTTCTATCTCTAGATCCTCCCTCCACTCAATCTGGCCTCTACATCTGCCTCCTTTCCGAAATGGCCCTCACGAAGGTCACCGATGACGTTAGAGAAGCTGTCCAGTTCCTGTCTTATGTGACCTCTTTGATGCATTAACATAATTGGCACCTCCCATCTCCCTGAAAATCTATTTTCTTTGCTTCTTTATTCATTTAGAATATTTTTGAGCACCGACTGACTGTATGCTGGGAAGACAGTGGTAAACAAACATGCAAAGAATGCTGCACGTGTGGCAACGTCAGGGCAGGCTTCCATAGGAGCAGTGGTAGTCACAGCAGCAGGGGCCCTTATTTAGTCAGGCAGGGAGGCTTCCCAGAGGGAGTGATTTCTAAGCAGAAGCCTGCAAGATGAGAGTGAGTGACCTAGCAGAGAGGAGGTAAGAAGGAAGAGAGTAATTTAGGCCTGGGAAGTAGGAAGCAGGGTTGAAATGAGGAGAGCTAGCTTGCTGATGATTGAGAGTATACAATAAATAGAAAACTGAAATAGACTTAGTGGGATTGGAGCAAAGGGTACAAGGAAAAGAATATCATAGCCTGAGGCCAGAGTTAGATACTGTAGATTCTTGTGAGCCATGTTCAGTATTTAAAACTTTATGCAAAGTACATGAAAGGCTTTGGGAAGGGGAGAACATAATCACATTTGCATTTTACCTGAGAGTTATCTCTGCAGTGTGGGAAGGGAAACACTGGATGCCAAGAGCCCAGTTAGGGTCTGTAGCCCAGTAGGGAGATAATGGTGTCCTGACCTAGGCTGGTAAGCAACAGAAATGGAAAGATGTGAGTGGATCGTTGAGATGTTAGGAAGGTAGAATCCATAGAACTGGTTGTCTAATTGAGTTGAGGAAGGGAGAAGAAAGTTTAAATAGTTCCCAAGCAGTTGTTTGGATAAATGGCAGGAGGTTGAGGGCTTTCCCAACTGATGCCTTTTTGTACGAATTGGCTTTGTTTTTGTAAAGTAGAGTGCAAGGTGGTCTATTGTCTTTTGGTGGTACAGAAAAATGTTGGGGAGAAGGAAGAGTTTTGAAGGAAGTGGACAAAGTCTAGAACAGCAATTGTGGAGAAAACAGAGAATGGAAACAGATCTCCAGGCAGAGTTGAGGGCCAGTTGAGCTGGTGACCATGAAGTTAATGGCACCTCTCTGCTTGGTTCTGCCATGTTTCTCCAGGGGTGCCTAGCAGATGGGACCTAGGCACAGAAAAGGCAGGTAATTTGCTTCATCCAGGGTGAAGGCTGTTATTAAGCCAGAGAGTGGTTTAAGTTCATGAACTATGGGTTTCAACAAGCCAGGGAGGCTAATAGACAGGGGGAGGTTGAGAGGGGATGATGACAGAAGTCTCCATGAGGTCGAAGGACTGGTAATTGGGGGTAAATGGGAAAGAATGCTATAGAGAGACTTTTGCATTTGGCCTCTGCCTATCAGACACCCAGTCCCACGCACATTGGTGGTTTTAATTTCCTGTGTGTTGATGGCTGCAGAATCTACATTAAGCCCTTACTGGGGCTTGTACTTCAGACTTACACATGCAGCTACCTGCGGCTCATATCCACTTAGATGTACTACAGATACCTCCAGCTACACTTGTCTATAATTAAACTTCTCACCTATGACTTCTCTCTTCTAAACTCAGCATCATCTATACAAGCCAGAAAGTAGAAAATGTTCCAGACTCTTGTCTCTCCCTCAGCTTCTCCTCCCCCCCCATACTCTCTGCCACATACATCAAATTCACATGTGATTCTACCATCACTCCTCACTTCACACTTTGCCTTTTCATGGCTACTAATGAATAGTTCATCGTTAGTAGTTCATGTTTAATTAGTAGCATGGAAACCTCTTAGAGGAAGTGTGATCTAACATAGTACTGGAGGAGAGTGAATATTCAATAGTTTTTTTTCCTTTCCACATTTTATTCCTAAAGGTTCTGACCTCCTTTTTACCAATACAATAAAAATCAAAAGTTTATGTGGTGGCAACTTATACTATAACTGTTATAAAATGTAAATATATGATTAATTTTATAATTATACAGCATATACTTATGACTGCTAAAAGAAGGCATTTGCTAAATTGAACTCTTTTAGGTAGAGCAGATTGCCCATATTATGCTAAAGCAGAACTTCTGGCAGACTATTTACAAGAGAATCTTCCTGATTTTCGGATATATAAAATTACAAAACATCCTCATGATTGGGAGGTAAGAATCCTTTACAATTTGTTAAACTTACACATGCACAAAAATGTGTTCTAATTTGATTAATATTAGCTAGTATATCAGATAGACTTCCAGTAATGAATGTTCATATACTACTGATATTTTACTACTGATAAAATAAATCTCCACTTATCAATCTCAAAACATTATTTTTTCCTAATAACTGGTGGAACAAATGAGGCCCTAACAAGTAAGTAGAATAAATTTGGCTGGGTTCTCCCCACCCCAAGAATCCAGGAAACTTATATTGCACTTTTTACCTTTTTGTTCACCTTCATATTGATTTCTAATGACATGAGGTGCTTGTTTATTAGATATACCCTTCTTTAGGACTGGGTTTCCACAGAAACAGACTGAGCTGAAGATTTGGGCAAAGGCATTTCCTTTATTCAGGGGGTGCTTTTGGGAACAGCATCCTGGGAAGTAACACAGGCCTAGCCATTGGGCAATGGGAGAAGTCGAACTGCCATCCAGCTACAACAAGGGGCTCGGCCAATCATACAGGGCACTCCGAAGCTGGGTTGGCCCTTCAGAGATACCCTCAAACAGGCAAGGGGGCTGGGCCTTTGTACTCCCCCAGCTAACAGTCACTGGATGCCGCTGGCCTGCCCAGGGAAGGGATTTAACTTAAGCCAAGAGAACTTCTTTCCACTAAGGTCAGTTCTGGGAGGGAAACTCAGCACTGAGCAATTGGCAGCCAATACAGCTGGTAGCTGAGGGATCGAGTGCCTTGGTCAGGAAGAGGAAATCTGGACTCTCATGACAGGATCTGCAACAGTTCACCAGTTGTGTCTTTTGGATCTACATACTCTATGAAATAAGTTCACACCATCTGGGAACAGCTCTTCCAGGATTCTGGTTGGCCTCTCTCCCTAGGGAAACTTTACAAGTGGGTCCCTTAGTTTGAAGTGATGTTATGCAGGATCCCATGTTGATAGGTTAAATATTGTATAAGCTCTTAATCAAGGTGCTGGGCAAAGCCCTACAAGCAGGAAAGACATTTTTTTACCCAGAATATATGTTGATTCAAATCAAGATGAATCACTGTCCTGTACAGGTTGGAAGGGGTCCAATTATAATCAACTTGCCACCAAGGGGCTGGTTGGTGTCTTTGAGGGATAATGCCATTCTAAGGGAGTCAGCATTGGTCTCTGTTGCCCCACATTGGACATTTAGTAGCAGCAGTAGCTACATCAGCTTTGGTGAGTGGCAGCTTGACCTCTAGGGTCATTGCATAACCTCTATCTCTTCATGAGCTCATGTGCCTTCAGCTGTCTAAGTTATCTTCCTTTTGAGTTGTTTAGTGCTTCTTTTACAATAGATATTCTCTGGTGGGCACTGCCCCCTGGCCTCTTATTTCAAGATTCTATCATCCCAATGGCCTAGAGTCTAGCTCTATAACAGCATGTCCTTTAACAGACCTGGCCTAGAATGGACACCCATACAGGGCTTCTCAGCAATACTGAGACCCCTTTCACCAGTGCATTTCTTGTCCCTTTGTGAATGTAGTGTCCCAAAGCCCTTCTGGAGTTCATAATTGACTAGTAGGTTTCTAGCATTCTATTGCAGTATATCCACTCCTGCATGACCATTTTTCTAAGCTTTTTGATGCCTTCCATTGTCTCCCAAGGCAGTTCTGGCATTTCTATTTCATTTCATGTGAGCTATCCCCTTCTCCAAGCTTAGGAGAACCATCCTAGCAACATGCTACCACTCTCTGCCGAGGTCTTTGCCAAGGTGTACACTCTTGAATTGCAGAAGAGTGATTCATATTGATTCATTCTCCCTTGTCCAACTTTATGTACCACTCTTGATTCAACACCCTCAGGGTCCAGTCCTATACATACTCTCTCAGCTCTTGCCAGGATATCAACATGCCCTTGATGCTGAAGGTCCTTTAGGGTAGAATCCCTTTCTTCCATAGACTCAGCACTTCACTGGTCAGTCTGTGTTGTGAATAGAAGGACCATGGTGGAATCTTCACAGCAGCACTGTTTGCTTTAAGATGAGATAAAGGCAGAGAGATTTCAGCATCAGGAGGGAAATTTGTTTCTAAGATTTTATTTATAGGGTAGCGTCACTACACATGCCTCCAAAGACAAGAATACTATCATGTGCTTTATCCATAAGAACATTGCTGTCTATCTCTGCTCAGCTCTTGTCATTGGAAGACCTGATCTGCACAAATCAGATAATGATTTAAGATTTTTCTAGTAAATATTAGAAATCCCTAGGTAACTTTTAGCTCATTAATTTAATCTGAACAATATAAACTATACTCACAGATTTGGAAAGCAATATCAAATTTATACGGCCCAAAGACTGGAAATATCTCACATAGAAGAGCAAGGGAAAAATCAGTTGAAATTTTTTTGAAACCATTTGAGTTGGAACACTTGACTTCTCTTTAACATAAACACTCCAGGTCTCCTCAGCAAACAGAGCAACTTTCTGTACCTTTATTTGGTCAGCAAATTTGAAGAATATTCTTATTTGATTAATTTGTTACTTAACTCATCACTATTTTCTGTGTTTACATTTTACAGCTTAAGATATCTAAATTTTATGTATATACATTAGTAAAACACGACAAGCTAGTATTTTAGTGTTTGAATTCTAACATATTGAATTCTGAGGCAGAGTTAATGTGCGCCTTCTCTTGAAATATCATTCAATAGGAGTGGCTGAAAGATTTGTGTGAAAAGAATAAGTGGAGCCACAAAAATTCCCCTATCATCTGGAGGGAGCTGTTGGATCGTGGCGGAAAGGGAATGCTTTTGGGAGGGTATAATGATTTTCTGGAACACGCCCAGGTATATAAACTAAGTTGATTTATCTATTCAAAACATTATCATTCTCTCGCACTGTTTTATTTTTTCAATGCCTTGCTTTCTAAAGTATTCTCTCAATTCTCTTTTTACTCCATTCTGGCTTTAAAAAGAACTTTCCATTACAGCCATTAGCAGCTAATTATCTTCTCTCTGGTGTTGGCTTTTTCTTTTGCGATGTTTAGCTTTACTATGGTGTCACTTCTAGCATGAGGACTGACTTGATGAAGGCAATTGCTCAAGAGAACATGGGGACACATATAGAAAATGAGCTGAAGAAAGAAGCCCTGAAAGACCTCATCGACCCCTTGCAGGTCTGGATCACCAGGTGGGACAAGTCAAAGCCCAGGATTCGTGAGACTGGATTTTTATATTCAGAGGGGAGGATGATGTGGGGTTAATTCCATGACAGAAGAATATACACGGTGTCAAGTTCGAGAATTGTGTACATATGTATGTATACATGTGCGTGTGTCCCCCAGTATAGCCCATGTATGATTTTTAGGTCATACATAGATTTAATGTGTGTATACGTCTGGCTGCCCGGCGTCCTCTCCTTTCCCACCTGCCGAGCTGCCTTCCCTCCTCCTCTGGCACTTTCTCTGTATCCCGGCCCCTCGCTGCTGTGCCCTTTCCTTTTCTCCTCGCCTTTGCTCCTTCTAGTCTTTGTCGTTGCTTGTTGCCTGTTTGTATTCCTGCACCCTGTCTCTCTCGTCGTCTCCCTTGCTGTCCATCTTGCTCTGTCTCTCCCTCCCCCTTTCCTTTCTGACCCCTCAATCTCCGTCTCACACTGCCCTTCTGACTAAGTGCACGTGGCCTAACGGAGATGCTCATTTTAAAACAATCATGTTATTATGGAATATTTCAGATACAGGGAAGAATTGAGAACAATGTAATGAACTTACATGAACCTGACACCCAGGTTGCATAAATATTACATCTGCTTTAGGTGTGTGTTCTTTAAGGATTAAAATGGTACAGCTACTGTTGAAACCCCCCACTGTACCCCTCCCCAAACCCACTGTGAAAACTGAAAACACCCAGATGCATTTCCAAACTCCCTTCAAGAGCCATTACAGCTCTCCGTTGATAGCAAACCACATAAAGAGGACCCAAGCACTCGCTGAATCGTGGCTACAGTCACTGATACCTAGACTGTGTCAATCCTAGGCTTCTTTGAGAGGATTTAGAAAAGATCAGTCCTTTCCAAAAACTGTCATTGCTTTGTAGATAAGGGTATAAAATACAAATGAGCTATGGTTAAAAGAAACTTATTTTTCTTTATCTTTTTAAGAGCAAATGTAAACATGTAATTAGAGTAATATGACATTTCTCTGAAATTTTGCTTTCTGCATGTTCTATTTTAATCTGAAAAGCCTTATAAACAGGTACATTTCTTATGTGGGGATTGTTTTCAAATGGCAAGAACAAGGGGTTGGTAGTGAGAATTTTTTGTTCTACTTCTGAGTTTTAGCCTTTGAAACTAAGTGTTCTCATCAAGGAAAAAAAAAAGGGTGGGGGCTGAAGGAAGGGAAACTATGTGAGGTGAGGAACATGCTAATTAACTTGATAGGGGGAATCCTTTCACAATATATACATATACAAAATTATACATTTTTAAGTATCTTACAATTTTAGTTGTCAGTTATACCTAAATAAAGATAAAATTTTAAAAGCAGCAGCAGAGTGTGCAAAGTATGGGAAAATGTTACATAGCTGTGTATGCCTGTTTCGAATATGGAATCGCCCCGTTAATGCGCGCGGCGGTGTCTTGAGAGTAAAGGCCTAGGAGGGGGAAGAGTTGACCTCGCTAACGCCGCGTTGCCCGCAGCGCGTCCGCCCCGGCCTGCTGCAGCCTCATTCCGCTCCTGACCAGCGGCGAGGTGTTCGGGAGGCGCACGGAAATCAGCCTGAGTCTATTCGACAGCAAGGAGGCCGAAGAGACCCTCCGATCCCTCGCCACCGAGACGCTGAACCTGGTGTCGCCCGTCCTGCGCGGCGTGTCCGTCTGCACGCGCGTGGAGGAGGCCTTCTGCCAGGCGCGCGTGGTGGTGGTGCTGGACGACCCCACGGACGAGGAGGTGTACTCGCTGGAGGACTGCCTGCGGAGCAGGGTGCCCCTGTGCCGGCTCTACGGCTACCTGCTGGAGCGCAACGCGCACCCCCGCGTCAGGGTCGTCGTGGGCGGCAAGACCTTCGTCAACCTGAAGGCGGCGCTGCTGGCGAGATACGCCCCGGCCGTGGCGCGCAACATCGTGGCCGTGGCGCTGGGGGTGGAAGGGCAGGCCAAAGCCGTGCTGGCCAGGAAGCTGAGGACCACCTCCTCGTGTGAGTGCGCCCCGTTTCTGCTTTTGTTTCTAAGCGCCCAGATTTCCAGGCGGCTGGGAGGAACCCTGTGCCCTCTAGGGTCCCTCTGGAACCTGGAGTAGGGAGTGCGAAGCGCATGCAAAGAGCTGCTTCTTGTGGGATGTGACGACTGTGCACACATGTTTTTTAACTGGCTTTCATGACTACCTGACTCTGTCCACCATTATATAATAAGGTTTATACACTATACAAGTAATCATTTGAAGCCGAATACTCCATTTTTGCCCATGGTGATAGTTAACTAAGGTAATCAGTGTTTTTAAAAAAATAATATTTAAAAAATCTGCAGTGAAGCCCTATGTTAAAGTGACTCCACCCCACTTTTTAATTGTGTGACTTTGGGCAATTACTTAACCTGGCTGTGGCTCGGTTTCCTCACCTGCAAAATAAGTGTTACGGGCACCTAGAATTGATGTGAGGATTCATTTGATGCGAGAGAATACTTGTAAGTGTGTAGAAGAGCACCCGGCACATGGTAAACGTTTGCAGGGGCATTAAACTTGTCAGTGGGATTATGATTCCTGATCAGTTTCTGCTCCTATTAATCTTTAAACTGGTAGATGTCAAAATCATATGAGCACGAGACTGGATCAGAGAATAGACTGTTGTATTTAGAAGGGGATTGATGTATTTAAAAATATGTATCATACCTAAAAATTCCTAGCTATCTGTGCCCTTAGATGGAGCAGGCACAACAGAGTCCATTGAGAATTCAAGGCAATGCAGGGCATTCCCTCAGGCAATTGGGAAGATAATGAAATATGAGCTTAGAATGCTCTGAATGGGGCTATAAAGGACCTCAGTGAGCCCCTAACGCATTATAGCAAGAGCCATATTATCCATTTCTTGACAGTGAAGCCCTAGGACCATAACCCCTGGTATTCTTGAGTACAGGTCTTTAGTGTCTTACTCCCAGGGTCAGTGCATACCTATGCCAAATTGATACTAAAATTATTCAGCAGGAAAGCAAGACATTTTCTAATCATTTTATCTCTGTTGTCAACCAACCTTATATGTATATGTGTAGATACTGATTGTCACAAAAGATGAAAGTGTCAACAAGAGGCAGTGCTACAAAATTAAAAACGAGGTGCGAGGTGGCAGGGGCTTGCAACCAGAAAGCTGCTCTCTGTGCCATAAATTCTAAGCCCTGCTATACTCAAAGTCAAGCATATGAGAAGCAGAAAAAAGAAGAAAAGCTGGGAAAAAGAGACATTAGAGGGACAGTAGTCAGTGTAGAATTGTCAGAGGAGTAGCAGGGAGAAGCTCAGCAACAGCAGTTGAACACGATGGCATGAACTACAAAGGCCATCAGGGAGAATCATTCAGGGCAAATTCCAGGTGCCAAGTGGGTAGCAAACCTTTTCAAGGTACCTCCTGAGTTCAGTTCACACATAGCACTGTCTTGTTTATAGCTTAGCTCTACCCCCTTAGAAAGAGGTCTCTCTCTCTCTCTCTCTCTCTCTCTCTCTCTCTCGATTCTTTGAAATAGCAGGAAATACCTCATTGGCCAGGCCTGGACCATGTGCCTATCTTTGAGATCAGTCATGACCAAGAATATGGAATTTTGGTTTCATGCCTATTGATAGACCTAAGTGGTGAGGACAGCCCCACTCCAACCATATGGACTGAAATCGGGAAGCAGTGGTTATTTAAAGAAAAACCATGATGCTGTTAAAGAAAAAATGTAGGAAGAGATGCTGGGAGGGGAAAAAGCAGATGTCCACTATAATTTTCTGTAGTATTATTTAGGGCATTAGAGCTGTTAAGGTCCTTAAAGCTGATAAGAAAAGCAATACCCAGTGAGATTAGAAGACTTTTTTAGACTTTAGGAAGAAAGCCTACCATATGCTTACTTGGGGCTGGAGAATTCTTTTCCCCATCTGGGAACCCCATGGCCTCCTACCAGACTACCACCTTCCCTTCCCTTCCCTTCCCTTCCCTTCCCTTCCCTTCCCTTCCCTTCCCTTCCCTTCCCTTCCCTTCCCTTCCCTTCCCTTCCCTTCCCTTCCCTTCCCTTCCCTTCCCTTCCCTTCCCTCCCCTCCCCTCCCCTCCCCTCCCCTCCCCTCCCCTCCCCTCCCCTCCCCTCCCCTCCCCTCCCCTTCCCTTCCCTTCCCTTCCCTCCTACAACATGAAGCTAAAGGAAGGGCCCAAGTGCACATCAGTAGCTCTCTTAGGAGTTGGGTGATTGAGGGAGCACCGGCTATTCCTACTTCATGAGTCATTTTGATGAGAGAGAATCTCAGAGGGGGATGGTAGACACTGATAGTTGACTACACAAGATCCACTTCTCACCCTCTTCTCCCCCCTAACCAGTCTCTTGCTATAAAGGTTCAAAAAGACACACATTTTTCCAGCTTCTCTTGCATCTAGGAGTGGTCAAGTGATGTAGTCTACTTGAAGTCCCTTGGAAAATATATTTCACTCCCTGAAAAGGCAGAAGAGGAAGCTTCTGTCTTGTTCTTTCCCCTACTGCCTGCCTGTGAACACAGCTGTGAGAGTGTGATACTTGAGCTGCTGCAGCCATTCTAGGACTGTGAGGGAAAGGCCAAGAGGATAACACCTTTGAGCTGCTGAACAAGCACCTTGCCTACCTTGACACCTTGTTATCTGAGAGGAGGAAATTCCCTCCACTTAAGCCAAGTCAGTAGGATATTCTGTTACTTGAAGCCAACAGCAATCTTACCTCATACAGGAGAATAGGAAGGAATTTCATCTTTAATATTGGAAGTGGTGTGGCCTTATAAGAGAATTGAGTTTTTAAGCAAATAAACAGGTTAATAAACAAATCAATAAAATTACTTATTTTCACTTTGGATGCAATATTCCTAGAAAACTTACAATTATAGAATTATATTAAGTGCCAAGCCATATTTCTCTTTAACCCCATCCTCTTAATTTTCTTAAAAGTACGCATCACTTTGTATAGTAGTCATTTTCTCACCCACTCCTCTCCACCCCCTGAATGCTGCAAGGATTTGGGCTGACTGACTTTATTCTAAGTCGACCAGCTACAAGTGCCTCACACATAGAAGCTAAGCTGCTAACTATGCCTTAAGTTCCTCAGGGTCCTCTTACTACAGCACCTTCATTCTGCAGCAAACAAAACCCACCCAGGGAGTTAAATGATTTGCCCAAATTTCTATTCCAGTCGACAATCAAGGACTTTTTGTCAGAATCAAAACAGAAAGTTCTCTTAAGGCAAGCAGAGGAGTGAAGTCAGGACCAGCGCCAGTGGTATAATTATCAGTAGCAGTTTCTTCAGGGAGCATCCCAGTATCCCTTGGTTTCTGTTGTGTGCCCACACCATTCGCAGGGCATTAGTAAGGATTGCCAAACCCTGAGTGAGGAGATCCTTGGGCCACATCATTTGCACATTTTTAGGCAGCATAAACTTAAACCTGCTTTATAGCAAAAGGACCAACCCTAAAACAAACACAAACAAAAAAATGGGCTGCAGGCAATTTTGTATATTGTTCATTATTATGTTAATTTTTATTTCTTTTCTTCACAGGCATCAAAGATGTGATAATTTGGGGTAATATTAGTGGAAATAGCTACGTTGACCTAAGAAAAGCCAAGATTTACAGATATGAGAGTGCTATTTGGGGACCTCCTGACTTTTCTCGCCCTGTTTTAAGCTTGGTTTTTGATAGGTACTGTATATTTTTAAGTGAAGTATACTAACAGTGTTGAATAAATGTTTAGCAGTTGTAATCTTTTAAATCATTTTGGAAATCTTTGGACAAAAATAACTTGGCATTGTTCACACATCTTTACTTATGCTCTCTATTGAAGAAACATAGGAAGTTCCATAGGATTTCAACTAGTCATTTCCCACTCCCAATTTATTTGGTTTTGAAATTATAAATTTTTATATTTCAGTTTATCCTTAAAGTGGCTCACCTATTCCATTAAATTACCTCTAAAGCAAGCGTATGTAATGTGAATCTCATTTAACTTAAAGACAGAGATATGTATCCAGGTTGAAATTAGTTGAACATTTTCAAGAACAGGGGATTAAGATGGTGAGCAGGCCCAGGCCATGCTGGGGGTTCCCTCCCGGGAGAGGCAGGATAGAGAAGTGGTGAGGAGCACAGCCCCTAGAACCAAGCCACCTGAATTGAAATTCTCACGTAGCCAATTATTAGCTGTGTGACTTTAGAGAAGTTACTTAACCTCTCTATTCCTCGGTGTTTCCACTTACAAAGTGGAAATGGTAATATAGTGTGGTCCTTATATAGGGTCACTTGGAAGATTAAATAGATTAATGTTACAGATAAAACACTTAGAACTGTGCCTGCCACAGTCAACACTATCATTGCACTAGGGTAGAGGAGAGAAAGGGAGAGGAAAGCCTTTGAAGTATTTTCCAAAACTTTGCAGCACCTTTCTTTCCAATGACCCTCTCTTTCCGTCCCATTCTCAGACCTTAGGAACTTTGTCCATCCCTAGAAATCACGTCTCCAGTTCACACTCTTGGAGCCTGGTTCCTCTGCATTTGCTGCCTGGGTAGGGGCAGTGTCTATTGGAACTGTGTCATGATGGCTTAGCAGGGGCAGCCATTTAGTGCTTGCTCTAGTCCAGCTCAACTATTCCCTGCCTTTAAACTTCAGATTGTAAAAACATAATTATGTCCCTAGTTCTCAGTGTGAACAAGTCAACATTTTATATTATTTTATTTAAAATGAAGGATACCACTGGTTCCAAGGTAGCATCTACATAGAATAAATTCTTTGTCATGAAAGTAATTGCTCTTGCAGCCTTTGACCACTTTTCTGTGTTCCATATTTCTATTATCATGTTTTTAGTTTGAAACTCTGGGATTCCTTTCTGCTCTTTGTCATTGCTTTTCAGTCAACTTTTTATGGGAGTGAAGAAGCTTGAAGAGAGGACACCAGAAGTCATATCTCTGTTTTGTGGAGGTGATTTTCTGTACTCAGATTCATTGACCCAGGGAATAGTCTTTTTTATTTCCATTTCTCCCGTCATTGAAAAATTGTTTCTTTCTCTCCTTATAGTGAGTGGATTAACAAAGAATTTGTGGAAAGTCTTAAAGAGTTGACTGCCACAGGAAAACAATTTGGAGGCATGCTGGCTGCACACAGTATAGCCACTACATTGAAATACTGGTACCATGGCTCGCCGCCTGGGGAGATCGTGTCCTTAGGAGTGCTGAGTGAAGGTAAACCTGGGCCTTTCATATCTTGTAGAATTGAAAATCCTTCTTGTATGCCTCCTACTTCTGTGTCCCCACCAGTCAAGTCTTCACACAATCTATAAGCTGACTGGATTTTCACAATTTCAGAATTGTGTTCCTTGTGTTTCTTGAATGGTATTAGTGGAACTACAATCCTCCCCCTTCTTCCTGTGACCATGGTGCAACTCAAAGAAATCTCCCGAAAGCCCCAGGCCAGATTAATCTCTGTCTCTCCTCTGTACTCGGAGCATTTCGTTCCTCCATCAGAAAGCATATTATAGCCTGCCTTTACTGATGGTGTGGTTAGTTGCCTGGGTCGTCTCGCTGCTCCTTTTTGGGTAGACACTCAGTGAATCTTGTTCAGTTGCAGTTACAATGTATGAGCATCCCCTTTGTGTGAATTCAGATCAGTATATTACCTTTTTAGTGAAATAAGCATTTTAAACCTTACCTTTATTTGTAGAAAATTTAATTAATCTCTATAGGAATTCATCAATAAACAATGCAATATTGGGGGAAAGGAGCCAGTGATCATTGTCTCCCTGAAACTGTCCATGTACTTAAACCCTCGTATGTTGTCCACCCATAAAGCTGGCTCTTCACAGAGAAAACAAATAGAGAGTGAACAGAGGACCTGGGACACACTCTGAGGATGGTTTTTAGAACCTAGTTTCTTGACTCTGCATTTATTTTGCCCTAGTGGCAACATTTTGGATGACTAGGATGGCAAGCCATAATTTCTTATACACTGAGGTGCAAAAGGTGCAGGGCAACTTTATGGGAATGTTGCTCAGTTAGTAACAAGTATTGCCAGTCTTTGTTTGGAGCACATCCAGACTGGGAAGTGGGAGCTGAGAGGAAATCAACTCTCCTGCTCCCTGTCTTTCCCTTCCCAGCCCTCGCACCTTGGCTATATGACTGCCATGGCACCCTGGAATAGCAGAAGGCCAGATTGGACAAGGCCTGGGCTCATGGGCTACCTAGGGGCACAGGAAAAGCCTTGGAAAGTAGACAAAAGGAACCCAGACGAGACGAAGGAGGGCGCCAGCTCCCCAGGAAGAGGCAGGAGGTCTGAACCCGGGACAAGAGGGATAAAGAAGAGGGGACCGTGGTGCTCCGTCCAGGAGACACACAGAAGGGGGTTGCCAGAGCTCGGGCAGATGCCCAGTCAATACTTGTAGAGTGTTTCACTCTCCCTGAGAAGGAGTTACCAGAAATGTAGATCCGCATCGTCGTTAACAGTCACGCACCCTGCCTGTTCTGCAGTGCTTAGTAGGTATGACATTTTCCCGAGTGTCTCCGCTTCGCTTTGCTTTGTGTCTGCTCCTGCAGGCCAGTTTGGTATTCCTGAAGGAATCGTCTTTTCTATGCCTGTGAAATTTGAGAATGGAACTTGGGTGGTCCTCACAGATCTCGAAGATACTGAAATAACGGAGCACCTGATGACCAGAATGACAAGTGATCTAATTCAGGTAATGTCAGAATAGGCCCAAGGCAACTGACTTTGGTAAGGACCTTAAACCAGCTCCCCTAGGCCAAGGCATACATTTGTTTTCTTTGGGTTCAATTTGAGTCTTGTTCCTGAAAACAATATGGAACCAAAGTAAATTTGAAAAAAAATCAGCAAGTGAGCACTATTCATTGGTTACATAATTTCCGGTATGTTAAAAATATTTGTTGGGAGTGGGTGGGTGGGTGGGTAGGGAGAGATTAACCTAAAAACATATATGCATATATATACGTGTATATGCATAACCCATGGACACAGACAATGTGTGAAGGCTTGAGGGGGGGCGGTTGCAGGTGGAGGGGATCAATGAAGAAAAAAGGGAACATCTGTAATATTTTCAACAATAAAAAAATTTGTTGGTTATTTAAAAATCAAGAATCAAAGTGTTTTTCTATTAAAGAATGAGTAAGTTAATAATTGTGGTCATTTAATTCTCTGATTATAACACTTTTCAACAGGAGAAGCTTGTTGCACTTGGAGATTTGATAAATTTTCAGCCACGTCAATCAGGTAATCTTTTAGATGTGATGTTTTATTGGGCTGCTCTTAAAAGAGTATTAAAATATTTGTTAAAGCTGAATCACTGTTTAATATAGATAACTATAATCCATATTTTATCACCTTTAAACTAAATCATTGATAAACTAAATCATTTAGTAAACTGACAAGTTTACTGTGTCCTTTGAAATAAAACATCTTATAAGAACACTGAAGAAATCACACCTTAAAAAACACTGTGACCATAGAAATTTTGTGTATACCATAGGTATTAGTTTCCTAAGGCTACTATAGCAAATTACAACAAACTGGGTGGCTTAAAACAACAGAAATTTATCTTCTCATGGCCCTGGAGACTAGAAGACCTAAATCAAGGTGTGGCGGGGCTCTGCTCCCTCTGAAGGCTCCGGGGGAGAAACCTTCCTTGCCTCTTCTAGCATCCAGGGGCAGTGCTTGGCATTCCTGGCTTGTAGCTGCCTCACTCCAATCTCTGCCTCCGCCTTCACATGTCTCTCTTCCCCTGTGTGATCTATGTTTCCAAATCCAAGGACACCAGTCATTGCATTTAGGGCCTACCCTAATCCAGCATGACCCTACCTTAACTTGATTATGTCACTACATGGTCTCTGGTGCCTTTTGAATTTTGTCCCATATACATATTTCACACATCCAAAAATGTAAACAGTTGGATAGATAGATCTGGCTCAATGAATGTTAATGTTTAACAACCAATGGGGAGGGTGAAGACGGGGTGAGTGAGGGGAAGATTCTCAAGACACAGGAGAAAATACACTCCAGAGCAGGGGATCAGCTTCAGACAGGAAGCCTCTGCTTTGAAGGCTCAAGAGATGGGTAGAGGTGATGGGTGTGGATACAGGGAAGTGTGTAGAGTAGGGGGACTCAGAAAAAACAGGCTGGAAGACCAGGTCCTCAAGACTAGGGGAAAGAGTAGGGAAGAGATGAAGGTCTGAAATAGCTGTTGAAAGGAAAGAAGGAAAATGGAAATACACAGAATTGTGTGTGTTTTTCAGAGCTGAGGACTCAGTAGAAGTTAGAAACCATGAATTTGTGGTGACTCCACAAATTTGTGTGTTGTATGGTTGTGTGTTGTATGCTAGTGTGATTCCCCACAAAGGTGCTCAGCTGTCTGGATACAGGAGTGGAGACCTGAATGTGTGATTGTAGTAAGGCCTGAAATATTGGAGTGTACTGCCACCCTGCAATTAATTAGAATAAAAATAACACCACACTGTATTCCAACAGACTTCTGAGTATTTCCATGATGGCTTTATTTGGAATATCAAATTATTTCCCAAAAGCTTTTCTTTTTCTTATACCTTTTTTCTCATATTTCTCTTGTTTTACTGGCCCCCTGAATGGGTGTTAAGGTAATTTGGTCACTGGCATTGAACATGGGAATGGAAAATGAGTAGTTTTGTTATTTTACTTACCATTTGGGGAGGGAAGAGGTGAATTAAGGAAGTTGAGGATAATTGCAAGAAAGCCGATGAAGTGATGAATTATCGGGGTCTGGATTGGGTAAAGAAGGAAGTAATAAATAGAAATAAAATTTAAAGCTGCAGGTAGGGGTGGTATTGAAAATACCTAACAAGCTGGTGTGCTATAAATTTCAACCAATTAAAATAGTTGCTGCCTCTCAGAATGTATTAACTGGTAAAAAACAAACAAAAAAGCGTGGCAGGGAAAGGACTGCCCTTGCTCCAGATCATCCAGAGTTTAGGGAGGTCAAAGGTGAAAGTACTGGAAGTGAGAGGAAGGGCAGAGAGACTGCAAGGAAAAGAGGTTATGGCAGAGGTGGGCTCTCAGAATTCAAATCCAGTCAGGCTGGTGGTCAAGTCACCAGCAATGGGCCAAACCAAACAAAGCCCAGAGGCAACGCAGAGGCGGAGGGTGCAGGCACAAAAGTCTGATGAGCAGTTGGTTTTATGTAAAATCTTTTATTCTCAGAATTTAGAGGCTCTCTGTGCGCCTTCCTGCATTTGGCAGACCTCTAAAGCTTAAATTCCTCTTATGAGAATGGGCTATAAAACAGTCATTCTAAATTTGACTCCATTGACTGGTAGTTAGTCCTAAATTTCCCGTAACACTTGCATTACAGAGGGTTTGTGAAAGAAAATGACCTGATTTTATGCTGTGATTTTATTAACAAAGGTTAAGGTGTATAAAGTTGATTGATCTTGACTGTCACCATTGGACCTTGCCCAAAACACCCAGAGATTCCAAGATCAGAGCATTGAAAATGATCAGAACTTTGCAGAGTTTGGGCATCTCTGCTTATTAACATTTCAGTGAGATGATTCATGAATGAGAATCATTTAATCTTCTCAATTAAGTTAATACTTAATTTTCTGACTTTCAGTAACTGAAAAGACCACCCTACCCGCCATAAATGACAACCAGGAAAATCAGAATGTCTCAGATGGTAGGTATATCAATTGGAAAAAAGAATTGTTCTTTTCATCCAAGATTTAACACCAAATTTCAAAGAATTTTTACTAAATTTCAAAGGAATTTTGATTCCCTATTAGCCAGAAAATGGGAGTGGAGTTCTTTATCACCAGCATCCTGTATTTAAATATAAGATCATATTTAAAATCTATTAAAGTCTTTAAAGAAAATTATCAGATATTCATTGAGCACCTTCTATGTGCTGGTCACTAGGAGAGACACTGGGGGATACAATAAGGGAGTTATGGCCACACAAACACATCTGGGGGAAAGGAGCCAGGAGAATATGAAAAGGTAGATGCCGGGATATGCAATTAATTAGAAAGCTCAATAAAACTAAGGTCAAGACAGGTCAGAAGGAAAGAACATATATAAAGAACATAATCTAAAAAGAAAGATTCTTGTACTGTGTGAAGGAGAAAATTTAACAGTATCTTGAAATATAGTTGTGGCCAGAGATGGCTAAAGATAGTCAAATGGGCATTTATTCAGAAACTGTACTAGTTCATTCACACAAGATGAAAAAATTCTAGGGACCTGTACACTCATGTGCATGTAGTTAACAGTACCATACTGTACACTTAAAATTTTGTTAAACGGGTAGATTTTATGTTACATGTTTTTACAACAATAATAAAAACTGGGGTAGGTGCTAGGGACATAAACATAAATCAAAATTGTTCTTGACCTCAAAGGGCTCACCGTCTAGCATGGGAAAGAGCAAAACTGCCTTATCGAAAAGTGTTACGATGAGAGAGGGGGCCGGCGTATAACGGGACCACACGGGGGTCTCCTGACACAGGCGGGGCGTGTTGGGAAAGGCTTTCAGGAAGAGATGAAATGGGAGCTGAGACTCGAAGGATGAGTAGGAATTACTCGTGTAATTTAGTGAAAAGGAGGCGTGTAAGCGTAGGGTTGGCCAGGAAAGGGTATGGGAGGTGTCCCCACTAGGGGGAAAAACGGGGGCAAAGCAGGCGTTTCAGCTGATCAAGGCACGGCCAGAAATATGAACCTGAAACAGCATAAAACTGTATTCAGAAGACAATGAGTGGGGTAGCTGAGCAAGAGCAGGGCATCCACAGAGGATGAGTACAGCTGGGAAAGTAGGTGGGGGGCATCCGCTGTTTGGTCGAATGGTTGGTGGGGAGCTGAGCAATATGGCTGGTGGGTGATGGGACAAAGCATAAAATAGATGGGGTCAGGCTTAGAGGATTAACCTGCTTTATCATTGGCCCTCTAGAGGAAGGTCAAGCAGCCCAAGTCACTGTCCAGAGGAGTGTGGTAAACTCAGTCCCCGCCAGCCTAGGTATCTTAGAGGCCCACTCAGCTAGACAGCATCTCCAGGCATCTGGGTGGCAGCGCTATTATGCCAGCCGGCCTGACTGGTAGACTGGTGCAATCCTCATGGAAAGGACGCAGGGCACTGAGGCTCTAGGGAGAGATCTGAGAACACTAAGACCTGTCATGAGGAGGGTGACTGCAGCTTTCCAGGACAGAGGAAGAGAGGCCAGATCGTGGAGTATGTATTCCCAAGTCTTTGCATTGGAACAATTTAAGTTGTTAATTAAAACTTTAGGTTCTTAGACCGTCTAATAAATGATAACCTTAAGCAGACTTAAGAACTTTAGTGGTGAAAAAGTGGAGATAATGGTGTTGATTTCAGGTTGATTTGGGGGCTGTTTGTTGAATGAGCATTAGAATCAAATATAGCATTTCGCTTCCCATGCTGCAGGTGAGATGGGTTGTGAAAATATTTAGTGGGTCATGAAAATCAACTTAATAACTAGCATTTTTCCTTGAACTAGAATAAAATTAATAATAAAAGGGCAAGGAGACCAGAATTTTTTCCAATGAACCAGAATTAAATAGAAAGAAAAAGATAAGTAGAAAAGATAAGAAAAGGGTAAGAAGTCTGGAACAGAGTAAATATTGTAATTTTTTGTTTCATTATATGCCCATAGTGCATGTACTGGTCTATAATGTAACATGCATTTTTTACTGTGGGTCATAGGCAGCGAAGTTTGAAAACACTCACTTAAAACACCTCGCAGGTTGTTCGTTATATTCTAAACCCAGCACATCATCTCTGGTTTTAGTTTCAGAACATAAAGCTGACACTCAGGATCTAACCCAAGAGGAAGAAAAAGGTCTGTCTCCGCCAGACGGTAAGTCCACTGAGGTAGAAGCAGGCTCTGTAGTGCTGAGCCATGAGTCGTGTTGTTCAGTCTTAGAGTTTGACATAGGCCAGCGACCAAAGTCATTTCGAAATAACCCCTTTTCTTTCTTATACTTCATAAACGCTTTGAAAGAGGCATAAAAATATCAACTATTTTTTTAAAATACTGAAACTGCTCCCACGTCATACTTACCTCAAACCCTCCCCAGCTACTCTAACCTCAGCCTTAGGCCCTTGCGTTCATCCCCCTCACCTTTCCCTCGTCTTCTCTGTTCTTCATTAAGCCTGAATATCTCACATGGCAAGTCCAGGCCCTCCTCAGAAAGTGTGTGAGAGGAAGAGATGGAGAAGGCCAAGACAGAACTCTCTTTAGCAGGGAAAATCTAGGAATTTCCCTCTCTGTCTCTCTCTAATATATATACACACAAATATGTGTGTGTCTATGTGTATATATATATGTATATTTACATGTATATTTGTAAAATATATAAAAATTTATAAATTTTTATGTAAATATTTGTATTTACAAAATACTTGTTAATATTTATGCAGTTAAAATTATGTAGAAGATTACATATTTCTAAATCTGCCTATACAAATCATATATCCAAAAAATAATAATAATCTAGACTTTTTACCATTTCTTTACCTGAAACACTCTGTCTGGGAGGGAGCTGGCAAGCACTGAGAAATGCCCAGTGATTTATGTTGTGAGGACCAAGGTGACATAGGGAGTTTGGTAGAAAGATGATGCCCTGAGCTGTTCAGCAGGACACCTGCTTGCTCATATTGCCCACAGGGCCATGGATAAGTCGCTGTCATTGGTTCAGACTCCATATAAAAGTGGCCCGGCAGCTTGAAACCTCTAAGGAAAGCAAGGCATTCAGAGGAACTGGACTAGATGGAACAAGAGAGGAGAAAAGGGGAATAGCTGCAAAAACCCAACGTGCTTTAAATACTAAAAACCCTGCTCTTTTAATTCTCTATTTACCACAGTGGATTATTCAGATCTGACTCCTAAAACCGACTCTGAAAAACCACTCAGTGAAGAACCCATACATGGTAGGTGGTAGACAAAAATTCAGTATTTTCTTATTCTATAAATGGGACTAGGCAGAAGCGATCATGTCCCTGTGATACAATTCTTTTCAAAACCTTCCCCCCTCCCACATCCCCAGGGAATCAGCTTTGCTGACTCTCCTAGAACCCAGCTTCCTGGTTTTATAGCCGGGACTGTGACAGTGACAGCCACACCCTTCCTTCAGAATGAGTAAGGGAACAGACGCAGAAACGTCTGCGAGTCCACACTGTCAAAGCATGTCACTGAGCTGTCCCGACACCTCATGGAAACAAAGTCGACGTCAGTGTCGATTTCTCTGTGGTGACCAATCAGAATGTTACGCCCGCCTCCAGGCTTTAATTTGAATATCCAATAAAATGAATAAATCCACTGCACCTTCCACTCTGCAGATGAGGAGTATGATGGGCTCTGGGATGGGGCTAACCCCGGGGTTAGAATTCATGCCTAGAGAAGCACCAAGAGAGGAATCGGAGCTGACAGCGTCGCGGCAAACAGGATTCGGACAGAGGCAGAGGGGCCGGGAGAGCCTGCAGGCAGAATTAGACCGAGGCCAGCGAAGGGGGCGGGATTTAACTTCAGTATCTGAAAATATCTAACAACGGTCTCATGGCTCCATTTCCCTTATAGGATCCCCCTGAGCAAAACATCTTCCTCAGCCGCTGAATCAGACTGAATAAAAAATCTGGAAAACAGAGGGAAGGGGGGAGCAAGAGAAAAGCTAAAGAAAACAAATGTTGCTCATGCACTTTTAAAATTATAACACCGTTTCATTTTTCTTCCTTTTACAGACTCTGAAGGTAAAACTGTGGAACTGTAATGGATCCAATTAGACCAACTATAAAAGTACTTGGTTATTGTACTAAATATGGAAGGACCCATGGTGTCAGTACTTGTGGAAGAATAATTTGAAAGATTTACCTCGGTCCTAGATCATTTTAAGCTAGCCAATTAAATAACAGTTGAGCACACACGAAAAAGTCGGAGTTCAGTTATTCTGTGTATCCACTCATATGCCTGCTTATTATCAATTTCTCATAAATACTTTGGCGTCAGTTGTTACTTTCTGGACTAAAATGAACCAGTTTGTCACTCTGTGCCCTTGCCTGGGCTTCCTTCAGAGAGCACCTGCTCCCCCTGCACTGTACCTAAGGCGTGGGCCTGGGGGCCGTGTTCGCTCAGATTTTCTTACCATGTTGGCCTCAACTGACTGGGGCAGGATAGACATACCTTACTCAGGGAGGACCGATTAGATCTTCTCTTGCTCTGTAAAAAAATTGAACTGAGAAAAATGGATGAGTGAGTCGGTGTGTGAGCTAGAGAAGGCCACAGAGCTCTGCCTGTGAGCCCTTCAGAGCTGGCCAGGCTCACCGCCTCCGTGAGACCTGGCGTGCAGTGGATTTCCTTGGACTTGCTTGGTTTAATTATCTTTACAATAAATCACAGTGCTACTTTAGCTTACATTGAATAGGTTTCTGTCTCGTGACACCAGATGTGGCCTGAATTTTGAAAGAAAAGGATAATATTTTTACCGTATAATCACACGGTTTAGGTAAAAATTACAGTCTTTTATTAAAGCAGTAGTAGACCAATATGCTCATGTATTTTTAAGCAAATAGGACCCTTTACAAATGCCAGTTAGGAACTTTCGAAACCCCAGAGGTCTTGTTAAAAAGTACTGACATCTGTGCTTTCTCTGTAGTTTTAAATACGTCTTAAGATACACCTTTCTGAAAATTCAGTGAAATTTCAGATGCTGCTACACATTGCTTCTGACTCTCATGATTCAAAACCATGACTAACTTTTGCTTGTTTTAAAATCAGCACTTCATTTGATGTTATTGTGAAGAAATCTGAATGTCTATGTTAAGGACTTTGGGTGAGGTTTTGCACCCTAATCCTACTGTTTCCCCTACCTCTCCTGGGAACCTCAACCAACGGAGTGTGAGCACAAGAACAAGAACTGGGTGGGGCCCCGCCGGACGTGGCTCAGCGGTTGAGCATGGACCTAGGATCCAGGCGATCGGAGTTCGATTCCCGGTCAGGGCACATGCCCCGGTTGTGGGCTCGATCGATGACTCTCTCATCATTGATGTTTCTCTCTCTCTCCCTCTCCTTTCCTCTCTCTGACATCAATAAAGATATATTTAAAAAAAAAAAAAAAGATGTTTTAAAAAAAAGAAAAAAAAAAGAACTGGATGGGAAGGCACCTGGTGCTCTGCACATAGCTGGGCGTGTGGTGGTTGCCCCTCAATATGCAGGGCTGCTTCATGGTAAAATGGAGTTAGGCTGGAAAATGTGACTCAGACCGAGAAATCCAAGCATAGCTTCCTGTTCCATTCCCCTTGAGTCAGGTACGCCAGTCACTTAGCAGGAACCGGGTGGAAAAGCTGGGACAGAGACTACAACCATGAACCCCCATCACCTTGCAAGGCAGTGGCTCTGCTGCTTAGTGAGTGATATTTTTCCCAGGGGATGTCAAACCCTGACAGTCATCTGCTTCTCCAATAGGTGAACATCTAGGAAGGGACTAGAGAGAGACGTGGGCAGAGTTTCTCCTCTTTAGGGTCACTGTGGGAAACACTGAGCCCATCCCCAGCAGGCTGTACTTTCCAGCATGAATATGAACTATCATACCTTCAAAGCACTGTAGGATTATCAGGATGCTCTAGGAAAGACTCTCACAGGAGAACAGAGTGAGTTGACTTTAATTATTATACCTACTACCACACATTTGTCCCAGATTAATACAAAATGCAGAATTAGGAAAACACACTAGTCCCCTCTTATCCACAGTTTCCCTTTCCAACATTTCAGTTACCCATGGTCAACTGTGGTCTGAAAATATTTTTTAAAAAGTTCCATAAATGAACAATTCATAAGTTTTAAATTGTGTGCCATTCTGAGTGGCATGATGAAATCTCGAGCCATCCTGCTCTGTCTCACCGGGGATATGAGTCATCCCGTTTTCTACTATCTCCACCCTGTGTACACAACCCCCACGCACCCCCTCCTTGTCACTTAGTAGCTTCTCAGTTATCCGATCTTTGCCGAGGTGTCACAGTGCTTGTGTTCAAGTAACCCTCATTTTACTTCATAATGGCCCGAAGTGCAAGAGTAGTGATGCTGGCAACGTGGATAGGCCACAGAGAAGCCCCAAAGTGAAAGGGTGTGTACAGAGTACAGTTCAATAAGATATTTTGGGAGAGAGAGAGATTTACATCATTTTTATTGCAACATATTATTATAATTGTTCTATTTTACTATTTTTAGTATCAAGATTCTTAATCAATGTAAATAATCTGCTGGAAATCGGCTCACCTCTCAACATGGCAGCATTCAGGAGAATATTCCAACCTCCCTCTATTGCAAACACCTCTGACATAGCAGATGTAATGGACTATAAAAAGCCTAAAAATTTCAATTTTGAGTCTGCAGCACTTTGATACACATTGCATGTACAATAGCCTTGCTTTCTTCCTACATTGTCTTACCTGTTCCCAGAAAAGTCAACAGATTTATATAGAGAAAGGCAATCCCATTTTTGTCCCATTCCTAATCTATTTTTATTTTTTTAAATGTCCCAAGTTTCAGTTTTTAAGAAACCAATGCTGTGATACTATTTCTTTTCAAAAAGAAAGAATGAGTTGGCTATGCTTGGATATCATACTCATTGCTCAAAGCAGACTTTTATTATAAAACATTCTGGAGTGGGTTAGTGACAATTTATCATTATTGTTTTAAGTGCCCCCATTGGGACCGCAGACTCTCAGATATTCTGCCTCTGCAGGTACCGCTCATGGTGTATTATTCCTGTGCTTTGGGTTCTAACTTTTTTAAAAGACATGTTAAACTCAACTCCCTACCTCCTTGGCAGCCTAAAGACATTACTGATAAAGTTCTAATACATTTAGCTCATGTGACGAGTTTTTATTTTTTAACCCTATTAGGATTAGAACATGTTAATTTTTAATCCAAACTTCTCTGAAAATACATCTTCAAATTATACTTAAAACTTAAGGGGAAATGTGCCTTTGTAACAAATTATTATCCTTTTGAAGACTTGCATTAGATTTGGTGCCTGCTTAAAACGTGTGACAGTACCTGTTTTTGTAAAATAATTAATCAAATAAATTAGATTCCAGTCCCAGGTCACTCTTACCTGGGGTGGTCAGGAAGGTGGCTGTTACCTGGGATGTAGAGCCCCTCTTACTGTCTTCTAACCTCTGTGATAACCGCTGCTCTCCATAGCACCCAGAAGATGTTTTACTTGCCTCTCCTACACATAAAATTAATACGGAAATAGCCCCTTGAAACAGAGATGTTGGAGTGGGCTTAAATTATTCAAGATCTTCATTACTAATGAATGCACTTCTGTGAGCCCTTAAAAACGGTGTAGATTCAATGTCACTGGTTTGCATGCAATTGCTGGGCAGTGGGAACAAGACATCCTCTCTCCTTAGAAATACCACACCTGGAAATCTGTTATTACTCAGATTTTCCCTCTTCCAAAACTGCTGAGTAATTTATGTGGAATGTTTGACTAAAATGCTTCCCCAAGGAAACTAAGAAAGGTAAGGACCTGGCGTGGAGACAGAGAGATTGTATCTCCAGCTGTACTGTGGACGGGGCAGGAGGCTGGGTCCTTCCGCACCTACCTGGGGCCTTCAGGAAGAGCTCGGGGGAGCATTTCTACACCAGGACGAGTTCTTACCTGATTTCACTTAATACAACTTGCAAAACAAATTTTACTTGAAAATGTTTGAAACCTTCTTAGCTTTGACAAATCTGCAATAACTATTGCAATGATATTTTTAAAGAACAAATGTAACCAGGTTTTGCTCTAGTTTCTCTCTTTGTAAAATATTATTTATTTGTCGAATAATTTGTCCTTAATTCACTCACTAGAAGGGAGGGAGTATTATTTAAATTTCATTATCATGTAACTTTTTAAAATAGTTTTCAACTGTTCATGTTAAGAAATGTCTTTTTTAAGAACTGGAAATGTTTTCTTATAGCATAGCCCTTTTTTTGTTAGAAGCAAACATATATACGTATATATGTATATTATTGTGTTTGAACAATATTTACAATGTGAAACACCAGGTAGCTAATTTACTACTCTTTTTAGAATAAATATTAACTAAATTCTATACATAGAACTGTGTGACAAGGTGTTTAAATGGATAGTATTTGTCAGAATCTTAATATGTAGAATTGTTTATTATAGTGATATTAGAAAGTTAAGCATTGAGAGCTTCAATTTTTGCCCTTCAAAATTCAAGTAACACTACATTTTCTTGAAGTGAGAATCCAGTTCCCTGTTAGCAGTATAATGCCTCAGAAGTTCTAAGTGGCCATGGTATCAGTTTCAGGAGCTGTTCTCAGTTTCTGAGCTACAGCCCTAAATCCCCAGGAGTGTGGCCAGTACAAGAAGTCTCTACCCCTATGTTCCTTATTTTTACCCTCCCAAGAGACTGCAGAGTCTCGTTAAACACTTCACATTCTTGTTCCCCAGGTAGAATGACTTTTAGTTGCCTTTTTGTTCCCCCACCCCCATTCTTCCTCTGCAAAACCTTCTGCTTAAAATATTGGTTCATTTTCAGTTAGGAAGATCTCTTGCCATCTGCCCTTCCAAGAAATTCTGGAAATGGACCCAGATAAACAAGGTGAGTATTTTTGTCAAGTTTCTGAGCACAGTCTATAAGCAAAAAAAAAAAAAAATAGGCACAGATGTTGGATTTTCAGACTTCTGAAATGCAGCAAAGTAGACATTTGGCAAATTTTTGGCTGAAAAAGAAACTACTGAGTGATTTAAAAGACTTTTTCTTCCATACAAAAATTCGTATTTAAGAATATTTGCTTTATTGTCTCCAAAGCACCCAAATTTTTAAAATATTTGGTCTCAATATAATTACATTTTAATTACAAGACAGGGTTTATTTTTAAATTATTCTCATAATTTACTGTTAAAATGACGTCACTATGGAAATTTTTGTGTCAGGGGTTAAGATCACAGTACTATGTGGGCTCAGAGCTGGAGGAAATTCTCACAGCTGCAATTACATGCCTATTTGAGGAGTGGCTATGTGGGAACCAGCTCCCCTTTCTTCCAACACATCTGAACGCCAGCTTAGGCCCAGAACTGGCTGAGGACATTTTCACTTCGGGGTCTAGTTGCAGCCTTATTTCCCCAGCCAAAATCCAGATTTTTAACTATACCCGTTCTATATAAAATTCTGTAATAAGTCAAGTTATTTCTCTAAAACAACATTATGAGTAACTCAAATGATCTCTGGGTTTCCCAAACTTAAACCCTTGTATTAACAAGCCTAACGCAGAAAAGTAGGTAATGCATTCAAAGTCCAATTTTCTCTCCCTAAAGGTGTGTTTTGCAAATTTAGTGTCTGTCAGAATCACCTTCAGGGTTTGTTAAAATCCTGGGCTTCACCTCCAGAGTTTGTGCCTTGGCTGGTCCAGGGTAGGGTCCAAGAATGTGCATTTCTAACAAGTTCCCAGGCAATACTGATGCTGCTCACCTGGGACTACATTTTGACAACCACTGGCCTAAAATATCTATTTCTGGATCATCAACTAGATGATGGACATTTGAAAGAGATTTTATTATATTCTTAGTATCTTAGTATCTGTAGAAAATGAAACGTATTGATTTGGCTAAGCAAAATTAAGAATCATTTAAAGAAAAACACTCTTCCCAGTCAAAATGCTTCCATGAACAAGACAATATGTAGCTTGTGTTATTTCTTTAAGCATCTAAAAGTACTTTCTTTATAGCTTTGGGCCTGATATATCCAGCAATTTTTTCCTTTCTTGAATTTTCTCCCACCAGCAGGGGGGTAAACAGAGCAGGGCTGGTGGTGAAGCACCCGGGCTGCACATACCTTTCCCCGTTGCACTGTCCGCAGCTGGCCCTGTTATGCTGCATAACTTCAAGAGATGACGCTGCAGAACACAAGCTGACAGGAGGGTGACGGGCCAGATGGGAGAGCAGCATCTGGGAACCTGCAGAATCCCTAGTTTGCTGATTCTCTGTATTCCTTTGGTACATCTGAGAGGAACCAGGGCATAAAAATGGGCCAGTTTCCAGGAGGAAAAAGAAAATGTTGGGCATTACACTTTTGTAAATTATTTCCAGGCTACTATCTTTATTTTCAATTTGTTTTACTTCAGACACAGGGCAGAGGTGTTTCTGACTTCTCCCATGCTCTAACTTTGGACCCTTATCTGAAAAGAAAGTATTTTCTTAAAACAATGACATATTAAATAACAAAAGATTCAGAACAAATGGTAGGTTTGTTTATACAGGTGTACCTGTTCAAAAAAGGCGGGGGGAAGTGGAGGTTTTTAAACAAGGTTGCTTGTTTTGGTGGCATGTTTAGGCACTGCCCACATTCACCTGAGGTGGGAGCTTCGACTTATAATCATATATTAATTATTGAATTAATATATGTTCAGGGAGAGGCCTTTGGTGTGCTCTAATTCCTCTAAGATGGGTCTGACTGGGTTCAGGGGTTCAGTACCCACATGTGTAACAGATAAGACTTTACCCCCTCAACATTCAAGGGCAAGGCAACCTTTTCCAAAGCAAAATAAAGTCACTGTAGCTTGGTTTAAAATTTACAGTGAGTTAAGTCTGGGAAGAAGCCATCCTTTTGAGACATACAGAACCCTTTAAGGTTTTTATCCTGAACATCTGGTCTGAAGTGTTCATAAAATCTGGCCTGAAATGCCATCATGACCCTTACTTGCTATACTTTTTGTCTTTGGCTTTGGGATCCACTTGAAGATATGAGACTCCCTGTCAAGACTGGACACAGAAATCCTTGCCAAGTCTAGCTCTGGTCTCCGTGGTTACAGCTCGCAGCCATTCTCTCCACTCAGTTAATCATAAAAAACAGAGGCTATCTTTAGTCCATAATTAATCTCCTTGAGGCTTCCAGATACTGAAGTACTGGCTGGTCTCTACCTTCTGAAACTCACCTTCCTTGGCCTTTTTATTGTTATCTCCTGGTTTCTTTGGCTTTCCCTTCTCATTCTTTCTCTTAGGTTTCTCTTCCTCCTCTGTTACTTAAATGATTATGTTCCTTAGAGGTCCTGTTACTTAGCCTAATTTTCCCTTCACTTACAGTACTCTACTTCAACAGTCTAGTAGATGAACATGGTTTTGCCCAAATCCAACACTAATGACTAAATGTCTATCCCATCCTGACCTCCAGACACACAATCAAAATTTGGGGCAAGATCTTTAATGAACTCACATCAACCTACCTTCTGTCCTCCCTCCCCAAAGTCTCTCTAACACCTTCCAGTCCTCACTGACCTCCATAATCCTTATCCCCTGTGCCTTTGCACATGCTCTTCCCTACACTTGTGACGTCATTCCTCCAAACCTTCCATTTCACTTAATCCCCTGAAAATTTCCTACTTCTGCTTCAAAGGCCAGATTTCACTTCACCTTCCCTGAGAAATCTTCAGTTTGCATTTTTCCATATTTAGCTCAGGGAGCTTGTCTCTTTCTTGACATTGAGAATTCCTGTTTCACCTTAATGTCCTCAGTACCCAGCATAGTGCCTGGGACATAAAGTGAAACTCAGATCTTGGGTAGGGTGTGTGTGTGTATAATTAATAAATATATTAGCAAATACGAATAGCTATTTCATGATGACTTAACTACAAACCCCTCTAGAAGCAAGGCCTGGCATATCGTAGAAACTCAAGAGATGTTTCCTAAGTTGCGATTTCAAGAATTTTAAGTGTAGGTAATATAAATCATATGAGCTCAGTGGTCAATGGCATTCTTTTAGATTTTACTTTTTCTAGAAATAAAGACTGATCATTTCAGTCTTAGCAACAAAAAGCTGTTGTGAGATTGGTGTAAATCTCTTAAATTAAAATCAAGTTTGGGGGATCAATGAAAGAAATTTAAATTGTAGAAACTTAGGGAAGAAAGATAATATAGTAAGGATGTTATCTATATTTTCTTATTTAAATCATGCAAATACCTTATGAAGACTGTACTATAACCCCTATTTATCTGATGAAGAAACTGAAGGTCAAAAAGTAAACTAATTTCCCCAAAGGAAAAAGGGACTGGGTATGGCCCCAGAGCTTTCTCTTTTCCTCCCTGTGAAATGGGTGAATAAGCAGTCAGTGCCTGGTAAGTGCTCAGAAATCCTAGCCATTGTTATAGCAATGTTGGTAGTAGAAGCCCTCAACAGAAGGTATATTAATTCTTTCTTGGTTATAAAAATAACATAGACTTTTTATTAAAAATTTAGGTAATATCAAGGAGTAGAAAGAAAATAACTATGAGCACTAAGAATTCAAGCACCCAGAAATACCCACTACTACCAATTTGGTGAATGCCACCAGAAATGAAGCTCCACGTGGCAGGGATTTTTATCTGTTTTGTCAACTGCTGTATTCCAAGGGCCTGGAATCATGCCAGGGCCATATAGTAAGAGTTCAATAAATATTGCTAAATGAATGAATGGGCGAATAGCATTTGAGTTATTTTTTATACATGGATAAATACATGCGTGTACATGACTAGAATATATTAACAAAATTGAGTTTATATTCTACATAGAGTTTTTCATTCTATTTGTTTCATAAGGCTGTTTCCTTTTGTATGTAAAAACGTGGACAGATTCATGGAGGAATCTTCACTTTTTGGTGGATTCTTTAGTTTGGTGGACTCTGAGGGTGAGTCTAGGGTCCCTTGCAGCCTGAGATTCTGTAGACCATTATTATTTGTTCCCAGATAAGAAAGAGAGCAAAATAAAGTGAGGCTACATGATCTCTAGGACTCCCTTCCAGGATGTGGGGCTTATCTAATGAGATAGTCATTTATCCATGCTATTTCATGTTTTCTTTACAGATGCTCTTAATAGCATTGAGAATTCCATTTATAGAACAGCCTTCAAATTACGATCTGTGCAAACCATGTGTCAACGTAAGTAGAATAATCTGATCCTGATGTAAATTCACAAAGAAAATAAAAACTCATGTGAGTGACTGTGGGACTCCAGAAGGCTGGACCTGTGCATTTCCTCCACTTGTAACAGAGAAGATGGAGGGGGGAGGGGGCACCATATGTGTTCAACCTAAGGGTAGCTTCATTGACTGAAATAGAAAATGATTTTTGGATGCAGATTTTTTTTTCCAATTTGGTTTCTGAAAAAAAAAAAAAAAAAGGTTTCCTTTTCAGTATACCAATATTAACACAAAGCAAAATTGCAAAATAAGTTAGTTTAGAATCTGTACTTGTAGATTTAAGTTTAAAGTTTTTTAATTTCTTCTATCCCATAAGATTTTCATTTTCAAGTTGTACTTCTTATCTCTCTGAACATGCAAAAGTAGGTTCAGATGAATAATCCGGGGGCCATAAATTTTAAAACTACGTTGAGAATTCCCTGAGAACTGCTCTTTTGTGTTAAACTTATATCTAACTGAATGCTATGGTTTTCTTTTCCTATACTGTTATCTAAGCAAAATAAATATTGTAAAAACATTTATCCTGTAAAAATTCTCCAACATGAAATAAATTGGGTCCTTGCCGTGAAAAACAACAAGCATTCAGCATAAATAAAGTTATTGATTTCTAATAAATTCTGTGTTACATTAAAAAATCGCTGTATGTGAAGTGATTTATGGCATTATCATATCAGACCTAAAAGAAGCTGTGTTATATACATTACATTTGTCCGAAAGGTTGAACTTTTTTATATTTTGCTTTTTGCCTTATAAGTTATATAGGCCAGTGAATTTCAGATTGCGCTTCACAACGCGTGCGTGGGTATGCTGTAGAACCCCAAAGGGTTAGCGAGCTGGGGGAGGAAGGCCAGGCAAGCCAGGAAAACCCAAAGACCATCTCCTCAGCAAGAACAACTCTGTATTTGTCTATTTTCCACACTGCCTTTCTTTGACTTAAAGAAAGGGATTCTTGACTTAAAAAAACAAACTAAAATTAAAAAAACAAACACTGATGTAGACAAATAAACTCACTTCTAACTAGTATTTGCTATTCCAGGGATCAACAAAAGGCAGAACAGGCACACTAAAGATATACCTCAGTTATGCTATTTTCCTGGAGAATTTCTCCCATTAAAGAAAGTTAGCAGCAAGTGTTTATAAAAAACCTTCATCATCCCTACATGGGTACAAACAATGTAATTTGATATGTATCTTTTTATACTTTTTGTTATTCTTGGCATCAGAAACAGCAAATATAAATAAAACTCCCCGGGAAATATTCCTAAAACACAAAATTAGTTGAAAAATTCTACCAAAAAAAGATATCTAGATAAAAATTTGAAAGCGAAAGTCCCATACACAGAGATAAGCATGCTATGAGTTCCAGAGGGGGATCTGGGCAGCACGCTGTGTGGCTCTGTGGTGACATTACTGGGCAGCGGGATTACCTGTTCCTCTGCGATGCAGGCCCTCAGCAGAAGTCGCCACCGGCCGGCCGTGTGCAGCACCCAGGCCGAGGTGATAGGTGTTGCGATTAACGATAGAAGATTTGGCAGCCTGCAACCAGGTTTTTATTAGTCACATTCCAGAATCTAATCCTCACTTCTTTAGACTCTCCCCTTAAAAGCAGCACCAGAGAACAAACAAAAAATTTTATTATACTTGCTAGATTTCTTATCTGCGAGACTGATTTACGAAGTAGAGAAAAGCACGGGGTTTTATCATTTCACAGGCTGAAGCATTTTAAATGCCAGCAGCTCTTGGTACCACTGACATCCCATCTCTCAAATGATACAATGGGGTGTTTATTAATTTTGTCTGTCACCCTCCATCTGTAAGAAGCCATAGGGTTAGTCCTATTTCATTCTTCCTTATATTCATTGCCTTGTAAAATGTTTAGGAGGTGGTAAAAAATATACAGGAAATAAACCATTATTTTTTATAAGCAACTTTGGTTTTATTTAGTGCCTTCCTCAGATAATAATACTAATGGAACCAAGATCAAAAAAAAAAAATATATATATATATATATATATATATATATATATATATATATATATATTACTGAGGCAAGGGTGGGAACTAAAGTGTCTGATATTAAATTCAGCAACTGCTTGGCCCTGGCCCAGTAGCTCAGTTGGTTAGAGCCTCCACCCAATATGCCAAGTTGTAGGTTCAATCCTCAGTCAGGGCACATACAAGAATCAACCAACGAATGCATACATGGAACAATGAATCTCTCTCTCTTTCAAAATCAATAAATAAAATCATTTAAATTCAGCAATGGCTCTTGTATAAAGATCGCTGGTTTTTTAACTAAGACAATTGCATTTTGACACACAATAGTTGTTCTAAAGCTAGGCTGCAGACAGGAAAAACAATATTTGAACATGAAAAGCAAATTTGCTCAATCAACTTGAGGAATGTAAAAATGTTTTCCCCAACCTTTTACAGAGTGTTCTAAACTCCTTGGAAGGCTATTTTTCCAGATTCTCACTTTTCTCCTTTCAACTTCATTCTATAAAGCAACATCCTAGAGCTTATATTGGAAATAATGTTATAACTGTGCTTTACTAACAGATGCACATTTCCAGAATCAAATTGGCTGTCAGAATAGTAATGCACAAGAGATATGTATTCCAAATAGTGGTCATATCATATCTAATTTCCTCTAAAGGAAATGGCTACAAAAATTGTTAATTAAACACTCAGCGACATTTGCTTTATTTGAAGCCTTTTGTTTCCATCAGAAAATCAGACTCAACTCTCCATTTGCTTTCTACAGTGGACTTGATTGACAGTTCTCAGATTCAGCACATCCTACTCCATCAAAGTTTCTGGGAAGCAAGAGAGAAGCCCCTCTCCGTGCAGCATCTTTTTCAGGCCCTCCAGGAGCTGTTTCAGAGAGTCAGGGAAAAGCCAGGGCAAGTGCATCCCAGAGCTGCGGAACTTACTCTGAGCCTTCTCACAGCGATGTATGACAGGTGAGGGTGTAAAGGTCACGCTGTGACCTCAAGGGCAGTGTTGGTTGCCACTGGTCTTTGACCATTTGGGGTTGTCTAATGTTTGCTTGTGGTTTGATATATAAGATGGCTTCTTTGTTTTCCACACATGCACTACTCATTCAGAAGGGGAACAAAGAAGACGTATTTATCAGCTTTACTAACATCAGTGATCCATGGATTGCAAAAAGGGGAAACAATTCCACATTACTTTTCCCTCAAACAAACTGGCTTCCACTCTAGAGACCATACACACCCTCTGCTATGGCAATTATACATCTATGCATGCAAAAATGTGCACTTTTCTCTTGAGCCCCTCGTGGCTTATTTCCTTGCTTATTTCTTAGTAACCAATTATTAGTTTTTGGTTTGTTTTGTTTTGTTTCTTAAGTGTAGGAAGGTTGAATAACCTGTGTATGGTTGGCTAACTTGTTATCTTAGTCTTTCGGGGCTACTACAACAAAAATACCAAAGTCTAGGTGGCTTAAGCAACAAGCATTTATTTCTCAGTTCTGGAGGCTGGGAAGTCCTAGGTCAAGGTGCCCGCCAGTGTCTGGTGAGGACCTGCTTCCTGGTTCATAGAGGACCATCTACTCCCTGTGTCCTCACATGGCAAAAGGGTCAAGGGGGTGCCTTGAAGTTTCCTTTGTAAGATCACTAATCCAACTCTGTCCTTGTGATCTAATCATCTCCCAAAGCCCCACCCCCAAATTCCATCCTATTGGGTGTTAGGACTTCAGCAAATGAAGGGGGGGGGAGGCATAAACATTCAGTTCATTGTACCTATAAACCAGTTTAGGCCAAGTCAAAGGCTTGATTCTGTGCACCCTGGAGTCAGTGGTGCGTGTGTGTGTGTGCATTTCGCTGTCACTTTGTTCTCTCACTTCATTCTGTTTACCTTATGTGGTCTTGACCCAGCAAGCTCAACCTTTGGCATGGACTTTTACAAATTCACAGTGACTATAATACACTTGGAAAGTGCAGAAAAGAGTGAAGAGGAAGGAATATCACCCAAAAGCCTACCTCGCAGAAGCAAGCACAGGTTAACCATCTGGCAAATTCCTTACAGGGTTTCCTTTTTGAGTTATTTATTTTTTAATTGCATAAATAGCATATAAACATGTTCCCAAGTTATTTTTTCATGATTGCAGCCTCCTTAAACATGAAGCTTTTGACTCATTTCTGATATGGGTGCCTGCCCCTAATAATCCTCTTGGTTTTAATACATTGTTTTGTAGGTGTGAAACCTGCACAGCCAGTAGGCAAAGGATGATTAGACTCTAAGGAGGGCCTGTGAACTGGTGGATTCTTTTATATATAAATGTTTGCTCCTTCTGCCTGCCTTTTGGTCCTTATGTCTGTTGTTTGGTTTTCAGACATGTGAGTCCTAAGGAAGTGAGACTACCTGCTCAGTGAAGACAGGGCAGACCTGTATCCCCAGTGCCTAGCACAGTGCTAAGCAGAGAGAAGAACCCAGTAAACATTAGCTGAGCATATGAATGAACGAATAAATGAATGATGAAATATCTTAATTCAAATGTTAGTCTTGTCAAATTCTAGATATAGGAAAACAGACCATGAAAAGCTTGAACCTGTAACACCATGTAGGAAATGTCCATGCATAGTTATGTTTTTTATAAACCACTTCACCAAGAATAACCCCGCCTTTCCCTTTCTTGCCTGTGTTTTATTGCCATGCAGCACGGGAACTGGCTTCCTCAGGCTTGCGCCTACAGCCGCTGCCCTGATTGCCCTCTCAGGGGACAGCCCGCTTACAAAATACAGAGGTAGGACCCGCGCGAGTTTTGAGTGTCTGAAATGCAACAGCCTCCAAATTGCCAACACATTATCTTTCTTACCCATTCGTACATCCCGGCCAAGTGGCTCTTGTTCAGCACTACTGAACCCGACTTGGAAGATTTCAAGATGCTGGCCTGTGCTTTCTACATATTCATGACTTGGTTGTCCTTGGTATTAATTCGTGTAGGGATTATTCAGACACCAGCGGCTATTAGTCCTCTGAAGGCTGGGACTTTCCTCGCATTGCTGTTTACCAGCCTTCTGGTCTTCCTCCTCCATGTGCTGAATCATCAAAGGGTTGAAATGTGAATTGGGTTTTCAGTAGTTATCATATTATCTACTTTGGGAAGCCCTCAAAGAAGAAAGCAAAGAGTCAAGAAAAGAACTGTCCATGTTTTCCCCTCCATACCCACAAATACACTGTTTAGAATTCAAAGCACACAGTCTTCGAAGATACATTGCAAGAATTTAATTTAAAGATTTATTTCCTTATGTGTCTAGCTCTTTTTCAGCTCTATGCAGAAAATAACAAGGGAGGTTATGATTCTGGGGCACGCATGACCCGAAGGGTTTTGAGAAACCTACTAACAGATCTACAGCAGGTAAACCTCTAATACTTAAGAATTCTAAATTTGTTCCAGCTAGTAGCCACATTTGTTATTAAAGAATCTGATTTCACAGTGTCAATTCAACCTTAATATAATTCTCCATACAACTCTTCCACTCTATAGCCACTGCTATTATCTGAGTATAGGCCTCATCTATTGCAGTCACTTCCTAACTGGTTTCCCCAACTCAAGCCTCTCTCTCCAACTCTACCTCCACACTGCAGTCAGTGACTTTTCCAAAATGCACGTGTCACCCTCATGCCTAAAATTCTTCAATGACCATTCATGTCCATAAAACAAAGCCTAAATTCCTTAGCATCATAAGCAAAGCTTTCATGATTTGAATCAACCCTTCTCTTTTCAAAAAGAGGTAAAATAATGATTCTCACACAAATATAAAGTAAACATGTGTCCAAAAAATTATTTAACTTATTAATTAAGAGGAGGCACCAGTATAATATTACAGCTAGTTGAAAGAAATAACCAAAAAACAGACACACTGAGAGATTAGGAATATTGAAATGAACTTGAAGGCGATACAAGACTGGCTTTAGGGGGAAGGTTGTTTTTCACGCAGGACAGAATTTATTTGCATGTCTATAGATAAGAATTATTTGCACTTACATCAGTTTTCTACAGTTAACTTTAATCTCCACAGACTTGTAAAATAGAGTAGACAAAGACAATGATACATATCTCTATAGGTTCAGATAATCCCCATTAAAAAGATAACTAGTGGTTACTTTTGTTTATTCCATAGTGTTTAATTTTTCCTTACACTCTTTACAACCTTTCCACTCCTGCATTTTAAAATCCTTACTGGGCCACCATGCACCAAGTTCTCCATGTCTGACTTACACAGTTCCATCTGTCTGCAACACCACTGCTATCCTTTCATTTGACAAATACTGTCCATCTTTCAAGATCATTCAAATATTAGTCATCTCCCCACTACAAGCTTCTATAACTCCCTGTGTATAACTTTGTTATACTACTTGTCAAGTTTTTGTTGTGATTATTACCTAGACTTAGGTTTTCACCACTAGACTTCTTCTCAAGAGCAAAGATTATATCTCATTCATGTTTATTTCTCCAGTGGTTGGAAAAGTGCCTGGTATTAAGGCCTTCAACTAATGCTTAATGAAAGCATAAAGAAAATGCAATGCAGAATGCCCAAATAGTTAAGGTTTCCATGATTTCCTGTGCTTTAAGAAGTGCAAATTTAATTGTTGTTATCTTTGCTAGACAAGGGAATTTAACTTCCTTAAAGAAAATATGTTACTTAAATGTTAAAATTATGTAAAATGTTGTAACCAAGCAAGAATTTCTGCAAATAGAGTAAGCAGAGTCTGGATTGTCTTATGTGTAAGTGAATGCCACCCCATGGTACCTTTTACCCATTTAGAGGATGTCCCAGGTCCTATGAAATCCCCACACTACGTTTTTTGCCCAGGTGAAGCCATAGTAACTTTCTGTCATTTTTCTCCTGGGTCTAGGTTGTAGGGGAGGGGAAAAATAATATTTTGCTCTACTCATCTTAGGTTCTCTGGCTGAGACCTTGTAAATTAGACTGACAAAAAGACAGTTTAACAAGAGAAAAACAAGTTTATTAACATGGACATGGTGCATCACACAAGAACGCCCAGTGATGAGTAACTCAAAGAGGTGGTTAGAACTCAGGCTTTCATACCACCTTACGCTAAACAAAAAAACCCACAAGAACAAAACAAAAGAGGTTTTGAGCTTCTGAGTAGGGGAAGAAAGTTATGAGAAGGTGACCAGGAAAAGTGTGAACAAGGGTTGTTTAGTAAAGTTTGTTATTCAGGTTTAAGTCTATTCCTTCTCCACTAATATGTGTTGTTAAGGGTTATTCTCTTCCTGGTAGGGAGAAGAAAACACCTATGACACATCAAAATTTCCTTTATAAATGTACATTTTCTTCACAAAAGGAAAACGTGTGCCCTATTTTTAGAGCTTTTCCTGCATCTACTAGTTCTCAATGGCCTTTAGCTCAAATAATGCATATGCCAAAGAGGCATATTTTGGGGTGACATATTCTGCTACCCTTCAGGACCATGGATTCTGAACTGGGGATAGTCATGATGGGGGTTGGGAGTGAGTATGGAAGAAGGTTATCAAACTCTAGGACAGAGAGTATAGTTTGGAAAAACCTATCCAAAATTACCTCTGCTTTGCTTTGGTCTTAGTATTACTATTTTATGTTCTTATTGATCATAATAATTAGTTTAATTTATTCTGGAAATTCTGAACAATGTTTAAGATGTTCATATTTCTTAAAAGAGTAATCTTTTTAAATAAATTAATAAGGTTAAAACATCAGGCTTAGTTATTTCAAAGCTGTTCTGATTGTTGTGGCAGTACATGGATCTCATTGCCAGGTTTCTGCTGATTCCCAGTCATGTCTCAGGGAACTACTGCTTCAACCATCCCCATATCTCAGGACTCAAGCTGGTGGAGAGCCAGAGAGAGTGGGAAAATCTGTCCATTCATTACACAATCAGACTTCTAAGACTGTGCAGGTGGATGTGATGGAAGAAGATGGACTGAGGGGCATTTCCCTTCTCCTGTAGAAATCCTGTGCTTGCCTCCTGACCACTACAGCTGGGCCCAAGCTAACACCCCCTCCAACAGGCCATAAAAATCTGCCCTTGTTTCAGGCTCAACTGAGGTCAATGAGCTGCTGAAATGGCAGCTCCCTGCAGAGCTCTGTCTCCCCCCAACACATTATTATGCTCCTGAGAAAGCTGTAAGAAAGGCAGAAATTTGCATAGCAAATTATCATCCCATTGACTTCCATTAAGAACTCAGAGATGGAGTCCCATATAAAATCCCAAGTCCCACTCTGCGATTCAAACCCTTCCCCCAAGAATTCTAATTATCATTTCAAGTGGTGTTCTGCCTGTGCCCTCATGTCATCTAGTCATGTTTAATTCTCCCACAGAACACCTGCAAGAAATTAGTCAAATGGGCAATTATTCCACAGAATCTTTGAGCATGAGCTTAAAACCAAAAATGTAGGTTAAAACCCACTACAGAAGTGAATTTTCCTTTGACTGGTGTCAGAATCACAGAGCTAGCCGGTCAGTCCCATCTGACACACTTCCCATATTTCACAAATTATGTTAGCCCCCTTTCCCAGGGCTCAAGAACAACATCTAAATAAGTGGTCACAGGCTGGGTAATGAGTTATTTTCACAGACAAAGGCTAAATAACATAGGGAGTAGTTGTTCATGTTCAGCTGGTGATGGGGTTATTATCAATTTAAAGTACAAGCCATCTTGTCACTATTACACAAATGTTTGTTGACTTCTGCCTGGCTAATCGTCAGCAAAGTGGTTCCAAGTGCCTCTTTTCTGATTAGAAGAATGTTTATTCGAGTTGATGGACTCGGCAGGGGGGTCTTTGAAATTACTTCTGAGTTTGCAGGCAATGCCTGCTGACAGCAGTGCTGTAGAAGATGTCAGCCACAAAAGTAGGACCCACGACCATATGGGCTAAATGGAGGTGACAGGTAAATGTAAATATGCATATAGATAATGTCAGATCCAAGTCCCTGGCCAGCTTGGCAGTCACGAGGGGTTCTTAATCCCTTAGCTAAACTCCTTATGGTGAATGTGATTGGAAGATAGAAACCACTGAGTGGGTGTAGACCGAGCAATTGGAATACACATAAGATTGGAGTGTGACAAAGCTTTGTGCGAACCCCTCAACAGAGAAAGTAGTCTTGGAGAGAGATCTCTCAATTCTGTAGCTATAACTCACTTTATTTAACCTTGAGCAAAATATCAAACCTCAATCATGCCTTGCTTTAAACAAAGATAATGATTACTGCCCTTCCCCAAAATTGGCATTGTTAAAATAAGATATCAGAGTGTTTGAAAAGGTTAGTCTTAAAACGACTCTGAACTTTAATACAATATTGTTATATATAATTCATAGGTAAATAAGGGCAAAAAAGGGCTAAAATAATTTGACTGGGATCATAAGAAACAATGGAAACTGTCCCGCCCTTGTATTGCCTCAATTGCCAGGCTTTTTCTCCCCCCACCCCTTCCTCCTCCCAGCCCACTTCTTCCCACTTGTACACCTATTGGCTCTACTCACACATTGCACAAACCCCATATGTTTCTTGTTTGCTTGGACTGAGACAGTTCTCCAATCTCAGACACCCAATTCTTGTGATTCCATGGCCGTGAGCACCACGGGTCAGGCATACTGATGTCAGTGCCCACAGCTTTCTCCATTTTCTAACAGGTTCTTACCTCTTGTAGATCCCAAGTGTCGTTGGTGAGAGTCGTGCTCTGTGTTCTGTGGAAAGTGCTACACGCAGCTGCTTCCAAGGGGTGAGTGCCATGCAGACGTCCCAGGGAGTTGGGGGTACTTGCTGACTGATTTAAAAAGCAGAACTATTACTCCACACAGCACCCCAGACAACCTGAGGAGATAGACTTGCCTTTGACTTTTCATGCAACGGACTTTTTCAGCAGAGCTCACAGAAACAGAGCTAGAAAAGAAGAGGAAAATGTATTTTTTTCTGTAGAGTCCAAAGGCCTTCCTAGAAACACATCAAAGTGTGCCGTTGTTTTTCAGGTGTTGAGCCCAGCAATCAAAGAAGAGAAATTCCTCTCTTGGTTACAGTCGGAGCCTCCCATCCTCCTGTGGCTCCCGACCTGCTACCGATTGTCAGCCACTGAAATGGTCACCCACCCTGTTCGGTGTAGAATATGCAGGAACTTCCCACTCACGGGACTGAGGTACAGTCATTCTCAGTATCACACGACAGTCATTCTCCAAATGGGCCTAGAGTTGTAGCCGGGTCTCTTCAGATTCTTTCTGCAGTCCTCCTCATGTATCTGAAACCCCGATGATTTGGGGGGGTTCAATGATTTCCAGCATGAGGGATCCTGGTTGATGGTATGTATTTTATCTTCTATAATTAATGGAATATTAAATTCTTCCATTGACATATACTCTGACCAGCAGACATTTTTATTCTTCTAAAGCAGGGGTGGGGAACGTCTGGCCCACCGACATTCATTTGGTCTGCCCTGCCAAGGCAACTGCAGATGGGACTCGAAATTCAATAAATCTAGGAGTTTTTCTCATAGCTAATTTTTAAGTTGATAATTTTGTATGGCCAGTGAATGATGTTGTAAATATCCAAATGGCCCTTGGCAGGAAAGGTTCCCCACCCATGCTCTAAAGGAAAACATTTTTGTATTTTGTTACCAAAAAAAAAAAAACCATTTTAAATACGTTGGAGCAGTCCATAATATAAACAATAATAATAGTTTGCCTTTAGTAAGTGTTAAATAACTGTTACGTTGTGTGGTTCATATGGATTATTTCATTTACAACCTGTTATAATTCTGTAAAAGGTGCTATTATTATCCCTGGTTTGCAGAGAAGCTAAATAAGTTGCTTAGGTTCACAGGGTTAGCAAGTGGCTGAGGCCGGCAGTCTGAATCCAGAATCCTTGCTTTGCAATCATGATGTTATGCTGCCTCCCTGTGCTGGCAACTGAGAATACTCCTTGGTCTCACTCCAGATCTCTCTGCCTCTAGGAAAGGGCATATTTGAAAGCTAGGTTTGGAGGTAGGAGAGTCAGATCTTTGAGATTGACAGCCAAAATCCCATCTTAGGGAAAGGATGTTATAGGTCTCCCATAAATAAAACAATAAGGAAGTGAAATTAGAGTTATTATTAAAGACTTGGGGAGGAGAGAAAGAAACCAACAGGTCTAGGCCAGGCACAGGGGGACACAATTATCATGATGAGTGAGTGAACACAGGTGTAGGGCCTAGAGATGTGGAAGGACTGAAAGCTGGAGCAACCAGGTAGCTATGGGAGCAGAGAAATAATTTTTCTTCTTACTCTGCTGGACTAATAATCAAATTAACATGAGACAGAGTAACAGGAAAAAAATGACCACATTTATTGCATATGTAATTATGGGGATTCCATAAGAATATGAGACCCAAAGATACATTGGGCAGCTGAGGCTTATAGGCCATTCTGGACCAAGGAGAGGGAGGCAGGGGCCTGAGATCTCCAGGGGAAAGTGGGCAATTCACAGGCAGATGAGAAAGGGCAAACATGTGGAAAACAAATGCTTGGCCACCCAGAAACAATGGGCCACACAGGGGAATCTAACAACAGATTTGCTTAGATCCTCCCTGTGTGCCACACTTAATTCATATATGCTAAGGTGGCTATGCTAAGGTTCCTTTAGTCAGATAAAGGGGAGCAAAACGCACAACAAACCCTCTTCTGGAGTTTTCATTGTTTTCAGCTCAAAAGAACCTGGATGCCCAGTTGGCACATTGCAGGGAGACTCTATCTGGACCCCTAATAGCTAAAAACAAGTCAAAGGAGTGGGTACCCAGAGAGGCAGGAGAAGGGAGGGTTCAGTGGAACCTGCTCACTCTGTTTCTCTTCTCCTCTGTGCTTCCAGGTTTTAACCAGCCCCAGACATGCTTCCCACAGATATAAAGCAAGTCTACTGGGCTCGCTAAAAAAACTGGAAATCAGGTTTTAATTTTGCTGAGAAAATAAATTGGGTTTGAAAAGAATTCTGAGGACACAGTGAAACTTCACTCATGAAAAACTCTGCAAATAACTGAACTTTAAACAATAAAACATATAAATGAACGAGACTGTTGAAAACCAAGCAAACCAAGCCAAAGAAATCTCCATACCACAATGAAAAATAAGCTCTTTTTATATTGGACAGTGGTGGAACATGAATATTATTGACCATGTTATATGTATATTATAATCATTTAGCCAATAAACAAGTATGAATTAAGCAGTTAGTACATGTCCCCCGCTGGGCCAGGTATAGAATTTACTTTGTAATTATATAAAGCACAACTTTGATATTGAAATAATTTTTTTCAAAATCATTATGTGTAACATAGCAGGTATTATTATTATTCCTATTTTATAAAAAAGTTTTAAAGAGTTTGAATGACTTGCTCAGGTCACTCAAAAAATAGCAGCGGCAGAAGGCAAGCAGGGCCACACTTTAAGTTTTAGATTATGTCTCTATCTATTCACAAGGAGGTTAATCTTCCTCTTAGGAGTGCCTCCATGTGAACCATCTTCCCTCCTAGACATCCAAGGCCATGTATGAGAGAGCTGGGTGATCTGGGCAAGGCCTATAAGCTCTCTGGGCCTCAGTTTCTTTGTAAGTAAAGCAAGGAGGGGTGGGTCAAATGATGTCATAAGCCTCTTTCAGCTATCACCTTCTGACTCTATTAGAAACTGCTGGAACGTATTACAATCCTGACCTTAATCCTGTGGTTTTTGGCTCTCATAAACTCTAGCAATAGCCTCAAGGCTTTGCGTTTTAGTAAGCTTAATAAAGCCATTTTAGAGAAGTGTCTTCAGATCGGGAGGTAGCAGGAAGAGGGCAAAGACTTGGCCTTAAGAGAAAGTACAAAGACTAAAATTGCTCCTAAGCCAACTGTTAAATTTTAGTAGGACATGTCACCTTTATGGTCTGTAATAGCCATTTAAGGTTGAGATGAGATTGGGGGGGAAAGTTCGTTCTCCTTTGGTAAAGGCATCAACAATGGACCAGCCTCATGGTGCACACTACACCCCTTCTCATAAACCTGCACATAGTTTCAGAGCCTCGAGGCACTAACACAACGTTAGGGTCAACATACTGTCCTCGACGAGTCAACTGCAACCGTATGTAATACTGGATAAAGCAGCCAGCCCGTACAAGTGACTTATCAAATAATCCTTATTAAAATACTTTATTATGTTCCACATTTCATGTAGAAAGTGAAAGTCTTCCCAATGATGCATGTTGAATAATTTTCAAAGCTTTGTAAAAGCTCTGCAAGGCTGATAGGGTGGGGTTTACTAGTCCCATCCTCCTGGGGAAGAAACTGTCACTCATTTAATTTCATTTGGCTAATGTTTATTGAAAACGCCCATGGACCAGGTACCCTCCAAAACAGGAGCTAACATTTCCACTTCAAGGCCACGAGAACTGGAGGTCTGTGAATTCAAACTCAGGCCTCCTGCCTTGGTGGTCTATTAGAGTGGTTAAAATAGCTGCTCTCCAGTCAGATGGTGTCCCTGGGCTCAGAGCTCACTCCTACAACTTGCCAAGTAGTTGAGTAACTGCAACTGCTTGAGCTCTCTCGGAATCAGTTTCCTCATCTGTAAAACGAGAATAATAATACCTGACCTGAAAGAACTTCCATGGGGACTGTGTCAACACATGTACACTGCCTGCTGTATGGTAAGCGCTCAAAAATGTTAGCTACTATTACAGACACTCAACACTGCTTATTAGTATCTCACCACGCGACTAGGGGTCGGGTACAGCAGTGAACAAGGGCAGTGAGGGTTGGTCTCATGGTACTTACGTTCTCCTGCTCTGCCTTGGAATGACTTTGGCCAGACTTTCAAGACCTTTCCTCCATCTGGGCCCAGGGGCGTTCCCAGTTTTCATTCCTCTGCTCTTCAGAGCAATCAGCAGGCCTGACGCATTTGATCTGCTCCAGACTCTTCTTCACTCCAGCCCTGTTACCTTACTTCTCTAATTTCTCTCCCGGATTTCCTCCACCTTAATCTTGAAAATTTTTAAGAGAAGGCAGAATTTAAACTTTATTAAAGTCTCCCAGTTTTTTTTAAGTGGGCAATGAAATTCGCCAAAATATTTGCACGCATTGTGCAGCTACGCAAAATGAGGCCGTAGCCGGAAGGGTCTGTCCTAAGGGGAGCAGCACACATTCCCCTGCATATGGCAGTATTTGGGCGGGGCTGGGGGGTGAATGAGACTTCTAGGCTATAGTTCCTTGGCTAAAACTATATGAATATAATGCCATATTATAAAAATACTATCAAAATATTTATTTGATTAAATAAATATATCAGAGTCAATTACCATCCATCCCCACAAAATCTGGGAGAAACTTTATACTCACTGGACAGCTCAGACATCTCCTGCACGTCTCTGCTCATTTTCCACCTATTATTTCCTTTGTTCGCCCACCAGTAGTGATGTCAGCCACGCTTCCATTTTAATTGGCAGATACCGCTGTCTGAAGTGCCTCAACTTTGACATCTGCCAGGTGTGTTTCTTATCTGGTCTTCACAACAAGTCCCACCAGAAGTTTCATCCTGTGGTTGAGCACTGTGTCCAGGTAACATCTACCCTGTTGTACCAAACTCCTCACGAATCGTATCAGCACAAACTACAGCAGTTTAAAAACTTTCCCTTCAATACAACCACAGAGTCTGCTCCTTTCATACATTAGAAATATTTAAGACTATCAAAGTGTCAAAGTGAACCTTAAGTATCTCTCAAAATAAATATGTTTTCTTTACACTGTAAATTTTAAAAAAAACCTTTTGGGGACAAGAAAAGGCCAGGGAGAGTCCAGTTTGAAGCCATCGATCCCAGACTGTGTGCAAGAGAACGTCTGAGGAGTAAGAGGGGTGAGGTGTTGGGAGTGGGTATGGATTAAAAGGAGAAGGCTCTGGCTTAGTCAAGATGATCAACAAGGCTTCTAGTTGCTAGTAGAGTTGGGGAGTTTTCCTTTTTAACATGTCTTTGAGCCCTAAACGTCAAGAATTTTTTCCTTTAGGAAAAAGGAGAGAGAAAGATAACTATCTCAGTTTTGAGTGGAAGATAATGAAAGTAAGATTTTTAAAGAAAATTTTAAATATTCAGCAGGAAAATTCAGATCTTCCTAAGAAGAGAGAGAAATGGGATAGTAAATTTTAAACAAAGAGCATTTAAATTTTTCTCAGAAAGAACACTCCCTTCTCATCAAGCAGTTGCTGTGAATCAGTTTCTCCTGACAGATGACGTCACCTTCAGAGACCACAATAGTGAATGAAGCATCTTGATTGGCCGGCTTTTCAGAGGACAGTTGTCTCTCGCTCTCCCCTTTAGCAAGAATGGTCCACAAAAGTCAAGTGCCTGGGTCTTGCCCAGTAATTCCCAATGGACATCGCTTTTCTAAACTTTTTAACCCAAATCCAGGGGTTCACTGGCCTGAGATCTTCCCGTTTCTAAAAGCCTGGGAGAAGCAGGGCTTATCAGTGTTAGACTGACTCCATGTGGTCACTTACACGTAAGATTTCAAGGGCTGAAAAAATCAAACAATTCGAACTATTCGTTGCATTCCTTCTTTGCTTTTTTTTTTTTGGCAGCGGTGCTTCATGTGGAGATGACAGGTGGACTTTAGGTGGTCTGTGCATTCACTGAAATTTTATACAGAATTAAATGTATGAGCATTTTTCTGGAGCTAAACCCACGGGTGGTCACCCAGTTCTCAAAGAAATCCCCAACCCAAAAAGCAACCGTGGGCGGAGTCCTCTCTCACCCCCTCCTAGCTTTAAAACGCCACGTTACTGAGCTGCTCTAAGGAAGGAGAGTTATTGTGGAAGTTGGGGAGTGCTGAATTTGGAAACATATGCTACATGTACACGTAGACACAGAGAACGTAAGGAAATTCAGGTAGTAAGAAAGGAAAATGATTTTTCTGAGGACATAAACATCAGTGAAAAAAATCCCTGAAACTTTCATGGCAGCCAGCCTGCCCAGACAAGGGAAGATGACTATGTTGAGTCTGATCTGACACCCTTTGTAATGTTGGCCATTCCAGCAGATGTCCTCAAGGGAGTACACAAAAGTCCTCCTCAGGACCCTCAGAAACAACCTTGTCCAAGGGCGCAGCCGGAGGAAAGAAGCTACGAGAGGGCAGTGGCTGCTGGAGCAGGTGGATCCAAAGGGCATGACTGACCACACACAGGCCAGGTGAGTGTCCGTGAGGGACGGTCCTGGGGAGTGGCAGCCCAGGGCCAGAGCAGCAGCTTTCATAATGCCGACTGATGACCCTAAGGAAGGCGGGAGGAAGGGGAGGGGGTAAGGTGCTTTTCCCTTCCAGAATGATCTTTCATTTTAAAGTAGAACAAAAGGCAAAAATACCTTCAAGTGGCCCATCTAATTATTTAGAGTTATTCCAACTAAAGGCATCTGACATGAAAGAGTTTTAATATTAGAGTATTTGAATAGCTTTGTTTTATAGACCTACTTTTTTTGTTGGTTTGTCTTTGAGAGCTTAATTCAGAATTAATACTTCATTTTTTTTTAAAAAGGGGGGGGGGACACACTCAGTATTCCATCATTCGCAGATGAATGCTTTTCACATTTTGGTGTTCCGAAACAGGAATTATGCTATAGATATAATGTTTCATTCTTCTTTTCACCTACATTAAATGAAGAACATTTCCCATGTCATTAGTTTCTAAAATGTCACTTTTAATGGCCTCACTCTCATCCTCATAAAGAAGTGCCATAAATCACATGCAATCCCTTATGTCATTGAAAATTTTAATTATTTTCAAATTTTGTCCCCCTAAATTCTGTTATCAACATCCCTATATGTGTATCTTCCCATACTTTTAACATTTTATTAAGATAAATTTACTCAAGTAAAATCTTGGGTCAACAGTTGTGAATTTTGTTAATCCTCAAAAATCAGAATGCCAAATAGTGCTCCAGGGGGTCATCCTGAAGCACATGGCACCACCACCAGTGTACGCCATTGCCCCTTACATACAGTCACCAACCCAAAGACGACTTTTCCTATGCCTTCATGACCTCAATTTTTGAAGTAGCCCCCTTCTTCATAATTTAAAATTTCAGAAGGCAAGAGGAAGACATAGTGTTTCCTACAGCTTATGATCATTAAACTTTTGGTTTCATAATTCTCTAATCTTTCTCAGACATCCACCAGTATATTTCTATCTCAATCCCAAACCCTATTTCTGTGGTTATTTTGTCACTTTAAATTTTGGTATAATTTAAATATATATTTATAGCTCTTTAAATGAATTCATAATAGCCATTAAACACACCAAAATATGCTCAACCTCACTAGCGGTTAGAAAAAAGTGAACAATGAGCGATCATTATTTTATCTAGCAGAATGGCAAACATTAAGGAATCACCACACCCAGTGCTGATGAATATGAAAGAAAATAGGTGCCCTTGAAATTTGGTAGAAGTATAAATGGCCACAGACTCTTCAGGAAATAATCTGGAAAATATTCATTTATTTATTCAATAAATATTTTGTGAACACTGTTCTAGGCACTTGGGATATATCAGTGAACAAAAGAGACAAAGATCTCTGCCTGCGTGGAGCTTTCGCTCTAGTGGGGGATCCAGACAATAAAAATAGTCACATACGTGAATGATATAATACATTGAAAGTAAAAGCAAAAACAGAGAGCCAGGTAAAAGAGCAAGACTTAGAGGAAAATCGGTAACAAATTTAAACAAGGACTGAGCCCTGTGATATTTCACATTACAAAGTTGGTGAGAAGAAAACCCAGCAAGGGATACTGAGAAAGTGATGAGTGAGGTAGGAGGAAACCAAGAAAGGGAGGTATCCTGAAAGGCCAGTAAGGGAAGTCTTCCAAGGAGCGGGGTCTACTGTGCCAAATGCTGCCCCTGGGTCAAGTGAGAATTGACCTTTGGATTTAGAAGGAAGGAAATCATTGATGGCCTCAAAAAGAGCATTGTAGGATGGTGGTAGTAGGAAAAATCAGACTAGAAGCAGTTTAAGAGAAAATGGGAGATAAGGGATTGAAGATACTACGTAATTTTTTTTCAGAACTTTTTTCTGTACGGGGAGCAAAGCGATAGTCTTAGGTTGTAGAGTGACTCAAGTTAAGAGATTGTTTTGTTATAATGGAAAAAATACAGCATGTTAGTATACTCAGGGAATTATTTTGTAGAGAGAAAACTTGATGATCTGGTGCAAGAGGGGAGAATTTTTGGAGCAATGCTGCTCAGCAGTCCAGAAGGGATAAAATCTAGTGCACATGTGGAGGGATTGACTTTAGAAGAGTGGTATCTACTCAGGATAAAAGTATACACAAGATTTGGCCCTTGGTCCACTTTTGGGACTCTGTCTTATAGGAATAAAAGCAACTCAACATAGTAAATAAAGATAACTATTGTAGCATTAGAAGGCAGGGTAATAAATCAGAAACAACCTCCTGGTTCACTGGTTGAAAAATGGTGGAACATATGTGATACAGACATACCACAGAACATGATGAATCTACTTAAGAACAAATTTTAGCACCTATTTATTATACTAAAGGGCATTCACCACCATACATTAAGAGAAAAAAATGCAATAAAAAAGTGGCAGAACAATGTGTATGGAATAATGCCATTTTTTGGTTTCCAAAACAAATTCAGTGTGCATTTTGATGTTTGTAAATATTTGTGTGAGTACAGAAGGTGGTGTTGAGCACCCCCAAGGTATTAAAAATGATCTCAGATGGGTAAGAATGGAGTCTGTCACTCACAAGATGTATGACAAAGAAGTTACAGGTTACCCTGCTTTTCTACCCCAAAATGCCCACCCCTTAAACAAATAATAAAATCTACTATAGAATAATTGCTTCTTTTCCTAACTCTTCACATCCTATAAAAAGAACCCCATTATGTCAAAAATTATTGTATATTTGTCTATTAGATGTGAAGTCTCTGTGAACAAGGAGTTCTCTGTTTTCTTTAAAAATCTTTTTTTAATCTGCAATAACTCAAGACGGTAAGAGGCTTTAAATAGTTTTTGAGTAAAGGAATGAGACTAAGTGGAATTATAGAAAATGGAACACGCCTGACCTTAAACTAGTCCGCTCTATTCTATGTTCTTTCTGATATGACGTAATAAGCACACAGCTGCTCTTAGAACCCCCAGTATCTGACCTGGACAAGATGACCTGGGGATTTCCTGTAGTCATCCCTGAATTTCTTTGCATTCTTATTTCTAGATTGTCAAGAAGTGGGGCGCATGGAATTTCCGTTCCTATGATTACCTAATTGACTATCAACTGAGTAGCTGGAAAAGAGCACAGGGAAAAAAAGTTGGGCTATTTTATTGTTATTGTTTAGATACTACATTTAATACATGGTTTAACATTTTCTAAGACTCTCCTCAATGTTATACCCGATAGCTAAAAATTATTACAACCTCTCATAAAACTCTCCTTTATAACAGGCTCTCCATCCAATACAATAGCTCTAAAGTACCAATGTATAGAAATCCAATTGGTCCAGTGGAAACAGCAGCCATGAAAGCCCCCAAACAAATACGTCCAAGGCCATCTCAGACCCAACAAGTGGGTGACGGCAGCCCACGTCATCAGGTGAGTCCCAGAGGGGAAGGAACCATTGTGGAGGCACAACTCACCTGGACCGTTTTGTGACGATGCAGTCAGGTTCTGTGAATCATTCCTTAGTTTGGGGAATGTGTTCAAGATGTTCATGTGATCAAGGAAATATCTAGGAACATATTTATAAAATAACCTTTTAACTTCAGTTACATATTTATTATAGAAAATTTGGAAAAGTGATAAAAGAGCAAAGACCAAAGTTAAAATTACAATCAATCCATAATATAACCATTGTTAATATTTTGGTATATTTTCTTCCCTAACATTTTTAATATAGTTTATATCATACTGCAAAATTTATTAATTATATAGTTCTTTAGCAATGAAAGTAATGTTGTGAGCATTTCCATTGCCATTACAGTTCTTCAAAAACATCTTAATGGTTGTATAATTTTTATTTAAATGGACTTAACATTATTGAACCCTTTCTCTGTTGTTAGATACTTGGGTTATTTTTTATTTTTTGCTATATTTTAAATTTTTACTATTGAAATTCTCATACATTATTCTTTGTACATGGTTGCCTAATTATCTCATTAGAATGTTTCTTAAAGTGGAATCATTAAATGAGAATGGGAACGTTTTTAAAACTCTTCTTATTATAAAATTGATGTTTGGAAAGGATATGCCAAATTACATTCCTGGGGAATTCAAATAACTATCGTTTGGTTTTTGCTAATATTAACTATTACCATATTTTAAAATTTCTTAATTTTATGAAATGAAACTTCTTTTTCCCACGTGGTTTAGAGGGCAATTGTTTTTTGTCTTCTCTCCATGTCCTCTGCCAATTTTTACTGATGCATCAGTTTGATTTATTAATGTATTTGAACTTTAAAAATTTTAAGATTAAGTATGGGAAGCCTGTCTTCATAATTATTTTTTTGTCTCATTTATAACATAACTTGTTATTTAGGTGCCTATTTTCAATTCTTATGAAAATACTATCAATCTTTTCCTTTCTTTTAATGGAAAAATTTTTCCATTAAGAAATTAAATGACTCTTTAGCTATATTTGCTTTAACATGGTTTAATTATTTTCAACATTTAATGTTTAAATCTACCTTTTATATTGATGCATGATAGAAAGCCAAGGTATTCCTCCTACCTCTACTTTTTACTAAAAGAGCCAATTTTCTCTACCCTTAATTAAATCATTTTCATTTTTTTGCTTCTGCGTAGTGGTTCTTTTAGTATATAATAAAATGTTCACCATTTTAGAATGTCTTTTATTGCTATCTGTTTGTTCAGTTGCATTTAATTTCATTTTTACCTATGAATATTACTTGAATTTTCCTAGCTTTGTGATACCATTAACATATTAGAGAACAAATTTTCTCTTTATTATTTTTCCTATTCAAACTGCATATCTTTGTGATCTTTCACACCATCAATTTAGCTCATATGGGATTATTTACAAAGTAACCCAATGCTGACAGTTTCTTTTTTGTTTGTTTTATTCCTATTGAGATAGAATTGATATATAACATTATATTAGTTTCAGGTGTACAACATAATTCGATATGTGTATATATTGCAAAATGCTCACCATAATGTCGTTAACATCCATCACCATCCATAGTTACAATTCTTTTTCTTGCTATGAGAGATTTTAAGATCTGCTTTCTTAGCAACTTTCAAATGTGCAATACAGTATCACTATAGTCCCCATGCTGTACATTACACCCCGGGACTTAAATGGGAGTGTGTGCCTTTCGACCACCTTCACACATTTCACCTCCCACCCCCGCCTCACATCTCTGACAGCCACCAATCTAATTTGTTTTTTTTATTTCACATATAAATGAGATCGTGCACTATTTGTCTTTCTCTGTTTGAATTAGTCCACTTAATTTAATGCCCTCAAAGCCTACTCATGTTGTTGCAAATGGTAAGCTTTCCTTCTTTTTCATGGCTGAATAATATTCCATTATAAATGTATATTGCATTTTCTTTGTCCATTCATCAACTGATGGACACTTAGGTCGCTTCCATGTGTTGGCTGTTATAATAATGCTGCAATGAACACAGGGGTGAATATATATTTTCAAGTTATTGTCTTTGTTCTCAGAAATGGGAATGCTGAATCATATGATAGTTTGAGTTTTAATTTTTTGAGGAACCTCCATACTGTTTTCCATAGTGGCCGCACCAATTTACATTCCCGCCAACAGTGCACAAGGGCTCCCTTCTGTCCACATCCTTGCTAACATTAGTTATTTTCTGTATTTTTTATAATCGCCATTCTAGCAGATGTGAGGTGATAGTTCACTGTGGCTTTGATTTGCATTGCCCTGATGATTAGTGATGTTGAGCATCTTTTCATGTACCTGTTGGCCATCTGTATGTTTTCTCTGGAAAAGTGTCTATTCAGATTTTTTGCTCATTTTTTAAGTCAGGTTATTTAGGTTTTTTGCCTTCATTTTTCACAGGGTGTCCCAAAAAAATGAATATACATTTTAAGAGCTGATAGCTCAATTTTGAAAATGAAATGTATCTTTTCCCACCTTATACCCTTTTATGCTTTTTAAAAATTTTATTTTTATTGTTGGAAGTATGTTTTAATAAACACTGCCTTTATAATTATGCAAAGTGTGTGTATACATTTTTGAAGACACCTTATACATATGCATGTATTTATATATGTGGGATATATGTATATATATATATATATATATATATATGACATATATACATATGTTTTCCCCAATGAACTCTCAAAACTTTGTACTAATTCAAAGTGCTTCCTTTGTTCTCAGTGGCCCCCTGGCATCTAGGGCATGCTGGGTTCTGTCAGTATTCTAAGAAAACTCACTTCCTATCATTTTATGTTTCTCACTAAGGGCACCCTGCGTATCTTATGTTTGTAGTTGCCATTGTGAATAAAGACCTTTCCCATTTGTGTCTTTTTCTTAATTATTGGTAATGGTATATTGAAAAGTTATAGCTTTTTGAATAGTTATCTTTTAAAGAGGAATCTTTCTGAACGCTCTTAATAATTTCAAATATTGGTTTAGTTTGAATCTCTTGCTTCTAAGTAGAAAATTAACTGGTCTGGGGGAAAAAAGATGTTTTGGTCTCTTTCTTCAAAATACTTATGCCTCTTGTTTCTGTTTCATGTCTTCATTCCTGAAAGACTCCAGATCTTTGATAATAATATGAATAATGCAAGAGATGATGGGCAGTTTGTTTTATCTTAAATGGGATTAGATTTAATGGGGGCAATTCCCTAGTGTTTCTCCATAAAATATTATGCTATTAGTTGTTGGTCTGAGATTCTTTTCAATGGGGAGAAAGTCATTGTCTTTTCCTGTTTTTTTAAACTGTTTTGGTATGCAATCATAAGTCGTTGAATTTATTTATTTTAAATCCCTTTTTAGCATCAATTGAAATTATCCCATGTTTCCCCTCATTGGAAGTATTGCATTAGCAAATAGAGTCCCTGATAGTAAATGTCCCTTGTTTTGCTGGAACTAAAAGCTATATTTGCTTGGAGTCGATTATGCTTTAAATCCACTTTAAATCTGATTGGCTCTTTTTTTCTTTTCTTTTTTTTTAGAATTGCAACATACGAGTTTGAATAGTCTCTCTCTCTTTCTCAATGCTATCTTTGTCAGTTTTGAGCATTTGTGTTTTGGTGGTTATATTAAGCAACTAGTCATTTTTTATCTTCCTTTTTGTCTTTAAAACAATTATATAAGTACTATTTATTTAACAATTGCCAGAATTCAAGAGTAAAACCTTAGGACACTGGGCCCTTTATTACATTTAAATAAATGTTTCTATTTCTTTAAGCTTAATAGTCTCTTCATGCTTTCTTCAGTTAATTTAATAATTTAATTTTCTTGAGAAAATTATCTACGATATTTTCCAAAAAATTTAAAACTTATTATTTATTTTTCAAAGCTTCTACTTAATTCAACTCAAATATGCTCAACTTTTGCTCCTAAAGAACAAAGTAACATTTGTACCAGAAGAATCCAACCAAATATCCGTTAAGAAAATCTGTAATATTCTCAGAATACATAACTATCTGCCAATTTTGGCCATTTAGTAGAATCAATTGTATAGCTTTTCCCAGAGAGTGGAGTAGATCGAGTTACCTGATGTTTGCAAGGATAAAGAACATTATAAGTGTTTTGTTCAGAGAAGAATTGTGAATTAGTGGCAACAGCAGCACACAAGCTTAATTATAGTACAATTTGTATTGCTCACCTGTGGCATGTTTAAAAGACTCAGTAGTGACACCCTTAAGGAAACACAAAACCTATCCTCATTTACATGTAACTGAGCAGCTTGAATTTCCTCTTATCTGCTGCCCCCCAAAAGTGGGAGATTCTAACCCCAGCAACACATGCCACCTTTGATAGGCAACCACTGAACGGTATTGTTCACTGCCTCAGTGGTCAAAGTTTAGCTTTGAGGGGACGGTTCCTAGGTCTACATCCAAAAGGTAAACTGCATTCAACTTTGATTTCTTTAAGTTAGTCCAGTGTCCATAGATAGGAAGACTCTGCCCAAAACTTCCGAATATAACTTACAGGCAAAACATTCCTCTGTCCACAGGGCCTTAAATTGGTAATGCAATATCATAGGACTTGATCTTATTAAAAAGTGTGGGGGGGGGGAGGTTAGTTCATCCATACATGAGAAAAATGTTCAGGAATTTTCGAAGGGAAGAGATCAGAGAGGGAGGTGAAAGAAAAATAAGCTGAAGGTGGACTCAAAAAAATCCCAATGAAATTTTTTCATCAAAGGGATTAGAAATGCTTCTTGGTTGGTGGTTGTTTTAAGTGTATGTTCTACCAATACTTTATCATGTTTTCTCTCCGTTGCTTACCTGTCCTCCCACGTGTACCTGCCTTTCCCTCGGTCACTGTAATCAGTAGAGTCTGAGCCTAAGGCAGGTCCTCAAAATGTGACCGCCTGTAATGCTTTTCAGCCATAAGGAGAGCTGGCTCCCGCCTTGGGGTCGCTCTGGGTAGACGTGTGCGTGGAGGGTAGGTCTCGTGGCCACCCAGTAAGGCACTGTGGCCTGTGCAGCTGCCTGTGGGACGGTCCTTCGGGTCTGTGTGGCTTTCGCCCCAGCTCACGCCATGGAGCCCCTCAGACACCCCCTGCCCGCCTGGCCTCGCCTCTCCCTGGGGCGCTGCGGAGCCGGAATTAGGGGGTTTCGCGGGTGCGGACAGAGGGAAGCTGCCCCACTTCCTGCTGCAAAGAAAAGGAAGGAAAGCGGGCTTCACCAAGCAGAACGTTTTTTCACTTTAACGTGGGTTTGTTCTGAGGGAAGAAATGAAAAAGAGGTTTTGCTTTTTGGTTTTCCTCCTTTATTTTACTTTCCTTTGACTCCCTCACACCTCTTTTTCTTTATTAAAATTGCTGCAGCCTGTCTTTCTTTGATTTAAAAAAAAATCAAATCTTTAATAATATAAATAAGACCTGAATCAGTTTGTCTTATAAAAAGTTAAAATATTACAGGTAAAGGTAAAGTCCTTCTCAGCCCTAATTCCCAACCCAGGTCTGGCCCCTAGTTCCCCAGAAGTAATCTGTTTGAGGTATACCTTTGCAGATGTTATTCTATGCATTTTAAAATGTGCATACATGACTAAGTATTTGCAGAATGTACACTTTGAAAAAACCAAGAAGCGTTTCTAATCCGTTTCCTGGAAAATTTCATTGGGAGAAAGCCATGGAGTGTAGCCTCAGTTGCCTATAAATGTAGAGTAATGAAATCCAATCTCTCATCCAGATGTGTGGGAGCCCAAGGCTGGCACATGGTGCCCCAGGAGCCTGAGCCAGGCTGGGCGAGGTCAGGACTTGCACTTGGGTTGCAGAGACAAGGTTGTGTGGGAAAATTCTAAACGAGAGCTGAGCAGACCATTATTAACTCAAAGAGACTTGGTGAATTTAAAGAGAAGTGGTGACTCTAAGTACACACCCAAGTAGGTATCAGTGGACACACAAGAAAGTTCAAGTAGACATGGAAAATAGAAGTGAAAGGTTTCTTGAGCCAAGAGAAAAAAAGTGACCCGTCTGCTTTGGTAGATGCCGTTGGGGAAGGAGATGTTCTCGGCAGTGACTTAACTTAAGCAAAAGACTATTGTAAGTTAATTTTAAAACCTAAAACTCATTCTTATGTTTAAGTCTCTTTAAAGAAAAGTGTTATGTAAACATGAGCTGATGTGACTGTGCTTTGAGCATATGAACCTTTTGATGCATCATATATATGGTCCGAAACCCAAATATTAGTCACTCTTTGAAATAGACTGTATTTTTAAAATATCATTATCATGTTCTTATGATGAATTTTTAGGAATGTGGATTGAATTCAAGCCAAAAGCTTATTTTCTCTATTTTTCGCTCCTTTAGACCACAGTCGGCATTAGGAATGAACTGTGGAGGACTCATGAGTACATCGATGCTCTCCACAGGGAAAGAAGGTAGGAGCCACGTGCATGCACAGATACTGACAGCAGGAACAAATAATAGCATTTACTTTTGCACTTATAAAAAATGTCCTACAAAGATTTTACCATGCCTTTTTTTAATTTAAAAGATATTTCTTAAATAGAGAAATCCTGTGATTCCAGTATGAAGATAAAAGGGGGTTTTCTCTCTATCTGAGTAGTTAAGCACAACAAAAATGAACTGGCTAATTAAATTAAGTTTTGAGTTTTGATTGCATTCCTTGAAAATTGGTTAAGCATTTTCAGTGAAGTATGATTCTGCGTGTGTCTTGTGTGTGCGTTTACTGTACTTCTAAAGAAACCAGTACACGTCCTCCAACAGCATCTAACTTTCCACCAGGGTTATTAGGTTTATCGGAAACTGTCTACCACCTTATTGTGCCTCAAGGGACTAATTATTCCTTGAGTTCCTGTCTCCTGTTGTCATTCCTTTAGAAGACAGAATTCCTGATTCTCAATAAGAAGTTCTCCCTGAGGGAAGACCTTCATTTTCAGACACAATGCTTGGTATTTAGTAGATGCTCAATAAATCACTAATTATACATATATGTGATGAGATGTGCTTCATAACATAGATGTATGAGAGATAATGGACATTTTAAAAATCTGTGATAACTCATGAACAGTAGCTTAATAACACTTCCAAAGTAGTTTAATAATGCAAATGCTAAAAGCAATTTTAATCTTTTTCATGGTATAAGAAAAACAAATTAGAAATAAAATTAAGAAAAGTAGTATAGCAATATAAAGGCAATTTTGAAATTTAAAATGTAAAAAAAGAGAGAAAATTTTGAAGTTTAAGTCTTTCAAACTTGTTTCTTGAAACAATTACTTCAAACTAATTATTTTAAACTCAGTTATTTCCTTTTATATAATTCATACCCACTAACTATATCATTGGTCTCCTAGTAAGGTATTTATGAGCATAAAGTATACCAAAGTGTGAGGCTGATTAATGAATAAATCTATGTGAAGGCTTTATACTTTTTTCTCTCTGCATTATTATTTTTATTGAATTGAATAAAATAGTTGAGGGCATGCTTCTTGAATGTGTGTGACATGATACCAAAAGGCACAGACAATAAGCTGAATGGCCATCTCAGCTCACTAAGATGTGACAGTCTGGAACACTGGGGCAATTAATAAAGACCAGATATTAAGGTGTTAAATGCAAATCCTACAATTACAGGCCCAGGTTCAGAACAAATAGTGTAGAAAAGATGTGAGATATATAGTTAACTGTAAGTTCAATAGCAGCCCACATTGTGTCACTGATTATTTAAAAGGCAACTCAGACTACATTCAAAGAAAGAGTATCATACAATCATTAGTTACCTATTTATTACTCTGTACTCTGCTAGGTGCTGATCAAGGAAAGAAATATTTCACTGCTTTGTGCATAATTCGCTGGTTTTGGGAGTGTTTGCCTTCTATTTGAAGGCCCATTACATGGGAGATTCGAGCTCTTTAACTCCAGAAAGCAGAACTACAGATAAAGATTTTTAAAAGTTTAGAAAGGCAGATTTTAGATCATTCAAAACAAATTATTTCTCAAATAACCTGAATTGTTTGTTAACAGTGGATATTTGCCTGGAAAATATTGGGCTCTCAGTTGCTGGAAATCTTGGTATCAGATAAATTCTGTTCACCAAAAACTCTGCAGGAGAATTTCTCCTTAAAAAAAAAAAAGGTAGGAAATCAGAAAAGAACTATGTTTCTGATAAGGCTCTGTCTACTTTCGCCTGGATTGTGGAAGGAAGGGGTACATATCTTCTAGCTGTCCAAGCATGGAGGTGGTGCAGAGAGGCGGAAAAGGGCAGGAGTGGGGGGAAAACGGGAGAAAGAGAAACCGTTATCACCAGTGGTCATAACAAGCCCAACATTTTAAGTACAGAAAATACTGTCAGAGAGCCCTCCTGGGAATGTTTCATCGTCTGCAATATCCAATTCCTGGGCCTACTCCTTTCTGAAAAACCCATCATAAAGATGTACTTGAAACTTCAATTATGATTCAGGATTTTAGAGGCAGACTCCTGTTTCTCCTGAGTAAGACTGTCTGGAAGATTGAAGGTTAGCCTTCAGAAATGCTTGCTTCTGGTGGAAGCCCAAACTACATTCCGAGACCGCTCCAAGATCTAGAGCAATTAGGAATTTTAAAGGCTCTAGCACTGAAAAATGTTGCATTTCCCACCAGAGAACCCATTTCTCCAATGTCAATAGGCATGCCAACAGCACTGACCAAAGAACGAGACTGTACTTTAGTAAGCCACTTGGAATTGGGCACCAGGGACTGTTTCAGGCCTCAGACTGAGGATATGGTAACAAGCAAAGTAGAAAAAACTAAGTTGCCAGAATAAAGAGACAATAAACAGTTATTAATAGAGTAAATCATATACAAGTAAAATAATAAGTAAAACAGGTTGTATGTCGTATAATGTGACTGTCCAAAAGTTTGAAGGCTGGAGAGTAAATCAGAATCTAAGATCTGGTCACACTCTGTGACAATTAGACATCACAAAAGGCCATGGAGACACTTAAAGTAGGGAAGGGGGTGGGAGGTGCTGGAGCAGAGGTTGGGGGCTCTGATTTGCAATTTCAAGTAGGGTAGTCAGGGATGGCTTCTCAAAAAACATGGTGGTGAGCAAAGACCTAAAGATAAGGGGATGAACCAAGCAAGAACCTGAGGGAAAGAGAGTTCCAGGCAGAGGAGCCCAGAGAGCAGACTTGGAGGGGAGAACGCGTCTAGTGTGTTCAGTTGCCAAGAGCTCCGTGGCCGCAGGGCAGTGAGTGAGCAGGAGAAAACAGAGGGAAGGTCAAAGAGAGGAGGGTCTTGACCATCCTGTCAGCCATGTCCCCCTGTGTGAGGACTTTGGCTTATTCTAAATGAGAAGGGAACCACCGGAGGTTTTTGAGCAGAGGAGTCCAATGATCTGCCTTGAGAATTACCCTGACTACTTGGTTCCTTCTTAAACCAATGAACAACTAGACTTAGGAAGAGAAGCCAAAACAGACCCACAGTTCACGAATGGCCTCGTTGCTTCCTTCCTGTGACCTTGGTCAGGTGTTAGGAGTTTAGCCATGAGATACATACTACCTTTCCACACGGAGTATTTCTAGACAAGACGATAATAAATAAAGTCAGTGTTCAAATTTGAGGACCTGGTAAAGGCATGCATGATGAGTTTTCTAAAACCTCCCAAAGCCAAGGAAATTCTTAGTGGAATCATATATACAGCAGACGCAAAGGGCAGCTAACATAGCGAACAAACAGCTCGAAACAGTGTTGATCAGTGTTAGATAGTCAAGCACAGGCTTCTCCAGCATCTTCTCCCCCAAAGGGACCTGGACACATCTTGCTATGCTTGACTCCACTTAGTCTGCTGGCCTCCTGCCCTTTCACCCTACTCAGACCTGTTTTTTCCAGGTTCCTTAAAAAACAGTTAAACCGATACAAAGACAAGTTGCAAGCCATATACGTCTCCCAAGAAGAAAAATGTCACAGATTTGAAATAAAGATACACGAACTCACAGCCAACCAGGACAGTCTGTGGACAAAGCTACAGCAAATGGGGCAGGATTTACAGGTATAAAATGTGGGAGACCCTGGCCATCCAGACCATCTGAAAGTCTGGTCTCCAGTCCTCTAGTCCAGGGAGGGCTGCAGCTGAAAGCGCGTCTCACTCTGGTCAGCCTCTGCCCTTTCCCTCTCCTCTTCATACCCTGACCAACCCCAGCTTTCACCTCCAGACTCTATCCTCTCGCTTCCTGAAGGCGGTGCCACTTGGAGAGAACGGTATTAGTACCATTTGCCTGGGGCAAAGTGGTTCTTCACAGCTTTTATTCTTAACACTTTGGGGCTCATTTTCCTTTTTACCTTCTTAAAAATCTTCTGGGATTCCCGCGGAGCTTTTGTGGGTTATATCTATTGCTATTTACCATCACCAAAATTAAAACTGAGCCATGGAGGCCCTAGCCAGGTGGCTCAGTTGATTGGAACTCATCCCAATTTGCCAAGGTTTCGGGTTCGATCTCTGGTCAGGGCACATACAAGAGGCAAGCAATGAATGCATAAATAAGTGGAACAGCAAATCCAGGTTTCTCTCTCTCTCAATACATTTAAAAAATAAAAAATAAGCCATGGATTAAAAATAAATGTATTAACTAATTTAAAAATGAAAATAATAGCCCGGTTGGGTGGCTCAATTGGATGGAAAGGGGGTTGGGGAGAAAGAGAGAGAGAAATGTCAATCGGTTGCCTCCTATAAGTGCCACTAATCTCATCCAGAAAAGTCTTTAAGAATTGGAAAGCTAGCAATTGGTGGATGCAAGTTTTCCAAAATTCTAATTTTTGCTTAAAAGCTCGACTGTTAAAATTGTTGACACATATTGTCAACTCTTTTCCTTACTATGACAGTCACATTTCATTCATTTTTGAGATGTTTGCCAAATACCCAAGTCTAAATAACATAGTCTGTAAGTAATTCTTTCATACAAGAGGCAATTTTTGTATCTCAGTAAATGTCAGAAGTGTTTTAGGCATACTCCCCATTTCATCACAGACAATATTAAGGAGACATATTTTATTATTAAGAAAATCGATAATTTTTGCCACACCATCCAGGATATTCTTAAGTGGAACTGGCTCTCTCTTTTTTTTAAGCTGCAAGTACATAATTATGAATACCATGACGGCTACACTGTTCACTGATGCTGCCTTGATTTGTACCAAGGCACCAACAGCTTTAGCTTTACTTACTCTTGATTTTGCACCTTAAATGCAAATGTCAACACAATGACTGGGCAAAAAACATCTAAGTATCACTGTGAAAATAATTTCCACCTCATGGCCCTCTAAAAGGGTCTCAAGGACCCCCAGGAGTCCGTGGACCACACTTTGAGAACCGTGCTCTGTAAGGAGTACATCCCCTCAATTTTATGCCTGTGGATTATCAAGAAACCCTCACAGCACACCTCCCTAGATAGATCATTATGAAAATGTTTTATTATAAAATTTTTTTATTCTATCAGTTCATTATAAGCTGATGTTTTCAGAAATTCCTCATGATGCTTTTAGAATCTGAGCTTCTAGAATTTTTCAAATTCCTTGTGATTATTCCCTGTGATATTTTAATATCCGAGCTGTTTTAACTTCTGTAGAAAGTCTTAGGTTGACATTGAATTAACAGCATAAAATAAAATTAATGTATTTAGAGAGCAGAAAAAATTTTGCATTAAAATTTCCTATTGAAATATTAAAATTTAATGCATTTATTTAAAAAGTAAGATAAGCATTAATTTCTTCATAAATAAGGCTTTTTTTCCCCTCCAGACAAAGCTGCAGCCACTCCATCTACCTTCTTCCTGTCAAAATATGATTTCCAAGGGTGACCATGGAAAGGACGAAAGATTTTGGAAAGCAGAAGATTCTTCCCAGAGCAAGAATACTAGTGTGGATGGTCTGGAATGGGAACCTTTTCCTAACCCCACTGTGACTGACAAAAGTCAACAAAATCAAGCAAAAGCAGAGCACGCTGTACCAAATTCAGAATCACCAGAGGCCATTTTGCAGCCAAGGTCAATGCAAAGCACCAGGGCTCAAAGCCAAGCACAAAAGACCTCTGAGGAAATCTTTAGCTCCCCAACCAGTTCCCAGGAAGGACTGCTGCAGGGCACCCCCCAGATTGCTCCTACTGAAATAAACAGTCCTACTCTGGCCCCCGTGGAAAGGAAAGAGACAGTTAACATCCAAGAGGAAAAGCCTGAGCTGGAAGAAGAAGAACTGCAAGAATTGTTATCAGCACTTATGGATGCCTTCACTCTAGAAATGCCATCAGGTAAGATTTTCAGTCAGTAGAGACAGTGATAGCCTTTTAGGCTACCTTTTAAAAACACTTGATTTTATAGTAATTAGCTCAACAGCTACAATTCATGTAGTAAGTACAATTCATCACCAGTCAGAGTAGTGAATCTTTTGCACATCAGTAGCATCTCTGAACTTCATTTCTAGGATTGCCTAATTCCTAGGATGTCGTGAGCATGAAAGGTGATAAACCATGAGATTTTAGTATAGCACCTGACACATACCAAGAATTTAACACATGCTTATTAGTTCCTTATTGCAATTATTATTATCAATATTATTAAAACATATAACTGGGCAGCCTGATGTTACCATTTAAAAATAGAGATAAGAATTATGCTCCCTTTCTAGAGAATAATTGGTTACATTTTCTATAAGTAGCACCATCATTAGCTTCATCACATTGGTCTTCATAAGCCATGACTCACTGCTAAATTCGAAAGGCTCTCTTTTTTTCTATAAATAGCTCTTTGCTATAGCTATTCTGTTTTAGCAATGACATTGTCTTTTTATAGTGTTTTATAATCTTAACATATTGATATCTATTATCAATGAGGTAATTATTTGGTGATTCTCAAAATCTCTAGTGTGAAGGGAGTTGGAGTTATAATCATTGTATTCCAGAAAACAGGATCACAAAGATGCCAGAAGCATGCTCAGACTGCCTGAGACAAAAATGGAATGGGAACTCCTTGTGCCTGCTTCTCAGGCTGACACAAGATTCCACCCACTGTATTTCCATCTAAACATCACTGGGGTCAGGATAAGTATTCAAAGCATAGTCAATATCCACTTGACCTTTTCTGATTTCTCCAATGTCATGTTCGGTCAGCCAAAACAAATGTAAGTAGGCTATTTTGCACAGTTCAGATTCCTAAGAGACTAGATCTCTTACACATACTTGAAGACAACATCCCACACTGTGTTCAGTTTGATACCTAAATATAAAAAATTTATGCATATTTTAAGTGACTTTATTAAGGTTTACCATTAAAGGAAAATCATAGAAAAGTAAAGCTTATTTCTTTGAGGTTTTTAGGCATCAGATCTATGTTAACCTTCAAGGCTACTATTTGCATTTACTAACCACTATCATCCCTCACTCAAACATTTCTTAATTTTATACCCTTATTCAGCCTAATATGGAATATGATTCTGTCTGTAAATTCTACTTAGCCATTGGTAATATGGATTAAAGGCTGGGTGGCTCAGTTGGTTGGAGCATCATCCTGTACACCAAAAATGTTGTGGGTTCAATCTCTGGTGAGGGCGAGTACAGGAGACAACTGATCGGTGTTTCTCTCTCACACTGATGTTTCACTCTCTTGCTCTCTCTCGCTCTCTAAAACCAGTAAAAACATATCCTCGGGTGAGATTAAGATAAGTAAAAAAAATAATCCACTCCGTAATCTATGCATGCTGACTAGAATTACCTCAAACTTAATCAGAGACAGAAGCATAACAATCTCGCTAATGAAGATGTGGAAAGGCAAAGAAATTAAATTAAGGAGTCGGTTACTTTTGTTTTATTTCTATCTCTGTCATGGATGAATCAGACAACAGCAGGAGATTTCTGATCATTTTACTGTCCCAGTTGTTGTCGTTTTGATTTGAGAATTGCTGGGAAGAGTAGAAAGATCTGTTTGCAATATGCTAAGATTTACTCAGTGTCAACGTCTTCACCCAGTGTTGTGATTATCCTTGCAGCTGACTACCCTTGTGGATTGGAGCTTTACTAAGGAGTGAACACATTTTAGAAATTAAAACGAACTTTATATTACTTAAGGCTTAATAAGATTAAAACAGCAAGCCTGATGATCAGTTTGGGGGCCATTGTTGACATTAACTTAATAGAGTCATTCAATATCAATATCAAGGATAATAGAATTCCAAGAGCCCATGGAAGCTTAATAGAAAAGAGAAGGTATACAAGGGGTTCCCTAAACCTTTATAAATTCCAAATGTTGGATTGAAAACTCAGTAGCAAACAGTTTGTTCAAACTTTCAGTAAAGGGATTCGATGTGAAAGAATGTCTAACACTACTTGCTTATGCGGTGAGCAGAAAAAGGACATCATGCTCTATTTCTGTTCTTTTCTTCCCTTCTGGAACCAACACCTAAACTAGTATTTTAAATAATCAGAAAATGAAGCTTGAACTTTAGCAAATCATAAGAAAATAAAGAACAGGACTTACTTTTTAGCAACCCCAGAAATAGGCATTCAGTACTGTATCTTTGTCTCACTTATTTAGAAAGTAGTCTTCTCAAATGTTGCCTGGGAATCCCAAGAGTGTGTACTGAAACCTTAATAAATTTCCGGGAAGGTAGGGAAAAAAAAGTCTAATTGGTTCGTCATAAGTTCATTCATTCATTCATCTAACAAATAGTCACCAAGTATTTACTATGTGCCAAGTGCTGTGTTGGATGCTGGGCATTCGTTTTGAAATAGATAGATGTTTTTGAAACACTCTGGCCTTGTATGGAAAGTAGCTTGCAGAAGGGCAAGGGGGTGAGCAAAGAGACTGGGTAAAAGTGTGTTGTAATCTAAGCAAGAAGTGATGGTGGCTTGGCCTGGGTGGATGGTGCATTGAGGGAAGTCGGGAAAGCTGAGACGGAGGTGGGAAAATCAAGAGTTCTGTTCTGAACGCATTAAGTGTGAATTGCCTGAGAGACATGCAAATGGATATATCAGAGTGGCAGTCAACGTGTACCATCTAGAGCTCAAGGGAGAGGTCTTAGTACAGTAGATATGCATTCCTATTGGTTTGCTTAATTAATTATTGTTGTAAGGAAGACATGGGCTCAGTATTTTGGTTACCAAGAAAGGTAATCATAGACTAGATAACCTAATACTTTTAACCCTCTGTATCTGTCAATCTGATAGCCTTCTCCTTCATGCTTGATTCATTCAGAGACCAGGTAGATTTTTAGTAACATTCGGGTGAATTATTTTCTCATTGTGATATCCTTTGAACTGTTGATTTCACAGGTATTTCTAACATTTCCAGCTATGTGCTGTAGCAATTCAGTCCCTATATGTACTGAATTCCAAACGTATGCCAAACAGCATGCTAGGTGAATATCTTTGGCTATTTTTAACATTTCAAGGGACCATAGCTTAAAAAGAAAACAACCAAACAATGAGAAAAACTCCCATGCATAAAATGAATTATTGCTTCCCTGTTTCTTTATTGCTATGTCTTAAATATTTATCACTGTGGGCTGAGAAACAGAATACCCTACAATAAGTTTGCCTCTAGACAGAATAAAATACTGTTTATTTAAGGTCTTTGTCATTCCGGAGCAATGCTAGAGAAAAATAGAGTAAGAAAGGCATAACACCTCTCCTCTGTTCAACAGAAAACAGCCCAACTGGAGCTACAACGTAAATCACGTAACTCAAGGGTGTAACTAACAAAATAAGCCTTTCCACATTTTCATTGCCTGTGATCTTTTTTTATTAAGTACACAAGCAATCTTACATGACATGTTCATCATAAGATTAAAATGCCTACGCAAAGAATTTTTTAGAATGAATTAACTGTCAGAGAAACAAGATGGCGGCGTAGGTAACAGCGGCACCCGCCGCCTCCCGCAACCACATCAAAATTACAACTAAAATACAGAACCACCAGCACTCAGAGCTCCTGAGATCCGGCTGCACAGAAGCCCCACAGCCAGGGAGCTGAAGCAGCACCGAGACCGGGAGGAGGGGCGGAGACGCGGGCAGGTCGGGGCTGAATCGCAGAGATGAGGCCTCAGACCCACACCCGGTGCCGCGATTTAAACCCGGGAGGGAATCTCGGCGGTGGGGGTTTCCGGAGGAGGGAGGGGTCCCAGCCCCACAGCAGGCCCCCAGCCCAGGGCTCCAGGGCCGGGAAGAGACTTCCCCACACCTCCGGGCTGTGAAACCAGCGGGGACTGTCCCTGAGGGTCGCGGAGGCTGCAGGAGCCCCAGCAGCTCCTCTAAAGGGCCCGGCGCGGACTCACTCGGACGCTCCCTCTGAGCCCAGCGCCGGGAGCAGCCTGAAAGGACCCGGGACACTCGGGGAGGAACTAACCTGCCTGAGATCCGGGCGAGAGCTGGAGGGGCGGCTTCCTCCCGGGCAGAAGGGCTGGCGGAGGCCATGGCTCCTTTGGCGAGTCCTCCCCGCACACAGCCAGCAGGCAGGCGCCATGTTTGAATCGCCAGCACCTGACTCACACCTTCGGCCCCGCCCCGTGATTCCCGGAGGCCCCGCCCCTCCCACCTGCAGCTCATCTGGGCCATTTCCAGGGGCTTTTCTGTGCAAGTGGCCTCTCGAGCCCCATGCTTAGGACTTTCCTAAAATCTCTCAAACAAGCAGCAGCGGGCCCCATACGGCTTGATAAGCGGCCCCAGCCTGGCACTAGCGGCAGCTGCATTGGCTCATAGCTTGGCCTCTCCTGGGCACCTCCAAGCCCAGCACAAGTAGCAGCCAACTACGGTTTGCTGTGAAGCTCATGCTGGGTGGCCCTGGGCAAGGCACTGGCACAGGCTGACTTTGCACCTCCCGGGAGGCCCCAGAGACAGTGCACCTGGTGGTCAGACTCGACCACGCTGGATTACAACCCTACCACATCCATGAGTGACACATTCAAGGGGCACACTTGGTGAACACCAAAGCTCCACTGAAGTAAACCCTGCTCCATAGGGGTGTCTCCAGCACAGCAGCTCTTAGGCTGTGGTTGCAGCTGCTCCTCACAGCTGATTGGCCTGGGGGTCAGTTCCTCCCAGGGACACTAACAGCAACCAAGGCTCAAGTACAACAGGACAGTGCACACAGCCCACACAGGGGAGCACCTAGAAGGCCAGCTCAGGTGACTGGGGGGGGGGGGGGCTGAGCCACTGGACCCTACAGGACACCTACTACACAAAGCCACTCTACAAATTCCAGGAGACATAGCAGCTCTACCTAATACATAGAAACAAACACCAGGAAGCAGCCAAAATGCGGAGGCAAAGAAACATGTCACAAAGGAAAGAACAGAAGAAATCTCTAGAAGAGAAACTAAATGAAATAGACCCAAGCAAGCTAACAGATACAGAGTTCAGAATTTTGGTTATGAGGATGTTTAAGCAGACTATTAGGGAAATAACTGAGAAAATCGATAACATAATTAAGTACCAATTTGAAATGAAGGCTACAGGAACTGAAATGAAGAATAATTTACAGGGAATCAACAGTAGAGTAGAGGACGCTGAGAATCAAATCAGCAATTTGGAACATGCGAAAACAAAAAACACCCAACCAGAAGAGCAAAAAGAAAAAAGAATCCAGAAATATGAAAATAGTATAAGGAGCCTCTGGGACAACTTCAAGAGGCCCAACATTCGTATTATTGGGGTGCCAGAAGAGGCAGGAAGAGACCAAGAAATTGAAAACCTATTTGAAAAAATAATGACAGAAAACTTCCCCTACCTAGGGAAGGAAATCGACTTACAAGTCCAGGAAGCACAGAGGGTCCCAAACAAGAGGAACCCAAAGAGGCCCACAGCAAGACACATCATAATTAAAATGCCAAAGGTTAAAGACAAAGAGAGAATCTTAAAAGCAGCAAGAGAAAAGCAGTTAGTTACCTACAAGGGAGCACCCATACGACCATCAGCTGATTTCTCAACAGAAACTTTGCAGGCCAGAAGGGAGTGACAAGAAATATTCAAAGTGGTGAAAAACATGAAACTACAACCAAGATTTCTCTACCCAGCAAAGCTATCATTTAGAATTGAAGCTCAAATAAAGAGCTTCACAGATAAGAAAAAGCTAAAGGAGTTCATCACCACCAGACGAGCACTACAGGAAATGTTGAAGGGTCTTCTTTAAGAAGAAGCTAATGAACAAAAGAATCTGACCAACTAAATAGATCCAGAGACATTGACACATGCAACAGACGATCATATTTGAGAGGAAAGAGGGAAGGGGGGTGGAGGGTGGGAAGAGATTAACCAAAGAAGTTATATGCATATATGCATAACCCATGGGCACAGTCAATAACAGGGTGAAGGCCTGGGAAGGGGGTGGGAGCGAAGCGGAGGGGATCAATTGAGGGGGAAAATGGGACACCTGTAATACTCTCAACAATAAAGATAAATTTAAAAATAAATAAATAAATAAACATTAGGAAAAAAATGAATTAATTATCATGCCCTCCACTCCTTGCTATCTGTTTTGCAGAGGTAACCAGTGTTAACAGTTTAGTGAGTCATTTCTTCTACATACATGTATGTCTTTACTTTTTCAACTTAAGTTAGGTTATGCTTACTTTTGCTTTTTTCATTTGACAATATATCTTAGACATTGAGCAATGTCATTTTTTAAATGTGGCACAATATCCCACAGTATAAATGTATCATAATTTATTTATTGGTGTATAATTAAATTGTTTCCAATTTTTTATTGTCATAAAAATGCTTTGGTAAGTATTCTTATAACAAATGTCTTTGTACTCATATGTGAATATGTTGGTAGGACCAATTCCTAGACATTGAACACTTAGGAAAAAAGATTATGCATAATAAAACTTTTGGTTGGTGACTGCCAAACTGTAGATCTTTCTATAGCACAATCCCTATTATTACAACAAATTATAGGGGACCACTCAAACCATGAATCAATAGCTATAGAGCAGGGTTCTCCAGGTGTGGTCCCTAGACCAGCAGCGTCAGTATCACCTGGGAATTATTAGAAATGCAATTTCTTGTGCTCCATTCCTGATATATGCATATGTATATGTATATATGTATATATGTGTATACACACATATATACATATATACATATGTAGAGAGAGAGACAGAGAAACAGAGACACAGAGAGATAGAGGCAGAAACAGAGAGGTTTATTTTAAAGAATTGGCTCACATAATTATGGAGGCTGATAAGTCCCAACATCTGCAGGCAGCAAGCTAGAGACCCAGAAGAGCCAATGGGTAGTTCCAGTGCGAAAGCTGGCAGGCTCAAGACTTAGGAAGAGCTGATGTTTCACTTGGAATCCAAAGGCAGAAGAAAACTGATGCCCAGCTGGAAGGCAGTCAGGCAAAAGAAATCCTCCTACTCAGACTTTGTTCTATTCAGGCCTTCAGTTGATTGGATGAGGTCCGTCCACATTAGGGAGGGTCATGTGCTTTATTCAGTCTACTTACTCAGTGCTAACCTCATTCAGAAACACCCTCACAGACACACCCAGAATACTGTTTGACCAAATATCTGGACACCTTAGTGCAATCAAGTTGGCACATAAAATTAATCATCATAGTCCCTGGATGCTCAATCAGAGCTCTGGGAAGAAGCTAGCAATCTTTTCTAACACTCCCCAGGTGATTCTGATGTACACCAGAGTCTGGAAACCACTGCTCTAGAGTGAGTGGGCTTTCTTACTACTCAGATTTGTGCTTGGGGTCATGGAAAATGCCTTTTGAGAATCCACAACCTGGCAGATTAGCAACTGACCCTGGTAAATAATAGCCATCTCATTAGCTAGCTAGCGTAGAGAAAGGGCATTGTCATCAGGAACTGAGGAGAGATGGATTCTGTTTCCTCCCTGTCCTAGAGCTTCATAAACATCAGCTTGAGAACCTACAGGTACCTTCTCTGAAGGACTCTCCTGTTTGTTGATTTCAGATCCTCAGTCTTCAGTAAACGTGGACCTGTATCGTGGAGCTGAGCGCGTGAGCAGGGCCTTCTCTGCCCTTGTTGATCAAATCACCTTGCCCAACTCAAAGTGAAAAGGAATCCATTCTCAAAGGCCCCTTGGGGTGATGACGAAACATATTTTCAAAATCTATACTAAAAGAATTAAGCCTTCTACCCCCTCTCTCAATAGTCTGGTGTGAAGCATGAAGAAAATTTTATTTGCAATGTCCTTACTCATGTGTCTTAGTTCTTCAAAGTAAAGCCTTTGGGAGTGAGAGGTGGTCAAGGGAAATGGAAAGGAGAGGTGGCATCAAATCTAGACATGCTGAGGTTCTGGTAGAGGGCCATTCTCACTCTAAAAACTTTGGAAGTTTTTAAATAAAATTCAGGTGTGTGATCTACATGAATTCATGCGACTATCTTCTCTAATATCATTTAAATTACTGAATTGATGACCTAATATTCTATCTGGTTGCTCTCACTCAAGAATAAGCTTACAGAAAAACTAAATACACACAATTGAATGCAATCGTAACTGGTGAAATCTGAATAAACTGGTTTGTACCAGTTTCCTGGTTGTATTGTTATACTAAGTTATGCAAGATATTGTCATTGAGGGAAACTGGATATAGTATATATAGGATATCTCTATTATTTCTTACAACTGTATATAAATCAACAATGCTCTCAAGTGTATTTTTAAAACATGAATATTCCTCTGTAAGACCCCACTTCCAATGAGTTTGGCCAAAGTACCTGTGTGCCTCCTTTCTCTGTATGTATAATTAGGATGTAGATGTTTAACTTAATAATGTCCAAAGTAATGGCTAACTTTTTTACTATTAGAGCACTTGGTTTCTAAGCACCTTGTATGTACTAACTCATTAATCCTCACAACAAACCTAGCAAGTAGATATTTTATAAGAAAACTGAGGCACAGAGAGGGTCAACAACTTGTCCAAAGTTATTTGGTCAGTACTTAAAGAGGCTGAGATTCAAATCCAATTCCTAAGCCTGTACTCTAACCACTGCTCTGTACTTTCTCTCAATATATATTGTTATGGTTTCATTGTTTTACCTATTATCTTAATGTGTAGTCCATGCTACATTGAGAGAGGCTTTGAGTTTATATTTATATGATCTATAATTTCTAGTACTGTTTCCAGAGTGAAGTGATGTCCAATTGTATAGATAGGATTAGGACTGGGTTAGCCCTGTTCAATCTCATCCTAATATTTTTGCATTTGCTTTTCAGCTTATCCCAAGTTTTTTTATTTTAGTTTTGTTGCTCAATGTATTCTCTCCTTCTTCCCTCATCCCAGTTTGTTCCTTACAAGTTCGGTAAGCATGCCCAGAGCACCAGTCAGCAAGCGACAGCCACGGGCCACGTCCTGCCCACTGCCAGTTTTGTACAGGCTATGAGCTAAGAGTGGTTAGTACATTTTTTAAAAATAATTGAAATAATCATGAAGAATAATTATTTTGTGACACTTGTAAATGATATGGATTCAAACTCCAGGGTCCATAAACAAAGCTCTGTTGGAACACGGTCATGCTCATTTATCTAGGTGTTTACAGATGCTTTCATTCTATGGAGGCAGAACTGGTGAGTTGCAACAGAGACTGGATGACCCACAAAGCATAGAATATTTACTATCTGACACTTTACAGAAAAATCGGGCAGCTCCCGTTGTGTAGACCAAGGTGAGATAGGAGTGAGGCGCAGGCATTGCAAGCATTGTGAGGGTGGCATCTTTTAACAGTTTCTAAGAGGTGATGAGTTTATGTGATGTTTTTTAAGAATATGATTAAAGACATTAGAGAAATGACATGAAAGCAAAACCATGAGCCCATGTAGAAATGGCAGCTGAAGAGTGGCAGCCTCTGGGCGGATCATTCTCTTGACCAAGAGAAGCCGGGGCTGGGCCCTTCCCAAACCCTCCCCCAGGTTTGCTTCCCCAGCTATAGAGGTTGGCTAACCTTCAGACGCTGCTGAGTCTTCCAATGATAACCCTTTAGATAAGAATTTTAGCTTATGGAGGGCCCTAAACCTTCAGTGAAAACATTCCCCGAGGTTTCCTTTGGACCTGGAAAAAGCAAGTGGACTGCTAACATATCTGAAATTCAAACTGGTTGTCAATCATCGGTTATCACAGAACGATTGGAGAAATGAGAGTAATTATATGAGATGAAAAGAGCAATGTGTCTGGAGCTCAGGTAAATTTGCTAATTGGTCTTCTCTGTTATGAACCTCATTCAGGCTGGTCATTTTAAGGGGAAAAATTTTACAGCTGTTTGTTTTACTTTTAGCTTGCTTTTCAATGCAGAATCTGACCATTTATGAAGTTTTAATAGTCAATCAGACAGAAAATATGTTTATTCACAAATAACATACTTCATGTGATTTTACTTGTGATTTGACTATCATTAATGGTAGCATTAAATACTGAAATAAAGAGACTTCAGTAATATTACTGGGGTCCAGAGCTTTTTATTAATTGTATTTCCATTAGAAGAATCCTTTATTTACCAGGTTTTTATTTTTTTGCTTTTTTTTTGCTTCATTTAGTTCAAAATATTCAAAAATATTCTTTCAAACAAGATTCAGGTATCATAGGTCCTCAGTAACGGGTAATTAATAAATATAGTCCTTTATATGCCTGTGCATAAGCAATCCAGTGGTTAATTGCTTGTAAGTCATGCAGTGTGTTCAAGTTAAATGTATGGCACTCTAGCTCATTAACAATGTCATGCATCCCAAAGCAAATGGTCACAATGAACACAAAGAATCTGAGTATCCCTCCACCCTTACCCATCTTTGAAGGCTCCTTTAAGTCGTTCAGCCTGTGGGATGATCTGGCAGCAATGTCACCATTTGAGGGAACATGCTAGCGGCCTACAAGAATGAAACTAAGTACTCGGAGAGTGGCTTAATATTTCTCTCTGGACATTCCCACCATTTCAAGTAAATAAATGACCAATAGTCAAGAAAAATATATTTTTTAAAACTCCATGACTTGAGTTAGCTCTGAAGTTAGATATGTTTTCTCTTTATTTCCGGGCCACTGCTTGCTTTTCCAACCTTGCTGCGCACGTACAGGCTTAGCAAATCTTCAATCAACTCTTTCTTCTTCGGGGAAGGGATTTGTAATTGCTGAGGATATGCACCTGGAAGTAAAGAAAAGGAACAAATCATTAAGTCTCCAAATTGTTTTCAGGTTAATTAAATATCAGTATATTGGTTTTAAAAGGAAAGTTTGCTATTTCTGCCACTCTATCAAAATTCTGTATAAATTTACTGCGGAAGTGTATATGTAAATTTGTGTTTATGCAGTTTTATGTCCTATGCAGTTTAGTTATATAATATAAATTAAGTAAATTATAATAAGTATATTTGTTATTAACAAATATTAAGATGTTTCTGATTAAAAAAATAAAAATGGTCATTATATAATTTTTGATATAAAAATGTGAAGAAAAAATGTTAATCCACCCTTAATATAATCTTCCAGAAATATCCATAGTTTTATGCATACACACTTTACACCATAATTTAGTTTACCATTGCCCTATTATGGGACAATTAGACAATTTTCAAATTTTCTGTTACTCTAAATAACACTGCAGTGAAGAGCCTCATACTGCATCGTAGGTTATACCTCTGAATGTCTCCTTAGAACCGATTTCTAGATGGGTAATATCTGAATATGTTCCTTAAGAAATTTCTTGAAGTAAAGTGGGAAATCAAGCATTTGTGAATCTAATTATTTATCTATCTGAAGCATTGTTTTCTCTTCTGATTAAAAAATAAGCAGCATGAAATTTGCCCGCTAGTTGTACACCAACTGCAAACATCATCAAATTATAAATCTAAATTTCAATTTTCTTGGCATAGAAGAAAACAAAGACTCAATTTTTAAAAAACATAAGCTCCCCAGGCAGGCAAGTTTTTCTGTTCCTCTCTGGCAGAGTAAGATTCGTTAAAGGAAGAGGCAGTCATTTTTGACACAAACAAGGATACACTTTAAAATCCCTTCATGTGTTGCTAATTGAAGTGTTTGCTAATCCAATGCTGTTCTTTTCTATTTGGGAGTTATCATCAGCCTACTCTTTTCCTAAATCAATACATTTCTCTTTCTCTCTTTCCCTTTCCCTCTCCCTCTCTGCCTTCACGTAATTCATCAGAATTTAGTGGGTAAGCCTTGGTACACCGTCCTCACACCTTCCAGATATTTCAGCATTCAATTACTAGCTCATATCGTCCCAGACTAAATAACATGATCTTTTGAGGGGTTTTTCCTCAAATGATATCTCTAGCCCTCAGATTTTTGGGAATTCTCATTTCATCCTGGACCTCCTCTCTTCCTGCTTATCATTGTCATAAAGAACCACGTTGTCCAGGTCACCCATCAGTAAGCTGTCCTTGGGGTAAAGGTCTTCCAGGTTCTTTCCAGAGTTAAATGCATGCCTTTTGTACATTTCTTTTTATAGACTCGCAGAACATTAGAACAGAGACCCTGCAGAGACATTATGGGTCATCTAATTCTGTCCATACCCCTTTTTTTCAGATGAAGACACTGAGGGCTAAATAAGTTAATTAACTTGCCCGGTTACATAGCTATTTGATATCTATTGCTTATACGTGTTGACCCAATATTAACAAATGTGATATATTAACATACACAGTTATATAGGAGTTTTATGTTTTTAACAAAGCAGGATTTAAAGCAACATTTCTCAACTGCATTTAAACTATTTTATTCCAAGACATCAAAGTAACAAGAACCTTTTGCATATTATGCAGGCACCTATTATAGTTCTTTTCTTCTGTTCTGATGATTCAGTTTCCCTGAGAACCATAGAGACTAACACCTCTTCACCCTCGCCCCCATCCCAACCTGGTAGCAAAAGAAAAAACTAGTGCAGAATTTGTGCGGGTACATCCAGGGCCAGTGGAGCCACTAGAGATTTAATCAAGCCTCTTGAGACGAAATCTCGATGTTCCTGCTACGATTTAACTTTAAGATATGGTGTCTTCTTGACCCAAGACACTCTTTGATTATAATTGTACAAACCAAATGGAAAGTCTTGTTTCCTGATCTGCAAACAACTGCTTATGTCAAATGTTAGAATAACTTCAATAAAGTGAAAAGTTCACTCTTGCTACTTGCATAGCAACTCCAGCTCAAGTTAGCAGACCAGCTGGGTCAATAGCAACTCTGTAGCAAGAGGAAGGAAGTGGCTTCCAAAGTTGAAGTTAAAAGAAGATGGAAATGCCATGTTGAAGTATGCTCAACAAAACTGTCTCAGACTATTCTGACAGGCTTGTTGCAAGCAGGCAAACTGAAAGCTGTTTCGGAGAAAGGATATATGGTTCTTCTCATGTTCAGCTGAACCCAATTATTTTCACTTATTCTATAGATACTTGAGTAATTCAAAGTAAATGCAAAATACCAAAAAAAAAGAGAAAAGATGAGTACAACAGCTAAATATGATAGGAATGGAAGAAAGGGCCCTACAGTGCACATGAGGAAAATATACAGTCCTTACTGAGGCTGATGTTTTGACAGTCTCTGTTCAAAATATTTTTTAAATATTGATAACCAACATTTAGACACTCATTTTGTGTTTCTACTTTAGTAGCTAAGCTGCTGAAAGAATATTTCCTCTAAAAAAGAAAATTGGTTTAAGTTACAATAAATAACACTTGCTAAAATAATACATTTCTCTAAAAAAGAAAATTGGTTTAAGTTATAATAACACTTGCTAAAATAATATAATAATATAAAACAATATATAAAAATTAGTTATGCCTTAGTGTTCCACTTGTGTATAAATAATTCTAATTTATATAATTTAATTATTGAACTATATAATTCTAATTTAATAATTTGCTACCACTCAAACAGCCCTTGCTGTAAATGTTGGAAGCTCATTAGTTGAAACACCACCAAAAAAGGAACAGAAGCAATATGTATAGGGCTAGGGTATCTCTCAACTTACTCCGGGACTAATTATCCCTCATTCTAATTCTAGAAAAGACATTTCTTCTAGTGCCCCTGGAGAAGACTAAATTTTAATATAATATTTACTTAAGTGAAAAACCTCTAAATTTGTAGAAAGTTTCAAATTATTAAATATTAATTATTCCGCTTGCTGGAAATTAATTACTTGAGATTTGATTTAAAAGCAATGAGGGGGCCATTTTTTTCTATCCTTCACTTCATCAACTAAGTACATCTAAAGGAGCCCTTCTATTTACATGAAAGCAATGTGTTTATTTGTTTTATTTAAAAGTGGCAACAGTTTATGTGTTGTGAATGTTCCCCAGGTTTATATTCAGATCTTCCCAAGTCCATAGCAAATAAACACAAGTTATGACCCAATATTCTGGCTAATGGTAAAAAATAGTGTTAATTTGGGGGCATCCTTTTACAATTTTATGTTGCGTTTTGGGACCTGTGCTTTCCCCTTACTTGTCTTTCTGATTTTTCCTTGCTGCTGGTCACTGAAGTATAAGGATGAAGACCATATGTTCATGTAAGAAGCTAACATGAAATACAAGAGGAAGTACTATCTATCTTCCTATCACGTGTGTGCCTTTAGGGTTCGCCCGAGAGGAATATATGTGGCAATGGACTCTTCTAAAACCACTTCTCTCTTCCTCGCAATTCAGCACACCCATACTTGATTGACCCCTTCAGGACTTGGGGCCTGGGGTTGACCACCTTGTTTCCTCCCTGTGTGCTGTGGATGCACTGCAGAGATCCTCTCTTCCTCCCCGGCCAATTGCCTCCTTCCTAAGCCATGGTTCCTGGAGAGGATGCAGTCCACATAGATGTCCCAGAAGAGTTGGGCCAGATCCCAAAACAATGCCCCATGCTTCAAGTTCTCAGATGACTTCAGGTAGATCATAAAATCCCAGAAACCTGACACAGAGTTGGAAATCCGAGGCTTCCGCATTTCCAGGAGGAGCACTGAGGACGATTCCCAGCACTGGGGATCAGCTTGGTTAAGAGCCAGCAGGTCTGCCTGGCTATGACAGAAGAAAGGAGGCACACAGCACATCCCCACAATGAGCAGGGAGCAGGTAAGGTTCAAGGGGCGGTAGATCCCTCCTCTGTTTCCAGGATCAGCCATGGCCCTGAAAATGGACATGATGGAAATATCACATATGAATCCCTGCTTGTGCTCCGCTCAGTAAAGAAAATAATTATGCCTTTTGGTGCCAACAAAGGAGACACACCATTGTCTTAGGAAAAGTGTTACCCTTCCTCCCATATCACAAGCACCATTCTATCTAAAATGGTTCATTGTTCAGCCAGATAGTGTACAACCAAGACTAATAGACTAAGAAACATGTACTCCTAAGATATATTCCTCTAAGATGAATGAGTGAACGTTTTTTTTCCTTAGTAGAGGAATATAGTTTAAAAAAGTATTAAGTGCAACTTTAAAATCTTGTTGCAAGGCTTTCATTATTCTGCAATATTGTAATTTGCTTAGCTATCCTAATCAAGGACTCCCATGCAATTAAGAATTTTAATATATCTCACCCTTGGATGCTTTCCTATTCAGGGTGATTTTAATTTTTTTAAAAAGGTATAAGAATTGTAAAACGCTGTAAATAAAAGTAAACAGGACATAGTGTGCTAAAAAAGTATGTGAGCCAAGGGACATATATTTAACTCATTTAGAGTAAACTCAATAGACATTTTACCAACAGATAAAATCTTCTCCAATTCTGATATAACTTTTATAAAGATGATGTTTTTTCATTTCTCTCTTCTTGCTATAAATCTCAAGAATTTTAACAAAAATAATTTTCCTCTTATTGAACTTTTCTGGCTATCAAAGCCCTGTTGCAATAAAATCAAGGCATCCATATACCTCTTTGAAATTATGTTACACTTCAGACAAGTGCAATGAGAAATAATGTTCTTATAATAGTAACCTAAATTTTTCCCAGAAAAAAAAAAGGTTATTTGACTCTTCACAGACTATACAAAATGTATCTCATTTTACAACTCTAATGTAAAGAAAAAAACCCAAGAGGGCTTATCCAGCTCACTTTCAACTTTATCTTATATTTCCAAACCTTTTCGATGTTAGTATCATGAAGGTAAGCAGGGCACAGCTCATGGGAATACATCTGTATTGAAACATTCAATGATAATATACCATAATATAGAATATTTTTCTTCTGCACAGCAGGAGGACGTATTGAGACACCCTGAAATCGGTATTTGAATATATATGTACGTTCCTGTTTTGAAGAGGTACGTTGAGATACAACATGACTCAAAAATGCTCTCTATATTTCAGATAATTTGCACGAGATGACTACCTGAGCAAAATTATATTCGATATGCCCTCTTCTGAACTAAACTAGCAAAGTCGAGGGTCCCCGAGAATGCTTTTCCTTAGGGGACAAGTCCGAGGTGTCCCCGCTAAGTTTCAGGCCGAGGGCGGGGCGCTGTCCAGCGTGCTGAAGTTGGCGCTGTGCGGCTCTCCCCGCCAGCCGGGGCCGCCGCGCTCGCTTTGGCTCCTAGAGGTTCCCTTAGGGGAGTCCTCCTGGAGCTTGGAAGTTCCCCAGCCCCGGGGTCCTCCGTGCGCCCCGCTGAGTCCCGCGCGGAGCTCGGTGCGTCTCGCCCCCGCACCTGGTCCCACGGCCTCACCTTCCTCGGAGCTGAGCTGCCGGGGACCCTCTGCGCGTCTTTGCGCCCCACTAGCCTGACTCCACGCCTTTACCCCCAGGGGACAGAAGGGCGCCCCTCCGCACGTACCTGCTCAGCCCTGCCTGGGTCCCCGCGAGCGCGTGGAGAGAGGAGGCGCGGGCTGCTCCGGGAGCGAGCGGAGGGCCCCAGCTTCAGCGCCCCGGCGGCTCGGGCGCCTCTTCTTAAGCGGTGGGAGTGCTGCGCGCCTGTCGAGTCTACGTCAAAGCGCCGGCCAACGGCCGCCACCGCTCGCCCCCAAGTCCGTCTCCCACACCCTCCTCCCTCCCTCCCTTGAAGATCTCCCTCCAGGAAGTCAGCAGGCTTGGCCACACACCGCCTCGCTGACCGTGACCCACCCTCCCTCCACCCAGCGGAACTGAGCCTGCATGCCGCCCTGGGGCGGCGCGTCGCTGCGCGCGGGAACTGGAAAGTTGGGACCCAGCCCCGAGCGGGTCTGGGAGGGAGAGGGATGCTCCGGGTTCCCACTCTCCAGCCGTGCCTTGTTTGAGAACAGAGAGATGCGAGAGAAGACCCGGGACTCTGAAAGCCGGGGGAGGCACCTGGGCGCCCTCCCCGCGCTCAGGAAGGGCTGCAAGCAGCCGGGCGATTCCCGGAGACGGCGCTGGTGTGAATTTCTCCTGCTGGCCCGCGGTCCTGGGCTGGAAGGAGTGGACACCCCTGGGGCGAGGACGTGGGAAGGGGCGTGGAGACTGAGGGATCCGGGAGCTCCCCCTGACCTGGGACAGGAGATCCCTTAATCTCCAGGCGCTGTGGCCTGGATCACCTCGGGAGCCCCGGTGGTGTCCGGCGTCGCTTGAGCCAGCCCACCGCTCCTGATCCACAGCGGGGTCCCTGTTTTCCAAGAAGAGGAACCCGCTGGGGTTGCCTTTGGTTCTGGACTCACAGCTAGTTAATACCCTAGCCCCGGCTAGAGTCCTGACGCCCCCTCGGGGCTCTGCGCACCGTTAGCGTCCATCCTAACTGAAATATCCCCAGCCCAGAGACCTGAGGCAACAGTCCTGCCTTTGCAAGTGTTCCCAGGTTTTGCCCCTCGCCTCAAAACCCTCTAAGCATCCTGAAAACCACTTGTAGTACCCAGTTAGCTGAAGGCTTTTGTGCCAGCTCAATAGTATCCATGGTTACCCTCCAGAGGGGCCAAGGGAGAAACCAGACTTACAACGTTTACCCGAAGACGCGGGAGACCCCGCCCCCATCCAAGCGCTAGGAAGACAGAGCTCTGCAGATGATTGCTTGAGGGTTCTGGGCTTACCCTCCTGCTCTGAACCTGGATGAAGTGTCCTTCTGTTTCTCAGTCTGTCATCTGGGTGCATTAATGCCCGCTTTAAATTACATCCTAAGGATGTGAGAAAAGATCAGAGGTGAGGTCTTGGATTTGCTTCCTGAACTTCAAGGAGCCCTCAGCTTCTCGGAGAAGGTCATTAGAGAAACACAGTGTGTGCGCACAGGGACAGAGTGTGACATGGGAGAGGGAAAGGAGGGGACACTGAAGGCATCTTTGAGGAGATGAGTGGCGAGCCTCTTGAAGGAGTTATACAGGTGTCCCGAGGCCAAAAGGGAGGGAGGAGCCGTCTCCTCCAGGCAGAGAAGTCAGCATGAGCAAAGGCATGGAGGGAGCACTCAAAAGAAAGGAGTGTAGAGAGAGAAGGGAGAACAGAGGTAGGTAGGGGGTGTGGGGATTTAATTCTGGCTTGAGACATGTTGATAGTTACATTACCCTTGAAATCATCCGTATAAAATATGCAGTGCTTACTTCACTTATTAGTGCCTATGTACCAGGCGCTATTCCAGACGCCGTGTGTACAGGTGGCAAATAAAACAAAGTGCCTGTACTCATGGAGCTTATGTTCTACTGGGGGTGGAGAAACAGAATTTCTATTTTAATTTAAAAATTCTATACATGCATAACGATTTGTATTTCTAGTTTCCATGTTGAACAATGAGTTACAGACACATAACTAGCTAATTGTATAAGTAAACAGTGACATGCATGGGTCAATGACGAGAGTCTACCTATCATTCTGAAACCCAAGGGGAAACGTATGCGTAACATGGCAGGTGTGATAAGAAAAAGCGAAAGAGCATCAACAAAAAGTAAAGCAGGTTTAGAAAAGAATGATGGGTATGGATACGCCTGTAGGTAGTATGGGGGTTCAGGGACATGGATACGCCTGTAGGTAGTATGGGGGGTCAGGGAGCAGAAATTGAGAGAGATGGTGACCAGTGGCCTCAGTTTCTTAAGGAAGTAAGATGCATAGTCATCCACAAAAGGCAAATGAGAGGAGGTGTTAAGCAAGGAACATGGGATAGTGAAAACGCTTTGGAATAATCATTGAAGAGGAGAGAAAATAGGCGAGAAGAGGGAGAGGCACTAGAGCAGCTCTTGCCAATGGGAGTAAAGGCTTTTAAAATTGTTTTTTAAAGCCTAGCTCCTGTCTGCTTATATGCTTTTTGATTCTTTTCAATGTAATTACTTGGGACCAGAAGTTTTGACCTTCAGTAAAACTTTCGTAGTGCCACCCTGGAAAATTATGCCCTCATTAAACACATCACATAGGTGCATTGATCAACTTGCACTTGAAAATTAAGTAGTCGTTTTATTGGATATCTTTATTTAGAAGATCCTAAGGACTACATACTGTGTTATAACGTATATTAAGCATTCCTTGGTTATGGGGCAATTGGAGAGTTTGGGAAAGAAATGTGTATCTCTTATCCGAACATTACTATCAGCTTAATAATTGCAAGAGGAACATGACATACTAAGTCCTGCACTTAGATCAAAAGAAAGCCACCACCAAATCACTTGAAAGAAATGTTTTATACTGTTGAACATATAAGAATGCTTGGTTTGATAGCCTATCTTGTGGTTTCATTTCCACAGACTAGACTCTAACGATGACAAACGTTTGGCCGGCACCTGCATTTTGCAGAGCATCATTTTCATACACATGGTCTCATGTGATCCTAAGGAAATGCATTTTACCTTCCTCTTTCCCCCATTTTGCTCTTAAGTTGGGGGATTTCTCTTAGCTGGTAAGAGAACATGGTTCTGTTTCCAAAACTTAGTTTTACTCGTCATTTATCCGTTGTAGATGGCGTTCTCGTACAAACACACGCACTCCCTTCACTGTACAGCCTAACCTTACTCGCTCCCCGACACCAACTGCGAGGGAGCATATGGCAGGTCCAACTTACGGAGAGAATAATTTTACCACGTTACATCTGGAGTCAATCTATCACGCCGTTCTGACTTGTTAAAAAATATTCAGAGCACCTGTGGGTCATTTAAAATTACATGATACTAAATAACTGGTTTGACTGGCATTTGTCATCCAAAGAGTTGCTTTGGTTTTATGTGGTTGCAGCCTGGGGCGAAAGAATGACTAGTTGAGAAGTAAATTGCAATTAGCTGAAAGTGCCCCATGGGTAGCTTTTCTGATTTTTGCCACTTGAAGCAATTCTCAAAGACATTAAAAAGGACTTCCGATTAATTTTAATGAAATTCAAGAGCAGTTATATAGATAGTTTGCATCTTCAGCAGCGCATTAACTTGCAAATGGTTGGGCCAGCCTTTAAGAATAGGGTGCTTCTTTAACATTTAGGATCAGATAGTAAAAATAATTACTTTCTCTCATTCTATTATGCTTTTTCATCATTTGAAGATGGCAATAAACAAGGGCAATTTCCTGGAATGCCCATTGGGGTAAGTGATGAGTCAGTAAGTGTGAGTAAATACGTAAGGACAAGTTGCAGTGAAGTAGTCAGATGATATTGGACATTGACTCTAAAATGTAGGAAAAAGATAAGTTACTCAGGGATACAGGAATAGCTCATTCATATTTTTTCTGCTTATACAAGTGAAGATACTATAGCTGGGATCATAGGTATAGTGGTAGCTTCTTTCCAGCATACTTCTTGAGAAGTACCATTTTTGGCCCATTGTTTCCAGTAGGTTGCAGAGCCCCTATGAATTTTTATGGCTTTGTAAAGAGTTGAGTTTATCTCTTGCAATAACCCCAACATTTCAAGAGTGACCACTATAAGAATTGGCTTTCAGAATTGTCTCATTTTGGGGGCTTCTCATTTCCAAAGGAGACTATGCTTCTGACCTATCTGAGGCTTATATCCTAAGGGAATTTAAATTTATACATAATTTATATAAGCATGTTACATATTCAAATATATATGTATATATGTATGTATGCATATGTATGTGTATGTGTGTATATGTGTGTGTGTATGTATATCCATCCCATCTTCGGATACCATAGTCAGATGAAGTTTCATACCTAACACACTTCTTGGGGGTACCCATTCATATGTGGCTTTGAATAAATAATCATGCTGAAAACTTCTAGACTCTAACAAAGTTGTGACAGCAGCCAATGCATTGATTAAATCTTAGTGAGAAACTTACAAATTTCTATATATAAGCTTGTGATCTTTTTTCAACTTGTAAATCTGATCTAGAGTTACTGTCAGAAAGTTCACCACCTCTTCTCTTCAACATGCCATCTGCTGATGTCCAAAATTTTTTGTCATCCCTAGCAGTGAAAGAAATTTTATTTTGGAATAAATTTCTTCAGTTTCCAGTTCAAGATCTCTTTCTCATTAGGCAACAGGAATAAGTGAGAGAATTGTGCAGGAGATCTGTCATACAAATATTGTACAGATCTATTTCATGATCGAAAGATGAATTTTCGATCCATCAGAGTGTTTGGTCTCATGAGTATTTGAGTACAGACCTTCTCAGAGTTTCTTAACTTTAATAAAGAAAATTTTATTTTTTTATTTTCAACCATAGCTAATGAAATGTGGCTCTGGGCCAAGAATGGAGAGGTTAACAAATTTCTGAGAACTCAATGAAATACAAAGTTATTTTGAAATACAGAGTCACCCATAACCATGATTTTCTACTTAGATTGGCTCCTTTTATTTCTATGTTCAATTCCTATTTCTTAAGATGTCTTAAGCTTCTCATCTCTTTCCTGTGTGGCACTGAGAATGTAATTTTGAGACTCAAGAACAATGACCAACTTTGTTGCATTCCACCTTATGTCAATTGTCTACACCGATACCATAGTGGTCAAGGAATAATATTTTTTCCTGTGGAGAGCTATCATGAAGTTATTAATAAACAACTGCTCTGATGATAAATCAATATTTGGCTTCTAATAAGTATGGGAGTGCCGTCCTCACCTCTTGTTCCTGGAATGCCAAATGCTCATAATTTCAGTTTTGGACTAAAGAAAGTGCAATTATGGTTATAGTAATGGAAGTACAGGGTTTTTTGGGGTTTTGTTTTTTTAAAATTTTTCTTTTATTTAAAATTTTTTTAAATGTTTTTATTGATTTTTAGAGAGAGAGAGGAAGGGAAATGTAGAGAGATATAGAAACATCAATGATGAGAGTCACTGATCAGCTGCCTCCTGCACGCCCCCGACTGGGGATCGAGCCCACAACCCGGGCATGTGTCCTGACCAGGAATTGAACTGTGACTTCCTAGTTCATGGGTCTATGCTCAACGACTGAGCCACAAGGGCTGAGTTTTTTGTTCTTTTGATACACAGAGATTCTGTGAAATTTCAGTGTGGACAACCCTGTTTCTCTCAAAATTTTTTCAGGTATCCTAGTGCAACTCCTGGGTTTTTTGGTAATTGAGTTATATGTTGCCCTTTTTGACCTGCCATTATTGGTCCCACATCATTTGAAATCAGGCTACAGCAGGAAGATCAGATTCACCCTTTCACGCTAAGTTCTGTTCTTGGGACCAACAGAATTCAGTTCTGCTATTGTAATCTCTTAGGACATAGTCCTGGTTTCATGAAGGTAACCTTCTTTTAATGTTGCATTCATCCCATATTTTCTCTCAATATCTTCAGCTCTTTCTCTCCCCACTCTCCTCCTTTTTTCTTCTTCTACCTCCTTGAGAAATTGCCTCTAACTTTAGGTCTTAAATTATTACATCTATAAGTGGTTCTCAAATAAATATTTTCATCTTAACTTCTCTAAAGAGTTTTACTCTTTTTTTTAATAGCCTGCTGGACATTGCAGCTAGATTTCCTTCAAGCCCCTCAAATTCAACAGATCCAAAGTGGAATACATCTCATCTAGAGAATTTTGTTGATCTCCTTCCTACATCCCTACAGCAGGAAGTAGTTAGTATTCTACTCTGCTGATCTTCCATAGTAGTTTACCTGTATATATATTTTTTTACCTACTATGACACTTTCGTCATAAGTGGCCATGTTTTCTCTATTTCTCAGCTCCTTAACTAAACTCTAAATATCCTGTAGAGCAGCACCTGGGCATCATATTTTCTGACCCACTATATCTAGCAAGGACCTTTTATTTAGTAGATGTGTGCATTACTCATTGACTAAAGTTCTTTTTAATATGGGATTGAAAATGGCATTTCTGTATATTTCATTTATCAATTTTATAACGGAAAACTGTTTCACTCATCAGAGATAACAGAAAAATCCCATTTCTTCTCTCACTTAACACCTGGGAGATATTTCAAATTGGTTAACATAATGCCTCTCAGGTGGAGTGCCGTAGGGATAAATTTTCAGCCTTTTCCTTTGGTCTTGCTATCCTCTCTTTCACTAGTTCTAACAAAAGGTTAGAAATTACATTCAGAGAGTCAAGTTTTTATAATACAGACCCCCTAAACTTGGACACTCCCTCGGCCTCCTAGTGGTGGCCACGAGCAGTGGTTCCAGCAGCATTTCTAGCAGAAGCAGCCCACAAAGGTAAGCAGGCAGCAAGTGGTTCTCTACAAGGATCTACAGCTTCCACCCTCCTGCTCATTTCCTTGTGCCGAATAGCCTAAGTTTCATGTTCTCCTAGGTTCAGAAAAGGATCTTGAATTGCACTGTCTGGGTCCTGAATCTGTCCCTGGCACTTACTAGAATGGTGATCTCGAGGAAGGCGTTAAACCTCTTCAAATTTGATTTTTTTCAACTGGAAATATAAGAGAAGCCATAAAGTGACGTGATCAGAGCATGGACTCTGGAGCTCCAAATACCTGGAGTTTCATCCCGGCTCCACCATTAACTGCAGCCCCCACACTCCCTACCTAGAAAGCTGTCCAGGGATCAGGAAAGACTTTGCGAAGAAGGTAATACCTGAGGTGACATTCAGGGATGGATAGGAATTTGGGGCACTGGGAGAGAGAGGAGGTCTTTTCAGCAGAGGAAACAGGCTGAGCCAAGACCAAGAGGCTAGAAAGTACTTCTTTGCCTTAATGACTTGACTGTCCCATCCATTTCTGCATTTCTGGAGCCAGTAAAACATAGAACATGGTACATAGGACACACACACACAAATAAGCAGGAGAATAAAAACACTGATCCTCAGAGAGAGCGCCACTTGCTGCCTACCTTTGTGGGCTGATTCTGTGGGGGGGGGGAACAAAATGAAGATTCAAGAAATTAATAAACTATTAATGGAAGTTACATCCTGGAGATTGGAATGTAGCGGTTTTAATTTTTTGTTGTTTTCCAAATTTTCTGCAATCAACAGGTTGATTTTCATAATTAATCAGAAAAACAAACCAAAAAAAATTAAAAATGGTTTCTTCCTGCTGGATTTTTCAGCCTCTGCATTGTTTAGCTCAACACTCTTTTCCATATTTCCCAGGATCCAGAAAATTACATAGGAACCTCTGGATTAGCTGAATTGGCTGGTTCATCCCTATATCCAACTGGCCTTGAGAGTCAAAGACTAAAAGAAAGACCATCTTAAGATTTGTGCGGATCTAGTCAGATACTTCTGGTTGCCAGGTAGCAGGCATCCATAACCATCACAGCGCTCCCCGTCAGCGATGATAGACGGCCTAGGATCCAGGCAGCCCCGAAGCTGCCTTAGTGAGCCGTGAGGAATGAGCATGAGACAAAGCTGATTTGCAGATACAGGATTTGTTCTCCCTCAATTGAGCACATCTGAATAAGCTTAGCACACAAAGCACCACCCAAGGGAAACACCTTCAGGCAGCCTGCCTTACTCTGCTCGCAGAGACTGCTCCCCCTCCACACAGATTAACAGCAGGTCAACACTGCAAGTGGCAACACATGGGAAGACCTCCTCACATGGCAACCTGGCTGGGAGCAAGGCTACGTCTTTACACTCACTGGAGCTATCAGACAACTCCAGGGGGCCACACATGAAAATGTCTCGTTAATTTATGCAGAAGTTACCTACTAGGGGCCAATAGGCTTAATCTTACCCAAAGACAGGTTCTGTTTGCACCTCCTTGATCCACAGTGTTTTTAAAATGTGAATTGGCTACATAATTTAAAAAAATAGAAAGTTTTATATACAAATATGGATGTCTGGTTTCTCTAGAAAAATAAATGGAAGGGGCAATGAAGGACCCAATTTTCCACATGGTGACAATTGGCCGGAGTTGAGTAGAGACAGGGTGTGTCCTCTCCAGCATTACTCCGCCTCCCTTACCCGTCTTGTCCCCTGTCCTGGGTTGTTCTGCTCATTTTGGTAATTGGCATCTGTAGACCCTAGGGTTTGTCACCAGGCTTTATAGCAATTCCACCTACGCAGGAAAAGCAGTTTAAACCCACTGCATACAAACCATTCACCACCTCTACGGGAGTTACAATGACTCTGCAAAGCCGGCGTCTGCTGCTGCGGAACAGAGGCCTCCCTGATGTCACTACAATCCACGTTTTACCTTTTGCTGTCTTCGCCCTGAGATCTGACGTAGCAAGGAGCTCTGCCGCAAGCTCATTTACCTCCTGAAGGCTGGAAGCTATTTAAAGCTCCAAAGAGATCTGAAGAACTCTTGATATACTCCTGATCATTCCGGATGAAGATTTTTTTGGCTTTTTGTTTTGCTTTGTTTTTCCTTGTTTTTGTAGGACGAATCGATTTACTCAGCTTATTTGGCTTTCAGTGATCATCACAATCAAATGAATGTTCTCTCAGAGTGGACTCGGGGGGGGGGGGGGGGGGGTCCAAGTGCAGCCCTTGCAGCCACGCCAGGGCAAGCGAATGCGCACAGGGCAATCAGCTAGCAAAGGAGCGCCGCCAGGTCCCAGCTGGACAACTGTTCTCAGGTAATGAGGGATCACGGCATCTCCTCTCTCTCCAGAAGTCATGCACATGGCCCACAACTTGTTCTAGCCAAAGAGCCAGGTCCACTGATAGGTTTCTGAGAAGACTGAGGACTGATAGGTAACCTTCTCTCCAAGGCATAAAACAGATAAACACTAACTTTAGTGGACCGGAAATGCAGCTGCGCTTGGAAAAATGATTTTGACCCTTCATTAATTGAAGGACTTACTAAATGATGCTTTAAAAGCATTGATGGTTCTTCTCCACCCCCTCACTCCAGACTGAAATTAGCCAGGGATCTTTATGTTAAGAAAATATTAGAAGTTTACAGGTCAGGTCAAAAAGCTCTCTTTGTCATTACTGACAGCACCAAACATTAAAAAATGACCCATGATGAACACATCAGTGGGAAATTATCTAAAAATAGAAGCTTCTGCTTGGCCGGTGTAGCTCAGTTGGTTAGAGCGTCATCCTGAGCACCGAAAGTTTGCCAGTTCAATTCCACGTCAGGGCTCATTCCTGGGTTGTGGGTTCAGTCCCCCCGTCAGGGCACTTATGGAAGGCAACCAATTGACGCTTCTCTCTCACACTGATCTCTGTCTCTGAGCATGTCTTGGGGTGAGGATTAAAAATTTTAAAAATATAAGTATAAGCTTCTGCCAGACAACCTTGTAATCATCTTCACTCAGGCAAAAGGAATCCCGGTACCTGAAGCAGCACGTTAGACAGCCTCACAGGTGGTTCTTCCTCCAAGGCATCTGTGGGCCTCGACCAACCACAACGAGTCCCGGTTAAATGGAACAATGAGTGAGCATGATACTGGGGCCAACTGCACAGCTTTTTGCTCAAATGCCACCTCCTCTGTGAAACCCTCCTTGATCTCAAGGGCAGGGATAGAGTCTCCCTCCTCTCTTCTCCCAAAACACCTAATACTTAGGTCTATTAGGGCACTTACCACATTGTATTTACATGTCGCATCTTGCTCACAAGGCTGAGAGTTCATCGTTGTGTTCTTGAGACCTGGCACAGTACTGAAGAGAGGAGGGAGCGTAGGAAGAAGGATGGATGGAAGCACAGACCGGACGGGTCAGATGCTCAGCATTACTTACCCCAACGGTCTGAACTCCTCTTCCTGGCTCGAGGCACACATTGCTTTCTGAGCCTTGAGTGTGTTTCCCACTTTATTAGATTGGTGAACTCTTGCCATCTTTCAAGATTGTTCAAAATCACTTCTTTCAGGGAGCCTTCCTGCATCCCTCTCCCACCTGCCCCTATAAGTTTTTACTCCTGTTCAATTTCATTTATCATATTTATCATACGTATCTCCCAGCTAAATTGTGAGCAACTTTAGGCCAAAAACTGTCTTGTTCCTGTAATTCCTAGGAGGAGTTCCTGACATACAGGCTTAATAAATACTGAATTAATAAATTAACCTAACCTAACAGGTGCACCTACCTTAAATCTCCAAAGTTACTTAAGAATTCCATTGTGAGCATATGGATTATCTACTTAATTATTCACATCAAAGTTTTAACTCTAGAGCTGCTGTTCTATTTATTATCTGGGGAGTTCTGGTTTCTGGGTCACCTTTCTCAGTCAGTTTCCGAGGGATGACAGAGTAGAATTCATTTCAATGTCAACCTCAAAAACAGACTTAAAGAAAAACCTATAAAAAATCAGATATTTCTTTTAAAATCAAACATAAATGATAATCTAACATGCTTTCTTAAATAAAATATTCATATTATTTTAAGCGCATCTGTATTTATTACCTGAACTGACATAGAAACAAATGAATGGTGGTGAGTGGACATCAAATTTACATAAGATTATTCCGACCTGGGTAGAAGAGGCTCTTTGAGGGGAACTTTAAGTAGCATGGCCATGAGAAGATGAGAGCCAATGAAGGCTAAATAAACAAGGTCGAGGTCATAAAAGGCAGGCAGAAGTTTGTCTCATTATTAGGTTTGGACTTTATCCTACAGGAAATGAAAAGTCCTTTTAAACTTTCATCAATGGAACACGGGGTCAGGTTGGCCTCTCCATGTGTCGGGCAGTAGATATATAAGATACCTGTGGCTACTGAAGCCAAGCCAAGCCACGGCAGTGGGAATGGAGGAGACATTCTAGAAGACATTCATGAAGAAATGTCACTTGATGAACAATTCTACATGAGGTGTGAGGAAACACCCTCCTTACGATGTTTCTGATAACACAGTTTGTATAACACAAACTTCTAGTTTCTTTACAGCTTGATTGTAAATTTGGTACCAGGTCAAAAGTGTGAGTGTCATTGCTAGCCACCCCCCTTTAAACTCAGGAGAGAGGCACTAAAGAAAAAAATTGATCATGGTACAATTCTAAGGTGTGTTGTTTTTTTCTAATTTATGAAAAGCAAAGCATTTGCAATAAATCCAATGAAACTGAGTCCTAATCAGGAATATATCTATCACTAATCAAAGATTTTAATTTGCTCCATTGACTGCTTACATGTTCAGGGAGCCTTTGATTGAGAGACCTGTGCTAAAATTCTTGATATCAGCACATGGCCATTTATTCAACAATGCAAGAGAACACAAAAAAAGGGGGTATGAAAAATAATCGAAGTATAAAGCTACAACATTTATGTTAACAAAAGTTTTAATACAGACTTGACTAAAAGATGCATACAATGAGTACTGAATCTCCATTCATAGGCAGCCCACAAAGTTATGAATGAATTTATTAACTTCAAACAAAACTCCATGTTGTGCACTTAAAAATTACAAGCCATTTAAAAATGAAAATCAAACGATGGGAGGAACGACTATAAAATACGATGGATGATTTTAAAGAAAGAGTTCAAGTATTGTTTGTAAAGTTCTTCAGACACTAGTCTTTGAAAAGTTTGTGCATTTCCAATCTTTGCATAGTAAAAGAAAAAAACAAACAAAAAAGAGAACCAAAAACACACATACCACTTGGTAAAACTCCACAGCTCTACGTGATTCATGTTTCATAACATGCACCTATGTGTACTGCTCATTTATCTAATAGGAGTAGCTCTAATTCAGTGGGCTCATGCAGTGTCCCAGGTGAGCAATGAAGTAGGCATACATCTCATCCATGTGCTGTTCATCAATGCAGCAAACGTATAGCAGGTGAGATGGGAACTTGTCATTACTTAACACTAACTCTTGTTGGGTAACATTAAACAGTGATATGCTTGTGCTTTGAGCTCAAATTAATAAAAAAAAGCATTAATCACACCACAAAAATCAGCAAATGAATGGCATATGCAAGAGAAAACACAGCAGAGTTTGAAACTACGTAACCTAATACCATCAAAAATAATTATAATCCACTGTTTACGACTGGTATGGTTGCATAATCTTCCATAGTCATACACACACAGAGCTTAAAGCTTGTGTATTTTACATATTCACACAAATAATTTAACATTGGAGCATAGGTTTGGTTACCTATGAAACTGCCAGGGTAACAAAAAGTTACCCTGACATTTGCCATATGTACATAATATTTGGGGACCACTGTGGTCTGATTTAAAACATAACATCGCACATTTACAATGTCGTTTGTGAAATGCTCAAAAGTTAACAATAAAGATTTAACTTGTTTTGTAACCACCATGGTTTTGTTTCTATTAAGTCACCGTGGTGCCTCTGGAAGAGCAGTGAAATGTACATGGTGTTCTCAGCAGTGGCTTGGAGTCCACTAGTGAGTAGGATCCAGCAACAGAGAGACAGAAACAATGCAGTGACAGGAAGAGGTGCCAAGTAATCTGAGTTTTTTGGAGGTCAAGAGCCATTGCCACGAGGGAAGGGATACATACAACCTGTCTTACGAAGCCCAGAACAGGGCCGGTACACCCTGCAGAGAACCCTGTCATCACAATATACACGTACAGCTAGCTCGAGAGAAAGACTGCACACCTGTGTAGCACCTAGTACTCGGAAAGCAACAGCAGGGTTAAGATGTTAGGTTATGGTCTATTGTAGCATATAGAAATTAAGGTTTCTGCTCCATGACTGATACTTCCACGATTAAAAATAGGTGAGAAAAACTGCACTGTTTTAAGAGCACATTTTGAGGACATAATCATTTCCAAAGTCATAGCCAAAGTTGTGGGACTAGTGTCATGAATCGTGCTGGAAAGGGACTTAAAGCTAACTGGTTTGGCTGTCATGAAGTCATAGGATAACTGATGTCCTGTTCCTAACAGGAGGACTTTAGAGAGGTGTGGGCATTTGGGGGCCTTCAGGAAAATTCGTCTCTAGATGGACGCTCACTGAATGGACCATGTACAAGTTTTACATTCAAAACAAAGCCAGGACCAAATTTCTTTATTAACATATATAATTAATACTTGATTATATACTTGAAGCGATCATGAGCATATTTGTGGAAGAAGCAGCCTCAGTGACAGTGACCTAAAATCTGAGGGACTTGGGAACCCAGATTACATCTGCAAATCTGCCTGGAGGAAAAAGGGGGAATTCGTACATAGCAGAACCCTGCTGTAACGCAGCACAGCCATCCACACACCAGCCGCGTGCCCTGGGCAGACGAGGCTCGAGGCCCGCTGACAACACAGCCCGCAGCGGTCAGGCCCATGCGAGCCGCGCAGGAAGGGCCCGCAGCTCCCCGCACACACGCTCCCGGCGCAGCGGGCCACCGCGTGAGGCAGGGCGACAGAGCAGGGATGGAATGCGGACAGGAGCACAGATGAAAAAAATGGAAAGCTGCTTTCTGTTCCAAGCTTTCAACACTGAGAAAGTATTTTTTTTTTTTTAATTTAAGGCTTTAAGTTGACCCTCCTTTCACATTGAAGACAGGGAAAAAATTGTCAAAACCAAACACTAACATCATGAGCTTGGCACTTTTGTGATTAACTTGAGAGGGTGTCTGCTTCCTTACATTATATACATACGTTTATAATGACGACAAAACATTTTAGAGACTTGTCGGTACATGTATTTGCCTTTACATAGTTTTTGTTTCTAATATGGGTTCTTTTGTCGTTCCGCGTCCCCCCGTCGTTTGTTTATTTTTGGTTTCAAAGCCCTGCATTTCACTCGAGCATTTCATTCTTAAATGGCACCTGTTTTGTGCCCAAACTCCCTGCATCTGTGGCTACATCTGTCTTTTTATTTTTTTAAGCAAGCCCAACAGTCACTGTACAACATGTTACAAGAGAGTAGGACAGAGACAAAGAAATAGAAAAAAAGAACCAAAAAGACGGGAGCAAACAAGAGACTCAAATTTACAGAGAACCTTTACGAGAAAAATATTTCGGTACAGACAGGTGAGTACAATGTGTCGAAACCCCTTATTTCCATATTTACATTTATAAAAGAGCTGTACAGCAGCATCCCCGCTCAGATCCCAGCTCCCGTGTCCAAAGGCTGCTCGTCGGGGGGGAGACAGTGGGACGGGGACCGACGGGAGCGGGCTCCGGAGCTCGTGGCCTGGTCCGGACTGGGGGGCGGGCAGCTTCCCCGCGCTCGCCGGCCTCTCGCCTCGGGGACCCGCGGCAGGGTTGGCTGCGGATTGGCTGCTAGCTGCTTGTTGTAGAGAGGCCATGCAGGTTTCACCCTTTCGAAAATTAGATCTTCATGCCACTGGAGTGTGTCATTGGTAGGAAAAGAAAAAAAATCATGCCAGATCGTTTAGAAGATACTAAGTGCCAGCAGGCTGAAGAAGAAAAAAAAATCATTTGCTATTTTTAACGGTTCTTTTATTGCACTTAATTTTTGTTGTTGTTGTTCCTTCTTCCTTTCGTTAGAAAAAAAAAGATTCTGAAAGAGTTCTTTTTATAACATGGTCTTTTGCCCCCCTTTCATTGACAGGTGGTGGGAGGAGTTCTTTGAAATGATTTCCAAAAAGGATAGTTTTTCTTTGATCTCATCCCTGGCACCCCAACTTGAGTTTGCAGTCATGACCACCCAGTGTTCTTGTTTACAGGCTTAAGAGTTCCGGCAACATCGCTGAAAGTGTCACATCCGGAATCCGACAGTGCGAGGCACTGTTCCTCTGGCACAGCCCATTCAGATGGGGCCTTGCTGACTAGGATCGAACCTCCTCTTCTTGACATTTCTTCCCGAGTGCGTCAAAAGGAGATGCAGGCAGAGGGGGGAAATCCACAATATTAGTCAGATCGTGATGAGACAAGGGTGATGATCATGACAACACTAGTTCCAGAGCTAAGTAATCAACTCACACCGAGGCAGATTTTCCAAAATAACTCGAAATGGAAACACAGAACACCTGACACTCTTGAATGTCTTGACAACATCTCCACTAGAATATATTCACTTGTGAAAACCAAGAGAAGTTTCAAGTTGCTCATTTTAAACCACTGGAAGTCTCAGCAGCCCAATTTTTCTCTTATTTCAGAATTCACTGACCCAGCTAATTGTAACTAGATGAAAATTATTTTAGGGAGGGCTCTTCCATTTAGGGGGCTATCAGAACTAAGAAAACCTCTGAAGGTCTTGTAGCTGATTCCTCCCAGGACCTGAGAGCCCAGTTATCAGTGGATCAGCCTTTGCCAATATGGCAAAAAGCCTTGTTCTGCTCAGTTATCTTGCTGCCTTGGCTGTGTGAGCTCTTACCTCACAGTGGAACAAGCATTTTTCATGTCTAGAAAGTTTAAAATCAGAGTGCACAGGCAGACAGTACACTCAGAGGAGAATGGACACAGGCTCAGGTTAGTTAAGCAAATGCAGCAGATTAGCTTAGTTGAAAGAAGCAAGTTAAAATGCCTCGCTCACAGTGTCCAGTCTCCTAAAAAGTGGTTCCTATGTTTAAAAAGAGAAAAGAAAGAACCAGCAAGACACTTGTACAAGGCAACAACAAAAGTTGGTTGCAACCTCCCCATGGTCTGGTTTCATGTGGGGCATCAAGCAAGGAGGCTCATGCATTTACTCTGCGCACTGGGCGGGTGCAACCCTGCTGCCACCGAGGCATCATGCAAAACTGGAGACCGAGGGGTCCCCAGGCGCCCTCAGTCCCCTGCCCACTCACTCAGGGCCAGCTGGTGCCCTTGCAGCCCTAAGTACCAAAAGGATCACAGTACATTCCTCCTCACCGCTCGGTAATCCAAAACAAGGCCACCACCAATGTTCCAAATAGGTGTAAAGGCATCCTGCAAAGTTCTCCCTTTCCCCCTAGACAACCACTTTGATGCTTCTCTTTTGAAATATCAAATATAAAAATCTTTAAAGAAAATTTCCCTTTTCCTTTTGAAAGTTTTCATCAAAACATCATCTTTAATGGCCTAAGCACGTGGTTGGCTGACCTCGCAGGTCACCCACAGCAGCAAACACTATTCGCGACGGTGCTACCTCCTCTTCTTCCCTGTCCCCCACCACCCCACGGCCCTCCTCTGAGTCAGCGTTCCTGAAAGCACGCATTGCTGATGCTGCCCCAGAAACAGAGATGAGACCAAAAGGGGCGTCTCCCACAATGTACCCGTCACTGAGTTTGCTTCAGGGCACGGGGGTGGGGGGGGGTGTCTGCTACCTGTGTTCATAGCCCTTGACGGTACAAACATAAGGAACCACACTTTCAGTGAGTCAGGTGGGGCAAAGCAGGGACTGCTTGACATTATAAATGACTCTGAAGGACTACTAGTTAGCTATGCATTACTGGGACTCAAGAGAAATGTTAAACTAATGTCTTCTCAATTAAAATGAACGTAGAGGAAAGAGCAAGCCAGCTAACGCTACGCATGTAAATGACTATATTGCCCACATCTAAATTCCTTTATTCAAGTGCAGGGAATGAGAGGGGAACAGCCATGTCCAAGGCCGTAACTGCAATCCAGCTCAGCCTGGCATACAGGCAACCTCCAGTGTCCAAGTCTGTGCTCCTTCTAAAAGTCAGTTTAGAAGCTTAAATTACATTATTTTTTTTAAAATAGAAACAATGTTCGACAGGGTGACCGGGGTCTCAGCCCAGACCAGGAGGCTAAACTATGCTGTAGAACCATGTACTTACGAGAAAATAGGATCTGAATACTAACAGGGGACTCCAGGACTGTATTTCCTCCCCAAATGAGGACAAGAGGGACACTCCTATGGCAGGCTCACTGTGAGGGTCCCTCACATATAAGCTGTAACCACTATGGGCTCCTGTATGTTGACAACTGCCTGTCCTGAATTTTCTCTATGAACAAAGTCTTTTTGTCCAATTGTAATGTGAGAGCACAACTATCATGGGTACATGTCTGCTGTCTTCCTTCCACAACTGTTTCATCTGAATATTTTCTGCTCACCAGGACTGTGAAGGCAATTAACTCTCTCATCATAGCCTGTAAGGTATTTCTGGATCATTATAAAATATTACCATAAACCGTAAACCTTGCACTGACCCAGTTTTCATTAACTTTTACTACTTCTGAAAAACCTGTACTTTTGTCCGCAATATACACACAGACATGTATACAAAATTAAAACAAAGCTCTTCCAGTGACAATAAGCATCTCAGATTCTAAAGCCTTTAGATCTTTCAAGGGCGTATTTACCCATCGCTATCGCCTTCTTCTCTCTCCACAGTGAGTCCTTGGCGCCCGCCAAGGGCCCCTCACCCAGCCCTCTTTAGGTGATATTAGCCTGAGGTCACCTCCCCAGGGGTTGAGTCAGGGGGCTGAACGGGGTCTTCCGGGCCAGCCTGCATGAGAAAGTGCCTAACTCAGGGGTGGCAGACACTAGGGGAGTTTTGCACTGGGATTCGGTCATGGCAGTCTGGTCTCCTCCTTATCGAAAGAGTAGGTCACAGGGTCCCATTTCCTAACTCTGTAAAACCCAAAAGCAAAAAGAAGGGGGGTAGGAAGAGGAGGAGGGGGGAGTGGAGGAAGAAGAGGGGAGAGGGAGGGGGAAGGGAGGAAGAGTGAGGGAGGGGGAGGAAGGGAGGGGGAGGAAGAGGAGGGGGAAGGGGAGAAAGAAGAGGGAGGAAGGGGAGGAAGAAGAAGACCACGACGAGGATGACATTTATTCTTTGAGAAAATATTAAGTTCCTTTCAAATTTCATCCAACTTGACATTAATGTCCCTCGATAACCCAGATGGGGTCCTTGGAATTCTCATTTATGTGGGCACCTAACAGCCTTTTCTTTAGCATGGCCAGTGAAGTAAAACAGGCCAAACAGAACTGCTTACAAAGTCAGGCTCAGTGAGAATTTGCAACCCAAGTAACTTCTCATAGAGGAGCAATCGCATGATATTTACATACACACTTATTAAATTAACTCTTTTAACGTCAAGAGCAGCTCCACAAGGCTAGTATAGCCGTTATTGCCATTGGATCCCATGGAGACAGCAAGCAGTGGGAGAGTGGGACATGGTGAGGGGGTTCCACAGACTGAGACATTACAATATAGTTGGAAAGGCCCAATATTCATCCTAAACTACAATATAGTTGGAAAGGCCCAATATTCATCCTATTTGAATTGTCACGAAATTATGTCACTGCTACCTTCAAGTAATTTTCCTGCCACTACCTAGAATTTCTCTTTCCTACTACCATCAACGATGGTGTTCATACAGTTTATGTGCATGTAAATGACCATATTACTCACATCGATTTTCCTGTATTCAGATTTAGGGAATGTCAGATAAACAGCCATGTCCAAAATAATGACAGCAATTCTGCTCATTTAAATGGAGATACAAAATTCTATTTTCATGAAATTGTCACCTTTCCTAAGCTTTAGAGAAGATGCTACTAAAATGACCCTTTATCTACATGATTTTTTCCAAAGTCTAGTAAAAGCAACAGCTCTAATGATCTAATCAAGTAGATTATTCTTCAACATCGGATAGAGGCCACGAGTCCCCGTGAGTCAACCAGGACAGAGGTTTGCAAGCCTCTGCACCACAGCATTAGTCTGCGTGTGTATGTGATGGAGATGATACGGAGCATGAGGTGAGGGTAAATAAATGCAGATATGGGGAAATGTTGGACAATTTGGTGAGCCAAGAGCCTATGTTCATTTTTCACAGGATTTCTCAGAGAAAAATTCTTACACCTGAAAGACTGGGAATCCATAGACTAAATCATCCCTGAGAAACCTTATATGTTTGGGGTATGAAATTAACTGAAGTTACTAAGGTATGTCTACCACATTAGCCAATATATCAGAATAAGTTAAATAAAATAACCTACCAAATAAAGCATTTTATTTCTTTTCAGGAATTCTATCACCTTGCTTATGGAAGTCTTGTTCTCATTAAGCAAAGCTTTCAGATTCTACTATTCTGCTAAGAAGTAATCTAAATTTATATTATTTTTTATCACAGTAATCTTGATAAACCTTCATTATCACCTTGCACACACAAAGGTGCATATATCCACACATGCATGCACACTCACATGTACTCTTGCTTTTCCCCACCTATTTCAGAGGAAATATAGTTTAAGAGGGAAAACTATAAAAAATGACAGACAGCATCAGGGTGAAAGCAGAGCCATATTCCTCATTTACACTTGAACAAGTCAGTATGGTAGGACACCTCCTCTGCATGGACATTACGCAGTGTTCCACCTGAACACACGTGAGTCAGAGAAAAGCAACACTTCCCCTGAGCAGGTTACACATTTCCCTTTAACAGAAAGTTCATGTTCCCTCTAATTCCTCAGGTTACTTTGTTAATGTCTCTTCTGGTAATAAAAACCTGATTTCAGGAGGGATTTCCAATAAAGGCATTTAGGGCGATCTTTCTTATGAATTATTTTTCAACTTCTGATTCTAAAAGAACCTCTTTTGTATTTTCATTGAACTCAATGAAAAACTCAGACTTTCCATTCAACCAGCGAGTCATTACACTTCCAAAGCATGTCCACACTAACCACCTCTCCGGCTGCCCCTGTGGCCAGAAACCTCAGCTTGAGCAGTCGGCACCCAGGGTCTTTTATTGCAGAGTGTAGTTCTTTCATGTTGAACACAGACCACGTAGCTACTACTGAAATCCAAAGCGAATTCAGGTCCTCATATAGCAACCAAGAGTCAGCACGAACAGCAGCAGCTTCCCCACATTTAAACTCCTAAAGTTATTTCACTCCTTCACTTTTTTTTAGGGCATAAGAATATTTACTTCATGCCCAGCCAGGCGTGGCTCAGCGGTTGAGCATCGACCCAGAATCCAGGCGATCGGGGTTCAATTCCTGGTCAGGGCACATGCCCGGGTTGCGGGCTCGATCCCCAGCAGGGGGCGTGCAGGAGGCAGCCGATCACTGATTCTCTCATCATTGATGTTCTATCTCTCTCCCTCTCTCTCTCTCTCTCTCTCCTTCCCTCTCTCTGAAATCAATAAAAATATATATTTTTTTTAAAAAAAGAATATTTACTTCACACTGTTCTCCAATGTCTTTCTTTCTTAGGGTCACAGGCCAAGGGAAGGGCATTGACCTAGCACAGCGTGCTGCTCCCTGCAGTGTCCCACAGCTGTTTCTCACCTCACTAAATGCCCATCTCTCCAGAGGCCCTTTTTGTTCCGATCTTCAGGTGATTAGACGTCTGTCTCAGATACAAAAATCTGTGCAGGGTCTAATCCACTTATATACACAGTGATAAAGGCTTTTCCGTTTTTCCCCAAAGAAACATGCAATTCAAGCTGTGAGCTAGGCCAGGCCGCTGTTTTGAGGTCCTGCTACAGAATTGTGCTCTTATCTCCAAATGTTGAGACGGAAATTTTGGTATTGCATGTGGCTGGATAGCAAAGATGCACAGTAGGCTGTTTTCCAAGCCTTGGAAACTGAGGTTTCCTAATGCCAGAGTCATAAGCCTGAGCATGAGCCAAGTTTTCTTGAGGCATATCTGTAAAAAAGTTCAAGGGGGCACTATAAAACAACAGTTCGTGGGACAACTGTAATGTACAATGACTGTTTACAGTAATGAGGCACTAAGGAAATGTTTGCTTGAATTAGGCCAGTCCAAACAAAAACATGTTATTTTGTCATGTGCCACATGAGTGACTCAGTATCTGGGCAATGCCTTGTTAATATTATGATGAGAAATTCAAACATGAGTTGCCCATTTGGAGTGCGTTTTTGAAAACACACAGATGCCAAAACTACTGTTCAATCAAACAAGTTCAAGTTCATAAATCTCTCTGTGGAAAAGAGGTGCTATTTGATAACAGCTTTCCAAATTGAAACTACTCAAAAGCTCGTAGGCTTGAATTTATTTAAATCAGCTTTTGGGTTGTTTTTCTTCCATAATCAGTTTCTAATCATAACATTTTTAACTGGTTTAAATATACTGAATTCAGGATTCCAAATATAAAACCAACTAAACATCCTAATTAAGGCAACTTCAGACAATTCAGGTCAAAAGCTTCCTCTATTGCAGGGGTGGAGAATGTCTGGCCCATGAAATCATATGGTCTGGTCCTGCCAAGGTGGGACTCGAAATTCAATAAATCTAGGAGCTTTTTTCATAGCTAATTTTTAAGCTGATAATTTTGTATGGCCCACAAATGATGTTATAAATATCCAAATGGCCCTTGGCAGAAAAAAGGTTCCCCACCCTGTTCTATTGAGTAACCTGATGAAGGCAGAGTGGGTTTTGAATTTGGGTAATGGTCTTATTTCCCACTTAAATTTGTTTCTATATATCTGGTTGAAGTTCAATTTTTTTCACGAGGAATACTTAGCACAGGAGGTTTTACTTACAAATCCTAAGCCACCACAGCATGAAAAGCTATATAAAGCCATTATCCAATGAATCTGAGATATGGAAACATCCAAACTGAATCAATTAGGTTTGAAATTTTTTATTTTAATTAAGGGTTATTTGTTATTATATGACACATCTATTTAAACAGTTCCACGATCAATGCACAATCCAAATTAAAAAGGTACTATGAAGACACACCAGGCCTACCAGTCACGTCAATATTAGCAGTTAATTAGAAAATAGCATCGCAAAGCCACAGACTTTAAATTCCAATGTGAAACCAATCCAGTTGGTTAGGGAATTAATGAAAATGTTTTTGAAAATCTGTTTTTATAAAATAATGAAGCTTTTCAAATCATAAAGCTACATATGTTGTATGTGAAAGATGAGCCGGGGGTTACTTAGGCTGGGAAAATGGCAAATGCCAATGGACTACCGACCAGTTTGAAACAGGTGCAAGGAATTTATGTCCACTATTCCCAACTACACAGTTTCCTGGATGACCTGTATGTTAGTAAATGTATCTCAGAATGCTTGCCCCTAAATGCTAGATTGTCTTCTGTTAAAGAGCTTTCACTCTGTTCTCACTGGTGCATGTGAATTCCTTCCAATTTCATGATTCCGCACTTGCCTGATGATAACATTGGAGTTTCCGTGTTTCTTCTTTTCTGACCCAGTTGTGAATAAAAATATTTATTTCTCTCAGTCTTACTGTTAAAACTTGTAGCAGGAACTCAAAACTTGGTTATGTAAGCAGAAAAGAGAAGTGCCAGAGCCACTGAGAAGAAGGCATGCGGCGTTGCTTACTTAAATCCCCATCCTGTGCCCCCAAGGACAATAGCTGCTACCAGGATGGCACCAGCGATGGAGCCTATTATGAGATTGGTGGCACTAGGACCTGTGACAAAGGATCATGGGAAGAAAGTCATATGAGCCAACCACTTTCGTTACCACAAGGGAAAGGCAGTTAAGCGGTTTCAGGAAGTCAATACCCTGCATAAAAGATTGCTAAACACACAAATCACCTTTACTGACTTAGCTTAATTTCACTTTCCGTGCTGTGGGTAGCTGCTGGTGGGATCTGAATGCCTTTACATCTAAAGCTTCTGCACCATTGACAGTTAAGTTCCATTCCATTCACCTTTCACAGAATGTGAAGCAAAGAGGCCCCAAATGCTGTCAGTGCCCGTCTTTCTCCTCCCCTTTCCCAGTATCACGAACCAAACGAGTAAAGCCCATAAAGTGCACCACTGCATTAATTGAGCTCACCCCGCGGCAAACGAGGGCACGACAGGAAGGAAACATAATCTACCCGAGTGTCCTTGCAAGCAGCACAGAAAGCTGTCTGAACGCTAAATGTTTTCTCCCCCGCTAGGAGACAGTTAAAATTCAGAGGTCAGGAGGCGGGTACCAATAGAGATCTGACTTGAAGCCTTGTTCTCAAAGATATATTTCTTCACTGCACGGACCAGTACAGTGCGTTAAAAGCAGCGTGGGGTTCCAAAGGCAAGATATAAAGAAAGCGTAAAACTCATTTGGGTAATTTTAGGGAAATGGAAAAAGGAAAGCGGAGTTGCTATCGACTGTTTGAGGAAGGGTTGACCCTCCCCACTCACAGGGAAAACACCTGGGCTCACGCTTTTCAAATGTCAGCAACATTCACTTTAGTACAAGGATTATTTTAAATGTCACATTTTACAGGATGCTAATATGCAGGTACAGCGCCCCCTAATGGCAAAAGATTTTCTGGCCTAACTTTATGTCCCTGTTCCCGAAGTCACAGGGCCAATTTTGGTAGTTGCCCTAAAATCCTTGGGTTTGTATGCATTCATTGCTGTGTAAAAAATTCTCTTTTCTGCTCACATTAGTGCCCTCGACTGTGTACATAAATGGATGCCACTTGTAGCAGCACTAAAATTGTGTGCCACGTCATGTTTTTACTCAGCGACCAACAAGTGCTTGTGGGTGCGATGGAAAGGTGGAGGACAGTTATGAGAGCTCAGCAATGTGGTCTCTTCAGGCTTCTGGGTTTGGACACACTGAGGTTCTCTACAGAACACAAATCTCAGTGGCCTTTAGAATCACCCATAATAATAAATAATGAGAGCAGTAAAAGCAGGTTCACTACTATACACTATGTCCTTACTATGTGGGGGCACTTTTAAGCACTTGACATTATCTCACTTGATCCTCACAAAACCATAAAAGGTAGGGACTATGACTACCCCTGTTTAATAGATGGAGAAATAGAGGCTTCTAGAAGTCAACATGTGACGAGGGCAAAATTCGAACCCAGATTTGTTAGACTCTGAAGTTTATGGCATACACCAAGGGTCAGCAAACTACATTCCACAGGCCAAATCTGGCCCTGCTGACTGTGCTTTCAAAGAAACTTTATTGGAACACAGCCACGCTCATTCACGTCCATACGGTTGACGGCTGCTTTTATGCTAAGACAGCAGTCACACAGTTGTGACAGACATCCTGTCGCCTGCAAACTATTTACCATCTGGCTTTTTACAGAGTTCGCTAAGCCCTGCGCTAACAAAACATTATTCCATATGTATGAATTTCTTCCTCACAGCTTAATAGGGAATCAGATTTTAAAACAAACATTTAAAAATGTTTATATTGCCATATACGTAATCTATGCTTTAGACACGATTTGCACATTACTAGCTCAGAAAACAGGCTGGAATTAGAATCAATACATAACCCATGAGAAATGATTCCTGACTTACAGTGATAAACTAAGGAGGAAAAATAAAGGCAAAACAAAACAAGGCCTCTGCCCCTGGAGTCCTTAATGATGAAATGACATTTCATTACACCCCCAGTTAAACTAGGAAGTGTTAAAACTACATTGTACTGTGTGGATCTTATTTTTTTAACTGTATTTACTTTTTTAGCAACTATGGCAAAATTTAGAATTTAAAGGAAAATTAATCAGTAAACTAATAGACAAAAACATTGTATAAACCAAGAGTAATAACATCTATTTTTAGAAAAATATATAATACACTTATACAGACTTACCTGTCACAACCAGAAATAGCCACAAACCAACAACACTGGAAGGGATGGATGACAGGACTGTGCTTACAACAAAGGTCTGGATTCTGCCTAGCTCTAAGACTCAATGGGAAAATTATTAAAATTTGCCCCTTCAGTTAGCACAGTCAATAAATTATATAAAAAATGGAACCGGAATGGTTTTCTTAAAATGACCTTCCTTCCAAGGAGGAATTTCACATATGTATGTATGGAATTTTCCCTGGAAAAGAAACATAACTTTTGTACATAATCCAGTCAACAGACCCAAGGTGAAATTTTATACAAGTTCATTTTTTCTAAATAGTTATTTCTTATATACTTCATTTTCTAGTAGGTATGGAGAAACAAAATATTTTTTCAAGTATTTCTAGCTTCCCGGGGGTTAACTAGCTTCACAGTCCAGACCGGTGGGACGTGAATTAGAAGATCCACATCTAGTGAAAGCCCTCCAATCCAGGGGAGAAGGCGAAGGTAATCAGCACAGCTTGTGACCTATGGACCACCCTCTCAGTGCTGTTTCGGTCCTGGGTCTCCCAGGCCCAGTATGAAAGGAGAGCATCTGTGTGTTGATGGGACTAAGGAGGAATGTGTGTGATGTTCTCAGGTTGAGTGGAAGGTGTCTGGTGATTCCATAAGACACTAGTCATTTGTCCCTGGGCTGCTGTGAAGTGTTATCACCACCACAGTGAGTAGAAAAGACGGCATGTAAAGGAGTGTTTTTGTTACTTGCAAATGCTCTCTCCAGAATTAGATGGGGGGAAATCATGATAATCTTTCAGTCTGCAGATTAGCAATCTCATGAAAGCAATAGCCCATGGAGAACTGACAGTTATTCTGAGGATGTGGCTCAAGTGCAGAGCAACCTAAATAAAGGCACCAGGAAAGCTGTTTTTCTGTGAGGGCTCAACGGGCAAGTGGCACGCAGGTCATGGTTACACACTCACTGCTGAAGACAAACGCACCAGATAATTTTCAACTGTTCACTTAAAGTTTTGCAGGTTTGGATTAAGTATATCTTCATTCTTAATGCTGCTTGCTCCCAAATACTTATATAAACTTCAAATTTGAATTATTAACCTATTTTATAAGAAGAAAACGCAGTATCCTAAATACCTTCTTTTTAAAAATAAATTAAAATTAAGCTAAAGTCTCTTATATCACTCTCAATCAATGGAGAAAATATTAGTGCAAAATATTTCTCTCATTCAGCTTATATTTAAAAAGAGCTGCAACTGTTGATATTCCTAGTTGTATATGTGAATATATTTGAATGGTGATTAAATTTGTTATAAGAGTTCTAATAAAACACTCATATAAAAGCATTTTTGCCAATACAATAGTAAAAACAAAAAGGTCTGTGTCTTAACATTACTTTTACAAGTGGAGGAGCAATGGAAACTTTTGGACCATCGCCTCCATTGTGAAGACATCGTCAGCACCCAGTGTTATTTCATGCCCCACATTGTTCCAGACAGGAGAAGGTTCTCCAGTGCACGAGAAAACCACACGACACAAACACGTCCAAATCACAGCACAAGTAGCACTACCACGGGAAACACGTCAACGAGACAACACAGGGAGTCAGGGACCGGGGGTCAGTCACACACCGGGACCAAACAGAAACACTCTGAAACTCAAAAAGATGCTTACTCTATTCCCCACCCTGTGCCTCCAAAAATCACCCCCAGGGCCAGAATGGTGCCTGCCACAGCACCTATTAGCCTGCTTGTGGCCATGTTCACTGTGCGGAGGGAGAAACGGAGATTGTTTTTAACAAAGGAAGTTAATTACACACTGATTTCACTAACATACAAAATCACCTCTTCAGGAAATGCTTTCAAAGTTAAATATTAAAATCTTTGTTCAATGACTTGACATTAAGCTCTATATACACATGGAAAATATTCAAGGACAATTTTAAATTTACCTTCCATCTCCAAAAACCCTACTTAAAAACATAAGCTCTTAAACTTTTAAACAGGTAAATAATCCTATTGGAGTTATAGTTCCTATAAAGAGTGAGGTCAAATTAAAATGTAATTTAAACTGCAGAACAGCAAATCTATATTTTAATTACAAAAGCTATAAACCATTAGTATACTTTTTTTAAAGAATCCTCAAACTAGAAAATATGCCTAAGAAGCTACATCTTTTTTAAATCCAGAACTTACTCAATTCAGTGAAAATCCTTACAAATTTAAAAAGAGAGTATCTTTAAAATTAAAAGCATTGTTACCTGGGAAATTATTTTACCTGGAAAAGTATATTTCAAATAACCCTGCAATGTTTGTGTTTCTGCCACAGTATTTGGACATTCGGTTTTTTGTTTATAGTCTGCAGTGTATAAACTTTGCACTGAGAGAAAGTAAGGATCTCTGGCAAGTGTATTAAATCCTTCAGACCACCAAGTAGTAAATTACTGAGGAGCCGTCACCGCTTCTGTGCACAGCCTTCATTGCAAAATGGCCCTGGAACGAGACCAAGCCCCCAGGGTTCTCTCTGCACAGGGAAGAAGGAGTTTAGTGTTGAAGCAGGAAGGCAGAATATTTAGGGTTGAGTGTGTCTGTGTGTCTGTATGTGTGCGTGCAAACGTGTGGACACATAAGCACTTCATCTCACTTTCCAAGCAGATGGAAAGTACTGGCTTCCTACAGCTTTGCCAATGAAAGCAGAGATGAGTGTCACAAGCTGCATTCACCCAGACTGTGCCACGAGGCACAGTGAGACAAAGCAGAGGACCACGACTGGAAGCTGCAACTTCTTAAGGCGTAATATTGGGATCACTGACCTCTTCAGCTAAATATTATCCCAGAGGAGAGAGAACCTTCCATCTCTAACCCACGTGACCAACTGTATAATTACTTTCTTTTACCCCAGGGCAAATCATATGCATGAAAGAGTCTAGTTTCATCATTAACTAAACACAACCGGAGTTGTTCTTCTAAAAAAAAAAATAGATGGGGACACAACAGAAAACAGAGAAAGGCTACTACTGAGAATGCAGGGGAAAGGAAAAAAGACCAACATATAAGGTGGTGGTAATGTTTTCCAAATACGACAATAACAATGCAAAATAGCCTAAACCATAGCTCAAGATTTCTAAATTGTAGAGGCAAATACTGGGATGAAATACCGGATATAATGCCTCATTTTCTTTCTAAGACCTTAGAAAATACTTGCTTTCAGAATACTAAGTTAGCTAGGATACATCATGTTAAAAAAAATTTTTTTGCTTAAGTTTTAGGCATTGGCTCTCAAAGTCAAGATACCTAAGAGTCCTATTACCTCGTCAATTTTTATATAAGCCACATATTGCCAAATTATAGGAAACACAATCCTATAAAATGTGATCCTGAATGAAAATTTGTTAATATTTTAAAAATTATAGTAGCTGTATGAATGATGAATAAAAATAACTATTTAATACGGCTTTTGTATTTGCTAAGGATGTAACTTACTACTGCAGAATCCAGAGAATTAGGCAATTGGCCGTGTAGGTGTCAGAAACGCAGCGAGAGGAACGAGACATTTCTACAGATGCTTCAGGTATGTACTCAAGACAAACAGACAGTGTGCAGTCGCCACAGAGAAAGAAAATTACCTCCATATGGTTACCCGGTAAGTAGGTACTCTTAACCTCAAAGCACGATGAAAGCAGAAATAGCTTCTTCCAAAGGAGCCTCACCCCTCCGTGTTCTCCCTCCCTCCCGTGACTTCAAATTCTGGTACTGAAAATATCTGTGAAATCCATTTGGTTCTTTATCAGGACACTGAGCAGAGTCCTCTCTTCCAGTAGGTAGTTTCTCGATCTGTTTTCAGACCGACATGAATTAATGGAGCGGCTCACAGGCGGGCAGATTTTGACAGGGGCCGTGCTTGCAAACTGAGGTCTCAGCCGTTCTTCGCCGCTACCAAGAACTTATCATCTCATCTGAAGGAAATTCCTTGGACCTCTGGAGGGCTATGCCCTGGTCTTACTTCTGTACTAATTTATTTATTACGTAACTGTATTTGTTCACTCATTCATTCATTGTCTACTAACTGCCTGTTTCTTCCAGGACCTATGCTGGGCACCAAACCTTCGCCGCACCAGGCCTGAAGATGGACCCCTTACAGGGTCTAGGTAGTAAGGCGCTCATCCTGTCAGACCTTCGCTCTGCGCCCTCACTCTCTGACACACTACCTTTCATTGTAACTTGATCGATTGTGAAATCTGTTCATTACCTGGCAGTACGTTTACATTTTTGTTTCCTTCTTTATTTTGTTGTCTGTTGGTTTGTTATTATTACTTTTAGTACTGGCCCCTGCTATCTAGGTCCACAAGTGCTCAAAGGCAGAATTTTTGAGTATATAGTAGCAAGAATAAAACTATGAATTTTCTCCTTTTCTTAAGAATTTCTATTTGATATGTGGAATTCTTCCACAGACAAGGCATGCTTCAGATATTCTGACACTGTGTTTTAGAAACTAAGAGGTAATTTTTTTTCTTTTCCTTTCTTACTTTTTAGAGAGTTTCTGAAACAGAAAGATGCATTATTTAATCCACGTGATTCCAATGAGCCAAAAGGGGCTATAATCCTATATCCCTTAGTACTTCAAAGACAGGAGGCATCAAAGCCATCATTTCTACTCTATGGACCAAAGTTCTTTCTGCAGGGATTTATTATTTTGCTAAAATTTAAGATTTGAAATAAATACTAAATATATTCTTTATACTTTAGAATTATCATATTGGCACTACAAACAAGTATTTTATCTAGCTCCATAATTCAATATGTCAGACATACACTCAGGTGTCCTTACTCTTTCCCAAGAAATAATGATAATAAAAAGTTCATTTGGGGATACATAGAGACAAATATCTAAAGGAATGAAAAACAAATTATTTTATATAAGAATATTAATTCAGTCAGTTTAGCTGTCAATAAAAATATCATGGCATTTTTCTGAACCCAAACAAAATAAACTCACAGTTATTGAAAATTTTTTAAATTTGGTAAATCCTTACATTATTCATGAGGCTATTGTGAGTGAGAAAAATACCTAAGTGAGTTATAAGCAAACACGAGCATAATCATATATGATAATCATAACATCTCATATCTAATCACTTGAACTACAAAATCACAGATTTGTGCACTTACAAAGGAAGTCAGCTTTTAAAAAGATATATGCAGAAGGTAAACTAAACATTAACTATTACTCCTCAAGGTATTAAGACATAAATTGTTGTTTTCAAAATACTAAATGCTAATAATATAGCACTCCCCTCCACAAGTAATGTGTCAGCTGAGCTTAATCATTACTTGGTCACTGTTTCACTCTTTGTACTTATTACGGTGCTATAATAACCAGCATAAAATAAGTTAATACATGCTTAGCTCTAAATGAGGCGGTGTGCGGAAACAGAAAAAGCACTGAGCTCCAGCTCAGAAAAAGCACTGAGCTCCTTTTATTCTTGGCTCTGCCCATACCTATCTGTTAACTCTGATAATTAAGCTGGTTTTCTCATATGTAAAACAATGGGTCTGGACTAAATTGCCACTAAGGCCTTGGGATCTCTGATTTGATGACTACAGGCATGATAAAAGGGTCTGAACAAAACCTCCAGGGAACACCCTCTGGATCTTTAAGAGGATCACAGGCATGCTATGGATAGAACATTTGGAAAAAATGAACCTCTGCATCTTTTGTCAGAGTGTAAACCTTCTCTAAATCTAACTTCTGAAAGTATATCCAAGAATTTTTTGTTCTAGTTTTAAAGTAGCAAAAGACTACATGTAAAAGTGGAATTGGTTCATTTTTAGTAATAAACGAAGACCAGAAATAGACCATAAGGGTGTGATTATGATTCTTAGAGAATTTTAATATCATGGGCATATTAAGCAAATGTATGAAAAGTGTTTTAACATACCCATTATTACTGAACATTAAGCATGCACTTGAATCAGCCTAAATCTCTTCAGGAATTGAGGGCTTTCATATGAGGAATTCATATGCTTTTGAAGTCGTATTTCCCCATATGAGCGATACTGAAGTTCAGAGAGTTTAAAAGAGCTTTTATCCAAAACTAAGCAGATCAAAATGATACTATTTCTATATGTGTTTTTCCTACCTGCAGGAAAAAAGCATGAAAATTATAAGACACTGTTAGCAGTACCATGAGGATGTACGTATGGTGTCACTGGGTTACGCCAATCATTCTAGTGACTCGTTGGCTTCTCAGGTATGTACAGTGCTATAGGTGCTACCATAAGCCTATTGCAACTGCTGACTTTTCTTGCTCTTTGAAAATCATATGATGGGTTGGGACTAGAGAGAATAGTGGCATAGTGATTACCATATTTAGGATGACACAGACAACCTTATAGCATTATGTAACAGAAGAGAACGGGCCTGATATCAGGCACTTGGGTCCCGGTCCCAGCCCTGCCTCTGGTTACCTGGGTAAGCAGAGCATGTCACCAGACCTCAGGGCCTGGGTGCTCTCATCCACAAAATGAGGGTGGTATCAGTTGGTCACCGAGACTCATTCTAATTCTAAAATTCTAATTTCTCTCCTTCTAATGGCTGAATAAAACAAAGGTCCAGATCTTACATGCTTTCTTTGAAGAATTCGAGTTCCATGAAAAACTCCAACATCTTCCTAAGTCAAAAGTGCATTTAAAACACAGCACGGAAGACGACAACTGCCATGCCCCTCACTTTTCAAGTACTAAGGAATGGCCAGAGTCGCATGTCATTCAAAAAGATTTATCTATTAGAAAACTGGCATAGCTTAGACAAACTATAAAATCATTAACATTGTGATTATGAAAAAAAGGGTGAGGTTTCAAGGAAAGAAAGGGAGTTGGTATATTTACTCACTTCTTCCTAATCTCCATTCTAGACTAAAGGATAATAAATATTTTTCAATATGATATACTAGAATCCAGTAACATGAACTATACATTTTAATGGCTAAAAACTGTGTCCCCTTTCAAACTTATTAAGTTGTTTTATTGGCTCCATCGGAAGAATACCAATGAATTCAGTGTGCTGGGAATTGAAACTGAAATCACACAAACCCTTGGGTCCTTCATCCTTGGAGGAAGGAAGGTTCCTAACCGGATCCCGGATACTGCAGTCTGTTCCTGCCCAGGTGAAGTCACAGATGCAGGTGGCTTCATTACTACACACCTGTGAAGAACAAACAACAGACATGGAACATCTTCACTGCGCTCTGCGGAACACTGCTGATAGACGTGAAAGAGACACGGGCCAGGCAGACACTTAAAAACCATTTGGCATTTTTTAAAAGTCTCCCACAGTTTCAGGTGCTGGACAAGAGGAAACCATGTATGGGTCAGGTAGCTGAATGGTGGTTTTTCAGTTAATTAACAACAACAAAAAGATGAAAAGGAAGAAAATTTTCAACTAAATACTAATTATTGATGTTGTTATTTAAGTACACAAATGTCTCACAATGTAGTTTATTTTATAAGTAGTCGTCTCTACAACCATATTTTAGAAATATATATGCTTAACTCAAGGAATGAATAGATACTGGGCTCAAGAGGCATTGACAGAGATAAAGACCAGGAGACATAAATCACCAATGCATTGCAAGACCTCACCACACTCAACGCCAAATTCATTTGGTGACACTTTTTCAGCCAAACGAGCACCCTTCCCACCTTCCCTGCCTGTCCTTAGTAGCTCTTCTCTCAGTCAGGGTCTTCTCTCAGTAAGACCCTCCGAAAGTGACTGTCTCCTCTCTCGTACTCTAGGGACCAAGCAGCAGGCTGGAATGGACTTGCAATTTAGACGAAATAAAGAACTGTCTGCAAACTAGAGGCAAGGTGGTTTGCACCCTTATCTGCCTGTGAAATACACTCAGAGACGGGTTATTAAAAGTGATAAAATCAAACTTAAGCCTATCGGTGTAAGAAGTTTTTTAATCGGAAATGTTAGAATACTGTGATTATGGTTAACAAGATTGAATTTGGCCTTTTTTTTTAACAAGGCGAAAAAGTGGAAGGAGAGTAAAGTCAAGGGCCCTTTCACTGCATTAAGTTTTATAACGCGCACGAAGCAAGATCTAAATAATGAAAGGGTCTGCCCCGTGCTTTTCTTTTCACGCAGCAATTACTGAGCATTTTCTCTGTGCTAGGCACCTATGCTAAGTGTTCAATGCCCAGCATCTCATTTATATTCACACAAGCACCCTGATGAATGACAGAGGTTAACTGACTTGCCCAGAGTCACTGGGATAGCAGGTTAAGCCTATGTTAGCCAGGTGTGTCTGCCCAAACACTTTGTTCACAGAATTAAAGATACACACCGGTAGAGGGAGCATCTGCTCTTTGACGGGCAATGATGCAAACGGAACCACAGAACTGTAACATGTGGATTACACCAGTGATCCAATCTTTAGTCGGGTGTGACTTTGCACACACAGATGCCCAGCATGCATGCTGAGCAGCTGAAAGGGACTTACTGAGAGGGCTTAACTTATTTCAAATGGTACAAAGTAATCACATTGGGTCTTCACAGAAAATCGTATCAATCTCTTCCAACTCCTTAGATGTTAAGCTATAGCTAGAGAATGTGGTGATACAAATAGCCAGTGATAAAAGAAGCAGTAAAAATACACCATATCAATACATATGGATGTGACTGTTAACAGATAAGACTAAGAAAATAATCATAGTCAACACGTAGATACTGGCAATAGCCACAGAGGGAAAGTGGCTGAACTGGCGATCTAGCCACTGTGAACTCTGAGGATGCCGGATAATGAAGGCTTGAACTGGAGCACGGGGGCCTACTTACCCCATGGCCCGAACAGACTTTACCCTTGGAATCGAGTGGGCAGCTGCTCATATTCAGGGCCTGAATCTGTAGGCACTTCCGATCCAAACACATCATGGATGGGCCACAGGGCGTTCCATCTTCCACGTAGCCCACATCCGTGTCATCATCTAACACCACATGAGCACCACTAAAGGGAGAAAGATATTCGCACAGCCATCAGCCCCATACTCGGAAAATAACCTCAACATGAGCGAGCCTTGCTCTTCATGACACTGAAAAGGCTGTCCTTGGACATGGATTTCTCTACTTTCCCCTTCCCTTCCTCCTTTCCCCACCTCCCCTTAATAAAAGGGCATGACAAAAGAAACTACTTTTTATCACTATACCACACATCATCAGGAGAAAAGGTGTCATTTGTACCAAGTGAATTCTAAATCTTCACTTGTTTTCAAGACCAACATTGCGGCGAGGGCAGTGCATAAGAGAAGCGATCTCATGAGCTCTCCACAGCTTTCAGATGTGCCATAGTACAAAAAGGCAGATGTTGAGCAAAAATAGCAATAAAGACATTTTGAAAATTATTATTGGATTACTCGTGATTGAAAAATAAACTGGTTCCTCTCTATTGATATTTACTTCTGAAATTTCAAAGCTAGAAACAAGTTGAATTTAAGTAATAATCAATGCTATAATTGCTAATAGAGTACCTCGCCGAATAGTTTACAGATATACCAATTTAGAATATAACAATATAACTTAACAAGGCTGTTATATCTAGAGACATGTGAAAACTTACATATTCAAAGGAAGCTTGTATCCATCAAACTATATCTGAAGGCAATAAACTTATTCCAGGAAGGATCTTCCTGTCTAAGACCCTGTTAGAATTGCCTTCAGAGCCATTTAAAAGACAGAAAAACAGCAATCATTTGACCAAAACAGCATTGTCCAATTTGGTTACTCAAATAACCAAATGTTGCTCAAAATTATTTTTGGACGTTTCCCGGTCTTACATTCACTCGCATAAGATAAGGTTTGCTACTCTGGGGATACTAAGGATAAAAGTTAGCAGATGCTAAAGGCAATTCTGTAGGGGAAATCCCAAAAGTGTTTTAAGCAATGACAATACCATCTGAATGAGGCCACCGCATCTTAGAATTACGACTACTTTGAAGGGAACGATGATTATTTAGAATATTATGCAACTCCCTGGCTTAAAAAATAAGCCTCATATTTCTGTGCCTGTACTCATAGGTAATTGGAAATCAAATGTTTGCCTACAGCTATAAATAATATTTTAATAAATATTTTCTATATGTGATTAAGTATTTATTAAACCATCTTCTAAACCAGACACATCTGCATGAAATAAAGTTTAAACTCCTTATCATAAAAAATAAAACATACACAGTGTTCAAACAGTGACATATTCCAATGCTTAAAACTTTAACCTAATTCAAAACATATAACCTAATTCTACTCTTAAGATTATAATTACAAGGAATGCCTCACTACTAATAACTGGTACAATTTTTGAACAAATGTAATTTGCAATTCTAGATACAACTTTGTTTTTTAAATAACTTAACATGAAAGGTGATAATAAATCTCAGTCAAAATTCCTTTTGTGAGAAATAGAAAAATTCCCCTTAATATTTCTAAATTTGTAATTCTTATTATTTAGGTTTTCCAATATTTAATATGTTACCTGCAGTCAATCACCCGGCCTTGATGATAGAAGGAAGTTGGGATGATCTCTCCCTGAAGTTGACCAATACGTGGAGCTCGAGTAAGATTGGTACAGAGTAAAAATCCACAGAACACATCACTAAACATGTTTAAAAAAAAAAAGACAGTAAGATAGGAGGAACCATGCTCAAAAAATCAAAACTACTTAGTCCATATATATTCAAAATAAGAAAATATTCTCTTTCCTTCTAAACAAAAACACTCGATCAAATATTGTTGGTTGGCCACGATGCCCCTCCTTCCTTACAAACAGGATCACAATTTTGCTTGTGGGTAGCAAAGTGCTCAGCCCTGAAAGATGGTTGTGACTGGTGTCTTGGCTACTCACTCATTTACATTTCCTACACCCTCTTTCCTAGCCATCCCTCCTTCTTATCCTCCTAGAGCTGAAAGTGGCCCTGGGTGTTGAGAAGTGAGGAAAGCTGGCTAGGAAGCCTCTGGGGAGAATTTTGCTTTCTGGATAAAAGGTTAGAATCAGACAGGAAGATCACTGTTCCTACCCCTGCCTCCTGCTTTGAATGTGGAGCCTTTACATCTAACTTGCAACTGTTAAGTTCACAAGCATAAGGATACAAACTCAACATGCAACGGATTACAGAGCAGAGGGGCAGAAATCATCTGGGTTCTTAATGACATTATTAAATGGCTCACCCATCATGACAGCACCTACCTCCAGCCTATTTGTTAAGCAAACAATAAATTTCAAAAAAAAAAAAATGGGCTAAGAATAGAATTGGCACATCCCAAAGAAAGGAAATCCATTGTCCAAAAAAGGCATGAAAATGTATTAAATTCCATTTGTAATCAGGGAAATGCAAATTAAAACCACAATCATATAGCAGTTCACACCCACCAGAATAGATAAAAGTAAAAAGCCTATAATACCAAACATCGGTGAGAATGTAGCACAAAATTCTCATATACATATTATTGCTGGTAGGGTTACTAGTATAACCATTTTAAAAAGAGAACAGTGTGACACCACTTGGTGGCACTGAAAATATACATCTGAAGACTTAGTAATTTTTCTTCAAGGCACGGGCCTTAGATAAATGTGTGCAAATGTGCACTGAGTTGCACGTAAAGAATGTTCACAGCCCGGCCAGCGTGACTCAGTGGTTGAGCATCGACCTAGGATCCAGGAGATCGGGGTTCGATTCCCAGTCAGGGCACATGCCCGGGTTGCGGGCTCGATCAATGACTCTCTCATCATTGATGTTTGTATCTCTCTCTATCACTCTCCTTTCCTCTCTCTGAAATCAATAAAGATATATTAAAAAACAAACAAAAACTAATGTTAACTTGTAATACCTTGGCAAAGTATCTCTTCAAAACAAGCATCAAGTAAAATACAGCGTGTGAGAGTTTTCTGAATTTTACAGAAATTGTGAGAGTTTGTGCCATAAAAACAGTGTAGCCTGTGGCCTTTTGCTTCTAGATATACTAACATTTTTTTAAATGTCTACTTAAAAATTTGAAATAGTTAAACATTCATAAAAATCAGTAACATTGATTTTGTGCCCATTTTACACTTGAACCAAGGCTTCCCATTCACTCATCAGGCCCCAAAGCTGACCACTCACTGTTTGCTGCACTGAATCCATCGGTCTCCATCCTTCCCACAGTTTCCCTTCTCCGTGCCTTCTGTGTTTAGCTTTTCATAGCAGAACTTGTCAGACCCTGAAGCCTCTTTTGGAGATAGCAAGAGAAGAAATTTTATTTTAGTTCTAGTCGTTATCCATAACCAGTAATGTGCCAATAAATGTTTGATGATGGATTTTCCAAAAAAAAAATCCTAATTTGCATCATTTACCAATTTCCATGGTGTAAATACCACTGTGTCAATTTCCATGATGTGATACATGGCTAATTTCAAGGTACCAGTGTGATGTCAAATGGCTTCTAAAATTCCTAAAATTTTAACTCTTGGAAGTTAATATAAGACAGTTCCAACACACCACTACTTTTAACTTGAGAAACAAATTTATTCCCAATTCTTGCTGGTGGGTTTAAGGATAGGAGGTAGGAATGATCATCAGCAGAAATTAGGGAACTGGCACACAGAAAACTAATAAACATTCTTAGTCCTGTTTTATATTAATGTTAGGAGATATTATAAAGGCTTAGCCAATTGAGATTTTTTACGTTGGCATTTGGGTTTTGACATTTAAACCTTTTAAAAGAAATATTATCTTTCCTCTGTCAAAACTGAAGCACCAGAAGTAAATCTTTCAGTTAGATGGTATTTGCCAAACACTGAAATCACTGTGCAAGGGTTCTATTCCCCTCGTGTGCTTTCTGTTTCTTTGGGGGTGACCAGCCTTAGCCAGTATAGCAGACTCATTTCTCTCTCCACTAGTCGGGCCCTCATGAACTGAAGTTCACTGGAGAGGCACTGCAAATTTCAGAAGATAACACATGTATTAACATTCAGGGAACATACTGAGAATCATGCCCATGTACCCAAATCTCTATGTCTGCACTTTAGGCAGTACCTGCATTTCTTCACCTCAAACTGAGGATAGCAAATTACAGAATTTAAAAAATAAGGGCTAGAACTTTCCTGGGGTAAAAGAACAGAAAGCTAACTTTGGGGAGTAAATGTTAAATCCAAGATACAAAATAAATGACGCAGGTGGCTGGGTAACGAACATGACCACCGCACTCAACCCGATCTTTCCAAGTGGATGCACTGTCCCTTCTGTTACAGCCACAGGCACTGAGTGGCACTGCTTGGTTCTGATGACAAGTCCCCCGGGATGATGTCATCTGTGGTTCTGTGACTAAGATTCACAGTTGTCTTTATTTCACCCTTTTCTGGATTTTTTAAACAGTATCACTCCAAGCTACACATCTCTTTCAGCAAGTCTGGCAGCAAGAACAATGTGTAGGGAAACCTGTGCGTGACCATCAATGGGAAAATGCAACCTACTTGTTCCCCAGATGTACTGACACTGGTTATCCCGGGTCTTGCACTCCCCACTGTAGCAGCGGCCCTAGGGACAGAAACACACACGTTATGAGGTACATAAAGTCAGATCCATTTCCCCCCAAATTTTCACAGTGAAAATGAGAATTGCAAACATCTTCAGATAGTTAAAATCTAAAACTCAGAAAAGACCTCACAGTACAGCTCCTTAAATCTAAGTTAATCATCTAAAATTTTAAATGTTATGGTAAAGAGCAATTGGTAAATTTCTTTGGGTGACACCAAAATGATTGTTAGCTTCTTTTTGTTTGTGAGTAGTTAGGTTATAACATGGCTTTAGAGGAGGGGAAAACCCACGTTATAACAGATTGTCATATTTTTCAGAATTAATGGACTGGTATTATTAAAGATAGTCACAACTCAATTAATTGGATTCCTAATTCTTGCCCTTAATCTGGACAATTTGTCTTCAGACTTAAATATAATACAGTTAGTATATGGTATAACACAAAACAACTCTGGATCAGAAGACCACTGTAAAAATTTACTATTGTTTGAGTTGCAATTTCCTTTCAAAATTACATTTATTTTTTTTTAAAAAAAACCTCACAAACTAATCCTTTTAAAATTACACTTAAAACCTATAGCCCAGCATACCTGATTTTGATTGCATGCATATCCATCTTGCTTGTGAAGATTTGGTGGGCACTGAAAAATACAATCTTTTTAGTTAATGGTCATCACATTAAGTTCCTTCAGGTTATATGCACAATATAGAAAAATGTAAAAAAATTTCAACCACGGTGAATATATAATTGGAAATGTTTAGAAAAATATGACTAACTCCTATAGCAGATTCTCCAAATTAACTCTCCCATTATTGGTAAAAATGAATAATTGAGGTCCATGCAATGGGTGCTTTTTTATGTTGCTCTGTTTTCTGTGAAGTAGACTAGAATAATAGCTTGCATTCACTTGCCCACAGAGTGAAAGCAGAGGGACTAAAGTGGACAATGAAGGGGTATGAGTCATCTTGTGATGTAGGAGTGGACACATTCAGGAGCTAATTTACAGACTGGCTCAGCTCTGTGGAAATGTCAAATCTATATCTGACACCCACGATGCGCACCTAGAGGCCACATTACTGACAAAGAAGAAACATCCTGTCTTTCAGCTCAGCGTAATTACTGTATCTCTATTACATTTCTGACCTCCCAAGCCAGAGACCTGTTACTAGAACAATCCGAATGTGACGGATATTTCTTTTTTTCGGGTCTATTTATCAAATAATTATTTCAAAGTACAGTTCATTTTCAACCCCAATTATCCTGAATACATTTAGTTAAAGTGTTTACCACATGTAAGGGAACTAAAAAAATAGTTCAATTTAAAGCCTCTGCTACAGTGTTCAAAGCAAATGTGGAAAGGAAAAAATACACAAGTGTGACAGGTGAGTAAGGAACACAGCAATATGCTCCGAGTTCTCCCTCAGTTTTCTGTCACCTCCTCAGTAAAGGGCAGTTGCACCCTTTCAATTATTCAGGCACCAAATAATTGGAAGCATCCTCTATTTCTCTCTTTCTAGTCTGTCAAAAATCCCAATAGCTCTACCTTCAAAGTATCATGACTACCTGGCCACTTCTCTCCATCTCCCCTGGAAGCGCCTGATCCACCCCTTCATCGTCTCTCACCTGGATTATGCAACAGTCTCCAATTAATTCTCTGCTTCCACCCTCGTCGCCTTATACTCTATAAAGCCACCAGAGTGTCCCTTTAAAATTCCCAAGCCAGATCATGTCGCCTCTCTGCTCAATGGCTTCCCAGTTTACTCACTGGCCTTCAAAGTCCGACATGATCTGCTCCTCCGCTCCTCCGCCAACCCCACAATCTCCCTGACTCCATCCCTGCTCTCTGCCCTGACTGATCTGACTCTACGTGAATGCGACAGGGGTCTTGCCACCCCATAGCCTTTGCCCTGGCTCCTCCTTCAGTCCTCCCGATTTCGGCATGGCTTGCTCTCTCTCACCTTCTTAAGGGCTCTGCTCAAATAGCACCAGCTCAGAGGAGCATTCCTTGACCATGCTCTTCAAAACTGCAAGCCCGCCCATGCTGGCGTGCTCGGCTCCCCATTCCGTCTGTTTCCTTCTCCATGGCACCTGTCACCACCCGGCTGTGCATGCACAGCAGGCCCTCAAATAACGTCATTTCCTTATAATGCTGATGAGAAAGAAAAATAAAAGCTGATTCCCAGCCAGGGCCACTGTCTGTGTCGTCTGCAGATTCTGCCCATGTCTGCGTGAGTTTTCTCTGGGGACTCCGGTTTCCTCCCACGTCCCAAAGATGTGCACGTGGGTGACTGGCGTGTTCAAGTATCCCAGCATGAGTGGGCGCGGCGGGCGTGAGTGCGCCCTGGGTGGAAGGGTGCCCAGTCCAGAAGAGTTCCCGCTTTGCACAACCAGGGTAGGGACAGGCTCCGGCCACCCATAACCCTGAACGGGAATAAGTGGGTTGGAAAAGAATGATCTTATGCATTTTTGTTAATTTTTCTTCAATATCTGTGTAGCTCACATTTGTTTCAATGTTTAATATTAGAAGTATTTTGGGTTTTTATTTAGAAGTTTGGTGATGCTTCTATGACAAGAAAAGGGCCATAGGAACTTAACTCTTGTTCATATCAATTAGTGTCTGGTAAACTTGGTTGTTATAGGTCCTTAAAGTCACAGTTTCCAAGAACCTATCAGCAATGTTAGGTGAGAACTTACTTGTTTGTATGTCTTTTGTTCCATCCTAATGTGAGCTCCATGCAGACAGAGATTTTGTGTTTTGTTCCCTGCTGCCTCCCCCAAAGCCTATAAAAAACTAGGCTCAATTATTATTGAGTAGATGCTCAATCACTATTGGCTGACTGGGAAAATAAATGAACGGCCCATACAGGTATAATTAAGTTATTCTATTCTGTATATATCAAGCTGTTTATCAAGTTCACCACAGAAAGCTAACAGAACTAATTTAAAATTGCTAATAAGAAGTAACTTACTAAGGAACACGTTGAGACAAAGTGCTTGAGTTCTACCTCCTTCCACAGATTATCTGACTCTCATATGAGCTTTCATTCACCACAGCTTTTCATTCAACCTGATGGCGACTACTCAAAGGATATAATTATCAGCACTAAAACCCTGCATACTGGGCCAACTACACAAAAACAGAAATCCCTGTGGTCTCTTTCGTCCATCCAAATCCACTCAAAACACAGTCATTATCGCATTAATCAACTAACATTAATTATTCACTTACTCCAAGACAAATACAACCACACTGAGCAAAAACGAAAAAGAAATGCCGCTCCTATAATAGGCACATCAGGGTCTAAAATTAATTTGTCATATTTGACTTTTGTGATGTTTCAATAGGAAAGAACTCATAGAATTCTTTACTAGTGAAAAAAATCTTTACCTAATTATAAGCTGTCATAGCTACATGCAAGAAGATTTCCAATCAATTTATGTTTAGTTTAGGCTAATAAAAGCCAGTTGCTTATCGTTGAAATGTTTAACAAGGGAAATTACGGAATGTTTTATGGTCTCTGGAGACATTTAAAGCAGAAGAACCATAAATCTGCGTACTTTATTCTGCCTGTGCAGTAATATGCCTTTAAGTGCAGCTCTGGGTTCAGTCTCTAAATGCCATGTGGGCCCCACTTTTACGCTGCACAAGAAGGTCCACTCGAGGCAGACTCCAACAGTACAACAGCGGTTAAAGGGGCTTATTTTAAACTGTGTCATACTACCATTCAGATGACATACTTCATAGTGCCAACAAAAACACTTCCCACATCTTTCTAAAATATCCTTATTGTATCATTCCGTACTGTTTGCCAAGGAGTTCTCTCAGTTGCATGAGTATTGTTTATTCTGTAATAAACTGTGAATTTTAAAAGTAGCTCAGGCCCTGGCCAGGTAGCTCAGCTGGTTAGAGCGCTGTTCCAATACACCAAGGTTGCAGGTTTGATCCTCGGTCAGGGCACATACAGGAATCAACCAATGAACGCATAAATAAGTGGAACAATAAATCCATGTTCTCTTCCTCTTTCTCTCTCCCTCTTCCTCTCTCTAAACTCAATAAATAAAATAAAGTAGCTCAAAAGCGTCAGTTAATGCTAATATCAAAATTAAGCAAAAACATACTATGAGATAAAAGAATGAAGTCATAATGTTGCCAACAATACTGACTTTCAGAGATGCAGAAATTCTCGAAGATCACAATTTCATAATCATTATTAGTATCAACTAAATTCAAAATTCACTGCCTCTTACAAAGCCAAAGAACTTGAGGGCACTTAACTCCCTCTCTGCCAATTATCTATTTCAGGTTTAATCTGGTCATATAAGGGAATTATTACTAAAAGAAGATGCTATTCTAATACGCCACTGAAAAATTAACAGCATAGTTTTTACCTCAAACACATGAGATAAATAAGAACATTTTAAAAATTTAGACAATAGAACATAGAGCCTTCATTTTAAAAGCCTCATTTCCAGTAAACTGTATAGCAATTCAGGAATTAAAGGTTGAAATGGAAAAACTGTACTTCTAAAAGAGCTGAGTACACAGAACCAAAACAATATATGATGGGTATAAAAATAGTATTAGTCTACAAAACTAAAAATACAACTCAGTGAAACAGTTTATCAGAAATGTCAGTATACTTATCATAAAACACAGAATCCACAATTCTTACACTCTGCCACTATAGTATAAGAAAATTACTAAAAGCCCTATTTACATATTTAAATATAAGAAACAGATAGGCATAAAAATCACAAAAGAAAAGCCTAAACACATTTCAACTACACCATATCCTTACAAGGGTCCATTTGGATTGACCCTCAGATGATATCCATCAAGGACTTACAGAGGTCAGTTGGGAACCTTTCTTCCCCTCTCCTCCTGTCCTTGCAGTGAAGGAAACTCAGGATAACTCCAGCTACTCTCTGCTTCTTTACGCACTTCTTCTCCAGGCAGGTAGAGGGCCGGGAAACTTGGGAGGGACAACGGGGCGGTCTGGCTCAGTCCCGTCATTCTTCGCTCGCCTGCTCACGTAAATCATGCTCGCTCTACAGCTCCCCCATGGCACACAAGCAAGGCAAGGGCCAGGTTCTGCAGGGAGGGGTCACTCCAGATCCAATTTTGTCAATAACCTGTTGCTATAGCCTGAATCTAGGATCTATAAAGAGGCCCATTTAGCCCTCACATTAAGCTACGGCTTTTAACTCGTCCATTTTTAATAACAAAAGTTATACCCTGGCCTCTATCTGTACTCTGTTTATTGGTAGCCCCTTGGAAACCACAAAACCTGGCAATAGGTAACTCCACTCCTGGGAACGTATCCTAATTAGCTGACCCCGAACAAGAAGCACTCTTAAAAATGCATAAAGACATTCACTGCCATATTAATTATAATAATAAAAAGTTGCCAACAATCTAAATAACCACCAATGAATGCAGAAGTCAACTAATACACGACAGACTCTCCTGCAACAGTAAAAAGGATATTCATGTAATAAATGTGTAATGGTATGAGAGAATGCTCTTTAAGTAGCGTCGGAATGAATATGAAGGTAGAATGGAACCCAGAATTCCTACCAAGTTCCTACCTGTCCCAAGTCCTGACTCTCTCTCTGAATTGTTCCCTCCAGCTATCCCTGCTTTCCTTCCATTTCTAGAAGAATCCAAGCTTCTGCACCTGCTGTTTTCTGCTAAGCTCCTTCTTAATTCTGTTCCTACTTAAATGCCAACTCCTCCAAGAAAATATACCTGAGCATCTGACCTAAAGCTCCCACTCCATGATTTTTTTCACATCACCTTGTTTTATGCTTAGCTCTTATCGCCATCTGATATTTCTGTTCATTCATTTGCCTTCCTCCATCCCACAGAATGTAAATTCCAGAAGAGCAAGGATTTGCCCATCTTGATCCCTAAGTGTTGGGTACCATATCCCAACATTTCCCACAGTGCTTGACATATAGTAAGTGCTCCAGGAGTGTTCATTTGAATGACAAAGACTTTAAATAACATGGCATGAATTTTTAAAACCATAAAATTTACATAAAGAAGGGATGTTAGATGTCATCATTAATTATAATGTTATATCATTTTAATGTGAGAAGATCGTGTCAAAGCATATGGGTGATGACACCTGGGAGATGGCCACAGAGCTGAGATGGCAGGACTTCTGCTTCCAACCTCACTTCAACCAGAGCAGTGCTACTTGATTCCTGCTTTCTATATTGGAGTTCCATCTAAATTTTGTTTAAAAAAAGGGGTTTCTGTCTTAAAAATGTTTAAAAACAGTACATTAGTGCTTCATTAGTGTTTTAGATGTGGGGACCAAGAAAGAAAAATCAATTAGTTGGGTATAAACCATATAAAGGGAACTAATTATGAAAAGGAAACTTGGAAGAAAAAGAGATTCAGGTCCAAAAATCACAACAAATATTAAAATATAGTCAGGTTGGAGAACTAGAAATTGCTAGAAAACGAAGCAAAACAAAACAAAAAACAAAGGAGTCAAAGCATATTCACACATGTAATCCAAATGGAAGGATTTAAAATGTGTATTTACAAGTAAAATGTATTACCTAAAACTCAGTTTGCCATACCTGGCCAGAGTCCCCAGTACAATATTCGGTAATATCACACCCATTCACAGCATCCCGACATTCATATCCTCTTGGCTGAAACTGCAAATCCAAATTCAATGTTAGGAGCTAGTATTAATGAATATTTCTAAGAGTTAGCATTCTGATATTCACCAATAATTCTGATGCTCTCTCATGACCATCACCAAGCTCTTTGTATAAATTTGCAAGATAGTTGCAGAAAAGAGGCAAGGCCCAGTTACCATTCTTTGTAGTAAATATGAATCATTGACCAAAGCAATAAATGTTCAGATTTCAAAACCCACTCTCTCAGAGTATTATTTTTAAAAGACAATGTAATGGCAATTCTGCAAAGAAGAAACACTGATGCGGCTTAAGACAAAAGAGCAACAAAACACCAAAATATAAACATTTAAGATTTCTCTGAAGATTTATGTATACATACCTGATGTTCACTAATTAACTTATTTACTTGGATATTAATCTTGCTTTAGCTAAATATGTATAATCAAATTTCAGTGGTGCCCCTTGGTAACAACATCAGTGAATGCCTACTGTATACAAGGCATTTTGTTGGTCTGAGAAGAGGTAAATAAAAAGATGAAAGAAAGCCTGTTACCCTCAAGCAACTTATAATCTGGTAGGAAACATAAGGTGAGTATAAACTAAGCTGGAATCTTCTACAATGCCATAATGTATAATACCCATTAATTTGAATAAAATAATCAAATCATATAATTCTATAGGTAAAAGGAATATTAGAGGTTTTTATAGATGAGAAAAGGAAAGCCCAGCCGGTGTGGCTCAGTGGTTGAGCATCAACCCATGAATCAAGAGGTCACTGGTTCGATTCCCAGGCGGGGCACATGCCTTGGTTATGGGCTCGATTGTCAGTATGGGGCGTGCAGGAGGCAGCCAATCAATGTTTGTCTCTCATCGATGTTTCTATCTCTCTTGATCCCTTTCTCTTCCACTCTCTCTAAAATCAATAAAAACATATTCTTTTTAAAAAGAAAGAAGATTTAAAAAATGACTTTTTAAAAATTAACTGGTCTCTAAAGATGTGTGTATCTACACACATATAGACATACATTCATATATTACTTCCTTAGCTAGCTTTTTGCCAAAGGTAAAAATATGAGCACTAGCTTTTATACTCAGGGTCTAAAATAAAAAGACCACAGGAACTGTCCCTCTTCTATTCAACCATTTAACTTGGTTTTCATCTGCATTAATGGAGCAACTCTCAATGTTTATTTTGGAAGGAATATAAGTATATATTTTTAAGAAGACATTGGAGGATAGGATGGTTGATAGTGAATCATCAGGTAAATGTTGTGACTCACGGAATTTGGGTAGATTTACTGATTTTATAAAATTGCCATGCACTCTGTCAACCAACAAACTTGTGGCAAGCTATACAAATGCTTGATGTATACATTGAGATATCTGGCTAATATGTCAATGAGAAGAAAGATGAAACTGTGAAGAAACTCACCAGACAGGAGGTGTTGTTACAGCAGGGCCCATCGCTGCAGTGGGCCCCATTGGAGAGAGAGCATTTCTTACAGCACAACCCATAGCATTCCTAGAAAAAGCACTTTGCATGAGTAAACGAGGAAGCTTACCCCCTGGTCATTCAATGTTCTCTCCAGGTGTGACTTACACATAATCCAGATGAGGAGATTTATACAATAGTAAGCAAATATTTTAGGAAAGAATTAACCACTTAACCAATGATAGATTCCTTCCTGTCATATTTCTCAACAAAGCATGATCTTCTATGAAAGGCCTTCTCTACCAAAAAGTCAGCTTATTTCTTAGCAGGTACCCCATCCTTGGTTAACTCTATTACATTCATAATGCTCAATCTAGTTTTATAAAGACAAAAATAATACACAACACAGAAGGAATGTTTCGTGATTTGGTAAAACTAGTCTGAGATAAATGTGAGCTATGAATTTTTAAGAGGCAGGAAATTTGATTAGAAGGATCCATTAGGTTTTTCAGACGGGGCCATAAAGACATGATTAATTCTACCATGTCTGAGCTGGGATTAAGCATTGATGAGCAAGATTAGAAAGAAAGGCACCGAGCCCACTGTGAATGCTCGTGCAGGTTTCTTACTAATGCTGTTTGTGTTTGCTCTGAGTAGGAGCTATGCTGAAGGTAGAAAAGAACTCTTATACCTACCACATGGAAACCACAATCACATTCCTCCCCAGCTTCTACATATCCATTTCCACATTCTGTGGGCTCAAATAACTGGAAGAAATTAGGGAGAGAAAGGAAAAACATTTTAATTTATCACAGAAAATCAGCACACCAAAAAAAAAAAAAAAATCAGGCCACATATATGACCCTTCAATCAGCTATCACAGGATATTCTTCTGTGATATGTTGTAATGGCATCTTATAAATGATGTCTGTGTGGGAAATACTGTTCACTTATTAATAGCACTTTTAAAAACCATATTTTAAGTGGGGTAATATCTGTTGAAGGATTCTCTGTTGGTGGGCTCCAGAGATGACCTCCACCATTAGAGTTACTTTTTATGGAGATAAGCTGTCAAGAAGAATAGATCACTTCTCATATTTGCTAATGGAGCTAAGGTGCATTGCTAATAAGAATCATATATCTAACTTGCTGACTTATCTCAAGACAGCTGAGAAGATACCAAAAACTGTCAAAAGATAAAAATGTTTTAGTCACAGACAAATGTGATATATACAATCAAGTAAATGAAAATAAGCTTAGTAAAAAATGTGGCTGGAAATCCACGCCCATCACTCTCACTGGAGATAAATCCACACTGCCTAAAGCACATTAAGTACATGTGCAGACATACACATGGATGTACAGAAATCTCTCAGTCATTCCTGGAGCAATGGAAGGGTCAAATGTCTAAAATAAGCCATCCTGTGATGCGACGAACTTGCCTGCCAGATAAGCTCTATTGCAACCAATTGTGGAGGCAGTTGATTGTTTATGGGAACCATTCATATTTCCCTTAACCTGGGGCAAGATTTCTCTGTGCATGTCCACCACACCCAGGTGAGACTGGAACAGCACATCCCAATCTAAATCTCAGAGCCACGAGGAGGAGAGAGAGAAAGAGACTCTTTCCCCAGCAACATCACACACCCAAGAAAGGGGCATCTTCCACTGAGTCCACCTGAGAAAGATGTGACCCTCTTTCCACTCCAGGAAGGAGAACTGTTATAAGAAACAAAGAAGATTTCCAGGATACTTGGGTGGGAATCCCCAGTGGGCAAGTCCAATGGATGAAATCAACAGTTCTAATGTCTGTGGTATTGTGATCAGAAGTCAGGAGAAAATGGAAAAGGGAAGAGTGGACTGGAACACACAACCAACTGCTAGATTTCATCCTTTGGACTCTCCTCTTGAGGCAGGTCACTGTGGCAAACCACATGGAAAACACGGCAGTTGGGAAGGTTCCCACAGCACAGAAAAGATGCACAAAGGTTACGTAAAAACACAAAACATTCATCCATACATTCATTGACTAAAACACTTGAAAGAAGTCAGTTCTTTGTTAAATACATATAAACTCTTTCACTGGGAGCCAAAGGGGCTTTTTTTAAACCACTCTAATATGCAGTTTTAAAAGAAAACAATTTCATATTTACTAACTTTTAAAATTAAAAGCATATAGTTACTTTTATTTCATTTCCAAGTTACTGGAATCATTTTCTTTCTACTCACGGGCAATGTCAGAAATCTAATGATGGATCCTTATACACACATTCAAAATCTTAACCTTTCCCCACAATTCAGAGTTGCTCCTCATGTGTGATGCTTATAATTAGTTGGTGAGCTGCAAGACAGGTAAAACTGGCCAGGTACATTGCAATTCAAAATACCAGTCACTCACATTAATTCATCATTACTCATCTCATCCATTTTATACACTCTGAAGTTTTCAGATTTCTGCTGCATTGAGATGAATGTCATAAAAGGCAGGCGGCCAAGTTTTAATGATGCAAGTTCACTTTTAAATTCCTGTTTCTTTTTCTGCAGCATTACTGAGATTTTATACAAATGTCAGGCATCAAACTACCATCCCCTGGCTACAGCAGTATCACTCAATTATGGGGATAGGAATAAATTATTCTGTCAGTTATCTACACTAGCACTGATTTTTTTTAAAGACTAACATGATTTCACTGTTTTCTCAATTTACAGAGTATTAAACATTTTCTATAGCAATGGACTAGTTTTGACTTAAAAGGAAATATGAAATGTGCAATGTTAGAATTTCTATACCATCTGCTAATTAGCATCGGCCCTGCCTTTTTGTCTGTTGAGCAAGTTCTTCCAAACATCTTACTACAGGTCTGCAGTCCCTCATCTAAAACCTTTATAGCTGGTGAATTCAAGAATTCTGGCTTTCCTGAATTTTAGGGAAATATGATGTATTTACCATGTTTCCTGTAATAGCCCTGAGGGGCCTGGTGCATGCCCTACAATCAAAGACATTAACATTTCCACAGTAAGACTTATGAATATTTACACTATGAAGGATAAATGAAGATTTTCAGTTCAGGACAAGTTTCACTGTCCCATGTATCTTCTGTAAACTCATAAAAAACACTTCCAATTATCAGAGCTGTTTGAATGAAGGAATTTGCAGATAAGGATTATGACACTGTATATAAGAAATTTTATGAAATGTCAATTGACAATGTAGACCTTCCCAAGTAAAGAGACTGTACAATATAAATACATATATGTATTTATGGGATCCATAAATACCTTGGGCCATTTCTTAGCTTGCTGATATTAGAAATGCTTCTTTTCTAGGGAATAGACCATGAGAGAAGAAGGAAGGAGGAAGGAAGGAAGGAAGGAAGGAAGGAAGGAAGGAAGGAAGGAAGGGAGGGAGGGAGGGAGGGAGGGAGGGAGGGAGGGAGGGAGGGAGGGAGGGAGGGAGGGAGGGAGGGAGGGAGGAGAGGAGGGGAGCCATTAGTTATACCCCTAGAGAGAATGTTAAGGGCAAATGGAATTTCTGTAAGAGAAATAGGTTAAAGAAATATATCTTAATCTAACCCACTATTTCTTAACAGCAGGGTAAAAACCCTAATATGAAAATTTCAAAGATATTTTAATTAAAAGACTGTTTGCTTTGGGGGGGAGGGTTGGGAAGGGGGTGTAGCTAGCACTGAAAAACCAGAGATTCAGAAGAGTAAAATTATAGTTTAATCATGCATTTAAACAGATCTCAGTCTTCAACATGATAAAACCTTTGGGAACTAAATATTAATCTGACTGACAACAAATCTGCTTTCCAAGACAACTATCTGATACTTGGCACTGTTCTATTGTAAGGGGGGGAGAGGGGAGAGAAAGAGAAAGAAATAATTACACTTTCTAAGTTACTAACCTTTGTTGGCCTGTTGAAAAGACAGGCTCCTCCCCCTCTCTGTAAAAAGTCTCTATATTCCAAAATGCTGCACTTTGAGAACTTTCGGGAATGGGATACCCTGAGGAAATAAAGAATCAATTATGTAAATAACTTCCCAAAAGCAGTCATCAGAGAAGAAAATTAAAACCCTGGAATTAGAACAAAATGCTCACTCTGGACTCAGATGATTTTACACAAATTTTGACAAGGCACTTATATTCAAATTGGCAAATAAGTATGTGAAATAAAGTTTATAAAAATAGAAATTCAAAGAAAATCACAGATTTGGGGGCTAGGTTATAACCTCCTCAGCATTCAAGTCTTTTGGGCCCAGGTTTGAAAGAGTTTTTTAAAAGATCACAAAACTTCTTCGTCTAGGCTGTATTTTAAAATGTAGTCATTTTTATGCTCTGCCTCAGTAAAGGGAAGCACTTTTTTGCCTCTGTCTTGAATAAAAATTGCTCAGGAACCCACTAGATTTTATTCTGAGGAGGGAGTTGTAAGGGTCAATTTATTAAAGGTCATATAATGCAAGCCTCAGCAAAACAATTCAGATAAACAAGGAAACCCTAAAAGGATGTATTAGAATATACATATACATAGTTTTTAGTGTATATACACACAATACAAACAGAATTAGGGTAAGTTGCCATGAATAACAGCTCCCTATTCTCAATCACAAATACTATTAATGGGTGACATTCATGATTTAGTAGAACTACAATATGAGCTTCTATAGTTTAATTAATAAAATTACTATCTCTATGTCAGTGAGTACATAGAGGAATGTTATACACATAGCCAGGTTAAACTAGATCATACACATTAATTCCTTGAGTATATTTGTAATAGTACTTGATTTGAGATCTGAAAGGCCACTTATGCTAGGATGTGACCCAACAGTTTACGCATCCTGATGTATGAGGGCAATGTATGGAAGGAGGTAAAAACTGCCGTTGTTGACAGTGATCTCTTACAAGAACTACGCAGAAATGTATACTTGAGAAAATACATATTAACTTTAAAGAGTTTTATCATATCCTATGGGTAGTCAGTCCAAATATTCATTTAAAGGAAGTCAAATATATGGTGACAAAAGAATTATTTGACTTTGGATGACGGGCACAAAATACAATCTGAAGATAATATATTATAAAAATTTACACTTGAAACCTATATAACCTTATTAACCAATGTCACCCTAATAAATTTAATAAAAAGAAAAATTCATTTAGAAATTGGGAGTTTAGAAGGCACCTCCCTATAGAACCAGTATTATAAATAGTGTTACCTTCCTATAGCAGTCCTCCAAAAAGCGTGTTTAAAGCCACTGTGTCACTAAACTACGGTACAATGGCAGGGGGACCATGAACCTAAGTTTCCTGTTTAAACTGCATTTCTAAAAACCATTTGTTCTAAAGGAGCGGGCAGAACGCCTGCCTCTCTCTGCAAACCCTCGCGCTCGCGCCGCACGAGCTGGGCTCCGGAGGAAGGGCACGGAAGGGGCTCTGCAGAAGCGGGTCCGGGTTTCTGGCAGCCTGGGCTCCTGGAACGAGGGTAGCACCAGGACTGGCCGGCGTGCTGAGCAGGTGTCTGACAAGCGCAAAGAAAGGAGGAGGCACATGGGAGAGGGGCCGCTCCCATCCGAAAAGCCACGGCGCTAGCTTAGGGGCCTGGGGCAGCGCTTCCCCGTGGGGCAGGGCTCCCTGGGAAAGGGCGATGTTTCCAGGCCGTGGTGCACAGCAGCACTGGCAGCTCTGGGGCAGGGAGGAGACAGGTGAGGAAATGTTCAAATGTCTATCGGTAGACTCCCTAATTTAGACACAATAAATCTGTCTTAATAAAAAAAAAAATGTATTGATTATATAAGCAGTATAGTACAATTTTTATGATAGCAACACATCTATTGGAGAGTTCCTTAAAATATAAATTGATGTCTAAATTGATTTTTACTGACTGGTTCAGGTAGACAACCAGCTTTTATTCTAAGTGTACTAAAAAATTAATGCCTCTATTAAACTTAGAAGCATTTAATACTGTGCTATCTTTAAGGGTTAATAGAAGTTGAAGTAGTTACTATATTTTACACTTATCAACTTTAAATAAAAAATTAAAATATAAAGTAAATTAGTCCTTTCATTTTTAAAATATCAGATAATTAATTATTGAATTTATACTAAGTGCTTAGCCTAAAAGACCAGTACCTGAGAGACTGTGTATCTAATTATATGCAGCAATTTCAGAGAAAGACATTCATCAAATGCATGTATAATGAAAATTTACCCTGTTTCTTCCATTATGCAGCCACCCCAGGATTCTGTGCAGTCACATTCTGGTCCAAGGAAACAATAAAAGCAACAGAAGAAAAGAGAAACAACAAAAGTCACATCTTTCATTTGCATCACAGCTCTTCAATAATTTCTTATTTCTAATTCCACGTCAGAGGTGGAGAAGGCAAAGCCTCACAGAACAAAATCGGCTTCGTTTAAATCAATATTTCTTTGTTCTTTCCAGAAGTATAAGTCCCTTCCTAAGACAACAGCTGGCAAGAAATACAATTGTGCCTCTCCTCATTACCGAAACTCAGAGAACTCAATTAAGTCCTTAGTTCCGATGTATAATGAGAGGTGCCCTGGTTTAGAAATCAGAAAGCCCCAGTTGCGGTCCAAGTTCTCCTTGGTGAAAGAGTCCCACGGGAAGTGACTTGGCCTGTCTTGGGGCTCAGTGTTTCCACCTCTAAAATGGGGAAGGCATCCCTGCGTAGATGCCAGGGTGGTTCTGGGGCTCACGTGAGGCGGCAGCCTGTGTGCTCCCTGGGAACTGCACTGCGCTACTGCACAAATGCGAAGAGTCTTCACCACCGTCCTGCTCCCAGAGCAGACTGGAAGTGAGAGACTTCAGTTTGCTACAGTCAGAGTCAGGTCAGCCAGAGACTTGAAGAACACTATGCTAAAAGGTTCAGTAGAAGAGAGCAATCTAAAATAGAAGCGTAAATAATCATTTAAATAATCGTTAACACAGGTAACAGAGACTGACATATTGATATTGTGATGGGCTTTTTTTCTCACTTTTTCCTATTCTCTTTCTATCATAGATCATTTTAAAGAAAGACTTCCAAATGAAATTTTTAGAATTAAAAGCTCAGAGCCAATAATTACTTAGCTAACCAAACAATTTACAAAGGAATGAAGAATTTTAGGAAGAAAGGGAGTATGCTGAACACAATTTCTCACCCTATCCCAACATCCAACTCAATACATCTCTCAGATGACCCGAGCACTGGCCTCTTCCCGGCTCCAGAGTTTTCAAACAAGGTCGTAAATAAACCTGGTCCTACTTCTTTCTGATTTTAAGGCATCTAAGGAAGCCCAAAACATCTCCTTTAATATGTATTATGTTTCCTTGGGAAAGCAAATACTCTGAGCAAGATATTGATAAATGAATGTTTGTGGAGATTTGCTAAATGCCACTAGACTTAATACGCCCGTAATGTGATGATTTAATATGCCTATAAAGAGAATCGAGAAGCCCCTGGATATATATTTTGTTTCAAGTTTCCACAATACTAAGCATTAGTGACAATTATTTAATTGTAGTCAAAAAGTATAAAATGTAAAGTAACGTTAAGGTAGATCTCCATCATTTTCTTCTTTGGGGAGGTTGGAGGGGGGAACCTTTACACCTAGTGTCTGATATTTTCAGAGGAAAGAAACTTCCACTTAATTCCTAATTAAGAGTGAACACCTCGGTCTTTCTTTCCACAGGATTGCATTATGTGAGTCCAAGACACTTTTGCCTTCCACCACAAAATGTATTAGAATTTATATTTTATTATTGTGTTGGTATAAAGAGGAATATAATCCACATTGGATTTTATTATGATTTTAAAAGAAATTAAAAATTTTCATGGACCCCTAAAACTATCCTGGGCCTTAGACACTTTGCCACTGGAAACTGAGGCTTGCCTTTCCATCTACCTCTCATCTGATCATGAGAAGAGTAACATCCCGCAGGCACTGGCTGCATTTTCCTCCTGGATAGGACCTATGGCTCTGCACTCCCCTAGGTCCTGCCCGCCCACTAGAGTGCTACCCTCCGCCACCTGCCCCCATGCTTACATGGCCCTAACAGGGCCAGCTTGTAGGGGAGGCTTCTCTGTCGTTTCTGCTGGGACTAGTGGATGAGTTTAATTAGAGGTAGGTAGGTGGGTAAGCTGATTCTAAGCTCCTTTTTGACTCTAGATCTAAGCTATTCCCTGGTCCCCCTGTACTCTTATTAAACGTGTAAAGGAGCCTCCCTGGCATCGTGTGTCTATACTCAGGTGGTTAGAACTCACCACCCTAACACTCCATAGTATGAGAATGCTGGTCATACTCTGAGAAAGCGAGTATGATTTTAGGGATTTTTAAAAAAAGATTTCTACAACCCAAGCATATTAAGAATTACCTTAAGTTGCTCATCTTACAATTTTTTTAGAGGAAAGAGATATACTGCAATTAAACTACAATGACTGAGAAATGAAAACTATGTATTCATTGACTGGGCATGCATTACACAGACAGAATGGCTCACACATGAAAGTGAGTAAGAAGGTCAGCATACATACTTGGCTTTCTGCTCGAAGGTTCCCATTGGATTCCAAGGTTCTGAGCCAGGCTCTGCGATAATACTTGGGCCACTGCCATTGGAACACCATACTGTTTTTCAAAGTTGAAAGTGTGTGGGAAACATTTGAGAGAGTGCACAAAGCTAGTTATTATTTCTTAATCATTACCATGTAACATCTCAGTACCCTAAGTAGAGCCTCACAGCATCAGAAAGCAGCACATGCTCCTTCATCATTTCTTCCTTGCAACTGGGCCCAAGAAGCAGAAAGCCTCCATTACTACATGGCATCTCTCAGAACTTGATGCTCTCACATGGAATTATAACATACAAGTCATAAGGGGCTGTGCCCCAACTTAACTCACATCAAACCAAGAGTAAATTCAACTTCCTACAAACATGCCAAGAGGTCTCCACTGAAGGATGGCTATGAGGACAACCTGGTATATTCTGGTATTTGATCAGGGTTTAGATAGAATTAGTTTGCTTTTTGGGTGCTGTTGCCAACTGTTATAAGAATTTTCTTTATATAAGTGAAGATAAGGAGATTAAGGAAATAATTGTTTCAATTAATTCTACAGATAGGTAGGTAGGACGCATAAAGATAAAAAATTTACATAGGGAGAAAACAGAGATACTGATTAGATACAATCACAAACTCTTTGATATAAATAATTTAAAGCTAACATGGGCAAAAGAGCATTATAACTTTCCAAAAAAAAAGTTGTAAGGGAAGGATTCATAAGCTTGTAAAAACTTATCTATAGAGACCAAAAAACAATCTCTTTGTCTTGTACTTGTCTGGTAAATATGAAAACTATCATTATGAAATGAAACAATACCTCTTTTCTAACATCAAGAACCACTTTGGGTCTATTTACTGTTATAAAACACTCATACTATATTTTCAATGTCATTATCATTCTAAACAAGCTGGAGAAAGGATGTAAACTGGGCCATAGGGGAAAAAAAGAGATCGGATCAGATGCAAAGATAAAGCTCTACTTTAAGAAAATTGACAAAATTTACCTCATTCACACCAACTCCCCTTGTGCGAGAACAGACACCTCCAAAGTAACTCAGACTGCTTCTCTTATAGTGGAATGTCACGCGCCTTAAGAAACCAGCATTAGGAAACCAATGTAGCGACCAGCATGTAAGCTCTCCCAAAACATGTCTACACTCTACACTGAATACCCCAAATCATCCTCCTTCAAAAAAAAAATCAAAAACTGCCTTTTAAAAACATTCAAATGTATGTTGTCATAAAAACCTTTACATTTATGTTATGTTAATAATCTCAGTTGAGCAAATAGTAAGGAGCCCCTACTAAGTATCATGTTTTGGCTCAGGAACTGAGGGCATATATTATAAAATGTTGTAAAGACTGGAAGAAAAGAAAGTAAGTAGTAAAGGTGAGAGGAAAGGAAGGAAACTTTGATTCATTTGATTGCAGGACAGAACCTTAGAAAACTGTCTGAAAACAGCTTCATCGTACGTGGCGGATACCTATTACCTACCAGAAAATATGGTGCCCTTTTCCTTAGTGATAGAAGTTCAACTTTATTCAATAGTTCACCTCAAAAGTCTGTATTTCCTAGCCTTTCTTACAGCTCAATGTGGCCACATGAGTAAGATTTAGCTAATGACTTCTTGGTGGAACTGAGGTGTGCAAGCTTTCAGGAAATCTGCTTTAAGGAGCTCTCTCAGCTGGAGGAATGCCCTCTTGCCGTATGCCAGGGCCGTCATTCCTGCGTCCTGCAGTGAGGGCTGGAGCACCAGCAACCATCCTGAATCATGAGTTGACTTTGTGGATGGAAGGTCTGAAGGTAGGGCTGTGCTCTGAAGGCAGATCTAATGACTGCGGAACCCGCCCCCTCCCCCCCAGCACCAGACAACCTGCCTCCATGCTTCTTCTATAACAGGGAGAGGAATCAACATCACTCTTGTTCCAAAACAATATACTGATATATAATTTAACTCATAAAATAAAGAGATAAAGGTACATGTCAAAGCAAAGCCCGTGGGTACGTACGAGATGAGATGCACAGCATCCGCATGCTGCTTGATACGCTGCCGGTATCTGGAGAATTCATGGAGCATCTGCACAAGGTTGGTGGTGATGTCAATATGATCCTTCTCAGTCCAGGTCTCTACAGCCACCAGGACAACCCTGGTATTGAGCTGCTCCTTGTAAATCTAAGGGCACACAACAGGACAGGTGCAGGAGGAAAACACTGGGTCAAACATGCACCATCAGCGATTCAGAGTCAGCGGAAAGAAGGGGAGGCGAGAGGACAACACGAGGCCGTAATGAGCTCACCAGAGAGAATCTTCGCTACCTTTCTCTTTTCCAAGAACAAAAATAAAGAACGAACAATCACACAATCTGGTCTCTCCTGCAAGGTTGTTTCAATCTCAGATCGGCACATTTAATGGCCAGGCATCTCACTTCAGGACAGGTAGTAGGAATGTCAAGATTCTAAAGTCTGGATATAAATTCAAAATGGGGTTGAGAAAAGACACGCTCCCAAACCTCACAGGAGGTAACAGGTTGAAGCCAAATATACCAGCTCCGGGGAGTGCAGTATGGCCAGTTATTCCTGCAGGACTGAAACAGATCGCTAAATCCTTGGAGAAGCACCGTCACCATGACTGGCTTGCCCTTGGAAGCTTTGTTATATGAAAAGTAAAATAGGGGGAGAATCACAGAGCTGAGGCCAAAAGAGGGCAGAGCAGATTTATATCACAGGTTCACCTTCACCACGGGGTGGCATCACTCACGGTGTTTCTATTGTGTCTTTCTGCTCTCCTTCTCTGCTTTTGGCCCGGTGGCTAAATAATTCACATAATTAAGCAATTTCAATGAATGTTGTCGTTTTGTCCTATTTTCAAGCTAATTAAGAAAATAACAGCTGACCTTTGAACACACTGAAGAAAGGGAATCGCAGCATGCCTAAATCAACCTGAAGCAGAAATGATTTTTACAAGGAGCAAGTGAAATGTAATGTCTTTTAAAAATCAATTGTTCAGCTGCAGAACCTTATATGGTAATCCAAAATACAAATTACACTTTGCAAGATGTGATTCTGTTCAATCATGCTGAAATGACTAACACAGGAATGCTGCCAAGTAAACAGCTCTGGCAGGGGAAAAGGTGTGTTTAATATTCTCATTTCCATATTCACTTATAATTTTCCTCTCAGAAGACTGACAAGAGCTAAAATTAAGGAAAACCAGGTATAAAGTGGCTTTCAGAATTTCAATCCTAACTCCATACGACACTCTGTGCCCATCCAGCTGTGCCTACCAGGCATTCGAGGTTATGAGTCTTTATATGATTGGAGGTTTTGGACTGTTTAAAAGGAAGGAAAAAAGGCAGTTCTTTGGGGGAAATAAGTATCATTTAAGTATTCGACAATTTATAAAAAGTTTTTTTTTCCCCTAGTTAAGAGGGAATATATAATAAATATCAGATAAAAATATATTTAGCTGAACAAAATGGCACTTTACATTAGAATGCACAAAGTAGTATGCTATATTTAATTTACGACTAGTCTAATTAACAATTTATTGGAACATAATGAATAATATTCACATCTATGGTGTTCCTACCAAAAACAGAAAAAAGCAAGAAAATCTTAACCATCATTCCCCGTGACTTACAAAATCGGAGGAAAAAATGATCAGTATAAAAGGTCTTTGTAAAGAGATATGTATTTTACTGTTTAGAATTAGTTTTATTTGGGGACACACTTAATTCTGTCCCCTAGAAATGAAGTCTGAAGCATTCCAATAAGGGGAACAGTAAGAAGATAAATGTAGGTTCTTTTTTAAAAAAATACTTTTGTATTTCCTATACCCTTCAAACAGAATTCACCTCAATCTATTAGTGCTTCTGCCATATATTTAAGTCAATAAGCTCAACTGATTATTATTAACAAAGTCGCCTTTGTCAAGTTTAATCTACACTCTTCTTGGTAGCTAATTTTCTCCAATATTTTTGTCCCCCTTAGGCTCTGGTGACAATGAGGTCCAGACATCACTTAGAAGCTACTCAAGCATTTTTGGAATTCCAGGGATAACTCAGCAGTCCCCTGAAACTAACACGACCCTTGTGAAGCAGACCGCTCCATAATTCTTCTGCTAGATGAGCTTAAGGATGGCATTTTTACTTTTTCTCAAGAAAGAACTCAAGTAGCAAGTAAGCACAGAGATAGAAACTGTTCTGTCTTGGAAAAAGAGGTTTGAGAAAACCGGGATACTTACAGAATCCACAAGGTTGACCACAGACTTTGCAAAGTTGTTGGTGTGTGCATGAGAAGAGCGATGCTTCTTATACTGGGGAGGGAAAAAGATATACCAGTCACTGCCAAATCATATTTTTTTCCTTTTCATGGAATTTATTGGCGTGACAGTGGTTAACAAAATTATACAGGTTTCAGGTGCACAATTCTACAACACATCATCTATACACTGTATTGTGTGTTCACCACCCCAAGTCAAGTCTCCATCCATTACCATTTATCCCCCCACACACTCCTCCACCTCCCTCCACCCCCCACCCCTGGCAATCACCACACTGTAGTCAGTGTCCATGAGTTGTTCTCTTTTTCCCCCCCCTTTTGCTCAATCCCTCCACCCCCTCCCTACCCCGTGCTCTCTATGAGTCTGTCACTACTCTTTGCTACAGCATGGATGGACCTGGAGAGCATTACGCTAAGTGAAGCAACACAGTCAGAGAAAGACAAGTACCATATGATTTCACTCATATGTGGAATCTAATGCACAAAATGAACCAAATCATAATTTAATGGTAAATTTCAAAATTCTGTAAAAGCAGAAATCTCATAGCAACAATAGAAATTGGGGATTAAAAATATAGAATTTAGTGCGTGCCATGTTGAATATGGTGTTGTTCTTATTTTATTTCTGTGTTAGGTAGCAAAACTCTGATGATCTAAAACACCCACGATATTCCAGGTAATGGAGAGGGCCTATAGAAATATGGGTGAGAAGCTTTACTCCAGAGAAGGAAGCTATTTCAGTCTTAACGTCTGTAAACGCAACCCTTTCATTTTCAATTAAACAACCTTCCCAGCTTATAAAGGGCTTACACCAAGAAACTTAGTTCCAACTGGACGCCCTCCTCACTTTAAACTCAAGGCCATACACAGATCAATAAAATTTCTTAGGTAACACTTTAAATACTGTCCATGATATGGAATGTATCTGTCATACATTCTAGTACATTCTTTCAGAAGAATGCCTCCTCCAAATAAAGCCTTTTGCTTTTGACTGCCCCGAGTTAGAACAAAGAAGAGACGTAAAGTAAAAGTGAAATATGATGATAGTTCATGATTATTTAAGAAAATAAGAAAAAATAAATTAATAGAATAATTGCAAAGCAACGTCTGAAGTCCTACAGTTTTAGCAAGGAGTACTTTGCTTAATACGTCTTTGACGGGACATTTGAAAGCAAAAGTCTATCACAGGGGGATCATGAGCTGTACTGGGGAAAAAGAAAAACATTCCCAAACTACCAAATCAGATTTGCACCATAAGTTTTTAAAATGTGTCTTCAATTATAATTATTAAAATAATGCATCTTTCATAAAGATTAAAAATATTTCTACATTAGAAAACCATATTCTTTTTCTCTCCCTTTCCACTTTCACATTATAAATTTATCACTCTCCCCACTTTATTCTCTCTCTGCTACTATGTTTTTTAAACAAAGAAAATATATCTTACTATTTACATATCTGATATTTATTTTTGATAATACTGAGCACTAGATAGAAGTAATGGTTCACCACCTAGTAAAGGTATTAAATACCACTGAATTGTACACTTAAAAAAAAGACTTGACATTAAGAAGCACACATCACAGAAAGGAAATACTCGTTGACACCTCCTCTATGCAGTGATGTTACACATCTATTAAGATATATTTTATTTTCCTTCTGAATATTAATCTGTCCTTTTTGGAAACCTCCTTTTATAGTATAATAGTCAAGAAAAATATGAAATGCAAGTTGTAAAAAAAAAAAAAAGGTAATTTTAAAGTCTATTAAAACGTGATAAGATTTTCATTTATTTCATGTTTGTAATTTCCAAGTCTCTGATTTTCTTTTTAGAAAGATCATTCTGCCTGCTCTGAGGTGAGTGAATTAGAAAGGTTCAAAAATGGAAACAGAGACCTGTGGGGAAATTATTACAACAGTCCATGTAAAAGATAATGAAGGCCAGACATCTGTCTAGGCTGTGAAAGGTGAGAAAAGAGAAGCATAGAAAGATGTCTCCTAGGTTTTGAACTTGAATAGCTTGGGGGATAGTGGTGTCATCTAAAATAATGAGAAAGACGAGCGGAAAGGAAGTTTAGGACCCAGGAACCAAGAGTTCTGATTTAGAAATGTCCAGTGTGAGATGCCTAGTCAATACTGAAGTACGGATGTCAAGTAGGCAGCTGAGTTGGAACCGTGGGACTCAGAAGGCTGGAGGCATAGGGAGTGACGAGTTTAAAGCCATCACATTCTTTGAGGACTTGAGGCTGGAAGGGGCCACTCTGGGGGAGAGTTATAGAAAGAAAAGAGAGCCCCAAACCAGCTGCAGGCACTCCTGTAATTCTAGACGCCAGACGTAAAGGACAAGAAGAAGCGACCAGTGAGGTGGGAGAGCTGCTGCGTCACAGAAGCCGAGAGGTGAAGAAAATGTTTCAAAGAGGAAGCGATAACCACCTGTGGCCAACGCTGCTGGGCGCGGGCAAGTAGGGTGCGCACAGCGCCCCCTCCAGGTGTTCACATGACCGTCACTTAGTTGGGAGCATAGGATTTACTAGGATCTACGATGTCTTTCTCCTACAAGAAACCTTTGTTCCTCACAGCTCTGTGAGGCGGGGTTTATTAGCCCTGCTTTGTAACTGTGGAAAGTGAGGCTCAGAGAGGACAAATAAAAACAGCCGGGACCACACAACTGGAATTCAGTGCCCACTCTAGGATGAGATAGAAAATAAACTCGTTCAGTTTTTATTAAAGAGCTTATAAATCGTGATTAATGAGAACTCTTCATTTGTTAGGTACCTATAAAATACAGTGGTTTTTCACTATGCTGTACATCTAAAACTAATCGAGAATAATATTGAATGTAACTGTAATTATAAATAAATAAATAAATAAATAAATAAATAAATAAATAAATAAATAACATATAATGATTTTTTTTTTAATCCTCACACGAGGATATTTTTTCCATTGTTTTTCAGAGAGAGTGGGACGGAGAGAGAGAAATATCAATGTGAGAGAGACACACTGGTTGGTTGCCTCCCACACCCACCTAATCAGGGCCGGGGATTGAGCCTGCAACTGAGGCATGTGCCTTTGGCCGAAATTGAACCCAGGACCCCTCAGTCCTCTGGCCAACATTCTAACCACTGAGCCAGATCAACTAGGGCTATCTAGTGATTTTTAAATTTAAAAAAAAAAAAATAAGGTTTAATTGAAAAATAGCTGAGTTACTACATTTTCACTTACTGACTTACACCTAAGGATAGAGCAAAAATGTAAGCAAAGCATTTGTTTCTCATGCACTTTAAAATATTTCAACCTTTTCTATTAGAATAAGGTTTTTAATATTTATGTTTAGATTACTGGCTCAAAGAAATATTTGCTGACCCTTATCAAGACTATAATTGGCTCACAAATTAGGGTCCGCCAGCCAGCATCTAAGATGCTTTCTACAAAATTGAGGAATTTTTTTTTTTTTTTTTGGTTTAATGAAATCCACTGATAATATGATGCTTGATCAAAATAAGATATCAGCATTTCTTTCAGGAAGCCAATATTAGGTTACTCTGAATTAAAGAGGTAAGCTTGAATAAATGGAGGGAAATATTTCTATTCCCTGCTTGAATGAGAACTACTTTTGTCTACAAAGAAAAATGTTCAATCTCCATTTATGATAAAACTTACTCTCACAGGTTCTGATTACTGAAAATAATTTACATTTAAAGTGCCAAATTTGCCTTTTCTTCCTAAACACATACAATCCTTAAGAAATTTGTTTTCTGGGGGGGGGGGGGGAATTAGAGCTTGATTTCCAAGCCAAGGGTGACTGTTATCAACATAACTGTGCTGCCTCATCTGGCACAAAAGGTTGTAAGATGAATACTCTCAGTGGGATGATTATTCAAAACCCAAAAGCAACTATACAGATATTGAAGAACAGATGTAAATTATTATAGTTCAGTTTTTTAAATTAGGCTTTTTTTTTTTTCCCCCAAAGAGCCAGGTGTTAAACATTTACCAGCATACCGAGCGTATTGGCTATACTGCCAAACAGCCTACTGACCAAAACTCTAGAATGCTCTAGGACTCAGCCAAGATATTTTATAAGAGGAACGGCCAAGCCCTGGCGGGCGTGCTTCAGTTGGTTACAGCACCATCCTGCGCCACAGGGTGGCGACTTCAGTTCCTGCTCAGGGCACACACCTAGGTTGCAGGTTCAATCCCGGTTGGGGCGCATCAGGGAGGCAACTGATAGATATTTCTCTCTCACATCAATGTTTCCCCCATTGCCCCCCCTTTCATCAATGAAAAATATATCCTTAGGTGAGGATTAAAAAAAAAAAAAGAGTAATGGTTAAGTAGAATATGGTTAAGTTTCTACTTTACCTTCAAGAGAAGCCAATGGAGAGTAATAACTATTTTTCACATATCTTTTCTCAGATGTCTTTTCAGATATCTTTTAAGTGTTACTGAAAATCACATGGAATCACATTTTACTTTGAGTGAAGTAACACAAGATTATTCATCTTTCCAGTATTTAAGGATAGTCTCTTTGGGCATACCTTTAATGCATATGCTTACTACGCTTATCTCGTGCAATTATATCTGCTACAAATCATAATAATGAGTTAAGAAAAAATAACAGAGCAAAGGCATGGAATAAAATTAGAAAGCAGTTACCAAATACATAGATGGAGAATCAGTAGAGAGTAAGAATTTACATGAAGACAAGTGAAAGATGCCACACAAAGTTACATCCATCAATTACAATCATTATTAAACAGTGGAAAAGTTTAGAGTTCTGAAATTTCTATAAAACCCAGTGTTCCAGAACACCATGAAATAAATGAACTTATTTAATATTTTCAAAAAATAAAGCATCTAAGTATCTTGGCTTTAATAAGTAACAAATAATAATTGAATATAAAGTGAAGTGTATTCCTTCTCAAGTAAGCTGTTGGGTCCAAAACCCATTGAATCTATGCTCTTACCGTTTTGTGATCATTAACAATCATAAGTTCCAAATATTTCATTTCTTCAAACACACCACGTGATGGCTGTGGAAAATAAAAGTATATGGTCAGAGGTAATAGCACCATCTCTGAGGATGACTGTTCAGTTGTAGATTGAATCTGAATTTCAGGAGGACTCTTTGCTGCCTATTGTATCAACACCCTTGAAGAAACTTGCTCAGGGAAATAGGAAAAAATGACCATAAAGTGTGAGTAAACATTCAAGTATTCATAAAAGAACTATATTTAACTACCATTAAAGAACTCATCAAGATGGAGAATGGCTCGTGTTGTTTTTATATGATTTATACATATAAATATTCTAGAGAAAAATGTAATTATAATTCTGTTAAAATAAACAAACTCAATTTCTTTGGCATTGAGATGCGATTAAAAATTCACACCTATTTAAAAGGTCAAGGAGAACCTATATAAAACTCATTTAACAAGAATAGCAGAGTATATCTAGAAAAAGTACCAATGTAGTAAAATAGAAATCTTAACTCAGTGGAGTGAAATTCTAATAATAATGTACTAATTCTTAAACATACAACTTCTCACAGGAACAAACATTAACAATGACAATATTCTAAATTCTTCCAAATTTTTATTATTACTATAGAATCCATTAAGAGCAAGGGCTAAATATTTTAGCCATTATTTGGACTTCTATTTCTTTTTCATAGTAGAAAACTACAAGATCATTGATCAGTTTATGTTTGCCAGGGGTGGACTTTAGTGAAATGTCATTAGCCTATATAAAACTTATTATTACCAACTAAATCTTCAAGAGTAAGCAAAAATATAACTCTAATTTCAATTGAAAGAAAAAATAATACACCCTCATCCATAATCACCACAATACAAAGACAGGATTATAAAGAAGAAGATGATTTAACCTGCAACTAAGTTTTTGATGTCTGGAGGTGTAATTTTTTTCACAAAAAAATACATTCACCAAAACATTACCTAAAATGTGCAATTTCCAGTATAATTACTCATTAAGTTATCTAGTAAATTACCATGTAATCTATATGCTGTGGAATTAATTCTTGGTTACATAGCATTCACCATGTAATTACTAGATAGTCCCGATCATTACAGCTTTCTAATCTATTATGAAAAAGACTAGGAACATAATTTCAGTTACAAAGCCTCTATACATGTATCAATACATGTGAGCCAAAAGACAATTGTTGATTATATAATTACATGATTCTTATTTAGTAACTATCACAATATTAATGGTCAAATAGATCCATTCTGTTCAGAAAAACACATCCAGCTTCAAAGTCTGGTATAACAGAGTTTTTAATTTGAATGAAATAAAAATAAGTATGACTAGCCAACATTTAAAAACCTAACTTCTTCCCCTATTTCTCTTGTTAACAGAAATGTTTTATATAATGTCATATAAGCCATATTTTTAAAAGTCTGGTATATTATCAGTAGGGAAAAATGCACTGCAATTTTCATTTGAAAATACAGCTAAAACAATACGTTCCTTATGTGACATCAGGATTCACAGAACACCATAATCAGTTTATTGTTGCTAATCGGGAAAGCTGAATAAAAAGCAATATGCCTATAAGACTCAATATATAGGGGTTCTGGGGGTTTCTGGTTTGTTGTTTTTGTGTGTAAGAGGAAGTTGCCCAATTCCAAAGTGTTTTAGGTACACTTAGCTACTGTGTGATCACAGGCAACAATTTAACGGAGTGAAATGGCCCCCCTGCGGCTCAATGCCACACTCACATTCACTGCTCTCTTTCTTCTCCTTTTCAACCACTGTAATTCCGATAGAAAGGGCCACTGATCACTGCTTTCCACACCTGAGTAAAAGAAAAAGGAATGCCAGAATTTATGCTCGACTATACTTCAATGGGAGTATGTTTTTCAAATATTATATGAAGGAATAGCAGCCTGGACAGTATGTTTCATCTCAAACCAAAATTAAGGTGAAAAATGTACACTCATCATTAAACACTTTACATTCTCACAGTCACAATATAATTCAATTTGTAATTAATAAATTATAATATAATTCAAACATAATTTTCTTCCAAGCATCAACAAAAACACAAGTTGTTCAAAACTCATTGGAATATGCATATTTGACCTACAAGCACCTGACACTCAATATCTGAAAATTTAAGATAATTCTACTATGCTTCATTCATTTTAGAATTAAAAATAATGTATGCCATAAGCTTTTGCTTATAAATTACTAAAGACTTTTAGCATCAGTATACAGCAGTAGTAACATCACATATTGCAATAATCCAAAAGAAGCTTTTGCAAATCAGCATGCTTAAGATGCCTCAGGACCAGAGCACAAGAGAGAGTCAATGTAAGTTGGCTGAAGAAGAGTAAACTGCCAAGGAAATTTAAGGATGAACCTCACTGTAGATCACTGTTAAATTCAGCTGTAATCTCTGGTTCCTAACGCAGCTTTATTCCCAGGCTTCATTTTTCTCCATCGGAAACAACTATGCATACCCCACTACATGAAAGCCACCGTTCACCCATTGCCCACACACACTGTTCACCGCATATCTCAAGTCAGTTCTGCTTCCCACCAAGCCTGCCTGGCTCCCAACTTCCACCCAGTCATAGGTCCTGTTACACAAAATAGAATGGCTATCTGAATTAAAACTTACTGAGATTCTTCATTTGCTTAGAATATTGTCCCGCCAATGTTTTCTGGATTATGTGTGGTCGACCTGTGCTTTTCTGAAACAAAAACAATTGCAGACAATTGAAAAGCAAGATGTGAGTATGCCTCTATGGAATAGTGTTAGAACTTTCCTAACATCCTTCCTAAAATGGGGACATTTATATGCTAATGTTTTAGTTATCAAGAATGAAAAGTAGCCCGGCCAGCATGGCTCATTGGTTCAGCATCAACCTATGAACCAGGAGGTCACAGTTCGATTCCTGGTCAGGGCACATGCCCGGTTTGTGGGCTCGATCCCCAGTAGGAGGCATGCAGGAGGCAGCAGATCAATGACTCTCTTTCATCATTGATTTTTTATCTCTCCCTCTCCCTTTCTCTCTCTAAAATCAATAAAAATATTCTTTTTTAAATGAAAAGTATATGTTGTATTGAAACTTTAATTTTAGATAAAATAGAGCATCATCCAATTGTTCCAGTTTAAATAAAAGCAGTAATTTTATTAGCTACTCTTAAGTCTTAGCTTTCTCCAAAGCCATGAATAAGAAATTCACAAGAAAAACACAAATGATCAATGAATATATGAAGAAGTAATGAATATTTAATATTCCTTCAAAATGAAAAAACTTTTTAAAGATACACCAGTTTGTGCCTTCAAATTGGCAAAGGTTTAAAAATTATGATAACCAAAGTTAATTATAGCTACAAGGCAAAAAGCACACTTATATACTGCTGATAGGAGAATATTGGAAGCATAGTTCAAAGAGAAATTTAGCAATTCTATCAACAGCCTTGAAAACATTAATATCCTTTGCCCTAGAAATTACACTTCTAGAAACATCTTATTTCCATTACTATTATTACTGTTAGTTCCCATTACTGAGCACATGGTATGTGCCAGGCACTGTTAATGACCACGTTACGCAATTTAATCCTCATAAGAACTCCATACGGTGCGTATCTTATCCTCATTTCACAAATAAAGACATGGACGCTCAGAGAGATACATTGCTGAATTAAAATTACATTACAAAATAATGACCCAATTTATTTTTAAGCATGTGGGAATATATCATTGCAAACTGGAAGAATGTGCACTGAAAAGTAGAAGGTAAGTTATTTCTGGGGGATGGGATGATATGTAATTACTATTTAGTTAAGTTTTTGTTTCTTTTGCTTTTCCAATTTCCTACACTGTATCAGTTTTACAAGCAGAAAAATAGTTTATAAAAAGAGTATTCTTAATAGATTCCATAAAAGACTTATAATAATTACAAGTTTTACTATTCACTTACTACTTAACAGATAACAAATTCTCTTTAGAAATATCCCATCCTTATTATTTGACTTATTGTAAAGCATACCAAAATTAATAATAATAAACAAAATATCCAAAAAAATCTAAATTTGAGTAAAATAAACTCTTAATTCTGGTAACAGGTGAAAAGATATCTAGAGATATGAGACTCACAACTGGATCAGCAAGACAATTTTAAAAACTGACTAATTCAAAGTACTGTTCCTTTCCCTCCACTAGCAGTGAAGATGAGAACAAATTGTTACATGACACTAAATAAATCAGACAGAGAAAGACAAATACCATATGGTTTCCCTTATAAGTGGAAACTAAAGAACAAAACAAACAAACAAACAAAAGAGAAACAGAGACAGAGATGCAAAGAACAGACTGATGTGATGGTTGCCAGATGGAAGGGTAAAAAAGGGGGCGGGATTAAGAAATACAAATCGGTAGTTACAAAATAGTCACAAGGATTTAAAGTATAGCATACGGAATATAGTTAATAATATTGTAATAACTATGAATGGTGCTAGGTGAGTACTAAACTTATCAAGCGAAGCACGTCATAAGTTATATAAACGTCTAACCACGATGCACCTGAAACTAATATAATATTGAATGTCAACTGTAATAGAAAAAAACACATAATAAAAATTGGGGGGGGGGGAAAGGTAGGCAGTAAGAAAGAAGGCAAAAAAAGAAAAGGCATTAAGTATGTAACAATCAACCCCAGAAGAATATGACTATGGGCATAACAATGCAAAACCAATGCTATGAACATTAGGATAATAGCAGCTTATATTTATAAATCCCTTCAGTTTATTAGATACAATCCCATACATTTACTAATTCATCAAATCTACAGAATGTCCTCTCTGCCCTTTCTGTAGATTGGGAAGAACTGTCTTTCACTTCAGAAAACCTAGGTTGGTTGGGTCTCACCATCCCTTCCTGGTGTGTGGCCTGGGATGTGCAACGTAAGCTTCAAAATTCATGATGTCATTCTAAGTTTGAAACAGGTACTATGTATAAAATGCACATCAAAACCTACATTATGTTCTCTTTATTGTTCAAAAGCAAAGATACTGAAAGAATAAAACACCATAAGGAAATTGATGTCACAGCCAGACTTACCTCATCATGAATCAGCTCCAGTGGTTCAATCATGTACACATAGGTATCATCTTCAAACATACCACTGCAACGCAAGAAACCGCATGAGGAGAGAATTAACAACTATAGCAAACAGCAAGAAACAGCAGAGGAGCTTCAAATTGCATCTTTAAAGATAAAGAATATATCTAAATAAATACCTTTATACTGCCGCAACTCTAAACCATATATCTGTATGGAATCCCACAATGGTCCCCACACTATACTAGACAGCGCATAGGCTACACAGTGTGTAAAAAGTGTATACCAAAGACCATACAAATTATATGTGATATAATTAATTTTTGAAATTAAATGGACAGATTAGAAGATTAATCTGGGACTGGACCATTCATGCAGTACCAGTATTGCTGGTTATTATTCCAGAATAATGCACAACTAGTCCAAATTTCTTGTTATGCAAATCCAATATCATCTATAAGAAAATAGGTTCTTCATATATAACAAAAATCTAAAACCATCTGATTCTGAAAAGGCAAGTAGAAGTAACTTCATGCTTGCAAGTTGTGAATTTCCATTAAGTACTATGATTCTGTGCTGAAAATTACATTCAATTTTCAGAGATACAGGATTTTTTATTATGTGCAAAGATTAAGATTTTCAAGATCCTTTTTCCTCACCTGAGCACAAATAGATCTTTAAGTGACATGTTTGTGACATTCTGTGTTTGGGGCTAAAGGTGCCTACAGATGTTTTTAAGCCTGCCTCAAAGCTGATGCATGAGCTCCTCTCTTTCACGCCCACCCTCAGCTGGCTAACTCCCAGCTCTCCTTAGGTCTAATCTGACTGGTATGTCCTCTGGCATCCACCTCTGAGAAACCTTCCTGGATCTAGATTAGGTCACCCTATAAGTCTCTGTCCTCCCTTCCCCTTCACAGTACTTCCCAAAAAGGCAAATTAAATATTAATCTGTGTATCATTTATTTAATCTCAGAATTGCCTGCAAACCCTAAGTGTTGTAGAGACTATGCCCTCCTTGTTCATCACTCCACATCCAGGCCCAAACAGGAGACTGGTACAGAAGAGTCACTACAATGCACATCTGTGAAGGAAAAGTTGGAAAGAATGAATGGTGAAAGCAAGTTCATTCTCCCAATGCGAGTCCCACGTACTGAAGTCCATTGCAGGTTGACAGAGCTGCCCTGGAGTCCTTGACACCTCGGATGCTTCCATGGTAGTAACAGTGCTCTCCACCCTACAATGCAGAAGAAGGTTTGAGAAATTATGCTTTCTACATCATGATTCACTCTTCGAGATGCTTCTATAAAGCAAAAAGGACTGCCAGGGTGGTCCTAGAAACTCCTCCCGGTTAATATGAAATCACAAAGAGTGCTAGGCAATTTTTCAACTTTTCCATGACAAGCATGTGTATATAAAATTTAATGAAGGAGAAAAAGCTTTACAGGAATAAGACACCAGTGCAACTGGTACAACTTATGTACCTTTCCTAAGCATTAAGGGAGCAGACATTTAACTGATAGTGTTTTGGAATAAGGTCTCCTACCTAACTGAGAAGAGACCCAATGTTGTTATTTATAATCATTTCTTACGAAAAATAAAATAAAACCTTATTATTTCTTTTCCTACTTTTTAAAATTAGGTTTTTTTTTAATTTTTGGAAATAACATACAACTTAGTTTTCAAAGTCAAATAGTAACTACAAGACCTATTTTTAAAAATATATAGCAATTTCCTTTCTCCCTCTCTCCTCACCTTCACAGCAATCATTTTAAACCCCTTTAGCTGCTTCTTCTGTTGTTTACCTATGTATTTCTGAATGGAATATTTAGACTCCTGTGTTCTGGATTATTTCACTTTAGAAATTATCTTCCTACTATAGAATCTTAAAAACCCCTCTTGCCGCCAATACATTCCAATACCCATCACCAGTTTTGGGTTAAATTGATATTTAGTGTTTATATTACAACTATGCAAATACTGTGCATGGCTGTGTCACTGTGATTACATTTTCTTTTTTAGTCCATTTTTAATTTTTTCAAGAATTTTTGCTTCGTTTTCTTATATCCTGATTTTCCCATGTATTTAATAGCCCCCATCATCTAAAGTGTTATCTACAACTCTTTTCCTTTGGTCATATACATCAGGTAAATTATCAGACCCATTTTGTTCCTGGAGAGACCCTTATGGTTTCCCTTCAACCTCCTGCTAGGCCTGATGAACATCTGCCAACCAGGACTTCTCTGTAGCATCACCCTGGGAACTCCCTTAGGCCCTCTTCTATATTGATTCCTATATTTCATGTCTTCTCCATTCATGGTTTCATCCTCTCCTTTTCTGGAGGCACACATCCTCTAGTACCTTCTTGAAAAAGTGCTCATGGAAGATAAATTTGGTGAGAACTTACACAAATGAAAATTTCTTTTTCTATCTTTACACTTGTGTGATCATTTGGGTGGGTAGAGAATTCTAGATTGGAAACTATTTTCTCTTGGCATTTTGATGACATTTTGCATAGTCTTACAGCTTCTAATGTTGCTGTTGTGAGTTGAATGTAATTCCAATGTTAGATATTTTCTATCACATCTATTTTCCCATATCATAAAGACTTTAGGAAATTTTATTTATCACCATTTTCATAAAATGGCATGCATTCATATGAGTCTTTGCATATTCATTATGCTGGGCACTCTGTTATACCTTTTAATCAAGAAAATGCATGCAGTTCAGTTCTGGGAAGCTTTTATTATTTCTCTGGTAATTCCCGCCTTTCCATATTTCTCTAAAAACTGACTTCTACCAGAGTACAGAAGATATGGCTGCCTGGCCACATGAGGTATGGAGTAGATCAGGGATTTAAATAGACTCCATATAGACTTTCAACCAACCTTCTGTTTTCATGTGCCTACAGTTCTTGAGCCTTTCTGGTGACGTGACGAGCTGCCTGGCTTCTTCTGGACTTGCCCAGAAAAACTTAGCAGAGCACAAAATGCTTCAACCTCCAACAGTTATTACTCATCCATCCGCTTTCCCTCTCCTACAACTTTATGGACACTACTCATCTGCTGTCTTTGTTCTCTTGTCTTGCCCTTTTTTATTTCTTAACTGCTAATTAAGTGGGTTATGGGAGTAGATAAATATAAGCATTGAATCAGCACTGTTTAACCAGAAATTTCCTAATTGTTTTCTTAAACAGGGTATACTGGACATACTTTGACTTTTTATTAATGATTTACAGCCATTCTGGTCACTGCTCTTTATACAATAGCCTCAGAGGCTATTTAAAGTGACTAATGGTGTTTCTCCATGCACCAAATGACCACTCCCCAACCAACTCAATTTGTTTCCTCTTAGTAAGTATAATACAAATTTTCAATGTTGGTCGTCTAAATTTGGAAATATAACCTTGTTGATATTTTATAAAGCGTTGCTTTCCAGTTCTCAAAAAACAACCTTGTATATAAATATTGACTTGTATATAATATGTCAAATTTCATTTGCATATTCAACTCTGGAACTTATAAGGACAAATGATACCACACATCTCAGCATTTTAAGAATCCAGGTCTGCCATTAAACTTCAGACTCTTCACATGATTCTAAAAGCAGTCATAGGTAACTGTAAATTCCATCAAAACTGGTTATTTAGTGCTTTGTATCATACAAAAAAGCTATCTTAAGTCAGGTGATTATTAGAAGTGCATAGTGAACACTGTCATATTTACTTGACCTTTCTAAGAAAAACTGTATTTTCCAGACACTCCTAAAAAGATTCATTTTTCCCCAGAAGATATTTCCATGTCTTAGATTTTAGTTTCATTCAATTGCAATGGAAGCTGAAGGATGATGCTCTCAGTATAAAGGTCATTGTTATCTGTTTTAATTAAGGCAGGATATTATCTAAAGGAAACTACTTTAGTTCCCTGTATATTTAAATGTGGAGCACCATATTTTCTGAACCTCAAATGAGACTTGAGGTAACATCCAATCCCTGATGTTAAAAAAATTGTTACTATCATCATAAAAAAGTGTTACTATCTAATTGTGTAGTTATACCAAGCACTATAAGTAATTTGGCAGGTTCTAATTCAGTATTGGTATTAGTAGTATTAGAGGATTTTCTGCATTGCTAATTACTAAATTTATACCAAGTTTTAAAGAAAGTATTAAAAGAAAAATACTACTTGGCAACTCTCCGGATCTATGCAGCATTTTGTAAATACTACTGCAAAGTAACATCTCAAGGTATTTCGTATTAAATAACCCAGTTGAAAAGAGGCATTCCCTCTTGGGTAACAGGGGTAACTTTAGTGGACCAGGGCAAAGAGGCCACTTCTAGACGGCTTTGCTAACAGTGACAGTGGGCAGCCAGCTCTGGGGTGCCTTCCACACAAGGACTGGCCATCTTGAAACTCACTATCTCACAGCAATTACTATCTCCATGTACAGACAGGGAGACAGTCACAAGGTGTCAAACGGTCTGGCAACAACAGCAAAAACCATAATGAATCCACATCTTCAGGCTCTCAAACTAGTGTTTCTCCAGTCAGGAAGCCTCACATAGTTCAAGAGTGCAGGCCAGTGAATTAGAGATCACACCTAAGAATGGGACACAGATCTGTGACTAGGCAAACAGCAGGCAGGAGGACCAAAAGGGCTCATTCACTGTACGACACAAGTCTATGTGGGCCCCCAGGGGCATTTTGGGATTCAAAACTGTCAGTCAGTTAATTAAATTGAACAAAACGGAGCATCTGATATGTGAAAGTTATTCGTTAGTCAAAGGAACTTAAAAATCCTAGTAAGTATGCGCCCAACTTTCTCAGCCTACCACTTGCACAGAGCTGAACACCCCACAGACAGATAAAGCTCAAATAATGGTAACCAGGCTCCACAAGGCAGCCAAGCTAAAAAGCCTATTGGAAGCCACCAGGCCACCCTGCAAATATTGAAACAGGGAAGCCGTGAGCATGCTTTAAGGCTCTTCCTAATCAGAAGTGGCTGAGGTAGCAACTTTGTGAGTCTAGTGATAACAGCACAGAGGGGGAAAGATTTGGTTCCTTGGTATTACTGACCAATGCAAGAATGTTTTTTCATTCTACTCACTTTAAATACAACCTATTGGAAAATAGAATCCACTGGAAATAGAGCCTATTGTTTTAATTTATTTTAAAATTGCCCCGCCTTTGAGCCCATTTAATTATCTCATCTGCTTCAGTGAAGTTCTGTCACCCAGTTCTTATCATTTTCACTGCTTAAGAAACTCTCAGAAACTTGGCTGTTCATGGTGACTAAGCTCTAATTTTTTTCAACTGATTCCTGAACATGTGGATAAACATCTGAAAAGAAACTACATAGGCCTTAGCTCATACTTAATATTCCAGATTCTATAATAAAATATAATATATTCACTATTCTATATTCATATCTTTAAACACCTCAAACTTATCAGCCAGCAGGGTATATCAATCCTATTTAATAAATCAGTGGGCTGGTAGCAAAAGAGAAAAAGATATCTATAATTAGACACATTTACCTGAATCTGAATAAGAAAATGAAAAAAAATATTTTAGAGAATCAGAGAACTGGTGACCCCAACACCAGTTTCATTATTTACCTTTATTAAACTGAATGGGGGGGGGGGGGATGTTCAAGTATGAGAACAGTTTGGCTGTACCAAAGCTATATAAATTTTTAATAGTTCACACAAAATTATATTATTCAAACGTAAAATAGCTTTGAGAGGAGCCAGTACTGTCTTCTTTCTTGATTTTATAGGGAATTTTTTACACTTTCAGGCCAGGAGCCAAGCCCACCGAGGCCCATTCCCTCTGACAACAATCCCTGCCAAGAAGTCTTCAGGGAAGAAGGGAGCGTAAGCTGGGCACGGGATGATTTGATAAGGAAAGGACACAAAGAACACTGTAGGAGGGTGATGTGATTACAGTGATAAAGGAAAGAACAAAGGCGGGGATGTTTATCTATTTGGTTCACTGATGTATATCCAGCACCTAGAACAGTGACCAGATCATAGTAAGTGAAATCAATACTATTTAATAAATGAATAAGAATGGCTTATTCATGAGCCTAAGTGGCAAGACCAATCTTAAAAAAGGAGCAGAAGATTCATGGAGAACTTAGGTAAATTAACCCCCAGTCCCCACCTAAGGGTTTTTTCCCTCTGAGATATAATTGACAAACCATAAAATTCACTTTTTTTTTTTTCAATGAACAATTTTTATTAGCATTTAAAAATATTTTTATCTAACAACAAATCTTGAGTTATATGTGTATTTAAACCTTGTTTGTATTTAAAATAAAAGGAATAAAACATTTTAAGAGTACAATTAGGTGGTTTTCAATATGTTCAGAGAGTTGTGAAACCATCACCACTATCTCAGTCCAGAATATTTTCATCACCTCATAAGGAAATTATATACTAGCAGTCAATCCCCATTCCTCCTTTATACCGCCCCCACCCCCAAGCCCCTGGCAACCACTAATCTACTTTTGGTCTCTGTGGATTTGCCTATTCTGGACATTTCAAATAAATGCAATCATATATTATGTAGTCCTTTGTGACTGGCTTCTTTCACTTAGCATAATGTCAACAAGACTGACCCATGGTGTAGCATGAATCAGTACTTCATTCTTTTTTATGGCTGAATAATATTTCTTTCTGTTAATATACCATATTTAGTTTATTTATTGGTCAACTAATGGACATTTGGGTTGTTTCCAATTTTCCACTATTATAAATATGCTGCTATATACATCCATGCACAAGTTTTTGTTTGGACATATGTTTTCAGTTCACCTGGATATATATCTAGGTTTAGAACTGCTGGGTCATAACATAACCCTATGCTTAACATTTTGAAGAACTGTCAAACTATTTTCCAAAGCAGCTCCACCATTTTACACTCCTACCAGCAGTATATGAGGGTTCCAGTTCTCCACATTCTTGCCAACACTTGTTACTGTCCATCTTTTTTATTATAGCCATCCTAGAGGATGTGAAGTGGTACCCAATTTTGTTTTTCCTAATAGAAACGGGAATGCATTTATTGATTGTATACATCTATTAATCTGGTATACAGTAGATACTTTAACATACTACACATCATTTAATACTCACAATATCACTAAAAACTAGCTTATTATTCCCATTTTACAGTTCTTATTCCCCCCTTACAGTTGAAGGCATTCAGGCTCAGGATAATTAAGTAATTTTTGTAAATTCACAGAGCAAATAAGTGGCTGGATTCTAGTCCAGATGCTTGACGTTAGACTATGCTGCCACTTTATACATGCATCATGAAGATTATTTTCATACTAAGTGTATGTGTACAAAACATATTGATAATATTCTTCCATGGGCATACAGGAAGTGGTACTCAATTAAGGTTAGAACCAAATAAGAGAGTGACACAGGACTGAAAACAGAGATTTTAAAAATACATATCACTTTCATTTTTTATAGCACTATACTGGAGGAAAGGATTAGCTGAGAATCCAATAGGCCTTCTAATGCTGCACCCCAAGTTGGCCAGACTTGCCCACCCAGGCACAGACAACATGGGGCAACCAACCCTTCCCGGCCTCAGTAGAGGAGCAGGCAGGAGGCAACCAGTCGATGTGTCTCTCACATCGATGTTTCCTCTCTCTCCCCTCCACCTCCTTCCTTCCACTCTCTCAGAAAATCAATGGAAAAAATATCTTCAGGTGAGGGTTAACAAAAAACAATAACAAAAAAAACAGACTGTTATCATTCATTCATTACACATGAAGCAAGTTTGGGTCTATGACCTGTTTGGAGAAAATGGGTCAAAAATAAGAGAAAAGCAATGAACACAAACAAACTGCAATGAATACTCCTTTTGCCAGAGTTGAACTACTCTTTGTTTTAAAATTTCATTTCAACTGACACAAGATTTGGTGTGTTTACTAATGATAAGGCCTCTTTTGGGACCTCAAATGACCTCTAAAGGTCATTAGCTATTCTGCTTCTAAAATATATATATAAACTTCTTAGTGATTAGTTTGGATCAGGTTACTGCAGCCTGCAAAGGTGGTTCATTTGCTGAGTCTATAAAGTTCTCATGCAATCTCCTCTACTCCACACTCATGACTCAGCATCCGCAGTGCTCCCGGCACTGGCACAGGGACAGAAGCTGTAGCTTGTACAAGTGCCAGGAAGCACCGTTACCTTGCTTGATTTAGCATTTCTGCTCACTTTCCACAGCATTAACTTTTAGGGAGATTCAACCCCACCCCAGATGCAGCCTAAGGCAAGAACTGACAGACTGGTAAAAATAATACATGGAAGTTCTTAATCTGCAGTGGAAAAATTCAAAGGTTTGGAACACATATCAAATTACAAATGTGCCCACTATTAATGGGACAGTCATAAATCCTGAGCAATGCCATGTCCCCCTGGGCAGTGTTTAGAATTAAATATTTGTTGTGAGGCTATTGGATTAACAAACCCAGTTCTCTATGCTGCATAACCCAGCAAACTGACACATGAAAGGTCGAATTTTCTGCGGATACTCTTCAGTAATTTAGAAAAAAAGAATCTGATCATTGTCCCCTCCTTTGCTTTGTTTCCCTGTGTCCTCTCCTGTGCCTGTGGTATCCGTGGACAGTGCTTCGGCTCAATAGCACTCTGTGGACTTCCTACAGGTGGGAGTCTAGATGCAGCCATTCCACGGACTTTTACCCTCACTGGTAGAGATCACTGTGTTCCTTACATACAAATAACCTCCTTCTCTTTTTAATCTAAACCCACTTCCTCCTTACTGATCCTCTACGAATAGAATAAAAGTTAACCTCCAAATAAAGGAAATCAAGTACCCAATTACCTTTATATTGCAATGCTTGCTGGCAGGTTTATTTGTCCTTTCTCTGCCTTTGTTTCTTCCTTTGCACACAGGAATAATAATATCCACCTCAAAGAATTGTTGTGAAGATTAGGAAGAAGGGTGCTCCCTAACTCTTCCTTCCCCCACCTGTCCTCTGCCCTTCTGGGGCACAAAAGTCACTCGGATTAAATGCTCAATCTAACAACCCATTCAGCCTTATCATTCAGTTTCTATGACCATAACTTGGTTATCTACTAATTTAAAATGTTGATATGGAACTAGATAGCTCTTCCTACTATTCACTTACATAAGATATTGTATGTATAACCAAAACAGTAAACGTTTCTTTTCTGATCTAAATGCACAGAAACTCTACTGTTATCTTAAACATTTGTAAGTTTTAATAAATTTATTCTAAATGTATTTTAATTTTAAAAATATAAGATTTTATACCATTGTATAAGAGGACAGATGATTATACTGAGATAGACATCAAAACAATGCAATGTGCCTTGAACAGTCCTATGACTGAGTCTATTTATACTACAGGATTTCCATATGCTGTTAACCATACCTTAGAGTACTGTGGTTTCCCATTTTCATAGTGAATCTCCACATAATCAGAAGACAGCAAACCACTACGAAGGAAAGAAAATAGAGTGATTTCTGCATCTAAGATACTTGGAGATTTGAAATAAAATGGATGTGAGGGGTGTGTACACCACAGATAAGCAGCTACAGTCCAAAGTCCAAAAAAGGTCATCATCAAGTCTCAAGGATACCCAGCAACAAATCATTCCTCAGTCTGTACAAAAACACAAGATACAGATAATTTAAGGGTGAATTTCCTTTATACACACTATTCACCATTTGATTGATGTCAATTAATATAGAACAAACTAAAGAGCCAGGGCTCAGCAAGAGACAGGCCCTATAAAATCCCACTATAGTGCTCTAAATAATTAGAATCTCATAACATAATCACCGAGAAGGAAGATAGACTAAAGGCCAGGTAGTAGGCTTTCCAGGCCACATGGTCCCTATCACAACTATTCACTTTGCTGTTTCATCACAGAACCAGCCACAGGCAACATGCAAACAAAAGAGCGCTGCTGTGTTCCAATAAAGTTCATTTATGACCACTGAAATGAGAACTTCCCATCATTTTCACACATCATGAAATGTTACTCTTCATTATTTTTGTTCAGCTATTTAAAAATGGGAAAAACACTCTTAGCTTGAGAACTGTACAAAAACAGGTTTGACTTGATTTGCCCAAGAGCCATAATTTGCCAACTCCTGAAATAAAATAACAGTTAAGTATATAGATTTTGAAGTCAGACAAAGTAGGATTTAAAACCCAGCCCAATCCCTTAATAGTGGTGTGAACATGGACAAGTTACCTAGCTCAGCCTTTATGTGAGTCAAATGGAGACAAGAATGTGAATCTCACAAGACATTGTGAGGATTAAATGAAAAACCATAGGCAGTGCTTAGTCCAGAAGTCAGCACCGAGCATATGCTCAGTAATGGCACTGAGGCTGTCACTCTTGATTTTAACTCAACTTCGTCAAACACATTTCTCCCCTATACAACACGGGACATAAAAATGTGAGCATCTGAAAGAACACTGGGCTGTTTGGGGGCATCTGGATTCTCATTTGAACTCTGCCACTAGAAATAACAACAGGTGATAACTCGTATTTACTGAACACTTACTATGTCCCGGGCGCTGTTCTGAGGACTGAAGCGGTGCTAACTCAGAATCCTGAGGGTAACTGAAGGACAGGAGTAGGTTCTACCGTGAGCCAGACCGTGTGTCTTAGACGTAGGACTTCATTTCCTCTTCTGCAAAAGGAAGGCTGGAGCAGGCGAGTCCTCAGGCCCCTTCCTGCTCTGACAGGCTGTTTTCTATCATCTGCCTAGCCGTAGGTTTTCTTGTTAGGAACTCTCGACCCTACTTTAACTGACGTCTGGGAGGACTCGGTGGCCTTGCATGTGGAGGGCTGCGCCGGGTGCGGTTCTAAAACGAGCCAGGGAGGAGGCTGGGGGAGGCTCAGAGCCCGTCAGCGGAGGGCCTGGGTGTCGCCTGTGCGGGCCCAGCGTGGTTTCCCGCATGAGCCGAAGGACAGCTTTCACAGCACGGAAATAAAGCACGTGCCTGTGCCCTGGACAGGGTTTTCTAATGAAGTTACTGATCCACTGTGGATCTATTGCTGATTCTACATTCAAAACTAAATTATGGTACATAGTCATTCCCTTTTAAAAATCTAAATAATAGTCAAAATTACAACAATTCTTAACTCTATGTGCTTGGGAACAGCTGACAGGGTGCAGAAACTTCGTTCGTATCTGGTTAATGAAGTCAGCTGGCAGCACTGTGAGCACACATAAACAGGGCCATCGGTAGTCACTTCTCTGAGGAACGCTTCAGTAACACGGAGAGGCAGAGGGGTTTCGCTAACTGCATTCTAATTACCCCTCTCTGCAGGTAATTCATTATTTTCAAAACTCACAACCACACAAGCACTGGAGCATGTCTAAGAGTTGCAAATAAAAGTTATTTTAGACTGCTACTTTTGCTTGTAATTACAAAGGCAGGTAGTTCTCTAACCATTAGTTGCCAGATCTGATAAAGGTCACTTTAATCATCTTATTTCTTTTTTTTAAAGGATCTCGCTCTTCCACCCCCACCCCCCAATTTACATACTTATTTCTAATACCGATTGTATTTGGGAATACTAAAAAAAGAGCCTGTGACAGACACGGAGATGGACATAAAATAACACCGCACACTCCCCATCACCATGTTACTCCACTTCCCCACCTCCTATAAGTAGCACCCCCGCCACACACTTGCTCCATCCTTTCCTCCTGGCTGACCCCAGCAATCCCACCCTCACAACTGTCTCTTTCAGTCATCACAGTGTCCCCAGCACTTGCATGATGCCTAGCACACAGTAAGCCTACTCAACATTTGCTGTGTGAGCAAACATCTCCCAACATCTACGAGGTGCCAGGCCCACGCCATGAAGGGTGAATGACTTCTAGTGTTTTGGAAAATAACTTGAATCCCTTGCTGTAAAGAGAGAACCATATGCTTTCTCTTAGGTAACCTTGTTGTGAAAGGTTGTGAATGGGATAGTCAAGCCGTTGTTCAGAATGAGACAGCACAGATAACAGGGCCTGGGGCTATGAGGAAGACTCCTAGGGAAGACATACACTGGTCCCCAGGTACACCATCTGTTCTACATGAGTGAAAAATAATTTACTTCTTTTTAAAAAATAGTTGAACTACAGTCTGTAGAACGTCCAGTTCTGAAATGAACATGTTGAGCCCTCGGGCTGTATCTCTGATTAGGACACTGAATGGATGGCTGGGAGCAGAACAAACTTCTGAAGGGACCTAAGGCCAATAGGGCAGTTTTCCTTTACCTGCAGAGCCAAGGAAAATCTACAAGCGCAGCAAGCACCAAGGCTTAACAACTGGGTGGCCATGTAATTTATCCAAATCAGGCCATTTCTGGGAGGAAAAAAAGATATATTAATAATTATGCTAGGACAACAAACATAAATTAGAAAGGACTGTCCTGGGGAAAGTGGGACACATGGTTGCTCTTCATAAGGTGAAATTTTTTTTTTTTTTAAATATATCTTTATTGATTTCAGAGAGAGGAAAGGAGAGGGAGAGAGAGAGATAGAAACATCAACAATGAGAGAGTCATTGATCGAGCCCACAACCCGGGCATGTGCCCTGACCGGGAATCGAACCCCAATCGCCTGGATCCTAGGTTGACGCTCAACTGCTGAGCCACGTCCGGCCGGGCCATAAGGTGAAATTTAAGGTATACACATCAAGTGCTACATGGAAGGTCAGGTGAGTCTATGGGTGAAAAATACCCTAAAGCTGAGATGCTACTAAGCAAGCAGTCTGTGAGTATGTCTCCTCTGCCAGAGTTTTGGGTTCTGTAACTGTTTTACATGGCGACTGTTTTAAGACAACCTTGAGTTGGCAGGCACCTTAGATTCTCTCTCTCGATGCATAACATCAGGAGGTAGATATCGGGGGAAGAGTCAGTAGTCAAAGATGTGGAAGCTAGGAAGCTGTGAGTCCATGATCACCACTGTACCTTGGATTTGTCAGGCCTTGGCCAGCCATGCTCCTTGCCACACAATGCCTTTGTTCTTAAGTAAACAGTAGCACAAATATCCTAATTCAATTCTCTGTGGTAAAACACATTAATTAGTTTCTGTATGTATTCAAACTGGAATTGGAACAAAAGTTAATATTTATGGGAACAAAGAATGAAAAATTAAATCAAGGAAAAAAGAGTGCCACTAATGGCCATTTTCATAATTCACTCATCTGATTATCTTTTGTTTGACAGTGTTTAATTTCTCAATATTAGAAACCCTGATTGTTCCGAATGGCCCTCAACAGAGTCACCCAAGGGGTCTCCCGCCACCCTCCTCACCAGGTCTCACATTTATTCATTTAACGACAACAAAGGCTGGTCACTGGATATTCTCAGCTTCATGGAGCTTCAAGCATGACAGCATGGTACAGTGCAGCGCCAGGCCCACTCCCTCTTTATGCTACAGGCTTCTCTTTTTTCCTTTTATTAACATAAATACTTTTAATTTATTCAATACTTACTACAAGTTGTAATGAAGAGAGACACAGAATTTAAACTCAGTATATTCATACAAGCATAAGCCTGTAACCTTACGATAACCCTCTATCCTTACATTACTTTCCCTTTTCAAAACACTAGACTTAAAAGTAAAATGGTTTTTCAATCACTTTTCTCAAGTTTTAAGAAAAAGTTAAACTCATCCCACCTAAAAACATTTTTATACCAAAAGTTGTTTCAACTAGAAAATATATACTCGAGTGTAAACAATACAGTAAGACTTTTAAGCTGTATTAAAATAGCGTAGGCATGGAGAGGTTGGGATTTAAGAGTGTAGAAATATGTTAAGTGAATGCGAGTAATTGAGGTTGAATTGAGGCTTTGTGTTAGGCCAAACAAAGATGGCCTGCGAGGCAAGGGCTGGGGGATGTGGGCCTGCTTCATAGGAACAGAGCTGCAGGTGGAGAACACTCCTAGCATGAGCAGGATGGAGGGGTGTAAGCTTCTTTAAGGGTCACAATGGGAATTTAATGAGTTTCTAAACCACATAAGAGGTTGCAGCAGAAATTTTAATGTGTAATTACTCCTGCATCTCATGACGGTCCCGTGTACCATAATACAGTTAAGAACACTCTAGTATAATAAGAACAGGAAATATAGGTGGGCTGTAAATTAATAGAGAGGGAAGGAAAGAAAGGAGAATTTAGGAGGGAGATAAGGGATAAGCCCGAAGTGACATAAAAGCTGAGCACCCCAACTCAAGCTGGCTTGATTAGCCAATAGGAAGAGCCAATTAAGAGTTCCCTTCTGAGAAGGTGACATCAATAGAAACACTTTCAATTAAATAAAAATGAAAGATGTTTAATTTCTCTTCTCCAACTTTTAAACCACACCATGTGACTGCCAGTATCTCTGCAAGTATACCAGTAACTTTGAAATCCCTCTATGAGAGAATTGTAGCTACTCTCACATAGGTGGTTTTACCCCCATGTGTTATGGAACACAAAGTTTTAAACACAAAGAAAACTGCATAAGTTACACATAACTGAAACGCTTTGATGAGCAATGTTCAAATAATGAATATTATAGTTTGTCAAATATTGCTAATCTAGAGTATGTTCTGATCTGCCCAATATTTGTCTATACAATTATGAAACCAGGCATCACACATAGTGAAATTATAGGGAATGGATGTGGATCCATTATTACCAACCTTGCCTTCTGATAACCTTGTCCAGAGAAACAACTCTCCTCCAAGTCCAGTTCTTACCACATCCTAAAACAAGAGCTCCCTACTTCTATCACTTTTAGTATATATAGAAAAACTGCACATTTGTTTATGCAGCTTCCATCTTCCCAGGTATGCATGAATGGTTATAAGATAAATAGGCAAAAATAAAATACGTTTCTATGTGCACCAGTAAAACAACCTACAAATAATCTAGGGGGAAAGTTTCTGGTAACAATGACAATTGCAACGAATTTTATATATTTATGATGTACATGAATATTTATACATATATGTACATATGTATAGATATATACTCTTACATTTAATGTAATCCCAAACAAAATCTCACACAGTTTTTAACTTGACAAAATTATTCTTACATTCATCTTAAAGAATGAATGTTTACTGACTACCCAAACATTTTTTTAAAAAGAGGACTAACAATAGGACTTTATGTACTACCACAGTAACCAAGATACAGACAGCACCGATCTGATGAGACAGACGGCTCAAAGGGCAGAACAAAAAGTTGAGAAGAGATTCAAGTTCACATCAGAAGTGTAAAATATGAAAATAATGGCATTTTAAATTAGTAGAGGAGAGAATAAATATGTTGGAACAAGTGACTAAACATTTTGGGAACATTAAATCTCTACATCAAACCTTACACCAAATATAGAATATATGCATTAAAGGAATGTATGTTTAAAAATAAAGCCATAAATTTACTATAAAAATAAGCTGAATGTTAAGAAGACACTCTTTTAAGCATGGCATTAAACCCATGAATCATAAAAAAGATGACTATAAAAATTTCTTAAATTTTTATAAGTTAAAAGAATACCACAAACAAAAGTTCAAGACAAATTGAGGGGAAAAAAACATTTAAAAATACAGTATATGAAAAACAAAGGGTTGCTGTCTTTAACACAAGGAGCCAAAAACAAGTAAAAACAAATAAACCAACAGAAAGTGGGAAAAAGACGATTCACTAATTACAATGTACAAAATGCAATTCACAGAAAAATAAAATACTAATGGTGATCAATCATATACAAATCTACAACTCTATTAGTAATAAAAGACCTGTAAGTTAAAATAGCCATGAGGGACCACTTTCCCCCATCAGTCTAGAAAGTAAAAATGAATGATAGTGGCCAAAGCTGGCAAGAATAGAGGAAAAACTGGCACTCACACTTACTTACTATTGGGAACATGAATTAATATGCCTTTCTGGAGGGCAATTTAGTAATAGCCATCAAAAGTCCTGAAAGCATGTTTGTGCTTTAATTCCATAAGTTTTCATAATCTTATAAGTGCTACTTATAAAGGTTTCCTGAGGAAATAATTAGACAAGAACAATTACATGCACACACTCGGCTATTCTCTGCCAATGATGTAGAATTGAGTAGGTGTATATGTTTTCACAGGCACTTGGAAAGATGGGAAAGATGTTCACAACAGCATTCAATGAAAAAACAAGTGAGAAAATATTATGACATTCTGTTTGGTAACTTTAAAAAATATATTTATATGTGTGTGTTCACATAGAGTCAAATATCTGCAAAGATATACACACAAATATAATAGTGGGTTATTGCTTCCTGTAACACTTTCAATGGTTTTTATTTTCTTTTGTTGACCCATAACTCCTAAAGTTTTTACAATGAATTTTTTACTTACTAAAATAAGAAACTAGAAGTTATGCTTTTTAAAGGAAGAGAAACATAGCTCCTTCAGGAAGGGAATTAACTAATTTCAGACCCAGAAAAGAAAATGAGCCACAGACTTTTACAGTATCACCACCGACCACACAGGGAGCAGAGCCGGCCTGGCTGCCTCTGCCCCCTCAGCTCAATGTGACCAACATTCCCTGTACACCAGAAGGAGGTTGGGATGAGGGCAGGAAGAGAAACAAAAGATGGTCCTTAGCCTCAAGGTGGTTATAATCTCATAATTAAAATAAGACAAGGCAGCATGTACCCTAATATCATAACAAAGCATCAAGCGGCTCCAAAGGGGCAATTAATTTCCACTAAGATGATCAGGAACCTTTCAAAAAGAAAGCAGGGTCAGGGCAGGTTCATGACAAAATATGGACAGGAAAATATGGACAGAAAAGAGCAGGGCATATAGACAAGGACTGGGGTGTGCAAACACATGAGGCAGGAAAAGGTCGAGAGCCATATTCAGGTCCAGTGTCGCCAGGGCGTCAGTCACTGGGAGGGGGAGTGGGGGGTGTTAAAGAGGCAAATCTGGGGCCAGATAGTACACAGCTCTAAGCGAGGCGTTGGAACTTTGAAAGCAGAGGGCAGTCTAGAACTAGGATTCAGAACCTGAAAGGCCAAACGAGGCTCTCCTCTTTGTAAGAGCTGAGAGCAAGTACTGCAGAGGCCTCGGGGCCTGGGAAGGGCTGGACACAGATGAGGTTCTTTCAGTGGGCCAATTAGAGCCATCTGCAAAGTAATTAATGTTAGCAGCAGGAGAAGATGGCAAGAGACCAGCAAAGACACTATGAAAAGGCCTTTCCACATGTAAAAACCTGTAGCTTTCACTCCTTCACTCATTCGATTAATGGCCGAAGACTGAATGGGAGAAAACAATGAAGCACGTGGAAGTCAAAGAGAAGATTAACCAAGATTCAAGGCTGCTTAGTGTTTACTTCAATGTTTCTATTTCTTTGAATATTTTCATTGTAAACTAAAGATTTTTGTCCTACAACTTGTTATGCAAATGCTAATATAAACTTGCAATTTTATGTGGTTTATTAATAAAGAGTAAGATTTTTACGGAACAACCACAACTGTCTTTTGTGTGCTCTTTTCCTCCCTAACCCTTTGTTTCTCTTGTGCTGCCACAACTGGAGTGTGCGTGGTATCTGCTGGCTGAACCGAGACCCAAATCCTCTGCAGAGCAAGGCCCAGGAGACACACTAAAGACAAGCCTGCACAGCCCTCTAAAGGAAGAGGCGTTTGAAGTTGTCACCCTACATTTTCTGTACTAAGCAATAACAACACTGTGCAATTATGGTCTCCTTCCTACATACAACACAGGGACCTTTAGAGATGGTAACCATAGTCCTTCCTAAATATTAGATATGTTTAAGAAATTTTCCCAATGTAGCAATTAGAAACATGCTGCAGTAATACCAGACAGACATGGCAGAGGAGAGCACAACAGAGAAGGAAAAGAAGAGGGGATGAAGAAAACGGAGAACTTTTTAATGATTTCTTCAAGCAAGGACAAAATGATTATCATACAAAATAGCACCTATTTTTTTTAAACTACCATTTAGAAAAATGATCTTCAATCTTTCTGAGCACATTTCATGGTATCAGAAAATTATTCACTGAGCCTTTGATTGTTTAAAAAAAAAGTCATAATTTGCCTGAAGGCCAACGAATTTCTCCAACCAAAGAGAATTTTTCATTCTTCCAAATTATGTAGCACTTCAAGATAATAACAAGAGAACAGACTTCTGCAAATTATAGAATGTATTGGAAAAACTACCATTCATGTGTAGCTTCTCTGGAAAGGGGATTTCTTCCAACTAGTGTGTCCTTTCAGGTTTGATGTGGTTTACCAGGTGCTAAGTAGGCCTTTTTCGTTTTGCTCACTGTTACAGCCTGTCATGGAAGAGTGCCTGAACTAAACAGGCAACCAGAGCTGTTTGTTTGTTGAATGAATTAACATAAATTAATGAATAAATGGGTAAACAGGAATCAAGCAATCCAATTCCTAGCCTTACTCTAACACTGATCGTCTCTGAGATCTTAGAGAAGTCCTTAATATTGTGGAATAAGTTTTCTTCCTAATAAGAATGTTAGATTATAGGATCTCTAAAGAAACTTTCAACTCTAAAATAGTGAATGTATCTTTGACTGCAATCATCTCCTGCCCTAAAAATATACCTGTGCTGCCCGACCGGGCGTGGCTCAGCAGTTGAGCATCGAACTACGATCCAGGAGACTGCAGTTCAATTCCTGGTCAGGGCACATGCCCAGGTTTCGGGCTCAATCCCCAGCAGGGTGCATGGAGGAGGCAGCCAATCAGTGACTCTCTCATCATTAATGTTTCTATCTCTCTCCCCCTCTTCCTTCCTCTCTCTGAAATCAATAAAGATATATTTAAATATATCTATCTATGTGTGGGTGTATGTATATGTGTACATATATATACATTTATATACACACATACATACACATACCTGTGCTAAACTAGAACTTGGAGACTGTCAATGCACATATCGCATCCATTTGCCATTTGTCAAATAATCAACTGTCCATATCTAGGCCAGTATACTGGGACTTCAGGTCAACCCCTTCCAGAATGGTGCTGAAAGAACAGTTCCATTTATGCTCCATATATGCTGCAAAGAGCTGTTTTATAATTTTTTTCTAATTCTACATATTTCTCTGTACCTCAACCAAAAAAAGAACACCTCCATTTCTAAGGTGTAAAGTGATGAACTCTTTCTACACATTAGGTTAATAATGAACAAAAAACATTTTCATAGAAACTAATCTGAGTGCTAACAATCAAGGTCTGCTAAAGCTACATCTGTGCTAATACCAACTTATCTAAGTGGTGTGTTGAAAATCAGACAACACAACTATAAAACCGTTACTTAATTATAACTAAAGATAAGTCAAAAACTTAAAGTCATACTAACATGCTTTATCATAAAGATACTAAAAACCAAGGGTAACAGAGAAAAATAAGTACTTATGATAAGTAGCAAACTTCATGACATTTGATGTCACTTTGAAAAATATGTATAAAATAATGATTACAGGTGATCAGTCTAATCTATTGCACTCTAATTATATAATCTGGACATTTTGTATAATAGAACAACTGAATTTTCATCTTTTAAAAGCTAATCAGATCATTAAGTATTTGCACTTGATTTTCTAAATGTATCTCAAAAGTCATTTAAAATCATTTATAGGCAGACAACTTCCTTCTATTTTAATGTATATAGCGTGCCAATAATAAAATCAAACCAGTGGCAGTAGAAAAAGCAGATCTATAAATCAGGGATTTAAAAATTTTTATAAATAAGCTTTTCCTCCAACCAAACAACTTTCATTAAATTGTCTTAGAATTTTAAGTCTATGTAGACAGTCTTACCCATTCACCATTAAAATGCCTCTCAATGTTTGGACCAAAGTAAAACTTTTATAAGATTTTAGAAGCAGCCAAATCCCAGGGAGACTGACACAGAAAAGAAGAAGAAACGAATCTATTTAGGTCCTTTCAGAGAAACTATTTTTAGTTTAATCTTAAAACCAGACATTTTTAGAACCTTAGTGGAAATTCTAGCAACTATATGTGATCCACAATGGCAAATTCACTGAGTGTCAATAGTAAGTTCCAGAATCATTACTGGGTAGGACTGGAGATGATGAAGAAGGAGAAAGGTCCTTCATATGTGAATTAATTCATATCCAAGAAGGTCATACAAAGGTTAGTAACTTGCAACAAGGGTAGAAAACGGAGGGGACTATATTCAGAGAAAAATCCAGAACCGAGTAGTCTGGTGGAGTCAAAACTCTAGGTCAAGAGAATAAGCAGAAGTTGAATTGCACATGGAGGCTAGAGATCATACCAGCAGGTGAACATCAGACAAGAAAATGAGATTTTCCAAACCACCATCCCATAGAAAGGGCAGGTACTCTGTTGTATCTACAGTTCTCAGTACTGTTGCTTACACAGAGGGGCCATTCTAACAGTTTTGTTGATGATGAGTCAGCAATCCAGGGAACTCAGAAGAAATGAAAGATGTGACAAAATGATACATCATACTCCAGTCTGAGGGCTCCACAGGAAGCTCAGGGTCCTCCTAGCAGAGCTTAGCCCCTAGGTAAGGAAAGTGGAGCCTGAGACAGGACATGGCAAAGGTGAGAAGAAAACTCTGAGACTCGGACTACTTTCTGTCTCTAGCCCATAGATAAGTGTCCATGAAGTCAAAAGCCAATCCCAAGGAATCAGCTGGTCAAGAGTGAGAATGTATGGCTGAAAGAAGAATGAAGGATGAGAGCAGATGTGACAGTAAGATTACTCTAAGGGCAGTCCTCACTGTAATTTCAACACCTACCTAGAACTTTATAAGAGTGTGTGTGTGTGTGTGTGTGTGTGTGTGTGTGTGTGTGTGATTTCTTAATGGACCACCCATAACAACAGTAAGACATGGAAATGCTGTTAGTGTATATTCTCAAGGACCAGGAGTCAATGAGGCAATGAGAAATTGTGTGCTATCAAAATGGCAGACCATAAGAGGACATTTCTAGTTGTTCCTTGTAACATCACACAAGGGTATGCTGGGTGACAACGCACTGAATATTTTCATTACGTATGTTTGAACCTTACACTTTACCCTAATTCTAATTTCAGTAAGACAGCATAAACAGCTGAACCCTTTAAAGGACTATTAATTCTCCTTACAATCCAAAACAAATTTTTCTTCTATAGAATGCAAAGAATAAACATGCTTTCACATCTTCTTCATTTTCTTCTGAAATTCTGTTATTATATGTTATTACTATTTTGATTTTTTTAAAAGGAAAAAATCTTAAATCTCCTACACAAGGTTTAGGATGAGCAGTTCCCTGGGTGGGGGACGCGGGTGGAGGAACGATGTCTATGGAGGACACATGGAGAGCTCCTAAGACAGCAGTAATGTTCTACTTCTCAGCCTGAATGGTGGGTATTTATGAATGTCCATTTTATTATTGTCCTTTAAACTGTAAAAATATATTTCTGCTCCTTTATGTGCGTAGCATATTTCATAATTTTAATAAATCAGAGAAAAAGGAATCCAAAATATCTATGAGTAATAGAAACAGAAGAGCCCAGTAGAATTCTGACATTAAAAATGCTGAGATAAACTGAGCCAGAAATGGACTGCGGAAAAGGCAGCTAGCTGCACCGGCTACCGCTACTCAGACCAGGAGGGAAAGCCTCTGAAGGATACGTGGGCGGTGAAAGGAGCAGCGAGAAAAGGCAAAGACCTGTCTCCTTCTCTAAAAATAGCAGGCTTATTAGGCCATTTTTAGACTCCAGTGTTCATGTAGGAGCCCATTTCTATTAAAAGAGTAAAACTTAGAAAGGGAAAAGTTCTTGGGAGATACCAAAGTATGAAAAAGAAAGGTACAGGAACGTAACAAAATGCAATAGGCCCGACAGGATCTGAACTACATGTGACTTTATTATCAAAAGCTTTAACTCTCAAACTACAGAGCTAAAGAAACAAAAGATTAAAGGGGTGAGACAAACAAAATCCTTCCATGCACTGATTTTCCACGGACTACATTAAACCAGTGAAGAACGCGGGTGGTGCAGGGTTAACGAAACCTCACAGAGCACGGTGCCATGGCAAAGAACCACTTTCAAAACGAAATGGCAGCGCTGGCCAGGTGGCTCAGGGAGTTGAAGTGTCATCCGGTGCACCAAAAGGTGGCAGGCCTAGCCAGTTTGGCTCAGTGGTTGGACTGTCGGCCCCTGGGATGAAGGGTTCCAGGTTTGAGTCCGGCCAAGGACATGAACCTCGGTTTCAGGCTCGATCCTCAGCCCCAGTCGAGAGAGGTTGCAAGAAGCAACCAATCAATGCATCTCTCTCACATTAATGTCTCTCTCTCTCTCCCTTCTACTCTCTCTGAAAAGCAATGGAAAAAATATCCTTGGATGAAGATTAAAAAAAAAAAGGTGGCGAGTTCAATTCCCGGTCAGGGAACATGCTCAGGTTGCAGGTTCGAACCCCAGTCAGGGCACATGTAAGAGGCTACCAATCAATGTTTCTCTCTCATACTGATGTTTCACTCTCTCCCCCCTCCTCTCTCTCTAAAACCAATAAAAACACATCTTCAGGTAAGGATTTAAAAAAAAAGGCAGGTAATACCATCCCATACCCTTCATTGGAGTAATCTACAAGCTTTAGTTTTGTTTTTTTTAAGAAATCCTTGTTTTCAAAACTGCCATGGCTGGAAAATTTCAATCTCAGTTGCTCTGATAATCACTTACAAACATTTATGAATTCACAATGCATACATATGTCTTCCCAATCTCACTCCCACGTTCTCCCATTGTCTAAAAGAATTATTAGTACACAGGAAGGTGGACTTTGTGGATGACACCACCAACAGTGGGTTTAAGGGCAAGTAAGAGCTGTGTTGTAACTACACTAAGGTAGACTCATGTTATACAATATAAGCCGCTTCTGTACGTTTCATGCTCAACGAGATAGGACCTTTTCCAGAGTTCCTATTCTTCATCAAAGACAATGTGTTACACTGTTAGATATTTAGAATATCCAATAATTCTGGAAAGGGTTGTTCTAGGAGTGTTTTCACATGCAAGCTCAGAGGGTCAGATCAATATTATAAATTGCTCTATTTTTATACACAATTTTTAAAATCCTGGGACCAGTAATGACACTCAACAGCCTGTATGGATAACTATTATCTCAAACCAGAGGATATTTTTGAGATGACTAATAATTTAAACACCCACATGAAGTTACAATCCCAAATCGGAAAGAACTGCATGAAGCAATAGCACAATGAGGCTTTTTTCCTTCTTTCTGTGCCTCATGCCCGATCATTCCTATAATTCTTAACTAGAAAAGAAATTTAGTTTGTTTATCCCTTAAAAGGATACCAGATAGGTTGTTTAAAAAACTGAAAGGTAATTCTAATTTTTTATCCAGTTACCTTAGATAACAAGCGTGTGGGTATCAGTTCCTGTAGCTCTTTCATCTGGATTCCAGGTAGTGCACCATTCTCGAGAGTTGCTTAAATTCACCACAGGTGTCACTGAAAGAATGATCTAAATGCCCCAAGTCTCTGTCATCTCTAGCTACACTGGCTAACTCGGTGACAGTGCTTAGTTACCAGGCCCTCCTTCTTACGAAGCCAGCCCTTCCGTAAGTCCAAGGCTACCGCCACCATCGCCCACCTCCGAGAAATAGTGCAGAACGGAGAAAACGTTTCCAAAGGCTGGAAGTGTTCCTGCCCTCTCACCTTCCGTCTGACTCGCCCTGGTTTTTTGTTCATGTTCACATTCCCGACACAGATTACAACCTCTTCCTAAATCACAGCAGGGGGATAAAAACAATAGATTAATAAAAACTACTACCCTTTCCCTATGAAAAGAAATGGTCCTCATATCAAGCCACTAAAACCTGTGAAGCTAAATTCTGGGAAATCTGAGCCAACAGCTATCTCCCCAGAATCTGAACAGGTGAGAAGCCTTTCAGAGGGGACGGGAAGGAGATGGAGGAGGCGGGTGGAGGTGCCAACACCTGCTCACCACCCAGGCTCCAGGGGGCTCTGCGATCATCTCCACGGGCCCCTTCCTGGCCCCACCGAGAGATGCGCCTCTGCAAAGGGGAGCTACGGACTGGCGGGAATGAGCAAAGCCCTCCCCGCAGCCGCCCTGCCCTCTGCTCCCCACGCGGCGCTTCAGCAAACATCCAGCTCCGCGCCCGGAGCCACATAACTGAAAGGACATGAGCAGGGACGTGAGCATGGACACCGAAGGATGGATAGATGACATCACAAGGAAACAGAGGAAACGATCCGATAAATACTTCTCTATGGCCTCAAAACAATTATAGAAACGACCTCTTTTTTAATGGGAGCTCAAAGGAACATCATAAAAAGAACAGAATGGGGGGGAAAGGAAGCTGGCAAAGCTCCAGAGGAAAATGAAAAAATAAACATTACAAGGATTCAAATCAAGTTGGAAACAGAAAAAGAAAAAAGAGGAATTGGTGATAAAATGACAAAGATGATACAGAAGACAGCATATATACATAGTTGATATTCCTGCAGAACAGAATGAAACACACGAAGAGAAGAAACAGGCAAAAACAGAACATAAATTTCCTAAAATCAAAGGAAGACTTAAAGGTGCAGTTCAGAAAGGCAAACCATGTTCCTGTAAAACTTCATAAAGTGCCATTAGCACTAAACAGTGTTCTTCAGCCTGGAGAAGTTACTGATGCGGAAAAACCACATAAAAAGCAAGCTCTCTGAAGAGGGAAAGCTAGTGATCGGTAAGTCAGTTATTAATGTCATTTTCACCTATATTCTAAGTCCTGCTAACTTTGAGTCAAAATTTGTTTCCTTTTGCCCAGCCAGTATGGCTCAGAGGTTGAGTGTCGACCTAGGATCCAGGAGGTCATGGTTCGATTCCCGGTCAGTGCACATGCCTGGGTTGCAGGCTCGATCCCCAGTGTGGGGCGTGTAGGAGGCAACCAATCAATGATGTTTCTCTCTCTCTCTCTCTCCCCCTCTCCCTTCTTCTCTCTGAAATCAATAAAAACATATTTTTAAAAAATTTGTATCCTTTTGCTGATAATTCCGAAAGTGAAAACCAGATCTAAACCATCATTGTTGGAAGCCTTAGGTTGCAAATATATACCACTTGCAAATTCAATAACTGGAAGGGCTGATAGTCTCTTGCTCTGCAAGCCACTTGGCTCCACCAACATCTGGAAAGGAAACCTTATGGGAATCAAGTTCAGTATTTAATACCTCAAAACCTACATTCTCAGTCCCAGAATACTCATCAAATTTCTGATACACTCATTCTTCTTTCTACTTAATCTCTACTATTTAAATAGTTCAAAATATTTAGGTACAAAGTATAAAGTTTAATAATTCCATGTGCATAGCCTAGAGGTATATATGTAAAAGCCCGATAGGCAACACACTCCTTTCTAGGGAAGGAGGATGACCAGAGCTATGGGCTGGAATTTCTCAGTTCTAGGGTCTCAGACTCGATGTAAACCAGGTCACCTTGGGCAAAAGGATCTATTACCGAATTTTAGGGTCTTCATCTGTCAATGGTGGAATTTGGTGCAAACTCAAAGACTCTACAAATTACTAAGTATTAATCAAATTAATAGCTACCTTTTTAAAAGGTAGCTATTCTGTTATAAAATGAAATAATACCTATTTTTCTCCAGGCCTCAGATTCCTGAGACTCTTGACCACCTGACACAGGGCCAGCATCAAGTACACAAGGCAAAAAGGCTTATGGAGTCTGCAAAATCGCTCTTTAAAAGGCAGGATATCTCTTACACTTGGATAGAGAGACCTCAAGTCTTTATTCAAGGTCACTACATCTTGATTTGCATAAAACGCTAATAGTTTTGATTATTTCTTTTTCTGGCTGTAACATTAAGAAGCAACAAATTAGTAAGAGCTGGGCTGAAAGGACAGGTCACCAATAGCAAAAGTTAGAGCCTCCAGCAAAAAAACAGACATGGCATCTATTACACAGCCAGTCAACCAGGCGAAACATAACCTTGCATATTTTTTTTAAAGTTAAATTATATCTAATATATATTCTATCAAAGAAATGGGAAAATATTTAACCCATTTTAAGATTTTTTCAAAAATGACTCTTTTAAGTTTATTATATCAAGGAATAAGCTTTAGTTATCTGGAAAACGCACTTAGTATTAAACAATCCATTCCCCAGCAACCTTATATAAATGAAAATTTACAATATAAGACCTTTAAAATAGCCCTTTATAGGTTTTAGGAGATGGGAAAAAATAAGTCAAAATTTACATAGTTTCAGCAAACATAAAGGTGCAAGTGGAGCTGTGATAAATCTGAGTGGTTTTTAAATAGAACCTTACTATAGTTTTCAATCAAGTGTTTCCATGAATAGAAAAATAGAAAATAGAGTCTGCTTAGAAACCCTTACCCTAGCCATAAAAAAGGCCAAGACCAGAATCAACTTACGACAGGATATTTATAAAAGATTATTAATGAGCAGGAAATAGAAAGTGCACTAATAGTGTGTCTATTATACCTGTTAAGTGTCTATTTACATGCCAGTCTCCTGCATGTACCACACCTCGGTTAGGCCTCCCATCAATCTCAGCTTACAGTTTAATAAACTGAGGCTCAGAGAAGTTCCATGATTTCCCCAAGTGGCAGAATCAGAATGCTATAAACCTAAATCATATCTTCCACCACAACACAGGAGTAATTTATTCATTACACAAATAATGACTGTCCCTCTACCTAGTGTCAGGCACAGTTCTAGGCACTGATGGGCCATGTATTCCTTCGTCTCGCTTCTTTTTCTCACCTCTGTCTCCTCTCAACCAACCTTCAGACAATGCCTTTTTATCTCATCTACTATAAGAAATCAGCCACATAAACTTCCTTCTTATCCCACAAGTACCAGTCTCTCTCTTGGCATATGGTATGACCCTTGGCTTTAAAGAAATATAAATACAATTCTGCAAAGTGAATATGCTTCTCCTTTTTAATTACGCTAACTTTTCAAATTAGCACCATGACAACATCAGACAACACAGTGTTCTAGAAGAGTAAAACTCCATTTCCCTAAGGATCATAGTAGCTTGACCAAATTAATGCAATCCCAAGGGAACTAATTTACACTGCTTCACCTCATAAAGTTTAATCTTATATTTCTGAAATCATTATCCAATAAAAATAAGCAATTAGCTTCCCAACATACAGGGAATAACTAACTATGCCTGGAGGAAAAAATGTCACTTGCTCCAACCCACGAATGAATGGGATCTGAACACTCTACTGAGCATTGCGCTTTGCTCAAGAGCAGACTAGTGCAGTCTTTGCACAGAAAATTCTGCAGTATTTCATCAAATTAAGTATACACCTGACCTATCAGGCCAGCTCTTACTAATCTGTTGCTTTTTAATGTGATAGCGGGAAAAATAACCAAAATTATTAGCATGTTATGCAAATCAAGATTTAGTAACCTTGAATAAAGACTTGAGGTCTTCTCTAAACAAGTGTAAGAGATGTCCTGCCTTTAAAATAGTGATTTCACAGACTCCATGAGCCTCTTTGCCTTGTGTCCTGGATGCTGCTCCTGGGTACATGCACCAGAGAAATTGTTACACAGGTCCACAGGCAACAAGTCCACAGGTACATTACAATATGGACTGTGGTTGTAGAGAGCCAAAAGGAATCTAGACTTCTCCCCCTGGGGAAAACAGAAGAGCACTAGAAACACTCCACAGGGCCCTCTCCACATTCAGATATAATGGACTAGATGTATACAGTTAAAGGCATAGATTTTTAGATGCTGTGTAGAGATCTGTGGCATAACACTATTTACATATAATAAAATTATATGCTCCCCAAACTATCATATACAAATATATATGTATGTATATATTTCTTTATTTTCATTTATTTATTTATAATAACACATACAAATAAAAGATCATGTAGGACACTTTGGGATGGTTGCCTCATTAGGACAGTGGTGGAGAGTTAAAAAGGGGACTAGAAATGACAAGTATGAAAACATTACACAATATTGGGGCCTTGCCCAGACCAGTGCTATGTGTGCCATGAATGAGAATGACAATTAATGGCCTGAATGTTTGTGCCACAGCAACCGCCTGAAGTTCTGTGAAAATTAAAGGGATATCAGTCATAATCCCCAAAATAAGGCATGCTATTTACAAGTGCTTGACTGCTTCCCTACCTTCCTTCAAAGTCAATGAAAAATACTGATTTTTACCACTGATATTTGTTTTACACAGTAAGGATTCAATAAACATATTATTTTAAAAATACAGGTGTGTGTTTTTTTAAAAAAAAAAAAGGAAAAATTTTAATCCTGAAATCACAGGAAACATTTTTGCTGGCTCACAGGTAACACAGGAGAAAATAACTACAGCTATTTATAAAATATTTTTACATAAATTCATTAGAAGGTGACCTGTTTTGAACAAAGACATTGGCTAAATACTTAGCCGACTTAAAGGGCACACACTTATACACAGGTGCCTGCTGTGTGTATGCAAAAAAAGAACTGTCAGTCAGATTTAAATGGTGGATGTGTTAATAGTAATATATATAATAAATGCAAAGATATGATATTTCATACTGATGATTTTTAAATTATTTTTCTATATACCACCATTACTACCCAAATGAAGGGAAGTTAGCGTGGTTTTGATATTTTTCTTCTCAAAATAATCAGATCAGAAACAGATTAACTTTTGGCATCAAAGTTCATTTTTTAAGTAGCCTAATATTTTCTCCAAAGAAGATATTAAAAACATATTTAGTTATTGCATTTGAATTCTAGCCAGAATACTAAAATATTTTTTTTTTATTTCAATGCAATTTTAGAAATAAAACTAAATTATATTTAACCATTGGGTTTTATGTATTAATGAGTAGTTATTAACTGTTCTCTTAATACACTATATTAAGTTAATCTATACTGCATGTAAATTCATCTAAAATCTAGCAGAATTCAGCCTGAGATTGCTTTCACCTTGCAGAAAGTTCTTACTGACTTCAAAATACCATTTTTTAGACTGCAAAAAGCTACCACTATTTAAAAGTACTGAACACTGGCAGGGAGAAAAACTATAAATAACTTCTTACATGCTTAAAAAATCGTACTTTTCAAGTATTAGAAAAATTCTTTTTATAACTTTCCAGTCTTTTCTACTTAGAAAATAATCTGTATTCTTATTTTGTGTTCTAGGTGAACACCTGTGAACAGAACCTTGGCTATTTAAGGAGCGGAGCAAACAACAGACTCTCAGGACAGGAAGTGCTAATAATTGAATGGAGTAGCCTAATATTCAGTCTCCATAAGTGTGTGACTTTTAAGTACAAAACTCAGATTGGGAGGTAAAAAATTACTGAAAGATAGAAAAAAAGGACTTGATAAGTCAGCACAGTCTAAGAATCAGCTACCGCAGGCCTAGAGGTGTTCTGGAATGCAGCAGAAACCACTCAATGAGGATAAGAAGAGATTTAAGAGTCAGCCAGGAAGCGGTACTGCATGGAGTTTAAGGATTTATCTAACCCCAGCCTCTCGTGATTCAAAGGAAGCTCATTAAAGAAGCTGCAGGTTGTTCTTCGAGACAGGAACTAAATACACAAACGTTCCTGTAATAGTTTTCATTTGGGTGTCAAAATTAAAGCTCTTTTCATCAAATCATCAGCCTTTATAAACTCTTCCAAATTCAAAGTGGAGATTCAGAAGTTACATACTTTAACCAATTCCAAAAAAGTTGGGAAGCTCACCTATAACTCAGCCTCCCTTAATACAAGAAACTAGTACTTTACAAAGGAAATCTGTATCTTGATTTTAAACTCAGAAAAGCACCAGAGTAAGAAATACTCTGCGATTGCATCCAACTCTCAAAGATAATTCGGATCATGCTTTCTTCAAATAGTATGAAAACATCCTTTCTTTTTTTTAAAAAGTGTGAGGTTGCTACATTCAAAGCCCTAAATCAAAAGTGGAAGGTGAGCCTGACCAGCATGGCTCAGGGGTTGAGCATCAACCTATGATCCAGGAGATCGAGGTTCGATTCCTGGTCAGGGCATATGCCCGGGTTGTGGGCTTGATCCCCAGTAGGGGGCGTGCAGGAGGCAGCCAATCAATGACTCTCTCATCATAGGTGTTTCTGTTTCTCTCTCTCCCTCTCTCTCTTCCTCTCTCTGAAATCAATAAAGACATATTAAAAAAAAAAAAAAAGTGGAAGGTGACAGAGGGATTCATGGTGGGAAGAAAAGTGTGGCAGGAATGTATCCCCTAGCTAATCACAGGCTCCCTCACAGATAGAGGCACAGGCAGATGACAACAGATCTTGCTCACACCCACCCTCTCAAGTTCTTGGACTTCCCTTGATGCCAAGAGTACAGAGCAAAGACAAGACGGACCCTCTGGATTTCACACGAAGGAGAGGACACGGACGTCTATGCTGCTCTACAAATAGCCCTGCTACAGTTGCTTGTCAGTCAAATTATACTAAGAGAAACATTCTGATTTGATTCCAGAGTATCATCCACACTGTGGATAAGGCTTAGTCACACAAAAGGTTTTGTTTCCTTCCTAAAGGCCATTTTTAATGAATGTAGTAATATCATCAATTATCATGGATCACGACCACCCACACACCAGTGCTACACACATGCTGAATAACATCTAAGGATTTGTGGGGTTTTGTACTTTGAGAGCCATCTAATTTAATAATTACTTACCGGGAAGTGGCCTTCAGAGAAAGACCCAAAAAGACTGGTTTTCTTTTGGCTCTCAGGACAACGCGTACAGCGCTATGAGTCCTCTATACTGACACTATTAGTATTTGATCGAATATTAGGTAAGTCTTATATACTGAGCCTTACAGGACGAAAGAAGAATTTCCTGCATGTAAAACAGAAAAAAATAACTTTTCAAGCAAGTCATGGAATATTTTAATTATAGAAAGCAGCTCCTGACAGCCTATATTGAAGAGAGCTATGAAATCCAAACAAGAAAAATACAACATGGTGTTTTGTGGACGATGCCATGCACAGGAACAGCTTACTGCCTTTAATCTACAGGATTGGAAACCCTGCCTCAAACTGCTTTCATGAAAAAGAATACCTAACGGTGTCTCGTGGTTCACTCATTTTTTATAACTCGCCAAATCAAAAGCACAAAAAAGAGCCAAGGTGTTCAAAGCTAGATGGAAAGGTAGATTATTTACTTCTGAAAGCACCACTCTCACTCAATGTTTACACATTGACTCATGAGTACATTAATGATTTCATAGAAATAAGAGTTAACTAAACCTTCCAAAGTAAAAAGGGCACATATGCATTTTTAAACTCAGGAAAATCAGTACTTCATTTTTCCAGCTCATAAAACTGCTCCTGGCTATTAGATACCAGTGAGAGAAACAATGCAAAATAACTACCCTGTGTCAACAACCCATCACTCGTAAACATCCAGTGAACATTCCATATGAAATACTGACTCACCAGTAAAAATAAAGAGTGCTCAAAAATTACTGCCCCCACTCGAACCCCATCTAAAAGTATTAAAAGTAGCCCGGGCCAGTTTGGCTCAGTGGTTAGAGCATCGGTCCATGGACCAAGGGTTGCAGGTTCGACTGCCTGTCAAGGGCACACACCTGGGTTGCAGGTTCAAACCCCTGCCCCTGTTGGTCGGGGCGTGTGCAGGAGGCAACCAATCCATGCGTCTCTCTCGCAGTGATGTTTCTCTTTCTCTCTCTCTTTCTCTCTCTTCCCCTCCCTTCCACTCTCTCAAAAAGTCAATGGGAAAAATATCCTTGGGTAAGGATTCACAACAAAAAAATAAAAAATAATTTTTAAAAAGTATTGAAAAGTAATTCATCCTTAAATTACTTATCCTTCAAAATTCAGCTCAACCATCCCCTCCTCTGTGTAGCTTTCCCTGATCCCACCCTAAATTGTGGGCTCCTTAAAGAGACTCCATCTCATTCTGTTTCCTCATAATTTAGCATAATGTAGAGGACAGAAGGAGGGAGAGTGGGCAAGTCCTAATAGTCATGTAAAGAAACCCTTTACCATAGTCTGAATAGCTTTAAAGAGCAAAGCACCCCCTTAGGGATAAAAGCCCACCATGAACTTCTCATATTATAATTTAAATGCCTATAGGCCTGTTTTGTCTTCCATTGTTCTGTAAGCTTCAGGAGGGAAGCATTTTTCTCTGGCAGTTTCAAGAGGGTCTGGCACTTAGCAAGTTCTCAATAAACATTTCTGAAATAAAAAGTATTTGGAATGGTTCATAAAAGGTTTCAATCAATGGAAATCTATCGATCAATCCACTGAGGTTAGAAAGAACTTTATGCATTTGGCTTTCACAGAAAGTCAATATGAGAAGTCCATTTAAGTAACATTTCTGGTCATTCACAATACTATGGTTATGGACATTAACCATTATGCTACTGAATGTCCTGCTACATCAAACTAAAGAGATAAATGTCTCCTGGGCAGGAAAACATTTATATCTCTCAACAGACAGATAAACTTCTTTTATCAGATAATGGGAATTATATACTCTAGTATGTGGTCTTTCTCACTTAACTGTCAGAAAAATAAGATCTAAAGTCAGGAACTATTGTAATTAACTCATTTCAGATGGCTAGTAACACCAAATCCTAAGTGCTTTTCAATGTTTTGCCATGATTAACTTCTGCTGCAATTTTTATACATTAATTTGTCTTCAGAAGGCCAAGAGTTCTGAAGAACAAATCAAGTTCAAGTTTTATTTGCCTACATTCTGCATAGGGGTTTCTTTTAATCCACTGGCCAAGAAATAGTCTCTTTATTCACTAGATATGTCTTTTATATCCTAAATTAAAGAAACAGTACAATGTGATCCCAATGACAATTAAATATCTTTGATTTTGCTAGAAATTCTTAGATGTCCTATTTTTACCTCCTTGGTGCTAGAGACTATAGCCATAGACTCCCCTTTTCTAGGCAATCACAGTCTTCTCATTTCTTGAAACAGAGAATCCAGTTCAATCCAGTTCCTATGGTCTTCCTGATTCCCTCAGCCTGGTGTTTAATCTCCCAGGTCGCATTCATCCACAATAATTATTATCAACAGGCAAGAGGGCATGGGGGTAAGCAAGTCACTTACTGCAGGCAGAGGCAAACATCCACTGCCCTTCACTACCCAAGAGTTATACTAGGTCTCGTCTACCTATGAAAATCAAGACTCAATACTTAAGTACCAATGGTTTCATTGCGATTTTATTTTTACTGCTCTGCTATTATTGTTTCATAATTATATAATTACATATATAATTATGGTTTGTGTTTTATAGTTACGAAGGTCATTCTCAAACCACTTTGAAAATAGGTCAGATATACCATCCCCCCCAAAACAGAACTAGAACCTATTTAGGCAATCCTTAATCTATTATAAAATTTTTCAAGGGTTTCTGAATCCCATCTATCAGCATAAAGATGGGTCATCAAAAGCAAATAAGCCCTGCCAGTGTGGCTCAGTTGGTTGGGTGTCGTCCCATGCACTGAAAGGTTGCTGGCTCGATTCCTGTCAGGGCACATGCCGGGGTTGCAAGTTTGATCCCTGGTAGGGGGCATGCAGGAGGTAGCCGATCAATGTTTCTCTCTTCTTCCTTCCTTTCTCTTTAAAAATCAATAAAAAATCTTTTTTTAAAAAAGCTGAGACATGAAAGAAAAAAAAGCAAATGATAAAACATCCAAAGCACTCAATATAGGTTAACTCTTCAACCAGAAATGCCCAAGGAGACCTAATAGGTATCCATTTGATCAGAGAAAATATGGCAAATAGAAGAGCTACCCAGCACTATAGAATCAAAATGTTTAGAACTAGACAGGAAAGGATGCCTTAAGGAGAGAAAACCCCACAGCAACTCATCCCTGCCAGCACAGGAAACTGTAGACAACTACTGGGCCTCTAGGACAAATAAAAAGCATCTATATCATATTGCACGTCACAGTGGCAATCAATACTTATGGCAACTTTGGGGATCTTTACCTCTTAAGATTCCTTATTATCACAGATAATACCAAAACTACCAAAATAGTTCCACTCTTCCTAAAGTACATAAAGGTAAATGAGGCCATAATCTCTCAAAATGCACTAGGAAATTATAGTAAGAGTATTAACTATGAGAGACAAACAGATTTACCCATTACCAAGGAGCCGCTTAATGCTGAATGTCTCACTGCAATAAGTAGGCAATAAATGAAAATGAGAATGTGTATAAATTTGCTAGGGCTGCCTTAACGAAGTACCACTGGTGGCTTAAACAGCAGAAACTTATTTCCTAACAGTTCTGGAGACTAGAAATCCCAGATCAAAATGTGGGCTCGCTGTGTCCTCACATGGTATTTCCTCTGTGCACACACGTCTGTGTCCAAATTTCCCATTCTTATAAGGACACCAGTCATGTTGGATTAGGACCTATCCTAAAGACTTCATTTTAACTTAATTCCCTCTTTAAAGTCCTTATTTCAAGACCAGTTACTTTCTGAAGTACTGGATGTTAGGACGGCAACATATGAATTTGGGGGGAGGGGGAGACATAATTCAGCACATAACAGATGGTCTGCTCAACAAATAGGATTATTTTAAGTCCTGTTGGGGCCTTTTGCATTTTCTTTATATTGTTAAAAATGACTAAAATTGTTCATTTCTTTTTTTCTCCCTTAATCTGAACAGATGAGCAATCATTAGAATTATGCCTGCTCACTTGTAAATTGATAGTCCAACACCACGATCAAAGCCGCCACATAAGAAGACTCCAGATGGACAGCCCGTGCTGAATCCCAGCACGTGACTGAATCTCCCCAGGCCTGAGGTTACTCAGCTGTAAAACGGAGATTATCACAGCCTCCTCGCAGGGTTATTAAAGGAAGTTAAATTGAAGAATGTAGGTAAAGGGCTTAGCACAGGCTCTATCACCACCATAACGATTGTAATAGAAAGCCTTCCTAATGCAGATCCCTGAATTTAGGAAATAGAGCATTTAGCCTGTGAGTTAGTAGCATCTTAAAGACACAGAATCCTGAAATGGAGATCAGTGTTACCCATCACCCCTAACTCCTTCGGACTAAAACCTGAGGGCAGCCTTGGCCGGCAACCTCAGCAGCAAGGCTGAGACGGAAACCTGCGCTCCGAAACGCCACCGCCTCCCCAGCCCAGCCTCCCTGCCCAGACGTGTAAGCGGAGTCTCAGCGGCGAAGCTGATGGGCGGCCGCTGGCAGGAGAGAAGCGTGAGGTCGGCGGCACTGACGCGCGTGGCCAGCCAATCTCGGCTCAAGACTCTCGCACACTCACAAACCCACACAAGACGGCGACACCACAGCCTCGGGCTGGAGCACAGGCCCGTGTGCTTCACACTCATCTCCGGCCACCGCTCCTAAGCCCTAGTCCTGTTCACTCACAAAAGGCAGCAGAGCTGTTTCTTCTCCACATGTGCCCTCTTCCAAGCCAAATTTAAGTTCAAATCTCTAAATTTGCAGAGCAGAAATAACAGTCATCTGGATGAGACTGAAATTCCCTCTTGGGACCCAGGGAAACACCAACCAGGCAGTTTGCCTCCTGTTGCTGCTTGATAGCTCAAGCTGATCTGAGCGAAGGGTTCACCGGCTTCACTCACCCGGGGAGCTCGGTGCTCTCCCGCTCCCACCCCCCTGCTCTGTCATTTCCCCTCGTGGATGTGTCTCTCTCCCTCCCACATCATTCCAAATGTAAAGCATCTCTAGCAGACTCTGACATGTTCTGCCCACAGGCCCTCAGTCTTCACCTCCACACACTGGAGGCAGCTGACTGGACCAACCTGAGACTGCTGGCCTCAGGGCCTTTGGAAGAAGAAGTGGGAGGTACCCAGAAGGAAGCATGGGGGAGGTACTGAATTACTGCTCCAAGAAGAAGCCCTCCACCAACAACAGACTGGCAGTTGGTGGACAAGACTGCAGCTTCCTGGCCCCTCCATTGAAAAACATTCTGGTGTGTTATAGAGAACAAACCAACAGACTCCCAGAGATCTTCAGTGGGATCAGCCCCAGATGGGCACACACCCCTTTTTAGTTTCCTCCTCTCCCACATCTCACTTCCCCACTCCCTAAAGGTATTTCCTAGAATCCTTGCCTCAGGATCTGCTACCAGGGAGACCAAAACCAAGACAGGATCCTTCACAAGAAACATCAAATCCCACCTTACCCGTGAAAACTTTCCTTAGCACCAAGGCCCCACAAGTCACCTCCTATCATGTTTTAATACTAGTTGCATATGTTTTCATCTCAGTTCTCTACTGTCGGCTCTTGGAGAGGAGAAATTCCCTGGGTTGCTTGGCACAGTATCTGACACACACCGGATGCTCAATGTTTGTTGACTGAATGAAGAATGAATTAACCACGCTAATCAGCACTGAAAATCAGGTTCTTTACCGAAACTACATCCATGTGGCTCTTTTCTTCTTTCAAAAGCACTACATGAACTGCGTTTAATGAGCAAATTACTGTGTGTGTATTTCTTTAAATCAGCGTTTTCTAAATATTCATCATAAATCAAACACCCGATTCCCCAAAAAATCAGAACAAAGATCTTTTCCTAAATCCAGAACTACCTTACTAGATGTATTACTTCAAGCTTTTTCATCATGACTTTATTCTTAACACCTCTTTAAGGCCATCCCTCTCCAGATGAAGCCACTAGGCCACTCCAGTCACCTGAATCCCTGCACTACCCCACCTTTTCCTGCACACACTCCAAACACCATCCCTGGGGGAAGGGAAACATCACTGCAGGTCAGCGCAAACATCTCTACGTAGAAGAGTGTTGTAGTTGAGGTCTGTGTACTTCTCTGAACTGGGGATGCTCCATCAGTTTTATTTTTCTGAGATTTCTGAGATCAATGTCAGCATTATCTACATATGTAACACAAAGCCAAATTTGGACATGACTCAGGTCTAGCAGTGTCTCCTCGTAGGATTTGTTGGAGTTTACAGAATGTTTAATATTTGTTGGGATACCAGTCATTGGTCTATGTTCTAGCCTAAAAAGTATGTGCACAAAATGATGGAACCGAGTAGGACAAGATTTAGACCCCAAATACAACTTTCCTAACAAGTGAGACTGGAAAACATGGCTGGCACCTTCGACTAAAGAGGCTTTCCAGTGAGCCTGCAGAGGCAGAACTGATTCAGCCTCACTACCCACTGCAAGTAGAGGAGCTAGAAAGACTGGATATGTTCAGATTGCTGAGTGGACTCTGCAGGCACCAAGGGATTTCCACCTCACCCAGGAGCAGATGTTTTAGTGTGAGACACCATCAAAGCACAATTCCATCATTTTAAATAAAGTAAGCCTATCGATCCCTCCCCCTTTGGAGGAACAAGCATCGGTATAGAAAAGGGTGGGAGTCCTTCACTAGAACTTTCCAAAGAAAGCAGAAAGGTTCCCAGGGAGAGGAACAGTGAGTGTCTTCATGATACGGTTACACATCTCCAGTGGTGCCCACATTATCCAAGGCACTGCCAGGGAATTGTTCCTCAACCATCCCCCTCTCAGGGAAATGGAGAGCTAGAGAAGAACACCCTCCAAACACACACCTTCCCTGCATTTCTCCTAGAACAGCCCATTCGTGGCAGAAATCTCTGCTCACACTGCACTGCGGAATTCAGACCATATACAGCTGATAATTACACATGCACAATTATTTTAGCTTGGCACAGGCTTGAAAATGATAATGATATAACTTTTAGCACTTTCTCCACCCCCTCATCGAACACCAGAATTGTTTCTCTCCACTTGGTCCCTGATGGAGCAGTCCTTCCTCTCCGGGTTTCAGGTCCGCTCCTCAGTTTTAGGCTCTAGCCATCTCATACTGATATCTTCTTACATTGACTTCACCCTGTCAGAACTCTCCTGTACACTGTTCCAGACAAATGTACAGGAGAGGCTCGTGAGACCCCACATTCTCTCACTAGAGTACTGTTCTCTTAAGAACATGCCGCCGCTTTATCAACCAAGGCTTCACATCAGATGCCTCCTTGGACTGCTTCCCCTCTGCACCGGGCAGAGGTCAGAGGATTACAGGGATTCACTTCGCAATAAGCAGGAGAGCACGCTGAGGCCTGAGCAATCGCATCAGACACAACCAGGTGGCCGGAAAGTTAAATATCCAACTATTCAGCGTCCCATTCTTTAATGGATGTCTAGTAAAGAGCTAGAGGACAAGTGGAGAAGCACCAAATGTATTACAAATGTGTTTTTAACTCAACAGAAGTATGTTGTCTAAATTTTTAGTGCTCATTACCTTCAATGCATTTCAACCATGGGCATATAAAATTGTCTCTATTTTTTCTTCAGTCCACTTTCATTAGGGGAAAGATCACACAGTACACCACCCCCTTCTCATTTACAAAAAGTCAGAAAAAAATATGGACTGAAACCAAAGCACAACGGACTTTTGTGCTGCTCTTATTAGATCATAAGCTCCATGAGATCAATGACTCTTTTCTTCAACGCTGATTCCAGCCCAGTAACTGCCTTGCTGCGGTAATAATAATGAATCATAATACACATATTTGGTGAATGTATTAATCAGTTTAGGCTGCCATAACAAAATATCATAGGCTGGGTGGTTTAAACAACAGAAATGTATTTCTCATGCTTCTGGAGGCTAGATCCAAGAACAAGATGCTGGCTAATTCAATTCCTGGAGAGGACCCTCTTCCTGGCTTGCAGACAGCCACCTTCTTGCTGTGTCCTCACACAGCAGAGAAAGAGAGAACAAGGGAGCAAGCTCTCTGGTGTCTCTTCTTATAAGAACACTAATATTATCAGTTCATGGCTCCATCCTATGACCTCATTGAGCCTAATTACCTCCTTACAGGCTCTATCTCCAAATAGTTACATTGGGGGTTAAGGTTTCAACATAGGAATTTTAGAAGGACATATTCAGTCCATAGCATTGAACATGTCCTTCCAATTATCAGACCTGTATAAGTACCACACATTATCTCATTTAATCCTTACAACAACGTAGAGCTTAGGAAGGAACCTGAAGCCTAAAAAGAATACAGGGTGGAGCAAAATTAGGTTTACAGTTGTAGGTATGGGAAACACAAAGTTTATTCTTATTTACTAATTATTGTAATATTTTCCATATGAACAACTTTAACCTATGTTTGCTCCACCATGTATATCTATACAATGGCATATTATTCAGCTACAACATAGATGAACCTTGAAAACATTACACTAATAAAAGTCAGTTACAAAACACCATAAGTTATACAAAATGTCCAGAATAGGCAAATCCTTAAGAGACAGAAAGTAGAGGAGTGGTTGCCAGAGGCTTTGGGGAGAGGAGAACGGGAAGTGGCTGCTACAGGAAGGTACTACAGTCAGGTATCCTTCTTTCTGAGGCAACAAGAATGTTCTGGAATTAGATGGTGGTGATAATTGCACAACTCTGAATATAATAAAAACCACTGAACGGTACACTTTAAAGGAGGGAATTTTATGGCATGTGAATTATATTTCATGCTGTTATTTTTTAAAAAGTTGAGAAACTTGTCAAGTTCACACAATTAGTAAATGGCAGCCCCAGATTCAAACCTAGGTCTGTTTGACTCCAGAACCTGTGTTTTCAACCATTATGTGGCTCTGATCACAGCTATCCCCAACGAACATTTTCTGAAGACACCAGCAAATTTAATTACAGGTAACAGAGGCTTTGGCGTAATTCCAATCACACAGACAAGGAAGACAATCCTCAGACCGCCTGGGACTTCCAAGGATCGATACACATTAAGGATTATTAATCTACTAATCCTTTTTAAACCTCCTGTAACTTGGAACAATGGTTATGCCAGAGGAAAAACAAAACAAAATTGAAAAGGAGTGTATACCTGAAAGGAATATGACTAAAGGTCCTCTGAGGCCACCCTTAGGACCTTTGGGCCAAATCAAATGTAAATCCGATGGTGTGACGTCCATGCTTCCTGCCCTCCAATGGCTTCCCACCCAAATGCGTCACCATGGACATGTTCTGGCTACATGTTTCCTCTCTGGTCTTGTCTCCTCAGTCTCCCACCATCCCCTGCCCCCCACTGCACTCCAGTCACACCTGCCTCTGTCCTTCTTGAACATTCCCCGTTCTCCTCAACACTTGCTGTCTTACTGTCCCAGCTATGAGGAATCCTCAGCGTTCCAGCTTCACGGGGTGGCTCATCTGTGACAATCAAGTCTCAGTTCATTGTCCCTTCTCAGACAGACCTTCTGGCATCTGTGACATCTAAATAACATTGGCCACCACCCCATCCCCACTGCAGTCCCTCTCCATTGCAGAGCCCAGTTGTAAGTCCTTCAATGCACTTGTCTTTATTTAGCGGTTCACCATCTGCCTTTTCCCTTGGAATGAAGACCTTGTCTATCCTACTCCCAGCAGCACCAGCCCCTACAGCAGTCACTGGCATACAGCAGATGTTCGCTCAATGTTTGCTGAACAAGTCAATGAAGCACACACCTCTGCCATGAGATGCCTCAGCAAGCCAAGGCCTCCCGTGTTCAATCTAGGAGAGCACAGACTCAAAAAGGCTCCACTCTCAGGAACTCACATCAGGGTAATCTTCCCAAGCTGGTGGTCCAGGCCTGGTGAGGTCATTACCATTTAGATTCTATGGCCACCACTTTGATTCATTTATTTTAACATCTTTATGCTTTCACTCCATCACTGAGCCCATATATTTACCATATACCTTTTGCCTTTTCCCTCCTCTAGCAACTTAAAATTATTGTAAATAGTGTGGCAATGACCACCCTATAATGGGAATGAGATTCCTCTTTCTGAAGAAGCTCTTTTGATTCCTCTATGACTGATTTTAAAACTCCCTTGCCTCTTTAAGTTTATTCTAAGGTGGACCAGACTTTTTAGTTAATACCAGCCACTGAAAGTTATTTAAACTAGAGACCCACCCTGGCCAACACATATCACACGATTATAGAGTACAATTCCCCTGTCTCTAGGTCATGATTGCACACCCAGGTTGTCCTCAGATGGCTCAGAAATCTGCATGGGGAGATACCACATGATTCGACTCTCAGGGCCTCCCTCCCACTGCATTTACTTTTCCTTACAGAGACCTCCATTTTCTCCCAGTCCATCAGCCTCCTCTTGATCTCATCTCCTTTCTTACCCAGACTACATCCTGATACTTAACTACCCAAGCTATTCACCAGTATTCAAAAAGGCTTGCCACCACTGTTCTCCCTCTGTGCTACCACCAGAAAAACTGAACCCTTACCCATACTACAATCTTTCTCCTTCCCTCATACACTGCAGTGATTTTTTTAAAAAACACCATCAGGAAGAATGCAAGACTAACACATAAGGCATGATTTCTAATGAAGGTTGCTTATAAATTCTTTAACATGACCTTGATGAGCTTACTCACCCATTCCTCTAAGCAATTAATCTAAACTTCCATCATTTTCCTCAAGCCCCAACCCACTCTCCTTCTCCATCCTAATCCCCATGGCAGAAAATGCCATCTCCAAGCAGAAGGAAATCTTCTGAGATGCATTTCCTGAACTCCATCCCTTCACCAGCAAACCAGCCTCTGCCTGCACACATGATAATACCTTCCTTCGCACAAGTTGGGAATGAACTGTCTCTCCTGGTTCACAACTAAATTTTGCCCACTGCTCCTGTCTTCTCCCAGATCTTGCTGTATAATTACCTTCCCTCTCTTCTGTATCTTCACTTCTCACTCTTATCAGCTCCATCTCTCAGCCTATCATCTTGCTCTGTTATCCTTAAAAGGCCCTTCCTTGACCCCAATGTCCTCTAGCTACTACTCTAGCTCTCTCTCTTTCTCAAACCTTCCCAACGGGTACTTGCTGTCTCCACATCATCTCTCATTCATTCCCAGTTCACTGTAACCTGGCTTCTGCCCCCAGAGCTTCACTGAAACTGCTGCCTTCAGAACAGCACTGATTACTTAGTGGGAAAAACCAAAGGGAAATCCTTGCTCCCTTACCTCACTAGATCATTCTGCTGCATGTGATGCTGTAGATCCCACTCATTCTCTGTCCCTTCGTGGGCTCCTCTTCCTCTCCTCAGCATTAACTATTCCCAGTTTATGTTCTCCTTATTCTACCCATGCTACCCAATCTCTTTCACAGCCATGTCTGTCACTAACATTTACATGGAAACGACTCTCAACTCTACTCTCTCCAGCCCCCATGTCTTCCCTGAGCTTCAGACTGTTATATCCACCTGCCCCCTAGTTGTGGCCTCATGTGTGTCCCAAAGCCCCTAAAATCAATTATGTCTGTTCTGATTTCACTTCCTTTCCTCTTCACCATTTAACCTATGTGTTCCCTGTGCTACCCATTTCAGCAGGATGCCACCTCCACCCAGCTATCCACTCAAGGCACCTATTAACTTTAACCCTTCCTTCTGCTTTGTCATCCATATCAAAGCAATCCTAATGATTTCTATCAGCTGAAGATTTATTGAAAGAATCCTCTTTCATGCCTCTCAACACTTCCCAAGAACCAAACTTCTGTTCATTTCCCTTCACTTTGACGGTCTAGGGAGATAAGGGGCAAGCACTTGAGCATGACATACAAGATCTTCCATGACTTAAGTTGTCTCTGGACTCACCTCCTGACTCATCTCCCTTGCCTCAACCTTGTCATTTACCATAAAGTTCAACAAAAGACTCATTCTCCCTTAGCAGGCCACACTGCTACCTGGCCCTGCCTACCTAGCACACACTGTCCTCCAGAATGTAATTCTCTGTTCCCTATCCTCTCTCTCCCCTTTCTCTCTCTGTCTCCTTCCCTCCCTCCCTTCCTTTCTCTCTCCCTCTCTCTCCCCCACCCCGATCCATCCCCGACACTTCCCTTCCTCACTAACACTTGGCTTCCAAGATTTAGCTCAAGCATCACCTTTCCAAGATGCCTTTTCATACTCCTCCAGCCTGGAGAGCTGCCTCTATTTGGTGCTACCGTAGCATTCCATGTTTATCTCTAGTACAACAGATTGCACTCATCAAAAGTTACGTATTAATCTGACAACCTCTCCCAACTAAACTACAAGTTCCTAAAGGCAAGGATTGCTCATAGCAGGTACTCAATTTGGTTCCTTTGCACGTTAAATATTAGTGGTAAATAACTTTCTGATATGCTTCCAGATCTCTAAGTGCCTTGGACATCCAATATGACCCTTTCTCAGTCATCTGATTGGGAGGCTGTGCTATGGCCGTCAGCCTCAACCAACACATTAGCAATGTTGGTTGCTCACCACGCTACAGTCTGGAATGACAGTCTCCACTGCAGTAAGAGTTAAAGGAATAGAGGACTGAAACACTAAATTTAGCCATAGCCAGCTTCTCAACATAGTCTAAGATTTGGCAAGACAAATCTCTTAAACAGGCACAGTGCTGACACAGCCTGGTGGAAAGGAACTCAACCAATGCTCAGCAGACTCAAAAAGGAAAACCTGCAGTACTTTCAACAAAGGAAGTTCTGAGATCTGCTGATTCACTCTGACTTAAAGCTGCAATAACACTTGAGTAAGGAGCACCCAAGCTGACGCTGCATTTTTTTTCTGCAGAGTTCACAGAATTTGGCATACAAGAAATTTAATAGCTCTTCTTTAGAATCCTTTGCAATTTCTCAGATATTGATTGTGGTCACCTACATTATAGTGTCTGTCTGATAGCATTACATGGTATTTTTCTGGCAAAGATACAGTCCTGGTCAAAATACTGATGATAGTTTAAAATACTGATAGGAGCTTCTTAAATGAAAGAAAACTACACAGGAAATCCCTTTTACCAAAGAAAGCTCACTGTTAGCTCAATTAGTGGCTGAAGAGCCCTGCTTTTGTCAACGGTTCTTGCTCATGCTTTGTACAAAGACATCTGTACAATGGGTTCCAACTTAGAAAACAGCATTTAAATATCAGCATAAACTTAAAATGCTCAGAGGAAAATCGGGTAAGTTTTTATCAGGACCAGCATTTCTAAAAGACCTATATGAGAGCAAATTACAAAGCAAAGAACCTTCTCAAAATATTTATAAGTCATCATTTTCTTTGTTTATTCAGAATTGCAATACAATATGAGAATTGTATAATGCAAGGTAAAATGGAAGAAAATTTTATACTTGAGTCAGTAATTTATCATGCGTCCTATATATGGTAATGATTATAGTTAACATTTAACTAACTAGCATTACTTCAAATATTTATTTCATTTAAAATCATCATATCTAAGTACTGTATTTGAGATACTTAACAAGTTAAATGTTAAATGCCTTTTCTTCCAGGAGAAGAAAAAATAATTAACTTCACACTTTTTTGTTTTTCTTGAAGTGTTACATGACATATTATCAGCGTCAACAACAAACATTATTTTAACTAACCTATTTATCATGAAGTGAAGTTTTATTGCACTCACGTAACAGGATTATGACTAAATACTTACTTGTTCAGTGTGAGGTCAAGAATAAATCTGGAGCCAAAGGCTTGAATCTGGAAGCTTGCCTGGGCCAGATGGACAGCCTGCAGATCCAAAAAGACAGAAAAAGTCCTTAGCTTACTTTCCTGCCTTTAAAGCTGATTATAATGATATAGAGAACGATATTTCTCTATAAGAACTTTTTTATGGATTGATTGATTCCCTTATGTACAGACCCTTACGTAACAATTCATTTTTCTTTAAAAGGAGACTGGGTGCATTGTCATGGCTGTACTTGGGAGACCTGAATATCTGTGCAGCAAGAAACTAATAGAAAGACAGAGTCCTTTAAAATGAACACATCGTGATAAAAATCAAGAGTATACTCAGCTGGACTCACAAAGTGACCGTGATGAATTATGCAAGAGTGTGACTAATTAAAGCTTGATTTCAGCCTATTTTGCACACAAAGCTAACCAATTGTTTCTGCACACCTAAGTGAAAAATCATGTCAGCTCTCTGCTCCTCATCAGGAATTGGAACTTTCTCTAAATGATGTATCAGCAGAATGTGACAGTAAATGGAATAGCACAACCTTTTAGCTTCAGGAGCACTTAGAACCAGGCCCTTTGCGAAGACTGAGAGTTTCTGTCGCCTTTTAAAAGTCACAGGTTTACAAATATTGTCATGATTGTGCCTTCACTCAAAATACAAAGATAATCCCATCAAAACACAAATCATATGTGCTAGATATTAAAAATCCGTATAGCTCACAGAATCATCTAGAACAATGTAAATTAACAAATCAATGACGTTTTGTCAAAGTATTACCCAAGACAAGACTCTCCTTTGTCACCATATGGGGGGTGAGGGAGGACAAGGGTACTTGCAACACTCACACCCTCTCCCCTCCCCTGCTCACAAATATCTTTCCTCCAGACTCCATTCCTAAAACACAGCAGGTGTCACAAATCGTCAGGCAAGTGCCACACGCCCTCAGCAGGCTCCCACCTCCCCCACACACCATGCCCTGCTCCTCCTAGACCTCCTCCATTGGGATTATTGAAACCCTACTCATCCTTCAAGGAAGCTCTCCTTCACCAGGAGAATGAACTCTTCATCCTCAAGGATTCAGGAAAACTTTATTTGTTCTTCCTTCCATCAGCAGGAGTGCTTCCAATCCAACCCACATCACAAGTGTCTTGCAAACAGTTGTAGATTAATGACCCTTCCCCGAAATATATGAACTTTCAATTAAGTAAATATTTATTGTCAAGACTTCCGTCATGCAAAACCTATAAAATATTATAAACCATGACTTTTTGTCAAGCACAACTGGTGATGAGATAGTCACTCCATAATCATCAATAAATAAAATAAAAAGGGAATGAATGGATTTAAAAACTGTGGTACATTTACACAATGGAATACTATGCAAATGTCAAAAAGAAGGATATCTTACCCTTTGACATAGCATGGAGGGACCTAGAGAGTATTATGTTAAGTGAAATAAGCCAGTCAGCGACAGACAAGTATCACATAATCTGCCTTACATGTGGAACCTAATGAACAAAATAAACTGATAAACAAAATAGACCCAGAAACATAGAAGCGTGGAACAGACTGACATATATCAGAGGGAAGGGGGGGAGAGGGTCAGGGAGAGATTAACCAAAGAACTTTTCTGCATATATGCATTACCCATGGACACAGACAATAGTGCAGTGAAGGCCTGGGGAGGGGCTTGAGAGGGGTAGAGGGGGTCAAAGGGGGGAAAAGGGGGAACATCTGTAATTCTTTCAACAATAAAGTAAATGTTTCTTTAAAAGGAAACCAACAAACACTGAATTTTAAACACAAAGCAATGAGAAAGCGCCTGAATCCCTAACACCGTGGTGATAGCAAGCCCAACTTCAAACAGCCATGTAGAACAGGGTCATCATACTGGACCTGAGTTTCCCGCATCAAGACAATAATGTAGAAAGGAATTTCGGTTTTGTCAAGTGTGGTCTCTATCATCTGCAGAAGAACCTCTCTCTCTAACACATATATCATATATAGTCTTTAATCTAAATTGATTCTGTGTCTTGAAACATTAATTTTTGCATGAAGATTTTTATATTGATGAATAATTTGTACAAGGGGAAATTTTTCAGCTCTGGGTCCCAAAAGCTTAAAAATAAAACAAAAAAACTTACTTCCTGAGAATAAGGTAAGTTCTTAGGCATATTTTCTCTTAAGAATACTAAATAGGAGAGAAGAGTTCATTAATAGCACCCTGTCTAAAAGTGCTAATAAACGTACCTCACGTACCTCGAGTGTCTTTATAAATACTAAGGAAAATCTGACAGTGACCCAGTAAAAGCCTCATTTTACAATGAGACAAGTACAAACCCCAACAAAACCCAGAAGTAGCCTAGTAGTAATTGCTTATCCCATTTTATAGAATTGTTGGGAGTTATACAATTTGACCGCTGCTAAATAAGTTTATACTGAGTTGGTGTGACAAGATTCAGTTTAGCAGAATTTAATGAAAGAGCTAGCAAATAATATTAATATTGGCATTTTCTTTAGTTTATTTTCAGTCACTCATTCCACACATACGTGTTAAGCCCCACTCTGTATAAAAAATGTTAGGACACAGCCTCCGTGCTCAAGGGAGTCAGGCTCCAGGGAAGCCGGGGGAGCTGCCAGCCTCCGTGTTGTATCTAAGGGGTCAGGGGGCGCAAGCCTTCAATGGATGATACGCGACGAACAAAATTTCAAAACATGAATGAGAATCCACCTGCCAGGAGAAGAAAAGACATTCAGAGCATGGGGAACACATTGACAAAAACTGAGTAAAAAATAAATATGGGGGGAAAACTTTTTTAATTTTTAAAAATAGTATGGCCTGTAGGAAAATGGCTTTTGGAGGAAACAAAAGACAATGAATCTAAAAAGGTGGGCTGGAGACTGCGGGCTGCATGTGACATGCTCAGTGATGCGTCCGATCACATGTACGTACATCTGGCCAAGAGAGCAAGCTTTCCTCTAAATGATCCCCCGCTTACTCAGCACCATGTCGGGCACACGCCATTACCTTCACCATCATCATCATCAATAACAACAACATTATGATTCAAACCTATTGACAGACTGGTCTCCACAACTAAAACAATTATGGCGTCATCGACAACCTTCCTGCTTTTCCATGGTGGAGAAAGTCTGATTTTATTACACTTATCACAAAAATGTTATAACATTTTAATTTAACACTAACAGGCAGCACATTTCCTATAAAGTGATTTAAGATTTCCTCCAGCATTCATCTTCTTTGCACATACATCAAATGAAATTAGAATATTCATCTAATATATCTGTATCCATTTTAAGCAATTTCGATACAGTGGTATATGTTATTTTTCCTACATTCTGTTCCCTGTCCGTTGCTATACACTCTACATTTGCATAGAGTATAGATTCTTCTCTGTACCAAAATAAATACCTGACAAATGCTACTTTTCCCTCTCATTCTGTGATGTCTGCTGTTTTAGACATAATCAAAATAGCTTTTAATTTCTGGAATCTCAGTTATTCCATATCAATGGATCGTTTTTTCTTTAACAAAATATTATACAGTTTTGATGACTGTCCATTTTAAATATGTTTTCAAATCAGGTAAAATGTGTCATCATTGTTGTTTTACAAATTACAGTTTTGGGTATTATTTGTTCTTACTTATTAACCCGCTTCTTCCAAATGATAGAAAAATTAGAAGCATGGCCGAGATGAGCAGAAAATTTTATAACATACAGCCAGCCACAGCACTTCGGGTTTATTAAATAGTGTGCAGGTGGCTGGCTGATCAGCATCACTGCCACTCACTGACATACGAAGCCTACCCTGGGTACTGCTTTTCTTCTACAAAGGAACTATGCACCACGGTTCAGAAATGTGGGCAATAACACGAAGCCAGACAGACCACAGGAACACAGTGCTTCGGAGATGAGTCACGGGAGGTCACGACACGTTACCTCCTCCTTCGAGATAGGGGTTAACCAGGCCGCTCTGACAAGGACAGTCACTGTGGCGGCCCTGCAGAAGAATGCAGGGTTTTATAGCCAGAGTCACTTCACGGTAAGAACAAGCACAGCCCTGGGCTCCGAATTACCACCCTGAAGACTGAGAACAGCTGTTGCCTGAGCACTTGGATATTTTTCTTTTGACTCAGAAGCTGGCACAGGGAAATTACAGGAGCTCTATAAACAAAAACAACTAAACTCAATTATATACACAAACCTCCTGCGCTGAAAACAATTCACACATCCTAACAATGTGCTTTTGTTGTTCTGCTTCCTCCTTTGAGTAGACGGCACCTAATGGTATCACAATAAATAAGTTTAGAAGACTGTTCGGTCCCTCAGCTTAGACTGATTTTGCATCTTATGGAGCAAAGGTATGATATGAAGCAATCACACATACATGCTCAGCTTCGTGTAAGGTATATTATTAAGTAAGCTGGACACAGTTACATTTTCTTGAGACTTATATTCTATAGTAGTTAACATTAATATGGAGATGAAAATGAGAAAAAAGATGACTATCTACTTATAAAAATAAAAAGCAGGCACTTGCAGGGTATATGTTTTCATGCAAAAATGTTTCACACATAATTAGTGTTCAATAAGTCTTCTTTACTGCTTGGCAGGGATATGTGAGTTCTATGAAACAGGCATATAACTGGAACTAAATATGGGAAATGAGAAGTTTACACTTTCCCAGATTTCACAAAACGTTATGAGATTGAATTTCATAATTCGGTAGAAAGTGAGCAACTTGAATTGAGGTATGTACAACCACAACATCCTCTGAGCACGGGTTTTACTTTAGAATGGTCTATAATGTGCATGGTTTGTGCAACAGAGAAAAATTTGGAAGGAGTTTCCCTGCTCTTAACATATATTCTGTTTATTTAAGGAGACACTCATTAGGTAACAAAGGAAATGTATCCAGGGTGGCATCTCAATGAGACAAGAAAGTGCTTTCAAATGGAGACAGAAGCTTCAGAGGCTATCAAGCAGGCCTGAGCAGACACCATGGGATGGTTCAAGTCCTGCTTCCTAAAGAAGAGGGCCGTGGACTTCTAGGAAAAAAGGTGCTAGAGAGAGCAAAATGCTGCAATGGTAGAAGCCAGGATTAATGAAAGTGTCTTCTCCACTGGGAGGAATCCTGGAGAAAGTAAAACACTCAATAGTTGATTACTAGTGAGAATGTAGGCAATTTTTCTTGTTTTTATTTCCCCTATTGCTTGGATAATATTGCTTATTCTATGTTCACTAAAACATCAAATACATATGTTGTGACTGTGTGTATGGGGAGGGGTTGTGTGTACACTATAACCTCTCAGGAAGTGCTTTTCCCTCCCTTTATCCTGTTGCTTACAGTTTTTCTCCTACGCTTCATGATTTTTCAATAGACCCTTCAAGAGTTTCTACTCCCTTTCTTCAAATACAGTGGGAAAAGTTCCCAGAATCTCCAACACTGCCTTCTTTTGAGACTCAGGACATCTTACGGTGTTTCAGAGAAGGCAGATTTGGAAATTCGCCCGCTAAGAAGGGCGGGGGAGAACCAGCGAATCAGACACTGGAAGGAGCCTGCTTTGTTTGAAAGGGCTGAGCATGAGCCTCGGGAGAAAGGAGCCTCGCCAGGGAGCTTAGTGTCCGCTTGGTTGCACAGGACGTGTCCCTCTTCGTGTGAAAACAAGAGACATAGAATCCAGTGACCCAAATAATTAGATTTCAGTAAGAAATAAACTGTCAAGCTCAAATTGAAAGAAGTTTGAGTAAAACACGTCACTTTCTTTAGATCATACAGGCTTTTCTGTAAATGAATCTGGGTCTACCCCACTAAGCTGGAAAAACATAAAAATTCAGCTTGTGGATCTCTTATCTATATAATGCAAAAACTCAAATGCATAACTATAACTTAGGAGATCCAAAAGAAAACACCAACAGGCTATTTTTAATTCTTATAATCGGGTTCTAATTCCTTATTCTAAATTTGCACACTGGTAATCACCAATGTGATCAATCTCCCATATGATAAAAATAATAATGCCCTATATCTCTTGTGTTTTAATTATCCAGAATAATACAGCACCCAGCGAAGTTAAGTCAGATACATATTTTTATTACCCTTTTATTTTAAAAAAAAATTTTTTTTCAAGGCACCAAGAAGTTAAATGATGCTTCTGTCTAAGATCATATATCAAAGGAAGAGAGATAAGGTGTTTTCTTCAGTTCAGTGAGAAAAAATGCCAAGTTCACACAGAAATCCTTAAACTTCAATGTTTCCTGGCCACTGAAATAATAATAATAGCAACTTACCAATAGAATGTGTGTGAGGATTAAATTATATAATAACGCAACAGAAAGTTCCTGGGAAATGTTGGCCACGTGGAAAGAGCCTGATAATTTGGGAAGGGCGGGTGGTAAAGTAGGAGGAGAGAGGGGAAAAAAGAAGAAAACTCTTAATGTTTTGGAGAGGGTATCAGTCAGCTCCACCTTAAAAGTTTGTTTCCAATATAGCTGATCACCTTCTAGAAAATCCAATGTGCATTTATCCTCTGCAAAATGTGTGCAAATTTTTTTTTATTGCTAATTACCATCAGGTATTACGCCTTGACCTTGTTCAAGTCATCATGTCTTTAAAATAATATGAATCATTTTCCTGAGAAGTGGAACAGCTGCAAATGGTAGATAAAGGCAATTTTGCAAATTAAGGTAATTTGCTGAACATTCTTTCCAAGATGCATTTAAGTAGATAGCTTGTAGGAGAGCGTATCATCGCGTTTCCTTCTAACATGCTCCAATAAACAGGACTATGGGTTAACCCAGTAACAAATTGGCATTGAACTCCTACCTTGTGTGAGATAAGGTGGCAAATGTAAAGATATAGGAAGATTAGTATTTATATCCAAAAGTGTATAACCTGGCTAGGGGAAGGAGATGAGAAACCACAGAAAGTAGGAAATACTTCAATTTAATAATAATAAAAAATATTATTTTTTATATAATTTAAGCACGATTAGTTACTCAATTTAATAGGAACAAAGGTCTGGTCTGGGTAACAAATACATTTAAGTCTGGGGAACAAATGCTGCGGCTGGAGAGCGCTAGGGGACGCTTTCTGGGGAAGTCTTTCTCATCATTTAAGGGTACAGTCCAGATAGCTGTGGGACTGACTGAGTAGGATGAAATTTCAAAGTGTTTCTAAGTGTTAGCTAATAAATAGAGACTTAAGAAACATGCTTTTAAAGTAAAACACCGGATGCCTTCAATTCTGGAGCATTAACTACATTTCGAACTGCGGTGAGAATTAAAACATGGCAGTTTATTAAAAAATAAAGCATTTCACGAGATCAATAAGTCATGTGAACACATACAAGCCCAAAAAATACTACTGTATTGCGTTGATCAATCTGTCCTCTGGCCTTAACCCGGGAAGCTGAGCCCTAGCCTGAGGGAGATCACAGACACACCACCAACACGTCCACAGGGCACCTCCCCTCACAGGCCGCAGGCAGGCGGGCATCTCCGAGAAGGAGCCGGCCATCGTCCCACCGTGTTCTCTGTGCCAGCCAGCCAAGACAGACAGACTTCTACTCTGGAAGAAGTCCCCCCAACATTCAATTATCCAACCCGATGATACGGAGAAAAGGATAGCATGTTGAATTTTAACATCTGACCGAATCGTTTACAAGAGCTCTTTCCTAAAGACACCGATGTTAAAGAGAAACCAGCTTCCTCTCCCTCCTTAACTACCCTCAGTCTGAAGTGCTCTCGAAGTTTGATGCGGACAAAAGATAGACACTGCGGAGAAACAACAATGGCCCTGATCACCCGAACAGATATTCCCATGAATAAATCATTAGTTAACTGGACAAAAAATTCACTTTTTTAAATTCCTCATAGCCAGCCAAAGAAGAGAAGTTACATCTAATATTATTTGAGTCTTTTAGCCCTAAAGGGTCACACTAATATCTCCCTTAGTGATCGCTTAGCAACCCAGGAGAACTCTGTAACAATACACTTTCACTGACAACGCTTCTTTGGACATTTACACGAACCATCTTCCATAAATTTATCCCTGGTGATTAATGTTTGCTGGATATTAAACCGACAATGCCGACTCAAAAGAGAGATGAAATCATAAGCTTCTGAGCTCTTGTGATTTGAAAACGGGCAAAGCATTACAAGTATCACTACAGCTCTATTATTTAGCTTTCATATATTTTCCGAAGGACGAATAAAAATACAACTATGACAACAGTTGCCATGGAAGCAGTTCCTTTCTGCTGCCTTCCTGAATAGTAGCATTTAATTTGATGCATTAATCTAGTGGTTGAGGTGTGAGTCACTTGTTCTTTTTCCCCATCAATTCCTGCATCACCAAACTGCGTAACTCCAAGGAGTGCTTCTCTCCCTGCTGACACTTTTGTCATAAAGCGAGAACCTATTTTCCCTTTGTAGCCAGAATTATTGAACACCCACTAAATAATTTATATAAAAGGATCGAAATAGGGTATAGGTTTTGAAACGCAAAAGACACCAAGCTCCATACCTAATGTCTGTGACTCATTACAAGACAGATTTTTTAAATTTGCTTATATAATGTTAGTACTACCCTGAAAGAAGAAAGCCTCCGTAAGGCTGCACTCCAGGAGACTTTCCTGGTCTGCTCACTCTGTTCCTTGGAATGCTGGCTACAAAAGCCCAGTGAGCTCAACTCAGGCTATCTAGAGCCCTGGCCAGTGGGGCTCAGTTGGTTGAGCATCGCCCCATGCACCAAGAGGTCACCAGTTCAATTCCCAGTCTAGACACATGTCTAGGTTGCAAGCTTGATCCCCAGTAGGGGGCGTGCAGGAGGCAGCTAATTGATGTTTCTATTTCTCTATCCCTCTCCCTTCCCCTCTCTCTAAAATCAATAGAAACATATTTTCAATTTTTTATTTTAAAAAATACTTATCTAGAGCAAAAGAAGGTTCTTTAACTTGGATCTTTAAGGATTAGTCAAGAATGAATGAGATTTATGATACAGTAATTACCCAATTCACTTGAGCCTTATTATATCCAGCAAACCATAAATGCTATAAAGTACATTGAAATATTAATTTCCAGCTCTCTCTCACTAAAAAACTACTGAAAATGGACAACCAAGAGAGGCTAAGCAGACCTGTCCATGCCAGATCTCTCTTCTCTTGAGATATCCTGACTTTACTGATCCTGATTGGTGGATCTTACAGTGCTCTTGCCCAGAGCTGATCTGTGTTGAGATCTCTATACCAGTGCTGTTACTTCTAACTGAAGAAATTTTTCAGGCTCTGCTTATCAGTTCATTGTAAATACACAGCTATTTGACAACGGTATTCCTAAGAGATCTTTGCTTTCCTTAATTACCCTTTGCAAGATGTGTGCCACAAGTTGAGTGTTACTGGGGTGGAGCGTCCTTTTGTCTACAGGGACCCAGCTCTGTCTACAGCTATGGATTAGAGGGTCGGTTTTTTGGTTCTCAACTGTGTCTGGATCTGTCCTTTGCTCTGAATTCTGACCTTAGCTATGGCCATGGATGGACTGCATTCTGCCCTTTTGGATGAAAAAAGTAACTTTCAAATTGGGGGCTAAGACAAAAATGGGTTTCCCCATTTCACAAACATGCAGGTGCCAACAGACTTCCTAAGGAACACTATTCAGGCCTGTTCCTGGACATAGAGGTTCACAGTTGTCGCGTATCACAATTTTACTCAAAACAAATATCATGTGTGCTGTACATACTTTACTCAAAGCTAGATGTGGAAAAGCTAATATTGATGTGACCTCATTTTCTCTAACATTCAGCTTCCATAGAATTCTGCAAAATGCCAACCACTCAGCCTATAGTCACACAATTTTTTAAACTAACATTTAGAATATTGACTATTACACAGACTATCCTGCTTATTTTGGTAAGCAAATGATAGACTTACCATGTCTACAAAATGTTTTAGGCTCATTGAAACTCCATTTTTATTTCCAAATGAGAACCCAGAATTACACGGAACCTTGGAGACATATAAAAATAAACATAGTACTTTGGAATACATCTATTTCTTCAGATTATATGCTACCTCATTGGCTTCTACATCAGATATGAAATCATTTACTCATCAAATCATTATTCTGTCTACCATGTTTCAAGCAGCAGAGGGGAGTAATACAATCAACAAATTTAAAGCAAGTTAGATGGTAATAAATGCTATAGGTAAAAAAAGAATAAAGTAGGTAAGAGGCAGAGGTAGTCAGGGAGTGTATCATATGGAGAAATGACAATATTAAATATGGTAGACAGAGAAGGACTCTGAAAAGATGACATTTGAGCAAAGATTAGGAGGTGAAGGAATAAGCCACATGGGTATCTGAAAAAAGAGAATTCCAAGCAAAAGAAATAGCTAGTTGCAAAAAACCCTGAGACAGGAGCATACTTGTATGTTAAAGAAAAGCAATAAGGCCAGTTTGGATCAAGTGGAGTGAGTCCAAGGGAGTGTTCCTGGCAATGAAGTTAGAGATAATGATGGGTCAATTGTGTAGGACCTAGTAGGCCACTGTATTGAAATTTTAATCTTTTTTACTCTTAATGAAATAAAAAGTTGCTGAGGATTTTGAGCTGAGGAGTGATATTATCTGCCTTTGATTTTTCAAAGTTCACCCAGGCCATTCTGTTGACAATAGAGTAAAGATGGGAGGCTAAGAGACAAAGCAGAGGGTCCAGTTAAGATGCTGTTCTGATAAGCCAGGAAGAAGTTCATGGTGGGTTGGACCTGGGTAGTAACAGCGGAGTTGATGAGAAGTGGTCAGATTCTGGGCAGATAATAAAAGCAGAGTCAATAGGAGTTGCCTACAGATCAGATATGGGTTATGAATAAAAGAGAGGAGACAAGGAAAGCTCCAGAATTTGGGGCCTGAATAGCAAGAAGATGCGAGCAATGAGATGAGGATCACTGGGGGAGGAAGAGGTGGTAGCAGGAACACAGGGCTCCCGCCTGGCATCGATCAAGTTCCATATACATTATACATCCGAGTGCAGATGTGGGATAGGCAGTTAGACGTCAGGCATGCATAGGTTCATCTTTTAATCAACATTCACTGAGGGATTAAGTGAATTAAGAAATAATGAACAAGTGAATGATTAAGCATATGAATGACTGACTGAACAAATGAATGAATATTGAAGATACAAAAAAAATTCTAGTAAAAGAACTAAAGAGGAAAGTATAATTCAAATGCAGCAGACAACTTATTGTCTGAAATAGCTATAGCTTAAAAGAAAAAACTAAGATAATTGGGTAGGAAAAACTGTAAAGTCAGTAAAAAATAACCCACTCACTGGGTTTTAAAATAACATTTTCAATTAAAACAGTGTCACTTTGGAACCCAAGAGGTATATTATGCACTACAAACTCCCCCAAAAGATTTCAAGTCCAAAAGCATCATATGTCTTGTGTATGTGTTAAAATTACAAAGGCATGCTCTGCAAATGAAGACGTCAGCTCTCTAACAAACTACATGGCTTATGTGCATGAATGTACATATATATAAAAGCATTCTTAAGAAACAACACAATGTTGTCTTTGATTTCCTAAAAGTCCATTTCCATATTCTGGAAGTCATACTATCTTAACTGCTTTTATTACTTCAAACATGTCACTGCTTTTAGGCATACATTGTCATACACCTCATTTAAGGAATTTTTAAAAGTATACACTTACTGATTTTAATATACTAACTGTACCTAGCATCTTAGGGGCCCGATCTTAAGGCACAGAAACTAAGGCATATCCCATATCCTATTAAATAATGTTGGTTTCTCAAAATCTCTAACCAATTTAGTAATTAAAGTTTATATTACAAAATCTATGAATGAAAATATTTGAGAGAATTATACAAAATCTCTTCATTCTAACAGCTGTTCCTTGGGCTCCTACTTAAATTAGCAAATGACAAAAAGGAGACTTCTCTTCAATATTTTTTTAATTACAATGCTATTTCAATAGTGCCAAAGAGTAATAAATAAAGCTATTTCAATTACTTATTTTGATGGCCTTTTTTTTTTACCTGAAGTAAGCAAATAACTATATCAGGGCAGTATTTAATTAGTTATGACTAGAGAGGGGACGATGTTAGTAACACTTGATCAACAGTCCAAAATAAAAACTGCTTAATGAATATGAAATTTTTTCTAAAAATATAAAACTATAATAAGCTTAACACTGTTTGCTCTTAGCCCCAAAAAAGAAAACGCCATTTAAATTAAGACCTCAAGCAAACTTTTCTTCCTGCCTTCCATTCCAGTTAACATTAAATTAGCCAGTGTCTCACAAAATAAAAAGTATGGAATCTGCAAGAATACTATAGTCCTTAAGTTAGGCAAGCAAAAGACAAAGTCCGCTGGCTCAGTGCTCAAGCAGGCTTATGGAGGAAACAGCATATATGTCAAGGGACAGAAAGATAATAGTTCCCATTTACCTAATCTATAGGTTTACAAGTTCTAGAACAGGCTTTCTCAACCTCAGCACTATTGACATTTTAGGCGGCATTCACCTTAAGGTGGGGTGGGGGCGGAGGGCCGTCCTGTGCACTGTGGCATGCTCGGCAGCAGCCCTGACGTCTACCCACTAAGATGCCAGTAGCATCCAATCCCCAGTATGGCAACCAAAACATTTCCAGACATTGCCAAATGCCCCCTGGGGAGGGCAAAACTGCCCCTGGTTGAGAACCTTGACCTGTATGTTCAGATGTATGATTTTATATAGATTCCTCTAGATGTGTTGCCTTTACAAAAAATTCAACCTTAATTTCAAAGCTCACTTTCAGCTGTCACCAAAGCCCTTGAAACAAAACAGCAGGAAGCAACTGATACCCACAGAAAAGGGGAGTTTGGTTCTTTCTAAAGTTAAATGTTATCCGCTTGATAAAAACAAATTCTTAAAAATTTATACCCATTGAAATTTCCCCAACTTAAACTCTAAGTTTAAATCTGTTAAATGAGCTCACATGTATTCTTCAAAAAAATAATTTAAAAAATGCTGCAACAGTCCAGCATTTTTGTTTTTTTAAGTATACTTAATGTTGCTTTTTTGCCCCCCCTCCCAAAGTAGCAGCTTATTATCTTTTGAAATGTCATTTGGTGACTCAAAAGAGAATAACTGTAATTTAAACAGCAAGAAATGAAGGGGAATAACTGTATGTGGTCTCAGTTTGGAAGCTAATAAGCTGTCCTTCCATGATTAATGTAATATGTTTCCTCCGTGGGTATAAAACCCCAGGTCTCTAAATACCATTTATATGCTGGTGGCTCTCACATTTTCATCTCATTCCAACCTGCCCCTGAGACCACAGACAACTCGCTCATCAACATGTCCACGTGGATGACCAACAGCCCGCCTGAAGAGGACAAGTTCAGATTTCTCTCAGCCTTCTTCTGAACTTTCCTCCCCAGCACTATTTCCCACCATAGGAAAAAGCCTTACAGTCATTCTTGACTTCTGTGTTAATTTCCAGTTACTACTGTAACACATTTCAATAGTTTTGTGACTTAAAACAACACGAATTATTATCTCATACTTCTGGAGTTCAAAAATCCAAAATAAAAGTCTAGAGTCCAATATTAAGGTGTCAGCAGGGCCGTTCCTTCTGGAAGCTCTAGGGGAAAAATCAGTTTGCTAATCTTTTCCAGCTTCTAGAGGCTGCCTGCGTTTCGTGGCTTATGGGTCCTTCCTCGCATTGCTCCGACCTCTTCTTCTATCATAACATCTCCTTCTCTGACCCTAACTCTTACAAGGGCCTTTGTGATTACATTGGGCCCACCCAGTTGTCCCAGGATAACCTCCCCCTCTCAGGATACTTAACTTAATCACATCTACGAAGTCTCTTTTGCCACGTGCAATATTGTGATTTATAAGAAATACTTTTATTTGGTCATTCAGAGGACCAAAATATATTTCTCATATGTATTTGGTCTTCATCCAAGGTTAATGGCTCACAGCTCCCAAAACCCTTGGAATTTTCTGAGCAATAAGAGCAATGGGAGCTTTTTTGTCACACCTGGCTTCTTGTCCTCAGTTTCTGAAATCACTTCAGAGTCATGAAGGGGAAGTGGGTGTCTTATTATGCATAACAAGCCCCTTTCCACCACAGCTGGGTCTATGTTAATGCCATGACTTTTGGAAAGCATTTGAGGATGGGAATTGGTTGCCAGAAGAGCCAACCATGAATAAAGGGTTGGAACTTTCAGTCCCACCCACTGGCCTCTCTGAAGGGGAGTGAGGCTCAAGGTTCAATCGATTACCAATGGCCAATGATTTCATCAATCATGCCAATGTAATGAAGCCTCCATGAAAACCCAAAAGGAAGGGGGTCAGAGAGCTTTGGGGTTGGTGAACACATGGAGAGGTGTGGAAAGAGGTGTGCCTGGAGAGGGCATGGAAGCTTTGCCTTTTCCCCATACCTTGCTCTGTATATCTTTTCTATCTGGCTGCTCCTGAGTTATATCCTTTTAAAATAAACCAATAAACTAGTTGGTAAACGTTTTTCTCCAAGTTCTGTGAGCCATTCTAGCAAATTAATCAAACCCAAAGAGAGGGTCCTGGGGACCTCTTATTTATAGTCAGTCAGTAAGAAGTACAGGTAAAAACCTGCAACTGGCTTCTGAAGGGGAATGTGAGGGAGGAGGGGGATCTTGTAGGTCTGACCTCTTAACCTGTGGTATCTGACACTATCTCTAAGTAAATAGTGTAAGAACTGAGTTGAATTTTCAGACACCCTGCTAATGTCCCAAGAATTGCCTGTTGGTGTGGGGAACCCCCTCCACACAATGAAATTTGGTGATCAGAACTACCTTTTACCACATAAGGTAACATATTCATAGGTTTTGGGGATTAGGATGTGAACACCTTTGGGGGGCATTATTCTGTCTACCACAATTCCTCTTCTTTTCTAGCCCACCCACTCCCCAAATCATCAACAATTTGGAGGCTCTACCTCTGAAATATATCCCAAATCAACTACTTCCCTGTAATTCCTCCCCTACCACCCTAGTAAGGCCACAAAGACTCTGCCCTGGACGCCTGTGAGTGCCTCCTAACCAGTGTCCTTGCTGCCACTCTTGCCCCACTACAGTCCACAGTCTACAAAGTTGCCAGAACCCTGATCTTTGCAAAATATAAATCAAATAATGTTATTTCCTTGTTTAAAACCCATCAGTGGCTTCCCATTATAATCAGAACGAAATCCTAACAAGCCCTTCATCCTCTGGCCCCTTCTTACCTTTAAAAAATAATGGAGAAGGAAATATGCAATTTCTTCCTCCACGAAATTTCTCACCATCAACCTTCCAAGGCCTTGTACGCTGAGCAGGAGCTCTCAGCAATTTATCAAAGGGAGGTACTTTCACCTCCCCTTCCTGAGTCTCTGATTTCACTTCTCTCTCCCAAGGCAGAAGACAGCAACTAACCACATTATCCTAACCCTAAGCCCTCCCTCTCCAAGTCCATTCTGACTGCAAAGTTCTTAATAAAACTACCAGAAATTTTAAAATATGCAAGAAAAAACTCAGAAGGTAGGGAAAGAAAGGAAAGCGCAAAACATAGTGTGATATATACTTCACATTTCAGAGCAGGCAGAAAAAAGATAATATCTTAGGTTGATGGACCTAAAAATAGGGCAGATATAAATTATTTAATGTTAAAAGAACTAAAAATAAAAGTTTAACAGACTTTGGGGAGTGATCGGAGAGACTTTCACTGCTCATTTTATTCCTTTAGGAACTCTGAATGCTTAGACCATGTAAATAAATATAGTAGAGTAGCTACAACAATTTACACTAAATTTACACGTGAGTGTATGCATGTTTGTATATGCAAATTGTGTGTGCTGGAACCACCTCCTGAGGTTGTTGAAAACAATTTGAGTTTGTAGATCTGTATGAGGTCCACTGTGGTTGCACCAATTGTCACATTTTTTTCACCTATTATAACATTTCTTCCCTCTGATTCCAACACTGCTCTTTGGAATTCTCCCTCCAGAAACTGCCCTGCCAAGAATTTCTTGGTCATAAATCAGAGGGATTCCCACCATCAGCCTCTCTGTGGAAAAGCGTTCCTTAGGCCCTCCTCTGTCTCTATTTTTCAAAACTCTTTTCTCCCTGAATTACCTCACACCAACTACTTCTGGAGCCATCTACTCTTCTCACTTTCAAATAATAAGATGTACACTTTATAATTCCCCCCCTTCTTCCAACACGCCAGAATCTCAAGGAAGCAGCTACTCCGCAAACGCAACCATCACCTGGAATAATGAACAATCTCGAGCTCAACCACTTCCATCTGTATTTCTTCACCTCTGAGGGACACCCAGTCAACTCTTCTGGGAGGATATTTCACAGAATTTTAGGGTAGGAAGGAGCTCTAGAGGACAAGCTCACCCACATCAAAGTCACCTGAGACATAAAAATGCAAATCACTGGACCTCATACAGATCCACAAACTTAAATTGTTTTCAACAACCTCCGGAGGTGGTTCCAATGTACCCAAAAACCTGAGATTCCCCAAATCTAACCCAATTTCCTTATTTTTAAAATGAGGAAAGTCAAATCTAGAGAAGTGGTTTACCCAATATTGCCTACCCTAATATGCAGCCAATTAATTATTCTATTCACATATATTCCAGTATCCCTTTTAAAGGAACCTGTGAGGAAAAAAATGCAGAGAGTATTAGAAGGAAACTACCTCAACATAATAAAGGTCATATAAGAAAAACCCACATATTACATTATACTCAATGAAAAACTGAAAGCTTTTCCTCTAAGATCAGGAGTAAGACAAATATGCCCACCTTTGCCACCTCTATTCAACATAATTCTGAAAGTCCTAGACAGAGCAATTGGGCAAGAAAAAAATAATAAAAGGCATGCAAACTAGAAAGAAAGACATAAATTATTACTGTTTGCAGATGACACAATCATATATGCAGAAATCCTAAAAATTCCACTCACACACACACACAAATATTCCTATTGAAACTAATAAATGAAGTCATCAAAGTTGCAGGATACAAAAGCGAAACACAAAAATTAGTTTCATTTTTATAGACTAACAATGCAAAATCCTAAAAGGAAATTAAGAAAACAATTCTACTTACAATAGCATCACAAAGGATAAATACTTAGGAATAAACTTAGCCCAAGGAAGTGAAAGATTTGGACACTGAAAACTATAAAATACTGATGAAAGAAATTAAACCAAACACAAATAGATGGAAAGGCATCCTGTGCTCATGGGTTGAAAGACTTAATATTATTAAGATGTCAATACTACCCCAAGCAATCCACAGATTTAGTGCAATACCAATCAAAATCCTAATGACATTTTTTGCAGAAATTAAAAAATCCATCCTGTTTACTTAATTTTGCAGAAATTAAAAAATCTTTCTCAAGGGACCCTGAATAGTCCAAATAACCTTGAAAAAGAACAAAGCTGTCTCACACTTCCTGATTTCAAAATTTACTACCAAGCTACGGTAATCAAAACAGTGTGCTACTAACATAAAAATAGACATATAGATCAATGGACTAAAGAGCCCAGAAATAAAACCTCACATACAGAGTCAATGAACTTTGACAAGAGTGCCAAGACCATTCAGTGGAGAAAGGATAGTCTTTTCGACCAATGGTGACAGGAAAACTAGATATCTACATATCTACATACAAAAAATGAGGTTGGACCTTTAACTTATACCACATATAAAAAGTAACTAAAATAAATAAAGGCCTAAACATAAGAACTGAAACTATAAAACTCTTGGAAGAGAACACAGGGAAAAGCTTGATGACATCAGATTTTGTGATGACTTCTTGGATATAACACCAAAGGCACAGGCAACAAAAGAAAAATAGATAAGTTGAACTTCATCAAAATTAAAAAGTTTTGTGTAAAGCACAATAAAATAATCAAACAACCCAGTTATCAAAGGACTGACCTGACATTTCTCCAAAGAAGATACGTAAATGGCCAATAAGTAAATGAGAAGGTGCTCAACATGAGTAATCATCAGAAAACTGCAAATCAAAACCATGATGAGAGACCACTTCACACCCATTAGGATGGCTGTTATCAAACAAGAAAAGGGAAAACAACAGAAAACAAGTGTTGACATGAATGTAGAGAAACTGGAACCATTGTTCACTGCTGGTGGGAATGTAAAATAATGCAACCACTGTGGAAAAATGTTTTGGTGATTCCTCAAAAAATTAAAAATAGAATTACCATATGATCCAGCAACTCCACTTCTAGGTATATACCCAAAAGAATTCAAAGTAGGGGCTCACACATATATATGTGTACATCCATGTTCATAGCAGCTTTACAACAGCCAAAATGTGGGAGAGCCCAAGTATCCATCAATGGATGAATGGGGAAACAAAGTGTGGTGTATACATACAATGGAATATGATTCAGCCTTAAAAAGGAAGGAAATTTTGATACATGCTACAACATGGATGAACCTTGAAGACATGCTAAGTGAAATAAGCCAGTCGCAAAAGGCCACTACTATATAATTCTACTTATATGAGGTTCCTAGCTAGTCAAATTCACGGAAGCAAAAAGTAAAATGGTAGTTGCCAGGGGCTGCAGAGACGGGGAATGAAGAATTCACATTTAATGAGTAGTTTCGGTTGGAGACGGTGAAAGTGTTCTGGAGATGGATGGTGGTGATGGTATTAAGTATATTCACATATATTCAATATATTTTACCACAAAAAAATTTTTTAAACACGCAAAAACTAATCCTTCTTTCTCTTAAACATTATTCTCTGTTCATTTTGTTCATCTAATCGTTAGTAAATCTCAGCTTCCAGCAATTTTCTTTTCAGAACCTCAGCTATGCCCACGTTCCTGTGCTCGCCCTCTCCCCATGAGGCCCAGCGGGTGCAGCACAGTCTGTCCCCTTCAGCTCTGACATAAGAGCCCCTTTCAAACATTCTGTGAAGACTCCTGCCACTACGAAGAAGCTTCTCTTCTTTGGCTTCAAGCAATGTCCCCAGCTACCAAGAAGTAAGAAAGCACTGCTCTTCGTGGAAATAAAAACTGTGATACTCAGAGTTTAATTTTCATCAGTAACCACACTGCGATTTAAAGGGGAAAAAAGTCACTCTGAGTGAGATACGGGTTATTGAGCTGAGGAGTGACGTGATCCAAGTTAGTATATAAATAGATCACTCTGCCTGATGCGTGTAAAACGGACTGGAGCCAGAGCGACGGGGGCGGGACAAAAGCAGGGACAGTGTTAGGAAGATACTTTAATAATGCCAGGGAGGGGTGATGGTGGATTAGGCCAGGTTGGCAGCAATGGAGACAGTGAGAACTAGTCGGATTCTAAGTAGTACTGAAGTGAGAACCAACAAGATGTGAAATAACATTTAAGATAAAGAAAATGGTAAAGGTTCTTGGCCAGAGCAACTGGAAGGATGATCTTCCACCTCCTCAGAGGGAGCATGTGGGAGGGGCGGGCTGGGATAGGAGATACGAAAGTCAAGAGTTCTGTTTGGGACACGTTAGGTATCCACGTGCAGATACATGATAAATAGCTGGGTATGTAAGCCTGGGGATCAAGGGAGAGGTGGTGCTCTCTTGTGAATAAACCAAGATTCTCAAATGTTACATCACAAACAAGGGTTTCTTAAATCATACAAGTTTACATATGTTAACAGAATAGGGTATTAAAACATGTCAGGGGATATCCAAGAACTCTAGAAAATTAAAATGCGAAAACTATTTAAGATCTGATAGGTAGACAGGATAGTTTATAAATATACTATAGGGTGTCCCCAAAAAATGTATACACACTTTAACAGCTGACAGCTCAATTATGAAAATGAAATGTATTTTAATAAACACTGCCTTTATAATTATTCAATGTGTATATATACATTTTGGGAATAATAATCCTAAAATGAATCAGCAGGTCTTAAAAGGATTAGTGTCCCAAATAAAAGACTAAAAGAAAAATATAGAAACAGTTTGTTAAGAAGGATGAGAATAATAGTTATTTTCAAAAAATGTTTTACTTACCACTGCAAAGCCAAAAATAACAGGACAGCATCATCCCAATGTCCCACTGGTTTTGGAGGGAACAGTGATTGTGTCTATGCTGCCCAACAGTGATAAATGCCTTCACTACAGTCGGAACATTCCACAGAGATGAAAGTTCACTGCATTGCACAGGGCAGACCGCAGTCATTAGCAAGGTAATTAACTAACTGTGTTCACTAATAGAGTTCACTGTCTTCAGCCATCATTTACAAGAGAAGGGGAATCAGTGTACATATGAGCTCTTCTTGGTTAGGACAATTAAGATGCAATGCCCAAAATTTTACTTCCTGGTCATAGCATGTGCAGTAATACCCCAGTGTGTAAATAAAAACAGAATTTTATTTCTGATATTTTTACCCTCTTTGTTCAGTGTTTCTGGTCAAGGGTTCTATGTGCTGTTCTAATTGTCATGGTTTTACAACTGTTACATTACATTCCAAAGCCAGAAAAATTTCAATGGCAGATGAAAGTATTTTCGGGGTTTTGTTTCATTTGGGGAACTGTCAGGAGAAGGAAGAGAGGTGGGACATTTCTTATGGAAATTATCCTATGAATACGTGCTCTTTATAGTATTTGGTGACACACTATGTCTACCTTAGCCATTAGCTCCACAAAGAAAACAGCTCGCCTTACAACTCACCAAAATGTCCTATTCCAAGCCTGCTCTACAGTGACCTGATTACAGCCAAAGGTTTAGGGAAAACTCCAATATCCCCGGAGCACAAACACCACATTGACAGACTACTGCCTCAACTTGGTTCAGAGGATTGCAGCCTCTAAAACATCTCACCACATCCTCAGGGATTCACTCCGATGCGAGGCAATCAATTCCTCTCCAGCCATAAAACCGGGAAGACCCTGAGTCACCCCTCCGCACAAACATCCTCACAATTACTTCTAAACCCCTTCTTTTCTTTTAAAAGAGAAGTTTCACTTTTATTCTCAATTCTATCTTCTTTTTTAATAAAACAATCCTTCATTCATAAAAGAGCAGTTCACAACTTGGATTCCCTAGGTCAGTAATGAATAAAGTTCACTGAGTATTTCCTGTATGCCAGGTACTGTGCAAACCACTTACACAGGTGATGCCATTTCAGTCAGGCACAGCTCTGGGTGGGCACTATTATTACATCCACATTATTGATAAGAAAGCTGGAGTTCAGAAGGGCTAGGTAACTTGCCCAAGTCTAAATAGCTGGCATTAGCAGATCTGTCACACCCCCAACCCAACTCCCCTCTTATGTGGCAAAGGAGTTTGCAGAAGTCAAAGAATATCTGACATTCTAAACAGCTTAGTACAAATCACATTTACCCCACAAGTAAATGCCTCTACGGCATCATTAAAATGCCAGTTTCCCTGCTTTGCACTGAAATAACAGCACGTCTGTGTGGAACACTGGTTATCGCATGCTGACAAAAAGTTTAAATTGAGTGTTAGTAAAAAACAGAGGGTAAATTAACCAGTTCTTTCTTATTAAATTCAGCTTGTTTTGAAGATCTATTTCTTCAGGCTGCAGAATCCTGTATTAGAGATCATTTTTCCCCCAAAAAAAGAAAAGCTTTTCTAGACTAGTCAAATGTCTGACTGATGATTTGGAAACACCAACCATAAACACCCTTCTTCAGAAAACAAGGAAGGTGGGGAATCCGACAAAGGAAAAAGAAAGTTAAGGAAGATTAACAAGGAAAGGCAAGCAGGGAAGCAAAGCATTGTGAAAATGTCAGCATTTTAAACAAGATTATTTGTCTGGAGTACTCATTCAGAGGAAAAAAGGAGACAAGAAAACCAACCAGTTGCAGAGGAAGCCAGGGCGGTGTGTGTGTGGTTGTGTACACATGGTGTAATCAGTTCATAGGTCCTTATCATCGACAGAAAAGGTGTCGAAAAGGGACAGAAACTTCCTATTCAACCCATAGATGTGGTGTGATAAAAGAACAAGGAGCTGGAAGTCTACAGACCAAGATTCTGGTCATTCTGGTCATATCAATAACTCCCAGAACCTGGACCAATTGACATGACCTCTCTCGACTTAGTTTCCTGATCTAGAACACATAAATAATACTCATCTAATAATTAAACTTGTTTTGTTGCTGTGAGGATGTTGTATGATTATAGATATGAAAATGTCTTGGTAAGACTGTTTAGGTTCACTGCAAAAGCAATACATTATACTTGTTATTGTCAGCGTATTGCAGAGTGAGTTGCAGGTTGACTTAATGCATTCACTTAGCTGAAAAGGAAAGAGCAAGGAGACAGACGTGAGGAGGGGCACACCCCTGTGTTGATTGATCTGTATTATTAATGGAGCCCATCTGCAATACAACTATTAACTTTGGGAGTATATGGTATTAGCAGGCCTGTTTACAATTAAAAGACAGTAGAAAGCACCCAATTAAGTGATCCAGACTTTGGCCAGATAAAGCAAATTCTTGAATGTCCACACTTAGGGAAAGGAAGCACTGGAGCACATACTGGGATTCAACATATACTCAAAAATCAATTTCTTCATGGCTTTGAAATGTTTTTTATGATATGCCTCTAGGCATGCTTAGCTTTGACTAATAAAATTAATCTTCAGCCCCACTGAGGGCAGAAAGAGGTGGTCCAGGAGCATATGATTATCTTGTTCCCACTACCCTCCTAGGGTTAAAAATGTGTCAGGATGACTCCCTCCAGTGGGCACTGCCACGCAGATAACAAAGAGGTAGATGTCCCCAACTACACTATGATAGATCAAAGCTAAAGAGTCACTGGTTACAGGGCCCTATTTACAATTCTGTTCATTGGTTTGTTTGAATTTAACTCTCTGTAATTAGTGTCTGTCCATAGAGGAGATTATTTTAATTCCCACCCTTTTCATTTCTAAACAGAAAGCTTAGAGACCATTACGAATTAAGGTAGAACTTGCTAACAAATAAATATATTTCACAATAAAATTGAAAGTAGTTCTCTAATTCATTAATTTGTAATTTTCCAGATGAGCAAAGTAGCCTCTGTCTCTTCTTCAGCCAGAGAAGACACCTATAATAACAAAACCTTATTTGGAGCATCTGGCCAATTCACGGTTTGACTCTGCCCCAGACGGGTGCCCAGTGATGAGGAATGCACCTCTCACGTTCCTCTATAAACACTTTATCCTAATTTGCTGTGAATGAACATGATTGTTTTTAACAGCTCATTATTCTGAGTAATGATATGATAACTGGATCTATTCTTTTATCATAGAATTCCTAGTATTAGACTTGATTAAAATTGTTCCTGAATTTATATAAATTCCAAACACAAAGACGCCTTTGTAAAAATTGCAAAAATCACGTGCTCGGTGGATTTTGAATGAGTGAATTATGTGAATCAATGAGTCTTTCATAAGGTTAAAGGGTACCCACATTGCTTGTGAATTAAGTACTTTGTGTGAATAAAGCCTTATGATTATGTACATTTTTGAGAGGAATAAAATATTTTCATTCAGCAAACATATTCTAGGAGCAACTAATTACTCAGATCTTAAAGACGAAGGTGATAGGATCTTCTGAAGCAGGAATTTAACAGTATTTAAACCTAAAACAAAAGCCTAAGAACATAACTACTGACAGATTAGGTTGTTACCACACATCACAAGGGATTTCCATAACTAGTCCCAGAGTTTGGACAGAAATGAATGGACTCATCCAGACAAAATTACCTCCTGCCATGGACTGACCTTTGGGTAAACAGGCCTGGAAAAATGCTACAGGAACAAAACTGCAAATGTGTAGTGTACAAAGGGGAGCGACAGCTCCTCCAGAGCGTTTCACTTCTCTCCTTCACTCCACAGGTAAAATCCATCTAGCTGAAATTATGCTTGTTGCATGAGGATAAAGGGAGTCATGTGAGAAATAAGTGTTCCAGGAAGATTAATCTGTCAGCAGTGGGACTGATGGATTGACAACGAGAGAGATACAACGGGCTGTGACGAGAACACAATACAGAGAGAGGAGGGATAGATCCAAGGGAGAAACGTCAAGACTTAATAAGAGACTATTTATAGACAGAAGATGGAGAGAAAAGAGTCAAAGATGACTCCGAAGGTTCATGCTCAGATGGCTAGGAAAACAGCGGTGCCACTGAGAGAAAGGAGCAAGGCAGGACAGGCCGCTCTCTTCCTGTGCGACTTCCTCAGAGGAGTGATGCCACCAACCCCGGGCAGCCCACCAGGTAAGTAAATGCTCCTGGGTCATTTTTTGACTGGCTGTCGAGACAAGGACAGTGGCCTAATCTGTTAAGAAAAACAAAACCTATCCTGGCTGCTGCGGTTCAGTTCACTGAGCATCGTCGTCTCATGCACCGAGAGGTCACCGGTTCGATTCCCGGTCAGGTTGCAGGCTCAATCCCCAGTATGGGACGTGCAGGAGGCAGCCGATTGATGTTTCCCTCTCTCATTGATGTCTCTGTCTCTCTCCTTCTCCCTTCCTCTCTCTCTAAAATCAATAAAAATATATTTAAGAAAAACAAAACATGAGAATAAATCAAGACAGAATGACACTAGTAGTTATATAGTTAGCAGGAAGAAGTGAACCCCTGAGCAGAGACCGGAAAATGTTATGTAGGGATACACGCTGAAGTAAGACTTTCAACAGCACAGCTCAGCTCTGGACTGATGGAAAGCCCGATGGCAGTCAGGTCAATCCAGGGTGAGATGATCACAAACAGTCCAGACTCTAGGGAGAAAATAATGAAAGGCATGGCTCCAAACTCAAACACCTACAGGGACCAGAAGGGTGAGCGTTAGGCAACAAGGAGTGGAGGAAAATGAAGAGAAGAGCTCGTGACCACCCCATCTAAAGAGGAGGGACAGTAGATGGGTTACTTCTGCCTAAAATCATAGGCCTAACCTTTTGGTTCTTCAAGAGAAATCATCCCACCCACCGTTCTCTACCATATGCACTCTTTTATCTGCTCTTTTATCTTCTTGGAGCACTTGTCAGTACCTGAAATCTTTGTGTTGTGGTTGCTCTAGTTGTGTTTATGGCGTGTCTCCTTCTACTAGAAGATCAATTCCTGGAGGAGCCACAGAATTGGCAATAAATCAATGCTCAATCAACAACGCACTTACCTCCTGACTTCTTAGGACTTAACCATTAGCTAGGGAACAAATCCAAACCCCTTATCTCTTCACCACCTTCACAGCCTTCCGCATTCACCACCTGCCACTCCCAACACACCCTATTCTCTCTGCAGCGTGAGCTTTGCCAGGACAAGACCTGGGTTCAAGTCCTGACTCACACTAGCTATTTGTCCTTTTTAAAGACACTAACTATAATCTCACCTGCTACATCTATAAACATGTACATTATTGGGTTTCCAGAGGAACTCGGGTGTTTTTTAAATTGGCTACAAATGTAACACTAATGCCCAATTCTTTTAATTTTTTCACACTCAACACACCAAACTCCCTACTGCCTCCCAGCAGGCCAGAGCCTTTGCCTATGTGGGTCCCTCTCCCAAAAACTTACCTCCTAATTGCTCTTTAGAGCCAGCTCAATTATTTCTCCCTCTATGAGTTTTTCTTTTTACTTTCCTGGGTACCCACAACCTTTTGTTCTTACAACTAGCAACTGCACTGACATGAACCATGCACCACCAGCTGTCTTATTTCTGACACCCATCGAGTTATGAACAAAAGGACGGAATGAGTGTTCCTTTTCATCACTTTTACCAGAGTCCAGCACGGTGCCTGATTCAAAACAAGTATTCAATAAACGTTTGCTGAACCAAACAGAATTTAACTGTTAACAGATATAAATCCTATTAACTAGATACTATGTGATACTTGCTCCAATATTAAGAATTAAGCCATAGCAATGACAAAAATTTCCACATGGTCAGCTCTTGATTAGCCACATTAATGATGGTGTCAGTGATAGGGATAATCTAAGAACTGTTAATATAGGTATTTTCACTATTTCAGGTAAGGTGTCCATACAGTAGGTGTGATTTATGCAGTGCTAAAAAGTCAACCAGAATTTTCTCTCCTACTGATCTGTCACAGTACCAAAAATCCTTAAGAGCAACTTTTGAATGTCAGTTTGATTATAACACATTTCACAGAAAGCACTGCACTCTTTCTAACATATGAGTGTTTAATCATCAATTCATTCAACAGATATTTACTGCAGCCTACTATATGCCAGACATTACAAGCCACTACAAGCCTGAATTCTTTATACTGCAATTTTCTAATAAATGCTTAGGAAGACCTAAAAAATTGAGGAAGGCTGTTGAAGCCAATACAAAAGTTTGTATTGTCACATAACCCAATAGTTGCCACTCTACCAATTCTGAGAAAGGACCCTGTATCTCTTTCTGCTGTTCCACACCAACAACAATGGAGCAGCTGGCTTCTGGATGGTCCAGAAATGTGGAAATGGCCTTGTCCTGAATTAAAGTAGGAAGTAACGATTATTATTATGATCTAAATTCATTTCAACATCTCTCTCCAACCTGGGTGTTGTGGAGCTGAGGTGATGAGGAAAACAGCATTTGTTTTCCCGAGTTGCTGCACAGGCATTTTATGGTATCACTCTGCTCACACCCACAGTCTGAGCTTTCAGATGAAGCCTTCAGTTTAGGATTCCCGCCGTAAGTTCTCACTCTGCTTTTACACCTTTTTAAGCAGTCATTTAGAATTAAGCCTGAGAAAAGTTGGTAACCTTGGCCCAACCACCTGACAGGGCTTGCTACCCTGCTCTCTGCCTCCTGATGGCTCCTGACCTGGGATGGAGAACTGCCCTTCCCCCAGCTCAGGGCCCCCCACTTCTGGCTTTAGTGATCTGTAACACATCTTTGACTATGTCCTTTGTGTGAATGTACTAGAACTGAGCTTTCAATCAAAAAGACCCTGTGGGTTTCACTTTCCCAAAGTGGGAGCTCAGATGCTGAGGGAACTACCCCCCTACCCGGTGTGAGAGGCTTGTACCCCTCTTTCAGCAGGGACATCATCTGCATATTCTTAATTCAAAACGCCAGCTCCACCTCCTCAACACAGCAGATCCGTAACAAAAGACTGAGCACAAGCAGGCTGACTAAAGTCAAAGGAGATGCGGTTCCTCTTCCCCAGACGCTGTGCTATGCACGGTGCACCTCACCCGTTCCTTCTCAGCTGGAAGACAAGCATAAGACAGTAGGATACAGGGCCAGCAATTTTTGACTAAAGGAAAGTTTCGGGAAAAGGTGTGAACAGAAGCAGAATACACCAAAACATGCCTCTTCGGCAGGAGGATTCTTTTAGGCCGATTACTTTTAAGAATCAGCAGACACAAGAGAAGCTCTGAAAAACTGAGTAGAAGTTACCCTTTCATAAGAGACATTTACATTTATAAGAAATCTCCTTTGGTCAGGGTGTCTCCCTCTCCGTACCAGGAACAGGATGACTAAAAGTTCTAGAAGCTTTTATTAATGGAGAAGGCAGATTCTTAAACCTGCATAACAACCTTAACCTTGTTTACTGTGCTTTCCCTATACCCTCCCAGAGCTGGCTCCCCGCTCCCAACACCTTCCTATGTCTTTAACTGGAGATGTTATTTAAGGTGATGGTCTGGGCCATTTCGAAGAGTTACTCAGTTTTCCTGGGCCTCTCCTGTGTACACTGGAGGGCTACAATGCTATTAAATTTCTGTCTGTTGTTCTGCTGTTCATCTGTCTTTTAACACACGGTGTATCTCAGCCAAGTACCTAGTAGAGCAGAGAAAAAATTCTTTTTCCTCCCCCACAAATTTATTAACTTTCTTAGGAACAGACCTCAAAGAATTATCTCAGATTAAAGAATGAATGAATGAATGAATGAATGAATGAATGAATGAATCTAAATATTTCTCCCTCTTTTTAAATGTATGCTCAATTTTATGCATATATTGCGTTAGTGGTTAATAAAATGTTTGTGTTTAGTAACCATAAAATTCTGTTTATGGTTGTAAAAGTATCCACAAGTGAAGAAGATATGTTTGGTAACAAAGCAAAACTAAACTTTTCCATTTTAGATCCTAATACTTCTGCACAGTGGTAAACTGACATCTTAGCTAGTAAGAAAAAATTTACAATAAATCATCAGAAAAGAAAATAAACTATGAAGAAACTGGAATTTGAATAAGCACCAAAGGCCAATAGCTGTTTAGATCTGAGGTGACCATATCCCCCATCTGCTCTGGACTATCTTGGTTTATGCCTACTGCCCTGGTATAATTATTAAGTGTGCCCTCTTTCACTCTAAAAAATGGAGTAGTTTGGACAAGAAGCAGTCCATCACCCTATGTGGAGATAAAAAGATTCTGATAGAGGGGGCAATTAGACAGGCATGCATGAGCAGAGCAGGAACGATAGGCCGGATATGGAATTTCACAAGGGAGGAAAAGTCCTAGGTGCCTAGCGAAGAGCAAAACAACAGAAAACAACTATTACAGGCTAGGACCTCACCCTCAAGGTAACCTATCCTCCCCTAGCACATCGCTAGTTATGCAGTTTAGACCTCCTTAGAGGAAGAACAAGGGACAAGAAAATAGCCTCATATAACTCCCATACAAGTCCTTGCATGAACACTCCCTTAAGCATTAAGCCCTCAGGACAATGAGGTTCTAATTAATATCAAATAATCTTAGAAACAAAACCTTGGGTCTACTGACGAAAGAGACAGAGTTTTGGTCAAGCTAGAGATAACATCTAGGCCTCACTGTGTTTTAACTCCACGCCTAGAAGAACAGCAAAACCAGACAAAACAATGCCATGGCTGACATCAGGACTAGATGCAATCACTAATGACCCCCTACCTTAGTGCCCACCAATCAGTAGAGACCATGACCCTGAAAGGACACACCTGGAAAGCTGATATTCTATTGAGATCCTCCTGACACCTCCTCTAAAATCCCCACCTTTGGAAAACAGATAAAAACGCTTAAGATGAAAGGCACACTCTTTCTTTCTCTCTCTCTTCTCTCTCTCACATGTGCACGGGTGCGTGCACACACACACACACACACCCCTTCTTTCTCAGGTGTGAACCTTAGCTTTCTTTCTACTAAGAGCCAGGGCTCCTCTTTTGCCTCTGTAACTTGTTTCCTGAGTCCACGCAGCCCAACTGGCTCACTTCTTCAACCTCTGTGACTTTCTAAATAAACATTTCTCTTGCAAATAGTTCTTTGCTCTGAATTCCTTCTTCATTGAACTCAAGAACCAAGGTCTAACTCTAATATTTGCCATTAACAATTCCACAAGGAAAACTTTAAGGCTTTCAAAAATACTGGTATTATAGAGGTACTTGTACCATCTGCTCTTGAACTCACCAATTTTGAAAGAGTTAAACATTTTCGCAGCTGCAAAGTAATAAGGCCTGATCAACACTGAATATTTATGAAATAAATACAAACTCTGCCTTGCAACCTATATCTGGGACTTTCCCTTTCCACCTCTACCCCCAAACTAGGAGAATAGCACAGTGATTCAGCATTTCTCAGGCATTCATTAAAATGTGCTTGAGTGCAATGGAATCAGGGGAAGAAAAAAGGTACATATTACACAGATATTAAAATCAAAACTTATAGAAGCAAAAATTATGAAATTCTATACTTTCTCTCTTACTTAAGTATTTGTAAAGCAGCTGAACTAACAAGTATATTTCATCACTATTATTAGGCAAGTCATCCTAAGATACAAGCAGAAAACATTGGCAACTCTTTTTGTCAACTAGTTCAAGAGATGCTTAAAAACAGAAGTAAAAGTAAAATCCCAGAACACAAAAGGAAATTTCAGGGGATGCACCATTTAAGAAGAATACTGTTTATACCTGTATGGGAGCATTTTTTAGAATCTCACTTATCTCATTTCTGTGTCTCCTGGAAAACAGACCAGGTCTTGTTCCTCCTGTATCCTTTAACTCTTCTCTCTGAATCTGTTTCATACTACTTTGCATATAGAAATTAGTAACAAATGCTTATTGAATTAAACTAATAAGAAAAGAAAAGCACTTTCAAATATAACTTCTTTGTAAACATTTTTTGAAGATAAAAGAATCTCAACTATCCTGGGGAATGAAAGTGGAGAGGTAGAATCATTCCAATAGCAACTATGAGTTCCACAGTAAGAAATCTATTCCTCTACGTGAGTGGTGGGTGAAGTTTTAACCTATTATCAAAGAAATTCAGAAACATGGTAGTCAAACCATGTCTCACCAACAAAGCAACCACATAAGGTTAGACTATAAGACAGGCATTAGTCATAGCCTCCAACACCTGAGTTAGAAAGAAATTCCATTGAAATTTCTCTTGTCTCAGCTCAGGAGGGCTTGAGCATTCTTTAAAACAGACTTTGAGGCAGTTTTTATTTTTTCCTCCAGTACCTTATGCAAAGGCACTGGAGTTTGAGAACTTGCCACTGAACCATAGGTCTCATGAATCAGGAAAGCCATAAAAAGGGCCTCAAAGCATTCACCAAGAGGGCCTTGGAATCTTCCTCTTTAAAGTCACCACCCACTCCTCCTATCAACAAGACAAATGGGTAGACATGATCCAGGAGTCAACCCATTAAGTTACATAGGAGTAAATGGGAAAAGGGCTGCAAGGTCAGAGACCCATTAATCTCAGCCAAGGTGTGTAGCAGCCACTTCACAATACTGTGAAACCAAATTAACGTCTCCAATAATAATCAGTACAAAGGAAGCATTTTCTCAGAAACCTGACTTGTAAAAATTAAATATTCAGACCTTTTGAATTTTATATTAGCTGTTTTACAATCTTGGGAAGTTCCCTAAAAGCCTTAAATTTCTAACTCCCCATTTGTAAAATAGGGATAGTTACCACTTACCTATATATTAGAAAACTAATAAAAACAATAATGTGAACCACAGATACTTTTCTAAAGTTCTAGGTGTTTAGTCAGTTACTGTTCTCAACTAAACAGGAATAGTCTAAAGTAAAATATTTTCTATACAGTCTCAATTTTCTGTTCCTGGTAAAGAACAGAGGCACTGATAACCCACTGTGTTAATATGTCCAAAATATTATTAACTCAAATAAAGAATAGTAAGCAGGAAAAAAAGATCCCTTAAACTCTTTGGATATTATGCACCTTCACCCTCTGCATCTTCAGTGCCACTTTCTGAACCAACCTGAAAGTAAAGTGACCACTTACAATGAATGCAGATAAGGTCTGAAGGATTATGCTGACCCAAACTGGTCTCTATATTGTATAAATGGTTTGTTTATATCACCATAGTCTTTTAAAATGTCAAACTGTTTACCTTCTGAAAATATAACAGGAAGTATTTTTTCTTATTGATCAATTAGAGAGAGACATTGCTTAAATTTAAATATTCAATTTCTAAGTGAAAGACTGATGAGGAATCTGCAGCCAAACAGCCTCATTTAGCAATCTTGTGTCTAGAATGAAAAATAATTTTCATCATGGGAGGGAGAATACTGCACCCTTACATAAAGCCTCACAGATGTAAGTCAGGACCGTAAACACAGTCACTTGACTCTTGTTCAGTGTCCAATGCACCTGAAAGATACAGGGACCACATGTCAGCTGTTCAACTTATGAGGCCATGAGAAAATTCCAATTCCAGTTTAAGAGTCAGAGAAGAGAAATAGCAATCCTATTCCTGTAGATCCCAGGTTAATTCCCTCCAGTTTCTCCCCTATCATGGTATTAATTGATTTGCTAATAAAATGCTTCAGTAAAATTTGTGGAATCAGATTCTGGCAGAAAGTCAAATCAAAAGTAACTCTTTGTGGCAGCTACTTTTTTGTATACCCAGCCCCCTGCCTACCTTGTTATGTTTTTGCTGGTGCCTTGCCTTTGTGTCAAGAACATGGTAAGGGCTTTCGGAGTCTTGGTTGATGTAATATACCAGTCTTGAAGGCAGTGTGATTTCTTTCTGCATAGCATTGCTGTAACTGGTATTACTGCTGCTATTCTGTTGCAATGTGTTGTCTTCATTTGCCAGGACTCCCAATTTTTTTCCTGCAGTTTCATTCCAGTGTGGAGCTGGTTGAGGGGTAGGGGGCAGGGGGCACAAACATATACAAACACACACATATATACCGTATAAATACATAAATACCAAAATGCACTTTTCCATTAATAGTAAAAACAGTTTCCTATTTATAAACAGGTAAGAAGTGGACACACAGGAAAGCAAGTTATTGCAACAATGAAATGGCCTGGATAAATTAACAGCCAATAAGGCCTACACGATCATGTACTGTTTATTTTGATTTATGTTTTGTATGTACATTTCTAACCAGTCTCAAATCTATACTTCTAAGTATGGGGTGGGGAGCAGAATGGACTTGAAGGAAGAGTCATTAAATGAACCTGTTCAGGGGCTGTGACCCTCATCTGAGTCTACAGAAGCTCAAAGGAACTCTGACTAGGAGTATCCCATCTGAGAGCTAAGAACACTCCTAAGATAACTTGAGTGCTGAATTCCTATTAACTGATTCATTTAACAAAATGGACAATTCCCTTTTCTTCTAACTTTGAGACGAGCAAAACTCCTTTGCCATAGAGGGATGCAGACACTGGCAGCTTTCCAATTCCTTTTTATGTTCCTGCAAAGGCCAGCTTTCTGCTTTCACTGATTTCCAATTGTATTGGACATTATAGTATCTGAATTGTTCGTTATAATGACAAGCATTTTGAGAAATTACAAACCAAAGGTTTATATCCCCCGAAGTTTCTCTTCCCCACTTTTAGTCCACCAGCAGGGAATAAACCCAGAAGGTAATTTGAGGAAACAACACATTATCACTATTATCATTACATCCTTCCGCATTCGCATCCAGGCTCCACCACCCAAGAAGCAACTTGCTCCCTCGCTGCGTTTCCATCCACCTGGCTCCCCTCAGCCAAGTTGCACAGAGGAACGCAGCATCCACTAAATGCCTTCCAGCGGGACCCACGGTCATTAGAAGGGGTTTTTAGTGAATGCAACGGAAACGAACTTCAAAAAGTGAAGTGGAATAAACAGGGGTTTGGGAACGAGGAAGGTAGAGAGGCAGGCAGGGAGGAGCGGAAAGGCCGAGCCTGGGACGTGTCCGGGGCGCACGGACCCGCGTGCCCTTCGTTTTCCTTTGCAGGGCCCCGCAGGCAAGGCAATGCAAAGGGCACCGGGGCCATACCCACCGCTGGGTGCAGCAGCCCCCCAGGCGCGGGGCCAGGACGAGGCGGCGAGAGGAGGCAGCAGGAGCAGGACGAGCAGCAGGCGGCGGGGAGGCGCGCGGGCCGGGGCGCGGGCGGGCGCCGGGCCGGCGGGGCCGCCGCGAGGGTCGCTGGAGGCTCGCGGGAAGCTGCAGCCCGCGAGGGGCGGCCGCCGGGAGCTGCTGCCGGGCGGCTCCATGGCTCATAGCTCCCGGGCGCCGCGCCGCTCGCTGTGGTCGGGGAGAGTGCCGGACTAGGCTGCGGGAGGTTGCGGGCGGAGCCGGTTACGCCGGCTCGGCGCGCATGGTGCCGCCGCGGGCAGGGGTCAGGGCTCGGGGACTAGGGACTAGGCGGCGCCCCCTCCCCTGCTGCTGTTTCAGGCCCTCCCCAGGCGGCCGCTGAAGAGTCTGGGGGGGGGGGGTCCCAGTGGCTCCGCCAACTTGGAACCTCCCCAGATGCTCCTCCCTCCCTGCGGCGGGCGCGGCCGCTCCGGCGACTGCGGGGGCTGCTGCTGGGGCTGAGGATGCGGAGCCGGCGCGCGGGAGCGAGCGAGCGGCGGGGACGCGCGGGCGGGCGAGCGCCCCCCTCGGGAGCGCGTGAGCGAGCGCGGCTTCGGGGCTGATGCTGATGCTGATGCTGATGCTGTTGCCCGGCGCGGGACGCACTGCGCATGCTTTGGGGGGGGGGGGGCAGCGGAGTGATGCAGCAACCCTGGCCGCTTCGGAGGCGACCGTGGCACCTCCAGGGGTGCGGGAAGGGGGAGATGTCAGGCGGGGATTAGCCAGAGGGAAGAAGGCGGCTTCCAGGCCGGAGACCTGGGCGATCCGCGCGGAAATCGACCTGCCTCCTCCGACACCCCGCACCTCGCGCCCCTTCCTATTCCAGCCCCTCCTTCGCCGGGAGGACGAAGGCCAAGCATCTCCTTCTCAATCCTTTCTTTCTTTCTTTCTTTCTTTCTTTCTTTCTTTCTTTCTTTCTTTCTTTCTTTCTTTCTTTCTTTCTTTCTTTCTTTCTTTCTTTCTTTCTTTCTTTCTTTCTTTCCTTCCTTCCTTCCTTCCTTCCTTCCTTCCTTCCTTCCTTCCTTCCTTCCTTCCTTCCTTCCTTCCTTCCTTCCTTCCTTCCTTCCTTCCTTCCTTCCTTCCTTCCTTCCTTCCTTCCTTCCTTCCTTTCTTTCTTTCTTTCTTTCTTTCTTTCTTTCTTTCCTGCCAATAACTATAAAGGAGTGCCGGGGGGAGGTGAAAGTAGCGCGGCTCCTCCTTCGGCCCGAGGGCCGCGGGTGGCTGCAGCGTCGCGGGCTGTGGGGCGCGCCGGACCCCTCCCAGGGTCCCCGGGGGGGGGGGGGGGCCTCCGCCGGGGCCTGTGCCTCCGGGCTCTACGGAAAACAGAAGCGGGAGAGGTTTGCTGAAAAGTTCAGAAAGTATGACTGGGCGTATTCGTAAAGGATTTAGAAATTCTGGCGGGGGAGAAAGAAGGGAGATTAGAAACTGAGCGTGTTCCCATCTTGGGAAATGCTTCGTTTTTCTAACGATGTGGGCATGCATGGGGAGGGCACATTTCCAATTTCGAGATCCAGTCCTGAGTTCTGCAGAGAAGAGGGGAGATTTTTCTCTCCCTGTTGTAGGAAAAAAAAAAAGGAAATCCAGAGTCCCTGGTTTAGGTGGATTAGCAGCCACTAAATCTGATGGTTTCAAGTTAGGGACTGTGGCATGTTTCTGCCCCCAAACTACCATAATGCAAACATTCGTTTATTCACCCTTCCAATGACGGTCTCAGCAATAGCAATGCTGTCTTACTCCATTATTGGTATTAAAATGGAGATAATAACATCTAGTTTGAGGGAGCAAGAATTCCACAATTAAAAGAAAGAATGTCGGTATAAGGCACTATAGCAATGACAGGACTCGGTGTCTTAGCCACTTTCTTTACCCCTACTTAACAAAGAGGGAGGGAGAGAGGGAGAGGGAGGGAAGGAGGCAGGGAGGGAGAGAGAGAAATACAGACAGGGACCAGAGATCACAGAGCTGTTAGGGAGCTAAACACTACCATTAGTTCTTCCTCTCTATACCAGAGCCAGGATATTAATTTATTACACAGTTATTAATGTAAACTTGTAATCGATGCTACCTCCCCCAAATGAAGGGAGCAGTGTGTTCCTTTTGACTCGGTATTGTTTCCCTAGAACCAAGCATGGTGTCTGTGGCACAAAGAAGGGTGTCAGAAAATATGTCATGAATGAATAAATGAACACTCCGCCCGCCTCCCTGTACTTCCTGCTAGTAGGTCAGTGTTCTTGGGGGCGCTAAGTGTGTCCTGGCTAGGTATTCCCAAATTACATTTGATATAATGATATGATATTGAAAAGGGGCTTGGGAGAAAGGAAGTATACAAGAAATGAGAGGGAAGAAGGAAATGAAAGGCAAGAGATGTCCAGATACAAAGTTATTTGAAAGGCATCTGTTGCAGTTGACAACCTCTCAAAGCCTATTCCAAAAATTAAAGCTCTGAGTCAGCCTGGACCAACTGACCACCCACCATTATAAGCTAGATTTCCATGTGGGCGTGTTTACAAAGAAGGCTGTTGTCTCCTGCACTGTAATCAAAAGGCTGCATTTATTTACAGAGTTTTAACGATTATAGGCATGCCTGAAGCCAAGATAATGTGTCAGTAAATGAGTTAGTGAGTCAGAAAAAGAAGTAATTGCTCAGAAAAATTTTCCGGGAGTTTGGTCCTTAAACCATGTATTTACTGGGAGGTTAAAAACAGAATTAAATATTCTTTAAGTGGTGTGTTTGTTAGATTTAGTGCTGTTCTCGTTAAATAGTTTGGAATGGATTTACCATTGGGTAAATGTGCATTGAGTAGGGGGATGCACACAGATAAGAAGGAGGGGATTCAGCAAGCTGGAAGGGAATGAAGAAAGGAATAAACCAGAAGTTTGAGTGCTGCAATAGCTCTGGTTAGATGTGTGTGCTGGATCCCCGGGGCACCAGGGACCACTGAAGGGGCCTGGTCACAGGGCTGGAGATGGAAAACTGCTGCAACCATAGGTGAAGGCAAGAGGCCAGAAGGTTCATGGGAAAGACATTCCGCCAAGAGATCTGGACACTAAGTGAATGCAATAAAGGGTGTGTGCCTTATGACCCAGCAATTCCACTTCTGGGTCTATATCTGAAGACACCCAAAACACTAATTCAAAAGAGTGTGTGCATCCTTATGTTCATTGCAGCGTTATTTACAATAGCCAAGCTATGGGAGCAACCCAAGTGCCCACCAACAGACAAGTGGTACATACATGCGATGGAATATTACTCAGCCATAAAAAAGAATGAAATCTTACCATTGTGACAGCATGAATGGAACTAGAGGGTATTATACTAAGTGAAATAAGTCAGTCACAGAAAGACAAGTACCATATGATTTCATTTATACGTGGAATCTAAACAATATAAATGAACAAACAAAACAAAACCAGAGTCATAGATACAGAGAACAGATCAATGGTTCCCAGAGAGGAGGGGGTTGGGGGACTGGGTGAAAAAGGTGAAGGGATTGAGAAGTGCAGATTGGTAGTTACAGAATAGTCACAGGGATGTGAAGTACAGCATAGGGAGAATAGTCAATAATATTGTAATAACTATGAATGGTGCCAGGTGGGTACTGGAAATATCAGGGGGGCACTTTGTAAAGTACAAGATTGTCTACCCACTATGCTATATACCTGAAACTAATACAAAATAATAAGGAATGTAAATTGTAATGGAAAAAAATTTTTTTAATTAAATAAAATAAAGGATGTATGCAAGCAGTGTCCTGAAAGTATCTATACCACTTACAAAAATGCTTCAGTTGGTCTGGTGAGGAAGCCACTAGAAATCCTCTCTTTGCTATAACCTTTTGCCGGGGACAGGACTGGACCTGCTTTGAAACCAGCAAGAAAACCAGGCCTGGACAAGAACAATTGAAGGGTAAGGACAGGAATATTAGATCTGGAAGAGACCTGCCTCAACAGAGCTGAGATTCTGGGCAAGAAAGTGAGAAAGGGTTACAGAAGAGGATCCCTAAAGTGTGAAAGCAAGTGAAAATTAGGGCAATGTAGCAAAGCAGATTCACAAGAGCAATTAGAATGGAATCATCTTTTGGCTAAAAGCCAAGGTCAGAGAAGGTGTGCGGAGCGTCAGTGGCTGGCCACTAGGCTGGGGAGCGGCCTGGGGGAGTGAGAGCAACAGCGAGCAGGGGCCCAGGGCGGCAGCTCTGATTCAAGAGCAGCTACAGCAGAGCTGGCTGCGGGCAGAGAAGGCTGTTACAGATTCAGTTACCCCAGGCTTCTCATTCTCTTTTTAGAAAGGCTGTGAAGACTGATTTTACAAGTGGAAATTAATACCTCCAAGGAAAGAAGGCAATGTACTACTTCTTGGTGAAAGTAAAAAATGAGTGAGCTCTATTATTGGTACTTTCCACATGGTTCAGGAATCAGCAGATATTTTCTATAAAGGGCCAGCTAGTAAATATTTTAGGTCTTGTGTGCCTTGTGGTTCCTAACACACATTCTTTGGTGCTTTTTTAAGCAACCCTTTAAAAAATGTAGAAACCAGGGTCTCATTTGTGAACCTACCATTTTATTTGTGAACCTACCATTCCATTTTAATTACAATTATATAGGGTGTCCCAAATAATGTATACACACACTTTGAATGATTATAAAGGCAGTATTTATTAAAACACACTTCATTTTCAAAATTGAACTATCAGCTGTTACAATGTGTATACATTTTTGGGACACCCTGTATAAATGTAACTATATATATATATATGCTTGTATATATATTTAAAATCTTTCATCAGCTGCATTATCTCCTATGCTTGTGAGCAGAAAAATAAGTGCAACAGTCTACATGCTCTAATTCCAAGAGCTAGCTCTTCATTGAAATTTAACTATTTGTTTAATGAATAAGTAGTTGCTTAATTCTTAGTAGATGTTCATCACTTGAAAGGATTACTAAGGGAAGAAGCATTTCTCCATTTAGGGATCATTCCCAGACTTTGACAATGGAGAGAAATGTCAGCAATCATTTGCCAAAAAAAATACAGATCCTGAAAGATTCCAGAGTTTTCTTTTGCCAACATGTATTTTCTGGTGAGCACGGAGATGCTGAATAGATGCAAAGTTGTGAGAGTTCAGAGGATGGAGTAACACATGCAGTGACAGTCCTTCCAGGAGCCTGTCACCATCGGTCATCTGCCTGTGTTCCTCAAACTCAATCCTGAAGAGCAGCTGCGAGGAAGCAGCACACTCTCTAGACACCGAGACGTCTCAGACAAACTTCAAGTTCATGAAAAATAAGTCCACAAGTCTATATTAAATACGCCTGTGCTCATCCTAAAGGATAGACCACAGTGGGCCAATTTCAGAAGCCGAGATGTGACTTATTCCAACACTACTGGGAAAATAATAAAGTATTTATTATCCAAACTGCAAGGGTCACAGGCATTTCTAGTGGAATAGTTGAAGAGACAAAAACGTATCAAAGTGTCAAAGCTTGAAAATATCTGAAGATAACCACTGGAGAAACCGAAAATTAAGTTCTTTCTTAAAATATTTTTTATTTTTCAATTACAGTTGACATTCAATATTATATCACTTTCATGTGTGCAGCTTAGTGATGAGACATTCATATAACTTACACAGTCATCTCCTATATAAGTCTAGTGCCCACATGTCACCATCCATAGTCATTACAATATTATTGACTATAGTCCCTGTGCTGTGCTTTACATCCCCGTGGCTATTTCGTAATTGCCAATTTGCACTTCTCAATCCCTTCCCCTTTTTCACCCAGCCCCCAACCCCCTCCCCTCTGACAACCATCAGATTGTTCTCTGTGTCCATGAACTCTTTCTGTTTTGATTGTTTATTTTTTAGATTTCACATATAAGTGAGATCATATGACCCACCAATCTCACTTTTGAATATTTATCCAAAGAAATCCAAAACACTACTTTAAAAAGATATATGCACCCCTATGTTTATTGCATCATTATTTACAATAGCCAGATATGGAACAACCTAAGTGCTCATCGGTAGATGCTGACTAAAGAATAAGAGGTGCATATATACAATGGAATATTACTCGGCCGTAAGAAAGAATGAAATCTTACCATTTGTGATCCTATGGATGGACCTAGAGGGCATTATACTAAATGAAATAAGTCAGAAAGAGAAAGATAAATTAAGTTCTTAAAAGATATTATGTTATATGAAAGGTAATTAGGAATTCCTGATGGGATAAGATAAATTTGAGAAACAGTTGATTTTTCCCCCCCACTATGTAAACATTAGGATAGTTTATCCCACAGTTTGATGCGTTTACAAGCTGTGGCACAAAGGGATAAACAGGTACGTCAGGATGATTTGTGGTGATGATACGTGGTACAAAAAACTTAAATTGTGTTTATTAAGAATAATCAGAGTCAACATGTAATTAATTATTAAGTCCTCACTGGGTCACAGAGCAGCACTGGGAGTTCCTGCAGAAGTAAATTGCCGCTTACAGCAAGTGGATTTTATCTGAAAAGGTTAGAACTCCAGCAACAGAATTAATATACTAATGCTAATCCTTACCATTTGCATGCTAACAATAGCTAAGCCCTTTAGTAATGCTTACTTTAATAATTACTGTGCACTTACACATTGTAAAGTACTTTTCTCCATTTTATTTGTTTGATCCTCAATTCAGTGACACAGAGAGGGCAGTTATTACTTTTCTTTTTAGGAGCTCCCTGTGGGATGCAAGGACACTAAAGCTCACTGGTTTTTGCACGTTCCTGGCTGCATGTTCAAGTCACCCGGAGAGCAATGACAACCCACTGATGTCTGAGTATTTAGAATCTTCAAGAATGGGATCCAACATCAGTGTTTTTAAAATCCTCCAGATTAATTGAAATGTGCAGCCAGGGTTAAGATACGTTGGGTAAAGAGATTTCCCAAGATCACACAGCTGCTCAACATCAGAACTTGAACTGGGACCCTAAATTCCAGTCCTGTGCTATTCCCAAGGTTTTCTTCTCTATTTCTGTTCTGATAACAAGTCAACCTTGAACTAGGAAAGAGTTGAAAATTAGTTTAGTATAATTGCTTCAGGATCTAAGAAAATATAGAATTAGAAAACATTTGAGCCAGAAGTTCTTTGAGATCATATAAGTTCAAACGCATTGTTGTACAATTGTGGAAACAACAGTGCAGAATTTATGCTTGCTGCCCGAGGTCACACTCATCTGTGACAGAACTGGGACTGAATTCGGGGTTCACTTTTCCAGCTTTCCTGTACTTTCCACTGTGCTTTGTACATGGTTTGTTTTTTAAATAAATAAAAAAATGACTTGCAAAAATTCTAGTCAGTCTACAATTCCATTTCTGGTCTCACATATGACATTGATTTGTAAAGATAAAGAAGGTTATAGCTATGAGGTCTGCCTCCCAACATCCTCGGTTCCTCTAAGCCCAGTTCCATAGTTTAGCAGCATAAAACAGTCTCCCACTGCAGCATAAGCCTAATATGAAAGAAAAGCACTGTCAGAGACATCCCACACATCTTTGGAGGTGACCCATCCACATGGAATACCTATTGTTCCCCTACTTATCTTGTCTTTTGTGTCTCAAATATTTCCAAGGGACAGTTTTTTCATGCAATGAGTTTTTTGTAATACCCTCAGTATATCTTAAGAACTCAACAACTACAGCTGCTTAATACTTGTTTTAGGTAGTGCAAATTTGGTGAGAAGCAAAAAAGAACACAGGAAATAATAAAAAATGAAATAATAGCAACAATGACAAGAAAGAGGAAGAAGAGAAATTATTTATGCGGCACCCACTATGCACCAGATACTGTGTTAAGCACTTTTTCTGCATGATCTCATTTAATCCTCATGCAGCTCTATGAAAGTAATAATTCTACTATTACCCCCATTTTGAGGGAACTGAGGCTTGGAGAAGTTAAATAACTTGTCTAAGGTCATATGATTACTATGAAGCAGGGCTGAGCCAGGAACCATGTTTGCCTGACTCCAAAGCATAAACTCCCAACCACACCATACTGACTCACAAACACCATTAATCTATCAAGTGTAAAAATAAAATTCACCCAAAATTACTGAAATTTAATCCCCTGCTCATTCCACATTTAATTAGCAACTAATTGTGTTTATAACTGGAGATGAAAAACAAATCACCGGGCACAGTGTCTTCAAAGGGCCTATAATATTTAGATATCATGGCACTTGACTATAAATACAACTTTAAATTTTATTTTTGTCTGACACGTTGATCCACAAGTAGGATTGTTCTGAATTATGTTTCCAACTTCCCATTAGAGATTTTATGCAATTATTTTATAATTCAAAAAAAACCCACCTAATTATGATCCAAACATTTGTTTCTTTCATTGAAGTACTGCTCCACAAGAGAAGGCCATGGTCCTCACTTACTAGATAATTTACTTTTTTCTAAGTTTTAAATTAGCCAACATAGCTACCCATTAAATTTAGTTTAATTATCATATTAAAATTAGCAACATTTACTAACCTACCCCATCAGATAATATTGGCCTTTGCCAACATATTAACATGTTCAGATTTCTGAAGACATATTTTGAAAGCTTAAACCCTGATCAGCTGTCATTAATTATTTTTATTCTGTTATTCTAAGGCAAAAAGAACAGCTAACATTTCTATAGCTCCTTAGATCATATAACATGCTTTTCTACACCTTTTATCATCTACTATACATGGTAAGCAGGTAAGTTAAAGCTGAACTAGCCATATTATTTCTGTTAGATTATCATGGGACCAGACTGTTAGATTATTCATGTCATGGATATAGACATGGCTTAGAGATAGAAAACAAATAACAGAGACAGACGAGCACTTCTCCAGAAGGAAAAGATAAACTCTAGGGCTCTCCAGAGTCCGGTTCTAAGAAGTTTTATTTGCTATTCTCATAAATTATCTGAAGGATAAATTGCATGTTGAAATGCCCTGTCTTTCAGAAAACATTAAGTTCTTCCGTGTAATAAAATGTTTGGGCAAACCAAGATAAACTATAAACAAATTTTCTGGGGCTGTGTGACATGGCCTAAAAACTGATACAAGAATTTCAATATCAAAAGTAAGTTTTGGCAAAAGTAATCTAAACTATTTATATATCAACATAGCCATACATCCTACCACCTTCAAACATCACTGTACACATAGATTTTTATCCAAATTACAGCTGGCAATAACACACACACACACACACACACACACACACACAATCCTTCAACACCAATATGGGAAACAGGCTATGGAGTTGACCGTTCCTTGAATGAAACAACTTCATCTAAAAATGTCAACAAAACAATATGGATGACCAAATAGAAAATATGATTAAAATTACACCAAACTATGAGCTACAAGCACAATAAATGAATTAGGCATGGTCCAGGAAAAAGCATTTTAAATGACCAAGCTGCTGCCAGATGAGAACAACCTAAGAAGATAAAGAACCATACCATCTGGTAAGATAAAGCATGACAAAGGATATTTTCTAAGACTTTAAAATCATAAACAGTGTAGATAAGGTGAACATACCATTGAAATCTTAAAATACTTTAATGAAGAGATAGCATCAAGTTCGAGAGATAAATTTTGGGCAGATAATACCACATATTGTGTTAAATTCATTTGTAGTAGACACCTCTTGGGGAACCTTCAGAGACCTCCCCACTTTTGAAAACTTTCTGAGAAGCAGGTCCTCATGACTATGCCTGTACTTCACGGTCCTACTCGCCCAGCTCCTCCCCACACCCAGCCAATGGCTTGTTCATTTCAGCCGGAACCTGACTCCAAATGGACCACTCACAGCGTCTCATCTTCCAGGTACACTTGACTGGCTCAGCGCAGTCAATCAAGTCTTCACTTGAGACTTTTTTGAAAGTAAGACAATGTTTTTAGAGAAGTTTAAGGCTCACATCCAAAAATGACCAAAGGTGTGTTTTTTAAAATTATGTGTTTTTTAAAATCTCATCCACCGGGGATGAGATTTGGGGCAATTTTTGTTTGCTTCTCTTTGCCTGTCTGTATTTTCTAAATTTTTTACAGTAATGCTGATATATTTTTATAATAACATATTGTAGTAAAATTATATTTTTGGGATCTATGGTGAGATGTAAAGTGCTTATAATAGTAAATAAAAAATCAAGATGTATAGTATAATTACAACTATTTAACTTTTGTAAAAAGCACATTTTTTAAAAAAGTATATTTTTAGAAAAGAAAACTCCCAAATGATAAATGTGGTTGTCTCTGGGTAATTAGATTGGGGAATTATCATCCTCCTTTCTACTCTTCTGCATTTTTCAATTCCACACAATAAAAATTTATTAATTTTTTATTGATAACAGCAATAAAACTCTTTAATTTTTTTATTCAAAATTTAACCATTGGGCAATACTTGATAAAATTTGTTCAAAGTAGAAGGTTAAGTAAGGCTAAGTCGGAGGAAGGTCTGACTAGCATGCAAGAGAATAACCTTATGCAAAAACATCAATGAGACTAAACAGATTCATTGTAAGCTTGAAAAAGCTTCATTCAGCTCCACTTTCAGAATCTAGGCTGCAGTCACTGTTAGACTTGAGAGCAGCAGTTAAACTTTGACATTTTCTGTACTATTACAGATAGTGACTTCTCTCTCCTTCCCAAACAACTTCAATTATGTCAATTTTTTAATTTAAAACATTTCTAAAAACAAGATTCTGTTGAACAGACATAAAGACAGTAAAAATACAATGTCTCTTTGTTGTCCTTTTCATTTGCAACATGTTTCACTAAGGTCCAGAGATGCCTGAATGACAATGGTGCCCAGATAGAGGGAGGTAACTGATCCAGATCAGAGAAGGTCAGAGGGCTGGTGGAGGGGGTGGGGGAGATTTTTGTCAAGAAGATGAATTGATAAAAAGACTTAATATATCTGAATATATTAAAAAGAGACTTAGACAGCTGGAAGAGTTTAGCCTTGAATTAGCAACATATACATAGAAAAAATAGCAAACATGAAAAGCAAGATTATTATTAAGTCCAAGAAAAGCAAAAGGCAGGAAAGGAAAAGTCATCATATAATATCAGCTACCAATAGTATTTTTAATATATTTTTATTGATTTTATGGAGAAAGGGAAAGAGAGAGATAGAAACATCGATGCGAGAGAGTCATGAATCAGCTGCCTCCTGCACACCCGCCCACCAGGGATGGAGCCACAACCCGGGCATGTGCCCTGCCCAGAATTCCAACCCATCGGCAACTTCTTGGTGCACAGGACGACACTCAACAACTGAGCCACACTGTCCATGCCTAATAGCATTTTACAGCAATAATAATATAAACTACAAATATTAATGTAACCAAAATTATAATATGACTATATTGAGAGGCTGGATATATACATGAGTGTGTTCTCATGTGCCATAGCAACTTTTATAGCAGGGAATCAATAGATTATGTGTAATAGTAGGCATGTTATTTGGATATATGAAGGTAAATACAAAAAAAATCAGCTAGCAGTAGTCCTAGAGATAGTGTGGCTCGTTGCTAGAATATGGGCATTTCTAGATGGAAAGACACAGTAGGAAGGGCTGATATAACCCTCTTTCCCTCACGAACCCTGTAACAAGTTCCCTCGTGGGGTTTCTTCGTGAGTAGATGCTTAATTACACCCTGCTCCCTACTCTACTTCAGTGTTTGGTTTTTAATGCAAAAAAGTAGGAACATCTGCTTTACAGTCATTTCTGTTTATTTGGAAGATTTAAAAAGTATTTAAATAAATGAGCGTCTTCACCCTTCTGCAGAAACCGTCTTTTCCCAAGCAGAGGGTAGCTGAGTGTCAATGGTTCCTTGCTTTCTCCTCTCCTCCTCTCCCCTCCCCGGTGGGCTGAACACATTTGAAAGCTTGATGCATTTAGCTCACATATACACAAGAGCCATTAACCATAATGCGGCTAATGAGTCTAAATTTAGACCTACTACCTTTGAAAGTCTGATTTTGTCTCTTCTATTGATAATACCTTTTAATTCTCTGTAAAGGGCGAGGTCCAGTTTTTCTTTGTGTGAAGCAAGGAGTTTTACCTTTTTTGTTTTGTAGTGCTTTAAATGTTTTCATTGCATGAAACTTGAGTTTTGACGTTAGGTGTTCTTTTACTTTTTTTCCAACCTGATATTATTTCCATCAAAGATCCTATTTTGCCTTTCTGTCCAGCAGTATTTCCAGTGTTGTTTAAGTATTTCTGCGCATTCCAGCTGTTTATAGAGTTTTCATGTTTCTCTGAATTTTTTGTTGTGTGTTTTTTTTGAGATGTACACACACAGCTACACTTCATGGAGTTGCATCCAGCCAAGTAACCATGTTCTGGTTAGGAGGCAGGGAAAATGACCTCTCCCAAGAATTTCTACTCTGACCAAGGGAAATGTGTCCTGAAGAGCTGTATGCAGGCGGAGGCAACTTGTTTGCCTGGTCTGCTGCTAGAACATTAATTTAATCAGAAGACAGGCTGTGGGTGGGCATGCGCAAACAAAGAAGCACCAGGCAGAGCCCAGTTAGCCGGGGACAGTAAAAGTTACACTCCCTTTTAAAACACTTTTCTGAATACTGATACTGATTCTTGTCTTTGGTAGGAAGGAGAAGCTTATAACTTACTGTTTGTGTTTACACATCGGGTAGATCTCCTCCTTATCTAACACCCTAGAAATTGACATGCTCTCCAGCACAAAGTACATGCTCAATGGAAAAGTCATGATTTTTTTCCTTTTAATTTTTTTAGAATAAAAAAGAAAAATGAATCAATGATTACATTCTAGATTAACTTTACACTGCATTAAAACTGTGCATTGTATTAATTTTTAACCAAGTCAGAACACTTAAATACAGAGCACATTACATTTTACTTTGTACTGACAGGAACATGAAAAATTTTTCACCCTTTTCTAGCCATTTCTTGACAACCTACGTGGACCTGACTAGATGTGTTCATCTTGGCTGAATCTGGTCGAAGACAGGTCTAAGTCCAGACTTAATAGCTCCTGAGGAGCATATCGCTTTATATATGAGCCATATTTAGCTCTAGGAGTTGTTTCTCTCCAAGAATATATTACATTTTGGAGTTCAGTTCTGAGCTACTTAAAGCTATATTTAGTAGTTTGGTAAGTAGATAATCCTGTATTTTGGCTATGTGGAAGCAACTTAGATTTTTGGATTGAGTATAAAATGTCTTCCTTTCCTATATTAATAGAGGTATTAGATTTATTGGCCCTTGGATTTATAGTGTTATGACTATTGAATGTGTGTGTGTGTATCTATATCATTTGGGGCATCAATTTTATAATCTAACATCTACTGCATTTTTGGTTTGGGAGTGGGTTTTTTGTTTGGTGGTGTGTTTTTTTGGTAATGAAGGAGCTAGGTTAAGAAGATATTTCTGTGTTCAGCAAAATCATAGGCTAATGTTTTCTGAAAGACTGCCTTTTGACTAAGTTTGTGTCCATCTCTCCCGCCCAGGCCTTTATTCAGAATCTGGAAAGAAATGAGGAAGAAAGTGAAGTTACATAATTTTTAGGAATCCCATCAAGATCACCTCCTAAACACCACTTCAAAGAAGGACAAACATTGCTTAATTGTTTTTCAGCCACTCTCCCGCCAGTTTTTACGCGGGTATCAGGCTGTGATTACTCAGTGTTAGCATGAGGCACTGCATCTCACTAGAGCAGAGTGAACAGCAGAACAGTGAATCCGAGGCACCCCAGCAGCCAAGCGTTTCCTGGCCGTTCCCACTGGCCTCATTCTCACCCGGCCCAGCCTCCTGCATGACGCACGCGTCTCCTGACAGTTCCTAAAGTGCAGATCCCTGACCCAGACCATCAACCCTTTCACACTGGGGTTTCTCAGAAAGCGCAGAGCGAGAAACTTACTTCTATCATCCTTTCTTGGAGTATGTGCCAATGTTAACATTTTAAAGTGGGGCAGAACTCAATCTAATAAAAAGGAGCATAGTTATAAATTACTACTAATACGTTAGTATTACCCCCCTCTCCTCCCCAATTCTGACCATGTCTTCACCCCACATTTGATAGAAGGATGGTTTAAGTTATTATGAGTTCATGGCTGTTCGGGGTGGGTTTTTTAGTGATATTTCCATATTCTCGTCAACATGGGTGAGAGGTGTCATTATTTAGGTTGAGGGAAGTGTGAGTGGATGCCAGATTTGGCTTTACTAGGGAAACAGCTGCATTTGTCTTTTCTCCTGCAGTGCATGTGAAGAAACAATCTCAGGTACCACGTGTGCTAACCTCTCATTGGACATCATAAAGAATCCAACTAAAACAAAGTTTAAAACCATTTCAGATGTGCAAGCCTAGCAAAGCCAATATTTTATTTTAGAGATTTGTGTAAGTCTCTGTACTGCAGTTCTGTGACTTTTCACTTAAAAAGCATGAAAATAAACTGCTATGATGTCATTTTCTGCTTAACTATATGTTTATTTGAAAATTAGGCAGATCAATAGAAAAGAGGTAAGGACAGATGTACAGTGCATTTTTATTTAAAAATTTTAATAATAAAGTAGAGAAAATGTGGTTCTATTTGTTGACAGAGGATTGCATGCCAGATCAACAAATGCTCTAATGAACAAATATCAACATTTGCGGCATTTATTCTGACATTTCCGGAAGAACTTGGATGCTTCGAAAAGGTCATGTAAGTCTAGTTACTAATACATATGCTGTTGTGTGTGAGGTTTTGTTTTTTAACATGAAGTAGGTTACCTTTGGTGTAATTGAACAGTTAAGAAAATGAACTGTCACAAACACTAAAGCTGGGCATTCAACATATTTTATTTAATTCAAGTGTTCACAGAACGTGAGGCAAACAAATGCTCCTCAACTTCCATCCAGGATAGCTACAATATTACTTTAACACATGTGAAAAGCAGAGCCCTGGAACTATTTGGCGAGATGTAATTCCGGGCTGTCTAAGTTGAGTAATTTCCTCAGGCATTCCAACTTTGATCAACCACAGCAAGAACTTTTAGCATGTCTGTAACGCAGCCAGAGCATCTGTCCATATGTCCTGGGGTAGAGAGAAGGTCAAAAATGAAAGAATGCTTTCTGTCACTGAGGAGCAGTTACAGAAAGAACTGGAAAGTTTTTTGTTTTCCTAGGAACTCTTTTTAGATAAATGAGCCTCTGATGTCCAACTACGCCCTGTGGTTCTGTATTAATAAATGAAAGATACTTCATTTGGCTTAGTAAAAATATTTTCTAGCTAATTCTGCTGAAACTTATTGGGTAAATTCCATTAATTCTTTAAAATATTTCATTCTTTAATAATGTGATAATAATTTGGTAAAAACCTAAGCATAAACAATAGTATATATCTTAGCAAAAAAGTAAGGAAGAAAGAAAGAGAAAACAATCAGCTGAAATAGTTAACATATTTGCTTCTGAGAAAGGAGAAATGGAGAAGATTTTTAAAAAGTCAAGGAAGAGGCCACTGCTTTTACATAAGAAACCTTGTGGAATTATTTGACTCCTTAAACAAATGTGTTTAAAACTTCAGAGCAAATTTATAACTTACATTAAGGACAATACCCATACTCTTACAAATCATCTCCCTCAATCCTCAACATAGCAATGAGCTGGACGGTGGATATGATTCAACATGGCATTTCTTATTTATGGTTATGTATAGTCATCTGAGAGAATAAGCACATGACTGTCATGTTTTTGTTTTTTGTTTTGTTTTGTTTTGTTTTTAATAATATGCATTATTACTCTGTGAAGCAGGTACTATTGTGTTTTTTTGTGTTTTTTTTTAAATATATCTTTATTGATTTCAGAGAGGAAAGGAGAACAAGAGAGAGAGAGATAGAAACATCAATGATGAGAGAGTCATCGATCGAGCCCGCAACCCGGGCATGTGCCCCGACCGGGAATCGAACCCCGGTTGCCTGGATCCCAGGCCGATGCTCAACCGCTGAGCCACGTCTGGCTGGGCTGACTGGCATATTTTCAATTATAAAATTAGCAAGTTCATGACAACTAAATACAAAACATGATCCCGAATTGATCCTGAACTAAAAGTATCTATCTATCAGGTATCTACCTATCTTTCATCTGTCACATTTTTGGAACAATTGCCAAAATGAGAATAAGGTCTATAGTTTAGATAATAATATTCTATCAATGTTGTTTCCTGATTTTGATAGCTATACCATGGTTATGTAAGAGAATATTCATATCCTTTAGAAATATAAACTGGACAATTTAGGGGTAAAAACACCATCAGGTCTACAGTTTATTTTCAAATAGTTCAGAAAAAATATTCACATCTATATCTATCCTATTATATAGAATGAATGGTAAAGCAAATGGAGCAAAATGTTAACGGTTAGTGAAACTAGTTAAAGGGTATATGGGAATTCTTTGTACTAATCTTGCAACATTTCTGTAAGCTTAAAATTGTTTGAAAACTAAAATACTAAGCAAGCCAATAGGTGACCATAAGAAGTGGCCAGGAAGACGGCCCAGGACATTTACATTCAGTTCATTTCTTTAGTTATCATATGCTTCTCCCATTCTGAAGGACATTTTTCTGTAAAATATAGTGGTTTGAATATTTAAGAAACTCATTTAATTCAATGATATTATTATCATTGGGGTTCAAATGTTCACATTGATTGGTACATCCATTCAACTCTCTTCTAGCCATAGTCCCAAGGGGAAGGTTTCCCAACCCCTCCCCATAGTCCCAAGGGGAGCGTTTCCCACTCTCTTCTCTATGAGCGGATGTTCTTCTCCAGTGCAGGTCAGTTAACATGTTCTTCTTTTATTCCAACCTAGAACTGATGGAGTCATTTTAGTCTTTCAAAATACAGATTAGAGAAGCCAACTATTTTATTTTTATACTGTGTTAAAACTGTGTATGGCCAACAGTAGGTTGATGAAAGCTTATTTTTCTCACTTAACACAGTGTCAAGTTGTGGGCTACCGCCAGCATTTGCTCAGCTCACTGATGTCAGGGCCAGTGTTTCTATTGTTTTCTTGGTATTTGCCTCATGGTTGCAAGATGGCTGTCACATTTTCAAACATCAAGTTCAAGGCAGGAGGGAAGATGTAGGAGCAGCACTAACCACTCTCTTCTTCTTAGTAGGCTTCTGTTTACATCCTATTGACTAGAACTGTGTCACATAGTCACCCCTAAGGAACAGTAGGGGAGGCTGGGAAAGCAGAGACAGGATGGTCACAACTGGCCTCTTAGACAATGGGTCTTATTTGGGAATCCTTCTTGCTTAAGACTGAGCACATTGCCTCCCTAAACAAAATCAGGGTTCTGTTAGAAAAGGAGGAGGGAGGAGGAAGATTGGAAAGGTGACAGAATCATCTGCCACAGATTCCCAGGTCACCAGACTATTGGTTACAGTCCAGAGAACACCTATTCATTTAATTTGATATAAAGCTCTACCTGCTAACCAAATTCCCTTTTCTTAGTCAGCTCCAAGTGAATATGTGGTCCAGCACATTGTGCCTGTTCTACTGGCACTTGAAGTTATTTTCTGGGTCACTCAACCACTTTAGCTCTTGGAAGTTGGTCTGCCTCCTTAATTGAATTCTGAGGATGAAGTGTCCTCAAAGTAGATGTGTGTCAGTTAAAGTCAGAGTCTTATAGGCAATTTTCAAAACTTAAAATTTTATGAAGGGGACACATTGGTAAAGAGAAGTGAGCTTGTCAGAATAATTCTATAACTGTAATTTATTGTCATATGAATACTTGGAGCCTGTTCAGCTTATTCATCATAGTGCCTGTTGCAGAAAGTCAGGAGAGGCTTTGGAAGCCAATTTGTACCAAGTGTAATGCATTATATTGGCTGGAAACAGCCTTACTATTCTAGCAAACTATGCAATAATAAAAGCTACAGCGGCCCATGTATCATCTACCATGATGCAGTTATATATAATTGCACAATTATTCTTGTGACTAATATTTTCATGTCTTTAGTCTATAGGAAGAAACTGAAGCCACAGAAAACAAGTTGTATAAGAACACATAGAGCAGTAACCCAGGGAGAATGGTGAGAAACAGGGATCGATCTAAAGAGCACCTTCACGTTCAAGACTGTCAGACAAAGAAGGAAAACATAATGTTATTTAGCTCCGGTTCACTAGAGTGTTCTTTTACTGTATCCAATATAGCGTTTACACTGTTTTTTTATTTCATTTACTTTATTTTAAATCTCACAACCTCCTTTTTCTTTTTTTGTAGTCTATCACATCTGCCTACTTCTATTTTGTAATTTCTTGTTCTCAATCTCTTTGAAGATCTGGAGCATCATTTTATTAAAATCATTTGATATGTTTCTATTATTTTGCATTCCGTTCACAGTGCATCGATCTGATCGATAATTTTGTTACAAATATTCTTAGCGGTAGTTTTCCTAATGGTGAATTTGTATTTGGGTTGTCAGGCTGACCTTGGGCGGTATTGATCTTTGCTGTTTTGTCTTGTTTTCTCTCTGTGTGATCATTCCTCTCTATGTCTAAGTTTTGCAGTTGCCTTCACTCAGCCCCCAGGGAGACCATCACCCAAGTTTATAACCTAGTCTTACACTGTCTCCAGTAGGGACAACTCCAAGCACAGAGAGATGGGGCTATTTTAGATCCAGTTACTGTGCCAAACAGGTCTTGTTGCTGGGCTTGCTCTACTTCCTCCTGTCCCCTGCAGGGACTCGGCTTTATAAAGTCACAGCTTCAAGCAAATATCGGAACTGTTTCAATCTCCTTTCATGGTCAGGGCGGGCCCACCTGGCCTTTGTTTTTACACTGTGATGCTGGCCCGGGTGCCCCTCCACATGTGGGCCACTTTGGTTTTCATTCCCCTGCAGGAGTCACACTCTTAACTCTGCCTATTTCTGGAGCTACAGCCCAGCAGGCCTATGCTGCAGTCCCAGCTTACTGCTGAATATTTCTATTTCTGGTCCATAGAAATGTTTAGCTATTGTTTGTTTTGGGGTTCCCCCCCCCATAGCTGTCTTTTAAGTTTGGAGCAGAGGGGAAATTTTTAAGGATACACTCACAGTACCACTTGATGGGGAAGTCTGGAAATAAAAATAAGGTAGGGCGTAATTATAGATAAATGTGGGGTCAGAAGTTGAAGAACATTCGAGTTTTGCTTAAGCATGGCCCTGCTTCGAAAGATACAGAACTAATTTAACCAAAGGCAGCAGGAGTGTCAGCTGAGGAATGAAGAATGCTCGAGTGCATATTTACTATACGACTAATACAGACACATTTGAAAGAGGAAGGAGGAAAAGAGAAAAAAACCTTGCCAGGACAACCCATATGGCTCTACAAAGTCCATCCATCCATCCCACCAACCCCCATGGCCTGACATTCAGAAGAAATGCAATCACTATGTCTTCCCCCATGCGTATTTCAGCTTTCTTTCAGGCCAACAGAAATACTCTTTTTCTGCAGCAGCTCAGCCTAATTCCTCACTGTTGTGTTCCATTTCATGTCCCCCCAAGGAATCCCCTTTTTTTTTTTTAAGTAGAGTCAATCTTCTTTCCAAACTTCCACCTGTTCCTAAGTTAATTCCATTCCTCCTCTACAATACGTAGGCTTACACTGCTTGTTTGATTGATGTCACCCTTACCAATGTGCTCACTTCCCACTTGATCTCAAAACAAAAAGCTTTTGAGAGTTAGTCCTGTTCCTCTCTAAGCTCCAGACTTGCTGCTTCCAAAGGCCAAGCAATACTTTTCTGATCCCACAGAAGATGTGAAACACTCTTCTTCATTGTCTTACAGTTTTTCCTCTGCCCCTCAGCAAACATGTGTGATGAAAAAAAACAACTTTTATTTTCTGAGTTGTTGCTATCATATTTGACAATATGATAACCCTGCTCATTGCAGAGTCTAGACATTTAGAGAAAGACTTGAGTTAAGAATTCTTGCCATAAGTTCTTGTTTTGTTTTTCCTCAGGCACTTTTAAAACAACCACTTAGAGTTCAGACCCTGAAAAGTTAGTCACCACTACCCCAATCACCTTGTAAGTACTAACTGCTTGCCACCTGCTCTCTATGTCCTAGGATGGAGGACTGCCCTTCCCCAGCTCATTGCACAGGGGTTGGGGGCACACTGCTTCTAGAATCTGTAAGAAATAAATCTTGTGACTGCTTCCTTTATGTGGGCATATTGAAACTGTGCCTTCAATCAAAATGACCCCATGGTTTCACTTCCCCAAAGTGGGAGCTCAGATGAGCTGAGGGAGCTACTGGCCAGCCCCATGTAGGTGGCTTGTGCCCCCTCATTCAGCATTTATAACCTGCCCATTCTTAATTCAATAACCAGCTCCAGCTTCCCAGCACAACATGATAACTAGAATCACAGTGTTCCAGCACCATAGGCCTTTATATTTTCCAAGAGAATGACACATCCCTGTGTAGAAAGGGCCCATTAGGAAAAAAATAGTTATACATATAGATATTTGTACATGTGTATTCTTATATACATAGATATCCTCAACAACTTGTGGTAAAGAGGGTTTCTTAAATAAAATGCTAAGAGCAAAGTGATAAACAAAAAGCATGAAGAAAGGTTGATCAACTTGGTTACATCCAAATTTAGGCCTGTGTTACCCAAGACTCCCTGGACAAAGCTAGAAGACAAGCAGAACTGATTGAGAGAAATTATTTGCCACATATTTGACAAAAGATTATTTCACAGACTTATAAGAAAAAGACTAACAATATAACAGAAATGGGAACAGAGGCTATGGACAGATGATTTCCAGAACAGAAAATGCAAATGGCTCATATGAAAAGATGCTCAGTCTCACTAGAAACCATGGAAATACAAGTTAAAACAGTAATAACATAATATTTCTCTCCATTAGATGGGCAAAACTGTTTAATTTTACTAATGAGCTTTTGCAAGGTTTTGAGAAAGTGGGTACTCAGATATTGCTAGTGGGAATGTAAGTTGGTTCAACCAATTTGTGCATTCCCTGCCCCGCAGCGGCTCCACAGATTTCTATCTGAAACCCTGGTACATGTGCACAATATGGCACAGACGCCTTTGTGAAGGTTCCATGCATGTTTATAATAGACAAAAAGTAGTAACACCATAACTTCCCGTCAGCAAGGAAATAGCTAAAGAAATTATAGGCACACACTGTGTATTTTATAGCAGTTCAAAGGAATATGCCAGACCCATTTGTGTCAACATGGGTAAATCTCAAAACATCCTTGCTAATTGAAATAGGCAAGCTGGAGAGTGATATGCATAATGGTGCAGCATTTTGTCAAACACACACACACTCACACTCAAGTGATACTAAACCGACAGCCTGAGAACTCGTAATAGTGGTTAGCTCCGAGAACTGGGGAGAAGAATATGGCACAGTGAGAAGTGAGATCATAGTAGCTAACATTTATTAAGTGATACATGGTGTTTAAGTGTTTTGCATATATTATTACATTTAATCCTTAAAGCCACCCTATGAGGTAGGTATTAATAACAGGTCCATTTTCCAAACAAGGAAATTCAGGCACAGACAGGTGAAGTAACTTGCCTAAAGTTGCACAGTCAGTTAGGTGATAAACTCTGGCAATGTCTGGAATGCCACACTGGGGTGGGGGGTGCCCCAGAGGACCTCACAGCGGCTTTAGCTATAGGGGTCTGGTGTTTTGGAAAGAGAATGTATTCAAGAATCACTTATATAGTTTAAAATAATTTTAAATAGAAAAGCAATTACTGATATATCATACAAGGAACTATCTCCAAAAGGAAAAGAAGAATAAATGGAAGGAAGGAAGGAAGGAAGGAAGGAAGGAAGGAAGGAAGGAAGGAAGGAAGGAAGGAAGGAGGGAGGGAGGGAGGGAGGGAGGGAGGGAGGGAGGGAGGGAGGGAGGGAGGGAGGGAGGGAAAAATGAAAGGAGGGAAGAAGGCAGGAAGGAGGGAAGGAGGGGGGAGAGAGGGGAAGAAAGGAGGTCTTCCCCCACGTGTTTTCTAGCTCAAAGGAAAGAAGGAAGGGAGAGGGAGGTAACAAGGAGAAGGGCTTTCACCCCTCTTCATCTGGTTACTGATGAATTTCATAGCTCTGGTTTATTGGACACTACTATTGCTCCAAAATCCATACCATTATCAGGATTTATGTCAGCCAGCTTGAGACACAGGAGATAAAAAGAAAATCAAACCCCTGGATTGTGAATTCACTCTCCTGTCCACAAATGCCAGCACCACTGGTCCAAAATTCTCCTCAGAGATGCTCTGTTTTGAGACTAGCCTTTCTTTGCCCTTGGAACTAATTCCTAACCCATTACAATCAGTTCTGTCTCATTACCCAAAGGATGTTGCCTGGCCTGCAGTTATCCTCATTGTTTGGCTCTGATGGAGGGAAAAGACAATTCCAATCAAACTACAATTAAAGCAAGAAGGAATGAAAAGCTTTTCTTAGTTTCTAGAAACTATTCATTGCCCCCCAAGACCTTCAAGGGGGCAGCAGCCACCTCCATCTAAGCAGAGCCCTCTTTTATCAACCTAACTGTATGGAAAACCAGTTTTCTTCAAGAGAAAAATCCTACAAAATGCTGAGCAAAAAAGAAATTTTGCCACCAGGTTTAACCTTTCCTTCAACACACAGAAAGTTCCAGGTCCTAACTCTGTGCCCTAAACTGTGCTCTGGGACTTGACCAATCCAAGGTCTGTGGTCCACCTCTTTGGGGGGTGGAGTAACAGCTAAGGGAAGTGAGATTTGAGCTCCCCCACGTGGCTGAAGCCTTCTACTAACCAGGATGGGGTGAATAGGTTTTTTTTGCAGGCTATCCCAGATTTTTCAGGTCTGTGTGCAATCCTGATTTTCTTTTGATGTGTTTTTTATAGTGTTTTCTGAAATAACATCATTATTTGATAGGTTCTTGTCCTGAAACACTGAATAGTGCAGTGATTATGACTGGGTTAGCCCAGAATATCTTTCTCAATTACAAACAGTACAATCTGCTTATTCCTACATTTCTGCCAACCCACACGGCGCTTCTTATGTGAACTCATTCTTTGAGCAAGTTTTTTATTTTCAGGACTATGTTGCAATTAATTTAGTATCTTATTTTTCAACTATTCTATGACCGAGGAGAAAAATAGCTCTAGTATGTGTCATTTACTCTACTGTAGTCCTCAAAACAGGGCTAATCTAGTCCTACGATTAAGAACCAAATAAACCGTAAAGTGTTTGATACCTGTCTTCAACCCCAAAAATACCTCAAGAACACAAAACACAGCCCCTTAGCTCCAGCTTGCAGTATTTCCTTCCTCCTCTGTCTTAGGAACTCCTTCCAGATATAGAACAAGCTTTGAATTTGGCAATTCTTCTTGCTGCAGCAGCATGTTTTCTGATTCCCAAGAAAATGTTCTTTGTCTTAAAGAGTAAAATGACCAAAATTGAAAGGAAAACCACAAACCGGGGAAATACTGCAACTACAATGATAAAGCACTTACATGAAACTATCAGAGAAAGACTGTCACCCTGACAGGTAAGGATATGAGGGTTAGTTCCAAAAGAGGAAGAATGAATGGGCAACAAGAATTGGAAATGCATCATCCTCTAAAAATAACCAAAGAAATGAAAATTAAAACAAGATCACATCTTTTATATATCATGTTAACAAAGGTGTTTAAAATATTAAAATGATGTGTTTACATACAGTAGAAGAGGCACTGGACAATTTGTTTTTGAAAACAATTTGAAAAAATATCAGTAGGAGCCTTAAAAATATTCATACCCTTGGACTTCTGGGATTGATGCTAAGAGCATAATATAAAATAAGGGGAAAGTTCTATGTACAAAGATTCGTATTGAAATATTATGGATAGAAATAACCTAATATTAAGGGATTGCTTACTATCATAGCTTTTCTCATTTAGTGTTTCTCATTTCTGGTACTATACTAGAATCACTGGAATTTTATTTTTGCAATAATGATGTTTTGACCTCATTTAGAACAACTGAATCAAACTCTCTGGAGTGGGATCTGAGCAGGTATACATATTTTTAAACTATCCAAGTGATTCTCATGTGAAGGATTGAGAACCACTAGGCTAAGGATTAAGTCTAATATTATGCAGCCAATAAATATGCTTTCGGAATTTTTTGATTTATTTTATTTTGAAACAGTTCTAAACTTAACAAAAAAATCACAAGGTTGGCACAGAGAACTTCTATAGACCCATCACACAGAAGCCCCATTCAAGTTTGGCCAAGTATGGATATACAAGTCCACTGTATGTATCTATTTCTGTATCTCAAAACTACCGTTTTTAGTGAAGGATGCAGTCCAGGATCTCATATTGTTCCCTGATGGTATGATTTTTTTGACTTCCGTCGCTTACATTTTTTTAAGATTATAGGGCAATCATTTTATAGAATGTCTATCAATGTGGATGTGTCAGGAATTCCCGAGATCACACCCAGGTCAATAATTAGGAGAAATCATAGGGCTGAGCATATTGTCATACTTATAGCTATAATTTATTGTAGCCAAAGGACACAAAGCAAAGAAAAAAAGGCATAATAGACAAACTCTAGGGAAAACCATGTGCAAGTTTCCAAGAATGCTCTCCCAGGGCAGTCACACAGAACACACTTAACTCTTTCAGCAACGAATTGTGATGACGCCTTTGAAATACTGTCTACCGGGAAGCTTAGGAGAGACTCCGTGCCCAAAGCTTTCACTCGGCACTGCTCACATTAGTATCTCTATTAGTGCTGGCCCAGGCCTGTGCGTGTGTATGTGTGTGTGAGTGTTTTCATAATTGAGACCATATTGTATGAATCATTTTGTGTTCTTAAAAAAAATTAAGTCACAGGCTTTCTCCAATATTATTAAAAATCCTCTCTCTTTCTCTTTTACGTATCCTTCTCTTTCTTCCCATTCTCTTCTTTTAAAAGTATTTGTTGTTATTTTTCCTTCTTTCTCCATCAAAATATCATTAAGGAAAAGTTTGCTTTTGGACAAGACAGAATAGAGACTGAGTTTTCCCTGTAGTCTAGGGGGAGATGGCAGCCAAGGGGGACCACAGCAGCTAGAGCTCATGGGGAAATGGTGAGATGTTGGTTGAGGGGGATGAACTTCCAGTTATGAGTAAAATGTGGGGATAGAATATTCGGCATGCTGGCTATTGTTAATACCATCTTATATAACTGAAAGTTGCTAGGAGGGTAGATCTTAAATGTTCTTACTACCCACACAAAATAACTATGTGAGGTGATGGTGTTAACTAACCTTATTGTAGTAATCATTTCACAGTCTGTATGTGTATCAAATCATTACTTTGTATACCCTAAACTTTTACAATGTTATATGTCAATTATATCTCAATAAAGTTGGAAAAATATGTAAATACTAAATAAATAAGAAGACTGGTCTTTCTTAGCATAGAAAGCCAGTTACTAAAGGTAGAATTGATGATAATAGAAAAATCTCCATTTGGTAAAGGTCAGAGTAATTATTAACATTAATGGATGTCACAATTAGTGGGTAAAAGTGAGGTGATGAATGAGATTTTACATAGTTAAATTATCTCTCCAAAAATATTTATTGATTACAAAAAGGGAAAACTTAGCTTTACACTTTAAGGACGCGACTATGTCTTAACCATATTAAATTAACACCACTGGTGACAAGACATTTTTAGAGGTGAGATGGATCACCTATCCAAAGTTGGTTCAGATGATCACACACACACACATCACATACATTAAGAGGATAGAAAAAGGTTTATTACTCACATTTTGGGGTAGAGTGGGGCAGGCTCACAAGCATGGGTTGAGAGAGCTGACTGGAGAATGCTGACTGGAGGATGACTGGTTTGGGCTTTTATTTGTTTAAGGGCTGGGGCCTCTGGTGATGGTTCCCAGGCAAGGGCCAGGGGTTGTGTGGTTTTAACTTCTCACTTACACAAAAGGAGTGATCATCTGGCCTTTTTAAATTAGCTTACCCAGGTGTGGGGCAGGAGCAGAGAAAGGAATGATTTGAAAGTTGTCAGAAATCAAACATCAAAACTGGAATCTCATTCTTTATTCCATGGGCTAATTTCCAAAGTTTAAAAACAATAATTAAGTAGCATTTCCATAATAAAGAAAAAAATCATAACTGAGACAAACTGTATTCACCTTAAAATATGAAGGAAAATAAGAAGAAAAAGAGCAAAATGCCCCGATTTTTGTGACTTTTTTTTTTGGTAGAAGAATTCTATGCGTTTTCATATTAAGACTAGAAATTCCACCTAACGTCCCAAAATGTCACCACTCACCATCACCACCACCACTAAAAATGTAGCGGTGGGTCCAAGGACCCAAGAGACTTGTAATTCCAAATAAGATGCTCCACATCCTAAGTAAGACTGCCTTCTCACTTACACTGACCTGATGACTCTGACGAGAGCCAGTGGCCAAAGGCCCTCTGGCATTTGATATGACTGTCAGAAATTGAGCTCCAGCTATCCAAATTCTTGACTTAATGCTATGACTCTACAAGTGAGTTTTCAGGGTGAATGTTGAACTTCATGGTAATATTTAAATGCCATAGAATTCAAAGAAAAAGGGAAAGTTAAACAGCCCTAAAAACAAACAAATCTGTACGGGTTACTACACCTAAAACCTAACTCTCTTTGCTAGACTTGTATGTAGTCTGTCCTCCACTAGGCTTCCTCTGCCATCTTGTATTGATAAATTCAGTATTTGTAAGATTTAAAAAGATCTTGTCTAAAGAGAGTTTGTCTAAATGAACATAAGCAAAATAAAAATAGTCTTTCCCAAAACAAACATTTGCCTCCTTTGTTCACTGATTCCCCAGTAAAATTCAGTGTTTCTTCCTCCGTGTAAACCTCATATTTGCCGTGGCTCACTCGGCTTTCTGCTATTCTGTTCATACATATTGAAGAACTCGATGACATAATTGGCTTTGCTTTTCACTCAGTTGCTTAGGGCTTATAAAAATAAAACACAAATACCCACAGCTGTTCTAGGCAATCACTCAGCTCTTTGAGAAAAAAATACAGATATAGGGACAGGTGGCCTCACTCTCAGCACAGCATTAGGAATCAAGGGTTCAGGGACTGCAGCTGTGTTTCCAGGCGAAAACTAGCCAACTCCCAGGCTTTCTAGGTTAACTATAATTACCTATGGACACACAGGATCAAGGGAGTGGCCTTTCTTGAGTCTTGCTTTTTCTGGAAACTGACCAACTGATATCTAAGGTCTTTATCTATAGGAATACTTCAGAATTTCTGATTACCCAGTGGAGATAGGTCAGCAGTCCAGGAAAAGGGGAGTCAGCAGCAAGCTGAGTGTCAGGTGGTGAAGTTGGTAAAGAATTCGCCAGGAGGTCTACCTGCCCTTTCTAGAGCTAGCCTGATTGTAGCAACTTGGCTTTCTAAGTACAATTGAGCAAAGGCATGGAGACAGAGCAAAAGAAGGTGATAGCTCAGATGGTTCTGAAGGAGACTAACTGGGTGATACTGTCTAATTCTACTCTCAATATACTGACAGCACCCAGCCTAGTCAGAGATTCTGACTGCTACCCAGAAGAAGTGAAATCACAGAAGTGGTGACTCTTGTTTTAAACACTGGTTGCCCTAGCTGCCTCCAGCTCTTTTCAACTGTGACTATCCCCAAGGCTTACCTTACGACCCTTTGAATCTCAGAACTGTGCAACTGTTTTCAGCTTTATTTCCATCTCTGACTTTAGATTCACCACAGATTTAGGTTGGAAGTCCCCACTCCATCGCTCAACCTTATGGTCACAGCCTGGCCAGGTCACTGTTCTTCCAAGTGGTGAATTAATCAGATAGTAGCTTAAGTCTCTATACCATCTTTCTACCCTAAATTACCATAAAGCTTTTCCAGGCCAATTCAGCCATTGACTCGTAGGCTATATTGGCTCATCTAAAACATTTTTTATGGCAGCCCATTTACTCCATTTATTCTGACTTTCCAATGGAAAAAGAATTTAAGAAGATTAATCAAGATGATGATACAAGAAAAAACCTAATTAATGATCTCGCTTATACGTGGAATCTAAAGAACTTAATAAACTGATGAACAGAATAGATTCAATGACATGGAAGCATAGATGAGACTGATGAATGTCAGAGGGATGGAGGAGGGCGGGTGGATGGAGGGGGAGAGAGTAATCAAAGAATTTATGTGCATATATACACAACCCAAGGACATGGACAATGGTGGGGAGAGGGACTGGGGAGGGGGAAGGAACGGGGTGGAATGGATCATTGGGGAGAAAAAGGGACATCTGTAATATTTTAAACAATAAAAAAACTTTAAATAAATAAATAAATAAATAAATAAATAAATAAATAAATAAATAAATAAAATAAAAACCTAACTAATGAAAAATCTAATGGTACTGTCTCATGTATGTTAATAATATGTATTAAATGAATACAATAAAAAGCCATTACCAACTCAAGTCAACACTGCTGATGCACTCATAAGAATCAGTTCTTCCAAATATTATGGGAATTCTAATCATCCCCTTTCATGAGTTCCAAATTTTAGTAATCATTAACTGGATAGAGGACTCTGAAAATACGGCAGAGTAAGAAGCACCAGGAGTCAGTTTCCTCACCTAGACAACAACTGCACTGGCAGGATCTGATGCACCATTTTGGAACTCTGGAGCCTACTAATGGTTTGCAGCTTTCAAGGGAAATCTTGGACAATAAACTGGTCAATTTCAGTCAATTGTGTTTCTTGGTGCAGTAGCAGCTACCCACTCCCCATGGCAGGAGCTTTAGACCTGTTCTAAGAGCTACTTACGCAAGCCTTGGGAGCCACGATGGGTAAAAAGGACCCAGTAGATCAAATATTGGGGGTCTCTGATAACTGATTGGCCAGGGATAAAAACTAAAAGACCAAAGATCAAAACGACTATTTAAATCATCAGATTGGGCTAAATTTGTTTTTTTCTTCTTTTTCCTACCTTGCAGGAATTTGTAAAGGAGACCACTTCAGTTTTGAAGAACTAAGGTGTCTATGTTTTCTTAACATATTCAAGTGATAGTATAAGAAAACTGAATGATTTCACGAAATAAATGAAAGAACTCTGACTGAAAACATGAGTCTATATGGCTCATTTGAATACTGCTTACTGTTGCCTTTTGTCTGGTCCTAGAATGACTGACTTATAGACATCAGAGCTGGAAAATACTTTAGTGCTCATGTTTCAACCTTCCTCATTTTGCAAATGAGGAAACACCTTATTATTTGTTCATCATCCCCACCTCAGCAAGGTATGCAGAATTCATGTGAAAGAGGCCCTCCGCTAGGTTACATGATTCCCACACCTTCACTCGCCCTGGGCCCCAGTCCTTGCCCCAGGCTCTCAATCTCTGTTAATGCTTCATCCAGACTCTCCAGTTGATGCATAACTCAGTGCAGTATCCCCCCTTCAATGATTCTGACTGTAAAGCCAGCTCCATTTCTAAGCAGTTGCTCATGCTTGGACTCTATGGTAAAAATGATCTTATGGGCTGCTTTCTAGGTAATTTTCTTCCTGGTTTGACCTGGCCTTGAAGACCAGTAGGCAGCATTCTCAGATCTATTTTGACCTTGACAATGAGAGTAACTCTCTTTTTCATTTTTCTACATCTTGATCAACTAGATTATAAATTTCTTGAAACAAGAATTATTCATCTTTATATTCTTCTCCACATTAACTAATATAGTTCCTGGCATATAACAAGTTACAAAAATATTGGTTAATTGATTTAAATCACTCCCTGATCACCAATACAACCCCCACACCACATTCTGAGTGAGCAGTGTAGGCAGCTGCTGGCTTGATATAAATTTAGAGTTTAGGAGAGCTCTCCCAGCTCAAGGACTGTTTCTCTGCCAGGATACCTAAAATAACCACATTACTCACTCCTTTGAGTCAAGGCCTTGAAAATTCTTGTTAAAATGCAAATGTCATTGGAGAAGGATAACATGAAGTTATCGATGCATATTAATAACATAGAATATTATTAGTTTAGCAGGGAATAAGAAAGATCCAGAATATGGAAGGGCAGACTTAAATCAGCCCCATAATTTAGAACCTGGTGAAATCAGGAATTGCATCTTGGCAATTGGTGGATGCATATTGAAAGGAAAGGGATCTTAGAAAACTCAAATGAGATGATAGAAAAAAAAGCACCTGGGACAGTGCAAAAAAGATAAATAATAATAGCTAATATTTTTAAGTACATATTCTGGCCCGGCCGGGCTTGGCTCAGTGGTTGAGCATCGACCTGGGATCCAGGCAATCGGGGTTCGATTCCCAGTCAGGGCACATGCCCGGCTGCGGGCTGGATCAATGACTCTCATCATTGATGTTTCTATCTCTCTCTCTCCCTCTCCTTTCCTCTCTCTGAAATCAATATTTTTTTTTTTTAAAAGTATATATTCTGTGCCAGATAGTGTTCAAAGTGCTTTATATATATTAGCTTACTTTTCATTTCCTCATCTATAAGATAGGCATAATTATTATTCCACACTTTCAGGTGAAGAAACCAAGGTAGAGAAGTTAAGTGATTAGTTACGGGGTAGAGCTGGAATTTGGAACAAGTCTGGTTCTAGAGTCTCTTTGTTGAACATCCATGCCACAGCATCACTGTGTTTATTGTTGTTTTCATTAATACGGTCATGATTTTAATCACAGAAAGGGGGCCATTCATTCCCCTCTTGCTTGCCTTCATTCTACAAGTCTTTCAATATGTCTATTATTTTCTGTTTCTCCTACAACCTGGTTCAAGTTCTCTTTATTTCTTTTCTAGGAAGCACTGAGTATCTGCCAGGCACTATGTCAGTACCATATCTCCTTTCAGCCTCAGATAAAATATTGATAATTTCTACATGAGGAAACTGAGGCACAGAAATGTGTGTTGTCTGTCATATTATAAATATCAGCCCTGGGATTTGAACCCACAAAGCCTGATCCCAGAGCCCTTATTCATATTCCCCATGTGACCCAACAAGCCCTTATTCATTTTCCCCATGTGACCCAACCCCCCAGCTATCCTAAGAGTTTCCTAACTTGCCTCCATTTTGCTGGTCTTTTCCATATCCTGACCCTTCACATCATAACCCCTAAGGTCTCCCTGCGAACTAGCTCCTAAACTGTCATTCAAAGTGGATGCTAAGTCTATAGCCTTGCTCCAGGCATAAGTACCTATAGAAAACTTTTTTCTGCATGATCACAAATGATTCAACAAAGGGCAACCCAAGAATATATTTATAGCCTACGTGACAAAGATCTAATTTTCTTAATTTACACAGAGCTCTTAGATATATGTCCCCCACAAAACAGGAAAAATTGACATGGTCAATTGACAAGCAATTCAGAGGCTTAAGTCCAGTTTAAAATGTTTGAACTTAATCATAATTAAAGAAATGCTGTTTGATACCACAATATATTATTTCTCACCTCATAGCTTGAACACATTTTTTAAAGATTGATACCTAGTTTTGCAAAAAGTTTGAGAAAAGAGGCTTTTACAGACAATCAGTTAGAATGGGAATTGGTGCAGCTTTTTCTGTAGAGCAATTTGAGAGTATTTACCAAAATGTAAAATGTGCATATCATTTGGCTCAACGTTACTACTACAAAAAAATCTACTCTACAGACCTAGTCAGACAATTAAACAAGGATATCTGTCCAAGGATGTTCATTGCAACATTTGGGGGGCAAAGAGGTAAGTAGATTATAGAAAATAAATTATGATGTCATGAATACATTCCCAAAGATATCTATGCTAAACTCCAATGGTTTCCCAATTGAGTTTTATGCACCAGGGGTACATAAAACGATCTAGTGTGTTATAGGAAGAAAATATTAGAATATTGAATATATATTTATATAGTTTATCTCATTCTTCTTACATCAATTTTCATGTATGTTTTAAAATGTACATAACAGCCCGGCCAGGCGTGGCTCAGTGGTTGAGTGTCGACCCAGGATCCAGGTGATCGTGGTTCGATTCCCGGTCAGGGCACATGCCCAGGTTGCAGGCTCGATTCCCAGTCGGGCGCATTCAGGAGGCAGCCGATCAGTGACTCTCTCATCATTGATGTTTCTATCTCTCTCTCCCTCTCCTTTCCTTTCTATGAAATCAATAAAGATATATTTTTTAAATAATAAATAAATAAATAAATAAATAAATAAATAAATAAATAAATAAAATGTACATAATGAATGAATGTACTGGTTAAAGCGGTTTAGAGTATGGCACCCCAGAATATGCCACTCCAGCATAAGAATTATTTTGAACTGAAAGCAACTGAGGAGACGCAGACACAAGTAAGACTCTCTACCATCCACCTCTCCACCAAGGAGTTCAAGATGATTCTTAATCATTGGAGACAACTCTAGACTCTTATCAGCCCAGAGATGGCTTCAGAGAAGCTACATAACAAACCTCACTGAACAGCCTTTATCTTCCATTAGTTCCCCCCATATATTTACATTTCAACAATTTGCTACCCCCTACAAGCTCAAAGCCCTTTTCCTTTGTCTTGCCACTTCTCTAAACATTTATTGTTCTTTATTAAGATGCCATATAAATCCCATTGGCCCCTTGATCTTGAACTTCACAGCCTTCAGAACTGTGAGAAATTAATGTTGTTTCAGCCACCCAGGCCGCGGCAATTTTTTTAGAGCATCCCTAGTGGCCATACAAGGTCCTTAGCAATGGGGCTTTAAACTACTTCTCCCTCCTCCTTCCCCACTCCTCCTCCTCCTCCCCAACCCGATGCACCATATGGCTCAGCAAACCAATTCTCTCACAGATTCTCACTTATGAGTGTTGGGGGATACTCCTCCATGGGTCTCCTGTGCTCCTATGTATCGTGCTGGACGTGCCAAGAATGCAAAGCCCTGACTGATCTCTACCAGGACTATTCTTAGAGTGATGTCCGCAGCAAGCAACTTTTGGAAACGAGGCAATCTCTCTCTTTCTCTCTCTCTGGGACAAGTTGCAGGCTTGCTTACTGCTTGCTACAACACAACAGGTTCCCAAGCTAGTGTTCTCCTGTAACACAACTCACTGCAGGCACAAACACCCATCTGTGCTCTGGGTCACTGTCATGGGGCTTAGGAAACAAGGGAACTGACACAAATTTGCTGATTGATGCTTATGCTACTTGCCAGACCGTAAGACAGTCCTTTGTATCTTGCCCAGGAATTTTATGTCTTCTGCTAACATCCATGAAACCATAACAGGCTAAGTTGTTAGGGTGTAAGTAGAGTAAAAACAAATTTCAGACCTGACAATGAAGCCTCTTTCCAGTTCTTTTCTATTACCCACATATTCTCTTTGCTTGAACTACTCTTTCCTCCTCTTTTGGCTTGTTTCTTCTTCCTTCCTTTCTTATATAGTTATCACATTTTTTTATTCCTTTTTTCCTACTGATTTCAAAATTATACTTTATATTTTTATTCACTTATTAGTTATCCTTAAGTGACACTTATGATCTCCCCCTAAAAGCTTAATCAGTATCTCCTTTCTTCTCCCAAACGCCAAAGATTTCGGAATGCTTTAACACCAACCACACATTCTTTCTCTGTGCTATGGTTGTCCTTTATTTCAATTTAATTCAACTTCATTTTTATTTCCTTTCCCTTTGTTTTGGTTTGTTTACTCTGGGCAATTATTCAGATTTACCATATGCTTACCAATTGTTTTGTTCGCCACTGCTTCTTGCATTCCAGTCCTTTCTTCTAGGTTTCATTCCTTTCTGACAGTAAAGTATATCCTTCAGTAGCTTTTTCAGCAACGGTCTATGAGTGGTAAATTCTTTCAGCCACTTTAGCTGAAATACCTTTATTTCATTCTAACTCTTTGGAGGCTGCAAGAGCAAGTGTTCTTCAAATATTAGGGTGCATAAGACTATCTGGGGAAATTTGTCAATTGCATGTTCTTGGGTTCCTTAGAGATTCTTTTTAAGTAGTTTTGGGAGGGGCAAAACAGGAACATGACTTTTCAATTATCACTTAAAGTGATTCTGATATAAATATGTCAAGGCCACACTGAGAAGAAATAAGGCTGTAGAGAGAGAGATACCATGGAAAAGATTTTAAGTTTGTTTTTCACACTTTTTCCTTATAAAAGTAACATATGCTTATTAAAGGAATTTCAGAAGACTAGAGAGAAATGGGGAAGAATAGGACATTTAATTCTATCCAAATACAACTACCGTCAGTTATATACAGGTGATCACTACTAGTGGATTCTGTATTTACAAATTCACCTACTCCCTAAAATTTCTTTGTAACTCCAAAATCAATACTTGTGGACATACACACAGCAGTGAAAAATTTTGAGTGGCCCGTCAGACCTGCACTTGTTTGCAGCTCTTCTGTTTCAGCTCTCACGCACAGGTGGCCAAGGATGGAGTCAGTAGGGGGCAGTGCAGTGCAGTGCAAGAAGCACCAGCACTGGGGGCCGCTGGACAGGGTTTCAAACTCAGCCCTGGCACCTATTATTGGGATGGTCTCAGGCAAATCACTTAACATCACTGAACCTCATTTCTTCTCTTTTGTAAGATAAAGAGAAAATAGAATCTACCCGGATGATGTGTCTTTAGGATTAAAGATTATAATCAATTTGAGCTACATATATATAGTACATATTTCCCCTAGGAGCAATGAATCAGTATTAGCTCATTCAGTGGTTCCCAGACTTTATAGAGCATAACTACCATCATGAGAATTGACTGTTTCCTTCTAGACTTTTAAATATGCAGAAATGTTTTGCAATGTTTTTGTTGAGATTTATATGCTAAATTTACTACTCAAGGTCAGCTTCTCCCACTCTCAATCACCTTCTCTAAGGCAGTGATTTCAGCCTGCTGCACATCAGAATCAGCTGGGGACTCTTACAAAACACCGATGCCAGACCCCACCCCCAGAGATCCTGATTCAACTGTTATGAGGTAAATCAGGCGCCAGTAGCTTTTTAAATTTTTTTAATGTTTGTTGATGTAGTGGTGGTGGTAGTGATTTTTTTCAAAATTTATCTTCATTGTTGAAAGTATTACAGATGTCACCTTGCTTTCCCCACTGACACCCCCACTCCCGTACCCACTCCACCCCCAGGCCTTCACCACATTATTGTCTGTGTCCAGGGCTTATGCACATATGCATATAAGTTTTAAAAGCTCCCAGGTGGTTCCAGTGAGCAACCTGGGGTGGGACCTCTGTTTAATCTATTTGGAGAAGCTAATGGTCTCAGTGCCCCTTGGAGCCACCCATTTGGCAGCCAACTCTGCCGGTGGAGGACTGCTCCCCACTCCCAGCTCCGCCTGTCCATGGCTCATTCCTCTGCCGGCCAGGGCCTGGGATTCAGGCCTCGGATCCTTCCCAATGCTGTTCTCTGTGCCACTGACCTCAGGGGATGGGGTGAGGTGAAAAGGGCCTCATAGTGCCTTTACTGACCAACTCCCTAACACTCCCTCAACAGCACCTCACAGGCGGGAGAATGGGCTTTCTGGAAGATTGGAGACAATGAAAGGGAATCACAGAGCAAAAGAAAAATGCAAACCACGCGCTAGATGTGATGCTCTAACAGTCCAGAAAATGAACCATCACCACTGAACGGATCTGAGCACAGACCCAGAACCCTGCTTCCACTTCCACCTCCCTCAGCCAGTCCACAGGGCACACCCTCGGGACAGCATTTGCCAAACCTGAGCTCCTCTGTCTAGAATAATGTTCCATGAAAGACGGGAAGGTGTCTATCTACCCTTGTGAGGTAAGAATATGCCTCTTCTTTCTTCCTGGTAGATTCAGCAGGTAACCTCTGGATCAAATACACACACACATACACACACACACACACACACACACACACACACACCTCCTCAGATTTCTGTTTAGAGAAACATTTTCCTAAATGTGAGTTCACATGGTCCTCACGGAAATTGAAGATAACATTTTACCCTTCTGATGCAAAGCAGCACCAACCTCTCCACCTCGCAACTTTTTGCTACACTGCTGCTTCCAACCTCTTCTCAGAGGCCTGCTGGTGCTTAACTGGACCACTCCTGTGCCTTTTTCACGCATCAGAGCCACCCGTCTCTGAGGGCCACACTCTGGTTCCACAAAGAAATGGCAAAGCCCTGCAAATCCCTGTTTCTTTCTTATTATAACAAGTTGCTTTCTTATGCAGGGGGTTTCCAAGACTGTTTTGTCAGTCAGTGGTGGAAGCAGTGTGAAGTTTATCACTCTCCTGTGGAGACCGCTTCCCTACCTCAACTGAGGGTGCAGTGGTCGAGATGGGACGTGGAAAGGAAACTTTTTTCCTCTATTTTATGTTTTTGGGTATTTAACATAGTTCTATATTTTAATATGTTTACTGAGCATTATTGCATAAGCACTTTTTATACTATAAAATAGTGCAATTAAGTATTTTAGTCGTTAAAAAATATTTCATTGGGTATACCAGGGGCTACTTAACTATTCCCCTATGTGTATGTACCTGAAGTTTATTTCCACTTATTTATTATATTAAATAATGCTGCATTAAGCATCTCTATATAAAGCAGCACCTTGCTTAGGGCTACTTGTTGAGAAATAGAGCTGAGTCACAAGACAGATATAGTTTTTAAATTCTTGATAAATACTGGCAAACACTTTTCAAAAGACATACAAACTGGCATCTTCACCAGGAGGCTGGATGTGAATGGTTTTTAAACGAGGCCGTGACATAATCAAATCTGCAGTTTAGAAAGGAAAGACAGGTGTCATACCTCGGCCTGGGTAAATGGGACTATGGCAGTCCAGGTGCAGCTGTTAGGGTCCTGGTAAAAAGTAGAGAGAAGGCTTCATTAAGTGACCCAGCCACCAGACAACCAGAAAAGAAGCGAGGCCCCTACAGGCCTTACAATCACCATAAATAAACCACAAAGTTGAAGAAACCTGGAGCCATATCTCCCTCTACCATTGTGGAGACATCATGTGGTGTCCGCTGTCATTGGGTAGAGATGACTGAAGCACAGAGGACTCAAGATGTTTTCTGTCCACATAAAGTTGCATTATGCAGAAATATGCAGAAGTAGCAAGAAGCACACAAATGCTCGAATATATTTTATAGTCAAACTTTTAAAAACAAAACACTTCCTTTACTTTGTTTCTGATTGTGAAAATAAGCCAAGCTCACTCTACTTCTAATTGGTGTGCTGATTGTCCCACATTCTAAAGAGCTTTAATGTCTTTTTGACAGTCCGTCCAACCTCGGAATAATTTCCCTTAGGACCATTTTAGACCTAAAAATAGTAGTTAAAGCACTAGAGTTCCCTTTCACTTGATTAAGAAATGTAATTTGTATCAATCATTTTAAATTGTCCACTTACAACTAACTAGAACTTATATCTCTATTTAAAGTCATTAAAACTTAGATATATTAACTCTACAGCAACAATTTCAACCAAAAAGGATAATAACCATCATCAAAAAATCATCAAAATGATACTAATCTTCAAAAAAAGAAGAATGCTACCCTGACCGGTATGGCTCAGTTGATTGGAGCATCACCCCATATACCAAAGGGTGGTATGTTTGATTGCCAGTCAGGGCACATATCTGGGTTGTGAGTTTGAGGCAATCAATCAATGGTTCTCTCTCTCTCTCTTTCTAAAAAAAAAAAAAAAAAGGATGATTATTTTATATAGTTTTACCTAATTTGGTTTATCCTTCACATCTATGAAAATTTGCCTAAAGATTTTTTTAAAAATCTAAGATGTCTATGGGGAAACCACACAATAACACTTCTTCAGGATAAACGTTAGGTATTACTATTTCTATCCATCTCCTATGTATCAGTCTATATTGATTCTTTCATATGTGATGCTTTTTGTAAAAAAAATGGAAATGACTGTTTTTACAATGATTTCCCTCATGTTTGCTTTGCCCCCACTGCCACAGAATCTACTTCCACACCCTTAAAATGTTCAGTTTCATGCAGTGTGGGGCACCTTCAGGAACACAATCAATTTCTTCAGCTAACTTTCCGCAGGCTTTATCTGGCTTTCCCCTAGCACCAGCTCTAGGATTTATTACATTGAAAAATATGGTGTTTTGACCATTTTTTTGACAATCAAATAACAAGGAGGCAATGACCGATATTGTGTCAAAATTGTGAAATGCAAAAATTGCTTTTCTTGCCAAATATACTAAGGGTCATGCTTTATCAGATAGCAGTGAATAATTGCCCAGTAGTCTGTAGGGAAAACTTCACTTTAAAAAACAAAAGATTTTCCCAGTATAGGAATAGAAGCAGAAATGGCCAGCTACTATTGAAAACTCTGCCTATGGCCCTAGAAGCATGATTAGCCTGCTTGCTTTTGTGGATCTCATCTAACCCTGTTACTCCTGTGGAAAACCACCAATGCATAAACTATGTGTCCTACAAGCTGTGACTGCCCAGCACTGCTCCATTATCCTCGCTGCTCCCCACTGGGACCTAGAAATGCCATTCCCAAATGAGAATGACTTCCTTATTTAAGATAAGAAGAGAATAATTGAGCAAAGAAATAGTTTTCTTAGCAATTTTCAAAATTTAGCAGATAGAGTAGATTCAGAGGAACAAAGACCTGACCTATAGGCTTTCTCCCCAAGATAGATCTCTACTCCTCACACAGTCCTCACTGCCCTTCCAGTCTTCAGAGGCTGGCAGCAGCCAATAGGTGCCTTTGGGGGGTTGAGAGGGTGGTAGTAGGGATAAGTCAATATATATGTGAAGCCCTTAGGACAGTGCCTGGCACATAGTAAGCACAGTGTGTTAGCTACTCACATCATCAGGATTGTTATTGTTGGCTTTCTTCTTACTAGGAAATGGTGGGTAAGTCTTATTACTTGTCAGTACTCTGGGGCATTCTGGAAATTCTAGGCCAGTGGAAGGGACCCCAGAGGACCTCATCTCCAATCGACGTATAGGGTCCTTAGGTGCCTCTAATCTTCTCTACTGACAATGCAGAGTCTCTGGTGGTTTTCTCATGAGAAGTCATTACAGCTTTCTTGCTGCTTCTGTAGCCCGGGCCCCACCAGCCTTCTGCTCTACCACAGTGTTGTCACAACTAGCAGGTGCAGCTTCCACAGCAGCTGCCACTCTCATCCATTGCTGTGATATTGCCTTTGCCACTTCTATCAAGATGGCTAAAGGTGATCTCATCACCAGGATTACAACCCTTCTACATGGCTCATAGTAGTCTGACTCTTTTTTTGATAGGCTATTTTCTCAAAGATACAGAGACACAATGTCTTTAAGGTTGGATCAGAAGGCTTTTATATGACATTAAATCTCAACAATCTCAAAACCCCTAATGAGTCTTTATGAGACTAGAAGTGCTGGGGGCTATTTATGGGACAATGACATTTCTTCCAATGATGTTATGCAGATTACATTTCTCCCTTTATCCTCAGTAATATCTGCACTGTATTCACAACCTGTTTATAATCAAAGTGCCAAAGATGACCAAGAAGAAAACGCAATGGTTGTCTTAAATTATGAGCAGGAACAAAGTGACACAGTGTGACAAATGAAAGAATACTTTTGAGACAGGCTGCTAAGATCCATGTTGGCATTTTTAGAATAACAGGCTTGTGGAGTTAGATGTAAAAGAAATGTAAAACAAAGAGAAATGATCCATACTTTTTAGGAGTCCAGGAACATTCTGAGATGTCAACAGCATATAAAAATCCTTGGGAGGGAGGGGTACTCACAAAAGTCTTGTAATTGTAATTCAACTTCTCTGATTGTCACTCTCTACTAGGCAATTCCTCGTTCTGCCACTCCTGTTGAAACATTTTGAACTCTCAACAAGCATTTCGTGATGGGAAAGTGAGAACCTTTGACTGACTTTTTGTTTCCAAACAGTGGGACTTCTGAAGTATTCAGAAACATGATAGAGGGACCCCTAATGCAGATGTGGGAGGTGAGAGGATAGAACAACATTTTCATTTAAGATTTGATAGTTCATCTTAAAACCCACTTAGAAGTATCAGGTCTGACACTTTGTTCAGTATACGATGTTCAGTGTATGATGTACACCTGAAACTAATAAAAAAAATAATATTGAATGTAAACTATAATTGAAAAAAAAAAGATTAAGATCCAATGACTGACTTCTCCAATAAAAATAAAATCCATCCAAAAAACCCATTTAAATTATCTCAAGAAAATCATAGTCTGCCAATATTGGATGTTTTATGAGAAAGTATGACTCACAGTTTTTACCTCTCCGATCAGATATCAGAAGCCAGTGGGAGGCTTCTTCTTCAAAGCCTATGAATCTCCCTTTTTTAATTCCTCAGTCTACCTTATGAAATCCTGAATAAAATCCCTTATCTGTATGGAGTATATATTTCTTGCGGAAATGTGAAGAATACTAATTTCTACTCAAGGTTGATGAGAGTCATGCCAGAGGCAGAGATAACCACCATCTGGTCAAATATACAACGTGCTATGAAGGCTCTGAGGAAGGAGGTATGAAAAGTTTGACTGGTAAAGTGAGAGTAACATCAAGAGTAGTAGCAATTTTACTAGAGATGAATGGCAGTAGGTACTAATCAGAAGTATCAGTAGTTGCGTATTCCCAGACACCCTCCAGAGAATGACTCAGTTTATGCAGAGGATATCATGGTGAGGGTTTCAGGTACCATGTCAAACTGGAACGGCAAAAACTGGGAAACAAATAAACTTTCCAGTATTTCTTAAATCACACCATATACATAGGTGACTGATAAGTGAAGGGAGATTTAAAATAAGAGGGGGGGGGACTTCCTTAGATCAATAATATATTTAGCAAATACTTACATACATCAACATTAATAAACATAGCCCTGGGCAGGTGTGGCTCAGTGGCTGGGCATCATCCCGTGCACCAAAAAGGTGCTGGTTCAATTCCTGGTCAGGGCACATGTCTGCGTTTTGGGTTCCATCCCAGTAGGGGGTGTACAGGAGGCAGCCAATCACATCGATGTTGCTCTTTCCCTCTCTTTTCCTCTCTCTCTATAAACCAATATATATATATTTTTAATGAATAAGCATAGGTTCCAGTTTCAAGAATCTCATATTCTATATCCATCATAATATGTTTTAGTTTTCTTTTAGTCCCATCAGATAGTATAGCTGCTAAATAGCTACTGAAAAGCTCTCCAATGTAACCAAATTACTGTGCTCCAGAACAGGCTGGTCTCTTAACTAAATTATAACTAAGCTTCTTTAAGCTCCAAAGACCTATGACCCAACCATGATCTGAACAGTTTATATGCCCAAAAAATGATTACGATAATTGTGTTTACTGTAAAATAGGTACATCTTGCAGAAACTATATTATTTAATTTTAAACCATATTCCAACTATTTTATATCTCTTCCAAAATAGAGGAAATAACATTCCAAGTCCAATTAGCTCAGCAGTAAAGATACTGAATTAAGCCAGAATAGTGAGCAAGACAGAAAAGACAATTTCAGGGAACCTCTCATTTCAAATGGAAATGAGATGTTAAGCTGAAGACAAGGGGAAGAAAATTTGTTCAAAAGACATTTGAGTTTTGATAGCTTTAATGTGGTACTATAATGACAGACTTCTAACCGGTGATTAACTTAACTAGTCACATGAGTCATCAACCTGCCAGTTATGTCAAAATGAGTTGGCCTGAACAATGAATTCTGAAAATAGTTCCAGCAGATGTGAGAGCAAGTGGGAAGGGAGGTAAAGAGAAAGAGGAGGGGAGGGGGGATTAGCTGGGAAAAAGGCGGGCCCTGAGTGTGAAGCAGAATTGGGTTCACAGGCCCATTCACTGGCTTTTCTGCAGCACAATGAACTCTTCAATACAGATAAGCTCAATTTGGTGTTCCTCATAAAATGAGAAGTATTCTGACTCCCAGTGAGACATTGTTTTTTCAGATTTGAAACCAATTGTTCATAAATTCAAAACTAGTAGTCATCAATCTATACTGTATGATTTAAGAGATACCAAAAGGTCCATTTGCCCATAAATTTTTGCACTTCCGGCTTGACATAGGACCTGAAATCCTATTACAACCCTTCCATTAAATTATATCATTCTCTGGAAGGCCTCTGGGAAAATGCTAATATTAGTACTTATGCCTGGTACCTACTGTCAGACCATCTTGTCACCTTCCTGCCTAGGTATTCTATTGAGCATGACTGAGGCTTCCCCAGTTGCCTGGGATAATTCTGTGAATATATAAAGCCTACAGACTCTGACTGATCTACAAATGCCTAAGCCAAGAGAGTATGCATATTGATAAATATGTGGCTTTTAAGAGATATAAGTAAAACAAGTTCTCAGCTTTTGTAAAAATTAGAAGAAAGACTGCATGTAAGTAATCAAGTCTTATAGCAATGAAAATAAAGGAACTATGACGTGTAAAACATGCATGACTCTCACAGACAAATGTCCAGCAAAAGAAGAGTAGGTAAAAAAGAGTACATACTGTGAAATTCCATTAATAAAACAAGAGGTGCTTAAGAAATTAATAACTTAATCTTGACCAAAAAATAAAAATAAAATAATAAAATGGGAGAGATATAGAAATATATTTTGAACAAGAAATGGTGATCTCTTTCCCAAGGCTGTCCTGCCTAGCCATATAAAGGAAGAGAAGTGTTTCCCAGCTTCAATTTTATATTAATTCCTTTATCTATGATACAGAAATCACAAGCATTACGTAAAATGTCAAATTTAGCTCATTAAAAAAACTCTCACAAAAGAATGAAAAGGCAACTCAGAGAATGAGAGAAATATTTGCAAATATATATCTGATAAAAGATTGATATCCAGAATATATAAAGAGCTCTTACAGCTCAACAACAAAAACCCAAACAACCTCATTTTTTAAATGGCCAAAGGATCACCGTACATCAACAAGTAATGGAATAGGAGTTTTCTACCATCATTCCCCCACAGAACATTGATTCTGATAAACACCCACAGATAGAAGTACCTTTGTGAGAGTTCAGGAGTCCAGGGAAGAAGTTCTAGTACACCACTGGAGAAAAAAATCCAAGAATAAGTGCTTTGAAGTAGATAATAGTTTCATTTTACCTGTCACCTCTCCCCAAGGCAGTTCAGCTCAGTGCCAAGAGACAACCCCTCAGTCTGCAATTCTCCCAGAAGGAGAAGTGAGAGCATACTGTATGAGCACCCGTTTCCCTAGCTATGCAGAACACTGCCCAAGAGCCCCACTTCTTTCTTGCTCCACACTGAATACTGAGATGATTGACACAAGTGAAAAGTTGGAAGAAGCTGGGAGCACAGCACATGGGATTCATAATTCATCAAAGGAACATGGATTGTATTAACTGCTTCATGGATTCCATCAAGAAGCCTGCCCATAGCCCTGGTCGGTTTGGCTCAGTGGTTAGAGTGTTGGCCTGCAGACTGAAGGATTCAATCCCAGCCCCGGTTGGGGAGTGTGTGAAAGGCAACCAATCAATATTTCTCTCTCTCTCCCTTCACTCTCTCTGAAAAGCAATGGAAAAAATATCCTCCAGTGAGGATTTTAAAAAAAAGAAGCCAGCCCATAGCCACTTGGGACACTTTGCCTGTAGACACTTTCAGCTGGCCCATGGCACCCTGAATGCTCCAAATGCCTCACCCATACACCTTACCATGGTCGGCTCCCATGTATGCCCTGGGGATAGCAAGAGTGAGCCTTTACAGATGGCATGCAAACCTATGCAGAAAGCCAGCCTGAATCATCGGGTTTAAGAAAAGGCACACAAACTTGAGCAATTCAGAGCACTGTCCTAGGGAAAACAAACAAGAGATTCACAGCACCCAGCCTGGCTTTGTGGAATCAAGAAAAAGGATATGATCTTAAGAATTCTCCCCTCACTCCCCAAGAAAGAGCAAGAGGTGTGGAGTGGGCACATCCATAGAAAAGGTCTGAGAGAGCCTCAGAATCCCTAATGGGGCTGACTGATAAAGGAATTTCTCTCCCACAGCCAGTCACTAATACTAGAGGAAGTGATTGCTTCTTAACATGAAGATAGCAACACACAATCTCAGGGAATATGAAATGTCAAGGACACATGACACCACCAAAGGAATACAATAATTTTGTAGTAAGCCATTCCAAAAAAAATTGGAGATCTACAAATTGCCTGTCAAGTAATTCCAAATAATTGTTTTAAGAAAGCTCAGTGAGCTATAAGAGAGCACGGATAGACAACCCAAGGGAATCAGGAAACAATACATGAACAAAATAAAAAGTTGAACAAAGACAGAAATCTTTTTAAAAAATATAAAATAGAAATTCTGGAACTGAAGAATGCAATAAATTAAAAGAAAAAAGTAATCGTAAAGATGGTGACGTAGGTTGTTCCTGACTTCAGTCTTCCTTACAAGAAAGTGAACTAACAACCATCAATAGGCAAAACACCATTGTAAAAATTGCATGAGTGAGGCTAAAGCACTCACTAGACCAGAGACTGATAAGGACTGCATTAGAATGGTAAGAGGAGGGGTTGCTTCAACTGGGCTGGCACAGCACCACACCAAGAGGGCCCTCAGGTCTATAGAGACCCCAAAGTAGCCATCTGGCTCCCCCAGCATTGTGGGTCACTTCCTGGGAGGCCCATTTGGGTTTCTCTTCACAGGGATCTCAAGGGGAATCTGTGGGACTTGAGTACTTGAGATCAGATTGTGACGGAGAAGGGAACAGGCCTTACAGCAACTGGCACTTGGGTCTTTGCAGATTGAGTTTCTACTAGCAGCTGCACCCAAGTGGAAATCCCAACCAGGAGGTTTGCCCATCTGCAGGGACAAGACAGTGGCCCTGTCTGGCTAGGAAACTTAGTGAGCAGTCCTGCCTGATTCAAGACCCCAAACAAGAAACCTTGAAGTCTGCTCTTCTGCCCTACCTAGGGAAGGGAAGCTAATTTATAACCCTGCCCACTGCTGAGAATACACCCACCCCTCCCTGCCATCCCACCAATCAGTAAGCATGGCCAGGGAATCTAGGCCACTGCAGAGCCCAGCCTATAGCTGCACTTGGACAGGGAACCAAGCCAGCAGTCCTAGCCAACTGTTCCCACACCTCAGAACTCCAGCAGTGGCTTTGGCCCAAAATAGACCCTATAGCAGCCCCACCTGGCCAAGAATGCTACCAGCTGACCAGTCCAAAACCTCAGGCTGAATAGTTGAGGGACTGTTCTGCCAAAGCAAACCTATGAAGTCTGGAAGAAAGGACTTCTTACTCAATGCACAGATAGGAAATCAAGGATCATAAAAAATCAGTTAAACATGACACCACCAAAGGAAACTAATACAAAGAATTCAGAATTATTCTCTTAAAGAAGTTTAGTGAACTTCAACAGCAGACTCGACCAAGCAGAAGAACAAATCCTAATATTTGCTACAGCATGAATGAAACGGACGGACATTGTGCTAAGTGAAATAAGCTAGACACAGAAAGTCAAATGCTGCATGATCTTACTTACAGGTGGAATCTAAAAAAAAAAAAAAATCAAACTCAAAGTAACAGACAGTAGAAGGGTGGTTGCCAGGGCTGAAGGGTGAGAGAAATGGAGAGATGTTGGTCAAAGGGTACAGAGTTTCAATTATAAGATGAATATGTTCTGAGAATCTAATATACAGCCTCATGACTATAGTTGATTATAATGTATTATATAATTAAAATTTGTTAAGAGATTACTCTTAAGTGTTCTCACTATACACAAAATAACTATCACTTCACTATGTGCAGTGATAGATATGTTAATTGGATTGATTGTGATGATCATTTCATAATGTATACTTTATTGAAAACATCATGCTATATACCTTAAAAATATACTTTTTAAATATGTCAATTAAATTTCAATAAAGCTGGAAAAAATAAACAAAGGACTTGAGTAGACATTTCTCCAAAGATAATACAAATGGCTAACAAGCACATGAAAAGGTGCTCCCCATCACAAATCATTAGGAAAATGTAAATCGAAACCACAATGAGTTATCACTTCACACCATTTGTATGGCTATTATTTTAAAAACAGAATATAACAAATGTTAGTGAGGATGTGGAAAAATTGGAATTCTTGCCCAATGATGCTGTGAATGTAGAATGATGCAATGGCTATGGAAAATGTTATGATGATTCCTCAAGAAATTAAAAATTGAATTACAATATGATCAAGCAATTCTACTTCTGAGTATATAACCAAAAGAACTGAAAGCAGGGACTCAAATAGATATTTGTAGACCCATTGTCAAGCAGCATTATTCACAAAGCCAAAAGGCAGAAACAACCCCAAGTGTCCATCTACAATGTGGTACATACATACAATGGAATATTATTGTCTTAAAAAGAAAGGAAACTCTGACATGTGCTATAACATGGATGAACCTTGAAGGCATTAACACTAAGTGAAGTCAGTCCCAAAAGGACAAATACTGTATGATTCCAGTTATATGAGGTACCTAGACTAGTCAAATTCACAGAGACAGGAAATAGAACTGTGGTTGCCAGGGGCTGGGGATAGGAGAGAATGGGGAGTTACTGTTCAATGGGAGCAAAGTTTCAGTTGGGGAAAATGAGAACGTCTGGAGATGAATGGTGGTGATGTCTACACAACAAGGTAACGTACTTAGGGCTTCTGAACTGCACACGTAACGTTGGTTCAGATGTACATTTTATGTTATATATTTTACCATAATAAAAAAAGTCACCCGGCTGGGCATAGCTCAGCGGATGAGCATCGACCTAGGATCCAGGAGGTCACTGTTTGATTCCCGGTCAGGGCACATGCCTGGGTTGCAGGCTCAATCCCCAGTGGGGGGCATACAGGAGGCAGCTGATCAATGACTCTCTCATCATTGATGTTTCTATTTCTCTCTCTCCCTCTCCCTTCCTCTCTCTGAAGTCAATAAAGATATATTTAAAATAAATTTTAAAAAGTCATCTACAACAAAACATGGCCTGCAGCGGTAGCCAGCTACACCAGCACCTCCCACAAGTCTATCAGGACACTAGACTAGTGCCTGGCTAGCTACATAGGAAATGCTTTAAGAGGTTGGACAAAATGCAAACTCTAGGGCTCACATCAAGACTCTAACTTATAATATGCATGGTGGGGCCTGAACATTTTTTATGTCCCCCAGGCTATTCTAAGACGCAGCTGTGTGTGACGGTAACTATTCTGCCATTTCACATTTAGAGGCAATGCAGTGATTATTTTGTTTATAATAAACTTGACTTCTAAATGTACTGATTTTACATAACAAAACATAGATTCTTGTTTGTTTCGTTACATATTGCTATACTGATATTCAAGAAAAGCCCAAATGGATTACATCAAAGTCTAAAACCTCCACTTCATTTATTACAAAAAAATGGACTGATGTTAATCTTTTAAAATTAAGTTTTTAGACACATTTTCTCAACTCCCTGTTAACTTTGTGTTGAGGTCTCTTAAAAGTCCACAGAACACTTCCTAAGCAGCAGGGAAATGCCATCTCACGTTGTGCCTGGCAAATGCTGGCATTATAAAATGTCTGATTCTTTGCTCATGGGCACATCACAGTTTATATTGTAAATGTCAGCTTCTACCTGAAATAATCAGTGGATTTCTCAGTGAAAGCACTACATAGTAATTACATCCCATTTGCACCTACAGATTCATTCATTATTAACAACTTTATGATTTTACATTACCAAACAGCATCTTTGTGGAGGCAGAAAATTTATTTAATTACATGCTAAATCAAAAGCCTAAAAATGTCTACAGGCAATTCTTGATAAGCATTGACACATGGTGTGATGGAAACATTGAACTGAACCCCAAAGACCTGATATGCTAGACCGTGTGCCACTCCAATCCCCTCTTCAGGACTAAGCACTCATTGCCTCAGCTGAGTGAAAAAAAGAGCCCTCAGCCAAAAGGTTATGCTTCTTCCCAGGGTCAGGCTGCATATAATGACTGGTGGATCCAGACCTCTTGCCTCAGTCCACACATCTCTGAAGGTTCATCCCCGCTTTAGTTTCCTGGCTAAGGCTTGCCTGTGATACAGCTGCATCACAGTTCAACCTCTCTCTGCCCAACCCTGCTTCCCCCACCCAAAGAACTAGCTAGCTCTAATAAATCCTTGGCAACAGAATCTTCATTGCAGAATCTGTTTCCATGGAAACCAGACCCGCATCACCTATTCTCTCAACTAGCTCTGTAACCATAGCAAAGTCACTTAATCATACCACTGTCTGTAATTGAAGAAGTCTTACTGAGCTTGAGGCCACTGGAAATCCCCAGCGCCACACTGAACAATGTTCTGTGGTGGCAGAGACCTGCTCTTGGGTCTGCTCTGACAAACTTCATACATTTTACAACCCATCCCTTTGTATTCCACCCCCGTTAGATGGTAAGGAAGGGAAATTCTGTATCGCTACCAGGTGCCTGTTTTAGGTTCATCAATTCCAAAGGAGCCTATGGAGTTTTTCTGGAGAGAAAATGTACTGGGAGAGGGGTTGCTTAGCGTGATCAACTCATCTGCATTTACCCAGGACTTCAGCTTTAGCATTAACAGTCTCATGTCCCAGGAAGCCCCTTAGTCCCAGGCAAACCTCAACAGTTTGTCACCCTAATGTGGTTCCATATGTCCCTTGGTCCTTGGGCTTGCACACTGGCTGCCTGACCTATACACAAGGTAGAATGTAAGTCCCAACCCACATGGCCCTTTTATTTTTTTCCTTTGTAAGACTTATCAGAATTGTAATTAGTTATGCAATTACTTGTCTAATTTTTGTCTCCTTAGCCAGACTGCAATGAGCCAAATGGAACTAATTTGCCTTGTTCAGGGTTGTACCCTTAGTGCCTAGCAGAGAACCCACATGCAGGCAATGATCAATGAATATTTGTGGAATAAATTAATGAAGGAGGAAGGAAGGAGACAGGTAAAAGAGGGCAAAAGACTAAGAAGAGGGTCAAGTGCAGGTCAGTCAGAGTGGAAGTAAATAAAGAGTGGAGGACTGTATGTATGCCTTCAGCTCTGTACCATGTGTCTACTTTCCTATATCACATCACTATACTACTGAACTATCATTAATGTTTGGTAAATTCCAACACTCAGATTTGGCATCTATTCATAATTTTCCTTCAGATCAAGTACACTGTATTTGGAATATAGCAGACCCTCAATTTTTTACAAAATGGTGCCTGAATAAATGACCCTGCCATTGTCAGGGTCCCTGTCTTAGACCAGTTCCCTGACAAGACTTTAAATTCTTAGGATCAGAGCAATTTATCTCTAAGAAACCCCAGCAAGGATTTGATCAAACCTTCCAATTTCTCTCTCAAGGCAACTGCATATCACATCTTTGTTTCCTTAATGTAGTATTTTCTGTGGATTTCTATTTTTTCCTCTGTGGCTACTGGTGGAATAAAGCAAGCCATTTAATATCACTTGAAAACACTGAAATCCCCTTTTTGTATATCCTCGGGCCGTAATAAGAATTATTCTAGAATAACTCCCACCCACGTAACAGCTTTTTGATCTTGATGCTTAAACTGAAACTGGCCTAAATTGAAACATATGCTTTAAAAAACAAGGAAATTCTGAGTCCTGTGAAGTTACTTATCAATACTAAATGTTATCCATTTTGAACAGCAATTCGTGGAAACAGAATTCATGTGGAAAATGCCATCCTGTTAGATGCTGGTATAATGATAATTACTTTTGGAACATGAACATGGATTTTGCCAGTATGCGATCCTAGAATTGATTTCTGCTTGTGTTCTTTGCTTTTATAAGTGACTTTTATCCTTGGACCACCTAGAGCTCTATAGAAGCTGAACAGCTTCATTTGTCAAGCTGAAAGATTATCTTTATCTCATCAATCTATTTCATGCCAACTATAAAATATGTATAAAACGCTATTGATGAATTCACTGCTATAGCTTATAATATAAACCATGTGAACCAAGCAATATAAATAGCAAGCAAAACATGATAAATAGGTAGCTGGTAGATTAAACAGGTCAAAGCTTTTTTGTCTCACACCTAACTTCAATGCAAAATTGTGAAGTTCGAAGCCCCCTACCTGCACTATCAGGGCTCCTTGGTTGAGACGACTAGGGAAGCTCCTAGGAGTATTGCATTTGGGAAAAAAGATACTCTAAGGCAGCAGTTCTCAGACCATGACCCGTGGACCACTGGGGATCACAGAGAGCCTTTTGTGGCACCCATGAGATTAAAAGGCAATTTCATAATATTACTAAGACATTGAGTTTTTTGCCCCACTATGTTAACATTTCTATTGATAGCACAAAACAACAGTGAATGAATCTGCTGGCCCCTAAGTACATATCAAGACAGTGGCACCAAACTGTAATAGGGGTCATTACATTCTTTATCAAAATGCACTTCCTGAAACAAGAAAATAGGTTTCACTTAAGAATTCCCTTGATAAATCAGTACAAATTAAGTTTATTAAACGTGGGCAGTTGAGTACATATCTGTTAAATATTCTGTACGATGAAACAAGAAGCACATGCAAAACTACTGTATACTGTATAAAGTAAAATAGTTGTCTCTAAGAAGAGCGACTGTGCATTGATTTACAAACTGGACTAGCTGCTTTTTCATGTAATACCGTTTTATTTGAAAGAACAGCTGGCAGGCAAAGCATGCTTATTCAGATTGGAATCTTTGGCAGACACTTTACTGAAAATAAAGTGAACCTTTAGCTTCAAGGAAAACAACTGACAATATTGCTGCCAAGGATAAAATACAAGCTTTCAAGTAAAAATTAGGATTTTGGAAATCTGTATCCAATACTGTGAGTTTAACGGTTACCAATACTTAAAGATTTTTCTGATGAAACTGGTAGCAATATAAACAAGTGTGATTTTTTTATATTGTATAATGAAACATTTGAAAGATCTACGTAACTCAGCAACATGGTATTTTCCAAATGACCAATGCATAATGTAGCAAAATCACGCATAGGTAAAAGATCAATTCAAAGTGCAAAATAGGCCAATGGATCTTAATGTAACAAAGTATAAAGAGATCATTGGTATGGTTTTAGATTCCGCTTTGCAACTATCCTCTAAGAAATCACTTGACAAATTTTGATGTAATTTCTAAGACAAATATCCACAACTACCTGACAAGGCTATTAAAATACTCCTCTTTTGCTCCAATTGACATCTCTGTGAGGCCAAATTTTCTTCATAATTCAGTGACAGCCACAGATTGAATGCAGGAGGAGATACAAAAATCCAGCTGTCTGCTATTAAACACTCGAAATATTTGAAAAATTGTAAAACAATGCCACTCTTCTAATGTTTTTGTTTTATAAAATATAGTTATATTTTTGTTTAAAATGTATTATTTATGTTAGCATATAGTGGGATTATTATTGCTGTTTCAGTTGAATTAATAAATATCTTAAACTTTTCTCAGTTTTAATTTCTAATGCAATAAATCTCAATAGATATAACCCATATGAACAAACAAAAGCCCTTTGGTATCCTCAATACTCTTTAAGAGTATAAAGAAGTTCTGGATCCAAAAAGCTTGAAAACCACTGCTCAAGATGCTAAAAGCTTTGCCAGTTTGAGGTTTTTTGGTTTGTTTTTTGTCACTTGCAACAAAAGTTAGATATGAAATAGAGGAAAAAGAGAGGAGTTGCATTCCAAGTGTGGTGTCACGTCAACACAGAGATAAGAATCAGCCTCAATATTCAAAACAAAGAGCAAGAATTCAGCCAATGCAGGATATAGAAGCCAGAGGTGACTGAAAATTTAAGCCTTCCTCACTCCCCTTACTTCAGGATCTGTAGAAATATTGAGGATGCTCAGATTTGGAATTTATTCAAAATATTAAGAGGAAGGGTGATTCAAACTGACATCTGGGTAACACAAGGTTCTAACAGCAAAATTACCCCTATAGAAATTTGATTTCAAGAAATTATGCCCAAACATCCATCACTGATGAAGAAATAAAAAGTGGAATACCCATACAAAGGAATATATTTAGCCATAAAAAGGAATGAAGTACTGATTCATGCTAAAACATGGATGAATTTTGAAAACATTATGCTAGGTGAAAGAAGTCAGGCCAAAAGGCCACATTTGTATGATTCCATTTACATGAACGGTTCAGAACAGCTAAACCCATAAAGACATAAAGTAGATTAGTGATTGCTAAGGACTGGGGTAAGGAGAATCGGGGAATTGCTGATAATGGATATGGGGTTATGAAAATGTTCTGGAGTTAAGTAGTGGTAAAGGCTGTACAACTTTGTGACTATACTGGAAAATCATTATACATTCTAAAGGGTGAATTTTATGGCATATGATTTATATCTCAATAAAAATTACATAAAATATTATAAACCTGGTATATTAGTGTCATATGGCTGCTATAATAAACAACCACACATTTGTAGCTTGAAACAACAGAATTTTAATCTCTTACAGTTCTGGAGGCCAAAAGTCTAAAATCAAGGTGTCAGCAGTGTTGTACTCCCTCTGGAGATCTGGAGACTGGGGTGGGGGGGGAAGGGGATCGTTCCTTGTCTCTTTCAGCTTTGGTTGTAGCTGGCATTCCTTGGTCACATTTTTCCAATCTCTGTCTCTGTTTTCACATTGCGGGGTGTGTGTGTGTGTGTGTGTGTGTGTGTGTGTGTGTGTGATCTCCCTCTGCCTTTTTCTAATGAAGACACTTGTGATAGCATTTAGGATCCACCCCATAATATTATCTCAGATCCTTAACTTCATCATATCTACAGACTCCTTTTACAAAAGAGGTACTTTACAAGTTCCAGGAATTAGGAGCTTAATATATCTTTCAGAGTCATTATCAACCTACCACACCTGGGTGTACATGTAAATAACTGATGTGGTATGGCAGCCATAGATGTGTGCCAATTGACTCTGTCTTTGAAAAAGAACTTGCCAATCAGCATAAAGCATACAGTTAGCTGGCATCCTCCAGCTACAGCACCTTCAGGACATGGCTTGTCATCTGCACAACATGGATGGGTTCCCTCTACCAGCAGTCTTTATGCCAGAGATCTCCATTGAGTTGACTGAGCTTTGGCTCTTTTTACTTAATTCGTCTTCCTTTTCCTTCTCCTTACCTACCCATTCCTATCCCTCTTCCTTTAATATTTCACAGGGTGACTCCCATGAATCTCTTGTGCTGCCAAATTGGGCCTGACATCTTCTCAGAGGATCCAAGCTCAGTCAGTTGATACTGAGAGTGGTCCAAGACAGCAGATAGCAAGGTGAACTTTTCAGGACTATGTTACTCACTGCCTGGCTGCAAAGAATGACCCTCTGCCCCAGATGCATTGATGGTCACTGGCACAAGGTAGCAGCCTATTCATTAAACTTTTACCAGTGGTGACTCAGGAGTGGGTTCTGGTGGAGGACACTTCTCTGGTCAGTGCAATGACTCAGGCATTCAAGAGTGAACAAAGTATACAAGGACAGTGGACTTGGCTGGTTACTATTAAGGGATATGAAGGGATATTTAGAAACTGAAGGCAGTGAATACTTAAAAACTAAGTGTGAGAGCCAAAGGACCTCTCTGACAACTTACAAAGAGACTTATCTCCTGCAGTGAGAGCAGCCACAGCTGTGGAACAAATTCAGGACAGGCAAACTTTAAAGACTATTGAATACTCGGCCAAGCAAGTGTGTTATGCTAAGATCAGGGCCCTGGATAAAAAATACAGGACCCTGACACATGGGATAGAGATGGATCCCTAAAAGACTTTGGCCCTGAACCCTTAAAAACATCAGACACTACCTATGCCTCCCCATTAAGAGTTAGCATTTCCTCCATGAGGCCCTATAGTGAATTGGGACTTGCCCTGTGCAGAAAGATACTGCAGACACCTGTCCCCTGCAAAACAACTGGTCCCCCCTCAGAAGCTGACTCCATCTTCTCACGTGGCTGCCAGATCAATCGCTAAGATGAAATCCCAGGGTAACACAACTGGGCATGTGGCAGAAATAATGAGGGAAGAGGAGATTACACCCTAAAGGAGCTGCAAGGATTCACCAGGATGTACTAGCAGAAGCCACAGGATTGGATTTTGAGTGTGCTTGATCAACTCCTGTACAAGCAAGAGTTTACTTACTTAGGGTCACTCTCTCAGAACACAACAGTTAATACCTGACAAGGAAGAACCCAAAGGAATGGGGCAAACTCACTGGTAGGGTGTCTTTAAAAACCTGGACAAAGCAATGGCCCATGTTAAGTAAATTTGAAATGCATGAGTTGCTATGGCAGGAGGTGGTCAAAGTAATTGAAAGACTCAGGGAACTGGGCACCCTGGGATGCATATATTATGTGGGTCCAGAAGACCCATCAGAGAATCAAGTTCTACAGGAAGACCTAGAGGACACATCATTCACAAAGGCATCAGAAATGTACTGGTGAGAGGGGCACCGACATCACTAAGAAATTCAGTGGTGGTCCTCTTCCACAGGTTAGGGCTGACCATAGAAGAGGCAGTCACAGAAAATGGCTCGTTATTAGCAATGGTGATAATGGGTCCCTGAAACAGTAGACACCAGATAGTGGAACATAACTGCCCAGCAGAAGCCCATTATAAGAAGGAAAAGGTACATCTGGGATCAAGCTCATGCAGGACCAGAGAGCATGTGTAAGCTGCATGAGGAAACAGTCCAGACCCCAATTTACCTTCCACAGCGGTACCAATGCTCCTCCTTGAGCTTACACCTCATGCTCATATGGAAAGCCCCACACAACCAACTGAAGCAGGAGGAGAAAACCTGAGTTTGTTTTACAAATGGATTGTCTCTGAATGTGGGAGAAAGCTGAAATAGATGGAAGCTGCATTACAGTCCCATTCAGGGGTGATGCTTAAAGACAGGGGAAATCTTTACAATGGCTAGAGCTGTCAACTGGCACACCTGATCATTTACTTTGTGTGGCCGGAGAAATAGTTCACCATGAGAATATACATAGAATCAAACACAGTAATGAATGGCCTAATAATCTAGTCAAGGGCCTAAAAGGGATATTCTGGGAGTTTGGAGCAAAGAGTTCTGGAGTTGAGGCAAGTGGATGGATATATGGGAATGAGCGCAAAGTGTAAAGATTTTTGTATCACCTGTTAATGTCCACCAGAAAGCATCCACCACAAAAGCAGCAATAAACAAACAAGTGGAGGAAACAAGATGGCGGCGTAGGTAGCAGCTGCACCCGCCGCCTCCCGCAACCACATCAAAATTACAACTAAAATACAGAACCACCGTCACTCAGAGCCTCCTGAGATCTGGCTGCACAGAAGCCCCACAACCAGGGACCTGAAGAAGCACCGAGACCGAGACCGGTAGGAGGGGCCAAGACTCGGGCGGGTCGGGGCTGGATCCTGGAGACGCGGCCGCGGGCCCACAGCCAGTGCCGCAGGGTAAACCCGGGAGGGAATCTCCCCGGCGGAGGTTTCCCGGAGGAGGGAGGGGTCCCAGCCCCACAACAGGCCCCCAGCCCAGGGCTCCAGGGCCGAGAAGAGACGCCCCCACACCTCCGGGCTGTGAAACCAGCAGGGACTGTCTCTGAGGGTCCTGGAGGCTGTGGGAGCCCCAGCAGCTCCTCCTAAAGGGCCCGGCACGGACTCACTCGGACACTCCCTCCGAGCCCAGCGCCGGGAGCAGCCTGAAAGGACCCGGGACACTCGGGGAGGAACTAACCTGCCTGAGATCAGGGAGAGAGCTGGAGGGGCGGCTTCCTCCAGGCAGAAGAGCTGGCAGAGGCCATGGCTCCTTTGGCGAGTCCTCCCCGCACACAGCCGCAGGCAGGCGCCATGTTTGAATCGCCAGCACCTGACTCACACCTTTGGCCCCGCCCCATGATTCCCGGAGGCCCCGCCCCTCCCCACCTGCAGGCTCATCCAGGCCATTTCCAGGGGCTTTTCTGTGCAAGTGGCCTCTCAAGCCTCATGCTTAGGAGTTTCCTAAAAATCTCTCAAACAAGCAGCAGCGGGCCCCATACGGCTTGATCAGCGGCCCCAGGCCTGGCACTAGCAGCAGCTGCACTGGCTCATAGCTGGGCCTCTCCTGGACAAGCCCAGCACAAGTAGCAGCCAAGGTTGCAGTACAGGTTGCTGTGTAGCTCATGCTGGGTGGCCCTGGGCAAGGCACCTCCTGGGAGGCCCCAGAGACAGTGCACCTGGTGGTCGATGCATGCTGGATTACAACCCTTCCACATCCACGAGTGACACACTCAAGGGGTGCACTTTGTGAACACCAAAGCTCCACTGAAGTAAATCCTGCTCCATAGGGGTGTCTCCAGCACAGCAGCTCTCTGGCTGTAGTTGCAGCTGGTCCTCACAACCGATTGGCCTGGGGGTCAATTCCTCCCAGTGACGCCAACAGCAACCAAGGCTCAAGTACAACAGGACAGTGCACACAGCCCACACAGGGGAGCACCTAGAAGGCCAGCTCAGGTGACTGGGGAGGCTGAGCCACTGGACCCTACAGGACACCTACTACACAAAGCCACTCTACCAATTCCAGAAGACATAGCAGCTCTACCTAATACATAGAAAAAAGCAGCCAAAATGTGGAGGCAAAGAAACATGTCACAAAGGAAAGAACAGGAGAAATCTCTAGAAGAGGAACTAAATGAAATAGACCCAAGCAAGCTAACAGATACAGAGTTCAGAATTTTGCTTATAAGGATGCTCAACCTTATTAGTAAGAGTATTACAAAAACAACTGAGACCATCGATGACATAATAAAGTACCAATTTGAAATGAAGGCTACACAAACTGAAATGAAGACTAATTTACAGGGAATCAACAGTAGAGTAGAGGATGCTGAGAATCAAATCAGCAATTTGGAACATGAGGAAACAAAAAACACCCAACCAGAAAAGCAAAAAGAGTTCATCACCACCAGACCAGCACTACAGGAAATGTTGAAGGGTCTTCTTTAAGAAGAAGTTAATAAACAAAAGAATCTAATGAACTAAATAGGTCCAGAGACATTGACACATGAACAGATGATCATATTTCAGAGGAAAGAGGGAAGGGGGATAGAGGATGGGAAGAGATTAACCAAAGAAGTTACAAGCATATATGCATAACCCATGGGCACAGTCAATAACAAGGTAAAGGTCTGGGGAGAGGGTGGAGGAGGTCAATTGGGGAGGGAAATGGGACACCTGTAATACTTTCAACAATAAAGATAAATTTTTAAAAATAATAAAAATAAATTTTTTAAAAAACACAAAAAACAAAACAATAAAATGGCTCAGCCAGCTGACATCAGGGAGCCTTCAGCATCAATAATGTGAGAACTTAAAAATGGGTACTTAAGTAGATTAGTCACCATGTCAGAGATGGAAAGCAGCACAGGGGCCCTACAGCATGGACTTTTACTTACCAAGGCCAATCTAAGTACTGTCACCTCTGAATGTCTAACCTGCCAATAATAGAGACCAATTTTGAACCCATGATATGGCACTATTTGTCAAGGGGACCAGCTAGTCACTTGATGGCAAGTTAACTACTTTTGATGTCTCATGTCCTAGAAGGACCTGTGATTCATTCTATTAGGAATAGATACTTATTTCAAGTAAGTGGTCATCTTTCCTGCCTCCACCTTTCTTCCAGTGTCATGATCTGGGTGCTTAGAGTGACTAATCTGCAGCTATGAAATCACACAATATAGCATCCAACCTCCTTCACAGTAAAGGAAGTACAGTAATGGACCCATGACCATGGGATCCACTGGTCATGTTATACACAATACCATCCAGAAAGCAACCAGCCTGCAAGAGCAATGAAATGGCCTGATAAGGTACAAGCTTAGAGGTAGTAACCCTGTAACAAACCCTGGTGAAGCTGTTCCTTAAATGTATATGGAGAAGTGTGGATCTGCCTGGTTCAAGGAGAGGACTATCGTAAACATTACCCATGGAGGCACATCCCTTGGATCCCCCTTTAAGAAGAAGCTTCTGGTCCACAGTTAGGAGTGCAGTTAGCTGACAACCTCCAGCTGCAACACCTTCAAGATCCGTGAGCCTCCTGGACAGCCCCCAGCCAATAACTGAGTCATTTTTGTCCAATGTGGAACTCTTCTATGAGTCATCTTCATACTGAAGTTCTCTTTGGGGCTGCCCAAGAGTTTATCAGACTGCACCATAGTCCGTGGCTCTTCCCACTCAACCCTCTTTCTTTCCCCCTCTCCTTTCACAGGTATCAGACGTACACTGCACCTGAAGACTCTACCTACTCTTGCTTCCCTCTTCTCTTTACATTACACAGGCATTTTATGGGACAGGTATGTTTCACAATTGGATTCTTTCATTCCCTGTGTTTCTTCCTAGAGGACCTGAACGGACACATGCGATAATTAAGATTTTCTTACCAACCAATACAATAAAATTAACTTACATTTCCTGTCTCACCACTACCCCACCAATGGACCTCTACCTAACACCATGCAATTCAAGCACACATTGATAACCTAATTGTGTATTGCGTTAGCTACAGCACCTATAAAAAGCCCAGAGTCATTAATTTATTCATTCACCAATTATTTATTGAGGATCTACTCTCTGATAGATACAGGCACTGGAAACACAGAAATAAACACACCATTTAAAAAGTCCTTCCTTTTATGGAACTTATATTCTGATGGGGCAGACAATTTAAAATATAGACCACCAGCAAAACACAAATCTGTACTATATTGCTTTCTTTCTTCAATGAATTGCCTTTCACGACATGACAATATGAAAGCCTCAGCTTTGGGTTATGGATGAATATAAGAAATAGCCATTTGAAAAATCTCTGCTGCATTTTTTGGTAGAACAACTAATTATAAAACCAATTTAGTCTATACTAGGAAAAGCACTTATTAAAAATGCACATAGGCTTTGTTCCAACAGTTTCATTTCTAGGAATTTATCTGAAGAAAATAATCATGAATATTCAAAAGCTTTATCCACAGGATTATTAGTTGCAGAGTTTTTATACTTGAAAAAATAAACTGCAAACAATAATCTAGAACCATTTAAATAAACATTTTGTCATCCATGAAATGGAATACTGCACAGCCACTTAAAAATGTAGAAAACTATGGCAAGGAAAGATGTTCATAATGTATTTAGTGGGAGTACAAGCTAGTTACAAAGCAATAATACTCCATACGCCATTTACAGGATCATCCCATTAAAATGTGTATCTGGAAGACATAGACAAAAATACCAAGTGTGTTATTTCTGGGTGATGGGGTTATGGATAATCTTAATTTTCTCAGTTTGTTTGTCCATGGCTTCAAAAAATTTTTGTTTTGATCCTCACCCGAGGATATGTTTTTATTGATTTTAGGAAGAGAGGAAGGAAGAGAGAGAGGCAGAGAGACAGAGAGACAGAGAGACAGAGAGACAGAAACGTTGATGTGAAAGAGAAACATCGATGGTTTCCTCCTATAGGTGCCCTGACTGGGGATGGAACCAGCAACCTTTGCTGTACCAGATGATGCTCCAGCCAACTAAGCCACCAGCAAGGGCATAGCTTCAAAATTTTTTACAATAAACAGGTAAATTAATTTTATCTGCTAACTTAAATTTCTTAAAGTTGTGGTTTTGGTTTTGGTTTTAGGAAAAGTCACTATCTGTCACTTGAATATCAATAAGTAAACTTTTCAAATGACTTTCAGGTAGTTGGAGATATTCTGGAAATAAATATTTTGATGGCCACAACTCTCCCCGACAGCACTCTAGCTAGGAAAGAGGTAAAAGTGTGCTTAGCTCCCCAGTAACTGGCCTAAAGGAAAACTAGTCTCCAAACACAGTGTCCTCAGAAGCCTCTAATCAGGATGCACAGATGCAGAATAGGCACATCAGAAATGCTGCTGCTGCCCGGCCGGGCGTGGCTCAGCGGTTGAGCGTCCACCTAGGATCCAGGCGATCGGGGTTCGATTCCCAGTCTAGGGCACATGCCCGGGTTGCAGGCTTGATCAATGACTGTCTCATCATTGATGTTTCTATCTCTCCCTTCCTCTCTCTGAAATCAATAAAGATATATTAAAAAAAAGAAATGCTGCTGCTGAGAGCAATGTTCCTTCAACCCTTAGTGATTACTGAATAGCTACAATCCATCTAACCTTTCTATGTCACAATTTTCTCCCATATAATAGGACCTTCCCCCCCACCTCTCCTAGTTAAGAAAAAACACGTGTGAACACATATGCTCGCTCGCGCTCTCTCTGTCTCTCTCTCTCTCTCTCTCATAGGATCCTACAATAGCAATTTATTAGAGAGGATTTTTAATGAAATTCAAGGAAGAAAGGAGAAAATAGCCTCTTCTGCATAATAAACCAAAAGCTGCATGGGAGTTGACAAGAGATTAGCTCTTCCAGAACCCCAATACTAGGGTTTGAATCTTAATATCTTTTTTATAAATATATATATTATAAATATTATATATTGATATATAATAAATCATCATTTTATAACATAATCTGTTATATAATCTATACATAGTTTATTACATAAATTATTGATTTATATGTAATAGTTAAAATTATGATTTATTATACATAATTATGTATAATAATTTATATATGCAGTATACAAATTATTTTATATACATATAATTTTTTTCAAGGCCAATCATAAAAAAAAAGCAAGCTGACACTCCATATATATGCCTCTAAATGAATTTTCTCCTCTCCGTCCTCGATATTTTTCTACACTTTCAAAATTGAAAAAAAAGAGTGACACTCCGCAACAGTCTTGAAAACAAAAAGGTATCTAGGGCAAATAACCAAGATCTTCAGTTCACAGCCTATGGGCTGAGTCCCACAGAGGAGGGGAGGCACAGCCAGGTGAAGGAGATGCACCCCACAGGTCGGGTTGAGAAGATTCCCACTCTGGATCAGGGCCTTGTAAAGCACATGGCAGCAAGGAAGGCCAAGGCCACGGTTGGCTGACAGATTCAACTGGTAAAGTCACAGGAGGCCTTTTTAGATTTAGACAGTTTATTATTTACATTGACAGCAAAAGAGTAGCCAAAACTCCAGCTCCCTGTTATCCTTGACCCACACAACAAAAGAGATGACCCCCCCAAAAATAAAGACCAGATTATTGCAACACAAGCTGTGGGACATCCCATTGCTGCAGAACTAATTCTAGACTGCAGCTGGGTAGTTTTATAGTCTGCACCTATATTCCAAAGGGGCAAGGCAAAAAGCTTCATACCTCAGCAATACCCCAAGGCAATGAGAAACTCGAGGGTGATGAACTTGGACTAGCTCATCACAGACCTTCTATCCTCCTGTGTTCTGGGAGAAAAATAAGACATTCTGCCAAGATGCATATGAACTGTCTTAGGCCTTTGCCTGCAGGACCTATGTAGGTATGTGTAAGGTTGCCAGGACACCAAAAGGAATTGGTCCCCTACAGGCCCCACGTGGAATCTATTATTGTGAATCTTTTTTTTTTTTTTTCTTTAGAAGGGAGAGAGAGAGAGAAACATCAGTGATGAGAGAGTCATCAATCGCCTGCCTCCTGCACGCTCCCCACTGGGGTTCGAGCCTGCAACCTGGGCATGTGAGCTGACCAGGAATCAAACCATGACCTCCTAGATCATAGGTGGACACTCAACTGCTGAGCCACACTGGCTGGGCTTTTATTGTGAATCTTACGTAAAGACTCAAACAAACTATTGGATTTATGTGGATGCTCATTTGCAAAGGTTAGGAGGAAACCACTCAGCCAATCGCTCAGTAGGGGGAACCAATGAGGTCCAGAATTTCCTGGCCTAAAGGTCATCTGATTGTTAACAGTATGCTAACTAAACCAATTTTACTAATGTTCTTTCCCACCTCCAAGATAAGTAAATTAGCAACTGAATTATAGGGATAATGATACCCATCCTAGAGTGGTTGTGAAGACTAATTTTTATATTCATCAAATGATAGTTCCTTTCACTCATTAATTTGTAATTTATTTATTCAATATATATTTTGTGAAAACTTACTGTCAGCTAGATATTAAGTCAGATACTGGATAAATACTGGTGAGTAAAGTGGACAAGGCGCCATTCTCATAAAATCTCCAAGCTAGTAAGGAAGACAGGCACACAATAAACATATATTCACAAATTATGTATGCTAAGTGCTAAGCAGAAAAATCATATATTACACTAGAGATATTAAGGGAGACAAAAATGTAATGCACACAATAATTATTACATCTTAAAGGAGCCTACATAACCTAGTAAAGAGGACAGGATGTATAAGCTTCTATAGGAAAATATATGAAAACCTTTTCAACTCCAGAATTTCTATTTGGTTCATTTTTTCCAATTTCTCTTTATTGGTATTCTCTGTTTGGTGAAACATTTTTCACATATTTTAATTCTTTAGACATAGTTTCCTTTAGTTCTTTATATGTTTCTAAAATTAATATTTATGAATATTTATTTCTACATGTAAGTCATAAATTATATATCTATGTTATACTTAGGACTGATTTAAAGTCTTTGTCTAGTAAGTACAACATTTGGACCCTCAGGGACAACTTCTACAGACTGATTTTTTCCTATGTATCAACCATACTTTTTTTTTTTAACATATTTTAAATTTATTAATTGCAAACTGGACATTATAGATAACATAATGTGACAACTCTGGAAGTCAGATTTCCCCCACCCTCAGGTCTGTTATTGCTGTTTTATTGTTGCTGCTGCTATTTGTTACTTTGATGACTATCCTGGACTAATTCTATAAATTATTTACTCTCTGTAGGGTATAGTCACTGAATTCTCTAATCAGTTAGCTTAGTATAATTGATCAGAACTTTTCTTAAATGCCTTGAACTGGTAAGTATTCCATCCTCCACTGAGAAGCTCTGTGTATAGGTATATTATGGCATGACCTTGACACTCAGGCAGTTTACAGCTCTGCCTTAGCCATCGCTTCCTTCTTGTGCAGAACCTCTAATCAGCCAGAAGTGCGAGACTGGCTTCCTCTCAAGTTTTCTCAGGAATGTACATAGCCTTGCACATTTGTAGAGCCCTTTAGATCCCCAGGACTATATCAGAGTTTTCAGATCCCCCTATGGACACCCCATTTTGCAGATCTGCCTTTTAAGTTTTGGCCAGGCTCCTGTTTCTCCCAACTGATATCATAGCTGTGATGTTAAACAACTGCCACTGGGTTGTTTTCAACAAATGACCTGATGATGGAGCTTTTCCACAGGTTAAACTCAAAGCCAAGACAAAATTAACAGCTCCCCTCATTAAGCTTTTCCAGAGACATATCAAAGTGTCAGTGTTCTGGAGACAGGACTTTTGAGGAGCTTCACACACAGCCTGTCCCTTCTGGTAGCTGCAAGGTTTCTGGAGAGGGGGTGATGGGAGCAGGACAGGTTAAATGCCACAAAGCCCATTGTTCTGAGATTCAGTAGTTTTTCTTTGTTGTTGTTGTTTTATTTTTTTTTTAAATTTATCTTTATTGTTGCAAGTATTATAGATATCCCCTTTTTTCTTTCCTCATTGATCCCCTCCACCCCGCATCTGCACCTGCCCCAGGCCTTCACCACGCTATTGTCTGTGTCCATGGGTTATGCATATATGCATATAAGTTCTTTGATTATCTTTCCCCACCCACACACCCACCTTCCCACTGAGATTCATCACTCTGTTCCATGCTTCTATGTATCTGGGTCTATTTTTTTCCTCAGTCTATTTTGTTTATTGGATTTCACATATGAATGAGATTATGTATAACTGAATCAGGAAGAATCAGAAAACCTGAATAGGCTAATAACAACTGATGATACTGAAGCAGTAATAAAAAAATAAAAACTCCCAACAAACAAACACCATAGTCTGGATGGCTTCACAGGGGAGCTTTCTAATCCTTTAAGTTGTAGGGTTAGATAATTTACTAAAAATTTTTCTTGCTTTTTGAGGTAGACCTGTAGTGCTATGAACTTCCCTCTTAGGACTGCTTTTGCTATGTCCCATAGATTTTGGGTTATTGTGTGTTCATTTTCATTTGTTTCCAGGAAATTTTTTATTTCCTTCTAGATCTTATTGGTAACCCAGTCATTGTTTAATAATATGCTATGTAGCCTCTATGCATTTGAATGTTTTTGAGTGTTTTTACTGTAGTTGATTTCTAATTTCATGCCATTGTGATCTGAGATGCTTGATATGATTTCAATCTTCTGGAACTTGTAGAGACTGGTTTTGTGTCCAAACATGTGGTATATCTTTGAGCATGACCCATGTGCACTTGAGAGGAATGTATATTTGGCAGCTTTGGGGTGAAATGTTCTGTAAATATCAATTAAATCTATCAGATCTAGTGTCCCATTTAGTCACTGTTTCTGTGTTGACTTTTTGTCTGGAAGGTCTATCCAGTGAAGTCAGTGGGGTATTAAAGGCCACGACTATGACAGTATTGCTGTTGATCTCTCCCTTAAAGTCCTTAAGGTTATTATTGATAGGTCCTTACTTATTGCCATTTTATTTCTTTATGCCTATGTTTCTATTTCAACTTCTTATTACAGCAGTCACTTTCACATTTCTTGCAATGCTGGTTTGGTGGTAATAAACTCCTTTAGCCTTTTATTGTCTGGGAAGCTCTTTATTTCACTATCTATTTTGAATGATAGCCTTGCTGGATAGAGTAGTCTTGGTTTCAGATCCTTGCTTTTCATGACCTTGAATACTTCACGCCATTCCCTTCTGGCCTGCAGAGTTTCTGATGAGAAGTCAGCTGACAACTTTATGGGAGCTCCTTTGTAGGTAACAGATTGCTTTTCTCTTGCTGCTTTTAAGATTCTCTGTCTTAAATTTTTGGCATTTTAATTATGTTTCCAGGCATGGGCCTCTTTGGATTCTTCTTGCTTGGGACTCTCTGTGCCCCCTGAACTTGTGTGACTTTTTCCTTCACCAGGTTAGGGAAGTTTTCTGCCATTATTTCTTCAAACAGGTTCTCAAACCCTTGCTTACTTTCGACCTCTTCTGGTTCTCCTATGATGCGAATATTGTTACATTCATGTTGTCCCTCAGCTCCCTTAGACTGTCCTCCTGTTTTTTAGTTGTTTTTTCTCTTTTTGGATCTCTGATTTTTAATACCCTGTCTTCTAATTCGCTGATCCAATCCTCAGCTTCCTCTAATCTACTGTTTATTCCTTCCAATGTATTTTTATTCCTGCTATGTCATTCTTCATTCCTGACTGGTCATTTTTCATAGTTTCCATATTTTTTTTCATGCTGTAAGGGGGAATGACTTGGCACAGGAATCCAGAGGCGACTCTATCTCCAGAGTCCACAACCCCAGATTCTCCTCACACAGCTCCAGTCCACTCTGCCCTCATCTGCTGGAGCCCAAGGTGAGTTGCTGCACACAAAACTCTGTGCATTGGCTCTTTAAGAGGGTGCCTGCAGTTCCAGCTGCCTCTCCCTGGCAGACAGAAACCGCACTGCTTTTTACAGCCAGATGTTATGTGGGCAACTTTCTCAGTCTGGTGCTCTTGGCTGCAAAGTCCAGCCTGTGGTTTAGGCCCCAGAAACCTCAGTGGGAACCCCCCACAGCTGAGATATCCCTCCGGAGCTTCAGCCTCTGCCTGTGGGAGCACCAGCCAGCCCTCTCACACCTCAGCATTTCCTACCAGTCTCTATGAGGTCTCCACTTTTCCTCCTTCGTTATGGGGGTGCTCTCCAGCTCATCTTCAGTTGCAGTTGATTATTCAGGACGGTTTTTCTATATTTTAGTTATAATTCCAGTTTGGTCCCGGGAGAGTATCAGTGTAGCTTCCACTCAGTCTGCCATCATCTTTAATCTCCCAGTAGTTTTTCTTGAATAAACATTTCTCACATTGTTGCAAGCCTTTGTTAATTTCCAGAGTCTGAAAAGTTGATTTTGACAATTTTTGCCATGTTTTTATGAAGGGAAAGATTTAGAGGTATTTATTCCATTATTCCAGGAGCCTCTACCTCTTTTAGAATAAATTAGGCAGGAGATGATGAAGTTCTAGACCAGGTTACTGGTCACAGAAGTGGAGATGACCAACTTTGGAGAAATTGTAAGTAAATATTTAATACATTATATTAGGACATGGTGGCCAAGAAGGAAGTGGGAGACAGAGATGGTGCCAACCCTGACACAACTGCTGGGTCATTACATTCATTCAGAGGCTGAGGGGTTCACAGCCAGAATGGACTCTGCTTAAGGAATGGGCCCGCTTCCTTTACTCAGGATAAGCTTTCAACGCCTCCACTTAACACCACACACTTGCATCTCAAGCAAATGTTTGAATTATTTTCATGTGGTTTTATTGTGGTTCAGAAGGAAAACTACCTTGTCATGAATGCTAAGCCCTAAGTACTGTATAATGTAAACCCTTCTCTATGTCCAAGAGAAAGATAGGTGACATACTGATGATGTAATCAGAAGTTTTCCCATGGGAAAGGGGTTGAGAAAGGATGTCAGGATTCATGATCATTCCATAGAGTAATTTTAATTTATAGAATCTGCACTAAAAATACTTGTAAGCACTTACTCTGTTATATTAAAAAATCTGTTGCCACAGTACACCTGCACATAACTAAAAACATTTTTTTTGCCCAGTCTCACCTATGGCAAGTAAAATTAGCTGCTTCATGATTGAAAAGGACATAGAAAAAAAATGTGCCTATTCCAGAGAGTTTAAATTTACATAACTTAAGCCACATCATTTGGAAACAGTAAAATCAACATTACCTGAGAAGAACCTAGTCATCCTTGATTAACACTTAAGGTGGCCATTTTTCTTCAAAATAATTCTCAACATCTTTAATTCAGCAGAAACTTTATACATTTCTATTTGAAAGAAAGAATTTCCAATATAAGGTTTGTCTGAATCATAGAAAGTGCCCAGCAGGACCCATCCTGATGTCTTCTGTGGGCTTTGTGTTTTTGTTCAGAAGCCTTCAGAGATGGTTGCTTAGAAACAATCACATGGCACATTCTTGCCACTTTTCCTTAAAAAGAATCTCCCTCAAAAACGGAAAGGGAAGAGGAGAAAGGATATGGCTAAGATTGATGATCAAAGGAAAACACATTTTTTAATTTTTTTTAAGAGGAAGTAACTTGAAGGAAATACAACACTGTGTTAGCAGCTGGATGGAAACATGATGTTTACTAAATATTCTTGCTTTTTCCTTTATGAATCTCTCAACATAAACAATAAGATAGATGGTGTGCAAATGTGCAAAAGGGGACCTCCAGAAGGGACAGTTGAAGTTGGGCAACACCAAGCTAGGCCAGTTGCCAAGTTGCAGGAATGCGAAAAAAGCACATCCCTGCCCTTACAGTATTATATTGAAGTGGTAGAGGAAAGAAATATTCACAATTCTATGATAGAGGTGAGCCAGGAAAGACCTCCTGGAGGAGGTGACACCAGAACTGTAATTAAATATCAGGGGTGGAACCCACCAAACTGATGAACAGGTAAATAAAACATGACATATCCATACAATGGAATGTTTCTTGGCAATAAAAAATAAAAGTACTGATACATGCTACACCGTAGATGAACCTTAATAACATAATGCTAAATGAAAGAAGCCATTCACAAAAGGCCATACGTTAGATGATTCCATTTTTATAAAATTGGCAGAACGGGCAAATCTATAGAAATGGCAAGTAGATTATTGGCTGCCAGAGGCTAAGATGGAGGGGGGTTGAGGAAGTGAAAGGGAGTTGTGGTGGTTGTGGGGACAACTGCTAATGGGTACAGGTTTCCTTTTTGTTTCAAATACATAATAAATCAAATGAACATAACTGTACTGACTGTTAATGTGCATGGGGTTTCATTGATGAAAATGTTCTAAAACTGATAGTGGTGATGGTTGCACAATTCTGAATATACTAAATATCATTGAATTGTACTCTTTAAATTGGTGAATTTTTTTTGCCACAAGATTTTTTTTTAATAGGTTTAATCTTTATTGTTGAAAGTATTACAGATGCCTCTTCCCTCCCCCCGTTGGTCCCTTCCACCCCGCTCCTGCCGCTACTCCAGGCCTTCCCCACACTATTGTTTGTCCATGGGCTATGCATATATGCATATAAGTTCTTTGATTAATCTCTTCCCGCCCTCCCCCCCTTCCCTCTGAGATATATCAGTCTGTTGCATGTTTCAATGTCTCTGGATCTGTTTTGTTCATCAGTTTATTTTATTCATTACATTCCATGTGTAAGTGAGAGCATGTGATACTTGTCTTTCTCTGACTTATTTTGCTTAGCACAATACTCTACAGGTCCATCCATGCCGTCCCAAAGGGCAAGAGATCCCTCTTTCTCACAGCTGCGTTGTATTCCATGGTGTAAATGTACCACAGCTTTTTTTATCCAACCATCTACTGATGGGCACTTGGGCTGTTTCCAGATCTCAGCTATTGTGAACAGCGCTGCTATGATCATGGAGGTGCATATATTCTTATTCTTAATAATGCAAACACAGGATAACAGTCTATTCAGATGATGATGAGAAATGCCTTGCAATGGTTCTCAGTGCACTGAGGAATTTTTTAGTGCCCAATAGCAGTATCCTGTGTTATCTATATAGGTTTACTAATGATCTTTTGAAAGCATAAGAATTATGTTGTAAGTCCACTGACTTAACCATTATTGAAATTCTTCCACTCTTACCACTTAATGAAAGGAAGCAAGAGATCCATTTAGTTGATACTTGGAGCCTTGGCACCCACCAGAGAGCCAGGCACATAGTAGGGGTACAAGTAATATTTATAAAATGTATGAAGAAGCTACTGTCCTACCTATGACAAGTTAGATAGTAAATATATAAAACTTTCAGTAATAATTGCCTCAAAATTCATTTGTGAGAAAATATAACTATTTTTTAACTCATCCTCCATGAAAGCCCCCCATTTCAGATTATTAAACACTCATCTTCTAAGATAAGGACAAAGACTGGATATCTTTAATCACCACTTTTATTCAAACAGACATCACATGGCTGCTGTTATGATACACTGAGAAGTCCACAAAATTACTGCCCCCACCACAAAAAGCATTAATTATAAAGAAACACCAGACAAACTCAAATTGAGGGACATTCCACAAAGAAACTGGTTTGTACACTTCAAAATGTCAAGTTATTAAATACAAAGAAAGGCTGAGGAACTGCTCCACACTGATAGAAACTCAAGTCTTAACAGTGTGTGATGCTGGATCAAATTCTGGACCTACAGAGGACATTTTGGGACAATCTATAAAATCCAAATAAGGTATATAGAGTAGAGGGTTATAGCGTATCGATGTTAATTATATCAAGGATTTTGGTGATGTGATGGTGGTAATATAGGAGAGTAATTTTAAGAAAGAACGTCCACCATGACAAGTACCATCAATACTTCCTGGCTCTATAGCACAAGTAGATTAGGATAATAGGCAACCTGGATATGATTCTCCACTCGGTCACCTGCAAGCAATCAGTTGTGAAAGGACTGAGAACACAAAGTAATGTGTTGACACTAAAAATGAGAATTCACAAAGCACAGTAAAAAAGAATGCCAAGATGGGCAGTAAAGGGAGTAAGAGTCAGAGGAAGCATAAAGCATTCAAGTATTAGATAAGAGCACTCAAAAAGGCAGATAGCCGGCTGGCCTAGGAACTGGGGTAGTAATCACAGACAATAGGTATGAGAGGTATAAACAAACCATGAGCCTCAAGCCTAACAGCTTCAATCATATTTGTTAACAGAAGACCTGCATTCTGTTACCCTTTATTAAAAACTAATTGTAAATACTATTCAGCAATAAAAAAGAAAATACTGGCACATGCTACAAGAAATATCCTCAAAAACATTATGGTAAATAAAAGCCAGACACAAAAGACCACATATTGCATGATGCCATTTATATGAAATGTCCAGAAAAGGCTGAACTGTAAGGACAGAAGGTAACTGGTGGCCTGGGACTGAGGATGGGAATGGGGATTAGCTGTAATCCCAGTTTGATTACAGTACATAACAATTCATTTGTAATCCCAAAATTGAGGCTCACGCCTCAAGTTTTCTCATTTGCTATTCATAACAACTATAGTACCTAACTTACAGGGGCTCTTTGAAGATCAAATGAGATAATTCAGGTAAAAGCTTAGAACAATGTCTGGCACTTAGTAAGGGTTCAAGATGTACACACACATGTCCAGCTAAAAAAACTTAAAAAATAAAATGCATGTAAAAACATAACATGCATGTAATAAATTACAGACATAGGAAAAAAGTCAATTCATACTTATTTAAAGATTCAGCAACAGCCCTGGCCAGGTGGCTCGGTTGGAGCATTGTCCTGTACATCAAAAGATCGAAGGTTCAATCGCCAGTCAGGGCACGTGTGGGAGGCAACTGATGGATGCTTCCCTCTCACATTGATGTTTCTGTCTCTCTCTCCCTTCCTCTCTAAAAATCAATAAAAACATATCCTCGGGTTAGAATTTAAAAAAAGATTCAGCAACAAACTATAGTTCAACCTAGACCTATCCCTTAATCAAGGTAAATAGCTCAAAATACACTGGGAGAACTTTTAAAATATACACATAAATGGTAAGAACAAAGGAAACACACTAAATGTATTATTTCCCTAATATTTAGGACCTAAATAAAGTATAAAGAAATGTTGAGATTCTTCCTCAGCCTCTCATCTTCGAAAGTTGACATTTTGATGTGCAATTCCCTAATTACATAATTTTTCAGTACTTTCCACATTTTTTCTATACATAAAAGTCCTTTATGGATATGGGACTTCCATTTTATAATTTTACTCTAGTAATTTTTTTATTATAGAGCAGGCTGTCATTCATCTTAATATAATCTTGGACCAAAAAAACCCAGAAGTCACTACTGCTGAGGCCAAAGGCACCTACCTCATTGACATACATACACTCTTCCATGTTTTCTTGTCCTTCATAACATACACTATGGTACTGGAGGAATCAAAGGTCTCTTCCCATCAGATGTCAAATAATGATATAGATACTGCCTCCAGAACTCAATCCTGTCCATTGACTCTTTAAATACAGGTATACAAAGTGAAAAGTTGCTAACCACCACTCCACCAGACAAGTAAATACTTGCTTAATTTTAATCTTTTGAAATAACTACTCCATTGAACATAACCTGTATATCTTTGGTTAAACAATATTGTCTCACCAGCATCAACATTTACATTCTCTTATTATCTCTAAGACCATTTATAAAATGAGCTTGTTTTCATTACTCTCTAATTCCTTAAGTATTCCCAGAAAAATTTCCTTACATGAGAAAGTAGAGACAAATTTCAATATTTGATAAATTTTATCTCGATAACTTTGAAAACAAATTTACTCTTTAGATTGCATTATAAAAAATACATTAGTCTTCACATTAATTTTACATGGAAATATATAATTGTTTGAATATTTAAATATAGCTTCTCTTTACCAAAAAAGTGTCACTCAAAGCCCTACTTACACAAATAATTTAAATGCACAAATGCAAACACACTTTACACAATATTGTCCACATACTACTTAACTTGGGACAATTATAATAAAAATCTATGCAAGATACTGAACGAGTACAAGATTAATAAAATATTCATTGTGGCGGTAATTCAATTTTCACTATTAAAAGAAATTAATGCACTCTTGAATACACAAAAAACATCCAACTGTTTTATCTAATCTGCAAATGAAGCCGAAGCGTATTTTGACAAAGGGGCACATCTTGTAACCTACCAAATTCTGAAAACAACTCATTTCTAATTTAACTGAAATTATAATTTTTACAATTTCAAGTTTTTAAGCTTGTCTAAAATAATGATTACAAGAACTTAAGTAAACATTTCCAAAATGTTTTAAAAAACATCAGTACTGTATATTTTAATATTTTTAGTAATATAAATTTTTAAATATAAACCTTTTTCCTCTCAAAAAAATGGAACTTAGAAGAGTTTCCAATGTGAAAAAGCTAGTGAATTTTTGTGTTTGATCATTTGAATGATAAGAACTGTCCTCTTTGCATGATGTAATCACAACAGATACGATATATCATAATTACACAGTACATTATTTCCATATGATCCCTAGCTTTTAAATTTACATTAAAAGTGTGCAGAATGCCTACTGATAGTACTTAAGGGAATTATACATCTACTTCGTAGAAAAAAAGACACCAATACTCACAAGTAGAATATTTTTATATATTAGCTTCTTGTTTACTTCCTAATCAGTAGGACAGTATTCTTCCTAAATTAAAATTGGAGAATTATTTTAAGCCAGTAATCCACAGTGATATTTTAAGAAAGGAAATTAAAGTATTTTTATATGAGGCAAGGTTAAAGTTGCTTTACCACTAAAAATATAAACATTTGTCCATTTTTCAACATAATTACTGCTTTAAATTTAGAAGTAAAGAAATCAGAACATAACACCATCGTAACATACGCACAGGTTAAATAATGGCCCCTGAAATAAAACTACATTTAGAAATCAACTGTTACAACACTATATTTCATTAATTCTAAGATAACAACACACTTTTATCTCTGAAATCATGGTACACTGATATAGTTTCAATGAAATATGGTTTATACAATAGAGTTGAAATTCATGTTTTCCTTTAACATTAACGATACAAAAGAATCCAGAATCCTTGGCTTAAGGATTATTGGACACATCTGTACTAGCTCAAGCAGTGTCCCTGAATAAAGGATCTAAACATATTCTGAGTATCTCAGACCTAATCTGCATATCTTAACATCTTCTATTGGATCATTAAAATGGTTAGCAAGTTTGCCTGGCTAGCCTGGCTCAGCAGCTGAGCATCGACCCAGGAACCAAGAGGTCACCGGTTTGATTCCTGGTCAGGGCACATGCCCGGGTTTTGGGCTCGATCTCCAGTGGGGGGGAGCAAGAGTCAGCTGATCGATGATCTTTCTCTCATCGATAAAGTTTCTCTCTCTATCTCTCCCCTTTCCTCTCTCTCTAAAAATAAAAACATATTTTAAAAACAGGATATGCTTCCCATTCATTCATTCAGTTCAACAACAAAAAAATAACAAGTTTAAGGAAAACCAAAATAATGTACAAATACATACTTTCTCACTTGCAAAACCAGCCCCCACTTGAGGGGTCAATTTTATTAGATCTTTTCTGGTATCAAGATTATAAATAATTGGTTAATGACAACAATCAATGGTCTGCCCAAATTACCAAACCAATAATTTCAGCTCAAGCTATTAAAAAGTAATATGGTAGTGCCTAAAACATTTTAAAGCGATAAGGCCATAAAATAACCTGGATTCTCCTATCAAACCACCAACCCTTCAGGTGCAGGGGAATAAAGGTGACAGAAAAGTATACTCACACTGGCAAGATCACTTTCCCCTTAAGATACAATAATGCTAAAGGAAAACAGATTGTATATTACAGAGATTGTATATGTGCGTGTTGAAATGTGGAAAGTTAGAGACTTGCAGATCCATTTTAAATAAAGCAGAAGGAGTTTGTGCTATGTATATAAAATTACCAGGCAGTTTTTAAAACCTGGATTAAAGATTATGGAATCTTATTATCTGGAATGCTTTTAAAAGAAAGATAAATTATATCTCATTTGTGATTAAGTCGACCTCACTCAAAAGTTGAGATTATAGTTTCTTCTTTTTAATTATCCAGTCAGAATACAATATTAATAGTGCCACTCTGAAACACACTGAATATAAGTACACATTCATTGTTCCAATTTTTGAAAAGTAAAAATAAGATAGCAATAAATGTTTGCCATATTAATTCTTGTAATATTATAACCTGCTGACATGAAATACAATCATAAAGAATAAATGAGGACGACTTGATTTGGGGGAGAAAATTATATATACTGTGCTAAATTATGTGACATAAATTAAGATGAAGTTCTTCTATAGCAAATGGACAAAGGGTCTTTTGAATCTTTAACAAAAAGGACCTTAAACACTAATTTTAAAATAATATAAAAGTTCTGAAAAATGATGTCTGTAGCAAAATAGTTGAAGGTTAATTTTTTTTGCCAAAGTTGGGAGAGCTATGTTCACTAATTACCAAATATATTTCAATTGAAGTCCTGAATCCTCAACAACCTTCAACACAAACAGTTCTAGTTGACCTTACTGAGCAACAATTTGTGTAATAGTCGAGTCATCATTCTATCAGTATATGGCACCTGAGAATATAAACTTCTCAATTCATATATTCTAACAGGCTTAGGACGCTTTTTTTGCTTTTTTCTCGGGCGTTTTTTATTACCATTCCTCTTAGTTCCTACAATGCTGGAAGAATCCTGCACACATTGCTTGGGATAAGAGCTCTTTATAGCTCTTAACTGCTCTTCAGCACCAGTTGATGGAACTGAGTTCGAAAGTATTTTAGCTGGTCTCTTTGCCTTCTCGAACCTACTGACATCAGATTTTGTCTTCTTAAGTTGCATTCCAATAAAAGCCCTCCTGGACTGATATTTGCGACGCAAAAAAACAGAGTATTTTGAAATATACTTTCTAATTATATCATTTAGTTTGGTCCGAATCCAAATGGACTGTTTTTCTGATGTGATTCTGGATTTTTGCTGGAGAATAACTGGTCTGTAAACCTTTTTAAGTAAACCTGGCTTATTATCAGTTGTCGCCTTCCTTCTCTGAACTTTCTTTTTACTTTCTAAATACTTATTTCTCACTGATTTTGGCGAGATTTTGGCAGCATCACCATTTAAGAGAGTTAACTGGAAATTACTTTTCTTCGGAACTTCACCAGAATTCAAGGTCTCTGATTTTGCCAGAAACACAGAAGACCCACTGGGCCCCTGGTGTGACATTAATTCATGTCTTACTGACACTGTCATAAAAGGCGCTGAAGTAGAGCTTTGTACATGAGCATCGTCATCTCCTGCACTGGAGTTCAGGTCACTAAAATGAATCTGAACCCAGTTATTCCTGTCAGGTTCTGATACTTCTATGTTCAGAGGAGGATTAATCACGATTTGTTTATTCAATGGGTCATAATAATTAAAGGAACTCTGTTTGTATTTGTACTGGATGCTAAAATCCTGATTGTTTTTATCGCTACGGCGCCTTATTTTAGAGAAGTTGAAGGATTCACCTTCCTTCAGCTTAATATTTGAAGAAAGAACATAGACTAAGGCATTGGGGTGCAAAGGCTTCAAAATGTTAGTATATGATTCAAGAAATTCAACTGTTCCAATTTCGATTTTTTTTGGTTTTCTGTCGTTGTGTAAAAGTAAACGCTTCAGTGTTGGCGAGTCTTCCTCTTGTCCACTTATTCTTTTTGTCACTAGGTAACTCATGAGATTGGTTTGAGTTCCATGGCTGACTTTTACAGCCTGGCATCTAGAAGCCACTCGCCATGTTTGTTCATAAGGCCTCTTTTCCGTAGGGTGATGGCTAGGTTTATCTAAGGCTACTGAAAAGTCATCAATATTATAATCACATTCTAACAGGACTTGAATGAAAGCAGTATCATTAAGGTCAGCCGAGGTCATCTTTTTTTCTTCATTCAAATTTTTTTTTTTTACTTTCCTGGTCTCACAGTCATCATCAAAGTAACAGTGGAAACGACCTTCCTTAAATTCCTTCACAAGAGCATTAATTTTCATGTCATCTTCTCTCATTATTTGAGACCATGTTTTCCCCACAAATGAAGGAGGGACATGAGGCAAGGCTTCAAGAACTGGTTCATCAGTATTATCTTCTATGGCCTCCCTTGTTTTTTTCAGGTTCCTTACAGAATCAACCTTGGGAACAGAGCTTGAATGGGAATCATGGTTCACTTCTTTCAGGTTAAAAGACACCTTCTTAACACCTTCTTGAGGCTGGTCAGCGTCAGATTGATGAGAGGGAACACACTGCAAACTCACCACAGAACCACTAGGTTCACACCTCTTACTTTCTGGATCTGTATGTTTTGACTTCAAAAGGTTATCTTCATCAGCCATTTGAAGAATCGCTGATTCAGAAGAGGCATTACAATCTATTGCAGAAACACTGCCTTCACAGCTCTTATCTTTTAGGCCACTAGTTTCTCGATTTTTCCAAATGTTGTCTACTTTTTCAGCTTTCTGCAGTTGACGAGTCGCTGGCTGAGAAGTGTCTTTCCCTTTATATTTTCTTTTAGGATTATTAGATTCACAGCTCTTATCAATATGTTTTGCCTTTTTTTTGTCAGACCCTGGTGACTGGTAAGTCATAGACTGATGAGAGGCATCATTTTGAAAATTTACTTCAGAACCGTAAGACTCACAGGCTGACTCTTCCAGAATAATGTAGTCTTTCTTCTGGTTTACCACTTTGAAAGTCTTTCGGGATTGGTTTGACTCTGATTGAGGAGAGGCTTCACAAACATATCCTAGTTCAGAATCACAACAGTCATAGCACTCACCTTCTAGAGCAAAACTTTTTGCATTTATACAGTCAATTCCTCCGACAGTCACTTGAGGTGAGTCAATCACTGGCTGACATTGGATATCAGAATCAGCAATCATTTCACAATCACTATCACCAGTCACCAGGTCCACAAGCAGCATCTTTTGAAGATTTGCTTCTTTGACTGACACTTGAAATTCATTAATTACTATTTGAAGAGGGACATCAGAATCAGACATTATATCAGAATCACTAGTCTTTTCTTCCATGCCAAGATGCACTACCCTCTGAAGGTTCATTTCTTTGCAAACCATTTCAGGTTGGTCAACTTCTAACTGAAGATGAATACCAGAATCACATTTTATTTCAGAGACACTAGGTTCACAGTTCTGATTTTCTAGGTCATTATGATCCTCCTTTTCCAAGTTTATTTGTTTGAGAGCCACAGGAGATTGATCAACCACTAACTGAACAGGAGCATCAGAATCACAACTTATTTGAAAATCACCTAATTTATAGCCCTTATCTTCCAGGTAAATATGGTCTTCCTTCCAAAGACTTACTTCAACAGCTTTTTCAAGCTGGTCAGTCACAGACTGAAGAGGATCATCATAAGCAAAACTTATTTCAGGAACACACAGATCATTGCTCTTATCTTCCAAATTGACATGTTCTTCTTCCAAAATGTGTGGTTGCTCAACTGCTGATTGAAGATGGACATTTGAAACATAAATCACTGCAGAATCATTGGGTTCATAGCCTTTATCATGTAGATAGACATGTCCCTCCCTCAGATTTATTTCTGTAGTTGCCTCTTGAATTTCATTAGCCACAGAATGAAAAGGTTCATTAGAGTCAAAATTTATTTTAGAATCACTAGGTTCGACAATCTTACCTTCCAAGTCTACAGGCTTCTTCCAGAGGTTGATCTCCTTAACAATTTCCTCAGTTTGGCCAGCCACTGACTGAAAAAGCACATCAGAATCATACATAATTTCAAAACCCTTAGATTTATCCCTCTTCTCTTCCACATCTTCATCCTTCCAAAGGCTTATTTCTTTAACAGTTTCTCTAACCTGGTCAGCCACTGACTGAAGAGGGTCATCAGAGTCAAAACTTATTTCAGAACCACAAGATTTATTGTGTTTATCTTCTAGCTCAATATGCTCCTTCTCCAAAATAGTTATTTGAGATTGATCAACTGTTGACTGAACCAAGAAATCAGAATCCAAACTCATTTCAGAACTACTATATTGGCTGTTATTATCTTCCAAGTACACATGACCTTCATTCTCAAGGTTTATTTGTTTAACAGCTGCTTCAGGTTGATCAGGCACAGACTGCGGAGAAACATCAGAATCCTGTATTAATTTAGAATCATTAGGTCTATCGACTTTATTTTCTAGGCCATTATCCTCTACCTTCCACAGGTTTGTTGTTTTAGTCACTTCCTGAAATTGTTCAGTCAATGGCTGAAGAGGGTCATCAGACTCAAAATTTACTTTACAATCACTAGGTTCCCTTCTTGTGTCTTCCAGATCAACATGTTTTTCCTTTAAAAGGGCTAGCTGAGATTTCTCAATGACTGACAGATGAGGGGGACCAATATCTAAACTTATTTCAAAATCTCTAGATTCAGTACTTTCATCTTCTGGGTCAACATGGACATCCTCCAAAGCAGCTATCTGAGGTTTTTCAGTCATCGACTGAGGAAGGACATCAGAATCCAAAATTATTTCAGAACCACTATATTTATCACTCTTGTTTTCTAAAACACATTCTTCTTTCTGAACATTAATTTCTTTAACAGCTATTTGAGGTTCAGTCACTGAATAATGAGAGACATCAGAATCCAAATTTATTTCAGAACTGCTAAATTCAGGACTTGTGCCTTTGAATTTAGCATGCTTTTCTTTTTGAAGCCACATTTCTTTAAGTACTACATCAGTTCTTTGAATCACTGACTGAAGAGGAATACCAAAATCCAATCTTGTTTCAGAAACACTTAATTCATTACCTTTATCTTCTAAGTTTATTCGTTCTTCTTTCTGATTTATTTCTTTCACAGCTCTGTCAGGATGATCGGTCACTAAATGAGAAATATAAGATTTCAAACTGATTTCAGGAACACTAGGTTCATTACTCTTGTTTTCTAACTGCACGTGCTCTTCTTTCTGAAGGTCTACTTCTTTAATGGGATCTTCAGAATGTCCAATTGTTGAATGAAAACTATCATAATTCAGACTTAATTCAGAAACACTAGGTTCATTTTCCTTACTTTCAAAGGGCACCTGTTCTTCTTTTTGAAGAGTCGGCCTTTTAATAAGTACTCCAGAAGAATTTGTCACTGAAAGACGAGGGACATAAGAATCCAAACTTATTTCAGAACCACTGGGTTCATCATTCTTCCTTCCTAAGGGTACATAGTCTTCTTTCTGAATGATTACTTCTTTAACAGCTACTTCAGGTTGATCAGTCCCTGAAGGAAGAGGTATATCAGAATCAAAAACTGTTTCAGAAACACAAGTTTCATTCTTCTTATATTCCTGATCAGTATGTTCCTCCTCAGCTACTTGAGACTGGTCAACTGCTGAGCAAAGAGGAATATCAGAATCAAAAGTTATTTCAGAACTATTTGACCCACAGCTCTCATCTTCCAGGTTAATGTGCTTTTTTCTTATTTCTTCAACATTCAGCTCAGAATGCTCAGGAACTGACTGAAGAGGGGGATCAGAATCAAAAGTCAACTCAGAACTGGAGCACCCATAGCTCTTAACTTCCATGTCAACATTTTCTTTCATATTTATTTCGCCCAGAGCTCCATGAGGTTGTTCATTAGCTGACTGATAAAGAGAAGCATGAGAAATAACACTTAGATCAGAAACACTAGATTTAGCACTCTTATTCTGCAGGTCAATAGCTACTTCTTGAGGGTTTACTTCCTGAACTGTTTGAGGTTGATCAGCCACTAATTGAGCATCAGAGTGGATATTCATTTCAGGACTATAATATTCACAGTTCATATCCACAAGGTCATTCTTCTCTTTTGGAAGATTTATTTCTTCAGCAGCCCTCTGAGGTTCATCAGTCACTGCCTCGGGAGAGATACCACAATCAAGATGTGCTTTAGCACTACTGGATTTGTGGTTGTCTTTCAGGTAGACAGGCCTATCCTTCAGATTTCTTTCTTTGACAGCCAGTTTGGGATGGACAATTACTGACTGAAGAGGTACATCACAATCAAAACTTGTTTCTGAACAACTGGATCCATAGTTCTTATCAACCAAGCCAGTGTGAACCTTCTTCTGAAGTTCTGTTTCAGTGACAGTCACTGGGAGTCGGTCAATCACTGACTGAAGTGGTAAAACAGAATCGGCACTTATTTCAGAGCTACTAGATCCATAGTTCTTATCCACCAATTCAATGTGTGCCTCCTTAGGAAGGTCTACTTCTTTTGCAGGCTGTTGTGCATAGTCATCAGTTGGCTGAAGTGAGGTATCACCATCAAAATTCATCTCAGAATCACTAGAATCATAGCTTTCATCAACCAGGCGAACACGCACTGCCTTCTGAACACTAATGCCTTTAACAATCACTTGAATTCGGTTGGTAGCCAACTGAAGAGGGCCATTGCAATCAGAACTTATTTCAGAAACATAAGCTTTATTATTCTTATGCTGCAAATCAGCACATCCTTCCTTTGAAAGGTTTGTTTCTTTGGCAGTCACTTTAGATTGGTTAGTCAGTGAATAAAAAGAGGAACTGCAATCAAAACTCATTTCAGAACCTCTTGACTCATAGGTCTTATCTTCTTGGTCAATTTGCTCCTCACTCTGAAGGTCTTGTACAGCCGCTTCAGGTTGAACAGACACTGACTGAGAGCCACAAGCAAACTCCATTTTAGAACTCACTGCGTTTTTCTGTTCCAAAGAGGCTGGCTTGTTAAAAACCAAATGCTTTTTTTCTTGGGTATGATCCATATTAGGAAAGAATTTCTCATGGTGCTTTGGAATGGCACCTTCAAAGATTCCTTTATTAGAAAGCATATCAGTTTTACTCAGATTGATTGCTGGGTTATCTGCTAACTTGGAAAGAGATTCAATTTTTAAGGAGCCTTCAGTACCCATTAATGTATGAGATTTAAAGCCAGTTGACAAAGTTTTACCCCGAGATTTTACATCTTCCTGTATAATCAATTTATCTGAATTTATACATATAGATTCTGTATTTGATTCTTTAGGTTTCAGATGTAAAAGTGAAGAAGTTTCTAGATGGGATGAGAGCATAGGATTTCTAGAGCCCCCGTCTCGCTGTTCAAGATATCTGTCAACTTTGTTTGGATCACATTTGTTACCTGAATCCAAATTGGCCACTAGTGGTAAGCTAGTAGTACTAGTTATAACTGGTCGAGCATAAGAACTTTCAGGTAAATGACGAGCAGGAGCAGTAGAAATCACTGAGGGACATAATAGGTTTGTTCCATTATTTGTATCTTGACCAACACCTACTGGATTAAATTCTTTCAAGCCACTCCCAATTTTATAAACAAATTCCAAGGGCTGCTGTTGCCCCTTCTCCAATTTTTGAATAACTGAAGGTCGAATTGGAACACCCTGTATACATTCCTGAGATTTACTAGGTCTAGAATACAACTCTTCAATAGGTTCAGAACTTCTGGTGGCTATCTCTCCTCTGACTCCAGTAGCATTATTAGCCATTTCTTCAGAAACAGAATCATCAATTGGAACCACTTCAGAAGGTGCCGCATTATTCCTAAGAGGTCTCTCATTTTGTCTTGATCTAAAAAGAAAAGGGGAAAATCATAAAAATACTCTAATATTACTGTTTAAAATATTTAAATAAAGACACAATGTTGTTTTCTTTTTATCCTGGGTCAGATTCTTAGAGGATAAAGAATTAAGCCAATCACACAAGGCTATATAATGCATTTCAGGAAAGTAATCAGTGCAGATGGAGGTAGCTCCACCAATTGCTACTCAATAAACAGAAGTGGCTCCTAAACAGAAGAAAAATGTAAAGTCATACATTATTTTTCAGTTATCAGAGCAGTAAATAGCAAAAAGCTTAATGCAAGTTACTTAACCTTTTAGGCTTTAGTTTCCTCCTCCAAAAAAAAGCAGATAATAATATTTCCCTTGTGAGATTGTTTTGAGAAATAAATTAGCTGTTACATGTAAAGAGCATTTTTTTTAAATCCTGGAAAACAGTAATCATTCACAGATATTAACTATTATTATTTTAACACACTGTTTTGGCAAAGGTGCAATGACAGACACTTTAATACATTATTGGCAGGAGTATAGATTAATCTCTATGAACAATTTGGCAATGCCTATTAAAATTGAAAATGTCAAGAGAAGTCTAAGGACAAGTTAATGTAATATGATTATCCTGGATGGGATCCTGAAACACAAAAAGACATTAAGCAAAAACTAGGGAAATCTAAGTAAACTATAGAATTCAGTTAATGTATTACATTGGTTCATTAATTGTAACAAATGTACCATACTAATGTAAGATGTTATTAATAGGGAAACTGGATGAGGGGATATATAAAAACTCTCTGCACTATCTTAATTTTTCTGTAAATCTAAAACTACCTAAAAATAGTCCATTTAAAATGATAAATAAAAAATTTTAAATATATTGACACCTAAAAAATACCTTTATTAAGCGTTTTTAAATTTGAGAGACGTCATAATTGCCTGAGAGAATACGCATACATGTGTTGTCCACATGTAACTTTTTTTAAACATGTCATAGCTGTTACTATTGTTCTCTTTCCCGTAAAAAAATATCACAATTAATATCAAGATAATGTTTTTGGTATTTGTAAAATAAAAATGTTAACCCTGGTATCAAAATAGTATCATGATGGGCAAAAAATTTCCATAATTTTTCATACCTCTGAACCCTAATCAATAAAATTGCAGTACAATAATCACTTTGCCCTAGTTTTTCAGAACCCTAGTAGAGTATCTCCATTTGTCTTAAACATTCACAACGTTCTCAAAATAAAATCAATTTTGTATCATTTGGCTATGAAAAGAGAGAAAGAAAAGACAGACAAGCAGAATCATAAAATACAAAAAATAGCAAAATTCCAAAAAGGTTAGGAATCCTCATTTACATGCTTTGATTTGCATCGATATTTGTGTGTGTGTGTTTAAAGTTAACAACTAAATCATTATCTGTATTTATACTCATTTAAAACTAATTTTACAACAAAAAAGCCCTCCAAAAACCTAATGACTAAAGGTTAAAAACCACGCTTTTCTGAAACTCTTTTGCTTAAAAGGGAAATTTTTTAAACTATCTATAATTACAGCAAAGCTATATATCAAAATCTATGAGACGTCAAAATAGAAACTTCACACTTTTAAACCTTCCATTAAAAAAAGAATTAGTAAACAGAAGTTAACTAAATGAACACCTAATTCAAGAAGATAGAATAACCAAATTCCTCCCCCAAAAAGAGTTGAGGAAATAAATTAAGAAAAAGAAAAACCAAAAAATAGGAAACAAAAATAAAGCAAGAGCTGATTTTTAAGAAGGCTAAACTGTCCAGACATGAAGGCAAGAGAGAAATTTTTTTAAAAGTATAATTTAGAAAGCTTATAAACATAATTAAATAATGCGGTGTTGGCATGGGATTAAACAACTCAAGGAAAACAACTGTATTCAAAATCAAATATACAGATACGCAAATTTAGGAATTTAGTTTATGTTGCAGATGACATTTTATACCAGTGGAGATAATTAATACACATTTATAAAAAATAAGAAGTCCTGCCTCACAGCACATATTTTTAAAATTCCAGGAAGATTAAAAGTATTTGAAAGAAGAAACAAGGGCATAAGAAAAGACATGAAAAAAGTCATGAAGGGAAATTCCCCTTAGATCTAATTATATCAAAATGTTTAATTTCTGTATCATAAGAGATATACACAATTGAAAGACATATAACAAATTCTGAGAAAACATTTACAACACATTTAAAATACAAAGGCATAGGATACATAAATATTGCATACAAATTCAAAATATACAAACAATTCAATAGAAAAACAGGCAAAGTATTATAACAATTCAGAGGATAAATATATGTCTAATAATTACATAAAGAGAGAAGTTCCATTTTACTTACAAATAAAGAGAGACACTTTTTTGGCCTATTATGTTAGGGAGAACAAAAAGATTGATAATCCCAGTGCTGGCAGGAGTGACAAGAAAGGAGCACTCTCATATACTATTGGTGTGTATGTCTAAACACCAGTTTTATAAATACACAAAACTGACCAGCCTTACTGTCACCAGTTTTCCTGTGACTAGTCTTTTAAAAGCGATTTTTGTTGCCACATTTTTCCCGTGCTATAATCCTGACATAGTTATAAAATATCTTGATATATAATTATATATTGGCCTAGAACTTTTATTGGGAAAGAAGCATTATACAGTCCAGAACTTTTATAGTGAAATGTGCTACTTTAGCTAGGGAAAATTTAAAAAATAATTGCAAAGGGAAGTTACTAGATAAAATTTCACATTATATTCCCAGATTCAAAGATGCACTTTAAGAAGTACTGAAACATTAACACAAATATCTACTATGACATATAATAACTATGTACTCATATTATCCCACTGTTAATTTACCTGCTTTCTTGATAATGATATGGGTGGTGCCGCAGTACATCCTGCAAGAAACGTTCCATCAAACTATTGGAACCACCCATCCGTTGTCTATTCTGTGTGGTCAAGTACATATGCTGAGGACTGGACATATGCTATAAAGAAGAAAGAAACTTGAGTATTTTTAAATGGGTAATATTCAGTAGTGAGAGTTTCACAAAATGGATTCATTTATATATATACCCCTGGTAGAAGTATAAATTGAAATATCCTTTCTATAAAGCAATTCTAAAATATGCATCTAAAATATGTAAAATTATCTTTCCCTTAGATATAATAATTACATATCTCTAAATCTCTCCTAAGAGAATCATCTTAAATGTGGGTGATTTGTGCAAAAAATGATGCTATTACAGCATGATAACAAAAAAGCTGAAAATCTCCTCAAATCCTTAAATTATCATGCAGCTACCTATAATAATACAAAGACTTTTAATAACATAGCGAATTATTACGTTTTAGGAAATGCAACAATCACATGTATGCTTTCATCTGGGTCATGACGTTTGCATATGATCAGTACTCATTGATGACTAATCTTCCAAAGGGGTTATTCCAATTAATACCCTCACCAGTGGTGTATCATAGTCTCCATTCCTCTACTTCCTCATCAACACTTGATATTGTCTCTTTAATTTTTACTATTGTAGAGGGGTTTTCATATTATCTCACTGTGGCTTTAATTTACAGTATTTGTGATAGCTTTTCATATTTACTGGCCATGTGGATAACCCTCTTTCATGATGTGTCTGTTTCAAGTCTCTTCCTCTGTTTCAAATAGATGTTCTTTTTTAAACAAATTATAGAAAATATTTATTCTGAACATGAGCTCTTTTGTTCAATTACATGTGTTTCAAGTATTATCTCCCTCTCTGTGGCTTGCCTTTTCACTTTGTGTGTCTGTGCATGTGTGTGTTCATAAATAAAGTTTTACTGGTGTGTACCCACATAAAGTACATCCAAGAAGAGTTACAGGGTACCTTTTTGCTTTCCTAATCATCTTCTATTATTTCTTAGCTGCAGTCCAGTTTACCAATTTTTTTGTCAGTGCTTCCTGTGACCAGTTTAGGAAACCTTTTCCTATCGCAAAGTCATGGAGACTTTCACCTATTTGTCTCTAGAAGCTATATTGTTTTACCTACAATATTTACATCTAGAATGTCCTTGGAATTGATTTTTATATCCAGGATGATTTAGTAATAAAGTTTCATTTTCCCCCCATATGGATATCCAACTGAACCAGGATCATTTATTGATGAAAGTATAGTAGTCATCACTGCTCTTTAATGCGACCTCTGTCACAAATCAAATATGCATGTATGTGTCTCTTCCTGGAGTTTCTGGTTTATTCCCATGGTCTTCCTAATTTGGCACCACTGTCTTAATGACTATAGCTTAAAAGTTGATATCTGCTACAGTAAATCCTCTGACTTTGCTCATCTTTAAGATTAGTACTCTGCTTCTTCTTAGCCTTTTGCATGTCTATACAAATTTTTAGAGTTTTCATTTTAAAAATTTGATGGAATTTTTATTGGAAGGTCATTGAATCAATACCAGTTTGGACAGAACTGACATGTTTACAATATTTATTTTTCTTTTTCTTTTTCTTTTTTTTTTTTAATATATCTTTATTGATTCCAGAGAGAGGAAAGGAGAGGGAGAGAGAGAGAGAGAAACATCAATGATGAGAGAGTCATTGATTGGCCGCAGCCCAAAACTGGGGCATGTGCCCTGACCGGGAATCGAACCCCGATTGCCTGGATCCTAGGTCGACACTCAACCGCTGAACCACGCCCGGCAGGGCTACAATATTTATTTTTCTAATCCATGAACATGGTATAACACACCAATTATGTAATTTTTCCTAAATTTCTCTCAATGTTTATAATTTGCTTTATAAAGATCATATACTTATTTTGTTATATTTATTCCTTAAGAATTGTGTCCTTTGAAGCTGTTGTAAATATCTTTTTTTTTTTTTTTACTCATTTTTAGAGAGAGAGAGAAGGGGAGAGGGAGACAGAGAGAAACATCTATGTGAGAATCAAACACCCATCAGCTGCCTCCTGTATGCCCCCTATTTGGAATCAAACCAGCAACCTTTCCATGCAGGGAATGATGCCCAACCAACTTAGCCACACTGGCCAGGGCATACCTATTTTTTTTTAAATCATTTTCTGTGTGATGTTTGTATATAAAAATACAATTTCTTTTTATGTTGGCCCAACAAGCCTTTTCAACTCAATTCTGTTTATCTAGGTAACTTCAGAATTTCCTATTCCACAATCACATAGTGTGCAAATAATAGTTTTATTTATTCTTACCTAATTTTTATCATTTTATTTCTTTTCCTTTCCTTATTTATCTGACTGGATATCTAATAAAATATTGCATATAGTTTAATGCAAGCATCAAATCTATTTTCCCCTAATACATTTGGATTTAATCTTTGTTTTTATTTTTAAATCTGTTTTTATTATTCTTGCTAATACAATGTCCCTATTTCCCTTCTTCCTTGCCTTCTTGTGAACTATTTTTTATTATTCCAATTTGTCCCTTTCTATTATGGTAGTTAGATTCTTTTTCTGCTCCATTAGTGGTAAGAGATTATATCAAGCAACCTGACCTATCAAAGTCTAAAATTACTCATTACTTTACTCTCTTCTTGAGCAATGCAAAGTCAACAATTAACTCAATTTACTTTCCTTCCAATTTATATGCCACTGCTGTTAATCCCATGAGACATTAGTCTTTTTTTTTTTTTTTTATATATACCTTTACTGATTTCAGAGAGAGGAAAGGAGAAGAAGAGAGAGAGAAAAACATCAATGATGAGAGAGTCATTGATCGGCTGCCTCCTGCATGCCCCCTGCTAGGGGTCGAGCCTGCAACCCAGGGATGTACCCTGACCAGGAATCGAACTGCGATCTCCCGGATCCGAGGTCGATGCTCAACCTCTGAGCCACGCCGGCCGGGCAGACATTAGTCATTTACATTGCCTACGTATTTACCCTTCCATTGCTCTTCATTCCTTCCTATCTCTCTGAGCTTCCAACTGGAGTTACTTTCCTTCTACCTGAAGAACTACTTTTGCTATTTCCTTTAGTATGGGTCTGCTGGACAAATTTCCTTAATTTTTGTCTTCTGAAAATGTTTTTATTGAACCTTCTTTTTTAAATGATATACTTATTAAATACAGAATTCTAAGGTAGTGTTATTTTCTTTCTTTTGGCTTCCACTGTTTCTGTTGAATATTCAGCTACATCTGAGCCCCTTATTTCTTCACTGCCTTAATAGTTCTCCAAAGCCTTGAAGTAAAAATATGTATCTATACACACATATATTTTCAAGCTTTTACAGTCAGTACAAATTACCTTGGCTGTCATTAACAGTCTTTTAAAATGTCAGTTTAGTGCAGGAATATCCAAATGTCTAAAAATTATTTTAAACTTTAAGCAAAAAAATTATATGAAAGCTTATTGCATAAAACTTGTTAAAGGGTTAATGTGTTTTATTATTATCAAAGGTTCAACAAATAATCTCCCAGTCAAGTGATGATATAATTTGAGAAAAATATTAAAAAGAGCTTTGAGATTTATTATCTGCTTCATGTTTATAACCAACATTAAAAAAGTATTTCTTTTTTAAAAGGTGGAGGTATGGAAATTACAATAATAAAAACTTTTCCTTAGTGTGAATTTAAGTGATTAATATTAGATAATTAAACAAAGCAAATGCTACCAAACAGCAGAAATTTTACACATTATAAATATAAACCTGTGTTTGATATAAGGTGAAACAGTTAGCACTAGTAGAACCAGAACTTCATTATACTATAGTTTCACCTATGACATAATTCCCTTATGAAGATAAATGCAAAAATACTCAACAAAATACTAGCAAACCGAGCCCAGTAACATATAAAAAGGATTTACACCATGATCAAGTGAAATTTTTCCCAGGAATGCAAAACTGGTTTAAAATCTGAAACTTAGTCAATTGTAACTGTTTATAAGACTAAATTCTGTTACCCTCCCCCCAAGCAATTTTTATGTTGAAGTTCTAACTGCCAATATGACTATATTTAGACATAGGGCTTTTAAGAGGTAATTAAATCACATCATATAGAAAAATGAACTCAAAGTAAATGAAAGACCTAAATGTAAGAGCCAAAACTATAATACTCTTAGAGGAAAACACAGGCATAAATCTTCATGACCTTGGATAAGGCAATCTTGATGACACCCAAAACATAAGCAGCAAAAGGAAAAGAAGTTAAATTCAACTATTGCAAAATTTATAAAACTTTTGTGCATCAAAGCATAAAATTCAAAGTCCTTACCTTATTTTACAATGTCTTACAGAATCTAATGCTCTGAATTATTTGCCTATCACTCAACACCCACGCCCACCTCGCACCCTACCTCTACTATAGCCACAATGGCCTGCTGGATTTTGGTTAGCATGCCAACCAGCCATCTGTCTCAGGATGTCTGTGCTTGCTCTATCTTCCCTCTACCTAGAAATTCTTCCCCAGAGAAAAGCAAGCCTGGCTCCCACACTTCATTCAAATCCCAGCCTTACTTAGCCACACTACCTAAAATTAAACTCCCTCCCTTAATTTCCCTCATAATATTTATCACAATCTGACGTATTATGTACTAAATTTATATGACTATTTTCTGTTTTATTGTATCTTAATGTAAGCTTCATAAATAAAGGGACCTGGTTTTGTTCATGGTCACATCCCTAGAACCTTAAACAAGTGTCTATCAACTAGTAGGTTCTTATTATGATCTATTCAAGGAGTGAATAAATAAATTGAATAAAATGTGAAAGAAGAGGAAGTCACTACTAAGTCCTTTGAGGTATAGTAACCATATTAATACGATCTTCTCACCTGATCCAGATTAGTATAGGGCACACAGCAATAGCTGCAATATCCTTGTCTGCCCTGCATGTTGAAGATCAAAGTCAAAAGGTACTGTCGTTGAATGCTCAAACTGGAAAAAAAAACAGCAAAATCACAATAATTCCTTACCATCACAAGGAAAGTACTATGATGATATCAGAGAACAGAAATTCATTCTTGAGTCCTAACCACCCTTATATCTCACAATTAAGGAAATAGATAGGCTTCTTTCCCTGAGCTCTGGAATCAATCAGTGAGCCTGGAGTGGAGATGATAGCATTATTAGGACTGATACAGTATTGAAGAATATCATACTCCATTTTAAAGACAAATTACTATTTCTAAGTTGTTACTATAGTATATTTACTCTACACCAATGAAGCGCATGAATTTTCCCATGTTTCTATACAAAATCCCAGATTACTTGAATTGCCAGTTCATATATAACATCTAATTCTCTGTCCTGAGAGGAAAGATACCACTTGTATTTTGTGCTTAGTCCAGAAAAAGACAGATTTTGAAATAATTTACCCAACAAAGTTGCTAAAAATCAAAATAACAAACGCAAGACATTTCTCTCTGATAATTACATAAACCAAATAAATAAGGACTTTTTCCCCCCAAGTGGTGTAATGAGGTTTCTCTACAAACAGTTTCCGATTTTCTACCCCTTAAAACTATACTCCTTCAACATTACATACTGCAGCGGTTTTCAAATCAGAATGAGTAACAAAGTCATCCCCCAAAATTCTGACTTAGTAGAGCTGAGACAGAGTCTAGAATTTAGAATTTTTAATTCCCAAGTAATTTTGATACACAGCCAATGCATTCACTAACACAATATGTATATAGTTTATGATTATTTTAAATAACAAATTCAATACAACGCAGTTTCTGCTGCATCTTCTTAATGTTAAAATAGAATTGGAAGAAACAATTTTATCACATTTTTAATTCTAATTATTTAAACACTGTATGTTAAATACATAACAGAATGATCCTACAAGTGTTAGGAATATTTCTGATAAGAAGGATGGGATGACCCTCCAACAGGAAAAGTTTACTTATTAAAATCAATGTTTAAAAAATGGTATCAGAACCTTAAAACCAGTAAGATGAGAATAGAAAAAAAGCTTCATCGTGAAAATGCTGTAACATTCACTTACCTATAACTTTTTGAGAAACTTTGACTTTTTTACTTCCCACACTTAGGAGGAAAGTGAATCAATTAAACCAGCCTCTGAAATAAAGAATATATAAGAAGTTATTTACTTATAATGTGGTTTTATTTCCATTAATTTACTTCATTTGTAATCTGAAGCAACAAATGAAACAAGCTTTAAGCTGTACTTATAGATATGAACATTTTCAGATTGAGAGAACCCTAGAACTTCTTAAACTTAAACTATGAAAGTCATTGAATAAAAAACTTTTTGTGCTTTATTTAAAATACAATTAAAGCATTCACTGAATGAAAGGCAAAGTGAAAGTATGAGTCTAATATCACACATACACAAAATTTAAATGCTTTATATATTTTTTAAATCTTTAACCCGTATGTCCTTCAACTCCCAAGGCATTATTACCTGCCATTTCCATCATCTCTAAGGTCATATACATGCTACGACAATGAGCTACAATGAATCAGAAGCACTTGTTGGTATTTTTTTAAAACTCACATGCTATGACCCACTGAAAAAACTTACTGAATTAAAATCCAAAGGTGAGGAGACAGGCCGATGCATATCATGCATATTTAAAACGCTCCCGGGTGATTCTGATATAGATTGAACCAATAACATATCACCTTTTTTATGTACTAATAAAATTATTACTTAAAGGGATCATTTCTTTGGGGTCCAGGATTATGTTATGTTGCACTCTGAATTCTACTGGTACCTGACATTTTTAAGAAGTAGCAAATCATTTACCTTCAGCAGAAAAGGGCAGGTATTTATTTCATCAGCTGTATTAGTCCCGGCAATCATCTGTAAATTAAAACAATCTTCTTAAAAGATAAGCTCCAGAAGTGTCTACCATTTGTCAAATAAACACCTCCCAGTTATATTTAAGTTTAAAAAGTGACACAATTAAGTTCCCAATAATAAGAAGAAAAAATATTAACTTTTGAACACAAAGCACTCCACATGGCCTCCTAAGACGCTCTGGAGCAGACTAACTGTGATAGCCCATATGACCCCCATCAAATACATCAGATCTCTGGGGTCGGAGAACAGCAGCTTTAAAAGAATGTAAGGCAAAACCGTGCCTCTAAGGTTAGGAACAAAGATACCATCAAACCCAAAATAAGCTTCATGAGAAACTTATAAAAGAGATATTTATCTGAAATTCAGTTTAGGCTCTGCACTAACCGCCCAACTCCTAGCTCCTGTGTTAGTTTTAATGAAAGATACTGTCAATTCTTTATCATCTCTATTGAAAATTCAGCTAAATTACCAATTTTTTTATTTTTCCACACAGCTGTGGACAAAGTGTTGACTCTTGCCCAGAATTGCTGGTTAACAAAAAATGCCAATGCTTTAACTCAAAAGAGCTGGTGACACCCTGTATATTGAAGGAATAGATATTGAGCACCTATCCTGTGTAAGGTTTCAAGGTAGAAGCTTTAAGGGATAGACAGAAAGATAAGACAAGCTTTCTTGCCCTTAAGAAGTTTAAAATGGAATTGAGAAATTAATGCAAAAATACCAAGTGGTATCTGAGAAATGCCTAAGCACAAATAATAACTGCTAATAGGTTTTAACCAGAGGGGTCAGGATGCACAGTAGATACGAGGTTTTTTTTAACTGGAAATTGGAAAATAGGTAGAATTTGCTTACACAAAGGTCAGGAAAAGATATTCCAAGTTCAAAAAAGCAAAAGTACAAAGGCAGGAAAAGCACAATGTATATTTGGAGATATTAAGTTGACAAGTTCAGATGGAGCTAAGGTTTCATTTAAGAATTTAAGAGGCAATAAAGCAAAAAGAGTAGATTGAGTTTTGACATGATAGTGTTTAAAAGCAGACTAAAGACTCTAAGACCATATTTTTAGGCAGTATGGTAATATTTTGGAAAGCAATGTATTATACTCAAAGAGTACTTTAAGAAAATTCTGGAACAATGGTTCTTTCCTACTCAAAGGAGCTTTTCACAAGGTAAGGAATATAACTGTTAAACTATTCAGCACCGCTTCCTAAAATACTGGAGAAATTAATTTATACCCAAAATATTCAAGTTCAAAGAATCAGTTATCCCTTAAAACAAAAATTTAGTCCCATTATGCTTGCAAATTAGGAAAACACTCACAAATTTTTTTCTTTAAAAAACTACTTTTATTTTTATTATGAAAGTAAAGCATACTTATTATAATAAAATTATAAAACTAAAGAAATAAAGAGCATAAAAATCAGCCACAACCCCACCATCCACCATTAATTAACATTTGCCATATATTCTTCTTTGTTCTAAACATGTTTTTATAAACATGGAATAGATTTGATCTATTTATTCTGTAGCCTCCTCTGTCACCTAACCATACATGATAGAGCACCTCTATATATTACATAATTCCAAAACAGAATGTTTAATAGTTGCATAGTATTTCTCTCATTTTATTAGTGTAAGATAAAAGCCCTCTTACCTGACAGAAACCAATAATTGGTGAACTTCTAAAAAATTAGCCAGTAAGATGATTTAAAAAATACATATACACATAATCTTACTATTTTATCTAACTTAAAATATAGAATTGCATATAGGTTTTAGGTCAAATTAGGCTTGTTTCACTGAGGGTTTTTTTTTGTACATAGGACAGCTAGAGTTCCAAGTCATCTTTTTTTCATTCTTTCAAAACCCTTACACTCAACAAGTTTCCATTTTCATTCTCTAAAGCAGAACAAAAACTTTAAAAAGACAGATTCAAAACTGAGAGCACCTTTACGACTGTTTAGGATTTTGTCCAACCTTTTAAAGTTGTCATACCCAATTAAGTATTTTTGTAAATGCCTTTTTTTAGTCCAAAGCATTCAATTTATTTTTCATAAATATAACAATGCTATAAAATGACAATGCTTACACTCTTATTTCATTGGTTTATGTAACATTAAAAACTGCATAAAGCTACCTGGGGCAGTGAACAGAGACTGAATTGTCTGAAAGGACTTTAAAAACTAAAAATGTTTTGTGTGTTTTTTTGAGGCTATTTCTTGCACACCTGAGACCTGTACCTGTTTTGTTAAAATTAGTTCAGAGCTGTAGTGTGTAAGTTTCTTAAGTTCACTTTGGTGCTGAAATAAAAGCTAACAAAATCCAGAATCCCTGTGGGAAATATTTGTCAACAGCCTGACAGACACCGATTTACTAGAAAAGACAAAGAAGGGCAGTTGGTCTATTGAATAAAATAATTTAAATTACCTCTAGGAATACGGATACGATTAAGAAGTAATCACAAAACAATAGCCAAATAATATTTTTTTAATTGTAATTCAGTGTCTCTTTCTTTACAATGTTAAACTGACTTTCAACTTCCCATTTTTCTGTATTATCCACTTTATGCTGGTGTAGCTCTGGTGACAAGCATTATCCTGGACACCTCAATTCAGTCGTATTAAAATAATAATAGCTAGCTTTTAGTGAGTACTTAATCTGACCCAGGCACTATGTCAACAGTTTTACAAGCGTTATTTCATCTGAGTATCAAACAGCCTCCTGAGGTTGGGGTTATAATAGCTCCTACTTTACAAATCTAAGAAACTGAGGTTTAGAGAGAAGCAGCGGTATCTTGTTCCAGGTCACAAACCAATAACCAGTGTGGCTAGGATTTGACCCTAGCAGTTTATGCTCTTATCCTCTTAACTGTTATAAAATGCTTCCTCTCTGTATTTTCGGGAATGCTAATTACTTATTTTAATATTAGGTGAAAACAAATAATTAGAAATCTAATTCGCTGCAATAAACACTGTCACATATTCCAAAGAAAAGAGTAAAATAAAGCTAATATTTAGCTTAAATGCATCACTGCTCCCACTGAGATGAGTGCTGACAGTATCTTGGATTAGTGACTTTCAAAATTAAATATCGTGGCACAAGAAAGCAATACATTTTATACCACAATCCAGTACGCTCCCGTAGGTACACATGAAGGCACCCACGAACACACAGTTTTGCAAAACAATACCTTCATGATGCGTAATGTAAAGCATTCTGGTATTTTCTATGCTATTTTATTTCCTTTTTTTTTTTAAGTGCTAGTTACGACTCACCAAGTTAATTCACAATTTACCAATGGATTGAAAACTGCAATTTGTAAAAACACTGCCTCAAATTCTTAAGCAGAGCAAACAATATTTTATAGAAAATGGTTGTTTGTTACCCTTAATTCAATTTCTTTCCATCCACTATCTTGGCCATTACAGTGATACTTTATCAAATCTTTAACGAGTGTCTTTACTAAGGCTGACCCGTTGGCCAAGGTGCAGGGAGAAAATCACTGCCTACCACGCTTTGGATCTAAATCAGTGCAAGTTGAGAAGGCAGTGGAGGGATGTTTAAGCATCGATATAGAAAAAGTCTTCGATGTATTAAGTACAAAAAGATCATATCAGGACCCCAAATATGCAACACACGAATATAATTTATGAACTCCAAATTGTTAACAGTGACTCACTGTTGAACATGAGGTTGCTATGGGCTTTTTCAGTGGGTTTTTTTCCTATTAGTACATATTTGCTATAAAATATACATATATGAAATTCAATTCTGGGGGGTAAAAAACGTTTTAGTTCCTTGAGAGCCAGTATCTCGTTACGCATTTCTTCCACGCGCTACCAGAATCATCCCGTCGGACAATGTGAGGAGCTGGAAACGGCCTTTTTAGGAGCACGTAGTGACGCCGGCGTAATTTGACCAGATTTACACAACTGTTGCACGGCGATAGTAAAATGATCGTTAACCAAAAAAAGCCAACAAAACAAGAAACCTAACGTTTCCCAAATTCTAATCGGAGGAGGCTAGTGAAGGCCTAGGTCCGGGGGCCGCTGGCCACAGCGCGGGGCACGGGGGGAAGGGGATTTTATAGACAGGTGGCTCCCGATCTCGGTCCCACAGGTGCCCGTGCAAGTCCCCGCGGGTCCCAAGCCCTAACGCCGACCTCCGCGGGGCCCCCCTCCCCTCCGGGCTCCGGCCCAAAGCCCCGTCCGCCGGCCCCTCCGGCCCCTCCGACCCCGGGCCCCCGACAGAAGCGCCAGGCAGCCCGCGCCCCACCTCCACCCCGCGCCCCAGCCGCCGCGATCCCGGCCCGGAGACGCCGGCCCCGCTCGCGCAGGAGGGCCGGGAAGGGGCTTGGGCGAGGGGAAGCCGAGGACCTGCGAAGCGGGCGCGGGAGCCTGGCGAGCGGTCCGCGGGTCCCCCGGGAAGAAGACGGCGCCCAGGGCGCGAGGCGAGCAGGCCCCACCCCCGGCCGCGCGCACGGAGCCCGCGGGCGTCGCCAGGGCTGCGCGCCGACTCGGCCGGCCCGCCCGCGCCCGCGCCCGCCCCCGCCGCCGCCGTTCTCACCTCCGTGGAGGCCGCCCGGATTCCTTCCGGGCCCCGGTGGAGGCCGAGGACCGGTGGGTGCGCTCCCTTCCTATTCCGGTTCCATGGCGGAGCCCGGACCCCCGCGCCGTCCAGAGCGCCGCGGCCGCCGCGCCGCTGCCCGCTGCCCGCAGAGCCAGATATAGGAGCCGCCAGCCTCTCCCGCCGGTGCGAGCGGAGAAGCGAAGTGAGAGCGTCACTCGCAGGACCTGGGCCCCCAGTCACGACTCAGCCCACGTAGTCCTCCAGGGGCAACGCCGCGCTGCAGCCCCGATGGAGGTTTGACGTCAGGGAAGGTGCGAAAACAAGGCCCCTTCTGACGCAGGAAGAGCGGGACCGCCCCCAGCCCACCCCCACCCGGCGCCCGAGCCCCCTTCCTCCCGCCCCCAGCGCTCCCCTCCCCTACATCTTTTAAAGCGAACACTTCCTCCAGGGTCAGGGCCCCACTCCGAGCTTGTGAAATCAAACCTGTTCCGAGCAAAATGACCGGGCTTATAGCGCAGTTAGGGCGCGGGAGAGACACCGAGGTTTTATTATCTGAGGGGCCAAAGAGAGAACGCTTGCAATTCAAAGCAACACATGAGCTGCAGAAAGGAAAATGGGGCTCAGAGGGGCTCGCGGTTTGCGCCGTTCCGGTGTGTTCCCCGCAGTGAGCTGCATCTAACAAAAGCTGCTGTTTAATGAGCGCTTGGTTGGTGCTGGCGCTGTGTTTAAGGTCCATGTGGGCTGCCTGCGGTTCATCCTCAACGCCACCCTTCTAGGTAGGACCTTGCGATGAATCCTATTATACCTTCGGACAAACGAGAAAAACCAGGCTTGGCAAGGTTAGGTATTCAAAAACCTAACTGCACATGAAAGGGTTACGAATATGAACCGAAATACACTCAGCTATTCAGTGGTACTCTACTACCCACTGCAAATAGAGTTTTGTGCAAAAACAGCTTTAGTGCAAGGAGCGGCACAAACCTGTTTTCATCACGCTACTGAATGTATTCTACTCTGTGGCAAGGAAAATAATCACACCTAAAATGGAGAGAGCCAGTTTGGAGAGCTTATGTCTTAGGTAAATAATCACAGAATGAGCTACTCTGCTCATTGGTTATTGCTATAATTATCATTACACTTTTTTTATAAACGTGTGGCTTTGCCCCCCCCCCTCTTTATTTTAAAGTTGTCCATTGCTTCTGCATTCATAGGTTAGTTACATTCTTTGTGTATTTTTCAGCTCCTGCCTTCCGTACTATATCTTTCTCCCACTTTAAATCTGTGCAGTTGCAACTGTTTGGTTTATCACCCCTTTTAGACTTTTTTAAGACACAAAAATGTATTTTTTATTTACTTATTTATTTTTGCGGGAGCTCTTTTCACATTTCAACCTTGGAATTGGTGAAAGAGAACTCATTATACATTAACCCAGCCACCATGACATAATGTATTTCACAGATGCTAAGACACACATTTTTTACACTTTAACGTCTCTGAAAACAGGATACGTTTTACAAACTGGGCTCTTAACATTGGCCAGGGGGCTGTATTATCGTAGCTGGCACTGCCTCCACATATAGAAACTTGGATATAGCTAGCTGTTCACACTGTCCTTATTTCAACTGAATCAAGTGCACTGTGTTTAATAAAACCCACAACCCCTAAGAGAGGTGAGTTAACAAATACAGGAGTCTCTGATTTAAAGAGGGTTTTTCCTAGGAGAAGAGGGAAGATTTTCCTAAGACCAAAAAGAGAGATTCCTCCAGCACCTAGCTAAGAGAGATAGGGGACTGGCTAAAAGCTATTAGCCCCCTGAGTTACTCACCAAGTACATTAGTTCTTAATGCAATTTGGAAACCTATATCTGAACATTTAAATAGTAAGCCTAACACACACACCCAAAAAGTGAAAATATCTGAGTTATTATTCCCAATGGTATGGTTAGCCAATTACAGCCCCTCTAAGTTTTAATCAAGAAAATTGTTGAAAAAGGAAAATGAATCCCGAATGTAACCTGAAAAGAATCCATTAACCTCTTCAGGTTAGATCAAGAAAGTGCCGGCATGAAAACTTTCTGAATAGGATCAGCTGCTTGGGAAAAAATCCCTGGGTTCAATAGCGGAGCACTTTTAAGTCTTGATGCACCCCCACTACTTTTGGTGGCACAGGAGACAATACTGCATGAAAAACCGCAGCCATTCAACAACTGAGTCAAAAAGTGATTTAGAAAAATGTCAAGTTTTTGGAACACCCCAACCAATTTTATAGTTCCCTTTTTATGTATGTACCAGATTGATACATAATAATCTGTTTATAAGTTTGAAAGAGTTCTTTCACTAAGTATGAAACAAAAATACTAAATTGCAAGAAATCATTGCATTTTAGTTTAGTTGGAAGCATTTTTTATCCCAACATTATCATAAACTTAGAGGAAGTGCCATCCTGCATCAGATGAGCAGTCCTTCCAGACCAGATTTCTGTCCGGTGGCATTGGGGACTTTTCTAGCATAGTTTTATCATCTATAAGGGTGAGCCCTACCAGTTAAAATTTCTCCCCAATCCTTTGTTAACCCATTATAGATCAAAACCCATTCATTCAGCAAATATTTATTTAAAGCATTCTAGGAATCGTGGTTGGTTTCATCTGCATTTCATTCCGTCCCCCAGAGAGAAAAAAAACGATCCTATGTATTTGTTATTTCACATTCTTCTTTCTTCAACAGAAAAACAAACTGCTTTTTTTATGTATAGAAATCATTACAATAATTCTTATATTTTGTAAACTGTTTAAGCTAACGTTTGGCTAATGTCTTAAGGGAAAAGGCTATAGGGAAAACCTCTCTCTCCTTTTTTTTAATTTTTAGTTACTGACTTTAGAGAGAGAAGGAGGAAGAAAGAGAGAGAAACACTGATTTGTTGTTCCACTTACTTATGCACTCATTGGTCGATTCTTGCATGTGCCCTGACTGGGGAAACCTTGCCAGACAATGTTCTAACCACCTGAGCTATTTGGCCAGGGTGAGGTCTCATTCCTGAGTCATAAAAGAATTTAGATTCCATCCATTTAGAGTTTGGATTATTTTTCCACAAAATTCTATTACTGTACACATCTACCTACTCACAGTCAGGTGAGATCATTATGAAGCTTTTACCCATTAGCCTGGCACTTCAACTCTTTAAAAAGTATAATGTTAAAGGAAAGGGATTCACTCATATGCCCCATTCAAATCATAATTTTAAAATTAGAAGGATTACAAAATATCTCCATTCATTTTGTCTTGTTCTTGATTCCTCCCCATAAGATGATCTCCATCCTTGACAAAAATTTCATTCAAAAGAAGGAAGGATGGTAATGCTAATGTCTTCATCTTACTGATCGTTGGAACAAGAAGGAAAAAAGAGGTTCATGAAGAAAGAATGCAAGCTAAAGGACACAGCTTAAGGTTGCAGAGGTAAGTGGTGGACGTATGGAAAATGGCAGTATAAATGTGGAGACAGGCGAGAGTGCAGGGGGACATTGTGTAAATGGGTTAAATCCTCACCCATCACATAAGAATTTAATGTACAACGTGTGAAGTTGGAGAATCACTAACTAGCAAAATAAGCCTATTATTAACTAAACCTACAGATGATCCACCAGAACTAAAGACAGTATGTTTTTAATGGTTGCTTCTGTTTGTCAGGAGCAAATGTGAGCAAAGGCAAGGCGGTGGAGCAGGCGACTGCAATGCTAGTAACAGCGCCTGCACTCCGATTTAAAATTATGCACAACGAGCCCTAGCTGGCGGCTCGGTTAGTTAAAGCATCAAGCATTGTCCTGTGCACCAAGAGGTGACGGGTTTGCCTCCCAGTGGGGGCACGTGTGGGAGGCAGCAGCTGGCAGATGTTTCTCTCACACATAGATGTTTCTCTCTCTCTCTCTCTCTCCCTTCCTCTCTCTCTGAAAATCAATAGAAGGAGCATATCTTCCGGTGAGAATTAAATAAATAAACAAAATTATGCACAATGAGACTTAACTTCTGTTAAAGTTTTCCCATCCTATTCTTCCATCAGTGTAATCAAACCAATTCCTTTCCACTTTTACATTCTGTAGATACACCTATAATACAACATACAAAGATATAGCTGGGCCCAGCCGGCGTGGCTCAGCAGTTGAGCATCCACCTAGGATCCAGGAGATAGTGGTTCAATTCCCCGTCAGGGCACATGCTGGGTTTGCTGGCTGGATCCCCAGTGGGGGCCATGCAGGAGGCAGCCAATCAATGGATCAATGACTCTCTCATCATTGATGCTTCTATCTCTCTCTCTCTCTCCCTTTCTCTCTCTGAAATCAATAAAGACATATTAAAAAAAAAAAAAAAAGCCATAGGTGGGGCATAGTTTAACACAGTTTGTTTCCAATACGTAATTCTTCACCAACTCTTACCATTTTCCATTCCTTTCTCTTTTTCCTTTCTCTCCTTCCCCTCTTCTGTTTCTACCCACCCATTTTTAAATTTTTTTCCTTTCTTTTTTTCTTGCTAGTAAAAACACAATTTGTAGCCCTTAAAGATAGTGCTTTTAACTTCTGGTGAAAATCAGGACTGGCAATGTTACTTACCTCACACCTGCTCCTTCCTTTAATTCAAAAGTCATTTCAAAGCTTATGTCCTCTGGGGTTTTAACTTTAAAGAAGGTAATTATTGTTCCGTTTTCATACAATGAAGTCATCAATATGAGAACTATATTCTTGAGGTTTTCCCTCTATTTCAACTCCCAAATGTCTTCACTGATTGACTTGCAACAATACAGAATTATTTCATTGCTGAGGTATCTCCCACACTTACCACCAAAGCCTCTACAAGATACCTGAGTACCACAGGGTCAATTGCATTAGCTATATTTTCTTATTTTATGTATTCCTGATGCTCTGAAATTTGAAGCCTGGGGGACCCTGGGAACCTACCTTCCCAGGATTAACTAATTCCAAGACATAAGAAAACAATTTGCCTGCCAGCAAAGCTTTGATGTGCAAAGGAACCAATCCCTGAGTCTATACCGCCCACTCAGCTGTCCAGAACCCTGTCCCTAGCCCTTCAATACAGGGCCAGGTACCAGACAACTGGAGATCAAATCTATAGTGCAGAGTCTGCAGAGACTATTCAGACTGTCCTGTTATAGTTTGTACACTTTGCTCACCTTGCTTAGCCCTTTCCTTCCCTGCTTCCCTAGTAGTGGCCCTTCCTGGACTGACCTGTTTCTAGAAGACCACAGTTATAATGAAAATATTTTCCTTCATGGCATTAATTTTCATGTCTGTGTGTCTTATTTGTCTGCTCAAAAAGAGTCTGGGTATGTTTTTTAGAACAACTGGTGCAGCAGCAAGCAGAATGTTTTCACACCAGAGGAAACGATAGTATATCCTTAGACGGCATGGGCTCACCAACTGGACCCAACAGAGGAGCCGCTGCCAAAGGGCACTGCTGGTTGTGGTCATACTTGCTGCTTGCCGGCTGCTGTGCTGTGTTGTTTTTTTCCTCAGGTATAGCCATGATTTCCAGCCTAAAATTGGGGAGCTCAGGAAGCTGTGGTGAGAAGCCAAGCATGATGCCGCTGCAGTGGGAGCACTGCAGCAGAGGGCCTGGAAGGTAGACTGCAATATCAAGACTGGGCTCCTACAAGAATCTTTTCTCACCACAATAGTGTGAAGATAGAAATTACTAGCAAACGAAAAATTGGAAAATTAACAGCATGTGGAAATTAAACCACAACTCCAGAACAACTAATGGGTCTAAGAGGAAATCATAAGAGAAATCACAAGGTATCCTGATTAAAAAACAAAATGAAAAAAACAAGTCAAAGCTACTATGATGCAGCAAAAGCAGTTCTAAAAGGGACATTTATAAGGAAAACCGCTATATTAAGAGTGAAAAAAATCTCAAATAACCTAACTGTAACCTCAAGGAGTAACAGGGCGAACAACATACTAGGCAAAAAGGAGCAGCAGGAAGAAATAATACAGATTAGAGCAGAAATCAATGAAATAAAAACTGGAAAGACATTAGAAAAAAAAATCAACGAAATCAGAGTTGCCTTTTTGAAATGATAAAGTCGAAACCCTTTAGTTAGACAACCAAGATAAAAAGAGGCAAGACTCAAATAATAAAGTCAGAAGTGAAAGAGGAAACATTGCCATTCTTACCAGGGAAATGCACCATTAGAGACTGCTAAAACAATATACACCAAGAAACCAGGGCAGCCTGGAAGAAGCGGATAAATCGTTAAGTTTGCAACTCTTTGTTTCGCACGCTCCTTCCCGAGAAAAACTCCGAGAGGGCCCCGCTCCCTCGCTCGCTCCCTCGCTCGCAGGTCCCCTCTTCCTCTCTCTCTGCCTGCTAACCCAGCAGGCCGCTTCCCCAGGTGGCCCTGTGTGACCTGCCAGGCCTCTGGTTTCCAGGAGACAGTGAGTATAACGCAAACTTCTTCCTTCAGGGCAATCATTTTTGTGTCTGCGTAGCTCACTCTTCTGCTGCACCGAGTCCAGGGCACGTTTGTACAGCCATGGGCGCCGGGGCGCGCAGCGGAGCGCCCCAGATGGCGAGGCTGGGGCCTGAGACTGCCTGGGCTCTCCACGTGGACCCTGCAGCAAAGACCGCACCTAGCGGGCACTGCTGGCTGTAGTACAATACTAACTTCTTGATGGGTCCTGCATTGTTCTGTTTGGTCGGCTTGGGGTTTATTTTGTCGGATATCGCCATGACTTCCAGACTACACGAGAGCGCTCCTACAGTGCAGTCCTCTGTTTTACTGCTCTGAAGAGCGAGGGCCTTGGGCGCCCGCAGAGCGCCAGGGAGCCCAAACTGTGGCTCCCGCAGTGCCAGTGACGCTCTGATTCGGCTACAGGACTCGGAACCCACGACGCAGTACCCTGCAGCCTTGGTACCCTGGCAGCGTGAAAAAGCACTTGTTAAAATGGTAATATGGTGTTATTCAGGACTACAGCAATAGTACCAGGATGTCTGCAATTAGTACCTCGTGGTGGGAGAGATACAGCGCTTCATTCCTAATACAACAAGGGCAAGTGGGAATGTGCAGGCCAGGAGCAGGATGGGCATGAAAAAGGACTGAGAGGAAACATCAGGGACAGGGAAGGTCCTGCCTAAACCAGCCCAGCAGCGTTCCTGCTGAGGCAGTCCAGGGTGACCAGTTCCTGCCTGGGAATGGTGAAGCGTGCGTTTCTGATCTGATACCAAGGTTATCAGAACCAGAGGCTGGGGGATTCTGATGAAAATTATTTAGCAGCCCGGCCGGGCGTGGCTCAGCGGTTGAGCTTCAACCTAGGATCCAGGAGATCCCGGTTCCATTCCTGGTCAGGGCACATGCCTGGGTTACGGGCTTCGTCCCCAGTCGGGGCCGTGCAGGAGGCAGCTGATCAATGACTCCCTCATCATTGATGTTTCTCTCTCTTCTCCCCCCTGCCCTTCCTCTTTCTGAAATAAATAAAGACATATTGAAAAAAAAAAAAAAAGAAAATGATTTAGCAGAGTTCTTGCTAAAACTAGATTTAACAAGGAAGTACATAAACAACCCTAGAAGGAGGTCTGGAACCTTGACTAAAGTATGGTGAAGCAAAGTGTCTGTCACCTAAGAGTGCCTGGGTACACTATAGTACTGCATTTGATGGCGCTCCTGGTGCCGCATACAAAGCAGAGGTAAAGTACTGGATACAAAGAGGCAGGAAGTGTCCATACACTGCCACTGCAAAGAAAAAGATATTCAGTGACACTCATTAAAATAGCAAGACAGGCTTTATTCAGGGCCATAGCAATAGGTATGGGAACCCCTGCAATTGGGATTTTAGAGTGGGGGAGAGACTGGGCTCAGCTCCAAATTCAGCATGAGTAGTTCTAACTACAGAACTGAGAATTAATAAATGGGTTTAATTTAACCCACTAAGTTTGTGGCAATTTGTTAAACAGCAATAGAAAACTATTACAGTAATCACTGTGGATTCAATTATATTTATCACACAAGAAATTCACAAATATATCCTCAAAATTTTTTGAAAAATAGAAAAGTGGGATGACATCAAACTTTAAAACTTCCGCAAGTCCAAGAAAACAATAGAAAAAATGGTAACCTATGGAAGGAATGAAAACAATTGTGAATTATAAGGGGTTTCCTGTCCAGCATACTTAAAAAACTTATACAAATGAAAAACAACAAAACAAATAACCACATTTAAAAGGGAAATGGCGATTGAATAGCACAAGTAGCCAGCGAGTATACGAAAAGACGCTCATCATCACTAATCATCAGGGAAATATATATGTGGAAACCACAATGAGATATCACCTCACATGCATCGGTGGCAGCTATCAAAATAACAGAAAAAAATAATGTTGCAAGGGAAATGGAGAAGTTGAAACCCAAGAACACTGTTGGTAAGAAAGTAAAGCAGTGTAGCCATTATAAAAAAACAAAAACACAAAAATACAGTATGGAGATTCCTCAAAAAATATAAAAGAGGATATTATATTCTCTACCAATCTCACTTCAGGACGTTTATCCGACAATACTCAACGTTGGATCTCAAAGAAATGTTTGGACCCCATGTTCATCACAACAGTATTCACAATACCCAAGAGATGGGGACAATCTGATGTCGATGCCTGGATAAGTGGAGAGGGAAAATCGGGTATATACACGTGATGGAACATTATGCAGCCACATCAAGGATGTATGCTAAAAGAAATACGCCAGTCATAAGAAAGAAAAATACCGTATGAAGTATCTAAAGTAGTCAAAATCATGGAAAGAAAAGTAGAATGAAGATTACCAAATGCTGTGGAAGTAGAGAAGTGTTATTAGTGTTAATTGGTTATACAGTTTCAGGATTGCAGGATCAAAAAGTTTTAGAGATCTAGTGGAAGCAAATGTAGTTAATACTAATAAGCTATGCACTTAAAAATACCTAAGACGGTAGAATTAACATTATCCTCTACACAACAAAATACTGTATTGGAAAGAAATAATGGACAGAGAATGAGGGGACTATGAATTTGTATGGGTTTGTGTCATGGACTATCATCTAAGGCTCACTTGCCCAGGAGAAACAGCAATTAGCCACTATAAATTGGTACTAAGATTCAAGATTTACTCCAAGATCCTTAGTCTTCCCATGACAAGGACTTATACAGCAACTGACCAATGTTATACCCCAGAGTTCACCAAATCTATTCAAACTCCCCAATCGTAAAATCATACACCATGTTTATTTGCTTTGCTCATTCCTTTCCAGTAAAACCTTCATAAAGGATCCCTTTCTTTCTCTCTCTCGCTCAGCTAATCTTGCAGGACACTTCCCTGATGGCCTTGCATAGCCTGCCTTGCTTTCAGTTCTGAATGCTTTCTTTATAATAAAAACCATCTTCTTTCATGGCAATTATTTTTGCGTCTGCCTATTTCTGCTCAGAAGTCCAGAGAATCTTTCAGAACAATTGGTGCAGCAAGCAGGATATTGACACCCAACGGAGATGATGCACCATTGTACTGCTTGGGCTCACCAACTGGACCCAACTGCAGCTGCCACTGCCTAAAGGCACCTCTGGTTATCAGCATACATGTCGCTCAATGGCTGCTGCATGATATTGTTTTTTGTCGGGTAATGCCATGATTTCCCAGCCTAAAATGGGGGCGCTCCAAAAGAAAAGTTCTCATAGAGCTGCCCAAAATAGTGCTGCAAGGAGTGCCAAGCTGTGCAAAAAGGGATGACGGGTGTGTGTCTGTGATGAAACTGACTCAGCAGGATTCTTGTTAAAACTAGATATTACAAGGAAGATTTCAAAGGAGCCTAGGAGAGATTCAGGAACCTAACCACAATATGTTGAAATAAAAAATTCACAAGAAGTGCTATGGAAAGTCCACAGGGTATAGTGCCAAGATACATCGGCCAAGGTACAAACTGTGGCACCACCTATGGTACCACTAGAGGCACTCAAAGGACGGTGCCATTTAAGATGTTGTGTATGAAGTTGCACACGAAGGCGGGGTTCGTGCCGACTATGGTGTTGACCTGTGGTGCCTCAAGTGCCACTATTAACGAAAAAATATTTAGTGACACTTGTTAAAGATAGTAAGACAGACCATAGGTATTGGGACCACTGCCACTGTGACTTCACTGTGAGGAAGAGACTGGGCTCAACCCCAGATACAGCAGGAATGGGTGAGAATATATAGCCAAGGAACAGAAAATTGCATCAGGGAAAAGGAAGGTTCTGGCTAAAAAAACCTAACAATATTCTTGCAGAAGATGGGGCAGGGTAATCATATATCACCAGAGAAATGATGAAGGATGAGAATCCTGATCAGATAGATATCTGGGGTGATCAGACATGGAGGCAGGCAGGGAGGTTCTGGTGAAAATGATTTAGGAGAGTTCTTGCTAAAACTGTATTTTATAAGGAAGTGCATAGATGAGCCTAGGAGGTCAGGCAGCAAGCCTGACTAAAACCTATAATGAACCAGTGAGTGCCAAGGTGAGACCTGGAAGGCCCGGGTTCACCTGCCTTACAGTGCTGGGGCGCATCTACCCTAAGGCGGTGACGAACAATCTCAGGTTCTGAAGTACATACACACTGTATAGGACTGAAGTCTGTCTTCGGTACAGTGTTCAGCGGGTCTGAGGTACAGTGTGAATACATCCGATGTTGTACACCCGCAATACAGTTAAGGGGTACACCAGGAACCGTGCCAAGTCCACCTGTGGTTTGGTAGGGAGCTCCTGGTGAAATTGACTTAGCATGTTTCTTGCTACAATTGGATTTTACAACAAAGTGCACAGATGAGGATGGGAGCTTAGGAAATGAGCCTTAGTAAAATTCATGGCTGAGGCAAAGATACTTCATCACAAAAGAGTGCCCGGGAGACCCATAAATCCCAGGGTGCATTTGCGTTAAGGCGCGGAGGATGGCAGTTAGGTTCTGAAGTGCATATACCACATAGAGCTGAAATCTGCCTGCAGTACAGTGTTCAGCGGATCTGAAGTATACTGCGGACTACATCTGAGGTACGGCTCAGTTGTACCTCCGCAGTACAGTTATGGGGTACTCCAGGGACCGTGCCAAGTCCACCTGGGGTTTGGTATGGACATTTTGATGAAACAGCATATTTTTACCCAAACGGGAATTTACAAGGAGCTGCACAGATGAGCGATGGAGTTTAAGGAGCGAGCATGGCTAAATGATATAATGAAGCGAAGAATCTTTGCCATAACAGGGGCGCAGGAAGGCCTGGAAGTGCCGGGTTCGCCCGCGGTACGTGCGGCGGTGCATCTGCAGTAAGGCGCAGAGGCCAATGGCACTCCCGTTCCGAAGCGCATACCGGGCATAGCGCTGAGGTCTGTCTTTGGCATACTGCTCAGTGGGTCCGAAGCATGGTGCTGACTACGTCGGAGGGAAGGCGCTGCTGTACACCAGCGGTACGGTTATGGGGTACACCAGGTGCTGTACCAGGTCTACCTATGGTTTGATATGAAGGTTGTGGTGAACCAGACATAACACATTTTTTGCCAAAACAGGAATTTACAAGGAGATGCACAGATGAGCGCTGGAGTTTAAGGAGCGAGCGTGACTTACTAGTATGATGAAGCAACGAATCTTCGACATAAGAGAGCCGCGGGAAGACCTGGAAGTGCCCGGTTCGCCCGCGGTGCGTGGCAGCGGAGCAGCTGCACTAAGGCGCCGACGAACAATCGCAGTTACGCTCCGCAGTACTGTCTTCAGTACAGTGTTCAGTGGACCTGAAGTTCAGGTGCCGACTACATCGGAGGTAAGGCGCTGTTGTACACCAGCGGTACAGTTTTGGGGTACACCAGGTACTGTGCCAAGTGCACCTGCAGTTTGTTGTGGAGGTTCTGGTGAAATGGACTTAGCACATTTTTGCTAAAACTGGATTTTACAAGGAGGTGCACAGATGAGCCTTTGAGTTTAGGGACGGAGTGAGCCTGACCTAAAAGTATAATGAAGCAAACAATCTTTGTCATAAAAGAGCGCCGCGGTAATCCAGTAAGTCCCAGGGTGGTTTGCGCTAAGGCGCGGACAGGCAATCGCAATTAGGTTCCGAGGTGCATGCACCAGAGAGAGCTGGAGTCTGTCTGCGGTCCAGGGCTCAGTGGGTCTGAAGTATAGTGCGGTCTACATCTGAGGCGCGGCGCTGCTGTACGCCCGCGGCAGAGTTAGGGGGTACTCCAGGGACCATGCCAGGTCCACTTGGGGTTCAGTATGGACATTTTGATGAAATGGACTGAACACATTTTTTGCCCAAACAGGAATTTACAAGGAGATGCATGGATGAGCGATGGAGTTTAAGGAGCGAGCATGACTAAATGGTATAATGAAGCGAAGAATCTTCGTCATAAAAGAGCGCCGCGGGAAGACCGAGAAGCCCGGGTTCGCCAGGAGTAAGGTGCAGGGGTGCACTTACACTAAGGTGCGGACAAATAATTGCAGTGAGGTTCCGAAGTGCATGCACCATAGAGAGCTGGAGTCAGTCTGCGGTACAGTGTTCAGTGCATCTAAAGTATACTACGTACTACATCCGAGGTGCCACACTGTTGTACGGCCGGAATTCAGTTATGGGATATTCCAGGGACCATGCGAAGGCCATCTGTGATTTGGCATGGAGGTTGTGGTGAAATGGACTTATATTTTTTGCCAAAACCAGATTTTACTAGGAGGTGCACAGATGAGTGTTGGAGTTTAAGGAGCGAGCGTGACTAAGAAGTATAATGAAACAAACAATCTTCGTCATAAAAGTGTGGCTGTAAGACCTGGAAGCGCCAGGTTCGCCCGCAGTGTGGTGCAGGGGGCATTTGTACTAAGGTGCTGAGAACAATCGCAATTGGGTTCTGAAGTGCACACACTGAATAAAGCTGAAGTCTAACTGCGACACAGTGCTCAGTGGGTCTGAAGTACGGTGCCGGCTACATCCGAGGTAAGGCACTGTTGTACACCAGCGGTACATTATGGGGTACACCAGGAACCGTGCCAAGTCCACCCGTGGTTTCGTATGAGCTTCTGGTGAAATTAGCTTAGCATGTTGCTTGCTGAAACTGGATTTTACAACGCAGTGCACAGATGAGGGTTGGAGTTTAAGAAGTAAGCCTGAATAAAATGTATGATTGAGGCAAAGCTACTTCATCACAAAAGAGTGCCCTGGTAATACCTCGAAGTCCCAGGGTGCATTTGCCCTAAGGCGCGGACAAACAACTGCAGTTAGGTTCTGAAATACATGACCCTTATACTGCTGAAATGTGTCTTCGACCCAGGGCTCAGTGGGTCTGAAGTACAGCGCGGACTGTACATCTGAGGCGCGGCGCTGCTGTACGCCCGCGGCGGAGTTAGGGGGTACTCCAGGGACTGTGCCAGGGCCTGTGGTTTGGTATGGACATTTTGATGAAACGGACTTAGCACATTTATTGTCCAAACAGGAATTTAAAAGGAGGTGCATGGATGAGCGTTGAAGTTGAAGGAGCGAGCATGACTTACTAGTACAATGAAGGAACGAATCTTCGTCATAAGAGAACCACGGGAAGACCTGGAAGTGCCGGGTTCGCCCGCGGTGCGTGGCAGCGGAGCAGCTGCGCTAAGGCGCCGACGAACGATCGCAGGTAGGCTCCGAGGCGCATGCAGGGTAGAGAGCTGCGGCCTGTCTTCGGTACAGTGCTCAGTGGACCTGAAGTTCCGGGCCGACTACATCGGAGGTAAGGCGCTGTTGTACACCAGCGGTACAGCTTTGGGGTACGCCGGGTACACCAGGTACTGTGCCAAGTGCACCTGCAGTTTGTTGTGGAGGTTCTGGTGAAATGGACTTAGCACATTTTTGCTAAAACTGGATTTTACAAGGAGGTGCACAGATGAGCCTTTGCGTTTAGGGATGGAGCGAGCTTGACCTAAAAGTATAATGAAGCAAACTATCTTTGTCATAAAAGAGCGCCGCGGGAAAGTACCGGGTTCGCCAGCAGTTAGGTGCAGGGGTGCATTTGCGCTAAGGCGCTGATGGACAATCGCAGTGAGGTTCCGAAGTGCATGCACTGTGTGGAGCCGAAGTCTGCCTTCGGGACAGGGTTCAGTGGGTGAAGTATGGTGCTGTGTCTGAGGTGCGGCGCTCTTGTCCGCCTGCGTAAAATTATGGCGGGCACCGGGACCGTACCAAGTCTCCCTGTGGTTGGTATGTAGGTTATGGCGACCAGACATAGCACATTTTTTGCTAAAACAGGAATTTACATGGAGGTGCACAGGTGAGCGCTGGAGTTTAAGGAGCGAGCACGACTAAAATGTATAATTGAAGCAAAACTACTTCATCACAAAAGTGTGCCCCGGTAATACCTGTAAGTCCCAGGGTGCATTTGCGCTAAGGCGCGGAAAAACAACTGCAGTTAGGTTCTGAAGTGCATGCACCAGAGAGAGCTGAAATGTGTCTTCCGTCCAGGGCTTGGTGGGTGCGAACTACATCTGAGGCGCGGCGCTGCTGTACGCCCGCGGCAGAGTTAGGGGGACCGTGTGAGGTCCTCCTGGGGTTTGGTATGGGCACTTTGATGAAACGGACTTAGCACATTTTTTGCCCAAACGGGAATTTACAAGGAGGTGCATGGATGAGCGATGGAGTTTAAGGAACGAGCATGACTAAATGGTATAATGAAGCAAAGAATCTTCGTCATAAAAGAGCGCCGCGGGAAGACCGAGAAGTGCCGGGTTCGCCAGCAGTAAGGTGCTGGGGTGCATTTGCGCTAAGGCGCGGACAGATAATTGCAATTAGGTTCCGAAGTGCATGCACTGTGTGGAGCCGAAGTCGGCCTTCGGGACAGGGCTCAGTGGGTGAAGTACAGTGCTGTGTCCGAGGTGCGGCGCTCTTGTCCGCCTGCGTAAAGTTATGGCGGGCACCGGGACCGTACCAAGTCTCCCTGTGGTTGGTATGGAGGTTATGGCGAACCAGACATAGCATATTTTTTGCCAAAGCAGAAATTTATAAGGAGGTGCATTGGAGTTTAAGGGACAAGCGTGAATAAATAGCTTAATGAAGCAACGAATCTTCGTCATAAGAGAGCCGCGGGAAGACCTGGAAGTGCCGGGTTCGCCCGCGGTGCGTGGCAGCGGAGCAGCTGCACTAAGGCGCTGAGGGACAATCGCAGGTAGGCTCCGAGGCGCACGCAGGGTACAGAGCTGAGGCCAGTCTTCAGTACAGTGCTCAGTGGGTCTGAAGTTCCAGGCCAACTACATTGGAGGTAAGGCGCTGTTGTACACCAGCGGTACAGTTTTGGGGTACTCCGGATACTGTGCCAGGTACTGTGCCAATCCAGTTACACCAGGTACTGTACCAAGTGCACCTGCAGTTTGTTATGTAGGTTCTGGTGAAATGGACTTAGCACATTTTTGCTAAAACTGGATTTTACAAGGAGGTGCACAGATGAGCCTTTGGGTTTAGGGATGGAGCGAGCCTGACCTAAAAGTATAATGAAGCAAACAATCTTTGTCATAAAAGAGCGCCGCGGTAATCCAGTAAGTCCCAGGGTGGTTTGCGCTAAGGCGCGGACAGGCAATCGCAGTTAGGTCCCGAAGTGCATGCACCAGAGAGAGCTGGAGTCTGTCTGCGGTCCAGGGCTCAGTGGGTCTGAAGTACAGCGCGGACTGTACATCTGAGGCGCGGCGCTGCTGTACGCCCGCGGCGGAGTTAGGGGGTACTCCAGGGACTGCCAGGGCCTGTGGTTTGGTATGGACATTTTGATGAAACGGACTTAGCACATTTATTGTCCAAACAGGAATTTAAAAGGAGGTGCATGGATGAGCGTTGAAGTTGAAGGAGCGAGCATGACTTACTAGTACAATGAAGGAACGAATCTTCGTCATAAGAGAACCACGGGAAGACCTGGAAGTGCCGGGTTCGCCCGCGGTGCGTGGCAGCGGAGCAGCTGCGCTAAGGCGCCGACGAACGATCGCAGGTAGGCTCCAAGGGGCATGCAGGGTAGAGAGCTGCGGCCTGTCTTCGGTACAGTGCTCAGTGGACCTGAAGTTCCGGGCCGACTACATCGGAGGTAAGGCGCTGTTGTACACCAGCGGTACAGCTTTGGGGTACGCCGGGTACAGCAGGTACTGTGCCAAGTGCACCTGCAGTTTGTTGTGGAGGTTCTGGTGAAATGGACTTAGCACATTTTTGCTAAAACTGGATTTTACAAGGAGGTGCACAGATGAGCCTTTGCATTTAGGGAGGGAGCGAGCTTGACCTAAAAGTATAATGAAGCAAACTATCTTTGTCATAAAAGAGCGCCGCGGTAATCCAGTAAGTCCCAGGGTGCATTTGCGCTAATGCGGGGACAGGCAATTGCAGTTAGGTCCCGAAGTGCATGCACCAGAGAGATCTGGAGTCTGCGGTACAGGGCTCAGGTGTCCTGAAGTATAGTGCGTACTACATCTGAGGCGCAGCGCTGCTGTATGCCTGCGGCAGTTAGGGGGTACTCCAGGGACCGTGTGAGGTCCTCCTGGGGTTTGGTATGGACATTTTGATGAAATGGACTTAGCACATTTTTTGCCCAAACGGGAATTTACAAGGAGGTGCATGGATGAGCGATGGAGTTTAAGGAGCGAGCATGACTAAATGGTATAATGAAGCGAAGAATCTTCATCATAAAAGAGCGCCGCGGGAAGACCTAGAAGTGTGGTTTCGCCAGGAGTAAGGTGCAGGGGTGCACTTGCGCTAAGGCGCTGATGGACAATCACAGTTAGGTTCCGAAGTGTATGCACTGTGTGGAGCCGAAGTCGGCCTTCGGGACAGGGCTCAGTGGACCTGAAGTTCGGGTGCCGACTACATCGGAGGTAAGGCGCTGTTGTACACCAGCGGTACAGTTTTGGGGTACACCAGATACTGTGCGAGGTACTGTGCCAATCCAGTTATACCAGGTACTGTGCCAAGTGCACCCGCAGTTTGTTATGTAGGTTCTGGTGAAATGGACTGAGCACATTTTTGCTAAAACTGGGTTTTACAGGGAGGTGCATGGATGAGCGTTGGAGTTTAAGGAACGAGCATGACTAAATGGTATAATGAAGCAAAGAATCTTCGTCATAAAAGAGCGCCGCGGGAAGACCGAGAAGTGCCGGGTTCGCCAGCAGTAAGGTGCTGGGGTGCACTTGCGCTAAGGCGCGGACAGATAATTGCAATTAGGTTCCGAAGTGCATGCACTGTGTGGAGCCGAAGTCGGCCTTCGGGACAGGGCTCAGTGGGTGAAGTACAGTGCTGTGTCCGAGGTGCGGCGCTCTTGTCCGCCTGCGTAAAGTTATGGCGGGCACCGGGACCGTACCAAGCCTCCCTGTGGTTGGTATGGAGGTTATGGTGAACCAGACATAGCATATTTTTTGCCAAAGCAGAAATTTATAAGGAGGTGCATTGGAGTTTAAGGAACAAGCGTGAATAAACAGCCTAATGAAGCAACGAATCTTCGTCATAAGAGAGCCGCGGGAAGACCTGGAAGTGCCGGGTTCGCCCGCGGTGCGTGGCAGCGGAGCAGCTGCACTAAGGCGCTGAGGGACAATCGCAGGTAGGCTCCGAGGCGCACGCAGGGTACAGAGCTGAGGCCAGTCTTCAGTACAGTGCTCAGTGCGTCTGAAGTACGGTGCCGGCTACATCGGAGGTAAGGCGCTGTTGTACACCAGCGGTACAGTTTTGGGGTACACCAGGTACTGTGCCAAGTGCACCTGCAGTTTGTTGTGGAGGTTCTGGTGAAATGGACTTAGCACATTTTTGCTAAAACTGGATTTTACAACGAGGTGCACAGATGAGCCTTTGGGTTTAGGGAGGGAGCGAGCCCGACTAAAAAGTATAATGAAGCAAACAATCTTTGTCATAAAAGAGCGCCGCGGTAATCCAGTAAGTCCCAGGGTGCATTTGCGCTAAGGCGCGGACAGGCAATCGCAGTTAGGTTCCGAAGTGCATGCACCAGAGAGAGCTGGAGTCTGCGGTACAGTGTTCAGTGCGTCTGAAGTTCGGTGCCGACTACATCCGAGTTACGGCGCTGTTGTCCGCCCGCGGTGCAGTTATGGGGTACACCAGGGACCCTGAGAAGGCCATCTGTGGTTTGGTATGAAGGTCCTGCTGAAATGGACTTATATTTGCCAATGCTCGATTTTACTAGGAGGTGCACAGATGAGTGTTGGAGTTTAAGGAGTGAGCATGACTAAGAAGTATAATGAAACAATCTTCGTCATAAAAGTGTGGCGGTAAGACCTGGAAGCGCCAGGTTCGCCCGCAGTGTGGTGCAGGGGGCATTTGTACTAAGGTGCTGAGAACAATCGCAATTGGGTTCTGAAGTGCACACACTGAATAAAGCTGAAGTCTATCTGCGACACAGTGCTCAGTGGGTCTGAAGTACGGTGCCGGCTACATCCGAGGTAAGGCGCTGTTGTACACCAGCGGTACATTATGGGGTACACCAGGAACCGTGCCAAGTCCACCTGTGGTTTTGTATGAAGCTTCTGGTGAAATTAGCTTAGCATGTTGCTTGCTACAACTGGATTTTACAACGCAGTGCACAGACGAGGGTTGGAGTTTAGGAAGCGAGCCTGAGTAAAATGTACAACTGAAGCAAAGCCAGTTCATCATAAAAGAGTCCTGCGGTAAATCCAGTAAGTCCTAAGGGTGCATTTGCGCTAAGGCGTGGACAAACAATTGCAGTTAGGTTCTGAAGTGCATGCACTGTACAGAGCTGAAATGTGTCTTCGGTCCAGGGCTCAGTGGGTCTGAAGTATAGTGCGGTCTACATCTGAGGCGCGGCGCTGCTGTACGCCCGCGGCAGAGTTAGGGGGACCGTGTGAGGTCCTCCTGGGATTTGGTATGGGCACTTTGATGAAACGGACTTAGCACATTTTTTGCCCAAACGGGAATTTACAAGGAGGTGCATGGATGAGCGATGGAGTTTAAGGAGCGAGCATGACTAAATGGTATAATGAAGCGAAGAATCTTCGTCATAAAAGAGCGCCGCGGGAAGACCGAGAAGTGCCGGGTTCGCCAGCAGTAAGGTGCAGGGGTGCATTTGCGCTAAGGCGCGGACAGATAATTGCAATTAGGTTCCGAAGTGCATGCACTGTGTGGAGCCGAAGTCGGCCTTCGGGACAGGGCTCAGTGGGTGAAGTACGGTGCTGTGTCCGAGGTGCGGCGCTCTTGTCCGCCTGCGTAAAGTTATGGCGGGCACCGGGACCGTACCAAGCCTCCCTGTGGTTGGTATGGAGGTTATGGTGAACCAGACATAGCATATTTTTTGCCAAAGCAGAAATTTATAAGGAGGTGCATTGGAGTTTAAGGAACAAGCGTGAATAAATAGCTTAATGAAGCAACGAATCTTCGTCATAAGAGAGCCGCGGGAAGACCTGGAAGTGCCGGGTTCGCCCGCGGTGCGTGGCAGCGGAGCAGCTGCACTAAGGCGCTGAGGGACAATCGCAGGTAGGCTCCGAGGCGCACGCAGGGTACAGAGCTGAGGCCAGTCTTCAGTACAGTGCTCAGTGGGTCTGAAGTACGGTGCCGGCTACATTGGAGGTAAGGCGCTGTTGTACACCAGCGGTACAGTTTTGGGGTACACCAGGGAAGGTGCCAAGTCCACTCGTGGTTTGTTATGGAGGTTCCAGTGAAATTGACTTAGCACGTTTCTTGCTACAATTGGATTTTACAAGGAGGTGCACAGATGAGCATTTGAGTTTAGAAGGCAAGTGAGCCTGACTTAAAAGTGTAATTAAGCAAAGAATCTTAGTTACAAATGAGTACCTCAGTAAGGCCCAGACTTGGTACCTCGGTTGGTTAGAGCATCATCCAGATAAGCCAAGGTTGTGGGTGTGATCTCCCATCAGGGCACATACAAGAAGCAGCCAATGACCCTGGCCAATGTAGATCAGTTGGCTGGAGAGTTGTTTGTGCACCAAAGAGAGAGTCAAGGAGGTTTGATTCTGGTCAGGGCACATACAGAGGTTTCCGGTTCAATCCCAGTCGGGGCACATAGGGGAGGCAATGGATCAATGTTACTCTAGCACATCAGTGTCTCTCCCTCCCTCCCTCTCTAAAATCAATAAAAACATATCCTCAGGTGAGGATTAAAAAATGTTATCTTTTAAAATATATAAAAGAAGCAACCAATGAATGCATAAATAAATGGAACAACAAATCAATGTTTCTCTCTCTCTTTAAAAATCAATGAATAGCACAGCTGGCATGGCTCAGTGGTTCAGCATAGACCTATGATCCAGGAAATCATGGCTCGGTTTTGGGTCAGGGCCCTTCCCGGGGTTTCGGGCTCCATCCCCAGTGGGGGGCGTGCAGGGGGCAGCAAATCAATGACTTTTCATTGATGTTTCTCCCTCCCTCTTTCTGAAATCAATAAAGATATATTTAAATAAAAATAAATAAATAAATAATTTTTTTAAAAAAGAGTGCCACGATAAGACCTGGAAGTAAGTGCTGAGTATGCCCACGGTAAGGTGCATCTGTTGTAAGGTGCTGTTATGTGGTGCATCCACCCTAGCATGCCTGCTTACACCATGTTACTTTGCTGGGGTACAGCCGCTATCTGGCGCCAGCGTACACCTGGAAAATGGCAGAGGTCCACCCACCTTCGATACGGAGGTGCATCCACGGTGGAGGGCAAAGGTACAATACCGCCTGTGATGCACATAGGAGCAGCCATAGGAATCACTGCAGAGGATGCTGCACGAGGAATCCTGCATGGTGCTGACCTAAGATGCCACCTGTGGTGTTGAGGGTGCCTTGCAGTGCCACTGTTAAAGAAAAAGGATATTGGATGACGGTTGTTAAAGATGGTAAAACAGATTTATTCTGGACTATAGCATAGGTGTAGGGGAGAGAGTAAGCTCAACTCTGAATCCAACATGAACAAGTAGAAATACACAGCCATACCTAGTTTTATTGCACTTCGCTTTATTTTAACAGAGGACATGGAGTTTTTTAAATTTATTTATTTGTATAGTTGATATACAACATTATATTCATTTCAGGTTTATAACATAGTAATGATTCAGTGATATGCCTTACAAAGTGATCATCCCAGTAAGTCTAGTAACATCTGTCACTATACATAGTCATAATATTACTGACCCTATTAGTTATGCTGTAGAACACATCTTTGTGTCGTATTTGTTTTATAACTGGCAGTTTGTACTTCTTAGTCTTCTTCACCTTTTTTGCTCACATGTTTCCGTTTTTACAAATTGAAGTTAAGATTATCCACCAGCAAAAATGACAAAGATTCACTTTACAGCCAGGGTGGGGAATGTCTGGCCTGTGGGCGGTATAAGCCCACGAAATCATTTGATCTGGCCCGGCCAAGGCAACCGCAGGCCGGACTCGAAATTCAATAAATCTAGGAGCTTCTTTCATAGCTAATTTTTAATTTGATAATTTTGTAGGGCCCGCAAATGATGTTATAAATATCCAAATGGCCCTTAGAGAAAAGGTTCCCCACCCCTGCTTTACAGCAATACTCAATTTATTGAGGTGGTCTAGAACCAAACCCACAATATCTCCAAGGTATATACCCTATAGCCAAGTGGGGTGAGGGGCAGTGGATGAAAATGACTGAGAGAAAACACCAGGATAATGGGATGCTGGCTAAAGGAACCTAACGGGAATCTTGCTGAAGATAGGACAAGATAATTAAAGATCAGCTGGGTACAGTGAAGGATGAAGATCTTGATCATATATCCAGGCTGATCAGATATGGGGGGGGGGCTCTGGTGAGTGATCTCCCTCTAGATAGCACCCCCTCGCCATTCTCTTTCCCTTCTTCTTCCCCCATGGGCATACATCTCCTAAGCCCCAAAGGACCCCACCAAAACTTGCAACCTGGGAGCAATGCACAGTGGCAGCTCATAGCAGGCTAGTCCCCTGAGCCTGTTCCCAAGGCCCTCTTTTCTCTGACTTCCCAGAGAGGTAGGGCAGCCCAGGCAGCTTAGGGCTTACAACTAAGCCCTAAGGTTGCTTTTTCTACTGAGCCCTTTTTTGTTTTCCTTCCCCAGCTTTAATAAATATTCCCTCATAGTCAGGGAGGGAGGGAGGGAGGGAGGGAGGGAGGAAGGAAGGAAGGAAGGAAGGAAGAAAGGAAATGACTTTGCGAGACCCTTGCTAAGACTGGATTTTACAAAAAAGTGCACATATGCGTCTAGGAGAAGGTTCAGTATCCTGAATCAAGTACAGTGAAGCAAAGAATACTTGTTACTGAAGAGTGCCTAGGTACAGTGCTTCTGTCTGGTGCCAAAATACAGTACTGCCAGTGGTTCCACCTATGGAGCCAAGTTTCGGTGCCTTGTAGATCACGGCACAGTGCTCAGGTCTGGAGCCAGGTATCGTGTGGAGGTCCAGAGCAGCAGTACGGTGCGGCCGTACCATATGGGGTACAGTGCAGACGTAAAGAAAAAAATATTTATCACACTTGCTAAAATGATAAGACAAGCTTTATTCAGGACCATACAATAGGTGTAAGAGCCTCTGCAATTGCGATTGGGATTTTAGAGTCGGAGAGAGACTGAGCTCAGTTCAGAATATAGTACGGGCAATTCTGACTACAGAACTGAGAACTAACAAATGGGTTTAGGTTAAGCCACTAAGTTTGTGCCAATTTGTTAAACAGCAATAGAAAACTGTTACAATAATCGATGTGAATCTGATTATTAATCACGCAAGAAATACGCAAATACATTGTCCTTGTAAATTTTTGAAAAAAACAAGCAAACTGTAAACATCAAACTTTAAAACTTCTACACGTCAAAGGAAACTATCAACAGAGTAAAAGGCAACTTACACAATGGGGAAAAATAATTGCAAATCATAGTATCTGCTAAAGGGTTTCTTACCCAGCATATTTAAGGAAACTGGACTACTCAACAAGAACAAACAACCCAATTAAAATATGGGCAGAAGTTTGAATAGATATTTCTTTATAGAAAGTTTATAAATGACCAACTAATATATGAAAAGTTGCTCAGTGTCACTAATCATCAAGGAAATGCAAATCAAAACCACAATGATATATCACCTCACATGTATCAGGATGGCCACTATTTTTTTAAAAAAAAAACAAACACAGAAAATAACAATTGTTGCTGGGAAAAGGGAGAAGTTGGAATATAAGAGCACTTGGTGTGAATGTAAAATACTGTGCCCATTATGGAATATAGTATGAAGATTCAACATATGATCCAACAATCCTATTTCTGGATATTTATCCAAAACTACTCAAACTAGAATCTCAAAGAGATATTTGGACCCCTATGTTCATCACAATATTATTCATCATACCCAAGAAAGAATCAACCCGAACATCCATGCATGGATGCAAGAAGAGAGAAAATGGGGTATACACATACAATGGCACATTATGCAGTGTTTAAAAAAAATCCTGTCACCCTGGCTGGGTAGCTCAGTTGGTTAGAGCATTATCTGGATACACTAAGTTTGCAGGTTTGATCCCAATGAGGGCAGATACAAGAATCAACCAATGAATGCATAAATAAGTGGAGCAACAAATAGGTGTTTCTCTCTCTCCCCCTTCCTCTCTCTCTCTCTAAAATCCATAAAAATATATAATTTTTATTTTAAAAATCCTGTCACATGCTACCGAATGAATGGACATCAAGGACATTATGCTAAGCAAAATATACCAGTCACAATAAAGACAAATAGTATGATCCCACTCATATAAAGTAGTCAAATCAAAAAAAGAATAATAGGATGGATATTACCAAGTTCTGGGGAGGTGGAAGGCAATATTAGTGTTTTACTACTTACATAGTTTCAGGACTGCAAGAGAAAATGTTCTAGAGATCTATTGAACAGCACTGCAGAAATATTTAACATTGACTATACAATTACATGTACTTAAGATGGTACATATAATGTTATCTATTTTTGTTTAATACAGTGTGATGGGGAAGCAAAAAATACAGAGAAAGAAGGAAAGACAAACCTCAAAGGGTCTCTATCATGGGCTCTGAGCCATGGCTCACTGTCTGGGAAAAGCAGCAATTAGCTGCCATAGCAGGAGATTGTAACATTCAGGATTTTCTAAGTGATCTTCAGGCTCTCTGCAAGTAAATTTTAGACAATGAAGGGTATCGCCATATGTGGGTTAGACTCCACCAAAAGTATTTAAACTGTTCAACTATAAGTTTATACACCAGCCTTACTCTGTTTACTCATTCCTTCTCCAGAAAACCTCCTTAAAGTGCCCTGCCCATGTTTCCCTTTTTCCTCCCTCCCTCTGTGCCTGCTGAGCTTGCAGGCTGCTTCCCCTGTATGTCCTGTGTGACATGCCGTTCCTCCTTTGTTTAGGGGACTGTGAAATTAATACAAAACGTTTCCTTCCTCACAATCATTTAGATGTGTATGTGTCCCCGTTTCGGCTGTAACAAGTCCAGGGTATGTTTGGTTGTTTTGTTTGTTTTTTTTAAATCCTCACCTGAGGATATTTTTTCCATTGCTTTTCAGAGAGTGGAAGGGAATCGATGTGAGAGACACATCAATTGGCTGCCTCCTGCACTCACCCCGACTGGGGCAGAGCCTGCAACTGAGATATGTGCCCTTGGCCGAAATCGAACCCAGGACCCTTCACTCTGAGGGCTGACGCTCTAACCACTGAGCAAACCAGCCAGGGCCAGGGGATGTTTTTAGAACAGTTGGCATGACCAGCACTAGAGATCACACCAGGGAGTGATATATTCTTAAACTGCTATGGCTCACCAACTGGACCTAACAGAGAAGCCATTGCCTGAACGAAACCACTGCTTTTTGTCACACTAGCTGCTTGATGGCGGCTGCACTGGGTCTGTTTGTTGAGTACTCTAAATCTGAGTACTCCCTGAGCTGCCAGGTAGAAAGCCACTTGTGATGTCGCTGCAGTAGAGTGCCTCCTAAGGAGCACCGTAGAGTGACTGGAAGGTAGACCAAAGTGTCAAGACTATGCGCATAGGAGTATCTTTTCTGTCCACAACGGTGTGAAGACAGAAATTACGAGCAGAAGAAAAACTGGAAAATTTAGAACGTGTGGAAATTAAGCCACAACTCTGGACCAAATCATAAGGAAAATCACGAAGTATCTTGACAGTAACAAAAACACAAACATAATAGAGGTTACGAAATGCAGCAAAAGCGGATTTAAGAGAGACGTTTATAATGAAAAACACTACATTAAGAATAAAGATCTCAAGTAACCTAACTTTATTTAACCTCAAGGAACAAGTTAGTAGAAAAAAAGGAAGTAATACAGATTAGAGCAGAAATCAATGAAATAAAGAGTAGAAAGACAATAGGAAAGATGAACAAAACAGAAGTTGCCTTTTTGAAAGCTAAACAAGGTTGAAACGCTTTCTTTAGAGCAACCAAGACAAAAAGAGGGGAGACTCAAATAATAAAATCAGAAATGAAAAAGGACACATCATAATTCTTGCCAGAGAAATACAAAGAGCCATAAGAAACTGCTAAAACAATGATATGCCAACAAACTGGATATCCTAGAAGCAATGGATAAATCATAAGTTTGTACCTCTTGCTTACCTTGCTTTGCTTATTTCTTCCTGAGAGAAACTCCATGAGGGCTCCCGCCAGCAGTGTCCCTCTCTCTCTTGGCCTGCTCTTCCAGGCGGTGTCCCCAGGGGCCCCGCGCGTCCTGCCATGCCTCCCGTCTCCATGAGACCGTGAGTATAAGCAAACGTCTCCTTCATGGCAATCATTTTTGTCTGTGCAGCTTACTCTTTGTGCTTCAAATGAGTCCAGGGCGCGTTTGTAAAGCCATTGGCGCTGGGCCCACCCCGGATGGAGAGGATATTAGCGGGTAGCTCCTAGAGTCGAGTCTTCCTTTCCCTGCCTGGAAGGGGGCTGGGAGGAGCCCCGCGGAGCCGCGGTGTGTGCGAAGGCGCCCAAACTTTGTGGGGCGCAGCGCCGCGCAAGGTGCCGCGTCTGGTGCGGAATTTAAGGCCTGGTGGCGCTTCACAGTGCAAGCCGCACCATGGCGCAGGGTGCGACGATGCTTGTTCTGATGGTAAGACGGGCATTATTCGGCGCCTGAAGAGTGCCAGTAAAGAGTAAACTAGATTTTCAAAAAACATACGTTTTTATTGATTTTGGAGAGCGGGAAAGATAGAAACATGGGGAATCGAACCAACGACCTTTCAGTGCATGGCATGACGCCCAACCAACTGAGCCACACCGACCAGGGCTAAAACTAGGTTTTAAAAAATATTTTTTATTGATTTATTTTTAGAGAGAAGGAGAAACATCTTTTGTTGTTCCATTTATTTATGCATTCAGTGGTTGCTTCTTGTATGTGCCCCTAAAAGGAGATCAAACCGGCACTCTTGGTGTACTGTGATGATGCTCTAGCCAGCTGAGCTACCCAGCAAGGGCGTTAAAACTAGATTTTATAAGGAAGATCACAGAGTGGTCTAGGAGAAGGCACAGGAGCCTCGCTGAATTACAATGAAGCAAAGAATCTTTGTCGTAAAAGAGTGCCAGGTAGGGATGATACCAGATTTTCTCCTTCCCAGGCTCTTTGTCGTGGAGTCAAAGAATGAAATTCACGGACCATGGAAGAGCAAGCAAAAGAGTACAAAGGTTTATTGTGTAAAAAAAAGCAAAGCTCTCGGGGTGCCCGAGGGGTCCTGAAAAGGATTGCCACTGAGGCTCACTAGTCTAGGGGTTTATATCTCATACTTGTTTTTATTGGCTCATTCTAAAAATTCTGCCTTAGCAACAGCCAATCCCTTTTTTTTAGTTTCCCTCTTCCAGGGGTCAGGTATAGGGTAAACTTGTTTTTCTCTGAGTTTTAAAGATTGGCTGTTCCACTTATTTATTTCTCATGTCCTGTCTGCCTAGAATATTTCACCCTTGCACAGTTCCTTCTTCCTCAGGGTCCCCAACCCTAAACTGCCTGGCCATTTCTGACTCCTCAAGGTCTCCTAGTAGGGTGCTGAGGGTTATCCGTGGGTACAGCCCTGAGGTACATCTGCCCTTCTGCCCTCCGTTACCGAGGTACATGCCCTGTACTGCCTGTGGTACCGCGAGGAGCAGCCAAAGGATGGTCCTGCAAAGGATGTTGCGAATGGAGTTTTGCACAGGGTGAAGTTCTTTGCCAACTACGTATTGAGGTGTGCTACCTCTCAGTTAAAGAAAAAGATGTTCAGTGACACTTACTAAAGATGTGAAGACAGACTTTATTCAGGACCGTAGCATAGGGACTGCAATTAAGACTTCAAAGTCCAGGGAGAGACTGGGCTCAACTTCCAATACAGCATAAGTATTGAGACTATGTAGCCAAGGAGCAGAGTGGGCGACAATGGGAGGAAAATTACTAAATGAAGCATCAGGGAAAATGGGTGATTCTGGCTAAACAAACCTAACACAATTCTTGCTGAAGGCAGACAGGGTGATCAAATATCATCTGGGGGATGGTGAAGGATGAGAATCCGACCAGGTATTCAGGGTAATCAGATATGGGGGGCGGGTGGGGTGAGGGTGGGGTATTCTCATGAAATTGACTTAACAGAATTCTTGCTAAAACTAGATGTTACAAGATCAGCCTAGGAGAAGGCTAGGGAGTGAGCCTGGCTAAAAGGTATAATGAGGCAAAAAATCTTTGTCACAAAAATGTACCATGGTAGCACCTGGAAATTACTGCTGAGGTACCTGCACCTTAGGGTGCGTCTGCCAGCACAGTACTGAGGTGCATGCTGCAGTACCAACTTTGGTACCACTGGGGGCAGCCAAAGGATGATGCTACGATGCGCACAAGGAAAAGGGGGGTTCTGGCTAAGCAAAGCTAACATGAATTTTTCTGAAGATGCTATAGTGTCATCAAATGTCACCTGGGATGGTGAAGGGTGAGGGTCCTGATCACATATCCAGGGTGATAGGATATGGAGGTGGGAAGGGAGGTTCTGGTGAAACTGACTTAGCAGAGTTCTTGCTAAAACGATTTTACAAGGAAGTGCACAGATGAGCCTAGGAGAAGGTTAGGGAGCGAGCCTCACTAAAAAATATAATGAAGCAAAGGATCTTTGTCACAAGAGTGCCACAGGTCGCCCGCTGTAGGGTGCCGGGGTGCATCTGCCCTAAGGATTGAGGTACAACCACGTCCACTGTCAGTGCTGAGGTGCGTCTACGGTACAGTGCGCAGGTACATCGGAGGTACGATGCTGGGGTACACTCGCGGTTTGGTTCCAGGGTACACCTGGTATGGTATCAAGGTCCACCCATGGTTCAGTATGAGGTCCTGGGGAAAATGACTTAGCAGAGTTCTTGCTAAAACTGGATTTTATAAGGAAGTGCACAGATGAGCCTGGGAGGAATTTCAGCAGCCTGACTAATGTATGTCACAGAAGAATGCCTTGTTCCGGTGCCAAGATACAGTACCGCTGTGGTGCCACTGACAAAGCTGAGGTGTAGTGCTGCTTGATGGCAACTGCACTGTGTTGTTTTTTTATCAGGTATTGCCATTATTCTCCAGCCTAAAATTGCGGAGTTCAAAAAGTTGATCTTCCTCAAGGTGCCATGGCGATAGAAGCTTATAGTGCCATGTAGTGCTGCTCACAAACCTGCACAAAGCCCTGTTTAAGATGCCATGAACATTGCCACACATGGTGTGTAGATGAGAGTATCAAAGTCTGGGACTCACCACTTAGGGGCAGTCATCATTTTCTCCAAGTGATATGCTCCCATGAGCGCTTAATAACCCACTTTGCCCTTTCTCTCTGAGCTATTCTGAGTTAATAACCTCTGCGGGGTGGTGGGAGAGTGCTCTGCTGGAACACTCCTTCAAGTATCTTGGACAGTTGCTGTGGTAGTTTGCCGGCTCCCTCCTCAGGGGGTCAGGCCTTTCTGCTGTCAAAATTTGTACCCCTACCCAGTGGTATATAGGGCAACCCATTCATGGAGAAATACACTCTTTTCCAAAAAAATTGAGCCAATTCACTGCCACTAGACCTGCCCGTGAGAATTGTGAAAAGATGTTCTTTACAAAGAAAAAATAATAAATACGTCAGAAACTCAGATCAACATAAAGAAAGGAAGAATGCCGAAGGAGCAAGTGAAGGTAAAATAAAAAGGTTTATTTTTCTTATTTTTAATTAAACTAACAGTTTGCTTAAAATGTTAATATCAACAATGTATTCAATTATGTATGCTTGTGTGTATATATCTTGTGTGTGTGTACATATAAATGCTTGTGTATGCATATGTGTAAGTGAAGTGAGTGATAGCAATGATACAAGGGATGGGGAGAGCAATTAGGATTATTTTGTTATTATAAGTTTCTCCCGCTACCCAAAGTTATATAGCGTTATTGGGAAGTAGACTTGCATTGTTGTAAATGTATATGGCAAAGTCAAGGACAATCATTAATTTTTTTTTAATTTTTAAAATTATTTATTGAGAGAGAGAGAGAAACATCAATTTGTTGTTCCACTCATCTATGCACTTGTTGGTTGATTCCTGTCTGTGCCCTACTGGAGATCCAACCAATTGAGATACCTGGCCAGGGCCAAAAAAATTATTAAGATATCAAATTAGATGTTAAAATTGACTTGAGTTTGCAAGGAATGCTATAGAGTGTCTGTCTTTAGAAGTCTCATTGAGAATAGAGATGTATATCTGTATGTAACAGATCTTAAATACTTTTTGAATGAATAAAAACCCAGTCAGAGGTATTTAAATAATCACCTGCATGAATGAAAAATTCATGTAATTGTTTGACATTCTAAAATGTGCGATAATTTTACCTCTCCCTTCTTCCTTCCCAGCTTAGTCAACTAGTTTCTATTTTGAATTTGGTAGCTGGTGGGTTTTCTTGCTTATATCGAAATGTACATATAACATCCCAGAACCAAAGCAAAATTTGATTCTAAGAAAGAACTAATATAATCAATAAACTTTTCACCAGAAAAATCTAACAATAATTAAATAATTAAAATTTTAAAAATAAAAAAGTATAGCTGATACGCCAAGAAAGGAAGGAAGTGGGAACATATTAAAACCTCAGTTAAAACCACAAAAGGAAGGAAAAGAGTGGAAGACAAAAATAGGAACAAATAACAGTGACAAAAAATAGAAAACAGTAATAAATATAGTAAATATTAATCCACTATATCAATAATCCCTTTGAATATCAATGGTCTAAATACACCATTACAAGACTGATTGTCAGAGTGGATCAAAAAACAAGACCCAATTGTATATTGTCCACAAGAAACTCGCTTTTAAAAAAATATTTAAAGTCAATAAAAAGAGAATTCTTTATTTAAAAGATCTAATATTTCAAGAACAATATACTGAACTACAGTCTGACTGTGACTTCCACACAATATATACCATTAAATATAGTATATATATGGACTTTATACAATATACTTAATGGTTTGACATGGGTTCCACAGTACCTTCATTTGGGTAGACGAAACATTCACTTTCAGAAAATTTTTAATTATGAGGAGTGTTTTTTCCTTTATAGCTCAGTTGACATTGTTCAAAAATATGGTCTCTCTAGAGATTTAAGACTGAGGTTGCTATCCCATCCGAGAAAAACTCAGTACTGCAGTAAAAAAATGTTACCTTAATAAGGAATGCTGTTTTGCTTTCTAAAAGTAACAGATACTGAATTCATAAGTATATAAACATTTAAAACCTGTTTTATTTAAATAGATTTATGAGTGCTTGCTTTAGCAGCACATATACTAAAATTGGAATGATACAGAGAAGATTAGCATGGCCCCTATGCAAGGATGACATGCAAAGTCATGAAGTGTTCCATATTTTTCACTGATACATCTCCTAGGGCAAGAGAAACAAAAGAAAAAAATAAACAAATGGGACTACATCAAACTAAAAAGCTTCTGCACAGCAAAAGAAATCAGCCTCAAAATATAAACAAACCCCATGGTATGGGAGAACATACTTGCCAAGGATGTATCTGATAAGGGGATAATTTCCAAAGTGTACAAAGAACTCATACAACTCAACAAGAGGAAGACAAACAACCCAATTAAAAAATGGGCAAAGCATCTGAATACTGTACTTCTCCAAAGAGGACATACAGATGGCCAAGAGACATATGAGAAAATGCTCAATGTCGCTAATCATCAGAGAGATGCAATTAAAACCAAATGAGGTATCAATTCACACCTGTCAGAATGGCACCATCAACAAATCAACAAATGACACATACTGGCAAAGATGTGGAGAAAGGGGAACCCTGGTGCACTGCTGGTGGGAATGCAGACTGGTGCAGCCACTATGGAAAACAGTATGAAGTTCCTCAAAAAATTAGAAATGGAGCTGCCTTTTGACACAGTGATCCCACTTCTAGGAATATATACTAAGAATCCTGGAACACTAATCATAAAGAGTATATGCACCCCTATGTTCATAGAAGCGCGATTTACAATAGCTAAGATTTGGAAACAGCCCAAGTGCCCATCACTAGATGAGTGGATAAAAAAGCTGTGGGGCATTTACACCATGGAATACTACGCAGCTGTAAAGACGAAGGATCTCGTTCCATTTGGGACAGTATGGATGGACCTGGAGAGCATTATGCTAAGTGAAATAAGCCAGGCAGAGAAAGACAAACATCACATGATCTCAGTTATATGTGAAATCTAAAGAACTTAATAAACTGATGAACAGAATGGATTCAGTGACATGGAAGCATGGATCAGACTGACAAATCTCAGAAGGAAGGTGGGGGGGCTGGTGAGTTGGGGGGGGAGATTAACCAAAGAATTTATATACATATATGCATAATCCAAGTACACAGACAAAGCTGTGGTGAGGGACTGGAGAGAGGTGTGGGTGCAGGGTGGAAGGGGTCAATGGGGAGAAAAGGGGACATCTGTAATATTTTGAACAATAAAATAAGTAAATAATTGATTTATGATATAAAATACATATTCTGTGAATGTTTAGTAAAACCATCCCATATCTCTGATAACTAAGATTATAACATCAGATATTCTATACGTAAATTTCTGTCAGATATGTTGGAAATATTGGTTAATTTGAATTTGCCATATATTGACATATTTTATTGGTCTCTGTTTTATGAGTGTCAGTAATAATTCTTAAAGTCTTTCACTAAGTCTACTATAAAACACCATAGGAAATGAAGAAAATGGTTTGATTAATCAAATATGGAGTAAGAATTAATGCCCATTCTTTAATATTTTTGCTGCAATTTTTTTCAGATGCACAGCTTGCTCCGATAAGCCACACCGTACTTAGAAGAGCTCATTAAACAGTTAATGTCCCTCTATGTGCAAAGTACAGCCTCTCCCATTCTAAAGGAGGGGCTCAAGGAAGGCCACCTGGTTGTTATTATTTACAGGCTTCAAGTCATCATCTGTAGTAATTTACTATAATAATCTGTTAACTAAAATAATCTTTAAGTCACTTCTTGTTTGTTTAGGGGTGACTTGGACATAATTCCCCCAAAGAGGATGAATAACATAAGTAGTTACACTGTGGCTCTGAAACCAATGTTTTAGGATGTTCAGAACAGAAACTAATCTATCCTCTGATTCTAAAGGGATTTACCCCTAGAGCCAGCAGTTTGAGCTCAATATTGCTTATTTTGCTTGCTGTTGAAGATGCAATTATAATTAACAGGTTTAGATTTTAGAAAAGGGAAGAAAATAAACTACTTTTTAATCTCATATTAACATCACCTGTAAAACTAGTTTCTCCAGGCTCTATTTGGCATATGGCTTTGCAGTAACTATCCCTTCGGGCATCTTCTTGGGTGTAATGCGAACTGTGGCACACTCTCATATATGTTAGAATTTCTGTAAAATATCATCAAGTAGAAAATTTTTCACCTCACTTTCTAACAACTATCTAGGGTCACTTAGTTTCAGCTTGACTCCTCAGAATAGCAAATGTGGATCACTTCTCAAGCAGTGTATGGCTGGTTAGACTAGCTGAACCCCTGAAACTGAGGCCGTTTCCACACTTAATTTTTAAAAATCAAATTATCCAAGAGGTCATCTTTATTTTAATAGTTGGTAAGATTTTATAAGTGGTATGTGATGCATGGAACTTTAAAAAATCAAAATTGTTTTCTTTTCTTTTTTAACGCTTTGGGCTTCAGGTGACAGACCTGGTGCTGTCAGAAGCAAAGATGTAGTTAATGGATTCATAAGACAGATCCCATACCTGAAACTGAGTCAAATTAAATTTTCAACTGCCAGCTGGTATTCTTGGGAAAGGTGTATTGCAAAAAACACCCTTATCATCGGTACAGATCACAGAAGGATGAGCAATGCTGTGGGAATCTGAAACGATACTGGTGATAAGATGGAACTCTCTGAATTTTGATATTTGAGGTCAAACAGAGTTCCAGCAGTATCTGGTATTCCTTCACAAAGGCCAGCAGATCCAGAGATTCCCCCCTCAGAGGAGCTAAGAAATGTCCCATGCTTGATCCTGTCAGAAAACAAAGCCAGGAGTACTTGTGTTTCTTTTGCGGGGTTTGGAATCTCTGGAAGATGCAATGCCAACTTCAGAATTGCTTTTTTTAAATCTTTTTTTGCTTCTAAAAGAAGTTTCAAAAAATTTTTTGCTTGTCCTCCTGTAGGGTCTCCACCGAGGTCAATGCCAAGAACTGTGTCTTCAGTAGAAAGGAAGAATTCTTCAGAAGTTTAACAGTCTCCTTGGCCACTAAAGGGCAACCTCTTCTGTCAATTGATATCAAATACCTAACTTTAATGTCTAAGTTTTCTTGCTTAGACTGTTTTATGCTCTCAAGTACAGATTCCACATAAGTCTTTTTAGTCACTCTTATAGCATTTTCTGGTCTGAGTGTGCTCCTTAGTTGCAGGCACTTGACACCATCATCTGCAGATTCTTTAATGACATATTTCGTGACTATTAGAGTATCTGCAGGGCCAGTAGTAAGCTGATAAATAATTGGAAATATCTGGAAACATTCTTCTAAAGTTCTTTTCTAGCATATTCTTATATTTGTTAGAATTTCTGTAAGATATCATCAAGTTGAAAACTTTCACCTCACTTTCCAACACCATCTAGGGTCACTTAGTTTCAACTTGACTCCTCAAAATAGCAAATGCGAATCACTTCTCAAGCAGTGTATGGCTGGTTAGACTAGCTGAACCCCTGTACTGAGGCCATGTTTCCACAGCTCAGTTTTTAAAAATCAAATTATCCAAGAGGTCTTCTTTATTTTAATCGTTGGTGAGATTTTATAAGTGGTATGTGATTCATGGAACTTTAAAAAATAAAAATTCTTTTATTTATTTATTTTTTATTGATGTAAGACATTTACTGAGCAGCCACCATGAGTAAGGTATTGGTAATGGAGCATATGCTACTTGGCTGCTGTTCTTCAAAAGGAGCAGTGGATGGTTTACTAACAGGAACATGGCAGGGATATGACTATCAATGATAGTCATCCAATCATGAATTTTAAGACCTGGTTTTTTAGCTATTAATTTCTTCATGGTATTAGAACTAATGGATACATTCAAGTGGGCATGAAATTCCACTTAGGGACCCCATGGGCCCACAGAGGCAGGAACTTGGGGCGGGGTCAGTGCAGAGCCCCAGTGACAGCACTCTCAGCAAGAGTTCCCTGGCCTCCCGTGGGTACGTGCATGATGCCATGTTTTTAGTTCCAGAGAAAAAATTTATTTCTTAGACTTGACCCATGTAAATCCACAGACTATATGTATGCATAATTATTTGCACAACAAATTTTCACTGTCCTTAAAATTATTTGCAATTAGAAGAAAACCTTGGACCTAAATCAGCATCTGTTTTGGCAGAAATGGAAAGCTATGTGCATTTATTTTATTTTCAAGTTAGCATCCTTAACAGCATGTCAGCGTCTGCAGTTCTTAGTGATCATATTTTTTGTGACTTTAAACTATCTTTTGTTATCAAAAATACACATTTACTGTATTTCCACCTAAATAGCATTGTATTTGATGAAAAATAATAGTACTTACCTTTATTTGGACTCACTTCCTATTTACCTTGCACTAATGTAAATGACTTCTTCCTTACCCTAATAACTTACTTTAAGGATGCACATAGAATAGCATATTGGCAAATTTTGCTCTTTCACTATGCAAACATACAATAATTTTTGAGAAAATTTTTGTGTACTTATCCTATAATGGAACTTACAACTTAAGTATTTTTTCAGATCTCCTGCTGGTTTGTCCATTTGAATAGCCAGCCTAAGAGAAAATGAAAAACACTAGAATCTTACGCAAACTTTTCATTCTGTTTCTATACTTGCATTTGAAACAGATCTGCTAGAGCCCACCTACTTAACAAATGGATGACACACAGAGTCATCAGATTTTAAAAAATCAAATTCTAACATATTAAAAAAATAAAAAATACATTTGACAGAAATAAACTAGACTTTGCTTACAAAAATTTATTACATATAAACTACATAGTTTTACTGGACCAAGAACTATCCTCTCCATTTACAAAAACCAAAGGGAAACCTTATGGATAAATAATAGTCCTCCACCCCAACCTCCTGTAAGTGCACCATGTATAATCCCTAGTTTTTATAGCTCACCTCAGGATTCTGGGTCTCTACTTACACTACACTCTATTAACCACTATTATCAGACTAAAGCAAAGCAAATTAAGTCTGCATTTTCAGCAATAGGTTGAAGGAATTGTCAATGTCGAGATCAGCATTATTGATCATGAAGACATGGAAAGATCTTGTCAGGATGACAGATGACGTATTCTCCCTAGTTTTGACTATTTCTGCTGCATCTTCTTGTTCCATGTCTCTCTGATAGCCAACTAAATCATCAGTGAATTATAAAAGGATATAACTCAAGAACAGCCAGATAGAATTGTTGCATAGAGCTAGTTATGGGAAAAGGGTGGTAAGGAGCTTCCATGCCTTCTCTAGGCGCACCACACTCCCCAAATCCCCCATTTCTTCACCAACCCAGAAACTCAAGAAACTCAGTTTAAATTTAAAGATAGATATAGATTACAAGTGAATGGATGGAAAGGCTTCCAGATTGGAGAGGAAGAAGTAAAACTGTCACTATTTGCAGATGACATGATATTATACATAGAAAACACCTAAAGACTTTACTCCAAAACTGTTAGAATTAATAAATGAATTCAGTAAAGTTTTAGGATACAAAGTCAATAAACAGAAATCTGTTGCATTCCTATACACTAATAATAAACTATCCAAAAGAGATATTAAGAAAACAATCCCATGTACAATTTCACCAAAAAGTATAAAATACCTAGGAATAAATTAACAAAGGAGGTGAAAAACCTGTACACTGAAAACTCTAAGACATTGATGAAAGAAATTGAAAAAGACACAAATAAATGAAAGTATATACCATGCTCATGGATTGAAATAATATTTTTAACCACCAAAGCAATCTACGCATTCAATTCAATTCCTATCAAAATTCCAATGGCATTTCTTTCTTAGAAATAGAACAAATAATCCTAAAATTTGTATGGAACTACAAGAATCCAAATAGCCAAAACAATCTTGAGAAATAAAAACAAAGCTGGAGGCATCACACTCCATAATTTCAAACTATGTTACAAAGCTATAGTATTCAAACTGATATGGTAATGGCACACAACAGACACATATCAATAGGACAGAATAGAGAACCCAGAAATAAATCCCTGCTTATATGGTCAATTAATTTACAACAAAATAGCCAAGAATATACAATAGGGAAAGGATAGTTTCATCAATAAATGGTGTTAGAAAAATTGTACGGCCACATGCAAAAGAATGAAACTAAACCACTATCTTGCACCCTACACAAAATTAGCTCAAAATGGATTAATGACTTGAATGCAAGACTTAGACCTCCTAGAAGAAATATAGATAGTAAACTTTTAGACATTGGTCTTGGCAGGAATTTTTTTAGATTTGACACCAAAAGTAGGGGCAACAAAAGCAAAATAAGGCAAGTGGGACTACATTAAACTAAAAAGCTTCTGCACAGCAAAGGAAAACCATCAACAAAATGAAAAGGCAACCTAAATGGGAGAAAATATTTGCAAGTCATATATCTAATAAGTGGCTAATATCCAAAATATATAAATAATACATACAACTCAATAGCAAAACAATCCAATGTAAAAATGGGCAGAGCACTGAATAGACATTTTTCCAAAGAAGACATACAAATTACCAACAGATACATGAAAAGATGCTCAACATCACTAGCCATCAGAGAGAGGTAAATCAAAACCACAATGAGATATCACCTCACACCTGTAAGAAAGGTTATTACCAAAATGACGAGAAATAGCAAGCGGTGGTGAGAATATGGAGAAAAAGGAACCCTTGTGCACTCTTGGTGGAAATGCAAATTGGTGTGCCACTATGAAAAACAGTATAAGGGTTACTCAAAAAATTAAAATAGAGCTGCCATATGATCTAGCAATTCCACTTCTGGGTATTTATCTGAAGAAAACAAAAGCAGTAATTCAAAAAAGAGATATGCACCCCCATGTTCATTGCAGCATTATTTACAATAGGCAAGATATGAAAACAACCTAAGTTTCCACCAACAGATGAATAAAGAAAGTATGTTAAAAAGAAATGGAATCTTGACATTTGTGACAACATGGATGAATCTTGAGCTCATTATGCTAAGTGAAACGAGTCAGACAGAAAATTAATACCGTACGATCTCTCTTATATGTGAATCTTAAAAAAACACACACAAAAAAACCTCATAGCCCTGGCTGCATGGCTCAATTGGTTGGATCATTGTCCCATACACCAAAAGGTTGTGGGTTTGATTCCCGGTCAGGGCACATACCTAGGTTGCTGGTTTGATCTCCAGTTGGGGTGCATATGGGAGGCAACTGATAGATATTTCTCTCTCACATCATTGTCTCTTTCTCTCCCCGCCCCCTTCCTCTCTTTAAAAATCAATAAGCCCTGCCAGGCGTGGCTCAGTGGTTGAGCGTCGACCTAGGATCCAGGCGATCGGGTTGGATTCCCAGTCAGGGCACATGCCTGGGTTGTGAGCTCGATCCCCAGTCGGGGGCGTGCAGGAGGCAGCCGATCAATGACTCTCTCATCATTGATGTTTCTATCTCTCTCTCCCTCTCCCTTCCTCTCTCTGAAATCAATATATATATATTTTAAAAATCAATAAAAACATATCCTCGGGTGAGGATTAAAAAACAAAAAAACTCAAAGATACAGAGAATAGATTAGTGGTTGCCAGAGAGGAGAGGGGAGCAAAATGGGTGAAGGAAGTAAAAAGGTACAAACTTCCAGTTACAAAATGTATGTCATAAAGATGTGATGTACAGCATGACAACTATAGTTAATAATACTGTGTTGCATATTTGAAAATGGTTAAGAGAGTAGATCTTAAAAGTTATCATCATGAGGAAACAGATTCTGTTAACTGTTTATGATGGTGGATGTTAACTAACTTATTATGGTGATCATTCTGTAATATACACAAATTTGGAATCATGTTGTACACCTGAAACTAATGTAATGTGTGTCAACTGCACCTCAATAAAATAAAAAAATAAAATAAAAAGTGAATGGATGAAGAAAATATACCAGCTAACACTAATCAAAAGAAAACAAGTATAATTATATTTATTTTAGACAGAGCAGACTTCAAAGCAAGAAAATTTATTAGGGATAAAGTACGGCATTGGGGGTCAGTTCTCCAAGAAGAACCCTTAACATGTATGCACATAATAAAGGACTGTCAAACTATGTGAAGTGAAGACTAATAGAACTGCAAGGAGAAATAGATGAATCCACTATCTTAAGTGGAGACTTCAACACTTCTCTATCAGAAATGGACAGATCCAGCAGGCAGAAAATCAATAGAAACATAATTGAGCTCAACAACACCATCAATCAACTGGATATAACTGACATCTATAGACTGCTTCATCCAACCACAGCAGCATACACATTCTCCAAACTCGCATGGAGCATTGACCAAGATAGAACACATTCTGGGCTGTAAACACACCTTAACAAATTTTTAAAAATAGAAATCATTTGATGTCTGCTCTCAGATCACAGTGGAATTAAACTAGAAATCAATAACAGAAAGATAGCTGAAAAATTACAAATTATGTGAAGTTTAAAAAATACTCTTCTAGCCTTTCTGTGCTACCCAGAGAGGTGTCCATATGGCATTGTTCTGGGTTCCCATCATAGCATAAAGGGAAACTTCTCCAATGTCTGGAGCCCTTGATGTCTCACAGATGACAGAAGAAGATAGCCTCAAATTCTTTGCAGAGGCATCCCACTTAGGTGGCACCAACCTTGACTTCCAAATGGAACATACATCTTCAGAATGAAACGTGATAGTGTCTTCACCATAAATCTGAAGAGAAACTGAGAGAAGCTTCTGTCAGTTCATGCCATTGACATTCTGGCTGATGTCAGTGTCATATCCTTCAAGAAAAAGGCCAGAAGGCTGTGCTGAAGTTTTCTGCTGCCTTTGCAGCCCCTTCTATTGCTGCCACTTTACTACTGGAATCTTTGCTAACCAGGTCCAGGCAGCCTTCTGGAAACCACAACTTCTGGTGGTTACTGATCCCACGGCTGAACACCAGCCTTTCAGCGAGGCATCTTATGTTAACCCACCTACCAATGCCCTGTGTCACACAGATGCTCCTCTACACTATGTGGACATTGCCATCAAGTGCAACAACAAGGGAGCTCACTCAGTGACTCTGATGTGGCAGGCGATGGCCCGGGAAGTTCTGTGCATGCATAGTACCATCTCTCTGCAGGTGGCACGCTGGATCTCTTATTTCCAGAGATCCTGTAGAGACTGAAAAGGAAAAGCAGGCTGCTGCTAAAAAGGCTGTGGCCAAAGAAAAATTTCAGGGTGAATGAACTGCTTCAGCTCCTGAATTTACTGCTACTCAACCCAAGGTTGCAGACCTGATTTGAAGGCATGCAGGTGCCCTCTAAGCCTGTTCAGCAGTTTCCTGCTGAAGACTGGAGCTCTCAGCCTGCCACTGAAGACTGGTCTGTAGCTCCTACTGCTCAGGCCACTGAATGCGTAGGAACAACCCCTGAATGGTGTTAAGGTATTCTTCCACAGACTCTTAAACAGAAAATGGAAATAAGGTTGATGGAAAATGAAAAGTGTCAGAAAGAAAGAGAAGGGGGGGGGGGAGAGAAGAAAGAAAGAAAAAGGAGGGAGGGAGGGAGGGAGGGAGGGAGGGAGGGAGGGAGGGAGGGAGGGAGGGAACCACACTTCTAAATAACACATGGGTCAAAGAAGAAATCTCAAGAGAAATTTAAAAATATTTTGAACTAAGTGAAAATGAAAACACAACTTACCAAAATGTGAGGGATGCAGTAAAGAGCAAGTTTTAGAGGAAAATGTATACTATTGAAGGCATATATTAGAAAAAGAGAAAGATCTGAAACCAGCAATCTGAGGTTCCTCCTTAGGAAACTAGAAAAAAGTGCAAACTGAATCCAAAGTAAGCAGAAGAAAAGAAATAATAAGAATTAGAGCAAAAAAATCAATAAAATCGTAAACAGATAATTAGAGTTGGAGTCCAAATCCAGGTGTAAATGACTTCAAAACTGCCCTACTTTTTGTCTCCATTAAGAATGTGAAGCTCAGGACTAGTGGTTGTCATCAATTTTGAAAGCTAGATGCTTTACTAAGACAGCAGAACCTACCTTCTGAGACTCATCAGTGCATTACTGGCCCAATTCATACATGCCTGTGCACATCTGGAAAACCATGAGGCAGTTCTTGCCAAAAAATGTAAGCATGAGTCAATGAAGAGCCTCCTGGGAGAAAATCGATCCTAATGGAGAAAGGAACAGAGATGATGAGCTTTGTCCTATTCAACACAGTACTGGAAGTTCTAGCCAGGGCAATAATGCAAAAAGAAAAAATAAATAAAAGGTGTCCAGATTAGAAAGAAAGACATAAAATTGACTCTGTTTACAGATGATATATATGATCTTATATATAGAAAACCCTAAAGACACTACCAAAACACTGTTAGAACTAATCAACAAATTAAGTAAAAGTGCAGGATAGTTTTGTTTCTGAATAAGAAATAAAACAATTCAATTTACACTACAATAAAAAAAGAATAAAACACAAATAACTTTAACCAAGGAGGTGAAAGATCTGTACACTGAAAATAGGGAGATATCAATGAAAGAAATTGAAGATGAAAATAAGTGTAAAGATAACCCATGTTCATGGATGAGAAGAAATAATATTGTTAAAATGTCCATAATGCCCAAAGTCACTTATAGATTCAATGAAATTCCTATCAAAATTCCAATGTCATTTTTCAAAGACTATTTTTAAAAATCCTAAAATTTGTATGGAACCACAAAAGAACCAGAATAGCCAAAACAATACTGAGAAAGAAAAGCAAAGCTGGAGGCACCATACTTCTTGATTTCAAACTATACCACAAAGCTGTAGTAATCAAAATGTTACAGGGCAAGAGAGGTGTTTGTCTCCCCCCATTGCTCATGGAAGTGGGATTTTTGGGGTACCACTGGAATAAGAATTCCAGAGACCCCCCCTGGGAGGATGAGATATGGTAGAAAGCTTTATTTCTGTGGAATTATACCCCTGGATTTCCAAAGTCCCTTACTTAGTCCAGTCATAGAATAAGTGTACTGGGATTTCAGCAGAACTAAAGTCAGAGCCAGTGTCCAGAGTTTCTTTTCCATGTTGGAGCCAGGTTGAGTCCAGATCAGGCTAGCTCAGTTTGTGTTTTCCACTGAAGTCCATTAGTCCATTGTGTGTGGGGTCCAAATGGCTGCAGGCCATAGGGACAAATGCAAGGAAGCCAAGCACAAGCTATGAGCCAAGAGAGCAACAAGAAGAGAGAAGAGTCCCAAGAGATGGAACTCCTTTGTTTAAGGGATTATGTATTCCCAAATATTCACATGCTTGCAGTGGCCATGCCCATACTGTCCAACCACCTGTGTCTCTAGGTGTGATTGATAGGCAAGTACCTTCTCTATGTCACCCCAATTTTCCTGAGCATGGGTCTGTTTTCCCTGTGTTGTCTCCCCCCCACCCCCCCTTGTGATCTACAGGGAATGGACCAGTGTTCCCTGGGGAGTGTGAAATTCAGCTTCCCCAAATGACATGCCTATAATGTCTGGCCTTCCCTTTTTGCTCCTTTCTTATTACTAATAACTAGCTAATTACAACACTCAATTCCAGCCTTAGAGAGAACAAACCTCTTTGTAATCTTACAAAGGATAAATGGACAAAAGTCTCCATCTTCTTGTAACTGCTTCATGCTGTAAAAGGATATAGTCCTGCCTATCCCAAGGCTTAGAGGTTCTCTCCTATCCGACCAGAAGGAGAAGCAAAAGGGTAGGGGAGTCTTTATGCAGGGAAGAGGGATTCTCTAAAGTCCAGGTCAGTCTGGTGTCCCTGGGAAGTGACATGGATGTTGAGAGGATGACGTGTTGGAAAAGCTGGCATTCTTGCTGTATTCTAGAAATGACAAACTTGACAAGAAGGTTAAAAGACATAATTCAAAAGTGAGGAGACTTATAACAACTAAAGGTTTGGTGAGAGGTAAAAACCCATGTGATAAAGGGAAAGACTAACTTACTGTTGTATTTAGCTAGTTATTAATAATAATAGGAAATGGAAAGCTGGGGTATTTACCTCTCTGCCAAAGTCTCATCAGTTGAGGGTTGGCAGTGGTGCATTAAACCCGTGTCCTGGGCCTGAGGAGGCTCCCTGGTGCCTGAGAAAGCCCTTAGGCACTGACCATTTAAGGCCTTCAGGTGCCGAGTGTCAGCATGCTTCATTACTCTCCACCCAAGTGGCAGGTGGCCTCAGAGTGGGCAGGTTGTTTTGCAGTGAGGTAGGAAAACTTTCTTTAGGGAGGTTAAGCAATATATTGTGTGATATAATTTCTGGGCTCTAAGCATTGAGGGCATCTTTGAAAAAAGGCAAGAGAAAGAATCATGAGAAAGTTCCTGAGTTCCAAATCTGGGTCACTGGAGACTGGGGCACAGGGGGGAAGGGATACAGAATGCAGTGGGAGCAGGAGCCAGAGGTGACCGTGGGAACAACCCACAGGACATGGAAAGAGCAGGGTGCTCTCAGATGAGGCTTCAGAGGAAGGTCTCCTGGTCCTTTTCAGGTTATAAGTGGAATACTTTTTTCCATTTTCACTTGATGTTTATTACAGTTCCTTTTCCTTCTCCCAGGACTCAGCCAGGCAGCAGGCACAGAGGGCAATCTGAGTGACAGACACCCACCATGCTGTCCTCAGAATCCTCTGTCCCCCACCACATACCCTCTCACTGTCTTTGAACCAAATCAAAGAGAATAAATTTCAACTTTTTCTTCCCTTAAGATGATTTCTTTTCCATGAGGCTCCTCATGCAAAAAGACCAATCCCTTGTCACACATCAGCCTTCCAAATCCTGCTACAGAAAGTCTGAATCCTGCAAGAAACCAATTGAGACTGTCGAGGAGGGATCCCTGCTACATTAGCCAACCTGCCTGAAGGGTAAATGGGTTCAGCCCTCACTGAAGCTAACTAAAGCAGCCTCGCTGAAATAAGCTGCTGTATCAGCAGTTTCATCAGCACTCTTAGAGACAGACCCTGCAGTGAGCCAGAAAGAGCTGTTTTTCTATCCACTGGAAAATATTTCTAAGACAAAGCCTGGTCCCCTGAAGCATTAGCTAGGATTTTATGCCTTGGGCAAATTAATCACATTCCTGCTCAGTGGGGCTCCACAGGCAAAAAAAACCCAGGAGAGTTGCTAAGTTACCACTGCAGTGCCTCAATGATGGCATCAAGATTAAGGCAGGTAACAAATTCTAGAAATTGCCTGAAGATGAGGAAAGAGTTCCTAATATTCCATCATGATTGGTTCTCAGAGTTTTCAGGCCTGGACTGGGTCAAATTTTCCAGCCATTTTATTTTAGTCAATCATGTTCTTTGAATGCTTACCAGGTCCTCTACAGACTTCCTAAAGCTTGCGGTGTCTCATCATGCAATTGCTTCTATCTCTGTGAAAAGATATGCAAAAATCTTCTCTGAAAACACAGCAGAACAGGGGAGCAAGTACTGAACAAACAAATGCAGCTATTCCTGGAGTTAGCAGACAAAAGTCAACAATTATTTGCAACCCTTCATGCCACAGAAGATACAGAGAACTAATGGGACACAGAGATGTAGAAGTCACACAGGATGGCCTAAGTTTCTCCCGTAGTCAGTGTGGGAAGGTGTTATCATCAATGTCTCACTGAGTGGAAGCTACTGAATCCATTACACATCTTTTATATTTTATTGTATTAAAAAGTATCCCTTGGCTGTCATCAAAAATCAACAAATAACAAGGACTGGCGAGGTGGAGAAAAGGGAACCGTTGTGCACTGTTGGTGGAATTGTAATTTGGTGTGGCCACTGTGGAAAACAATGTGGAAATTCCTCAAAAAATTAAAAATAGAGTTGCTATATGACCCAGCAATTCCACTTCTGAGTATCCAAAGAAAACAAGAACAGTCATACAAAAAGATATATGCACCCCTATGTTTATTGCAGCATTATTTACAATAGTCAAGATATGGACCTAGGTCTCCAGCCATAGATGCATGGATAAGGAAGGTATGAATATATATATAACCAAAAAGGGGTCACGTACTAAGCTGAGGGAGGCCTGCATGGTGGCCTCACAAACTCAGGGACCTAAAGTAACCACAGAGGATGGCCTGAAATGAAAACTTTCTAACTAGAGGGTAGTCATGGTGGGTAGTCATATCCTAGGCCGCTATCTTCCCTGACAAAGGTCAATCTTTACCTTAACTGAGCCGATATTGTCTTTTTGCATCTACAATAACATACAGGGTAATTTTTTTTTTCTGGACCCCTCACTGCATCAGAATAGAGACCACAGAACCCCTCACTGTTATTGCAATCCTATTCATTGTTAGCTGTTAGGTATCCTACACACGCCTATGTAAAAGAAGTATGTTTCTATTTCTTTTACCTTTTATCCAATCTCAGAGATTTCTCCACTTTGCTTTCTCCCTCCTCCTAAACCTGTCACCAATGGATTTCACGTAAACCCCTTACACTTTCTCCTATGATTGTAATGTATAAATTAAGGTGCAAAACTACCATTCTCTGGAGCATTTTCTCAGTTTGCTGAGATTTTGCTTCCCAGCAATTGTGAGTTTGTCTCAAATAAAATTCACAAAAATTCTCTACAGGTTTAAACATCCCTTACGCTAGCAGCACACACGCGCGCGCACGCACACACACACACACACACACACACACAATGTAATATTGCTCAGCAGTAAAGAACAATGAAATCTTAACATTTGCAACAATATGGATGGATGTAGAAGACATTATGTTAAGTGAAATAAGTCAGATAGCAAAAGACAAGTACCATTCGATTCACTTATATGTGAATAAAAACAAAACAGAAACAGACCGATAGATACAGAGAACAAGCTGATGGTTGCCAAAGGGGAGGGGAGTGGGGTAATGGGGGGGATGATAAAAAAAAATAATAAATAAATAAATAAATAATAAATACTTTTTTAAAAAAGTATCCCTAAGTCAGATGGACTAAACTATACTGTAATAACAAACAACCTCAAAATGTCAGTGACTGCCTGGCCGAGCGTGGCTCAGCCATTGAGGCTCGACCTAGGACCCAGGAGATCAAGGTTCGATTCCCTGTCAGGGCACATGCCCGGGTTGTGGGCTCGATCCCCAGTCGGGGGTGTGCAGGAGGCAGCTGATCAGTGACTCTCTGGTCATTGATGTTTCTCTCTCTCTCTCCCTCTCCCTGAAATCGATAAAGATCTTTAAAAAAAAAAAAATGTCAGTGACTTAAAACAACAAGAGTTTACTTCTTGCTCTCACTGTGCACTCTATATACTATGGCAGGAAGCTTTGCTCCAAGTTTACTCACTCTAGGACACTGGGGAAGGAGCATACACTCCTGTCTCTCTGGCAGAGGAAAAGAGAGAGCATGGTGTTATGAACTGAATTGTGAAAGAAAGAAAATAAAAAAAGAGGAATCTCGTTTTTCTCTCTATGGAATTGCTTCACATTTAAAAAAAGAAAAAAGTCAGCAAACCAGCCTTTCGCAGACTCCTCTAGTTCATATTACTATTATTACCTCTATTAGTATTTCTCCAGCCCTTTAAAAGTAAAATCTCACTGTCTCCACTTGAAAACTCCTCCCTCTCTAATTAAACACCAAATCATTTGGTCTAGCTCTTCTTAAGGTTACCAATGACTTCCTTTTGCTTAAACCAAAGGATACTTTTCCCATTCTGCCCTACTAGTCATCTCTGAAGCATTTCCATCTAATTGCCATACCTTTCTTTAAATCCTTTTGTTTCGCATTAGGACTCTAGAGTATTTAAAAAACCCAGACATTATGTGATTGAATCCATAAATATTTCAGGTTGCATTGCTAGAAAATAATAAATTTTTTTAGCATGACCACCTTTCCATTGCCGTACTTGACACAATTATTCCTTGTCTCATCTACTACCCAATGCATATTACAATTTATCTGATTGTCACAAAGGAAGTCAGGATTCAAATAAGGCCCACATATTTATTTGCTTATCATGTTGCTTAAATCTCTTATTTTATAATACCTCTTTTTAACTCTTTCTTCCTACACCATAAATTTATTGGAGAATTGTTTATCTTCCAGAATGTTCCACATTTTGAATGTGGCTGATTGCTTTTTCATAATGTCATCTAAATTTTCCTCCATCTTCTGCATTTCCTGTAAAATGATAGTTTTAGAGATGTGATTAGGTTTGGTTCAATTTATTTTAAGCAAGAATTTTCCATATGTGATGCTGTGCCGATAGCTCTACTAACAGCAACTATCAACTGCAATTTAAAACTTCTTTGCAGTTCTTTTTCCTTAAATTATATCCCACAGGGATGTGCAGTCAAAATACTGTATTTCAAAATCTTTTGAAGTAATTTTTTTTCTTCGTATGGATACGTACCAACTTGATGTATGGTTAGGTTCTTTAGCTTCAGTTTGTTTTCAGCTTTTAAGGATTGTTCTTGAAGGAAACCAGAATATGCCACCCCAAAATATGACACGTTGACATACTGATTATTTTGAATTAAAGGCATTTAAGAAACAGCTGGTACACGAAGGACACTCTGACCCTCCTTTGTCCTGAAAGAGAAAGATAAATCTCCCATGTGCAAAGTACCCTCCCCATGGCAGGAACAGGCAAGACATTCTTATCACCAGAGACAAGAAATTTGGAGCCATGAAATCTGTGCAAACAAACCTTGTTAGACTAACTTTATCTTCCTAGTCACTTCATCATTTACTACCCCTAGCCCAAACCCATTGGCCTTGCCAATTTTTCACAAATTTCTTTTTACTTTGTCTAAGGGTATAATAGCTTCCTGCTCTGGTCACTTCTTTGAATCTTCACTCTCTTGTGAAGGTTCCCATGAATATGTAAACATTTAATAAACTTTCATGCTTTTCTCCAGTTATTCTGTCAGGGTAACATCAGTTTAAAGCTTAGGCCCAGCTGGAGACCCAAATATAGTAGAGGAGAATTTGCCTTCCCCTATATTCTCTTCACTTGATTATACTGTGTTCTTTTAATTATTTAAAACAAATACCGTTACTGACAGTCTTTGACTACTTTAATCAGGCTCTTTAACCTGATCCTAGGCCCATCTGTGCATATCCATAAAAGCATAGTATTAGCAAAAACCCTGCTAAGTCAGTTTAGCAAGAGTCCCCCATCCTCCATGGGAAGGGTCCAAACCTCCGCTTGTCTAATATACCCCTCAATTCGTCCTTTCCATGGTGAGTCACGCTGTGTAAACCATACACAGTGACTCGAGAGATAGATTTAGGAGTCACCAAACAGTCATTCTGGTGTTTCCAAAGTCCATCTAAGTGGATTCAACTTCCAGCTTTTCCTCAAAATCTAATTCTTTCTGAGTCCGAAGCTGTTATTTGGACCATGCAGTTCTCTTTTATGATTTCCTGAGGTGTTATCCCAAAGAAATTCTCTCCCTCAAGGTAGGGTAAATAATCCCACCAGGTGTCAAAGGTCCTGAAATGGGACCTAGGGGCACAGTCCCAAAGAAACTGCTTGGATTTCTTGAGTGGCTGGAGAAGAAACTGTTACTTTAGCAAATTTATCAGTTAGTTATCACTATGCGGAATTCTTCTAAACTGACTTAGCAGGATTCCTGCTAAAACTGGATTCTGTTCTGGACAGGGTTCAGGGAAATCTGAGTAAAGTTTGGTCAAGCAAAGATTTTTTGTCAACATACATACATTATACATACATATATATCCTCAAAAGGTAGTATACTATCACACCTGGACCCATATTTTTTTACTAAAATATATCTTGCTGAACACTCCACATCAATATATAGATATAATCTTTATTCCTTTTTCACCTGCAGAAAATTCCATTATATGGCAGTACCATAATATGTCTGATTTAGGTGTGTCTCTTATATATATCATCAAATTAAGTTACCTTTTTTTTTAATGTCATAAAATGATTTATAATTTTAGAATGTGGTCACCAAGCCTACACTATATATGTATGACATCTGTAAATGGCTGCATAGAAAAATGTTTTCTTCCACTTAAATTAGGTCATAGTTTGGATAAGCAAGGAAGAATGCTGGGAAAGCAGCAATCTTATCTTTTACATGTTTTGCACATCATTTGGACACTGTGGCTGTACAATAAGATGTCTCAGGATACTGCCAACAATTTTGAGGTTACCCTCTCTCCTAAACCCAATGAGAATAAATTTGAGATAAACATACATCGCCTGAGAGCTGTCTCTGACATTTTATTGCTCTTTTACAGCTTAATTAAAAATAGTGTGATGCTAAAACAGACTAAGCCAATAAAAACATTCTCCTCAGCATGTGAATTGTGACTTCACTCAGGACATTTGGCAATGACTGTCCATGTGACAGTTTCAGAGTCACCCATTTGTCACATTGACCACCGCAGGTTGGGATGAGGTTCCTTCTAGATATTTCCACCCCTTACAAACTTCACACAGAACCACTGAATTCATTCCTATTCCGTGTTGTGGTACATGGGTTGTATCATCTACAAATAAGAGTAGAGAGTCAGGAAATGATGAGTTGAGCTCTCAGACCAGGCATCTCATCTGCACTTTGAACAATGATGTAATCAGTTCAAAACTTAGAACTTGAAACTTAGATTTCTCTCATATTCCAGAAACACAACATCAGGAGACTGCAAATTGTTGCCTGGCATTCTCTCTTTGAGTTGAAGGCCACTCTTTTTGTGCTTCCAGTTTCATGAGGTTTATTGACTTTCCTTTGTGCCTTGCCTTCTCAAGCACTTTTGAGCTAAAATCCTCCTGAGTAATAAATTCATCAGACAGTGAGTTTAGGAAAATAATAATAATACAAAATGTCAATTGGTAAGCTATAAAAATGGTTGTCCCTGGTTTCTACCCCAAGGACAAGACAAGGTTTTCTCCAGCTTGTTTCTCTTTGTGATAGCTCTATAATGTTAACCACTGTAAACGAAATAGTCATTACATGCTGGGTTATATTAGGCAAGTCAGATACGTGCTTTCTTTCTTTTCATTCCATCCTTGTAACAACATTGTGAGGTAGATTCTCAGTCAGTTTTTTGTTTGTGTTGAAAACAAATTTACCCAGGTTACCACACACAATGAGACAGTATTATAAAGGTACCTTGAATGATGAAGTCATTATTTTTCAAGGATTTTAACATGGTGTGGTGTATGTGAATTATAATTTGGTTTGGCAATATATGATAACAACAAACTCAAAGTAATAGTAACTAAACACATAAAGACCTATCTCTCTCAAGAAACAGTAAGTTAGAGGGCCCTGGCCGGGTGGTTCAGTTGGTTGGAATGTCATCCCAGGCACCAGAAGGTTGAGGTTTGATTCCCCGTCAGAGCACGTACCTAGGTTGCAGATTCGATCTCTATTAGGGGCACATATGGGAGGCAACCGATTGATGTTTCTCTCTCCCTCCTCTCTCTCTAAAATCAATAAAAACATATCCTCAGGTGAGGATTAAATTTAAAAAGAAAGAAACAGTAAATTGGAGGTAGAAGGTTGTTGACATTACTTCAGTAGCTCAAGAATTTCAAGGTTGAGATCACTAGAATTCTATATTTTGTAACTTCTCCATATAGCTCCAAAAGAGCTGCTGAAGTTTCAGTCATCTTGTCAACCTTCCAAGGCGTACCTCCAAGGCATAGCCAGCTTTCCTCCAAGCCCCAGCCAATGTTTTCTTCATAAATCTTAGTGACTATTCTCAGCACCAGTGGAAGCTGGGAAATGTAGTGTTTTATCTGGATACACTGAATAAAATTGTGGTTCTGATGATGTGAAAGAAGGAAGGAATAGATTTGAGTAGCAATTGTTGTCCGTGCCACAAAGTGAATAGGTAATAATGTTATCAGTGGAAGTGGAGTTCTTGCAATGTCTTGAGAAAAATAATTTCCTGAGACTCACACAGGAAAATGGCTAATACTTACTGGTGTGGAAATAATAACCCCCTGGGTTTCCAGTGTCCCATCTCTATCTGTCTCGCCATGGAAAAAGTCCAATCTTGTCTTCAGCAGGGCCAGAATAAAGGCCACTGCTCATAGTTTCTGCTCCACATTAAAGTACAATCCAGTCCAGCATCCTGCCACGTGGCTATGGAGAGAGAACTTGAAACCACACAGGCAAATGCAGGTCAAAGAGCAAGAGAGAATGAGAGAAAGGGAACTCTTTGTCTGGGGATTTTAACCAGAAGCTTCTGCAGACTAACCAATTAATTTCCCAAGATTACATGCTCTCTTAATGTGGTCCACCCCCTAGCCAATATGTTGTTCTCCATGCTGGACTGACAAGCAAGCACCTCCCCTGTGCCACCCCGACTTCTACTGTTCATGTGCCTATCTCCCCCTTCTCACCCCAACAATCCAGTACTGGATAGGGGAAAGGAGGGGGGCTAATCCCCTTGGAGGGACAATGCTGTGTGAAGCTGTAGCTTCCTGGTGAAGCTTCCCAGGTGACTATGCTTACAATGCCTGACTTCTCTTTGCTTTCTTTCCTTAATTAATATTAGCTAGCTAATTACAACGGTAACAATAATAGCTCTTCATTCATAGTACAACTAGAAAGCACCTTGGGTGATCCATGGCAAGTAACAACATAATTGTTTATGGAGACCTTACTCTTCATGTGCTTTACATATGCTGCCTTATTAAAACCTCACAACAACACTATGATGTAGGTAAAATCATTATCCCCATTCTCCAGATAAGAAAACCTGGGCTTGAAGAATTTCAGAAACTTGTTTAAAGTCATTCAGAAAATCAGTGGGAGAGAAGTTGGAATTAGAATCCCAGTTTTCAGAAAGCCAAGATTTTGCAGTCAGTATGTGGTGGTTTCCCCTCTGAAACAACTTGCTAATCACAAAATTGAGAGTCTCTGTTTTGGAGAGGAAAGGCTTCTCCTGGAAAAAATGTGTGGTCAGAGCCTTTCTCAGGACTGGGACCTCTCTATCAAAGTACAATGCTGCTTAATCAATCTGACTCTGCCTTTTCTCCCAATGAGTAATTTCTTCAGTACCATTTTCATTTTCTGTTCTTTGTATTTATCATCCTTATGTACATTGGTACCATAATGACTTGGGTGTTTTTTTCAGGTAAATTTCCAAGCGTGACATTTATTGCAATGTTTTGATAGCTGAAATTACAGGAAAGAAAATAAAATATTAAGTATGCTCTTTTTATTATGCCTTAAAATGCCATAAATTTGTGTTCCTTGGAGAGGGCTGGTGGACTATAACTGAAGCTATAAACTTGCAACTCTGTTGCTAACTGATCTGGAGGATGCAAGAGACGCTTTCATTTTTCCATTTCAATATGTTTATCATTCAACAAACATTTCTCCTCACTTTGCTTCGTGGGCCTCATAAAATCGAAATGGAAAATATAAAATGGCTTAATAGCTGAGCAACACCAAATAGCATGCTTGGCATGACTTAACATTTTTAAAATATAGAGTCTCATTATATTAAATATGTCTCATTATTGTAATTACGCTGCTACAAATGTAGTGGATAACACATCATATCATTACTTAATTTTATGGAAAAGCTTTCTAAGTTGTTTGTTGACAGATAATACCACGTTCTGGTTCTATTTGCCTAAATTGCAGTCTGTGCTAGGGTTTTATATTTCACTTTAACATTTCTTACAATGTGCTTATCTTTGGGATCCAGCTTGATAATGCTTTATTTCAGCATAAGATGGACTAGGAATTGTTTTGAAAACAGGTGTGACCGCACTGCACTTTTGTATTCTGGGGTAGCAATAAAGTTGCCATTTCTTAAGATGCCTCAAAGAACAGCTGTAGAATGTGATATTATGCAGTCATTAAAAACATGTTTTTAAATAATATATAATGACAGAAAATTGCTCATGGTTTAAGCAAAATTGGCAAGTTATGAAATTTTGAGTACAAATGAATCTCGCATAAATATTTTCAAAATATAGAAATATGCCAAAATGCTAAGGGTTTTGTTTCTCAAAATGGTGACGTTAAGGGTGATTTTAATCGTCATTTTAAGCTCTTTTGTATTTTCTGAATATTCTATAATAAAAATAATATTTTTAATTGAAAAAAGTTATTATTTTAAAAATTACTTTGAATGGGTGGGTGGAAGATTGTTACAGCACGACCTTGACTGTGGAGCAATAAAGCCTAAACAAGCAGCTGGCATCTCATTCCATGGACAGTTTCAGTTCAAGGATACCAAGGATCTTTAAGGACTGGTAAAAATAATGGCCTGGGCCCTTTTCTAGCCTCTCCAGGAACTCCACCTGGACTTCTCCCACTCCTGGCAAATCAGGCTGTCCCCGTCAGGGCCAGGTTGTACTGTACTTTCTATCCCTTCCTGCTGGACACTTAGCTTGGTGTCCTTCCTTGACTAATCTGTCAGTTGAAATTCCTTTTGAAAATGCAAATTTGTTTAATGGGCATAGAGTTGCACATTTGGAAGATTAAAAAGTTCTGGAAATCCATTTTATGACAATGTGAATATTGAATTACTCAACTGTATACTTAAAAATGGTGAAGGTGATAAATTTTATATGTGTGTGTTTTTAAATCACAATTTAAAAAAAAGAAAAAAAATTTAAAAATTCAATACAGAGAGCTCCAACCCAACAGAATAAACCCAGTGGACATAAACATATCTTGCTGAATTTGGGAGGCTACTCAATGGAATCAGCATATGCCACCCCAAAATATGCATATTTGGCATGAAGATTATTTTGAGCTGAAGGTAATTTAAGAAAAGGCAGGCGTGGGAGGAGCTCTCTGCCCTCTCTGTTGCGGGGTTAGGATTTAACATGGGAATTTGGGAGGAACACAAACATGCGGCCCAAAGTGATTCTGTTATAATAACCTGGTTATTTAATAACAGAAAAGAAATAAAGGGAAAGACCAAATAATGTAAGGATACCATTTATACAGCTTTGCCAGAAAGCTGCAGTTAACATTCTCCAGGTCTGTTCCCCGGAAATCGCTGGGGAAAGGGACTGGACCATAAATGCTTGCCCAGTAAGGTCTGGGTGACTTGGGAAAGCGCTTACCCGTCAGTCACACCTGGGAGCCAGAAGAGGCGTGACCACTGCAAAGGTACGAAATCTAAGATACCTAACTCCTGAACAAAGGAGACCCCCCCCCCCTCTCTCTTTCTCTTTTGCACGCTCTCTCTCTCCCCGCTGGCACCTGACTCCTGTTGCAGGGGGCAAGCTCCCCTGTGCCCATGACCATGTGAACTCTACACAATGGACTAATGGTCTGTGATTAGCCTAATGCTGTACTGGACCCCATTCCACCATGGAAGGGACACTCTGGACACTAGGCCTACTGAACCTTTGTCTATATAATTATGCCAGGAAACAAAATGAAAAAGAAATAATATAGTATAAAAAGAGGAAAATGAACAACTATTTCTTCAACATATTTTTATACCTAACAATTTGGCTGTAGATCCCTTGGTTACAGTCTGATATAATAGTATTTTATGCAAATAATTGTCCAGTGACAGGGCTCAAGACACACTACCCCAAAATATGGCACCTTTACATATTGAATATTTTAAGCTGAAGAAATTTGAGAAACAGCAGGTGCAGGAAGAAACTTCTGACCTGCTGAAGCAGGTGCCCTACTCTCATGTGAGAGGTGCCTTACCTATACCTGAGGAAAGGACCATCTTTAGCTCCAAGATAGCAAGAGAAATTTGAATAAACAAGCCTGCTGTTTCCCCCCAGTTTACTATACTTAGCTCAAACCCTTTTTTGTCCTATCACATTTTTTTCACTTGCCACACATCAACAAACTTAGTATAAAAACACTCAGGTTTAACTGTTTCCTCAGGTCTTCATTTCCTTATGAAGGCTCCTCTGTCATGTAAAATGTTCATTAAATAAACTTGTATGCTTTTCTCGTGTCAATCTGTTTGTTACAGGGTCCCCACTTAGATGGATAGGGAGAAAAGATTATTTTTCCTGTCTATATCAGCAATTGATAACTGAATTTTAATAAAACTGATATGTCTGGAGAATTTAGGCAACTATTAAATCACATCAGTGCTGTAATGCTTTTACTTTTTTTTTTAATATATCTTTATTGATTTCAGAGAGAGTAAAGGAGAGGGAGAGAGAGAAACATTAATGATGAGAGAGTCACTGATCGGCTGCCTCCTGCACGCTCCGACTGGGGATCGAGCCTGCAACCCGGGCATGTGCCCTGGACCAGGAATTGAACTGCGATCTCCTGGATCCTAGGTTAATGCTCAACTGCTGAGCCACGCCGGTCAGGCAGTGCTTATACTTCTTTAATCAGTCTTTTATTTTAAAACAATTTTTAAATGAATTTTAATTTAAAGAAATATTATCCAAATTCAGTTTTTAAAAGTTTGTGGACTAAATTTACATCTGCCAAAGAAAAGATAATATACCTTGCAGCAACCCCTTGGTTTCACCATTTTACATTTTAAGTATAAGGAAATTGAAAGGCTATAAGTTCTGCTTCTTCACCTTTACCATGACTGTGCTATCACTCTGTTTCAAATCTATTGTAGAAATGTAGGGAAACAGAAACTGCACCAATGATTTGGAACTATTACCAACTTAATCTCAAAAGAAAGATTAACTGAGTCCATGTGTGGCACAGGGGTGACTCTATAAATGGTAGTCTTTTCAGTGACCATCCATATAAAACACACTGTCTATTAAAGGATAAGTAACAAGCCCTGGCCAGTGCTCTCAGTTAGGGCATCGGCTCACTCATCAAAGGGTCCTGGGTTCGATTCCTGATCAAGGGCATGTACCTGGGTTGCAGGTTGGATCCCTGGCCCTGGACCGGACCCATGCGGGAGGCAACCAATCGATGTGTCTCTCTCACATGGATGTTTCTCTCTCTCCCCCTCCCTCCCCTCCCCTCTCTCTAATAATCAATGAAAAAAATATCTGCAGGTGAGGATTAACAACAGAAAGAATAAGTAACAAAAATTAAAATAAGAACAAGGAGTTTACTTTTATGTAACACGCATCGTCTATTTAAAAATAAATTTTACATATATAAGTATATGTATAATTGAAATGCAGTTACCCTCACCGGCGTTGCTCAGTGGTTAGAGCACAGGCCTGTGCACCGAGAGGGTCACCAGTTCGATTCCGGGTGGAGGGCGCAGGCCTGGGTTGCGGCCCGATCTCCACCCGGGTCGGGGTGCGAGCAGGAGGTGGCCAATCCATGCTTCTCTGTCATATCGATGTTTCTCTCTCTCTCCTCTTTCTTTCCTCCTCTAGCCTCCCTTCCACTCTCTAGAAAATTAATGGGGAAAAATATCCTCCCTCCTCAGGTGAAGATTAAAACACACACACACACACACACACACACACACACACATATATAAAATGAATAGTTATCACAGCAAAATTTTTAGAATTTAAACCAAGGGAAAATTTTTTTTTAAATTTTTATTTTTTATTTCTAGAGTGGAAGGAAGGGGGAAAGAGAGAGAGAGAAACATCGACCTGTTGTTCCACTTATTTGTGCCTTCCTTGGTTGGTTCCTGTATGTGCCCTGAGGGGAGACGGACCCCACAGCCTGGTATATGGGCACGGTGATCTAACCAATTGGGCTACCCGGCCAGGGATAAGCCAACAGAAGATTTTTTGATGGAGGAGTATTTCATCACTGACCTTGTTTAGAAGTGCTGACACATAAAAGCAGAAGAGATTTACTTGGTTTTATTATTGTTTTTAAATTCCCTATAGACAATGCACTCCCTTATAGCTGGCACTGGGCAGATTGCTACCCATTGCACCTCCATTGGCACACTGCTGTTCCATAGTTAAACTGGTTACGTTGGTTTTGTCAATTTAATCATATTATATAATGCATTCAGATTTTACTAGGGGATTCATGTTTTTTAAATGAGCAAACATAAAATTCTTTATGCATTAAAAATGATTGCCTGATGACTTAGCTTTCTGTGTGCTCAATTTTCCTAAATTAAAGAAACTCAATAGGAAAATAATTAAAAAGAGATACGAGGGTTGGAAGTGCAGAATCCCGGAGGGTCCAGATGGATGTTGTGGGTGAATGACTGGGGCAGGGGAGAAAGGTGTGGAACTGGGAGATAATGCCTGCCAGAGGTGGCCAGGTAGTGCTGGGAGCAGCCAGTACTCAGCCTCCTCCGCCAACTGCATCCTTGTGGGATGCAGGGCTGTTGTTACCAGATCTGGCAATTTTTTTCATGAGAAGCTGATAATCTGGATGGCTATGTAATATCTTCTGATTTTTAAATGATGGAAATTAATTCAAACTCTAGAAAACACTGCGCAGTGCAAACAAAACACATCAGCAGCTGCAGTATGCCCCAGGCTACCACTTTCCTAATGAAAAATGCAAGTAGTGCTTGAACCAGTTAAAGAAGTCAAGAAAATGCGCTTTCTTCTCCAGGCCTTTTCCTGTCTCAAAAATGTGACATTTTAGGAGAATCCAGATACACTTACATCATATCCATAATGTGCAGTTTAACAAGAAAAGTAGCATAATTAGAGTAAATAGTTGGGAGCGGCCTGAACTCCCAGAGCAATCCTTTCTCTTGAGTCGGGGCCAAGGGTGGTGTCACCCAGATGCCTGTCGACTAAATGATATACACCAGATTTATTTAACCACTGGCAAACCGCATTTCTTTTTCTAAAGTAGTAAATTAAGAGATTATTGGCCTCCTTTGGTTACAAAAAGAGGAAATAATTTTTCCAAGACTCAGGGTAGCTGCAACCAGTTCTCCCAGAGAAATTATTAACCACAAAGATTCAGAGAACAGAGCTCAAAGCGGAGCTTCTGCCCACGTCCCTCCCTGTGGCTGCCACCACAGGCACCTTTCCAGAGGTGAGTGTTTGCTTTTCCTTCCAAAAGCTGCTGGCCCTGAGCATCTGAGATTTAGTTAAGAAAACCAGGCTAAATCCCCCTATTTGGACCTCATTTGATTTGGCATTTGGCATATTAAAAGGAAAGGTTTATTCAAATTAGAGATAACAATAGAAGCTGTTCCGACATTTCCGCAGGTAATTAGAGCTTTGTGTATCTTAATTAAAAAGATGTAGAGCTAAATCCTCTAACATATTTACTCAGCATCCTCAAGGCTCAGTTCCTGCAGGGGCCATACAGAATTAAAAGCAAGAATGTGCAGAAGGCTTTGTCCTCAGTGGCCTTTAAGAACTCTCTGGTTTAAAAGGCATGAATGCTGCCCTTTATGGCCAGGTTGGCATGGCTCCTCCATGTGACCTCCCAGGGCCACTGAGTCGGTGACAGTGAGTCCCATTCCGGTGCCTAGGAAAAGCTTTGCATGGCTCCAGCCTCACTGTTCAATCCAATCAAGGCCCCAAAGTCTAATCTCCATCCCTGCCGACCCTGAATAAACAGGCCTGAGAAGGGCACTTAAACAAGGGGATAGTCATTCTCTGTATGACAAGAGGAAACAAACTGAAAAGGAGTGAAGTCTTTCCACTTTTCACAAATCTTTTTTCTTTTTTTAATTTAAAAATTGTCCATTTGTATACTATCTCTTTTCCAGAGGTTATGTTCTGGGCTGATTTTTCCCCCCTTTTTGTACAAACAGCAAAAAGATTAGACATGATCATTAACAAAAATAAATACTGTTGACGTAAGAAACGTCCAAACCTGGGAAGCAAAGTCTCAATGGCTTGAGAAAATGTTCCAGAGAATGTCAGTTTTGCAGCTTATTTTACACATTATAATAAAAGGAGGGTTACATGAAATCTGCTGGTGGTAGATTAAGCAGGAAAAAGCCAAGGAGGAGAATCCCTAGGGTTGGATAAAAAGTAAAACAGAGACACATACTTCTTTTACATTGGTGGGTACAGAATAGTTAATAATTGACATTTACAGCATATAGAGATGGTATTCAGGGAGCAAGATAACAATGAGGGGTTCCATGTGATCTCAGGCTCTGGTGCTGTGGGTGTGTGTGTCCTGAGGGTTCTGGAAAATGAGATTACTTTGACATTTCAAAGGTATGTTATCTTAGATGCAAATGACAGTGGACAGGCTTGACTTCTACCCAAGGTTATGGTCTTACCCCAATGGCCCACCATTGCAGCAAGACAAATGATGACACTAAGACATAGGAATGGAACCTGAATGACCCTGACCTTATTACTGAGTTTCTACAGTCACAGAAAATAGCAGACGAGACAGATAAATCAGAGGCAGGCAAGTACAAAGCTGACTCTGGATTCTGAACCAAAGAAGAAAGAGTCAGAAAAGCCAGGAGGCTTTCCCTGGGGTTTACAGTCTCCCGTGGAAAATTCATGTTCCTGATGAAATGGAAAAACTCTGATAAGGCTGACATGGGCCCTGCCAAGGAAGCCAATGTCCAGTTCCCCCAGGTTGTCATATCCTTCCATGAGGAAAGGCTGATGTGACAGTCCTACTTCTCTGAGAACGATGACAAAAGAGATGGCAAGAATTAACTCTCCTGAGTACCAGCCTCTGTCACATCTGACTGTGGGTTTCAGGTGGGGAGAAGTTCTATTTGTGTTGACACCATAGAGGTGGCTTGAGAAGATGTCCTTTGAAGAGCCAGTGTAGTTTCTGTGCCTACAGCAGCCCCAGTGCTTTAAAGCTGTTCCATGCTGTATAGTTTGCACACCCATCCCAGGGGAGGGAGAGGAGGGATACGTGTTTCAAGGCAACCCATTCTGCACTGTGCTGAGAAGAGCAAAGGGCCTTCTGTGAAGGACAAATCTTGCAGAATGGGTGTGTGGGAGAGCAAAAAGCCACTGTAGATCTTCAAAGAGAGTCTCCACAGCCACAGCCGTCTCCCAACAGTTTAACTCCGTTTTTGCAGCATAGAATGTGTGTAGTTTTTGGCTATTAGTGGTGTATTATTTGGGGGTGAGAGGGATGAGGTAGGAAGGAAGGGAGATGGGTAGAATTGTTTTTGTTAAAATTTTGGGCCTGGTTGGGGAAATGGTGAAACAATGGAAAGATCAAATAACTAATGAATTAAAAGAAGAAGAAAAAAGACTTAGTAGGAATGAGCCTTCCTAGCACCGTGGGACCACATTATCCATCCAAGAGGTTGGATGTTAATACATGCTTCGGATTGATTTATGACCAAAAGGGGGAAGTGTGAATGAAAAAGGGGCCACATACTAAACCTGACAAGCACAAGGGAGGCCAGCATGGTGGGCCTCACAAAGTCAGAGACTGAAAGTAACCAACCACATAGGTGGGTTTGAACATAATTCTTAACTAAAAGTAGTCATGGTGGTAGTCACGTCTGAGGCCTATAGTTTCCTTGACAAAGGTCAATCTTTACTTGAAGTGAGCCTGTCTATTGTCTTTTTGTATCCAAGATAACATCACCTTTGAAATGTCAGAGTAATCTCCTTTTCCAGACCCTTCAGGGCACACCCATTGCACCAGAGCACAAGACCACACAGAACCTCTCATTGTTATCTTGCTCCCTGAATACCATCTATGTGTGCTGTAAACGTGGTGTTTAGAGTCAGTGCCTGAGACTGAACTCCAACTCTACAACTTACAGTAGAGGCTGTCTTAACAGATCTCCAATGAAGTTGTTGTAGGTGGTGGGAATGGCAGTGGGAGTTAGTCCAATGGGGTCAGACTGGACTTGGGTTCAGCAAACTCAATACTTGGGTTCTGGCTAAGAAAGAATTCAGAGCGAAGACCCAAACTGTAAGAGAACACTTATTTATAAAATTATAGAGGTAGAATAAGCAATTCCAGAAGAAATGGGCTTAGAAAACAAGTTATAGAGGTAAAGGAAGAGCCTTTGAGGCTTGGGAGTGAGAAAGCTAATGGTAATGTGCCTGGGGGAAGGCCCAGGGGCAAGGGGAAGGGGAAGGGAAAAGGGAAGGGGAAGTGTGTCCCCAGGAGGGAGTGGTGGTTCCTCCATACTAATGTTTTTTTTGTTTTTTTAAAAAATATTTTTATTGATTTCAGAGAGAGCGCGAGAGATAGAAACATCAATGATGAGAATCATTGATCGGCTGTCTCTTGCATGCCCTCTGCTGGGGATCTAGCCCGACCTGGGCATGTGCCCTGACCAGGCATTGAACTGGGATCTCCTGGACACTAGGTCGATGCTCAACCGCTGAGCCACCCCAGCTGGGTCATTCTAGTGTTGGGTTTTTTTTTCTCTTCCAAATGTTTTCTTTCTTTCTTTTTTTTAATTTTTAAATTTTATTTTTGTTTAAAATATTACAGATGTCCCTTTTTCTCCCCAATGACCTGTTCCACCCGGTCCCATCCCCCTCCCCACTCCCTCTCTCCACCATTGTCCGTGTCCTTGGGTTGTGCATATATGCATATAAATTCTTTGGTTACTCTCTCCCCCTCCACCCACCCGCCCTCCTCCATCCCTCTGACATTCATCAGTCTCATCTGTGCTTCCATGTCATTGAACCTATTCTGCTCATCAGTTTATTAAGTTCCTTAGAGTCCACGTATAAGCGAGCTCATGTGATATTTGTCTTTCGCTGCCTGGCTTATTTCAGCATAATTTTCTCCAGGTCTAGTGTTTTTTAAGGGTGTAGATTTTAGGGAAGGTCCCAGGGAAGATCTCAATAGAATATTCAGTAGCTTTCCAGGTGTGTCCTTCCAGGGTTGTGGTCTCCACTGATTGATTGGTCTGAGCCAGGGAGGGGTCATTATCCAATGCAGCTGGTCCTGAGGTCAGCCCTGGCTGGTTTTGTTGCTTTCCTAGGCTGGGAGCTGAAATACAACTGAGGCCTAGATGTTATCTCTAGGGAGGAAAGGTCAGGGGGTCCAAACCCAGGACCATTATTATGCAAGGGGAGGAAAGGCCACCCTGGGGGCGAGGTCCCACACTACAACTGTCCTGTTGCTAGGCACCTGGGGCTTCCCCCCTGCTGACCTTCTGTACCTAGCCCATCGCCCTTGCTCTGCTCTGGCCTAACTGCCGACTGCAAACTGACTCACCAGCTTAACCAAGGCACCACCCAACCGTCTGGCTGATGTCCACTGCACCCATTGCATCCCCAGGGCGGCATGGCACTTCCGCTTCAACTGCTTTTGAATAATGGATGACTGTAAGGCATACATATATATACACACACAGATCTTAGGGGAACTCCTCAAAGGCACAGCCGAGAGATTTTATTTACTGTTCCTGATTTTTTTCGGACCAATTTCAGAGGTGAGTAATCATGTGTTTTAACTCTATTGTTCTAGGTGGTAGCTAAAACATAAAAATATGTATACTTTCTTGAGTTTCAGTGTTTACTGTGCTTCAACTATGCTTGGCACATAGTAAATGCTTGCTAAATGTCATTTCTCATCTTTCTCTATCTTTTGCTACTCAGTGCTCCCCGCTCTACCACCAAAAAATAAACTTAAAACCGCGTAAAGTAACCGAAACTTGAAATTCTCCTCAAAATGTCTTTTGTGGGTGAAACTGTACTTTTGTGTGATTATGGAAGATAGCATGTAACTATTAGTGAATACTAACATTGCTGATGCAAAGCGGTGGGAGCTGGCCACTAGATAGGAGTCTCCAGCTGAGAGCTCTACTAAATCCTGAAAAGAGATATTTCAGGATTATTAATAGTGGTCACTTTTGTGGAATCAAGGGGCTGGGGGCAAATGTGAGAGTGTATATCCTTATAGGCAGAGGGATGTTTGTAGTTTGAAAAAGCATACCCACCCCATCCCCCAGGGTAATTCCAATTTGCTTCCACCCCGCCTTTACCCACTACACAGACGATACTGCTTTAAATTTTCTTGACTTGGTCTGGGAGGGCAGGAAAAAGAATTTCCCTCTATCTTTCATTGTTCTTGACTAAAACCCCGTGTAAAAAGACTTTAACGGGAGGGGAAAAAAACAACAAAACACAAAGCAATTTTAATTACGTACATTCAGGAGGCCCACAAAGATGTGAACCTCCATGGTGGCCAGAAGATTGAGGATTATATAGGATCCTGAGCTAAGGAAAGGGACAAGGGCCTGGGATTTAAAGGGGGGGAAAGCAATTCACAGGAAGGTGAGAGGAGGAAGTGTTTGGTAAACAAAGGTTGTGCTGACAGGCAGATAAGCCTCTCTGACGAAAAAATATAGTCTCCAGTAGTAGCTCTCTTCCTGGTATAGGCCCCCCTTCTAACGTAAATTTCTCTTATAAAATGTAGATTTCCCTTACAAAAGGGTAACTTCTGCTCTGTTTTCAGAGCTTCTGGGTCTACAGTTTCTTCAAAAATAATCAGCTCAAAATGATCCTCATGCCAAAGAGGCATATCTGGGGTGGCAGACGGTGCTCCCGGGCAGTCTTTCACCAGCAGTCAGATACAAAATTGTGTGCTCCTCAAACAATGTTCAATTAGGTGGCCTAACAATGTTTCAGGACCTAATAATGTTCGATTTCCAATATCACATGGTCAAACTGATGTTAGACCTTCCCAAAATAATCAAGTTAGCCCTGCAGAGGGAAGCTAAGCACATCAAGGCGGGCTTACCTTCATCCTCCACAACCCTTACCCTGCGAATTTCTGAATTATGAGTTCTGTTTCAGATACACAGATGAGCCCATATCTGCCAGGCCCATGAGTGAGATAAGAGATAAAAACTCAACCTTTAATTTCCTCAGAGCCTGGGAAGCTGTCTCTCAACCTGCCTCAGTAAAAAAATAAAAAGTAAAATGCATGCCTAACTAATAATGGGATTCCAATTCTTCACTCTCAGAAATACGCTGAAAGCCAGTGCATTTGAAGAGCTCTCCTTTGACATTTCTAAGGTTCTTTTCATTACATTGTTGGAACGAGATTTAATTTGACTTTTCCTAAGCAAAAGCCCACCCAAACAAAGGAGGAATGGGTGCCTCCCCCACCACTGTTTCTCAGCCTGAGGCACTGCAGCCAATGGCAATGATTTCCATTCAAAAAACAAATCTCAGTTACACACACAAACATGCTGAGCAAAAGAATTAATTTGTGCAATATGCTCATTGCTTACTTTTCTCCCGGAATACATGGTGAATTTTTATGGGGGAGGGTTGGAGGAAGGGAAGAGCCACATTCAAAGGAAACCCAACATCATTCTCCTCTTCAGTGTAATTTCAAAAGCCAGATAAAAGCCAAATGAGGAAGCAGGGAAAGAGTCCACAACGTAGCAGTTCTGAAAGCCACCCTCCATTTCATTCTGCGGCGGGGAGGTTACACCCAGCCATCATAATAGCCTCTCTCCTCACAGAAAATTAACTGGTAAGTGCTTCTTGTTTGTTTTTCTCAAACTGACACATTTGCAGCTGACCTGATGAGGATTCCTGCAGACAATTTATTTCCAAAACAGTTTTTGGACTACCAGCTGACAAAAAAAAAAAAAAGAAAGAAAAGAAAGAAAAAGGAAAAAAGAAAAAGGACTCCTGATAGTTTATGAGAAGCTTTATATGAAGGTTCATATTTTTGGTCCTGTCAGAAGTGTTGAGGGAAGATCATAACAGGCTTTGCTACAGCTGCTGATTAAATCTAAACTACTGAAAGAGAGAACAAAAGGGCATAAAGAACTTTCTGTAATTTCCTCAGCTTTTACCTAGGAGATGATGGCTCATAAATGTGGATTTTAAGTAGTTGTGACTCAGAAATAATCAAGCATCATTTCTGGAAAGCCTACTGTAGAGAAATCTAATGGGAGAAAATGGTGCTCTGAGATGAAAATTGATTTTGCCCTCCTTAGATTACAAGGTAAGAAAAAAGTTCTAAATTGAGTTGTAATGTAGTTTGGTTGTATGTTTCCCCCCCCACTCTCTTTTTAAGATGAATAGCTTATGGTGCTTCAAAACAAAACTTTTCTTTGTTGTTGCTATTTGCAATCTCCTAATCAATTGCCTGTTAGAATGGTCGGTGCCCGGGCCCCTAATGCAGGACAAATGGCTAAGTGCAGGCAAGTCGCTGGGAGGAAAGGTTCAGCTAACTCGATTGTGCCTATGGGAGTCAGATAACTGCGAGCAACAATTGCATTTTGTCTAATAGTTTATCATTTCCTTCAGATGAAAGCTAATGAAAACCAAATGAAGGTTTGATAACGGAACTTGCTTTAGCAATAACTCTCTTAAATTGGATCTTTTCACTTAAAACAAACTCATTCACCCAATCTTCCACAAACTTGTTGCTAAATTAATCCACTATTATTTTTTGTTTGTTTTGTGGGAAAATGGCCAAGGGACCTTTGGGTTTCAAATTACCTAGTTCAAGTAATTCCTCTTACTGGATAATTCTCATCATGTTTGTACATCTTCCAGACATAATATGGGTTTTGTTTTTTTGTGTCCTTTATTTATGATTTTACCTGAAACTTATTTAGTTTATAAAAGAATGTCATACACTTCCTGTGCTTCTTTAGGGCCAATTGTCATCTCCTTGAGATAGATATTCAACCCAGCATTCCCTTTTCAAAGGCCATAGCACTGGGAGCTAACTTACAGAAGTAATTTTAAAAGGAGAAAAGTTTGTGTTGAAAGATTTTCCCCCCAAATTTTTTATAACTTTAAAAAATCAGAAGCAATCTAAATATCCAACAGTAGAAGGCTAGTTAAGGAACTTCTTATGTATCATCTCAATGAAGTATGTTGTAGTCATAATTTGGAAGGTTATGCATGGTGGAGAGGTGCTTATGTTATTATGTTAATGAATATAATGATGTAAAAAGTAAATGCAGCCCTAGCCGGTTTTGCTCAATGGTTAGTGTGTCGGCCCTCGGACTGAAGGGTCCTGGGTTCGATTTCGGCCAAGGGCACATATCTTGGTTGTAGGCTCCATCCTTGGCCCCGTCAGGGCTGGTGAGGGAGGCAACCAGTTGGTGTGTCTCTCTCACATCGATGTTTCTCTCTCTCTCTCTCCCTCCTTCTCCCACCCCCTTCCACTTTCTCTGAAAAGCAATGGAAAAAATATCCTCAAATGAGGATTAAAAAAAAAAAAGCAAATGCAGTTGAAAAAATTGTAGAAAATATACAAAATTCAAATAGTTGTGTTGAGCTGATGGTGTGTCGGGAAGGAAAAACTTTTCCTCTACCCTCTTAGGTGCAGTTCCTGAGGTCCTGTGAATTAAATTGACACAAGACAAATTAGTAAGAGAAAATACAAAAATTTAATCACATATTAATGTACATAGAAGAGTTCACAGAAAAATGTGACTCAAAGGGAAGGTTAGAATTTTGGGTTTATAAACCATCTTAATGGTGGAAAAGAAGGGAGGAAAGGGCACTTAAACAGGAATACAAGTGACGTCTTAAGAAGGAAAGGGGAGGGGGAGAAAGAATACTTAGGGGAAAACAAATGACTTTTTAATAAGTTAAATGGGTCCTTAAGAGAATAGGTGGGCACGTTTTTGTGACATGTCTGTTTAGGTGTGGAGTGCCTGATCTCTGGTGATAAGAGCCAATCTTCCCTGGTTGCTCCCGGGGAGGGGATTTATGAAAATTGAGTTGATCTGGGACCTCAAATGCCTTCTGCTCAAAATAATTTTTGTGCCACAGTGGCATATGCTGGACCCCTTTGGGTGATACATCCTTTCTTTTTTCCCCAGACTTTCTCATAATAGTGCATTACTTTTATAATTTAGAAACTTTATGATATTGAAAATTCCTATCTATTATTTTTCTTCAAGTCTCGATTTTCATATATATCACAAAAAGTTAAATCTTTCAGTGTGGTGTGGACTCCAGTTCTAATTCACCTGGTTTCCTTGGTGATGTTAACTTTAGTAAAGGTTTCTACCTCAGATAAAATTTAAAATGAAATTAGTAAAAGCCAAGACAACAATAAAAACCGAGAGTTTAAAATTTTAAATGATTGAAAAAATGACTAGTTAAATGAAGATTATTAACATAGCATTCTTTGAAATTGGACAATTTCCTCATATATCTCAAATCTATGGTTGCAAAATATTTGAGTTGCTGTTTTGATTTTGCCTGTTGTCTCTAGAACTCTGATTCCAACTCTGCCTCCGACTTGTTTCACGGCTTGAGGCAGAACATGTTCTCTGACCTCAGTTTCCTTTCCTTTATAAGAAATCTGATAGGTTAGTTTTCTTCCAGCTTTTCATTCCCCCTACCACCTTTTTAATAGCTGCTTATTAAGTCATTGCTCAGTGTGATATATGTAAGGTTACTTAGCACATACGGTGGGTACCTAATAAATATTTAGTGACACACATCTTTCATTTAGATATTTTTTTATATTCTTCAGTTATCATAGTATGTTCTGATTGTTCTACTGATACGCAAATAAGATGAAAAAAAAAATCTCTTTATTAAAGAAAATGGTGTCAGTAGGAACAAACTATACATGATTAGGCACAGCATTTTGCTGAAAATTATGCAGTCTTCCTTTCAGGCAAGAGAATATATCGGTCAATGATTAATTTGAAGGTGGAAGCGCAGGGGTTAAATGGAGCTTAGTTTTGCCTGTGGAAGAGTTTCTTGCTCTGTGAAGCGGACTGACCCAGGAGGGAGCCAGCCATCCAACCTTGGTCACATTGGCGCCTTGTTCAGCAAACACAATCATCTGGCCCATGTAAACCTGTGTGTGTGGAACACTGCATACAGCAATTTTCTGCAGGACGAATGCACATAAAGACTTGGTTTGTGATAAAGGAATTCCTGAAATCAAATAAATAAGGCATATTAGAGCTTTTGAATGGTTGGCATTTTGTTTTGTTCTGTTTTACCAATCTTAGTTTTCACCTCCAGGTTTAAGCAAAGGAAGAGGGACGTAGGAATATATGGTTCCTTGTTTGGAGGTCTGCTGTTTTCCATTTTTGAAGGCAAGAGAGGTTGTTTCTCATTAACTAAGAGAAGCCACCTTAATGTATCACATTCAGTCAAGCAAATATTGACTAAGCCCTCAGCCAGTGTGGTGGAAGAAGACACGAGGATTTTAATGGGAGATTCTTGTCCTAAGTGAGCTTAGAGTTGTGTGCTGTGCAGCAGACAGAATTAAGCTATTGAACCAGAAAGATTTAAAAGTGTGTAGTTCCTAGAGAATATGGAGTTCAGAAAAGGGATGGATGGATGTGGACAGAAGTGTGCAAGTTAACAGTTCATGGAAGAGGTGAAACAGTGAGAGAGGTGGGTATTGGTGTCCCATCACAAGGCAAGTGAGATGAAAAGATCTGGACTTGACTGAGCAACTGATGGGGCGTGCCCACCAGAAATCCTTGGCCTGAGGAGCCCAGAACAGCCTTTGCCCTGAGAGGAGACGGGGTGTGAGAAGAGCATGCAAGTGCAAATGCAAAGTGTTGTTTCCACTAAAACATTGGAGCACAGACAGCACTATTTTGGATCTTCTATAACAAAGAAAACCATAACAAAAAAGAATTCTCCAGCCCACTATCCTCACTTCATCCCATAGCTCTACCCAGCTTTGACAAGTCATGTAGCCCGTGCTCTGGCAGTATGCCTGACAGTCTTGCTGCCCAAGAGGAGCAAACTTGTAATTCCCCTCCTAGAGGCTCTGGAAATACTTTTTACTGAACTTGTCTTAAGTGTGATATATTTATTGGGAAAATACAGTGGGTACCACAGCAACCAGTGTGGACACCCCTTTGAATTCTGAATTAAAACTCCAAATACTCCCCAATTTGTGTCCATTGTCAGCTGGGGAAATTTTCAGGTTATAATAGAAGTATGTGTATATAACACATTGTTTTTCACTGTGATATTTTCATGTTTGTTTTTTTAATTTTTAAAAATTTATTTATTGATTTTTAAAGAGAGAGGAAGGGAGGGGGAGAGAGAGAGAGAGAAACATTGATTAGTTGTTCCACTTATGCATTCATTGGTTGATTCTTGTATGTGCCCTGACTGGGGATCGCACTCATAACCCTGGTATATGGGGACAATGCTCTAACCAACTGAGCTACCTGGCCGGGCCTTCACTGTGATTTTTTTGACAATACTGCCAGCTATTCTTCTCTAGGGAATCTTCATGTAACCCAATTCTGCAAAGGTTCTTACTTAAGTTCTGAAAACCTATAATACCAGTGTTTCTGATCTGAAATACTTATAGTATTTTAGAATTGAACCATTCCAGATGATACAGCTATGCTCAAAGCCAGGCTATCCCAACTATGACTGGGAAATTCCCAAGTGGACTTTGAGTATAATTTTTAAATTGAAGACTGGAGTAGGAAAAAAATTCAGGCTCACCAGTAGGTTAGGTAGACATTCTTAGAACACCAAAAACAGGAAGCCTTGTTGGTATCACCAGCAAAAGACCAGCCCTAAATGACAAAATTCCAAGTAAGGTGAAGCCAAGAAAGTAATTCATTTCATAATATTTAACACATAAAGAATTCAGTAAGGAAAGGTCATAGTTTATCCTCGGAATCATACAGAAGCAAAGCAGATCTTGTGTGCTTAAAATGATTACCAGGGTTACTCTCTGAAGTTCTAATTTTGCAGGTTTTTTAATGCAAAAATACTACTAAAGAACCATCCATGGTCAACCGGTCAATCGTCTATTATAATAACTGAATTAGTTGGGTTTAGTTTATCCATTGCAAATGCTTCACATAAGCGAATACAATAGACCTCATATTCAACTAAAAGTGATTGTTATAGACATGTAGTATAATCATTATAAAAGTGTTTGAGGAACACTAGGGGGTGCATCAGGGCTTGGGATAATGGCAGAGTTAATATTAAAAAGGGAGGACTTCATGGAGAAGGACTTTGAAAGGAGGTATATGAACTTGGCAGCCTGGAAAAGATCAAGAATCCAAGCCAAGTCTAATGAATATGTGCGGGGTTAAATTTTCATAGGACCAAATCATCCCTACTGGGATGAATAACTGAAAAATAATTTATATATTAAGTTAGATCATTGGACCTAGAAGCAAGTTCTTACAGATATGATGTCTTTAATTGTTCACAAAAGGTTCTCTTTGGTGGTTCTAAATGACAAACCTTTATTTGAGTAGGAAAAATCTGGTAGTGGAGCATTCTGCTTAATTATGTAAGAGTTGACATAAATTTTTTTTCACTAGTTTCTACCATGCAAAACTGATGTTATTTGACCTTGACCATTTTTAACGTAACAAAATGGCAATTCTTATGCTTCCACATAAAACCTAGGTTACTAATTTAATAAAAATAGTGAGATATGTTTATGTATAATCATTTTATTATATAAATATTTGTGTATTTTGTTTACACACATTAGTTAAGTATATTTAACATTAAAACTATACTAAACACATAGAGTTTTGATATTGAGAAAGCACTTCCTCCTTCATTCACTACAATTTTATTGGGTTTCTATTATATTTCCTGCACTCTGCTCTGTATTTGAGATACGAGGATGAGTAAAACATAGTCCCTGTCCTTGAGGCTCTCATAGTTTAGCAAGGGAGATAAACAGTTAACAGAGTGGTTGTGTACAAGGGTTAGGAAAGAAATGCCTGAAGTCAGACAGCCCCAGAAGTCATGTGTGGGCTTCACCACTTTTGCTAATTGCTCAACTTCCCTTAGCCTCATAGAAATATAATAGTAGAATAATAGTACCTCACAGGATTGTTGTGAGAATTAAATGTGAAAATGCATGTAAAGTTGCTTAGGCACTTAAGTCCTCAGGAAATGTTAGGTATTACCGTAATGTGTTAAATGATATTGTGTGTTTAGGTGTGCTTGGTATTTGCTTCCTTTTGAATGTAGTTAGGTGAACTGGTTTTAATTATAAGCAATACATGATTAGACAACCGTATGTTTCACAGGGATCTAGTTTGCTCTTAATAACTGGAGAAAATTCTCCATCATCTTTCCATGGAAGTCGGACCTGTTGTCAATCAAAAGTCCTGGTCTAATGAAGTGGCTGAACAAATTTAATACCTCTCAGGAATAAGGCTAGCTTTCCTAGGTGATCAACATTCGTTTAACACCTTTAATAAAAAGAGGTTCTCAACACAGGAATGAATGAAGTTGATGATAATTAAGAACTTAAATTCCCTTCTCAAACTCCCCTTTGCCGTCTCAGAAAAATGAAATGTTGGTTATTGTTGAGATGCCTATCAGCATGAATGCCTTTTATCAAAACCCACTGAGTTGTCTTTCCACCAGCCAGTGGATATTATTGAGGTCCACTCTGCCAGACGCTGTGGTAGGCTCTGCAGTGTAGAGGTAAGCTAAACTACAGCCTGGTGGTGGTACAGGATATAAGAGGGGCTTGTGTCCCCTGGTTGCACGTGGAAGTGGGGTTCTTGGGGTACCGCCAGAATAAGCATTTCTCGAGGCCCCCACGAGAGGATGAGATATGGTAGAAAGCTTTATTTCCGTGGAATTACACCCCTGGGTTTCCAAAGTCCCATTTCCCTTAGTGCAGTCATAGAAGAAGTATAGCTGGAGCTTCAGGAGAGCTAAAATCAGAACTAGTGCCCAGAGTTTCCTTTCCATGTTGCAGCCAGGTCCAGTCCAGCATCAGGCCAGCTCAGTTTGTGTTTCTCTGCTATAGTCCATTATCCATTGTGTGTGGGGTCTGCATGGCCATGGGCCATGGGGGCAAATGCAAGGAAGCAGGAGCAAAAGAGCCCCACAAGCCAAGAGTTATATGCAACAGGAGCAGCAGGAGCCCAAGAGAGTGAACTTCTTTGTTTAGGGGATTATGCATTCCCAGATGTTCACATGCTTGCAGCGGCCATTCCCATTCTGGCCAACCATCCCTGTCCGGTGTCAGGTGTGACAAGCAAGTGCTTTTCCTATGTCACCCCAACTTTACTGGCCATGCATCTATCTTCCCTTTGTTGGACTCTTTCCCCACAGTGGTCTGTAGGGAGTGGGCCAGTGTTCCCTGGGGAGTGTGAAATTGCAGCTTTAATGTCTGGCCTTCCCTTGGCTCTTTTCTTTTTATTAGTAACTAGCTAATTACAACGATATCAGTGGGAGAGAGACATTTATCAAATAAGCATTTAAGTATATAACTAAAAATTGTAAGTGAAGAGTGTAAAGCAGGGATCCAGATTTAAATGTGGGCTAGGCTTGTGGAGGTCAGGAAAGTAACATTTAAAAATACAGCTTACCCTTTAGAATTGTTGGTGATTTTCTCCTTAATTCCAAAACCACTAGCAAATTCAGAAAATAAAAGCTTAGTCAAATCAGTTGTTTGGTTACCTTATGGAAAATACTAAGTTGATATAAATTATGTATTATGTTGCCCAGGTGCAAAGATAATATTAAACATGACTTTTCTGCTTGATTGTCATTTTCCCTCCTACGAGCTTTCATTTCATTAACTCTATTCAAAATGAAACCAGTCGCCTCTGGAGTGATTTTACATAATCAACACACATACAAAATATATACTTAATTACAGTTCTTTGAACGCACTGACCAAGAAGATGGGAAAAAATGTAGAAGACAGTAAAATGGCTAAGCTTTTCCTGCCTTGTCAGGGAGAGAGAGATGCCTGGCTCTGGAACGATATTTCTTGTATAAATATGGCATTTCTCTATTGTTTGCCTTTTGTTTTTTGAGAGAGTGAATGGGGAAGGAGAATTTCAGCACACATGTGAAATGGCTTGTCTGGTAGGAGTCGTTATAATACGCCACTCTGTAAAAGTGGTATTTTCTGATTTCCTCAGAAATGTATTAAATCTCCCAGACACAGGGAGGGGAAAACTGATTGTAGAGAGTGTTTCTCCATTTTAACTTTATATTAGAATATTTAGGAAAACACCCACTTATTTATTTCAACCTTAAATAAACAAAAGCTTGGTTTAAAAAAACTCAGATCTCTTTTCTAGCCATGACAAATGGAACCTGCTTGAAACCTCTGGCTGCTGTTTAGTAATTTACTAAAGAATAACCATTTCCTCCACCTCCTTTTTATGTTTTTCTCAAGCAATCGGTAAATAATTTATTCATCAAATATAAGAGAATGCCCCAACAGGAATTTTTTGGAAGAGCTGGTGTTCTCCTTGCAGAGGCAGACAATCGATGTGTTCTCTGGCTAGCTGGATTACAGCAGTCGGTGAGGCTAGAGCAAGAAGCCTAGCTAAGTTGTATGAATCTTCCTCACAAACAATGAACTCATCGACACAAATCATTTGATGCAAAACAAATAAACTCCTTTAGTGGAACATTATCACAGGATCAGAATGTCCTGCTTTTGGAAGGGAAGGAATGAGCGCAATGCAGCTTTACCGTAACAGCAGGCAACCACTGTTTTGCTGCTCGCAGTGGTATCTTTCAGCTCATGTTTTCTCTTAGGATGAAACAGAAATCCAAAATGTTATCTAAAATAATTACAAATAATATCATCAAACGAGCTCTCTGATTAGAGCTATTGGTCATTAAATTAGCTGGAAACCCAAGAATTTAGTACCTTTCAACAAAGTCATATCTTAGTTATGTGAATTATCTCATAATCCACCGTAATAAAAGGACTAATAAAGACGGCATCTCACACTTCATCAGGTCTTAGTATTAGCTAGGCATTGCCAATGGTTTGCTGATGGGTTTTCTCCCAGATCGTAGTTGAAAAAAACGAAATTGATTGTAATAAAAAAATGATACGATACGTGTGACCACTGCCTTTGATTTCACTATTGGAGGGGAGGGAAAAAATATCTTCCCTCCTCCTCTTCTAAATTCTCAGCCAGAGCTCCTGTAACAAAAGGCAGGTTAACAAGTTGATGTTAATTTTTATGTATTTATAGTAACTATAAAACATTAAATAAATGTAAATTACATAATATAAATACAATTATATGTGAAATTTATATTAATTTTTATTTAAAGGACAGAAAAGCATACAAATTTTATTTAAGTGGTAAATGACATGGGAAACTTCATAAAGGTTTTATAATGAAGACCTGAAGAAACCGTTCAAGTGAGTGTTTTCTTAAGTGTTTGATGAAAAGTGGAGAGTCATGGAAAAATGTGGTAGGGAAAAAGGGTCATGAGCCAAAGGTAGTAAACTGGTGGAAATGTAGCAAGTCCTGTTGTTTCAGATTCCTCTGCTGGTCCCTCCGGCTTCAGAGATAAAGATGCTCCTTTCCTCTGGGTAAGGAGAGGCACCCTCACGTAGGGTTTATGACCTGCCTCAGGGGAAAGTAAAAAAGACCTGCCTACACCCACTGTCTCAGATTCCTTCAGCATGAACTATTTAATAGGCCAAGGTGCCCTATTTTGGGGTAGCATGTCCTGAAACCTGTTAGTATCTATGTTGGATTGAGGGGAAAGCTGTGAACTAGTACCAGAAATAAGAAAACTAGTACCAGACATAAGAACACTAAAAATAGAGGTGAAATAGGAAATAGGAGACAGAGGAGGAAATTGCAGTAGCAATAGATGACCACATCAGGTCCAGAGCTTCACGAAATTGCCTCATTTCATCCTCGCAGCTGCCCAATAAAGTAGATAGGATTATCCCTACTTTGCAGATGGAGAAATTGACGCGTAGAGCTTTTAACTAATTTCCTGAGGCCGCATAGGTAGATGAAAAATGGCACTGCGGTGAGAAAACAAGGTCTGTCACTCCAGGCCTCTAGCTCCTAGCTGCTCTTAAGTACTGCCCAGAAATGCTGGCGATTGTTTACCGCCAGGCACTCGGGCGAGAAGGCACTGGTGGGAGACAGGGGGGTTTAACAGCTGGACAGACCAGCGCACCAGAAGAGAAAGAAGGCGGAGGGAAAGAAGACCGCCTGGAGAGGGGTATGTAGAAATAAGTCTGTGTAAACAGCCTAGAAATATTTAGATATCCCAAGGGAGAGATGAGGCAAGGGCAGTTACAGATTAGATAGAACTGCAACTTCTTTGGGGCTGCTGTGGCTTCTTTTTATCCCACTTTGCTGAGGCCGAGAGTATCCTCAGGCCAAGGAAGACATTCAGTGTTCTCAAATTGCGCTCAGGCAAAGCACCACATCTAGCCAATTATTTTGTTGTTTGGGGATGGCTAGAACATTGGTTTAGCTCCCTTCCTCCGTTTGAGTAGCTGCAGCCGGGATTAAAGTGGCCTCAAGTCTAACTGCAAAAAATAAATAAAAGGAGAGAAGGAAAGCTGCACATATTTCACATATATTTGACATACTGTGTTAAACAATCACATTAATCTTGCTTATCGGTCCTCATTTCCAACAACCATATTAAGGACCTGGCTTCTAACATACAGTCTTTAGAGAGAACAGATGGGGATGATGGGAAGAGAGTCTGGGATCCCTAAAGAAAGAATTTCCCTTGGTAATATCAAACCCGAGGCGGTATCAGAAACCTTTCCCCTTAAGTCCTGCCCTGCTCGCCTGGTATTGCAGTTAAACATACACACTCCCAGCCTCCCTCTCCCCTTTCCTCTAAGTGAGTGCTTCCCAGCCTGATGTTCACTTTTATCATTATCCTAGGAGTGGAAGGTAAATTAAGGTTTTGGAAATTGAATGGGCCAGAAAGAAACTTCATATGCATTTTTTTAAAAACTTGAACCACATCCTTACCCTTCTCTCCTTGCTCTCAGTTCTCCTCCCAGTGACTTTGGACTAAAGATTTATTAACAGATAATTTTTTTAAAAACAAGCTCAGAGATACAGAAAACAGACTGGTGGCTGCCAGAGGAAGGGGTGGAGAGCGGGCGAAATGAGTGAAGGGGGTCAGAAGGTACAAATTTCCAGTTAAACAGGTAAATCATGACTCACAGACAAATATGAAGTTAACATGTTTCAAAGGCTTTAACTCATCAATTAATGAGAAAGTAAGTAAAAAATATGATATGGATTAAAAGGAGAATTCAAAGTACCACGTGTATATATAGGCCATCAGGAATGTTGAAATGAATTTATAAACAGTTGCAAAACCAGCCAGTACTCACAGGGCCTATAATCAATCGCATTCCACTAGACACAGTTCCTTTGTATTTCTATGGACAAGGGTCATTTGCAGAAATATAAGTTGTTTACAACTTACACAACTGTAAAATACCTCAAAGACAATCACAGGCAAGAAAAACCTGAGAAGACACACCAGGCTGGATGCCCAGGAATCCTTTTACCCATTTTGAAGTTCTTTACAATATTTACTGACATCCTACATATGCTGGAAAAATTATGTTATCCTTCTTCATATGTAGTTCAGTATAAAAAATATTAAACCAAAACTCACAAATTTCATAATGAAAGTAAAATAGCTTCTTTCTAGGACTTCTTATTGCAGAATTATAGGTAAATCCATGGAAGTTAGTGTTGTAGTGCTTCTGGTTTGCTGTGCTCAGTCCGCTTGGCCACACAGGTGATATGTGTAGTCAAGTCCTCTTACAGGCCAAACCTTAGTACAGGCCAACAGCTGAGTGTTAATGAAATAAGTTTCAGAAGAAAATGGAGAAACATTACATAGTACTCTCACCACAAATGGGGAAAATACCTGAAATAAAACCCGATCGTTAATCAAATTTCTCAGAACACCTGCCTGTCCTAAATCGTGTCCCACAGTCCTAAATCGTGTCCCCCAGTGCAGCTCTGCGTTCGGACCGCGGCACTGACCTTACTGCTGATGTTCCACTCCCGTGTGTCAAGAGGTTGGGCCGCGTGGTCCCATAAAGCGGTGTAAGATGCCACCTTGAAAACACTTCAGATATTTGCCGCGTGTGTTACTTAAAAGGGTACTGCTTATTATTCGATGCAAAATAACTAATTATAAATCTAAACAAATTATTTTAAATAAAAGTTGCCAAGGGAGCTAGCAGCTCTCTAGATTTGAAAATGAGAAGCCGAGGGCCGTACAAAAGGACAAAAATGAAAATTGAACGCTCTTGGTTGTGCTTTGTTCAACTTTCTCTGATTCTGAGCTGGAAGTGGAAGTGGTGAGTATGGTCAAGCAGAATGTAAAGGCTGCCCTGATAAGACAGCAGAGTGTGTCTTAGGATGACACTTGCCCTTAGGACTGAGTCCTGTTAGCCACCGGCACAATCAGCAAGTCTCCAGTGTTTGCCAGGAGGTCATGATCACCAGAAGGTGGTTTTGTGGTTAACACACACATCCATTAGGACAAAACTAATGAACCCTGTTTCCACAACTGTTTAGGTTCTTGCTCCAATCCTGATTTCTACATTCTGACTCCTGGCTCATCGATTCCTGCAGCTCTCCTCATTGCTGGTCTCATTCAGTGAGTATTGACACTTGGCTAATAAATAAGCTATACTTTCTGACCCGTGGCTTCATGCAGCCTCCGGACCCCTTTCTAGTGCGGTAGAGCACAGGTTCTTCTGGTTTCAAGCCGGCCTGATCCTTGTGGTGAGGCCTCCCCTCCTAGGCCTTCAGCTGCAGCTGCACCTGGTTCCTCAAGGTCACTCTGCACCTAAGTGCCCTGAAGGGCTTGCTTTCAAAAAGCTCTCTGCCGCTCCCTCCTGGAGCCCGGCAGCGCTACCTCCAACCACGTCCTGGCTCAGGTCCATCCAGATTAACAACTTGATTGCTAAAATAATTCTGGAATTCAGATTCTCCCAACTTGCAGTAAGAAAGAGAAAACAAGCAAAAGGTCAAACCAAATTTAATTTTGGCCGTAATGGTAGGAGTTAATGTTTAGTAGGTAAAATTATTAACCTATACCAAAATCATATTTATTTTAGATCTTTCTCACCTGTTCGTTTAATAGATATTTACTGAGCACATGCCATTGTTCTGGCAACTAAGAATATAGCAGAGAATGAAAAGAAAGTTTCGATACTCAGAGTTTACACCGTACATCTAATGGAGTTTCTTTGAGAGAGGAAGTAAATAATTAATGACTTAAAGAGTTCTACTTTATAGAGGGGGAAACTTTAAGAGTCTAATTGGTATGCTAATCTATGTTCTCTCAGTTAATCACAGATAGATTAAACTTGAGGCAGCAACTTGAAATAAAGGCATAGTGCTCCAAAAGGTATATATAGTCTTGCAAACCTTAGAGTCAAGCAACAACAAACATCTTGGCCCTTGGTTTTTTTCTAAATTTTATTATGAAAAAATTCAAACATTCAGAGAAGTTGAAAGAATAGTGCAGAGAACAACCATATGTTTATAACCTAGATCAATTTTAACATTTTGCTATACCTGGTTGATCTGAAATTCTTTATACACACACACACACACACACACACACACACACACACACACACACACACACATATATCCTTTTAAAATTTCTTATTTGAAAAGAATTTCAAGATTACCGAAAAGTTGCAAGAAAAATACAAAGAATCCTCTTATAGCCCCTTTACCTAGGCTCACTAATTGTTAAAATTTTGCCCCATTTGCTTTTTAAATTTCTCTGTGTATATTTGTATGGAGTTTTTCAGAACCATTTCAGAGGAAGTTGCATACATCATGCCCCTTCCCCTATATATTTCAGTGTCTATTTTTTATTTTTTATTTTTTTTATTTTTTAAAAAACCTATTTATTTATTTATTTATTTATTTATTTATTTATTTATTTTTATATCTTTTTTTTTTTATTGATTTCAGAGAGAGGAAAGGAGAGGGAGAGAGAGAGATAGAAACATCAATGATGAGAGAGTCATTGATCGAGCCCGCAACCCGGGCATGTGCCCTGACCGGGAATCGAACCCCGATCGCCTGGATCCCAGGTCGATGCTCAACCGCTGAGCCACGCCCAGCCAGGCAGTGTCTATTTTTTAAAAACAAGGACATTCTGTTACATAGCCATTGTACACTTATCAACTACAGGAAATTTAAAATTGAGTCAATATTTTTATCAAATCTACAATCCATATTCCAATTTTGCCACCTGATCCAATAATGCTCTTTTGGGCATTTAATTTGTCTGCAGTACAGGATGCAGTCCAGCATCATATGTTACGTTTAGTCGTCATGTCTCTTTAGCTTCTTTTAATCTGGAACATTTTCGTAGCCTTTCTTTGTCTTTGTGACATTGGCATTTTTTAAGGAAACCAAACTTAAAGTATTCCTCATTTGGAGGTTATTTGATGTCCATCCATGTCACAGGTTGAGTTATCCTAGAAGACTCTGGGACAGAGTTTAATGATCAGATGTTGATTAGTTTGTGCCCTTAGGATCCATACCTGTGTGTGAAAGGAAGGTGGGTGGGTGGGGGACAACTGGGCAGAGGAAAAATTGAGCTGCAAGGTAGAACTGACAGCCACAGCCCACTCTAAAGCTAAAATGGACCTATCAGAATTGTCTCACGCTGGCCCAAAATGGCCAGGCCTTTGTACCGCCATTGCAGTGATCGTTGAAGGACATGACCTTGGACAAGGGGGAGGGGGCTCTGAATAGTAGCAGTAGTCCCTCAAGGGCTGCTAGCTGGAGGCTGTTTCTTAACTGCTCTCCCAGGACCTAGGGCAAGTTTTTTCTTTAAGGAGGAAATATTTCTGTTCACCATATTTCATGATAAGAATCAGGTTATACATTCTCAGCTTGACAACTATGATGTTTATATTTTTTTGAATCCTTTGAAAGCAAGCTGTAGACTCAGCCCACATAGCCCTAAAAAATTCAGCATACACCACCCTCCAAAAGAATGTTCTCCTACAAAACAATATCATTAACACACCTAAGAAAATGAAAACTGCTTAAATTTTTTAAAATTTAAATTTATTGATTTTAGAAAGACAGAGGAAGGGAGAAACATCAATTTTGTTTTTCCACTTATTTATGCATTTATTGGTTGCTTCTTGTATGTGTAACTAGAGATCAAACTCTAACCAATGGAGCTACCCAGCCGGGGCTGAAAAAAATACATATATATATATATATTTTTTTTTTTTTGAGAGAGAGAGAGAGAGAGAGAGAAACATTGATGTGAGAGAAACATCGATTGGTTGCCTCCCATATGCGTCCCCACCGTGATCAAACCTGAAGCCTAGGTATGTGCCCTGACCAGGAATCAACCCTGAAACCTTTTGATGTAGGGGATGACACTCCAGCTAACAGAGCCACCTGGCCAGGGCCAAAAAATACTTTCTTAATGATATCCAATCCACATCAAAATTCCACAATTATTCTCAAAATATCTTTCATAGCTTTTTAAAATCAGTTTTTAATCAAGGGTCACATATTACATTTAGTTTTGTATCTTTTCTTTTTTAATCTGGAATAATCCCCCTATTTGTTTTTCTGTGACAAAGATTTCCTAAAGAGACCAGGCCAGATGTCTTGAAGAACCGTCCTACTTTTCAGAGTGTTTTTCAAATTGGAAAGTCATAAGATAATGTCATAAGCACTGAGAAAAATCCCATTTGCTTTTTCTTAGATGATTTTAAGTACTTAATGAAGATAAAACAATTTTGAAAGATGTAGGCTGTGTTTGCTAGAGTACTAATTGAAGTCCTGCTTTTATATTCGTTATTAATTAAATAGAGTCATTAGAGAAGTAAGGACATAAAATGATTTATTATAGCAATTTATTACACACTTATGAAATTAAGTTAACTCAGAGAGTGTGTGTGTGTGTGTGTGTGTGTGTGTGTGTGTGTATAGCCAGGTTCTACTTAATCTTCACATCGTCTCTGACAAAGAATGAAACAAAATTAAAAGCTGCTTAGTATTTTGTTTTGTAATTTGCTAGTAAAAAATGAAAAACTCACATTATCTTATCCCATCATATTGTATTATATTACAATCATATCATATTGTTACTAAAGCGTCCTTAGTCCTTTAACTGTAGTGCTCTCATTATAAGCAGCTTTAATCCTCTTAAAATATTATGACTCATTCATTATAACAAATTAAAAAAGACATTAAGACGCAACAATCTTTTTGGATCATTTCCAAATAGGCTTCTTTAACTACTGTCCCTCAATTGAGCTAGTTAAGAGTTTTCTGATGGAAATAATTATATCTCTGCTGTGTATTAGTCAGAATACTTCTATAATTTGTCAGTGGCCACCACCTTGACAGCTGGCGAGAGTATCTTCTTGCCTCCCTCCTTTCTTCTGTTCCTCCTTGTTTCTTTGTTCCTTTCTCATATGGAAAAAAATTAGTTAAAATTATATTGTAAGGCTCATTTTCTACCCAAACTAAGATAAATCCCATAAAAATTAAGTGGGAAATCTTCATTATAAAAGATTATACAATTTTCTATGGGATAAATATAAAATTAAAGATTTAATGTTATGAGTAGGATAGGATATAACAGTAAACAGAAAAATTTTGCCAATTTTGAGCCAATCTATTTTGATTCAGCACCATTCTTTGAGTGCCCTTTCTATGTAAGTCTGGGTACTGGACCTTTTGATGAGCCACAAATTTATTGATTTATTGATCCATTAATTCATTTATTCATTCATTCATTTTTATAGTCTCTAGAGCTAAAGCAAGTTTAGGAAGGAGAAGGAGGTGGTAGAACATTGTACATTTTTCCATAAGAGTTTAACTATTAGGTGGGCTATATGCCTCTTCTTAAATTTCATAAGCCTGATTTTTAATTTTTTTTTATATATCTTTATTGATTTCAGAGAGAGGAAAGGAGAGGGAGAGAGAGAGCTAGAAACATCAATGATGAGAGAGTCATTGATCAGCTGCAGCCCGCAATCCGGGCATGTGCCCTGACCGGGAATCGAACCCTGGATCCTAGGTCGACGCTTAACCGCTGAGCCACGCCTGGCCGGGCAAGCCTAATTTTTTAAAGAACACTATGCTACTTGGGCCAAGTGGTTTCCAGATGTACAAAGTATGCCTGTTCGAACTCCCTACGGAGGTGACATTAATGAAAATATCAAAGTAAGGACCTCAAAAAATTCTTTACTCCATAAAAGTAACAAGAAACTGGCAAAACAGAATCAGCTTTTTCAGGACTCTGGGAATTACCTAAAAGTTAGCAACAATTGGGTAAAGTGAGAAAGAAGGGAGGGAGGGAGGAAGGAAGGAAGGAAGGAAAGAGCAAGCACAATCTCAGTAACAGAAGTGAGATTTGTGGCATTTTTACCTTGCCCTCGCCCATCTCGGCATCTTGTGCTTTGGGATATTCTTTTTTTTGGTTTGTTTTAAATATATCTTTATTGATTTCAGAGAGAGGAAAGGAGAGGGAGAGAGAGATAGAAACATCAATGATGAGAGTCATTGATCAGCTGTCTCCTGCACGCCCCAGACTGGGGATTGAGCCCACAACCTGGGCATGTGCTCTAACCTGGAATCGAACCCCAATCACCCGGATCCTAGGTCGATGCTTAACCGCTGAGCCACGCCCAGCTGAGCATGGGATATTCTTAAAAACTAACAGTCTGCTTTCTAGGTGAAGACTAGCAGCCTGGCTGCCACTGGAAACAACAGAAAGGAGCTGGAGTTCTGTCAAAGCTTCATTCCCAGAGAATTGTTGTCTGACCTGTCTGGTGGCTCCCTGAAAAACCTCACTTGCAAGGCTGTCTATATTTGACCTAACTCAGAGCTCAACCAGTGTGAAAAGCTTTTTATCCATAAGCATTTGTCAAAAATAATTACAGGCAATTACTTAATGTTGCAGCTGCCTGAGGTAATGGATACCAGTTGAGGGAAGGCATTAAACTAACCAAAAGCTTTAAAAGAAAAATTAGAGAATGAGACATACAGAGGAGCTTTGGAAATCTCTGACATATACCTGGCAATCAAGAAAGCCACTTTTGCCTGGCTCACCTGGCTTAGCGGTTGAGCATCAACGTATGATCCAGGAGATCAAGTTTCGAATCCCAGTCAGGGCACATGCCTGGGTTGCGAGCTCGATCCCCAGTTAGGGGCGTGCAGGAGGCAGCCGATGAATGATTCTCTCATCATTGATGTTTCTCTCTCTCTCTCCCTCTCCCTTCCTCTCTCTGAAATCAATAAAAATTTTTTAAAAATTAAGAAAGCCACTTTCATGTATAGGGCTGTGCCCATGTCGAGGACTTTGTACACTGCCAAGACCTGAAAAGGGACCTCTGGATGACTTGAGGCTCTGTGCAAATAGAAAGTAGAAAGTGATGGCTAAGGCCGAGTTGAAAGTGGGCCACTAACATGCACACAACCCCTTCACCAAACACTTGGAGAATTACTGAGTCCAAACATTTCAGAAAATTTCCAGGTCCAACATTTTACCTTCTGCGCTTTGCATGGTGGTCACAGCAAAGGAAAGGCCACATGGTCCATAGGACAACCAACAGCTTTGATGTCTCTCTGGATTCTTGCTCCCATTTCAGTTCAGGCCACTGAGGATTTTCCTTCCTTTCTTTCCAGCTCAGCCATACATTTAAAAAGATGATTTTCCACTGATTTGAGAGTTTTTAAAGAGTATCTAGATAACCATAGTGTAAGAAATGCAACTCGATCTAGCTTTTGAACTATTACCTTCCTATTGTCTTCTTTAGGAAGGACCTACCTGTACTCTAATTTCACATCTGAATGTAGTAAGGAGCAAAGAGTTGTGTAGACTGCAGTGATGCATTGTTGGGGAATACATTTGTCTTTTTCTACTACTCAGCCTCAGAACCAGGCTTCAACCAGCTTCCATTTGTTTTTCTTTCTTTTTTAAAAAAATGTATCTTAATTGATTTCAGAGAGAGGAAAGGAGAGGGAGAGAGAGAGAGAAACATTAATGATGACAGAGTCATTGATCGGCTGCCTCCTGCACACCCCTGACTGGGAATCGAACCCCAGTCGCCTGGATCCTAGGTCGATGCTCAATGGCTGAGCCACGACCGGCCGGGCTCCATGTCCTTTTCTTATCCTGGAGGGGATCCAGGAACTCATAACACTTCCCTCTCCCTCAGAAGCTCACTCTACTAGCCACTTCTCTTGTCACAAATCTCTCCAACTTCCATATTATTGTTTGCTCCACAAATACTTATTTTTAGCTTAAGGCCTTTACTATGAATCACTTGCGAAGGGTGGATAATAGAAACATGATCAGTAGGAGAAATTTACAAGCATTTCATAATTCTTCAAAAGGTCTCATAATCATGGTCATGCTTTCATTCTGTGATGAGTTATCTTCCAGTTTTATTCTCTTATGGAGTTAGTTGCTCCATATTTAGATGAAGATCAGAGGGACCCTGTTTTCAAAGATGACCCCATCTTCCCAAACCAAAGATGTGACCAAGCCTATGGATGCTATTGAGATAGAACAACGTGTCCTTCTGCACTCCAGAGGACATTTGACACCTCTGAGAATTACCAGATTGAACTATACGCAAATCAGTTGTCCTCTGTCTTGATCAGGACTATAGTGGACATTATTTTATAATTTTCTATTGTTACATGGTCTCCTCTCAGGGGGCACATAAAAGAAACCAATGAATGCATAAATAAGTGGAACAACAAATTGATCTTTCTCTCTCTCTCTCCCTTCCTCTCTCTTTCTAGAAATCAATAAACAACATTTTTTTAAAAGAAAGAAAAAGAATAAAAGTAACAGAAATGGCAACCAGCTCTTTGGGGATAAATATGGGACATAAGGAAAATCGTTTTCCTTCTCTGTACATTACATGTGGAAGAAATTTTATAGTGTCCCTTCTCTTTACCCTCCATGCCACCCAACCCCTCTAAGAAACTTAGCAGAGGCATCACTGCATGTGTATTGACTGATAGAAGACTGGCTAAGCCACATAATCAGAATTGTACATCCTGACCAATAGCCAGGTGACCCATCAAACTTCATCACTATACCATTAGAGTAACCACAACATAAAGTTTTAGGATTGGCAGAACTTTAGACATCACCAAGTCCGGTCATGTTTAATTCCTGATTTCCTGCTACAAAACCCTCAATTTATGGTTGCCTCGTTAAACATCTCCAATTATGAGAAATGTGCCATCCTCCAAAAATGAAATCTCATGGCTTCTTTCCACTGCTATTCACTACTGCATCTCCAGGGCCTAGAACGCATAGTAGATGCTGAAGAAATATTTATTAAATGAACAAATGCCAATTTTAAACAACTATAACATTTGGAAAGTTTTGCCTTACATTGAGCTAAAAGGTTTTTCCCCCTCATATTCTTGGTTTTATCTGGCAGATAAAACAGTTCCCGCTTCTCTGTGCCAGCCCTTGAAACATTTGAAAAAGTTACCCCGCCCTTTCTTTTCCAGGATAAATAGCCTCTACCAGTTCACTGAATGCTCCTCACATGATGTAGTTTAAAGCTTTCTCTCCATCCTGTTCCCTCTCTTCTGGACATGCTCCAGTTTATCATTGTTCCTCTTACATTATAATTCCCAGAAAAGAAGACAATACCCCCAGGTGCAGTCTGACCAGTTCTAGGAGAGTTGGACAAATACTCTCCCAATTCTATTAAAAAGCTCAAGGGCAAACTTACCTTTTTTTTTTTAAGCTGTCACATCTCTTTCTTGACTCACATTGAACTCGTGGTCAAGGAGAAAGCTTGCATTTGGGCAGAAATTTAGCACATCTAAATGTCAGAACAGGTCACCAAAGGCACTCCTCTCTGCCTTCGGTGAATAGCAGTGTACATCCCATGAAATGGAGTGAAGGCGGTTGGTTGGCATGCTTCCCGGGCGCACCATTCCACTCCCTTCTCACGGGTGGTGAAAAGGCACTGAGTAAGCCATTAGTCCATATTATGGATCTCTTTAATATAGGCTTACTAAGTCCATTTTAGCAAAATAATTCAGGGCCTGTAACTGCTGCTTAAGCATATCATCAGCTGGGAAAACCTGTCAGAGAAGGTGATTTGCTTAGTACTGTAACTGGCGTGAAGTTCAATGCAAGTGTTGCTTAACAGGTGACTTCTGAAGTGGCAGAAGACGGGCAATTTCTAAAGAACACTCTGGACACGCCTACCAGTCCCATTTTCCAGGTCAGTGTGGTAGAATTAGATTTTTTTAGAAGTCTTAGACTAGCCATTGTGAATTTCTCTTTTCAGAACCTTCAAAACATTATCTTGAAAGCAAGCTAAACTAAAGTGTCTTCAATTCAAGATGTCTATGGTTACTATTAATCTGACTCTATTCTTAGGTGGTTTTAAAGGTGAGCTTAGAATTGCCAAGCTCTTTTGCTTTCAATAACTAGTCACACAAGTTATTGAACAGTTTCAATAGTCAGAACACAGTCAAAACTCAGAATCAGGCTTTAGGTTGAAATGGTTTGTCTGACTTTGTCTTGTTAGAGAAAACCTGTGATGAGCAGAAAAGCTATAGCAACTGGCTCTAAAAGTAGAATTTTTTTAAAAAGAAATTGTATTGTATCAAGTGGATTGTTACCGAGTTCTTTCCAAGTGTCCTATCAGGAAATAAACTGCTTGCACTGTACTTCAGTGAAGGCATATTGTATTACTTATAAAGGCGCCAAGATATTTTCTGACTACTTTCTTGGACTTGAATACCTGGAGAAGCACTTGGCTTTGAGTTATCCAAAATACCCAGACGATAGGGACAGTACAGATACATGCCTACATCCATTCTTTCTCATAAACCACCATACTTAATGCCCTTTAGAAGGTCACTTTTACTTTCCTCAAGTACTGGACCTCTGTTTCTGAGACAAGGTTGAGTAATATCAAATATGAAAGATATTAAATATATTAAAATTATTTACTGCAAATGTACTATGTCCAGAACCAATTTGAAAAATAATATAGTTAAGAGGTCTCAGAAGTGGTTCTTCCTTTGAATTTCTACCACTGGTCAGAAAGTAAGTAAATGGGAAAGATGGCATAATATAAAGTGAGCTCGAAGAAGGAAAAGAGCTTTTAAAATATAGTCATAAGTTTTACCATTGTACGAGTACTTCCCTCCCTCCCTCCTTCCTTTCTTTGATAGTCAAGGAAAGAAGAGAAAATAAAAGGGGTTTGAGCTACACGCAAATGTTGTCTCCCACTACTTTCTAGTTATGTCCACTTCAGTGTGAAGAGCTAGTTAAGATGTGTAGATTCTGTTTCTTCGCAGTTCTACAGCTGTTTTGGGCACTGCTGCATGTTTATAACCTTTTCTCACAGATGTTACATTTTATGAAATGTGACTCATTAGGGTGGTACTGGTATCTTTAAATGAAAGGAAATCCCAGAAGGCTGAATGATTACACAAGTCTGGTTCGCTCATAACCCGAAATATTTGAATAGAATATATCTTGGAGAGAAAAAAGGCAGTAAGACTTTGACATACTTAAATGAATTAGAGCAATGACTTAAAATTCTTTTCTCTGGGAGGAATGAGGGAGAGACAATATTCTTGTTTGGGAGGTTTTGTTTTCATTTGCAGAATGTTTTTCATTTGTGTAAGCCTTTTGTTTTGGACTTTGGTCCATATTTTTGATTCAATGTGAAAAAAAAAAAAAATTTACTAGAAGACATTTTTTAAATGCCCACTCTGTGCAAAGCACTCGATTTGATGCTACTTGGAGGCACAGAAAGTAGTAAAAGAGCTAGAATATATTGCTCTGCCATCTTTGAGCTTCTCATAAATGTTTAAAATTGCATGTCACCTGTCTTTTCCAGATGAGGCACCCAGAGTACCATGTGGGACGGTGACTCATCCAAAGTCATGCAGCTAGTGACATGCAGGACTAAAACTTAGAGGCATCTCTCCTGAGTTCCAATGCTCTTTCAACATACCAGGCTACCTAGTACCCACGGACTTAAGTGGGTCATGGCAGGTTGGGAGATAGGGTGAGGCAATTGAGGCAAAAGTTTCACAGGTGCCAAAAAGCTTAGTAATCACACTTAATGCAGAGGAAATCTATGCTGAACAATATATCGCAATCTTAAATGAAGTCAGGGCCTGACTCTGTTTGCATTACCCAGCCTCACTTGCCTCACCCTGATCTTGGTCCTGTGTCATGCAATCTGAACTATTGGGAAAACCAACAAAAAAATATTCCCATGGCTGTGAGAATTGTAAAGGAACCCCTGAATATATAGAACGGTGTGTTCAAATGTTGAGAGATGGATCACAAACTACCCACAGTAGAGTACTGAGATAAAATAGCTTATTTTGTTTTAATAAGAAACTGAGACTGAAGAGCATGGGGAAAAACCCAAGATGTGACAGTTTGTCATGCCAACCTCTAAGGGACACTGTTCTCATAATGAACGCAGTTCCCTTGAAAAGGGCTCCGTTAGATAGAGGCTGAAATGGAGTCCTGAGAGCTTCACAGTGGGGTTTGGTTGGAGGGCTTCGATCGGAACTAGAAACTGGGTAAAAAGTTTTCTTCCCCCTTTTTTTCTTCTTCTCTCTCATCCGTGTCTTGTGCCTGAAGTGGTAAGCCAGGACCTGGATATGCACCCCTGCCCCTTGAAGGCCAAGAAGAAATCACAGTGGGTTCCGGGAGGAAAGGAGAGGTTCTTGGGCAAACGCAGGCCTGGAGTTCGCCAAGAGAGACCAAAAGGGGACTTGGGGCTTAACCTGCTGTGGAGCAGTGAAGAATATGAATTTGGCTCTGGCTGGTGTGGCTCAGAGGTTAGAGCCTCAGCCTGTGCACTGAAGGGTCATGGGTTCCATTCCTGGTCAAGGGCACGTGGGCTTGATCCCTGGCCCCGGTTGGGGATGAGTTCGGGAGGCAACCAATTGATGTCTCTCTCTCCTATCGATGTCCCTCCCCCTACTCTCTCTAAAAGTCAGTGGGGAAATACCCTTGGGTGAGGATTGGCAAGAGCAGGAAAGAATATGCATTCGCCTGGATGTCCTCAGCGTCCAGCTGCCGGGGGCTGCATGGAAGTCGGTTTAGGTTCCTGGGCTGGAAGTTTGGTTTGCACTTTTCCACGTTTTGCAGTGACTAACAGCAGAGTCGAACCAGCCCCAGGCGTAGCATAGATTCCGGGTAAATGCGGGCCTCTGACACTGTACTAAGGGGCAGCTCTGACAGGAGCGCAAAGTTAAAAACTCTTTTCATGCCCTGGCTTCGCTGAGCCTGGGGTGGGGAGGGGTGAGGAAGAGTCCAAGAAAGAACCAAAGTAGTTTTCTTTTTCTTAGATGGTTCTCAGCTTCCTCCCATGTAGTCAACCGCATTTGGAGGGATGGGTGGTTACTTTTGTTTTGTTTTGTTTTCCATTCAGCCACAGGCACAGCTCTAGGAAAAAACAACCCCCCACAGCAAGTATTCTCTAAATCCAGTGTCATTCTCAGAATCTCTCCTGCTTTAAACACTCTTGAGAGAGGATTCCTGTGCTTTGGGAGCTTAAAGGTTAAGAACCTGTGTGCTGATGAATTTGGATGAGAATTCTAACCATGCCTACTTGCCAACTAATCGGCTTTTGCAAGTTGTTTAATTTTCCTCCTCTTCAGTTTTCTGATCAGTAGAGAATAAAGGTTCAACAATAGTATCTGTCGTCATAGATCCGTGCCCTTAAAGGGTGCCGTCAGCCCCGGCCGTTGGGCTCCGTGGTTAGCGTGTGGGCAGGCGGACTGAAGGGTCCCAGGCTGCATTCCGGCCGAGGGCAGAACCTTGGCTGCAGGCTCGGTCCCCGTAGGGCCGGGGGCAACCGATCGATCTGTGTCTCTCTCCTGCCCCCTTCCACCCTCTCTAAAAAGCAATGGGAAAAAATACATCCTTGGATGCGGTTTAAAAAAAAAAGATGATGTTAAAGGTCCCCTTCACACGTGCATCAAGGCCTTCTAGGGTACCCCCATCCAGCAACCATTCAGGCTGTGCCTGACCCCCTTAGTGCCCACACAGTGCAGTGTATCTGTTTGGTTTGTTGTTTTATAGGTTTTTAACATTCTCTAACTTGAACAACTATGAGTTCTTGCTTCTAATAAGCCAAAATTTTGTGATTTTGTGCCCCAGCTCCACCGTTGGACACAGAATAAGCGCTTTACTTTGCCCTTATCTGCAAGTATCTGAAGGTGCCTATCAGACTCCAAAGTCTTCCTTTTCCACGGATCCCTTCAGCCATTCCAACAAAGACACCACCTCGAGCCCCTGCGGTCTCCCGACTCCTGCCTTTCCACTGCTTCAGTTTTCCAGCAGCCTTCTCGAAATCTGTTTCGCAGCCTTCAAGGAGCTAGTCCTCATGTAGATCGACCCCCACAAAGGGGAGCGCTGAGGTCCCTAGCTGTGCTTTCATTTCCATAAAATAACTGAGCGCGTTCATGGTGAATGCCTTCTAAGCCATCACGGCAGTCATTCTGCGACCCAATTGTTTGGTTCTATCAACTGGCTTTCCTTTTCCACGACTGCGCTTCATCCTATCTCCGCCTGTCCCCTGCTGGGGGAAAAGCAGCAGAATTTTCAGGCACGGTCTCGTATGAATGGGAGGAGGTTGTAGAAATGTTGCTTTTCCCTCCTCCCTCCGCTTTCTCCCCCTGCGCTATTGAAAAAACATTACTGTTGCTATCACAACAAGTTCCCCATCCCCCCCTCACCAAGTTCACTATTACCTCTCAACGAGGAACAGCATTGTTTTGGGAAGTGGCTGCAACTCCCGTATGTCCTGCAAGTTCCTTAACTATTGTTCCTTTTCCTTTGGGAGAAGAGCCTTCTCTTTAAGAACGGAAGTATCTTGCCCCGAGACTTCTGCAAATGTCACCGACAATGTGTGATTGAGAGCCAAAACATCTTTGGTGCCAAGTAATGATGAAATAGAAAACAAAGGTGTCTTGTGGTAGCAGCACAAACTTCCACTGTGTGCGATTTCAGGTCATGGTTAAGGATTCTAGACTCACACAAACATAGTCATGGTCAACCTTTAAAAAAAATGTTTAAACCATGGGTGGTATCTATCTGTGAGATGTTTTGTAAACTGTTAGGGACCCTGTTGTGACTGCTGCTTCCAAAATCAGTTCTTCAGGAGACATAACACTGCCCAGAAGACATTAAGAAGGATTAAAGCTTTAACTTTGACTGTTCATATGAATGAAAAGATCTAAAATATAGATTGGGACGGTTCAGATCTCCCGTAGCTATCTAGTCATGTCCTATAAAAATAAAGTTCCATAAGTCCTGTGCCGTCAAGGTTTTCAAATTCAGTGTCCATATTCTTCCTGCTAAAAAATTACTCGTACACATAGAAATCCTTTTTCAAGGAAATAGTGACTTGGGGGTTTCTTGCTGCAATAACCAAGGCTTTGAAATATATCGTCGATGGTGGTGATTCTTGCCTAGACTCTAGATAATATCTGGAGAGAAAGATAAATAATATCCTTTATTTATCTCATTTTTTAAAGATGGAATTGCCCTTTTATTGATTGATCGATTGGTTATTGGTTTGAGAGAGAGAGAGAAACATCGATTTATTGTTTCACTTATTTATGCATTCATTGGTTGATTCTTGTATGTATCCTGACCTAGGATCGAACCTTCAACCTTGGCATATTGGGACGACGCTCCAACCAACTAAACTACCTGGCCAGGGCTAGACTGTATCCTTCAATCAAAGGTGAGTAAACAGCTCTCTTAAAAGAGAAATATGCTTTACAGTGTTCTGTTTTCTCACCAGTCTTGGCCAGATATGGGGATAATAATGGCATTTGGGGGCTAGACACAGGGTTCCCCCAACTCAAACGCCCTTAGAAGGCAGGCATATAATATTGTGTGAACTCCACACAAATTGAATATTTTTAGAAATATAAAGCCCACAAAACAAAACAAGTTTTAAAATCTTTACTTAAAACTTCTCACCCTTCTCATGAAGTAACACAAGGAAATTCCACTCTTCTACCTTCCCCTCTGTTGTGTACTGTTTTGGGCCTTAAACTGGTTAGAACAGTAGCTGCAATTATTTATTTATTGATTGATTTTTTAATAAAAAAAAAAAAGATCTTTATTGATTTCAGGGAGAGAGAGATAGAAACATCAATGATGAGAGAGTCATCATTGATCTGCTGCCTCCTGCACGCCCCCAACCGGAGATGGAGCCTGCAACCCGGGCATGTGCCCTGACCGGGAATTGAACTGCAATCTCCTGGATCCTAGGTCGATGCTCAACTGCTGAGACGTGCCCGACTGGGCTGGTGATTGATTTTTTTATTCATCTTAGAGAGAGGAAGGGAGAAAGAGAGAGAAACACTAATATGAAAGAGAAACCGCGAGCCTGCCACCTTTTGTTCTATGGGTCGATGCTGCAACCGAGTCACACTGGCCAGGGTACTCCCTGCAATTATTGAGCATATTTATATGCCAGGTACTCAGCTGGCCACTTTTTGAGGATTTTCTTATGCGATCATCACAGCAACTCTGACTTAGTACTATTACTATTCCCATTTTACAAGTGAGGAGGAAACTGAGATTTCGAGGTAGTAGGTGATTTGTCTAAGATGCCAAAGCCAGGAAGAGGGGAGACTGGGATTTGAAGGCAAGCATTCTGATTTCAGAGCCCATAAACCACTTTATTGCCTGATATTTAAATTATATCTGTGTTTGTTATCTTACAGTCTTGAAAAGGAGTTACGCCTAACAGTTTCTCCCTGACCCAAGGTTAATCATTCTTTCTGTTTTCTCCCAGCAATCAACAGAGTCATACGGATTGTACAAGTGGGGACACTAACTTCTGGGTGGAGCATTAAAACAACCGGTACGTAAGTAAGTGTTGACTCTTCCAGTATGTGCTGTGTCGTCTTAAACTGTCCAAGTGAAGCATGGGGGTTAGATATGCAGGTCAGCCTACAGTGCCTTTTATGAAAAGAACTTGATCCCAGTAGAGTGAAAATGGGTATCATTTCATTTCCACTTGATTGAGTTGTTCTTTCATTTTCTTCATAAAAGAAAAACTCTCTCTCCCAACCTCACTGCCTTTAAAAGTGAATAAAACGATTGTATGTCTAAAATTAGTTAGCTTTCCTAGTTGAGGTTGACTTTCAATGCCAACTCAATAAAGAAGTTATTGTGAAGGATGTACTCAGTTTAGCTAAGCTTCCTGAAAAATTCTGTTAGTTTCCTAAATGAATGTCTCTCAAATATCCCTCATCTCCATTCTTACTCTCATGCCTAAGGCCCTTCCATCTTTGACTTCAGTTGTGACAACATTCTCCCAAACTTCTACCAGATGATATTTATAAAAACAAAGATTCAGTGATGTCACTCCCTCCTAAAAACCTTTTTATTTGCTCCCAGCTGGCAATGGAGTAAAATCCAAATGCTTAAGCATGACATTCAAAGGATTCATTACCAGAACACTCCCCTTTTCTGTTGTCTCTTTTCCAGCCAAACCAAAAAATTTCCATTCTTCCTGATAATGCCAAGGAATATTGTCATTTGTTTTAAAGTCTGGCATTAAGCAATAAATGACACGGGAGCTACAGATAGGCAAGATACTTCACTATTAAAGGGTAGGCTATGCCCAGGGTTAGGGTTAGGGATAGAGGGTGCAATTTACAGTCACTGTTCTCTACCTCTTACTAACCAGCAGTTGCTGTCAGTATCATACCCGACCTTCGGTTTACATTTAAACCTCCTTTGCTTCCTTGGGTCAATAATCAGGGCATCTTTATAAAACACTGCTATGCTTTAACACCTTCCAAGCAGAGATTGTTTATCCAAAGGGCAGCAAAATATTCTACTGGAGCCACACATCTTGGGTACAATCTTGGGTGTGGTATACAGTTTTTATTTGATAGTGGAAAATACTGAAAAATGCCCCCAAAATAACCTCCCCCCCATATATGCACGTGCTTTTCAAAAAATCTTTCCTAAGAAGAAAGACAGCCCTTAAAAGATTGTTTGCTTACCATATGCTTGCTGGGTCATGGATCTGTGGTTTTCACCAGAGTTTCCCTCTCATGTCAACTGATTCATTCAACTCATTCCTGTCATCAATCAGAAGCAAAATACATGCTCCCCCAAGGGACCTCATGGTTTTCACAGGAAACACATTCAGCTCTTGAGTGTTGTTTTTTTACCTGGGTGTCTGGGGAACCCTACACAGGCAATCCACATAGACAAAGGTCAATCACATTGAATCCTTCTCTGTTCAAAGTAGATTACAGCTTAAATTTTCCTAAGATTCTGTTAGGTATACATTTTAGCAATGGTTCCCTGGAAACCTATCTGACTCAACATTATGGAACTAAATTAAACCTCTCTGCACTCACCAAATGTGCTGCCAGAAGGCATCTTTGTATTCGTCAAGGTAGATAAACAAAATGTTTCCCTCTGAAGCCAAGCCTCGTTTAAAGCCACATTGAAAAGCTTAATGATACACATTTCTACCAGATGTCCTTTCCGCAAGTCATCTGGATTTCTTCGACTATTTATCACTTTCTGCCAGAACTCTTGCACTGAAATCTATTTACTAAGAAGAGGGTTTCAGCTTTACCATTGATTAAATCAGAATGCATCAGAAACCAATTTGTTGAGTTCAACAAACACTTCTGTGCTGCACAACTAGACATTGGCTACTTGAGCATCTGGGAAAATGTTACCCAGGAAGGTGATAACTTGGGTCCTCACCGCAGCTGAATCCCTGCAGTAAATATGCCTCTTCACGTTCTTTGGAAGCCAAAACCACAGACTTCAGGGATGCTTCTCTGAACTCCACTCTGTACCAAGCATTTCTCACACATCCCTAACAGACTTGGGGTGGATCTGCGTATACTCATGTCCACAATGCAGTCTGCCACTTACTTAAGTGGCCGCTCAAAAGATGTTATGATTATGTAGATCTTTATTAACTTTTATTTCAGTGAGAATTATTTATTTGCCTTTCAGCAGCTCATATGGTTTAAGACAAATACAGTAGCTATTTCCCCTTTTCAGTCAAGTCCAAAGGCTTCATTCTGGCATTGTTACTGTGCTCCTCCAAGTACTTCCAAATTGATAACACTGTGCGGCATCTCAATGGAAAGTCACTGCTAGCCAACGCGGTTTGACTCTGCCTGCTTAATAAATGACAATGCTTCCTTCAAATCTGGATTTCAAGAGCTATTTTGGCCTGCTGTTCATCTTTGTTTCTAGTTACTGGCCAACAAGGCTCCTTTCCATTGCCCAGAAATCCCTCCAGTTCCACCCGAGTCTGTATTAACATCCCCCATCACGTCTCTGGAACACGTGTATGTGCCACGTGGTTAAACTAAGGACGATTTCCCCCATATTTTCCTTCTGTACCTCTTTTTGCCCTTTCTCTTATCTCACCAAAAATGAGCAGATAAGTACACAGCAGAATATCAGTTTTTAAAAGTTTAAGAACATCTCTTTAAGTTTAGGCCCTTAAGTTTAAATTGGCAGAAATGCAGAAGGTAGTGAGCTTTCTTTGTAGAACACATTTTTACTTTGAGGTTGCAGATGTTATTTTGAGATTGCATTTTCATGCACTTCACTTACACTCTCATATGTGTACAGGTTTTTTTTAATCCTCACCTGAGGATATTTTTATTGATTTTAGAGAAAGAGGAAAGGGGAGAGAGAGAAACATTGGTTTGTTGTCCCACTTATTTTTGCATTCATTGGTTGATTCTTGTATGTGCCCTGGTGTATTGGGACGATGCTCTAACAAACTGAGCTTCCCAGCCAGGATTATTTCTGTTTTAATGTATAGTTTCCCCCTTTAGTATTGAAAAGCTCAACATTTTTAAGAATTTGCCTGCCCCAAGGGTCACAAACTTGCAGCTGGGCTGAATATGGCTCACAGCTATTTTGTTTAAAACAGTAATTTAGAATTTGGAAACTTTTCACATTAAAAATATAAATATCCAGCCATTCTTCAAAAACTCTGGCAACACTAAGTGCGTGTTTCCCAAATGGAAACAGTTGGCTAGACCTGAGTAGCTGCTGTTCACTGAACGCAAGTCCACTGCTCTTTGGTTCACCCAAATCCCATAGTCTCCCCGACCTGGACTGTTGCACCCATTAAAGCCACCTGCTCCTGGGGACATTTAAATGATGAAATAAAGGGCAGAGGATGTTAATTCTGCCAATACAGTATAGGTCTAGTATCATCACAACTCAAGACCTGCTTCTCTTTTTTTTATAAAGCAGGAGTCCTACCAGCCCACCAGAGTCATTGCAAAAACTCCCATACTCAGTCTCTGTGGTTAAAAAACATGTTCCTTAAATGCACTGGCTGTTTCCTCTGCCCTGAAAACTTGCCCCAAAATATCCACGACTGGCTCCCACACATCCTTCAAGCCTTTGGAGTTGTCATCCTCTCAAGGAGTCCTCTAACCACCTTATTGAAAGTTAAAACCACCTCACCCATTCCCTTTATCTTGTTCTCTTCCCCCCATTTTCTACAGCACTTACCATGTTTTAACATGCTATGTAATTTGCTTTTTTATTGTTTATTTTTTACTATAGATCTCTTCCCACTAGATTATAAAATCTAAAAGGGAAGACATAGTTGTCTGATAAGGATCCCCATCAGCTGGAATAGTGCCTGAGAAATGTGGGCACTTACTAAATATATTCTGAATGAATGAGTGACCAGGATTCGGGAATGGCAGTTGCCCCCTCTGGGTTAATGTTATGGGTTGAATTGTGCCCCCCTTCCCCCCAAGAGCTGTTGAAATCTTAAACCCCAGTACCCCATAATGTGACTATACTTGGAAATAAGGTCTTTGCAGGGGTCACCCAAGTTAAAACGATGTCAGTTGGGTGGGTCCTAATCTAATATGACTGGTGTTTCTATAAATAGGAGACATTTGGACAAAGACAGATTACTCACATAGGGAAAACTCCACTTGAAGATGAACGCAGATATGAGAGCGATGCGTATACAAGCCAAGGAGTGCTGAAGTTTGCCAAGAAAACACCAGAATCTAGGCAAGAGGCAGGGAACAGATTATTCCTCACAGTCCTTGGAAGGAAACACTTCTGCCTAGCCTGGATTTCAAATTTCTACAGACTTTGAAACAATGAATTTCTGGTTATTTTAAACCACCCAGTTTAGGGTACTCTGTTGCAGCAGCCTAGGAAACAAATATGGTTAGTCTCTAGATATTTGGGTAAGTCTAAATGAGGTTTGGAAACTTAATTAGATCTGGAGGTGCCTGTAAACTGTAAAACAATATACAAACAAGGTATAGTAATTAACCAAGCATATGCCCTCAAGGGTTAACTGTGTCTGCCCCAAAGACTGGGTAGGACAGGTGCTAAATTCTGCCATCTCGCCACTACTTTTTACCGCCACCTCCACACAAAAACATCTGCTCTAAGTCATAGGGGAATTCATAGTTTTTATTTTCCTTGAACCATTTGGCTGGGCAGCATTTAACTTCTCTTGAAGATCTTTCTCCAAGGCTGAACTGATCTTTGCACCTAATCTATTCGTCTGCTTTCCAGAAGATTAGGAACCTCTCTGGTACCGTTTTCTGTTTGAAGAGATTCTGTTTAGATAGATCACTCATCTTCAAGGTACCTCCTCTCATCCCAAAAGAATTGGGAAGAGGGGTGGTGGTGTCCTTCATCAGGCCCTGTGATCATTTGGGCTCAGCAGGGTGGGTAATGACATTGGAAGTGGGAGGCTCCTGACTTTTGGTGAGGATAGTGGTTGTGTGCAGTTAGGGGTCTTCCATGGGCTTTTCCATGCTCGGGGAATGAGGTTTCTTCTACTCACTGCTTCAGGTTTGATAAGGTGATTCCGTCAACCACCTGGGCCATTTGGCTGCAGAATTGCTAATAGCCTAAAAATGCAGGTCATAGGCACCAGGAAGGTAAGGGTGTCCTAGTAGTATACAGGCAGAAAACCAAAACAGGGAGTTGAGACTAGGCTGGAAAGGATTTGACACGGGAGGGCGAGCCGTCAGGAGCAGAGAGAGCTGACTAAGATCCCAGGCCTGAAAAAATAGGACAGCAAGAAAGAAGCCAATTCTTGCTCACTGGAGTAGGACACATGAGGGAAAGAACTTGGTGTCAAGGAACAAGCCAAGATCCTGGGGATACAGCTGTGGGTCAAGGTCAGAGAGATTCTGGCAACAACATTGACTTAGGGATGAACTCACAAACTCTCACTTGAAGCTTTAAAGTTATATATGTTCTGAACAGGATTCATAGGAGAGCTAATTATGTATTAAGCACATATTAAGCACCTGTGATATGTTAAGACTTTTATTAGGCAATGTGGGGTACAGAGAGGACATTGTTTTCAAGAAGTTCAGTTTGGTAGGGCAGAAATTAAAGATAAAGCGATGATAATGTAGTATATTAAATACAGTAAGAGTATTACAGAGAAGGGAATGTCACAGTGGTTAAGAGCTCAGGCTCTGGGTCCAACAGATCTGAGTTTAGATCCTGACTCTCCAATTATAGGTTGCATGATCCTGGGCAAGTAACTAAACTTCTCTAAGCTTTAGTATCCTTCCTTGTAAATGCAAAGAATAATAGTACCTACCTACTTGATAAGATTCTTTTGATGATCAAATTAAATCAGACATGCCTGGTACCTAGTGAATTCTCAGTAACATTGACTATTATTTATAGTAAAAGTTATTATTATAGTTATCTGGGGGAAGCTAATATCAGAAATGTTTCCCAAAAAAGGTGACATTTGAGCTGAATATTGAAAAATAAAGAGAAGTTGAATGGGGTTGAATGGGTTTGGTTTGGGAAGACACTAGTGAATTGCATATGTTTTTTAATTATGCCCTGCCAAGTTTCTCAAATGATTTTAGGTAGGATGATGAATTCAGTATTCGTCAATTGAGAGCGAGATGCTGGTAGGCAAGCAACACAAGATGTTTTCACTCTTCATTTATAACCCTGCTGTAATCCCAAATCTTACATATTTGACCCATTAATGATTGTAGCTCAATGAAATGAATTCAACTATTAATCATTTTTCGACTTGATTTTGAATACTAATAGAAATAACACAAAACAAAATTGGTAACGCCAAAATTGTACCCAGTAAACTTTGTTTTGATTGAAATATTTACATTTAAGTCTTAACCCAGGGAAACTGGCCTTAATAAGAGAAAAAAAAACTTACTTTGGGCAAAATTATAATAGCTCAAATTTGGTATGGACAAAAATAAACAAAATAAAACCAATTAATAAATCTTTGTTGTAAATGTAGAAAAGAATGAATTCAAATTAAATCAAAAGAATATCAGTAAAATTAAAATTTAAATAAAGCTTACCTGTAGTCTATAGGCAATTAATGGAGAAATCAAACGGCCAGAGTCAAGTTTACTCTAAAAGATACCTTTTGGTTGAAAAGCCTTCCATATTGATGAAATACTGATGAACATGTTTGCATTCGCAAACATAAGATCAAAAATCCATGGGTGCAATATAGTAGGTAAAAAATCTCCAGTGCCTGCTCATGACACCCAGGTGGATGAGTCGAGGAAGCAGTTGGAACCCTGTCTAGAGCTTAAGAAGTCGTGGTACAAATAGAGATTTTGAAGTCATCACCACATAAGTATTGATCTGTTCTCACTCTCTTTTTTTTACCTTCCATAAAATAATGCCTAGGAAGAATCTAATAAATGCCTTTTGAGTGTCAGCCCCACAAACATTAAGAACAGAGGAACTGCACCTGTAGAATCATCCATTTTAATTTAGCGCTTACTGGATACTTTATCAAAGTGAACTCTCACAGCTTTGAGAATAATCAGTATGAAGCTGAGGTCCACCAAGACTTGGACATCTAGAGCATAATCACAAGTACTACGAAGAAATATACTATTTCCAGTTCATAAGGTGAACTCTTTTTACCCTTATATTCCTATTCACTGTGTAGTTCTTCTTTTAAAACTTGTTTTGTTCTTTTAAATTTACTTCTCCACTTCTCAAGGTCATGGAAGATCTGGCGGAAACATTATTCGAGGACTTTGAGAACTACTCCTATTTGGAATATTCCTCCCCAGAGTCTGATCTGGAAGAGCAAGTCCCCCTGGGACTCGTTCACTGGGTCTCTCTGGCGTTATACTGTTTAGCATTTGTTCTGGGCATCCCAGGAAATGCCATTGTCATTTGGCTCACGGGTTTCAAGTGGAAGAAGACAGTCACCACTCTCTGGTTCCTCAACCTGGCCCTTGCGGATTTCATTTTTCTTCTCTTCCTGCCCCTGTACATCTCCTATATGGCCATGAACTTCCACTGGCCCTTCGGCGTGTGGCTGTGCAAGGCCAATTCCTTCATTGCGCAGCTGAACATGTTTGCCAGCGTTTTCTTCCTCACGGTGATCAGCCTGGACCGCTACATCCAGTTGCTCCACCCGGCCGTGGCCCATCGGCACCGAACGCTGAGGAACTCCCGGGGGGTCACCGGACTCATTTGGCTCTTGGCCTCCCTCGTCGGTGGCCCTTCCCTGTACTTCCGGGACACTGTGGAGGTCAACAACCACATTGTCTGCTATCACAACTTCCACGAGCACGACCCCGACCTCACTTTGATGAGGCACCGTGTTCTGACCTGGGTGAAATTTATCCTTGGGTACCTCTCCCCTCTACTGACAATGAGCTTTTGCTATTTGTGTCTCATCTTAAAGGCGAAGAAGCTCAACATCCTGGTGTCTAACAGGCATTCCTTGACCATCCTGGCTGTGGTCCTGGCCTTTCTGATTTGCTGGACCCCTTATCACCTGTTCAGCATTTGGGAGCTCTCCATTCACCAGAGTAGCTATTTCCACTGGGTGCTGCGGGCCGGCATCCCCCTCTCCACTGCTTTGGCATTCCTCAATAGCTGCCTGAATCCCATCCTTTATGTCCTAATTAGTAAGAAGTTCCAAGTGCGCTTTCGAGCCTCGGTTGCCGAGATACTCAAGTACACGCTGTGGGAAGTCAGCTGTTCTGGCTCCGTGGGCGAGCAGCTTAGGAACTCGGAAACCAAGAACTCGTGTCTCCAGGAAACAGCCCAGTGAAATACTACTCTTCCACAAATCAGTGGAAGGCTTTTGTGTGGGCCCCCTGACGGATGCTTTCAGATTATTTGGTTCCAAGATCCAGAGCTGACCTTAGCTTTTTGTTGTTTTTGGTCAGTTTTTGGCATCACATTGTGTGTGGATATAAAATTTAGGAAAGATCTTCATTTTCCCCCCCTGCAACTTAAATTATGCGTCATCCTTTCTAATTATACCATAGTAGATTAATCACTGCTGTTGAGGCAATGTCAGTTATTGTTTTAAAATCTTAATAACTTTCTCTAAGTCTTAAATCTTAATAGTAAACATATGATTAACTCATTTCAAAAATGGTAAAATAAGTTTGCTTAAGCTCACTTTAATTTTGCGCAAGTAACCTATCAGACACATTCTTAAAATGCAACATGTGTACTTCATTTCATGTAATCTTGGTATATACATTGATGAATTAAACTAATAGTTGGTTATAGTAGTTTAAGACATTGTTCCAGTTGCTTATTAATGCTTTGTAAACTGCCCAAAATCTAGTTGCTTAAAACAACAATTTAGTACTATTATATCTCACAATTTGGAGAGTCAGGAATTCAAACAAAGCACAGAACGGGGAGGTTCCTCTCTGCGCTTTACAATGTCTGGATCCTCAGCTGGACTGGGATGACTCAAATGGCTGAGGTTCCCTTCCTCTCCTCCGCTCTCCTTCCCCCCACTCTCCTCCCCTCTTTTCTTCTCTTCTTTCTTCACACAGCTGTTCCCGCGTGGCACCTCAAGGTAGCCAGACTTCTTATATGGCAGTTTAGGGCTCCAAGGGGCCAAGGTGGACATTTCTGGTCTTCGTGAAAGCTATGCCCAACACAGACACGGCATCGCTTCCGTTGTACTTGATTTGGTCAAAGCAGTCATAAACCTTTTATTTCTATAATGATCTTTATATAGACAGCAGTTTAAGACCAATAAGCATAACTTTAAGTCAGATGCAGATCTGTTGCATTTTAGACTAATAATATTTTGACCTGTATTCATTTATTCTTTAGCAAATACAGGTGAGTATTAAGATGTATGCAGAACCGTGGTAGATAGACATTGCGACGGATGCCAAGAATCATAAGGTGCTTACAGTTTAGGAAGTGAGAGTAAAGTTGCATAAAAACAATCATAAAGCAAGGCAGGTAGTAATAAGTAAGTTAAGAGAGCCAGGAACAGTGTAGATTGTTCAGAGAGGAAAGAGAGGGCATCTAGTGTGGAGGTAAAGAAACACTGGAATTCATGTCCTTGCCTTTGGGGGTTCCCTAAAGGTTCTGCCCCTGTCTTTTGTCTCTGCTGGCACCCTCATCTTTTATGAATATAAACTCTGCCACTCACTGCAATTTTAAAAATATATTTAATGTTTTATAACTTCTCAATTTTATTTTGAAAGGTGTTAGAGGAGTTATGTTATTTCTTGATTCACTACCCTTTTTTATTTCATCTCTTAGTTTTGGAAATGCTCTTATCAGATCATTCATTGGGTATGTTCTTTACCATTAGCTCCATGCAACAATCAGATCTGTTTGGGAAATTATTCCAAAAAATGTGTGGCATAGCTCAGCCTGTCCCAAACTTTGGCTGTTCCCAGACTTCATGGTTTCTGCCCTGTCCAGTGGAGGTAAAGGGAAGGCAGGGAGAGGAAGGCTCTTTGTGAGTTTCTGGCGCTTTGTGCAGCCTTTATGCTTGACTCCTCCACTACCAGCGTTGGGGTTTTCCACTCGGGGTTCCCCTTGACCCTTGAGGGACAGGTCCTGGGTTCCCAGGATCAGGAGAAAAGCTGGAGGAGCTAAGAAAAAATGAACTTCATAGTCTCATTCTTTCTGAGCAAATGGAGACTCTCAAGGCTGTGGGAGAAAGAGAAAGAGCAGGAAGGGGATTAAGCAGCCCAGGGCAGAAGGAAATTAATGGAGCAGGTGGTATTCTGGAAGTTACATTTCAGGGCGGTGATTTCTAACCTTAGTGAGGCAGGAGCCCATGCAGAGCCATGTATCAAATTAGGTTCAATGGGCACAGTGTCTAAGGTCTGTGCGCTTTCTAAGGGCCTATGAAAATGTTTGAGATCTTAAAAAATATTATTGGCTCTAGAAACAAAAAAGAAGACTTGAAAAGTAAAAATGAGTACTTAATTACATGTCTATAAAATATACCTTTATGTCACTTGGTCAAATGAAGTATTTAGCAGTTATATAAAAACTTACATTTGACATTTCAATATGTTTCAATATTTGATATGAGGAGTGGAGCTTCCAAGAAGAAAAATGCTTTAAGGAAGGTCTACAAAGGTCTTAGAGGAACTTTGAATTCATTTAAGAATCTAATGAAAGTTATGGGTCCTTTCTACAGAAAAAATGCTTTTAAATAAAGTATCAGGGAAGCCTTAGACCCCAGGCTAAGAACTCCAGTTTTAGTAACTTTTAAAATAGCTGCTAGTGGAGATATTGACAATTCACTAGGAGAAAGCAACCAGTACAGGCACTTTCCAGCAGAAACAGCGGTTCGTTTTTTATTCTCAGTTTGAGGGAAGATCCAAGGAGTAAGGTAGGAACCGTACTTAGCCCCAGGATTGGGAAGTCTAAGACTCCTGCCCTGGCAGTTATATTCTGGTTAGTGAGGCTCTCCAGGGGTCTAATGACCAAGAGCAGGATGAATGGCTAAAAAGACAGAGGCTGGAGGCTGGACAGGCACTACAGCAATTTGGGGAGGAAGCAAGGGAGCTCAGTGCCTAGTTGTCAGGAGAGTAAAGAATCCTAGGAAGCTCAGGGACTAGGGCCTAGAGCCAGAGACAGAGCTGCCTCCTCTTCAATGGAGGGAAGCTCTTAGGAACAGAGGGCAAGTCCCAAGGCCTCCGGAGGCAGAACATCTAGACTTGAATTATGACTCCAACACACCCTAGCTCTGGGACCTTGACTAACTTAATTCAGGTTTCTAGCCCTCAGTTTTCCCTGTCTGCAAAATGGGGATAACAGTAAGATCTGCAATATAAGGCTGCGGTGAAAATTAAATGAGTTGATGTGACTGTTTACAGGGCTTTACCTAAAGTACTTAAAGCAGTTCTTAGCTCTATAAATACCTGATAAAAATTAGCTGGTATTATACGTACTCAGTGAAACTCCTGGCATGTTGTGACATTGGAACTGCTTAGTAAATGTTAGATCCTTTCCTCCTCTTGAAAGAACATAAAAACCTCATAGGAAGAATGAGGTAACTACACAGCCAACTTTGAAACAGGACAGTTTATAAGTACTACAAAAGAATATATGTGCTGGGAGGCTGCAAGGGGCAGGAAGGAACAGAATTTAAAAAGATTTCTTACAAGAGATATTTGAAGTGCATTTTGAAAAATGACTACCATTTGACAAAGTACGGGTGAGGAAAGAGGCTATTTTAGGTGGATGGCACAGTGAGAGCAAATGTAGGGATTGGAAAACACGGGCTGTGTTCAGAAAAGACAATAGTCCCATTATAGGGACAAAGTGAAGATAAAAGATTCAGAATTTGCATCAGGCTTGAACAGCGATCCATAGTCCTCAGCGCTTACATATGGGCAGTGGGCCTTTTTGGGATGAATATTTAGAAGTCTATGGACACTTTCCTTTAATTTTTACTTCCCTGAAAACGATTCAGGCTAATGAAATTCCAAATGATAGACTCTCATTTGGGACGTTTCCTGAATGCAACTATTATCATACAGGGCATTTAATGAGAGAATGTCTCTTTATCAGTCTCAATTTCCAATTTAAGTTTACCCTATATCTTCTCACTCTCCCTGAGGGTAGGAAGCAAGGGTTACACTGATGAAATAGGATTAAATTGTATAAAATCAGGGGTGAAGAATTTTTCCCATTCAACATATTACTAACACATTATTGGACTCCGAATACCTGGGTTTGAGTTCCTCCTCTCACTAGATGATTAGGCAAGTCCTCTTTCAGAGCTCAGTCTAATCTGTAAATGGTGATAACAGTGTCTGCCTTGTTTATCTCCTAGGCTGATTATAAAGTTCAAATTAGACAGTGTATCTGAAGCATGTTTTTTTTTACATTTTTATCCTAAGGACAATAACTGCCATTGCCAAATTGTATTTGTTTGGGGAAAAAATTATACGTTATGTCCAAAAACACTAATGCAACTCTTTTTTGTGTCTTTGCAAATAAGCTTATCTTTTGATAAAAATAGTCAATGAAAAAATCAAGTATTTTCAGTGTTTGTAGAGTTTGGAAAACACGGGCTGTGTTCATTTTTTTAAGTAATTCTATTATGCTTATAAAATATTTCATTGAGCCTATATGCCATGATTTAGTCATTTCCATTTATGTTAGGACACTAACAGTCCTTTCGATTACCTGCTTCCATCCACACCATCTCCAGACCCGAGCTCTGCCTTTACTTTGTCATTCTCTGGCTTAGAAACCCATGAATGAGCCGGCTTGTAATAGAACTGCCTCTGCAACCTGGCCCCACCCTATATAATCCCACACACTGCAGAACGCAGCCTAACTGGTTGAATTACCTCCCGAATGTCTATGCTCATTCCTGGGTTTATCATTCTGTTTTTCACACCCTCCTGGACATTCTCTCTCTGGAACGTTCTCTTTCTCTCTGGAACATTCTTTTTTAACAAACTGATCAAAGTCTATTCAGTTTAACCCCTAATTTCTCTAAAAACTTAACTCTAGCTTTCCCTGACTTTCTGAACTTTTGGATTACTTGCTTAATCACAAAATGACTTTTATACTTTTAAACAATTTTATGTGTGTTTGAACCACCTCCCTGTAGTAATTTTCTTCAATTCTTTGTATTTTTATAGCAGCTAACAGTGATAACTGAGTGAATCATTTTGAATTCCCTCCTACACTGTACCACACAGCCCTGTGCTGAGGATGCTGAATATGAAAAATAAACAAGATTTCAGTTATTGTAATCACCTATGGGGCATGCAAAAAGAGGTGGCCTCTAATTTTTCCTGTCTTCCGCTCCGAAGACATAGACAGGAAAAAAATCTCTACATATACTTAGGCCGTCTGAAATGATGGGTTCAAAAACAGTTCATTCAATATTCTGGCTCACATGCAAATGAGAGCATTGCTCATAAATAGCAAAAAATTGAAAGCAATCTAAAAATCCAATAAATAGCCAGGTTACATAAGATGTGAAACAATGGATTATGTAACTTAAAAAAATGGAGAAGCTTTTTATGTACTGCTATGGAATATTCTAGATACAGATGAGATCTCCAAGATACATATTTCCATGAACAAAATGCAAAGTACACAACAGTTTATGTTGTATGCTGCAGTTAGTCCAAATGAGTATGCTTAGTCTAGCTCTGGAAATAAACACCTAAGAACCTGGTGATATTGTTGCTTTTATGGAAGTGAACAGTAGGCCTAGAAGACGGGAGATTTCACTGTTTGACCTCTTGAATTTTGAACTATGTTAATGTGTTATCTATTTTTTAAAATATGAAATTAAGAGATACTGTTAAGTGTTTTTTATTCAAAGCTGTGGAGTCAAGATTTTGGTCACATTTCATCAGTTATCAAGAGTGACAAAACAGCTGTGGCTTTAACCATTCTAAATTTTCAAATTCCTTTTAACTAAATTTTTAATTTAAAAAAGTCATTAACATTTGTTAAAACGTAACGTTCTGGTCAAGCTATTTAATACCAGTCCTTTTAATAATATATCAATGACTAGATTATTTTTGGCTGCTGTTCACTAGTTAGATCTCTCCATGGCAGCATTTCCACAATCTACAGGATGTCTCTCCAGAAAATCAAGTGCTGCCCTCTGCTGGCTCATGACACTGACAACCTGAAAATCTCTCCAGTGATTTTTATCATCATATGTATATTTTATACTAACATATTCATAGCAACTTTATTTTAAAATCCCCCAATTGTAAGTAATCTGAACGTCCATTAACAGGCAACTTACATACATGTGACATGGTCACACAGGAACTACTACTCAGAAAAAAAGTGGAATAAACTATTAACATATACAGGACTATGAATTAGGCTCAAAACATTATTGGATAAAAGAAGCTGAACACAAGAGTACATGCCCGTCGATTCCACTCACGTGAGTTTCCAGATCAAGCAGAAGAGTGTTGTTTTGGGTGAAGGGGGTGTGAATACTGACCAGACAAAGGCTGGTTGGTGGGAAAACTTAGGGAGTCTCAGGGTGTGTGGGAGGTTTGAGGACAGTCTTCCAGAGTGTGAAGTGATTTGATTCCTGCCAGCATTGACGCCCAGTTGAAGTTTAAGTTCATTAATCGAGAGTGATCTGGGGGGATACCTGGCTACGCTCCCCAAGTTCAGCTGCCCAAGTGCATGTATGCAGGAGACAGAAAAGTGGGTTTAACCAGGGTGTGGTTTTGCCAAGTTAAGATGGAGATGGGTAAGGAAGTTGAAGTTTCTCGTACCAGCTCAATTCCTAATCCCATCACCAAAGGTGCAAAATAGACCCCAAATGATCCTCCATTCCACTTTTTCGACAGTTCTGTCCAGCTCCAGGGGCTCACCCAGGGGTCTCCCAGCAGCCTGGGGCTCTTTCAGCAATTGTAGCCTTGGGAATCTTCCATGCACACCACTTCTTTAAAGATGGCTTATCACTGCATTAAAGGCAACTCCTACCACACGTGCAGAATTTCAGAGCACCATAATATAAAACTAAACCCTAATGCCAGTCTCCAGCCCAAATACCAAAGTCGTGTGTATAATCAGATTCCCCAGAACATGGTACAAACAGTTCACTCTTGAGCACTGGAGGTGGGCAGGCAAGAGGACTGCAGCAGAAAAATGGAAAGGTGAAAAGGAGACAGGTATAAAAGAGAATATAATCTACAGATTCAGGTGTTTGTTATCTTTATTGTTGAAAGTATTCAGATGTCCCCCCCCACCACCACCATTGACCACCTCCATCCTGTGCCCCCTCACCAGGCCTTCACCACACTGTTGTCCATGGGTTATGCATATATGCATATAAATTCTTTGGTTAATCTCTTCCCATTCCCTGCACCCTCCCCCCTTTTCCAGTGATTTTAGACTGGGTTTGCTGGACTGAATTGCTTAGTGAAGATGATTTCAATCATCACTATGTACACATACAATTAAATAAATTTTCTTTATAATTTAAACAACTTTACACACTCAAGTTAGTCACATATAAAGAAAATCAGATTAAGAAGGGAGGGGGAAACAGCATTGTCTGGTTCTGCTAGGAAACTTTTGACCTCAAATCATTTAATCTCTTTGATCTACAAAGACCTTTAGAGATCAGAAATTTCTAAGCTCTACTTTTATGAAAACTACTGTAAAAAAAAATCCAATGTTACATACATCCTGAAATTAACTAAGATGAAACTGTTACCAGGATTGGACTTAATATATTGCCTTCATCCCAGTACATTTACCTGCAGCACTACCTCCGTATGAAGTCCTACCCCAATAGGTTCAATCAGATTTCCAAAAACAAGTAAAATGTCCCACTTAGTCCCTACCGACCTCCATACCCAAAGCCAAGCTTCTGAACAAACAATAGCCTGGGAATCATTACCTATATAACCTCCCTCCCAGGACCCAATGCTACTCAAAACACATTCCCAACACTTAAGTTCTCCTTTAACAGTGTACAATGAGGCATTATTGTATCTGGCTAGACTCTAGACAAATGGTTATTACTCATGACAAATTCTGGGAACCCTTCCTTTACCTAACTTTAATAACATCGCACATCTCAACATTTGAAATTGTGGTTTTTCAGTCACAAGTAATCCCCAACTTAAAGATGCTAAGTTATAACAAATCACTTCATCAGCCACTTAAGTCATAGGTGTACATCTCAGTACTAAATTCCTTTTAGCTCCAAATGTTTAACTATTTGGCAAATACTGTAACTTACCTTACTCAATTATATGCCTGGTTATTGTCCTAAGCACTTTACACGCATCTGTTCCAACTCTTTAAGGTACTCCCAACATTCCCATTGAAGAAAAGCTCAGGTAACTTTAACTCCTTGCAAAGCCCAAGGTCTGAACCATTATAAACCTACAGGGCTAATTTCTTAATCCAAAATTTCCACAAGTGTTTTCTTCTAAAAATATGGCAAATATGAAAACTTAAACTATTGTGACAAAAGTGACATCATGCACTGCTGGGGCCATCACTAATGTGTACAGAAATTATATTGAGTCCATTTAAATCAGTTTATAAAATCTATTCAACACCTACCTATATAGATTTTGTAATAGGTAGTTTCCCTCTTTTTGGCTAACAAGAATGCTGACCCCAATTTATATAATGAATATATAATCAATGAATTTCTCAAAATGGAATATACACTTGACCCTTAAATGTGGGCTTGAACTGTGTGGATTCACTTATACAGATTCTAAAAAATACATAGTACTCCATATCCCCGAGTTTTGCATCTGTGGAAGCATGCATTGTTTTATGCCATTTTATATGAGGAAACTGATTACCCAAGGGGAGTCCTGGAACCAATCCCGTGGAAACCTAGGGACAAAGTTAAATGCTAACTTCTGACTGCATGGGGGTTTGGCACCCCAGCATCCCATGTTGTTCAAGGGACAACTGTACCACTCTCCTATTAAAAGAGTCAAGATCCAAGGGTTATCTTTCAAACTTTTATTTAAGGGCAATGACCAAGGATGGATTTTAGATCTTGTTGAAAGCAGCCACGTCCATGGACTGCACATAGTCCTCAAAAGCAGTGATCTGCTCCTCCAGCATGTCTGTTCCAACTTTATCATCTTCCACTACACACTGTATTTGAAGTTTTTTAATTCCATACCCCACTGGAACCAGTTTAGCTAAAAAGAACATTAAGAAAAATCTTAGATAAGTCCTGTTCATTGACAAAAGCTGAAACTGCAAATTCCCAATGCCAATTTTAAAAAGAAAGGCTAAACTCACAAGAGCCCCAGACCAAGCCATCTGCTTGAATGCTCCTGACACACTCCTCTAATTTTGCCATATCCGTCTCATCATCCCAAGGTTTCACATCTAATAAGATGGAAGACTTGGCAACAAGCGCAGGTTCTAAAAAAAGTATAAGAAACAGCATTATTCAAATAATCATATATATATATTTTTTACCCTAGTCTAAGACATGTAACATCTTAATTTGTTTCAAAATGGATCATCTCCTTAGCCACACAAAACTACAGAATACATCTTGTGTTTGTCACACATATGCCCACTTTCTCTTGCTAAGAAAGAGGTGTTTAATCGTGTAACAATTTCTTTCCCACAGAGGAATGCCACAACTGCCACCATAAGAACAGCTGCAGACCAGTAGCTGTGGAAGTTTTAAGAACCACATCTACAGAAAGTTTTGAAATACTGACCTAGTCAGTAAATGTGGAGGAAATTACTTTGGGGATTAATCTTCAAAAAAGTTTATTTACACTATTATGAAATGAAGATAAACACAATTATAAAATAACCTACTTTTGGCTTTCTTTGACTCATACTGTGCAAGACGTTCTTCTCTTAGCCTCTTTGCTTCTTCACTTTCCTGTAAAGAAAAAATTTAACACATTTCACAAAGCTGGATGTTCCTCAGCTTAAAGACAGTGGGGTCATCACAACAAAGACCAGCTTTATCAGAAAAAAGCAAATCCATCAGGAGCTCAGCCGAAAGATGGTGATTTGATTTTATTCATCATGTAACCAGTGAGAAATTTTAAAAGGCAGGTGATAAAATGAAGCCAGGATTCAAACCCAGGCAATTAGGCTACAGAGCCCGTGCTTAAGCACAACGATACACTTATATCAATTTATGCCATACCTCCTCATCATCAGATCCAAAGAGATCAATGTCATCATCATCTTTACTATCTGTAGCTCCACTTCCTGTGGTGTCTTCCACATTAGCAGGGCCATATTTGCCCAAAGCTTTCTTCACTCCGGGAAGGCTTGAAGAAAAGTTAAATTATTAGGCTGACACAACATCCTTTTTCAGAAAATACATGAGAACTTGTTTTCATCACTATTTACCAATAGAACCCATTTAACATCCCCAGGTAAGTACTTTTATATGTTTTAACTCCTCACCCCACAAACATTTATAGCATGTGAGACATTATATCCAATATTATGATTTACTCTTTCAGAATGATTATTTGAGATTTCATTAAGCATGCTCAATTCCATTCTTAGTGAACTACAGTCCACTTCCCCAGACTTCCACCCTTGTTGGCAGTTTCAGAACAATGGCCAAGGACTGAATGAAGGACCCACCCTCTCAGCCCAGAGGTGGGCCCCCCAGGTCAAGGTCCAGGCACACTGGCAGGGCAGTGTGGGGAACAGCTGAATTGCTGTTGTCCATGTTCTAGATGCTCTGCGGAAAAATGGAGGACTTCAGTCTCGTCTTTCTAAAGTCACAAGGAAATTTAGCTCACAATGTCCCAACAAAACTAAAGTAGCCTGGGTCCAATTCTGCCAAGAGAAAATCCTGACTTGAAGCTTAGAAAGCATTTACCTGGCCTTCTGCTTTTCGAAAGACTTGATGTGATTATACCAACGTAGGGCATGATACAGGTCGGCAGGTGGAGGGCCGGCCACTGCCTCAAATACTGCCACGTCTGCTTGTGACGGCACATACCTGCCGAGGACACGAAACTAATTACACACGCCTTTAAAAGAAAAGCCACAAACACCACCAAATAAATGACAAACGCCACGTCCGTCAAGTTAATTAGCGGGATCTCGCCCATTTGTCACCGGGCTACCTAAGCTGCTTCCTTCACAGACCTCAAAGATGGCAGACCTACAGGCTTACATTTACTGAGCAAAGACTTGGGAAAACCTGGTTGAAAGTAACAATAAAGCACCTTTTTGACCCTTCTTCCCTCTGAGCCCCCTCCCCGAAGAGGGCCGGCGCCCCGATGCCTTCCCCCAGCGGCGGCGGAGGCCGCGCCACGTGGTCTCGGGCGCCCCGGCCCCTCCGCTTACCCCTCGATGTAGCTCTTGTCCGCCAGGTAGTTGTTGAGCACCTGGAGACCGGAGGGACTTTTCAGGTCTCCAAAACCCATGGCGCCTGCTGATCCCGGGGCTGGACGGCGGCAGAGGAAGGAGGAGTGCAGGCTAGCGGCAGCGAGCGCTAAGAAGGAAAAAGGGCCGCAAAAGGCCGGAAAATTCCTTATATAGAGACGGAGGCGTTTCCCCTCCGCGAAGGTTAAAGGTCAAAGTACGGTAACCTTCTCATGCCTACGAAAAAACTGGGCTCTGAGTTAAATGGCCCACAAATTATCCGGGGGCCTTTCTTTGTATTTGGAAATAAATTAATAAAAGCGGCATTTCTTAAATGAGTACCTCGGCACCCCCCGCCCCCCGAAGATTACCGGAACCGCCCCTTGAAGGACCGGATATGACCGAAAAGGCTCGGCCTCAGCCTCCCGGGTACTTCCGGCGGAACTGCAGGTCCAGGCCTCCAATCCCCGCCTCCTCCGGGCTGCTACGCCCTCTGCCCCGCCCTCTGTCAAACTGACGGAAATTGCCGAACTCAATCCGAGCGGGAGGTTGTCGAATCTGAGGTTACTAGTCCCTCCTGGCTTCCCGTTCTCCAGGCCCGGCTGGCGGAGTTAGCCGAGGCCGCCATATTGAATAAGCTACCGGGCATCTAAGGGGGTCGGTGTGGTGCGTGCAGTTCTGCCGAGTACCCTCGGCGGCTCCAGAGAGAAGGTGAGGTCGTGTTTGGGTGAAAAGGTTGCGGCGCCATGGCCACAGGAGTTTATTTCTTGACAGCACTTTCCTTTGGCCCAGAGGGCTCATTCTCCTCTTGTCCTTGACTGGGCGCCGCGTCCCGCCCCGCCTCCCCAGGAACCCCCGAGAGCCGGCAGGTGAGGTCTGTTGGCCTTGGTCTCTGATCTCCTGGAGCGGAGAGGCCGTGGAGGCCCTGGAGGGCACTGGCCCGAATGCAGGCTTGCGGGTGACCTTCCCTCTGCAGGGAAAATGCAGGACGTTCCCCTCTCTGAGGAGGAGGTCGTTTTGTTTCCTGAGGACCTGTGTCAAGTGACTTAGGCCTAAAAACCAAGCATTTCCTCCCAAATGAACCCATAGCTGGTACAGTGCATCTGGGTTTGGCCGCTATTGCCTTAGCAACCGTCCACGCTTCTGATTGCTTTTTAGTTTGTTTGCTTGTTTTCAGTTTTGTCCATTGTTTGCGTTGGGTAGCACTTTCAGTTCCTTTCATTGGTGGGGAACCTGAAGGAAGATAAAAAGTCAGCGCAAGGTCGCCCTGCGAGTAACAAAGCCACACCGTTTAAAGGTTCTTGGGGTCTAGTGTATGTGCTGTAAGATTGTGGATCGGACACGACTCTGCTCAAAAACGAACTGTTTCTGATGAGTAAACATCAATGTGTTGCTGTTGTTTTGTGGAATGTTCTTTTTTTCACCAAATTGTGTGCGCATCATTAAGCAGGGTATTATAATGTTGCCAGAGAACCTGCACTGTTTAATTCCAGGAACGTGGACGTTATGTACAGAGATTGGAGATAGAATTCATTTAGCAAGTAGTTATTGAATGTCTACTATAAGCTAGAAAGAAGTCCATGACGAAGAATTAAACGGGTAGACTGGGGAACAGTTAAGGAATTTTAGATAGGCCGGTCAAGGGAAGTCTCCCGGAGGAATGGCTTTTAAGCCAAAATTGGAATGATGAAGAGGGGCCAGGAAGGTCTGAGGGAGGAGCATTTCTGTCTGAGGGCACACCTCCTGGGAGGAAGGAGGCTGCGGAACAGGGTGGAAGCCAGAGACCTGTTAGGGAGCTGGAGATGGGTGATGGTGGCTTGGAGTGGGGTAGTACCTTGGGAGGGGAGAAGCGGAGGATGGAGAATGTGTAGTAGTAGTGCCCCTATAACAAAAAGCGTTGTTCCTACATGGTGGTTAAATATCTGTGAAGTACATGTCAAAGTTTTGCGAACCTGTGTTATGTTGGGGCTTTTCCGTATTCCATCTGATGTTGGTTTTCAGCAGTCAGCCTGGTTCTGGTAGAGTTCCTAGCTAAAGTGGGCACTACTTTGAAACTGTATTGAAGACAAAATAATAGTATTAAATTTTTACATTGTTGTCTGAAATACTGATTTGTGATTTTGAATCTATCATTACTCTAATTCAGCAGATTCAGGTTTACCTCTATATCTGTAGATTTTAATAGGACGACAGATGCTACTCATTCTGGAAACTGGTGATTAGCCTATTTGGTGGTTATTTTCCAAGGGCAGGGTGCTAAGTCTTCAGAAAAAGGAAATGACCAAAGTGAATTATTCCTTGTCAAGGAGCTTACAGCTTAGTAGGTACTAAAATTGATTACTAACCTACAGATTACTAGATGGATACGTACACAGTGTGTTCTGATAGTAGGAGAAGGAGCACAAAAGAACAGCACTTTAAAATGGATCTTAAGTGGCCAATACTGCCTAAATTGATTTCAGCTTTAACTGACATTTATTCAGCTCCAACTAATAACATGGCCTAGGAAGTATTGTTTTCTTCTGCTCTGTTGATAAGCAGAAACTCTCATTTACCCAAAATCACTCACTAGTAGGCGACACGCCTGATGTCTGCAAATTCAATATCACAGATTCAGAATTGATGAATTTTATGAATTAGTGAAATTGGTTTAATGAAATTCCCTATTATAACATCATCTATAATAGGTATGTGAAACTTGATGCTTAAAAGTTAGGTATACATATTATTTTCCACTCTCTTTACCTTTGAAATTCTTTATGTTGACACATTCTGATCACATAATTTGCATTTTTAAAATTTCCAAGTGAAAAATTATAATTTAGATGCTTAGCCTGTCTGATCAAGTGAATGGACAAAACCTCTAAAAGATCAGCTAACTATTCTTTCTGTTTGCTTATGTATGTCTTTAACTGGTGTTATTTGTGTGACCCACTTCCATATATTTTATTAATTCAGCAAACCTTTTAGAGCAGGGTTTTTCAACTTCCAGCACTGTTGACAGTTGGGGTAACTTTCATGGGGGCTGTCTTGTGCATTGTAGGATGTTTAGCAGCACCCTGGCCTTTGCTCCCTAGATGCCTATAGCTTTTTCCCAGTTGTGACAACAAACAATGTGTTCAGACATTGCAAAATGTTCCCTGGGAAGCAAAATTGTTTCTGGTTTGGAACCACTGCTTTAGAGCTTACTGTGTGTCAGCCTTAGGGCTAGGCACTGAAGATAGATTCAAGAAGTTCATAATACAGTGGGAGTAGAACAGATAGCTGCAAATCTGTAAGATAAATGTACTACTCAGGACACAGAATGGCACTCCAGACACTGCAAAGGGTTGGGCTTGTCAGCTAACTCAGAATATTTTAGGATCATGTAATATATAATTGCTCAGAACATGGGTTGTTGGAAGGCATATTGGAAGGAAATGGAGGCAGAAAGGTAGCGTTATTTTACATAGCTATTAATGATAAGCTAATTGTTATTCTCAACATTTCTTTTACTATATAGTACTGTTTTAAGTATGATAATTTGTTGATAGTTAAAAACAACAAAACTGCCCTTCGCATGGAGTTAGAAAGCCCAAATTTATATACCAGCTGCTGTTTCTTAGCTCCTTAATGTTGTATAAGCCAGTAATCTCTTTGAGACTGAATATTCCCATCTATAGAATTTGAGGGAAAATATCAGGATTTGTCAATGTTTAGTGAAATAATGTATGTGGAATGCTTTACAATCATAAAATATTATCAAAAAGTTAGTAATTAGGGTTTTTCCTACAATAATATAACTCTTCTTTGTTTTATTCTTAGCAATATGTTAAGGATACCCATAAGAAGGGCCTTAGTAGGCCTTTCTAAGTCTCCTAAAAAATATGGTGAGTATTTTTTTTTTTTAATTTACATTTGTTTGTACTGGACTTTCTATTTTGATAAATTCTAGATCTATGGAATGTTTATTGAAGGACCCTAAACTCTTAATTTGTTCTAAATAAAAATAGAAACAAATGACCTGAGTGAAATAAAATAATTTGCAAAATATAACTTTACCTTAAACAGTTCATAGAAATTATCATGGAATAGAAAGTAACTGGAACTGCCCATCAGTGCCAGAAATGGAAAAAAACATGCATTCTGCTTTTGAAAAGTGGTCTTCCCATGAACGTATTTTCAATGGTAGTAAAAGTTTTAACTTAAATTGGTATTAAAAGCAGACAACTATATTCTGCAAAGCTTTTTTCTAATTCAGTATTTTAGAAGTTAGAATCTAGAGAAATTTTAGGTTTGTAGGTGAGAGTTAATTAACCCATTATCCTCTGCTATTGATGAATTCAACTGTGTTCATTTATTTTTCACTTCAATGTTTTTGATGGTCAGTTCGAACAACTGCCACAGCAGCAAGCAACTTGATTGAAGTATTTGTGGATGGTCAATCTGTCATGGTGGAACCGGGAACTACCGTCCTCCAAGTAGGCACATGTTCTAATTCTCTATTTTTGTGTGTGTGCTGTTTTTTAAAAAAATGCCAATTTATTTCCTTTACTGTTTATCTCTAAAATTTACAAATTGCTTGATAAATGCTCATAAAAGAACTATAGGTAGTAAAATTACATGAAAATAAGTTTGATTTGAAATCTTGGCATTTCAAAGTGAACTCATTTATTTGTTTCTGACTTTTTAAAAAATCTCATTTTATTGATTAGAGAGAGAAAGAGAGAGAGAGAAACATTGATTTATTGTTCCACTTATTTATGCAGTCATTGGTTGCTTCCTGTATGTGCCCTGACCGGGGATCAAACCTGCAACCTTAGCTTATTGGGTTGACACTAATCAACTGAGCTACCTGGCCAGGGCTGTTCCTGACTTTCTTTTTTTTTTTTTTTTTAAATATGTCTGTCTTGATTTCAGAGAGAGGAAGGGAGAGGGAGAAAGAGAGAGAAACATCAATGATGAGAGAGTCATTGATCTCCTGTGCACCCCCTACTGGGGATCGAGCCCACAACCTGGGCATGTGCCCTGACTGGGAATTGAACCTCTATCTCCTGGATCATAGGTCGATGCTCAGCCACTGAGCCATGCCAGCTGGGCTGTTCCTGACTTTCTTAATGAACTATGGCAGTTCTTTTGTTTCACTTCTGCCTTCCAAACAAATACTCATTAAGAAATATGAAGTTTCTTAAATTATTAGTTAATAAAGGGGGAGAAGTAACCATTGTTTGTTGTGAGCCTACTTGATGCTTTTGACTTTCATATAACCTTTCTATTTTCAGTATATTTCATATAACCTTTCTATATTTCAGTATATTTCTAACCTCCAAAACCAGTAAATGAGGGGTAGTACATTTTTGAATGTAGTACATTTTCTCCAAATTCCTCCAGAACTAAGAAAATTGTTCATGCAGAAGTGATGCTTCATTCCATCTGCAAATTATCACAGAGCCAAATGCTCTTTATTCATTGTAGCCACCATTTCTAGCTTATCTGTCACACATAGACATGTAAACAATAAGCGTATAACAAAAACATGTTCAAGGTACAGTACAGAGTATTTTAGCAGGTATAGGAGGTGGTAGAAGGAAATGTTAGGGGTGCTTCAGATGATCCCTGAGGAGATTTTAAGATATAGACAAGGAAGCTTCACATAGTTTGGTACTGATGGAACATAAGGTATATGTAGAAGATGAGGTAACAGGAAATAGTTATTCTGATAGAGAAGGTCCAGTCATGAAAGAAGATATATGCCATGCTAAAGAACTTGTAGTTTGACCCACCAGGAGTTTTTGTGGCTATTTAGCATTATGACAGTGACAGTAGGATGATGGCTTGGAGAATAACAGGACTAGAGTGAGAGATAAGGAAAAAGTATCTTGCATTAGTGGGCAGGAAATTAAAAAGGCCTAAAATAGATGGTGGTGGTGTAGATGAAAACAAGATGGTGCAGTCAGAGCAGAGTGAGAGATAGATAGGCCTTTAGGAATGATGAAGAGCAGAGGAATTTTTGTGGGTTCTTTGTTAGCTTATTTGGAGATGTATTAGGAGACAAAAATAGGTTGAATTTTAACTCTGTGGAGCATACACTTGCATAAATGTCGTTTAAGTCTAAAGCTTGGAGAAGGGAGGACTAGGCTGCAGATGAAAGTTTAGATGTAATCATATAGAATGTGAGATAGTACAAAGGCTGCAATATAAAATATTGGACATTGATGAGATTGCTTTAGAGTGAGGGCCAAGGCTGGAAGAACTAATTCTAGAGGAAATTTGAATATGTTTATTATAGGCTTACAGAAGGAGGAGTGGTAATTGGTAGGTCAGAACTAATTCTCCTTACTAGTCAAACAGGAACTGAGAAGAGCTTCAGTCACAGCGGGGGTGTGAGTACTGGGTGGGGTATATGGAGCCAAAGATAGAACCAGATTATAGCCCGTTAGACTGTGTGAAATGGAGTTTCTAATCCAAAGGAGGAGACAAAGAGGATGTCCATGTATGAAACCACTGGGATAGAGTTTGAAGGGGGAGTTGTGAACAGTGGTTATCCTCAGCCTTCGGTCTGAGGATAATTCATCTAGTTTCTTACACATAAAGTATAGACATCCTTAAAGAGGCAGCTTCAGAGCAGATGGGTTGGAATCAAGAACAAAGGAAGGAAACCTCTTTAGGGATGAAGTAAGAATGAATGAAGATATAGATATTTATAAATAGGAGTAATAAGATAGGTAGGGGGGTGGCCTCATCCCCTCCCCTCCCGTGTTTTAGGCAAGACAAGAATGAGGTCAGGTTATTCTAATGCAAAAGTTTTTTACTTGTCTTCTAGGCTTGTGAGAAGGTTGGCATGCAGATCCCTCGATTCTGTTACCATGAAAGATTGTCAATTGCTGGAAACTGCAGGATGTGCCTTGTTGAAATTGAGAAAGCTCCTAAGGTACTTGATACGTAAAATTCCACACCATGCTGTAGAAGGTAGAAAACTTTAAATCTTGAGCAAACTTTATTTAGTGTCAGTGTTGTTATAGTGGAGAATCTAGCTCTGTTTACTTCTACCTATAAATTTATTTCTTGTGCGATTGATTCTCTTCAAAAGTGGAAATGTAGGTGAAAGTGCTTTGTAAACACAAGTGCTATAAAATTCTAACAGATTTAGAAATTAAAGGTGACTTCTTATAACTGTCAGTATTTCCACATGGCTATATGACACACAACTAGGATGTGGAGTTGCCAAGGAGTACATCAGAAGTGCTTATGTTGTGCCATTTTCATTAGAGAAAAGGGTAGCAGTGAAGAGGTTCACTTTCAACTTAATTCATTTTGGCTTATGCAGTTTTAATTCAGTAGTGCCTGCTAATCAAAAAACAGTTATTTGATGTTCTGTTTCAGAGCCTCTTATAAAAAATTGCATTGATAATTATAATAAAATTGACGTAGGATGTCTTTGTTTCTAAAAGAAGTGCAAAGTGCCATATTATCATATTATGAATATGAAAATTAAAAAATTCAGTCTTCAAAAATACTCTCTTTTTTGCTTGTTTTCAAAAGTATAATTTAATGTTTTTATATATTGGGTTACTTATAATTACAAATAAATACAAGTACTTACAGTTGTTTCCATTGAAATTCCAGGTTGTAGCTGCTTGTGCCATGCCAGTAATGAAGGGTTGGAATATCCTGACGAACTCAGAGAAATCTAAGAAAGCCAGGTACTTATTATTGTTACTTGGCTTAGTAACTTTTCTTAGAGCAGAAAATTATTGAACTGAGATTATTGCAGTGATATGTTTCTGTACTGGTACTGATTATGTTTTTATTTGTATTTTTTTATTATTTTTTAATCCTTACTTGAGGATGTTTTTTCCATTGTTTTTTCAGAGAGAGAGTGGGAGAGGAAAAGAGAGAGAAACATTGATGTGAGAGAAACACATCAATTGGTTGCCTCCCATACATGCCCCAACCAGGGCCTGGGACCAAGCCTGCAACCAAGGTACCCGCCCTTGGCCTGAATCAAACCCGGGACCCTGCAGTCTGTGGGCTAATGCTCTAACCACTAAGCCAAACTGGCTAGGGCTGATTATGTTTGTTTTTGCTTCATATTTGTGTGTTTGTGTTTGTTTTGAATTAATATGAATATTTTCTGAGGACCATTCAGCAACGTTTGGTAATTTTGTGTTGTTATAAGTCATAATTTTTTATATTCTCTAATACTTTATTCTAGGCTTCTGTAAGCATTTTTTAGGTTGTATTTAATACTACTCGAATGATGGTTACATTGACATTTCCGATAGTAAATGTAAAATTAATACTACGTGACAGCATACATATGTGAAGTTTATTTAAATAGCATAAGTATAAACCATTTTATATATTAACAACTTTCATACAGAGAAGGTGTGATGGAGTTCTTATTAGCAAATCACCCACTGGACTGTCCTATTTGTGATCAGGGAGGTGAATGTGATCTGCAGGTATGTAGTCTAATTTCATAAATCTTTTTGGTTGTCTCAAGTTTTAATTTTGTTGGCAGCATTAGATTAACTCTTTTGCAATCTATTTAAGGACCAGTCCATGATGTTTGGAAGTGATAGGAGCCGGTTTTTAGAGGGGAAACGTGCTGTGGAGGACAAGAATATTGGACCATTGGTAAAGACCATCATGACTAGATGTATACAGTGTACTCGCTGCATCAGGTAATTCTCCTCCATTCTGGAATATCATTTGTATAAATATTCACAAAATTTGGTGGAATAACAACACTTTTATTTGGTGGGAGAAGAGGGATGTTTTTAATGTTTTTTGCGTCAGCCAATAAAATGAATAAGTTGGTCACTTTCAGTTAATGTCAGTGGATTTAAAAATCAAAATCTCTAAGCATTAATTCTGTGATAACTTGCTGAGCTATATACATGTGATTTGTGCGATTTTATGTATGTGTGTTATGCCTCAAATTAAATGCAACATTTATTGGATTATTATTATTATTTTGGTTCTTGTATTTATGGTGCTTAAAATATGAGGACTAGCCAACATGTACAAATAAGTATAATACAAGACTGAATGTAAGACACAAAATAGTAGTTTTACCAGTGATCTGAGGAGACCTCGGTTCTTGTCTTCTTGAGAGAAAGATTTCAATCAAGAGACAAAGTACAGAAAAGCAAGCAAGAACTTATTGACTGAAGCAAAAATATAAGACCATGAAACAAGGAAGGGCATAGAATAAGCGACAGAAGAAGAGCCTAGGCTGGGCTGCTTTGGCTCACTGGGAAGTCAGAGAAAAGGGGGTTGGAGACAGGTTCAGGGGGTTAGCCTGGGATAAGCTGCCCCTGCCCATTACTCCCCTGGCTTCAAGTCTCATGGGGTTCCTTAGAGGTTAGGGATACGTGCCTGTGGAGGAAGGAGAGTGGGAAGGGAATGGCACAGGGGTGCTCCCTGGAGGGAGAGCACCTGGGTTATTTTTTATCTAGGGACTGTGCTCACCGTTAAAAATATATCTTTTTGTGTGCTTTGAAAATCATTGTCTCTTTATGATCATAAGTAGGAAAGGAGGTTAATTTTGCTAGATTTGACCATTTGATGGTATATTTTTATCTTTCAGGTTTGCAAGTGAGATTGCAGGAGTAGATGATTTGGGAACAACAGGCAGAGGAAATGATATGCAAGTTGGCACATACATTGAAAAGATGTTTATGTCTGAACTGTCTGGGAATATCATTGATATCTGTCCTGTAGGTGCCCTGACCTCTAAGCCCTATGCCTTTACTGCCCGGCCTTGGGAAACAAGGTACTCATCATTGTATTTTTGGATGATTTTTTTTCCTTTAATTTGCTACTATTTAAAAATTTTTAAGATTAATTTTCTTCCTTAAGTCCTAAGTGTTTTGGTCTGCTAAGTTATTATTTGTTTGCTTTAAGTAAAATCCTTTTGATGGAAAATAAATAGTTAATAGATTGAATGATAGGATGAATCTGTGCAACGTTATTGTAGTTTTCTTGGAAATTAATTCTAGACTATTTAACTACAAAATTATTTTACTCACTTGATCTTCCAAAGAATAAAATTGTCTTCATTTTTAAAAATTTGTAGTTTCTTTTCATTGTATGTTAAGTTTTTAACTATGTGAATATAGCATACTTTATTTAACCAATTTCTATGATTGGACAGTTTCTAGTTTTTATAATTACAAATCTGTGATAAACGTTCATAAATGTTTTAGTATATCTCTGGTTCTTCTGATTAAACCAAGAAGTGGAGTAGGTAGGTGCAGCAAATTTGAATATTTTTAAGGTTCTGGAAACATGTCATCAAATTGCCCTCCAATTTTAAACTTCCATCAGAGTATATGGGAGTTTTCTTAAAATTCCAGGTGTTAAACCATGTATTTATGTATACAAACAGATTGGGGGGTAGGGAATAGTACATAACTGAGATATGTAATTAGAGAGTTTGTTTCCTTCTCCTGATGTTCTGCAGGATTCTGAGAAACTGTTCATTTTTCTTAAATCTTTTTTCTTTTTGTTCTTCAGATTGGATGATTTCTATTGATCTGTCACCAAGTTCATCCATTCATTCTTTCTTTTGCCATCTTGAGCCCCTATCGTAAATTTTTTATTACAGTCATACTTTTCAATGCCAGAATTTCTATTTGGTTCTTTTTTTGTAATTTTTTTATCCTTACTGAGACTTTTTACTTGTTGATTTATGGTCTTCGCATTTCTCTTTAATTCTTTAAACATGATTTTTCTTAGTTCTTTGAATATATTTTAATATTCCTGTCTTTATTTTTTTACTTTTTTTAAAAGTGTTTTTATTGATTATAGAAAGAGTAGAAGGGAGAGAGAGAAACATTGATTGGTTGCCTCCTGCGTGCATCCTGACCAGGGAACAAACCCGAAACCTGGGTATGTGCCCTGACCGGAAATTGAACCGGGACCTTTTGGTGCACAGGGCAGTGCTCAGCCAACAGAGCCAAACCAGCCAAGGCTTGTTTTTATTTTTAAGCAAGTCTTCTTAGGAGTTGACCCTGTGTCTGTAGAACTCAGTAATCAGATAATGATCATGTTCAAATATTTTGAGCCAGTAAGGCTTCCATACTCTGCCAATGGATCTGTGTGGATAGAGAAGCACATTCAAAGTTTAGGCTCATTTCAAGCTAGCCCAACTTGAGCTTTCCACTGGGCACTTTGAATCTTAGTGTTGTCCAGGAATGTGTGAATAGCTTGGGCCCTCCCTGATCTCAGCTGCACATATATGCACAGCCTCCACTAGGAGTGCTTGCCCCAACTATGACTACAGCCTCAGGCTAGCACCTTTGGCTCTCCTCAGCTGAAGGATCTCCATGATATCACTTCCATAGACAACTTTGCTCATTGCTCCAAATTCAGTGAGTCTTCATCTGCAGGAAAAGCTCCCATCTTAGCCTGTACTACTCTGGCAAAACCTCCAGTTCAAGGTGGTAGGAGGTGGGATAAGAACTGCCCTAAGCCAGAACACCACTGATTTCCACTGTTCTTATTCAAAGTTCAGCAGTTTTCCCAGACATAAAGTTTCTCATGATGTTATATCCCTTTGGTTGATTTCCAGAGTGTTGAATTGGTTGTTTTTATTAATTTTGTTCAGTTTTATTTTTCCTTTTTGGGGGAAGGAATCATCAAGCTCCTTAATTGAACAAAACCAGAAATCTCTAACCTCTTGTTATTTATTTTGATACTCAAATTGTTTCAGTTTTGCCCATTTAGAGCCCTTCCAGTTGGCTTCTGTTTCAGATAACAGTTTTAAAGGCTTTATTTTTGCATTAGGAATTTATATGATGTATTCAAATATGAGGTGGTTTTAATTTTTTTAAATGTATTTTCTCTGAGTTCCATTATTTGTAGTTCAGAAAGGAAAGTAATTGTAAAATTTTTTGTTTGGGGTAAAATAGATAGCAGAACCTTTGTCCTTATTCATAAAGTTAGTGCAATAAATATATGTATTTATTTTCTCAGAAAGACAGAATCCATTGATGTAATGGATGCAGTTGGAAGTAATATTGTAGTAAGCACAAGAACTGGAGAGGTCATGAGGATTTTGCCAAGAATGCATGAGGACATTAATGAAGAGTGGATCTCTGATAAAACCAGGTATACGCTATACTGCTTTCCTTTTGTAATTGATTTAAAGAATCTTATAATAATTTTCATTTTAAAGAACTATCGTTTATAGTTACAAATGAGTGAATATAGACTTTTAAAATCTGGACTATTTATGTAGAGAATTGGACAAAACTGACATTAGTAGTCCTAGATATGTCATGGGTTTTCATATTAACTTTGAGAAATATCTTTTTTCTTTCTAAATGGAGAAATTGAAGTCGATGAAGATATGTCAGTTTGTTCAGTGGAGAAAAGAAGCTAAATATAAGTTAGAGTTTGTACAGTATAATTTTTTGATAAAATATCTGGAGGTGCTCAAGTTTTATAAATAAAAATGATTTGTCTTTTTCAGCTATATGTTTGTGTTGTAATTTAAAAATTATTCAGGTAGCTGAAAATAAATTATAATAATTCACGCTTTTTAGATGGTGTTTTAGTTTTTAGCTGATATTCATAAAATATTTATTAGTTTGTCTCCCAAAAAACCTGCAATAATTACTTGTATTCAGGTATTTATTATCTTACTTGATACTTTAACCAATACTGTATTTAAATAATAATTACTTTAGTTTTTAAACTTGAAAATTATAGTTGCCTCTTTAGCAAGATTTCACAAATGGTGTAATTTCTGTTATCTAGATTTGCCTATGATGGGCTAAAACGTCAAAGACTTACCGAGCCGATGGTCAGAAATGAAAAGGGGCTTTTAACCTATACCTCCTGGGAGGATGCACTCTCTCGTGTAGCTGGAATGGTAAAACATTGAAATACAGAATAAATAGTATTTATGATTTTCAAGTGACATCTTTGTAGTGAAGAAGGGATATGTATTCTTTCCTTTTACCAAGATTAACAAACATTTATTGAGAACTATGCCAGATGTTATGCTAGGTATAAGGAAATAGAAGCCAATAACACATCTCCCACAGTCGTGTAAGGAAAGATGCCTAATTAGGTAATTATCGTATGCTGCTGTGGGTAGTTGTGCAGGAAATAATATATAAGAAGAGCATATAGGAGTGGTGCCTAACCAAGGCTAGCATATCAAGAGTGCTTTCCTGGATAAGGTGGCTTCTTAGGCAGAATTTAAGAATGAATACTGCCTTGCCAGAGCAAAACTGGAGGGAATGGCTTTCAACATACATAAAGGGCTTGAGGGAATAGAGACACTTGAGAAAAAGTTGTATCTAGTTATAACTACTAGTCTTTATCCTCCAGACCTCATTTTGAGGCCCCCTTTTTCCTAATTTAAAACAAATAGCTTCCCTCCAAGCTGGTGTGATTAGCCTTGGCCCCACATATAACTCTGCTTCTCACTTTTAGATTAATTAATAATTGATGTAAAATTTTTTATTAGAAGTTTGTTGCTTTTTTTCTACTTGAAAAAGATTTTCTAAAATTCATGTTTCAGTAACAATTGAAAGTAATTACTGTTTCGTTTTCTGAACAATTCATTGTAATCTTTGCTGAATGAAGACTTCTTGGTGATATCCTTTGCATTCATTTCCAGTTGCAGAGTTTTCAAGGCAAGGATGTGGCAGCAATTGCAGGTGGCTTGGTGGATGCTGAAGCCCTAGTAGCTCTCAAAGATTTGCTTAATAGAGTGGACTCTGACACTCTATGTACAGAAGAGGTCTTCCCCACTGCAGGAGCTGGGTAAGAAATATGAAGCTAGAATCAAAGGTTGGCTGGCTTGCTTTCTTTGTTTCTTTCTTTCTTCCTTTCAAGTTCTGTATAAGCCAACACATCCATAGTATTGATAACTGAAATGTGACAACTTGGATTCTCCAACATGTCCACCAGTTTATTTTTGCATATAGATCAGAGTTAAAGCAGGAACTATTGGAGAACTCAATTATGAATAAGTTTCTGAAACTTTGATGTAATTTAGGAATACTTCATAACAATGTTTTGTCTGGGATTGCCATGGGTTTGTTGAGATGAGGTTATTCTATGGATTGTCAGTGTGTATTAGTTTTAAAGTAAACTTGCATTTTTAATTTTGTACTTCTAGCACAGATTTGCGTTCCAATTATCTTCTTAATACTACAATTGCTGGTGTGGAAGAGGCAGATGTTGTCCTTCTGGTTGGTACAAATCCACGTTTTGAGGCACCACTATTTAATGCTAGAATTCGAAAGAGGTTAGTAATAGTATTCAGAGTTTTAAAAATATTTATGTAATAATTCTGTATATGAAAAATTATTATTTTAGCCGATTTCTAATAGTGTTAGTGGGAGTGAAACTTCAAAAGATAATTGGAGGACAGTTTCTAACAGATCTAGTCCCCCCCTCCCCCCATGATCTTTTATTTATCTTATTTTTAAATAAGTCAAGATGCTTGAAATGATTTTTGTTTTGTTTTTTGTTTTAAATCCTTACCCGAGGATATTTTTTTCCATTGTTTTTCAGAGAGAGTGGAAGGAAGGAAAGGGGGCGGGGCGGAGAAAGAGAGAGAGAGAGAGAAAGAGGGGGTGGGGGGGTGGGAGAGACACATTGATTGGTTGCCTCCCTGCATGCGACCCGACGGGCTGGGGATCAAGGTGGTATGGAGCCTGCAGCCTAGGTTCGTGCCCTTGACTGGAATCGAATCCAAGACCCTTCAGTCCATGTACCAACACTCTGACCACTGAGCCAAACCGTCTAGGGTTGAAATGATCGTTGTATACACTCTTTTTTGTAATACTGTTCACCCAGTATTACATTTTGTCACATTTGTTTTATTATTCTTGTTCTGTGTGTATTTTTGTGAATGTAATTTTCTGAATTATCTGAAAGTAAATTGTAAACATGATGCCTTTTATTCCTAAATACTCCTGTGTGGATTTCCTAGGAACAAGGGACATTCTCTTAAATAATCAAGTATTTAGTGTTGATACAGTAGTCTTTAATCCACAGTTTATATTCAGATTTTATTCAAATTTTATCCACAGTTTATATTCAAATTTTCCCATAAATTTTTAGAATAATTTTTTTCCTGCCAGAATCCAGTTTGGAGTCATACATTGTAATTAGTGTCATGACTCCTCAGTCCCTTTTTTTGGCATTTTTTGGAAGAACACAGGCCAGTTATTTTGTAGAATGCCTCTCCATTTTTTTATATTTTAGAGATATATGAATAGGTTGACCATATAATTTATTATCTAAACTGGGACACTGTTGAGAGTGAAAGGGGGAGGTGTTAATTACTCCAGGATAACAGGTAAAAAACCAGCACTGTCATACAAATCAATATGTGGTTACCACATTTATAACTATTTTAGGAGGAGCTGGATCCATACTTCCATGTCATAGAGAGTAAATATGAATGATGTAGTTTATTTTCATGAACTATATTTATTTATTTTTTAATCATCACCGTAGTATATGTTTGTTGATTTTTTTTTTTTTTTTTAAATATATCTTTATTGATTTCAGAGAGAGGAAAGGAGAGGGAGAAACAGAGGTAGAAACATCAATGATGAGAGAGTCATTGATCGGCTGCAGCCCACAACCCAGGCATGTGCCCTGACCGGGAATCGAACCCTGATCGCCTGGATCCTAGGTCGACGCTTAACCACTGAGCCACGCCCGGCGGGGCTGTTTGTTGATTTTTAGAGATAGGAAGGGAGAGAGAGAAGCATTGGTGTGAAAGAGAAACATTGATCAGTTGTCTCCCATACGTATCCTGATGGGGGAATTAAAACCCGCAACCTTTTGGTGTACTAAATGATTCCACCTGGCAGGGCTTTCATGAACTATGTTTAAAAACTTTAGTGGGTAATGTGTAACTATGGCAAGGTAAAAACTGGATCATTTATTCTAAAATTAGCCTTTGTTTATAGCTTGTTTATACAGTTAGCATTCTTACATAGAAAATTCATTGAATGCCTTTTTGTGTTTTGTTTTTTTTTTAAATATATCTTTATTGATTTCAGAGAGAGGAAAGGAGGGGGAGAGAGAGAGAGAGAAAGAGAGAGAGAGAGAAAGAAACATCAATGATGAGAGACTCATTGATTGGATGCCTGGCCCGAAACCCGGGCATGAGCCCTGACCGGGAATTGAACCCCGATCTCCAGGATCCTAGGTCGATGCTCAACCACTGAGCCACGCCCAGCCAGGCTATTTTTGGCAACATTTTATTTTGAAAGGTCACAATAAATTATACCTGTTAAGGTTAAATGTTCTTTTGGTGCTTTTGTGCTTGTAACGTTTTGTAATATAAATAAGATATAACATCTAGCATTAATGAGACCGATAACCTAGTAATTTAGCTCTAAAAACTTTGCTGTTTTTATTTCAGCTGGCTTCATAATGACTTAAAAGTAGCGCTTATAGGCAGCCAAGTGGATCTCACTTACAGATATGACCATCTGGGAGATTCCCCCCAAATTCTTCAAGACCTTGCTTCGGGTAGTCATCCATTCAGCCAGGTACTCTCAAGTTAAATGTATCTACTCTTGTTGATTTTTAAACATTGTTAAAATTTATTGGTTTTGTAATAATATGTAATTACTGTTAAAAATTACAGCAGTATAGACAAGAAAGATCATGGAAGAAAGTAAAACATTCAGAATCCCACCACTCCCCCAAACAAGTATTGAGAAAATGCCACAGTCATCTCTCTGCTCATACATAGAGCAGGGTAGATGAATACACAGACAGACAAAACGTGGCGACACTACATACTGTTTTAACTTACCAGAGTTTAACTTTCCTTGAAATTACCAGAAAAGACATTGAAGTGCAACTGAAAGAATTAAACTTTAACCTTCAATGAAGTCTCTCTTTATTGCAAGTTATTTTTTCTAAAAGAAATTTCACCAGTTCTCTTACATGACTTTTTTAAATTACTGAGTTCTTTATAAATATTCATTTCATTGCTGTTTCTAGATTATAGTTTTTCATTTCTTATTTTTTGAGAGGGGCCAATAGTATTCCTTCAGTTCTTGTTTGAGAATGTCTAGTATTCCTGAAGAGAGCCTTAGCAGATACAGATTTCTAGGGTCACACTTTTTTTCTTCTCTAAACTTTATAAACACCCTTTTGTTACTGTGGAGAAGGCTGACATCACCCGTATTCTCCCCAACCCTGTCCTAATTTTTTCCTGTTTAGATACTTTTTCCTTGATTCTTGATTCTTTGAAATGTAATAACTTAGTCAGAAAATGTCTTAATGGTTGTGATTCTCTGTCACCTTTTTATCTGACATGGTGTGCCTTTTAGTCCGAAGAGTCAAGGTTCTCTTTATTTTAGGGTGTGTGTGTGTGTGTTTGATTATTAAAAAAATGTAAGGGGTTTTTGTTTCTCACATAACAGTGGTTCTCGAGGTAGACAGTTTGACAGATGATGCAGGTTTCCCAGGAAGGAAGGAGCCTGCCTTCTGCTTTGTTATCCTCACTGCATTTGCTCATGTGTTTGTATGAGCCTCTACTCATGGTTCCAAGATGACTGCTTCATTTATAGCTTCAGGTATAGACAAGAAGAAAGTCAAGTGCAAAGGACAAAGTAGCCAAGCCATGTGTGTTTGGAGAGGAGAAACATTATCATGATTACAGTGATCAAAAATATTAAAATATATTTATTGAATATTCTATCCCTCTTTTATCTCTGTTTCTCATCCTCATGCCCCAGAAGGTGATTAGTGTTTTTCAGGAAAGTTTGCTTCTGTAAAAGATTTAAATGTATTTTTTTATCACATAATTCTATTCTCTTCATCAAGAACTCTTAACGATGTAGATATTGGATCCCCTTTTCTATCTTTTCTGTAATTTTTTCCTTTGTTCTTTTGCAGTTTGTTTTATATAATTTTCTATAGCCTGTCAGTCTTATTCCTGTATTTACAGTCATGTTTTATTTATTTATTATTGTTTCTGGAATGGTAAAGTATCTAATTTCTCTTCCAGTTCTTTCCTGAGTTCTGCTATGAAAATCTTCTATTGTATAACACTCTATTATGTCACTTATTTCAACTCTTTTCAAGTGAGAAAAGAGTGTGTTTTTCATTCTGTTTGAGGCTGTTGAAAACTTTCTGCAACTCTTCACATTTCCTTGGAAATTCCTCTTGCAGTGAATGTCCTCCTTGTAGCATCTGGGCATAATGCTTGTGCTGACTCTTTGACTGGGGCTAGCTGTTCACTGAAGAATGATAGAGGGTGGGCGGCGAGCGAGCTGTGTAGTCTCAGCTTTCCTTCTAACTTTTCATCTTCCCCCAAATCTGTAGCTGCTTCTGCTCTTGGGACTCACTCCCACCTTAGTCTTTGGCCTTCAGGAAGCTACTGTGTTTGAAAGCAGACTGCACTGGGATCTAGTGACCGCCGCTTTCCCTACCACCTCCTCCCTGTCTGAGACGTGCCGAGTAGATAGAGGACAGTAGACGTGCTATCTTAGCATGGTTTCTCCTGTTACACAGTACCATCTGAATCTCTATAGGGAGCATTCCCCAATTTTTTTGGGACCTACCCATAATCGTTCTGACCAAAGGCTATTTGGTTGGGATTTGATTCCCAGTGCTTACTTTTAGAAAATCTGTTTTACCTGGTAGTGCTTATTTTACCATTTCATGTCGCATTGGCAAAATGTTTTGATTAAATGTGGCTGTATGTATGTCTGTATGTTGACTGACTAAAACTTGGGCACAACATATTGTAGATGCAAATTTGGTTAGGGTTGGTTTTCATGTTTTTTTTAATGAAAGTTCTTTTTTTTTAATAGGTACTAAAGGGAGCTAAAAAACCTATGGTGGTTTTAGGCAGTTCTGCACTTCAGAGAAATGATGGTGCAGCAATTCTTGCAGCTGTTTCCAGCATTGCTCAAAAGATTCGGATGAGCAGTGGTGCTGCTGGTGATTGGAAAGTTATGAACATTCTTCATAGGTATGTTGAGTATTGTTTTACATAATATAAAATTCAAGTAATTTTTTGTATATGTGCATTACATTGTCACATTTAGATTTACAAACAATATTTAACATTATCTCAGTAGCTGGTGTGAAATAGAAACCTTTACTTTCTGTGTGAGAAAAACCCAAGATAATAAATAATATTAAAAATATCCCAAATAGTAAGTGCTGAGAAAATCTTGAAAATCTGTATCAGTATAACTTGTTTCAAAAACTGCAATAAGTCTTTGATTAAATGATGAAAATGTAAGCTAACATGAAAATACATCTGAAGTAAAGTTTTTTGGTGACTGTGTTAATCAAGTTTACTTTAAGAAAGTTCCAAAGAGAAGAAAGTGTATGAAATAGAAATTATCCTTATTCCACTATCTGTAGATAATTACTATTGCTATTTTGGTACACTTTTGTCTGGCCTTTCATTTCCTGTGTAAATATTTTTTAGTTATATAGTTGAAATCATACTGTGTATACAATTTTGTGTCCCGATTTTGATCAGTTTTTATTACCACATAAAAATTTCTTCCTGTTATTAGAAATTCTTTATAAATATAAACTTAAATGGCTATTTAACATCATGAATATATCTCAGCCATCTTCTTCCTAACTTGTAAATTGATGCTAGTCTTTATTTATAAGTCATGCAGTGATAAACACATATCACTGAACTTTAGATTATTTCCTTAAGGTAGATTTCTAAAAGTAGAACTATTGGGGAAAACAGGATAAACATTTTTGAGGTTATTAATGCATATTTCCAACTTGTTTTAGAAAGATTACACCATTTTGTATATTAGTGAATGAGTTTTCCCATGTCACGTAATCCTTTCTACCTTAAGTAGTATATTTCAAATTCTTCAAATTTTTTTAAGGATTGTGGCTAAATAACTTTAAGTAGAATAGGCAAATTTTTAAAACTTAAGTATTTAAATGTATCCTTAAGTATTCATTTCAGTGTTAATATTTCCCCTTTTATTGCCTTAATTTGACATTATAGATCATATAAATATTTTTTAAAACTTTATATTTTTACATAGAGTTTATTTTTATTGACTACTACCTCTAGATGCTTTTTAGCCACAGTTTTTACTTCTTGATTTTAACTCACTTTTGTGTCCATGTCTTTATTCTTATAGTTGTTTCTTTTTTCTGAATGAGTACTAAATTAATAACTTTTTTAAAAATTCCTGAATGTCAACCAATGTTTTTCTGGTTCCTTCTCACAAATGACCACTTGGCTAGGTATGAAGATCACAATCACTTTTCCTTTAATACTAGTATTTCCCACCCATTCTTTCACTTGATATTTTAGAGAAGATCTCATCTAGTCTGAGTTTTGTCTCAAGGATAACCTGATTTTATGCCTGTATGTGTCTGTCTCCCTGCCCACCCTTTGGGTTTCTTCTTTCTGATGTTAAAAATATTCTCCCAGAATATAACTGGGTGACACTCATTTGTCATTACCTTTGCCTGGGAATATCATAGATATTCACATTTTCCAAGTTGAAAACATTTTTTCCTTTTAAGTTTAGAAACCCCTAGTTGGTTTACTTTTACATTGTTATTTGCTCTCATACAGAAGCTTCTATTTGTTATATGTTAGTTGGCCCTTCAGACTTTTGGCTCTTTCATAATTTTTCTCACTTCCTTTTTCTATGTGTTTAGAGAAAATTCTTTAAATTATCTTCTATCATTTTATGAGTTTTCATTCTGGAGAGTACTAACACTGTTGTAATTTTTAATTTATTAACCTTGTTTTTTATTTCACTTTATTCTTACCACAAGATATATCCCTTTTAATGAAAGTTTACTGTAGTTTATTAGGACATAGCTTTTAATGTTTATTGAGAACTTGAAACATATTTTAAAACTTTTATTTCTTAGAGTAAGTATATTTCAGAGTAGAGCATATTTTCTGATTCTTGGAGAATCTTTTAATCAGCCCTATAGTTTTATTGATTACTGATCATTCTCCCAGAGGCAAACGTAGGCTTCCAGTTTGTTTTCCAAGATGAGGTGGGCTCTTTCATAAGTGAGTGTGAATCTCTGCCTGGATCTTTGAGAGAAAGACTTCAAGGCTTCAAATGAAGGAAATTAAGAAAAAAAAAATTTGTGTATGTGGTGGAAGAGGAAAGGGGAGCTAAGTTTTTAAATTGGGAAATATGAGTCCTTCAGCTTTTCATTTTTAAGATAGGTTTGGCTATTCTGGGTCTTTTGCATTCCATATGAATTTTAGCATCAGCCGGTCAGTTTCTGCAAAGGATTCAGCTATGGTTTTTTTTTAATACTTACCAAAGGATATGTTTTTCCATAGATTTTAGAAAGAGAGGAAGGGAGAGGGAGAGAGAAACATCAATGTAAGAGAAAAACATCAATGTGAACGAGAAACATCAATCAGTTGCCTCCCGTATGTACCTCAACTGGGGATCAAACCTGTAACCTGGGTATGTGCCCTGACTGGGAATCAACCCTCAACCTTTCGGTGTACGGGAGAACGCTCCAACCAACTGAGCCACACCAGCCAGGGCTCAACTATGATTTTTAATAGGAATTGTATTGAATCTAGAGATTAGTTTGGGGAGTATTGCCATCTTAACAATCTTAAGTCTTCTAATCCATAAACATAGGATGTCTTTCCATTTATTAATGCCTTTAATTTCTTTCAAAGTTGTTTTATACTGTTTGTTATATAAATCTTGCACTTTTGTTAAATTTTTGTCCAAGTATTCTTTCGTTGTTGTTCCATCAGAGAGTTTGACAGCACCAGCATCTAGTGGGAGTTGGTTTGATCGGCCCTCCTCCCCTAACAAATAGGTAAAAGACGAGTTAATTTATACACACACAGTAAGTCCTCAGAATGGCTACTATTTCTAAAAGGAAAGTTAACAATTGGCAAGTAGACCAAAGACTCCCAGTTGTTCAAAGTATAATGATTCTAGACCTCTTCTTTAAAAGATTATTTTCTACTTATAAGAGTAATATAAAAAAAAAACACATGTTCACAGAAAAAATTCCATAAAGTCATACACCATTGTGTTAATTGTCATTTTCTCTGAATTACAGTTTTATAAGTGGTGTTTAAATTTATCTGTTTTGGTTTTCAAAATCACCTGATTTTTTTCTAATTGACCATGTTTGGCTTATGTGTTTTATGACTTAACCATATTGAATAAGAATCTACTTAAAACAATTGCATTTGGCAGAAAGTTTGCAAAATTATTTCAGTAAATATTACCTAATGAAGAAACACAGTGTCCTAGGCATCTTGTTTCTTTGTTTGCCATTCTGAAAAATAAAAGACTGCTATTCTTGGTTTTGACATGTGTTTTAAATGGGTGAAAAAAGGTGAGGGAAAGTTTTTGACAGCATTGAATAGAAAAGAGATGAGGTATGACATTTAATTTTTTTTTTTTTTTTTAAATTTTCATCCAAGGATATTTTCATTGATTTTTAGATAGGGGGGCAAGGGGAAAAAAGAGAGAGAAACATTGATGTGAGAGAGAAATACTGTTTGGTTGCCTCCTGCGCTTGCCCTGGCCTGGCCGGGGATTGAACCCTCAACCTGGGTATGTTGCCTGACTGGGAATGGAACCCAAAACCTTTTGGTCTATGAGACGATGCTCCTACCAACTGAGCCACACTGGCCAGGGCACATTTAATTTTTTATAGTGACAACACTGCACTTATGCAAAAAATCCCTAATTTTACAGGATTGCAAGCCAAGTAGCTGCTTTAGACCTTGGCTATAAACCTGGAGTTGAAGCTATTCGAAAGAACCCTCCCAAAGTGCTGTTTCTCCTGGGAGCAGATGGAGGTTGTATCACTCGACAGGATTTGCCAAAGGATTGTTTCATTATTTATCAAGGTAATAGCATCTGTGACACCAGATGTATATTAAAAGTTGTACAGCAATATATTCATTAGATTGAATATTTCCCATCCAGGAGTTTCCCACACACACCTTCCCAATATTTTAAAAACCAGATTATAGGCTTTGTTACATAGTTGATATTGCTATTAAGAATTATTGATGTTATTTAATAGCAGAGAATTAAAAGAAACCTAAATGCTCCCAGTAACAGGAATGCTTAAATTCTGGTTTATTTACACAGTGAAATATTATATAACATTAAAATTCAGCTTTTCAAAGAAACATTGTACAACATTAAAAATCCTGAGTCCTGTGCTACAGAACTTGAATGAATTATATTTCACAGTGCTCCTTGGGCTTTTTATGTTTGACTCATTTTCTTGAACTCTCCTTCACTGTAAATGAAATCAGGTTTTCCTGGAATAAATGGAGTCCAGAGTTTTCTGGCTATTTTATAGAGAAAAGTATTACATAATTTCCACTTCATTTTGCACATAAATACCATAAATTTATAATAGGCTTTTTCATGGCAGTAGTTTGTATCTTTAGTTTGATAAAGTTAAACCACACTGCATAAACTCAAATTCTATTTCTAGTCCTATCCAGAGATATTTATTGATAGTAGTTTGATATGCATGCTTCATATATTTTCCTATGCATATACAGACATGTACACAAGTGAGATCAAACTTTATATATTGTTCTGTAACTTTCATTTAACTCATTTCTCTTTTTCCCCCATTTTGTTAAACTTTTAATGAGTGAGAGTCTTTCAGTATACTATTTTCTATAGTTTTTCTGTATATACCGTTTTCGATATTATTACTGTCTTATTCCTGTTGTACACTTTTCTTTCACCATTTCAGTCTACTTTATCAAATTTCACTAATGTTCATCTGAGCATTTCTACCTTGTAATCAATCATCAAGAGAAATAATATACCTAGTTGCCCACTATATATATGTGTATGATATACTTATTTGTGTACTTGCAAACAATAATCTGAGAAGATATATATATCAAATACTTTAATAGTGATTTTCTTTGGGAAGGGAGTTGAATTGTGGGCAAGGTGGGTTTTAATTTTTATTCCAGCACTTTAGTACTACATTGTTTTAATTTTTAAAGCATTTTTTTTAATTTTAAAAATGGGATTTTAAAAGGATGTATACTGTGTTCACGTAATAGTACCTAATCAGTTTTTTTACTAAAATGTGGTTTGCCATTTTCCATCTTCTCACAGGACATCATGGTGACGTTGGAGCTCCAATGGCTGATGTTATTCTCCCAGGCGCTGCTTACACAGAAAAGTCTGCCACTTATGTCAATACTGAGGGCCGAGCTCAGCAGACTAAAGTAGCAGTGACTCCTCCCGGCTTGGCGAGAGAAGACTGGAAAATTATAAGAGCCCTCTCAGAGGTATTTGTTCTTGGTGATGCTTAACATGTTAGCTTGTTAGAATGGTTTTCAAAGTCAAGGAAGATGCAAGTCTGAAATGCAAAGACAATTTGAATTATCTCTATAGGAAAAACGTATTTTAACAAATGGGGATTTGAAATTGGTGTTTTAATTTTTGACTTGTCTTATGATATTTCTTTTAACTCTTTTTATTGTGAAAAGAGTTACAAGATTTAAAATAATATACAGTTGTCTGTGAACTTTGTATATGATCAATAACAGGCAGGTTAGCAGAAGCAGTTACATTTAGCATAGCATTACCTCTTTAATCATTTATTTCATAATCAGTCTATTTTCTAAAGATAAAGTACTAATGTACTGACAGCTACTTATGAATTAGTAGAATTTTTGACAATTTTGTTTCCCACTTAACCACTTGCTTAATATACACACTAATGGACACCAGTAGGTTTTTCAGTAGTGCTTCATTATTTCACCATAGTCACAATTACATACAGGGATGAGCAAAAGTGGGTTTAGAGTTGTGAGCACACGAAACAGAGTATTTGTATTATTATTTATTAATTTTTGTATTTTTCCTATAAACAACTGTAAACCTACATTTGCCCACCCCTGTATTGTTTGAAAATTTTAAGTATTAAAGCTTTATGTCAATTTTTGGGACCTGATATGTTATAGATTGCAGGTATAACTCTTCCATATGATACTCTGGATCAAGTAAGGAGCAGACTGGAAGAAGTCTCTCCAAATCTTGTTCGATATGATGACGTTGAAGGGGCTAATTATTTCCAGCAAGCAAGTGAGCTCTCCAAGGTAAAAACTTACCTATATGCAGTTTTGGTAATAATGTGTAACAGTAGTAGTTTTTAATACTATTATTGATCTCTTACTCCTTTTTTGCAGCTAGTGAACCAGCAACTACTTGCTGATCCCCTTGTTCCACCTCAGCTAACAATAAAAGACTTCTATATGACAGGTATGTAGTTGTCAGCATGACTGCTAAGTATGAAAGGTGGTCAGGAATAAGATTACCTAATTTAGCACTATGATTCCAACATGTTAATGGTAGTATTTGATATTTTTAATCTTTGAAGATTTTTAGAACATCAGAACCAATGTAATTCATATTTCTGGTTTTACTCTAATTTCTTTTTCTGAAATGTAAACAGAATTTGAAAATGCAGGAAAAGCTAACAGATTTTAAATATAAAATTTTACTATTGTATGTAAAATCACTGTGTAGCAGTTTAGGGAGAATTTTTCTGTGAAGGTTTTCCTGAGAATTATAGCAGAAGAATCAGAACACTTCAGTGGTCAAACATGTTAAATGGTGCTTCTTATGGAAGGTGTTAGGAATATTTTTAAGAAATACAGACTATCTAAAACTTGTTAACTGTAGATCTTACAACACTTGATATAACATCAGGTTATGAGGTAGTTGAAAGATGATTTAAAATTTTTTTTCTATCTAAAAGCACATAGGAGTATCTTTTACTTTTTTTTGGTACAATTTATATCTAAGATTTTTAATAGGATTTTTAGTTATGTTATAAAAGTTGTATTCATTGTAGAATATATACCTAAGCTAAAAATAGCAAGAAAAACTCACCAATCCCACTACCCAGAAATAGTTATATTTATTTTTAACATTTTGGTCAATCACTCAGGGATATACATATATTTATTTTTAACAAAAACAGACTATTCAGTTACTATGGGGGTTTTTTGGATAGCTATTGAAATATAATTCACATATCATAAAATTTACCTATAAAGTGTACAGTTCAATGGATTTTAGTGTGACCTTTTTTTTCCAGTAACAGTATGTATTAACATATTTTTCCAGTGTTGGTATTACTTTAGTATGTCTAATGGTTGCACACCGGCCCATTGTTTGGCCATATATAATTATTTAATCATACCTAGGAGAAAACTTATTAAAAGCATTTAGCTAATAAGGGACTTATCTTCTGAATTTGTTGGTTGAGCTCACAGAATTTACACAGTTGCATAGTTTTATATAGCCTTTTTTTGTTGTTGTTCCTGAACATGTGAAAAAGTTTTACTATGTGCTTTTTTCAAAATGCACTTTTTCTTAATATTTTTCAGATTCAATTAGCAGAGCCTCACAAACAATGGCCAAATGTGTTAAAGCTGTCACAGAGGGTGCCCAGGCAGTAGAGGAACCATCCATATGCTGAAGCATCTACTAGAAACCCAGTTTTGCTACAAATACTTAATGGACAATTATGTTGGAGTAATCTCTTAGAGGTTTATCTCTTTAAAAAATAATCTGAATGATGTAATATTTAAAGTTCTGTCATGCTTATTTGAAAACAATATTGCAGTCATCAAAGAGCTTCTAAGAATGTTTATGTATTTATGTAAACATTAAATAGTTTAATAAACATGTATACAGGTACTTTTTCATGTAAAAGCGTTGATAGTCTTCATGACAAATACAAAGAAAGTCCTTAAAATAAGAATTTTTGTTTATAGATCATTTATGTTTGTAAATGAGTGAAATAAGCAGAGCTCCATTAGGACCCCCTTTTTTAAATTGCTAAAAAAAGATTTAAGCATTCTGTCAGGCTGGTACATAGAAAAAATATATAATCATATATTGTATGTATCTTGGAAGATTATATAATGACAGCTAATGACTGCTCAGCTTTTTCTATGTGCTAAGTACTCGGTGTGATCTTGTTTTGTCCTTGCTCTGACCCTATGAGGTAGTATTATCTCATTTTACACATGAAGAAACTGAAGCCCAGGGGTATTAGGTAGCTTGCCCGAGGCCACAGCAAAAAAGTCAGACTCAAGTCTAGTTCTCTCTGACTCCAGAATTTATTGTTCATAACTGCTACACATAATTCCCTGTCCATTAATACATACTCCGTAAGTTGTTACTTCTAAGAGTTAGTATTGAGGAACTTAATGTGTAACATATTTTCCTGTATTCTCTTGAATCTGTTTATATAATGTCATGGTGGCTATATGACATTTTTCTTTGGATAATAGATTACACACACAGACACCCTTGGAATGAGGAAGGTCTCAAGAGATACATAATCTAGGTCCTCATTGATGTTTCATATTCATTATATTAGCATCATGTATAGTATTAAGTCAAATAAATTATTCCAGGAATAGAAAACAAACTAATAGTTTTCATAGTTTTTAATTGTCAAACAAAAAGTAAAAATTTTACACTTAATCTAGGAGATAATCTAAAGCTATATTAAATTTTTTTCAAAATCCATGTTCCATATCTTTTGGTTTTGTAATCTTTATTCCCCTCTGCTTTCCTGATGTAAACTCAATTCCATTGATTGTCAGGGGAAGTTATGACTAATATAACCTCCAGGTGGTATTTTTTTCAAGAAAAGCATTCCTTTACTAAGGCTCAAAGTAATTAGCTTGTCCAAGGTCAACCCAATCAATGAAATACTGCTACTACAGACCATCCACCAGGGTTGTGAAAATTAATTTATTATGCAGAATTCTGCTTATTTTGATGGAATTTTTACCAGTCATAATAAGATTTACTGAGTCTGTTGGATTCTAATCCTTAAAACAGCAAAAACATGAAGTGGTGCTATCAGAAGAGGGAAAACTATATGCTGGTGATAGAAAGGGTAGATCTATTGATGTGCATAAAAGTGGACAGGTGGATTCTTTTGCCAGCGTAAAACTTTGGCTAATATAAACTGTCAGCCTTACTGCTGCCCAGAAAAATTACCCCACCACTATTCAAGCTCCCAAGGAGAGAGGACCTAAAGCAGCTTAGCAAACAAAGCAGTGGTAAGAGGGTTTTTTTAAATGTTAACATTGTCATTCATGACCACTGTTAAAATGTCACTCGCAAAGTCATTACAATCCCATTAATAAAGGCCTGGTGTGGCCTTGAAGATTACAGTTCATGCAGAAATTAATTCTATACATGAGTATGACGAACTATTTTTTTAGGACATTTTATAAGGCTAATACTATCTTAGCATGGCTAGACCTTATGTTTGTGATTGACTCAACTTATGGAAATAAGTAGACATGAAAAATATGAAGATCTGTTGGAACAAAAAGTTGTGTATATACATAAGTATCTTAACAATTGCATAGTATTCTAATTAGTTGGCTTATTTAATTAGCCCAAGAGACAAAAATGTTAATGAGAAAACTGTGACTAGACTTAAGGTCTAGGTTTTAAGAGAATAAGGGTCTCAGAACCAAATACCCTTTGCAAAGTGTTTTCTTGTGGTTTTTTAACCACTGAAAAATTTTGAATATTAAAGATTGACTTACCTATGACCGATTTTTAAAACCTTAGACATCGTAATATTTTTTAAATAACTTAAACTGAAAGGCAATACATTGGTCTTGAAAAATATGGCAAATGCATAGTCTAGGACTGGTGATTAGTTCATAATATTTAATTGGAATTGTTATGTAAAGAGAGCATAAGATAAACAACTTTTTAATTTCCTTCGTAGAAGCATATAATTTTGGATCTGAAAAGGACCGTAGAAAAAAACCCTGGTATTACACATGCATTTTATAATTGTGAAAATGGAGGCCAGAGAGAGTAAGGGGCTAATTGGGGGCAGGTTTTATGGTTTGAACCAGCTCTTCTGACTTCTCAAAGCCTTAAATTCAATCCTGACATTTATTAAACATTTGCAGAGTGTCTACTGTGTGTCAAGTATGATATTAAGTACTAGGACTACAAAGAAATGCAATTAAGTTTGTGCTTTCAAGAAACTGTGTAATAAAAGGTATGTAAACATGAGTTACAGTAATGCCATAACTGTCTAACACAGGTCTGTATATAATACAGAGTTGGTCATGGCTGAACCGGACAAAATTTTTAAATGTCCTGATACTCAGTGTTAGCCATCATCTAGGGACACTCACATTCATACACTACAATTCCCATCAAAATGTTAAATGTGCATTCTACTTCCCAGGAATTTTTCCTAACGATATACCAGCATGAATTTGCAAAGACATATGGGTAAGAATGTACATTAGCATCTTTTGCCAGATAAATAAAAAATGTAAATATCAATAGGGGACTGCTTAACATATTTTTAGTATAATCATGAAATGAAGTATGCAGATGTTTAAAAGAATGACCCAGATCTCTACATGGTGTTATGGAACCAGCTCCACGATATATCAAGAACATTAAATATACAATAATATGTATCTCTGTCATCTATATCTATATATGTTTATGTGTATGTGAAGTTTCTCAGCAGATTAAAAAGACTAAATTGTGGATACCTCTGGGTTTTTCAACTAGTATGAGGAATAGCATAAAGAAAAGGATTTGCCCGGCTGGGCGTGCCTTAGCGGTTGAGCATCTGCCTAGGATCCAGGACATTAAGGTTTGATTCCCAGTCAGGGCACATGCCCCCGGGTTGCGGGCTCGATCCCCAGTAGGGGGCGTGCAGGAGGCAGCCGATTAATGACTCTCATCATTGATGTTTCTCTCTCTCTCCCTCTCCTCTCTCTGAAATCAATAAAGATATATTTTTAAAAAATTGAAGAGAGGATTTTACACCTGTATCAGTTGAACATTTGAAAGTGTTTACAACAAGAATATATTGCTTTCATAACTTTAAAAACATTGTTTAAATGAACATGTAGCAAAACAATACATGTAAGTTGGTGAAAACTGAAAAACAGGTTACAAAATTGTGTGCATGCTATGCATGGTAGGCAGCCGCTAAGCCCCCCACCATGATCCCTGCCAGCCGGGATGCCACCCTTAATGTAATCCCTTCTCCTTGAGTGTGGGCTGGCCTTACTGATTTCATTTAGGGATGTCCCTGCTGAGATTAGGTTTTAAAAAGACTGTCGCTTCTGTCTTGGGCTCTCTCTGATTCTCCCTCTCAGGTCACCACCTGCCATGTGAGAACACTTAGGCAGCCTATGAAGAAAGGTCCCTGTGGTAAGGAAGAGCCCTATCAGCAACCATGTGAGTGTACTGAATCCTTTGATCCTTAATTGAGTTGAGATAACTGAAGCCTCAGCCAACAGTTTAACTGCAACCATATACATTTCTGAATTCCTTACACACAAACTGTAACATGATAAATGTTGGTTTTAGCCACTAAGTTTTGGGTTATTTTGTTATGCAATAATAGATAACTAGTATGTTGTAATTATAACCTAACAAAAGCATGTGACAGGGTGATCCACATCCAATGACTGATCCATGTGGAAGTATAAAGGCCATCTAGACCCAATGGAGGACAATTCTGAAGGGCTGTTTTAGCTCCTGAGCTCTCTCTCGGGTTGGCTGAGGCTATCATTGGGTCTGCATTGCAGACCAACTCCTCCCTCTGCCCAGTTCTGCTTTCTTCCCCTCCCTTTAGGTGCTGACCCCTGGGGAACTCCTTTATAAACATTCTGAACTCTAAACTCTGCTGAGTCTGCTACCTGGGTAATCTAATCTGTGACAGCCAACTGCAATGTCTGGGGATCCTAGGTTCTCTAGTTATCACCGTCTCAGCCAGCAAGAAGTGGGAGAGAGAGGAAATGTACAACAAGCACTTAATGTTTTATTGACTTAACTTGGAAATTGCATCATTTCCACTCACATCCCATAGGCAAGACTTACAGCCACATTCCCCTGTAAGAGAGGACAGGAAATAAAGCCTCTAACTAGCCAGCGTCTATCTAAGACACACAGAGATTCTAAGAGGTGTTTTAGTTATCCTGCTGTGTAACAAACCACCCCAAAATTTAGTGGTGTAAAACAACCACCATTTTATTATGTTTATATGATTCCATGGGTCCAAAATACAGAAAGAGCACCACAGAAATATTTGGGGATGACTAATAGCTGAGGACTGGAGCAGCGATGGCTGGAAGACTCAGTCCCCAGATAGCATCTTCACTCAGGTTTGGCTCCTGGGCTGCAATGTTGGGAAGACAGGTTCAGATGGGATTATCTTCCAGAGCATCTACTTGTGGCCTATTCAGCATGACAGTTTCAGGACAGTTGTACTTACAGGGTAGTTTAGGGCTTTAAGAGCACGAACAATACTAGAGACCAAGGAAGAAGCTAAAGGGCTTTCTATGACTTAACCTCAGAAGTTATATAGAGTAAGCATCACTTACTCTGTACTTTATTGGTCAAACTAATCTCAGAGCCCACCCATATTCAAGAGGAGGGAACATACATCCCACCTTTTGATGGGACAGGAGGGTTAAAGAATTAAAACTGATACAAGGATAGATATTGGGGGACAAGGAGTTCTGCCATAGGCCCTGTGATATGTATTGCAGTAAAGAAGAAGGAGATCCAGAGAAAAATAAAGAGACCATGTTAACTATAAAGTGAAGTTTCTGTAATATGCCAGTTAATCTATAACTGTTTTCTGGTTAACTTACCACATAACCCAATGCTATTGCTTTTGTATCCATATATACCATAGACTTGAGGCCCTGGCCAGGTAGCTCAGTTGGTTAGAACATTGTCCTGATACGCCTAGGTTGTCTGTTAGATTCCCATTTAGGGCACATACAAGAATTAACCAATGAACGCATAAATAAGTGGAACAACAAATTGATCTCTCTCCTTTTCTCTAAAATCAATTTTAAAAGAGTTGAAGCCCTTCCCTTTGTCTCAATTTCTTAAGCCATCTAAATATAGCTCAAGAACCTTGCCACAGATAACGGAAATGCCCTTTGTGGGTTTAAGGCTATTTATAGGAGGAAATTAGTCTGTGTTAGGTTGCTTATAGATCCTCCAGCTTGGGTTGCTATAGATGGGTAAATACCAGGTCCAAATGAAGTAATCTTCCTCATGTAACATTTAGTATCACAGTTTGAGTACAAGAGTGGAGCCCAATGTCTTCTATTCCACTTCCACTTCACAGGATTTACCATCATCTTCAGCAGGACAAGTAATTTCCCTGCCAGACATTGTACTATACATTATTCATATAAATTATTTTTCGTATTATAAGAATGTAGTAAGTCACAAGATCAAAGTAGGACAGGAACTGAACCTATTGAGATCTTAAACTCTTTGTGTTCCTAGAGATAGGGTGACCTTGGCCCATTGTTCTAGAACAGGAGCATCTACTTTGCTGCTGGGAAATCTTGGGATAACATTGGAAGTCTAAAAGGAGCAGTAAAGCATGACTAAATTTCATTAATTTCAATTTCCCCTGCCAAGAAGAATAAAGGCCAATTTTTTTTTGGCCTGTTTTTTTAAGACCGGAACGGACAAGGTTTTTATCTGAGGTATAGTGTTGCAGATATAAAATGAAATGATAGAATATATGCCTCCGTGTAGTTCCCAAAACCCAAACTTCAATTCCCATAAAGCACAAAGTGAATATTTACTGTTTGCTCAGTAGCAGGAACCAAATAGCCACACCCCTTCATGGGATGGGCTTGTTTTGTACTTGCAAACCTGGAGGGAACGAGGAGGTGTATCCCTGGGCAGCAGCGTTCCCTTAGGGAAATTAGGATTATTCCCTAGAAACTCCTGTGTGTATCCACACTCTGACCTATGACCTCTCCTTGTTTATCCTACACTTGACTAGCCACCTGTGTGTGTCCATCTCTTTAAACCTTGTGTTCCATAGAGATGGGATGTATTCCTTACTCCTTTCACTCTGTATCTCTATGGTTTTCCTCTAATGTTCTTACCTGTCACTTTCCTTCCCCATTCCCATTTATACCTAAGGTGCATTTTCAACAGGTTCAGATTTGTCAGTCATCTCATGTATTCTGCACCTTTCCTCCATTGTGACTTGGTATGTAAAATATATTGCCCTTTGATAAAACTGGAATGATTTTTATCCAAATCTAGGACATTAGGACAAATAACTTAAAAAGAAGTGATTTTAGGAAAGTGTGGTAAATCTTTTGATTGCCAGAAAAGAGATACCTAATCATTTTTCATAATATTTTGGAGTCTTGAGAGTCCACATCTTATTCCACTGTGATCTTTTTCATTGGAATTGGTTCTTCTATTCATGTTTTGTGGTTTAATTCATTAAGTCCTTGTGCAAGAAAAGCAATTTTCTGAAGGAAAATGAAAAACGCCCTAAGGGGAAGGGCAGAAAACTTTCTGCTAATCCAGCCACCAGATTATTAGGAGCTTCTGTGCTTCTAATACAGTGGTGACCTATTATTACCCTTAATGCTTTACAATTAAGGCTGCAGGGCAAGGACTGTGCCTACTCTATTCTACTCCCTGGACAGTACCCAATGTCCTCTTAAGTTTGAACTTTCTGATGTTAACTCCAATTAGGCCTGATCCTCAAGATTGAGTAGAGCAAGCCAAATGCTCACCCCTGGGAATAACAGTTAATTTTTCTCAGGCATCAAGATACTGATTAGGGCACTGGGCAAGGAATTTTCCTAAATTGGCCCTGCTGCCCAGGAGGAGGTCATTCTTTTTCCCTTGTGAGCACCTCCCTCCCAGAGAGCAGGGCTGACTCACCCTCTGACTCAGCATGATCGCACACAATTACTGTCTCTGCTAGAGTTTCTGGTATAGTAAGGTATAGGTATGCACTTAGTGACCAAAAAGATGCCAGATCTCAATTTCCTATAGGGCCCATAATTCTTGCCCTGGTCCCTTTTCTCCCCTGAAGCCATCCACCAAACATACATCAAGTGTTAGCTACTCTTTTCTCTCCTTACAGTTCTCATTGCTCTAAAGCCTCTCACCTTCCTTCCCAAAAAACCCCAAAATGTTTTTCCACCAGAACTCAAAAAACTTGTTTTTCAATATCTATATATACACCAAATTTAAATTTAGCCCCTCTCTAGCTAAGTGTTTTCTTGGGCATTGGAGGGTTACGTACATAGAGCTCTCTTTTTAAAATAGTTGCCTAGTATTCCATTGTGTGCCTCTACCAAAAATGTATCCCAGTCCCCCTTTAACATAATGATAATTAAAATATATTGAGCATGTACTATGGATTAGGCACTGTTCTAAATACTATCACAAGCCAATGAAGTAGACCCTGTTATTAGCTCCACTTTACAGATGGGTAAACTAAAAGCACAGTGAGATAAATTTGTCCATAATCACACATCTAGTAAACTGTGGAGATGGGATTTGAATCCAGGCAATTCTTAACCACTATGCTATACTGCTCCCCTATTGATGGGATATTTAGGGCTTTCTCTAGAGTTTTTTTTTTTACTCTTACAGATGATGCAGAAATAAATATCTTGTACATAAATATTTGCATTCTTTTCTAAGTATATCTGTAAAGACCTTCCTTGAAATGACATTATGGGGTGAGAGAGCAGCACATTTTTCTTGGAGCAGAAAAAGTTTTTCCAAATTTATCATGTTTTGAGGAGATAGCATTTTATCAGAGGCAACAAGCTATCCTTTTGATATATTTAAAATTTTACTAGCAAAACTACTCGAAAGTCATCTTAGGCCTTTACCAGATGAAGTAATTATCCAAGTGCCCTTTCCTCATGTCATCTCTGTTATTTGAGTAGTAGAGACAGGTAAACTGGAAGCAAAAGGGCCCTGGACTAGGCCTGGGTTGTGATAGTTTGGTGATTGACTTAAATGACTGGGGCTTTGATTTTTTTTTTTTTCCATCAGCAAAATGTGGTCATTATATACTATCTACTTCATCTACCACCAATGGCTTTATAGGCACAATTATGAACATACACAATTTATATGTATCATTAAGAACACCTATATGGCTGTGGCCAGTGTGGCTCAGTTGGTTGAGTGTCGTCCCAAGCACTGAAAGTCACTGGTTGGATTCCTGATCAGGGCACATACCCAGGTTTCAGGTTTGATCCTCGGGGTGTGTATGGGAAGGAACTGAACAATGCTTCTGCCTCTCCCTCTCTAAAATCAATAAAAACATTACAGGAAAAACAAAACAAAACACTTAATATGGAGGGATACCCATCCAGGGACCAGGGAAAGAACTATAGGCCCAATAGGAAATTGAGACCTGGTATCTTTTTGGTCACTAAATGCATACATGTGCTTTACTGCATCAGAACCTCTAGCAGAGACCATAATTTCTCAGCCACTTGCTGTGTGTGACCATTGGTATGTTTTTGTACACTTTCAGCAGGTAGGCTCACTATAATAAATATTTTATGAATAAATTAATGAACAAAGTTTTCAAGGCCACTCATTAATTTTAAAAGCTAAGACTACTGTTCTCTCTAAAAAAAGAAAATTGTTAGCACTGTCTTGCCCCTAAATAATAAATACCTGTATCTTTAGAACTATGTTCATAATACAGTTTAAAGGTCTTAAAAATTTGATCTCAGGCAAGCTAATAACCAAATCATCCAGAGCAAAGAGTCTAAGGTTATCTAGTTTGTCAAATGTTGAGTAACTGCCTCCCTATAAATTTGGAAAATACAGAAATGTATAAAATAATCCATTTATTGTCTAGAAACCCTTTCCTAATGCTATACAGGAGTTGCCAAAAGTAGGTTTACAGTTGTTCATATGGAAAAAAGCATGCAGGTTATGATTATTATAATAGCTTTATTAACTCTGTGTTTCATGTACTCACAACTGTAAACCTACTCTTGCCAAACCCTGTACAATTTATTCGTCCTTCAGGACACTATCTCCTATTTCTTTAAAGTTATTGATAACCTTATATATGAAAATCACTTCTAAGCGATGAACAATTCAGTAGAAATCAGTCACATGTAGTCATATGTATGCTGACAAAACTTACTTTCAAATTATAAACTTATTTTGAATATACTTTAGATTATGTGTATTTTATTGGACTACATAAATCACATTTCACACATTTCATCTTCTATTTTATTCCCCAACTTTCAATTATGTTGAATAATGTTCCCTCTTGTTGAGTGTATCCATATTTCAGACTTGTACAAATGTGGATATAAATTGAAATCATTTTTCCTCTTTCTAAGTTATCTAGATTTATATATTTTTAAACTAAGTTGAGAAATATCTGTGAACTGCAACATAAAAATAAGTTAGACTTGGGTATCCTAGAATAGAAAAAGTTACTCATTTCTATGAGTGAAACATGCAAGTACTCAAATGTAGAAATAAAGCAAACATAAAAAACATTTTTTTGTGATTAGTTATGAATAAAAAAATACATATGTATATACATATTTTTTAGGGAAAACCTATCACTTTATTGTGAATCTTCAAAAGCATCCGAACTTCAGTAAAACCACCTCACCCCTAACCCCCATGAATAAAATATATTTTTAAGAATCTGGCAGCATAAATTTATTTACCCAAGAGTTTCCTTCCAAGAACTGCAAAAAATAATACTGTTTGGGCTGCTATAACAAAATGCCACAGACTGGTGGCTTATAATAATAGCAGACATTTATTTTTCAGTTTTGGAGGCTGGAAGTTCAAGACCGTGGCTCTAGCATAGTCTGGTTCTGATGAGGGCCCTCTTCTGGATCATAGACGGCCATCTCTTGCTGTGTTTTCACCTGGTGGAAGGGACTAGGCGGCTCTGCAGGATCTCTTTCATAAAAACACTAATCCCATTCATGACAGCTCCACCTTCATGATTTAAGCACCTCCCAAAGGCCCACTCCTGATACAATCACATTGGACATTAGGACTTCAACATGAGTTTTGACAGGACACAAACATTCAAGTCAGCAAATACCAATTACGGAAAGTAATGGGCCATGGCAAAACAGATACTAGTAATAACTGAGCCTTGTTCTGAATAATTATGTCAGGAGCTACATTCTCCCTGAGTCGTGCCATCAAGCTAAAGAGATGATTTCAGCAAAAGCAATGGTGAACTTGAGTCTGCAATGTCTTGGGCTCTAGTTATTGTACGTGCACTGAAAAGGATGTTGAGCCTTGGCCAGTGTGGCTCAGTTGGTTGGGCTTCGTCCTGTGCACTGAAAGGTTGTGTTTGATTTCCTGTCAGGGGACATACCTAGGCTTTGGGTTGGATCCCCTGTTGGGGTGCATACGGGAGGCAACCAATGGATGTTTCTCTCTCACATCAGTGTTTCTCATTCTCTCCCTTCCTCTCGCTAAAAAAAAAAAAAAAAAAAAAAAAAATCAATTTGGAGCATTTATTATATCCAACACCATTTACTGGGTGTCAACACTATGTGATGTACACATGATTTGTGTGTTACGGGAGAACGCTCTGGAATCAGTTCCCAGACTTAAATCTTGGCTCTACCACTTACCAGCTATGTCATCTTTATTACTGTTAGCTATTGAAATGGGGCTGATGATGATAACACCTGCCTCATAGAGTAAATAATTTAATTTGTGTAAAGCACTGGGCAGGTGTAGCAAGTGCTTAATAAGTGTTAGTTGTTGTTGATATTTCATCCTTAAAAAAAAAGAATGAAAATATACACTTAGAAGCCCATTATTTAATATGCAACCAATCTATAGGTTAGTACTAGAATAGAAAGCATTAAATAGCTTTTACATATAATACTTTACATCAAAATTTTGTTTCTAGTTAGTTAAAAGTAATAAGAATGGGGAAACCTTGGTTTTAGAAACAACCTCCCAGACAGGAAATAAGTATATAAGTATTAGATACTTGAATAACTTCCTGAAATTAACCTACTAAAAGCAATATCCCAATACAGTATTTTGAATCAGGGCTTATTACATCTTACTGGTCATCACCAATGTCTATTGCAGTGTCTTGTGCAGTCAGACATTCAATAAACATTTGCTTAATATATAAATAAAAAGTGAGTGCACAATTATAGCCAAGAGAAAGAACATTTAGATTATTATTATTTGGCTCTAGCAATATAATTCCCAATCAGCAAGGTACATACAGGTTATATAAATGAGCTGTCTGGACAGCAGAGTAATGCATCACGGGAAATTATAATCCCTGCTTTTACAACTGGGCATGATCCTGTAAAATTGGTGCTGCTGGTGACAGACAAATGGAGGACAAGGACAGACAGATGGATCAGCAGAAGTTCTTCAATGCTCCTGGAGGACAGTCAGAATCCGTGTTCTACCAATGCAGGATTAATGACATTTACTTTTATGAAGGGTTTAGACAAATGTGCAAATAGACTGCAATTTTTTAAAAAGTGGCTTACTGGGCTAAGAAGAAAAAGTAAAAAGGGACCCATCATTAAAGGAATATTTCCTTTTGGTCTGACTTATGTGGAGTGATTGTCTTATTAGTCCAAATATATTCACATCATAGGTAGAATAATGGCTCCCATATATGTCCAAGTCCTAACCCCTTGGACCTGTAAATATGTCACTTCACATGGCAAAAGGATTTTGTAGATACAATTAAGTTAATGATCTTGAGATAAGGAGATTATTCTGGATTACCTGTGTGGCTCAACGTAATCAGAAGGATCCTAGTGAGAGTGGGGCAGGACAAGAGTCAGAGGAGATTAGCTGCTCACTTTAAAGAGAGTGGGAAGGGATCATGAGTGAAAAAAGCAGGTAGCTTCTAAAAGCTGGAAAAGACCAGGAAACAGTATCCCCGGGAGCCTCTAGTAGGGAAGCAGCCCTGCTGACACCTTAATTTCAGCCCACCAAAACCCTTCTCAGACTTATCTGCAGAACTGTAAGGTAATAAATTTGTGTTGTTGTAAGGCGCTAAATTTGTGGCATTTTGTTAGGACAGCAAGAGGAAACTATACATTCATTAATCTGTACCTAACCTATAGACACACTAATTTGTAGCCAATACAAACTGAAATTTACTTCTAGTTCTCTTGGATTAAAACCAGAGTTATCCTTGGAAAAGTGATTTATTTTGGGGTTGGGGCAGGAAAAAACACAAATGAATTTAGAGCATCTTACGATGTCAGAAAGTTAAGAAGTGCTCAAAAAGGATGGACATCATGAAAAGCACAGAAGCTAACTTGAAAGCGCTCCCACTGGCTAACGCTGGAACAACTGGAATGAAATAATGATAGTATTGAATTATAACTCCCCAAATAAAATATATATCCATGAGTCTGCAATGAATTAAATAATCAAACAATAAATAAATGGAGAATGGACAGTTCCACTGATGAATGTTAAAATTAGTACAGGAAAGTTTGAGGAGAAATAGAACATTTGCATAGTTCAAAGTATCTCCCACATATATATACATATATATTGCTTTCTGTTTGTTTTTTAGAGAGAGGAAGGAAGAGGGAGAGAGAGAGGAGGAATCGACAGGTTGCCTCCTCCATACACCCCAACTGGGGATCAAACCCACAACCTGGGTATGTCTTGAGTGGGAATTGAATCCACCTTTTGGTGAACAGGATAGTGCTCAAACCAACTGAGCCACACTGGCCAGGGATCTCCCCTAATATATTTAAAAATTATAAATGGAAAAGCACAACTTTAGAGTGGGTAAACCCAGAAGACACCAGCTTAATCAAGGTTAATATCACCAGCGTGGTAGGCAGAATTCTACGGTAACTGCTTCCTCCCCCCTTCCCAGCTTTGGCCTATATGCCTCACACAATCACCCCGTGAGCATGATGGATTTCAATCCTGGGATTCGGTTACATTAGGTGACACAGTTGACTTGAAGGAAGAGAGAGAATTGGTTTGGGCCCGACCTAATCATATGAGCCTTTTAATATCTGGGTCTAGAAGTCAGAGATTAAAAACGCGAGAGGGATGATACAGGAGGGAAATTCTCCTGCTGCCCTTGGAGATGCAGGGCCACACGGCAAGACCTTGAGAGCGGCCTCTGGGCACTAAGAGGGATTCCCCAGCTGCCAGCCAGCAAGAGAACTGTTTGGTCTTATAACCAAGACACTGCATTCGGCCAACAGCCTGAATGAGCTGGGGAGAGGAGGGCCAGATAAGGAACAGCCCAGCCGACGCCCCGATTTCAGCCTTCCGAGACCCTGAGCGGACCACCCACCCATACTTTGCCTGGACGTCTCACCTCCAAAAACTGTGAGATAGTAAGTGGGGAGTTACGGTGCTGGGTCTGTGGCGGCTTGTTAGGGCAGCCACAGAAAACTACTCAGCTCCTCATGACACCTCCACATCACGTCCTCCCTGATAAGATGCTCTGAAAAGGACACATCACATGGGTCTGACATTTTCTTGCCAAAAATACAGTACCTCATCTAATCATGAGAAAACATCAGCCAAATCTGAATTGGGAGACAGTCTATAAAATAACTGAACAATACTCCTCTGAAGGGTTGAGGTCAGAAAAGACAAAAAAGACAGTGTCTGGAGCAGAAAAAGGGCATTGCTGGTAAACTGGTGAAATTTGAGCCTGTAAGTTTAGTTAGCAAGAACAAAAATTACAACAAAACACAGCTTCTATAGTTACTTCTCTCTAAAACTGGGCTAGTAATCTTAAGCAATTCACTTGCTAGAACTTGTTTTTCCAATTGTTAGGTAACATGAAAAGTATGTAACGTGTTTTAAGATTCTTAGCTGAAATAGTAACAGTTATGCTGCTTACTGTTTGTCTTTAATAATTCCAATTTTATTTTAAGATAGCTTAATTTTGGGAGAGTTGGAGTATTTTGAGTTGGAGTATTTTGATGCAATGGTATAAATTAATGAAAACATATTATTGATGGATGCAACCCAAAAATGAAAATTTGGACAATTTAGGCATTTTGTGGTTGTTGCTTTGATGTTTGCTTTTTTTTTTTTTAATCCTCACTCGAGGATGTGTTTTTATTGATTTTTAGAGAGAAAGGAAGGAAGAAAGAGAGAGAAACATCGATGAGAGAAACATGGATCAGTTGCCTTTGGTTTGCTCCCTGACCGGGGATCGAACCCGCAACGTTTTGGTGTATGGGACGACACCCCAACCAACTGAGCCACCCAGTCAGAGCTGATGTTTGCTTTTTTACTTTTATTTCAAATTAAGCAGTTAGCATGTAAAACTATAAAGACACAAAAGTCTTTCAACAGCTTCAAAGAATAAACATTTCAGAAGTTTTCTGAACTAGTCAAGATAGAAGCAAAAAAGAACTCAGCAACACACTATTTGAACAGTTTGATTCAGACAAGACAGAAACTCCCTTCCAATAAGAAAAAAAAGACAAATGGCCTGCCTGGAGTATTTACATGAGCTAAGAATGGTATCATGAGTCTCTTTCACTATAATTTTTTTCCTTAGCTTCATTTCAGAGAAATAGACACACACTGTAGCGATTGAATAGTAATTTATCGCATCATCAGTGGTTACTGTGTGAAGTACTCTGACTTTGCTGCTCATACACTTGGTAACAATTCCCTCCTTCCACCATAGAGAAACTCAGCGCTTGCCATCTAGCTCAGGGCTGGCTTAACGGCCTCCTCTGAGGTTAATGTTAACATCGTTCTGGACAAAGCAACAGGAAGCATCTGTGTATCTTACCACAAACTGAGATGGCCCATTCTTTCCCCATCTGAAGTATAAATTCTGTTGGTATTAAATTACTTAATTGCTCTTGCTTTATACATTTAAAACATTTAAATATATAAAACATCATGGTAGTAATCTCTGAGAAAACTGAACTGATTGATGACTGCATAAATACTTACTTAGTTCTTCCTAGTTGGTCAATATTGATTTTTCTCCCCTCTATAATTTAAAAGAAACTTGTACTATGAAAGCTATTCTTGCAAATCTTTTGTTCTTCTCTTCTAGAACCATCTGTGGTGACAGCAAAACTCAGGGAACAATGTTAGTCAATTAACAACTGCCAAGTTACCTTGATTGAGGAGCAGATGGTATAATCGATCATGTCCTACAAAATGGGGGGAATACCCGGCCGGGCGTGGCTCAGCGGTTGAGCGTCGACCTAGGATCCAGGTGATCGGGGTTCGATTCCCGGTCAGGGCACATGCCCGGTTGTGGGCTTGATCGATGACTCTCTCCTCATTGGTGTTTCAATCTCTCTCTCCCTCGCCTTTCCTCTCTCTGAAATCAGTAAAGATATATTTAAAAAAAAGGGGGGGGGGAATAATTAAATAGTAGATGATCCTTTTAGGATAATTAAATAGCAGAAGATCCTTTCTGCTTAAGTACAAATAGTGGTCCTTTATTGCTATTATATCTGTGTGAACTTTTTGGCTTGGCTTTCAAAGTCCTCTTAATTGGGCCCTGCCCTACACCCTACTTCCTTATTTTCTACCATTTCTCAGCACACAACTCCTGTTGTACTGTAGAGGAGACATTCTCACTCCTCCTTTATCTTATGTTATATCCTCTGCCCACATAAATAAAAATCCTCCCTATTTAGATTCAATAAACACTGGTATAGTATTTTCTATGTGCTAGGATTGTGCTAGAGTTTTTCATGCATTTTCTTGAATCTACACAAGCACTCTCATCAGTTTTTAGAAGCAAAAGAGACTCGGTTCTGAGAGCAACCCACAATCACTCAGTTCCCAAGTCGGGGCCTTGATCTCCTCCAACCCAAAGCAACCTTCTCTCCTCACTCTGCCCCTTCCGTTCCCTACTATGGTCCCTTGCTTGTTCTCCAAGGGCTTCCAGATGTTATTTATCTTTGCAACTAGGTGGTAAGCTCCCTGCACACAACTCTGTATTATATTTTCTTTTACTTCCCCACCCCATAGAGCCTAACTCAGTACTGTGCCCAGGGAGCACTCAAGAAATACTTCACTAACTGAGACAACAAGGCTAACCACTTTGGGCTGAGTCTCCTATTTTCAACTGTTAGCAGAGTTAAGCTTTGCAACATAATTCTGTCTTTGAATTAAGTTCTATATGGTGAGAACTTGCTGTGTGAAAAAAAAATACTTTCTTTTAGTCTTAAATACCTCACTTGAGATTCAAGTTATCTTTGCTTACAGGTCAATTTAATTAATGTTCAGCTAATCTACTTCCTTCATTGACTTTAATCACAACCCTGTTCATTTTATTTTTCCAAGCAGAGAATCCCTAGCATTTCCTGTTTTCTTTCATTCTTTTGATCACACCGACAAGCTGTATTTTGATGAGATAACCTATCCAGTGTCATATGTTCTCATCGGCCAGCAAATTTCCCATAGACATGCTTAGCTTGGCCAGCAGTTGAAAAAAAAGAAACAATTTTAAGCCAAGTGGTCTCAAGTTCCTCTCAGGCCCCATCATTTTTATAGGCTTCAACCCCAACCGGGACAGTTCAGACTTTATCTTATGTCTACACTGGAAAGCCAATGAGGACAGGGACTGTCTGTCTTATTTACTACCTAACCACTGCAGGATGCTACAAACTGCAGCCTTATAACATATAGCATAGCTCTCCAAACCTTTTGTCCCAACCCACCGTATAAATATACATACACACATATGGAACTGAAAAGAACTGTTTCGTGAAATAATACTTTGACCACAATGACTTTGGATATTTTCTATTTTATGTCATTCTATTCTTTTAAATGTTTTATTTATTGATTGACTAGAGAGAGAGAGAGAGAGAAACAGTGATGTGTTGTTCCACTTATCTATACATTCATTGGTTGATTCTTATATGTGCCCAGACTGGGGATCGGACCCACAACCTTGGTGGTCAGGATGATGCTCCAACCAACTGAACTACCTGGCCAGGGTCCTATTCTTTTTGGTAGGTCATAAGCTGCTGAAATGATTTAAGTTCCCTGTTTCGAATACACTGTGCCACAGAGTTCAGGTGAGGTCTTTTGCCACTATTACCTAGTACCCTGAATAAGAAGACTCCCGTAATCACTTTCTGTCAGAGCCCAGTGCTAGGGAAATGCCTAGCAGTTTGGCACATAGCTGAGTGAAAAAAATGCTTGTGGTTTTGTGTTGGCTGAGCCTGTACTTACTGTGAAAACATACAGTTCAGTTGTATTTATACAAGTTAAACTTTCAGGTACTCAAGAGCATTAATAACTTTAATCAACAAGAGAAATCGCACATAAATCATGCGAGAAAATAGTAAATAGGTAAGCAGGGTTCTAATTAATTTGACATGTGCTTCAATACTTTAGAAATTGATCCTAGAGCAAGGTCCCTTTTCAGTTTTCTAATTAAAGCCTTATTTTGATCCCAAGCACTTTCTATGAATTCAGTGAAGAGGAAAGAAATAGAAATTGACAGTAATAGAGTGGCTGTTATATATCAGATATATACTACATATGGTCCTATAAATCATCTTATTCAAACAATTGTGTTAAGAATGAGGGCACTGAGGCTTGAGAGGGCGAGGGAACTTGCCCTAGTTTGTACAGCTAGTAGATAAATATTAGCTCTGGGATTCACACATGGTTTCCTAATCTAAACCCCACACTTTGCCTACTCCCTGACACTGCATGTGCATTTTAAAACAATAGTGCCTGCCCTATAATGTTTTCTATGTTATAATGCTATGTTAGTTGGAAATATTACACGTCAAACATCTATTATTCCCTTTGCGGGATGACTCTTTCTGGAGATATTTCATAATCCTTTATAGGCCTCATTGTCAGAAAAGTCTTTCTTCTTCAATACCGCATGTTGAAATTTAAATTCATTTCCTTCTTTAGAATGGCTAATGAAAGAGACAATAACTAGTTGGAATGTTATCCTATTGTGTATTCTGTATACACTCTTCCTGTACCTCCACTTTATATTTTGAGACCGTGATTTGAGTCTGAAGGACACCGAATCTCATCTAAACTTAAAATTCTTTGTTGTAGACCTTCAATGATCTGGGTATTTAAAAATATCTGGGGAAAAAAATCAGCGGACTGTTTTTGTTTTAACAAAGATATTTAGTATGCCATAATCACAGTCTTCTTTCACTTTTTTCTATGTTGAATTCAATTTGTGACTAGTGCTAAGTCCACTGTCTTGCTACTGTTTAAAAACAAAACAAAACAAAACAATACTCCCTGACCTTGAGCCGCACTGCCTGTAAGGTGTTTATTGGCAAGCAACCAAAGAGAGCAGCTGAGCTTAACATAGCCCTTCCGTGCTGGAGACCCTGCCTTGTGCCTTGCACGCCCTATGCTGTTTAATCCACACAATACAATGAGGTAGGTACTATTATTAGCCCTGCTTTTACAGATGAGGAAACTAAGAAGTTAAATAGCTTGCCCAGGGTCACAGTTCCAAGACAAACGGTGGAGCTAAATTTCTAAGCCAGACGGCCTTGACTGGAGATTGAGCTCCTAACCACTATGCCCCTCTTGCATAAGAGGAACACAGGTAAGGACCCTCCCTGCCTCCCCAAAACAAGGTATTAAAAGTAAGAATAAGGTCACTGCAGAATCAGATTGGCACCAGAAGGGACCCGGTTTTGAGCAAGGAATGAAAGCTGGGTGGGATTTCACTGGCAGAGCTGAGAACGAGGCCATCAAGACAAGAATGGCCATGGCTTGCCGAGTGGGGAAAGAAAGCATCAGCCTAATGGGTGAGGTTGGGTAATTTTTAATAGAATCTTTTCTACTTCGGTCCCCTCCTTTCTCCCTGGTTTTCCTTAAGAATAAAACAAAACACAAATATCTACTGTAACATAATACAGCACTCAGATATGCACAAAATGGTAACACCAATGTATACAATTAAGGTAAATAATATACTTTTTAGTTACTGACTGAGGTATTTTTTTATTATTATTCCTGGTGCATTATAACTGGCCTCACCATTATATCTGATAATCTCCCTTTACCTGAAATTAAATCAAGCTTTTTGAATTGTGTTAATAGTTGCCTTTTATTTTAATTGAATGAGAGGATTCCCCCCCCTTTCCTCCAACTTTACTATTGAATTCTGTAACAAATATATGGCAAATATGTTACAGTACAGGAACTGCAACTTATTAATGGGATGTGTTCCAGATGGCACTGTAAATTAGTTGTTTGGAACCTGGAATTTATTTTCCCATGGAAATAGTGGTTAAATTCCCAACGGGCCCATAAAAGCTTGCTTAACCAGGAATGTGACAGAAATGAACACTGTCACCTTTGTGTTGAACTCTGCCTATTATTCTGAGGACTCTGTGGATTTCTCTTCTTTCTACAATGTTTTAGCTAACCGCCTCTTCTGGGACACAGTTTTTTCATTGTAAGTTATAGAAAAAGTTATCACTTATAATTCTACCCAAATCCAATCTTTAATACTGCTTTAGGGTGTTTCTTTTCACTAATCATTACTTAAAACATCACTTCAGTTGGAAAGTTGTTTTCTTTAGCCTAAAGTCAGGAGTCAGTAGAGTGGCTGAGGAATGCTTATAGCCTAGGCTATGACATCATGTTCTCTGCCTGTACCATGATGAGAAGGCAGTGAAATGGCACCAGGGACATGTCTTGCCCCTGCTGCCGCCAGTGACCATCTGGCTCCTGGAGGATATCTTTTGGCCCGTGTGGAGATTAAAAAAAAAAAAAAAGACTTTCCTGCTTTCTGATTTGGCATCAGGTAGTATAGTTCCTAGGTCTCAGTGCCCTGCATTAGGTGTTAGAACTTGGGAGATTACCAGATCATGTATGTTTTGACTATAGTTGAATCTATAATACAGAAATTTCACACTTAAATAATCTAAAGCTATGATGTGGAAGTCTGCCAAATACAACGCTTGTCTCAGAAACATTTCCTTGCAGGGCACAATAACCACAATAAAACCAAAATCTTTGTTTTAAATAGAAACATTACCAACAGATGTTTCCAAAACAGAAATGCTTAAAGTGAAAAAAAATTGTGTGGTTTTAAAAACTTTAGCCTCTGTACACACTTCACTTCTACCTTTTCACCTCAATTGGGAGTCTTTACAACTAGCTAGGGACTTTTAGTATGACTTTAGAGTCTGCCTTTAGAAATGTTAGGAAAAGCATTTGTATAACTAGGGAAGGTTTATATTCACAACCCTAGTCCTCTAAAAAACAAACAACCCCCTCACTAAATTTGTATAACCATGTCTGCTGTCATTGTCTTTTCAAACATTTGGTGATTCTGTCAGCAAACATTTGCCATAAAGGCAGTGCATTTCAATTGAAAAATGTATTTTTTTGCATCCCTCAAAATAATGGATAGACTTAGGTACTTGACTTCACAATGGTGAAATAAGCCACTGTTTGCCACTAGTGAAGGGAGAGGGCTCGAACTGCTGGGTGCTCAAAGTTTGTTTTTGACAAAGAATATATGGCAGGAATCTAGGATTTCCACATATAGAGCACAGAGCTGTGTGGTAGGCAACTTGGCAAATCTAGAGCAGGAGGGCAATTTGGAATCTTACTGGAAAGCTTTAGGGCCAAGTAGGTCTACACTCCTTGAAAGTAAAGACAGTTATCCCAACTGTATTTACTTTTTTTCATTTTACTTTAATCTATTTATTGATTTTAGAGAGAGAAATAATGATGTGAGAGAGAAAGACTGATCAGCTGCCTCCTGCACACGCCCCTACCAGGGATTGAATGCACAGCCTGGGTACCCTGATTGGGGATCAAACCCACCAATCTTTGGTGTACCGGATGACGCTCCAACCAACTGAGACACACCGGCCAGGGCCCAACTGTACTTAAAAGGAGAAAGAGAAAGGAGGAGAAAAAGAAAAGAAAAATAATACTCTTGGGGGAATTAAATGAGAGCACAAGCATAAAAGTGCCCACAGAGGTTACCAAGATGCATTAGCTGCTCAATAATGTTAGCCAGATTTGAGTACTGGGAATTTCACTGGGCAAATGTAGGATTATGTAAGCTTAATTATGTCAGTAGTTTTGTTAGCACCTGCAGCTTCTAGGAATTATAGAGACATAGCACATGAAATAAGTTCGGTTACCAACTGAAGTAAACACTGACCAATCAGTCACCAATATAGCAAATAAAGTGGGATTTCTTTCTTGGTTGAGCTATAATTCCCCAAGTATGGGCTACTTAGCTCAGCCGGTGAATAAACATGGATTAAAGGCATGTACAAGTCAAGCTTTATAAAGAGAAAGTCACCGAAATGCTAAGATTATGCACCATATCCCTATCCTCAGATACACAAACAAGTTTATTGGTCACTAGAGGGATTGCATAAAAGGGTGCAGTCAGTTTATCGAAGACACATCTTAACTTCTTAATAAATTCAAAGCATATCTATAAAGTCATGTCATATTCAAGGAACAAGTTGTTCAAAAACACGTTTTTCAAGTCCACTAAGAATTCTAAGTTAAGAGAAGTAATTTCCTTGTTATGACAAATGTGTTTGATTTCCAAATGTTTAAAAAAAAATTGTAAATGGAAGGCAACTTCACAAGAAGTTTCCAAGGTGACAGTTAATTTTAATTACTTTCCATTTTTCTACCAGAGAAAGAAAAAACATACACAAAAGGATACCTAGACTATTCATGTACTGGATTCAAATTTAGATGATAAAGATGGGGGTCAGCATGAAAATAACATGATACATGCATTATCTGAACTCGCTTATGCATTATCTGAACTCACTTATGCATTATCTGAACTTCCTTTCATATTGTAAATTTGTAAGCTCAAAAAATAAACATTTTGAAGTGGAATCATCAGTTATTTCTAAATGCTTTGTAATAAATTTTAAATGAAAGTGAGTCAAGGCAGTAATATTACAAATTAATTCCCACTAGGTTAGCCAACATGTGTCAGAAAAATAACTAAGTATAAGATTGATCATTCTCTGTAGAATAAACAGAAAAGATCCTCTGGTTATTTTCTGATGTTCTTCTCTTTCTCACAAAAATAGAAAAATATCTCTGCAGCTTACTCTTCTGCTGTAAGAGTTCTATGGGAATTGTTGCAAGTGGGCGGCACCCTTCTCTCACCACTGTGCTACTTCCGCATCAGGTAACTTGGATTCTATTTATCTACTAAGCTTTGCTAATGAAAAAAAGATTGATGACATCCATTGCAATATACTAAAAGGAATTTATACAGTCTGGAGGCACACTGGAAGTTCTGAACGGACATCTCAACTCTAACAAAAAGACACATCTCTCAATTCTGTGACATAGCAGAAAGTGGACAGCAACATGTGTAATGCACCAAAGATTTAAGCCTTAAATAACCTAAATAGATCAAAAGAGTAAAAATGCTTGGATATAATGAATTCTTAGTAAGTCATTTTACTTAAAATCTATTTCCAGTTTTACAGGAACCTTTCTTCATGGGCAGACCATAACAGAATTAGGATTATTTCCAGAAACGTGGTCAGTTATACTGAAGTTGTATTTAACCCCCCAGTGATCTCTGCCTTTATTTGCACTGTGAAAAATAAACAGCTGTATCATGCCTTTTTGGGCAGTCAATAGGTTTTATTTACATTGCTTTGAGAAAAGGAGACAAAAGCCATCCCTTTACAACTGTCTTTCAGCAATCCCAGTTTTGAGGGATTTGTATATATAACACATGCACACACACACACTATATATATATATATATATATATATATATATATATATAAGCAAACAAATATCTATATGTACAAAACATATAAATAAAGATAGACAAATAAAGACAAAGTGGCTGTGAAGTCTCTTGAAGTACACATTTATAAACTGACCACCTGACACAGAACTCAGATTTGTAACGGAGAAAAATCATTATGAGCCTGAAACAAAAATTAAAATACCACCGTCACTCACATGGAAAAAGTAGAAAATAGAAAACAATAATCACCGGAAAACCTGGGTCCTGTCAAGATTTCTTTCCATCAGAAGATGCAGAAACATTTCCCCCCTGGTGCAAATGAAAACGTTTCTCAAGCACCCCCGAGCCTTCCCTGCTCGTTCCCCAGGTGCCGGTGCAGGCGGCCGGCGTGGACTTTTTTCCAGAGATGAGAAGTAGAAGTTTGCACTCCGTCGGGCGCGGGGGCACTTCTCCCCCCGGCCCCCCTTCCCTCGCCTCCAAGATGGTAGGAAAGTTGTCGTTTCGGAGGGCCGAGGAGCGGCTCTCTGGTGTTATGTCCTCGCAGTGCCGGTAGTGGTGCTGTAGGAGGCTGCCGCCTCTTCTGTGCGGCGCCGGCAGCCCTGCCTTCTTGGCTGGAGAGTATATTCAGGGATTTCCCCTTAATAATCACCGACCCCGGGAGCACTTTTTAGTTTCCAAAATAAAAATATGATCCTCACCCCTCTTGCTTGACAGGGAAAGGCTCTCGCCGGAGCCCAGTGGGGAGCAGTAGAAGCGGCGGCCGAGCTTCCTACTCCATCGCCAGCGCCTCTCACTCTGATCTGTCAGCCCAGCCGAGGGAAAAGGGGGGAAGGAGAAAAAAAAAAAAAGCAGCTGAAAGGTAAGCAGAGGCGGCCCCAGGCCCGGCCCACATCCCCGGGCTCCCGTAGGGCGGCGGGCTGGGCCGCGCAGACAGGGCGGGCGGCGAGCGCGTTTACGTGAGGCCGGGGATTCGCCGGCCCGCGCCAGGCCCGGGACAGAGAATGAAAGGGTGAGAGGGGCCGGCGCCGGGGTGGCGGGGGCTGGGGACCTGGGGTCCTCCGGGGCGCCCGCGGGCGGCGACGGCGGGCGGGCGGACGGGGTCCAGCCCGGGCCGGAGCGGGGCGGGCGGCGCGGCCTGCGCGGGCCGGAGTGGGGGTGTGGGGCGGGGGGAGGGTGCCGGCTAGGCCTCGGGCGGGCGGGCCCCGCGGCGACCGCGCCCTGCCCCGCACCCGGGCCTCCCCGCACCCCTTGGGGTCCCCCGGGACCTCCGGGCGGGACGGCGGCGCTGTGGGGCCGAGACCTGCGCTGGCCCGGAGGTTCCCCCGCGGGGCGGTAGGCCCGGGCTGCCGGGACCGGGGCGTCGGGGCCTAGGAGTGGGGAAAGGGCGCCCACCCCCGGGCGCCCCCCCACCGCTCCTCCGGGTCTCCCGCGATCGCCCCCTCCCCCATTCCGGGAATAGTTCAATTTATTTATCCCCCTCCTCCGCGCTCCGGGCGGCCTGGCGGGGCGGGGCGGGCGGCCTGGCGGGCGTGGGGTGGGGTGGCGGGGCGGTGAGCGAGTCAGGTGCAGTCGCGGCCCGGAAAGTTTCCTTTTAGGCCCGAGTGGGGGGCTGCCCTCCTTTCGGGGCGCCCTGGTGCCCGCGCTCGCGACCCCCGAGGGCGTAGGGGAGAGCACTCGGCTATTTTGAAACTCTTTGCCAGTTCCTGTCCGTTGAAGGTACTCCGCCCCTGCACCCCTCGCCCGCGCCCCACCCCGCGCCCCGGCGAGCCCTGCCTGGGCTGCGAGCTCCAGCCCATCGCCCGGGCGCCCCGGGCTGGGAGGGGGAGAGGGCCCTCTTCCCGTTTGGAAAAGTTTTCCGAGGGTTTTTCTTAGCTTATTCGTCAGTGACTGGGCTTTTTGCGGTGGGAAGGGTGGAGGTAAATTCAGGTGGTGTTTCTGTCGGTGCAGGTATTTCTTTCCTCGCCGCCCTTTTAGCCCGTGCCCCGCACACCGGGGGGGGTCAGACCCAGCCCCCCCCCCCCCCGAGCCGGGCCGCCTTCGGGTCTCGGGCCCCCCTTCCGGACAGCCCCTGCTGGAGGGCGTAGGGAGCGCCGAGGACACGGCCGGGGGGGGGCTGGGTTTCTGGAGCAGCCCCCGGAGGCAGGAGTTTCCTGTCCGGTGCGGTCACCGTCGGGTGAGGCAGACACGTGAACAGAGCCCGGGGGGACCCCGGTTGTCAGCCGCTCGGGAGCGTGGAAACCAAGGCGGGGAGGAGGTGGGCAGGGCAGCTCCTGAAGCGCGGCTTGAGGATCCCGAGCTGCCTGGTTCTGATGGTCACTGTTTGCATTTGTGGGATCCCTTGTGTTCGACCCCGGCGATAGAAGAGGGGGGACTCGAAGGGAATTTGTCCCTGCTGCCCCTCAGGGGGGTCTGTGGAGCAGCCCTCAGGGCACCGAGCATAGCCGACCCCGCGTTCTCTCCCTTCCTCCCTCTCCTCTTTTTCTTTCTCTTTCGTGTTTAAACGGGTTCAGTTTTAGCTATATTTTGCTGCCATGAGCTTTGAAAGATATGTTTTTTTTGGTGAAAGTTGAAAACTTCCGTTTCCAAATCTCGATGTCCTGGCTTTCAGGGATGGGATGTTTCCCGTGGCTGCGCTTCACCTCCTTCAGGTTGGTCTTTAGTATGGAAGTTGGAATGTTAATGTCCCCTGCCCCCCGCCGTCAGCCTCCGTCCGGGCCGGTTGGGAGAGGCTCTTTTTCCTCTCATTTGCCCCCCCCTCGGGCGGCCGGAGGACGGGACGCCGCGTGCGCGTGTGTCCGGCCTGGCCGCAGGCTGGATGGAGTCGCCCGCGGAGAGCGGGCCCCGCGGAGCAGCGGGCACCCGCGGCTGGGCCCGCGCCCGCAGCTGCCAGGCGGGGAAGCGGCGCTCCTGTGATTCCCGCCGTGTCTTTTCCTTTCCTCTGCCTAAAATAAAACTCCCTCTGCTTTCCCACGGTGATAGGTCTCCAGCCATTTAGCACTGTTCTAAAGAAAGGCATGATATTTGAGATGATATGGATTTTGTACCCAAAAAATGCAAATTACATTTAATGGTTGTTTAACTTTATTGATTAATTGAAATTGTTTATTGACTTGGACGTTTTAATATACTTGTGTAACTAAAATTGTTACTTCTGTTGTGCTCTGTCGTTTTTAGAGCCTAGTGGTTGGAAGAAATCATACAGTGAGTCTCGTTTTTTCGAACATTTTAAGGTTAAAAAAATCTCTATGCCTCATAATTTGATATTTTAAAGCTATAGGTTAAACCTCATATTCCTAAGCTTTAAAAAACTGTATATGTACAGATCCCAAAAGTTTTGTACTTTTTCCGCCCGGTCCCAAATTTATATTAATTTCCTAATCTAACTGCCTCAGGGGCTACTTTATTCCTGAAGGAAGGGTGGAGTTTGTTATTTTCAAAAGCTACATTTTATTTGAAACTAATAAGAGACTTCAAGGCAAATATAGAATTAATTTTAAATTGCTAAGGTGAGATACTTTTTTACTCTTAAGTATTTAGTTTCAAAAATAGATATTTATTTTGACTTTTAAGTTGGAAATAGTCAATATTTCTTTCCTCTGAAAGACTGTAGAAAGAAATTTGTATACCCCACCCCAACTATTTTTCGCAGCAGATCATGTCACTGCTATTTTTAGAGAAATGAAATTTTGGTTTGGATGGATTTTAAAATTTCTAAGTCATAGCACCCAGAATTAAACAAGTCATTTAAAAAAAAAAAATGCTGATCCATTCATTCTTATCTGAGGTGTTCCCCCAGGGTTAGCAGTTTTCACTATCCAGGTTTGGAACAATAGTTATAGATAATGAGAGGCCATTTATTTCTGAATAGTTAGCAGTATTCTTGGACATGTAACCCAGCCTCTCCCCACACACACTTGGTAACTTGTAAGCAATAGGTAGATAGGTGAGAATGGGTTGGAAGCAGCAAATTGTCCCCAAAGCAGATACTCCGCTGCATATACAATGGAATCACATCCAACCCCGTTTAATTTATGCTAATGTAACTCTGTTTGTCCCAGAGCTCTGACTGTAATGCTGATTTTAGACAATACTTCTGGCTATTTTGAGACACTTGCAAAGATACTCTCCACTAAAAGGTAAAATCTAGAGCATCCTCTCTTTTCCCTCCTTGCACTTAAGATGCCAGGCTACTTGGTTCTGATTGTTTTAAAAGACAGCTTTTCAGTTCAGTTTTATTTGTAGCATAATATCCTATAATCAGATACATTTGGACTGGGCTTTGGGTTCCCATCCCAGCTCTTCCACTGGATGGGTTACTTCATCTTTGATTTCTTTATCTATAAAATGGAAATAGCACTTTTTGAGGTAAAGATTAGATGAGATAGCTCATGTGCTTGGCTCTTAGTTGGTGCTCCTTCAATATGAATTCCCTGAGCCCACCTTACCTTTCTGTTAGCACCATCTAAATACCATTTCTCTTATTTGTTTGTTTGCTTTTTTTTCTGACTAAAAGTAATACATTCTCATACTCATTCCACTCAGATCTGTTTATCTCAGGTTATCATTGTTAACATTTTATTGTGTTTTCTGTTTTTTGTGACTTTGTGTGCATACGACATAAACATAATCTCAGGATTTTCCACTTAACAGTGTTGTGTAGTTTTTTGTTGGTTAAAGCTTGGGCTCTGGAGTCAAATTGGCCTTGAATCCAACCTTTGTGATTTGGACAAATTACTTAATCTCACTCTCAGTTTCATCTGTGAGAGAAGGTGATGATAATGCCTTCTTAGGGTTGCTGTGATTAAATGAGGAATTGCACATAAAGCCCTTAGAATGGTGCCTGGTGCCTGACCTATAGAGATTATTTTCCTCTAAAGAGTTTCCATATTCTCCATGTGAATTTTTTCAATGTGAATGATTCAATATATACTAATAATACTAGTGAGTATTGAATACAGATAGAATGTTATATTTACCTTCATGGGGCAAATAAATATTTTTGTGCCAGTAGAAAAGTAGCAGTATAGTCACAGAAACTTTCATCAGCTTGATGTTAGTCTAGTCGCTGCTGTTGAATTCCGTGGGTTGGCAAATGTAAAGGAGCGCTAAGCACACCAGTGGGCAGAGAAGATGGGTTTACTCTACTTCTAGCTCCTCCTTTAAAAACCTTGAAGTTATCTGCCTCACCTTGGGAGGGTGGGCGTTTACCCAGGTCATTGTAGGAGTTGCTGAAGCCAGTGCTGTTTCATTCATTTAACAGAAACTGGGCCCTGCAATACAAAGACACATTCTCTGCCCTTGAGGAGTTTTTAGTCTAGTGGAGAAGGGAAAAAAAACAAACACAAAAACGCTGACATTTACAACCTTGATGATAAGGGATAGATTCTCCTGGAGGCAGGAAAGCTATTTATTTTGGCTGCCTCGGGGCAACCGTTAAAGGAAGGACTTTTCCTGGGGTGTTTCTGCCCTAAGCAAATGGGAAGAGTTCTAGAAAGGCATTTCTGAAGGTGGGACCCGAAAGTATGAATAAATGCCTGAGGACACAAGAGTTTTCTGTGTTGCAAATTATAGGAGTTGTAGGAATAGCAATAAATAGTGCAAGAAGGAGATGGCAGCCTGGCCAGATCCTAAAGAAGTTTATGTGAGGCTAAGGAGTTTGGATTCCTTGTACTGTTGTAAGCAGAGCCTCAAGGCCTTTGGCCAAATAAATTATTTGGATTTTAGAACACTTGAGTTGTACAAAGGGTGGAATAAAGGAGGGCAAGACTGGAATTAGACCAGTGAGAGAGCTCCTGAGAATAGATTGAAGGTTTGAACTATGGTGGTGGCTATGGCCGTGGAGATGGAGAGAAGTGGAGAGGCTGGCTACAGAGGTAAAGTGGCTGCCTAGGTTGATCGGATGTAGGTAGATTTGGGAACCATCCTTGTTTAGATGACAGCTGAAGTTGTAGAAGTAGAAAAATTTGGCTTAGTCAGTGGTTCTCAGTCTTTTTTGAGAATCTGATGAACTTCATGGACCTTTGTCCAGAAAAATGCATTTACTCACATTCACAATTTTGTACATTTGGTTTGAAACCTGGGATAATAACTTCGTCCTGGGGTAGATGTAGAGTAGAAATTAAAATGAAAGATTGTAGAAGTGTCTTGTCTGACTCACACTTTTTGTGTGTTTGTGTGTCACTTTATCACTGCCGTTTCATAGATGAGGGAACAGATTTATAAAATAAATTTCTCAAGGTCATGCATCTTGTATTTTAAGTTTTAATGAGCTACTTACATGAAAAAAATCAGAATATTTTGTGGGATTATTTGGTTTTTTATCTTCTTTTGAAAAAGTGGAAGATCTAAAAGCCCTGGGTCTACATTTTTGTTTTTAATTGCACCAATTTACTGGAACTAGTTTGAGTCAGTCCCCTTTAGATGAGCAAAGTTTGCTAAAGTCTGCCCCCGGCCCACCCTTGTGGCCCATGTAAGGTATTTCGTCTTGCATCCCTATAAAACAAGGTAAAGAGGATCTTGGGGAACACTGACACTTGAGTGTGGGGGGAAAAGAAACTAAGCCACTGACTGAGCTGCCAGAAAGGGATTTTCAAGAAAGAGAAAGTGGTCAACAGGGTCAAATGCTACAGAGAGGTCAAGTACGATAAGGATGGAACAGTGTATGTGGAGTTTAGCAACAAAGAGGCCTTTAGTTTCAGATTCATAAAACAAAAGAACTTTGACGACTATAGCTACAACTTTTTTCTTCTTGTCCTGCAATATAGGGTTTCCATAACAATTGAGAGTGACTGTGGCATGGACAGGAACTCAGAAGGCATTTGTTGTAAAGGATGATTTACAGGAGCTCATAAATGCTGTAACCAAGTCAAGCACTACTCATTCTGCTAGTATTTTCCATCACAAGAACATCAGTATATAGAGGTTGTATAGAATGTAGACAATATTTTTAATATTAGATTTTTAATATGGATTATAGGGAATTCTCAGTAGATTCTGTTAGCATAGCCCCAAGAAGGTGGGAGGGCCTGACTTAATGGAGAATTACACTGTACCGTTCAGAAAACCACTAGCAGCTGGAGAGTGCACTTTAGCTCTGCAGATTGTAGATTAAAATGATAATACTAATAAATTACTACTTACAGCTTCTAATAGTAGTTAACATTAAGTGATTACTAGTGCTGGATACCAAGCTAAGCATGGTTCATGAAATGCCTAATTTAATTTTAAAAGACTCAATGAGGTACATACTATTATACTCTCTCTTTACATGTGAGAAAACTGAAACCTAAATAACTTGCCCAGAGTCATAGACCTAGTAATTAGGAGAACCAGATTTGAGCACCATCTCTGATACCCACTAGAATCAATAAGTACTCTCAACTTCTGCATAAACTCTCCTTTACCTTTCTGATAAATCACTTAAGGAACTCAACTACTGTAAATTCCATTTAAATTCATAGTGCAGACTTATTTGTCCAATGCAGTTTGGCATATAATAGCTATTCAGTAAACATTTATTCGATTTATGTTTTAGTAGTCTACTTTGAACTTTCTACTGAATATTGTTTATATTTTTGGGTGATAGGCAATTTTTCCCCCCATCAGTTGATTTTCATTATTTCTAATTTTACTGCTTTTCACATTAATATGTGGGATGTTAGTTTGTTAAAAAAATTAATATACTCATCTGTTTAGTATTTTATTACATTTTTTTCTCTGAAGTTGAATTAAAACTCTTCATAAAAAGCTTAAAATGGGGGAGGCTTTTTAAAAGACTTTAAAGTATGTGACTCTGGGATAAGTAAATGTTCTTTTCTGTTCTATTAAATATGTTAGAAAACTAACATTCTGAGAATTTAGGGTCATGCAGGATTAAAAAAATGTAAGGTATGTTGTAGGTCTAGGCTCTTAAAAGGGGGCAGAATATAAAATTACAGATGGCAATTAGGGAAAAATGCTGTGGCAGTGAAATGAACATGCTTCTGAAACATGAGACGCAAAAGAGCAGTAATGACATATAGAGATTCCACGTGGAGGTGATGCAGCAGCAGTCCCGAAGAGAATAATGTTCATATTTTTGTCAAATTGGTTTATGGTTGCTGTTGGAAGACTGGAAGGGCTGTGGGTTGCTTTTGTTAAAAGCTTATCTTCCTTACTTTTCTCCCTGCTAATGTATTATTCCTCTGTATTTGCAAGACGAAAGAAACTATAGAAGGGAATTGTTTTATTTTTCAATTAAACTCAGCATGTAATATCAAGAAGACTTTTTATTTTAAGATTTTTCACCTAACCATATTTTCTACTCTTGAATTTCAGTATATGGGTATGTTTACCATGGAGATATTCTTTCTGTGGGACTGTTCTCAGTAATAGTTTTTTTTTTTTTTGCTTTTTGGTAGTAATTGAATAAGGGTGTGTATTCTGCTGCCACTCTAAAGTGCTTAATTACCTGTGTTCTCCTCCTTGAGGGAGCATAGATCCGTTTATATTCTAAGCAAGTTATTTCCATAGCTGAAGGTAATATCTGCTGTAGTTGTTAATAAATTGAGTCTGGTTAGGATTTTTTTTGCTTCCTCTTTTAAGTGACATCTTGTGTTAAAAGGTAGAGCTTCGGTGTATCCTTTCTTTATGGATTAGACATACAATAGTATTTAAATATTAGGATCTATCAGACGTTTGATTAAGATCATGTGGACTTTATATATTATGTGTTTCCTCTCTCTGTATCTTACAATGAGTGTCAAAGAGTGAAGGCCATGTGAACTTCACCTTTGGTGCAGTAGGGGTAAAGAACTTGAATTGTGGGAGGCTGGATGTAAAGAATGGAAAAAAGTGGGTCTTTTCCCTGAGATCTGACTTTAGTGCTTTTTTTCAAGAATTCTTCTTTAATTGAAAAAATGAAAAACCTATTAGAGGAATAGTTTCCAGTGTATAGACAGAGTGATTTTGATATTAAATAATATTCACTTAGAAAGAAGTTATATTTCAAAGCAGAGGGCCATTTAAAGTGAGTGAATTCATCAGAGAGTTGAAAGTATAAGTATAAAGATTAAGTTGAGCTTTTAAAAAGAGGGATTTGAAAATGGAGAAACGAGTCAGTTGTTCAAAAGGAAGATGCAAAAAATGATATAAAGTTGGTTTTTAATGAGACTTTAAAACATTAAAAATCAGAGAAAAAATTAAAAGAAAATTTTAAGAACATTAAAAATCAAAGAAATGAGAAGAAAAAATTAATTACAGATTTAAAAAACAGAAGGAAGAGAAGTTGTTTATAAGATGTTGAAATTATACACCTTTTTGTAATGGCATAGAGTAGCAAGAGCTTTCTTTCACACCTTGTGGCAAATGCTGAAAGAGGGCAATTGGATAGATTAATGAATTCTTTTTTTTTTTTTAACATATCTTTATTGATTCCAGAGAGAGGAAGGAAGAGAGAGAGAGAGATAGAAACATCAATGATGAGAGAGTCATTGGTCGGCTGCCTCCTGCACGCCCCCGATTTGGGGTTGAGCCGTAACCCGGCATGTACCCTGACCGGGAATCGAACTGTGATCTCCTGGATCCTGGGCCATCTTTCAGTAGCTGAGCCACGCCAGGCCGGGCTAGATTAATGAATTGTTAGCGTTAGAAGCAAGTTGACTAGGCAGAGTTTAATGCATTCTTATGTTTTTTAAACATTATTTGCTAAATAGATATTGGGTAGCAAATTATATACATCTATTTGATGAACTGTTTGATGTTACTTTTTGAGATATACTAGAATATTAAAAAAATTTAAATCTATACTAATTTTCTCTTGGCATATGACAATGGCTATTAGAAATTACTGTATAGACTATCTGAAGTTCCAATTTAGTGATTTTTAGAAGTTATTTAATGATCAGTGGGTGAATCTAGTAACCTTTGTTTTGGGTAGACAACCCAGAATTAAAAGTTACTGTCACAGCCCTAGCTGGTTTTCTCAGTGGTTAGAGCGTTGCCCTGTGGACTGAAGGGTCAGGGGTTTGATTGCGACCAAGGGCACGTACCTTGGTTGCAAGCTCAACCCCAAGCTCAATCCCCAGCCTGGTTGCGTGTGGGAGGCAACCAATCAGTCTCTCTCTCACCTCTCTGCCCCTCCCTCCCTCCCTCCCTTCCTCCCTCCCTCCCTCCCTCCCCCCCCCTCTCTCTCTCTCTCTCTTTCTCTCTCTCTCTCTCTCTCTCTCTCTCTCTCTCTCTCTCGTTCACTCCTGCTTCCACTCTCTCTGAAAAGTAATGGAAAAAATATCCTCTGGTGAGGATTTAAAACAAAAGTTACTGTCACAGAAGCTATTTATGTAGGCAGCATGTACTTATTGAGCACCTATTAACTGCTGGGCCCTGGGATATAAAGATGAACAGAAAACTGTCATCCCTCTGGAATCTTATTGTCTAGGAGGGAAGACAACAGAAGAGTAGGCAATTAAAATAGAATGTGATGAGTGTCCAAACAGGGAAATGTGTGGAGTACCTCAGCGGAGCCTGTAACTAACTCAGCCTTTGGGAAATTGCATGTGTGTTCTGAAGGATTAAACCAGGACTGGCCAGAGGAGGGGGTACCAAGAGGGAAGACATCCACGGCTGTGGACAGAGGGAGCAGCCTGATCTTAGGCTTGGTGGCACTAGAGGAACCTGGGGTGCTCAGAGCTGTGGGGGAGGTCCTCCAATTATTCACTTCCTTTCTTTTGAATGCATCTCATCTCATCTCATCGAGTGTAATATTCTAAGGGCAGAACTATGTCTCTTACTGTTATACCCTCCACAACTTCAAGGAAAATGATAGATTTTTCGTAAGAGTTTAATAAGTAAATACTAGCCATTAAAGCTAGAATCACATCGATTTAACAGTGAAAATGGATTTAATCAAGGTTAGTAACTTCTTTAATAGTATGTTGATTCTTTAAAATAAAAAATAGAAAATTATTACAAAAGTAATTTGTAAAAATTATATAATAAATTTGTTTTATGATTTTATTTTGATATACAGGGGTTGGCAAACGTAGGTTTACAGTTGTAAGTATGCGAAACACCTTATTCTTGTATTATTATTTATTATTGTATTATTTTCCATACGAACAACTATAAACCTACTTTTGCCTACCCCTGTATTTTACTATACAGAATTTTAAAAGATATTTCTGGTTAATGATGGTATAATACTGACATCTCTCTTCTTTCCTTTCTAAACTAAAAATAATGAGACTGAGAAGCAAAAAAAAACCCTCTATCTTGGTAACTAACAAAACCTTGTAATCAGAATATATGAATTAGTGCTATTAAGTAGTGAAAATTGAACCAGGACAAGAGAGGATGATTTTCTCTACAGAACTCAGGCAGAGTGAGGGAAGCAGCTTTTCTCCCAAGTAGGGGGGTGGTCCACCATGGAGACAAAACCAATAACTTCATACTTGGATTGGCAAACTTGGTATGTACATTGGGCTTCCTGAGTGACAGGAGAGGTGGGGTTGAATTACAAACTATACAGTCATACTTTTTTTGTTCTTCAAAATATATCACTATTGATTTCAGAGAGAGGAAGGGAGAGGGAGAGAGAGAGATGGAAACATCAATGATGAGAAAGTCATTGATTGGCTTCCTCCTGCATGCCCCCCACTGGGGATTGAGCCTGCAACCTGGGCACCTGCCCTGACCGGGAATCGAAGTGTGATCCCCTGGATCATAGGTCCATGCTCAATCACTGAGCCATGTCAGCCGGGCTACAGTCATACCATTTTTGCGGGAAGTTTAGAGTGGAGAAGAAACTGGCAGTAAACCGCCTTATAGCTGCTTAGTTACCTGAAGAGAAATATTTAAAGCCTACACTATCGTTCCCTAAAATCTACGTCATATGGACTCCAGTGAGTTGGAGAGACTGGTTCAGCACTGAGTCAAGTCTCAAGGGAAGAGTGTATGAACAAGACAACAGAAAGATTAGAGTGAGCTGATGGAATCTGGATACAAAATAACAGAAAAATATAATAGAAATAAGGGTCACTTGCAAAGCAGCAGATATACACTATGGGGGGGATATTGGAGGTAAGCTTGAGGAATTCCAGCAATTCAAAATGGAAAAAGTAAAAAACTAAAAAGATGAGAGAGAGAATACAGTAAATAGGCTTACCAATAATTGATACCCCTGAAGAAGACAATAGAATCATGAAGCAGAAAAATATTTTCAAGACATCGAGTTTCCCACAGTAACAGGAGACTTGAAATTCTAAAGTAGTTTCTAGTCCTTAAATATAAAGACATTGTTAGGTCAAAATGGAAAAAAAATAAAATCAAGCCCTGTATAAAATAAAGAGGCTTGCCTTAGGCTTTTTCGTTCTAGAATATATGGAAAAAAATACTCAAATTTAGTAGACAAAAGAAAATACATGACCCAAGAATTTTATGTTCAGGCAAGTTATAGTTTAAGTATATTATTAATTGACGTGTATTTCCAAATAGAAAAACCATGGCTTAGATTCCATAAGTCAGCCCTGAGTGGAGGTGAAGGGGAAGGGAGGAGAGAGAGGAGAGGTGATATGTTACAAACTATTGCATTAGGGATGAGTTGACAACTAATAGGATTAGTGAATAGCACTGAATAAATTTAAATGTAGAACCAGCATTAAAATGTTGTAAAGTATGGCAGTGTAGAAATAATAGTATAAGGAGAAATTACTGCATTTGGGATGGGTAGTTTAAAAAAATGGATATTTTTCTTATTGTTCATAACATAAGGTCAATTGTGATAATGCTAAGTATACTAATTTTCTTAGTGTGCAGTAAAGAAATGTTATCTAAAGGACACAGACTAAATCTCCCAAGAAAACAGGCTATATAATGAAATGTAATAAAAAGATAGAATTGAAAGCTAAAAGCAATGCAAAAAAGAAAGATAAAATTAAGATGAAATATCTGCCATGTAAATAAATATAAAATTATAAATTGGATAAACCCATTTATTAAAAGAGAATGACACTCAAGGTAGAGCAAAAAAGTCAAACCAATTAAGAGATGTCATCTAAATCGAACCAGCACATAATATTTTAGCAAATATTTCAGGCTTTGCAGCCATACAATCTCTATTGCAACTATTCATCTCTACTGTTACAGCATGAAAGCAGCCATAGACAACATGTGGATGAATTAACAGGATAGTTTTCTAATAAAACTACAAAAATAGTCATTGGGCCAGATTTGTACTGTAAGCCAGAGTTTTCTGACCCATGATTTAAAACAGTACCTTAGAAAATTTTAGAATAAAAGGATGGGTAAAGACTTTAACTGGCAAATTCAAATAAAAAAATGAGAGTCCAAGTATTTGTGTCAGACAAGGTTTAATTCAAGACAAAAATCATCACTTGAGTTGCATTTCCTAATGATAAAGAATGATAATCTAGTGGTTATGAATCTCATATATCAAAAACACAGCTTTAAAATTTATAGGACAAAAAATATACTGAGAAACAGACAAATCTGATCATAGAAAGGGATTTTGACTGAATTCTTTCAGTTCTTGATAGAGCAAGCAGACAAAATAAGTAATAACATAGTGGACATTAATAACCGTGATATATAGTATAACAAACAATGTACCCTGGAAACAATGAAAATGAGCTTTTTCAAGAATCCCTATTAGGTCCCAAAGAAAATCTCAGTCAAATGCAAAAAGCAGAAATATATGCAGATATGCTCCTTATTCTTAACTAGAACTAAAACAAGGAAAACAAAACTCTACCATCTGAAAAAATTAACTCTTAGGTCAAAGGAGAAATTAAAATATCAAATCCAAATCAACTAGAAAGTACTGATAGTCAGAATTCTGTGTACTAGTATCTTTGGGATATGGCTAAAACAGTACTCAGGGAGATTCATAACTTACTAAGCAAGAAAAAATTAAAATGAATAATTCAGCCCAAGAAGTTGCAAAAAATAATAAATGAAAAGAAAGCAGAAAGAAAGTTTATCAGCCCTTGCTGGTGTGGCTCAGTTGGTTGGGTATTTTCCCATGCACCAAAAGGTTACCAGATCAGTTCTCCATCAGGGCATATGCCTGGGTTGCAGGCTCTACCCCTGGTTGGGGGTCTGCAGGAGGCAGCTGATCAATGTTTCACTCACACATCATTGTTTCTCTCCCCCTCTTCCTTCCTCTCTCTTTAAAAAAATCAATAAAAAGAAAGTATTATCAAAGATAAAAGCAGAACTTGATGAATTAGAAAACTTACATGGAGATACTAATAACTCCCAAGAGATTTTGTTTTTTGTTTTTTATAAGAGGATATTGGTAAAAATATAAAACAGATAAACTTCTATTGAACCTGTCATGAACAAAGGGAGAAAGCACAAATATCACATATGTTATGAATGCACAGAATATGAGAATAAATCACATATATTTAGGAAATTAAATATAAGAGGTCACATTACTAAATTGTCTGCAGATAAATGTGAAGACCTGATTCACTATGAAAAAGCACTAAGCCGAGGCAACCTTCTAAGGAACATTATAACTTGTAGTCCTTTTTAACTTGCTCAAGAACATAGAAAAAGAGAAAGATTTTCTAAATTATTTTTCGAAATATTGTATCAATACCAAATTCTGGCAAAGCACACAAACAGAAAACTTAAGCCATTATTATAATACAAAAATCTTACATGTTAGCAAGTATAATTCAGCAACACATTAAAATAATAGTACATAATGACCAAGTTGCTTTCATCCCAGGACTGTATCAGAAAGTAATAAATACCATATTTTAAAAAATATGAAAGAGGCCCAGCCGGCGTGGCTCAGGGGTTGAGCATCGACCTAGGATCCAGGTGATCAGGGTTCGATTTCCAGTCAGGGCACATGCCTGGGTTACGCAGGCTAGGCAGCTGATCAATGACTCTCTCATCATTGATGTTTCTATCTCTCTCTCTCCCTCTCCTTTCCTCTCTCTGAAATCATTAAAGATATATTTAAAAAAAAAAAATAATGAAAGAGAAAGATGATCATCTCCCCCGAAGCTGAAAAAGAATTTGGTAAAATTAACCATTCTGAAAGTTTTTTGTTGTTTTGTTTTGTTTTTTTGAATAACAACTCTTAATAAAATAGGAATTTACTTGTTATTTCCTTAACATAACAGGAAATTCGTCACATTAAAAGTCAGCTTTATTACCCTGGGCGGTGTGGCTTGGTTGGATGTTGTCCTATGTTCCATTCCCAGCCAGGGTATTTGCCGGAGTGGTGGGCATGCAGGAGGCAGCTGATCAGTGTTTTGCTCCTGTATCTATGTCTCTCTCTCTCTCTCTCTCTCTCTCTCTCTCCCTCTCCCTCTCTCTCTCTTTCTCTCTCTCCCCCTCTCTCCCTCTCTCCTCCTTCTTTCCTTGCTAAAAAAAATCTTAAAAAAAAAAAAAAGTCAGCATTATTCCTACCTACCATTGACTCAAAACAATCTCACTTAAAGTTAGGAGTAACAATGGTCACCCTTATTATTAACATTGTTCCAGTAGTTCTAGCCAATTCAAGAAAAAAAATGTGTAAAACTTTAAAGGGGAAATCCATAACTGGAAGATGTCAGTGTTAAAAAGTAAACATTGCCCATCACATCCCTTCATGCCTGCCCTTAGATGTCTTTCTGTGATTTATAAAATATTATCATGCATACAGATATATAGGCTGCTTTCTTCATAATGGCAATCAAATTGATTCTGTAAATTACTTTTTTCTCTTACTTATATCCTGTGTATTTTTTTCCTGAAGTTATTGTAGATTTACTTAAATTAATCCATGAAGGATTTATGTTTGCCAGGTGGGTGAGCAGGCCAAAGAGTGTAAAAATGAAACAGCATGGGTTTGCTTTGAAATCTTTCCTGTCATGAACATCCAGACCTTCAGGGCAGCTAAATTCAAATTTTTAGTCCAACTTTTCTTTCTTGCACCCTAATAAAGTGAAAAGGGAAAGCTATTATTTTTGTTTCACATTGGTATGTGATTAAGTTTACTCAGTAATGAATGTGATTTTTATTAATCAAGCTTGTACTTCAGGGTTTCTTTCCTACTAGAGTAAGTGAAATGCTTTTCAAGGGTAATACAAATTCTCTGTTTTTATCATTTTCAGGTAAAGTGTAGTAAGAAGAATTAGCACTTATGAGTTATAATTTTCATTCAGTGTCTAACATGTACGAGGCATGGTACTTAGTGTGTTGCATGCGCTGTATCATTTGATCCTTGCAGCAGCTTAATGATAACATAGCGACTGTTATTATCTCTATTTTACAGATGAGAAAACTGAGTTTAAATGACTTGCTCAAGGTAACAAAGTAAGTCCAGATTCTGGGCTTGAGCAAACATTATCTCCTGACTCCTCAAGCATTTATGTATCTTGTCATTCACTGGTATGGGGCATTTCATACTGAGTTTATTAAAGGAGAGAGTATTGAGTTTTTATGTAGCTGGTATCTAAGCCTATGTGGGTGACTTTTGGAGTGTGGAGAAGGGGTGTTAGACCACATTAGCCCACTACAATCCTGACTTGACAAATTAGTTGATTCAATCTACTGCTGGGACTTTTGTGTAGAGATGTATGAGTATTGTGTCATTTTTTTCTTCCATTTCTTACTAAAGCTCCAAAGACTCATAAACCATGATTATTATTCTGTTTAGTGTAATTGGGAGCACTGAACTGAGTGGTGGAAGTGTGGTTGGGTGACTAGTCCTTGGGCTCAAGTTTAGATGGGATAAGTGAGGGGGGAGATTAAAGGGAAAGTGACTTTTTTAAAAATGGGAATTTGCTCTTTTTTGTATGTCATAGAAACATTATTTTACAAATTGCCGAATACTTGTCAATTTATCAAAATATGTAGACTTTCTGAGGGAAGTTTGAGGTCTGTTTGCATTGTAAAGAGATTTTGGTTCTGGAAATAGGTATAGCCTATAAGCACCAGTAATGAAATGAAAAGACTGCTACTTTATGACATTTGTTTGGTGGAAGACCCTTACCTATTTTGAGGTATTTCCAAAACTTAGCCAGAGGAGAAGTTATTTAGTTCAATTTGGAGGGGTAAGGTAATTTAATATTTTGTCCCTCTTACTATTTGGATTCAGTATTGGGATGTTGGATTACAACGAAAAAGAATCTATCCCATTAGAAGGGTGATATCCTAGTATTTTACTTCTGAGGTGAGCAAACTTTGCTTATTTCAATTTGTTAACTAGGCCTTTTGATATTTTTGTAGACAATCTGCTTCATCTTGATTCTGCAGCATTCCAAAGTGTGGTATCCTTGGGGTTCTCTTAACATTGCTATGGTGCAGAAGATTTAAAATCAGGTATGGCTGTGGGGCCAGAAATCCCTCAGTGAAATTCTCAACTTAAATCTGCCTTATACTCTCTGATTTATCATTTGGGTTTCTTTTTTTGTGGTGGTCTTTTAGCTGATGTTCACAAGGAATAGAGTCACGTGATGTATGAAGGGAAACATATACACTTCTCTGAGGTTGACAATAAGCCCTTGTGCTCATATAGCCCCAAACTGTGCAAGCAGCGGCGACTCAACGGCTACGCTTTCTGTATCAGACACGTTCTGGAGGACAAGACTGCCCCCTTCAAGCAATGTGAATATGTGGCCAAGTATAACAGCCAACGCTGCACCAACCCCATCCCCAAATCAGAGGATCGTAGGTAAGAGCTGGTAATGGGACTCGGCCTTTGATTTAATTAGGCTTGGAATTTTTCTTTTTCTTGTCCTTTCTGCTTTTGATACAGTGAATGTAAATGATGCTTTCTTTGAGTATTCTAAGTAATCTTTGAAATGCTTCTAAAGATGAGAGATGGTAATTTTTAAAAAATGGAGTAGTAAATTTGGGGAATCACTTGAAAAGTATGTTTTAATGCTTTCTTTTTATATTGACTTAAGAGACTTTCTAGGATTATTTAAAAAAAATTTTTCCCCCTTAAAGTTGTTGCTTGAAGTCTTGGTACTGATGTATTTAGTTTGCAGCCCTATAAAGTGTTTCTGACTTCTCTACTTAGTTTTGTCATCTGCCTAAATGAGAAAAATTATGGAAACTACTTAGGTGTTGTAATTAATGATAATTTTGGAATTTTAAAATCTGTGCTTGAAAGGTAACAAAGGGTATGTACTCACTGAAAAAGAATTACTTAAAAGAATGATTACTTGAATCACTCAGATTTACTTTCTCTCAGACCTCTAAGCAATATTTGGCATTATTTTATAATCTTGCCTCTTTTGGTTAAAAAGAGTTCCATATAGAATATGTTTACTATAAATTAGAAACTGTATCTTCATAGTAAGGATAGGTTTTATTGCTAGAATTATGAATTTATGCTTTGCTGAATTAAAAAATAAATAAATGGGGAGGTGTTTTTAAAGAAGTCTTATGCTGGTTGTTCATCTTTCATATTTGTAGGAAAATTCACACTAGATTTCACATATAATCTCTTTTCCTTCAGTTCTCCAGAAACCATGTTGATCATGGTAGGATATTACAGAGGGATGCATGCTTATTTTACAAGAAAGTTTCAAATACTTGTTATCTTTAGGTAGAAACTTGGAATGTTTAACTTCTCTCTTAGAATGTATAGAAGTGAAAAGTTCATCCTTAAAAAAAAGTTCATCCTTGTTCCCATACATAAGCAAATGTCACCTGCATAAATTGGTTGAAAAGGAATATGTATTTTATATGTCACAGTGAGCAGTTTTTACACTTTAGGGTGAAATAAATAATTTGTGCTGCTAGAGATCCCACCAAAATGAGTATAGTATAATGTGGTGATTTGGGAATACTCTGTTAGAATTTCTAATGAGCACTTAAGGCTTCAAATTACAATACCCGAAAGTTAGAAACAGCTGCTTAGTGAGACAAGGAATAAAATTTTAATCTCAGGTGAGAAAGGGACCACTGTATTAGGTAAACATATCTGTCCATTTGGTTCTAGCAGACCGAAAATGCTAATTTCATACCCTTGCCCTTTTTAAACTTAAAAAATGGAAGAACTTGGATTAATTTTTTACTTCTAGCTCCATAATAAACACATTTCAGTAATTTTGTCTTAAATTCATTTTATCACAGTTGCAATTGTCAACCTTGGATTTGTTTTCATTTCAGCTGAAGCAAATATTATAGCTTACAGCAAGCAGTAAAGTAAGAGTCACTCGAAATTTGTCCAGAATATTCTGTGAGGCATATATCTTCACCTTTATATTCTAAGTAATTTCCTCTTTTTAGATCAAGATAAGGGAAATGATTTTTGTGTTGTTATGTCAAGAGAAACTATACTTGGTTAAGTACTAATATACATTTTCTTTTAAATTGGTCCAAGAACATATAAATGCAAATGGCATACACACACACACACACACACACACACACATATTAAAGTCGACTTTAGCAGAAGATAATATTCTTATGTTACCTGAAGAAATCCAGGTTGGGTTCATGTCATAATATGTTTTAACCTGTCTATATATATTGATAATTGTAACTATATGACATACTATGGAAAATATTAATATTCTTTTGAAAATATACTTTCATTGTTGATGCAGTTACTCCTTGGACACTTAGGAATTTGAGATAGTTTATGTATTGTTTCAGAAAAAAAATTTCCAAGGACTTTCAATTGACGAAATTATCTGGTTGGTGGTCAGCTAGAGGAAGCTTCTTGATATCTGGTGTCTAATTTATCTGGTGTGTATTATAAATGCTAACTTAAGGGATTCCAGTGTTTGAAATAGAATAATGTTATGCTCAGTAGTAGTACTGGTATAATTTAAAAGTAAAGTTCAGCAGGCCGGTGTAGCACAGTGGTTGAGCATCAACCTGTGATCAAGGAGATCACGGTTTCCCTGTCGGGTACATGCCAGGTTTGCAGGCTTGATCCCCTGTGCAGGAGGCAGCCGATCAGTGACTCTCTCATCATTGATGTTTCTGTCTCTCCCTCTCCCTCTCTTTGAAATCAATGAAGATATGTTTAAAAAATTAAATTAAAAATAAATAAAAGTAAAGTTCATTTTCTAAGCTAGGGTTCATTACTGCTTGATTTTTTAGAGATAAGTGGTTATATTAAGTTGATTATTTTATATAACATTTTAAGTTTAAGTTTGCTACAATTTTATGTCTATTTTTACTAGTATGTATATATTTGCCAAGAAAATTTCTTGTCATCTGTATGTTTATTTTTAAAAACAGTTTAAGATATAATTCACATCCCATACAGTTCACTCATTTAAAGTATACAATTCAGTATTTTTTAGTAATATTCACAGGGTTGTGCAGCTGTCACCGCAGCCTAATTTTACATTTTCTTCCCCCCAAAACAACCCCATTAGTAGTTACTCCTCTGTATACTAGTTCTTTTAGACAAGAATGCATATTTGCATACTTATTTTAAATGCTAGTAAACTGTTCTAATTCTAGTTATGAAGAATTTTCTCTTTTAGCAGAGGCAGGGTTTTAGGAGTTCAGACTCTGTTGTGATAGTGCCGCCAGGGTGGCTGGAGTGAGTGGAGTGAGGTTGAAGGAGGACTGTATGTGCAATCCGCCTCTGCTGTATTACGTAATGAAACACATAGTAGCCTCATTTACTGTTCAGGCTGCCCACATGTAAATGACCAGGAAAGTCTGATTTGTAAATTAAAAAAAAATACTCCACCTCATTTTTCTTCATTAAAAAAACTAATTCATTTGTGAATTTGAAAGTGAGTTGAAAACAAGAAAACCAATTTATTCTGTATTGGAAAGCTTCTTAGTACAGTTGTCCTTGAAGCCCTTTCTCTTGTTTTATGAATCTATTCATATAGCGGACACTTGTCATTCTTAATGGTTATGTCATAAGATCTTTATGAATCTCTAAATACTTGAATGGCATTGGAACATATATACAGTATTTTTTTCTCCATAGATAATTTTAAGTGACTCTTGATGAGTTACTTTGTTTGCTATGAATACAGAATAACAAGGGACCTGAGAAGCAATAGCTGGGCTGGGCCACTTACTATTTGAATGACTTCTGTCTGGCAGCCTCCACACTGTACAGTTCACATGTTTGCTTCAGCAAAATTGCATGGACTTTGAGGATTGCTTCAGAGTCGTGGAAGTTGCATATATGAAATTCACGAATGTCAAGAGTTACTCTAGTCCTACCTTTTTTTTTTTTGAATCCTCGCCCGAGGACCTTTTTTCCATTGCTTTTCAGAGAGTGGAAGGGAGAGAGATAGAGAGAGAAACATCCATGTGAGAGAGATGCATCCACTGGTTGCCCCCCACACCCACCTTGACCGGGGTAGGGGATCGAGCCTGCAACCACGGTACGTGCTCTTTGCTGGAATAGAACCTGGGACCCTTCAGTTCCTGGGCCAACGCTAACCACTGAGCCAAGCTGGCTAGGGCTAGTCATTCGTTTATAACATATTAGGATTCATATTTTATAAAATATAGTTTTATATTTTACTTAATATGTATCATGAACATTTTCCCATGTATGTGTATGTTTTTAAAGGTACTGCAACAGCCACTTGCAGGTACTTGGCTTTATCCCGAAAAAAGAGAGGAAGAAAAAGAATGACCCTATAGATGAGGTAAAGGTCAGGCACCAGATGGATACGATGGCCTTTAGCCTGACGGTGCCTACGTTGGCCTTGAAGATGCCCAATGGACTGGATGGAATGTCCCTCTCTCCACCTGGGGCAAGGGTCCCTCTCCACTACCTGGAAACTGAGTTGGAAGACCCATTTGCTTTCAACGAGGAGGATGATGACCTAAAGAAAGGGGCAACTGTGAGAAAGAAGTTGCAGAGCAAGTTGGCCCAGAATCGGCAGCGCCAGAGAGAGACAGAGATTTTAAAAGTTCGACAAGAGCACTTTAGTCCCCCTCCTGCACCTTCCCAGCAGCAGCCTCCGCAGCAGCACTCCAGCCTGTCACCTTTATCCACTTCTGTAAAGCCTCCAGCGCCACCGCAGGGTTTAGTCTGCAAGTCACCTCAACCTCAGAACACCAGCCTACCAATGCAGGGAGTGGCCGCCACCACACACACTATAGCACAAGCGAGGCAGCTGTCTCACAAGAGGCCTCTGCCCCTCCTGCCATCCAGTAGGGCTCCTGCCGTGGACCCACCCAGGACTGACCGGGTCCTTATGAAAGCCACAGCCTTCTCTCCACACTTCTCTTGTATAAGTCGACTGCAGAGACTGGTGAAACTGTGCACCCAAAAACATCAGTTGGACACTGATTTGTTTCCCCATTTAGGTGAGTTATCCATTTTACCATATCATATATGTGTAATACAACATATTGCACAAGGCTTTATTTTTGTAACTACCACATAGGTGATGGGATAGAAGAACACTTGGACAGAGTGTCCCAATGGAAGATTGTGTATTTAGGTAGACCACCTTAAAGTAAATATGCTACTGGGGAGGATAATACTTGGGGAACAGGATACAGAAATAGGAGTTGGGAATTTAGAATTCCAGTTATAGCTTCTAGTAGCAGTAGTAGTAGTAGCCCCGGCACAGCAGCATATTAAAAGACAGTTGATTGTATATGCCTCTGTAGTCTCAGTACCTGTGTGTCCAATGAAATTCTCTACATGTATTATCATAGGACTTTGGAATAATGATAGCATTGTTACTATCTGCCAACAGTTTAAAAAAGAAAACTTAAAAAAAATTCCCAAAGCAATTCCTATTCATGATTTAAAAGTGAAAAGATACAGATATAACTTTAATTTAGTCAAATGTCTATCTTTTCTTTGTTGCTTCTGAGTGTTCTTGCTTAAGAAAATCTCTCTGATCCCAAGTTTATAAAGATATTCTATATTTTATATTAATAGTTTGATTGTTTTTGATCATTTAAACCTTTAATTCATTTGGAATTTATTCTTGAATGTGGTGTGAGCTGTGATTCTGACCTGAGGAAAAATTATTTGCATGACATGACAGCAATACAAAAATGGGAAAAGTATGGGAATAGAGGAAGAAGATAAATAAGTGGTTAATAAACAAGTGAAAATTTCAGTCCCCAAAGTAGGCAGTAAATGCAAATTAAAATAACAGTGAATTATCATCAGATTGGCAAAAATCATATCCAGTGTTGGTGAGGATATGGGATGTCATACATTGCTGGTGACAATATTTGCTAATTTAAACTGTATGTATAGCCAGCATACGTACTTTGGGGACTCTGTCTTATGGTAAAAAATAATCAGAATGTAAAGATATGTGTTCAAAGATGTTTATTGCAGCATTGCTTGCAATATTAAAAATCTACAAATAATCTTTATAACCAGTAGGGAACCTTGAGTAAATTATGGTACATCTATGTTTTATGAAATATTATGCAGCTATTATAAAAAGAATGAATGAAATTCTTATCTTTTACCTGGCTGTGCCCTTGATCGATATTAACAAGTAGAAAAAAATCAAGAGGTATTGTAATATCTTATTTTTTAAAAAAGTAAACAAGAGACATCAATGTATCTCTTGTGACTGAGTATATGGATAGATATTTGGCTATTAGGTGTGAGTATAGGTAAAGTGTGAGTGGATGTACACTACCAGGCTGTTAACATTGGCTACCACAAGGAGATGGAATTGGACAGGGTGTTTTTTTAAGTAGATGGGAGTGGGAACTCTTCTTATATAGCTTTATATTGTTTTACCTATTACTAAACCATGTAGGACTTTTGTTAATTAAAAAAACAAACAAGCCCGGCCAGGCGTGGCTCAGCAGTTGAGCATCGACCTAGGATCCAGGCGATCAGGGTTCGATTCCCGGTCGGGGCACATGCCCGGGTTGCAGGCTGCAGCTGATCAATGTCTCTCATCGTTGATGTTTCTGTCTCTGTCTCTCCCTCTCCTTTCCTCTCTCTGAAATCAATAAAGATATAAAAAAAAACCCAAAAACAAACAAAAACCCAAAACAAACAAAACTTTAAAAATATAAACAAAAATAATAAATTAAAACTCTCCAAACCTTATTAATGCTTACTTGTCAATACCTTGCTATGTTCTTTCAGATATATAAAATTGGGTTCCTGCTATACATAGTTTTGTAACTGTTTAAAAATTTTTGGTAATGTAATATTAATTAGTAATTTTTCATACACAATGTAATTTGTCACAGCTGAATGCCTTTTCTAATTTGTCATTTCCAGTTTATATCATTATAAAGTGTTGTAGCTGTATAGCCTTGCAGTAAAATAATTACTGTCGTATCTTTAATTTTTCCTTCAAATAGATTCCTAGAAGGAGAATTGCTGATTCCAAGCTTTTGGATTTTAAAAAAGTTTTTTGATATGTGTTGCCAGATTTTCCTTCAGAATTATTTTTTCACTTTACCCTTTTAGCAGTGTATGAGAATGACAGGTTCTCTACATCTTTGTAGCCATGGGTAGTAGGTAATAATATTATTATTACTATTATTATTTTATGTTTGCAAATTTCATAGAAATTTTGTTTTAATTTGTATAACTTAGATCAGTGTTTCTCAAATTTTGGGCCTTAGAATCTCCCTACACTCTGAAAAATCACTGAGGACACCATAGAGCTTTGTGTACATGAGTTATATTGATATTTACTGAATTAGACGTTAAAACAGAAATTTTAAAAATAATTCATTTAAAAATTAAAGCAAACTCACCACATTAACATGCTCTTTTTATGGACAGTAACTACGTTTTCCAAAACAAGTATAATGTGAAGAGCAGCATTGTTTTATGTTGTTGTGCAGATCCTAATGCCTGATTTATTAGAAGACAGCTAGATTCTCGTATTTGCTTCTGTATATAATCTGTTGTTATATGTTGTTAGGAGATGGAAATAGGGCCTTACACATTGGTAGTTGGAAAAGGGAGGAATACTTTAATAGCTTTTTTTCAAATAGTTGTGGATATTCTTATTTGATTCTACACCAAAACTTGACAAGCGGTAGTTTCCTAAAGAGTAAAGGAATTTTACATACTGTTACATTAAAATCCATTGATTCACCTTGCACTTTGAATGAATCTTTTACCCATGCAAGATTTTGTAATATTGTCTGTTGCTCATTTGGAAAATTACGATTTACTGAGTTATACAGATGTGCCAAATGTTGACATTTTTCATTATATAAAAATTTAAAATTACATTCCGTAATAGTACCACCAATCTCCTCAGAAAAGTCTATTAGGAACTCGTCATACTTTTAGTGATGAATTCAAATTTTGCAAAAAATCAAGCTTTAAGGTAAAAATTTGAATTTTATATTGGCAACAAATATTGTTTTCCTTGAAGTGATGGATTCACTGTGTTCATTTTAGAAAAAATGACTGCCAGATAGCTAAGTCTTAATAACCATAGTTTGTCAGTCACTCTTTCAAATAAAAATGGTGTTGAATGAAAAAGAATCAGCAAGTTTAGGTCACAATTAGAACAGTCATGCAAGTACTTTTCCTCAAGACAGCCATTACACTTTTTTTGTATGCTACAGAGGTGCTTTATATATACTTCACATTTAGTCACACAGAATGTTATGAAGACATGAACTCAAGAATTGAGATTTAATGAAATAAACAATCTTTAATAAACAAGTGCTTTATCAGGGACATTCTTAAAACTTTTTCTTGTTCTTATTTAACTGCAAGTCCTGGTGTGAAACATGTAATGACTAGTAGTAAATTTGATGCCACTGCCTTGATTCATGTTAAGGTGCCAGCAGTTTTACCCAGCATGGGTTTTGTTTATTTGTTTGTTTCTTGTTTTTTTTTAAATCATCAGTGCAAATGTCAATAGAGTGACAAAGACAAATGATGTCTTAGTATTATTTTGAAGATGGTGTTGACCTAAAGAACTCCCTTGAAAGAGTCCCAGGGACCTGTGGGGATCTTTGGACTACACTTTGAATGAGAACTACTATTTTGGATTAATAATATAATTTTGAATATGTTTTTTTTGGACATTTGTATTTCACACTTATTTTGCCTTTCCAATTTGTCATTCATTTTTAATAATGTTTTTCTTTTTTTTATTGATTAGTAAGAGCTTTTTATACATCATGTTTGTTATAATACCTCATCTCCCTCCCATTTGTTATTTGCTATTAAATATCTATTATGATTTTGGAATTTAGAAGTTAAACTTTTTAATGTATTGTCTTTTTTAAGGATTTCTTCCTTTTGAATCAGTTTTTCCTTCCCATCTTTGGACTCTTTTCATTCCAAGAGTATTTCACCTATACAGTATTTTCTTTCAGTCCTTTTATTGTTTATATTTTAGTCATCTATTTAGAACTCATTAGGTGTTAGTTTTGAGGCAGATATCTCTTTTCCCCCAAAATGTTTGCCTCTTATTTTATCACTTACCTGTATCATCCACTGAATTTTTACTTTTACTTGTGGATGCTAATAATTTTTTAGCTTTTGAATGTTGTGTTGAGGGCTGATTTTTCTATCATTTTGAACAGAACAAAATTTATAGAAAAAGCATTTTCTTTTTGTTTTTTTAAACTCAAACATATTAGGGGTTCAAGTTTGCAAAACAAAGATTATTTTGGAGAAACCAGAAATTGTAACCCACTGTTAGGACCAAGCATTGTCTGCATTCATATCAGCAAAAAATACTTTTAAAAAATGCAGTCTTGTAATTGGCTTTTGCACTGCTGTCTGGGCTGGTTATCTCAGTAAGTTACATTAAAACTAGTGATAATGAAGCTGAGATCAAAGGTTTGCTTTATTGGACAGTTAATTTTATAATAGGAGAAACACTTTAGTTCTTACGATTTAGATCATGACTTTTTCAGAGAAAGTATAGGTGTAGTAGTAGAAATTATAACTTCTGCAGATAACTCATGATCTAAGTTTTCAAAGTGCCACTTTGTGTTTGAAAGACCTCACCTTTCAACATCCTGAAGCTGGTGCTATTGTGATCACTTGTTTTTTACTTTAAAAAAAATAAATTATTATTTTAGTTGAGAGAAAGTAAGTTTTTAAGATGACCTGACATTTTGGCCCAGCTGGGGTGGCTCAGTGGTTGAGTGTCGACCCATGAACCCATATGCCCGGATTGTGGGCTCCATCCCCAGTAGGGGGCGTGTAGGAGGCAGCCGATCAATGTTTCTCTCTCATCGATGTTTTATCTCTCTATCCCTCTCCGTACCCCTCTCTCTAAAATCAATAAAAACATTAAAAAAAAAAAAAAAAGATGACCTTACATTTTGGATAGTAATCTTGGAATTAGATTTGAGATTTGATGCTAGTTGCAATGTGTTCTTTAATTTTAAACATTTAAAGTTTGCATTTCAGTTAACTTTTTCTTAATTTCCTTATTTGTCACATGTAAACTTGTTTAAATTACGGAAGAAATCTGTAAGGTCCTTTTTAATACAACTTTTTCTAATGATTTTTGAGGGTCTCAAGAAGGAAGATGTAGAATACTGATTATCAAGGTATCTAATGAAAGTTTTATAGCTGTATGGGTATATTAAAGTAGTCCCACAGGCTGTCAGATTTTAGGCTATGCAAGACCTCTTCACATTATAACACTTAAAAAAAATTTTTTTTTTTAATTGTCATCCAAGGGTATTTTTTCTGTAGCTTTTCAGAGAGAGTAGAAGGGACAGAGAGAGAGAGAGAGAAAAACGTTGATGTGAGAGAGAGAGACATCGATTGATTGCCTCCTGCCCCGACTGGGGATCGAGCCTGCAACCGAGGTACTTGCCCTTGGCTGGAATCGAACCCAGTACCCTTCAGTCCACGGGCTGACGCTCTAACCATTGAGCCAAACCACCTAGGTCTAAAACTTTTAAACAAGTACAACCTTTCTGTTGGAAGCGAACAATTATCCAATCATTAAAGGTAATAGCATTTAACAAAATATGTAAGCATTGTTCATACCATATTTCTCTACTTTTCCCTATAAAATTATTTTTCAAAATGGAACCCAAAATGGGGCAGCTGTAATGTAGCCAAGCTACATTAGAAATAGGAATGGCCCTACCTAGTGGATGGAGTACTTTCCTCCAGAGGTGTTAGGAAAGGGGTGTGGAGTGTCTTTGCCTTTGACAGTTTATTCTGGGCCCCTTCTTTTGACTTTTTTCTTGCCTGAACTTTTCTCACAGTCTTGAATATGTTTTATGTTTTACTGATGTGTATGATGTTTTGATACTTATGAAAGTCTACCTTTTTTTTTTTAACTTGAACGTTCTTTGCTTGTGTTGTTTCTACTCCATTTGTGAAGTGTCTGATAAAAGAAGTTTATCTTTCCATAAAAAATAATGAAATCTTAACATTGGTGACAGCATGGGTCGACCTAGAGGGCATAATGCTAAGTGAAATAGGTCAGCCAGAGAAAGACAAATACCATATGATTTCACTTAGAGGTGGAATCTAAAGAACAAAATAAACTTGCAAACAAAATTGAGACAGACTCAGACACAGAGAACAGACTGTTGGTAGCCAGAGGGGAGGGCGGTTGGAGGACAGGTTGAAGAGATAAAGAAAATAAAAATTGGTAGTTACAGAATAGTCATAGATATAAAGTACAGCATAGGGAATATAGTCAATAATATTGTAATAACTATATATGGTCTCAGGTGGGTACTGGAATTATTGGGGGAAACACTTTGTAAAGTATATGATTATCTAACCACTGTGCTGTACACCTGAAACTAATACAAAATAATATTGAATGTAAAGTGTAATTGAAAAATATAGTTGAAAAACAGAACAAAAAAGAAGTTCATCCCTGGACTATAGCCTTTTTGTTATAATGTCATTGTTTTAGACTGGAGTGTGTCATATATTCATTATTAATATCCTTGTCAGACAGGGATGAAACTCATCAGGAGGCATTTATTCAAACTGTGATAGATAGTACTTGCTATAGGTGTTGGGTCACATATTTCAGGTTGCTTTTTATCTGAATTTTAAATAAAAGTAGATTTTTTTCTTACTTGCAATATTCTCTCATCTGTACCAGGGTTGGACTGGTCTGAAGAGAGCGGAGAGGAACTGGAGGACTCAGAGCAGGCCTCGCCATACCAGGTTGCATGGTCCATCCGAGAAACCCTCAGATATGAAAGACACACGTAAGTCTTTTTGTTTTTATTCTTAAATTACCACTGTAGCAATTGAGTCTTCCCTTTATATGCAATTTTTATTTTATTTTATTGGATCTAGTTTTATTGTAAAGTAGATAAAATAGATTCCACTTGGAAAGAAATGTACTATATTGTTTGAGGAAAGTTACTCTTAAGTTTTCTTATTAATTTGTACCTTTCCTAGGTATCACTGAAGGAAATAATTATAGTAGAATTTTGAATTGAAAGGGACCTTAGTGATTATCTGAGCCCATTTCCTTATTTTACAGAAGAGGAAATCATTTCCTCATTTTACAGAAGAGGAAATCAGGGCCCAGATAGGATGAGGAACTTGCCTGTAGTCCCAAGGCTACTTGAAAGTCCTATTCTCTGACTTTTCCTTATCTTTGTTGCCCTATTCACATATTAGTTGGAAATAGTACTTTTTACTTCACCTTTATCTTCTGTAAGATTGACCTATTCTGTAATATTTTAATGCACTGAATATTTCTAATGTGCCAATATGTTTTCCATGATAATGGCATTAAAGGTTTTTGGTAGCTACCTTACCAGAAAGCTGTAGGTTAATGCACAGCCCCTTCAATGATAGTGAGAAAGCCAGTGTGTTTTTCTTTTCAGGGTCCTAGGAGTCCTAGGAATTCACTTGGTGTACTGTGACAGTGCTGAGATACAGCCTTATTTATGGGGCCAAAAGATAACTCACAGACTCAGCTAATTATTATTTTTTAGAGTATTGTGGTTTGAATAGATGTTCAGCAAGATAGAGAGGAGAGCAGCTGTCTGCCTCAGGCCAACTCATAGAATTTTGCAGTATCATTGTATGGACATACATGTAGACTTAAAATGTGATTTGTTAGTACACCCAGAGGTGAGGGAACTGATTGACTAGCCCTAGCATATAAACCAAAATACCAGTTTACAGTGAAATGTGTAATCTTTAAGTAGTACAGATGTTCACTAAGCAAAACTACATGGGAAGCAAAATATAATCAGAAACTTCCTTGGTCCTGGAATTAGAGCAGAGAGTTAGTTAGATTTATTAATGGCCAGTGTCCTTAACTTACAAGAGTCTAATGCATTCCTTTCCACTCCTGGGATTTATTTCCCATTTATTTGTCCATGCCTTACCTATTTCCTACATGGTATTGGAGAATGCTATAGTTTTTCTCTCTCTCTCTTGATGTTCCGTTTTAGATGTCACTGAAGACTGTTTCCTTACCAGAGCATATTCTTTCTTTCAGATAGGACAACTGAGCTTTTAGATCTGTATGTTTATAAGTCTTATCAAATTTGGAAAAATTTTGGCCCAGTTTTCTTCAATTATTTTTCTTCCCCCTTCTATTTGAGAAACTCTAGTTACACATATTTTAGGCTGTTTGAAATTATCCAGTAACTTACTGATGTCCTGTTCATTTTTTATTCCCCAGTGTTTTTTCCTCTCTGTGTTTCATTTTGAAAGGTTTCTGTTGCTGTCTTCAGTTTGTTTGTTTTTTACCAAGCAGTTTGGGAAGAGATTTCCTCTACTTCCTTTGAGACCAAAAATGCATCCATAAGTATATTTTATCCTGTATGTAGTTGCTTTGGGTCCCCTAGAATATATAATATAAGTTGCCATATTGCATTTAGTCTTTTACTCCTTTTTTGTTTAAACTGTTATCTATATGTGAATAACTCCCAAATATTTTTCTTACGTCTGACCTTTCTTTCAAGTTAGAACTGCTATCAGATATTTCTCATTACATATTCTGCCATACCCTAAATTCAGTAGTTCTAAAATTAAACTCATTATTTTCTTCAATATGTGTACCTTTTTCTGATTCCTCTATTTTTATCAGAAATGTTACCTTTCTGTTTTTTTGTTGTTTTTAAGAAGTAAAGTAAAATGAATTTTATTTGGGGAATTTCATGTCATGCCTTGAGATTATGGACAAGCCTGAAGTCTTAGGAATTCAGGTTTGGAATTTACTGCTCTATATTTGGAGTTACTATTAGCATTTTAATAATAGTAATACCTGTATTTACATTGTGATTTTACATATGTCCCTCCCTTCTTCCTTCCTTCCTTCCTTCCTTCCTTCCTTCCTTCCTTCCTTCCTTCCTTCCTTCCTTCCTTCCTTCCTTCCTCCCTCCCTCCCTCCCTCCCTCCCTCCCTCCCTCCCTCCCTCCCTCCCTCTCTCTCTCTTTCTTTCTTCTCTTTCTTTCTTTCTCTCTCTCTCTCTCTCTCTTCCCCCCCCCTCTCTTTCTCTCTCTCTTTCTTTGTTTTTTTTTTTTAGAATATGTTTTTATTGACTTCAGAGAGAGGAAGGGAAGGAGAGAGAGAGAAACATCATTAATGAGAGTCATTGATCGGCTGCCTCCTGCATGACCCCCTAGTGGTGATCGAGCCCACAACCCGTGCATGTGCCCTGACCGGGAATGGAACTGTGATCTCTCTGTTTATGGGTCGATGCTCGACCGCTGAGCCACACCAGCTGGGCATATGTAATTTCTTTTTATTCTCTTACCCTCAGGAATAGACAAGCCAGCTAGCTCTCTCTCTCATTTTATCTCAAGGACAGTAACACACCTTGAGAATGCAGTAGGTGCCAGGCCTTTTCACTGCTGGTAAACGATGGGAACTGGCTTTTCTCTTCCCAGTATGCTCCTCTTCCTCAGCAAAGCCAGGCTTGTAATAATAATGGCATAGCATCTTAGAAGTGGGAAGCACCTTAGAGATGCTTAGAGTTTCTAGTTTCTGGTCCACAGCAAGGGAAGTGTGGGAATTATGAGTAAGCTTTGCAAACTGTGAGTAAGCCTATAAGGACGTGGCGCCCAGGTGCACCTTCCCGTCGTGGCGGTGGGAACCCCTGATCTGCGCAGCTCCGCCCTGGCTGTTCTTTAGGACTCGCCATTTCTCGTCTTTCCTTTTCCTGTTCATGGCACTTGCATCCTCCTCATGATGCAGATTCAGAGTCACTGACTCATTATTGACTTTCTTATCCTTCATATCCAGTCACCAAATTGAGCTAATTCTTTTATGATAATGGTCCTTATGTGTCTTTCTCTTTCTGTTATCTCTGTGGCCTTTTACTTTAGTCACTCCCCTGTCTTTCAGTTGTTAGCTGTTGACTCCAAAATCTGTATCTCTTCCCTAAATGTGCTCCAGTTTATCATTTCCAACGGTTTTTCCTCTGCTCCGTTTGATACCTCATTTCTACTTGACATTCACTAGGTCTGAAATGGAATTTATTTCTTGCCCTGAATCTGCTTATTCCTGTTCCCTGCAGGGTCTTTGCTGGTGAAACCGCTGAGTGATTTTTGTCCCTTCCATCTCCCTTGGCCGGTTGACAAAGTCTTTCTTTTATACATGCAGATTTCCCCTCATCCTCTCCAGTCCTGCTGCTGCCACTGTGGTGTGGCTCCGTGTTATCTCTTCCCTGGAGTTTTATAACAATTTTCTTACTGTTCTCTTCTATACCTTCCTCCACTTACATCTGCCAACAGTATAATCTTTCTCCTGCATAGCTCTATTATTGTTACCTATTTTCTTAAAAATTGACATGGTTCTTCATTGCCTGTGGAATAAAGGTTAAGCTCTTTAATCTGGCATACAGGTGTAGAAAGTTACCTTACCTACTATCACTCCACTACATCCTCACACCTTAGCCAAACCGAGTCCCTCTCTGTATCTTTGCTTATATTGTTTTATCCTTGTGAGGTACCTTTGTGTCTTATCTTCAGATTCTACCCTTTCTTCAAGCTTGAGTTCTATTGCCATCTCCTCTACAAAGAATGTATTTCATCCAGCAATCTTTTTAGTGAATGTTAATAACACTGTATTCCTCTCTTATGTTACTTATTGTTGTCTACTTTGCATTAAAGATATTTATAGCACTTATGGCTTTATTAGTACTCCCAAATAAGGACCTGCTGTGGGACTTGGGGGAACAATTCAGAATAAAGATTCCTGGGCCCCATCCCATGGAAGCTCTGGTTTAGATCTCAGGAAGGTCTTGGGATCTGAAATTTTGAAGAGCCCTTAGACTTTTCAAATTTGAGGTCAGATATTTGAATCATTGGTCTAACTGCCCTACAGTTTTAGTTACTGAGTCTATCCTCTTGAATTACTTAACTTTTGGGATGTATTTATCTTGTCTAAATTACGTTGCAAACTCCTTGAAATGTTTTGTTTCTCCTCTGTGGTACTCAGCATAATAGACATACAGTAACTGTTGAATGTTGAATAAATGAAAAGATTGAAATAATATCTTTCTATTGGTATAACTGTAGAGAATGTATACTGAAGAGAACATGTTTCTTAGGACATATATTAAACAGAAGTTGACAGATAGCCTGTTAATGGGCTATTCTGAAGGAAAAAGGAGGGAATAACACTTAAGAAGAGAAGAGAAATCAAGCAGTGATTTACAGAAGATTAGTAAGATAATATTTTGTTTGTAGGGGTCACATGGTTACTATTTATTTATGTTACAATAGAAGAGAAGGTAAATAACATGGTCAGTTTACAAGTGTAGTGTGCATTATTTTTAAGAATAAAAAATGAGATCATAGAAAAGTGACCTTTCTAACCCCACTTGTAGTGGACATCGCTAACCAGCCACAGCACTCTTTCTTGTTGAGCCTAGATGTGCCCTCAGCATCCTTTTCAATGTAGCACTCCAGCAGGGGCTACTGATCAGTTGACATTAGCATAACGACAAAAGAAACCCTGGAATATGAAATGTTGTTCAGGATATCTCCTATAGTTAAAAAAAAAGTCTGTAGAATGATTGTGATCCCTACAATCAAAATTTTTTTGTGTTTAGCAAGAAAAACAAGTACTAAAAGGGCAGCTTTTTGATAATGCACTGTTTGAATTCACTGCTCTATTTCTGGTATGACCTATCTTTTATGAAATTATGCTGTTTCCTCATAACTGCGTGTCATTTACTCCGACTTTTTAGTAAGTAAAGGTAAAATATATATATAGTCTTCCCAAGAATTTAGAAGACACTGATGTATTGTCTAATTCTGATAAGCTAAGGTTAAGCTCCTTAAAAGCACTGGGTTGCCTCTACTACCTGCCTTATTGTTTGAAATATTGTGCTTATTTTCAGCTCTACTGGAAATCTCTTCCACTAATTTTGTTAATAAGTATGTGCTCACATGCCACACATTTTAACCCTGTGCATCCAGCCACCCTTCTTCCCCCGCTTTTCCCTTTTCTAAAATGAGCCTAATGGGTAATCAGGTTTTCACTTCTCTCCTTGCACCTTCCAGGTCAGATGACGATGATACGGAGAGTAGGAGCTCCAGGGTGACCCAACTTTGCACTTACTTTCAGCAGAAATATAAGCACCTCTGCCGCCTGGAGCGGGCAGAATCCCGTCAAAAGAAATGCCGGCACACGTTTAGGAAAGCCTTGCTGCAGGCGGCCAGTAGGGAACCAGAGTGCACTGGTCAGTTACTCCAAGAACTGCAGAGAGCTGCTTGCCATCGAACCAGGTCAGAGCCAGCCGTACGCAGCCACCCGTTTCTAGGAACCTGTCTCAGTCTGTTTTCTGTAACTTTTGAGAGGATAGTTGAGGCACAATGGGCAGTGGGCATTTAAGTCTGAACTACTTAAGCATTGTGTTTTGGTTTTGTTGCTCAGATAAAGTTCTACACAGATGGAAAAATAATACTGCCATGAACTGACATTAAAAGTAAAGCATTACTTTCTGGCTGGAGGTTGCCAGTTCAGTTCCTGGTCAGGGTACTACCTGGGTTGTGAGTTCAATGCCCAGTTAGGGCACATACCGGAAGGCAACTAATCAATGTTTCTCTCTCACATCGATATTTCTCTTTCTCTCTCTAAGCATGTCTTCCAGTGAGGAGTAAAAAAAAAAAAAAAAAGAAATTAAAGCATTATTGGAATTTTGCTAGACTTTGATTAGAATTTATTCAGTAAAGGGTTTGAGAATGTTACGTGTCTTAAAAAAAATACAATGCCTAGAAATTTTGTATGTTATTTAAAAGTAATATTTAGAGTTTATTACTACAAAGGTAGCGTTTCACATTTTTTACTATTTAAAAATTTGAATTGTATTTCTGTTAATATCTATGTTACATGTTAAAAATATTTTATTACACTGGATTTCTTTGGGGGAAAATTTCTCTGTTTATAGTGCAGATATTTGGCTTACTGTGAAAAGTTTGAAAAATATAGAAAAAATAAGGGGGAAGATCTCCTTCAATAATATCACCATTCATGAAACAGAAAGAGCACTATGAACATTTTGATTCTGTTTCCTTCTAGTCTTTTTCTGTGTGTGCGTGTGTGTGTGTGTGTGTGTGTGTGTGTGTAATCTCCAGTGAGCCATGTGTTTGTATTAAAAAGCAAAATTGAGATCATGTTATATGTATTTTTTTATTCTCTGCTTTTTTTCCCATTTAATACTGAATTATGACCTTTTTTTCATGATATTCTTTAAAACATGACTTTTAATGGTTTCATAATACAAATGTCAGTCTTTACACTTTTTCATTTTTATGTATGTAATTAAGCAGAATTAGATTTGTACTGTTTTAAAAGTAAAGTGTCCAGTTCTTTTCCCCCTTAAAAATATAACATTCCTCAATATTCTTAAAGATTGTTTTGAAAATATGATTTATAATGTTTACATAATACTTTATTGAATGAAAATCCACATATTGGAAGTGTAGAGTTACCTGATATTTCAGTGAAGAAATTATGATTTATTACTATTGTAGAAGTTTATCTAGATGGTAAAAATTTAAATCATAATTACTTATATTATGTACCTTTTGAAAATACTAGCTTAATTGAATTAAAAATTTCCAAAACATCTTATTTAACTAGGGAAATAGTTTTCAATTTAGAAGGCTTAGTTCTGTATTGAGTTTATTACTTTGTAGTCTTATTATATTTTCAGATAACCTTAAATATTATATAATATATAACATTTTAGGAGTTTATACATTTAAATATTAGCAATAGTTGTCTCTAGATAGTGGGATTATTGATAAATTAAAGTTAAGAAAATTTATAGTCTATATTCTAATTTTTCTGTAGAGTTCATGAGTCACTTGAGGGTAAAAAGGGTATAAAACAAACAGAAAGCTAAAAATAACCTTCGCTTTGTAGCTAATGGTTATATTTCTTACATACCTATATACTTTTTGAAATTTCATTTTAGTTTTGCATATTTTGGTTTTCATTATATTTACTGTAAAAAAGTAAACTATTTTTCAGTTGCTTATCTCAAAAAAGTACTATGACTGAGTTTTCTGCCTCTTGGCATATTTAGAGCTGTTTGAAATTGTGCGTATCTAATATACCTGCAGAATGAACGCAGCCTGCAGTATTTTCCCTTACTCCCAGAGCTCCCAATCCTCTGTAGGGGAGGTAGTGCCTGTTCTAGAACATCCTTTAGGTCTTAGCTTACTTACTCAGAGCCTTGCCTTTCTCAGAGAAACATTCCTGGATTCCCTTGACTATGTTAGGTCCCCTGATTAGATATGCTTATTGTGCTGACCTCTGCTTCACTGTAGAATTTTATTAATGTAGACTTGTGTTAATGTCTGTCTCAGGTTAGACAGTAATTTCTATGAAGGCAGGAACAATGTACATTTTGGTCTTAAATCTCCAGTGTTGATGAACAAATGAATAGAATTGAACAAGTGAAGAGACTATTGTCTATTATTTACTTGTTGAAAGATTTTACTCAGTTTGACATGGGTTTTAAAATAACATCTAACATTTATATTATACTCTCAAGTACATAATTTCAGTAGAAACCTGTTTTGTCCAGCATAAAGCAATCTGTATGTAGAGCATTGTAGACATTGATTCTAGTGTATTATTATGACCTTCCCAAATATGTAAAGGACTATACTGTGAGTTTGGGACAATTTGGAATTTAAGTAGAAAACTGTATTTATTGGTTTAACTGGCAGAATCAACCCCTTCCTTTTCAGAACAGCTCCCAAAACACCTTTAGTGATTTTTTTTCGTAAGAAAAATTTTATGGTAATTAAGTATTACAAAACAAATAAGAAGATGAACACTACAGTTTTCAAATTTATTTGATGTCATAAAATGTATTGCCCAGTGCATCACTGATAGTCATATACCAATGTGCTGGAATCATTACTTGGGATTGGTAGCTTGCTTCTTTACATTAGATTTTAGGTTCACAGAAATCAGCTGTCAGGTAGATAATGTTCTCTATTTGATATATTTGCTATGAAAGACTAGTTTAACAAAAGTCATTTTGAAAGTTGCTGTAAAATATTTTAGAAATCTAAACTTTAATGGCTACCTTCTGGTATTTTTAAAAACGTAGCTTGGATATAAACTGAATAACATTAAAGTATTTTTTCTTATCTCATAACTTTGTCATGTTTGTTGGTGAATATGTGAAATAAGCCATTGAAATAGCTTAAAGTATGTAAACCCAAATCTAAGTATCTTGTAGCCCACAAGCCTACAGAGACTGTTGTGTGTGGAACCTTCATTGTTAATGGGAAGGCTACAGTAATTGTTTTCATATTAAAAACTTCAAAATGTTTGGTAATTCTTTTGTTTGGGGGATTCTTTGGATATTAAAATATATCTGACATCATATCAGGCATTTTTACCTTAATTATCCATGGAGATATTGAAATTCTGACTTTGGGTTTATTTTGAGATAGGTTGGTGAATTGGAATATATTGGCGATTTTTAAAATGAAGCCAATGGGTTTTTTTGAAGTCTAGGATAAAGAAAATGAGGAAATACATTGTGCATCAGGTTTGGTAGATGGCTGAGCAAATTATTAAAGTGTTCCATGAAAATTATCCATTCAGTCTAGAGAGGTACCTTCTATTTAAATCTAGACCAAGAGAATTAGCCAAAATAGTAAAGCTTCATTTACTTGAAATTATATATCCTTTTTACAGGGCTAAAGTTAATGATCTACTTCCCCACTTTAGTGATCTTGACAAATCTTATTAAAGCAACCTTGGAAGCATCACCTGGTTCTCTATTTGCATTTCCTGTTATGAAAGTCATAAATATAATAGAAATATTATTTTATTTAGAGCTTATGTAAAATCATATACAATTTAGATTCTATATGACCTCCTCTAATTAGTATAAATCATTCCATTGAAATCCTTAGAAAGATACTAGAAACAGACAGTTCCAAGGATTTTCTATTTTTAATGCCTGACTTGTGGCTCAGTGGAGTAAGTAGATTCTTTGTCTATACTCAGACATATGTAAAGATTTAATAGTTTGTGATGCTTTATTGAGTCACATAGATAGCATAGTTTTTGTTCTTCTAAGAATTTAAGTATTGTTTATTTTTTTTTTTTATGTTTGTATAAAACTATGGAAGGATCCACAAACTAATAAAATGAATACTTTTTTATAAGAGGGAATGGGAACTGGCAAATCAGGATTAAGTTAGAAAGGAGATTATTCACTGCCTAGCTTTCTATTCTTTGATTCTTTTTGAGAACCGTGTAAACAATATTGCCTATTCATAAAATTTAAAAATAAGGTTAAATATTTAAATAACAAAACGAAGATACCATTTAATGAAAGTTGGAGTTGCACATATAATAGAAAGTTAAAAAATATGTACAGAGTGAGTGCATTTTGCGAGCAGCACAGCCGTGTCTACATATCAGTATCCCTTTCCTCATGTATTAAATTAAGTTTTTTGCGCTTATTGTTCAGCAGCTTGACATGGCCAAAATCTAACGATGATGATAATAATAAACTAACAACCATTGACTGTTTACTATGTACCATACTAAGTACTGTATTTAATATGTGTTTTAGATGTGTATCTTTTCTTATCTCTTATCTCTACTTTACAGGTGAGGAAGTTGAGACTTAAGCAAGGCTAAGTAACTTGCGAAGGTCACACAGCTAGTAAGAGGTAGAGCTGATTTTCAGAACCAGGTTCTGACTCATCTAGTCTGTTCTTCTCCCCTTCTGTACTGTCTCTTTGTGAAGTAAAAGGAATCAAAATATCATTTTAATAAAAAGAAAACAGATAGGCATAGTTGAAACTGATTATAATTTAATTATTTGTTTTATCAGTAGATTGGGGAAACTGTGGAACTGGCCATTGTAACCCATATTTACATTTTATTTAGTGAATGTAGAGAGGTAAAATGTTGGTGTTACATTGTAGTAGCATAGTGTTGAACAACTTTCCTGGGTTCTTGAAGCATTTTTTAAAGATTAATTTTGTTTTTTTTTTCTTCCTTAGCATAAGCCGGACCAAGTTGAGGGAGGTGGAACCAGCAGCATGCAGTGGGACGGTGAAGGGTGAACAGTGCACTAACAAAGCCCTTCCATTCACCAGACATTGTTTCCAACGTATCCTATTAACTCAGTTGAGTGTGCATTCAAGTCTTGACTCATTCAGGGCTGTATATTTCATTCTTAAGCTAAATGAAGGACTTTTGAAATAACTAATATTAAAAATAATTTTTATATAACTTCTCATTTCCATGATGTCCTCTGAATAATTTTCTTGCTTATATCTTTGCAGTTAGTTATTCAAGAATCACATCACAATAAGCAAAATTAACAGCAGGTAGCAGGTTCTTCCAATAGCTGTCAGTCACTTGATTAAATTTTGTTAACAGAATTTCAATCCTTCCAGTAGTTTTAGAGAGTTAGTTTGTAAGAAGCAGCTATAACCCTCATTGATGAAAAAATCAAATCATATTATTCAAAAACTGTTTTTAATCTTTTAAGAAGTTATACAGTTTTACAGTGTGCCTTTTGCTATGGGAATAATTTCCTATTTGTATGGAGTACAGCACTGACTTGAAATGAATGAAACATAAACATCACTGAGAAAGAAAATTTCTTCAGACAGAAAATACTTGAGGAAAACTTTTATTAAGGGCTTCAGGCTGGTTATGAAATCTTATTGCTCTCACTTTTATTAAACATTTAAAATTGAGTAGCATTTAAAAATGTATATAGTAACAGTTTCTTACTGTACTATCTATTTGACTTTTGCCCTCCTTTCTATTCTTGGAGTTGTATTTTCACAACTTTTTCAATAGCAGTTTCTATGCAGTAAAGGCTTTATGAAGAGTCTTAACTATAAAAGCATAAAGGAAAAACAGGAAGATACTTCCTTAATAGATATAAAGTAAATTTTGGGGAAATGTAGTTAGTGGCTGAAAGTATATGGATGCTTAAAAGTGTTGGTGATGTAAAGTTGATGTTCCATTTTAATAGTATAGTTTTTATTCAAAAGTAATTTTTCGTAACTTGGAAGTTTGAGTGTGGTGTTAGAAATGTGAAATTAAAAATCCAAATTTGGTAGATGAGGTTTTTTAGAATTATATCATTCAAGAAATGTATACATACTTTGAATGATTATAAGGTCATTGTTTATTAACATACAGTTTGTTTACAGAATTAAGTTATCAGTTATACACATTTTAACAGTTATCAGCTGTTATGTTGTATTCTTTATTTTTTTCAGTTACAGTTTACATTAAATATTCTTTTGTATTAGTTTCAGGTATTTTTATTCTTCTTGATGCGTGTCATACGCAGAAGTTTTCCTTATAAGAAAGTGTTTTTGTTTGTTTGTTTTTAACTGTTACAGTGGAACTTTTAGAAGTTAGTGTGTTAAGAAGGAAATGACCCTGCTTCCCCAAATAACAGAAATCAGAATGACCCTAAAGGAGACTTGTGTTTAGGAGCCCAATAGCAAAATAGACTCCTTCTGATTTCTCTTCTGATAAGTAATGATGATAAAACTATCATCATTTTCTCATATCAGTAGCTGAATTGGCTTTTTAGCTTTTATAAATAATAAAATTTATGCTTACTAAACATAAGTAAGGAAAGAATATTTTATATAAAAATTAAAAAAATTAAGTAGAGTTTCAGTGTGTTTTATCCCTAACTTAAAAACCCCAGATATCCTCTTGAACCGTTCTCAGCAGCTCTTCTCAAGTTGCACGGCCAAGTTTGCAGATGGACAGCAGTGTTCTGTGCCTGTTTTTGACATTACACACCAGACACCTCTGTGTGAAGAACATGCCAAAAAAATGGTAAGTTCAGATTTTATTTTCTGCAGCAGAGGCTTTCACAATAGCTATCCGCAGTGGGAAGTATTTTGTGTCTTAGTACAAACTACGTATGTATATAAATCACTGAAACAAGTTTTATGAAACAATAGTGTTAGCACCTGTTATTTTCTAGTCTGTTCTATTGTACTAAAAAAAAAAAAAAGCCCTGGCTGGTGTCAGTCAGTGGTCAGAGTGCTGGCCCACAGACCAACAGGTTGAAGGTTCGATTCCTGCTCAAGGGGCACGTACCTCCATTGCAGCTTTGATCCCGGCCCCAGTCAGCACGTGCAGGAGGACACCGATCAACGCGTCTCTCACATCAAGGTTTCTCTCTCCCTCTCCCCCTCTCTCTCTCTCTCATCTTCCTCCCTGCCTTCCACTCTAAAAATTAATGGAAAAAATATCCTCGGGTGAGGATTAAAAAAAAAAGAAAAATGCTGGTCATGACTCACTAAATGACTTTCATACCCTCATTTATAAGCAACAGCACTGTCTTAGTGGTTACTTAAATATGGTTATTTTGTTTATTATCTATCCCTTTTCTATACCTCTCTTCTTAAGTTACATTTTCTTATACAGATTTCCCAAGCTCCTTTTTGTCCTATTTCTCTAGGTTTTTGTTGTTTTATATATAGTTCTGTGAATGTCTTGGATAGTGGATACAATTTTGGCCCAAAGCCAAACCTTTCTGTAATTCTACTGAAGTTAATCATTGCTTCTGTTAATGGTAGAATTATAAGCCCTAATTAATTCAGAATAATTTAGAGGAGAGACAAGTCTGAATTAGTGAACTATCTGAATTATATAATAATTTGAAATAAATACATTTGTATTGTTTTCACCCATCAGACACTTAATGAGCTCTTCTGCTATTTGCAAGGTATTGTGCAAGGTATATGTACCACAGTGCTGAGTAAGACAGTTCTTGCCACTTTAAGCATGTTACAGTTTTCGGGGTGCATCGGGGTAACTGACTGGCCAGGGCTTCATATCGAAGGTTGTGATCCTGGTGTTGCTACTAGCTAAATGTTTAACAAGGACTACAACACATTCCTTTTGGAACTCAGTTTGCATGTTTTTAGTTCACTGGCTTCTTCTCTACCAAGAACCTCTCTTGTTTTTTAACTTCCTTTATGGACCATATATTTTGAAAATTTGTATACTAAACTGTACACACAAATGTTGGATAATTGTTTTCCCATTTTAATTTACAAACATTTAAAATTTAGACATTTTTGTTAGCTCATTCAGGCTTTGTCATGATTAAGGACTGATTCCTATGTTCTTGAACCACTTCTGTGGTTCTTCGTTTATTTCACAGACCCTTGGTAACGTGGGCACTGCAGCTTTCAAACCATGGAAGTAATGATCCTGGTTGTATATTTTGATTTTACAGTTATACTGTTCAGCATACTTGTAATAAGACTAGGAAAATATTGTTAAATAAGGAGGTTATACTTCAGGATCTGCTTTATTGACTTTGTAAGAGTGAGGTTTTTATTGGTATAACAACAATTATTGTGTGAATGCTTTAAAGAAATTGAAAGCAGTTTATGCAGCTGATTAAATATTGCTGCTTAGGAAAATTTAGGTAGGCAAACAAGGTTGAATTAGTATAATAAAATTAGTCATAAAATAACACATTTTATATAACAAATCAATTATTAATCAGCATTTTAAAAAGTATTTACAAAGTTTTGAAAGTGGTGTTTTCTCTCAGTGCAGTTACAAAGAATCTGCACTAGTTTGAGCTATTTTTGTTTTAAGATATAAATTATATATGTGAATGAATGTATATAGCTAACACTTGTACCCTGTCAGTCCTCCACTGTGGGAGACTTACACTGGGTGACAAAAACTGTGCAAATCTCTTGGCTGTACTTTCAAACTATATGTCTGAATCCAAACGCATTTGATCAGCTTTGCTGCTACCATCCTAACCTTAGCCACCTTCATCTTTGCCTTGGATTATTAGAATGGTCTCTTAATTGGTCTCCCTTCTTGCCACAGCCCCCGCCCTGTACTCAGATATATTGTTCCCATAGCAGCCAGAGAGGGTTGTGTGTGTATTCCACTTTCTTTTAATTTACGGACATTAAAATTCACTCTTTTTGATGTATAGTTCTATGAGTTTTCACAATGCATCCAGTTATATAACCACTACCATAACCAAAATATAGAACACTGTCACCCCTCAAAATTCTCTTGTTTTATCCCTTTATAGTCAAACTTTGTCTCCACTGATCTACTTCTGTTCCTATAATTTTACATTTTCCAGAATATCTTATAAATAGAATCATACAGTATGTAGCGTTTAGAGCAGAATATACATATGGTCGCTTTAGTTCCCTGATCAGAGCCTTCTGGTGGCTTTTCATAACATTGAGAATCATATCCAAAATCTTTACCACACCCTACGAGCCACTGGCCCTTATGACCTCTCCCGCTTCTTCTTATACCCTCTCCACGCTTCGGAGTTCCAGCAACATTGCCTTCTTGCTGTTTCTTGAACACTCAGTATGGTCCCACCTCAGGAGCTTTGCACTTGTTTTTCTCCTTTCCTAGAATCATCTTCTCCCAGGTTTATACTGGCATTTCTTCATTTCATTTAGGTTTCTGATGATGTCAGTTCATCAAAGAAGTCTTCTGCCCCCCCTCTATCTTCTCACTTTTTATCCTCAGACTCTATCTTATTTTTTTTCCTGAATTTTTTTTATCTACCTTTTTTTTGTCTGTATCTCTTTCCTAGAATGTAAATGTCACAAAGGCAGGAACATTTTTTGTTCATTGCTGCATCCCCAATGCTTAGAACAAACATGCTAATTAAGTAATTGTTGATTGAGTAAGTTAATGGTTAGGCACATAGCTGGGAGAGGTTGAGCTTCAGGCGGAACTAGACTTGGTCACTGGATAGGACACCACTGGTAGCAGAGGCTCATGCTGCAGGAAGTCGGAACATGGCAGACAGAACATGGTGTTCAGTAGGTATGACACTATGCAACAGATGGTGAGTTAGTGCACACATTGTCCTGGCATATAGCAGAATGAGAAAGTTGGGTGTGACTAGTGTTTGTAGTAGGTAGGTAAATGAGCAGTCAGCATTACTCTTGGAAGCAGCTAAGTGAGGGACTACCAAGAGCCAGGCAGAGCCTTGGTCATGGGCAGTTCTGTGTGGATTGTCTAGCACAGTACCAAAAAAGTTGCTGGGCTATGAGACATAAGCTTAGGAGAATAAAACACCAACCTAGACTCAGAACCAGGTAATACTGAGTATCTTACAAGTAGGACTTGTGTATCTTGGGCTGGAGCTCTCTAGCTTCCTCCTGGCTAAGATCTGCACTGGTCCTAGAGGGAAATCCTAGAATGAATGCCCACCACTCTGGTGGATACTGCTAGTTGCTCAGTCACTATTTGTTGAATTAAATAATGGATATAATAAAAGAAGACCTCAAGTGCTGCGCCAAAAAAAACCCACAGGTACTGGGAAACAGCTCTGTTTTATAAATTTGTGCATTTTGACTTAAGCCTACAATTGTGTTTGGTGTCAAGTATTTGGCTGGGGTTAAATTTCTCTTAGATTTCCTGACTTTATGTTTTAATTTTATTCTTTCTTGTTTTGAATTTGATGCTAGTAATTAGTCTAATAATTATTAGCCTTTTTAAAAATTATTATTGATCCTAGAGAGAGAGGGAGGGAGGGGGAGGGAGAGAGAAACATCAATGTGAGAGAAAAATCAGTCACTTGCCTCATATATGGACTGAACCTGTAATGAGCGTGTGCCCTGACTGGGAATCGGACTGGCGACCTTTCGGTGCAAGGGATGATGCTCGGCCAACTGAGCCGCACCGGACAGAGCAGTTATTAATCTTGATATACTATTGTCTACGCTCTTTTTATGTATTTAGTTGTGTTATTACTGAATTCATCAAATCAGAGGTGACATTGGTTGTAAAAACCACTCTTGTTTTATATACCACAAAGAAAGAAAAAATGCTGCACAGTGCATTTCTTATCACTTACAATTTTTGTTTTATACTTACTGAAGTAGCTTTAGACTTAGATAGACATAGATTTTATCTTCTATATAACTTCTGCTTTCAGCTGAATTACTTGACCTGTGAAAGACAGTATTTTCTACTTACATCAACTATAACCCAGCTTCATCTCCTTTGTGGTTTTTTTCCTTTCTCATTGGGTTTTTGCTTCACTAATAATTTTATACCCTATTGCTGTTTGTGTTTTCCTGCATACACAGCAGTTTTTCCTCTACACGTAAAACCAACAATGCACATACGTTAATTCAAATGATGACAGTACAAAGACCTGTGACCAACTTGGAGCATGTATGTAGGTAATGCCAACTATAATGACCATCACCTGGCCAACAGCAATAAGATGGCATTATTGTAAATCACTCCGCCATTGCAGAGGTATTAAAATGGGCATCTTGAAATGGATGAAATATGGTATTCACATTTAAGGGTGCTACCTGAAAAAAGCTAGTTATGTCACCCGTTTCTTTGCCTACTCACTTAATTGCAGCAGTTCTATAAAGCTAGTCTCCCCATTGCCCCCTCTCTTTACCTGGTCTCCCTGGCCCACGTCAGTTACTTGAGGGACTTGCTGTGTCATGATTTCCAGGTCCACATATTCATCTCTTTATTTTTGTGCACCACATAGAGCTTTCTCTTACCTCCTGGACATCTCATACCTCAAACTGTGTGTGAGCCAAACTGAATTCCCTAACTTTTCTTCTGAACCTGTTTGTTCTGCTGTGTTCTCTATCCCAGCTAATGGTATTCTTATCTAACAGTCATGCAGACTAGCAACCCTAGAGACATTTTAGAGTTTTATATCCCTCCATCCTCGCCACATCCAAGGTGCTGTCAAGTCATGAGAATTCTGTCTCGTCAGGTCCTTGCTTTTCCCTTCCCTCTCGCTCTGGCCTTAGGTATTCATCTTGTGTTGACTGTTCAGATGGCCCTCTGATTGGAACTGTTGTCTCCCTGCACTTAGCTGTCCCTTCACATTGCTTCCAGGGTATTAATCCTTTTAAAGAGTTTGTAAAGTCATGCTACTCTTCTCATCAAAAATCATTCCTTATAAAATAAGTTTAAAATCTTTAGCGGGGTATTCAGAGTCACACATGGTCTGGCACCAGACTTCTATAGCTTACTTTTGTATTTCTTCCTCCATTATGCCCCAAGCACCAGTCAAACCCAATTATTTGCTGTTCTTTATTCATTTATTTATTGTTACACATAGTTTTAGGTATATAGTATGTTTTAGGCATTATATAAAATATTAAAAGATACAAGCATTTTTTTATAGGTAGCTGTTAGGTTTTTCCCAAATAATCTCAGTTTAAAATACCCCTTTATTCATTTTAAAGGATAATTTCTTGAGAGGAGATAGCTCCCGTAAAGTTCAGCACCAGCAGCAGAGGAAACCCAGGAAAAAAACCAAGCCTCCTGCACTTACCAAAAAACACAAGAAGAAGCGAAGGCGTGGACCTCGTCGACCCCAAAAACCCATTCCACCTGCAGTACCCCAAGGGAACCTCAGCATGCCCACCAGCGTCTCACTGCCAGTGGAGGCCTCTCAGATCCGGTCAGTGGTGGTGCCAGAGTTTACATTTCCGTCACTTGTTCTGACTTCTTAGCATACCTAGTTTGATTTACCTTTCTAGTGTTGGGAGTAGACTACAAATATATCACTTGGTACATCAGCCTAAACTTTTTAGCTTTCAGCACAATTTTTTAGCTGAACATTTTAGTTTTATCTGTTTGTTTCATTTTTAAACATTATTATGTTGACCAGATTTGAAATCCTCTAAAAAGTATTAAGACACACTTGATATACCAAACTGTAATTAATTCTACTATTTTGAAGTAAAAAAATAGTATCTTGAAATGTTATCTTGAAATATTATCTTAATATAGTACATGAGTAAAGGTTGTAGAAATATTTGACTGCATATGGTAAGGTCTTTTTGCTTTCAAATTTCCTTAAAGTAGGAAAGGAGACATTTTGAGTTAGTATTTCCCATTTTCTTGTTAGAGGAACTTTTCTTGGTGACATTCTTGTGAAGGTAAAAGGGGTGGTGGTCCAACTATGTCATCTTCCCCAGGAGCCCATCCACGCCAGAGCTGAGTGCTGATGAGTTGCCGGATGACATTGCCAATGAGATCACTGACATTCCGCACGACTTGGAATTGAACCAGGAGGACTTTTCAGACGTCCTGCCACGGCTGCCTGATGACTTACAGGATTTTGATTTTTTTGAAGGTATGGTCAGTATTGTCATTCAAGAAAACTGAGTTTTAAAATGAATTCTTAAGAAGGGAAATAGTTTTTGAGGCATGTTTGAAGTATACCTCCTCACATATAATGTTTTCCACTGTAGATAGAAAATAGGATTTTGTGTAAGCCATTTCACCCTTTGCAGAGGGTAAGGACTATGAAGTTTGTTCAATCACATTAGTGGATGGATAGTTTGAGAGCTAGGTTTATAACTTCACTCGTTTAAAATGAGTTTTACTTGAGTTTATTTTTGAGCAAAGACATTTGAAACTTGTGTTTATTGAAGCCATTTAGAACTTCTCCTGGTTTTAATACCCAACCCTGTGCTTTAGTTGAAGTGTACTTTCCTAAAACAGTTTGCTTAATTCTACCAATTCTCTGGTGTTTTCATGGGAAATCTTTTACATTCTTAGAATGTTCCCTTCACTATTTTTCTGATGAATTAATCAAGTTTCTAATATAGATTTTTAAAATATTGTTAATGAAATCAATGTAGGCCCATGAGCTTTCTTTTTATGAAAATTAGTTAGAAATGGGAGAAGAATGAAGAATGAGAGGGAAATACCTATTAGAAAGCAATGCAAAAGCATTATGAAAGGTAACCTAAAGAGGTGAGCTGAGTACCTAGTGTGGAGCTAAAATATGCATATGAATTTCTATATCCTAGTCTTCCACAGCCACCCCTCCAGCTGGAAGAGTCTACAAGCAGAACTTGGTGGGCTCCTCCTATACAGCTTTGTCTCAGTCTGAACTGATAGGTTATGTTTTTTATTTTAATGGCTTTAATATAACTTTAGGCAAAAACAGATGTATTTTCAAATAGTCACCATGAGTTTTAAATTGGTAGACCTTAGAATCCTTAAGAATTTAATGCTTTTTTATTTTTTTAAAATTTATTTTTTATTTTATTTTTTAAAATATATCTTTATTGGTTTCAGAGAGAGGAAGGGAGAGAGAGAGAGATAGAAACATCAATGATGAGAGAGTCATTGGTTGAGCCCGCAACCCGGGCATGTGCCCTGACCGGGAATCGAACCCCGATCACCTGGATCCTAGTCAACGCTCAACCGCTGAGCCACGCCTGGCTGGGCTATTTTTTATTTTTTTTAAAGATATCTTTATTGATTTCAGAGAGAGGAAGGGAGAGGGAGAGAGTGAAATAGAAACATCAATGACGAGAGAGTCGTCATTGATTGGCTCCCTCCTACATGCCCTCAACTGGGGATTGAGCCTGCAACCTGGACATGTGCCCTGACCAGGAATTGAAACGTGATCTCCTGGATCGTAGGTTGATGCTCAACTGCTGAGCCACACCCAGCTGGGCAAGAATTTAACACTTTTTTTAGAGTTGAATGTATTGGGGTGACATTGATGAATAAAATTATGTAGGTTTCAAGCGTACAATTCTGTAATACATCACCTGTATATTGTATTGTGTGTTCACCACCCCAAGTCAAATCTCCTTCCTAACACTTTGATGAGATAGTTTACTTCTAAATGAACTGAAGATGTGTTACAATCTCCAGGACAGCTTGACATTTCAGACCTGTCCTGCATATTAATGTTTCACTTTTTCCTTCAAGTCCAATCCCTGCAAATTTCTCAACGGGGCTTCTTTTTAATAGACTAGTATCCAGGATAACTCAAATGTATGGTTTTTGTAGTATGGGACATGTAAAAGCCCTGCTGATTCTTGATGGCTTTTGTTTACTCAGGAAAGAATGGAGACCTCCTCCCAACTACCGAAGAGGCCGAGGAACTTGAACGGGCCTTGCAGGCTGTAACTTCTCTCGAGTGCCTGAGTACCATTGGAGTACTTACACAGTCAGATGGTGTGCCAGTCCAAGAGTTGTCAGATAGAGGAATAGGGGTGTTCTCCACAGGTACTGGAGCTTCAGGAATTCAGTCCTTGAGCCGAGAAGTAAACACGGACCTCGGGGAGCTGTTGAACGGGCGCATGGTCCATGATAATTTTTCTAGTCTAGAGCTGGATGAGAACCTGCTCCGTTCTGCTACCTTGTCTAACCCACCTACACCCCTGGCAGGGCAGATCCAGGGGCAGTTCTCTGCCCCAGCCAGCGTTGGCCTTACTTCTGCCACTCTGATCAGCCAGAGTGCACTTGGGGAGAGAGCCTTCCCAGGACAGTTTCATGGACTTCATGATGGCAGCCATGCCTCCCAGAGGCCACATCCTGCCCAGCTGCTGAGCAAGGCAGATGACCTAATCACCTCACGACAGCAATACAGCAGTGATCATTCACACTCCTCGCCCCATGGAAGCCATTATGATAGTGAGCACGTGCCGTCTCCCTATAGTGACCATATCACCTCTCCCCACACAACATCTTTCTCGGGTGATAATATGGCAGCTACCTTTTCAGCAGAGATGCCCATCATGGCACAGCACTTGCTCCCAACCCAACTTGAGGTGCCACTTGGAGGAGTTGTAAACCCCAGAACTCACTGGGGCAATCTCCCTGTCAACCTTGGAGATCACTCTCCATTTAGCAACCTTCTCGACGCAGATGGACATCTTCTTTCCACTTCCCTGTCCACGCCACCCACCACTTCGAACTCAGAGACCACACAGCCTGCCTTCGCCACCGTGACCCCCAGCAGCTCCAGCGTGCTTCCGGGGTTGCCGCAGACCAGCTTCAGTGGCATGGGGCCTTCCGCTGAACTAATGGCCTCCACCTCTCCCAAGCAGCAACTCCCTCAGTTCAGCGCAGCCTTCGGCCACCAGCTGAGTTCTCACAGTGGCATTCCTAAGGACCTGCAGCCCAGCCACAGCTCTATAGCCCCTCCTACAGGCTTCACAGTAACAGGTGCCACAGCTACAAGTACCAATAATGCATCTTCTCCTTTTACCTCCCCTAACTGAGCGTGTCTGTGTGTTGCAGGCAGGTGGGGAACCTAGTGTTTTCTATCTTTGTTTCCTCTTTATCACCCTTCCCCCTTTTCCTAAAGAAGATTTTAAAAATAACAGATGGGGACTTGAAGGGAACTCTCTTTTCCAGTTAAACAAGTTACCCTGCAGTGGACCTTGCTTCAGTGTTCACATGTGCTCCTTTGCACTGGTGCTCATTCCCTCCTGGCAGGTTCACTCCCCCAATGGTTTCCCTAGTGGCTCAGCACAGTGACTGGATAGAATTGACTCTTAGCAGCAAGTCCTAGAAGTGGAAGATACCTCAGATTACCAGTGCCCTTTACTATTTCCTAGTATTCAAATCAATGCTTTCCATTTTATTACCAGGTCTTTACATAGGTGGTTCTAGATAGAATGATCCCATTCATTGAGTCCCTGTGTGTAAGACGGAGCAAATGGTGTGCGGAGGCCGATCAAGGCTCTGACTTAGCACCAACTGCTAAATACCAGTGAGGCCAGGATTCCATTCCTAATCGTGATCATGTTTAATTAAAAAGAAAAAAATTAGTCTTTCGACTGCTTGTGTGTATGTGTGCGCCCACGCGTGTGTTTTTGTGCAGGGCAGGAAGCAGCTGTCCCTATGTTGTTCTTTTTCCCCCTAATGAGTATGTAAGGCTCTTATGTCTTTCCCACACTTCACAACCCTTATAACGCAGGTCATTCTTTCCCACTGAGTTAACTAAGTTTACTGACTAGAGAGGGTGGTGGTCGGTCACATGAATAGCACAACCCTTTTCTGCTAAGTTAGCCTGAAACACAAAGCTGGATTCATGTCAGTGCTGTGGGTATGTCCTGAAAAGCTTGCCTGGAATGACTGCAGGGTTGTTGAGATCCTGAGGTTTGCTGGTAATATCGCCTTTTAGATGTGCATTTGTTCCTGAATCCCTCTGTCATGGAATACATTCACGAGGTGTAGTTAAAGGAAATGTTTCAATGTGGAAAGCGGGATAGGTCTGATAGATTTGGAAAGATGGCATCTGTGAACTTCTTGGTCTGTCTTTTGCTTTTGAATTTTTCATGTTTACAGTAGTGCTTCTTTGGTAAGATTTGTAAAATGTTGAAGACACTTGTAGAATCAGTGTACCAGTTGTGAAGTGGTATGTAATATCTGAAGGATACACATTTTAGTTTCTTTCAAAGCAGATTATGGAAATGAGACATAAATTTTACCCAATCATTGGTACTTTTAAAATAATTTAAGTGCTTAGGTTTAAGTTTTGGGAAATTGTCCTAAGTACCAGGATTTTAGGCTTAAAAATCATATTGGGTAGTTTAGTAAATTGGTGACTAAGAAATGAATATGTGAGTTTTCTTTTTACCTGCCTTCTCCCTTGCCCTCTCCCCTCCCCCAGAAGGGTGGAACTAGATTTTAAAGGCATCTGTCCTCTGCTTTTGCTGAGACAACGTTTTATTGTCCCTTGAGGTACCATTGGCTATTTATACCTGAGTGTAGTCTAATTTAACATATATATATTTTAAAAGATGAGTAGAGAGAACCTATCTATTAATGATGTGATATAATGCTTCATTTGTCAGGGAATATTTGATCTTAATTTCTTTTCAATAGGTAAAGATTTTGATGTATTTTCCTACTTCCTATATGTATTCTCTTTATGCCATGCTACTTGTAACCAGTCCCTTCTTTTGAAAGCTTTTCTTTCTCTGCTTTTTAAAGGAATAATGGTGATCAGCAGGCATTATGCATATACCATGTGACTGAGATTACGGAGGGGAAGTCACATGACAGTAAGAAATCATTATATGCCCTATTTTGTATTTATTGAAAGTTTCTTTTTTTGGGCCAAAAATATGTTTGTAATATATTTAGTTGTTTTTTTTAAATCATGATAATTGATTGGGAGATTTATTTTTAATAGCTTTGCCTTTTTTGCAGATTGAGAAATTTCTAAATTATAAATTATGTCACAAAGCAAAATTATATTTGGTATCACCATAAATTTCTATTCTGAATGGTGAGAACAGATCACTTGAATATTTCTCACCTGTGAACCTATGTTAGTAAGCTTTTTTATTTTAATGTACTGTAACAAAATGATTATGAGTAGTTATACCTGCTCAAAAGTGTCATTTAGTTTCCTAAACTCTTTTCACACCCCATTACAATAACTGCCCATTCCCAGGGATTTGGTTTAGTCTCCACTGTGTACTGACTGAAGGTCATATGGAGCAGCACATCGACGTTCCTGTCAGCCCTTTGACAGCAGAGGGAAGTCACGGGCAGTCGATTTGAACGTTTCTGGCCATTTATCCCTCGTGGTAGCTGCTTAAAATTCTTCAGTTATCAAAACTGAGTTTGCAGTAAGTTGCACATTTTATTGTTTGCAATTTTCTGTTTTATGTGCATTTAAAAGCCCTTTTCTGCTTTCTAGTAAGGAGGCAGGAAATGATCAGGAATGTTGCCAGTTACAGCTTCACACCAAAAACTTGGAGAAAATTCATTTTTGTGTAGATGCCCACAATGATAGCTGAAGAAAGGGCACCCGTAGAAAGTACCCAGTGTAGGCGTGAGGAATTAGCAAAAAGCTAAACAAAACAAATTTTTCCTCTTATTTCATCTACTTCAAAACAAATATCTGAGCTTGCAGTTTGCTTTGCTCTTGCTATTTCTTGAGTCCCCTTTTGGAAGATGGAAGAACATCTGTGAACCCAGAGGTATTCATTACGTTTTTCTTGTAGCTAATGGAGAATTCTAGTCTATTAGTAGCAGGTTTGCTATTAATATGTAAAGAAAGGAATGACGTATCTTTTACTCCAGAAATATGAAAATCAGTGTCTTGTAATATAGCACTTATGCTATAATACGGCAATACTGGAATCAGAAACAAATTTTACATACGGTCCTAATTAGATGGAAGCTAGCTTTTATTCTAGTGTTAAACTCATGAGAAGTAGTGGCAAAGAAGGTTCACTCTGTTTCTGTAGTTCTTTGGGACCATTTATAAAGGCCAGTTAGATTGTGTTAATGCGATTTTATTTACAAAGATGCTGCAGTTAATGGATACGTTCTGTGTTCTGAAAATCTGAATCCCATACTAATGTATATTCATTGGCTGTGATCTATAGCATCCGAAGAAAATGATGTGTTTTCTCATTTACTCTCTCTACATAATTGTGAATATTATTTTAATTAAAGTACTTAAGACATTGTTTTTTCCTCTGTTAAAAATGGCTTGGCAATTTGCACATCTGGGTAGGTTATGTAGCTAATAAACAATTTACAATAGTTAATAGCAATTACACTTGACCCATCAAGTGACAGACTATGCAATGAAGAAATTTCCTAATTCTCGTCACATGGCTTATACAGTGGAGGATTATTTTCTCTAGGAACCTACCGTGTGAGATCCGACTGCTTTATAAATGACGTCCTGGGCAATTTCACGCTGGCAGGCAGCGTGTCGTGTTTAGTGCTCCTCCATGAAAAGACTGCAATTTAATGAGAAGCAAGTAGTAGGTATGGAAGTAAAATTGGAACTTTTTTTTCCTTAAAATTGTAGTTATGTCTTGAGTGGCTTCAGGCTAAAGAAAGCTAATCCTTTATCTTTGCCAAATAATTATTTATAAGAATTATTTCTTAAATAAGCCCAATCTTTCAACTGCAAGTTAGGAATCCTCCTCTGTAACTAACACTAAAGTGTTTCCTTATTGTTCTCAATCCGTGATCACAACCCAGAGAAGCAAAGACAGTTCTTTGATTTGGAAAGAAACGACGTCTGTGACACACACAGGTACCCTGTCGGTGCAGTTCTTTTCCTATGTGAAATAATTTTTGTTTCTGTTGACCTGTACCATTCAGTTTTGGTCACTGGCGCTAGAATTTGCTCATGTGGGAAGTCCCGTGCTGTCTGTCGCCGACACTTGGCTGCAGTCCCTCCCGAGCGCTTGCGTGGGGTGGTGATGGTGGCCGGCCGGCTGCACCAGCAGGGTCCGTGCGAGGCAGTCTCCTTTCTCCAGGCTAGTTCAGAAGGCGGTGTGGGTTGGTGGTGTACAAAGATGAGGCTGTTGATAACACTAAACTAACTATTTAATAGGTTTGAAATTCATTAAAGATTTTTTAAGTGTCTAGTTTGCATTTTCTTCATCGTCTTTCCTTTTAGCCTTCTTTCAACATTCCATGAAATTCTACTTTTAACCTGGAATGTATAGAATAATGTTTAATGGTCTTCTAAATGGTCAACAGAACTTCCTAGTTTACTGAGGCAGTTTAAAGAACTGGAAAGAAAATGCAGTCCTCCCAGACAGTCTTCATTTGTATCTTTCATCACCAACACCTACATCGCGCCAAGGATTTTTTCCTGACAAGAAATATATTTCTTGGGGGGTATAGGATGGGAATATATATGATAGAATATAGATTTTTTCCCCTTCTCTCAATACATTGAAAATAATTGAATCTTCCCTGGCATTTTACGGAAAGGTAAAACAATTTAACGACTTCTTAATATCTTGAACTTCATAAAAAGTTCCAATATATTCTGGAGGGAGCCAAAATCTGTGTTTAGTAGATTAACATTTTAAATGCTATCATTCAAAAGATTTGTAATAAAATATCGGTGAAGAACATATTCATTTCCCTCTGACCAGTGAATTACGAAAGAACAGAAAACATAAATGAATAATTATTTCTCCCCGAATAACCAGTATCATTAATGCTAAAATTGTGGGTCAAATTTAGAGAGCCTTACTTCCAAATAGCAAAAATCCTTTTTTCACTCCAGCTCTTACTGTTTGTTAGCTTTCCTCTCTGCACTGTGATACAGAGCTAATCAAAGGAATTGTGGCATCAGAGAGCAAATTTGGTATGACTTTCTTTACCCTTGGTTCCTGGATCTTGGGAATGTTTGGTTCCTTTCAGTGGCAGAGTTTTTGGTGATCTAAACTTTAGTCTGCTAAATAATCTTGTAAGAGAAAACCTGCCTAACTCTTTCTTAGTAAGCTCTGTAGGGCAGCACAGCTTTCCTTCCTTTTCTCCTTCTGCCTGCTTGCTCAGCCCACCCCAGTCCTGAAGTGTGTTTGTACACACACACACACACTCTCTCTCTCTCTCTCTCTCTCTCTCTCTCTCTCTCTCTCTCTCTCTCTTCTCTCTCTCTCATCCTGGCCTAACAGAATCCTCTTCTTGTTTTGGTTCTGTTTTGTTTTTGTTTATTTTTTAAAGCTGGGGACCACTGAAGTAAGCTCTGTATGCACCCAAAGCTCCCCTTGGAAAATTTTTCAGCGTGCAGTGCGGAAGGCTCCAGTGCAGCTAAATGCCACACCATTGCTTTTACTTGGGGAATAGACTGATTGGCCCTGAAATGACTCCACCTCGTTAAGGTCCAGTGGGCTCCAGCGGATCAGTGTGGAAGTGATGGACGTTGTCTTCATCTGCTTGGAAGGGTTGAATCTGTTCCTCTCAACAGTGATAGTTCTTTTCACTGTATAGTGTTGAGTATGTCTCAGGGATTCCTTGCGGAAATTAGGGCAGATTTTAAAATAAAAAAATAGTTTTCAAAAAACTAAAGGTGACTCATCATTGAAGAGAGCGCAAGAAAGAGAAAACATTTGGTTTCATAGCCCACAGTGTCTTGCATAGGACTTTTTTCCTTTCTCCTTCAGCCTCTCATCTCAGCTTCAGCATACAGAATCCTTTCCCATCATGCACAGCTTTAAAACTTTTATTTAAAAATCTCCTTCCCCGATGAGCTTTCAGAATACTTATTGTAGATTTTAAGAGAAAAGGTATATTAATTTATGCTATTAACATCACCTCATAAATTATAAGTTTTATACTAAAGCTGTATTGAGTGTAATGAGTTATGTTGCCTATGTGTTTAATAGCTAAAAAAATTATATATGAGCTTTTTTTTTTTTTTTTTTGACAAAACAAACTAGTGAAGCACCTTTTTACACTGGATCTCTGCCGTGTCAAGGTGTATAGCTATCCTTTGCTACCTTGCAGATATATAAAATAAAAGGATATCCTGGGGCCTCAAAATGTAGAACACCTTTAGACCATTTATTACTGCTCATAGGACTGTTGAGAATTACATTTCTTTAGTAAATGATCTGTGGTTTACACTTAAGATGGGTAGAAGCTTAGTTACAGGGTAAATAGAAATACATAGATCAAGTAAAATTCCCAACTACTGTAGCTGGACTTTGTAAACTAAGTTTTTTAAGACCTCTTTTATTTCCTATGGATTTATTCTTTAATTTACAGTTGATTCTGTAAGTTGGGAAGTAAAATAGAGAAAATAATAAATCTAGATGTTCTCAGTGTCTTATTCAGGAACCTTTTTATCCCTCCTCACTAAGGAATTCCCACTGTGACTTAAAAATAGAATTAAATTACTTGTGTGCATGTATATGTCTGTATTTTTACACACATGCAAAAATACACATGGGGGCACGTGTGTGAGAGATGAATGTGTGCTTCAGTGAAAATAGAGAAAGGTAACAATGTATTGTAGAAATATGATTGATTTAGTTGAGGGTATTGGAGTTACTTTCTCAGTGTTTCTGTTGTATGAATATACCAAACTTTTCATCATGTTATCTTATGTTAAAAGGCTAGCTCTGATATCATGTGCATTTCATTCTAAAGTTTTGATTAACTTATATTATGCTATGTTTTTAAAATGACATGGAAACAGCAGGTTCTAAGACCAGCCTCTCGCTTTTGAACATAAAAATAAGAGAGAGACCGAGTTGTGTTTATCTATTGGGGTGACGGGACCAGAGATCAGTTGAACCTTTTTTTTTTTTTTTTTAGGTTAATAGATTTCTTCGTATTATGAGTTAGAAAATGTTGATCATCTGTCTTTTCTTGGTGAAGTTAAAATTACAGGCCTTATATAAAGAATGCCAATTTTTGAAGGGGCTGCTTTGTTTAAAGAGTTGGTGGGATCATTTAAAAGTGCATATTTCAAAACTCACGATTTCAGTTATTTTCAAAAGTGAAGAAAAAAATTAGTTGTGCTATTATTTATGATGTTAGTGCCCCCTCCCCTATATTTTGGTTATAGGAAAAACCATGCTGCCCTTGACTTGATTCATGTGGAATTACACATTCCTATATTTTGAGGTTTGCCATTTTGCTCTATACATTCATTACTGGATTATCTGGTGGTCGGAAATAGTCGAAACTAGAGTTGTTATCAAATGCTCCAGTCACATTTATTTTTAATATAAAAAAATCATGTACTTTGAAATATGTCAAAACTTCTGATAATACACCTGAGTTTATAGTTATCTTTGAAGCCTCATTCATCTGTATAGTCAAGACCTAGGAAAGCTTTATATGTTCTTTTTACAGTTGTATTTTTGCAGTATCTCCCAGCTCCATTCACTCTTGCTTTATGGATTTAAAAAAATCTGCATATTTCTTGTACATATGCATGCAAATGAAAGAAGGGAGTTTGTATTGGTGCCATTTCTCCCTTCAGTTACTGATTAATGGGATTCGCTAGAATAAAGTCCCCCTGATTGAAGGGTGAAATAGACCCTTTGTGTATATCTGTATAGAGATGTGTATATGGGATGTGGTGGCACTTTGCTGAATGTGAACTTGCCTTGTCAATGGAAAGATTGAGAAGTATTATGTTTATTTATACATTTGTATAAATCTATATATACACGTATGTATATGTGTGTGTATAGATAAAGCTATATACATATATTTCCCTAAAAAAATGTGTGTGTGTAATAGAGAAACAGCCTTTGCTAAACCAAGATTATACACCTATGGAAAATTCTGGATTATGCTGTAAGCAGGAGGAGGTGGCAGTCGAGAGTCCATTATTAGAGCATATTAAGATGGAAGGGGTCCTTTGGATTATAGTCTTGTTTATGGTGATTATAACTGAATTTCTGTTAGAACTATTCTTACTTGCCAATTCCACTGTTCTTCATCTTCACTGCCTTCTAAGTCAGTTTTTCAACATTTAAAACATGTCATTGTGATTATTCTCCTTTATTGTGTCCTTCCTAGCCAGAAGCATTTGTCTTATGTGTGTTTCATTAACCTCTCGATTGTTTCTTTTAAAGATCTTTACCTCTGAAATTTCCCAGAAGGTACAAGTTTTGGTAATATTTTCTGTAGTAATTTTGAGAATCAGGCGTTCATCTTTGTCTCAAAAACAAACAAACCAAAATCAGAATTCAAACAAAACTGATTTAAAAATTTTACCTAGATAATTTTGGAACATTTTACTTAAAATTGAAAACAGAATTTGAGTTTATGATTGATATTAATGTTAGATTTATTTCCTCATTTAGTCTCATTAAAAATTTTATTTAACTTTGATTTGATCACAAATTCACCATTTTCATTTTAATGGAAAGCATACAGAATCTCATGTAAGCCTCTTGGATTCTATAACTCATTTTACTCATGATGAAACTGGTTTAATGAATTCTTGTGTAATGCATTCTGCTATATTTCCTTTTGATTTTTCTCTCATTGGTGACATTGTTTTAACTTTGCTGCAGTTCTCTAGAAGACTTGCATCCCTATATATTGTGCCTTTAAAGCTCTTATGCACACACAGACAAAAGTGTATTTATACATGTTGGCGCATGTGTACATATACTTTCCCATATGCTCACACAGTATGTCTTTAGTACATATTGTGGGAGTGGGTATATAGATATTCAAAGGCAATGCAATGTTGCTCTCTAGATATATATGTATATAAATCCTGTTGATATACTGTATATACACATGTATATGTATGAGTTTTAAATGGCAATCTTTTACATTTAGCAAAATGCTGCCCCTACTGGAATATTGTCACTGCGATGGCAGTTGTATGTAATGATTTAAAATACATTATCAAAAATTATTTAAAGAACATTTAAAATTCTCATCTAAAGACATCCACACGTTATTTATTTATCTTCTCCTTGTTTGTGTGTGTGTGCGTGCGTGTGTGTGTGTGTGTTTTAAATGGAAAGGGAGGCTGTAATTTTTAAGATGCCATCTGTCCCACGGGAGAAGGAGAGCTGGAGATTCGCTTGAGGGACCTTGTGCATTTTTCTTCTCTCTGATGAACCACAAACCAGCCTGTTTCAGTTACAAAGCAGTCCTAATATTTCCATTAGTGTATGTCATCCGCCATCTCCTAGATCAACTTAATTCACCAATTTGCCTCTTCCTTTCATTAATAAATAATGATCATCCTGATCATTTTGCCTGGGGGAAGTTAACTACTCTCCTGCTGCAGGGAACTCTATCACCTAACTGTTATTCTGCCTTGTTCAAAAGTCAACTCCGAGGGAAGGCAGCCCTCTCACAGAGCTGTCTTAAGCATGTTTTGCATTTATTTAGTTAAAGGTCTTCCCATTTTAATTATTTTTTTTTAAAGAACTCCAAGTCTGCATGCACTTGACAGATTTAATTCTTACTCCCCATAGCTTCAAGTATTTTTCATTAGCATATCAATTTGACACACTGAATGACAGAATATTAAGAAAGAACTGTTAAATATTTTATTTTGTGATGAGTTGGCAGCAGATCACATTTTAAGACGTTACAGAGAGGAATGTAGATGGACAATCCTAAATGTAAGACGTTACAAAAAACAGTGGCGTAAGAGTACCCCTGAAGACTAAAACGGAGAGGTTGGGGTTTGAGTGATTTCAGAGGAGCTTACCTGGAACTTGATATCAGAAGCAGCCTTTAACAAAAATCCTCTTGGCAATTGTATGGTACTAACTAGAGTATTGAAGTGTAAGTTGAAACCAAGTTGCAGTGGGAAATCAAAGGTGAGGTAGCTTGTTTGAAAATGGTAAATGACAGACAGGTTGCACAGTTTAAAATCTCTCAACAAAGTAACTGCACGGTAGCAAGGACTAGCAGTTCTCAAAGCCCATCTTTTTCAGTGTTCTCATTCACCTTGACACCCAGTCCATACATTACAAATATTTACAAAAAAGAAAGTTGCTTAAAGGGAACTTACAAACTGAGAATCTTCTCTATTTGGGATAATAGTGGCTGGAAGCTTAGTTATATGCACAAAAGCTAGGAGCCACTCGGTTCTGCACAGACTGTAGAGCGAGATGAGATTGGCAGGTTTGGTAAGAGCCCCCTAGTTCTGAAGGAAAGGCATCTCTGTGGCATTGGGTGTGGTGTTGCTGGGGGAAACCACATTTTGGGAGGTGACAGGCTTCTGGTTTGTAATTTCCCTTTAAACAAGAAGAGACGGCTCACATTTTCCATATATATCTCAATGAATGTACTGTATTACTGTTTTAAAAATTTGATGAAATAATAATGGATTGGTCTCCTTTTGTTATCTGGTCCTTGTTTAATTTGTTTAAGGGTTTTTGTATACAAAAGTTTACATTTTTATGTATATTTTTCTTGTGTAAAAACTGATGTAATATGTGTATAAAACACTGTATGTATTATCTGTATATAGTGTGACAAAATGATTTTCTTTCTTTCTTTTGGATGTATTAATAAATCTTGCTGTGAAGTATCCTTGTTTTTGGTATAATTTCCTTTGCCTGGATATTGATGGAGGCTTCTAATCCAGGGTAGGTATTTTTCCCCTACTTTGTTATTTAATAAAGTAAATTTTTCTCTATATCTTATGTTTTATCAAGAACTCTAGGGAAATATATTTATGGTTCTCTATGGTTAGATTGACAGTGATTAATATTTGTAACAGCTGTGGATCAATTAAATGCTATCCAAGGTGATTTTGATGTGGTATCCAACCTTGAAATCCAACGAGAAGTTTCATTTAAAATTGTTACATGCTGCCCAGCCAGGCGTGGCTCAGTGATTGAGCATCGACCTAGGATCCAGGAGATCGCTGTTCTATTCCTGGTCAGGGCACATGCCTGGGTTGCGGGCTCGATCCCCTGTATGGGGCGTGCAGGAGGCAGCTGATCAATGAGGACTCTCATCCTTGATGTTTCTATCTCTCTCCCTCTCTCTTCCTCTCCCTGAAATCAATAAAGATATTTAAAAAAAAAAAAATCGATACATGCTGTAAGTGGTTTTACAAGGTGATTTATATTTCATTTCATCAGAAGCCCCTTCCCTCGATTTTCATAGCTTCACAAGTATAAGAACAATCTCCTGTGTATATAACCAAAGTTAAAAACAAAAGAGACTTGAACACTTTTCCTTTCAGACATTGCCAAGTGCCTGCCTTTTATCTCCTTGGAATTGAATTGTTACTTTTTTTAAGTATGTAGATTAAACTTTTCCTTTTCTGTGCTGTTTTTGTTGCTGAGGGCCATAGTGGTATTAGGACACGATTTGCAAAGAAAAACTAATCTAGTCACACAATCCATTTGTAGACATTAACTATTTTTATTTTTGTGGGACATTCGGATTTGTTTTCCTTGGTCTTTAATCCAGGCATGTTTATTTTTTATTTTATTTTATTATTTGTATGTTTTTATTGATTTTAGAGAGAGGGGAAGGGAAGGAGGGGAGAGAGAAACATGAATTGGTTGCTGCTTCGGCATGCACCCCAACCAGGGATTGAACCCGCAACCCAGGTACTTGCCCTGATCGGCAATCGAACCCACAAGCCCTTTGGAGCATGGGACTATGCTCCGACCAGCTGAGCCACACCAGCCAGGGTGAGGGTCCTTTATTAAAAGAGATGTGCATGTCACCTGCTATACTAAAAAGTGGAAGTCGAAAAGAGTCAGACCATGTATTACCTCCACAGTTTGTAGAGACCAAATATAGGGCCCCACAGTACTTATCCTGCATACCATGGATAATTTAGTCTTTAAGACTAAAATCTTCCCCCTAATAAGAAACTTGGGGGTCGGATTTATTTGTATTATTATCATTTGTTTCTCTTATCATGCTCCTGTTTAATTAATAGGCTACTTGACAAATTTATCCCTGAAAAGTTGGCAGTAAATCTGATTTATATTAATTAGTCATATTTTCTTGTTGACATAAATTACTAAATTGAAGATGCTCTCCTTTTGGAAGTATTTTGGGTCTAAGACTAAATAAAAACCTTGCTAGAAAATTCAGTGGAACACAAAAGCCACATATTCTTAAATTTCTGATAAAATAATGCTTAAATTACTAAGAATGGAAGCTATTCTTTGATGCCATGGAACTAATCCAGTAGAAAAAAAATATGTGACTTTTAAAAGCATAATTTTAGTCTCACAACAGTAGAATTCTAAAAGGCTCAGTTTTACTTTGAACAATTTCTTACTGGTGCGATTTTTTTTTTTTTTTTTTGGTACACAACGTGTGTAGTGATTTAGGTAGAAATGAGTCGTTTACTAGAAACAGTACCGTACTGGGAAAAAATGTTTAGGAGTGCAAACTGTCTCTCTAAACTAGAGAAGTTTATCCTTGGGAAAATAACCTTGCCCTTCTGGACCTTTGTTTCCCATCTGTAAACTAAGAGAATTAGGCTGGATTATGGTTTCTAAACTTGACTGTGTGGGTGTTTTCAAGGCCCCTCAGAATGGTGGGTGGGATTATAAAATGGGTGGGATACTCCAGCCTCCAGAGTCCCCCTTCCCCTTCCATAGGCTTTTGTGTGACCAGTGAGTTCTGGAGATAAAAAAAGTGTTTAAAATATCTTCAGATTATGTAATCTCAAAGATTTCTTCTAAATCTAAAATCACAACTTTTGTTTTGAAAATGGTGTCTTTACTATGAAGTATAGACTGCTAAGCAAACAATTGTTTTGGATCCCCCTCCCCACCCCATTTCTTTAAATCATACTTTTCCTTTCTTGTTCCACCAAGTTCTAGCTTTGTAGGGTCTGGAGGATTAGGAAGATCCAAATCCTATCAAAATCTTTTGAGCACAGTAATTAGGGAGCATCATGCAATGACAGAGACTCTTAAAATTTTTTTTTGTTTTTCACTTACAGTTGACATACAATATTTTATTAGTTTCAAGGGTACAACCCAGTGATTAGACATTATATAATTTAGTAAGTGATCATCCCAATAAATCCAGGACCCATCTGACACCATACATACTATTACAATATTATTCACTATATTCCCTATGCTGTACTATACATGAACTATTCTGTAACTACCAATATGTTCTTCTTAATTCCTTCACCTTTTTCACCCATCCCCCAAACCCCCACTCCCATCTGGCAACTGTCAAAATGTTCTCTGTAACTATGAGTCCGATTCTGTTATGCTTGTTTATTTTGTTTTTTTAGATTCAGTTGTTGATAGATATGTATTTATTGTCATTGGATTGTTAATATTTTTAATGTTTCTTCTTTTTAAAGAAAACGCTTTAACATTTTATGTAATACTGCTTTGGTGGTGATGAACTCCTTTAGCTTTTTCTTGTATGGGATGTTCTTTATATGTCCTTTGATTCTAAATGACAGCTTTGCTGGAGAGTAATCTTAGTTGTAAGCCCTTGCTTTTCATTACTTTGAATATTTCTTGCCACTCCCTTCTGGCCGTCAGAGTTTCTGTTGAGAAATCAGCTGACAGTCTTATGGGAGCTCCCTTGTAGGTAACTAATTGCTTTTCTCTTGCTGCTTTTACAATTCTCTCTGTCTTTAATCTTTTTAATTGTGATGTATCTTGGTGTGGGGTTCATCTTGTTTGGGACTCTCTGCGCTTTCTGGACTGGTATGTCCAATTTCTTCACCAGGTTAGGGAAGTTTTCTGTTATTTTTTTTACATAGGTTCTCAACTCTTTGCTCTCTCTATTCTTCTTCTGATATCCTCATGATGTGAATGTTGATATGCTTGAAGTTGTCCCAGAGGCTCCTTATACTAGCCTCACTTTTTAAAATTCTTTTTTCTTTTTGCTGTTCTGATTGGGTGTTTCTTTGTTTTTATCTTCCAAACATCTGTTTTGATCCTCTGCTTCATTTACTCCACTGCTGATTCCCTATAATGTATTATTATTCATTTCAGTTACTATTTTCTTCATTTCTGACTGGTTCTTTTTTATGTTTTGTAGTTCTTTTTTATGTTACCTATCTCTTTGTTGAAGTTCTGACTAAGTTCATCTACTCTTCCCCCAATTTCATTGACCATCCTTATAAACAGTATTTTGAACCCTGCCTCTAGTAGATTGCTGTCTACATTTTGTTTAGCTCTTTTTCTGGAGTTTTGTTCTGTTCTTTCATTTGGGACATATTTCTTTGTCTCCTCATTTTGGCAGCCTCTCTGTGTTTGTTTTTATGTATTAGGTAGAGTATCACCCCTGCTTCCCTCCCATGCACACACACACACACACACACACACACCCTTTGTGGGCTGTGTATACCCTCCTATTGTAGTTGAGCCTTGACTGCTATTGGCATGTCAATGGGAGGGATTTACCTCCAGACTGATCAGCTGCACAGATTGGCTTCAACCACCTTGAAGGATCAGCCCCACAGAGCAGGACTTACTTCAGCAGGGCTCTGGTGCCTGCTGAGTCTGCTCCTTGAGTGTGTTGTTTGTGGAGGTGGTTGGATGGCACTTCTATATGGTCTGAAGTTGCCCATTGGGTGCATTGTCTCTAGGACATCCTGGAAGGTACAGACCAAGGTCAGCCACTGCTTGTGTTCTGCCTGTGTCACCAGAATGTGGTACAAAGTGATCTGCAGATGGCTGCTACTTGTGCTGGGCTTGGAGGTGCCCAGGAGAGGCCAAGCTGGGAACCAAAGCTGACTGCTGCTAGTGCAGGGCCTAGGACCACTTAGTGAGAGGTACAGTGCACACCAAGGCCAGATGCTGCTTGTTTGAGAGATTTTAAGAAAATCTAAAGCATGAGCGAAGACAAGCCATTTGTGTGGAAAAGCCCCTGTAAACAGCTTGAGTGGGCCCACTAGTTGGGTGGGGCCAGGTTTTAGAGAATCACCAGGGTGGGGCTGACAGTATTAGCCAGGTTGATGGAGACTCACGTATGTTGTTTGCCTGCTGGTTCCATGGGGAAGGGCTCAGAAAAGGAACAATGGCTTCTGTCTGGGAGAAAGCTGCCCCTCCAGTTTTCGCCATGATGCCAGACAACTCAGTTCTTCCCTGTATGTCTCTGGTGTCCTTTCAGCTGCCTCCTCAGTGCTGGAGCTCAGCTTAGAGGGAGTGGGTGTGAGTAAGTCTGTGTGTGAGCCCTTTAAGAGGAACTGGGACTCTAGCTGCCCTCTGTCTCCTTCAGCCTCAATTCATGCCGGTTTTTATAGCCAGAAGTTATGAGGACCTCTCTTCCTGGCACTGGAACCCAGGACTGGGTGGCCTGGTGTGGGGCTGGGACCCCTCACTTCTCAGGGGGGACCTCTGCAGCTGAGGTATCCCTCTTGATTTTTATTTGTTACACGTGGGTGTGGGACCAGCCCATTTTGCATCTCCCCCCATCCCCAGCCTTGATGTAGCTTCTTCTTCGTATCCTTAGTTGTAGGATTTTTGTTTAGCTAGAATTCAGGCTAGGTTCTGAATGATAGCTGTTCTGTAGTTTAGTTGTAGTTTTGACATGGTTGTGGGAGGATTCACATACCACATTTACCTAGGCTGCCATTTTCCAGAAACTTCTCAAATGCATATTCACGTAACATAATAGTTTTCTCAGAGTATTTGGTTATTTTATTTGTACGATTTTAAACATTCTTTGCTCTCAAAAGCTGAAGTCCTTCTGCTTTTGGTTTTGCTGATCTAAAGCAGTGTTTCCAGATCCATGCTCTGGGGATGCTCTGGACTCTCCAGTTAGGTTGTATCCATGGGCTTTTCATTAGCTACTCATCCTTGGTAGATCCCACCTCAATGAACCAATACTGACTGTGTGACTTCTTTCCTTTGCTAAAATCAGTGATTCAGCTTTATAATCAGAGCCCTTTTGGCTATTTTTACTGATTTCTGCAGTCATTCCTCCCTGTCTTTCATAATCTTTCCTAAGAGACTCTTTGAGTCCACCATGATGTAGGGGAATGGCTCCACCATGGCACCCTGGCAATCTGGGCATGTGTCCACATAGGCCTTTATGATTGTCTCAGAACATAGGGCCATTGCCTACTCACTATGGTACCCCAGCACCTAGAACAGTGCCTGGCATATAGTAGGTACTCATTCATTGAGTGAATGAATAAACGATTTTTCATTGGACTTCTTTATCTGCTATAAAAACTGGTTACAATTTATTTATGTAGACCATTATTTAAATGTATTATACAAGCGCAACGTGTCCTTATAAAAGAATTAGAAAATGCAGTTAAACAAAAAGACTAAAATATCTGTAATGCTTTCATCCATAAATAACCTCTGTGACATTTTAGTGTACATTCTAGACTTTTTTCACTGTATTTCTACACATATATTTTTAAATAATGGGATCCTACTATACAGATGTTTTTCCCCCCTAGCCTGCCTTTTATTCATCTAACATATGATGAAAATCTTCCAATGCCAATAAGTCTATATCTCCATCATTTTTTTAATGACTGCATAATAATCTATTGCATGGATGTACTACAATTTATGTAGGCACTCCTCTTTTTTGACAATTATAATACTATATATATTGGTCTCAAATTGATGTGAAGATGTTGGCAGATTTAAAGGGGAGGAGTTCTGGGACAGACATGCCAGACTGCTCTCTTCAATTATTTAAAGAATAGAGATGGCATGTATTTCATGGAGTTCCAGAAGATAGGATTTGGAGTAGTGGGTGAACATTAAATGCAGGTAAATTTCAGCTTTATAGAAATAATTTCAACTTTGTAATGTTTCTTAAAAATGGAAAAGGATGTCTTATTGAAGTAGTGAACTCTTTCTGGAAGATTTTAAGGAAGGTTGGCTGTCTTTTGTTTCTGAAAGAATCCCTGCCTTGAAGTGAGTTTGAAGTCACAGTCCTACAGTTCTATGACTTCCTTGTTGAAGAGTCAGGAGTGATCTAGTCATGCTCGTTTCATGTGTCTAAATGCTGTGGCTTCAAGTCTCCTCTCATCTTCAGCTTGGGCAGGAAACCTAAGTCTCCAAAATTTATTTTCTGTTGTGTAGCCTGGGAACTAAGAGTGAAGGAAGTGAGAAGGAAAATAGAAGTTAAGTGTTTAAGAGTTTTTTCTTTTTGGGGAGACTCTTTTATCTCCCACTTGTCTCATTTTCATTTTTTCCTCTTTATTTTTTATATTTTCTTTAATTTCTTTCTTTCCATCTTTGACTTCATTTTTTAATTCTAAATTCAAATCACAGGATTTGTGGGTTTGGCTGTGACCTGACAGTGGGGGGCATGGACCCAGCAGCACTGGCTGGGGGATGGGTGTTGAGGGGTTAGGGGCGAGGGGTGAGGGACAGCAAGCAGCGGAGGAACTCTGGGGCCTCTTCCTTGCCCTGCCTTTCACCCACTGGACTTGACATGACCCCCTAACTTCCCAGAGTGCTTGCTAGATTCCTGGTTAGAAGGCTCCCAATTGCAAATGACCTTCTTCCTTTCTTGGAATCATGCCCCTCCCTGTTTCTGATAAGCAGATTTCAAAATACAAGACATTTCTTGTCTCCATTTCTGACACTCCGTGACCTCTTAGCAGACCTCTCACTAGGAAAGAACAGAGAAGAATGGGGAGAAGAACTCCTCTTAGAGTTGGCTGCTTGTGCTGTGCCTGGCTACGCATTACAGAGCCACTTGAGGAGGCCCCTGGAGCTGTGCTGTCCTGGACAGCAGCCACTGGTCACATGGGGCTTTAAGCCCTTGAAACATAGTTCGTTGGAATTGAGATGTGGGTAAGTGTAAAATACATACCAGATTTCAAATACCTAGTATGAAAAAAGGAATGTAAAGCACCTTGTAAATAAAATCTTACATGAATTACATTTTGAAATGATTTTTTTTTTCTTTTTTTTTCTGAAAGAGTGTTATGAGAATGACTGAATGTTTGAGAGCCGCTTGGAGATCCTTGGCCAAAGGTGGCCTGCCTATAGTAATTGGAGTAGGGCACCTGGAAGCTGTAGAATAAATATGATTGAAGCAGTCAGTTCTTTTTTTTAAATCCACACCCGAGGATATTTTTTCCATTGCTTTTCAGAGAGAGTGGAAAGGAGGGAGAGAGAGAGAAACATGGATGTGAGAGAGACACATCTATTGATTGCCTCCCGCATGTGCCCTGACCAGGACTAGGTATTGAGCCTGTAACCGAGGTATGTGCCCTTGGCCAGAATTGAACCCGGGACCCTTCAGTCCGCAGGCCGACGTTCTAGCCACTGAGCGAAACTGGCTAGGGCCCATTCTTTTTTTTTAATCCTCACCTGAGGATATGTTTTTTATTGATTTTAGGGATAGAGGAAGGGAGAGGGAGAGAGAGAGAAACATCAATCAGTTGCCTCCCATATGTGCCCTGACCAGGGATCAAACCTGCAACCTGGGTATGCGCCCTGACTAGGAATCGAACCGGTGACCTTTTGGTGTACGGGGTGACACTCCAACCAACCGAGCCACACCAGCCAAGGCTCAAATGATAGTTTGAATTATTGGGTTAAATAAAAATGTATTTTTCACATTAATTTTATCAGTTCCTTTTGACTTTTTAAATGTAGCTACGAGCAAACGTAAAAGTATGTGTATCTCTTATTCCTGCCTTGCCTTACATTTCTTTTGAACAGCATTGTTCTAGAACCTTGCTACATAAAGTGTGGTCCCTGCACTGCAGCATCAGCACTTCCTGAGAGCCTACCCCAGACCTAAAGATCAGAATCTGCATTTTCATCAGATCCGCAGGGATTTGGGTGGGAGTTCAAGTTTGAGAAGCCTCTTAGAGGGTTTCCTGTGGGTTTAGTGGATCATCTGCTACCAGGAATGTGTCCAGCAGGCCACTGCACGGTGGTGTGGTGGACAGCATGTAAATGGTTTTCATAACATTGCTGTCAGTGCTGTTTTATCTTTTTTCTCCCTGCATGGACTGTTTGGGTTGAGCTGGATTGCCACAGGGAGGCTGTTGTCTGATTGCTAACATGGTAGGCTGGGAGGTGGGGTGGGAGGAGCAGCTGTGCCCCGTAGAAGAGGGAAGCATCAGAGAAGAAGACAAAGTCCTTGTTTGGCCTCAGGTTAATGGTTACCTTACCATGGAGAAAGGAGCAGTTGAGGCCATGGACTTTAGTTTCTGGCTCTTTTTCTACAAACTTCAGTGGCCTTGGTTTAATTATCCTCCTATCTTGGAGAGCTGCAAACCCTGGGAATGGATTGGATCCTTTTATACCCCAAATCTTATGAACTAGGGAACTGAGCCAAGAAGAGCAAGTCAAGGCTTTTCACTGTGGCCTGGTTTTTGCCTCTTCTCTGGATAAGTCATTCATATAAGTCATTCAGCTTCATGGAACCTCAGTGAGATCTCCCACCTATAAATTATGGAGTAGTGTTTTGAAAATAGTCATGAATAAGTGACACGAGTAGAATTTGTAACAGCTTTATTAAAGTTTTTGTCCATTCAGCAAAGCACCATAGACTGGATAGTTTATCAACAACAGATTTTCTCATAGTTCTGGAGGCTAGAAGTCCAAGATCAGCGTACCAGCACGGTCAGGTCTGGGGCAGGCCCTCTTGCAGAGGACCTTGTATCCTCAAGTGGCAGAGAGCAGAGAGGGAAAGCCAGCTCTCTCCTTACTCCATTGGGGCACTAATCCCACTCATGAGGACTCCACCCTCAAGGTCTCGTCTAATCCTATTACCTCCAAAGGGCCACAATGGGGAGGGGGTGTTAGGATTTCGACCAGTGAACGTTGGGGTTATATAGATACTCAGTTTGTAACACTGAGACATAATTTACATGCCATAAAACTCATCCATTTTAAGTGTACAATTTGAGTAGGAATTTTAAATAACTAAGTAGAAAAGTAATGACACTTGTCTCAATCCTCTTTATTAGGTTTAGTCATATGAAGTTGTGGATTTTGAATTGTTTTTGACATATAATGTGGTTTAAGTTTACCTTTGAAATACTGTTTGTCAACATTCTTTCAGAACAGGAAAATATTTTCCCAGAGAAGTTTCAGTTAGTGTGATGTCATTGCATATTTTACATCCCTCTTGGAAGCAAACTGCAGTAGAAGATATGTTACACAGATCTAGATTTGATAGTTCTATTTTTTCCAAATAACTCTTTTCATACGATACTTCATTTTACACTTGGAAAATAGATTTTTTCATTCAATAAACAAATCTAATTAACTTTTCTGATAAAGTTACCTTTCAATATTTAGAAAAAGGAATTAAGGGACCCAAGGGACAACTAAACATGGATAGTTTGCTGTGAATAGAAATTGTGCTTTTCATAAAGAAAATAAATGCACTTGTAATGGAAAGCAGAGATGTAGTGAAGGGGTGAATAACATGCACCAGATGAATAGCAGGCCCAGACTTCTGCATGCCCCATGAGCTCTCAGGCCAAAAATGAGATGTGAGTATTAGCACCGTATCTCCTACCTCCAGTTTCCTTAGAATCTAACTGAGAAATACATGTTTGAAGGCTACAAGTACCTATTTCATTTATATATATATGTATGTGTGTATACATACACACACACAGATATCTATCTATATCTATATCTATCATCTATCTATCATCTATCTATATCTATCTATCTATCTATCTATCTATCTATCTATCTATCTATCTATCTATCTATCTATCTATCTATCTATATCTATCAATCATCTGTCATCTATCTATCTGTGTATGTTATCTTCCTGGCTAGAAAGAAATGTCTTGTCCTGCTCTTCAGTTGTTTTTGATAGGACTTTTCATGGGGCGTCTCTCTCGCTCACACACACACGACATTAGGCAGGAAGAGAGGAGAAAATGCAAGGTTAGTAATATCGAGCCTCCTGTGACTCCAGGGGGGTCAAGTCTGTGCGCACGGCCAGGCTCTCTCATGGGCTGTTGAGGCTGGCAGTGCTGAGAAACCAAATCCCACCCTTGGACATCCTGTCCCTCTCTGTCGAGAAGCTGGTGATCTTCTTCCCCTGCCCCATCCATCGCTCAAGCCTTTCTAACCCCTTAGTACCGAAAAGTACGTTTGGGCAGGTTCACAGCCCGGTGCCCGGCGAGTGTCAGGTGGTCCGTCAGGTGTGCCCATGGAGGTATTTTGAAAGTGAACCGAATGAACTTTTGGACCTCAGCATATAGTGTATTGGAGAGAGTAAGGGTTGGGGGGAGCTTTAAAAGTTGATGTCAAGTAGAAAAAACAGTCTTTGCAAAAGTGGAAGGAAAGGACACCCCTTTGAAATCTTAGGGGAGGCCTCGGCACAGCGAGCCTGGCTGGGCGGGCAGCTCGGGGGCAGCGGGCCCAGCCACCCTCACTTTATTTTGCCGTCTGGGTCCAAAGCTCCAGTCCCGCTCCCCCCTCCTCCCTCCCCCTGCAGGGAAGAGGGGAATGAAGGGCTCCTGCTTCTTGACTTCGCACAGCACAGCCTTTGGGGCCCATCACTGTAGAAGGGAGGAGGCCTGAAGAGGGAGGGAGGTTGGTGCCTGCAGAGCCTTTGAAGACTTTTAGGCCTCTGTCTTTCACAAATACTGAAGATTAATTTAGTTTCCCTTTCATTGCTCATGAATAAAGCCGAGGATACCCCTTACTGCCTGATGCTTATCAGTCTGAGGCAGAGATTTGCTTTGTGGCTTCTGTGACTCTTCCCCCAAGAGCCCCTCAGAGCTTCATTCCCACGGAAACCACTGAGGACGCCCAGGTAGAAGTGAGGTGAAGGCGTGGCAAGGACCAGCCTCCGTTCACACCCCGTAAGGCGCGGACTCCTGTGTCCTCAGCCTTGAAGGCTTTATGCCAGGCATCTAAATAGGCTTTTCCCTCATTCTTGAAAAGAATATACATTTTCAATCAAAAAGTTCTCTTGCCTGGCCGGGCGTGGCTCAGCGGTTGAGCATCGACCTAGGATCCAGATTTTGGTTCGATTCCCGGTCAGGGCACAGGCCCGGGTTGCGGACTCGATCCCTAGGCAGGGGCGTGCAGGAGGCAATCGATCAATGACTCTCATCATTGATGTTTCTCTCTCTCCCTCTCGTTTCCTCTCTCTGAAATCAATAAAGATTAAAAAAAGAATTCTCTTAAGGTGTAATCCAAGAGCAGCTGCGTCATTCAGTAGTTGAATGGGAATGGATTTAGCAAAGAGGAAAGTAATTGAAAGATTAGATCTAAATATCTGTTTTACTTTCTCTCAATACTTTTCTTTCCTCCCCACCTTCCCCCAACCTTGTTTCACTGCCAGCATCGTAAACCCAGCAGTTCACACACACACACACACACAGTGGAAGTGTGCATGTGTTTGTGGTCTCACCTTTGCAAGACCCTGGGTTCTCTCTGGAGAACAAGAAGGCCGATGGAAATGCTCTTTACTCTGACATATGCAAATGTTCACCTGTGGAACCCCACAGGGCAGAGATAGACTTCTAGGTTCATTAATATGCCCTGAGAATGTTGTTTTAATTATTAATGGAAAGAAATTCTGGCTTGAAGGAAGCCTTCACTGGGAGTGGAGAGTCCAGGAGTCAATTTCTGTTTTTAGGTTTATTTTAGGCAGGTTGGTGGTTTTTCTTTCATTGGTAACGAATTTTCATTTTAGTATTTGAAGCCACTCTTTAGTACAAACCCACCAGAACTTAGTACCCACAGTCGTGATGCTTCCAAGTATTCCTTTTCCTGGTCCCTGGTCTCTTTCAGTAGCAAAGATGCAGTATTTTCATACTTGACACTTCCTCTGGGTGAGCTTCACGTGTGAATGCGTCTGAAAAAATACCCACCCAAAGAATGCTCTTCTGCTAGACTGCCTGACCCCAAGACTACCAGCTCTTCTCCTCGTTTGTGCCTTCGCAGCTTCTTCCCTCTTCCCTCCACAGCATCTAGCTCCGTAACTGGAGTGATCTCCCCTTCTGCACCCAGCCCTTCCACGAGCTCAACTTTGGGGTCCAACAGCTCAAGATTTGAACCCCAGCCTCGGCACTTACTAGTTGTGGCCTCTGCAAGTTACTTGTCCTCTCGGAACCTCAGTTTCCCCTTAACGTATACCAAGGTGGCCTGAGGGTCTGAATTTGGCCCACAGACACAGATGTGCTTTATTTGCCCTGCAAAATGTGTTAAGGATATTTAACATTAAGAAAAATATATATAAAATGTATGTGTGCATATGTTATAAGGGTGGAAAAATGTTCTCATCTTCCCTTCTAGTTTTTTGTTTGTGGTTTTTTTTTTTTTTTTTTTTTTGGCTGGTCTAATAACGAAATTGATATAGGCTACAATAAGAGGAGAAAAACAAATTTAATTTTGTACAAACAGGAGCCTCAAAGATATGATGCTCAAGGGCAGTTGAGGCTTAGGTGCCGTTCTGAGCTAAGGAACGGGACGGGGCCTGGGCCTTCAAAGTGGGGAGAGTAATTCACAGGACAATGGAGCAGACATTGGGTGATTAGATGTTTGCCCTGACATGCAGGTGAGTTTTTCAGATAAAAAGTTATCCCCTTCTAAATTCTTTAGGCAGTTAAGGGAGAGGTAAAAGTTTTTCTTGAGTCTGCGGGATCTTTTAAAATTTATTTTATAATTTTATTAATTTTCTTTGTTGTTGAAAGTAATACAGATGTCCTCCCCTTTCCCTGCCATTGAACCCCTCCACCAGGCACCCCCTCCCCCCAGGCCCCCTCCACACTGTCTGTGTCCACAGGTCATGTATACGTGCATCTAAGTTCTTTGATTCACTTCTCGCCCCCCTGCCCGCCCCTGCCTTCCCTCTGAAATTCATCTGACTGCTCCATGGTTCTGTGTCTCTGTGTCTATCTTGTTTGTCAGCTCATTAGATTCCACGTATGCATGAGATCATGTGGTACTTGTCTTTCATTAGAAAATGAGCAAAAATTATTCTTTGTAGATATATTTAAAATATATGGGTACAATGGATGGGAACCAAAATCATTTTCCAGTTCTGTTCATCTGTGTGTGTGTGCATCTATAAAGGAAGCTTGCTTGTGGAAGTAGACAATGGATTGATGGAAATTAGTTATATTTTGGGTGTACAGTAAACCCTTGACTTTTCGGACCTCAATTTATGGACTGCAGATTTAACAGACAAAATTTCTGATCCGTATGTTATATGTGAACATTAACAACCTGTTAATTTTAAAATGCTTTTAACCAAGACTTGCTTATAATTAAATTAACAGGTTACGTTTTTTGTTATTAAGTCACTGTTATTTTTAACAAATTTCAGCAAGTAGGCCATATGTTAGAAAAAACACTGTAGTAATTTTGCTGAGAAATAAATATTACATATCTACAACTTTAGTCTACATATTTAAATCCAAGAGCCACTTCTTGTAAACAAGGTTTGGCCAATGATTAGCGGGTGATCACACGCATCCTGCTGAGTACTGTGGCTTGACTTTTTGCACCAGTTTTAGAGCTCAGGCCGATGTTGTGACTTGGGCTAAGCTAGCCTCAGCCCGGGCATTTGTTTACTCCCAGTGACTGGTGAATGCACTCATTTACTAGACCTAGTCAGTATAAATGAAACATTACAGTGATACATATAGGAAACTTTTCTGTCACGACAGTCTGGCTCCTGTGGCTGCCTCTCGATAGCGGCTGCCTCTCGTGATACTGGCTCGAGTCTGCAGGGTCTTGATTGCCTTCGCTTCAAAATAATTCACATGCTGAAGTGGTACATTTTGGGGCAGCCTATCCAGCTCCCCTCTAATATGTGTATTCTAGCTTCTCTGAAAAGTCCCCAAGCCTGGCTGCTCCAATGTCCCTGCCTGGCAGCAGTGGGCCACGCTGAGCTGTGGCTGTCCACTACAGATAACATGGTCTTTGTCACTGCCCATGCCCCATGTCAATATTTTAATTTCCAAGCATGACTTCTCTGAATTTCTCTGATGGCTCTTGGAGCCCAGCTGTTTCTGACTTCCTTCTGAGCTGCACTTTTGAGTCCCTGAGTACAGGATGGAGGGGCCAGGAGACAGAAGCCATGTTGTTGGGGAGCACTGTGTTGTGGGCCTTTCTCACCAGCTTGGCATGGGACTGTCCTTCCTCAGTTCTTTACCAGAGAAGGCATCCCTCCTTCAAGGCCCAGCATGAAGGGTGCACATTTTTGTCTTGGGGCCTTTTCTGCTCTCTCTCAGCACTCACACTAAGTCCCTTCTTTGCTTGGTGCCTGCGGCACCTCTGTGGAGCGCTGATCTTAGTTATTTGCATATATGCCTTTCCTGCCTTATTTCTGTTTTTCCAAGACACAGGTCCCATTTAACTCATCACAGATCCCATCCCCTTCTTGCTCTCTAGACTTCTGCCCCTGAACACACTGTCTGGCACCAAACCTAGAGTTGGGTGGATGTTTGTTGAATAGAATTGAATTCCTTAGGGAAATTTAATTTTCTATTTTTGTATTACTGATTGAGAAAGTAATGCATGAAGAAAAGTGCTTGTTGAAGGTCACAAAGCCCATGGAAGCAGGAGCTGGTTAAATCTGACTTTCTAACTCATTGCTTTCACAATCCCAGGCACATCACAGGAGCCTAATAAACAGTGAATAAAGGAAAGAATGAAAGAGATATTCATAGCAAAGGCTGGAACCCAAGCTGTTTTGTCTTCCCCTCTCTAAGTGAGGATGATATACAATAAACCAAATTGCATTCTGCATTGGATGTGACTTGGCATTCTCAAGAATGTCCTCACTGTATGTTCTGCAATTAATTAAGACATTGCATTCTGTACCCAAAGAAAGGTTGCTCTTCCCATCCCTGGTCATAGAAACTTTTTGTAGGATTCAGGTGTTGCATTTTTCTACATTTGGCCCATCCCACACTGAGTGGTGGAAGGAAGTGGAAAAATCTCTAATAATGAAATCAGTAGATTACTATGTCTTTCCCGGGCAATTTGATACAGAACATTAGCTCTCTTTGCTTTACTTCTTAGACCTTTGTTCAGAGAAATCTTCACATCCATCTTCTCTAATTCAACCTTGCTCTCCAAAAACGCGTGCAGCTTTTATTTAAATACTGTTCAAAGAGGAGAGGCTCACACACCGGCAAGGGGCAGGTACCAAAGGATCATTTTCACCTGACCTGCTGCATTTCTACCTTATAATTGGATGATAGATGAATCTGAAAGAGAAACATTAAAGTTGAAGTTAAATATTAGGGAAAAAAATGAATTCTCATTATAAAATTCCCTTAACATACTCCTACTTTTTCCCTAGTTGTTCTACATCATAAGTGACAGTTTCTAAAGTCATGGATGAAAGTGGAGCTCCTTTCATCCCTGGCCGGTGTGGCTCAGTTGGTTGAGTGTCGTTCCATGTACTGAAAGGTCAATGGTTTGACTCCTGATCAGGGCACATACCCCATTTGTGGGTTCCATCCCTAGTTGGGGTGTGTGTGGGAGGCAGCCAAATGATGTTTCTCTCTCACATTGGTGTTTCTCTCTCTCTCTGCAAAAATTAATAAAAACATATTAAAAAGTAAAAGAAAGAGAGTGGAGCTTCTTATTTAGTGTATGCAGTATGGCAGGCTGGCCCTGCCCAGGGAAGAATTTTTGATGTCTTTAGGATGTAGGGATTTGGATTTAGTTCCAGAAAGATTTTTGCTTGCTTTTATGAGTTGAATTGGGTCTCCCATAAAATTCCAATGTTGAAACCCTAACCCTTAGTATCTTGGAATGTGGCCGTATTTGGAATTAGGGTCATTGCAGATGAAGTTAGTTGAGATGAGGCCCTAATTCAACATGACTGTTTCCTTGAAAAAAGGGGAAATATAGAGACAGACGTGCACACCGTGAGAACATCATGTGAACATGAAGGCAGAGATCAGGGTGATGTGTCCATCCACCAGAGGACTGCTCTGAAAGGTTGCCAGGAAACCACGAGAAGCCAGGCAAGAGGCATGGAACAGATTCATTCTAATGGCCAACGGAAGAAACAAACCCTGCCAACACCTTGACCTTGGACTTCCAGCCTCCAGAACTGGAAACAATACATTTTTGTTGTTTAAGCCAGCCAGTTTGTGGTACTTTGTTTTGGTAGCCCTAGCAAACGGATATAATTTCCTTTTTATCTCCTCTTCTGCCCAGAAGACTAGCTTGCAAAGTTGAGAAGCTTACCTAATGGCCTGGCAGGAAGATTCACGAGGGAAAGAAAATTCTAGCTTCTCTGTTCCTGGTGTTGCTTTGGCTTCCTTTGCCAGCATTGGGCCACAGTGGTTAAGGGTGTGGGCACTTGAGCTGGACTTGAACCTTGGCACCACCTAGTTATTTATCCTTTCTATATAAAGAGGGGATACATAAAGCACCACCTCAAAAGGGTGGTTGTTCAGTTTAAGTGAGATAAATCATAAAACACGTAGAGTGTGCTCAGCACATAGTAAGTGCACAATAAGTCAACATTAGCTGCTACTATTATTGTACTATTTGTGTTTTTCAATGGAATCTCTCCCCATGTTTCTCCCCAGCCAAGCTGTGTGTATCTTCACATCACCCATCTGCTCAGGTGAGCTGGCAAAACAGGTGAAATAGTTTATCTAGGATGGTGGCTCTTAAAATCTGGCCATGGGATTGGCAGCATCTGCATCAGCATCACTGGGGTCTTGTTAGAAATGCCAACACTCGGGCTCCACCCCAGACTTACTGAAGGAGACGCTGGGGGTGGGGCGGAGCCATCTGTTACAGGTGATTCTGTGCTCACACAAGGTTGCGAGCTGCGGATGCAGGCCGGCTTTCCATTTCTCCAAACAGCAGCTTCTCCAGGTGTGTCTCCCTTCTCCCCTTCTTTATGCCTTTTCTCCAGGCCTGTTGGATAACATCTGCTCACAAATAAGGAGGTGGTGACTCTGTTTATGCCTCGGTCCCTCGCCTGGTTCTCTGAATTAATGCTGCTCCACTGAGTGTAAAAGGGGAATGTGTTTCTCTGGTAGAGATCAAAGGAGGAGATTCTTCTGCTTCCTTTCTTTCCATCGTAGGTATAACTATCTCCCCGCTCCAATCAGGGACCACGTCTCAATCTCACCATGTGCTCAGTACCTGTGACAGGTAGACCTTGAGGGAGGGAGAGCAGAATTTGCCACCCTAAAATATGTCTCTTTGGCATAGGATTATTTTAGGCTGATTGTTTAAAGGCACGGCAGACACAGGAAAAGCCCTGAAAACTGAGTGGAAGTTACCCTTTTGTAAGAAAAAATTTACATCTATAAGGGAAAGCTCCATTTGCAGGGAAGGGTATCCCACCCTCTCTAACAGGAAGAGGAGATCGACCAGATGTCTAGAAACTCTCACCCATGGAGAAGGCACAGACTTCAATCTACGTAACAAAGCTTACCCTTGTTTACTGAGCTGTTCCTAATACTGTCCCATGACTGGCCTCCCCCCATAGTCCAGTGTCTGCTTTTGTCTTTAGCTGGAGATGGTATTTAAGGTGATAGCTTGGGCCCTCTCTGGAGCTACTCAGTTTTCCTGGGTCTCTACCATATACAGAAGGTCTACATGTTATTAAACTTCTATTTGTTTTTCTCTTGTTAATCTGCCTTTTATTATGGGGTGTGGGGGTGTCTCAGCCAAGAACCTAGAAAGGTAGAGGGAAAATTATTTTTCCTCCCCTACAACCCTCAGTAATGTTTATTGACATGGAGCAGGAATGGTGATCCATTGACCACCAGCAGATTGCTTAGTGCAAAGCCTTCTATTGAGGCAGGTGAGGGCTGGCCAAGTATTACAAACATTACATTCTTATCCCAGAAAATTTGGAAAATGTAGAAAAGGAGAAGGCAAAACAATGCCCAGGATCTCACTATTGAAGTATTCTACCACATTTCCCTCTGGTCTATTTCCTTCCTTCCTTCCTTCCTTCCTTCCTTCCTTCCTTCCTTCCTTCCTTCCTTCCTTCCTTCCTTCCTTCCTCCCTCCCTCCCTCCCTCCCTCCCTCTCTCCCTCCCTCTCTCCCTCCCTCCCTCCCTTTCTCCTTTCCTTTCTTTTTTTTTTAAATTTAAAAATATATCTTTATTGATTTCAGAGAGAGGAAGGGAGAGGGAGAGAGAGATAGAAACATCGATGATGAGAGTCATCCATTGGCTGCCTCCTGCACACCTCCTACTGAGTATTGAGCCCACAACCCGGGCATGTGCCCTTACGGGAATTGAACCAAAATCTCCTGGATCATAGGTCAGTGCTCAATCACTGAGTCATGTTGGCTGGGCTTCTTTTCTTTTTAAATGTATTATTATTTTTAAAAACCAAAGACATGCATGTACCTAGTGGGGAAAAATCAATGAGTATCAAAAGGCTCATAAAGGCAAGCATTACTTTTCTATTTCATTTCTCTCTACTCTCCGATCTACTTTCCAGATTTCCCGTTTAGAATTCTGTGATTGTTGTCCTCTGTATCCACTCCACATTTCTAAATAATATGCTTTTATTATTATGTATTCGTTATCCATTTTGGACATGGTCTCTTGGCATCCCGGTAGTTGAGCATTTTGCTCCCTTACTCAGCCCCCACTCCTGTCTGCCTTTCTCATTCCCATCGTCCCAACATGGTGAAATCACTATTGGCCTTAAAATAAGTTATACCTCTTTACTGCTAAGTTAAATTCTACTAGGTTTTACTTTCCTTGGAGCTAATAATTATCTTGATTTTTTATTTTCGTAGTTTTCTATGGACCTACCACTATACAAAATATGTTTTATTCTAAATACAGCAGACCTTCCCAACGAAGTTTTTCAAAAAACTTTATAATGGTTTTTCCAAATGCTCAAACAAATCACACAACCCATCAGTCCTGTGTGACCATGGAGCCTCCGCCCTCTGTGATCTGCTCCAGTTGGTGGGCTGGTGTCGCTGTGGCACACTTGCTTTCCTGTGTGGTTTCCCTTCGCTGTTCAGCCGCGTTTCATTTTCTCTGTTCTTATCTTCTGGTACTTGTATTAGATGTGAGCCCTCCTCGATTGCTCTCCTCATTCCCCAGTCTCCATTTTTCATCTCACTTTATTTTGGGTCAGCTTTCTGGAAGATTTTTTTAGCTTTATCAAATAAGCCTTGTATCGAACTTTTTATTTCAACTATCATATTTTTACTTTGCGAAACCTCTTTCCTATTCCCTGTTTATTCTTCTCTGTCCTGCTCCCCCAATAGCTTCCAGTTCTTTTTTTGCAGATGCTATACACCTCTCTGAAGATATTAATTCATACCTCATTGAAGTTTTTTCTGTTTATTGCATTGATTGTGTTTTTCTTTTTTTTTCTTTTTTTTGTTTTGTTTCTGATTGTTCTGTTCATGTACTTAGTCATCAGATATTTATTGAATGCCTTTTATGTGCCAGGTATTGTTCTAGGTCTTGGGGATATGGCGGTTAATAAGATAAAGTCCCCTGACCTTATGAAGATTATGTTCTAGCAAGAGAGAAGAATAAAGGAGCAAATTATACTATGGCTACGAAAAAAACAAAGCAGGGTGAAAGTGTAACTCTAGAGAGACTAGCCATGGAAGCCTCCTCTGCCTAAGCCTTCCTCACTCTCCTGTCTGCTCCCTAGGCCGGGCTGACTCAAACGCTGGGCTCGGCTGGGCTGGTGGAGCAGAGTGCCCACAGGTAGACACCTCATGTGGCTTGGGCTCCCTCGCAGCATGGAGGCTGGGGCCCAAGAAGGAATGTTCTGAGAGTGAGCTTTCCAAGAGACCAAGGCAGGGCTTCAGGACTTGTATTGACTTCAGGAAATTCATTGAGGCCAGCCCAGACTAAAAGGGAGGGGAATTAGACTACATTTCTTGATGGAAGAGTGCTAAGAAGGATAAGAACATAGGCTTTCACTCATATGTGGGATATAAACGGAAAGCAACATGAACAAACAGGACAAACAAATGAATGAAAACTCATAAACACAGACAAGAGTATGGTGGTTACCAGAGGGAAAGGAGGGTGGGGCAAGGTCAAGGGGGGGTCGGATATATGGTGACAAAGGAGACTTGACTTGGGGTGGTGAACACATAATACAATATACAGATGATGTGTTATAGAATTGTACACCTGAAACCTATATAATTTTGTTAACCGATGTCACCCCAATACATTTAATGAAATTTTTAAAAGAACACATAGGAGGGGAGGCAGTATTGTGGTCATTGTTGGACAGTACAATCTACTGCGTGTTACGACATTGTCCATTCTATTAAGCCAGTTGCTATTTCCCAATCTATTTCACATTTTTTTGAAATTACATATCTCTGGCTATTCCCTCTTCTATTCTTTTTTCCTTACATATTAATACCTTTTTATTATTCCTTCACAGCCTTCACAGTTGGATGTGGGGAGGGGAAGGAAACAGATGTGTGTTGTCAGCTGGCTATTGTGAGGGGTGTCACAGATGCCTGGCTTAGATAATCCATGATGTAAACTGTTGAACATTGATTGCGTGTGCGGAAACAATGGTAGAGCTAAGAGATAACTGAAGTGAAATATGTTTTCTCTCTTCCTTTTTTGCTCTTGGTTTACATCTGAAGAAAATAAGGCACACAGACGACTTTCCAAAATATTACTCATTAGCAGCAGAGCTGAGACTGCATTTAGATTTGTGTTCCTCAAATTTGCTGGGTTATACTGAAAATAACAACAATTAAAAAAAAAAAGAGAGACCCAAGGACAAAACTGTAACTAAAAACCAAACAAACCCTTATTTAGAGGTTAAAAAAACTTAGGAGGTTCTGAGTTAAGCAAAGTTAAACAACTTCACTGTGAATCTCCAAGGGAGGAGCAATGAAAGGCATGCTAGAGAAAGGGAGGGGAGGGCCATGTCGATTTTTCCAGTTCTGTGACTGGTTTTTCCAGTTGTCTCTGGGACTGATGTTTCATAGACCAGCCCCTGGGAAGTGATCATGCAGAGCCAAACTATCCAAATACATTCACAGAGGCTCTCGGAGTGTCCCAGGTCCCCTTTCCCACCGTGTGGTTGTATCACCAAAATGACCGCCAATAGAGACGTCCATGGCACGGATGGACGGTCAGTGTACACACACGGCCAAAGGGGTTTGCTGACTTATAACTGCTGTTTTTCTATACATCTCTTTGGTAACCAGGTGCATCTAGGCAAGCAATTTAAGAGCCTTTCATTCATACTCGTGAATCTCACAGAAAGAGAGTCTTTGAAATGGTTATTATTGTTATTTTTTAGGATCCTAACTTTCACTGCTCATTGGTAGCGGACTTGAGAAACCCGTTTTGCTCATGATTACTGTAATTTGGATGACATCTATTTTCAGCCTTGGCGGAGCATTCTGGGTCATCTCACTATTGGCCACCAGATGGCAGAGCGCTGTCGTGCTTTGATCCTTGATTTTCTCTGCGGACGGTTTAAGCTCCCGACGGAGAAGAAGCTGGAGACCGGTGCCTCTGAGGAACGTTGTATTTTCAGATCAGTTTGGACATTAGACTCCATCTTGTCTTAATGATGCTTGGGTCTATTTCTGACTATGTCAATACTTAGGACAAGATGATTGAGCCATAAACAGGACCCTTATAAAAAGTGCTTCATTTTTTTTCAAATGATTTGTCAGCTGTCACTGTTTACTTGCTGGCATTGTTGTTTCGAGGACAATTTTCTGATAGCACAACAACTACATTTTTTAAAATTGGAAAGAGTAAATTAATAAATTTATCATTTTAAAACGCCTTCAATTCAGGTTGCTCATTTTGGACATTGGAAAGAAGGCCCAAAGTCCCTGAAACACTTGGCTCTTTTGAATTTGGATCTTAAGAATGAGGATATTATTATAGATCTTATGGGTGCAGAATAGTTTCTGCTTTTCTAGTCAAAGACAACATTATCTTTTTCAAAGGAGATGAAAATTAAAATATACATAAGATTCAGGAGAGGGGGCCCCTGAGGGAAGGGAGAGATCCCAGGACAGAAAACGGGAGCCCCCCGAGTAGTTGGGCTGGAACACTTAGGATTATGGAAACCTGGCCTTGAACCCTGTGAAGTGAAGAAAAATAGAATATTAGTGTATTTACAACTGGCTTGCCAGGCATTCACCTCAAACTGGTTCTTGGGGATGAGGAATGAAAAGACGAGGATAACTAAAAGCAAAACTTCATTTCCCCTTTTCACTTATTCTGTCCTTGTGGCTCAGCAGCAAGATTTGGTAACTGCAGTCTGGCTCCACCCGCATCTGTAAATACGAGCGCCCAGCTGTCCTTAAGCGCTCAGTCCTGGCGGCTGGAGGGAAAGGTGAGATGAGTGGCACCTGTCCTCACGTGCCATCTCTTCTTAGCATCCGGTTAACAGCCCATGAAGAGGGATCGGCGTGTAAGAAGCCCTGGCTTGGGTTCTCAGAAGCATGTCGTCTAGGATGTGTATTTTAGGAAAGAACAGGGCAGCCAGGGCTATCCATGGTGTGTCAGTGTGGGTTGTGTCATGGTCGGGTCCCTGGCATCTGCTCCTCTGAGTGGCCAGATTGGCCATTTCCTGCTGGGATGGGCCTCTGCGGGCTCCCTGCTGCCTTCTGCATCGTCCGACCAGCCCTTGGCCACCAGCTTCTCTTCAGCTTCTCCATCTCGTGGGGAGGGCCCTGGAGCTCATTGTAATTACTGGCCTTGAGTCTGGAGGCTTCGATTCTGTAACTCACGGGCTGCGCTTGTGTTCCCCTTGCTGCAATCAGAGGCCTCGTGCTGATGAGAGTGTTTGGTTAGTCTGAGCTCTGGGCTGAGAACTTGGGAGAGTGAATGAGACACCCTTTTCCAAGGTCTCGTCCTTCTTAATAATTCTAAGTGTCTGCTGTGTTTTGAGGCCCTGGAATTGTTGAGGTCAAGGGAGTGAAGCACATTACAATTATTTATGGTCACAAATGCCATCTGTCTGATACCCAGGGCACCTCATCAATCTCTATGAACATCAGACCACTGCTGTATATGAAAAAAAAAGTGCTTTCATGAAAGATTCATAGAAAGATGCAATTTGTGCGGGCCATCTCCTTGATGCCTAAAATCATCAAGAAGACCAAGGTAAAGCAAGTTGTCCCAAAGCGCACGGGTTGAGGAAGAATGAGCGTGAACCTGGTTCCTGTGACAGGCAGGGTTTTGCTTTTGGCTAGGGCTGTCTTTGTGTAGATAAACACGCCAGCTTTGCTTTCTGACATCGCGTCTCCTCCTGCAAGATGCATTGGTCAGAATTCTCTCAACATCAGAGAATTTTTTAAAGCCTGGCTGAAAAGAATCATAATAAAAATCTATAAGCACCAGCTTTTATGTATTTCACTTTTATTGAATTCCTTTTAGTATAAAAGTAGCCTATTTTGTAGTATTCAGTTCAATGTCCATCTACAGAGAGAATACACTGAGTGAGAGCTGAGAGGCAGAAGGCAGATGAGGGGGAGAAGACGGAAAGTGGGAGGAGGGGCAGAGAATATTCTATTCTGAGCTAAGGCCACTCCTGCACCTGCCATGTCCTCCTAAAAAATATTATTGATTTTAGGGAAAGAAGAGGGAGAGAGGGAAAAACATCGACTTGTTATTCCACTTATTCATGCATCCGTTGGTTGCTTCTTGTATGTGCCCTGACCAGAGATAGAACCCGTGACCTTGGCTTATCAGGACAACGCTCTCTAACCAACTGAGCTACCCGGCCAAGGTTTCATGTCCTATTTTGTTTCCTTTCTGTGTTTGTGTTTTTTCCATAAGTTAGGGTTATTTCTGATATGGCTGAAGGTTGTTCTCTAAATGCCATCTTAAAAAAGAATCTCTGTTTACTAATCAAATAGATGACCAAAAAATGGCACAGAATGAACATAACATCAAGCTGCTTTATTTGCTTCTTTTTGGACAAGACCTTCATTTCCTCATCATTTTACTCAAAAAACCAGGTGTGGAGCCAAACTGCATGTCAGCTGATAACTTATTTGAAGTGTAACTTCATGTCCCAGTTCAATGGAAAGGGTTCTATGGCGGTTGCTTTATCTCCTGGCCCTAGACTTGCTCGAGTCTCTCCTTGTCCTCTTCTCAAACTTCACTCTGTTCTCATGGCATGGTGCAAGCCTGGACGAGCTCCACCAGACCGTCCCGTGGTAGTGACCAGCGACAGCTCCCGCTCACGGCACCTCCGAGGCACTCTGCGGGCTGCGTGTGGAGTTCAGTGCCCAGGCCAAGGCCATGCGCCTCGTCCTGACAGCACGTGGAGGGCTGGCTGGGAATGGGCAAGGATCTTCCCCCCTTGCCTTGGGGACCAGGGCTCAGCAGGGCACCAGGTCCTTCTCTAATAGCCCCAAACTGCCCGCTGGTCACATTCTGTCACTGTTTCCCCATTTCCCTTTGGCCAGGCTTCTGCCCTGCGAGCTCTCCCAGGCTGGTTGGTCTGAGCTGGGGGAGCTGAAGGGTGTGAGTCGGTGGCTTGCATAGCCCCTGACATGGGGGGGTGCAGGCTGCCAGGCAGGGGTGCTGGCCCAAACAGCCTGCCCTCTGCTGGGCTGATCCGAACGGCGCTGCTTGCAGATGGAGAAATGTGGTCCTAGGGCCTGCTGTTGGCCGCCTCAGTGGAGTCACACCTCATGAGACCCGGGAAGGGGCAGTGAGGTCCCACTTCCCTGGCAGCAAAGCTCCACACCGTCAGCTGGTCGGGGAGGAGGGTTGGTCTGCTTTATGTCACCACGGTCCCTTCTGGGCTGACTCCAGCCACCCCTGTGGAAAGGGCAGGCTGGTTATGACAACTGGAAAGTGCTGCAGGCGTCCACCTTCCTTGGCGAGGGGACCACAGAAAAAAGAGTGCGTTCATGTGCTCTGCTTTGCAGGGTCGGGTGTGGTTCCCACTCCCAGAACACACACGTCGAACTGTCTCTCCGGGATCTCCCTAAATTTGATATTTTGGTACAACCTGTTTCCAGATCTGAAAAAATACATTTCTTCCACATTAGTTCATTATCACTTAGGAAATTGCCTGTTCTCAATTATCCTGACAACTCACAAGCTCATCTAGTTTTTTTTTTTTTTTTAAATTCGCCAGGATTCTGTATAATAGCTCTTTTGTCTTTTTCTTTCCCTGCACCTTGTAACTTTTCAGGCTGCGGTGTTATCTTTCTCACACAAATTGGAGTTTGCTACAAATAGGCCCCACTGGATTCTTCCCTTTGCCTAAGCCAGCCCCCCAGTTCTCGGAGAAAAAACTCTATAATGGGGGCAGAGGAGACAGACAAAACCCAAGCAGTAGTGCTTTCTGGCTAACTCTTTAGAAAAGTTCAATTTGAGCACTGTAGACCTAAAATCATCCCCTGCCACAACATGTCAAAATATTGCTTAAAATACTATTTAACTATTTCACCTTCAGTGGGGTGAAATTACACATGAAATATTATACTGAGATAAGCATCACAGAAAAACAAAGCAGGAAAGGGTTGTACATACATTTTCTGGTGCCCCTCAGAAGAGGAAATGGGAACCCAAGTAGAGAAGTAAGGTAACCTGAGCAACTATCGAGGAGTTGTGGGGGATTAGAGGGTGGCCCTAGGTCTTCACCCCTCTCTGCACCCCACCAAGGACTGTAACTTAATAGTGCCGTCCAAGCTGCCTCTGGGCTCTGACATGCTATCTGGCTTTGGCCAATGTGATGGTAACAAACATTACACAACCAGATGATGGAAAAGGCTTGTTCTCCTGTTCCTTTGCTGCCACCATGAGCTCACGGCCAGGCCAGCCTGCCAGAGGAGAGAGACACGGGCCACAGCGCTGCCAGGAGATCCAGTCTGGATCAGCCAACCCTCTGCTGGACCCTAAATACATAAGCGAGTCCAGGTGAAATCAGCGAACCCCACAGATGTGTGAGAAATAAACACTTGTGGTTGCGTGGTGCTGAGACTTTGTGGTTGGTTGTTTTATGGTGTATAGTTGTGTGATGAACTGAATGTTTGTGTCCCCCTCCCAAATTCGTATGTTGAAACCCTAATCACCAATGTGATGATATTTAGAGATTGATCCTTTGGGAAGTAATTAAGGTTAGATGAGGTAATCAAGGTGGGACCCTGGTCCAATGGGATTCACGCCCTTATAAGAAAAAACACCAAGGATCCTTTCTCTCTATCTTTCCCTCCCCCTATGGCCTTTTCCGCTTTCACATACTAAGAAAAGGCCACATGAGGACACAGGAGAAGGTGACCATTTACAATCCAGGATGAGTGTTCTCACTAGCAACCAACCCACCCCTGCTGGCACCCTGGTCCAGACTTCCCGCCTCCAGACTGAGAAAATAATTGTCTGTTGTTTAAGTCACCCCTGTGGCATTTTGTTACGGCAGCCTGGGCAGCCTAGGACAGGTAGCAATAGAATACCATTGCTGGGTGAGTGGGAGAGTGAAGGCCGGGTCCGAGGCAACTTACCCGAGTCTGGAGCTCTTTCCACATTTCCTGCTACCCTCTCCCCTTTGTATGAATGCATGTGCGAAAGCCTGGAAGTTCTCACTTCCCTCTCCTTCCAGGTTCTTCCTCTGGTGCCCTGTCCTTTTCTGTGGCTGCTGGGCTGAGGGCAGGCTTGCTCCCTGCTCCGGGGTGGGCCTCCTGCCTTCTGTCAGGTGGAAGGAGCCTCCTGAGCTGCTGCACACCCCGTTTCAACTCAGAACCATCTTTTTCCTTTCCTTTGCCCATTTCAAATGACAACTTGATAGAAAAAGGGAAGGGAGAGGGGGATGTAGTTATAGTGCTTCTCGATTTCTTTCTTTAATTAATAGATATACTTGTTTTGGGGGGAGGATGATGCTCTTATTTAAACATAACTAAAATTGATGTTGGAGCTGGGAATAATTGGTTAGAAACTAGTAAAATGATCAGAGCAAAGGGCTTCCTGAGGCGCTAACTGTAAACGTCAGGCTTCACATTGTTTTTAGTATTCGCTAGGTGTAGGATTCATGAAAAGGAAAGAGAAGATATGATCCCTGCTTGAGTTCCACCATAGAGCTAAAAAATACATTGACCTTATTTATAACCCAGATTAAAAAATAAAATTCCACATTGTATTATTCGCATTATGTATATGAACATGTACTATTATGGAACTGTACAATGATCATATTTGTTTAATTATTCATTATATTTTAAATGATAATTTCTAAACAAGAATATGTATATGTATATATTTTTGTTTAGAAATTTATATTTTATATATACACTATAAATTATATATAATATATTTTAATATACTGCATATTAAATTATATATAATATAATTTTAAATACATAAACATAATTATATATAATGTAAATTTTCTATAGGTATAATTTTAGCCCTATAAACTGTAGTAAGTGGAGTTGGGGGTAAAGAGCTGTGCGTCACCCACAGCTCTGAGGGCTGTGTTAGATTTTGCTCCTGAGGCTGCAGTCAGAAGACAAGAATGATCCATGTGAGGACACCAGGAAAGAAAGAGGGGTGGTCAAAAGTTTGTTGCATGTGTTTATACCGCCCTTTCCCCACAAGGATTGGAGGCGGTAACTGAGTTTTCTCTGCGGAGTCTGCATAAGAATTGGGCACCAAGAAGGAGCAGGTTGTTGAGAATGAAGGTGAAAGTTCAAAGTCATGAGGGGTGGGGTCTGCGTGGTACAACTGGTTGACCCGAACCCTCCTATGCTTTTCAGACTCTCGGATGAAAGCCCTTTCATCTACCCCATTGCTTTAGTCGCCTCCGCCTCCCATCACGAAAAGGAGGCAGAAGGTTCCCGGGAACAGAGTGGGGAGGGGTCTCCAGGAAGCACCAGAATCACGTCAACAGAAAAGCCTTTCATGCGTTCAGCCCACTTGAGTAAGAACTGCTGGGCTCCACCATCGACGGCCTGACCTTAGACACGGTGGGGGGCAAGGCGACAGCTGTTAAAGCAGGAGTGTCTAAGCCAGGAGTGGGCCTGTCCGTGAAATCTGTGTATCTCCTCAAACATGAGAGAGAATACAGTGGTTTAGTCACACAGGGAATCCATTAGTCTTGGCAATGTAATTTCTACTTCCTTAAGATCTTTTCTTGAGGGCTTGGGGGCAGGAGTGTCTTCATAGTTAGCATAATAGATCTGATTAGATTCCTCAGGGATTCCTGATTTGTTCTTTGGGCGATATTAAGAATGTGATTTTTAAAAAAAAAAATGTCAGTCTCATCTGGAAAGAAAATAAGTTATGAGCCTTGATCACTTATCATTTCGGATTAACATGGAAATGCTAGAGGTTGGAGATCTGTCAAATGGGGCAGCAGAAAATATGGTTATCTCCAAACAAGGGAAGTGCAGATTAACAAATTTCATATCCAATAATATTTATTGAGCGTTTGCTTTGCTAAACCGAAAATCCGCCATTCGGAGTCAGTGAGTGTTCAAAGCTTCACAAGCGAAACCTGTATCAAATGAAAAATAAATCAGTTCTCACGGTCATATAGCCCAGAAAATTTACAGTGAAGTAAGACAGAGAGAGGTGACCCGCCTTCCCCTTCCTCTGGCTCCCCCGTCGCCTCACACCTAGCCAAGTGTCCTGGGCACGGCGGCCGCCAGCTCACCACGGCACAGGCGCCCGTGGAGACGGCACCCGGGCCTCGCTAACTGCTCAGCTTCGCCAGGAGCTGCAACTGGGATCGGAGGCCCTGTTGCTTCTTTCTGGGCTCATTCTCCACCTGTCCTTCGAAAACCTCAGCAAAGTATTTTAGAAACAAAGAAAATCAAACAATAGTAATTTTAAAAAAGTGCTTTAATGACTTTCATGTTCAGCTTAAAAGAAGAGCTCTCGCGAAATCTTTGGCAGCACCAGGCTCATCCACATTTCAAAAGGAATTAAAGATTATTTCCTGTTCTAGAGTATGAAGCGGGTGCATTTTATTTTAATGATTAAAAAAATTGTCTTATGGGGTAGTCTCTGCCTGAAGGATTTATGGTTTTGCTACCAAAGGTCCCAAGGTGTGGGGCTAGAACAGTGGATTAAGAATCTGGATACTCTGGCCCTGGCCAGTGTGGTTCAGCTGGTCGGAGCATTGTTCCGTACACCGGAAGGTGGCAGGTTCGATTCCTGGTCAGGGCACATACCCAGGTTACCGGTTGGAGTGCATGCAGCAGGCAACTGATGGATGTTTCTCTCTCACATTGATGTTTCTCTCTCTTTCTCTCTCTCTCCCCCCTCTCTTCTTCTCTATCCCCCTTCCTCTCTCTAAGATCAATTTAAAATAAAAGAATCTGAACACTCTGCCCTGGACCAAGCTGGTCCCACAGGCAAATCCACTTTTTTCCACTTTCCTCTAGTCTTCCTAGATGGAGCTTTAGGGGTTTGGCTCTCTGAGGCCCCTTCTAGCCACTTATTGACATTGTTTCTGTGATCAGTAGCTGAACTAGCAGCTCATTCGAGGAGAGAGTTGGAGCCAACCCCAGTTTCTGATGAGGAGCTGTCCTGAATAAGCCTGAATGCTTTTCCTCCCAGAGTGAGTCTAGAAGGATATTCCAACATCTCAGGGTCAGAGGGCTTTTCCTGTGAAACTTAGCTCTTTCCTTTTGTATCCTGTGGGTCCTACAAGACTTCACTAATTTGAGATATAATCTTTGGACCAGAAGAATTTGGCCTAAGAATCTTAATGTTCATTCTGCCACCATGGCTGAGTCTTTTCAAGCTAAGTCAGTAGGGGAATAAGAAATGTTCAAGCCTGGGGAGGAGTTTGGGGAAAAAACTAATTTTTTAAATTGCTAAAGGTAGTGCCAGTGAGACAGTCTAACTGCCTGTGACATATTCATCTGAAGAGAGGCATTTGAACTCCAAACCTGGCCTCTGATAGAGACTGATCTTGTCAAGTTACTGTTGGGTGTGTCCAGCAGAGGGGCTCTTGTTAACTTACAGCTACAATGACTGGTCGTTAATCAAAAAGCTGGCTGAAGTGGGGGATCATAAAAAATGTTATATACATGCCATAAGCATTTGTTGTAACTTAAAACATATACCCTATTTCATGGATACTAAAATGCACATTTTTTCACATTCACACCTCTGACTCGGGATTGTTTTATAAACATGCTGTTTGCCAGGCAAAATCCAAGCTGCAGTTGTCATTGCTAGCATGAGCACATTCGTTTGCAGTTCCTGGTGGTGTGACCGGACAACCGCAGATCCCCAATGTTTTAAGCCAAAAAAATAGTTAAGGGCTCTTTGAGGAAGAAATGTAAGTCCTGGTTGTTGTAGACAGACATTCCTTTGACATTTTCTGGTGAGATAAAAAAAGTGACAGCATCGAAACTTGCTGGGGAGAGTTTTTGGAAACAATTGTGGATCACTCTTTTAAGAAATACTTCATCGCCATCACCCCAATGGCATAGGAGAAGATGTTGAGTTGAAGGATACAGATGCCCATGACTCTAGAAGGCAAATGACGTGAGTCAAACTCTGAATATCAAGAAGTTTTAGGAATACATTAACCAATGTATTTTGTATATACATGTACAGTTAATGTATGCACAAGACTAATAGGCAACAATCAATGCCTTCTGTGTCTAATATAATTTTTTCAAGAAGTATAAAGTAAAAATTCTATGTGATAAAAAGGCTTTTTATAGTTTTGGCTGTATTTTTTCTTTCTTAGTGTATGATAAAGTAATGTACATCTTAAAATCAGTGGTACCTGAGGTTGATGAAACACAGTAAGCATAAATTATTCTCCAATCTTTGGATGCATGAGCAATTTTCTTTCATCATCAGTTGGTGTGCCTGTCTTTCTTGCATCTTCTATAAATTGCGGCTGCAATTTTTTAAAGTGGAGTAAGAGCTGAGAGATGGTGTAGAGCAGATTTCAGCAACATTTAGGAGGTAACATTGGCAGACTTATCTGTTTGGATTTATGGGGTAAAGAGAGAAGGAAATATGGCAATTTCCAGATTTCTGGTCAAAAGGGTTGACAAATTATGACCCTAGGGACAAATCTGGGCAGCCACCTGTTTTTGTAAATAAAGTTTTATTGGAATACTGCTATGCCTGTTCATTTATGTATCTTCTATGGCTGCTTTCACAATTCAACAGCAGAACTGAGTAGTTGTGACAAAGACCGTATGGCCCAAAGATCTAAAATATTTATTATCTGGTCCAGTACAAAAAGAGTTTTCCAATCCTTGGACTACGGCAACGGTGTTGTCCTCAAATTAGTAAAGAATATGAGAGGAAGAACAGATTTATAGGGAAAGATGATAGGTTTGTTATATTGGGCTTCTCTTATGAATGGATATACAGACCAGTGAGCAATTTATTTGTTTCATGAGAAATCTTGAATTCAGTGAAACAAAGACCTGAACTGAAGGCAAAAATATTTTTAATGATCTGGAAGGAGAGTGTTAGCACAGAGACAGATACTTTTGACACTGGTTCTGAACTAGAAGCACGAGAGAAAGAAAACCCGATACTCAAAGGGTTTGATTCTCAGCCCCCTGCGAGGCATGAAGTGTACCAGTGACACACACAGAGCACTGCTGCCAGGAGACTGAGGCAGAAGGGAGGCGGGGCCGTGCAGATGTGGGAGCCGGGAATGGTCTTATCACCAGCAGCTACGTGGGTGGGCCTGTGCCAATGCAATGCTTAACGAGCTCTCCAATTAAACATCACCCTGATGCATGTGAGCCAATCGGCACCCCGAAAATGAAATCTGAAGGTTAGTTTCGTATATACTTTATCCTCGGAGGGTGAAACCAGAAGCTACATTTTAGCTGGTTTTCTTTGGAGCCTGAAAAAAGGTAAAGCTAAAAAACCAATGTGAGAGGGCAATTTGTAAGAAGCAAGATGATCCACTTAAAGGACTCATCTGATCCCTCAGAGTTAGAGTGTAGGAGTGGATTTTACCCATAACAAAAGGTCAGTCATTCTGGGCCCCAGAAGGGCTAGAGTTGTCTGATGATGTCAGCTTCCTGCTGACCGTGGCCTCCTTATTACAGAACCAGAAGGTCTGGGGGAAGGGCAGGCAGATGGGGTGGGGGATTTCGGGTGGGAGTAGGGTGAGGTGGGGGTGAGGTGGAAGTTAGAAACACTAAGTTTTAGTCTCACTTTGGGGAAATCCCTTGGAATGCCTGGGGAGGAAAAGCCAGTTGAAAACCTAAATAAACTGGCAATTGAAATTCATTAGACAACTTGAGTGAGTTCTGATCAAATAGAATTACTTGCATTGTGAAAATCAAAGGATGCCAGAAAAAAGAAAACACAGATGAGATAGAGATCAACATCAGTTCTCTTCTGGGAAGGCTCGCTAGATGTTAACAACCTGCTCGAGCTTGTGATTTTGCGAGTGGCTCCTAAATGAACAAGCTGTTCACTGTGGGCTAAAGATTTGCCTGACCAAGTTCGAGGATTCACCCCAGGTAAGTGGCTGTGCGTGCCTCAAGGCTGCCTGGGCAGGGTCTGGATGGAGATTTCAGTTGCTTGAGCTCTTTGCAGTTTTGGATACGGAGGGAGGTGTTGGGGATGAGCGAGGGGTCGTGACTGCTGGGCCCCTGGGAGGTGCAGCGAAGGTCCCACATAGCTGTGGACTGTGTCAGTGTGGCGTTTATCTCCTCAGGGCCGACCCTCAAAGGCAGATCGAAATATTTGAAAAGGGGAGGAGGTAGAGGAAATGAGGCACTGAAGCCAGCCACTTTGTTAAACTGGCAGCTGTGACTGCCTCTTCAAGGTGACCTTCAGACACAGCTCTATGGAAGTGTGGAGAAGTTCTGGGGTGCCTGGCAGCCCCTGCTCCTGTGTATGTGTGGCATGTTGGCGGGCACTTACTGAGCATGGAGAAAGGGATTTCATTATTAATATATAAATTATTAATTATTATGATTGCATTTGTCATTTATGGAGCACCAGCCATGCACTAGAAGCTGAGCAGACCTTAAGGGTCCCTGCGCAGTGGGGGTGTGTGTGTGACTGAGGTAATTACATTTGAAATAGCTTCAATCACAGGCTCACAGTATAACTGTGGCATATACTCAGTGCATGATGTAACTCCTGTTCCACTCTCTCTAGCTCCATTTATCCTCATATGATTTGTCTAATTTGTTTATGTAAAGATGGAGGATGAGCTGTTTGTCAGGAGAAAAGATGCTGCATCAGGTTATTTTAATTAATATTTATTGCATCTTCCTACTGGCAATAAGAAACCAAGGGAGGAATGCTTCCATAACAAAATGCAGGGGGCAACCCTGTTTTTTTCTGCCCAGCCATCTCTTGAATGAGGGCTGGTGGCCAGAAGAGGAGTCCACGGAAGGGTGGAGGGACCAATCTTGCCCTATTGGGAAACCCTAAGTCATGAGCATTATATTTGCACAGTATGGACAGCACATCTTCCTAGATAATATTTGACAATATGTAGAGTCGTAGAATGGTAAGGGTGGAAATGATTCTAGAAATCATCTTTTCCAGATTTCCCATTTTGCAGATTTGGAAACTGAGGCTTAGGATGTCTCACAATCTGCCTGAGGCTTAACATTTAAGGCAGAGCTGGGACTACAGTGGGGGGCATGTCAATCCCCAGGTCAGGGATCTTACTGCTAGTCTTGCTTCCCTCTCTTTGGAGAATAAACTAGAATAGGATTGGACTCATGAATTTGCAAGGGAAAACAAGTTCAAGTCATGAGGGTTATTGTAAGAGTTTTCCAAGCAGGCCCTTACCAGTGACTCCTTTTTTCTGCTTTCACTCTGTTCACCAGCAAAAGGCTCCACTGCTAAAAGCATTCGTTACATACAGTGATTCTCCACCAGGGGGGACTATCGCCTCATCCTTCCTCCAGCGCCACATCTGCACACCCTGGAGTGGGTCAGGGGAAGGGCTTGTGAAGGTTGGAGATCCCCCCCCCCATTGGAATCTATGCATCCAGAGAACAAGTTTCCCACCCACTGCCCTGGGAAGACCGTCACAGGCGCTGGTTGTCAGGGCTCAACAGCGTGGCTTCCTCCGGCCTGCAGCTTCGGCCGTGTCCCCCAAAGGCTCAGGAAGCACGTGGGATCCAGCCGCGTTTTGGCCTGAATCTCGGCACATCATCTGAGGGCGCCCAACTGCATAACGCTGTGAGCGTGATACCTCACAGGATGCATTTGCCTTTTTGTCCAGATGTGAGCAGGGACGGGCGTCTGGGCACTGCCCCTCCTTCCTGAGCTGTCCTTGGACTGGCATGGAAGAGGGACAAGCAAAACGCGAGCCTTCTGCTCTTCTGAAGTTCTGAGCAATGGAGACATGCGTTCCTATCAGTCTTACCGACTGAGCCCTCTGCTGGGAGAGGTGGGCAGTCTCCTGGGTAGGCCTTTACTTACTTCCTCTCCCCAAAGGACTGCAGTGGGGTGTTTTAATGAAACGTACACAGTCTTCAGTAAATGAGTTATTTATTTACAGTGAAAACTATAACATGGGAATATTACCTATAGCAGGGCTTTGGCATTTGTTTCTGGGAACAATCTTCATCTGTTTCCAGACTCTTCATCTTCCAAGTACAGAACGGTCATGGAATCTCCGCACCGAACTGCTCTATAAACCGGGAATGTTTATGTTGGAGGTTCAGATCCAAGGCCAGTTTCTTGATTACTTGGTTACCTGAGGACCATTTTCTTTCCCAGCTGGACTTTAAAACCTCCGCTTGCCTGAACACCAGGCTCCCGCCTGCCATTCTGAGCGCCTGCTTTTACCCACATTATAACTCGTCACCAACGCCAGCTGGGACTCTCCTTCACAGTTGTACAAATGACCACGTTCCCGTCTATTTTCGTAAGTGCTTTGGCATTCAGACCGAATATACATTTTATTGAATTTCCTCGTATTATGGCTTTTCCACTGGGGATTAAGAGGCTAATTCAGAGCCATGTGATTCCAGGAAGATGTGTGAGGAAAGCAACAGGGATACCATTCTATAAGGTCCGCTGGGTCCAAACAGGGAATCCATATGTTTCCATTTCCCTAATAGGCAGAGAAAATAAAAAACAAAGAGGCCTAGAGACACGCACCTGCATAAGCAACCAAGCAGAAGTAACCCATAAGCCCATGAAAATCAGCTCTGAACAATTCCATCTGCATCTTATTGAAGGAAACCTTTGAAAAGGAGAGAGAGAAGGTACAATTTACAAGAACCGTGGTATAAATCCTGCCACAGTGCCAATTGCTAAAAGCATTGGAGCCCAGGAAGGAGGGAGAAATCCATTCATTCATAGCCCCCAGAAAATAGGCATCCAGGCAGCCTCATACCTCATGCGCCCCGAGGGATTTACACCTCGGACTGACTGATTGCACGAAGCACCTTGAATTGATTGCTTCTAGAGAGCACGTTCCTTTACGGCGTGCATGCTTTCTCATGGCAGAACTCGGCTCAGCCGTTCTGCGGAGCCTCTTTGGGACACTTGGCATGAGAGATTCGGGAGAAGAGAATGTTTTGTTTGTTAGTTTCTCTGGTACATTTCAAGACTGACTGACTCTTAAACTGGGTGCAGAGGGAAATCCCATCATTCCCACATCAGGTGAATCCGGGATCAGGCAGCCTCCTGCCCATTTCTAGAAAGGCCCCTGCATTTTCCTTTCCCATATTGTTAATACCCTTTTATAAAATCCCTCATGGGCACATTGTGTATGCATCTTTTTCCTTTCCTTTCCTCTCCCTTCTCTCTTTTTATCTCCCCCCATGGGAAAAGAATTTTGTTCAGAGGATTCATCTTTCCGTGTGGCTGGAATTAACGGTGCGCTCAGAGCAGCTGAGTTTCAAGGTTCGTGTTTTTCTCCCTGTGTCTTTGCCTAGCTCGTCTTGAAGCTCCGGGTTTCTCTGGAGGGCTGCCCACCTGTCTCATCCTCTGATCATTTTTTTGCTCGTTGGCACCCTCATTCCCGGTGGACGTGCTCAGGTCCCCGGAGACGTCTCTGGAAAACCCGTCAGATCATCTGCACCGGCCATATTGGACTGAGGAGTTGAGGGAAACGAGGGTTTGAGGGTGCTCCAGGGTCTCTCCTGCAGAAACACCGTCGACCAAACCCAGGCGCCCGCGCTCCCGGGGTGTGTATGTGCCGGTGACGCGCAGCAGGTGGCGCTGCAGGCTCGCGCACGGAGGGAGGACGCCCCGAAGCCGCTGCAGCGCCTGGGTCCCGGGAAGGCATCCAGCCCGACCCCTCCGTCCACACAGCAAGCCCCACACTCCGTGGCTGCGTGTCTCAGAGGCTACCTGGTGTCCACCCCCTTTGCGCAGATCCCCACCCGCGTGGACCTGTGCGCGGCCCTCCAGTAGTGTGGACGGCAGGGCCTGGAGCTGGCCGGAGGCTTTTTAACAAATGCTGGTCTTGCTTCCACACCAGAAGGACCCCTCTTCATTTAGTTTATCAACATATTAGTGTGGAACACGTCCCCCTCCTCCAGTGACTTCACTGGACCACAAGAAGTAGTTATATTTTTGATGGATGAGTGAATGAACTAACCTAAGTTAGAGCCTGCTCTGCGGGAGGCACCTGAGGCAGGATGAGGCATGAGCTGTGCGGACCCCTGGAGACTTGGATTTGAGCTTCTTATCAAAACTGAGAATCTTGGACAGGTTGCTTAACCTCCCTGACTCTCTGGGCCTCAGTTTTCTTCTCTGTAAAATGGGAATGATAATGCTGCTGTGAAGAGCAAATCAGACTCTAGGCCTTGAGCCACCCCCCTCCTTTGTTTTCATGGCACTACCCTCTCCTGATTTTTCTTTGCTTTTCTTAAATTTTAAAAATTGAGATATAATTGACATATAACTTCCCTGATTTCTCTTCCCTTTCTCAGAATTTTAAAGAGCGTCCTTTGTGGACTTTTTCTTTTCTGTAGTTTCTTAAATATTAGTGTCTCCTGGGTTCTATCCACACCTGTTTAGTCTTTTGTTGTGGTTGTTCTAAATAATCCTGGGTGCTTTCCCTGGGCAACACCGCCCCCAGAATTCAGCTTGCCCTGCTGGTTTCCAGGTCCCAGCTCCACCCCAGCCCCTACCCCGGGCTCCTGGCCCGGCTAGCTGCAGGCTTCCCCCCACTCCTCTCAAGGGTATCATGCACGCCCCAGCCTGACTCAATGGCCAGTTCCTTCTCTGACCTCCTCTCCCTGCTCCCGAATTTCCTGCCTCACAAATAACACCATTTTCTCCCAGGCTTCTAAGGCAGACCCTTTGCCTCCTTCTCCTTTGCTCTCCTTGGCCAGGGGCCAACCGAGAGCTTTTGATCTTCCCGTCTCCCCATCTGTATCCCTTCTCCACCTTCCTGCAGCCCCCGGTGCGGCTCCTCCTCTCTCCTACCTGCTCCCCCGGCCTCCGGCCTCCGCACTCCCTGACTCACTTCGACCCTTCCCAACTGCAGCCAGAAGGACTCTCTCGAGTGTGGATACGATTGTGTCATCCCCCTGCTGGGACATCTGTGAGCTCAGCTCTCCTCACTGTCTACATTCACAACTGGCCCTCATGAGCGAGTTCTGAGTCACTGCCACCAAGAAGCTTCCTGAACTGACCTCTCTCTGCCTGGGCGTGAAGAGGGGGCTCTTCTGTCATTGTGTCCATCACACTATATTCTAATTTTACTTCTTCCCAGCACGGGAGCTCTGTAGGGCAAGGGCTCTGATATCATTCATTCCCGCAGCCCAGCACAGTGCCTGGCACACACTAGGTGCTCAAGCAGTGTCAGCTGATGGCATAACAGATGAGTGAGGGGGAAGGACGCTGCCAACTGTGAAGCACACGGCCAATGGAAGCTCATTGTTGTTCGGTGGACTACCTGACGTGGGGACAGAAAGATGAATTAGACTCAGAGCTGCCCTCAGTGGAAACACATCTTGGAAACCATCACAGAATGCAACAGCCATTGACGTGGCTCGTACTCAGGTGTCCAGATCCTGTTGAAGAGCCACGTCATGGTACCTGCTGTCCTGCTGACCTCTGCTCAACTCTGTTTCATCTCTGGAAGCCATTGAGGGGCCTTTCTGTTTCTCATGGATCAGCCTCACGTCTCAAAGGCCATGAGCACCTTTGCTTAAATTGCCCAGATTGCCTGGCCCAAGGACACCCAACATGGTTAACGGATGGTCTCTGTGGGAAAAGAGCACAGGAAGGGGAAGGGAGAGTCATTAACTCCTTGGAGGCTTTGAACCTGGGATCAGGTAAAAGGTGTGGAGAGACCTGGACCTGAAAGGGCCTTTTCTATGGAGCCATGAACTCAGGAGGGAAGAGGCACTGGGGGTCTGTGTGATAGGAGCTGCATGATGACCACGGGCCCATCTTGGGTGCTTGGCTCTATGGGGGCTGGTTTGTTCTTGCGAAAGGGATGTGATGCAAGGTCATGGCACAGAAGGGCTGGCAGATGGATCTGCACAGAGGCAGAGGACTCGGTGCTTGTAAACAACTGGCTGGAACTCCTGGCTGAGGATGGCATCTTCTGGTTGTGGGGAATCTCCTCTTGCTTCACTCTTTAGATGCTTATGGTCTCAACCACATTCCACTAGAACTGCTTGGAGTTGATTTTCTGGTAATGCCTCTCAAGGGCATGGTATCATCTATAGTTTAGGACTTTTCTTTATGCTCAGGTTCTTTTAATCACAGCCCAGGGTCCCTAGTTCATCAGGATCAATATCCTGACAGGATGTAATCCATCGGCTTGGGCAGCCCGCCGAAGGGAGGTCTCTGAGCATCATGATGGCCAGGGTGGGCTTGGCTGTGCCAGGCAGAGGCCTCTGCTGCTTCACCAGCCTCCGTCAGCTGGGCCGGCTGGGTTGGTGCGATGCCAGGGATGCTTCTAGAGATGCCTAGTCCCCAGGCCCGTGGCCACTCAGGCTCCTTCCTTGTGCACCTGCTGGGTGTAAGATGCTTCTCCTCCATGCCTGGAGGACAAGAGGCCTGAAGGGCTCAGCGCTCTTGGGTCATCTGGTCTCCACTCCTATCAGACAGAGTCTTTTCCAGAGTGTCTTTCTTCATCTCTGTTCAGCACAGTTACATGAGCCTCATGCAACAGAATTTTGGCCATTTTCCTTGAGAAAACAATTTCACATACATACACAGTTGATGATTTTAGAAAATCTGCAGCATCATATGATGGATGCTGTATGGGGTGAGAGCAGTTCCTGGTTGAGTATTTCGTTCTTCATACATGCACAAAAGATCCCATCTTCCTTCCTCTCTCTCTTTTTATTTTTTCTTTATTTGAAAACATTAAATAAGTTGAATTATTCTGAACAACTGCTGGCTCATCCCTAATTATCATACCCTTTTGAGCCTCTTGCCTGAATTTTCCTGTAGTCTCAGGGTCTCCTGCTGTATTAAGTCTCTTTCTAAATGTGCTTTCCTTCTTTCCTTTCTTTTTCACATGCTACATTACTGTGACTCTAACAAGAACAAACCTATGGGGCGTGTTCCTTTTATCTTTACCCCAGTCAATCTAAATGTAGTTACTTGCCATTAGACCGACCTGGGTTGGAATCTGGGGACTCTTTTTAAATAGCTGTGTGACCTTGAGATGCTTGTTTAACTTCCCTGAGAGTCAAGTTCTCTATATGCAATGCGGGGTTGATGTTATTTCATTGGGTGATTGTATTAAATGTGATATTGCATGTAACATGCTTAACAGAGAGCTTGGCATGTTGCAAAGACACTTCTCCTTAATGTTTACTTGATATCAAAATGGTAGCAATAAGCGGACCCACAGAGGTGTCTACTCACTGTTCTGGGGCAGGGCTGATGTTATTCTAGGGGAGAGAGACTCAGAAGTAAGAGCCAGGAATCCCAGCTCTGCCCCTTACTTTCCTCACCATCTTGCCAAGTTACATCACCTCCTTCAGTCTTATCCCCTCACCTAGAAATGGTGGCTGTAAGGGTTAAATGAGGTAATGTCCGAAGGAACAGGTAATTGTGTGCTTGGTACGTCGGGGGCACCCCATCTCACGGACTAAGGAAACGCTGTGACACTATCTGCCTGTTTCTTCACTCAGCTCCATTCACTCTTCTTCCAGACAGAGCTGAGCAGCAGTGCCACCCTTCACACAACATCACGTCTAGTCTTCACCAGCATCCCGGGAGGTGGTGGCTATTTCCAGTTTACCGAACAGGAAAACACCCTTGGAGGGAATGCAATAATATCCCAGTGGACATCTCCACCATCATCATGCCCCTGAGACATCCTGATTATTGGATTTTGGCCGAAGAACCTTGAGAGTTTTAAGCACTTTGAAGGCAGGTAGGGAAAGAAGGTCTTAAGAAGCTATGACCTTTTCCCATGAAGATGCTTGGCTCCGGTAAACTGGACCAGAAGTGTAACATGGCCATTTGAGTTCAACTCATGAGGAAATGGACTCTGTTAGGTAGAAGTCAGGTAAGAGAGTCTCCATTTCATATTCATGCTCTTTAGATCTGTTACTTCTCCAGCTTGGCTGAGGAAAGACCAGGACTCCTTCACACAGAGATGCCAAGAACAGACGATATTTAATGCATAAACCCTTCATAGGAACTTCCATTGTAACATCTGAAGGAAGTCTCAAGTTATAGGAATGGCCCCCTAATAAATGAACGTTAGATACTATCCAGTGAAGGAGGTATTATTTCATCCAGTCAAACAACTCTAACATCACCAACAATTCCAAGGGCCAACTTTGTAGACATACGATGCATTTGACTATTAAACCGTCAACAAAATGCTTGGCAATGGTAAGTGTTACTATTTGATAAACCCGGACAGGATTTTTTGGGAGAAAGTCAATTGAAGAGAGAGAGATTAGAAAAAGAAGTGGCTTAGTGCTGGGGATGCAAAGATTCACTCTGCAGGTGAGGAGAATCAGTAACAGGTCCGTAGCCACCACTTCAGGCAGGTGTGCCCTTCTCCACTGAGCAAAGAACACAGTTCCAGGGGCGAGGGGACCACTTTTGTGAGAGTCCTTTCTAAGTAAGTACACAGTTCAGTTTAGTGTTCCATGGATTCCTCAAAAGAAGTCTTAGAGTTCAGGGTAGCAGAGAAACTAAAGAAACAGCTGAGCTGATAAAATTGGTGGAAATGAATGGTAAAATAAAAAGGCAAACAAATATGATAAGTTGAATTTCTGTTAAAGACAAACAGGAAATGAAGGAGAAGTCAGGAGCACAGTATGTAGCCATCAAGTAGAGTAAACTATTGCCCTCTCCAAATGAGAGTAACCAATGTCCTTGAGGGCAGGAGCAAATACTATTGAGGAGGGAACAGAGTGAAGAAAGAGGTCATTGCGGGCACACCATGGCTGGCAGAATAAAGGCCTCTCAGAGATGTCCAAGTCCTAATCTCAAGAACCTGTGAATATTTTAGGTTACCTGGCAATGGGGAATTAAGGTCACTGACCAGCTGACAGTAATATAGGGAGATTATCCTCAATTCCCCAGATGGGCCCGCAGTAATCACAAAGGTTCTCTGAGTGTGGAAGAGGGAAGCTGAAGTTCAGGGTAAGAGAGGAATTGGAAGACGCTATGCTGCTGGCTTTGAAGCTGGAGGAAGCGGCCAGAAGCCAAGGAATGCAGGCAGCCTCCAGAAACTGGAAAAGGTAAGGAGATGGATTGTCCCCTAGAGCCTCCAGAAAGCAATGCAGCCCTGCTAATGTCTTAGTTCACCATTGTGCTCAGGGCCAGCACTGAAAATATTGACATCAGTTATTTGCTGCGTTGCTGTAAAGTCCTAACTGCTTTCATTGAAAAATGGGGTGGGCACTCAGATATTTTAAGTTTTAATGAAACACATAACACTAAAACAACTCCATAGGTAATATTCCTGTGCCAATTTTAGAAGGCATTGGCAGATCCTAGATGTCCCTGAATTTCTGTTAAGAGCATTGAGAGCCAGGGGGCAAGCCTGCCACTCACAAAGTTTTTGTTTGTAAGGATGCCAGGTGAACTGACATGCATGCCGCAGATTCAACCTCCCACACCAGAGATATAGACACGCAGAGAAAGTGGGCATTGGGCCCCTTCTCTCTGAGAAGGCAAGACCATCATCTCTGTGTCTCTTAGACGACACTACCAAGTGGCAGATATGCGTACTGAACTGTTCATCAAACTATCAAGTAGATCACTGTGTCCAAACACAGGCCTCTGAAAGGGCTTTGCTTTAATATATATCCCTTGATTCATGGAGGAGAAAAGGAGGCATGAATTGGGGCTGGAACTGGGGCCACCCCCATTTCCCACCCCATGCCGATGCTCTTCCATGGAGCCATCAGAGCGGCTGTGAAGTCAGCAGTAGCCTGCAATACACAGTCAGCCTGATTTTTAAACACACATTTCCTCCTGCGTTAGCGCATTATCTGGCTGACCTGTTAATTAGTCCTCTGGCCCCAGTAAGTCTTTTTACTTCGGGCTAGACTCTCTATTAGCACTCCCACAATAGTAGTCACTCGTTTTTGCCTGTTATGTTTTGCTGTGGAAGAAAAAGTGTAGGTTTTTGTCATTCCTTTTTAAAGGGATGGAAAAGAAGAGGCATAGGTATAAAGAGTGTAGCTCTGGGTGTCAGCTGTGGGCCATGTCTTGGAAAACTTGATTAGGTCCAGTGGATGAGTGACTTCCTCTCACGAAGTGACAGTGAAAACTTCTTTTCTTCTGCTTAGAGCTTCCCTCCAGGGACTTGCTGGCAGAGAGAATGGAGTTTCTCAGCAATAATACATTTCGAAGTTATTATGCGAGTGCAGGTGAAATACTGGGATTTGAGAAAATGTTTTCATGATAGGCCAAAGTGCTAAAAAATAACTAAACTAGTGTAACCTCCAGGCACAATCAACGTTTCAAAGTCAGCCGAAATCTGGCTGACTGCAAAACGACTTGCTTGCTTAGGTTGCATCCCAAGATAAAGGTAATAAATGACACACTTTCACACCCGGGGACAGAGGTGGCAGAGACAGTGCCTTCTCTCTAAGAAAATTGTGGTTCCCTACAGTTTATAGAAATTTTGCCATGTTTATTTCTCACTGGTCAGCTCAGTGTCTTTTTATTTTTGAAGAACATGATTGTCGAAGTCAGTGAATCACAGTGCCAGGTGGTCAGAGTGTAGGGTTATTGGGTGTTTCTTTGAGCAGAGAGAAGGAAACTGGAAGCGTGATAACCCTCAGTGAAGGCTCAGCAGATGAGCCTCACGAAGGAAAATGGATGTGCAGGTCCATCCCCAGGGCAGGAAAGCAATGAATCCAAGGGACTGCTGAGCCTGAAGTCTAGAGGGCGCTGTGTGGCAAAGCCATCTCCTGGACATCTAAGGGAAAGCTCTCAAGAAGGACTTTCCTACCTGTCTGTGGAGCTGGGTCATTGAATCACTTGACCTTTTCTGAGGTCAGGATATAAGGTTGGTTAGTTTTATTAAACAGTTCATTAGCTATTGTTGAGGGCTTAATTGGTGTTGATCAAGTCATGGCTGAGCTTAACAAGAACCATTAAAGCACTTGAGGGCTGTCCTGATTTGGACTTTCTTTAGCACCAGGGAATCGAACCCTTTGTGGCCTTCCGTTCTTGATTCATTTGTTTCTTCATCTATTCATTGATGCCTGCTTGTATGCATTCATTCCACAAACATTTAATTTTCCGCTGCAAATCTTGGGTCACGGTGCCATTCAATTGCTGAGTAGTCTAAGCCCTTCAGAAAATGGGCCTGATGGCGAATTAGGAATAAGAGCTCAGGACAGGAGCAGGAAGAAGACTTTACGAAAGGCGCGGAGTTATTTGGCTGGTCTCCATTTCGTAGGTGCGGTGCTTCAGCTGGGATTTCAATTAGCAGTGTTGTTAGTGACATTATGCGCTGAACCTTATCCCAAGCACTTTGGGTGAACAAAAAAGTTATTGTGACCTAATGAATGGGAACAAGATGTTTCCCCCACCACCAGGGGCCATGATTAAACGGTCATCATCATTAATAAGGCATGCAAGGAGCAGGGAATGAGCACCTTCCCTGCTGGGGGGTTCAAATACATTCCTTTCCTTCAGCTCAGTCTATTTTAATTTTTCATTGCACCTGTTACCCGATCACGTGCTAGTCTTCTTACTTTTTTTTTGTGGTGGGGGAGTGGAATGAGAGTGTAGGCGTACATGTAGTAGTGTATTCTCAGGGACTAAATAGCATTAAAATCTAACATCTGTGGAGTTGCGCTAGGTGCCAGGGATGTGAGAAATGGTAAGCTGGTTGGCATATCTTTCAACCAGGATACGTATGCCTCTGGGGTTACGTGGAAACCGTACGGGGGCATGGACAGCTCTAAGAGAGAGGTTCTGAACCTCAGCTTCCACGCGCGCTCTGCTGACTGCCTGTCCAGGGGCCTGGCTGTGGTTTGCCAGGCTACTCTTGACTTTTATTTCCTAATCACCCATTTTCTTCATTACAAAAGGAAAGAATTCTTCTCACGAATCTTGGATTTTTACTATGGTGTATTTCTTGGGGGAGAAAATACCTCCAGGACACCCTTAAAAGAGACAATTTAATAATGCATTGCTGTTGAGGGTGGGATCCCATGAGACCAATCCAAAAAAGAGCTTCCGTAAGGAATATTGAAAAGGGGTGGTGAACACACAATACAGCGTACAGGTGATGTGTTGTAGAATTGTGCACCTGAAATTTTGTTGACCAGTGTTACCCCAATAAATTCAATAAAAAGGAAAAACAAAAAAGGAAGAAAATATTAAAGACATATTAGCCCTCCCATGTGAATTGCAACATTATTTACAATTGCCAAGAGGGGGAAGCAACTCCAGTGTTCATCAATGGAAGGCTGGATAAAGAAAACGTGATAAATACATATAATGAAATGTCATTCAGCCTTAAAAAGGAAGGAAATCCTGTCATAATCTACAGCATGGATGAACTGTGAAGACATTATACTAAGTGAAATAAGCCAACCACAGAAGGACAAAGACTGTACGATTCCACTTACATGAGGTATCTAAAGTAGACAAACTTATCGATACAGAAAGTAAAATTATGGTTGCCAGAAGCTGGGGGGAGGAGAAATGGGGAGTTGTTATTCAATGGGTATAGAGTTTTGATTCTGCAAGATGAAAAATTTCTAGAGATCTGTTATATAACAACGTGAATGTAGTTAACCTACCAAACTGTACACAGAAAAATGGTTAAAATGGTAAAGTTTATGTAATGTGTTTTTTTTTGCCACAATAAAAAAATATTAAAGGAGATAACACCTTAATTCATCCAGGTGACAAAGTCACAACAACACTCCCATTCAACCATCCATCTATTCATCCATCCACCCACCTTTTTTAGAATTAGAAGACAGAACTAATGAAGTTGTCGTGGGCATTTGTATTAACACACTTGTTTAAATTAATAAGGTAAAATTAGACTTCTTCTGACTTCAAGTAAGTTTGACCTGGTAGTTGGTTTGACAATAAGGTTTGGCTTTTCTGAACTTTATTTTCCAAATAGGTTGTGTGGGAGACATTTTCCACAAATTGGAGCTAAATCCTCAGCTCTGAGATGATAAAACTATATTTAAAGTATGCACCTAATATATTGGAAAATATGTCCCTTACAACTATTTAAACAATATGCTAAAAATTTGAGGCATTAATTTAATGATGTACACGAGGAAACTAAAATACGAGACCACAACTTGGAGAGGAAATACATTGGTCATTCCAATGATCTGCTTCTTAGTTAATAACTGAGAGTTGAGAGAAACTTCTTTAAATCTGAAAGAATTTCCCCAGAATTTCTTATACATGAACAACATTTCCAAGCACAGTAAAAATGATCTGTGGTTTAACTTCCATTGCTTTTATCAACAGAAAATATTTACCAGGTCACATCTACTGACAATGGAGACCGTATAAGACACTCTGCTCCCTTCTCCCAGTCAGTCTGTGGTTTGTTTAGCAGAGCAGCTCAGTAAGCGGCTTACGCTTGTCCTTCTTAGCCTGAGGGCTTATTCTTTTGGCCATGAAGTGTGAAGCCAGGCCTGAGGGAGCCTCTGGGCTTCCAGGTTGGCTATAGTTAAGCCTATTTGTTCAGTAGCATTTGGTCCTGGTTGAATGGCAGTGGCTACTCTTACTGTGCCCAGGGGCTTACTACCCTGACCTTACTCTGCCTGGTCACTCACTGGCATGGTCTCCACTTGGAAAAGAGGTTACTGGTTGCAGAGAAAAAAAAAATCAGATCCAAGAAATCAGAGGCCAAATCTGAAAGACAGAATCTAAACCTGGAGGAGGATTCCCAGAACCCCCCAGTTTCACTGTACCCTCCCTGGGAGGTTGTGTGGCCACAGTGATCACAAACCCTGGGGCTCTGGAGTCAACATTCCCCAGTTCGAGTCCCAGCTCCTCCACTTGCTATGTGTGTATCCTGGGGCAGGAGAGTTAGACCTATTTGATCCTGTCCTCACTGCATGGAAGAAGTGTAAAGATGTATCGATCAGATTGCCAGAATTTTGAAGGTGTAGGCAGAGTTTTCTCTAGCTCTAGAATGGTCTAGGCACGTGATTTCTTTCTTTCTTTTTTTAACCTGTTTAAATTTGTCCTGAGAGCTTTACCTGTCCCCCTCCCCGACCCTCCCGCTATGAATTATTTCTTGAATGGTAATCCACCAATGCAAATGCCACAAACCCATCCAGCATCTTGTTCTTTATTTATGTCAGGGATGGGTTAATAACGGGGAGACAGGGACAGGGGAAATGGGAGATACTGGGTACAAATTGGGGTAAAGCTTCCACACAGGCCATCCTGACCTCCATTTCTGTTGCCCTTAACCCACCTCATGGCCTTAAATCTCCTTGATTTCTCCTTTGCTGAAAAGTTTGAAAATATCCTGCGTGCTAATGAGCAAGGGATTTGACTCAGGACGCCTCCTAGGAGGAGTGTGTGCTACGCCTGGGAGAAGGCGTTCTCAGCACGCAGAAGTGAATTGGTGATGGGGGTCATCAGGCATCATGGCAGATCTTTCTATTCTGTATTCTTTTTATACCATTAGTTTACAGAAAACTCGGTCTGTCTGTCTCCTGGACTTAAAGAGGTGTGTTCTCCGTACGAATGCACAAAAACCTAGAATGAGAAGAATTAGCTGACAAAGGCCAGTGTGTGTGGTCAGTAGCTTCCCTGTGGCTTTGGATTCTTTCCTCTTCGAAGTCCTCCTGTTGCTCGTCCGTATCTCTCCTTCCTCCTCTCTCGTGCGGTCCCTGCGGGTCCCTGCGGGGATATTGCGTGCAGGTCGGGCCTGCCATCTTCCACTCTTGGCAAAATGGAAGGTTCCTTTATTTCCACGATGAATAGATGTGACCAAGAGGGAACTAAGTTGTTTCATGTTCTCCAAGGGGTGGATGAAGCTCTCTATTTCCTTCAGTTTCAGTGAGTGAGGAAATTGGTGTTAATGAATAGAATCCTGAGTTTCAGATTATGTTTTTAAACTACTGCAAATATCCCCTTTGTTCGTATGCTCTCTTCAGCTAATAAAGATTTGTTCTATGAAGCAAAAGCTAAAAAGTTGGTGTCTCTGAATTTGCAGGTTTCAATGGCGTGGACGGTGTAAATCTCTGTTTTCTCTCTTGTTCATGCTAAAGTTGAATTTTGTTATTGTGTTAACTCCAGGTCCTTACACAATGCTATTCTAAATCACATGTGAGAGAAGGAGAGACCTGCCAACATGCCCAATGGAATGAAATATAGCTCTATCCCAACCGAAACCTTCTTGGGATGCATAGATAAAGGATTTGGGAGAAATACCCTGTGCTGTTTCAGGCTTGTCAGGCAAATCCATGTTCTGTGTAACAGTTGGATGACGGCGTCCCAGGAGAGGTTTCACGGCTGCTGAGCCTCCCCCAAGAGTGTCATTGGAAGAGAAGCTGGGCTTGGCTCCCGATCAAAATGGCCATCCAGCTGGCAGCCGCTGCGATCTGCTGCAGGAGGGGACTTCCTGCCTGACCCCGAGGGCCCTGAGGGACCGGCTGCGGGCTTGGGGCGCCTGCTCTGGCTGCTTTTACTTACACTTCCTGGACCGTGAGTAATGCAAGCGGTTAACAACCTGGCTGGCAAGTTAGTGCCAACCTAGCAGAAATAAAACGGAGTAGGGGGAACAATCACCAAGAAAGCTTTCTAATTCTATCAATTTATTGAGCTGTTTGAAATAGGAAATGAATCAGAAAGGAACTCCCCGCCCCCCAGCACACACCCACTTGGCTGCATCTCAGGGCAGAGAAAGCTCATGTGGCCCATAAGGGCCCGAGCCTGTTGCTGGAGCCTGAGAGCTCACGTTTGTGGTTGTGACTGAATTCTTAACGTTCAGCAGAGGTGGAAAAATCATGATGTTTCCTGTCCATAATGGAGCAATCAAACTGCAGAGTGTGTGTGTGTTTGTCAGGGTTTTAGAGGCAGGGAGCGAGTGCACGCATGACTTATATCTAGGCGGGGATGCAGCCCTGGAGGGGAGAGCTCAATAGCTGTTTAACCATTTTTAAACAAACCATAAAATCATATTGACCAAAGCCCTACTGGGCATTCTCCATGTGTGAATATCTTCTCGCAAACTTGTTTTCCAAACGGAGGGTTTGTTAGCAGAGACAAGACTCAAGCATCGGAGTTGTCAGAGTCCTGGGGGCTCCACCCAAGCGCATGGTTTCCTATTGGTCCTCGTTAAGATGCTTAGGTGACCCCCTCTGGCAACAGCTGCCTGGGGTCTCCACCAGGGAACCTGAAGAGTTTCGTGCTCTGTGCTGAGTCCCTGGGCCCCTGCGGGGCGTAGCTGGCCGGCCCTGGCGGAGGAGAAGCCGCTCCTGCTGCTAGCAAGGCAACCCCGAGGCCCGCGGGGAGGAATTTCCAGGACAGCAGGGTGAGGAGCGGCCACATCCACTTCTCATCTTGGCAGCAGGAGTGTTTCTGAAACAGTTCGTGTCGCATAGAATTGTAGCTTACGAAGAGCATTTGTTGATTCAGACATAAAAATGTGGCCTCCAATACGTTTGCTGAGGAGAATGAGCTGTTTCTTTTTTTCTATTGGAGAATATACTTTTCACAACCTGAACCCAGCTTCTGCTGAAGAAAGTCATCTGTGAAATTCCAATTGCGTTTGGCGCTTTTCGGTCTTTTCAGGGACTGAGGAGGTGGTTCCTACAAAGTCTGATTTTACTGTTTGGGACATGTTAATTTGTAAGATCAGTTACTAATGGGCACCTGCAATTTAGGAACAAGAACCAAGGTTGGGTGTTGTAGTTGGCTGAACAGTGGCTCCCGAAGATAGCTGGTTCTAATCCCCAGAACTTGTAAATGCTACCTTTTTTTTTTTTTTTTTTTGAAAAGGGGACTTTGCAGATGTGATTAAGTGAAGGATCTTGAGATGGTGACATCGTGTTTATGTGGGTGGGCCCTAAATGCAATCACAAGTGTATTTATATGAGAGAAGCAAACGGAAGAGGGGAAGGCAATGTGACCGTGGAGGCAGAGATTGGAGTGATGTGGCCACAAACCAAGGAATGCCAGCAGCCACCAGAAGCTGGAAGAGGCATTGAATGGATTCACCTCCAGAGCCTCTGGAGGGAGTGAGGTCCTGTCAACACCTTGGTTTTGGCTCAGTGATGATTTCAGACTTCTGGGTACCAGAACGGTGAGAGAATAAATTTCTCCTGTTTTAAGCCACCAAGCTTGTGGTAATTTGCTAGAGCAGCCACAGGAAATTAATGTGTTCTCTTCATTCATTTTATTTATGTGATATATCTATAAATAAAATATTAATACAAAATAAATATTTATAAAGAATAGACAGACTTTGTGTGTTTGCTGTGTATGTGACTTACTAATAAGGAAGACACATTGTAAGGATTGTAGAGATTTTTTTTAAAGAACTTAGAGTCTTGAAAGTTGGTTAAAGTGCAAGGGTCAGACTGCTTTATGTTCAAATCTATGACTTATTAGCTCTGTGATCTTAGACAAGTTAATAGCTTCTTTGGGACTTAGTTCTTTGAAGATTAGGTGCGCTGATCCATGTGAAGTGCAGAACCTGCCCAGAAGTCCTCTACAGTGTCAGCAGTTCAGTGATGGCTATCGAGGCTGCCCCAGCTACAATCAAGGCAGAATCTGACAACGTCTGTATCTATGGGCTGAACTGAGAGCTTTAAGACGAAAAGAGACATGACTCACTTTTGGCTGGGGGACTTATAGAAGCATTTAGAATGGGGGGGCATTCAGGTCTAGACTTTGAGGATGAATAGGTTTTCTGGAGGCCCAGACAGTGAGGTGGGGACCAGGGAGACAATCCAGGTAAAGGAGGTTGTCTGCAGCAAGGAGCAATGAAGAAAATTTCAGGATGTTTTCGTGGTCCGGAAGGAGGGCTTGAGGGACACAGTCGATCAAGCAGGTAAGACAGGTCAGGACCTGGTTGAGAAGAGTCCTTGAAGGCTCCTCAAAATATTTTCAGCTGTACACAGCTTCAGTATGACCAATTAAGTCACAGGTAATTAAGTCTCCTGCTAGGGCATGAGCAAATTCTTGGCACAGGTTGCTTGAGGAGTGGGAGGGAAAGAGTCCTCCACTTGTGAAGTGTCGGGTGAAGGAATGGCCAGACACTCACCACCAGTCTGGATGAGGTATGGCTTTGAGCCTGGCAGTTCGTGGCCAGGTTTTACAGTAATTGGAGTGGCGCCTTCTTTATCTACAAGGGAATCATTTTGCCCCGACTTCCACCATAGCTTTGGAATCTATGCTATTTAATGTGTTAAAGTACTCCCATTAAAAAGGTAAGTTATGCTAGCAGGCCTGGGACAAACATGCAGGATAAATGGACAGTTTACAAGGCAAACAGCAAGCCCAATGTCTCTCACGCAGCTTGCGGAGAGCTGGAATTCTCTCTGCAGTCAATCTTTCGGGGTTGAGGTGCCTGCACATGCTGAAGTCAAGGAGGGAGGGATTTATACACTTAAGGGTTTTGGAAAAGCAGCTGGGGATGGAGAGCAAGCTATTCTAGGCTGAAAGGATTGAGGCTGGAAAAACAGCAGCCTACCAGGTGATGTGCTCGCTCCCAAAGCTAGGTTGTTATAACGGGGTGAAGTGCACCTGTGTGGGCCTTTCATTATAGAGAGTAAAACTCAAGAGAGGCCTCCCCCTTGAAAAGACACCAGTTCTTGGCTACCCGGGTAGCATATTGAAATTGTCTTGCTTTATAACCATTGGGTAACGTTCCCTACTTGGGTTGCCATCCCTGAGATGTGGTGAGGAAAGCAGAGGAAGCCAGGCTCTGGCACCTCCTTTCACGGGAATTTGAAAAGGAAACATTTGTCTCAAGTCACAGTGGATTCAAAATTCTAAACACAGAATCAGTGGGTTTTCCAGTGAGATATCTGAGTGGGAGGTGATTTCACTCTTTCTTTTGCTCTGCTAAAGGTAGGCAATAAAATCAAAAGGCTTTATTTATGGCAGAGGTGGGATTTTGGAAGAAGAAGAAAGTGAAAAATACTTCCAGGGAAAGATTGGGATGAATCGGTGGCAGTGGATTTCAGGGAAGCACTGCTGGGGAGAGGGTTACAGATGGAAGGAAATTCAGGAGATATGTCCAGCTCCTTCTGTTCTCTTAGGGATCTCTGTTTGTTATTTGCCTCTTTCCTGTTTTCTGAGTGTTTCCTTATTGAGGGTTTTCTGCTGATGTCAGGATTGCTAATTCTAGAACAGATCTAGACAGCCTATGTTATAATATAGCCCAAGAACCCAACAGTTTCCTATTTTTAGGATGCCCCCAAGCTTTCAGAGTAGTCTTATGAAAACTTTCTCCTTAAATAAACTATTAATACATGCAATGGCATAGATGGAGCTCAAAATAAATTTGCTGAGTGAAAAAAATCAGTCAACACGAGTATATACAGTATCATTCCATTTTTGTAAAAGCCTAGAAAATGCAGACTTATCTACAGTAACAGAGAGCAGATCAGTGGTTGCTTGAGAAGTGGAGAAGCTGGAGGAGGGAGGGAAGGCTAACACGGGCGCAGGGAGACTTTGGGAAGTGGTGATGATGAATATGTTTGTCTTGAAGGAGGTGATAGTTTTGTGTGTGTGTGTATATATATATATATATATATATATATATATTATATAATATAATTGTACACATCAACTATGTGAAATATTATATGCTATTAAAGCTATTAAAAAATAACTTTAGCGTTAGGACACTGGTTGGTTACACAAGGGTGAAAGCAAGGAGCAGAGAAATAACCAGGAGCCATAATATCGTGTGGACTGGTCTCCCCTTTCTTGCTGACCTCACTGTCTTCCTTGGTCAAGTCCATGCTCTCCATGGAGAAAAGAGAAAAAAATTCACTAGCAATAAAGCAGCGTTCGCCAGCCTGGAACCAGTGACCCGCATGGCCCATCTCTTCCCTTCTATGTGGTGAGTCTTTATTCACACCCCACATCCTCCAGAGACAGTGAACAGGCCTGGGGCTCTGGGCCCCTAAAGTGGTCCTTATTTTTTGCTGAGTCTCTGTTGCTTACACTCTGAGAAATGGAGAAAAGGGAAGCCAATCGCTGAAGTCCTAAATCCAACTATAATAGAACTTGATAGAAAAAAAAGGCCGGGGGCATAGACATTTTAGGTTGTAAGGCTTTTTCGTTTATTCCTAAAATCCTTGTTGAGTGTATACTATTTGCCAAGAGCCATGCTTATAATTGGGAACAAAATGTTGAACAAGCTGGAAATGGTGTGTCATAGTACTTACTGTTTAAGGCCACAGAGCTGACACATAACCAGGCAGTTACCATATGGGCTGCCTGTGTCTACTGTGGGTAACGGAGGAACAGAGGAGACACCTCAGACTGGAGTGGTTAGGGGTAGCTTCCTAGCGTTAAGACTCTGAGAAAAGACTTGAATTTTATTTATGAAAACACGGACGACAACTTTTCACGGGGAAGGCAACTGAGTGCCCTGAAAACACTAGAATAAATACATGAAGCTCACAGGCCTCTGAGGCTGCACGTTGGAGCCTGTTGCAGGCACTGGATTGAATGACATGAGGATGACATCGCTGCAGCACACAGACTGGGCTGTGGTAACACCCATGGGGGGTGGTGACAGGCCGTACAAAAGTCCCAGTACAATAGATCTGAGGACCCAGTGACAAGGAAGTGGACACCAAGGTGACCCAAGGGAGCCATGAACTCCCTTTTTACATGTGGAGTTGTGAAGTCTTAGGAAAAACAAGAGGCTTGGCCAAGATAGGAAATCAGAGGATAACATAGACCACAGTCTCCAAGGGGAAAAATCAGAACTCAGCTGGTTTTTAGATTTGTGATGGACAAAATGTTTAGCTCGGAGATGCTCTCTCCAGGGTCCATCCTTGAAGTGTAACTACAGTTCACAGCAATAACCGCCTAGTGGACTCAGAGGGGCCGTAGTTGGGAGGTCACGGCAAAGACCTCACTCTTCCCCGGTCTGATGCTGATGCGGCTTTCTGTGTGCATCCCAGGCATTCGGCTTGATCCCGGTGGTCTAGGTAGGCTGCCTGGTGGCCACGGAGGAGGCGGTGTTTCATAATTTTCCACAAGCTGCTGTATCTGTTATCAGGATGGTCACTCTCTGGCTAATGAAAAACATCTCTCTGGTCCAAACATGACCTTGAGGTTTATCTAAATCGTTTGTTGCTCAGCAGAACAACATATATCAGAAGTGAAATATATGCCAAAAGACACTTCTAATGCACCATTTATCTTTTCTGTAATTGATTCTCATGCAGGACAAATACCCAGTGGGGATTCGCAGAGGGCTTAACACGCTCTGCCATTACGATGACATCATCTCACAGAAAGCAGCCCTTCTGGAGACTTGATAGATGACAGCGTCCTTTTTCTTTTTTAAGTGCTGCTCACAGCACCGCAGTTAACTATGGGATTACAAGGAGCAACTGTTCCTATCAGACTCCCCCCCCTTTATTCTCAGCCTGCCCTGTCAAGCTAGTCCCACGCTCCAATCAAAATGAAATTATTTCAAAATCCATACCCAATTGATTACTCTTGCCAAAAGAAAGTATGTAACAATACATATCCATCGACTTTTGGTTTGGGTCGGTGTTGAGATTTATTGTCTCTAGGCACATATTGAGCTGGGTGATGTTTCAGTCAGTGATGTCCCTCTCAGCCAATAAATCTAAGGGTTGACTTTGGGAGGAGTCAATGGCCATGATCAAGCATTTGTGTAAACCGATGCCTTTAAAACAGGCAAAGGTGATGTAGAGCCACAAAACCTAGTTCTGACCCACGGGTTTCCGGACCCACGGGTTTCAAAGAAAGAACTTACAGATGTACAGCAAAAACGACCAACAATGTAGCCAAAGGATGCTCCTGAGTGTCATGCAGGTAGAACAAGAAACCCCCGTGCTTTGAAGAATAGCCTAGGACAAAAAGGTCTCTGTCTATGAAAACCATTACATGCAGTTATACATCATGATAATATTAATTACATAATCATTGCAAATGGCCCTGCAGGATGTCATCTTCTGACCCTCGGGCTGCTCTGCACAAAGCAGTTGAGCAATAATTGGTAGTTTCTCTAGATCTATTAAGTGGAGGGGGTGGGCAGCTGAACCCTACTGCCCAAATGGGTGTCTTAATGTGGAAGGGGGGCCTTGAGAGATGCCAGCAAGTCTATTACACCAGCTGGGCTTCATGAGTTCATTGCAAACTGCAAGAATATCACTCAGTTAAGCATATTTGTTTCTTGAAACTTAAGCAGACTGTTTCAAGTCCTAAAATTGCATTAAACTAATTCTTTTTAAGTTATGAAGAGAGGAGAAGAAAGGGAACATATTGCCAGGATGTGAAGAGATTCTCAGCAGAGCCCAAATATATCCTATAGAGCCAGTATAGGCTAGGCTCTACAGCAGTAACAAATAAGCCTCCAAATCTAAGGGGCTTCATGCAACTATTTATGTCTCATTCCTGCCAGAGTCTGGTGTGATTTGAGTGGCTTTCCTTGATGGGCTCCTCCATGCAGGGACTCAGGGATAAACACTCCTTTTATCTTGTGTTTGGACCATGTTGAGAGTTAAGCTAAGCTACTCTGTGGTATTCCTGACTTGGCATATAGTTTGTTTGGCTATTCAGCCTGCAGGGGTCTTAAATGGACACTAGTCCCCTCACATAAGCACATACCTTATACTGCAGCCCCCGGGCACAAGCAAATATAAGTTTCTGACATGACTTTTCCAGCATCTGTATGCCTTATGCTTCCCAAACCCCCACTCCTTTAGCTTGAATTGACCAATTGGGCCCTAGCCTGGGAACCCCAAGGAACTCTCCCCACAGACCCTAAGACGTGTGCCCCAGGTCCTTTCTCTCTTTGCAATCTGCCCTGACCTCCCTGTGTGGCCCCTTGGGGGTGCTGTGTACTTCCTCCAGGACCTGTGAGTAATTAATGTCTCCATTTCCATTTCTCTGTGGTCTGTGTTGAACCGCAGCTTACCATCCGGCACCCTGTGCTCCACTTAACACATGTTAATTATCAGAGTCATAACATGACATTCTAAACACATGGCCTTCAAGTTAGTCACTGAAGGGAAAGAGAACAGGAAGATCACATGGGGGGTGGGGTGAAGTTAAGGGTCAGGCCTGGAAGTGACTTATGCCACTTCTGTCCAGATCCTACTGGGCAGAGCTCAGTGTGGTGACACTCTTTCCCCAACGTAACTGTGAATGAGGTGGTTTGACTATAAGGGAGCTTGTGATGTAGTCTTCCTGTGTGCCCAAGAAGAAATGTCTGGTGAACACAGAGTGTTGTCTCTGCCACAGTCTTTTTGAAAGAAAACTCATCTCCAGTTGGGCAGGTGGTATAGAGGACGCTGCTGAGCCCTTACCCCTGTAGCCCACCTCTGAGCTTACCTGCAGCCGCGGAGGCAGTCCTCCCTACTGCACAAGTCAATCTGCTTTGTTTCTGGGCTTGTCAGTGGGATGTCAGGGTAGGCCCCAGGTGCCTGGACTTTAATGTCCCCAGCATAATTCTTTGTCAGAAATGTTAGGAATTAGTGGATAAAGAGCCCAGCTCCCTTGGTCCTCCCAGGATAATTCCGGGATGTACACTCTAGTACAACTCGTTGGTGGGGGCCAAGCCCCAGCGTCCCACTGATAACTTGCTGCCCAGCTCACCCAGTATTGCTTGTTTCTCCCTTCTGTGTCTCGCTTTCCCACTAGCTCACTTGTTTGTACTAGGATCCGTCCCAATAACTGGTTTATTTTCAAGTCCTTAGGCCAGTGTCTGCTTCCAGGGGAATCAAACTAGGAACTGATAGACAGAGCTGAAAAGCCAGCTGCAGGAACAGCCCACAGGGAGAAGGCCCCACGTGGATCCTTCACTGTGTCTCTCTGCCCGAGAGGAGCATCATTCAGGGAGGCAGGACGAGTGGGAAGACTGGGGTGGAAAGGTCAGGAGAATTTCTCAGCAGAGGCGATGGGGACTGGGTGGGAACAGAAAGTATTCGCTGTAGATACCTGGTTTCAGACCTCTGATACCGTGGGGTGGCGGGGACTGGCGAGCTTTGATAAGGCCTGCTCATCTGAGCTACACTTCAGTTAATTTCCCAAAATACAAACATTTTGCCCCAGATTCTTCATTTACAAGATAAAAATTAAAACTCTAGATTCCTCCACATGGCATACAAATCCCTTCATGATCCAACCTCAGCTGACACGTCCTCCCCGTGTCCAATCACACCTCCGGCTGGTCCCCGGGAAGCCCGGGAAGACCCTTGGAATGCTTGTACTCCTAGAAATAATTCCTTTAAGACTAAGCTCAATCCAGTGTCTTCTTTGAAGCTCCCCCCAACCTCCCCAGCAAGATTTTCATGGATTATTCATTTAACAAATATTTTAAAAATGCCTACGCTGTGCCAGGCACTGTTTGAAGTCCTGAGGATACGGTGGGAGGAAGCTGACTCCTATCCCCGACCGGATGAAGTTGGCCCGACAGTGTGGGGAACTGGGAGTCAGCCCACTAGCCAAGTGTACGCTGCGTGGTAGAGCCGGTTGTTAGCAATGCACATTTTGAAGCAATTGAACTCTGCCCTGGCAGGCACAGGTGAATTGCACTTGTCGGGAATATTTACCAACAGGGCAGCCTCGTCTGAGGAAACTGTCAGAGTGGCCCCTGGCGAGAGAGCTGCGGTATACACAGCTGTCGAGTAACACGCCGACTCCTGGCGTGAGGTCGGGGAAGGGCTCCCCTCGCCCCGCGTCTCCGAGGCTGCAGGTGCATCGCGCTGCTCCTTAGCAACGCAGATAGCAACGGGAAGGACTGGTGGGCGCAGAGTCACTGTCCCCAGCAGACAGGGTGGAGGGACCGGTGCCTGGGGACGGATGTGGCAGGTGCCCTGAGAGTTTATACACCCACGGCAAGGAGGGAAAACCAGATGCAGATGTGGAGAAGGGCCCCTGCCTGGGCGTGAAGTGACTGAGAAAAGGGACATTTTTTAAATTACAGAGGAAGCCTTTGACAGAAGGCCAATGTGTCATAATTGCGTTGTGTATTGGCTTCCTCCCCTCCCCAAATCCAAGGGAATCTGATAGTGTTCTTCTGATTGGCCCAGTGTTGCTTCCTTTTTCTTTCTCTGGTTGGTTTGTTTACATGAAGAAAGAATATTAGTGAAGGACTGTTGTAGGATGGTTCTCTCTGTGGAAAAGTGGGAAGGGTTCTGAGAGTGTGCACGGGATTTTCAGGGCAATATTTGCTCTGTACCTGGTTCTTCTGGAAGACACTTTGTGACACGTCCGTCCCCTGTGAGGATGGCTTCTTTAGGCACTGATTTCTTATAGCTCGAAGGGATAGGAAATCTCCTTGACCATGTGTTTAACTGATGCCAGCTTAATTTACATTCCTTGAACTTAACTTCCATTTGTTCCTTTGAAGCCCTCTGCTCTCCCCAGATTAGCCACCTGGTGGCATAGGGCAGGTCCTCGAACTGGCCAGGGCCTCAGTTTCCAAATCTGTGAAATGCATCAGTTGGACCAGTTGATTTCTTGGGTGACTCTGGCTCTGCCCTACCTTTCAGTGATTAGTTCTATCTAGACAGTCCTAGCCTCCCAATTATACACCCGACTTGTGTCTATAATTATGTGAGTAAAGCCCCATAGGCCAAAACAAACACCGCGAGCACCAGCTGTGGGATCACCGGGATCCAGGAAGATAATATGTGGTACGAATGTGTTTTGTACACACATACCTACGCTGGGAATTTGTTCAAGTCCAAAAGAGGATTTATGAAGCTCCAATTTGCTGCTAATGGTGATAAATATGAGTAATACAACAATGCTAAACATTTCTAGTTTTGAAACAAATACTTTTGTTTTTATGGTCTTTAGCACTTTCCCTTTCATTACATTTTTGTTCTATGTTTATTACTTCAACAAATATTAATTAAGCGTCTCCCATGTGTTGGGCACTGGTCCAGGTCCGGGGAAAAGTGTAGTGAGCAAGTGAGACAAAGATTCTTGATCTCATGGAGCTTATGTCGTAATGGGGGGAGAGAGTTTGTAAAATGAACAAGGCTGCTTCAAACATTCATAATGAAGATAGAATGGGAACAAGATGAAATAGAATAAAAAAGAATGACTGGGATGAAGGAGGTGAACAATTAACATGTAGGTCAAGAAAGGCCTCTTTGGGGAGATAACATCTGAGCTGAATCCTAAATGGGGGGAATATGTCTAGGCCAAGGGCACAGCAAGGTGAAGAGCCCCACGAATTGAGCAGGAGAGAGATGGTGTCCCCATCTCACAGAAGAAGAGACTGAGGCTCAAATGGATTTTCCAATTCCTTGCCTATTGGTTTTTATCCTGAACCATGTTGAATAGGATCAGTGCAGGTATTCGATCAACATAAATTTATGGAGCCTTCACTATATGCTCGGCTTTCTTCTCTGGGATACAGTTGGGAACAGAACAGACAAAACCCCTGTAAGCGTGGAGTTTATCTTAATATTCAAGGGCGCCTGGCCGGGCGTGGCTCAGCGGTTAAGCGTCGACCTAGGATATAGGCGATCGGGGTTCGATTCCCGGCCAGGGCACATGTCCGTGTTTTGGGCTGCAGCCGATCAATGACTCTCTCATCATTGATGTTTCTTTCTCTCTCTCTCCCTCTCCCTTCCTCTCTCTGAAATCAATAAAGATATATTAAAAAAAAAATATTCAAGGGCAACACACGCTATACAAATCTTTCCATGTGAGTTTCTTGTATGCCCAGTTAAGGTGGACAGGGAGGGTGAACCATTTGGGTGGGCCGTTTGGGCTCTGGGTTTTGGGATCCCCTCTGCCACCAACTAGCTCTGGGGCTTGGAGTTAATTGAAAAATCTCTCTGGGTCTCAATTTCCTCATCTGAAAGAGAAAATGTTGAATTTAGACACAATCCAGTGCCCCACTCACTTTTAACACTGATGGAGATGTACTTCGGCGTGGGAGGAAGTTTTTGGATGAGTTAGGGATTTTTCTCAATCATGGGCATGGGGATGTTCAGAACTTATTGAGTTTTGTGTTTCCAGAGAGTTAGCCATTCCCCATGCCATTTTGCTTAGGTAGATCACGTGCAATTTTACAGTGGGACCAAGCAAATAGTTTCCTTAACCTTCTACCAGGATGCTTGGTTACTGCATAAAAGGGCCAGCCACAGGCATTCAGGCGGTTGAGATGTGTGGCGACAAGTCTCCCTAAACAGAAGCCGTACGTTTAATGAGTGGAATTAAAAATGCAAATGATGGGCACGCTTGCTGGATAATTACATGATTAAAACAGCTCCATCAGTCAGGGCTCCAATGGCCTCCTTGTGGATCTGTGTCCTGTTTATGTCTAGGCAACTAGCTGGAGGCTTCCCCTTGCCTTGGGCTTGCCATGTGGGGGGACCCAATCAACACCTACCTCCTTCCCAGGGGCAGCTGGGCTAATGAGGGAGCCTTTGAGATTCACTGATGAAAGGCGAGGTAAAAGTACAAAGTCTTATTACGCTATTATGAAACCACATTTCGGCATCTCTTACCCACCAACACCAGAGTGAAACTCGACAGCCTTCCAGCCCATTTGTCAAGTGCCAGCAGTTCCCCTCTCGGCACAGGTGAAACAACAATAAATAGAAATTGAATGTGTATCCCAGGTATTTTAATAAAGTCGATAAAACACAGTTGCACTGGCCCCTTTGGCTCTTGCCAACTCTTGCTCATAAAGAGAAGCCTCCATGGGGATATTCACTGACTGGGCTGGGTGCATGCAAGGTGCAAGCCCAGAGCCCGAGCTTGCTATTTCACTTGGAGGAAAGTGCTTGGTGGATGCACTTGGGTTACCATGGTGACCGAGGGACAATGCTCTTGGGTGTGCAGACCCCATGTTTGCAGCATTCTGCTTCAGAAGGGGGATTTGGAGATGCAGAACAAAACATAATAAAGAAGCGTCAAACCTAATAAGACTGGGGACTGAAAGAAAGCCAGGGACTTCTGTTTAGACATCACGGCGTTCTCGCGTTGTGGGTCTGGGAACTGATCCAAGACTGAAGCTTGTTCATTATACCTCCCAGGCTGCAGGCATTCAGAAGGGCTCTCTGCATTGAAATTGCAACTTTTTCTCACCTGGCTGCAAAGAGAACCCACTGAGTTTAGAACAGTACACGGAGGAAGAGATTTTCTCATTAAAACAACATCCTTTTGTACCTGGTCGATAAGATAGAAGGAAAGAAAAAGCCCAGCTTCAATATTGAGCAAGTTGCCAACACTGAGCCCGGAACACCCCATGGTGTCTTTATTGGGTAACATGAATATCATTCTTGGATATAGCCTCATTAATCAAAGCCGCAAATGCTCCGTGAGTTCTGATGGAAAGGATGTAGCAAAGAACGCTTTCATCATTTACATAGTTAAAAAAAATCCTGCATTCTCTCCCCTTGTTTGATGCCTCTGGGTTACGGGCAGCTGACACCTGCTTTCTGGGTGCATGTTGTTTCTTCCTACAACTTCTCCTTTGTTATCCGGCAGTGGGCCCCACGTTGCCTTGTGGGAGGGAAGGAAAAGTTTACGCAAATCAAAACAAAGGAACTGGAATGGAAAGTACATTACATTAATCAGGGAAGCAGGTGGTAGAGGAAAGAGATTGGGAGTCAAGACTCCTGCTTTCTAGCCCCTTTGCGGTCAATGGCGTGGTGTGTAACGCTGGGCAACTCCTGGAACCTTGGAGCCGTGGTGTTGCTCATCAGAGGAGGGTGGAAGGCTGACTCTACTCAGCAGCAAGATCTCTGAGGATGAGAACTGTTTCTTATGCATCTTGGTGTCTCATGTCGCACACAGTCTGCCTGATCTAAGCAGTTTTTGGATGGTTGAATTCCCAAGGTTCTGTCCGGTTCTGTAAGACTTTTGCTCCGGAGTTGACCAGCTTTTGGGGAGGCCAGTGAATCGCATTTCCCATGGACCTGCTGCCTTAGAGGCTCCTCAGGGGGAGATGAAACTGGGGACAACTTAAGTTTGACTGACCTCAGAGCCTTAAAACCAATATTTAAATATTGAGTTCCACCTGGGAGACCCTGCCTGCCTTTCTGGTTCACGTAACAATTACTGATGGAGCTCGGGAAGTTGTAGAAGTTGACTTCAAGCTCTCCTCTTCTGCAGGAGCCTCCCCGTGTTTTGAACTTCTTCATCATAGTCCTGCCTTTGACTATGCTCTTGCTGATTGAGAAAATCTACAAGGCGGTAGGTTGCCTTATTGTTCATGATTGTTCCCTCTCGTAAGAAGCTTATATATCCCTGCCCTTCCTGTGCCACCCATAGGTGACGTGGGCGTCCACACCCCACCACTGGGCCACGACAGGGCAGCGGGCTGAGGTGTGATCGCGTGGCTTGGCTAGGTCTCCTGCGGCACATCAGTCAAGGGCTGGGCCTTCATCAAGCCCCAGAACGAGTAGACACACAGAGGGTAGCAGAACCCAGCCTCCACCAACCTGCAACCTACATGTAATCTGAGCGAAAAGTACATGTTGGCTGTTGTAAGCTGCTGAAATTTGGGGGTTGCTTGTTACCACAGCAACAAAGCAGCAAGAGCAAGCAACAATATAATGAGTTGTGTCTTAATCATCGTAACATCTACAGGCGTTAGGAAAATAGTGGGACGTAGCAGTTGGATTGATGAATAAAAGATGATTCAGCAGGTCAGTTATACTTTTGTCTAAGTTGTGGTCCATGCTGGGTATCCCATCTGAATGAGCAGGTTCCTTGCCATAAATTGGCAGTATTTCTTGCCATAACTAAGCAAATTGATCCCCTGCCGGTTTTCCTCACCATAATTTGGTTTCTGACCCCCTGGTTTGGAATCTCCATTCTAACACAATGATTCTCCTTCAGGGTTCTGGCAATCTGGAAAGAGAATGAAATTTTGATACAGGGGATGTGGGTTTGGCTTCTGGCTCTCACACATTTCCCATGTGAAGTTGGGCACGACCCTCAGCTTTTCTGAGCCCATGTGTTCACTTAAAACTCTTACGTACAGGGCTGTTTGGAGCATTAAATGAAACAAGTCGTGCAGATCTTTCTAACGTGAACTGTAGGTGTTATTCTTAGAGTAACTGTAACTGACCCAAGGACAAAAGAGCCCAACACCCTCATTCCTCCTGTCCTCCTCCTCTCCCTTCTCACAGAGCCCCCAGCCCACCGCTGTGTGCTCCCAGTGAAAGATCTGAGTTTGAAAGATGGCATTGAGAAAACCCAAAGTCCTTATCAAAGGGCCGGGGCATTGGCAGCTCTGGCTGGATCAGGGCAGAACTTTTGTTTGAAATGAAAGTTGATTTGGAATCTGATACCTAAAAAAATACCCAGCTTAGTATTACTCCCCATGAAAGGCCCTGACAGGCTGACTAGCAGTGGCTTTCTCCTTTCCTGCCACCCAGCATTGCCTCCAATGGCTCCCCCCTCCTCAGGCTTGGGTCTCTCAGTACCCAGTGCAATGGAACTTACAGCAACTGAGTTAATTAGGACCAAGGGGAGCACAGCAACCAGGCTGCTTAAATTACAGCCTCTGCAGCTCCCCAGGGAGGAGAGAGTGTATACACCTCGGCACCACCAGCAAAACTGTGCCCGGGAGATGCTGGAGGGAGGGCTCAGGGTTCCTGTTGTGATGCAGGGCTCAGGTGGGGAGACAGTTCTGCCATGAGGAAGTAACTTTAATGAGGTCAGGAGAATCCACAGTGGGTGTGTGGGGGGGTGGGAAGCGGCTTTAAAATCACGAGAGGGAGCCAGGTTGGTGTGGCTCAGTGGCTGGGCATTGACCCGTGAACCAGGAGGTCACGGTTTGATTTCAGGGCACGTGCCCGGGTTCGACTCCTGGGCGTGCAGGAGGCAGCTGATCAATGACTCTCCCATCACTGATGTTTCTCTCTCTCCCTCTCCCTTCCTCTCTCTGAAATCAATAAAAAATATTTAAAAAAAAGAAAGATTACAATAAAAAATAAAATGACAAGTGGGAGGCTGGGGCCAGACTTTGGGATGCTGCTGGGTTTCCAGAGCTCTTATCACCATTCTGAGGCTTCTAACCCCCATCCTCCCCCAGCCTCCTTCCCTCCCTCTCTCCCAGCCCCTCCACACCTTCCTGCCACTCCCACCCCCTGTTCCACCCTTACTACCCGATCTGTGAAGTGGGAATAAATTTCCTGAGGATGAAGGAGCCCTGGCCACGTGCTGACACTGTGCTAAGTTCTTTCCATGCATAGGTTGAACCATGAGAAATTGCTGGTATTTGCCCATTTTTGACCCACAAAAGCAGCAATTTCATACGGTGCAGCCTCGCTATCACATTAAATTTTTTTAGCAACCTTGAGAAGTATAATTATTATATCTCCACTTTTCAGATGGAGTCACTGACTCCAAATTGCACCTTAGTAAATGACATAGTGAAGATGTATGTGCAAGGTCCTGACTCCAGGCCTAGCTAGGAACAGTCACGCACACTGATAAACCCACTGACAAACCCATTGACGTTAATGCACATACCATCCGTAGGAGCCTCACACATTACCTCCTCCGCAGACTGAGCTGGTGCACTGGGGAGCCTCTCCATGCTGGCGTTGGACACTACGGAAGGCAGTACTTTTCTTCAACTAGCAGCTCTTCCCAGGATGTCTCCGACTTGATTTAAGAGGGTTTGCCTGGCCCACCTGGCCTGTGAGAAATGCAGCAGAAATAAAGGTTGAGGGGAGATGCTGGGGATAGTGCAGAAACTCATTTCCTTTAAAAAATTTACTGTTTTTCTGATTTCAGAAGCCACACCTACTTAGTGTAGAAAATAAAGGCAAATGCATGCGAAAAATTATATAAATAAAATAAAAATGCCGAGCAACCCCTAGCTAGAGATAGCCACAAGGTCTCTGACTGTTGTGTATTTTGCTCTTCTCACCCTTCCTCTCTGTGTGCAGATTCTGGAGTGGGGAACCCGCTGCAAACATTATTTTCCTTATTTATTCATTCTCCAGTTTATTCTAGAAAGGATTTAACACGGTTTTCAAGGGCAGATAAAATATGACCTGATAGCACAAATTAAAGGTGGGGTTAAGAAAGAAAAATCCATACCATAATCCATATTCAGAGTTGTATTTTTTCCTTCTTTAAGGTGTACAACATATTGATTTGATACATTTATATCTTGCAGAATGATTACCAGCCATCATAGCTAGCTACCACCTCCATCATGTCGCGTAATTACCATTTCTGTTTTGTGGTGAGAACATTTAAGCTCTCTCTTAACCCCATTCAAGTTATAGCACAGTGCAGATTTGTATTTTTAAATTTTAACATTGCATTGACAGTATTTGCCCATGCCATTAAATATTCTACAGCCCTGGCTGGTGTGGCTCAGTGGTTAGAACGTCGGCCAGTGCACTGAAGGGTTGCAGGTTCAATCCCCGGCTCGACTCGGGTCGAGTGCAGGAGGCAACCAATTGATGTGTCTCTCTCATGTCAATGTTTCTCTCCCCCTTCTCCTTCCTTTCCACTCTTTCTAAAAAATCAATGGAAGAAATATCCTTGAGTAAGGATTAACAACAACAAAACAATTCGACAGCATCATCCTTAACTGTATCATTTTTATGGAAGTAAAACATACAAACACGGAAAAGCGTGCGGATTAGCAGTGAATGACCCCGTACAGCATCGTTTCTGGTGGCTCCATGCCATTCAACTGGTTGGTGACGTGGCTCTTTATCTGAGCAGTTCACTTCCCATTGGCCCTTTAGTCTGTTTCCAAATTTTCAGGATTATAAATAAAGCTGCAAAGACGAAAGATGTCTAGGGCTATTTTCAGCAGCACTAGAAACCATGGAGGAATCAGTAGGTCTGAATCCCACACCGTCCTTGGAAAAAAACCACCATCTTTGGGACATGAATCCAGCTGCCGCCCCAACTCCTTTCTGCCCAAGGCTGAACACTTTTAATCCTGAGCCAAGTTCAGTCCTCTCCCATCTCTGTCCCCAGTTTCCTCCAGGCTGCTCTGCCAGCTCCCCTGCCCCTGCCCTCTGGGGTGACTGCAGGAACCCTCCTGCTGCAGTGAGTGCCCCAAAGTTGGGCATTGTAAGGGAAATGGAATCAGATACTTGCAGGAGGTGAATGATGTTGGTGAGGGAAGTCACTGGGTCTTGGGGTAATTGTGTTTGATTCTCACCAAGTTTTCTAAAACAAAGATGCTTCGGATGCCTAATTGCTGAAAAGGAAAATGTATCCACTGTAGTGAAAAGGCAGCCGGACTCAAGAGCTTCAGTAACTAAAGCACCCACGAGATGGCGCTGTTCCTCCATCCGAAGGACCGACGCGGGGTTCCTGAGTTTCTGTCCAGAGAGGGGCGCCCTGACCACACAGGAACTGGCCAGACCAGCCATTGTTCTTTCTTTCATTCATTTCCTTCCCAGAGCCTCTTCTCTCAGTTGGTGACTCCCCACCACCCATCACAGCTTCTCCTTGGGTATCCCTGGGATGCCCCCCCCCACCCCTGCACCCCCATGAGCCTGTCCTCTCTCTGGCTCCACATCCTCGCTCTAGGTGCTTCTCCCTCCTTCCGTGGACCTTTCCCTGCTCTCATCCTTAACAGGCTATTCTAAAAAAGAGTGACATATATTTATTCTTATTTGTGTATTTAATAAAAGTGTAGGTGTACTTCTTAATTCTAAAAATTTTAAAGTAGAAAAATTGATCTTTTTGTATTCCTTTATCCACAAAACCAGGACTGTTTTTTCCCCTTGCATGAGGTCCCTGGTTGCTTGTCATTTTTATATTTACTTTTTTTTCCTCCTTGGTGGGCCTAAGGAGAAAACTGACAAGAAATATAACCAATAGTCATTAGGTTCTTGGTCTTTGATTCCTGTATAGTGAGGGCTGTAAACACATGTCAGTGAAATAATTCACAAATCATAGCTACGATGTACCGAGCTAGGTGTGTGACTGTGTGTCTCTTGTGGTCTTCACACTACCAGCGAGGAGCTTGAGGTTCCCTGAGTGTGAAGAACTCGGCCAAGGTGACCTGGAGGAGAAGGGGTGCAGCTGGGATTTGATGTGGGATCGCGGTGGCTTCCAGATCTGTCCACTTGGCTGCTCTAGTAGTAATCCAGGAGGCCAGGCCTGTGCTTAGACCTGGGTAGTAAGGCTGGACTGGAAGGCCCGGGGGTCCCCTTCAGATTGGAGCAAAGTAAGGGAAAGGTTGGTTGCACACCTGGAGTCCAGATCCGTGTCAATCAGAAAATCCTGATTCCCTGACTTGGTCTTCCCTCCATCCAGTGACCCAACCACCGCCTCTTCCTCCCTCCCACGGAGGTGCCATTACGTCTCCTGTGCAGATCAAAAGGCTAGGAAGCTGCAACACTGAGCGCCCCAAGGAAGATTTGGGCTCGTTCTTGTGGGCCATTAATGTCCAAGAGACTCCTCACCCAGGTGAGCTTGAGAGTCCTATTCCTTTCTGCGGCTGTGGGAGAATTCAGACTCGGAGCCAGGCGGGCTGACCCACATGCCTTTGCTGGAGCTAAGACAGAAGGTCATTAATGTTGACTGCAAGGCACTGGCCTGCCCAACCCATGGCCAATCGCTGGGTGCTAATTTTCTGTCGGTGACCTAGAAGTAGGGGATATCAGGATCAATCCATGGGGCTCAGAGGATGGTACTGGTGGCAGGAGTCAGGAGGGGAGGCCTACCTCCTAGAGATGGCCACCCAGATGAAAAGTCCCCCTTTGCAGGGCACAGGGCAATAAGTAAGGTTAGATGTTCACACCATGGTGAAAATAGAGACACATCCTCCCACATCTCCGGCCTCGGTCTTTACACTTTAAGTGTTAGCTCATTGAAATCAAAGTCTCTATTCTCAATTAAAAGTATTTTAGGCAACTGCAGGAGTCAAAGGGAACTGTTTCCAGGGCCCTTGAAATGATTCCATGGAGGCAGCTGTAGCTGTCACCTCACACGTCTCTTAAAAATAATAATAATAACCTGGTTACACAAGTAATTCATATCCACTGTAGAAAATTTGGAAAATACAGAAAAGCACAAAGAAGGAAATAAATTACTACTCTTCTCAGCTTAACACCTTTAATTTATTTCTCCAAAACAGCGAGTGCAGCAAGAAGGCATTAAGCTGAAGGCTATTAACATAACAAAAAGCCTCCGGTCCCTCCCTGCTAATGCTGAAGGCAGCGGACCTGGGGCTTGGAGCTGAGTCTCTCCCTCAGGGTTGCCCCTTGGAAAAAGTCACTTTTGCCCCACTAATGACATTTTCTGAGATTAAAAAAATCATCCCCTTCTTGGCAAATCTTGTAGATGGGGAGAGAGACGCATAGGGACACAAAGATGGAAACCCCTTTGTTTCTATCACTATACTCATCATTTTTATGTTTTGTTTTTTTCATTCTGGTAGTTTCCCAAAATACTATTTTTTTGCTTTGCTGTACTTGGTAAAGTACAATTACATCTGAAAAAAAAATCTCTCTTTATAGGCATTTTCAGGAGTGGTTGCATAAACATTCCCCACTCTGTCTTCACAAAGAGAAGACCTTACTCCTGGACAGCCTGGAATCCAGGCAGAGGAGGAATGGTGGGCGGGCGCTGCACCCAGTGCTGGGTGCGAGGTGAGAGCTTCCTAGCCTCCTCGTTATTCTTAAAAGTTGTGAAAAACGGCCTAAGTTCTTTTGAGGCACTGTTTCAAAATATGTAAATCAAATTTATTAACCAAGGGATGACTGGAGCTGCTATTCCCACTGCCCAGAGACGCTGCTCATAATCTTTTATTGTTATCTACGGCATCTTTTTCATCTAGATATTAAAATTTTCCCTCTGTTCTGAAACCAGCTTCTTAAACTTTAAAATATATTGTGAGGATTTTCTCATGGCATTAATTATGTCCTACCAATACAATTATCACCTACTGCAGAGCATTCTATCGTCATTGCCTTAATTTCCTTTGTTGGATATTTAAAGGTACCCCTCTCAGTTTTTGCTAATTATTTACAATGTTGCAGTTAACATACTTGGGGGTGTGTGCTGGCACAGATCCATAATTATTGCCTTAGGTAAGTAAAAGGGCACATACACTTTTAAGGTCATTGATAGTTGACATAATTAGCTCCAAAAAGTTTGTGTCAACTTGTACTCCTACTCTCATTGCCTGAATAGGGCCTCTTCCCCACATCCTCACCAATACTAGAAATTAGACATTTGTTAGTATTTGCTAGTAGAAGTTAGGGGAAAAAAGTACCTCACTGGTTCAGTTTTGATTTCTAGATTATAAAATTGCATTTATTTCTAAGTAATCTTTGCATCATCTTCAGTCTCTGGGGGGCACCATCCTCTTTGCTAACCTTTCTTGAACATTTACTTTGTACCAAGCACTCCCATTGATTGTTTCCATTATTTCTTATAGGAACCCTTATAGTTCTTATATAATTGGCCCTAAGTTACAGAGGTAGTAAAAGACAAAGACGGGAATTGTCTCATACTGAAGCCCTGACTCATATTTTTTATTTTTTCAGCCTGCACTCAATTTCCTTGGGGGTTTAAGTCTTATTCTTAAACAGCGTGCCTGCCTTCCTCCTTCCTAGAACTTGCCAGGCCAAGCCTTGTGTCTTGTGTTGAGTGCAAATAACATCAACCTAAAAAGAGGAACAGAGCAGAATGAAAGGCAAATGGAGCCAGACAGCAGAAACAAGAAATGGAGAATGTGCTGCTCTTCTTGGTCCCTTCTCAAACATAGTCCTTGGCCATGATTAGCAAAGTAGCATATGTGTGAGTGGAGTTGGGGTCAGGCTGAGCTCTCCCTGACCTGCTGCTGCAGAATAAGATGGGTGGAGCCACGAACAAGCCCAGGATGAGGTTCAGAACATCTATATCTATTTCTAAATATTTTACATATTTGCTTCTATTTTAAATGGTATTTAAAATAAAAAAGATTTTTCTTTGTTCTTGGTATTTAGAACTACAATGATTTTTGCATTTTGATTTGTGCCTCCAGCAACCTTGCTAAATTTTCTTGTTTCAATAATGAAAAAAATTAAATTATGTTTATAAATAAATTTTAATAATTTATGTATAAAATCTTTGGGGGGTTTCATGTAGTCAACTTTATTAACTCTGAAGAGTGAAAGTTTAATTCCTTCCTTTCCCACTGTAGTATTGTTTATTCTTTTTCTTGCCATAGTGCACTGGCTAGGACTCCTAATACAATACTGAGCATAAAGTTTATTGTAGGCTTTTTGTACATACTTTTTGTCAGTTAAAGAAGTCCATTTCTTTTTTTTTAAATTTTATTTAAAAATATATCTTTATTGATTTCAGAGAGAGGAAAGGAGAGGGAGAGAGAGATAGAAACATCAACGATGAGAGAGTCACTGATCAAGCCCGCAACCAGGCATGTGCCCTGACTGGGAATCGAACCCCGATCGCCTGGATCCTAGGTCGACGCTCAACCGCTGAGCCACGCCCGGCCGGGCAAGAAGTCCATTTCTATTTCTGGTTTGTCTCTATGATTTTTATCATGAATGGGTGTTAAATTTTATCTAAATATTTTCCTGCCTTTATTTGGGTGGTCATATACTTTTTCTCCTTAGATTTGTTAATGTGGTGCATTGTATTGCTTTCTATACAAACATTTTATTTCATTTTCCTATCTTTTGGAAGATCAGTATGAATTTCATTTTGCAGATAAGAAAACTGAGACGCAGAGAAGTTAAGTCATTTTCCCAAGGGCACAACACTCTAAGTGGTAGGTTTAGCTTTTTAGTCCAGTCCTGAGTCACCCCCAAACGTCATGCTCTTTAAACTCACCTTAGGAAGCATGTGTCTTTCAGTAGAAGGCAAGTAGTGTCATCTTAGGGTTTAGAAGAGATGCTTCTGTAGGCTGGATGGTGGGCTCGGGCCTCAAAGGCTTCAGTGTTATTAGATTGGCTGTGGCTGCCAGATGGGTGGGAGGAAAAAATGGATTTGAAAATGTAAAAAAAAAATAAAAATGAAAATAAAGAGGAAAACGAAATGCCAAGCAAAAGAAGGAAACAAAGCCCGTCTGCACTGCTCTCCAGGGCGACTTTCCAGGCGGCTGCGAAGTGTGAGAGTGTTGATGGCTCTAGGTGTCAGTGCTCTTTGGCTAAGGCACTGGCTCGGTGTTCGCCACTGTGCTTCCTCCCTGGTGGAGCAGGCAAGTGGGCGGGCGCCTTTGCTCCCTCCTGAGCGAGGACAGTCTTGGGTGCCCTATATTCTGAAGCCACAGTAAAGACACTTGTCTGAGGCAGTTTGGGGATGGGTGTTGGCTAATCATGTGATACGTGTCCCCCGGTGAGTTCCACATCATAGGAGGCTGTCACACAGTGAGGCCTCGCTGGGGAGTGTGGAACAAGGAGCATTGAATGGGATGTTGGACTAGTTCGCCTCCCAGGTCCTTCCGATGTTGAGATTTTCTGATGCTAGTGAGAATTGGTAGCATTTTCACTGAAAACATGTAGAGATTAGAAGTAATGTGACTTAAACATTTGTCCCAAGTGGGAGGCAACATGTGGTAACCATAAGGCAACAGTGTGAGATTGGTCCCTGTCCTGGCAGACTTTGCTCCCGTCCCGAACCGTCTCCGTGGGCTCAGTGCGGGGGACTTGGCAGTGACTGGTACAATGCACTGCTACCCTGGGCTTTAGGAGTGAGTCACCACAGCGGTCCGGGTGCCAGGCAGCTGTGAAAACCGAGCTGAACGATGAACATAAAATGCGAAGTTGATTTGCCGCTCAGCTCCGAGGTGGCCCCTCGCTGGCCTCTCAGTCAGCAGGTGCGTAACAAACACCCTGTGCCTTGTCCCTTGGTCCCTCTATCTCCAGTGGGACAGGGAATTTGGAGGGGATGACTGCGCACAATGTCATAACCAGAATCAATTTTCTTCCCTCTCCATTCACGCCTGTTCTCTGGAAGCTGATGATTTTTCAGCTGCTTAAGAACCCTATAAATTTCAAATTTGCCAGTAAGCAAAATAAATATATAAATAAAATAAAAAATCCATCATCAGCTCCTGGCCTCCTGACCCAATCTTGAAACGTGTTGCGAATACGCTGACTCCGGGGTTGCTGGACTCAATAGCGAACAGCATCAGGCTCCGGCTCCCACCTGGGCTCGCTGGGCTGGCTTCACATTAACATGCTGCGGACCTTCCTCAGGCCCCGGACCCAGACACACTCAGAATAGCAAGTCCAGGAGGTGGGGAGGGGAGCAGGGGGAAAGGGCCAGCTTCCCTCTTCTAATCCCTTCCCTTTCACTTTAAGTGCTAATAATGGCAATGGCCCTAATTAGATCTCGAAGCCCCTTTCCCCTGTCCGGGATCTCAGACGTACCAGATGCCTGTATCTCATTAATCTTTATCTGCGGCTGATGAGCATTCAGGTTTAATTTAGAGGGGCAGCCAGGAGGGGAGATCACTTATCCAAGACGGAGGGCAAGATGACCGGGTAGAAAAGTGGCTCAAGCAAACCCTGGTTGCAGTTTAGAATCTCCTGGGGGAACTTTTAAAAAAAATACATGGGTATTACCCAAGACCAGTTGTTCTGAACATATTTAAAAGTTTGGGGGTGAGGGGAGGATGGTAAAGGGGGTCAAATATTTGGTGACAGAAGGAGACTGGACTGTGGGTGGTGAGCACACGAGGAGTATAATACAGGCGATGTATTACAGAACTGTACCCTCGAAACTTATATACTGTTATTAACCAATGTCCCCCCAATAACTCAATTATAAAGGTGTCCAACAACTGAATTGAGTATAAGTTTTATAATTTAAATGAAGTCAGAATCCCGGGGATTGGGACCTGATCATTTATATCTTTTAAACACTCTCCAAGATAATTCTGTTATGCAACTCAGGTGCAACCAGGGTTGAGAGCCACTAGTAGACTAAGCACAGCCTTCCCTGCACTTACCAGTACGTATCAGAGTAAAATGGAGGGAATATCCTGTTACCCCAACTTAGGTGCCCTGGGTCCTTTATCATTCAAGGATTTTCTCTTCTGGCCACAGGGCGGAAGAGAGATATCTACTGATTGCTTACTGTATGCCAGATACTCTACACATCTTGGCTCATGTTGGTCTTCACAGCAACCCCATGAGGGAGACATAACTAATCTAACTTTACATATGAAAAAACATGTAAGGCTTGGGGAGATTCATTTGCCAAGGTCATGGAGTTGGGAGGGGATGTGGAATATCAACCCACATCAGAGTCCACTGAAGCAAAACTGTGAATATGTTCTGCTGTCCATTCCATGTGAATGTGCACTGTTCCTGAGCCTGTTTCCTGAGAGGGATGGGAAAGAACACATTTATCAAATCAAGTGTCACACACCGTGAACCTAAGACACCATTCATCTGCTTTAGGAAAGTAATCACACCTGACAAGGTGGCTGCCCTTGGGTCCTCCACCTGTTGAGTGTAAGGTAGTCTACGGTTACTCTCTAGAATCTGTCTGGTCTGTGCAAGGGCCAGGCTGCTAAATTAAACGGAGATGTGATTGGAACCACAGCTTCTGCATCCTTTAGACTTTCCACCGTATAAATCATGTGAGCCACATATGTAATTTAAAATATTTAACAGCCACATTAAAAAAGTGAAAAGCAGTGAAATTGATTTTAGCAATATATTTTACTTAACTCAATCTATTAATAATATTTTAATATGTAATAAACATAAAATGTGACTAATGAAATATTTTATAGTCTTTTTTTGGGGGGGTGCTAAATGTATTTTATACTCACAGTATATTCCAATTCAGATGTTAAAGTTTCACTGGAAATACTTGGTCTCTATTTAAGTTTCATAAAATTTACAATTGGAAAAGTACACTTACATACTCAAGTTGTTCCAAACATATTTCAAAGTTCTTCAATAAGCGACTTAAGTATGTTTTAAAATTTTATTAATTAAAGTGAAATAAAAATTCAGTTCCTCAGCTGCACTAACAACATTTCAAGTCCTCAATACCCACATGGGCTTAGGGCTATACCAATTGGACAGTGTAGTTTTAGATCTTTGAGAGAGGCCCTATATTTTGGCACACCCCCTTGGGTATGATTTCATTGTTTATTATGTTGCCTGGGAGATGGCAGGTGGAAATTTTCACACGATTATAGCTTTTACCCTACAGTCCAAGGATGCACGAAGTATGTCTGTTCTGATATACGTTCGCTGGCTGAGGTTATGACCACCAGGTGGATCTACAGACTCAGGGGACCCACTAGGAGTTAGACTTTGGCCAAGATTCCTTTTAGTATCCAGCTCACATAGACCCCCCTACTGTAACAATGTCAACTTGGATCCTCTATCTTCAGAATGTTTGGGTATCCCTTCCCCCCAGTTCATTTTTTACCTGAACAAATGGTCAAAGATTCTTTTGTAGAAGAACTGGGAGAATCAGAAGTGTGAATTCTTGCTGTGATATTGCAGGGTCCTTTTACCTGGAGATTTGGCCTCTTCTTCTGTCATTGGGATTGGGGTCATAAAACAGTTAAGGGACTGTGACATTGGAGTAACCCTTACCCCCCAATCTCCTGATGTGTGATTTCCTTAGTTGATACAAATTGAGTAACACCTTTGGTGGCTGCCCATTGATTTTGCCCCTAGGTACCTCCTGTTTTACAAAACTACTGCATAAACTCTATGCAGGTGAACCCTCTCTCTGCACCCCCTCCAATCTTGCCACTCATTATGGTAACTGAATCCACTTAGCTCCTAATGGCTATTGCCAGCTTGCCCCTTTCGTCTCATTATTATCAATGAACATAGTTCTGTAGCGGCCTTTCCTGCTGTCAGCCTTGGTCCAGAGAGGAGAGCCACCACTAAATTTCTTAGTGATGCTGGTGACTTCCTGTACTATGCTGAATAACAGTGGTGAGAGTGGGCATCCTTGTCTTGTTCCTGATCTTAGAGGAAAAACTTCCAGTTTTTCACCATTGAGTACGATACTAGCTGAGGGTTTGTCATATATGGCCTTTATTATGTTGAGGTACTTTCCTTCTGTACCCATTTTGTTGAGCGTTTTCATCATAAATGGATATTGTATCTTATCAAATGCTTTTTCTGCATCTATTGATAAGATTATATGACTTTGATTTTGTTAATGTGGGGTATAACATTGATCGATTTGCATACATTGAACCATCTTTGTCACCATTACACTGTTCGCGGTCTTCCCTTTCTTAGTATATCCACTAAGTATCCACTGTAGTATCGCCACTTTCCTGAGACTTTTAATCTCCTCTTTCACCACTAACCATGGCAATTCTGGCATTTCAACCTCACTTAACGTGAGCATTGCCTTTTCCATTCTTCTAGCAGCCGTCTTGTGAGATTGCACCATTTTCTAGGGTTCTTGCCAAGGTGTTAAATTGTTTATCCTGGAAGAGGGCTCACAAATGGACAAACTCTAATTTATCCAACCTTGTATTCCAACCTCTTTGGTTAAGTACCTTCAGAACAAATTCCCTGTGTACTCTCCCAGTTCTTGTTGGTATATGCTGTCTAGGTCTTAGAGCTCCTTAAGGATATAGTTCCATTTTTCCTTTATGAGGTACAGCATGTCCCCAGCTAGTTATAGGATTTGTAACTGGGAAGGGAGGTGGGACAGATCCTGAGTGGGGCACTTGTGGATGTGCAGGGCTGAAGACTCTCCTACTCTCCAGTAAATGGTGGAGTGCTTTTTCTTAATAGGGAGGGTGGGCCACTTCTGCAGGCTCAGAAAGTTCAGGGAATCTGTGGATGCAAAATTTGGAGAGGGAGGGTAAATCAACCCAGAAAATCCCATCCCTTATGTCAGGGTCCCATTTTATCCCAGCCACAGCCGTAACTTTGATAGAGCAGGTCTTCCCTGGTTAGGAGTTTAAACTTTGGGCTCAGCTATTCTGACAATTATGTCCTGGTTTTGGCCTTCAGCTTCCTCTGCCCTCACACTGCAGGAGATGGGAGCCTCTTTGTATGCTGCTGAGGAAGTCTTTTGGCTTTTACACCTAGCTTTCAGTTGGGATTAATCCTCTCAGCTTTGTCTTATATTTTTTTCAGAGTATCAGTGAAGCTTAATAATAGCCAACATTGATCTTATAATTACTATTACCACCATATGTCTCAACATCTGATACATTGCAATAGCTGATGTGTCCCCTTCCTCTGGTATACATCCCAATACACCACAAGTGGCTGTTTGTTTTTTTGTTTTTTTAAAAAATATATCTTTATTGATTTCAGAGAGAGGAAGGGAGAAGGAGAGAGAGAGATAGAAACATCAATGATGAGAGAGTCATTGATCGGCTGCCTCCTGCACACCCCCTACTGGGGATCGAACCCGTAACCTGGGCATGTGCCCTGACTGGGAATTGAATCTTGATCTCCTGGATCGTAAGTTGATGCTCAACCGCTCAGCTATGCCTGCCAGGTGTCAAGTGGCTGTTTTTACAACTGGACGGGACTGCTGTGTTGTGCCAAGGGCTAGCAGTTCTCCAGCTTCTGCCAGGGAGTGGTAGGATCTGTTTGCTTTGCTAGCCATATGGGAAGTGATATAGCCCCGAATCCCCTTTCTATTCTCCTGCTTTCTCTTACCACTTGGGCTACTAATTGTTGCAGTTTGGGTTCCCTGGGAAGCAGACTCAGATGAAGTTCAGCATGTAGGAGGTTTATAAGGAGAACCCTTGGGAAGGGAGAAAAAGGAAACTAGGGAGAAATGAAGCTTCAGTGCGCTTCCAAGGACAGGCTCAGATGAACTCTTGGTGACCTCTGAAGCTAAAATGGCTCTTTGGAGTTGTCCGGAATTGGTAGATGGCTGGGACTTTATACTCTGCCACTGTCCAGTCATTGGATGGAGACAATCAGAAGGAACTGGTATTTGGAGGCTCTCTGCCAACAGCACTTAAAAGTGCTGGAGTCACAAGTCTTTCATTGAAGGAGGGCCTGGGTGGGGTGACCCCATATCCACTATGATGTACAATCTAGAGATTTTTTAAATTGAGGTATAATTGACATATAACAATATGTTAGTTTCAGGTGTACAACACAATGATTCAATATTTGTCTACACTGTGAAATGATCACCGCAAGAAGCCTAGTTAACATTCATCACCATACATAGTTACAGAACTTTTTTCTTGTGACGAGAACAAAGATTTTAAAATAAAAGTTATTGTACGCCTTCTTACATGCACTTCTATTGAAGTAAACAGCTTCTAGAATTAGAATTGATTGTGTGTTTCTCTGTTTCCTACTAAACTATGAATTCTTTGAAGGGAGCGACTTTTTCTTATGTATTCCATATCCCAGCTCCTGAGTAAATGGCTAAAGGCCTAGGATTAGACACATAGCAGGTATTTAAGACTTGTCTGCTTTTGAATGTTGAGTGAGGTTTTATGATTGACCACACTGGATGGGCAGATAGGCTTTTGGGAATGAAGTTGTTGCTTATGAGTGTTCAAGTCCAATACTAGAATGCTCTTCTCCATGAACAATTCTGATAAATTAATTCAGCAAATGTTAATGAGTATTTGCTAAGTGCTAGGCATGATTCTAAATATTATGAGAGATATGGTGATGACAAGACATCATTCCTGCCCTCCATGCCTCAATGGGGTGACAACTTTGAGGACCAGGGCAAGGGGATTGGAGATATATCAGATCATGCTTTGAGAGGCATCAGATCTCTTGATTGGGCATCTCTGGGCTGATACTCATTATACCTGAGTGAATTCATGCCAGGTAGGTGTGATAGGCTTGGCCAAGGTCAGTGGAGGAGTTATGCTTAGTTGCGAAAGGAGAAAAGGGTAGAACTTCACTCATTTTATACAACATAGATAACTTTATCACCTGGACAAGAAGAATCTGTTCAGTTTGACCTGCATAGTAATGTCTTTCAAGGTATTAAGTAGGAGTACACTGAGGTATAACATAGGGTTGTGCATAATGATTTATGCTTGTACTGTCCAACATGGTAGCCACTACCCACATGTAGTTATTTAAATATAAAATTAAAATTAAATAAAATTACACATTTAGTTCCCCTGTTGCACTAGTCACATTTCAAGTACACAGTAGTGTCATGTGAATAATGATACTCTATTAGGCAGAACAAATATTAGAATATTTCTATTTCTGCAGAAAGGTCAACTGGATAGTTTAGACTATCACTGAGTCATAGTACATTAGAGCAAGAAATGCTGCCCTTATTTATTAGATAGGGACACTGGGACCTGTAAAGCTACTAGGACTGGGATCAGCTAAGTCTCAGTTCAATGATTCTTTGTTTACAGCTTTTTTTTTTTTTTTTTTTTTTAGTTCATAGGCTTGTGGGATCCTCTTTAATCACTCAAGATACCTAATATAATACAAGTTATTCACCCATCCACCTATCTATTCATCCGTCTGTCTATTTTCCCTCCCATTCGCCAATATCTCCTTCTACCTGTACTGGTTGCTGGTTCTATACCAGTCAATCAGACACCCTCCTACTGAGAAGATCACCTTAGAACTTAACAGAGGAGATAGGAACATGGTAATGGTACAATATGATTCGTGCTGTAGTTGAGCAGGAGTAATGTGCATAGAGCCCAGAGGAGGCGAGATGAATTCTGCTGGAGGGCTTGGGACAGTACAGAGGAAGTGACATTTAAATTTGGTCCTGAAGGATAGCTGGAATTTATTAGGCAAGAAGGAAGAAAAAGTGTCCTAGGAGAGGGAACAGCATGAACCGAGGTGTGAGGTGCACTGACCTAGGGAGCAGTGAGTCGTCTCTTGTGGCCCCAGTGTGGCTGTAGGAGGGATGACAGGAGACCAGTGTGGAGGAGTGGCCTGGGCCCATCTGCGTAAGAACTTTATTCCAGCCCGAGATGTAGGCTTTCTCTAGCAGGCAGTGGGAATCTTTGGAAGTCAATACTGAGGGAAAAATGTGATTGGATCTGTGTTTTCAAAAGATCAATCCATGGGGTATAGGGAATGGATAGGGGTACAGTTGGTCCAGCTCCCTGTGTTTGTCCAAGATGGAGCAGGCTCCTGATCCTAGCACAATAATGATGTTGTTGTTTTCTTCTCAGAGTTAAGTAATAATTAATGCGCCTCCAATTAAGAATTTTAAACATTTCCATCTTACTTTTGCTTCTTCTTTCCCTGAGGTCCTCTCCCATCAGCCTCCCCCTAAACCACATCTTCTCCAGCATCTAGGAGTTGGGGGACACGTCAGGAAGGGCTTGCAGCCACCATGATCACCTGAGCCTCTTGGGGCTCCTGAAGTCTGACGTCTGTGTCCCTGGTGTCCTCCATGAGCCTGTGGAGGAACGCTGCTCCTGCATCCCCGACGGGTCCTGGGACAACGGACAGTGGTCTTCACTCCTGGCCGGAAAAGAGCTGCAGTCATGCACAGAGGGGAATGGAGCCTTCCCTGGATTTTCTTCCAGAAAACTTAAGGCAGGTTGCTGAAGGGGACTTAGAGAAACCACTTACCAGTGGAAAAAGAGCAGGCCGTGTCCCCATCCCCTTTTCCTGAGCAGAGAATGCTTTGTTGGGCTAGTAGTTACGTCGGACTAAGAGCTATGACAATATGCAATTAATAGTGAGTTTCTTTGTAACAAATAATAGTCAAAACATCTTGAAGCCCATTCAGAGACAATTCTGAAGGGAGCCCCGGCTATCCACACACACACCGAACACTGTCATTAGGCCCTCCTGGGATGACAGCCGTTCATTATCCTGGGTGGTGGCTGTTGGGGGGAGGGGAGGGGCTCTATAAATTTTCTTGGGGAAAAAAAGTCTTTTAAAAGTTAATTTGCAACACATCACAGGCAAATACATGGAAGGGGATGTGGTCTGGTGATTCATGAAGGAGCCAAAATGAGGAGGGGCTGTACTCAGTTTCTGACAGCTGAGTGACTTATTTAAAAAGAACCCCCCCCCCCAATTGGATATTTCCACTGGCCAGAGGCATATGAGGGTTTCTCTGTAGAATCTTAAGTAAATACAATTAAGTCATATTTTTACCTGTGGATGAAAATGTCCCAATACATCGTTTTAAAAGTTTATTTATTTTTGTGAATGAAAGCAGGCCTGGCCTTTTCATTTTGGTCAACATCAGACACTGCGGTTGCTGATACAACATCTACATCTACCCTATTTTTTTAGGGCAACCATGTGTCTGGTTAGAAATCACCCTCTTCCCATACACGTTGCTTTACTCGGGATGAATGGCAAAGTGACTCTGTCGTGGGCCATGAGCTCTAAGAGGAGCCAATTTGGCGGATTTTTGCAACTGATCTGTTTTTTCCTGTTAAAGGGGGGTAGACTCAGCTAACATATACCATTTTTTCTTCATCTTTTCTCTTTTTCTCCTTTCTGCCTGAAATGCAGATGAGATATCCAGGATGAGGCGCTAGGTGCAGAGGCTATCGGGGCAGAAAGAGGGTATCTAGTGTCACGTCAGCCCATGGGAGCATATAAGCATGTAGATGGATCATCACCACCCAATGTCCTGAGACCTATGACAGGGAGAGGGAGGGATGTAGAATATGGGGCTAGTATGAACCATGAAAAAACATCCCAAATTATACGAAAACACTCAAATTGTAAAGTCAATGATTAGGGCAGGAACATTCCTCACTGTTATCCAAACCAGGGGATGGGGAGCCTGGAAAACATGGGCAGCCAGTCTCTTGTCACGGAATAAGCATTGAGAGTGAGAAGGGTCCAAGTGTGGAGGGTTGAGTTTCTTCTCTGAATTCCTGCCTGTGTCAAACCAGTGCGAAGCCCTCCTTGGACCCCAGTCTAGGGAGCACGTGAGCCTTGGCCCTCAGGAAATTCAGAAGACGATTGAATTGCCATGCTAACCTAGGAAAGTGAGCGGATTTGAAAGCTCCAATTGGTGGAAGAAACACTTGGACCAGCCTCAGGCGCTGTGTGGGCACTTGGCCAGCTGAAACGAGCATGACTAATCCCAAAGCTCATTTGGTGGCATAAAAGGGACAAATTCTGTTAGGGGTCAAGTGAGGAACTGGGGAATATTCCCAGACATGTGCTTCCCGAAATCAAAGCCAAAATAATTTTTTTAGCAACGACAGGATGGGCTGCGTGATCATTTCTGCCATCATTGGTTTCTTTTTCCATCCCAATCTTTACAATCCCAGGGGTGTTGGTAAAAATATTTAATTGACCCTTCTCATGAGTATGACAATGGCACTGACCAGTCCGAAGAGATGAGAGTGTCATATGGATGAAGCCTTGCCCGTGTGCGCCCACTGAATGTCATCTCTGCATTGCTTTTTGGCTTTCTTTCCTAAAGGTCTATGCTCTGTGTGCATCTCCCAGAGCACACTACTGTGTGCTGTGCTTCCAGAACCAAGTGCACAATCTGCCTACTGAGGAGTTGTGAACCAAGGCAGAAACACCAAACCGAACAATGGCTCAGACACTCTGTCCAAGGGTTGTCATTCAGTGAAAAGCTAATCTTGCAAGATGGTGCATGGAACCAAAACCCTTTTTTTATGATCTAATGGATGGGGAAATGCCTCATCTTCTGCGTTCTCCTTGGAGATTCACATGCCCTTTTATATGCTAATAGCTTTGACAAGTCTTGCAAGAGTGACACCTGTTTAATTTTGATTTACCAACACTTCCCACCTTTACTTTGTTTTAAAACATGGAGTTTTCCTGCCCTCCCTTCACCTCCAAGGAACACCTGTCCTTGGAACACATTTTCGCCTTTTCTTCAGACATATAAATAACAAAATAAAAACAATAAAACAAGCTTTAATAAACAGCAAAAGTATGTAATCATTTGCAAGTCAAGACAATGTCTATTTTTGCATGGAAGCTGGGTTGGATAATCAAAGTACCTATGAATTCCTGCCCATTTAGTCAGCCATCAGATCTTAAGGCACCATTCAGCTAGTGTTCTGGTTATTACTTTCTGAAGTACAAACAACACTAAAACTGAGTGGCATTAAACAATATTGATTATGCTCGGAATTTTGTGTGTCAGGAATTTGATGGGGCTCTGTAGGAACAGCTCATTTTGTTCCATGATAACTGGATGGCTCCAAGTGATGGAGATGCAGGACAGTTTAACTGGGGCCATATGTCTGAGGCTGTGATTTTGGTTGTCAAATGGGCTTCTCAGTTTTTCTCCATGTTACATCTACAGGGGCTGAAATGTCCAAGGTGGCTTCTTCACTTCCACATCTGGTGGCCAGGTTGGAATGGCAGGAGAAGCTTGGGCTCGTTGGTCATTACTCTCTCGACCCACGGCATCTTTGCATCTAGCTGGGCTGCCTCAGAAGATGGCAGTCTCAAAATAGTCAGAATTACATGATCGTTGGCTTCTCCCAGGTCAAGGATCATGGTGGGGGCTGCAAGGCTTCTAGGACCTAGACTTAGAAGTTCTAGAACGTCACTGCCTCTGATTTCTATTGGTCAAGCAAGTCATAGCCAGGTCAGGTTCCAGGGGATGGGAAATACACTCCACCTTTATGATGAGAGGAGAAGCAAAGAATCTGTGGTCGTCTTTAGTCCACCACAGGCGTCATACTGGTTGACTCTCTTAGGCATCAGACTCTTAGCTAAAATGCCAATGGGGTCACCTGGCCTCAGACTTATCTTAAGCGATGCCTGGCAAAGTTCTTTTAGCTCAGGATGCCATCAGAGAAAATAAAAGATTAATTGAGATGATCTAGCCATCTAGATACAGAATACAAAGCAATAATTTAAATGCCTACAAACACAACAAACAAAATTACTGTTGTGTATGGCTCTAGTATTAATGCCCTTTATCCTGTAAGGAGGTTGACCTGTTATAACCTTTCTCTGAACTGCAGAAGAGGTCATGGGACATGCCTCTGATCTGGTCCCCTCCAGTTTTCTTCTCTTTTTACTATCCTGTTCCCATGTTGCTCACTTTTCTGTGATCTTCACTAGTATGGGCTAGTTTGGTCACATTTGGGGGTTTATATAAACTACTGAGTATGCTCAGTGTTTACCTAGAATTGCTCTAAGATTTTATATACATGTTATATATATATTTGATATTGAGGAAAAATACAGAAATGTACAAAGAATGTATAACCAATGTTCATGTTCTCATTTCCCAGAGTTTACCAGTGTCAACATGCTTATCTCTTTTCTGAAAGAACTTTTTAAATAAAAGAAATAAAACGTTTCAGAGAAAGTTGAAGTACTTTTTGATCACATTTTCCTCCTCCACATCCTAGAGGCAATCACTTCCATGAATTTAGTGAGTAGGATGATATGTTAAGTATAGTGTTTTTATCAGCTATTTTACGGCTCCATTTTCCCCTGTTTCTAATTTACTGCTCTGCAGATCTGCAGCTGAAATTTAAGGAGGCTGACCCTTTCAAAATGCTCTGCTGCTTTACTATTTGTGACTGGCTTCTCTCTCTGTACCGTGTGCTGGTGAGGGGGTTATTATCTAGGCTTTGGTGGAAGGGAATGACTTCTAGGAAGAGGCACGTTGTAAATATTCCCTCCCCCACCCCCACGCCCCATCTGAGCAGAAATCACATTATGTCCCATTTTATATTGTCCAACACCCTCACCCTGAATGTTACCATTATGAGTTAACAACCTGAAAGTTAACTTAGTAGTTAACTGCTGAGGCCACCACTCCCGTATCGTTGGGCTGTAGGTATAGGAACAACAATGTTTTGTTAGACAAAATGTGTAAGCACCCTGCCTAGCCAGCACTCCCAAAATCAGTGTCATCTTGTTCTTAGAGACAGATGCAAAGTGTTGGCATGCAGTTCAACACCCTTTGCTATAGGCTGAATGTGTGTGTCCTCCCAAAATTCCTAGGTTGAAACCTAGCCCCCAGCGTGATGGCATTTGGAGGTGGGGCCTTTGGGAGGTGATTATGTCATGAGGGTAGAGCCCTCATGGGTGGGATTAGTGGTCTTATAAAAAAGACCCAGAGAGCTCCCTCACCCCTCTGCTGTGTGAGGACCCAGAGGACAGAGAGCTGTCTATGATCTAGGCAGTGGGCCTCACTGGACAACGAATCTGCTGGTGTCTTGATCTTGGACTTCCCAGCCCCCAGAACTGTGAGAAATGATTTCTGTTGTTTATAAGCCACCTAGTCTATGGTTATAGCAGCTCAACAGATGAAGACACTTTCCTACTGATTCTCAACTCTATCAGACTTAACTCCTCCTTTAAAAAATACTTGTAGCGCTACTTATTCTCAACTGTATAGATAATATAACTTACCTATGTAAGTCACTTAAAATAATATATGACCTGGCTATAATATAGAGACATCTTATAATAAAAATGTTTTCCAATATGTAAGTGCTAGAATATAATAACTAACATAGTCAGATGATGATACCTGCATGTCAATCATCATGACTGCAACACCCACAAATGTAGACTGGTCTAGGCAGGGTCACCAGCAGGGTAGCTTTCTAAAATAATGAGCACATTTTGGTAGAGTTTCATACAAAACAAAGTACAGATTTCTCAAAAAGCTAAACATAGAATCACCATGTGGTCTAACAATCCCACTCCTAGGTATAGACCCAAAAGAATTGAAAACAGGTACAAATACTTGTACATGATCATTTGTAGCAGCACTAATTGCAATAGGCAAAGAGTGGATAGAAACCAAATATCCATCAATGAATGGAGAAACAATATGAAATATCCATACAGTGGAGCTTCAACCATAAAAAGGAATGAAGTACTAATGCATGTGCAATGTGGATGAACCTTGAAAACATTATTCTAAGTGAAGGAAACAAGACACAAAAAGTTACATGTTGAATGATTCCACTTACATGAGGCAAACATCCAGAACAGGTAAATTCATACAGACGGGAAGCAGATTGGTGGTTGCCAAGGGCTGGAGGTGTGTGTGTAGGGGGAGGGGACTGCTTCATGAGTACGGAGTTCTCTTTCTGTGTGATGAAATGTTTTGGAAGTAGATAGGGGTGGTGGCTGCACACAGAGTGAACATACTTTTATGCCTTTAGTGCACTAAATTGAATACTTTATGGTGGTTAATTCATGTTATGTGAATTTCACCTCAATAAAAAGCAAAAGAGTACAATCTTCCCTAGGTTTATATCTTAAGAGCATTTACAGAATTCAGTGACTATTAGAACCAGGCAAAAACAACAACAACAAAACTTGATGTTTATATGTAAATCCAGCTTAAAGTCCAGGCTCAGATACATTATAAATAGGTTTTCTCCTACATGATTACCTAGTGGAGCATTCGAAAGTTGGGTGGGATTTTGTTGGGCAGAACAGCCTTTCCAAGAATGCCTCTGTCCCCAAAACAACCCACACACTTCCTCCTAGGGGGAGGTGAAGCTGAGGCCTGTGGCCCAGCGGTGACAGTGCCCTCTGCCTCCGTCCTTCCAGCTGCTGCAGTGATCCTTGGCCCCACCTGCTGGGACCCTGCGTCCATCACTTATGTACGTGCTGCCTCACTATCCTGCTCCAGAACAGGTTAAAGGAATCACTGTGAGACCCGTGGGATAACATTACAAACATTAAACCCTTTCCTCATTTTAAAAGAGAAAGCCTAGTACTTTATTCCCAGGCCAGCTACCCCGGTGCTGTTAGCAGGCTTTGAGATGTTGTTTCATTTGTTTTTGTTTTCTAAGTCTTCAGCGCCAAAGCCAGGTGCTTAAATGCGCAGTTTCTTTGGCTCTATCTTTCTTTGGCTTTGGGGAGCGATGCTGCTGCTAATGCTGCTTGGTCGGATCTGTCTGCCTAGTGTTTTAGAAACCACTTTCTCTTTGCTTTTCCAGCTTCACTCCCTCCAATACAGCTTTTGGCCAGCCTTTCTCTGGGGGCAGTTGCAAGGCAACCTACTGACAACTTACCTCTGGTAATGTCACCCTGTTTAAGCCACAGACCCTAGGGGAGGAATGGCCAAATGGACGTGTTGGGAGAGAGGACTGCCTGAAACATGGAGGGAACACCCTGTGAATAACTCCTCTTTGGTTCTTTGAAGGCCAGCATTGTGTCTCCGGTTATATGTCCTGGGAAGGGCCATGCTGGGGAGGGCTGGGCACAGGCGCCCCTCTTGAGGACAGGCCGTGTGTTGTCCCCTCGGGACCAGGCCAAGGGGACCCTAGATTGTAGAGAGGATCTATGGCAGGACAGGAGTGTGGGGACCCCAACCCGGCCTAGAGCCCACGCAGGGAGCGTGAGGGAGGAACCTGGAGCCGGCTATGTCTAGGCATCTGGGAGTGATTTCCTCTGTCTGTCAAAACCAATGCACGTCTCAGATGGTTTTACTCTGTGCCCCGCTTTCTGCCTCTTGCCATCATTTTCATGCTTTCCAGGAGCCCTAGGCCAGCCACGTGGCAGCAGCCTCATTTGTTTTTCTTTAGTTTGTATGAATTTAAGCTTTTTTTGCACATAAAAAGAACCAAATGAACGTGAACCTCTAACCACTCACAATCTTCCACGTGTAGGTTGGAGCTTTGTCTGCGGGAACAGACTGTGTGGGGTCTGTTTCACTCATTTTGCGTCATTTCACGCACACCTGCCTCACACGCTTGCATTTTGGCGCCCAGGTAGAATCTTTCAGGAGAAAACATCGTGGGCAACCTAGACATCCTTCTGTTGCCTCATGTCAGGCAGAACTCAAATTTCATATCATGTAAGTTGTAATTTTTCTAATCCTTTCTGTCATACTTTCTAGATATATTCCTCCCAAAAGGAACATCCAATTTAAAGGGTATGAACTCTGTTGTTCTATTTACATGCTTCCAGATTATTCCAGAGTGATGGACCCAATACTCACTGCCTTTGGAGAACCAGATGCATCGCCAGCTGCCATTGTCCAGTCATTCATCCAGCTCCAGTTTTGGCCGAGCCCTCTGTGTGCAGGCACTGTGTCAGAGCTGGGGAAACAGGGGCAAGCCAGGTCTGTGGCCTCCGCCACTTCTAATTCCTGATGTGGTTTCTCAAGATAGGGTCCTGGATCACCATGGTGGAATCACCTGGGGCAGGTACTTTATTAAAAATGCAGACTTCTGGGACTCACTCCAGACTACTGAATCAGAACCTCTAGATCCAGAGCCCAGGAATTCGCATTTCTGATAAATTCCCACATGCATGTTTCAATGTGAGTGCCATTGATCTAATGGAATGAGTAAAATTTCCCTTCTGCTCTGAAAGAAGCGTGAAAGACCCAGGACGGGGAGTGGGGGACTGGCTTGGTGGATCTGCTGGAGCAGGAGGATGACAGAACTGTGTAGGTCTCTTTGCCAGAATGTCACTTCCTGCAGGACACAGACAAAAGCCACGAGTCCAGGGGGAAGGCCGTGACTAATGAGCAAACCGAGTAGACAATTTTTTGCTGGAGATGATCTGGTCCCTCCCATGGGTGGAGCAGCCTGGGCCACAGAGCAGGATTAGAGCATTTTCTGGTCTCAAGATCACTGTTTCAAATTAGCTGAGCGAAGCCAAGCAGCGCTGGGGAGGAGGAACATGTGGCTCTGCTCCGGGAGGGAGCCGCGGGAGGCGCGTGTGCCCACCCATCCCCGGTGTGCAACCCAGCCATGCGTGCAGGGCGACAGGCCTCCTGTCCAGCAGCTCTGCCATGCTGGTCATTGGGATGGAGAGAGAGAAGCAGCCCCAGCTGAGAAAAATCGGGCTGCTCTGCCAAGTTAGGGAAATGGCCAGGCTTCGCTGTGATCTGGGGAAGAGGGCTTGGACCAGCTGCGTGGGAGTGGCTTGGGCATGCCACCAAGTAGGACGGCAGGACTAATTGTAAGTTGTGGCTCTGGTACTGAGGAGATATGAACTTGCAAGTGCCAAGTATGTGGCCCCAGGAATTCCCCCAGGCTTATGACAGCCAGCCGTCAAAATTGAGGCGTGCTTAGCTTTCTACAGATAGGGCTGACCCCTAGATGATCTACCAACCTGGAGGCTTGGTGTCTTGGATAGTGCCCAGCCCGAGTCTCTTTTCCATGGCTTCTGAATTGACCAGATGCACACATCCAAGATTCTTTAGGCAAGTTTTTCGGGTGCTCTCCTTGTGCGATGGCCCTGGGCCCACTGGTGGACTCAAATTTGTTTATTTTCCTATTGGAACAGTGATCTTGAGGTGGTGCAGGCTGGTGCTCCCAAATCAAGAGCAGGCAGGGCCTCGTTGCATTGCTTTTGTTAGATACCAACATCCCCTTGCATGGCTCACAGCAGCCAGCTTTCTGATTTTGCTCACAGCAGCAGGCAGTCCAGCATTTGTTTTCATTAGGGCCTGAGTCACCACATGTGGTACAGTTTCAGTTCAGTTAGGAAATGCTCCATGGGTGGCTTTATTTCTTAATTCATGAAAATGAACATCAGTCATTTTTTTTCTGGCCTGACCCCATGGTGTTGATCATGTAAGGGCAAAATAGAGCCAGCATCGGCCATAGTCTTTGGATACAAAGTGACTTCTGGGTGAGCACAGAGGTGAAGGTGTTAGGTCTCCAGGAGTACAATCCTCCAGGGCCTTTGTACTGAACACTGGGATCTTCTCACATCGTCTGATCAAGGCCAACTACTCAGGGTGGTGGTGGGATTAGTGTAACAATAGAAAGACCGTGGGAGCCTACAAGGAAGTGTCTGAGACCTCATTAACATGCACTCAAACTGCTCACCGCCTGTGCTGGGGAATAGAGGACGTGTGTGCGCACCGTCACGTGCGTGTGTGCATGTGAGTGCACATACATATACATGCGTGTAAATGTATGTATGTGTGCACATGTGGGTACATGTGTGTGCATGCATATGCCTGTGTATGGATGTGTATGTTTCCTCAAAGAGCACAATTGCAATATCTGGTTCAAAAGTGGAGAAAGAAAACAATTGGGGAAAAGCACCTATGATGAGCAGCCCACCGTATCGAGTGTCTGCTTGAAAGGAATCATTAATCGTAAATAATCAAAAAGAGAACAGAGGAGAGAGCAAACACTTCCCGCCCGCAAATCCCTCACTGTTGCCTTTCACAAGAACACAGTTTCTCATGCAGAAAAATCTGTTTTCAGTTGGACTGAAAACCTGCCCCCTGAGTCATAAACGTCGCTGGAGTTGTAAGGCATTTCACAGTTGACAAAGGATTTTGGTGAAGTTTTCTCCTCGCGGAGGCGGAGTGACTAACCTAGGACCGCACAGCTAGAAGCGGCCCAGTGGAGCTGGATTCCCGCCGGGGTGAGTCCCCATTCAGCTCAGGGGCAGCTGAGTCTCTAAGACCAAGGCTGCTGTGGTTGTGGGGCTGCTGAACTTGACGTAGGGGAGGCCCTTATTTTACATCTAACTCTGCTGTTGGCTCTAGGGAAACTCCCAGCCTCAATTTCCCTCCTGGGCTGAGGATGGTGACATGGACTCAATCTCAGCAAGGAAAAAGGGTCAAGAGGGTTCTTATCCTCTGGACAAAGGGCTTGTGCAAATATTGAAACAATAAAAAATGAAGTCCTGGGATAGATTTTAGGTACAACTACTCAACTGACTCATTACTCTCAGGAGCTATTCTGTTTCACCTCCCCCAGAGGTGGGTCATGCCCCCCAATGCCTGTTGCCCTCCACAAAGAGGGATGAGCCCAGCTGAACAGCCAAAACCCAGGATCAGCAGGTTTGCTTCAGAAGGGATGCTTTCTGGTTTCTAGGAGATTATTGTCATTGGTGGGACACAAGGGTCACTCTCAGAATCATGGAAGTTAAAAATATTAATATGAAGCAAGGGCCTTTATAAAGTAGATTCAATGCTTCATTGTTTCAATGCATTTTGATAAATAATATGAATTACGTCCAAATTACTGAAATACTCAAGTCAGCATCTGTTCTTTTTAAGTCAACAACTTGAGCTTTTTGTTGTTGTAATTATTTAAGTCTACAGGCATAGTCTTTATCTGTGCTTCAATCGGGAATGTAATCTTGATATACTACTATCTGTCGACCCCCAAGCTACAATATTGGCTTTCTATTTATATGTGTGTTCAATGCCTATCATCTCTGGCCATAAGTGAACAGCTAATATGGCTTAAAAAAAAATCACTCTGAGAGAACTTGAGATTTCTTTGTTTCTTTTGTAAATAATTAGGCTAAGTTTATGTCAATCATCTCCCCCATATTTCCTCAAACTTCCATGTGTGGGAATGAGCTCATTTAATAAAGTAGATCAAAGATGCAGGCACTTTTTTCCCCCCTTGTCTGGCTAAATTTACTGTTGTGCACCTCGGAGGCAACTAGGCATACAGGACATAGAGTACTTGACTGTGCAATGTGTGAGCTGAACTTCATAGCGTTGGCTTCCCCACTGTTACCACTGACAGTGAGCTTCTCCTCAGGCGAGAGGAGAAGCCCCCCTTCACCACAATCAGTACCAGCTGTAGTCCAATTAAACTCAACAGTGAACAGGTGTTCACTCTAATGACTTCCACACAAAAGCACGCTTTCATTTAATACTCTTTACATCTGATACACTAACAGCCCCAATGAAAGGGAGCGGTAGAAAAGGAGATGGAATTCAGTGGAGGAAGACAGCAACCCCCAAACTCCTCCACAGTCAGCCTCAGAAGCCCCCATTAGCCTCAACATTTCACAGGTGTCTGCAGGAAGAAGGAATTTTGCACAGAACCTACTCAAGTCAATTGTCCCTTGAGAACGTCTTTGGAAATATTTTGAAGTTTTTCAGATTCAGGCAGCTCTCTCATATTACCACCCCAGTACTGGTGTTACCACTAGTTAGTGGCTTTTAGCAGTCTACCCTGTTAGACATGTGTGGGCAGAAATATTAATTACACTCATGTAAATCCTAAAAATGCTCTTGGCCCATTGCATTGCCTTCCAAATTCTTATACTTCTGGGCTTGTGCTCCAGTTGAAATAGAGAAATTTAGAGAGCACCCCTTGTGGGGAGATGCCTGGAAATGTTATTACTCCTACTGTGTTCCGATCAGTTATGGGATGTCCGCAGTGAGCATTGCTGTGGAAGAGAGGAATGACGAGAAGCTTTCATGCTACTGGGAATCAGTGCCCCTTTCAGATTGGTTGACAGCTCAGGACCCAGTTAGAGTCACTCCTAGTGGCTCATCCCAGGCTTGATGAAGAATGACTACTTACCAGGGGACTCTGGTAAATGAGTTGGTGACACTCTTTCTCCAGATCCCTCATCCCATGGCTTGATGACCACGGACACTAAAGGTGCTGCTGGAGTTGACACCTTCTTTGACTTTGCTTTTACAGGATTTGTCACCTCCGAGGACAACAGAGAAAGCGTTGAAAGGTCTGAGGCAGGGACTTCAGAATTCTGCCTCTCCGTTGAGTCAGGGAGTAAGGCACACTCCTAAACGTATTACCTCCCATGGTGCACAGAGCAATTTTTTTTATTTGGTCAGCAACACTTTGATAACTCACACCAGAAGGAAACCTGGATAAAAACCAATCCCATAGGTGGAGCAAATGCTGGTGACTATGTCAATTGGCATAACTGGAAAACTAGTGGATTTTCATAACTGAAGTTGGGACCTGTGGTCAGACAATTCCATTCCCAGTTATAATCCCAACAGAAATTGTTGTAGGCAGACATTAAGATGGCCCCCAATGACCCCTACCAGGAATTCATGGTAATCTCTTTCCCTTGAGGGTGGATGGGACCTGTGACCTTCTTCTAACCATGATGGGATATAAAATATAACTGTGATGGGATATGACTACTATGATTACATTATATAGAATTGTAACGTCCCTCTTGCTAGCAGACTCTCTTATTGCCTTCTTGGCTTGTATGCTTCGATGTTGGAGAGGCCTGCATGGTAAGTAACTAAATGTGGCCTTTGGCCAACAGCCAGCTAGGAACTGAGGACCTCAGCCCAACAGTCTTCCAGAAACTGAATTCAACCAACCACAGTGGGAGCTTGGGAAAAAAGCCTTCCCCAGTTGAGACTTCAGGTGAGACCCCAGCCCTGGGGGACATCTTGATTGCAACCTGTGAGAGACCCTGAAGTGGAAGATGCTGATCCACAGAAACTGTGGGATTATGTGTGTTGTTTGAAGTTTGTGGGAATTGGTTACACAGCGATAGATAACAAATACAGAAATGCTTACAAATGTGCACCCAAGGACATGTATGAGAATTTTCATAGTAGCGTTCTTCATAATACTGAAATAGAAAACAGCTACAAAGTCCATGGACAATAAGATAGGTAAATACACTGTGACATGTTCATATAGGGGAGCACTGTCAGCAAAAAGAAAGTAATCAGCTGTATCTACATGCAACAATGTGGGCGAGTTGCACAAATAACTGAGTGGGGGAAAAAAACCCAACCAGACCCCAAAGAGTTCATACTATGTGATTCCATTTACATAAAGTTTTAAATCAGGCAAAACTAATCTGTCATCCTGTTTGAAGCTTAAGATGTTGGTGGCTTTTGGGGATAGGCAGTGACAGACAAGGGACTTAGGGAAGCTTTGAGATGCCGATAAATGTCATGTATCTTAATCAGGGAGCTGGTCAGAGGGCTGTTTTGTACACTTTTATGTATGTATATTATAAATTAAAAAGGCAAAAACAGCCAAAACCCACTTTCCCCCCAGCAGGTAGTCTTTTCAGCATAGGATATGAGTAGATGGGCGGTTAGAAGGGTGTGTTCTCTTTGCCGGCGCAGGATCATTGTGCGTTTAACAGAGGAGATAAGCTGAGTGTTAGAAAGGCTTAGAGAGGCAAAGTGAGCTGCAGAAGTCAAGCTTCCAATTATTGTCAGCGCTGAAAGTGCAGAGCAGGTCTCTTCTGTATATTCGGGTGAGATGCGAGGACAGTGTGGCCGCTGTCCTCCATGGCTCTCCATGCTTGTGTCCCTTTCTTCTTTACCCTGTCAGACTGCCTGTGGATGCTGCAAACTCAGTTAAAGATGATCCCTTTCCCAGGTTGCCTGGTGCCTTGGCTCAGTCCTGTGCTTTAAATTGGCAAGTTCCCAATTAAGAAGGTGCCTCTGGGTGCCCTTGTTGTTTTCAAGCTTCCCCCTTGTTCCATTTCACTCGAACCTTCCTCGTCGTTTGTTTCCAGGCCGGTTTCTTGCACCACAGCTAGTGATCTTCCCCTGATCTCATCTGCAGTCTCATTCTCACCCAGTGCAACGGAAACTCAACACCCTCCCCTGGCACTGAGCTTGGCAACCTTTCTTGGCTTTGCTGGGATTCATCTTTCAGGGTGTGTTTGTTGCCAGCTGCTCTGGGTTATAACCTTGACTGGGAAGCCTGAGAGCATCTCGCTGCGTCTGCCTCGGTCTCTGCAAAAGAGGAGAGAAGCATTTTGTTTTCACCAGAGATCTACAAATACCCAGTGACTCCAAGTTCTGAATAAGTTCTTCAATTCCATTTCGGCAGAACACCAGCTGCTGCGGGCGTGAGGAGTGAACTCCCTGCCCTTTCCTCTTTACTCCTCTCCCAAGTTCAGGGAGCTAGATTGTAAAATTAACTCAACGGTGAGGCCAGCCACACACAATGCACCTCAGAGACAAAGTGTGTGCCAGAGGATGGATGTGGCAGGCACCCCACTGATGGTGTGGATGTGCCTAAAGAGGCGATGTGTCAATCAGAGAGGGAGCTGGTGAGCAGAGAACTCAGAGGACAGACCAGAGGCAGCCCTGAAGAGCTGGTGGAAGGTTCCAGCCGCTCGAAGCCATTAAGCTTTTAAGGCATCTAACTAAACCGCCCTTGCTCTGATGCCAGACTCACTAGGGAGCTTTCTGGTTGTAATTTATTTCCTGGGCAGATTTTCTTGAGGGAGAAAAGAGCTGGAGTGGAGTGTGAATATTTGAGCTTTCTGACAGCCGCACATCCAGTTGTCGGTAGAGGTACAACATTTCTGTGAGAAGTTTTGGTGTTTTGTGAGTTTAGTTCACAAAAGTCTGCCCCTCACCCCAAGTCAGACAAATTCTGGAACACTAACAAAATTGGATCTTTGGACCTGTAAGTCTTCTGGCCAGACCTTGGACTGTGAAAAATTCATTAAGATAATGCCACTTTGGAAGGCCTCTTGGTAGCCAGCCAGCCAGCCATTTCCTGGTAATATTCAATATGGCTTTGGGCCCACTTTCAAAATCATGCTGGTACCTAACTGGATTGAGAGGAAGAGAAAGAGGGAGCAGAGAGAAGGAGAGGTAACATGGGGTTCCTTAGAATTGGTTTTCATTGTGGCTAAGAATGGAAATGGCTTCTTATTGAAAGTATACCACTGACGTGTTTCTTCAGTGGGGATAGATACCCTTCTGGGAATATGTGGCCATGTGCTTGGGATCAATAAAGATACGGGATAAACCTCAACACAGCTTTTTGGGAAGGTTATCCTTCCTCCCCGAATTTGGGAGATGGAGAAGTTAAGACATTAATTAATAATGTAAAGACGTCCTAGTTACCCTGAGGGAAATTAGGGTAACTACATTTTCCAGCTCTTTTTGCATTTAAGTGGGCCCATGTGATGAATCCTTGCTTGTGGAATGTGGAGAGTGGCTGTTGATTCTGGGCTCAAGCAATTAAGAAGAGGTCTCTTGCCCTGACAGCTGAATGGAGGGGACTCAGAGGTTCTAAAGGAAAGTAGAGTCACAGGACCAAAGGGCAGGCTGTCCACCCACCAGCCATAGCCACATGGACTTCATGTGAGTGAAAAATACATTTCTAAAGTGTTAAATCACTGAGGGTTTGGGCTTGATCTGTGACAGCAGATAACATTACTCTAATAGAATTTAAATATTTCTACATGAAAGCAAACATCGAATGATAGAACATAAACTTTACATGAATTCTTAAGTTAAGGCTGAGACTTCAAAGACATATTTTGCTCTTGGCAGGCTGTTAGCACTATCCCTGGGTGCCCAGAGAGTGACCCATTCTCTCTCCTCTGTGGTGGGGGAACTCGATGGGAACATTTGACAAGGGCCAGACACATTCATGTAACGGGAGAGGAAAGCTGTGGTCGTCCTCTAGACAGGAAAGTCTGTAGTAAGTGCTCACTCAAGGCAAGACTAAGTGGGTGAAGTCAGGTTTCAGATAACCCTTCCTCAGTCTCCCACCCCAGACTCACAAGGCTCATATTGCCCATCAGTGGCCTATGCCCTGGCCTGTCTTTCAGGCAAAGCCCTAGTGCTCAGGACCTTTTCTAACTTGCGAATGTCCATCCCAGCTTCCCTTCCCTCAGATGCCTGCACTTTGGTGGAGCTAGTATGTTCAAAGAATTCAGGCTAAGAGGCAGGGGTGACAAATACACGGCACTCTTCATACCAGCCCCTTCCCACGTCCCTGCTTCATCAGGGATTGCCCACAGCACTGCCTCCTGCTGAGCAGAACTCCCCGCAGCTCTGTGAATCTGTCAGCGCTGGCTCTTGAGTTGGATTCAACTTGCCACCTGGATGAATGAGCGATCTTAGTCACTTCATGGGTTATCTCTCCCAGGTAATGTTTGCTTTTCCAACTAGGTTTTCACTACTCCATTAACCAGAAGAGGAATCTGGAAATTTCCAGCACTCTGGCAGCTCCAGTAGGAGAGATTTGGGGTCAGGGAACCATTTTTTTTTCATTGCTCCTCAAATTACACCACTAACCTGCTGCCTATTTCAATTCAATTCAATTCAGCGGATATTTATCTCACTTACAGCAGAGCAGGCTGTGTCTAGGAAGTCACATTTAACTCCACCACCAGCAAGTTTTTATTGAGCACCTGCTGTGTACCTGGCAACAAACTAGGCGCTCAGGTGTTCCTTCTGTGATTACGTTGACTTATAATCACCATATAGAGGAGCTCCATTCTCTCTCTCAATGGCAACCTCTCCCCTCTCTCCCCCTCGCCTCCCTCCCTCCCTCTCCCCCCTTCCTCCCCTTCTTCCCCCGGGGGAGCTGACTTCCTGGAGGAGCCCCTTGTCCTGTCCAGGCCACCGGGGCTGTTTTGGCTGCTGTCAGACCCTCTCACTGCCCTTCCCCAAGCACACTGAGTGGAAGGAGCGGTTTGTCACCACGCTGGCTGTGAGGGACAGGACTTGTTCTCTCCCCCTTCCCAATGTTCCTAAGCCACGGCACCCTGACAGGGACACAGCTTTCTCTGCAGGGACCCAGCTGTTTCTGCTGGTGGCCAATCACACTTTTTTGTCACTGCCTGTTCGGGGCCGCTTCCCTGAAATGCTGCCGTGCAAGAAGAGCAATCTTCCATTTCTTTAAGGGGAGGGGGCTTCAGTGGGCAGGATTTCTCTCCCACCCACTCATTCCCCATCACGCTCTGGACTGGTAAGGCAGCCCCGTCCCTTCACTCCCAGTGAGATGTGTCTAACGAGGTGACGGGGGCTGCCAAGCAGGGCTGCAGGGGAGATGGGGAGAAGGCGCTGCCAGAACCCGGGGTTGGAGATGTGCCCCCAGGTGATGGCCGAGTGCATGGACCCACTTAGCCTTGGAAATGGAGTTGGAAAGGCATGGCCAGTGGGCAGAGGGCAAATCTCAGCTTCTCCCAGCTGGGCCTACCTGTTGGGTGCTGGGTTTCCATAAGGCTGGGTATGGGGGAATGCTAGCTATGGGCACAGTGGGAAGGGCTACAAACATATGATTAGTTAATGAAAGGTTGGATTTTGCAGAAAACAGCCAAATCTGGGGAAGGGTGGCAGCTGCTACACTGAGCAGAAGCCCTAGGAAAGCCCTGAAGTTGTGGAATCTGCACTTTTTCCCCACCCCTGCCTAGGAGGCCAGCGCGGAGCCGTCATTACGGGACTTTTCCAGAGGCATCAGGAAGCCAGGGAGGGTGATTTGTTTAGATTTGTCTGAAGAGCTGCGGCTGCCAAATCGCGCAGACAGCTGCAGTCAGTTGCTTTCTTCATGCTGTTCAATCCATACCATGCGTTTTATCAGCCGCATCTCTGCTCCACCCTGGATGTCTTGGGAAATCATCGTAACTGCATTGAGAGTCAGGGTCCTGAATCTTTTCCTTTTTCGCAACATTGCTGCATTTGTTAACCGTATCATTAGCTGGGGGGTGATAACAGACCGCAGCTTCATCATTTTCTCAACTTGGGCAGTTGTTCATTAAACCCAGGTAGGGGAACAATGGACCATGTTTGTCACTCTTTCTGCACCTCAAACTCCCTCCTTCCAAAGTGGCGGCGATGGCAGTGAGAAAGAGAAATCCAATTATGTTTGCACTGGGAATTCGGCCTAATAGGAATCCTGTGGGCAGCCTGGCTTTATCTGCCCAGAATTCCTTTGCATGAGAGCAAAACACTCCCCCCCACCCCAAAGCAGTCTTTTTGGTCAGTTTCTGGGTAGGGTAGGGGTAAAATCTGGAAGCTGACCTTTGTTGCCACTTTTCTGGATTTCATTCAGAGTCAACCTGCAATGATCCCAGAGCCCATTGCTCTTCATAGGAGGCTCCAACACGGGCACAGAGTGCAGCCTGGGTGGGAGCCAGGCCACAGCAATGAGTCTGGTGGGTTTGTCTTGTTTGACCATCACTTTGGCTTAAATCAAATCATAGAATCTTATCACTGAGTGGAAAGTTGGAAATAATCTATTTCGATCCCTTCATTTTATAGAGGAGGAAATCAAACTGTAAGAGAGATGACTTACATCTTAAAGGTCAAGATTTGATACCAGGTGCCTCAGGTATCCAGCAGCATGAAGTCTTTAGGTGTACCGAGTCTCCAGGTGCACCAGTGATGTTTCCCGGTTACAAACAACAGAAACCAACCCTGGCAAACTTTACCAAAAGTTTATTGGAAGTTTTGGAAGGATACTGGAAGCTTCCAGAAGTGGCAGAGAACCTGGAGAACCAGATATGGAAATGGACTAGAAGAAGCAAGGAGTCTTTAGAAGTCCAAGACAGGGCCACCGAAGGAGCGCCTGCTTTTCAGAGACAGAGAGTGGGAGGCAGGGAGAGAGAAACATGGATGTGAGAGAGACACATCAATTGGTTGCCTCCTGTACGTGCCCCGACCAAGGTCAGGGATCGAGCCTGCAACTGAGGTAAGTGCCTTTGTCTGGAATCAAACCCGGGATCCTTCATTCCACGGGCTGACGCTCTAACCACTGAGCAAAATCAGCTAGCACCAATTATATTTATTTTTTATGTAATAAGTAACTATGAACTCAGCACTCAACACGAAAACTAAAACTATGACAATAAATTACATTAATGGTCCTTCTCTGATCTAACCTGCTCTTCACCTAACCTAAGTAAACAGCATCCTGAATCCTGTACTCACTATTCCTTTTCTTCTTTTTTTAGATTGTTTTATCTCATTGTATCAGTCAGTGTTTGATCATAGAAACAGAATCATAGGAAGATAAAGAATATGAAATTTATTAAAGAGATTCAACTCCACATAGTTGCCAGAGCTAGTTAAATCATTGCCTGCCATATGGCTGTTTCTGTATCTGGTGTTTGGTCTCGTACAGAAGTTGGAAGGAGGAGACCCATAAGCAGCTGAGGAGGTGTGGAGCCGCACTCATGGGGTCAGGATTCACAGAAGCTGCAGGAGAAGGTGGCATGGGAGCCCCATGCCAATATGATGAGCAGGTTGGTGACGAAGTGTGGGAGGTGCAATAGTGCCTGGTAACCACATTCCCACCTTCTGAACACAAGGAAGGTCCATCTTCCAATTGTTCAAATATCTTTTGAGGCCCTTGCTAACCCAGAACTCTGTAGGAAAGGGAATTCTGGGAAGTGTAGTTTCAGCTTAGCTAAATTGATATAGCATAAATCCATTGACATTCATCCAATTGTTTTCCTAAAAAGTAAGTTTTTTAAAGTTGTTTTTAACTTGGTAAAAAGCATATCATGGCCTTGGCTGGTGTGGCTCAGTTGGTTGGGTGTCATCTGTGCACCAAAGGGTTGCTGGTTCGATTCCTGTTCAGGGCACATGCCCAGGTTTTGGGCTCGATCCCTGGTAGGGGTCATGCAAGAGGCAGCTAGTAGATGTTCCACTCTCACATCAATGTTTCTCTTTCTCTCTCCCTCTCCCTTCCTCTCTCTCTAAAAAAATCTATTTAAAAAAGCATATCATGTTGTACGTATCCATTTAAGACTTACTTTTTTAGCTTAATATTACATTTTTAGGATTTATTCATACTTCTGGGGATAGCTATGATTCATTACTGTTGACTGCTCTAATTATATTTCACAGTGAGAATATAATAGTGCATTCATCTATTCTATTGTTCATGGGCATTTTGTTTGTTTCCATGTGTTTTAGTTACCTTGGGCTGCTATTACAAAATACCAGTGGCTGCATGATTTAAACAACAGACATTTATTTCTCACAGTTCTAGAAGCTGGGAAGTCAAAGATCAATGTGCTGTCTAATTCAGTTCCTGGTGAGGTCCCTTTTCCTGGCTTGGAGGTAGCTGCCTTCTTTGCTGTGCTCTCACATGGCAGAGAAAGAGAGAACTTTGATTTCTCTTCTTTTTAGGAGGACACTAATCCCATGAGGACACTCATGGGAGCCCCACCCTTATGACCCCATCTAAAACCAATTACCTCTAAATATCATCACACCGGGGTTAGAGCTTCAACCTGTACATGTTAGATGGACACAAGCACTCAGTCTATAACACCAGCTTTGCTATTGTAAACAGTGTTCCTATGAACGTTCTTGTAGGTGTCTTCAGGTGTTCACGTATGAAAGTCTCTTGTAACTTTACACCAGGAGTAGAAGTGCTGGGCCTGAGGTAGGGTGACCTTGCATTCTGGTTTTCTTCAGATGGTAGTAGTTATGCTCGTTGCCTAGGAATAGTTATTATATGTTGCCTTATCTTATCCCCATTTTTTCACTTTCTTCTGACAAATAGAAGTTCTTAATTTTAGTATGGCTAAATTTGTAAACATTTTTTAATGGTTAGCACTTTTTGAGTATTGTTTAAGAAATCCTTCTCTATCTCAAAGACTAAAAGATGTTTGCCTATGATTTTTAGTGAGTTTTAATAGTTTATTTTTATAATCAAGCCCTTAACCCATCAGGAATTAATTTTGGTATATGGTGTGATATAGGGATCCAATTTCATATTTTTCTGAACTGATCACCCTTTTTCCTCCCACCCATCCTATCAGCAGCTTCTTTTGCTCCAGAATAACTCAGTCCCCTTTTCTTCCTACCTGTGGCCATTCATTATTCTAGTTGAGGCAATTGTCAGTTATCGCCCACCTGGCATTCTGGACTAGGATCTCCACCTCCATTATTGCTCCCCTCTAACACTTTGTTCACACTGCAGTCAGAGATCTTTGGGAAATCCACATTCCCCCCTCCCCTATTTTAACTCTGTTCTGGCTCCTCAATGCCCTTAGAATAAATGTCATACTCTTTGAAGTAACTTACAAGACCCAGCAGTATGTCTGCTTCTTACCCTTTCAGCCTCATCTCTCCTAACTCTTCTCCCCACCACAAGACTTAAGCTTCATTTTAGTTCCTTAAATTCTTTACCACTGCTCCACTGCACATGTATTCCTTCTACGTTGTACACTTTTTACTTTACCCACCCACTTTATTGGTTATTCCTACTTATCTTTCACTTACCTGCTTAGATGTCACTTCTACCAGGCAGCCTTCTCTGATTTCCCTCTCCAAATCTTGATGAGTGGTCCCTCTTATAAGCTACCAAAAATCCTTTATCTCCCTCATCGTAACAATTACTAAGTCAGATAGTGATTTATTCCCAACTAGACTGTAAACTCCTTCAGGACAAAGACCGTATTTGTCTTATTCACCATTGTATCCTTGGTCCCCAACCCAGTGCCTGGCACTCAGTAATGCTCAGCAAATACTTGCTGATGGACTAGCTGAATGTATTCCCCAGTGTTCTATGGGACTTGGACCCCTTTGCAGGGGTGAGCCAGGGTGAAGAGTGTGAAAAGCTCTGTTTGCGGTCTCTTATTATTTTTAAAGCCCACTTGTGGCCTCCGATTGTTTTTAAGCCCTGGAGCACTAGAACTAACGGACCTAGATGGTTAGCTCCAGATGCACTCAGACCAAGACATGTGCAAATGGGGAACTACATCAAAACAGGAGGCAGATGGTGCCGGCTGACGGAGGCACCAAAGGCAGGGGTGGTGGATGGCACTACAGAGGGTGGTGAGTTGCCCAGAGCAGGGCTGGCTCTGCTCTTGGTTAAAAATGATTTGAACCTAACTGGGTTGGGTCTCATCTGGGACCAGAATAATAGAATCAGAGAGGTTAGCAGGCAATCCCCAAATCCTCTTAGAGAGACGTTCTTGAAGTGTGGCCCAGGTTCCCTGGTGGTCTGCAAGGCTGGCCTCCTGCAGGGTGAATTGTTAATGCTAAGCCTTTGTTGCTGGCGTGAATTAGTAATTACTTATGTTGGTCCTCACTTGGTGCCTCAGTTAAAACAGGGCCATCCTTCTTCTGAATTCTCTGTTTTTTTCAGGAGGGTGAGCGGGTGCTGCTAGGATGTGCCTTTGCCCACTGAAGGGCACTGTGAACGGGGAGCTGGAGAACCATGGCTCTAAAGGTGATTTAGACAACAGAAGGACAGAAGCCAGGAAACGGCCCCACGGTCTCTCGCTGCCCTGCCGTCATTCTTCACTGGGTGGCTGCTAGTCTCCGGCTTCCAGCTGCCTGGAGTGAAAATTGCAGAAGGAGAAATGGAATTACCCAGAAAGTGTGTTTTTTCTGAGGCTGCTACAATGCAGCCGGCGTTGGGTCAGCAGGAAGTCGCTGTTGATGATAATGGTGATGATAAGGGTAAACGAATGCTTAGGCCCATCTGAGCAATTTTAGATTAGGCTAATAGCAGTAGCGCTGAGTTACTGCTTCCCATTCTTTCTGCTCTGGAAAACCCACTCATTCATTCCTCAGCCGTCAATATTTTTTGAGCAATTATGATGTGGGAAGCATAGTGCTCGACCCTGAGCTTATACCCGCAAAGGAAAGAGATTTGTTCCCTGACTTCATGGAGCTTACAGTCTATCAGGGAAGGTGTGTATTAAACAGACAGAGACTCACTGCTTACTTACAATGCGATGTGTGTGACAGAGCAACATAAAGGGATGTGCTGAGAGAAAATGGGGCAATGTAATTTCAATTGAGGTCAGGGGAGGTTTCCTGAGGAAGGCAAAGAAGGGAGGGAAGAACATCTCAGGCAGTGAAACACGTGCACAGGAAAAAGCTTCAAGATCACCGAGAAACATCAGTGCAGCTGGTAAAAAGTGCGTGAGGAGGAGATGTTGAGCAAGATGGAGGTGAAGCAGCAGGCAAAGGCTGGGAGATGCAGGCCCTTGAAGGCTGTGTTAAAAATTCTGTGCTTTGTCCGGCTGGCGTGGCTCAGCGGTGGAGCATTGACCTAAGATCCAGGAGATTGAGGTTCGATTCCCGGTCAGGGCACATGCCCGGGTTGTGGGCTCGATCCCAGCAAGGGGCGTGCAGGAGGCAGCCGGTCAATGACTCTCATCATTGATGTTTCTCTCTCCCTCCCTCCTCCTTCTTCTCTGAAATCAATAAAAATATATTAAAAACATTTTTGTTCTTTGTTCTAAGTACAGTGGACAGATGATGACAAGTTTTAAACAAGAGGATACTATGTTTTTAAAAGATTACTTTGGAATCTTTATGAAAATAAATAGGGCAAGAGTAAAAGCAAGGAATAAAAAAGAGTGAAGCACCGACACAGGTTGCAACATGGATGAACCATGAAGACATTATGCTCAACAGGGTCACATGTTGTATGATTTCATTTACACGAAATGTACAGAACCGATAAGTCTCTAGAGACAGAACACAGATTAGGGGTTGCCTGGGACGTGGGGGAGGGGAGGATGGGAGTGACTGCTGAATGGATATAAGGTTTCCTTTTGGGGTGACGAACTGTTCTGAAACCAGTGGTGATAGTTGCATAACACTGTGAATGTCCCAAATTGTACACTTTACCATGGTTGAAATGGTGAATGTTATGTATACTTTACCATAAAGTAAATTAAAAAAAAAATAGAGTGAAAGCAAGGAGACACCTTTGGAATCTATTGCTATTATCTTTGTGAGACGAGGGGTGGCCTGGACTGTGGAGTGGACACAGGAGGGAAGTGAATGGATTAGGGATGTATTTTGGGAGGTAAAACTAACACTACTTGGTGATGGATTGGTGGTGGAAGGTGATGGAGAGAGAGGTTTGAAGGATTATTTCCAAGCTCCTGGCTTTAACAACTCAGTGGGCTGGAGGGGGTGTAGGTGGAAGACCAGATACAGGGAGTGGTGGCGGGGGGTAGACCCTGAGCTCATATTTGGACATGTTTGATTTGAGATGCCCATGAGACACCTAAAGGAGCTGTCAAATTATCAGTAGGGTCTATAAGCCTGGGCTCAGGAAAGTGACCTGGGTTTGAGTTGTGGGCCCATAGATGGTATTTAAAGTGTTGAGAATAAGTGCAGTCACCCAGGGAGACTGGAGGTGAGAGAGGAGACGGCCAAGGTGAGCCCAAAGTGGTTGGTAGACCGGGAGATGCTGACAAGGATATTAAGAAGGAGAGGTCAGAGAGGATGGCGGCAAGAAAGCCAAGAGGAGGGAGATCAGAAGGAGGGCTAAGTGAGGAGGAAGATGGTGGCATCTGGAGTGGGCTGTGAGTTTCTTGACAGAGATTAGACATAAGGACAGCAATGAACAATTAAGGACTCACTGTCTACCAGACACTGGGCTAAATACTTTACATGAGTTCTCTTAGTTAATCTTAACGAGAACTCTATAATATCCTCATTCTATAAGTGAGGAAACAGGCATAGAGGAGTTGGACTTGCCCAAGGCCACACAGCTAGTAAGCGGTGGAGCTGGGTCTCACGCCTGCTTCTCCGGAGGCTCTCTGCACCTAGTCACTACCCTGGCATCCTTGACTCTTGGTCCAGTGGGTGAGAATGGAGGTGCATTAGAGTTTATGCTGCAGGTCTCCTTTTACCAGTGAGTAAGCACAAAATGGCTTTGTCTTTCCAATAAATCCCGGCTGTGCCCTGCCAGCCACAAGTCCTGTCATTCCTGCTGGGGAAGCAGGTTCCCTTAGCAACTTCTCAGCGGGAGTCCATAATTTTTCACACACTTATTAGAACATACTCGTTCTGGTTATTGGCATTTACTCTCACTCATTTTGCAGTTTCAGCTTCAACCTCAGGTTCCATTCAAAGCTCGGTGCCTTGCTCGCAGCACTGGCTGTGTTGATGGCCCCAGTGGTTTGGAGAGGTGGTAAAGCTGCGGTCGGCTTCCTTGTACACTCTCTCTTCCCCATGCTCTTCCCTTCGTGGGGAGAGGGAGGGCTGAAGGGGAAGGAAAACGCTCTTCCTACCTGATTGCCAGCTGGGGCTTGTTTCCTTTCAGGAGGTCACTACATGGGCACAGCTGTTGACCTGGGGTTTGGTATGGAAAAGTGGAAACCCTAGCAACCCCCCAAGGGTCTGTTGATGGAAGCTCAGCAGCTTCTGAGCTCTGTGAGCCTGGACCATATTTTTCAGCCAGCCAGTAGCCTGGTGCCACATTCCCTTGAGGCCTCCCCAGTTTGACTCGTGCCTCCGGGGTGCTGGCTAAGCCTGAAGTGAGCCCGTGGCTTCACTGCTGAGCCTACAGGTAGAGATAGATCCATCTTTGGCTCTTCTGGAAACTGGCACTTTCAGTCTAGCCATCTGTCCTCAGTTCTCACTACCTGAAGCTCACCAACCAAAACACCAACTTCCCTTTCTTGCAGACTGAGGAGCGAGTCTGAGGGCACCGACGTCCCCGGCCTTGAGAGGGGAAGGCTCTCTCTTTTAACAGACAGCCTCTCCACCTCTCATGCCTTCTCTCCCATCTCTTCACGACAAAGACCTGCAAGACTTCTGTGGTTCTGCCCCTGAGCACGGGAGCCTTCTTGCACTCTAGCCCTGGAAGTTGAGGAAAGGTCTCTCTCAACAAGGATTGCTCTGTGTCTGTGTCATGGCCATAACCTCAAAGGTCAGGAGAAGACCCCAGGCAGTGCCTCACGCCAGCTTGGTACAAGTGACAACCTGGCTGCCAAGGAGTCCCAGGGATCTTTTGAATTTTAGACCCAGAAGTCCCATCAAGGCGGAGAAAGGGCCTGGGACGTGCCCCTGGGGCTGGCATAGAGGGGCGCAAGGGGACTCACCTCTGGACGATTGCACCTTTCACAGCCTTCTCCGCGATAGGGAGAGTGAGCGAGGCTAACCCTCAGGTGCCAGCCGCTCCTGAGGGCAGTGAGCGGGGCCTGGGGCCTGGTGTCTTCAGCCACCCTGAGCAAAGCAAGCGAGTGTCGCCTTTTCCTGGGATACGAGTTCTACAGCTGTAAATCCGAGGCACCTGCCCCAGCGTCAGCTTACTGGCTCCTCTCAGGACTGCGAGGCAGGCAGCAGGCTTCGCAAATACCGAAGGTCAGCGCGCTCCTGTGAGTCATCAAGGGCGCGCGTCCACACTGTCGGCTGCCTTTCCGGGGAAGCGAAGGGGCGAGGGTGAGGTAAGGCCACGGGGAAGAAGCGGTTCGCGTGCGTGAGGGTGCTGGGTTTATATGTTATGTGTGTCGTTTGACGTCTGTGCCTCTCTAGTTATCGCCGCAACCAGGCCTCGTGATGAAGTCAGCAGGCTCCTGATGGAGATAGTAAGTTAGAGGCTGCCCTCAAAACGCCAGCAAGGTGGTGAAAAGCACTGACTGGAATACAAGCTTACTTGTATTCCATCCCTTACTAGCTGTGTGACATTGAGTAAGTTACTTAACCTCTCTGAGTTTCCTCATTGTTGAAATGGTACCATCCTCTTAAAGTCTTGTGAAAACTGAGTTAGTAAATGGAAGTGCTTCCTAAATGGTATTGTACCGAATAATATAATAAGTGCTATTGTTATTATTAGTGCTATTATTATTATAATTTGTAGCAGCAGTAGTATTTCCATGAAAAATAACATTCTCAAGAATCAAACTGGTAGTATTTAAAATTTTCTTTTATATCTACTCTGCAGAGTTTCCGTCAAAGCTACAAAAAATACAAGATAGTATCTGGCCTCTATTTGCAAAGGAAATTTAATACGTGTAAAATGCTAAGCTGTGGAAAAGCCTCAAACAGTTGATCAGTAGTAGGCTATTTAAGGAACTATGTGTGTTTTTTAAATAAAATATTAATTTAAAAACTCTCCTGGAAACCTTATACCAATATGACAAAGATTATAGATGCTAAGGTCATAGGAGCCAGACTGAAATTCAACAGCCCTGGAAATGACTTTAAGACTGGTCCTGATCTGCAACTTTTTCAGTGCAAAGCAGGTAAAGATGAGCCTGCTTTGCTCTGTGGATTATACACCGGAGATATTGCAACATAATATTCTTAAAAACTGTTATATTTGCAGCCCTTGTCTCCTACCCCTTGTCTCCCTCCCCTCCCCCCATTTCATTTAGGGAACAGATTGCAAATTGGACTGTTCTACCTCCCTGGTCCTTCCTTTAGAAGTCAGGTTTATATGTTTACTAAGATGAAATGGAAAGCTTGCCATAGGAACTATGTGTCAAAATTGTGCCAAGTTCAGCTATATAATCATAAGGACCAGATTCATCAAAACCATAAAGAGCTTCAGCCATGTGCTATCATTTTAGAGATTTTTAAGAGGCACCATCTGTGTGGCTGCATATTTAATCAAGGTTTATTATTCAACCTTGGGCACACCCTTTTTTTAAAAGATTGGTTTAAAATAATTTCAACCTCATAATAGATCTTTCCTTTCCTAAGCTTAGAAGGTTTAACAACAACCTGCTTCTAAATTATACTTTCTACCGCTGGAGTGGATCCTAATACCCATAACCACTTCTGCTGTCAGCATCTTATATTCTGCAAACTTGCTGAACTTGTTATTAGTCCAAATAGTCTTTTTAATGGATTCTTTAGGCTTTTCAATATACAAGACCATGCCATCTGTAATTAGAGAGTTTTACTTCTTCCATTCCAGCCTGGATGCCTTTAATTTCTTATTCATGCCCAATTGGTTGGCTAGAACCACTAGTGTGATGTTGAAAAGAAATGGCAAGAGTGGATATTCTTGTCTTGTTCTTAATCTTAATGGAAAAGCATTTCATCTTTTATCATTAAATATGATGTTAGTTGTGGTTGTTCATGGATACTTTTATCAGGTTGTAGAGGCTTCCATCTAGTCCTAAGTTGCTGAGTGTTTTTAGCATGAAGAGCTCTTGGGCTTTGTCAAATGCTTTGTCTGCATCTGTTGAGATGACTGTGGATTTTGTTCTTTATCCCATTAATACGACGTATCACACTGACTGATTTTCAGATGTTAAATAAATCCCAGTTGGTCATAGTATATAATTATTTTTATATAGGGCTGGATTTGGCTTTCTGGTATTTTGCTGAGGGATTTTGCATCTATAATTATAAGAGATATTGGTCTGTAGTTTTATTTTCTTGTGATATTTTTGTCTGGTTTTGGTATCAGGTTAATACTGGCCTCATAGAATGAGTTGGAAAGGGTTCCGTACTTTGATATTTTTTGGAAGAGCTTGTGAAGAATTGTATTAATTCTTTAAATGTTTGCTAGAATTCACTAGTAAAACCATCTGGGCTGGGCTTTCCTTTGTGGACAGTTTTATTTTTTTATTAACTTTATTGCGGTGACATCGATTAATAAAATTATATAGGTTTCAGCTGTGCAATTCTATAATACATCATCTGTATACTGTATTGTGTGTTCACCACCCAAAGTCAAGTCTCCTTCTATGACCATTTATCTCCCCCTTTACCCTCTCCTACCTCCCTCACCCCCCTTTCCCTTTGGTAATCACCACACTGTCGTCTATGTCTAAGAGTTTTGTGTTTTGTGTGTTTTTTTCTTAATCCCTTTACCTTTTTCACCCAGCCCTGAAACCCCCTCCCTTCTGACAGCTGTTAGTATGTTTTTTGTATCTATGAGTCTATTTTTATTTTGTTTGTTTGTTTATTGGATTCTACATACAAGTGAAATAATATGGCATTTGTTTTCCCCTAACTGGCTTATTTCACTTAGCTTAATACTCTCCAGGTCCATGCATGTTGTCACAAAAGGTAAGATTTCCTTTTTTACAGCCAAGTAGTATTCCATTGTGTATGTGTCCCACTGCTTTTTATATACACTCATCTATTGATGGTCACTTGGGCTGCTTCCAAATCTTGGCTATTATAAATAACACTGCAATGAACATGCATTTTTTCTAATTAGTGTTTTGGGTTTCTTCAGATATATTCTCAGAAGTGGAATCACTGGGTCATAAGGCAGTTCCATGTTTAGTTTTTTGAGGAAACTCCATACTGTTTTCCACAGTGTCTACACTAATGTGCATTCCCATCAACAGTGCACAAGGGTTCCCTTTTCTCCACACCCTCACCAACACTTGTTGTTTGATGATTTACACTTCTGACAGGTATTAGGTAATATCTCATTGTGGTTTTAATTTGCATTTCTCTGATGATTAGTGACGTTGAGCATCTTTTCATATGTCTGTTGGCCATCTGTATGTCCTCTTTGGAGAAGTGCCTATTCAGGTCTTTTGCCCATTTTGTAGTTGGATTATTTGTGTTTTTTGGTGTCGAACTGTAGAAGTTCTTTATAAATTTTGGATATTAACCCCTTATTTGATGTATCATTGGCAAATATGTTTTAAAATTACTAATTCATTGTCTTTATTTATTATAGCTCTATTCAGATTATCTATTTCTTTTGGAGTCAGTTTTGGTAGTTTGAGTCTTTGAGAATTTGTCCATTTTGTCCAAATTCTTTGTTGGCATACAATTGTCCATAATATTTACTTATGACGTCCATCTTCTGGTCTGACATGTAAAAGTTTGGAAGTCATCACTGCCATCCTCACAAAAGAAAACAAGATGAACAAACTGAAAATCAACAACTCCTCTTACATCCATTAGAGAATTGAAGTCATAGGGAAACCACTGCCTCCCAAAACTGGAGAGAGACAGATAGCAGGAGAAGAAGCCCTGGCACAGAAGTTAGCCACTGGATACAGTACTGGTCGGAAAACTTAAACTGTAATTGATGAATTGCTGTAGGATTAGTGTGAACTAGTTTGAGAGTTAAAAACTCTGGCGGTCCTGTCTTAGGGAGAGTCCCACACTTTTATGAATATTACCTCCAGGAACCTTACTAGGTTCTTGAGGTGAATATCGGAACATCTCCTTGTGCTTCTAGCTACGATGGGGGTGCACAGGGGGGGTGGGATGGGGAGAGTAACCTTTCGAAATATGCTCATAGCGTTCTATTCTTTTCTCCTTAACAAAAGATTGCCTTACAAAGAAACTTAAAATTTTCTTTTTAATCCTCACCCGAGGATATGTTTTTATTGCTTTTTTAGAGAAAGAAGAAGGGGAGGGGGAGAGAGAAAGAGAGAGAAGCATGGATGTGAAAGCAAAACATTGATCGGTTGCCTCCCCTCTGGGCCCCAACTGGGATTGAACCTGTAACCTAGGTATGTGCCCTGATCTGGAATTGAACCCACAACCTTTTTGGTGTATGGGACAATGCTCCAACCAACTGAGTCACCCAGCCAGGGCCAAAGAAACTGCCCCCCAGTCTGCCGCCCCCCCAGTGTCTAGTAAACCTGGGAAAAGAGAAAAACTCAACTGTAACTCCCTCTAGCCCTTGATGCTGGGGAAGGGAAATGACTAACTCCAGCCCTCACTAGAGTTCGTGTCACCTAGCAGTGGGAAAAAAACTGAGAAGCTCTTAAGAAGATCACAGCCCAGGGACACAGACTCACTAATCATAAGATTATAAAATGCTTCCCTATATGTCACCTCTATATCAATCAGGCTCCTGTGTAGCAACAGTGGATTATAGGTAAAAGAACTGAAAGGCTCAGCTCTATTTAATAAGGAGCATCTAGAAAAACCCGAAGACAACAGGGGAACAAAAACAAGGACATGAAAGAAATTTTAACCTTTTACAGCAAACAGTACACACAGCCTAACTCCTAGCTAGGTAAACATAAAACCTCACCATGTAGTTGACACAATATAGTTGATTCTTGTTTCTTTTCCAGACTGACAATCTCACCTTAAAAAAAACACACCCTGCACTTTGGTGAGAATGGATAGTCTACTCATAGTATTTCTACTGATATGGTTGAATTTATGTTTAACATTATGCTCCCCCTATATATCTCATATCTTTTTGTTCCTCTGTTCCTTCTTTGCTTCCTGCTTTTGCATTAATTGAATATTTTCTAGTGTAACATTTTAATTACTTTAATGATTTTTTAACTATATGTTTTTTGAATTATTTTCTTAGTGGTTGTTCTAGGGCTTACAAGACATACAGGGTGGGGCAAAAGTAGATTTACAGTTGTGAGTATTCAAAACACAGCGTTTATTCTTGTATTATTTATTAATTATTGTATTATTTTCCATATGAATAACTGTAAACCTATGTTTGCCCCACCCTGTATATTATCTTATATTCAGAGTTAGTAAATTCTCTTAAATAAATGTTTATCCATTTGATGCATGTCCTTAGGAAAATTTTCAAAGACTTTAAATGGTTGTTCTTTTATAATTTCCGGTAGTTAAATTGTATTCACCTGGAAAGAGGGCCGTTGGCACTCCTCACATTGCCATGCCACAGTCAGTCCCCACCATATTACTTTTAAAATCTGTTTCATGCAGCAACATCCAATCTGGGAACATCTTGGGTACAATTTGAACTAATTCATGTCTAGAAAAATGCCAGAAAAGTTAAGTCATTTATTGTTCCACACAGCTGAGTCTCTCTTTATCTTGTGCCAACCACTTCAAACAAAAAAGTTTAGAACCACGGCCAAAATGACATGGTGATGGATGGATCTGATGACTCCTTTATGATCACAGCTCTCCAATGTTACCTGTGCTTACATTTAGAGGCATACTGATTCAGTTCTGCTTTGATCTTGGAAATTCATTTTAAAGAACATTCTGTGTCTACTCCTTGCTCTGTGAGTGTTTATAGAGCCTTTGTCCGGTTGCATTAGAGTTTAGATCTATGGCAAAATTCACGTGCAAGGAACAATTAGTGAACAATTAAGAACAAAAGTAGGTAACCCTGTGTTGAAGTTCAGTAGTTCAGATAAGAGAGAGGTTAGTGTAGGTTGGAGGATCTGGCTGAGGCTTCAGAGGATCTCAAGCCAGGCCTTGAAGGATGAGTAGGATTAGATCATCCGTAAGAGGGAGGGATAAATATCTGCACCCGAAGGACCACAGATTCCTTTTTTCTTACTTGGGGAAATTAATTTCCAACTAGCATTCATTGTTGACTTGATTGAAGAGAAAGCAATGACTCAACCTCTTCTGATAGCAACTCTCTCAAAGGCAGTGCCTTACTCAGAGTGTAATCTGAAGACCCACAGCATCAGCATTACGTGGTTGTCAGAAATGCAACTTCTTTTTAGAAATGCAGATTCTCATACCTCACCACAGACTTACTGAATCAGAAACTTTTGGGGTGGACCTGACAATATGTGTTTTTATCAAGCTTACCAGGTGATCATTATGCATGCTAACGATTGGGAACACTGCTCTCAAGTGTTTTTCCCGGCCGCTCTTGGCATCCAGGGCCTATTTGAGGACCTCTGAGCATGAACCAAGGCTGGGCAGGTACAGATATCCAGTTAGCAGATCATGTAAATGGAAAACTGTGTGATTGCACCCCAGCCAACAGAGTAGTTAAATAAATAAATAGAAGGCTGCCTGACTCTCGTCTCCCACAGCTGCTTCACATTTTTCAACCCCAGGCACTGGGCAGCAGAAGTAGCGGGGGTGGTGCTGGCTCCCTGGCATGAGGCAGTCTGTCTCTCTGGGGAGAGGGAGCCGCTCACTTCAAGTGCCCTCATGAAAATAACTCACTCTCAGCAAGGTTATTACTCAGCGCTCGTTCCCATGACAGCAAAGCAGAACTACAACCAAGACTCCCAGTCTTCTTGTCAACCTCATTTCATACTTTCCCTCTATTCTTTTCATTAACATTAGTTAGGGGAAAATTTGCCTGATTCATTGAAACTCCAAGCCCACAAATCATTGTATCTTTGCTCCCACTCTGGACAGGGTCTGGAGAGTGTGATGAGAACCACTCATGTATTTTCAAAATAGACAGTCTCTTTTAGCACAATAATGCTAAGAGGGGCTTAGAGGGGAGGGTCTCCAGGGGAGGTCAGAGTCCCTTAGAAAATGGGCTGCCCAGATGGATGGGCTGGCTTTCCAAAGCCCAGCAGTTTGGTTTCCAATGGTGGTTGGATTCAGCTGCCAAGAACCCAAATTAGGGAAGGTTTTGTTGACAGCTCATAAGAGGACACTCTGAAAGACTGATCGAAGGTCATTGCCAACCCTAGACAATAGACATATATATACACAACCCAGAGAAAGTGCATGTGCAAATATATATGTGTAAATGTATATATGTTGCTGTGTGTTACTAAAATAAATGTGTTTCTCACAGTCTTTGCCATGGATGAAATGATCAAAAGCAGCTGCTCTGTGCAGGTCTTCAGTGGAAGGAATGGGGGTGGAGCTAGCAGTTCAGGGGAATCTGCAGGCACACTTCAGCATCAGGCTGACTTGTCACTTCTCTGGAAATGGTTAACACGCCTGGCTCACACCACCCACCATGTGAGTGTGACATGCCTCTGAGAAGTTCTGTAGATGACAGGTATTTACTTTACCCCCAAATCTGGGCGGCACAGGGTCACATCACGGGGGAAGCCAGCTTGCTTCTGAGCTAGTTCATTTGCATTTCTCATGATTCCAGGCTAGACCCTTTTGCAAGTCTCTACCATAATCTATTTAAAAACAGTTCAAACATTTTACTTTGTTTTGGTTGAGTTTACTCTAATGTGGTTTCTGCAGAGCTGTCTCTTTTATGGTAATCAAATGTTCTGCCAACATTTCTCCTGCTATGTGCACCAGCTAAGGAAACCAGATGCTTGGGTTGGTCTTTTCAATGTATCTGAGTGTTGTTTTTGTTTAGAATTTCAGAGGTTTGGCGAAAGAGCGTTGTTTTATAAATCTGACCCTTGATGCACCCCATTTCCCAACCTACTAATAGTTTTGGCTACCGCTCGCATCTTGATTTGAAATCGCTCCCCAGCGCCACGCAGATTAGCATGTGAAAAAAGACAAGCTCATTTAATTCATCTTGTTTGATTTGCTTAATTTTCCTCCTGTTCATTTATTCCATTTTGTAGGTTAAAGAGGATGGGTAGAGAACTGAATAGCTAACTGGGAACCACACCCTGCTTGTCTCCAGCCAATGGCAGGCCCGAGGCCGCGCTTTGATGTGCCCGGTTCCCTCTCACACCAGCAGTGCGGGAAGGAGGCCGCCAGCTCTCACGGGAGTGTTGGCTTATAATGCAGACTGGGAGCGTTTCAGAAAGTAACTTGGCGTGGAATCAAACTAGTAAGTGGAACTGCTGCTTGTCTGTATGGATTGAAAGAAGACTTTTTAGGGCCTTAAGTTTGTGGGAAAGAGAAGAGGAGAGGGCTGTGGTGAACTCCGTCAGAGGGAGATTTGTAAAATATGGGGCTTGGCGTCAATTTACGAGTAACGATCCCTTACAAATGGGGAGCTGGAAAAGGAAAACACCCTGGGAACTTTAGCTCTCTCTAACCCTGGTTCTGCCCTCTTATTTAGTTAATATGGTTCTCTGGTCTGAAGGCAGGAGGGGAAACTAGGAATTAGTGACTAGGTTTTGTAACTGAAGAAAACTAAAGAAGATCGAGTGGTCCCCTGAGACTGGGCACAGGATACCTGAAAGTATACAGATGGAAGCTGTGTCTGAGATTACGTGTGGTGGGTAATAATGGCTGAGCCATGGGAAACAGAGGGCAAAAGTCTAGCCTATGCTAAACAAGTGGAATGAGGGGTCCTCTCTCCAAGGATCTTCCTTGTTGGCCCTGAGACCTGGGAGTTGAGGCTCTAAAAGACATAGGATGAGAAAAGTATAAAGGGAACCAAAGTTCATAAGAAAGAACAAAGGCAACTGTGAATGGATTAAAGTTAGCTTAAGGCTATGAGTCTATACTAATTCAGAGAAAAGGCACCAGACATTGCTTTTTTAAGAACAATAGCTACAACTACACACATACAAACTCAAAAGAAAGACAAATCTGAGATCTCCAGGGAAAAGTATTCAGACCAGAGTCCTAGCATTTATTCCAGATGTTCAAAAGACTGCACTTTTCCATTATAAGTGTGTGCTTTTGTGAAGTCCACTGACAAAGGGGTAATGCATTTAAAATGGGTCCCATACCACCATAAAGAGTAAGTACTTAAGTTCCAACTACGTGCCAAGCAATGTGGGGAAGCTTGGGGAAGAAAGAGTGGTGAGGACAAGACTTGGCTCTCTAGAAATGGGCTTAAGAAGAGATAGGTTATTTTTGGCAGAATAGCAAGCAATGCTTGAGAATAAAAATGAGCGAATTTATTAAAAATGGTTCAATCTTTAACCCAAATAGGACATTGTACATCAACTATAGGTTTTAGTTCTACAAATTATTGACTGAGTTTGGATCTTGTTGTAATTTTCAAACCTACTTTTGAAAATCCTTGTACGTTTTAGTTTACTCATGGGCTCCAATGAACCTAACAAAGGGAAAACCCTCTTGCTTGAGAAGAGATGATTAATTTTGTCAGTAGCTGTATCAACAAGATCAGGATTCATGAGTTTTCCAACAATTATGTATGTTTATTATAAGTAGTCAGAGATGCATATACAACACGAGTGAATGGGTTAAAGATGTTAATATGTCATTTTCAGAGTTTTTCAGGATTTGGCTCAATGAAAAGAAATAGACAAACTGGATTTCAACTGCTGTGTCACTTAATTTTGTTGTTCCTTTTCTTTCTAAAGAAAATTCTGCTATTAAGTATCCTCTATTTTTAACATTTAATATGGGGCACACCAACTTATACATATATATGCTAATGTTTGTGGAGGGACATGGTCAGGAGCAGGGATTTTTACAAAAGGCTGAGAGTGTCAAAGTGACACAGAAGGGGAATGTACGTCTCCATTCAAAATGACTTGTATAAAGTGATGGATCCCTAAAATTGTGGAGGTTTGTAAGGGAATGATTTCAAGAGCCTAGGCAGGATGTGATATGGGGGGAAAAGACTCAGATAATACTGAAATTTTGAAGTAGGCTGAATGATGGTTTTAAAGTTGTAAGCTTAGGAAACTTAGTATCTTGAAATGTAAATAGTACTGCCAACAAGGCCAGTAAAAAGGTTAGTTTTTTCTTTGCTTGTCCTTATATAATGGCAGGACATTTATGCCAAGGTGTTGTGATAGACTGACTGGGAAAAATGGCAGATGCATAAACATACCCAGCTGAGATCAATCAAGCCAGGCCCACATTATAAAACCACCCAGAGCACTCATACACTCACAAGCAATAAAAATTGGTTAGTGTTTTCAACCACTAAGTTTTTTGTTTTTTTATTTTTCTTTTAAATATATCTTTATTCATTTCAGAGAGAGGAAAGGAGAAGGAGAGAGAAAGAGATAGAAACACCAATGATGAGAGTCATTGATCGGCTGCCTCCTGCACACCCCCTGCTGGGGATCGAGCCCACAACCTGGGGATGTGCCCTGACCAGGAATCGAACCCTGATGGCCTGGATCCTAGGTCGATGCTCAACGGCTGAGCCATGCCTGGCTGGGCTAAACCACTAAATTTTAAGGTGGTTTGTTAAGCAATTTTATTGTGACAATGGATAACTGACACATATATCTTGGACAGAATTCATGCAGCAGATCTAAAAGACAAGGAATAGAAGCTGGAAATCATATATATGTTGACAGGAAAACACATCATTAGAGGAACCATTTATTGGAAATGCTGTATGGAGAACCATGGGAAGGAATGGTTACTGGGCAGGCAGAGAAGTGAGACAATTGCCAAGGAGTTATCAGAAAGGTTGGAGGTGATATGTGGATGCATCTTTGGTCTAGACATAAACTATCAGAGAGCTAGAAAAAGCAGTGAGAAGGAAGTACATTTGTAAAAGGGTTTGTACATAGGGGAAATGTTAAGTTTGACACAAACCCATACAGGGTGATGGACAGACACCAGAGTATAAGGTGGTAAGAAGGAAGGAGGAAGAGACAAGTCAAAGTCAACAAGGTTTGCTCCGTGTTTTAGAAGAAAGATTCGGTAGGGGCTCTAACAGATGGTGGGACAGAGAGAAGGCCTTCTAGGAGCAAGAGGTGCATGTGTTCGTAAACACAGAGAGGACAGACCAGACAGAAGAGAGTGATGGCTTAGGAGAGCAGCGATGGTGCCAGGGCTATTAACAGCTTCTCTATAACGATAATACCATGAACGTTCAACCTGGGGCCCTTCAGCATTTGCAGATATTCATTAATTCTGTGAAATCTGTGAGATTCAGTTACACATTCAAAGTTGGGAACAGCCCAAGAGCCAAAAATAACATGGCTATCATATTGTTTTACTCATGTTACAGATGAGTAACTTTAGATATCAAGTAGTTAAATAACTTGTCCAAAGTCAAACAGGAAGCCCGTTATTGAGTTGCTGAAAGACTCCAGCTCTGCAAATAAACTTCTAGTCCACTAGCTTTTCACCACATGAGTTAGTTAGAAGTCAGATTAAGTTCATTTATTTATGGATCCATTGACTTAAACAAAAAAAAATTTTTTTTTCTTATGGGAGGCCCTAAGTATTAGAACTTCCTTGCATCTGAGGTGGTGTTTACTTGTCCATCTTTTTATTGAATTTCACTTATTTTTTTTACTCTTTACACACCTTTTACCTTTCACACAGACACCTTTGGCTTCTTTTTGAGTTTTAAGATAATACATGCTGTCTTACAGTAGCCAGCTTTTCCCTGACCCACATTGATGTTTCATAAGCCGCAGAAAACACTTAAGGGCATTTATTAGGTTCTAGAGTCTAAGATTCTTAACTTTTTTTTTCTTTCAGAAATCCCTTTGATCTGCTGGTGAGTCTAGGATATGAAAAGATGATCGCCATCTTCGCAAAATACACTTAGGTGAATTCACTCTTGAAGGTTATAATTGTGCTTATCACTTTGAGGCTTTAACTGTCTCCCCTAAGATCATCTCTCAACTTTGTTGATTTCGCCTCTCCTTGGTTGGTCCAAGGCAATTATCAGCCACCCCAGAGCTTTCAGACCTCCAGGTTCTCTATAGACTGAGACATTTTTATTTTTAGAATGAGATTTTTATACTTCAAAAGCACAGTCTGCTGATCAACCAGTCTGACACATGAAAAGGTAACATTTTTTTCTCTATTTTTACTAGAGATTAAGAAAACTAATGAATATTAATGACCATATGTACCCACCTATGGAATAACATTGCATATGAGATGCATTCTCGTTCCCAAGGCAAATAGGAGAAGTGAGAAATGGGAGGAGAGTCAAAAATGGCTGAAAAGAGAGAGAAGATGGGTGCTAGGAGTAAAAAGTGGGCAGAAATTTGGTAAGAGGGAAAAAACAGCTAGGAAAAAGAGAAGAAATGCGAAATGCAGTAAGCAAATGGAGTGGAGAGGAATGCAAGACATGGGGAAGGTATATTGGTTTTCATATTTCAAAACACTGAAAAAGTTGCATTTCATACGTGAATGGGTGTTTATATGTATATATGTGTCTATATATGCCATTATCATTACATTAATAATTAAACTTAATCACAAAAGTTTGAAATATACCATGAAGATACTAGTTCAATTAATTCTTTCCTGCAACTGTGAAACAAATCTGCTAATATTTTTCCACTGAGGAAACTGAGGCAGAAAAAGCAATGCCTCACTTTAGATATGGGTGACACTGGCATGAGCCCTGGCAATCAAAGTGGTGCCAACCTGCTTTCCAATCAGGCCTGTCTGAATCTGAGGGGAAGGTCATGTGTACTTGGAATTTTATTAATGATTCGTGGTATGCTGTTTTCAGGTGCAATGGTTTTATGTATTTTAATTAGTGTCTTGATGTATTTTACTTGCGCCCCAGATGACATAATTGGGAGAAACAAAAACCACAAACCGGAGCCCTGGCAGGTGTGGTGAAGTGGTTAGAGCTTTGGCCCATGCACTGAAGGGTCTCGAGTTTCATTCCCGGTCAGGGGTTGCAGATTGGACCCCTGGCCCCAGTTGGGGCTCATGCGGGAGGCAACAAATCTCGGTGTCTCTCACATCAATGATGTTTCTCTCCAACTTCCCCTCCCCCCCTTTCCACTCTCTCTAAAAATCAATGGAAAAAAACTATGCTCCAGTGAGGATTAACAAACAACAGCAGCAACAACAAAAACCAAAACCAGAAATGTGCAGAATGAATGAATGAAAATTAAAGACGGCTCCTGGGAGGTCCCTGCTTGTGTTCTAACCATTGGATTCCACTGCCTTCCCAAGCTCCCCCTCCACAACCTTCCCACCCACTTCACAACCCTTCTTTGGCCCGGGCTGCCTGGCATTCCTCCTGGATTCTCGTTGCTTACGAAGTTACTCTGCATTCTACCTCAGATATGCAGCAAGGAGCAACCCTGTTTCTCTATTTCCTTTCTTTGGGGATCAGCTTCAAATTCCCCCCCACAGCCAAACATGTGTTGCTAGTGTCTTTGTTGTTGGCCTTTGCCACCCAAGCCTGCTCCCCTCTCCACCCCCACAATCGGCTGCTCTTTTCATTTGTTGTTTGCAGCCCCTGATCCAGTTCTTCCCCACCATGCCTCTGCGGCCTTGCCTCTCTTTTAAGTCCAGGTTGGAATCTTTTCATCACTCTGCCTCAGCCTGAAAAGACGCCTATTTTTTTTCTGCTCCTAGCATTAGATTTATGGCCCTTGTCAGGCCTTCTTGCCTGGCCTCTGACAGCCCCTGCCTTTCCTAACATCAGATTCATTGCCGTTCCTAAGGTCCTTTAAGATTTTAATGCTAAGTCTATAAATTTCGCTTCCTTTCTGCTTTAACCTTTCTTTAGACCTTCCCATTGTCTGATGGGATGTCCCCCAGGCGTTGATTTGCAGCTCGGTTCCCGAACTCCAGGGTGAGCTGGAGGTGGAGGGGGTCGGTTGGCCTGAGTGGAGGGGGAAATGGGGAAACTGATAAATTTAGATTTTCATCAACTCCAACAATTCTTTGGGGTTTGATAGGGATTGACATTTTCCTTCAAAGCTGTGATTTGCTGAGGACCTGTGGCTTTTCATTAAAATAGTGTCTGAGAGCAGGAAAAAAAAAAGAAGAGTGTTGGCTGAACAGATATCCAACCTTCCCTGACAAGTGCATCTGAGCTTACATTTTCCTCTCTGATGTGTCAGCTGGGGAGTCTCTTCCATCTCCAACACACACGGGCACCGCTTAAATCACTCTGATTTTTCTCCCAGGCAGGCTTCTGTGGAAGAAACTTTTCTCACCTTAAGATAATAAAGCCCCCAGTCGAGAGAGAGGTGGAAATGGCAACCGGCTTGAAATTTCAGGGGAGAAGACTAGGTCGTTGGGGAGAAAGAAAGAGCTTGCCAGCTCAGCGAAGCACAGTGAGTACTTTGGAAGTATGATTTTTTGAATTCATTTTGGCTTTGGAGGTGTCAACAGCGTCATCGCCTAGCTTTTCCGTTATGGGAGCTTTCAAAAAACGGAGGATGCCTGTATCTGTCTGAAGAACTCACTTGGTTTTCTTGCTTGGATCCCAGGCTTGTTGGTGCCTCACGTGCCTTTTCTTCATCCTCCGGCGCAGTCTTCCATTCCTTTGAGCCGATTTTTGTTCAGGCTGATATTGTCCTTACTTATCTTGCTGCTCAATGTCCTCACACCTAGTGCTAGGACTCCCCTCATTTCTCCAACCTTGAAGAAGTGGTTCCCTAAACTCCCAGACAAGAGATTAGCACTTTTTATAAAGGCAATTTTAAATGGCTTGATATTCAAATAAAGGCCGCTTAATATAGACTGTGGCAGGGACTGGCTAAGCATGCACTTCACCAGTTCCCTTTTCCTCTTAGGCACACACACAGCCAGATCGCACTTCCCAGTCTCCTTTGCAGCTGTGAAGTCTGCAGCCCTACGGCTGAGTTCTGGCCAATGGAAGGTAGGTAGATGTGATGTTTGCTACTTCCAGGACTGGCCTGTGAAACTCCTACATGATCCTCCAAGTCCTTGCTCTTCCTTTGATTGATGGTCAGATTGAAAATCTGCCATGGAGTATGGTAGGAAGACCCACACACCTGAAAACGTGCTACCTGACAGCAAGGACCTTATGACTTCTTGGAGCCCATCCATTCCATCTGCTAAACATTAGAAAAGCCCAGCTGAGTTTATAAGCACTCACTTTGATCTGTCTTTTCTACAATTTAATGAGTTACCTGGAGTGAATTGGTTCACATTCCTTAGAAGGAGGCCCTTCGCTCTAAAATATTATGAAAGCTGGTAGAAAAGACATGGAGGAATTCTTGCCATTTAGAAGTATGAAGAGGTCACCTGTGTAGGGAAAGAGATATGGTAGATTGCATTATAGTTCCCAGTTCTTTTTTTTTTTTTTTTGGGCTTTTATAATTTTTATTTTATCTTTCAATTACACTTAACATACAATATATTAGTTTCAGGTGTACAAGACATTTGTATACCTTATGCAGGGATCACTCTAGCAACTCTAGTACCCATCTGACACCATCCAGTTATTACAATTTTATTGACTATATTCTCTATGTTGTACTTTACATTCCTTTGAATAGTTCCCATTTCTCTACCCCTCCCTTTATCTTTATGTTTTGCCATTCAACTTTTTATCACTTATATTTATTTATTTCCGGCCTTATTGAGGTATGGTTAACATATCAAAATTGTATATATTTAGGTTATACAATGTGATTTTTAAAAAGTACAATGTGATGATTGTGAAATGATTACCACAATCAAGTTAATTAACACATTCATTGCCTCACATAGTTACCTTTTCTGTGTGTGATAAGAACACTTGAGATCTACTCTCTTAGCAAATTCCAAGTGTAATACAGTGTTATTAACTATAATCAGTATGCGATACTAGGTCCCTGGAAGTTATCCATCTGATAACTGAAGGCTTGTACATTTTGATAAGCATCTCCCCATTTTCTGAACCCCTCAGCCCCTGGCAAGCCCCACTCTATTCTCTGTTGTTGTTGTTGTTTTTTAATTTGATTTTTAAAGATTCCACAGATAACCAATATTCATCTTTCTGTGTCCGACTTATTTCACTTGGCTTAATGAACCTTCAGGTTCATCCATGCTGTCACTCAACTTTGCAGTTTTTTGCACCAGTAGTAGGATATACTTCCTGCCCTTGTCCTTGACCTCAGCCGTGTGAGAGAGGAGAGGTTTAACTTTCCTCGAAAGGTGTGACAGTATTGAAGTAAGAGGGCAGGGTGAGAGAGGCCCTTCTTGGTTCCCAGAATGTGACTTTCAAGCAACAGTGACTCTAGATGACAATAACAACACTAACAGCTAATATTTATATGGCACTTTGTGTTTGGCACTAAGTGGTTTACTATATTCACTCAGATTACACGCGGCTCATTTTAACTTGATTTTCTTTTATTTATTTTTAAAAAAACAACTAGTGAGTATTTACTAAGTGCCAGACACTCTGCAAGTGTTGGCTGATGTAATTTTTGTTGACAGAAATCCTGCCAGATGTCAACAAAGAGGGAATTTGGGGGACAAGCTCTTACACCAGAAAATACCAACAGTGATCTTGTTTCAGGTGCTATGTAATGTCTCCCGAAGGATGTTTGCCTTGGAGGCTGCACCAGGAGGCAAAGCGCGTGGCTGGCTCACCTGCTTATGGAGCAGCACCCGAGCAGTTGCGTTACTGCACACGCGCCCATGGTCTGCTTTGGTTCAGGTCTCTGGTTCATAATTACTGTTTGGTCTTGGAGGAGTGCAAAGGAGGGCGGAAGAATTTGATTTTGTGTGTGTGTGTGTGTGTGTGTGTGTGTGTGTTGTAACACTAAACTAAGAAACAAATCCACTTCAACTACATGTTCCATTTGGTCAATAACTGGCAGCTATCATTAGCACCTGAAATGTATTACTGCAGAGGAATGGTGAGAAAGAAAAAACTCTGAATGCATATAAATGGAAAACATTTTCCAGACCTGCAGGCAGATATACTGGTGCTGAGTGGCTAACAAAACAAAACAAAACAGAACAAAAAGTCCTGGAGAGCTAGTGCTTCCCATTATTTTCTAGTTTCTCTCACTTTCTTTCCTTTGCCCTAAGTCATCTACAAGATTACTCCAGAACTCTGTTGTTTTCACTCCTGCCACTGACTTCCAAAAGCTGTTTCTTCACCTCAGCTGGGCCGCCTCCCTGGTCCCTAATCCCACACTATGTCATAGTGCTAGGAAGTGGTCAGCCCTTGTTTATCTGCTCCGTTATCCTTACGCCACATAACACCAGAGGTGGGGGCATGACTTTGAATAATGGAGGGGGTTTCAGGGTGGTCCAGCTGTGGTTAGGATGTTAGACATTTGAAAATGTCTTTAGGGACAGTATGAATAGGTAGGGAAAGTGTTTGGGGTAAAATAACAGTCTTTTGGAGGGTACCAATGTTATTTGGAAATAGAAAAATAAGGGATTTTAGTAGAAAAAATAATTAATAGGAATTGAAGATTTTTCCCCAAGTCTGAAGCAGAGAATTGGTTCTGACTCTAAAAATCTGGATTGCCCAGCCGGGCGTGGCTCAGCGGTTGAGCGTCGACCTGGGATCCAGGCGATCGGGGTTTGATTCCCGGTCAGGGCACATGCCCGGGTTGTGGGCTCGATCAATGACTCTCTCATCATTGATGTTTCTCTCTCTCTCTTCCTCTCCTTTCCTCTCTCTGAAATCAATAAAGATATATTTAAAAAAAATAAAAAATAAAAATCTGGATTAAATGCTGTTTCAGTCGAGGTCCATTAGGTGAAGGTCAGCCACAGTAGTTATTTTAGACAGTGGGGGACTTAACAGAGGGACATGGATACAGGTGTGGTGTCCGGGAGTAGCTCACCTGGGCTTAGGTTCAGCTGACTCCCTGAGACAGGACATGCTCTGCTCTGCGCTGCGGCCCCTCCTTGGCCTGTTGACTGGCTAGGAGACTGGCCGGGCTCCTGAGTGTGATCCCTGTTACAGAGGAGGTTGTAGCAAGAGAATCAGGACATGTTTCTTGGTTTAAAGCGTTTCACCTTGTCGATGTTTTATAGACAGACTTTTACTACCGTTTGATAACCGTTAATGGGTGGCTCTCTGAATTTTTAGACCCATATTTTACACTCCTTAAAAATAAGCCCAAGGTCCTCTATGGTTCTCAGGCTATATTCTTCCCGAAGACATCCCATTCACACGATGATTTCAATGACACAAGAACTATTTCATGCCGCCAGCCCGGTCTTCTATCCTGAGCTCCAGGCCTCATGGATGCCTGAAAGGCAGCTCATTTAATGCATGTGAGACTGAGCTCATGATGTCCCTACAAAATATGTCTTCTCCAAGTGTTCTCCCAGGGATAGACACTACTATCTATTCAGTGACTCAAATCAGAAAGCTGGAGGTCACCTATGAGCCTCTGTCATTTCCTCATATCCAATTCATTGCTAAGCCCTCTTGATTTGGCTTCTTAAATACCTCTTGAATCTGTCCATTTCTCTCTATCCCTACCCTTCTCACTCTAGTCTAAGCTATCATCATCTCCCTTTTGAATTATTAAAATTGTCTCCTAACTGATCTGTCTGCATCTATTTTGACTTCCCTCCAGTTCATTTTCCAATGGACTCTAGAGCGCTCTTTTCAAAGGCATATCTCAAGCTAACATATTTTTCCTTTGGGGATGCTTTCTCTGCCCCTTCACATCACTTATCCTGGTAGCAATTTTATAGTTCTGAGTACAATCCTTCAATTACTGTCGGCCTCTCCCTATAGACCGTCAGCTCTTGGGGTGGGGTGGGGTTAGGGTAGAGGCTTTGTCTGTTTTTGCTTATTTTTCTTACATCTCCAGCCTTCAGTGTGATATATAGCACATAGTAGACACTCAGAAAATATGTTCCATAATTGCACAGAATTTTGCACTTAGACGGTGCTCAATAAATACTTCATATTTATAAATACTCTATACCAGTGGAGTAAATTGACATTTAATTTTGTAAATGGATTGATAATCAGTTATCAGCCTATCTCAGAGTACAAAAGGAAGTCTGTGAACTTCTAGTTTTCATGAAATATGGAGCAATACCTGTCAGGATTTTTACTTGCAAGCAACAGAAGCCGAGCTTGGCTGATTGTGCAGAGGAGTTTGTTAATAGGGTGTAGCAGAGTTCATGAGACAACTGAGAGGGCCGAAGACCAGGCTAGAGGCTAAACTTTTAGAAACATGCCGCAGCTATGCTGTCAAACTGATCTGATGGGGAAGCCCTGCTGCCACCACCATGAACTTGACACTCTAATTTGCTCTGCTGCAATTTCTGCGTCAGGAACTAGACTTGCTGCTTCCACCAGTGCATCTGATGGGCAGAGCCCAGGCCACTGTCCGCACTGCAGGTGCAAAGGAGATGCATAAAAAGCATATCTAAAGATGTCCGGCAGTCACCAACATGACCGATGTCCTCTATAGATGGACAGTCATTTGTAAAGTCTTCACTTGCTCCTAGCTCATAACTGTGCATCTAGATTTTAGCCTATACAATAAGCATAGTTATGTAGGTAGATGGTTAAGAGCTGGACTCAGAGGACTCTAAACTCTTTTTCTACCTTGGCCGCTGATTTTGCATTTCACTGTTAGATGCTTTAGTTTAACCACCTAGAAAATTAATGTAATACTATCTACCAAATGCTGAGAATCAGCAGTAATAGTAATGCATTTTGAGATCCTTGGATAAAAAGCATTGCAAAGATTTGCTGTATCATTATTTAAAATAGATGATTTCTAATGAAAATGCTAAGTTCAAAAGGCTTGATGGCTTCTCAGGATGCAAAATGGGCAATGCCTGGTATATTAGCTTAATAAACCAGCCCCGAAGATGTTTGCCTAACTCTCTTTCCCTCTCCTCTGTGGGCATTAGAAGGCAGAAATATGCAGGAATGGTAATGGGTGTAATCAGTCACAACGTGTGAGCTTATTATATTGGCTGCTCGCACAGTTGGAGCCTTCTGAAGCTAATCACAGCCCTTTTGCAAAGTTCACTGGGTTGGACTTGCTAACACATCCTGTTCCCAGGTAGGCTGAGAGGCAGAGAAACTCCAGATGAGGCCCCTGAGAGCACCACTTACCCATGTGTGATTCAGCGCGAGAGAATCCCACGTTAAAAACACAAATCTCCTTTTAGTCGTGGAAGCTGAGATCTTTTCCAATAGGACAGTGTCAGCAATAGATTTCCTCTTACAGTCTATTTTCTTTCCTAGTTTTATATATTTTGAAGCTTGATGCCCTTAGCTCATTTTTTCCCTAAGGCTGCCCGTCAGTTCTATTGCGACTCTTCTGCAAACAATGGCAACCTTCGCCCCTCCATCCCTCCCACGCTCCCGCAGCCCCCCTCTTCCTTGGGCCGTTGCTCTCCCCACCAGCGATGCCTTCATGGGTCCTCGCTCGTAGCCCTCTTGCCTTTGTTTCCCACTCATCTGTCCCCCAGTTCCCAAGGTAAGCATACGATGTGCTTACCGGTCCTCTCTTTCTGGTCTGCAGCAAGCCCTGGTCATCTTCTCTCTCTCCTGGTCCCTCGTGGGCCGAAACAGAAGCGCTGCTCACTCTGCAGCAGACCACGGCTCTGCCAGCGACCTGGATTTCACCACGTGGCCGCCAGGAGGTGCTTTAGCAGATGGGGGCAGGTTCTCTTTGCCTGTCAATCAAATGGGGCACCTAGAGGGACAGGCATATCAGGCTCCTGCATCATGTCACACCAGCTGAGGTGGTCCCAGCCTAGGAATAATTTAGAGAGACTCTACTAACCCCAGCACACCCGAGCTTATTGGGGTTGCAAGCTCATTTGGAGGGAAAAAGCATTGAGTTTCTTTTTTGTAGTAGTCACTAGACTCAAGCACTCAAAAAGATTTTTTGAGTTGAATCTGGCCCCTAATCAGTCAGTAATCGACTGTGACAAGAGAGGGAAATGCACAAAAGCCTTCCAAATGGAATACAAATTGCAGTGAGGTGGCCGTACACTGAGCGGATGCTGGAGGGAGATAGAGTATTTATTAAAATACCTTTTGTCAGCCAGATTTATTTTCATCTTTCTTCAGAAGGTGTGATGGTATTGCATCAGCACATCTAAGTGAAATAATTCACTAAAGGTCAAACGCAATTCCCTCCAGCCAGCTTTCATTTACCTTCTAATTAATAACTTAATGTTCACACATACATAAGCCTAAGGCTCATGCATGAAATGATAACTACCATTTATTGAACACCTATTATGGCCCAGGCGTTTTGAATACCTTATCTTGAGTTCTCACAAACCCAGAAGGTAGAAATGCTCCTTTAATAGAGGAGGAAAATGATGCCTAGAGAGGCTAAGTAATTTGCTGTTGGTTGTGCAAATCAGTGTCTGCAGCCAAATGCTCCGCGCTCTCTCACACCAGGCTGTAGGCAGTGGCCTCCTGCAAGGGTTTGATGCCCTGTTGCTGAAGAAGGGGAAGATGAGAGATGGTATAGAAGACTGACTTTCTGAGTCTAACACATTCCCAGTGAAGGAAGTTGGGTTGCCCAAAGCTTGTACTCCTTGATGGTTGTCATGGTGCTGATAGCTGGGAAACTGAGGTGGGGACCTTAGAGAGAGGAGATGAAGAGCCTCTGGAATGATGAAAGCTTTAGGAAATGGGTCCTCTGAGAAATCTTTGGCTCTATTGAGCCAGCATGGGCTGAACGTCTCTAAGAAAGGATGTGTCTTAGTATGTCTCGGCTCACATTACTTCTCTGGGAGTGTGGGTGCCTTGATGGGTTAATGGAAAATAGACCTTCCTCTGCAGAGCCCAGGTAAGAAGCCGTTCTTCCTAGTTTTCTACCGACCTACAGTAGCACAGGCATTTCCCCGGGGAAAGTACAAAGGTTCCTGGTATTAGGGCCCTACTGCTACAAGGATCTCGCATGTGGATGAGGGAGGGAAGGAGGTATGCCCGCAGATGAGAGGGGGCCAAATGTTGTCCATAGCAGGGTTCCTTTTCATTCCACTCAATTTTCTTCCCAGGTCCTCTCAATTGAGGGAGGGGTTGCAATTAAGTCAGAAGGACATGCTTGGAACTGGTAAGGAAGACTTGGGCCTTTCCTGGAGAGGTAGGTGAAGAGGGCGTAACAGAGATTTGCAACCAGACAGTGACAGGCACGCATTAACAAATTAGTCTGAAGTTTATTATCAGGTCATACTTCCAGAGAGAGGAGGGCAGAACTGAGAAGTAGGTAAAACAAGTTTCTGCAGTTCTCCCACCTCCCTCCTGCGTCCTGTTTCCACGGGTCCTAGACTCTGAAACTCCACAATAAGTTAGGCATTATGCAAATACACTGCTTATTTCTTCCTCAGTATTTTTGTGAATTTGTAAAAATTTTTGAATGAATTTGTAAAAACCATTCAGACCTCTTTTCATTCTCTCGATGTTTTAAATTGGGACAAACCAAGTAAGCTTTGAAACATTTATGGAGTAGTTATTTGACGACATCACGTTTAAATGACAAAATTGCCATCCTCTAACCTCTCAGAGTTCTCCTCATTATGCCCGTAATTTTGATAAATTTCCATCTGGTGGTGATTCCTTGCTCCAGCTGCATGGATCCAGGACATTACCTGGTACATAAATCATCAGAGTAGCTTCTCAAAAGTGAGATGTGAATTTCTTGCATCAAATTACCTAGAACCTATTACCTTCACCTTGTAAAACAGATTCCTGAGCCACAACCGTCCATCCACCTAATTAGATTCTTTGGTGACTCTGATGCAGATAAATTTTGAGAATCACTCATTTTAAGAAAACCAGAAATGAAAATCATAAAATCGAAATACAACTCAAAATTATAAGGACAGTATAGAAATTGATACCTAAATTAGAACAACATACACAGAACTACTGTACAAAACTCAATGTTCAGGTGAAGTTCTTTGTCCCACTAGACTTTGATTATTGGCAATCATTGTTTATCTATAACTCTGCTTATTTTTAACCTTAAGCAAAACTTCCTGATTTTCAGTTACTCTTGGCATGTTAGACCAACCCCTTGGTCTCTCCTCACAAGCTACTGGCAGCCTTCCTCATTCTGCAGATTTCATTGGAAACCTGTATTTTGACCTCCTTGTTCTGCCTCATCACCTGGCCAAGGTCAGCTAGTCTTTTTCCCCAAGAAAGCCTGCCTTTATTAATCTCACAAAAGTCCCCAAATCACATTCTTGCTTCCTGTTTCATTACTCTGAAACAGAAAATAAAAAAAATAAAATAAAAAGGATAAGCCTGCATGACAATTTGCATAAAATTAAAGATTTTTTTTCCCAATAAGGAAAATGTCCTTTTGACAACCAAACCACTCCCCTCTACAACTGGCTCCTCCAGATGTGGCAGAGGAATTATTTTTGCTTAGATGGATGATTATTCTTCAACTAGATTAGTGACTACATAAACCCCAGATGTTTTTATTTCCTTCCACACTACTTTGGGTATTGAATTTATAAAAATCAGCCAATCCTCTTTTCTCTCTCTTAATGTTTTAAATTTGAACTAGCCAATAAAGAATTTATTGAGCAGTTACTTGACAATATCACACAAATACACTTAGGCATTCAAGGGCAATATATTAAGCTGATCTGCAAAATGTTCCTCTTTAACTATGTTCAAGACATTTTGTTTTCACTTTCGAATTCTTGATGAGGAAATTGGATATTGGTTCTGTTTTACCTCTAGTCTCTCCCTCCTGGGAACAGAGTTTCTAGCAATTATCACGAAGTGTCAATAGAATAAAAAAACATTTGAATATTTCATTGGTTGACTGCAGGGAGAGGTTCCATTGTCGTAATGAGATATTACTTGTATAACATGGCCATTAAGGATTATGATAGTAATCAATGGACTGATGATTCATTCATTCATTCATTCATTCATCATTTCAACAAACACACACCAAGGACCTATCTTGTGCCTTGTCATATTTTAGGTGCTGGGAAAGGAAGATATATCTGAGATTGGCTTTTCCATCAAAGTAGTCACCACAGTGTAGCAAAGAATAAATGCAAGACAATAAAGATGGTACAAATATACGTACAGTTCTCTTACATAGATACATGTGCCTAGTGTCCTAGGCAATTTAGAAGGGGAACATTTCCCAAGGGAACATTGGGGTTTGGTTCAACCCTTACAGTATTTCTACAGCCAATTTGAATTGAGTCCTGGAGTCTTCTTTTCCTCAGCTAAGGAACACCAACTTCTGCCTCTGATCTCAACCTTCTGTAATTGGATTATGTTATTGATTTATCTGTACTCTTGGAAGTAATTCCTCATCACTCTTCTTAACTGCCCCAACTTTTACATTACTTGGACGCTGGTGGGTAAGACTTAGGAGAGTTGCCCCTAAGAGTTGTCATGTTGATAAAATTTAAGAAATGTTTCCAAGGAAAGAGGGTGCAGGGCCATACTGAACTTAATGTTGGCCTCAAACAGTGGTGACCCTAGCGTTCATCAGACTTGACGGAATAAAAGAATTCATAGCCACATCTACCTGAAAGAAAGTAGGTAGCCCTGACTTCCAGCTTAGCCCTGTTGTGTTCTGGACAGAAGAAGATTCTGATGAGTGGAACAGCTGAGATAAATGACTATACTTTAGTTCAATATTATATAGATTGTTTACATTAAAATTGGGGCTTCCCTCCTCTGTGGTTAGTGGTTAAGAGCATGGGCTTTGGAGCCAGGATGTCTTTGTTCCAAACTGGCTTGATCCTTTACTCACAAGGTAATATCCAGCAAGTCACTTTTCCTCTTTGGACTTTAGGTTCCTTATCTCTAGAATGAGAAAAACAGTAGATCCTGCCTTTTGGGAAATCATGGGGATTAAATGAATAATTCAGTTAGCACATTGTAGAAACCTAATATGTGCAAACTATTGTGATTATTTGTCATTAGGAGCATCTCATGTTCTGCTCCCATTTCTCTAGCTTGAACCACTCTGGAGACATGTGAACGTGCCTTTTTAGTTAAACTTGAAACTTCTTGTTATGACTGATTATTACTGTTTTTACAGATACACTCACCCAACTTACACATTTAATGAGATTTGGAGTCCCTTTGTTCATAAGAGTTGCTCTTATTAACCTCCAGGGAAGCTGTGAAAGTAGGTGCTGGCCCATGTGCTGGAGGCCTGGCAAAGTCCCAGAGGCTGAGGAGAACCTTCCAGAGATCTCAGAACAGGATGACATTTTCCGTTTTATTGGGCTTCCTAGAAATCTAAGTGCAGTGGCTAGTGAGTGCATGTAAGAAAGAGGACAGTTGTGGCTTCAGTCATTACAGCCAGATGCTTCTGTTCTCTGAGCTTCTTTCCACCCCCAGGACCTCCATTTGGAAAGGCGTAGTCACTGAGAAACCGGAATGGAAGCCTGTGCATTGTTTAGGGTTGACATAGGGCTTTTTAGAGCCCTGAGGACTTTTTCTTAATTATTTCACTTTTTGACTAGGTGACTCATCCACATGGCTCAAGCATTAAAAAATATAAATAGGTGTATAGTGGAAATTCTTCTTCCTCCCCGCTCCTGCTTCCTCCTAGTTCTCACACTGCCCCCAACAGGTAAACCTGATAATTTCTTTTCTTTTTTTAAAAAAATATATTTTTATTGATTTCAGAGAGGGAGGGAGAGGGAGAGATAGAAACATCAGTGATGAGAGAGTCATTGATCGGCTGCCTCCTGCACGCCCCTTGCTGGGGACGGAGCCCAAAACCCGGGCATGTGCCCTGACCGGGAATCGAACTGTGATCTCCTGGATCATAGGTCGATGTTCGACCACTGAGCCACGCCCACTGGGCTGATTATTTATTTCTTATTTAACATTTCAGGTTTACCTCGTGGCTACATACTAGCAGGACTGGCTTCGTGGGTGCAGAAGGTACAGTCACACAGGGCCCATGTTCAGGAGGACCCTGCGCTTGCCTGAATGCTCTGCTCTGCTATTGCTGTCGTGAAATTCTTAATAACTCCCCCCCAATCAATTTTATTCTGCACTGGACCCTGCAGCTTACAGAACTTGTCATGCATGCTGGATGTCATTCTTCACTTTGCTTTTTTGCTTAGCTAAAAACTTTAAATGAGAACTTTCTCATTATTTTTTTTTACAGTTGCCCCATAGTTTATCCTTGAGGATTTAAAAAACTGTGTACGTGGCTACTTTAGAAAACCCTCTAGGGGTCTCTGTCCCCATTTTCTAGTCCTTCAAAGCTTCCAAACTTGAGAGAGAGAGAAAAAAAGATTGATTGAGAGAGAAGCAGCGGAAAACCTCCCCTCTGCCTGGTTTTAGAAGCAGCTCGTTTCTGGACCAGCTTCCTGACTCGCAGTGTCCCCACCCCCACAGCTCGTGCCTGCCACCCCACCCTGCTTCACCTTTCAACTCCCGGTTACTGAAACGCTTGACAAGGAATCATCAGGGCTCCATCAGTCACACAGCAAACTAATTTTGTCTCTGCCTCGCTATGGAGACAAATACTTTGGGCTGAAGGTCATAGTGGCCACCAGAGACCCACTTTTAAAACTCCCCTTTCATTCCTTCTGTAGTCCTACCAATCATCATTTCTGGATAAATCTATGGTCGTGGCACAACAGTTTATGTGTCTTTGAGAAGATAGCCTAGGTCCTCCCTCCTCAGGGACCTCCCAATGTCCTAAAGCCCATAACTCATTTTGAAGCAGCCAGTTGCTCTAACTCCATTACAGACCCGCGTCCCCGAAGCCCCTCTTGGAGTTAGATACGATTGCTCACGCGTTCAGAAAGCAGCCCCGCATAGTACCGCCTGGTGCACGCTCCGGGTCTGTTCTGAGCAGCCGACCCTTTGAAAAGGGCAGAGCTTCTTATGGAGCCCCCATTCCCCGCGAGGTTAGTGCCGGGGCTTGTGCGTGAGCACATGTCCTGCCTGTCACCCCTCCCCTGGCCATGGCTTGGGTTTGAGGACATGGATGCGGATCATTGGGTCAGATTGACTCGTTCCGGTGTAAATAGATGGCAACTATGACGGCAGCCCTCCAACGGAGCCAAGAGACGCTGGCAGCCGAAGGCACGTGGCTGCCACCCGGCCTTGGGCAGCCCCGCACTGGCCGGTGCCCTCACCGGCGCGGTCCCGCAGCGCAGGCACAGAGTGAACGGCGGGCAGGTGGGGGGACGTCTCCGCCCTGTTTCGTGGCTGCCTCTGCTGCTCACCAGGCGGAGAGGCCGCAAACCACCCGCTGGCTTACTGCTCCTTCTTTCAATCAAGCCGTGCCCCTGGCACCTGAAAGGAAGATTAACTAGATGCTAAAAGTGCACTTTTGGAATCCGATCCACTGCCAGGGAAAGCGTCCAGGTGCCCAGAGACTCCACCGGGAGACAACAGGGCTACGATTCCAATTAAACACCATATTGAGTAGTTTGGTCTCAGTACACTCTGTTTGTTTAGTTTATTTGACTGTTTGATAAGAGAAGTGCTGGGGTGGCAAAAAAATTAATTAAAATAAGAAAGAACAATCTTAGGAGAGAAAAGGGAAAAAAGAACGTTAAGAAGCCATAGTTGGCTTCTCCCTACACCTGCCAGCAATTAATTAATCACTAATCCATTTATTATTTCCAACTTAGGAATCTGTGTCCCCTGGACAAAAAAATAAGATTCCTATTTTTCAGATGTCTAATTAAAACATGCTGAAAGACAGTCTCTAAAATGGGTCTGGCCAGTGCTAATCACATCGACGATAGGGCTGGGAGCTGCTGGAGGGCGATCGGGGGCTTTCTGGAAATGGAGAAATGTTTTCTCATCAAAATGCTAAGCCTTTGAGGCCCGTTTTCCTCACAGTTCACCACAGTGGGCAAGGACAGGACGAGACCTGTGACAATGATCTCTTCTGTTTTCCTGCGGTGGGTGGGAGGGTGGGAGGCGGATTCCCACGGCAGCGGTCCTGGGCTGCTGGTTGGAATACATAAAACAGCGTTACTGAGACGTGATTCACATACTCTACAGTTCACCCTGGGTTTTATATGTATATATATTTCAACCTGGATTATATTTTAAGCTGCTGCAGTCAACTGAGGAAAGGCTGTACCTCCGCTGGGCTGAGGGCGGATGGATGGAGCTCTATGACGAGTTCTGTGCCTGTCCATCCGCGGCCGTGGCCACCGCCTGGTCCACCCCAGAGCCGGCGGCCCGCACAGCTGGGTCTCCCTGTTTTCCTATTACCTGTTCGCCCTTCTCCACTCTAGCAGCTGAGAATCTTTACCCAAAGTGATTTACAGCTGTGCGTGTGAGGACGGGTCTGACACTGATTGAGTCCCTTATCTCGCTCTGTGTTCTCCCTGCTGACAGCCTCCCCCCACGTATCAATCAGTGTATCAGCTCCCCACTCCCGGGTGAGCCAGGGGCCGTCAGGGACACATTCAGACTGTCACCTTCATCTGAACTGCCACCTTGCCCGTCGCAGCTTAAAGGGTGGTTTTAAGGTGTCCAGGGGAGAGGAGATCATACACCATTCCCAGCCAACCTGCCATGGCCTGGGGATGATTCCATATGTTTTGAACAAATTTGGGGAATGTGGTCTAAAAGGGAGCACAGGGGACATTAACTTGCATCAGCTGCTCAACGCATGGTGGTGGTGACAGCCTCACCTGGCAATCTCCTTCCCTTCAATAAAAATCAACCTGATATACTCTGCACAGGGGCTGCTAAGCTCTGTGAGTTTCCAAGGCCAATGCTTGAGAAGAAGGTAAGTGAGGAATGTACAACAGAGAGGAGACATAAAGATGCCAAGTGAACACAGGAATGGGGGTGGCGGAGGGGCAGCCCCTGAAGACTTCACGGGGGATAAAAACACCGGGGCTGGGAGCAGGAATAGAACAGCCATCTAAGCCCGGCTTTTGAATCGGCCCCAAATGCAGTGACATTTTCTTTCTTGGCTGCTTTGAAAAAAGAAAGGAGAAAATGTAGACTCTGACATTAAAGACGGATGGGGCTTAGACAAATTGAAGAGTTTTGAAGGTTTTCCCAGTGCTGGGAAGGCTGAGGGCATGTCTCCACGGTGTGCTTCTGGGAGAGGCACACTTTCTCTTCCCTGAGCCCAGAGAAAGCTGCATAATGAAATGGCAGCTCTCAGCCCAGCCGGCTGCAGGGAGGTTTCATATTGAACACTGTTGGCTTCGATTGAGCTGGGGTTTGCTCATCCACTTTAGGCTGACATTTGCAACAGGAAGTCGACCAGGGCCTCTCGGCGGTGAGAGGCTGGGCCCAGGGGTGAGGCCAAAGTACTGAGCTTTCTAGTTTCCAGGGGCAGGCACCTGTGGAGAGGCCCCTCCAGGCAGAGTCCTCTTGTCCTGGGCCTCAATGTGCATTTGACTTTAAAAGCAGATTCGCTGGCGGGCCCCTCTGCACTGAATGGCAGCTTGAAGGAGCAGAAATCCCATTAAGGAAGAACTATTGACCCATCTGTCTGTGTACTGTTGACTCTCTGCTAACCTTCCATTTGTGGCCTGTGATTCTTTAATGTGGGAAGTAGTAATTGGAGAAGAGAGATTATAAAGAGGGATGAGACAATGACTGCATGTGACACTGAATAGCAAGGACTTGAAGGCCACTTTATCTATACCATCCTCCTGGTCCCTGCAGAATGAGACTTTCTGTCCCCATCCCCCAGAACTTGTCGGTCCAGAGCAGCTCCAAATCTAGTGTGTGCTACTCATCCTAGACATTCCACAGTCTCCCGCACAGGTTCTATGCTGGCACCTCCTACATTCTACGTATGTCTATGTCTATGTCTGTCTATGTCTATGTCTATGTCTATGTCTATGTCTATGTCTATGTCTATGTCTATGTCTATGTCTATGTCTATGTCTATGTCTAGTCTATGTCATCTATGTCTATGTCAGGAAAGGTTAGAAGCCCAAGGTTAACCTGGGGACCAACAGGCACCAGGGCCACGCACATCTACAGGGAAACACACGCACCCAGGATGGAAATCAAATGACAGAGACAGCTAAAAAACACTAGCCCTGTTTTAGTGCCAGAGGTAGGCACCAGACTATAGGGACCATAGCTGGTGCTGGCTGGGCAGAAAGGATTTTATGTAGCGTGCAGGTCAAATCTGCTTCCATTGGTGCTGGCTGCCACAGTGACCCTTTTTTTGATTAGTATAGCTGAATTAACTTCTCCTGCCTTTGGGCTTTGCTCCCACCATGCAACACAAATTGAAATACTGGGGTGGCAGGCGGTGGCGGCGGGGGCGGCGTTGGGGAGGGGACCGCAGGGACCTTCCATCTTGTTAATGTAACACTTCCTTCTGTGATGGGAGCTGAGCGCGCCTGTAATGAATTTCTCCTCTGGTAATCATTCACCAGCGCATTGTGACCCGAGTGTTTTTGCTGTGCTACTCATTTCCAGACTTTCGCAGTGACTTGTCAGCACCTAGTAAAAATGAATTGGACACGACCCATCTCTTCACGCGATGCCCTCCCCAGCTGCCTTCTGTCTCTGCTGAGAGAGGGAGTAGGTGGGACCACCTGGGACGGCAGCCGGACTCCTCGGCTGTGGCCCGGCTCCAGGCCCATCGTGCAGGCGGGTAGCTCGGGGCGCCGGGTCTGTGGGCGCTCCTGTTACACTGAAGCCATATCCTCTGGTCCAAATGGCTCCAGAGTGGCCTTTGCCTTTTGCACCTGTTGTTTCTTGCTGTACAGTGAGCTTCACAGGCAGTTTCTTTCATCGAGAAGACATGGGTGCAAATGGGGGTACAATTAGGCATCTGGGCCCACCATGGGTTCTTACCAACTCTGGTGTGAAGATGCATTGATGGCGGGGGACGAGGCTATCGTCTGAGTCATACGCACGAGTGTCGCCATCTGCAACTGTAATTCTAGCCACGTGGTCAATTGTAAGAAGGGGTTTATAACCAGCTTTTACTGCATTTGTGGATCGTGATGATTAAACAACAGATGGGAAACCCAACCAAGATTTCTAATCTCTACCTCTTCACTGATGGAGTGAGCGAGGGCTGAGGGAGTCACGTCGTGGTCTCTGTCTAGGGTTGAGTCTATAATTAGGGCAGGCACCCCCCCTGATTTTCTTCGTCTGTTTTGCACATGCATTCTTATCAGACCATGGGCACTGATTTTTGGTTTTAAAAGGATGGTCCCTGAATCCTGGGAAGGTTCCAGGAAGCCCATGATGAAGAGGAAGCCCCTCATTCAGGGTTGCCAGATAAAATACAGGATACTCAGCTAAATTTAAATTTCAGATAAACAATAAACAAACTTTAAGTTGAGGTATGTCCTAAAGTATTACAAGGGACTTTTTTTTTTTTAAAGACAAGATGCTTTAAAAAATTATTTTTTTCTATTAAAATGCTTTTTAAATTTTTGATAAAATATACATAACATTAAATTTACCATTTTAACCATTTTTAAGCATATAATTCAGTGGAATTTTCATTCACAATGTTGTGCAACCATCACCACTATCAATGTCCAGAATTTTGTCATCCTCCCCAATTCCATGCCTATTAAATAACAGCTCCCTATTCTTACTCCCCCCAGCCCTTGGTAACCACTACTCTGCTTTCTGTCTCTTTGAATTTGCCTGTTCTAGGTATCTCATATTAGTGGACTCATATAATACGCGTTCTTTTATGTCTGGCTTAGTCCCTGTACATAATATTTTCAAATTTCATCTCTGATTTAACATGTATCAGAATGTCATTCCTTTTTAAGGCTGAATAATATTCCATTGTATGTACATATTCACATTGTATATCCATTCCTCTGTGGATGGACATTTGGACTGTTTCCACTTTTTGGCTAATGTGAATAATGCTGCTATGAACGTTGATGTGCAAGTATCTGTTTGATTCCCTGCTTTCAATTGTTTTAGGTACATAAACCTAAAAGTGAAATTGCTGAATCAATGGTAATTCTATGTTTAACATTCTGAGGAACCGCCACTCTTTTCCACAGTGGCTGCATGGGATATTTTTATTTGTTAATTCTGGCAACCCTCCAACTTTTCAATAGCATTTTGATCTGAACATATTTGACCTCAATTATTCTATATCATTTATCATAAAATTATCATTTTACACAGAAACATGTAATGCCCACCTCCATGTTGGAACTTGTGGGCATAAATTCTCAGTTCAGACTCTAGGAAACTTCCGCATTTTCCACTATAGTGAAGCACAGGTAGTGATTAGGAAGAACTAAAACACATCTTTTAGTCTGTTAAACCGGGCAGCTTGATGCCGGTCAGAAGAGAGAATTTAGACAAGCCATTCATTCGTTCATTCAACAAACATTTATTGCGCTTGCCCAGTAAGTGCCAGGTATGAGTTGGGGGTACCCATACAATGGTGAATGAGATGCTTCTCCTTACCCCCCAGTTCTGCTCCAGCCAGGTTTCCTCCTACCTCCAGTCTTCGCAGATGCTGCCCTGTGTATCCAACACGCTCTCTCTCCTGCCTGCCCCAGTCACCCAACTCACCCTAAGATTTCAGCTCCCATTGGGCATGATGCTCAAGGGTGGCTTCCCCAACCTTCTCCCACACTCACAGCTCTCTACACTTCACTTTATAGCGCCTGCCGTGATGGTTACGATAGACATGTATGGTTATTTGACTCAACAATGTCTCTCTCTCTCTCTAAATTGTAAGCTCCCTGAAGGCAGGGACAAGTTCTGTTATGTTTATTGTCTCCTACTACCTAGCAAGGCATATAGTAGACATTTAATATAAAATATGTCGATTATATGAATGAGTGCATGCATAAATTCTTCCCTCAAGAACTAGTGGGAGATAGACAAGTAGGCACTTTAATATCTATGTAAATAGCTGCAAGTGAAGGGCTCTGGGAAAAAGAGCAATTCTGCTGAGAGAGCTTGGACTTGAGCCAGCTCCCCAATAGAATGGAGCCCAAAGATGTGCTCCCGGCTTCCCTGCAGAAGGAAGACTGAGAGAACCTAGGAATGGGGGTGTCCGCAGAGCTTTATCCTCACTGTGTACAACACAGATTCCGACAACCACACAGAACCACTCCATCGGCCGGGCTGCCAGAGCTCAGGCTCAAAATTAATTTAGCCCAAATGCCCACTTTAGAGATGGGAAAGCCGAGATGTGCATGACCTTCCCAAGGTCACAGAACTAGAGGCAGAGCTGAGAGCTCGGGTCTCCCAAGCTCAGTGACCAGCATTCTCCCCCCTCCTCAGCATGTCTGTCCAAGTTCAAGGGCAGAGGAGCACTGGTGGGTTTCAACAGCCTCTAAAGCTTTCTCTGTACTCCCACAAAATTTAAAAATAATTGGCTGGGAATAAAAATGTAACTGCTCAAGAAGAGGTGAGATGAGGGGGTTGGGAGAAAAAAAAAGGGGAAGAAAGCAAACAAGTCCAGAAAGGCCGCCTGCCACAGGCCCGGCTCCGGAGCCCAGCCCCGCCGGGGGTTCTGTGAGAGGCTTGGCGGCGCAGCGGCACCCGCGGGCGTGCAGGAAGCTGCGCTCAGGTCCCAGCAGAGGCAGTCAGGGCTTCAGGATGGAGATTTATTAGCGGAGCTGTGCTCCAAGCCGCAGCAACCTGGCTCTGCCGGCGATTCTGAGAGGCCCGGGGTGGGCGGAGAGGGGTGGGTGGGGTGGGGAGGCTCTAGAGGTTGAATTGGGGTAGAGGAGGGTTCATACCTTACCACAGCTCTCTGGGCCTGCTGTTTTGGCGAGGAGCTCAGAATGGAGCACCCCAAACCCTCAGGCCCCAAGTCCTTGGCCCCGGGCTTTACGTCTTTGCTGGTGAAGAGCTGTGCTGGATGCCTCTGTGTGCACAAGGGCCTGACTGGCCCTCAGGTCAGGGTTTTGCACCCCGTGTGGGCCTGCTCAGGCCGGATCCTCTGTGGAGAGAGGGGCCCCCGCTAACTTGGGACCTCCGGGCAGGAGGAGTGTTGAGGAAAGGCTCAGACCACTTTCACAAGGTGGGCACGAGCCCTCAGCTGAAGGGCTTTCTCTTAGAGGCCTTGAACAGCGTGCCCACACACACAGTTGTCCTATGGGTTTTCTTGTATGCAGGGGAGAAAAGAAACAGGTGTCATTCTCTGCAGAGGCTGCAGCAATAACTTGGCTCAGGGTTCCCTTGGTGGTCTCCCCCCAGGGGTTCAGGGAGAGCATAGAAGATCTCTTCTTCCAGGATCTCCTTTCAAGGTCACAGAGAAAATGGACTGAGGACCGGCTTTGGTTGGTGGGGAGCAGTCATAGAGGCTTGGGAACCCTGAGAGGTGGGAATTCAGGGACAAGTATGCCTCTGCCTCAGTCCTTAGGCTTCTTAGGACCCTCCTCGTTTTGCAGATGGGAACAGGCCTTAAAGTCACTGTAATGCCCAGGGGGATAGAAGGAAGCTTTGAGAACCTTCCTATAGGTGGGATTTCATATTTTGGTCATCACCCCTCATCTCACACCCCAGGGGAAATATTTTCCCCAGGAGTCTTATTTGGCTCAGCCTGGGGTTAGAGCCTGAAGCTTGGGAGAACTGGAACACAGTCATCTTTCCACTTCCTCAGGCTCCCCTCCCAGGCTCTACCACCGGCAGCCTTGCAGGGCAAAGGCACGCCAGCATCCAGATGGGTCCTGTTTCCCTCAAGGATGGGCCTGTTCCAACTTCATTTCACTGCCTCTCCTGAGCATTGCATAAACATTTCCAGAAGGACACAGATAAGGGGAGAGAAAAAAAAAAGATCTTATGTAAACACTAGATGGCTAGAGACCAGGAGATATTATTAGTTTACTAGGGCTTTAAAAATACCCAAAAGCTCAACTAACGGAAAGTAGGATTTGCTTTTCATTTTAACCTCTGTTATTGTTGCTAGGGTCAGGAATACAACAGAAGCGGGCATCTCAGGAGACCCGTGATATTATAAAGATTGCAGCGAGGGCAAAGAGGGAAGCTGCAGAAATCTGATTGGTGATCTTACCGGCCAGTGAAGAATGGGGATGGGAAGTGTGGGAGCTGTACTTTCCATAAATTAAGGAAGGCCAAAGAGTGATGCGGATTAGGTAGCACCTTCTCCCTGTGCCTTAAAAGGTCTTACCTGGCTCCTAGACTCTTCTGGATTCCCTGCTCCCTGCTCTTAGTGAATGGCTCTGTGTTCCCAGGAACACAACAGACCCTTTCCCACAGCAGCATCTCTATAGGCTGTTCCTTCAATGTGGAAAGCTTTTCCTGGGCACTTTTCTTAGCTGACTTCTCATCTCTCCTGGGTTTAGCTTAAATATCACCTGCACAAAGAGGCCTTCCCTGATCCACTGTTTAGAGGTGTGTTTCTGGGATCAGTCTTGGAAATCAACCAGGCAAGACTTTGAGTTAAAATAGCCCTACTGGCCAGATAGCCCATTACCCTTCTCCATCACAATTTCATTTTATAAAAAGCCAGCCAGACAATCAACTTATTAATCCCACATGAAAGTGTTGAGAGACATTGTCCAAGTTCGGCTGAGAGTGAGGGGTTTTCAGGATATAGGACATTCAGGAAAGTCTTGGGCAACGGGGATGACTTGGTCACCTCAAGTCTCATCTCCAATAAAAAAAAAAAGCCACAATATATCTCTGGTATAATGTTTATTTAAATAGTAATCTTAAAAAGGCTTTATACAAATCATATAAACACAGTTTGACATTGTTGTTTGTTTAATTTTTACATTGAAGAATCACAGTAAAAGCTCTCAAGTTCCCGTGATCTGGCTCAGCCAGCGAATGGTCGAATACCTTTAACTGCACACCCCGGAAAAGTTAACCTTCTGGGTGATGGTTTAACTTTTCCCCTCGTTTCCTTGCCATTCATGCTCATTCCTTGGACCCTCACCCCTGTTAACTCCTCATTCCCACCTAAGAGAGAAAGCAACCCTGTGGCCCTGTTGACCGTCTAGTCTGGGAGAGCGTGGAGGTAATGTGTCATTCAGTACAAGGCAAAAAAGGAGATCAATACTGTGAGTTGGGTTTCCCAAAGGGAACGGCTTAAGGAGATGGGTGAGCCAGCCTACCTGTGGATGGAGACAACAAATGCACCAGAGTGCCTCTTGGCCAAGTTATAATCGGGCCCGCTGTCTTTCTGTCTCACCAGAGACCAGCCTCCAGCGTTGGTGAGGTATCTACATGCAGCCCAGGAAGCCTGCTTTCGTTCAGCATTCAGGGCCACCTGAGGCTTCACATCAGCCCACAGAGAACATGAATACAGAGGGGTGCAGGTTGAATTGAACATAACTTAGAGGTGAGCTGCAGGCTGGAGACAGGGCCAGTCTTTGGGGAGCTGTAACATGGCCCACTGGGCATGAGACGGCCAGACCCCCAGAGAAGGTGTCTGAACTTTTCTTGTGCAGGCTACTTCTGGATATCCCCAGGACCTGCTAGCTTCCTGAAGATGGAGCTACACGGGAAGGAGAAGAGGAGGGGAGGCTAATAAAACACTTGCTTCTGCTGTACCCCCAGCTCAGGGGGTGCCTAAAGCTAAGCCCTTGGGCTTGACAGCTTTTCTTCTCACCTCTAACTACCACTGTGCCAACGAGTGCCGAGATCAGCAGTTAACTCAGGCCCTAGGTCAAAGTCAAAGTCACAACAACACCACTGAGTCCCACGTGACCATTCACATACACAGTAGATACAGAGAACTCAAAGGTGGCAAAGACACACACATATGAATAAATAGCTGTCGGTAGGAATCTCCCTCTCTGCATACAAAACACGATGACATTACCATTTGAACTAGCATTTCCATAAGTTAACATTGAAAGGAAGCTGCCAGTCCCATTTACCCTTCCCCTTTCACCTGGGTATGAGACAAGTGAAATTGTGGGTGGCCATAGCAGCAAAAATGGTCGGACAGTTTACCACTGATATGCAATAGGCTGAGCACACTGGTTGGGTTTCGAATGTATTTCCAGCACACAGGCAATCCTTAGGCATTACTACAACATCAGATTTGAATCTTTGATGTGGACAATATTATCCTTCACTCAGTTTCAATCTATTCCTGATGCCTCCCTTTCTGGAGCAGTTGAGAGTCATCTAGGGCTATGACTGCCACTTGGGCAGCAGGGCTCATTCCATTAGTGGGATCAGTGGCAATGGGGGGGAACTGGGAGTGGAGCCACTGGGGTTAGGGAGGGAGAAATGCCTTAACTTGTATGATATTCACTGATTTTGACGTAGAGGGAAAATACATTTTTCTTCACTCTTTCAAGGCACTTAATAAAAAACACATACATCGGGGTGTGTGTGAGTGTGTGTGTGTATGTGTGAGAACATGGTCTCTCTGGGGTTCAAGCAGCGTTGTCAGCGTTTTGGTTCACAGTGCTCGCAGACTTCTGGTTAGACATCCATACACCCTAGCTCTGACTCTCCTGAAAGGCTGAGGTGATGGCCGTGACCCCAAGGAGAAATCAGTGCTTACTATTGGAGGGACTAGCTCATCAAGATTCCCTGTACAGTCTGCTCAGCCTTCGCCATCACATGATCACAGAGGTTGGACCTCTCTCTCCCTCTCCACTGCTCTCCTTTCCATCCAGTGGTCACCGGTTACATGGCACCAACAGAGAAAATGTACTAACAGCCTGTGTTTCCCCACCCCATCTTTGAGAATATCAAACAAGACTATTTCCTGGGGCTTAGAGACAAATGTGCGTGTGTGTGCATGTGTGTATGTGTGCGTGTACGTGTGCGTGCGTGTGTGTCTGTACATGTCTTAGAAGAACAAGGGGAGGGAAAAGAAAAAGCAGAACCACCACCAGGGGCCCCACGAAGTAGCCTCACAGCCATAAATTCTGGTCTGAATGGCTCCTAGTCATATAGCAGGTTAAGGCCGGTCCACTTCTAACACGGAGGTGCTTCCACGGGTTTTGACGTGTGAAGTTTCCTTTCTGGTTTGTTTTAAATCGCGTGTAAGAAAGAGCTGTTCGTGCTGACCCTAAAATGGCAATTTTCCCCTGGATAAACAAAGTTAAAGGCAACAATATCCTACTTTAATGCTAGGACTGGCGATGGCAGCTTACAGGGTCCGCTGGCAGAGCTTACACCGCAGCAAATCCGCAAGTCCCGAGAGGGTCAGAGGACGGGATGAGCTGGATGGCTATTTTTTTTAAACTTTTAGTTTTTTCCCCCCCCTAAAGATGGAAAGTCTAAAAAGACCCTTTGCTTTTCAAGTGTTGACTGGAAAGAGAAAGCATAGAATAGTGATCACCGCTCTGCTTCTATACTAGAAAAGTCATTCTCTTCTGCCTCTTTGAGTTGCTCACAGACCAAAGAAACAAAACATAATAATAATAATAATAATAATAACAAACTTACAAACAAAATAGAACTGTGACCCCAAAGAGATGAGCTCCGGTCTTTGTCCCAGCAATGACTCGGCCCCCGCGGTGCTGTGTGGGTGGTGACCCCCCCGCGGCTGCACCTCCCCTCCTCCCTCCACTTGCCTGTCTGTCCTGGCCACGCCTCCGGTATTCTGGATCGGTTTGATCGAGATTATGGCATTCAGTTTCCCAAGGAAAAAATCTGCAATCTCCACTAGCTCCTCTTGCTGGAATGAAACGTCAGGTGTGATTCGGGCGCAATCCGTCACGCCTCGGAGCAGCACTTCTGGTGGTTCATCTTGACCTTGTGCTTGAGGCCGTCGTAGAGCTCGAAGTTGTAGTTCTCCAGCGTGGTGCAGCTGCGGGAGCTCAGGCCCGAGTAGGAGCAGGTGCAGTAGAGCAGGAGCCCCGCACACGTGGCTCCCAGGAGGACGCCCAGCGAGCTCATGGCGATGATGGTGATGAGGATGGGGTCCAGCGTGTAGAGCCAGCTCTTCTCTTTGTCGGCCGAAGGGGCACTGGACCCCGAGGTCGAGGAAGAAGAGTTGTTCCAGTCCACTTCATACTCATCTATGACATAAAGCACACGACAGGTTGCAGGCAAGGCTTCGTTCAGGGCGTAAGACCTGAGCGTCCCCAGCCCAGTTCAGGGGTCCTCAGAGCCAAGGCAGGAAGCCGGAGCTTGTGCTGCTTGGCTTCAAGGCCCAGCCCCGCCGTATCTTAGCTGTTAACTTTGGGCAACAAGTTATTTAACCTCTCTTTGCCTCAGTTGTCCCCTCTGAAAAATGGGGACATTAATAAAGTCTACCTCACCTGGTTGCTAGGAGAATTAAATATAAAGTGCTTGGCATCCAGCACATAGTGAGTATATCTAAGTTTTTGTGATTTAAATAATTTAACTCATGTTAGGAGAACACGTATTCTAACAGAACTTTCAGGGCGCCTTTGGACCTCCTGGGATGGCCCTGGGTCTGAGCACCCTTCTTCCTTTGTTTCTTCCTCCCTTCCTCCCAACTGCTTCAAGTTAAAGCAAAGGACAGGCTGAGACTGTTCTCACATGAAGAGTTTCTCAGTTCAGCATTTCTGCCCATCCAAGCAGCAGGGTTTTTTTTTTTGAGCCACCAGACCTCACTTGACACACATCTTACCTTACTAAGGGGTTGAATTATGTCCCTTCCCCAGATTCCTGTGTTGAAGTCTTAAACCCCAGTACCTCAGAATGTGGCCTTTTTTGGAGATAGGAGCTTTAAAGAGCTAATCAAGTTAAAATAGGGTGGGCTCTAATTCAGTGTGACTGGTGTTCTTATAAAAAGGGGAAACTTGGAGACAGTCACAGATGGCAGAATGCCCTGTGGATACAGAGATGGTCATCTGCAGGCCAAAGAGACAGGCTTGTAACAGTTTCCCTCACAACCCTCAGAAGGAACCAACCCTGCTGACACCTTGATCTTGGGCTATTCCATTCTCCAGAATGATGGGAAGTGAATTTCTGTTGTTTAAACCACCCAGTCTGTGGTACTCTGGTAGGCAGCCCTAGCAAACGAATGTCTTCTATATTGTGGCCAAGGCATGAGCACACCCATGGCTCATTCTGTGGCATTTCCTAAAAATCCCATGAAGAAAACAGGGTGAAATGTATATTTTTTAACATATGAGGGAACTGAGGTTTTAAGGAGTTAGGTGACTAGGAAACTCGCAAGCAGTTGTGCTGGGACTGGGAACCGGGCGTCCCGCGTCCTCCTGCCTCTCTCCTTCTCCCCCCCGCACAGTGCTCTGCTGCTTGATCCACTGCAGCCTCTCTGCAGAGGCCAGGGAGCAGCTTTGCCCATAAAAGGAGCGTTAGACTGGGTTTTGCAGGGAGAGCCTGTGTTCGGTTAACAAGGTACTGTTTGGATTAGTCACTGTTTCTATAACTACACTTGAAGTGTTTGATTAAGGTTGGGTTAAGAGCAGTTGCTCTATAAACTGCTCTTCTTAAACGCATCAATCTTGGGCTAAAAGCTGTTCTTTGAGGGGAACCTTAGTGATCTCTCTCAGAGATCAACTCTGGTACTTGGAGAAGCCCGGAGAGACCTGTGCTGCTCTGTCAAGGGAAGAAATTACATCTGCATGTTTGCTCAGTGGTCCTCCAGTCAGGACTCTTGCTTCAGCCTCGTGAAGTATGTGTGTTTGAAGTGGGAAAATAGAGCTTGAAATAAATATGAAAACACGGGATGGGCAGTGTGAAAAAGAAACATAAATCTTGCCGTGAACCCCAACTTGGAGTCTGGGATAGTGTGAGAAGGGTTCCTACAAGCCAGGGAACTGGGAACCACAGCAGGCCTGGGAGAATATTCATGTTTACGCTCATTCGCTCAGGCCCTTTTTGGAAGGAGGTTAATGGGTTCAAGCAGTGACTCGTGTAGAGGAGCCTGGCCCTCACTTCTAAAGGGTTTACCCGGATTCGAAGTCCATCAGTGGTGAAAATTGCCTGAAGTAGGGGACCTGTTTCAGATTAAGCAGAGGGAACTCGATAAACTTTCTAAACTCTAAACTTGACCTTCACAGAGCAATCTGTGGTTTCTGGCGCTCTAACACCCTGGGCATTATTTTTGTTGACGTCTTTATAACCAAACTTGAATTTCATGATTATCTGCTAAATCACAGCAATACTCACCATCAATTTCATCTTCAGACCCCTCTCTCTCATGTGTTTCTGGGATGTCCACTGTAAAGAAAAAGACCGCAAACGAATCAAGTTATAGCAAGTTCTATCTCCATGGCTACAAGGCAGAGATGCAACCTTTCTAAGAATGACTCCCTGGGATGGTGGGCAGCCCAAGCATCCCATCTGCTTCTAGATCACTTAACAGGCACATTACTGGAGCTTTTCCCTTCAAATAATCTGTCTTTACTTCCAGTAACCAGAAGAACAGGAATAATAAGAAAGGTCTTTAGTGCCAAGTAAATTTTCACTTGTGTCTTTATAATGATTGTCATTCATGACGAATATAGGTCTGAGTTTTGTCTAAGGCAACTTCACCAACATCGCATGCCCATCCTCAGTTGCCACTACTGTGATATTCATTTAGTGCAACATGCTGCCCCTCCTTATATGATGCGCCTAAGTGGACCCAAAGTCCAAGAGTCTTTGTCCTCTGGATTTCAAATAAATGTATGGTAATTTAAAGACGTCACGTTTCATTGTTATATATTTTAATGTAGACGTAGAATTGGAAAGGATGTCATAATGCCTATTCACCTTCACAGATCTGTGTTAATATCTCTCATCTTTCCTTCCCGTCTATTTTTTCAGTTGGCTTTCTTCAATTTAGAGTAGATCAACCATGGGCATCCAATCTGACTAGCCCATGCTTGAAAACAGCTAAGTTAATTTACTCTGAATTTTCTCCAGTGTTATCACTATCTGTTTCTTTTTTTATGGTAATATTTTGGGGATGGGGCATAATACAGGTTTCTCTATTCACTAAGCTTTCCATCTTATAGAAATCAGAGCCAATAAAAACTACTTGTCCAAAATGAAAAAAAAAAAATCCCACACATTAAAAAAGAAGAGCAGGGTCTTATCGTTTCTTCCAATCTCACGAGTTAATTATCGTGTCCTGGCTGTCAGCAAAATGGCACCAAGTGAATGTATGAGAACCTTTGAGAGTTTTATTCAACCAAAAGTCAAGTGGACAACCTTGAAGCCAGCACTGTACATTGATATCCAAGAATCAAGGCTTAAAACAAAACCCAAATCCCAAACAGCCAAAGTATCAAACAAAAGGAAAAAAAGAACTTCAGACCAGCCTGGACTTCTCCCTCATCAGCACAACATCTCAGGGAAGATCTATTTGACCATGACCCAAACTGAGGGTCGATCCATCAGCCACACATAAAATTCAGTCTTTTCCTGGAGGCAGTGGTTGTAATCATGTTAGAAGCCTTCTTCATTCATGGCCAAAGTGCTAAAGAACACTCTCATCCTCTTGGTCGCTTGGAAAGGATGCCAAAATCATGTGCCAAGACCCTACTTGAAAGGATCAACACCATGTGGCACCAATCTTCCGTAAATGCAGCCTGCTCCTGGCATGTTTATAGCACAGCAACTGGCACCTGCAGGCCACGCTGGCTTCCCCACCTCAGTGCCCATCCCCTGCATTATTCTCCAGGCTCCTACAAGGCCGACTGTTTCCTTGGAAAGAAGACGTGAGCATGAATCAACAAGAGGCAGGTGGTGTCTGTCATGGGGATCAAATCAAACTTGTGAAAGTCAACCCAGAGTTTTTTTTAACCTTATGAAAAAAAACAAACGTGGAAAAAGGAAGAAAGCCATCACATTTCCAACAATTAATTGTTTTAATGGGATGTTCATAGGTCTTAACACCTTCATGGTCAAAAGACTCAGAACACTGGGTGAGACTATGAATTGGCCTAGAACAAAAATTGTGGGGCTCCTGCCAGTGAGTTTTGGGCCAAATCCTGTTCTTGCTTTTAGGTATTTGGTCTCTGCTAAGGATGTGACGAGTTCTTGGAGGCTAGACTGCCATCTTGCTCCATCTCATACTCTCAGGGAAGAACTCTTAGGACACTATTGATGATGGGCTGGAAAGGGGTGGGCATGGCATGAATCTTAGGGAAAAAAAGATAAAAGGGTGGTGATGACTATGAGAAAGAACATTTTGTTCCAGGAGATCACAGCCTCTTGTCTCTGGAGGCAGGGGACTGGATGAGATGCCTTCCTAAGAATTGGTCCATTTCTAAGAAATTGGACCAATGGAATTGATCCATGAAATTGATTGCCTCGATGTGGCTGCTATTTCTGCACCTGGAGAATGAAAGACTACTGAAGGAGAGGAACACATTAGAAGCTTGACTTGGTTTTTGACTGCTCCCAGAGTTTGGGTGAGTGGGAAGGGGTTGGAAAAAGGATAAGTTAATCAACATTTTCAAAAGCACATCTGTTCACCAAGCCTTAAAGAAAGAATGGCACACTGGGGAAAACCCAAATAAAGGGAACATTTCTACAAAGGCAATTTAATTTGATAGCACTTTTCTCTACTCCCTTGCCAATATTCTTGATATCTGTGTTTGATTAAGAGCTTTCTTTTTCAAAATCCTCTTTGCCCTTCATGGGCCATCTTCCTTTTCTGTTGAGCTTGGTAGGTAAACCTCAGCCTATTTGCTCAGGATGCTGGCAGGAAAGAGTGTGGTTCTTCCACCTGGTTTCTGTAGTTCTAACGCAAAGAAAAGGCAAGGGTTCGGAGGAGGGAGAAGTCATGAGCTAGGAACTCAAGGAAGAGAGTGGAGGCAGCACCTCCCTGGGAAGGAAAAATGATAGCCACAGGGTGGGGACCCAGCTTGGGAAGTGAGGCAGAGAGCAAAAAAGTGTGGAGACCAGGGACTTGGAGTTTCGTTTTATATTTTATTTATTTATTTATTAATTAAAATATATCTTTATTGATTTCAGAGAGAGGAAGGGAGAGGGAGAGAGAGAGACAGAAACATCAATGATGAGAGAGTTGTCATTGATCGGCTGCCTCTTGCACACCCCTGACTGAGGATCGAGCCCGCAACTTGGGCATATGCCCTGACCGGGAATCGAACCATGATCTCTTGGGTCCTAGGTCGACGCTCAACCTCTGAAGCCATGCCCAGCTAGGCTTATTTTTTATTTTTTAATGAGGAAAAACTTGGAGAGAACCTGCCAGGACTGTTTTAGTGGGTGGCTGTAGTTGTGAGTGTGAGATGGATGAGGAGGATTGGGATGGGCCCCGGCCTTAGGAGAACACAGATCAGGAATGGATCTTACCACGCACCTGACTTCCACTTTCAACCTTTCTGCTCACATGACCTTGTTTCCTTTTGGGCCCCTGTATGGGTTCAGTCTCAGGCCAGTCTGACCACAAAGCCTGAAAGCTCACTCTCAGTACTGCATTAGGGCCAGAGGAGAGCCCTCCTCCCCTAGGATGCACTCAACTTCTCTGGGTATGGGCAGGACACTACAAATGCCACCACATTATTATTCCCCCAGTCTGAAAGAAAGGAAGGTCTGCCTTGCCTTGGATCTTAGTTGGCCAGATACACACATTCCAGCTGTTTGCCTGCATCAATGGCTCACTACTTTGATGGGAACTAATGAAGACCTCTCATGAACATGAAGATGTGGTGATCTAAAATTTAGGGCTTCACATTTTCCATGATAAGCATTAATCATAGAGGGAAGGCTGATTTAAGTTGTTCTTCATTAACCCACTAACCAACTAATCAACCAACCATCACTTATTAAGAGGGTGCCCAGGAACCATACTGAGGACTTTGGGAAATGAAGATGGATGGGACTAGGTGTCTATAATCAAGGCCCTTAAGTGTGGTTGGGAAGCAGAGACTCCCCCAAGCCAAAATAGCGTATGAGAAAGTGGGGCATCGTGGAGCAGACTTCAAGTGCTGCGGGAGCCAAGGGCAGGGACTGGGCAAGTGAGGCCGGACCACGGTCAGGGAAAAACCCTGGGAGTGAGGAGGAAGATGCTTCGGGATTAAGCTACAAAGTGGGGGTTGGGGGTTCTAAGAATGGTTTCAAACATGGCACCAGGAGTTTTTACTCATCCACTGATTTCTTGGTTTTGGGCTCAAATTCACTTTTATCAGATCCACTGAAGAATTCGAAGAGATTGCCTTGCCTTGCCACAAATGTCCCACCCTGTACTTCCCTACCTGAGAGGCAGGGCTCTGTGCCCCTCCCTTCACCAGCTGCCTCAGCCCAGCACAGCGAGAGGGCGAAGGGCTCATGAGTGACCCGAAGGGAGTTTAGTAGAGTTGGAGCAATCAAGTGAGCAGAGTAGTCTACTTAAAAAAACAAAAACCCAATTCAACAAAACATGGTCATTTTCATATTGACCGTGAACCTCAGACTGGAAGTACTCTTGCATCCCCAGGAGTCCCTTCCCTTAGCGTCATCTAGAGGTGGGTTAGGTACACAGTGATGAGCTATTCAAGGCCTCATCTATCTCCCACTATTCTGATTTTTCAGCGCAAGTTATTGAAACATCCACTGGACTGTTCCAGGAACTCCCTCCCCCGTGGAAGAGTCAAATAGTCTCCAGTGTCCTCATCAGTAGATCGCAATACTGTGGCAGGAAGGGTGAACAGCCACACCTAGTTAAGAACCGAACCTAGTCTAAGAGATGTTTTCCCCCAAGGGGTCTGGAACACTGCCTGGTGGTGTAAGACCACACATGCTACGCAGGGGAAACACCCCAGACACTCCAACCTGCACCGGGAAATTCCCAGCTGAGCAAGGTTTAGGTCTCAAACCAGAGTGCTTTCTCTCTCTCACAGTCCTTTCTTCTCTCTCTCTCTCTCTTGCCACACACACACACACACACACACACACACTTTATTTATTTTATTTTCTTCCTTTTTTTCCCTCTCTTAAATTAAGATCCTTTGGGGTTCATTTCTTACTCTGTTATAGAAAAACTGTGACCTTCACTTTCACCACCTCTGTTCTGCTGTGGTCTACTGTGAGTGTACAGGCGTTGACATTGCTCCGTGTACTTTCTGTATTGTAAAGGGAGCTTCACAGGGTTGCTAGGAGAGCTAGAAGTCTGTCCCAAGCCACTGGCTACTTTTAGATAAATAATTGAAGACAGTCCGTCTCTGGGTCACTTGCACACAGATCATTTCAGGACACCGACATACACTGGTTCTCTAGAAGAGTCCCTTCCAAGCCAAATCTGAGCAGTGGATTAAGAGGCTTGGTTAAAGCTGAGGACAGGCTTGCCATCCGGGATGTATAGCAGAGATACCCGAAGGGCTATCCACTCTGTACCTGGAGGAGCACCAGACTAGGAGCACTGTCTGGGAGCAGTCTGCCCACTTCTTGCCTGAGTTCTGCTACTGCCCCAGGTGTGAGAGCCTGGACAAGGCATTGACATCCCTCAGTCTCTGTCTGCTCCTCTGTAAAGTAACCACTGATCTCCCCTGCTCTAGAACTCTACCGTCTTTACGGGCAGAAATAATAAAACTACGGGGGCCCTTCTGATGAAGGCTCGCTGGTGGAAGCAGACAAGGTGACTTCTACAGAAAAGGGTTCCATGGCTGCACACTGCTCACTGCCCCAGTTTTCACCCCAGGTCTGTCCTCTCCTGGAAGAGGGTGCTCCCTGAAGGCATCCATCTTAAGGTGTGTGTGGAAAGAGAAGACCATGCTAAGGACAGATAAATGGGAGCCATGAGGTTCTATGTTTGCGATACTTGCTCTTTAGGCTTAGGAACCAGTCCTGCCAACTGGCAATCCAGAAACTGACGAAGTGAGTTAAGTGTGCCTCAAGTTTCAAGCCTGCACCTTAACTGAGACAGGGCTCAGAAAATGTCGTGGGAAGCCAGCCTTAACACCTCCACTTAACCCACCAAACTGCAAGCAGCCTGTCAAGCAAGGATTGAAGAGGCTCTTCCACACAGAAAATCATTCATTTTCGCAGGTACCAGGTATCATTGCTTCTATGCTAAAGAGGAGGAAATTGAGAAAGGAGAGTAGAAAAATGCAAGAAATCATTGAACAAATCAGCAGTGGAACTGAGAGCAAGCCACACTTTTAATATCTTATTATGGGTCTATGACTTGTTTGGGATAAGCCCTTGGCTACTTAGAGCTCTTGCTGAATTTGATCCCAAGCTCCCGAGCCCCCTGAGCCAGCTAAACGGCTGGACTATTTGGATGAGAGTAGCCTTCAGAAAATTCTCTCAGCCATTCTGTTTTGATCCTGGCAGGACATACAACACTCGGACCAAAATAAATGAGAAATAATGAAGGACCAAGAGATATTTCTTGGCCCTTCGAAGTGTTTTAGTATTGGCCTAAGGTCCTCCCCTCCCCACTACACGCAATTTCCCTAACTTGGTTTGCTCGTCCACAGTTGCTATAAGAAGCCAAAAGTTCAGATGTTAACCTAAACCTTGCCAAAACTCCTCCACAGTCAGGCTATTTGAGAGCCATTCACCTCTTGCCGGGTTTGGCTTGAGTTTAGAAACACCACCAGAAGCTCCTTCATCATGGGTTATTATCTCTTAGGCTGTAGCCAAATCTATGGAAAGTCATGGAAAAGGAGTAGTTTTTGGAGTTTTCAAATGGTTTCAAGCTGGAAAGGAAAAGGGGGCTTGGTCTGAGATATTGGAAGAGTCTGAACTTGAATTTAGTCATATTTTTTTATTATTTTTAGTTGAATAACTAGAAGGAAACACTAAAAAGGATTGGAAATAGCAATTGCAATGAGAAGGCTGTGAAATGACCTAATAATACTTTCAAGTGTGGAGGTGGATGAGCAGTGGAGGCCGGAATGGCTCCACTGAGCCCCAGCAATGGAGTGGAAATAAAAAATACGCAGCCAGAGAAATGGTTAGCGATAAAGATGGGCTTCATGACTGTGCAGGCTGGAAAAAACCAGCAATGCAGATGGAGGACCATTCTGGAACCTCTTCTCTACTCTAGGTCTTTGAAAAATCAGACATATTCTCCATCACTGTTAGTAGATGTGTCAAAAAGGCTTTGGTGGAGGGAGGGCAGAGAAAGTGTAAGGAAGTCAGAGGACAGGAACAGGGGCCACCAAGAGAGAGGGCGGAGGCTGAAGATGACCACCTGGAACAAAGGCAGGGGCTGGAGACAGGTCCTCCTTGGAGAAAGAGGGACAATGGCCCTCTCAGGGGTTGTGGAGCAGATGGTGGTTATGGTGTGGGCCCAGGGCTTCTCGTGAACACTATTACTGAGCTCACACTCTTGGTCTGCATTTGGCTAAGGCTGATGAGGCACCCCCAGGTCTCCTTTGATGCCCCCATGTCACCCCCCATCTAGGTCTTAATAACTGTCTTCCTACCTCAGTACCAGCTGTCAGAACTGCCCTAGAGAAGCAATGGGGAAGCCTACACGGGTCCCTGAGGTCTTTTCCTCAGTTCCTTGGTGGCAGCAGGGAATCACTGAGGGACAAAACGTTTCTTTGACAGACTGTATTAAAATAAAGTCCCAAACCAGCAGGCTGGCTGAGAACAGGACTCTGGTCAAGGCCACCTCTGGCTCAAAGCTCTCTCAGCACTCCCATCATTACTGGAGCCAGCTGCTCTCTAACAAGGTACAGAGAACTCTAGTCCAGCCATCCTGTTAATAAGTCCTGCTGCCAGAGAGAAATTGTTGTGGTCAAAGGCCAAGACATGGCACACTGTCATTCCAGTTCTGGATCAGAGCCTTTGCTTTCGGGGATGCTAGTTAATGATATTAAAAGGGTTCAATTCTACACAATTACACACAGAAGGCAAAACAAAGCTTGTGTATGTGGCGACATGTCTCTAGCTCATTCACACCTAGAGCTGATGCTGCTCTTTTTCCTGAGCCACCCAGAGTTATCTACCCATGCCCCATGTCAGAGAGTTAGCAGGCCTGGATTTTTGGCAGGTCACAGAAAGCCCACAAAGCTCACATATGGCCGGAGAAGCTATCCATTATGCGCAAAGTTGCATTTTCATGACCCCTTTGTTTTAGTGCCTGGTAGAAATAGAGTAGTGCTCTTGGAAAAAATGGTGTTTCAAACTAACAGGTGCCCTGTTTTCTCTTCCATATGCTGCTCCTTTCTGGAGCCCTTTGGGCTGGTAGCTTTGCCTGCACGTATACACCTCCCGCTGGAAAGTGGCCTTGTTGCCTGCTGCCTTTCCTTGGGTCACACTAGCCCTGAACCTCCTCAGAAGGAAGCTGGACACTGCCTTTCAGCCCAAGGGTTGGAGAATCTCAGCTGGCATGTAGACCTACTTGTGCTGCTGGAACATTTTAGTCTGCAGCACAATACTGAGCACTGACCTTAAAGAATGGTTCTTACATGAATTTTTTAGTAGAAAACATAAATAAATAACAGCAAGGCACAGCACAGTCACTCTTTGAGGAAACCAAGTGGAACTCATTAATCATGGAGAACAGGGCTCTGCCTGCCGAACCGGGGACAGAATTAACTCCTGGGCCATAGCTGCCACGGCTCTGGTGGGCCACGATGTACAGCCAGGCACACATTCTCCACATATTAGAAGTTTTTTTTTAAAAAAAGAGCCCCTGGGATTAAAATTCCCTTTGGCTAACACTATCCAAAGCCTTTTTTTGCAAGCACTCTCCCCACTTTAGAGAAAAGGAGATGGTCACAGAGATGATGTGGCTTGTGCAAATGAGACAGGGGATGTCCTCCAGGATGTCCACGACTTTGTTGTCCTCTCAAATGGAGACAGGTTCATTTAAAAGGAAAACCTCAGCCATTTGAAGCATGTATTAAAATGAAAACAGGCACACCATCTGACCCAGACGTTCTATTGAAGACAAACATGTGTACAAGGAGGTGACTTCAAGGCTGTTCATTGCAGTATTGTTTATAATAGTAAAAAAAGAAAACCAGACACAGCCTGAATGCTCACCAGTAGGGGGCACTTAATAAACTACAGTACTTCAAATGAGATGGAATCCAGTACAACAGCTAAAGGGTGGGGTAACTCTGTCCATGGGTACTGATGTATCCTGCAGGCTTTGTCCAATGAAAAGAAGCAAGTTGTCCAACAAAGAGAGCAAGCGCTATGATACCCACTTATGCAGAACAAAACCAAACCCAACCAAACCAAACCACAGAATTGGACATGAACATATATGTCTGTAAAGGTATAAAAGGCGGCCTAGAAATATATACCTCCAGCTATCTCTCATGCTTACTTTCTCTGGGGAGGCGAGTGGGACTGGTTAACAATAAAATGGACTTCTGCTTTTTCTGTATTATTTGTACTTTTTGAGGATGTAGTGATGTATAACTTGTAAAAAAAGAAAAGAAGAGAAACCAGTCAGTTACTATCCTAAAAATTCCCCCAACAACATCCTTCATGATCAGTAACCATTCTGGTTATAAGCCGCCAAAAAAAGGTGTTTCCCACTCAACACCCAGCCCTGTCACCAGCAAGTCTGTTGCTGCCTCTTCAAATGGCTATTCCTATTTCTTGATCCAATGCCTGTGGGACTTTAGTTTTTTTGAACTCTTAAAGGTCAGTGACCAAAGAAAGTCCAAGAATAATTACTTTACCCAGAAAAGAGGAGAATGATTTTGGGTTTCCTGCCTACCCACTGGCAGTGGGGCAAGAATGGTTTCTTCTGGTTTGTCTGAGGCCACTGTGCCATTCTATGCTAAATGGGGTTCTGCTCTTTGGCGATTCCCCAAACCTTACATCTCTTCAGCACTTAGGTTTGGGGCCAAACACAACTCCTCTATACAGTTAGTAAAAATGTGCTCTGGCCAAGGCCTGCGGCCTGACGCCTTCTGAGGGTGCAGGTTTCTGATTATATCTAACCTCTAGACATACTCCAGTGCGCCCGATTTATGTCAGGCTTAATTAATTCCTGCACTCTTCCTAGCTTTTAATTTATTTATAGAAGGCGATGCATCTCCCCGCTGATTGTAACGCCATCACTGGCGTTCCCCTTGCCCCTCCGTTTTCTCCAGTTGGGTTTCGTGTTTTCTTTGGGCCAGCACTGAAGTGGATGAAAGGCAGGCTACAGCCGTGAGAAGCCCAGTGATGTGCACAATTAGAGAGAGAAAACAAGCCTCACGGACAGATCTGCAGACTGGCTCAGATGAGTAGCCCACAAGGTAGACAAATTAGAACTTAAAAATGAAGCTCTTTCCATCAACAATTACCGAAAGGCCACAGTTTTTGTGCAAAACAACTGAAGAGTCAGTGTGTGGGGGGTTACAGTAAACACGAGGCACAGCAGATTGGCTGGGCTTCGGTTACTTGGGCTAGGAGGGCAGTGCCTTGCTTCAGCAGCAAGATCGCACATTTAAACCATCGTAAAGGGCCAGGTAGGAGCCCAAACAGACCACACTGGGCCTTGACATCTGGTATTTATGATCCATGGAAACACAATTTCTGTAACATTTATGCTTGAGTTCTGTCTGAACTACCACACTGATAACAGTGCCGTGTCTGACGCCTAAGATTGGAGTCCTAACAGTCTTCGCCCTTTTGGGGCAGAGAAAGTACTTCTAGAATAAGCCTTGGGGCTAGAACCAAGGCAGGAAGAGCAATGATGAAATTCTCAAAACTGGTTCCAAAAGTAGGAATGCTAACGAAGCATACACAGTGGCTAATTTAATTTCATCTGGCAAATTTGTTCCCAGGCCAGCTCAGGAAAATGTTGACTGAGCCTGGGTCTTCGCCTGAAAGATGTGCTTTTGAGATGCTTTCATTTCACCCTTTACTAATGGGAACAAATGGCTTTAAGGAGAGCCAAATGTTATTTAGATAAAATGGGTAATTATGCTTGTCATTAGAGGAACAAACAGGGCTCTCGTCATGGACAGTCTCCTCTACTCCCCTGCACAGGACAGACAGTGACATCTATGGAGCCATCTGTACAGACAGAGCTTCCTCTAAGATCTGAAAACCAGAAGCCTGTTTCCTTTTAGCGCCACTGGGAGAGGTTTTATAGCTGTAAAAACATTTTTTCCTGGACCTAGGTTTAGAGAGGGAAAAAAGGAGGACTCTGGTGGAAATTGGGCCTCTGGGATATGTCCCTTTTAAGACCTTTAATCATGGTTCTCAGAGCCCTGAGGACGGCCCCTGGTTGATGGAATGCTCCCCGAATAGGGGGTGGTGGAAAATCCGTCCACAGTCTCTTCTTGACCACATTCTAGAAACATTGAACAGCTGGGAGGTTGTAGTTCCTAGATTTTTTTTCTCTCCTAATCCCCCTATGATAGAAATATTTTATATAACTAATCATTAACAACCCAAAGAAGCAAACCAAAGAAAAATACCTGTCAACAAGACCTCATTTTTGGAGTAAGTGTCCCCAAGCCCCTCTCCTCAAAGTCTTTATGGAATGTTCTTTTCATAGACTCTTCCACCCTGGTAGTTCAGTAATCACATCATGATCTTCATTACTTGCTCCAAAATGAAGTCTGGAATATCTCTGAGCCTCGAACACGCTACAAGTTTCTGTTTTGTCTGTGAGAGGGCTCATAAATTGGAGATCCACCTTCCTCTGGAAGTAATAATTAGGTAGGCGAGGGCTGAGACATTGCCTCTCTTCCAGAGGAAGTTATCTGTCTCCATTGAGCCCAGTACATGATTCGGCTTCACCGGTCCCATTCCCCTCTGGGGCTCTTTGAAAGAAGAGTCCACGCCCAGCTGGTGTGGCTCAGCAGTTGAGCATCAACCTATGAACCAGGAGGTCACGGCTTGATTCCCAGTCAGGGCACATGCCCGGGTTGCGGGCTTGAGCCCCAGTAGGGAGCGTGCAGGAGGCAGCCGATCAACGACTCTCTCATCACTGACGTTTCTCTCTCTCTCCCTCTTCCTTCCTCTCTCTGAAATCAATAAAAACATATTTAAGGGGAAAAAAAAGGAAGAGTCCAGTCTCCAGGGGTTTGCCATCAAGAGACATTTTGTGGAAATCACATCAAACAATTTAGCACTTAGCAACTTTTGCAAAATCCCACACCAATCACAAAAGTTGGCTCAGTTGCACAAATTGGATAACACTCCTGACAAGCAGTAATAAAAATAAAAGAAAGAAGAGCTGGCATTCAGCCTCAAGGAGAAAACCCACCTACCTCCCACAGAAATGCCCTGTAGCTCAGAAGACAATCTGTAAGCTTTGAAAACATCAATTTGTTCAAAGCCTACGTTTCAACTTTGTTCTCACAGGCCAAGGGGAAAAAAAACCCAGATGTTTGTATAAAAAATATTATCATTTTATTACATTCCACACAATACATTTGCAAATAGTTTCCATTGTCCACAAGTTATTTTGATACACAGGCAACTGAGCAATGCAAGAGTTGTCACAGTTATAGGGAGAGGGGGTAAGAATAGGAAGTTAAAATGTTTACATTTTCTTGTTTCATTTTCTGTTGTTCTTTGGTAATTTTCGATTATTTAGGTGTTAGCTTGCCTGCTAGTTTTATTTTCAAGACAGGGTCTTTTTAAAGATGGGGCATCAACTTCAGAACTACCACTGAATTTCCTATCCTATTCTGGCTTTAATCCCTAAAATGTGGGACAAGGGAAAAGACAATTTTACTTTATTTTAAGCATTCTGTTTTGTTAATGGCAATGATATGATCTTTTTTTCCCCGCCTTTGCCAACAATTAGGGAATAGCAATTGCCAGCACAATGTCAAGGACGGGATTTTCACCCAGAGATAGGGGTTTCCTTCCTTCCTGGGTCTGTTGATATGAAACCTCTACTAAGGCAAAAACTTTAGTAGCCCGAGCTAGACCTTCAATTCATTCATTCATTTATATTTTATTAGTTGCTATTACCTCTTTGTCTTCCGAGAAGCAACTCTAAACACATGCACACATGCAGTCACCTGTGCAGCCTATTTTCCTTAGAAGAGAGTGACCCTTCCCTCCCTTTATGAAATGCAGAATTTTGCGTTTTAAAACCGCAAGACATGATTTTATAGAAGAGCTGCCCTTTTAGCAGAGACCTAGATAATATTATGAACGTTGCTGGGGCCAAGAGAGAAGAGAGAGGAGAGAGGAGAGAGGGAATGACATCCCCAGTTGAAGTGCATCACGGGCTTTACAAAGATTTGAGCAGTCTCGTATTCTCAGCTATGGCATGTATATAAAGATGATGCCACACGGGGCATCGGATAAAGATACAGCAAATTCACAAAGTTGTTGTCATCTTCTTTTAAAGAAGGGAAGTCTTCAAGGGCATATGGTAACTCAGTTGCTACACTGGCTGGATTTTCCAGATCTAATTTCCTGACTCCGCGCCTCCAGGGGGCGCCTCCAGGGATGCTAATCATTTCGAGGGAATGCCTGGCCCCAGATGCATGTCTGGATGTGGACACCTGAGATAAAAGCCCTTAGCGACTGGCATGGAAGTCATCACATGGTACCCCGGGCTCCTGCCCCTCCTCCCTCTGCCTGCTTCTCTTTGCAACCTTCAGCTGGGCTAGGATTCTTCTTGAAATCTCAAGGTGGCTCATGCTCTAGCCTTTCATCTTTTCTTTTCTTGGCAGGGCTGCTGTGGTTGAGAGAGTGGCTCTTTGAAATAGAGTAAGAGTGGGAGAGCACCATTCTTTCAGGGGGATGAAACAAACCAGATGCGAAAGTGAGTGCGTGTGCTAGAGGGAGTGCTGTGGATATTCTGAAGGAACGCTCAAAGTCTCTCTCTCCCCCAAGCAGCCAAAAACATAAAAATAAAAAACTCAATCATTAGTATTTTGCTCTCAGAAGGTACCTGGAAGCTTTCAGCCCAGGCAACCATCTTTGGAGAGAATCTTAGACTCTCCCAGTGGATTCCTAGTAGGAAGGTGAGAAATAAACACCCCCAAGGCGGAGCCCCAGGACACTGAGCATCTCGTTAAAATACAAAGTTTCTATCAATGACATTGACTTCATTATTGAATCTCTCCTTTGTACAATATCATTAGGCCATTTATTTCCAACCTCCCTTTCCCTGTGTCGCTTAGAGAGGACAAACGGGCAGCCACGGATTTATCTTCACTATACCTTCTCCTGACGATGTGGCAACACCTGGAAGTGCCACGCCAGCCTACGAGGGTGTACTTGCCAGATGCTACAGATGCTTTAAGGGGAAGCACATTGGTACATTTTAAAAAATGGTTACTCTTTATTCTCTCATAATATTCAAATAAGTCAGGTGGACAGCCTTACATTTTAGCAGCTGTAGGTTCAGGCACACATCAACACCATGAAAGGAAAGCGAAGGACCCCTTCTCTCCATATTTTACAAATGCTATTACAATGACCAATATAATACCAAGGAATACGATTCGTAACCGTCTCACTCAGCTCCCTTTAAAGCTGGGCCCAATGATTCCCCTCAGGCGGGGAGTCCTTTCCTTCTCCTGCCTTCTCTCCCCCGCCTCCTCCTGCTCTCAGCTTAAACAAGCTGCTGCTTCTCTGCATCAGTCTCAGTTCCATCATTCTCTATGACTTATTCCAGGATTGGACTTAACTGACAAAAGCTAAACATTCATTATGAGCTTCTCTTTTGTAAGGCAACATGAGACAGATTTGCTTCAGGGCTGGAAGTAGAGATGGTTCCACTCGCACCCAATGGCTGTTATCTGTTACTTCAAAGAAGCCAGGAGACGTGACATGGGGTCACGTCCGAGTACACGGGAACCTTCCTCTTGGGTCAGGTGGGTGGGGAATGGGCGAGGGATGGGAGGGGCCACATTTCGGTCCATGCGGCCTCTAGGTTTTTAGGTACCTGGAGATGACAATGGTAGCCAACAGAAAGCCAGCCAGAGCTAGATAAGGCAACAAAAAGCTTCAATCTCTTCTCCAAGTAAACAAAACTAGTACAGTATATTATTTTCTTGTAAAATGTACCCCCGGAGAAGTAACACAATAGCTAAAGGGGGCCCTCTCTGAACACACCCACACACTCCCCCCTGACAATGAACCAGTCTCTCTCACACCCACACCCACACCCACACCGAGCTACTCTCACACGCCAAATGTATACTATGTACAAACACAGATCCAGGGTTCCCCCCAGTCTCCTGGCAGACTGCCCGCCGAGAGGGGGTATGGGATAAGGCAAGGGGAGGGCCAGGGAACCAGTCTCTGGAAGAAAGCCAGCTGGGCCTTGAGCTGTGAAGTGTTTAGGGTGTCTCTCTTCTCATAGTCCAAGATGCAACATTAGAGTTGGGGTTGGTTGGTTGGAATCAACAAAAGGGAAAAAAAAACCAACTCAAGAGAAATGGTCAGGATGGATAGGAGTGCACAGGGTTTGGGCCCCAAGAGAGAGATGTCTGAGTCACACAGAGACTAGGCGAGGAGAAAAAAGTGCAAAATCGAGGCAACGTGTTTGCAGTCTTTCTCGTTTTTGGGTGTTGTCCTTGCTTCGGCCCTCAGCAGTGCGAGCTGCGGTCTTGCTCTAGCTTAATGGTTAGGGTGGGCTCCACCGCCAGAGGGGCCCCGTTGGTGTAGTGGGAGGTTTTGTAGGTGATGGAGTGATCGGTCTTCTTGGCCGCATAGCGGAACCGGTGGTAGTGGAGCACCAGGGCCAGCGCGACGGAGACCAGCACCAGCAGGGCGCCCCCGGTGGCCATTACGTAATACCAGTAGGCTGGGATGGGCTGAACGGGCACCGTGTCCACTGTGGGCTCGGTCCCTGGTAGGAGGGTGCCCCCTGGTGGAGAGACACAGAAGAGTGTTGCTAGGCGGAGAGCATGCAGACTAATCAAAAATCAATTAAAAAAAAAAAGGAAACACACACATGCTTTGGAGTGGATAGGGAAGGGGACGGGGAATAAGGCGACACTGAGTATTTAGCTCGTGACAAGACGTCTATTCACAACCTTCAAGGCAGGTACTATCAGACCCATTTTACAGCTGAGGAAATAGAGGCTCAGAGGTTAAACCAACAGTGGTTATGCAGTAAGTAGGTAGTAAGTATGGGATTCAACCAAGAGCTGTATGATTAGAGAGCTCTTTTCTCCTTTCTGTTACACCACAATTACTCTATAATGCACAGAAGCAGTATAATTCATACATATGCATGCGCACGCATGCGCGCGTACACACACACACACACACACACACACACACACACACACGAGTACATGATGTTGAAATGACTTCTGGGATTCCATAAGGCTGATTCCCCGAATGGGTGGAAATACAGTATTTGGTCTGGCTGGCCAGCATTTTCAAGCGATGTATTAATTAGGCTGGCTAGACTTGAAGGTAAATTCCACGTTGGATTGCCAAGGCTTCCATGCCCATTGAAATCAGCCTGGTCTTGTCTAAACAGGTCAATTACCACTGTCAAGCAATGACTAACGATTCGTGTTCTTTTTTTAATTGTATAGAGGTTTTAAAAATCTGATTGGAAGGATGTTGCAACAAAAAATGTGGGCACGAAATGATAGTGGGTGTGTGAGAGCGAGAGTGAGTGTGAGCAAAGGGAGGGAGATCGTTCTTAATCATGGAAAAGACAGAGGAGGGAAGAGAAGCTAGCGAGGATTTAGGAGGCAACCACATTTGCTGGCCGGCCTCTGGTTGCCATGGAGATGATGTAGTAGATTTAAGCTCAGGGTAACTCCGGGGAAAGACTGGCTGGAGTCCCACTTGATGCAAAACAGTACTACAACATGATTCTCCCAACGATTTACATCAGATGAGAATCTGGCCCGGAATGGGACTAGGAGCTTTTGAGCTTGCCAAAACCAGACATGATCTTTACTTCTGAAAAATGATGTATGCTTAACCTATGAAAATTCCTCCCTAGCTGCTTACATCAAGTGCCGGTGGCTAGAAGCATGTATCTTCTCTATCCATGGGCTAGCCAGTGGGGGGCCATGGCCGTGTGGCTGCCTTCTCCATACATCGCTGGTCCTACTCTGTGGGTGTATCTCTGCTCAGATGCAGACAGAGCTTATGTATATCTTCAGGCCTCCCCCGTGAGACATGGAGCTCCTCAAGCAGGAGAACACGCTCTCATCTTGGTTTCTACCCCCCCGGCATGCACAGAGAAGGCACTCAATAAATGCCTGAACTGAGGCAATGACTTCTATTTCTGAGTCAGTGTCCGCCCACTCCTGCAGCCCAAACACCAGAACTCCCCTCTCTGAGTGGGGGATCACTGCTGTCTTCTCAGAAGTGGCAGAAAAACGAGAGCATTTTTTTCCTGGAAAATCTTTCAGAGCCTGCCTACCTTCTCAGATCTTAATCATTGCTTCCTCTGGTTTTAGGGATCCCTTCTGCAAAGGTGTAGGGCTCGTTGGTGCCTCTTAAGCCATCAGAAGTGCCACAGTATTAGAGCTTCGACAAGGACGCGTCACACAGTACATGCCCTGGCAGCCACATCCACAGCCCCTGGGGTGGAAAGGATCCCAGAATCCCAGGGTCCCCTTCCTACCCCTGCCTACATGACATCTTCATCACCTAGTCTGTTTTTCTTGATTCCCAAGCCATTGCTGTCTTTTCATAATTTCATTACTGTAGCTGAGAAATTACCCCTCCCCCCCCCACTATATTAAAAATTATGTGTAGAAACAGAGAAAAGGAAAGCAAGGCGCTGGAAACAGCTCCTTGAAATGGGCAGCTTTCGAGTCACAGCGAACTGGTGTCAACTCATTATTCAGGTCACCAGAGTATCTGCTGCCTGGCAACCATCCTGCTGCTGGATTTTCATGTGGGCTCAGAAGAATGCACGAGAAACAACAAAGTGCACAGGGACGGCCCCAAGTTCCTCACTGCCGAACCCCTCCCCTAAAGGGCGTCCTTGGGCTTGCCTCTGATTTTGATTTCGCTGCACAGTGAGGGCTGTCCTTTAATGAGCTGCAGCTCACCCATGAGAGGAAAGGAAGGCGACAAATCTGCAGGGATTAACTCCCCACCCGAAGCACCTGACCAGACCCCAAGGGCAGGAGCACACATTTTTGCCAAGCGGAAAACAGCCACAACTGCCCGTGTTCCCTCCATCACCACCTAGTCTCAGTTCAAAGCTTTGCTATCCTTCGGCCAAGATTCTGGTTTTCAACATTAAATACACCACCCAGGGCTCCTAGTGCTGGGGCTGAGGAAGGATGTGGTCTTCATGCTACTCCTGAAGTGTTTCTTACGATAGAGAAAGTGGGGGCACAGTGGGGAGGACCGAGGGGGCCGGCTGGAGGAAGGTAATTACAATACGTGGATTGCCCAGTCAGAATCAGGGCTGGACCCCTGGCCTCAGAGTTCTGCTCTGCTTCAGAAGACAAACTCCACTTTGGGTATAAGACCCTCTTCCTTTTTGTGAGCAATACTCCCCTCCCCGGAAATTATCAACATGTAGAAAATCTTGGTGACCAAAGCCATTTGGGGGACATTAGATTGGCTCCTTAACGTTTTCCTTAAACATTGGTTTGGAGAAATGAGGAAACATACTACCTGAATTGGTGCTTTTAATGTTAAGGGAGTTAGAGAAGAGAGGATACCTTCCCCTCATCTCCTACAAGCAATTTTTGGGAGACCTGCAACTGGGGGCCAGAGTTTCTCAGAACATTCTCCAGCTAAAGAGACTCAACTCCCACAGGCAGGCGGGTTTGGAATCTGGCTCTCTGGCAGCCTTCAAGGGCTCTATGCCGATGAGGCTGTGGTTTGCCAGAAATGGAAGGTAATAGATCAATTGGGGTTAAGTCCCTTTCTAAAGCACCTTCCCAGACAACAGTGGCAATCCAACAAATACCAGATGGATGGATGGATGAGTGGAAGAATGTACTTTGGGCCAAAATTCAGATTCCCTGGAAAATGGTAATGACCCACTGGCACTTAACAGTTATTCTTGGGAAGTGCTAGAGATTTTGCTGGCTCACACGGCGCCGCTATGTAAAACTGCAAAAAAGGTGCCCCCTTTGGGCAGATTCCACTTGCGCCAGGTGCCTAGGCTGGTGAGTGGCTGCATTTTTGCCCTACTTGCACCTTCAGCCACACAAGGTGTCTGGGCTGTTGCTTTAAAATAAAGGAGACTGGGCCTGGTCCCCAACATGGGAGAAAGCGTAGGTAAGACTTCAACCTTGAGAGCTGGTCAGGTGCTGACCTGAACGCTCCCTTTGGTTGCTCCAACTTCTACCACTAACTCACATACCTCCATTTTTTCCAATTGGAAAATCAACTCCTGAACTATTTTTTTATTAATTTCCACCCCCCAGTCCTCCACAGAGTATTCTCCTTGTGTGAGATAATGGGAAACATATTTAAAAAGAGTCAGTAACTGCGAGTGTATTTGCAAGGCTGAACAGGCCCTCATCGGTAAAGGCTCCGAGCCCTCAGGATAGGGGGCAACGTGAAAGCACAGGATTTGAATTTGGAAAAACAATAAATTTGAAGAAGTCATGCATAGGGGGAAAGTGAGGAGAAAGACTACACCGTGGGTAGTGTTCCTTCCATTCCTACTGTGCAAACAGGGTTCCTGGATTAATATGCAGTTGGGAAATGTGGTCAGAACGGCAGTAACAATGAGTGGGCGTTTCCCGTGTGGTGGGCACTGAGCTACCAGCATCATAAGAATTATCCTGCTGACTTCTCATGACTCTCAGATGGGACCTGAGCACTTGAGGGCGTAAGTGATTTTCTCCTGGCTTTACCTGGAGGAGAATCGAGGAGGAGGGCAGAGCAACAACATACAGTGGAACCCTAGAGATGGCCCAGGGCCCTCAGAAGTTCCCGCCACCATTAAGGGGCAGGGGCAAGACCAGAAGCGCATTCTGGTTAAACCCGGCCCAGCCCTACGCTGTCCGTTTAGAACACAGCCTCCCTCCTTCGTTCACATGCTGCTTCTGGCTCTTTGTGCTTCAGTGGCAGAGCTGAGAACTCGCGATGGTCTCATAAAGCCCGACACAGGGAAAGTGTGCAGACCCCTGGCCTTGGACAGGAAGCTCCCCGTCCCCTTCTGCCGCCTGCCTCTGTCCGAACCTGTCTGAGGACCATCCCAGTCAAGCCAGGTTCTCGCTCAATCACAGCTAAGCTTACGACACGTCCTCCGGACCTGGGGAGTCACCCACCCAGGCTCCTAAAGTAATGTTTTGAAAGACAACAACGGTGAGTCTTCTCTCTCTCAAAAGGGGAACAAAAAGAAAGGCTCGATGCAAGTAAGAACCGTTTCAGGCCTGGCCTGTCTGTGGAGTCCTTTGCATATAGGTTGAAAATAAAGTGTCGGTGAAGGGGCATTTCAGATAAAAGGCTTATTTAATTTGGGAGATTAAACAAGCCAAAAAAAAAAAAAAAAAAGGTTGGCTCCTCTAGAAAAGTTTACAGAAGATAGTAGAAGAATGTGGTCTGTTTGGAAAAAGAATGTAAAAGTATGAAGTATCCTTGAGAAATGATTCTCGATTTGCCCCACGAGCAGTATGTGGAGGGTCAGAGGAAGGTTTGCGCTGAGCTCGCAGAAACCATGCGGACCTCCACCCCCACCTCACCCCACCCCCATCTATCGAAAATGATTCGCTTTTCTTTGTTTGTTTTTTACATAAAACATGGACTTATGTAAAGAGAACCTTTTCTGTTGGTGTTCTAATTTTGTTAAAAGATTTCAAATCCCGTGGATTCCATGCTGAATGGGTGAAAGAAGACCAAAAAAAAACCCTGCAAAATTTGTATAAAGATATAAAGTGCTAAAAAATATTTTTCTGTTTCCTCCCCTTTTTTTTTTAAAAAAAAATCGGAATTGTGCCCTGTACTATAGTTGTTTGAATAAAAGTTTTATTTATTGCATCCAAAAAAAAAAAATACAATGCCTCTAAATTCAGATCTGTGGTTGGTTGGCTGAAGTCTCGGACACTTCTTATCTCTTCTGTGGCACTTGTGTAACTGTCTTTAAACTAAGGCTTGTCCTTTCTGTTCTTGGAGAGAGGAAAAGTCCGAGAAAGAAATGTTCTCCTCCCCTTACAGAGACTGCCGCTGGCGGCTGTTTAGATGAAGGTAAACCTGCTGGGAGGGGATGCGCCAGCCTCTGCGACAGGAGAGGCGACGCGCACCAGCGAGCCTCGCAGAGGATGCCTCAGTGTCCCCTTGGGCGAGCGGCGGCAGCCAGGCAGTTACCCGCTTACACACATCTGATCTCCAGGCTCCCTTGCTCAGCAACACCTAGGCTGCATCTGGCAGCTGGGGACGGAGCGGGAGGGGCAAGGAGGACTCAGCACAGCTGCCTAGCCGAACCCTGGCAGGGTCTAGGAATACTTCTCTGCCTTTCATCAGAGGATTACGTGCACGAACACCATTTAACCCTCCCTGCGTCTCAGAAGGGCTTCTCGCAGATGGAGCTGTGGGGGAGAGGAAGCCAAGGGGAGTGGGAAGGTGAGGCCAGCCCCAGGTCCTGTGCCCTGGGATGGGGGCCGTGGCACTGGCGGGTAAGCCCTCTGGGAGGCAGCCAACAGGGAATGAGGGTGGGGATGGGAAGGGAGAGATGGGCCAGTTGGCACCAATTAAACAGAACTTAAGACCTGATGCACAGTCGAACCCCTGCCAGCTCTGTCATTACCCCAAAAGGGCTCTCTCTTGACTGCTCCCCTCCATGCCCACGAAAATGTCTTAGATGTTCACGCTCTCCTGGTCTTACCTGGAGGAAGACTGTGGAGGACTGCAGAATGTGAAACCCAAGAGATGGCCTATGACCCTCAGACCTGGGCTGAGACTTAAGAGCACATTCACAGTCATTACTGACGTCCCTTTAGCATCCATCGGGGTAGACAATTCTTCACTCCAACAGCCACCTTTCACAAGCGCACCCAGCCTGGGGTTTCCATGGGTCTCTAGCGGGGAGGGGCCCAGACCCAGGCTCCCTGCCCTTGCTCTGCTCAAAGCCCACAGCCTCTAACATGAACAAGAACTGCTCCCACCGAGAGCTGCTGAAAACCACCGCCTGGACAACCACCACAGAACCCTGATTACGGGCTTTATGTATTTTTACTGGCTTCTTGATTACCCTTTTTTCTTTTATTGAAAAAAGAAAGTATTGGTTAAGAGGAAACAATCCATCACCTTAATTACACCACTTTTCGTTTTTTTCTTTTTTTTTCCTTCTTTACACACAGTTTTTCATTTGTTGGAGCTCAAGTTCTAGAAAAAGACACATGACGGAGCTATGTTTATAGCCAGTGCTTAAAAACAGAAAGAGAAAAGAAAAAACGCACACCCCGGCTACATTGTTTAAAACATGACTCATAACAACAAGAAAAAAGTCTTTTCAGAAATCACGCGACAGCTCAGCTTATTCATGCCCTCTTCCCGGTGTCCCTGTTCTGCACGGTTCTCTTTCTCTCCACGGCTTGTCTCTCTCTTCATTCCTGACTCACACCCTGCCGTACAATCATAGGTACACGCTAAGCAGAAAACACAAGGTGATTGATAGAAAACGAACACGTTTCATGGCAAGAAACGAGTAAGAGGCAGAAAATGAAACAGACTTCAAAATATAAAAGAGCAAGACTGTCTGATAAGCCCAGGTTCAGAGGCCACTTTTACTGCGTTTCCTTCAAGGCGCACCTAGTACACACTGGTCTCGCCTGAAGAATGAGAGTGCTGCTGTCTCATGGTTAATTTAGAATCAAAAAGAAAAACCACCTCAAATTTGAAAAACACACAAACAATGTAAACGCCTGTTGTTAGTAGTGTTTTACCATTCACTTTCCATATCCTGCCTGCCCAAACCTGATTTCTCTCTCTGAGTGAAAAGGCCGATTTAATCCCGAGGCCCCCGTGCCCCCACCAAGAGCTTTGCCTCTGCCCAGCCAGGAGAGGAGCAGCATGCCAGTTGCCAGGTGAGACACAGCAAATGGTCCTCTTTCCTCTCCCGTTGGAAAGCTTTGCTTGAATCAAAACAGAGCTGTATACTGAGGTCCAATGGGCCTCAGCCCAAAAGTAGACTCTGGCCCTGGATTCACTTGGCTACCAATTTGGAGATCCATGTCGAACTCATCAATGTGGCTGAAACTGTCCAAAGATGCTCTTTATCTCCCAGGACAACAGCCGTGGGCCAACCCATGCCCCCGTGCTCGGCCTTTGCTTAATCCCTAAACCAGCCAGTCCGGAGCACTGGAAATTCTTACCTTCAAGTCACTAAGATCTGTGTTTATTTTGGCTAAATGAGCACCACGGCTCTGCTGATATTTTATTTATATATTTTTTACAAGGGAACATGACTGGACTGTGAAGCTGCATGGTAAACACAGCCTCAAGGAGAGCACATGTGCCCAGTTTGTTTATTCTACAGAAGCCGAGCGCTCAGCCACCGGGCCTGTCAGTCAGGGACCCAGGCATGCGTACGCACACAGAGCAGTGTCTGCGGTGGTGGCTGGAAGCCTCCGACCAGCCTGCCCGGGAGCTTCAAGTCTCAACAACCCATGAGTCCGGTGAAACAATATGAGCGGGTTCCCCTTCCCCAACATCAATGTTACCTTGGGTCCTGAAGGTTAGAACTTGAATTCAACTGTAATCCAAGTCATTCAGTTTAGACCTCAGCTTTCCTCCCCATACTTAGATTCGCATGAACAGAAGTCTCATATCCCAAAAACACCAACACAGGCTCACGAAGACTCTTAATACTTCAAAATGTGCAATGGGGTCTGGGGAAGGGGTTCAGGGGGGCAACGAAGGTGAGAAAGAAAGAAAAGATAATCTGTGTGGGTCTGTCACTCTCTGTTCGGCCGCTTTCTTCCCCACTGTCTTAAGGCCGTGGGTTGATGAGTGGCAAATTAGGCAAGATGATTTTGAGTCAGACAGTGCATCTAGGTGACAAACGGGAAATTCATCTCTTTCCAGCCAGGAGCTGGACAGATTAATGAGAGTGAAGATAATGAGTCTAGACTCAGATATAAAACTGACTTCTCTTATCTCCGAAATGCTGTCACCTACAGGGTGAAGGCCAGCCAGCTCAAACAGGGCCCAGCGACCCTCGCAACTGATTACGTAAAGTAGGTCATGAAAAACCCGTCCCGGTCCCGGGTGAGGGTGAGTGTCTCCGAGTGCGCTTCTACACCAGGCCAACCGAAGTGAGGCATTTCGAGTGGCTTCTAAACACTTAGCATTGGGACCCAGGTGGACACTTCAGCAGTACCAACTCACTGGATTGCACAGAGGGTAAATGTGAAACCCACTGCATTATAGAAGCACAGGTAACCATCCCCCAGCTTGGAGGCCCTTTCCCCCCTGGATGAGGCGAGCGCCCCAAATTATTCTCTTTCTGATCTGTTCTTTATTTACTTTATTAGGGAGAAAATGTCCTTTTCTGTTTTTCAGTCCTCTGCTTAAAGTGCTCTAATTCCAGGCACCATATGTGTCTTTTTCGTCCCTGTATTAGACACCAGCCCCTAAATCCTGCAGCGTTTCCTCTTTAGGATGATCACTGTGTCCTGCCCCTAACTTTCTTCCCTCACAACACTGCCTGCACCACTGCATCTCACCGAAGGTTAATTGAAACTGCTGCCTTGGTACCCTGGAATTGGAACTGGAAAGAAACCGTCTTCAGGCTAAAATAAATCATTGCCACCTCATTTCACTTTTAATTTACTACTGATTTTTTGTTGTTGTTCAGTCTCCCCACAGCTTCTCCTTTCTCACCACTCATGCATTTTCAGCCTCATTGCTCCCCGTTGGACAATGCAAAGCTGAAAGGTTTATCTGTAACCTATTTGTCTCTATTATAGGTTTCTAAACTTTAATTAAACAAGAGACAGTGAGGATCTCAATCCTGTTTCCCCTGCTCCTACAGGTGTTGTTGGTGCCATCTAGTGGCGGGAAGGTGTGGCATGTTTTCTCTTGTGAGATTTGCTAAATCTGGAGGTTTATCCCCTCCATCAAATTCACATCATATGAGGGGAAGGAAAAGGCATGCAAAAAGAATTGTTTTTTACCTTTAAAATTCTCACCTGCAAAAGCTGAGATGGGTTCTGGAAAAAAAAGAAAGAAAATATTTTGAGTTAGATAAGGAATCTGGCAAACATAGGGCACTACAAAGATGACTTCCAGTTTTTTTTACAGTACCCCTCGGAAAGTGTCCCATGTCCTCCACATGCTCTAGACTGTGTCTAACACACCATCATCATGGGGGCTGGGTGGGCGGGGAGAGATTCTCAAAGTTGCTTTGGAACAAAAAGTCCTTCATAGAGTAATGGGTCCCAGAAGCATTGTAATCAGTCACTTACCACTGATTACTTTCTCAGAGTCTGGATTACTGTTAGATGCCCGGGGCCTGAGAGCTGCCTGAAGGGACTGGGGCAGTCCCAGGTGCTTCTGACATCACCAGGCGCACACACACACCCAGGACCATGTGCCAAGAAAAGCACTTGGTGAGTTATTACAGTCACTCTGCCGACTGAAAGCAGGTTCCAGTCCTTCTCAGGATTCCCTCTTGCTTTCAGGAATGTCTGTGGCTCTGATGGAAGATGATCGGGGTGTCCCTGGGGTGAGTTGGGTAGAATGTGTATGTAAGGTGGCTGCCTGCTCTGCACTTCTGTCCAAGGGAACACCGGTCACCTGGTGTGGCGTGTTTAATCTGACAATAATTCTGGGATTGCTTCAAAGCAAAATCTAAAATGTTACTTCAGATGCCATAATGCCCTGCAATTCATTCATGCAAAAGAACTACTTGGGTAATTATGTGATTGCTCTGATGTAACATATGTACTATTTTTGCTCCCCAGCAAAGGCTTCCATTAGATCCATCAAACCTTTCCAGCATGTAATTCTGAGTGGCAGTTGTTCTTGTCCTCTAGCATTTTTTTTTTTGCTAAAAGCTGGAGTCTGATGATGGGGTCTCAGCACCCTGAATCTCCATATACTTCGTGCATGTCTATTTCTGAATGGGAACAGGGGCTGTAAGGCTTTCCCGATCTGACACCTCTCCCATCCTGAATGCAGCCTAAGACACAGCTATGCTCACACCTCACCTGCTGCAGACTGTCGCTGCCTTACCCGCTGGGTAGCAGCTGTGTCTGAGCGTGGTATATTGCCGTCTCTTGTACATCCCAGCCCACCGTGTCTCATTTGGAAGAGCCACAGAGAGACAGATATTCACGTACCCATACAGTTCTCCAGTGGGACATCAGTGCTTATCCGAATGTCATCAATGGCGATTTCTCCTGAACGCCCTTTTCCTATAACTCCCTCGAACACAATCTAGAAGCGAGATGAATAAGAGCCATCGTTAGCTGAGCCTCCTGGTCCAAACAGTGTAAGGAGTCCTGATTTTCTGTTAACTGCAGCTTCAAGTGTGTGTGTTACTGATCCAGGTACACATCTGTTGACCACATGGCTACAGTGCTTGAAATCTTAATTTAAAAAGAGTTGGTTCAAATCAAATGCGTATTTGAAGGGATTAAAAATATATATTACAAGGTGATGGATGCTGTTGTCTAGTAACTCGAATATGTGGAGTAAAAGGAACACATTCAGAGTACGTTTAAAGAAGGGTTAAAATTTCCCTAGCATTTTTGAGGTTCATTTCTCATAAATCTTTCAAATGCCCAATCCAGGTATTTGGAAACTCAGGAGACATGAGCAGGCGGGGATAAGGTGAGAAATATAGTATGCAAGTTTAGATTGCCTTGGGGGTAACACTGTCTTATGGCTCCATTGTTACAACTAGGAGGGAAATTATTTGTTCCTTCACCACTAGTTTGATGAACACCTACTATGTGCCAGGCACAAGGCCAGTTACAAAACCTAATAGATAAGACCCTTTGACAATCTCACCATCCAGTGGGTGAGACAAAAATGCAAACAGATACTTAACAATGCACTGCATTAAAGGTTTATAAGCGGGTATGTGAGTGGGGGTGGGGAGGAACGCGACACCATAGGACCTCGAGAGGGACTGCAGACTGCACACAGAAGCCCCTCTCCTCCCTGGTCTCCAGCCACTCCTCATTCTCGCCCTCCCCAGGTTCTCTCCGCAAACTAGCACATGTCCTCTGGCAAGCTAAGCGAGCAGTTGGCTGCCTCTCCAGCCATCTGTTGCTGCTTCTCGTCTGGGGAGGAGCAGGTTAATGCTTTGGCTGGTTCTTAGTCACCTCTTCCACAGTGTGTCTACTCTACCGAGTTTCAGCCCACAGCTGCGCATACCCATCTGTGCCTCAGTCTCTAGCTCTGTGGGGCAGAGATAATAGAACTCAACTCCTGGAGCCACGGGGAGAGAAACTGCTCATTCAGAGATGGGTCTCTCTGGTCCGCTGGCCACTAAGCACACACAGCAGCCCTCCCCTGCCTGTGTTCACACCCCAGCTGGGACAGGTCTGGGAGGCTGTGCTCCTCCATCCCCACCCTGGAGTCTGAGGGACTCCACAGGCCTCTTCCCTGTGTGCGAAGGGTCTGTTTGTGTTTATTTCCCTGGCTTCTGGGTCTCTGTGTCAGCCTACCTGATAGGGATCTAAAATAAAATGGAGAGAAGAAACATTTGCTGGAGATTTCAGCAATAGAAAAGGCAATAGGAGGAACAAAGAACCAAGTCTGGGTGTAGAGATAGGCACATTCTGAATAACAAATAAGAGTGTCATTTAGTTGCCATGGCAACGTGAGAAACACAGGGAAAACACCAGCGCTTAACCACGCTCCCTAATGATGAATGGGCACCCTCGGCCCTTTGAAATACTGCAACACAGATCACCAGGCCCCCCGTCGCCGTCCCACCTGGTACTCCATGTCGTAGCTGGGCAAGATGATCCGCCCGTGCTTCCACTCGCTGCCCTGGTCCTCGCGGATGACCCAGAGGAGCTTGCTCTCCTGGCTGGCTTCGCGCACCACCTGCAGCGCCAGGCCGCGGCCGCCTGTGGCCTGGTACTGGAACTCCATGCACACCGGGCTGCGCGGCAGGTGCAGCGGCGGGCTGATGAGCCGCGCGTACTGGCCCTCTCTCCGGCCATCGCTCTGCAGCCGCAAGAAATTCCTGTCATCTGGGGGAAACAAGCCAAACAGAGGTTCCCGGTGAACGCCTGGGAAAGACACCGCTTTGCAGCTGTTGCTCCTCCAGGGAAAAGCTGGGGTCAGAGTTTGGCTGACTTGTTTTTTCACGTCCTGGCTCTCCAGGCCCTGCGCCCTTTTCTTAAAGCTCCTTCAGAGCCTGGATCCAAATGCTGCGTCCTCTTGAAGCCCTTTGAGTCTTTCCATCAGGTCGGTCCCTCCTGCCCGTCCCTCAGCATCACTTTCTCTGAGCCTCTTTTACATATGGCACCCGGCGCGGCTGGCCTTATGTCTCGGCTGGTTGTGATTCTCCTTGTGTTCTCTCCCTAGAGTCTAAGAGGCCAGACTCGCATCTTGTTCACCGTTGGCTTACCCAAGGGACCAATGCAGTCAATGAACTGAATTATAGGGGGTGAGGTGGCTGCTAGACTAGAGGATGATTCTGCCAGGTGGTTTATGCTTCAAGCCTTTGTCATCTTGGCTGGGCACTGTCCCAATGGAAGACATTTAAAACCTTCTGTCTCCACCAGCGTTACTAGATGGTGCCTGGGCGACCGTAAATCAGAAGCTTAGTGTCAGCTTCGAGAGAACAGGGGGGTGAGAGCCGAGTAGGGGTGATTCACAGGCTCCCCTCCCTTCCCTGCCCAGCCCAGCCTGGGGAGGCCTGAACTTGGCCTTTCTCAGACAGCCGGGCAAACACAGCTCCAGTGAAAACAGGCGCTGTCATCATCACTAACAAAGGCTATGCATTTGGTAGAGAATACACACATGCTGGAAAATTAAGGTTTCACACGTCCAAATGTTCAGAGAATGGGCCTTTTAGCTGATTAGTTTTCAAATACATCCGACACTATGTGAAAAATGGAGCTCCTCTTCCTCTTTGCAGACCTCAGGCCCTGCAGACACAGGTATGGGGGCCTGCACCTGAAAATCCAACTTGGCAGGAGTGTTCTGGCCACTTGTACAGAGAAGAAGGTGCCATCTGAAGAGAAAACCTCACTGCCTCCTTGTTGGCCCTGAAACCTCTCACGCTGAACACTTCCGTGAGATGGCAGGGACACTTTTGCACCTCACATCCAGCACACCAGACACCTCAGGGTCATGCTAATCAGAGACATGTGCACAGAGCTTTCTTACTCAGCAGGGTCTGTGAACACCCTGGGCTTGTCGGGGAAGGACAGGCGAGGACTTCAGAGCTCCGAAAGCACTGGTTTGCTGTTGTTACTCTTGCTGACATCATCTTTCTATTGAGAGCTGAACCTGTGACAGTCCTTCCTCCCATCAGTGGCCCAGAAACAGATCCTACCCCTCTCCTCCCAGCCACCTCTCTCCTCTCCTGTGGCTTCCCTGAGCCCCTTCTGGTCACAGTCTCTGGATTATTGCTCTAGAAGCTCCCCTGCCCTGAAGTCAAATGAAAGCAGCTTAGGATGCATAGTTGGGATTCCAGTTTGCGTCTCCTTAACCATTCAAAGCCATGCCTGTCTAATACCCCACAATATAAGACCTCTTCAAGGCCAAAGTCAGCACAGATAACCAGGCAGCTGCCTACAGCTGAGAATGTTAATGATGGGGATCTGCCGAGGGAGGAGACACTGGTGCCACAACCAGACACTTAACACGCTTCTAAACCTATGCTTCTCCTATCAGATCTCATTACTACTGCTGTTAATGATAATAATTATGTCATATCATATTTGCATAATGCTTTCCAGGTTACAAAGCATGTTTGTATGCATTATTCTGTTTAATCCTTGCTATATGTTTGAGAGCTCGGTTTTATTAACCCTACTTTGCACAGGATGAAAAAAACTGAGGCTCAGAAAGGTTCAAGTGACTTGTCCAAGGTAGAGAGGCTAGTAAGTAGTAGAGCCAGACTGGACATTGTGTTCCCACCTTCAGACAGTACACTCTTCAGTTCAGCTGTGCCCCAGGTGCCCTGCCCCAAGCCCGGGCAACCAATCACACTCTATTCATGGTAAACTGACTTCCCTACTGGGCATTGCTCCTTCCACTCCTCTTACTGTAATTCCCCCTCCCTGACCAATCCACCAATCCCACCTTTTTGGCTAGTTTTTCTCTGAACCCTTCTGGCACATTTCAGCATTAACTTCTCTCAACAGCTCGAGCATTTACAGACTGTTTCACTGATTTCACCTTGTGTTTACAAAGACTGGAGGCCACTTTTTTCATGCATTTCAGCAGGTTAACACCCACTGCCTTATACTATAACTTAACTGTTTCATGTGTATCTTTCTTATCGGCCCAGTTAGATAAAAAGGTCCTGGTATTATACACATAAGGCTTAATACGGCTTCTTCTCACAGCCCCTAAATAGTGACATATATATGGCACTACTCAAAAAAATTCTGTACCCATGAATGACCGAATGACAAACACATGGGTAAAGAATGATATGAGGCTATGTATTGGAAGTAAGAACAGAGGGCGAATCGCCTAGCCTCTAGTGATCCCTCAGACTCATGAAATCTCTTCACAGTTCCCTCCCACCCTCCTGAGCCAACAGCTCTTTTCAAGGTGAGTTGAACTAGTAATAGCAGGGTGCCTGTGGCACCGCCATCCACTGAGTCACCAGTGAGAACCCCCAGATGCTCCCATGCCCCAGTCATTCCCAAGCCCTAGCTGTCTCCCACCCAGATATAAAGGCAACCAGCTTTCAGAGACTTATTATTCAGCCTTCTTCCTTCACAGTTTCACAAATAAGACCCCCTTGCTGCCTGAAAAGTGCTTGGCAGAAATACTGTCACTTGTGTGAATTTACATGAAGCGGCAGGGGAATCGTGTCATAATGGTTAGAATTTAGTGAGGAAAACGTGTGTGGAGGTGTAAAGAGCTGGGCTGGCTGGGTGTTACCTGGGTCTGTGCTATTCACTCATCCTGTGGCTAAAACTTAAGCGCAGTGAGGCCAAAGGTTTCCCAGACTCCTCTCCCAGGGGCCCGAGCTCCCGCTCTCCCCTCCCAGCAATAAGATGATAATCACTGTGCATGATTTAAAGGGCCACTGGAAGACCGGGGAGTTAATGCTGGTGGCGTGCTAAGCACGAGCAGCTGAGGGATCATAATTCAGGGCTGACATCTGAGCTAATCCACTGGTTTGCAGAATCTCAAGACAAGCAGGCCTCTGAATTTCACTTAGTTAAATCATTTGTGTCCCACTTGTCTGTTAAGTGCTATGAGCTGGAGGGAAGAAAGATGATATGTAAATTTAAGGAATTAGCAGTAGACATCAGTCGGAGGGACACTGAGCTGCAAAATGTCCCCGCCCGTCACTGAGAGAGGCCTGATTAGAACCAGGACATCATGAAGGAATGGCCGAGACCAGGAAAATCCCAGGGAGGGGGAGAGGAGAAGCAGGGGGAAGGGAACCGATGTTAACTAAGCACCTACTATGTGCCAGATATTACACTGGAGGCTTTGTCTGCCTACTTTATGTAATCTTCCCTATGAAATAAGTATCATTTCGCCCATTTTCACCAAAAAAAGAAAGTGAGGCTCAGAGAACTGAAGTGATGTGTCTGACACCCTAGCTACAGAGTGATGGAAGTAGGGTATGAGCCCTGACTGGACCAAAGATGGCCTCTCACCCTGGCTGGAATCTTGGCCCCGACTTCACTAATCTTTTAAAGCCTCAGTCTTCCCGTCTGTAAAATGAGTGTAATAACATTACTGCACAGGGTGTGAGGAGGAGGAAATGCACAGTAACAGGGACACAGCAAGAGCTCGATAAAACTATTGTCTTTTATCTCTACTACTATGGCTATACACACTGCCTCCTGTGCCTGCCTTCTTGCTTTTTAAGAAAGAAAAAGGGTTGAAAGAGCACCAAAAACTTGGGGAGACTAATCCAAGACTCAAAGGGAAGTATGGCCTGAGGACAGTAAAGATGTTTTCAGGAATAAGACGGTTCCCAAATCCATCATCCTAATCCCAGAAACCAGGCAGCCACAGTTGTACATGGTGCACTCTCACATATCTGTGTGTGAATCTGTGCTAGATGAAATAAAATAATACATGATCCTGGATGGAGACACAGCCCTGCCGTCCAGAGGAATGATGCTGAAACATCCAGAACAGCTGTCCACCCTTTGCTTTAAGTTTCCCAGGGAAGAAGTTTCCATAGGCCACATTGGCAATGTGTTTTCTGGGTCACAACCCTAACGGCCGGGAACTTATTAAATTCAGTTTTAAGTTTTCCTGCTGTCATTTAGACACATGTCCTCCCCTTCTATCTCTGGTGGAGCACAGCCAGTATCTGTCCTCTGACTTACAGACATTGCCACTCATGAAGAATGAAGACCCTTAGTCTTTGCTTCCCCAGGAAACACAACTTTGCTCATTTCACTGGCCATTCTCCAGGTCTTTAGTTAGAGTGGTGGGTCTCTACTGACCCCCCCACCCCCACCCCAGCTAAGGGCCTCTGTTCTTTTAAGTTAGGGCACCACTGATGTGCTGTAGTGAAACACACTTGTAAAAGTGAAGTCTGTTCTTCTGGAACATCCCAGTTTATGGCCCATTACTGCCAAACACAGAGGGATTGCTAAGCACACACTGGCTGCTGAATGCTTGATAGAGCAAAGGGTTGGCATGGCATGGGTAGGCCACTTTAATGAGTCACTTGGACTTTAAGGAAGAGTCCTTTGAATTGTTCAAAGGTTGCTAGAACATGACAATTGACTAGCTACGAATCAGCCCTGCCTGCTGGAGGCTGTCATCTTGTTCTTGTACCTGGTGGCAGTGATGCCGGCAACGGAGAGCTTCCAGCAAAAAGGCAATGGGAAGGAAACGTGTTCAGTTGTTGACAGAGAATGAAGAAATCATGTCCCAGAGATACAATCCCTCTCCTCCCAGACCTGACATACTTGGGAGGCATTTTGCGAGGGTCCTGACTCAAAACATCTGTTGTTACCCACGATACAGGGAAAACAATCACATGGGAATGAACAACAGGAGTTCGAAAGGGTGGGGAGGAAGTGCAGAGGACAGGGTCATTCGGGAGTTTTAACCTGCTGCCGTCTCTAAAAGGGGTCTCCTGATGTTTCACCTGGCGATTTACAGCCACATCTGGCTTCAGCTGCGTAAGTGCTTTGTGAACACATGACAGCGTCTGGCCCAACAGCAGTGGAACCGCAGTGTCCCCACCATACCAAACCCTGAAATAAATCACCAGCCTGATCCTCTGGCTATCATGAAGCCAAACACACCATCTGTCCAGTACGTACATCTCCTGGCTAGCATCTCACCCTCCTACTAGAGCAACCATCTGAAAGAATATTTAGTGCTGCAGGAGATGGAGTCTCTTTGTATAGGTCATGCTTAAAACATGAGTCAGCCCCTCAGCTGGCCTCCCAAGGTCAGTCTGTCTCACTAAGGTCCTCGAACTAACAACCAGTGAAAGGAAACACTGACTTTGGATGAACTCAGCAGGATGTTCTCAAGGTTTACAATTGTGGACAATTTGGGGTTTCAGGCCTGGTCTTTGCAGGAGTCTACCTAAAGCTTTGTTTTGGTATGTCAGCTTCCATGAAGGTTTTGCAATGAAGGCAGTCTTGCCATCATTCTGCTCCTTTAGTATCAATCCACACACTGCCGGGAAACTCAAGCAATCATGACTTTCAAAAAAAGGAGTCCTCTCGACAGCTGCCTTTTCTATAAAGCCAGAGAAGTGTTTCTACTTTCCTTAGTGAAGGACATCTATGCTTTCTTTTCCAGTTGAAGTTATGGCTTGAACATTGGCTTTCTTTTGGCCAAGCTGCTCCTGCTATTTAATTATCTATCATGATCTAAGCCCGAGAAATTCCTGTCTCAGTATCTGCAGTGGCTGCAGGGCCCCAGCCAAGCCACAGTGACCTCTTTCTCAAGGCAGTTCAAGCAAATGACAATCCTGTGTCTGGGTTGTCTGTTCCCATTGGTCCCATCTATGGGGAAGGTCTTTTGAGCTCAGGGAGTTGCTTTTTAATTCACAGAGTCAACAGTAGCTCTCTGGCAAAAATCACTCCCATTACAAGCAAGTTCACTCATCAACTATTTCCTTTGATTTCTGTGCAACCATCCGCCCACCATCCTGACCCACGCTTACTCTCTTCTTGTGTGTCCCACCTTTTTGGCCCTCCATTCTAGCAGAGCTTATAAGTGGCCTAATCTGCATCCAAACAGCCCATGTCTACCATGTACATTTGGTGGAATAGCCACCATCTGTAGAATTCAAATATTTCAGAACATTGTATTCTTGATTCACTCCCACTTGAGCTTGTTTTGGAACCCAGAGTAAAGATTCTGTTCTCTCAATCTAATAAACATATGAACGCGAGGCAGCTAAGCTCTGTCCTTACACGATGGCATACTCTTCCAAGTAGGCTTTGCCACTTTTCTTTGTATCACTTCCATGATTTGAAGTTATTGAAATGAAGTCATACTGTAATCACCTTACATGAGGTCAACAAGTTTGTACAAGAGCACACGTTTAGGGAGACCACACACCTGAGGATTCTGAAGCTAACCTGGCACAGTACCTGTATCTCTAGTCTTCCTGTCTTGCTCCTGACAATAACAACAACAAAAATGATTATTATTACTATTAATGGTATTGCTTAGTATTTATTTAGCATGCTCCTTTTGACTGAATGAAGCAGTTCCTATACTAGCCAATGCTATGTTACTTGCTTACTTTATTGTGGTTGGGCACTGAGGTAAAACGAAACAATGACCAAAATACCAGTCATGGAACACTCCCATGAAAGGATAGTAGAGATGGCACATCCCTCTAGTTACTTGCTTCTTGCTTTACAGCAGACCAAGGAACAGTAGCAGCGAGGGTCTCAGAGGTCACTCTCGTGTTAATGCCTAATGGTGCTGGAGCAGTGCTCGCCAAGACAACATTCTGTGACAATGAGCATGTCCTATACCTGCAGTGTCCACTACAGCATGGCCATTGAGCCCTTGAAATGTGGCTGGTGTGAAAGAACCAAAGTTTTAGCTGTATTTAATTTTAACTAATGAAATTAAAATAGCCACATGTGGCTAGTATATTGACAAATGGGCCACCTCAAGGACTTTTTGCCTTGTTCTTTAAAGACCTAAATCTGATCTTCCTTAAAACTCCCACTAGGGGAGATATTTTCTGTGTCATCGTAGCTACAGAGAAAAGACAGAGTGGCCTCTGAGAGAACATGGGACGGGCTCCTCGGTAACCACCAGGGGTCACTGAATTGGGAACAGGTTCCCCAGGGGCGGGTGTGAACACACTCCAGGCTTCTGAGCACAAGCAAAGAGCTAAAAAAAGAAATTCCGAGTGGCTTGAAAGGACTATCCTGAAAAACAAAAACAGTGGAATGAAACCAGTGGGTGTCCTGTCAGCCTTAAGCAACCACCACCGCTAGCCAAAAGAACAGAACTAATTGCTTACTTAAAAGGAAAAGAGAAAAAAAACAAACAAGAAAAAACAAAACATGAGAAAAGAAATCAGAAAATATCTTAGGAATGTAAGTGGTTTCCACAGACACATCTAACCAAATGGCCTGTGTGTGATATTTCAACACGGCCATTTCCCTTTTCCTTTCCTTCCTTCTTTTTTCTCCCTACTTGATGGAGACACCTCCTTTCTTAAATGTAATTACTTCTGTTTACCAACCAAAGAAAAGGGTACAACATATGGCACACTCTTCTTAAAGAGTGGAGTGGGCTCCTCTCTGGGAGATGGGGATGTGTGGGTGACACGATGGCTTTCAGGTTTGACTTGGAAGGTCGGCCACTCTGATCCCATTAGCATCTGCCCTGCCCCTAACCAAGCACAGCTGTTTCCTTTCTCCCAACGGCTCCCCTCAGGGCCCCATTTTTTTTTGAAGAAGAAAGGACCACCCTGAACAGAAAGGGCTTTCTCTCCTCTCCTCCTTAAAGGCCAGTATCCAGTTTTGTAAGGAGAAGGAACACGGGAAATACAGCAGATGATTTTCTAAATCAGCAGAGGGGAGAAGGAAGGGCTCTGAAGACAATATTATGATTTTGTTTTCTGGAGGCAAGTTACAAGTGCCACTTTTCCAAACTTCAGGGATTCCTCTGGAGGAGGAACATAATTATTTTCCTTCTCAACATCTTAGGGGAAAAAAACCATTAGATCTAGCAGTTCCTTATGGCCCGCATTTCCCTCCTGTCCCCATCCGGCCAGCCAGAGGTTGGGACTCTGCCCGCTTTGCGAGCTGGCTCTGAAGAGCCCTACCAGCCACGGGCTGCAATGAATCAACCAAATGAGGACAAGAAGTAGAATCCCCACGGGGAGCCAGGGCGGAGGGTGGGACATTCAGGTGAAGGCGACAGTTGGACCAGGGGGAGGCAGGGCGAACAGGCCATGGAACAGAGGTAAAGGCTAGGGTCAAACGGAGAGTAACTTAAGCTATCCCAGAAGTGTCACTTGCTAACTGGTGGACTTGTAGCCTGAGCTGGGCTGGCCACAGACATTCTTAGAGAAAATCTGCTCAGAAGAGTGCAAGAGGCTGAATTATTAGAAAGCACCTGAAGATGAACGCTGAATAGGAGCCAGGAAATGTCCCCGTGCTATTTCACCTATGTCCCTGTATTCAAACTGCCTCTGCCAAGCTTCCCTCTTATTCACACCCATGCATATAAACCACAGACACAAACACAAATCTACAGACACATGCACATACATATTTATAAATACATCTATACCTACATATAAAAACACAAAACATATGCATGTACACAAAAGACCCAAACACCTTGAGAAAGAAACACCTACAGACACGTATAAACCAAAAATACACACATATAAACACTATGCGTACACACACACAGACATATCCCCTACGAATCTTTAAGATAAAAAGTGGGGGTTGGGAGAACAGCCAATTAATTGGGCCAAGTCTCAAAGGAGAGGAAATAAAATGAAAAATCCAGGCTGGGTTATAAAAATAAGTATTTTTTCCAACGTGCAGGAGGCTCATTATATTAATTAAACATTATTGCAGTGAATGAGGGGAGGGAGGGTGATTGAGGTTGGGACGAGGGTAAGTGCTCTCTCCCGTTGCCCGAGGCTGCGGTGATCTTCAGATACTAATCTCTCCAAGCACTCGAATGCTGAAGAGATAAACACTTGAAATATGAAAATGTTTTTCTCTAGAACAGACGCTGTGACCCTCTGGGAAAGCAAGTGCAGGCTGTGTCAGGAGGCGGCCGCAGTGCTCTCCTGGCGTCTGTCCTACTGCCTCCCTTGGGGACAGGGGCCATGGCCAGTTCTTGCATTGAGGGGCAGGGGAGCAGCTCTCGGGAACCCTGCAGAAGGGGCGGTCCTTTTCCCCTTTTATTCTCTAGTCAGGCAACATTTAATCTACTAATTTCCAGAATTAACCCTTTTCCTCTCGAATGCTTACCGGGACCCAAGGTCCAGGCCAGGGGTGTAGGAAAATTGAAAGCTAATGCCTGGTGTGCTGGAGCCAATGTTTGTGAGAGCCCATTGTTAAATTATCTGGAATTTTGCAAGCCAGTGGTTAAATGCAAGCACTATTAATAATTAAATTATATACAGCTACAATTAAATAAATTATATTACAAACTCAAGGTAATAAATTCTCAAAACTTGACACTTCTTAATTATTTTAATACAATTTACCGGTACCGATGCTCCCAAAGTTATGTGTATTATGACTGTCTGATGGGAAACAACTCTACAATGCTGTGTTGCTGCCCTTCTCTCCACCTCCAGTGATGGCTGGTACTTGAATTTGACCACAGTAGGAGGGTTACACCATAGAAAGTGGCAAACATCACAAAGCAGGGTATTTTAATCCTCGGAGAGCTGGTTGCTAAACATCTATCAGAACATCACTGTACCAGCGTGTGCCGGTGGAGATGGTCGATGACTCGCTTCTACCTACTTAGAAGGCCGAGGGTTCTGAAATCGGACTCTGAGAGGACAGTCCCCGGCAGCTCTGCTGGACACCCTTGGGTGTGGCAGATTTCAGGCCCCTGACTTGGTTTGTTACAGAGGCGATGACACCCAAGGAGAAGGTAAGTCAGACTCGAGGGCTATGGTTTCCTAATGGGGCATTTTAGGAACAATACCCAGCTTGAAGTTGACAAGAGGCTCTGTGATGCTGGCAGCGAGTACTGGCTACGGGAACAAGGGGACATTCTCATCCCATCTCCTAGACCTCCCAACGGCTCTTTCTTTCTTCCTCTTCTTTTATCTTGGCCTCTCTCACTCCCTCCCAGCTTCCAGGCCAGCCTATAATCACAAGAGAGGGTAGAAACCACCAACCCGCTATTCTGTGGGGTGACGTGGTGAGCAAAGACTGTGGTGGTTTGCGGGCAAAGAGCAGAGGATTGGTCTGTGGTGGGCAATTATAAAGCCTGTCAGAGAGTGTGAGCTGAAAACGTGGCTTCAGAAAGCTGGCATTAACTCTTTTGTCTCTTAATTTGCAGCTGGCTTACCTGGAAACGTCCGGTCATTTGGGCTGGTGCTGCTGGTCCAGGTGCTCCTGAGCCACTTGGCATGGTCATACATCCAACCACAGGGCTCCTCAGGGAAATCAAAGTTGCAGTTGAATCCTGAAGGGAGCTGCAAATCTCTGTCTAAAAGGGGGGAAAAATAACCCAAAGGAAGGCAAATGAAGTGGATTCAGAGAACAGCCACAGTGGTGTTATTTAAATGGCTGGCAAGGCCTGAGTGCAGAGCAGAGAAAAAAGTGGCTCCCTTTTGCTTATTCATGTAACTCATCTTGGCGATCGTTGGCTTTCGGGTCAGCCTTTGGTCTCATCCTTCCCAGGCATGAAAGCCAAGTCTGCCAGTGGTTCCCATAGTAAGCAATTATAAATGAGGCCACCAAATGGCTTCAGGCTCTCATCAGCCTCTTCTGTCCACCTCGGAGAGCAGACAAATGTGGAAATTGCTGTTCCCTAAATGCCCAGAGAAGAATGTCTCCCCAGCGCCTCAGTGGAAGGCTGGCTCCTGCCAACCTGGCGCTCAGAAGTATGGGGCAGCCCATTAGCATCCAGAGAGGCAGAATGCCGGGGAGGTGCGGGCCAGTGAGGAGACAGTGGCCTCGGAAACAAGGGAGGCTTGTTTGCTACCCTTCACCTCTTTGTGGTAGGTCTCGTTTCAGAAGATCAGGTCATTTCAACATCCCGGGAAGGCACTGCCAGGTGGCATGTTAGGGCAAAGGAGGGAACCAGCCGAGCTGGACCAGCTGCTCTGCCCAGCTCAGTGCTGACCCAGAGGGAAAGGAATTCCACATGGTGCTGAGTGCCTGCAGGTCAGACCCAAGGTCAGCAGAGAATGTACTCTCATGGAAATCTAAGCAGTGACCACCCAGTGGCTTGTCCTATCTGCTCGGTGGTTCACCTGCCTAAGCTAGAAGACTGGCTCCAAGGTGTTTCTTTTGAGTTTCTACTCAGCTCTAAAAATCCAGTATGAGCTCGTGCCAAGTATGTGATTAAGTGGGGGTCGGGGTGGAGGTGGGAGAAAAGAGGAAATGGGAACCCAGATCTGGGCGCTCGCTGGCAGGGGCTGTGGAGACAGCAGAAAAGTGTTGGCTAATGCTGGCAGCAGAGAGGAAGTGGGGTCTTTGGCCTTCTCACTTCCCTTCTCAGGGTTCCCAGGCAGGAATTTCCGCAGGGAAGGCCTCGAATGTGGGTTAGGAAACATAAAAGTGAACAACAGACTGGTGAAAACAAACTGCTCACACCTCTGAGGGGAAGAGCATGGCTGACCTCAGAGCAGAGTGCCACCGAGTCCTGTTTATGCCTCTCCTTCTCAAGAGGGAATATTTAATGTTTGCCTACTGTTGGCCAAAGTCAGCCTGAGTGGAGAAGAAACACATGGAATCTATTACAGAAGCATCAACCTGTGGCTTGGAAAAGGCAGCTCTTAGCCCTCACCATCCCCTTCTCCCGACAATTTCTGAATTTCTATTTTTCCGTTCAAAAATATGGAGTAATTCAATATACCGTAATTCCTCTCTAATGTTTACATGCATATGGTATCTCAGGAACCAAATTCCACAAAGAGATCTTTTGCAAAAAAAAGTGAAGGGAGGAACCACCCAAGAAACCTCAAAGGAAACAAACCACTACAAACGGGAAAATTATATTAAACTTCTGAATGTTTGCAGCAGAACCCTTAAATTTTCCTTTGGACTGCCCGCCCTCCACCAAGCCAGCTCTGCTAATCCGATACCATATATTAACTCCCTATGCATTCCGCTTTTGGCCCTCAAACTATCTTAAACACGTCTTGGAAGATTCTCCAAGTCTCCTTCTCTTCTTCATAGAACAAAAACAAGTTCATTAAAATGTCAGAATTCTGTATTCAACTAACCCTGACCAATAGTGTCCCTCCGCCCACACAATACACAAAAGCACATTCCTAAAAGCATATGCATTAAATTATCATTTTTCAGTCACACAGCTTCAGCATTTATTCTTGGCCTCCCTCCCATTCTTCTTCGCAGCCCTGTTTGGGAGCCGGCGCTCCCTCAGACTGTCCGAGGGCTGAGCGTGGGCCCCACAGGCCCCACCGGCCGCCTCTGCAGTCGGTGCGAGCCCGTGTGTCTCCGTCACTCCCCAAGTCTCTCTGCCCACCTTCCCTCACTGTGCTTAATGAACGTTTAATAATGGTCAGTAATTTACTGTAAATTGAGGCTGCAAAGCACTAACTTCTAGCCAAAAATGCCAGGTGTTCCAAAATTTGTGGTTTGTTAGGAATGTCTTCGTCCTCGGTAACCTTAGTGGCATGATTTAAAATGTGATGCACTTTTGGGCTCTGCCAATTGTTTCTATGGAACGTGGGTATGTTTAGGAGATGGAATGAGAGTAATCCAGATTTCCCACGTGACGAGGGGGAGGCTCTGCGTTCTGAAGGACATTGAGGTGCCTGTTAACATGTCCTCCGTTGTCACCAACCTGCACTTGCTTAACAGAGGATGCACTCTCCCATAGAGTCATAATTATTACATTTTCTCAATCAGTGGTGGTGAAAGACATGGGGAAATGCAATTAATGGCTAACTGCTGAGTTAACCTGACTATTGTGCTCCATGAACTGGGTCACCTCCAGATTTTCACCTGACTGTACCATGAAGACATGGCTTCATAGGAAAAAGGGTCACAGCTGTGGATTCTGAAGGTGCGGAGTGAGGGCTAGAGAAGAAGACTTCTCCAAAGAGGAGTCGTCTTTAAATGGACCCTTATCTCAGCTGATGACCAGTGGGTTCGTGCCCATAGGGCTGTATAGGTTGTTCCAATACTGAATGCTTCCAGATGGGTTGTAAAAGGCTACTGCCCCAAGCCCTTGAGTATCCACGCCTCCCTGACCTCTGACCCAGGGGATCCCCAGGTCCCAGCCATAGGTCAGCCTCCACCCCCACTGGTTGGCACCTGTGCCATCCTGCATGAAATAGAACTTTGACCCAGATCCTCACCATCCTCAAAGCTGCAGTTCTCTCCGCACTCTGTGGCCTCTTCGTCAATAGGATATGGGGTGGTGGTCTCTTCACTTCTCACTGTGGGTCCCAGCGTCTCTACCGTGGGCTTCGAGTCTGTATGAAGGGAAAGGCCGGGGAGTGAGTGCTGCATGCAGTGGTCTGCATTGAAATGCACAAGGAAGATGCCAAAATCTAGGTTTCTTCTCTAAGTGTGGGCTATCAGAGAAAGGTAAAGGAAAGAAAACAAAGACACACACACACACACACTCCCGAGGTCACCTCTGTGTGCTGTCAGTGACGTCAGGAGCATTGTCCAAGCTGAACGAAAACAGGCCAAAGCTGCAGAAACAGCCCTGACAGAGGCCCCGATGCAAACCCGTGCTCCTTACTGCCCAGCAGAGGCCCCGAGGCCGGCAGGAAGGCCACACAACGCAGGAATGAATGTGGGCGATGTTGACCCAGAGGCAGGGCTAGCCCAGGCTCTGGGTGCTCTTCTAAGAGACAAGTGCGGGTGGGCAAGTACACACAATGAGTAATGCCCATCCAAAACAGTTTGAGAACATCTCGGTGCTCAACAGAGTGAGCTTCCATTCTGTGGACAATGCCTATCTGTGCACTTCCCCTGGGGTGGCAGCTGACATGCCTTCCGCCTCACTCCTGCTTTCCGGTGGAGTAGACTTTCTCTTTTCCTCTTTCTCTGAGCCAGACAGAACTTTCTGAACCACAGCTAACCCGATCTAGAAGGCACAATCACCAAAGCCAGAAGCCTGGAAGGTGTGGCCGCAGACACTGGTTCACATTTGCACAAAAGGGAATGGAAAGGAATATGAAATCGAAGCCACCCAGACCTCACTTGGTGGAAATAATGTGGGGCTGTGCCTTTAGGTCAAGGTGTGGCAGATTCCAAAGCTTCCTAAGTGCAAACAGCTACTGTAAGGGAGGCCAGGGCACTGGGTGTGGGGGAGAGTGAAGTGTGGGACAGAAGTTTGCATGCCTGATTTAAAGGAGGCCAGTATGACTGGCTCCAGCAGACTGAGGCCCCGAGGGGCGAGGGTGGGGAAGGGTGGGGAGGTAGCCCACATCTTGAAAAAAAATCCCCCCTCCCCCACACGAATCCAAAATTCCCATGGAAAACCTCCAGACTTATCAATGTTGGCTACTTATTCAAAATACTATAACAAGCAGAATGCAACAAAACAGGGCTGGGCCAAACCTGGCTGCAGGCAGTCAGTTCTGACCTAGTGATTCATTCACCTGCCCATTCACTTGTTATTTGTTCATGCCCATCCTTCATTCAGCCACCATTTAGGAAATGAATGAAACTGTGAGTCAGGCCCTTAGTGGGACAAAAAGAAGTTCTGGTAACTGGTGTTCAAGTCCGTGTGTTGTGGGGTGGGGTCTTCATCCCAGAACTGCACTCCAAGGAGACTACCCGCATACGCCCCGGCATTGTTCCTCCATTTCTATACCTGTTCCTCGGCACTATTGTGTGTGATTGGGCTTCTCTGTCAGGCCCCCTTCAGGATACCATTTAATAAAGCCAGGAGCTGAAGGGACTCGCTAAATACGCTGAATAGCTTTTTCACGCTCCACTTCCCATCTTTCTGCTATTAAATACTACTCACATAACCTTTCAGACTTCTCTTCGCCGTGTCTGCCTCTTGCTCACAGTAAATAGCAAATAACCTCGAAGCGTCCTAATTTGTAAGTTCAAATTTGTCACCGTGTCACAGAACCTCGAACTCAATTGTAAAGCAAACTCTGGGCAGCAAGGCAAGAAGAAATCATTTGAAACACACACCAGCGAACAGGTGAAGCAGCCCTGTCAAATTATTTAGCTGCAGCGACTGAGCCCAGCCCATTATCTTCCCTGGGATCCTTCTGGGGTAGTAATGAAGAAGCGAACTAAGGATGAGTTGCACAAACGCATGGACATGTGACAAGCCAGAAAGCCACATGCCCTAGGAGAGCAGTTTCTGGAAATGTTAGCTAGCAGAATGGACAAGCTGGTTGGTGGAGATGATGCTAAATGCAGGGGCACAGGGGCTGGTGAGGCCACGGGAGGGCAGGGCGTGTGACTGGCAGTGAGGAAACAGCAGCCGGCCTCTGTGTCCACTGTGTTTGTACTGGGCGCTCCGAGGTAACTGCCCGTTAAACTACAATTGAAACCAGATGTCTGAGACTTCAAAGGGAGGGAGTCTGGGCAGAGGGTAACAAGCCCCAACTCTGATCTTCTGAGGAACAGCCAGGCAGGACTTTGAAATGAGAAACCTGTTGCTGACCATCACCAGTGTAATTTGGGCCAGGTTGGGGTGGGGGAGCAGTAAGTGGGAAAGGCCATCTGCAACTGTCCGGCTGGTCATACAGCAGGGCCGGGCTGGGGGCGGCATGGCCCAGAGGGGCCGAGGAGAGGAGGGAAGTGTGAGAAAGCCCCCAGCTAGCTGAACGACCTCTGCCAAGGCTCTTCCTCTCTCTGGGACTCAGTTTCTTTGTCTGTGAAAGAGGCGCCGGCTCAGATTTGTGATTTTTTCAAATTGTATGTCACACTCATTAGTAGGTTGTGGAATCAATTTAATGGGCCGTGACCAGCATTTTAAAAATAGCAACTATAGTATTTCAGAGTGCACGCACATGGCAGGGATGAACACTGCCTTCGGAACCTTTCGTTTCAGTCAGATTTACTTATCCTAACAGGTTTATTAGGTGTGGCACAGCAGTCTAAGTACTTGATATGCATTATTTACTGATTTCTCCTAATAACCCTGGGGGTATCGCTATATCATTATCACCCCCATTTTTTAGCCAATATAACTGAGATGTTGAGAGGTGAAGTAACGTGTCTGAGGTTATGCCGCCAGTGGTCGGCAAAGGCAGGACTTGTACATGGCAATCTGTCACTGGAATCCAGGCACTTAGTGACACACTGTTCCCCACAGGCAAACACGTGTGTGCACTTATGTGTGTGTGTATGCACGCACACATGTGCTTGTAAGTCAAGTGGATCATTTATAAATTTATTTTAAATTGTGATGGTGGTTAAAATCATTGGAAAGCCATTGGCCTAGAAGCTCCCGGGTCCCCCGAATCTCTAACCCTCTGATTCCAAAGAGGCCATAAAAGCCACCAGCTTGTGTCGCTGTGGGAGGGACAGTTTTCAGCACCTCAAGTGGACAGGTGGCACACAGTCAGCAGGCGGCAGGGAAACTTGGCCTCAGTCCTACCTAATGGGAGTAGAGTGTCCTCCCACTACTGTGTTCACTGGGGCTGCCTTCACGCCGGGGGGAGGCTAATTTGGGCCAATTCCCACCTGTGTGCCTCAACAGGTCTCCTCCTCTGCACCATCGCAGCGGGCATGCAGGGGGCACTTTTCTCCCTGGGAGCCAAAAGCACTTCTCTGACATGCCCTTATTAATCCTTCACCATGCCCTGCCGGGGAGCTGGTGACAGGTAGAGCACAGGCAGGAAAATGGAGATACCTGGGGCCCCGGTGGAGAGGAGCAGGAAGGCTCAGCCCACCTGCCACTCCTGCCGGCGTGGGGCTCGTGGGGCTGCCCCGAGCTCCTTTGGCAGGCAGTGAGTGAGCTCCAGGGGAGACCCAGTGCCAGTTCTGTAGAGGGAGGAGGGCCAGTGCCCAGAGGGAAGGTGGGGTCTGACTCAAAAGGACAGGGCGCTTCCCAGCAAAGGGTGGGCATGCTCAGCGGGCCTGCTCCTTGTCACGGGGAATTAGAGGCTCTCCCTCCACCCGGCTGCCTGGCAGGGGCAGGAATGAGCAATCTCCTGCCACACACTGGGAAGAAGTCCCCAGCAACAGGGTCCCTCCTGAGCAAATGAATGCCTTTTACAGATGTGGCTTCGCAACGAAAATGAAGTCTCCTAGCCACTGACATCTGGAGGCCAGATTCAGACATAAACCGATTACTTTATTATCATGAGGATTTTTTTTTTTTCTTCCCTAAATCAACAGCCACAGCTCCCTGGCCTGAAGAGTCAGGATCTAATTGAATTTGGGTGGGTGGTGTGTGGTTATGATTTGTTTTTGAGAGGCTCGGGTTGGGGAGCTGAAACGATCCTTTAAAAATGACAAAGCACCTCCCTTGAGAAACTGTCTCAAGACCAGAGGCTGCAGTGCCCATGGTCTGAGGCAGGAGAACATGGCAGAGCCCAGGGTGGGCAGGGGTGCAGGGTTTCAGGCTGATAGGGCTTCAACCAAGATGGGTGTCCCCTCTGTCCCCATCCACTCCATGGTCTGATCTCCTTCCAGGGCATCTTAAGAAGCCAGGGCCTTACCTGTCCAGTCACAGCCAAGCACCTCCAGCCGCATCCCAATTCCTGCTGGGGACCACCTCTCGGGGTACACCCGCACGTACTGTGCAGGCACAGGGTCGAACCTTCGGATGTCAGGGGTATCGTAGTGCATGTTCCCTTCAAACAGCTGCAGGGGAGACAGGCTGCTCAGTCCTTCTTATGGGGGATACCCTGCTCCCTCACCCTCTTCTTCCCCCCTTCTCCTTCCTACCCTTCACATCCCATCCAACCAGAAAGCAATGTCATAGTTGATTTGTGGTCACTGGACATTACAGTCCCTGGAAGCTCTATCCTCAGACCAACCAATGCTCGTGTTCACTTGAAGGTGGTTAGAGGCCCAGAACATGGAAAGCAGGTCTAAGTGGCGATTGCCAGGTCCTGTCTTCTATCCTGGGACTGAAACTGAGGGCTCAGAAAAGAATTTGGCTCCGAATGAGTCTTTACGCTGGACTTAGCCAGAGAGAAGGGAGTTTAGGCTGCCTTGCCTGTTCTGAGGTTCTCAGTTTATTAGAAAAAGAAGTTCTAATCTAGTTATTTTTCTAATGATTGAAAGTCTAGATTTAGGAAGTCTCAGTTGACTGATAGGTCCAAGTTCCGTCCCTTTCTCTAGAACAACAATGCCTTCTGGTCACACATTGATAAAGACTGTGTTACCCAAACTTTTGCTTAATGGAGGCAATCCTATTAAAAGAAAACTCACTTAGAGCCCCAAAACATATACCTGAAGACTTTGGGGTCTCCCTGGTTGAAGTTAGGTGGGGGACCCAGCCCAGAGCACACCTGGGAGCTACTGATTTAGGGAAATGGTGTGCGGAGAGCCAGGGGCTGTGGCTGATTAGCACCAGGAATGCTGCAGAACCACCCCACTTTACAGGATGCCCTGGGTCTACAGTTCCCAAAGCAGGGGGGGGGGGGCGCTGTCCTAGGGAAGGCAGGCTCTGACCCTGGCTAAGATCATCTCCTTTCCCAGGCCCCCACAATGGTTAAGAAGAGTCAGGGTCAGCTCTCCCTGGGGAAGCCTGTGGTCCAATTTCTGCTCCATCCACTGGAGGTTCCGGTTACCAAGCCCTGAGCCTTTCTAGCCTCTGGAATTGTGAGCTGAGAGCTTACATCAGCATTGCAAAACCTCCAGCCCAGCCCTCGCCTCTGCACTAAGAATGAAAACATTTGCTCAGTAAAGGGGCTAAACAGGGACATGTGATACCCTTTCCTTGCTAGGGGCCCTGCTTTTCTGAGGAAAACTAGGGGTAACTTAGAAATGAGGACGGGAAAGCCTGGCTAACCGGGAAATTGACCTAGAGAAGAGACTCCATGTCTTCTCTCCTTCCTGGGGCTCCTCTGTGCCCTCCACTCCTCTCTGACGGCTGAGGGGCTACACTGGCCTGCACTTCAGGCCTGGAGCAGGTTTCTCTGGCGCCTCCCCAGCCTCAGTACGAGAGGCAGGAAAGATCTAAGAGTCAAGACTAGGAAACTGTAAAGGAGGGCAGCAACAGTCAGAAAAACACAGTTGTTTTTGGAAGTAAATCCCTTGTTTCTATAGTTTAGTCTCCAAAAACCACATCTCCTTTGGATATCTGGCCAATTCGAAGGAAACTTTATCTGAATGAGAGTACGAGGGGTGCCGAACTTTACAGAGAAGCATTTGGGCTCTGGAGTCAGACTTATGGGGTCTGTACCATGGAACTACCTCAGGTACACTGTGTGATCCTGGGCATGACATCAAGCCTCAGTTTGTCATCTCTGAAATGGGAGTGACAAAGGGTCTACCTTCTAAAAATGTTGTAAGGATTAAAATAATAATGATTACAATAAGGCATTTAGCACAGTGCCTGGCACAGAGTAATCTCTTAATTAATATCTGTTATATTGGATTATAGGGGTTTGGTGAGGACTGTCTAGATGGGAAACCAGCAACCCCGACTTAAGGTGACAGAGTCCTCCAGGAATGGCCTACCTTCGGCTGCTGGGTCCTGGGGTCCTGGATGTATTCCCAGTCCTTGCCGTTTAGGCTGTAAGAGACTTTGAACTTGCGCACAAACGCCCTGGCTTCCACCGCAGTGATGCTGTCTCCTCCTCGGGCCCCCTGGATGATGACGCCTTTCACCGTCTTGGGCACTCCCAGGTCCACCTGAAGCCACTCCTCACCCGGCTGGGCCTGCGGGATCCGGGGGAACCAGCCCGAGCGGCTGCTGACCAGGCGAGCGGCACTGGGGCTCCAGAGGTACTCGCGAGTGGATGAAGCCGAGATCTGAGAGTCGGTGATGAGGCCCGAGAGCATCCCCAGCATGTTGGAGCAGGGGGCGTCTGCGGAGAAGGGAGGAAGATACAGGAGGTCAGGGCCGACACCATACCAACCGGGGACCACCCCCATCGGTAGGGAGCTGGAAAAAAAAACCAACCAACCGGTATCGAACACTTTAAAGTCAGCACTACTTTCCTTGCACTTCAAGGTAGAATAGTGCTGTGGCTGAGAGCCGAGCCTGGGAGCCAGGCTGTCTGGGTTCATGTTTGCTCTGCCACTTACTAGCTGCATGACCTTGGACAAATGACTGAATGGCCCTGTGCCTCAGTTTCCCCAGGTCTAAAGGAGGATTAACAGTAGTCCTTACCTCTTGGAGGTCGTTGTGAGGATTCTGTCAGTGACTATATAAAAGCTCACAGCCCAGCGCCTGACATGTCTAAGCATCTAACGCTGTTAGCTAAGCACCCTCCTATAGCTGTTGGTGGCGCCAGTCCCCAATGACTCTCCCAGAGGCAGTGAGCACAGTGGGGAGCTCAGCTGAGCACTGTTTCCTGGGTGACTGTTTTCCCAATTGGATGGAAACCTTGCTGGGGTCAGATCTCTACTTCGGCAGGTGTTATCACAGCTCCTTACTGCCTCCTCTCCTTCCCACCGGCTGCTCCTGCTGCCCCGAACGCTCTTCCCTTCCGTGGCCGCCAGACTAGCCTTTCCTCATCCTCAGTGCTTAAGTGTCACACCCTCAGAAAGGCTGTCCCGAAACTTTCAATCGAGAGTCAATGAGGTCCCTTCGGTCACTCTTTCTCAGAGCACCCTGTTCTTTTTCTCCTGACACACATCTTCGTTTATAATGATCCAGTACTTGTCTTTGTTAATTAGCTATCCTGCCCACTAGCCTGAAAGTTCCGTGATGTTAGAGATCCCATCTGCTTTGCTCACTTCTCTGGCCCCAGCTCCCAGCATGGGGCCTGGCACACAGCAGGCCTCCAATAAATATTTGTGGAGCAAATGAGTGAGTGGAGAAGATAGGGTCCACTGTCAGTGCACATTAGACACTTGTAAACTGAATTACAGACCCTCCAGGTGGTCCCAACTCTTCAAATCCCCTGGTTCTCTCTTTTCTATTTTCCAGAAAATGAGTTTTAACTAAGTCCTTGCTGGTTAGGCTGTGCTGACCTGGAACAGCAATGTGAAGGGAACAGAAAACCGTCTCCTACATGGGGTTAGGGTGAACCACTCCCATAAGAGGGAAGCCAAGTCTTTGTGCAAAGGAGAAAAGAGCAGAGAATTTATATTGAGAAAACGTGGGTTCAGTTCATGGTTCTGCTGCCTCCTTGTTGGGCGACTTTGGGCAAACTGCTTATCCTCTTTGAGGCTTGGTTTTCTGCCCCACTCACCTCAAGGGCTGTTAGAGACAATAGATGATTTGGTATGCAAAGAAGGCATGTGGAATATGCAGACTGTATAAATGCGAGGTATTTTAACTCGAAGCTTAAAACAAGGTCCTGCCATGGAGCACTCCCTTTCAGAGCTGGGATGATTATGGGACAGGATGGGGCCAGATGTGCACTGAAGACTCTTCCAGGCCAAAGAAGCAACTTGCTTGCTCTGGGCTTAGTCTACAAGGTGAAGGGTTCAGACTGTTCATACACAGCTGGGGCGGGTCCAGCCACCGTCTTCTCTCACGCACACCACTGCACCAGCCTCGATCACTATCCCAGCTCCCACTCTGGTCCTTCCAATCTGCCCTCCACACTGCACCCCTGGGGTCTCAGCTCGCATTCCATGCCCACCCCCTCACTTTCTCTTTTGGTCCTTCTTGTTCCTGTGCCATGAGCAAGCTGTGATCACTCCCTGGTGAACTTTCCTTCCAGTTTTTAATGCCTGTGTGCCCTTTGCCCTCAGCTTAGTCACCACCTCCTCAAGGAAGTCCTCCTCCTCCCTGACCTCCAAGATTGGGTCAAGTCCCCTACAATGTTCCTTGTCATAGTTTTGATTTATCTCTATTTATGGGTTTGTTTGTTTCTTACTATGTCCTCCCAGCCTGTCCAGCTGTCCCCACAGAGCTGGGTCAGTGAGCTCATCAGTGTATCCATACCACCCTGCATAGCTCTTGGCCCCCAGGTGAGGCAGCAGAAAGTGTTATTTGAGACCTGGACTCTGAATTCAAACTGCCTAGTTTCAAACCTTGGATCCACCGCTTAGTGGCTGGGGGACCTAAGTCTCTAAGTCTTGGTTTTCTCATCTGTAAAATGGACAGAATAATAACACTTACCTCATAGAGTCTTTATGAAGATTCTAAAAGATAACACACCTAAGTGCTTAGAATGGAACCTGGTACATAAGCATTCAATAAATGTTAGCTACTAGAAATAGTAGGCGTTTAATGAACATATACTGAATGAACGAATGAATGAATGGAGGAATTCTGCTAGGACTTGAGCCCTTGAGCCAATCCTTCTCGAAAGGTCACATGGTGCGATCATGCTGTTGGAAGAGGGCTGAAAGAGAGAGCAGAGCCCTGGATGTAATCAGCTCCCCAACCTCACTGGAGCCCCACCTCACCTGTGACCCGGCAGCCAAAGAGCTCCAGCCGGAGGGCGATGCCCGAGTGCCAGGTCTGGGGGCGGACCCTGATGAACCTCGTCAGCAGCGGCGTGTGCAGCCTGTTCAAAACCACTTCCGTGGCGTCGTTGTTGGCTTGGAACACCTGCAACATAAGATGCAGAATCACATCAATAGCATCCCCATTTGTAGTTGGGCCAACGGTGCAGCCTTTGAAGAGGGTAGAAAAATTCTGTTGAGTTTTATTTCCCTCAAGTTTAAAAATAACCAGTGGGTTTGTTGTTTGGGGCTTTTTTAGCAGCACCATGAAAAAAATTTAATTTCTCACAGAGCTCTAACTTGAAAACAATAAGTGGTCTTCACAAAAACTTTTGGAGGCAAGGAAAATTGTGCCTCTGGGCTGAGAGCTAGCAGAGGAAGGAGCCTTGAAAAGGAAAACACTTCAGAAGCTGAGCAAGAAGGAAAAAAATGTAGGATATCCTTTAAAAATGGAGCAGAAATGTCATCCTGTAGGGCTAGCGGACCTCACTCACTAGCTTGAACTTGACTCTCCTCCTTCCCCATGTTGCAGGCGTATAGTAATATTTGCAGAGTATTTAATAACTGTGAAGTGCTTCACAATTGTTTTGTTAGTTACTTAGAGGCCTCCTTGCGCCATGAATGGGTGAGAGGGGGGGGGCACCGTCTACCCCCAGTGCCCCTGTGTCAATCAACATGTTCCTGGTTCTCTGGTCTTTGTTGTAGGTCAGGGTTGCAGACGGTCCCCTTGGAGTCCTGTTCTGGCTTCCCTTCGCTGTAGTCCCCGCCCTATAATGAAATCCATCCCTGTCCCCATCTGACCAATGCATCTCTTATGGGAGGAAAGGCTTTTCGGAATAGCTTCTAATCCAACATGGTGGGAGCGAGTCCTAGCTTACCAGATGGCCCGAATCAATAACTGCCATATGGACCTTATGCTTTCTTGTGTGTGCTCTCCATAAAAAAAGTAGCTGGAGTAAGTATATGTGAGTTTCTCTTGGTTTCCTGGATAAGGGTGGGGTGAAAGACCAACTAACCAGCCATCAATGTTTAAATCATACCTGTCATAGCTATAACAACCAAGTCACTATAAATCTGCTCACAGCCAACTCTGCAACAGCCAGCAGTTTCTCCTGGGTGAGAGTTGGTAGATGCTTCAGCTTATGAAACCTGGAACGTGCCAGGTGTTTGTTCATTGACAGGGCTGGGAAGCTGATATATTCGAATATTCGAGCCTACACTTCATAAAGACAATCATATCCACAACACCCCACAGGTTAAATGTTATTCCCACTTTATTGATGAGGAAACTGAGGCTCAGAGATATCTGTCTGGATGCAAAGCCCTTGCCATGGTTTTAGGCTGTAGTTTCCTAGGTAGGCTCTTATCTCTTTTAACACACTTGCAGTGTTTGTGTTGGTGGCTAGGAGTCATGGAGCCCTTCTGGTCTCCAAGTGCAGACTGAATGGAGGCAGAGCTGCTGCTCCCGGTGTGTTTATAATCCCAACTGAGAATGCCCTGGGTAACAGCAAAGGGCAGCCGGAAGCTCAGAGCTAACGAACAACGTGGTCCTCTCTTCCCCAGGAGGTGTAACTAGGAGCTCTGCCATCTGGCAACCTGGAACCCCCCCATATTCCCTGCTTGCTAAGGTCCAAAGTCAGAGCCATTTAATATACAGCACATCCCTGATGGTGAGGGTGAAGGGTTAAGAGACATCGCACCTTTTGCAACCAAATGAGAAGTGGTTTGCTTAAGACAAATAGAGGAAAGGAGAGGAAGAAGGAGGTTGTCACCAGCCCACCATATTCTGTTTAAACCTCTTGTTCCGGTGCTAAGCCCACCGAATCCCGGGGAGCCTCCTGTCCTGGTCCCGAGGCTGTCAGCTTCTGCCTCGGCCGCCCTGCTGACCACAGGGAGCACAGAGGCAGGACCCTCAACCACGCATCTCTCCCAGGGTCACTCTGGTTGCTTTATGCTTAGTGACTGAGCCCAAAGAGGGGCTAGAAGAGACAAAGAAGGGCCCAGGAAGCACACGGAAAGAGGGTGAGAGCCAGACACCTGGGAGAAGACCTTCAGAGAGAGGTGGAGAAAGGAGCCTGAGGCTCTTAACCTCAGAGAGGGACGACCGGAGGGGGAACAAGGCCCTGGAAGGCCCCGGCCTCACCCTGCCCATTCCTTAGCTTCCTGGGTGCTCATCAAGTACTCGGATGCTCCGGGGACAGAGGGACCGAGCCCATTCAGGGAAGGTTAATTAGTTCGCTTAGACATCAGCGTGCAGCTGAGGCTGTGCTCGTTTCTGTGTTGCTTTGGCAAGGAAGCAGCAAGTGCAGTGCTCTGCTTATTTCCGCAGGTGCTGTGAGCAGTGGGGGCCACCACTGGCCAGCTCCCTGAGGACCATGACAGTGACTGCGTGTGGCCTCGTCAGCAGAGGCTACGGAGTTGGAGGGGTGGGGGCTTGATTGGCCATGTGATAGGTCACTGGAGTGTTGAGTGGATTTGAACTTTAACACAGCTGCAATCCACAGCACACGGGCCACGCTGGTCCTGTTCAGAAACACAGCACGTCGTATGTGTTTCTAATACCCAGTTTTATCTTATCTGACCCCTTCATCTCTCAGCCTTGGCAGATCATTCCAAGGAACCTTTCTCCCCCCACCTTAGTAAGGAAATGACTGTGTCTTTGGACTGCCTTTGGGAGGCTGGCGAGTGTGTGAGTGTGGCTGCATGTGTGTGCACACACGTCCGGGGAGAAGGCTGGTCTCCCCATGGGTGCACGTGGTCACAGGCTTTGAGGGAGCACCCCAGGTCTCTGCCTACAGCGACATCAGTGACAAGGGAGGCACACACTGGGTTTATCTGTCCCAGGCCATCAACCTGGCTGCTCAAATTGAACTTCACTCTGCCATTCCATTTTGCTCAGCTTCTCCCACCCCGGGAACCAAATGAGGCTCTTTCCACGTGACCTCAAATGACCCTTCATGTTTCCAAGGCCAGTTCCTTCTTGGTTTCTTGTTTGTTTTTGATCTTGTGCTCATATCTGCCCTCTGCAATTTGGACCCTTTGCTGAAGGAATGCCTTCTTATTTTAGTAAATTATTTATACATACACCTTTCATTCTGAGTGTGGCATAGTGGGAAAACTCTCCCAAAAATCCAAACACAACTGAACTACGAGTCAGGGAACAGACTCTACTGTTAATTAGCTCAAAAGTGTGGGCCCCAACTTCCTCCTCTATTAAATGAGGGGATTGTATGAGTTGATTTGTAAGGTCCTTTCTGGCCCCCAGATTCTGAGGCTTCCTTCACAAGAGTTTCCAGTCTAGCACTGCTCTGGGAGTGTCCACTTTGTAACAGGGCATCTTATAGCCTCGGTGCATTTGTGGACAAGTTCTGTGGGTTTTATACTTTTACAATGGTGCCCAGAACACACGGTGAGTACCCCACTCAGAGGGAGAGTGTACCTTGTGGATATTTTGGTTCAATAACAGTTCAAATTATTAATAACAAAGAGTACTAAATAACACCTTGGTCCTTACATATTGTCTTTTGCCCAAAGATATCAACATGCAATTTATGAGAATCCATTTTTAATGAAATATTAAGCACTTTCTATTTCTCCTGACCCAATGGATTGACAAGGTCTCTATTGTTTTCCCTGCACCTCCCTATTTATAGCTGGTAAATGCTATCATATATTATACATCTTTATGACTTTCTCAATGCTTCTGTGGTTTCCGAATCACCCTTCATATGTTTTCTGATCAAATTCTCTGAGATGGATTCTTGGCTTCCAGTCTAGGCATTGTAAGGTAAGGGGTTGTGTCCACGGGAAATGGTGCCAAGAAACTGGTCTTACTCCCTAGTCTCTGCCGACTCACTGAATCACTATAGGCAAATCAATAAACCTTAGATACCCTGGCTTCTCTTTCAGGAAAATAAAGTCAATAACAGGCTTGCCGATAGATACTATAAAGTCCACCGGCCCTCCCTGTTGGCTCCAGTGCCTGCACAACACCCAGGACAGATGTTCGAGTGGAAGCTATGTCACGAGTAACAAATGGGTCTGTGTTAAATCGGGAGAGTTCCAGTCCTGAAAACCACTGGCTCCCAAGTCAAACCTCGAGGCCAGAAATTTTCAAGCCATAACTTTGCAGTGCATGTCCCTAAGGCTGAGAAAACTCAGTGGATTGTCAGCATGAGGTACAGAGACAGGCATGTATCAAATGCGATGATCAAATGATAACATCTGCTTTAAAAGCTGGATGTCACAGATGGCATACGTTTCTGTTAATTTTAAAAGAAAAATGCTAATATGGTTGCCTTACCACCCAAAGGAAAACCAGAAGTATGTTCAAGGTGACCTTAGCTTTCTTAAGAGGTGGGAATAGAAGAGGAAAATCTTTATATTATACAGATATCAAAGCTATGTTGAACATAAAGATTTCTTTAAATGTATCTCTGTAAACCAAGTCTGAAAAACAATTCAGGGCACAAAGCAGTTTGTATAATCCATTTGGTGCCTCGCTGAATTCTGAACATAATCCAACACTTTCCAATTGATCCTTGAGACCTTTGGTTGATTTTCTGTGAGACAGGATCTGAAACCAGCAGCACCTCGTAGGATTTTCTGATTTGCACCTCTGGGGGAGGGGGGCACCTGCCAATTAAATTGGCTGCTATCCAACATCCCAGTTTTATTTTTATCTATACCTCCCCTCCTCCTCCCACCCCAAACCAGGAAAAGAAAATCAACATGTTTTGACCATGTCTGTGAGCTCATAAGGCATGAACTGTAATACTATGTAAAAGAAAGGAGATTATATATAAAGAAATATCTAGCCAGAGAGCATCACTATGCAGTGACTTTGGCACTGCTGAGAACAGTGAGTATTTCAGCCTGCCTGCCCCTAAAGGCCTCTGGGAGGGGTTTTCTGCCAGGTCTCAGTCCCTTTCTTATACTCTATTAATGTCTGCCACCAACATCCAGGTGGCAGGTCAGCGGCGGTGCCCACGTCCGTCAAAGCCTTCGAGCGGAGCAGGCTCACGGCGGTGCCTGGCCGTTCAACCTTCCTCGACAAGCAAGCCCCTGACCGAAGATGCAGGCTGAGTGTGGACACTGCCTCCTGCTCGAGTAGGGATTCGGTGTTCAGTCTGCACATGCCGGTCTCTTCATTACCTATGGTGCGACCTACAGTTTATTTCTACTTTCCTGTAAATATCTGAACGCAGCCAGCTCCAGGGACTGCGAAGAAAGCAGGAAAATTTTCAAAGCCAGCACAGCGCTCGGGCCCTGAGGTAGGAAGTGTGCAGGAGATTTTCTTCCACTCCTTTCTTTAAAAAAATAAAAATACTTCTCTCCACTAATAAATGTTTCATTGCACCCCAAGCTCTCCTTTTCAACCTACTTTGCACAGACACTGAAGGAGGAAGACAAAACAGGGGGGAAAGAGAGGTGGCAGGAACTGGGGAAACCAGGAGCAGCACCCTTTAAAAATCTGTCTCAGAAACAATTGTGCTGATGCATCTTCACTGCAGAATCCACGGCCCGTCTCCGCTCTCCACCCCCTTCCCCTGTATTTTCTCTAAAACCAGCCATCGGATCAACATGTGAAAATAAATTGTTAATCAATGAATGCCATCCTGTTTAATTAATTTGTTGCACCAAACAGGCAAGGGGTAGTGTGTGTGTGTGTGGAGGGGGCTGTTGCACTCAAGGAAAATGATGTTAATGTAATGGACATTTTTGCCTCCTTTTTGTAAATCACGGTCCTGACATTTCTCTCTTAAAACTCTTCTTTAAAGACTATAAAATTTTTTTTAACCTGCTTTCATTCTAGTGGATGTGGGAACTTGGCCAGACACGGAGTCAGAAGGGATGTAAGTGGAGGTAAGAAGGGGGGGTAGGGCAAAGAAAGTTCCCTAACCACCAAATGCTCATTTATGACCACGATGCCCTCCTGTCTCCTCCTCCTTTACTTTAGGGCTGTTTTTGTCATCAAGCAGTTTTGCTGATGTGAAGGAGGAGACTGAGAAGCAGGATCGTGTCATGGGGTGTAGGGTGGGGGACGCCTGTGGGTTTCTTTCTAGAGGTGGGGGGAGGTGGGGGGGATGTGTGCATCCCCATCTGTGTGTGCCTGGTGGGGCCGTTAGATTTACTGCAGGATTATGTTACCCCCATGGAGACGCTGAGCCCTGGAACATAGCATACTAACAGGATTAGGGTTTCAGGATTTGAGACAGGAAAGCATCAGGAGGAGAGGAGAGGAGGGCCGCTCAGGGATTTGGGGCTGGAGGAGACGGGTGGGGGAGAGTGGAGCATCAGAGCAATGAAGGGCTGGAGGGAATGGCCAGCATCCTCTGGTAAAGGTGGAGGGACAAACAGACATTCTAACTGGGGGGAAGAGCCCTCCACACTAAAAACCTCCTAAAACAGACATTGCCACATTTTTGAACTTGCAGGTGGGCAGAGAAAGCAAAAGGGTATAGAGAGTGAGGTTCCTGAGCCTATCTGCCACCCGTGTTCCTCTTCCGGGGGGATCTCAGCGAATCCAAGAAGGGAAATGGTGAGAGCAAAGAACCTGATGACCTACCAGAGGAGGTGCTGGCTCTGATGCTCACCTAGACTCCAGGCTCAGGGCAAAGAGCATGTTTTCCCAACCCAGGTGAAATCACTGCGCCCTTCTACATCCCTTGCTCGTTGGCTCTGTCCCTCTGGCCCCCGAGCATGGCAGTGGCCTGGCAAGCATGGGGAATTTAGCATCAAGGCTGAAAGCGCCAGTGAGGCTGGTCTCAGCTCCCAGAGACAATTCAGCACCCACGGGAGTTGGGTGAAGCCAGCCATGGGAGCCTGATAGAGAAAAGGTTCCAAGCTTACATATAATGAAATTTTCCCTTGAGCTTCCTAAGTGGAGAGGCTAAAGGTCTGAGCTCATCCCATGGCAAATGGATAAGCGACAAACTTAATTACCTAGGGCCCTGAGTTCTTCTCAGTTATAATGGAGGGGGAGCAGATAAATGGGGGGACTTGAGTTTGGAAAGGGTGTCAGCCTCTTCTGAACACACGTACCCTGGTGAAATGATGCAGTCATAGCCATGACATCTGAAGGCTGGTGCCCATTACTAGCTGACGATTTGAGTCATGCCCTAATCTTATATACAACAAACACAATTACAACAATAAAAAGGATAAGGGGAAGCCAATCATCCACTGGGAGATTAAAAAAAAAAGGTATTTCTTGAAAACTCAAAATTATTCATTGGAAGAATTGATGGCACTCCTAAGAGGAGGCTGAGTGGGGTAACATTTGTCTCAGGCAGCGCAAGTGTAGGCCCATCAGATGCAGAGAGAGGTCTGGATGACTTATTAGGTCCCTCCCAGACCTCTGATTTTAAAAGAGGCAGATAAATATCCCATGGGGCCTTGTTACTTTTTAAATTGATAACTTGCTTCTGCTCACGAAGAGCTTTGTAGATCTAATACATTAATTATATCGGCAGAGAGCCTTCCATCTACGGATCCCAAGGTGCTCTGCCAACAGCTGCAGCACCATCCATTTGGGTGAATGGAAACACTGAGGCACAAAGCTGCTCAGAGAAATTTCCAAGATCACACAGTTCATCATCTAGGAATAGATGCCATGTGGTTCCAACTGTTGAGGGGGGGTTTGGTTTTCCAACACCACTCTCTCTCTTCCTCTCTGGTCATTTTGCAGAGGTTTTAAAATTCTCAAATGGCTTTCAAAATGATTCGTTTTAATCTAGAAAATAAATATAGGACAGAAAATTTTTGAAGTGGAGTGTTTGTTTGTTTTCAAGGGATGTGGACAAATCAAATGCAAAGTGACTTCTTTCAACTCTACATTCTCAGGATTTTAGGATGGAGCCCAAACTCTGAAACACTGAACCTGGCACTCCAAGCCATGCTGTCCAGGTGTGACCTGCCTTTAGATCTCCACTGTAACAGAGGATCTCCAGGAAAATGCACAGCTCTCCACCTCTAGACAGAAGAGCTAGGCAGCCAATTTCCCTCTGGGTGCAAGAGGTGAGCAAGGTGTGGACCAGATTGTTGAGAACACCTGCCTGGGAGTCAAAGCCCGGTGATCAGGTGCCTTCTACAGGGACCCCACAGGTCCCCCTGTCCTTGGGGCAAATTACTTGTCTCTGAGAGCTTCAATTCCATAGTCTTTTAAACCCGGTTAAATTTGGAAGCAAATAAGTTGGTGTCTGAGGATTCTCCAAGCCCCTTGGAGGTCATCATTACATTAATATGACGAACTTAGTGTATTTCTGCCATTCATTATGGGGTAATTCTAAAAACTCTTGGACCCAAACCTTTCTTCACCCCAGTTCTCACCCTGCCATTCTCAATGTGGTCATCAGGATATATTTAGCATCCTCTAGACTTTCTCTTTTAGCTAAAATTTCTTCAAAATACATCAGAATAGCCCTGCAGCACTGTGACTAAGAGAAAGGTAACCAGAGCTGTGACAACAAGGGAGGTGCCCACATTTACCAAATAAGGGAGGACTGAAGACAAGGGCTTTTGCTTGGATATATAAGGGCAATGACCTCTGTCCCCCTGTCCTGACACCAGTCTTAGTCTCATTCCCTCTAATGCAATCTCATGGAACCAGCATCTCAGAAGTGAGCAGGAACTTGGCCAAGGCCTTTCCTGCGCCTCCCTCTCCCTGGGTTTATGTGTACATAATTGTGCCTATAATTACAGACACATCCATGAACCTCCTACTATTGTATTTACAACACTCTGTCTGTGTTTGGGGTGTTATTAATACAGCTGGGGAAACCAAAAGCAGTCGTTTTCTGCTTGTGGTTTTGGAGGAAATCTACGTGAAGCAATTTGGGTAATCTAAGGGAGCACATGGGTGAGATATGGGCTCCATCAGGCGGGCGGACGGGCTCTCTGCCTTGTGGTTATGCCATAAATACGCATAAGGAGGACACACCCTATAGGAAAATCATAGGGTCCATGTTTACGGCATGTGGGATTGGATAAGGATTTGGGAATGTGCTGTGCATATGGTCTGCATAACTGTGCCGCGTTTTGCCAAGAGGATGCTCGCAATACCCACGGGAACAGTGTAATGCCTTTTTCCTAGGCAACCCTACTACTACCTGTTGGATAGAAAGAGACTAAGAAGAGGCTGCTCCTGGGCTAGGGGAGGCTGAGAAAGAGTTCCTAAGTTTTCCTCACTTCCTTTCCCCACAGGCCCAGTCCTTGCCTTAGCCCAGACTGGGTGCAAATTATAAATAGTGTTTTGCAAGGAAATAGCACAGCCAATCCCCCATCACCTTGAATGCTCATTAATCTTACTTTTCTCCAGTGTCCCTAATTCCCTGGTCTTTGGTACATTGCGCTGGTGTTGACAGTGACCAGGGGATAAAATGAAGTTCCCACAATTCTGCCCCCAAAATCACCATCGCCTCTTCACACCCTCTGCACTGGTTGAAGTCTATGAACCCTGCCCCCACACACTGAGCAGAGCCGGTTGCTGCCTCTGTCTTGGCTATGCTTTACTCACAGGTCCTGCTGTCTGAATTTTGCTTTCAAGCCCACTACTTAGCACCAGTCAGCTTGGCACGGCGCCCACCATCCAGCGGCTACAAAGAAAGGCTCAGCGGTAGTGCCCAGCACAGACGAAGCCTCTCCCTCCACTGCCCCCAAGTTCCCTCCTTACCCTGCCTCCTCTTCATGGCATCAAATCAAACTGCAGCAGACTTGACAAATCTATTTGGCATGGTTCACTCAACTATTTCAACCCGAACAGCCCAGAGAGCCACGTGGAGGCTCATGAACGGTATGGAATCTGCACATTAAATACAGATGTCTGGGAGGTAGATCTGCTAATGAAGGGGCAGCGGAGATCACCCTTGGAGGGGAGGGAGGACCGAGCAGGGTCTCCTCTGTCGCCTGCCACACCGCATGGGGCGAGGGAGCATGGGAGCAATGCCTAATTGGCAAGCTTTGCATCTCCCACGTCCTTATAGGTACCAAGAGGATGAGTTTCCAATGGGGAGAGACAGGACTACTCCTCTGCCCCGGTGCCTTTATGTGGGCAGGATCGATTCACTAAAAAAACAATGAAACAAAACAAAAATGAAATTACCCTTTGGCTACTGGGGAAAAAAATTTAGCCAAGGGTAGGAAGAGGAGACAGGAGAGAGAGAGAGAGAGAGAGAGAGAGAGAGAATGATGTATCCAATATGAAAATGTTGAGAAGAATGATTCTAAAGGAGCCCAGAAAGCAACATTCAATTCTCAGGAATATCCTCTCTGCAGAACAAACACCAGGGATAAAGCCAGGGAGGACAGCATTCTGTCAAAATGTGCAGTGCTAAGGTATTTCCAAAAGCAGATTTCCTACAAATGGTGTTTTAAATAGCATCCTGGTCCATCTGTGTGCTTTTAAAATCAGCTTATGCTACAGTATCCTTCTGGCCAGCCCTGCTTAGTCATTGAGCCCGGACAGGGCGGCGGTCAGGTGAACCTCCTCTCCTCCCCCAGGACCCACCGCTACCCAGCTGCTGGCCCTTGCCTACCTGGCTAAGCTTCTGCATTCCACCAGTTCTTACTAAAAAGGGTGGGTGGAAAAAGACGTCATGAAAATGAGTGAGGTGGGACAAAGACTCAGTCCACAGTGCTCCCAGCCCCCAGTGCCCACCCAGGCCTGCCATTTCCAAGTGATATTTGACCACTCTTTCTGAAACAAACGAAGTCAGTGAGAAACTAGACCTGGCTTCATGGGTCAGGGCGAGGAAGTCTTTCACCCGCTTTCTTTATCTGTGAAATGGGGAATTCCTGTGTATGTGTGTATTGCATCGATGCCTAGTAATATTGAGAAGCCACGATTTTCAGATGAATGGTGCCATGTTACTATGGCAATTTTAATGTTAAAAAATCCACTCCTTTAAAGATTCATGTTTCCCAAGTGAAACAGTGCCACCAACACTATAGCTCAGGATATTCTGGGTCCAAGGTTTCCATTTGTACTGGCAAGAGCAAGCCTTGGACCAGTGAAGACCTGAGGAGACTGTTTGGAAAAGATCTTTGGCCTCTCTAGGTCTGGCCACATGCATACCATTTTGGTCATTCACAACCCAACAGACCAGGGGCCTGGTGGAACTATAGCACAAAAGAGGAGACATGCTGAACACTTTCCTTCCAGACCTAAGAGCCAGACAATGATAATGATGACCAGAGCTCTCCCCCTGCCCAGGTGAGACCACCGACCATTTATAATAAGCCCCAGACACGAGCGCACAACCACATCGCCAGTGCCAGCCACAGGCTTGTTCACGCCAGAATGCCATGTGTCTTAAGAAATCTGAGTGCCAGTCTTTTGTCCATATGTACAACAAAAGCCCCACATCACCCATCCGGTCACAACCTCCGGGAGCCACCAACATTGATGGCACCAGCAGAGAGATTTCAATGCTTTGCTCCCAAGCATGACTGCCTGTTCAGATGCCATCCCTGACAAAAGGAATTTCTCCTCACTATTTATTGTCCTCTTTCTTCTTCGGGACATTGTGATTCCCTTTCAGAATTTGTGCCCTTTCATTTCCAGACCTCAGTAACTCCTAAACTGCCGTTTCATGTGGTTTTGTGATTGTTAATCCAGCACGGGGAAGGGACTCAGGCCATAAATGCTCAATGAATCCTGTGTGGGGAGACTCGGACTGAGAACACATTTTCTCCTTCATTTGCAGTCAGAGAGCACTCTGCAAGCTCTCTCTCTGCTCTGCAAGATGCAACAGCAGCCAGGCTGTCGGAGAAATGGTATTTTCCAATCACTTTAGCATAAGGAAGAACATTTTCCGGGCCAGCGTCTCCCATGCCTCCATCAGTTATTTGAGCGTCACTGAACAAGGCTTCCTTCCCTGTGTGGGGTCGACTGCAAGCTCCTCTCATCCCGCCTGTCCCGCACCGTCCCCGCATGCCTTTGAGGTGGGGAGATGGGTTTACCTTGTGGTTTTTGCCATGCCGGTACACCATCCAGTCTTCACCATTAGTGCTGACTTCCAGCTTGTAGGATTTGACATAATAGCCATTCTGGGTTTCCCGGGAAATCGCACCCTGTGTTGCAATGGCTGTGAGCATGGTTAGGAAGCGTAGGTCCACCTGAGGAAGAGAGGCGGAGAAGTAAGGGGGCTGTGGCTCCCAACGCCAGGGAGCATCTTGCTTTCTCTTCAAAGGACACAATTGTAACACTCAGCTCACAACCTATGTCTGTGATTCACTCAGATGTATCAGTGATTAAGGACCAATTTGCAATTCCACTGGACAGTTAAACTCAACTTATTTGACACTAAATGGGACACCTTTGAAACTGTAATGATTCTTTTTTTTTCCTCTCTTTTTTTTTTTTTTGCAAATCTGAATGGACAGTATTAAGTTTATCTTAAAGGAATCACTGAATGTCTAGAAGTATGACCCCATCTTACTAAACAGCAGCTAGCCTTGGATAGTGAAAGCAGGTTCTGTTTCAAAGGAACAATTGCTAAATCCAATCCAATCCACTCCACTCAATTCCAGTCCAGTTCAATCCAATTCACTTAGGATGCCCTAGCTGCAAAAGTCTCAGCTCAGGTCTGTCTCCCCTCCCCTTGGTCCCTCGCTCCATTGTGTATTTAGTGGCTCAGGTCAGTAAGAGGTCAAAGGGCATGCAGAGTCTGCCCAAACAATTAGGCTTATGCACCAAGTCTTGACCTTTGTTTGATGAGGAAGATGGCCAACATTTGGAGACACCTCCCCTTCCACAACACCAAACCCATTTGGAAATTGCTGGATGTCATTCCTTTGCCGGCCACAGTGTTTCTTAATGATAACCTCCATATGACCAACATTTAGCCCCTACACACTGGTAAAATTTGATTCAGCAAGCATTTATTGGCTACTTAATATGTGCTCAGCACTATTAAGCATTCAAAAGAAGTACCCAGTGCTGTATCTGTGCATGATAAACAGGTGGATAGCAGTAAGAGGAAGTATGTGATTAAGCACCAAAACTAAGGGTATAATCAATGGAATGCCCATTACAAGGGAGAACTTTCTGGAAGCTTTGCAGGATGAAAAGGATTTTGGGAGAGACAGTGACAAATGGCCTTAGGGTCGTGCTGTGAGAACCTCCCTGAAAGTTTCTAAGTGGTCTTTCTCCCTTTCCCACTGTGTGCTCTGCAATGTCCTTCTCAGAGCAGAGGTCACCATGTCGCATCAGAGATAAGACAGGCTTGTCAACGGGTCACATGGCTGGCTGCTGTGTGTCACAAGTCATTGCTCTAGCACGGAACTAGCAGCTTGCTCTTCCCTGGGGATGAGAATTGGACCAGTCTGTCATGCAAGGGAGGATTACTCAACATGACTCCAAGTCTTATTTAGAAGGAAAGCAAACAGTAGTCTGAAAAAATGCTGCAGAGCATCTGGGCAACCGGAGTTTCATTCCTGGTAGTGACATTTCCCCATGTGCTCTTCTGATAGCTATGTGCAAAACCTGCCTGGCAGGGCTCCCTCCAGATAGCAAAGATCATGGGAAGCTGCCATGCTCAGCTAGCAACTTAACAAGCCTGCCCTTAGGAAGACGCCCGCCACCCCTTACCTTGTCACATTTCTGATGCTTCCCTGTGCCAAGAACGAGGAATATCTAGAACTGTTCATAGACTGTTCCTGGGATGTCTATAGTGATAGGGCAAACAGCATCTTGGCCAAATAATTTCTCCAAGGCCTGGTTATCTTCACAAGGGCGGGGCAGTGCCCATGTTACTCATCATTTTATCCCAGCACTCAGCACAGTGCCTGGCACATGTATCTGTGCAGACAGGTGAATGAATGGTATTCTCAAGTATGCTGTGTTTATTTTCTATGTGTCTTTTGCCCACCAATATACACATGCCCTGCACACCCTCTGATGTCTGAGTTGGTACCTGGAGATACTCCTTGTTGGAATCCAAGTTGGGTGTCCAGCCATTGTCATCACCGTGGAGCCGGCTCTGCTGAGGTCTCCACCTCCCATCAGAGTAGGTAGATGAGGCACTGATCTGTTCATTAGCAATCCTGCCAGACTCCATTCCCAGAGGGACATTGCACTGAAAATCTGGGGAGTAGAGATGGTCAAGTGCAGTTAGGTATCTCAACTTCATACCCTTGGGATTCTCAAAACACTCCTCCCTTCTAGGGACAAGTCTTTACAGGCACTCTCTCATCACAAAGACCTAATTATACACTCACATGTTAAAAACAACTATACCAAGTCATAGAGCTTGACAACCCCTCTGGGTCTGAAAGAAACTAAATTGGACCTAAAAGAAATCAGGCTGTGGGTAAGTAAGAATCATCATACAAATTAAAAATACAATCTAAAGCACAAGAACTGTTAGTGCTGCAGGCTACAGATGCCAGATGCACCATTATTAAAATACAGGTACATGTGTGATAGACTGTGGCAATTTGGGTGGGCTGATACATCGTGGGAAGCCTGCTTTATTAATAAACACCCAGAAGGCACTTTTTGCTTCCTTCTTTCTTTTACTCCAGTGTCTCATGAGTTGTAGCACAGAAGACAGACATTACAAAGCAATAAATACCTGTCTTTGGGAGACCTCTCTATAAACATATGCATGTCACTCTACATTCCTCCAAATCACCTGTATGGGCAAACAGACCCAGAAGTCCCATACTCTGATCTTGTGCCATCAGTTTAATTGCTGTCCTTCCCATGGATACTGTGGACACTGGTCAATATTTGTGTGTGCATGTGTCTGATAAGGACTGGCAACCTTTTCAGGTATCAAGCCTATTTAGCTTTGTGACTGCCCTTGCCATTTGCAAGCACTTGGTGCAAAATTTGCAATATTACTTTCTTGTCACTCAATATTCATGAGCCCTTTGAATAAATAAAAATTTTTTTTTTAAAAAAAAGGAAGGAAAAAACCCCAGAATAAAACTCATCAACTTTCCAGCAGGCCAGGCTGCCATGTCTACAGGTAAGCATGTGGCATGCTATCTACAACCATGGTAGAACTTCCCCAGTTCTAACCATCCTCAAAGCAGCCCTTTAGTCTTTAAAGTTATCATTTGGGTTTCTAAGTGGAAATAGAAGCACAGTTGAAGCACATATTCAAGAGGAGCTGATATGAAGATGGAGCTCAGGGGAAGAGACTGATGACCTAGACAGCAAGTTCTAGGTTAACTGGGGTCAGAGCTGTGCATAGTGCCTGACATGTAGCAGAAGCTCAGAAAGCTGTGTTTATTGGAAGTGTGAAGTGGAAGTCCAACCAGTGTACCAGTCTAGTGAGGGAAACTCTACCGAGGGCAAGGATGTTTAATGTCAAAACATTTATAGAGAGAGATATACAATTGCTGTTTTCTGACAATGGCCATTGAGACTTGGAGAGGGAGAAAAAGGGCCTGAGACTTTTTAAAAACATGTAAGCAGAGAGGGGAACTCTATATAGATATCCCAACTAACCTCCCTTCTATTCATAGATGAGAAAACTGAGGCTTCAGATGGTCCCATAACGTACCCTGGGAATAACTAATTCTTGGTATGCATACTTTTTTTTTTCTTTAAAGAAATGAGCACCCAAATCAATATTTGTTCTATTTTCATTCATCTTTGTCTAACAAGAGGATACAGCTCCCATTCTCTGAACTGATGCCATTGCAAATTCTGTAGAATTCCCGCCAGGCCCCTTGTCTTGGAGAGGTCAGCACACTCTCACTCCTCTGATGAAAGGACAGGTCAGAGGTTCCCAGCCAGCCAACTCACTCTCTAGTGGTTCTTGGTGGACCAGATGGTAGCGTGCAGAGAAGCCATCCTTGGCCACTGCCATGTCTGTGTGAAAGGTCAGAGAGAGGATCCCCGTCGACGAACGCAGTTCAGAGGGTGTTTTGGTCCCACAGTACTTGCCAATCAGGGGACCAACTGGATATGCAGAACAAACAGAGGTCAACAGATATGGAAATGGCAAACTCCATTTTCAATACATTCTCCCTTTGAACGAGTGCAAGTCATTCAATAGAGCATCCCTTTGCATGCCTTGGCATAAAAGAACCACCAAACATATGTTTTAAGAACAATGTTTAATATTTTTTGCAGAGTAAAGAGCACTTTCACTGACCTGCCTTACTCTGTACTCTCAGCCCTGGGAGATGGGCTGGAAAGGTATCACTATCAAGACTGCTCTACAGAAGAATAGATGGAGGTTCGGAGAGGTCACATGACTTTTTGTTGTTCATACACAGCAAGGAAATAACAGAGCTGCGATTCAAACCTGAGTTTTATGACTAAATCTTGTATTTTTCTCAGGAAATGAAACTGCTTAGCTGTCAAGTCTCCGTTTCAGGGCAAAACACTGACTACCAAAGCGAAAGGCTGGTTTCCTCACCGATACTGACTACACTCAAGACTTATGCTGGTCTCCTCCTCAGAAGTACAGGTTCCTGGTTCTTCTTGGCTTTGGGTGATGTAGCTTTTTGGCATCTACAACTATATTCATAATAATGAAATTATAGTGATAATAATGACAATGACAGCAGCTTATTTATACAGATTCGACAGACAGGTTAGCAACTTGCCCAAGGTTGCAGACGTGCTAATAGCAGAGTCAGGGGTTAAAACTCATCATTCCAGCTCTAGAGTCCTATGTGGGCACAGAGGGTGGCCATTGAGTCATTTTCTATGGAAATCTTGGCAATGTGGAGCAGAAAAGAACATCACCTATGGTTTTTCTCATTTTCATCCAAGGACCAACTCAGTCTCCTCCTATCCTCCAAACCATTATCTCCAAGAAGGGAAACTGCCTTTCTGCATTGTCTCTGACATCATCCTTGGTGACCGATAAGTAAAGAAAGCTATCATGGGTCACAGACAAACCCTAAGGAGCTTTGAAGTCTCGGTTCTCATTTTTTATTGTTACTAAAGCAATTAACAGGCACGGGGGGGGGGGGGGGGGGGCTACTGAGAAGTGCATTGTGACAGGGACACCACTCACCCTGCGGAATGCCGTCCCAGATGTCCAGCCAATCGTATTTGCAGTCTCCCTCTCCCACCTGCAAGGGGTCGTGCTCCAGGTCAAAGGTCAGAAATTGCAGGACGATCTCCATCTTGGGTTTGGCCAGGATGGTGAAGGTGCAGTCCAAGTTGTGTGGGTACTTCTCGGGGAACCCCGGGGATTCAATGGTCCCGTTGGGGCTTGTGAAGTTTTTTGAACAATCTTCGGAGCCTGTATGTAAAAGAGAACCGTAGCGTTAAGAAAGTACAGGAAGATGCCTTTCTTAGCTGCCTCTGTTGCATGTGTTATTTAAATGTTTGGGCCCCAATCCCCCTACTCATGAGGTTTTTGTTTCCATTGGAGTGGCCCTTGAAGCAACATACTCTTCACATTCACGTTTCAAGCCCTTAAGCCAGACCTTCTTTAAGAGAGAAATTAAGGAGGCGAGATGGCTTGCTCTACATATAAGGGTAAGAATAGTAATTGAGGAATTGAGGGGGGGAGAAAGAAGTGTGTGTGTGTGTGTGTGTGTGTGTGTGTGTCAGAGAGAGAGAGAGAGAGAGAAAAGAGAGAAGAGAGAGAGAGCTTCTCTTGCAAAGAGGAACAGAGTCTTCTTTCTCAATTACTCAGCTGCTTGCTCCAGAAATGTAAGTTATTTCAATCCTTAAGGAAGGCTTGCTGATTGCCAGCAGGGCAAACAATGTTACCCCTTATTTATTGCTGACCTCAACACAGCCCCTATTGTACCAGAGCCAACTAAGTGCCCCCTTCTCCCTCCAAGATCCAAGGTGCCTCAGGGGAGGGGCAAAGGGGAGCTCGGGTCTCATTCATGTCATGACTATATTAAAACGAGCTGCTCTGTAGTGGCCAGACAATTAACAATTGACGTTTGTAGCCGGTGGATCACAGCGGGGCGTTGGGGATGTGAAAGGCCGCTCCAGCAGCAAGTCTGGAAAAATGCGGCCGCGCACCGACATTTGGAAGGCTTCTGGTTCCTTTCTGTGGGGATGGCCTTGCTTCCCGCCTAAGCGCTTGTGTCTGCCTTCTTGGGACTCAGGCGGCGTCCTTACTAAATGTGGCACACACCCGCATCCTGGGGAGGCTTGGAGGGCGGGAGCCGCGAGAGGGTTACAGCCTCCCTCTCTCCCAATGCCTCTGGGTGGAGTCACACTGAAAGCCCTCCTGTACTTTATTTAACCCAGCCACCGTTTGCCAGGAGAGGCCCAGGGCTGTCGGGGTCACTGCTGTCCCGGGACACTGCCGCCTGACCACCGGCGCATGAGGTGCAGAGCGCGCAGTGGTTACAAGTTAATGCAGGGCGCGTCCTGCAGGCCAATTAGACTGGATTTCACGACGTTCCGATTTTAAAATTAAAAAAAGGACCAGGATTTATGAAGAGGATAAATAGGCACTCTAAGCATGAAGAAAAAAACACAAAACCCCTCCATAAACCAGGTGTTTACTGGCAGGAAGTGTCCTCTGGGGAGCCCGCTGAAGTATAACTGCTGATCCTGGCCCGCAGCACTGTCTTTACCCGCAGCTCCTGCAGGGGCCCCTCCGTGAGACTCGGTATTGACCAGGGCTTTCTGGAAAGCTGCAAATGTCTGACTTAAAAAGGTGTCATGCAAATGAGTCGGGGAGGGGGGTTGCAACTTTATCATGAGGCAGGAAATTCCAATACCTCTACTACCCAGCCCTGGGCTTTGGCGAGGTGGGGACCCTGGGCACCTGGGGGGAGGGGCTAACCTTTAACCTTTTCAGGACTTGTTGGAGGCTAAGTGCCACATCTCAGCAGCTCTGCATTCAGTCACTGGGGGCAGGGCAGCCCCATGGGGGGCCAGGGCCAGAGGGAGGAGGTGGATGGCCTCCCCCTGTGTGTCAACCAAAGAGTCCCCAGCTCCTTTACCATCCAGCCAATGGCCTGGGATAAGGCAGTTTGGCCAAGCCAAGCCAGCAGGCAGGTCCTGGGGCCTAAGGGAACTTTGAAAAGGTTAGCGTTTGTGACTGCTGTGCACCCTTCTTCCCGCGGGTCACTCAGCCAGAGGAAATTTAGTCTCTATTCACAACTTGCTTCCAGAGCTAGAAGAGGAACCCTGACTTTCCCTCCGGGAGTTGGCTCCATTGTCTTTCCCCTCCAAGGCAAGGGGAATCCCCACCCCCCTGGGAGTGGGGAATTCACGGTGGAATCATCCATGGGGGCCAGAGGCTTCCACAAAGGACACTGAGTAACACTGAGAGCAGCCTGGAGATGTGACCTAAAGTGCCCACCGTTTCCAGGTTCTGAGGCCCTGCACTTGACTGGGCAGAATTTTGTAATCTGACATCCTTACGGAAAGAAAAAGAAAAGAAAAACAGAGTGTGTACCTGTCTCTGACCTGGCTTATTTGGAATGAGGTAGGCAAAGAGTTTTACCCTTTTTATGCAGAAAACTCAAACTTTCCCATTATAATCGTGTTTGTAATTGCACCATCTCATTATTTACTGTGGTCAAAGTGTCAGAAAGCAGGCAGCTGAATGCAAATGTGGAGAAGGGATCTCGGAAAAGGGTGACTCTCCTTGAGACAAAAGTTGAGTTTTGCAGCTATCTACCTAATCCAAGATCCTTTTCTGTAATGTGTTACAGAGCTAAAGATTAAAAAAAAAAAATTAAAAAAATAGCTCAGTCAACAAATACTCAAGTTCACTCAGTGCTGAGATTGTCCACAGAAGCTGGGGGATTTCAGCTGCAGTGAATGATTTCATACCAAAGGGCTCGGGTATGAAAAATGTCCACGCCGTGCTTTTCCACTGTAAATTTTACAGCAGCCCTGAAAGCGGAAGAAGAATCTGTACGCATAAAGCTTTTTACAACATGGTGGATTTATCCAAAGCTGAGCTTGGCCTGACCAGAGGTGAATACAGCTCTTCAGTTCCGGGAGTGGGGGGAGCGGGCACTCCAGGCTTTCTCTGTCTGTGAACGACCCCAGAGATTGCAGTTCCCAGAATGTCACTGAGCACCAGGAAAGAAAACTTGATCTTGAACTTTGGTCCAAGGAGCATCAGAAAACAAACAAACAAACAAACCACATTTTCCAGGGATTCAGTCTCCGATGCTATATTTTAAGTTACTTTAAAATTCCTTTCTCTGTTCTGCTCATGATTTGGTGACTGGAGAGCCTTTAAGTTTACGAGTTGTTTTGGTTTACCCTTTTATATGTGGATAGTCTGGTAATATATAGACTCTTTTATAAACCACTTCATTCAGGGCAGACATGAACCTCCCACTCCAGCCACATGGCCCCTGTCTGTACCCAAGCTGTGGGTGTATGTCTGTGGGTTTAATTTTGCAGCAGTCTTGCCAAGGCAGTGTGCCGTCGAAGGCTTCCAGAGCCCTCTGTATGGTTATTTGCGTATCTGTGTTTATGGTTCCTCCTTCTTTCTCTATGAATCTGATCAGCAAACATAGCTGTGTTTGTTTGGATTTCTTTAGAACGTCCGTGCATTTCTTTCATGTTCGGCAGGTGATGTAAACGGTGTATTTTCTCTCAAGACTCCAACAGTGGGTCAGGGCACAGCACCTGGAACAATGCTGAATTGTGCACCCCTGCACATGCCGAGAGCTGCTCTTTGCAGTGGGTATGATGGCAGGTAAGTGGCCCTGAGAAAACCACTGGGCTCTCACCTTCCCTCTTCCATTCCCCAGAAGTATGGCTGTTGTCAGCAGGACACCCCCCACTGCAGTAATTTCCTTCTTCCCGGTACAGACAGTGTCAGTCCTTAAATGGGGCTCCCCATTTCTCCACGCTCAAGCCCCCTCTCTTGGCCGGCACTATTGTGTCTCGGAAGTGCGTGGACTCGCTGCCTCACTCGAAATCCTACTTCCACCTGTCCTCAGAGCCGCAAGGCCCAGTTATAATATACCCTCTTGTGTGTTTTATCTTTTAACGCCGTCCCTTCAAATCTGCATGAGGGACAGCGTTAAAATTCCCTTTTTCTGTGGCTTTCTGAAGAATGTGGCAGCATTCTTGCGAAGCACCAAGTCAGGAGGCAGGAACAGAGGTGAGCCTGCACGGTCCTGCTCGTCTCGCTCTCACTTCCCGTCGCCAGCTCCCTGGAAGACCTTGCTTGCAGCACAGTGGAGCCGAGCGACAGCTTTCGCACTGGGGACCTTCCTATCTAACAGACTTCCCAGATTCTCTGCTTGCCAAGCCCCCCGAGGGAGCCCTCATTGTTATGACCGTAGCATGTTAGTCGCACCTCACTGAGGGCTCACTCACTCTGCCCCAAGTTACAGTTGTTCTTCCGATTTACATATCTGTTTGCATATATTCATTCAACATCTACTGTGCCTCTGTTAGGAGCTAGGGTTGACACACCTGTCCCCTTCACTAGAAGAGGGCAACACTCTTTTATTCTTCTTCTCCTCTCTCCCCCTACTGCTCCCAGACAGGGAACAATGAGCTTTTCATCAGTGATCTGAATCTTGTACGGACTCAAGGGACTGCGGAGCAAGCTATTTGGGAGCCTCCCACCAGCCCCGAGCCACTGGACACAGACTGTCAGTCCCTGTGACCTCACAGAGTCAGGGGCATGAGGACCCATGGCAGAGGGACCTTCCTGGGACTTGTGTCCTGGGAGAGTCTGGGCTCCCACTCTGGCCTGACACAGTTCCCTTGGCCTCACCCCTTCATTGGACTCTATGTTCTTGTTCTCAGGCAGACAAATCCAACAAATATTTAGACAGAGTGGATATAAAAAGTGCTTTCAGCAGCTACCATTTCCTTTCAAGAACTGTTTAGTGAAAAAGAAAATATATATGAATAGCTCCCCTCACACTGAACTCGACAGGCGCCGGACTTGGGCCTCTCGATGACAAGGCCTCCCCTTTCACCAGGCTCCATCCACAAGTTGCGAAACCTAGGCTGGTGAGGGGAGCACTCGTTAGATGGGGTGGGCAGCCTCTTAGATGGTGGAGCGGCCAAGGGAGAGGGGAGAATTGGACGATAAGTTTCACTTGGCCTCAAGATAATGAGCTCACATATCAGACGGGAGGGCACGCTGCTTGCAGTGCTTCGGTGGAGATGCTGAACCAGCGCCTTGTGGCTGACAGCTGGCTCTACCCAGTTATGGAAATAAGCACTGGCCCCTACTCTCAGTAATCTAAGGGGACCTAATGGAAAGCAAGCTGTCACCTTGACGTGCAGCATTTTACGCCTCCTTCCCCCCCACCCCTTTTTTTTATTGTTTTTCAGGGGGTCAGCTTCATTGGCATTTAGGAAGTGGGGGCTCAATGGGTAGAAGTGGTAAAATGGATGAGCAAGGGGAACTTCTAGGAACCATATCTGAATTTAACAGCCTCTGTATGACCCCACTGGGAGGGGGCAGGTCACAGTGAGATCTTTAGGGACTCTCAACAATAAAAATATTATGTTCTCCTGCCCCATGTAATTCCAAATTAAGGCAACATTAAACCGTGAAGTAATTAGGAGGAAGGTCAACCACGTTTTGCTTTTTCCCATGAAGATTACTGTGATTTTTAAAAACACAAAAATCAGATTCTTTCCAAAAGTGGCTTTCTGTTTCATTGGTGCCCCCCCTCTTTTGGTGCCACAAACAATGCTTGTTGGCCTGTCAGGCAGCACCCAGCACTAACCCTGCAACTCGCCTTCTCAAGTTGAGTGAAAAGTTTAACTGGTTTTTCATCTTGGGCTGTCTCCAGGTTCACCTTGAACCCACCTCCCCTCCATCAACTTGTCTGAGAGCATATAACTATTACGCAGTTCCTGTACACTGTGCCCCATGGCCAGAAGCAGATGGCAGTGCCCCATCTTCTCTTAGATGCCCAGTTCCTGGCTTCCCACCCATGACCGCACTGACCTGTCTTGAAGATCTCATAGCGCAGGGAGAAGCCCGCACCCTGCCGGGCGTAGTCGGATGTGAACTTGATGTAGAGCACGGAGCCCGAGGAGATGATGGTGGGCGGAGCGATGTTCCCACAGTGCTTCCCCAGGAGGTCTGCAGACTCGCTGTCCCCATCCCGAATCTCAATGAAGTCATACCTAGGTGAGGAGGGCATGAAGGGGCACATATCACTTTAGGGAGATGAAAAGGAACCCCTGCCTCACTCCAACTCATGTGCCCTCCATTCATTCCTAGACACCTAGGTGTTGCAGATTGCTAATCCAAGGTCACTTATGTGTGCTTGCAGAGTGCCAAACACAGGCACAGGAAGTTGCATTGCTTTACTGAAGCCACAGAGTGAATGAGCACCTCAGCGGATGGCTAGATTTTAAGGCCTTATCTCGTGCCCACATAAGAGCAGTAGCATCACTCTTATGAAATATCTCAAATAACATTTTTTCCTTCCTTCCGTAGAACCATTTTTATTTCCATTATGATCTCTCTGAGTCTTGGTAGTTTCCTCTTAGCTCTGTAGCAATGCAAGTTGCTTAACCCATTTGAGCATCCATTTCTTCATCTGGAAGATTAGAATAAAAATATCCACTTCAGAGGGTTGGGATAGAGATGGAATGAAAAAAATATGCAAGGTGCTAGGCACCAAGCCAGGCACACTGGGGATGTTTCAGAGATATTTTTAGTTCCTTGCTCCTTCCCCCACTTTTCAGTTTTCTTCTGGGCCCTCCCCTCTTCTCTTCTCTTTAATTATTCATTACAAAGACTCCCCAAACATGGGCCACCTCCCTCTCTGAGAGGACTCTGTGAAGTTCACATCAGCAATGTCTGGTCAACAACATGTTTTTAAAAGGAATCAGCATCATATCAGATAAGGCAATAAAAACCTTTCTCCCAGCGCAGGGGGTGAATCTCCAGGGACCAGCATCTCTGAGCACATAACTCCTAGCCTCAGCAAGAGGCAGAGTGGGCTGCCTCCCCACACCGCCAACGCCTGAGCTCATTTCAAATGGAATCACACTGGTCCTGGGTGGCGAAAGACATCTCAAAGGCACCCCTGGGACGGTGCACACATCCTGCACCATTGTATATGTACAGACACATACTTTCAGCCTTGCTATGTGCTTTGGCAATCTTCACTGTGCCCTGTTTGGGCCCCTTCTGTGGGGTCCCAACTGCTGAGGTGGGAAATTTCCCTACCAGCTCCTTTCCAATGGCTGGTCACTGCACCATTATTTACTGAAAATCATCCATCTCCCTCTCCAGCTGTTTGTTTATTTTGCATCAACCTGTTAAAACGACGTGGAAAAAAATCTCTTTCTTTCGGTTAAAAAGAGGGTCTGGAAAGGCTACCGTCCCTGGGATGTGCCTGCCACACACAGGGTTTGTGTGAGCTCATTGCCAGTGGCTTGTTTGAGCAGGAGTGGCCCAAGGCCTCCCTCCAGCCCCTGGGACCCATATTTCAGATTGCTTGGCTATATCCAAATAAATAGGCCTGTGAAAGAAGTATAAGGTGTGGATCGGGATAGGTTCATTCTCTGATCCCAGAGAGCTGGAATCCTACAGCCAAAAGAATCACAGAAGCTGATTAGAGTCTAGGGTAGGCGATGGCACAGTTTCTGCCAGGAGCTCTGGAGAGATGGCCACAGACTGAGGAAGGCAGTGGGGGGTGGAGGACTTGTGTGGGTCTGTGATTTCAGTGTGGGAGATGGTGCTGACTTTGAAAACATGCTTACTCTCTTCCAAAACAAAAGTGAGAAGACAGTTGATTCTCAAAGGAAATTCCCCAAACCTTGTGGAAAATCCCTCCTTACTATTTCCACACTAGTCAGTGTGGCGAGCGAGTCACTCCCGGCTGAGTAATAGTGATGTCCCCCAGCATGCCCAGCGGTGAAGAAGCCACATGGATTCCTTAAGCAGACACCACTGGTTCACCTGGACTAGCAAGTGCATGGCCCTGTGAGAAAGAGCCCTTCCCCATCCCAGAAGTGACACAACTGGCCTTGGACCCCAACTTAGCCTTATTAACGGGGTGCCCTCAGGCAAGTTACTTAACCCTCTGAGCCTCAGAAATGGGAAAAATAAATGTAAAACAGGGCAATTACAACTTTCCTCCTAGGGTTGTTGTGAGATATAAATGACCAACATAAGCTATAACAGTGTCAGTACACAGCGTGGCAGTCAGTGTGTGCCTAACAAATGTTAACTATGACCTGCTGTCCTCACACCCATTTCAGAGGTGAAGAGGCTGAGCCTGGAGTGGAAGTGACTCCCTGGGAGGCAGAGCGAGTAAGGAGAGGTGCAGGAGAAGCAGGAATGCACATCTATTCAAATATTTTGGAGGGAATCTTGACAAAAGTGTGACAAAAGGTAATGTGTATATACCCTTTACTTCAGCAATCCCACCGTTAGGAATTTTTTCTAAGAAAATAATCAGACAATTGTGCAAAGATGTATAGGAATCTTTGTGTCTGGACATATAAGCAGCAGCACATAAAAAGTGAAAAGATGCTTTGTTTATAAACACCATCATATCAAATGCCCAACAACAGAGGACAGGTACATCAGTTTTGATATATGGATAAAACAGAATTCTCTGCTGCTATGGTAAATAGTGCTGTAGGTCTCTATTCTTTGTTTATGGAAAAGAATGTTCATGATATAGTAAGTTGAAAAAAGTAGATATTTTAAAAGTGTGTTGTAAAACTTATATGCGAATATATGTTTACATATATAAATATACATATATTTCATTGCATACACATACAAAAAAGTCTAAAAGAGTGCATACTAAAATATTAACAGTGGGGAGATATATGAGTGGTGGGACAATTGGTAATTTTTACTCTCTTCTTTGTTCTCTCCTATTATCTGAATTGTTTACAATAAGCCTACATTTCTCTAATAAGCCACAAATATATAAAATAAAGCTGCTTCCATTAAAAAGTTTTTTTTCAAAGAAGAGCTAGGAAAAATAACCCAGCTTTCATAAGTTAGCAGATGAAAAAATAAATATCACCATCATCATCATCACCATCCATCTCACAGACTCTCAGCAAGAACTAAATAAGACGCAGCCCGTGAGAGCACCTAGAATAGTGCCAAGGACATGGCCTATGCTCAATAAATACTTAAAAATATTTCTATAAAGACCACCAGCTAGTTCTAGTCTCTGTAGTGCCAATTTCTCTAGGAAGGACAAAGATAGGCCCTGACATCCCACCGGCGCCTCGGTCAGAAGTGGGAGGTTTTACCTGGTTGCCGAACCACCTGTGGAGCAATTTCAGGGATTAGCAGAATCATCGATAAAGCAGGGCTCCCAACAAATGCCGCAGCTACAGGCTGGCCCCAATTTCCTCGATGGGTACAGGGCCCCAGACCCTTCTGTGTAATGCTGGCGGCTACGAAGCCATCCTTACCTACCGTCATCTCAGAGTGAAGAGATGCCCTTTTGAAAAAAGTTTTCATCTAAATCAATCCTATTGTACATTTTCTCTCTGAGCTAGTTATTTAAAGGACCCCTCTGGTGAATCCTTTTGTGAAGCAAAGAATCAGCCCTTACTTAACCTTTTAGAAAAGCTGGTTTTTCCTAAGGTTTGCTCGAGGGGAACACTACCTAGAGTTGTGATTTGGTGGCCGACTCTCCCCTCCCTCCAGTGTCTGGGTTCTGCCCTGTGGACAAACCCCAGTAACCACCAGGGCTCTGGCTGGGCTTCTTGTAGACAAGACACACTCCAAATGACATGCTGACTTCACACAGAATGTCTCATGTACCTCCTGTGGGGCTGACTCATTTGGGGAAACTTTTATTAGGGATTGGCCACAGCTGGAGTAAATCTCAGAACTTTCGGTGCTGTTGGGTTCGAGTGAGAGCTCACAGGAGCTCAGGAAGCCTGTGGCCCTGGGACGAACACGGCTCGCAGCTGAGAGCCAGCGTGTGTTTGGGAAAGGAATCTGGGGTACAAGCTCAGGGCTCACCCCCAACAGTCCAGGGATAGCCTGAAGAGCCGTGCCTCTTAGAGCGCCACCGTTCACTTTCTGGAAGGACACACAAACCAGCTAACGGACACATGACCCATCGTGTTTGCATTTCATTCTTCATAAGCTTCGAAAGTGAAAAAATTCCTTTCAAAGCTTCAGCGCTACCTTTTAGTATTTTATTTATTTACTTACTTTCCTAGGTGGGAGCAGCACCCTTTACTCCCAGTTCATTTTTTTTTGTCTCTAAAACGGTTCCTCAGGTGCCTTTTTGCTTTTCTCCTCAGATGCTGACATCACCCGTGGAGCGTCTGCCTGGAGAACGCTCTCTCTACTTTCTTTCTTGACTTCAAAGTCTTTGTTTCTCCCCCCAAACCCACACTGGGGGCTTGGGGATCTTGACAGTGGGATTAATTTTTAGAGTCCAGGGGAGAGAGATGGAAAAGCAAAGTCTTGTCTCTTCCTCTCCTCACTAGCAAAGGTGAAGAAAGGCTCTCTAGTGCCCACGACCCTGTCCACGCGCGACACCTCCCAGCAGACCACCAAAGGCTGGTTACATTCACCATGCCGAGGCCTTCTCGCGCCACGTCAGCCCCTTCCGGAATCTTCCTTTATGAGGGGATTTCTGTATCACAGGTAATTACCTGGGGACTCTGAGGAAAAACGCTATGCCCATGCCCTGGCATTTAAGTCTACACATCAGAAGACCTGTACCCACCCAAGTCCTGAAGCCATGACCTCTGCCTCCCAGGCGGTGCCCCCTTTCATGCTACTTGTAACATAAAGCATTAGCTATCACATTTGGTACGTGACATGCTTGTTCCAGCCTCTGGGCCTTGGCACTGGCTCTTCCCTCTGCCTGCAGTACTGTTAGCTTTTTCTAATGGCTGGTACCTTTTCATCCTTCTAAGTGCAAATGTCACCTCAGAGAAACCTGCCCTGACCCACCCTATTTCAGATGACATGCCTTCATTCTCTATCTCACCACCCTCCCATTGCCTTCACTTCTATTATCAGCACTTCTATTATCTGTGAAGGCCTAGTCACTATACTTGTTTATTTGTTTGGAATCCGTGTCCTGCAGCGGACAGTGAGCACCAGGAGGGCAAGGCCCTGGCCGTCCCACTGCTGCGTTTATAACACTTGTTCGGTGCCCTGCACACGGGAGGGCTCACTGACCTACCGCTGGTGAACCAATGAGGGGCTGGAGGTTGGGGCTGCATGTACATCCAACACATTCACTGAGTTATTCTGGTGATATCTGGAAACCAAAATGTTGCCTTGTGACTAAAAAACACGAAATACAACATTTTGAGTGGAAGAAACATCTCAAATCATGCTGACAGCATTTTCACTATTAGCGGCAAACAAATCAGCTATAATTAAAATGCTGTCAAAGTGATTTGAAATTTTTCTCACACTTTCAAAGTTCCACATTTCATGGGCAGATTATCCAGGCCAGAAAATTTATCACCTCCTGGAGTGCCTTTCTTCCAGGAAGCTCAAAGACATCTACAAACACTGTCTTATTAATCCTTATGTTTAAAACCTGCAGGGAAAATGGGAGGAAAAACAACTGTCATATACAACTTCCCAAAGAAGAAGCTGCTGAGACACAGAGGCTGCAGGGGGCAGTCTGCACCGTGCTAAAGTCTCTGGTTACTTCAGGCCCAAAGTCAGGTCGCCTACTTCTAGGGGTCAATAGGGACATCCCACCTTCATGGAGAAATCAGCTTGCCATCAGGTGGGGTTTTGAGAGAAGCAAATTTCCTTTCCTTGATACCACCCATTTGATAAGCTGGTGTACCAATGGGAAGAGCTCCCATTTACTGAGCACTTACTATGGGCTAGGCCTTCAGTTGAGATACTATTTCATTCAATCCTCATTTAATACACACCATGCCCTGTTCCAATTACCATCCATTTGCAGATGCTGATGCTAAGGCTCAGAGAGGTTAAGTGACCTGCTCAAAGTCACAAGACAAAGAAAGGCCAGAAGCGGGCTTTGAACCCACACAGTCTCACCCCAGGGCACACAGACCTCACCTCTGTCCCTCTGCCTCATTGTTGAATGAATGTCTGAGAACAGAGGGAATGCCAGATTGCTAAAGCACAAGAATATTAGAAGGCACCAGGGGTAAAGAAACAGCTTGGTCTCAGTTAGAGACTTAACAGACTCTTGCTCTTTTTATTTAGCTGTTTTGTTTAAACAAAGCCTATAGGACTTGCCAAAATTAATAGACAAATCACCAATAGAAGCAGTGAGCAGATTTAGAATTCATGGTTTCAAGACTCACTCAGTAGAAATCTAGCATGTAAGTGTTTAGACGGGGTAACATTAATTTTTGTAAGTGAAGTATTTTTATATGCACATATACACCCATATGTGACCATATGACCGAGTGAGCAGATAGTATCCTGTGTATTTATAAGCTCTTAAAGTATGATCTAGAGCATGTATTCTGAAGTCCGTGGACTTTCAGGAGGGTCCACAGGTGAGTTTCAGTAGGTTGGGAACCCCTATAATCACATGCAGAAATTTTGTGTTTGTGTATATGTACATTTTCATAGAAAAGGGGTGTGTGACAAAAAATTAATCTTAAATTACTCCTACACAGAAACATCTGTCCATGAGGGTGTGTGTACTCTGGGAGGTATGGTACACGGGCTCTGTAGACAGGCCCATCTAATTGCTGGCTCCCGATAGTGACATGACTGCAGGCCATGCATTTATCTTCCCTGGGTCTCAGTTTCATTTATAAAATGGAAATGATAACAGTTCCCACCTCAATTGTTGGAAGGATTGCAAAGATACATACAGACCCAAGCACAATGCTACATGCCTTAGAACATGCCTGGGAGACACTGGCTATTTTTATTATTACCTGTGTTCTACAAAGCAGGGTAGTGGACTTGGGGGAGAGCAGAGTTACATACACATGACACTTTGGAAACCAAACACATGATGATGAAAAGAAAAATCATGAAGTTAGAGAGAATCTCAATGCCCCACAACTTGGGTGTGCGAGCGAGGGTGGTTTCTAAAAATCCTCCTGTACAAATCCAGCAACAGTGCTTCATTCACTTGAGTTTTTGAGATTTCACTTCAATCTCATGTGCCCCGTGTGTCTGAGTCCAGGCTCTGAAACCAGCCTGCCAGGCCGGGGTCAAAACCACCGGTTCCCCCATTTGCTGGGTCCTGAACAGCAAGGTCCTTAACTTCCCTCAATTTGGTGAGTTAATACACATCGACCGCTCAGCACAGCACCTTGCACATAGTAGGTGCTCAATAAGTAGATATCAGTTGTTATTGCTCCCGCTGCTATTATTATTAGTTATCTAACATTATCATTTGTGATCTAACTCCAAGGACTCGAACAGTGGCAAGATTCTACACTTGTTTGTGTACTTGAACTGGTGCCAGTTGTTTTTGAATAGTGGCCGTTTGCAGTTCCATTTTCTTCCTTCATTTCTTCCCACCACAAATCTCTGATGTTCTGAGCTTATTCACAGTCCCCTCACCACCAGGGTCACCATGGCTCTCGAGAAGGGAGGAAATCTGACTACCCAGCAAAGGAAGTACGCAAAGAGAAAAACCCAAAACAAACTGAAGGAATTACTCCAGAAAACCTTGAAGGCAAGAGTATGGAAACTACAAATAACATCTATTTATAAATGCTGGTTGTTTTTCTGCAGAAGCCCTGGGATGATGGAGCGCGCCCCGGTCGCCTTGTTCCTGACAGAGCAGGCTGCCAAGAACGCCTCGCAACGTGAGGAAGGAGCCCGCTCCAGACAGGCTGTCTGATAAATGTCACTGCAGATGAACTTTCAGAGAATTAAGGGCACACAACAAAGCCTCCCCTGCCTGTCCCCTGACCCTCTGGCTGAGCACTGCTTCCCCCTGACCCGGCTCCCCAGCGCGGCACATTCCTGAGGCCGCCGCTCCGCTCCTGGACCAGCAAGCGCTCAGGAGCCAGCTCAGATGGAACGTGTTTGCTTATGTAAGAAATTATTTTCTAGGCAACTGGTGCCAATGGGAAGTTTAAGGCTTTGGGGTAGGTTGTTTTCAGGGTGACTGCTGGGTCTTTCTTTTTCTGCCTGCTGTCCATGTCTAGAAAGTTCTCACCCTCTGCAGTGCGCTTACCCAGCCCCTTGCTGGAATTCTGTAAGGACACCAGAGAGGTAAGTAGGTAAGAACAGCCACGATTTACGTCCATTCACCAGTAAGCTGGTGCTCGGACTCAAAGGGGAACCCTGGCAGGGCCAGAGACTCCCTACATTGTCCTAGCTGGTCTGGGTCAATCAAGCTCACCTGCCTCAGTTTGCCTCACCTCATAAATGGGAACAGGGATCATGGCTTTGTGTCTCTTACAGGGAATGGAAGGGGCAGCCTCCCTGCACTTTGCTGGGTAAATGGTTCCCTCTGGAATAGGTGCTCACTAACCCTGGCTCCCAGAGGGTCTAATTGTGAGATCGAATCAGAACCTCCCCATCTGTCCGAAAAACGGGAGCCTGCGGGGAACGAGGTGTGCTGGGCATGAGGGAATCACAGCATCGGAAAAGTCCTTTATAGCTTTCCAGGGATTTAGGATCCCAATCTTTTTTCTATTTTTCCATTGCTGGCATCCAGGCTCCCTAACAAAACACAGAAACTATGAAACTTGTCTGAAAAATGTCCCACGCAGAAATCTAAGCAGGGGACAATCTGGGAGTAGGTGGCAGGTGTGCTGGGCCCTGTCCTTGCATTTCATTCACTCAGAGCTTCAGGTTACAGAACTCAGAGCTTCTCCTGGCTCCAGGGGCAAAGTTGTCATTACTGTGCAAAAAGCACACGGTGTGGGAATGATGGGCCTGCGGTGACGTCCAAGCAGGAAGGGCGGCTGCCACGCCAGGGTGGAGATTCTGAATCCAGCACTCAGTGGCCAGTCAGCTGGAACTGCTTCCGTCTCTCAGCAGCAACTTGAGAACTGCTAGCTCTTCAATGGCCGTGTTCTCCAGGCACCTGGCTGCACGTGGAGCCAAAGCAGTCCTGTCCACGCAGCACGTTAAATAAAGCACTCGCCCCTGCGAATGAAAGGGCTGGGTGGAAGCAGCGAGTGTTTTGGAATGTTGGGTGTTCTGCTGCAGGCTCATAAGACCAGGAGGAAATATGTCTAGAAAGGACACCAGCTTCTACAAGAAAGGGAACCAGATTGCAGGAAGTCTCCTCGCAGGATGGGAATAGTGTGAGTCAGATCTCGGAGGACCTTTATTTATCCCACAGCCATAGTGTGTTGCTGGCTGGCTGGCAGGCCACAGGAGGATATGGGCCCCGGTGGGCAGGCGAAACCCACAGACTTCACCCAGCAGCCTGCCCTGAGGCTTGGCCTAAATCCTGTATCTGCTTGGATCTGTTTCCCAGCAGATAAGACCAAAAAAATAATAGTACTTTCTTACCCTCCTACCACTCTCAAAGGGATGACACATAGACAAATCACTTTGAACTTTTAGATGAAAGGTGCTCTATAAACCTGAGGTCTCATCAACTGTAATTGTTACGGTAATTATTTTAATGATAATAATGATGATAATGGGAGAAAAGGGGTGGGGTGGGAATGAAACCTCCTGCCTTGAGACAAAGAAAACTCTTCCATTAAAACCTGCATCAGGATTCCTTCTGCTCCCAGCACTCAACCATTTCTTTCAAACTGCCGATTCCTGGGCTGAAATATTATTTACTCTTTCCTTCCAGTGAAACAATGATTTGTTCCACCGTTTTCCCTCTTGCTCCCTCTTGTGTGCCTGGCTTCGCCCTGACAGCTCAGCCATAGACTGTTTACATGTCTCGCTCACCCTCCAACGCTCTGGTTCAGCTCCATTGACACTAAAGGCAGGAGAATTCTCTCTGTGTGAGGAATCAATTACTTCCGCTGACACTCTATTACGAGCCCTCACATCTTCAGATTCTAGATGGAGAGTGGGGTGGCGGGAGGATGGCAGGGAATTTGAAGAGGGTGGTGAGGGGGGCTAGAGGAGACCAGGGGAGTAGGAGGTGAATGACAGGGAGGCAGACAGAGACTATTGACTGAGAATCAGGCCTCCAGCTTGTATTTAAAGACAGAAAGATTTCTCTCTCCTTGACTGCCCTGCCGGCATCCGGAGGTGACCACATGGCAGGAAGAGGCAAAGAAAGGAATGAAAAAAAGAGAAAAGGAAAAGAATTGTCAAGAATAGCTAAGGAAATCAGAGAGGCCCCAAACACCTAAGCATTGGGACAGCAGATGACAGGTCTAGGTACATGGACACAGGTGTATGAAGGCAGCTTTGGGTGGCAGGCTTCAAATCCCAGTCCTACCATTACTCTCTGTTTGATCTCTCAGGGCCTCAGTAGCCCCCATCTGTTAAATGGGAATAACAGTCGTACCAGACCCGTAGGCTTGTTGTTGAAGTAAAACATGGAAAGTGCTCGGTGTAGTAGTGTCTGATGCCTGCAGAGGGTGTAATAAATGTTTGGCATTATTGTCTAACGGTCAGTCCCTCCAACCACCTACAAACATACAGTGGAGGTAGAGCAGAGAAACACATGTAGACTGATAGACTGCCAAGATGCTTGGCTACAAAGTTAAGGGGGGAAAAAATCATAAAAAATCATGTGGATTTTCCTTTATTATGCTTTGCTGCCCTCCCAAAACTAAGCCCAACTCACATTTTCTTTCTTTCTTCTTTTTTTTCTTTCAAATTTTAATCTGATACCCAGATAACACTTTTCAGGGACTCTTCTCTGTCTACTCTGCAATCAACTGAGATGAGCTGTGAGGCACAAGGTCCCCCAACGAAGGACAATTATGGACGCGCTTTTCTAGGAGGAAAGACAAGGGCAGCTGATATATTTCCCCCCAAGATGACTTATCCAGGCAGAAGCAGAAAAATGGAATTAAATTACCTGTTGAGTTTCTCTTAATTCAAAGGTTTCAAGCCCTCTTACCATTAAAAAAGACAAAACAAAAAGAATATACATTTTTCCCGTAGATAGGACTTATGACTACAGGACAACACACACATCCCTTTTTAGAAAAGTCTAATTTCTTCACTTGGTCTCTATCCTTTCCCTCTGTATCCGCTCCACACCTGGAGCTCCCACTGAATTTCTGCAGACACTCTCACCCGCTGTAATTAGATGGGAGAATTACATGGAGTTACATGGGGTGAGATGCAGGCCTTCGGGGACCTCTGGGTTCAGAGGAGGTGCCCAGGCTGAGAGGGAGAACAAGTGGGATTGTGCATTAGAAAATCTCAAGTGATTTTTTTCAATCAGGAGATAAAGAGCATTGTTAAGAAGGACGTCCACAAAAGAAGCTTGCATTTGGAGAGTTATGATTGCAACATCGCCTGTTTAAAAACAAACTGCCAAAAATAATGGCTGACCCAGCTGCTCTTTAACCTTGGTAGGAGGAGGAGAACAATCTGTGGGGTTTTTTTCTCACTTCTTCAGCGAGCTAAGTTGCTGGGTGGAGTCTTTGGTCAAGGCTGGTGAGTGTGGGGTCAGCTGCCAGCTGAGCTTGAGTCAGCAGGACTATTCCCGTTTATTGCACCACATACCTGGAGGGGGATCTGTTTCTGTTATTAGCAGGGTTGTTGCAATACAGAAAAGTATTGCTGCTCACTGGCAGCTTGGGGGAACCAGAATATTTCTGTGGTTGGGCAGGCAGTAAATCTGGAATGATGTCATGAGTAATCACCTGAGGGTCTCTCCTGAGGGCAAGACACCCTCTCGAACCACAGAGAATTCTCACTCTGCTCTGACTTCCAGAGACTCAGGTGGATACCAGTTGAAGCCACACCTCCAATTGGACAATGTTGGCTCCTACCATCTATTCGTATAGGGAAGGGACAGAGACAGTCTTGTGTAGGAGTAAACTGATGAGCAGAGCCTAATCCAAAATCCAAAGTGTTACCTGGACTTTCCCAGGCAACCCCACTTTCAGGCATTAAACTGGGGTTCCTGGACATAGTGTATGAGACCCAGAGACCCTGGCGAGGGAGGGTGGAGGCAGCAGAGGCTCTTCATAATCTCAGTCTTTTCTGCTTCCTGACCACAGCCCCTCTCCGAGATGGTGGAAGTTGCCTGGCCAGAAATAAAATTAAACAGCAACGCTCAGGCACCTCTTTACTAAGAAGAGGGTTTGTATCAGTAAGTCACAAGGATGGCCCTTCAATTACTCTGGTTCCTGAAGTCATTAAATTCTTTCCCCTCTTGTCTTGGACATGCAGCTCTCTGCCTGGACCACCAGCCATACACACACCTCCTTTGCCTGGCTAACTCCTTCAGGATCAGTACAGGCCTCACCTCCTCCGGGGAGTCTTCCCTGATCGCCCCGGCCTGGGCTAAATCTCAGTGCCGTGGGCTCACATAACATATCCATATCATGTCCCCGGTCAGAATGCATGGTGTAGCGGGAGGTGGTGGAGCATAAGAGTAAAGAGCACAGGTGGCAAAGTAGTGTATTCCGGCTTTAAAACCCTCTCTGCTACTTGGGTCAGTTGTTAACTTCCCCGAGCCCAAGTTTCTCCATTTATACAATGGAGAGAGTAACAATGACTTCCCAGGGTTTTGCTGCATGAATCAAATGAGATGATGAAGATAGAGTGCTCTGGTGAGCGCCACATGTGGCAGCTTTATCATCAGTTCCCATATGTTTTTACCTGCTTCTTCCTCCCAAACTCTAAGTTCCATGAGGGCAAAGAGTACAATGTGGTCATCACTGCGTTCCCAATGCTATTATGCTCAGCATGTAGTAGGTTCTTAACTATTTTTGGGTGAATGAATAAATGGTTTATTGACATTTTGTGGGTGAGAGACCAAGTCACAGAGAGCTTACAGACGTCCACAGCCTGTGTCTGATCCTTCTGCTGTCACTGTGTCACATCACAAGATGGACAAGTACAGAAGACAGCTCTGTCAGTCTTCCAGTGCAGGTTCTTGCCATGCTGACCTATGTCTTGGCATCACAAATGTAAAATATCACCAAAACAATCACCTGCTTAGCACTCTTCAGAACTAGGTGCCCTAGGGATACAGACATGAAATATATGGTCCATGCCCTTAGAGAATTTACATGCTCAGAACACAAGGTGACCACACATGAACCAAAGGTAAGCAAGCAAACCAAGGTGATATGCAAGGCTCTGAGTTCAGAGTCTAGGGTCCATAGAGACCTGGAGGAATCAAGGAAACTGAGGGGAAGAAGACGGGAACGTGCAGCTGGACACTGCAGAGGGGAGAGTAAAGAGGGCCTGAGCACTGGACATTCACTGGGTCTCATGCAGATGTAAGGTCGTATTTGGTTGTTTGACTGAAATCGAGGGTGTTTACTGAGCACAGGAAATCAATGGTGGCGAGGGGCCAGATTATTGAGATCTGGTCTGTTTCCTCTGTTTACTGTGGTCAATTTATCAACTGCTACCTTTCTTTTTTTTTTAATCTTTATTCAAGGGTATTTTTTCCATTGCTTCTCAGAGAAGGTGGATGGGGGAAAAAAGAAAGAGAGAGAGAGAGAGAGAGAAACATTGATGTGAGAGAGATACATCGATTGGTTGCGACCCACTCATGAGCCAACCAGGGCTGGAGATTGAGCCTGGAACTGAGGTACGTGCTCTTGGCCAGACGTGAAAGGGGACCCTTCAGTCTGCAGGCCTAAGCTCTAACCACCGAGCCAAACTGGCTAGGGCTCAACTGCTAGCTTTCTAAGATATCACCCCCTATTTCAGGAGAAAGACACATCTTCTTGGATTTGGAGGGCTCCTCTGGCTGTAAATAAACACAGGAATACCTTGTTTATCCAGGACACTGAGCTAAAGGCCAAGTATCCCAAACCTAAAATATCCAGAACATGGGGATAGGGGTGAGCGATGGTTTTATAAGAAAAGATCATGAGTAGCTCAATCAAGGCGGAGGACCCCATGCACTGACGCTCTTAGACTGCGTTCCCTTCCTCACTCTGCTGTGAGCTGGGCTGGCTGGAGCAAAGCAGACATGCAGGCCCTGGGGTTGCACTGGCATGGGGCAAAGCTTAGAACTCAGGACCAAAACTTCCCAAGAGACCAGCGATTTTCAACCTTTTTCATATCATGGCACACATAATTACTAAAATTCTGTGGCACACCAAAAAATACATATTTTGCTGATCTGACCAAAGAAATAGGTATAACTTTGATTCATTCACATTAGACGGCTATTGTTCTGTAGTCTGTTGGCATTTTTTAATTTGACAATCTAAATAGTCAGGTATTGCATGTTTTAAACATTCTTTTGGCACACCACTTGAAAACTGCTAGAATAGACAGCAAGACCTCCTGAAGCAAAACCCACACCCAGTATAAAAGTAAAAACAGGTCAGAAGAAGGCTCCAGGAGACAGGCTACTCAGAACAGGAAGTGACAGCAAGAGTAGTGATAGAAAAAAGCCCAAACTTCCCCATGACCAAACACAAAGGTGCTAACACCGTAGCTAATTTACTGTGCATCTACATTAACAAGTAGTTATTAACATCATCACAGTTTTGTAGGTGTGAAACTGAGGCCTCCAAAGTTTAAAAGGTAAACAGAAACTCAACTCTAAACCTACCTAACCTGAACATGACATTACCCACCAGCCTATCTTTTCCCTTAGATTGTGAAATAAAAAAATGACAACAGCCAACACAACGACAGCCATCTGGTGTCAATGAATCAAAATGAAACATAGGTTTTTTGTCAGATCGGCAAAAAATATATATTTTTTGGTGTGCCGCAGAATTTTAGTAATTAGTTTATGTGTGCCATGAGATGAAAAGGTTGCAACTTGCTGGCCTAAACCCTCAGGTTGTTGATTTCAAGGCACAGAGGGCCAACTGCACTGGCCAGGACAAACCTCTCAAAAGGTGAAGTTTAGAATCAGAAGCCTGAATCATAAAAGAAAGTTGACTCTCCTTAGTTTTGGTTTTGTTTCACAAGACAGGGAAGCGTGGCTCAGGTTTCAGAAGGTCCTTTATCAGATAACCTTTTTAGAAAGAACTTCTGGAACTTTAGAGGGCTATGTTTGGTAGCTGGAAATTTCACTTAGATGGAGCTATTCTGCAATGCTTCATGGTAAATCAACTACTGCTGTGCTCAACACACACATGAAATCCTTAGTGTGGACTTCTATGTGGGTGTTTAGCCTAAGAACCATTCTTTCAAGTCTCCTTAGTGGTTTCTGCACTTTGTAAAACACGTTTTTCATCATACCCATCTGGAAATGGCCAATTCTTAAACTTAAAAGGACCAGGCTCTTGATTTTGGTTTTATTGGGTGGAGCCACTGGGCTGGGCTGGGCTGCCATCCGTGCCTGTGTGAGGAGGACTCGTGAATAAGCTGTGGATCATATGCACACGGGTGTTTTTCAAAAGGCATATATTTTAGATTTCAGAAATGGAAAAAGATTCCGTTTTGTGTGCATATGTTTCTAAAACCCTTTCGTTCAGCCTGTTGGCTGGTGACTCAAGTAAAAGGCAGCAAGCAGTGGCTTCTTCTCACCACAAGAAGTGGCCTCTTCTTGTTTGCTCAGATGGCCCAAGACCTGCCCTTTTGCCCTCGGGCCACACTAACCTGGCAGGGCCACAGGGTCCTCTGGGTTTTGCCCATAGCTGGTGACTCAGCCCCAGAGCAGCCTGGAGGTGCTGGGGGCCTGGATTCCTGAGAGTGGCTGGAGGGCACTGACTCAGTCGAAGCTGAGGCATGTGAGTGAAGGTTTACAAGCAGATGGAACAAAATTCACAAGCAAAGGTTAGGGGAAAAGTCTCTGTCTGGGGGTTACTCAGTAATGGCCTAGACCAGTGACTTTCAACTGGTATGCCACAAAAAATTTTTTTTAAATTGATCTTAGAGATAGGAAGGGAAGGGGGGAGAGAGAGAGAGAGAGAGAGACATCTATAGGTTGCCTCCTGCACTCACCTTGACCCGGGACTGAACCCTCAACCTAGGTATGTGTCTTGACCCGGAGTCGAACCTGCCACCTTTTGGTGTACAGGACCATGCTCCAACCAACTGAGCCACACTGGCCAGGGATGCAGCAGGTATTTTCAAACCATACAATACCTGACTACTTAGTCAGAGGCACTGACCCCTTTTCCCTTAGATTGTCAAATAAAAAAACGACAGCCAACACAACAACAGCCATCTGGTGTGAATGAGTCAAAATTACACCTATGTTTTTTGTCAGATCGGAGAAAATTATCTATTTTTTGGTGTGCTGCAGAATTTTAGTAATTAGTTTATATGTGCCATGAGACGAAAAGGTTGAAACTCGCTGGCCTAGACCCTCAGGTTGTTGATTTCAAGGCACAGAGGGCCAACTGCACTGGCCAGGCCAGCCTCTCCCATCAGGGCCCATTTCCAGGTCACCGGGCAATATTTGCAGTTAATCCTGCACAGAGGAAGAAGGGGGGGGGACATGGGCTGGCTGATTTTCCGACTCTCTTACTCATTTCCCTTTTGCAGGGATGTTACTGCCGTGTTGTCTCATCAGAAGGTTGGTTCAGACAGTTTTCTCTTGGTGAGCATCCACTCAATAGGCTTTAAGAGCCAAACCCAATTGGAAACGTGCACCAGAAATGAAAGGAGAAAGGAGGCTGATTTCCTTTGATAACAGTGCTTTCCACACCCAGGAGCTCCCTTGGAACAGAAATGAGAGGGGGGAAAGAGAAGAACAAGACAGCACTTCCAGGACTTCAATTAGATTAACTGTTCCTTTCACAAGAAAGTGAAACAAGGCAGTTGGGGAGAAGCCTATTTATTCTGAATGCAAATGGCCAGGGGAGAATGTTAAAAATACCTTGCCGAGTGAGAGGTTGAGAGGGCCGGATGTGTCTTTCTAAATACAAAAATTAATCAGGATGCGAGAGAAATGGGGAGAGGAGGGGAAATGGGGGAGGGAGAGAGAATGAAGGACGAGGTTAAGTAGCAGGGGCTTGACCCCAACAGACCTTTTCTGACAATTTGGCACTGGGGGAGAGAGACCCCAGAAAGATTTTTTTTCTGACCTTCCTGACCTTTCTGGTTCAAGCCAGAAGCCTAGAATCGGGGAGTGGGAAGAAAAACAGGAAGCTACTCAGTGCAGATAAGCTAGCCGATAACCTGTCACTGGCCTGCTCCAACCCAGGCAAGAAACTACTCAGTCCTTCCCTTACAAGAGGCTTCGCCAGTCTCAGTTCTCCCCATCTCTGGAACTTGGTCCTGTAAGGGGAAGGGGTACCCCACAGCCCCCAACAGGGCATGAGCATGTCTTCCTGGCCTTTCACACTGCAAAACATGCTTAACACCATGTTCACCAGCTCCTGAGTTTTTCCTTCCAAAGCCGTGCCTTCTCCCTCTGCCACTATGAATATACATAAGATGACCTCTTAACAATTTCCCTGGGAGATTTGCTGGCATAAGCATAGTAGAATTTGGCCCTCAGTTCAGAGAGGTGCTTAGTCAAATTTCTCTGAGCTCAGACCCGAGCTCTCTGTGCATTAGCTTCAGTTTGTGCCAACCTCCTGCAGCCCAGCCAGAGGCACCAAGAGCAAAAACACCTTATAAAGAAGCTCTTCTAACAGAAATTCTTGGTCAAGTTCACTGGCAGGGAATGGGCAGCCTTGAGAGTCTGTGCAAATGCGTCCAAGGGTGTGCATTTAACTTAGACAAAGAGGAACTGGTGAGTTGCCCTATGTCCTTCACTGAGTCAAGAGATGGGCTGTGATTAGAAACTCGGTCTTATGACTCTTTGTCACAAGAGGCATCCATCCAGGAAACCCCTGGGTTTTCAACAAAGACTACCTCTTGTTAGGGGGAAACCGTTATGTAGGTGAAAAGTAGTCATCTGAGGATAACAATGACATTGATTCACAGCTTCACAGTCCAGCACTGGTTTCGGAGGGTCCTGGACCCAGGCCTGCATCCTGTACTTCTCTCACCAGCTGGCCCCTTGATTAAATTTTCAGTACAGTGGTAGTTCGGGTTTCGAATGTACTCCGTTCCAGAAGTCCGTTTTGAGTTCTGAAACGTTCAAAAACCGAGGGATCAACATCCAACAGCTGGGCCTCAGGATCTTGCCCTCAGTGGAAGCCATGTGGCATGTTCGACTTCCGAGGCGTGTTCGTAAACCGAAGCATTTACTTCCAGGTTTACGGCATTTGTAAACCGAAATGTTCGTCCACGGAGATGGTCAAAAACCGAGGTGCCACTGTACTTGCAATGCCTTGGTCACAAAGAAGGCTCAGACTATTTATCAGCCATAAGGGGGCACTGAAAACCCATCAGAGCAGTGGCACGTTGTAGATGCTCATCTGGAGCAGACATGACCTTCTACACAGAAAACTTTTGCTTTTGTTTCAATGAGGAAACACTGTAAGACAGAGCCCACTAGATGGTACAAAGCTCATTCACATTCTTGACATGACAATGCTGCCTGCTCCCTCAGCTAATTTATAGGGCGCTTGTGTTAACATGGCGTTTCTGAAGCAGTCACAGATGTCTACATGACCGCGTGGTGTCTCCTAAGCCACCCATTTCCACAGTGACAGCACCGATGCTGTGAGACAGGCTGAGTCCCCTCGGGTGACTAACTTAACTTCTCTGGGCTTTGGTTGTTCATATTGGCAAAATGGAGGCCGTAAGGACCCCCCAATTTCCCAGAGCCATTGTGAGGATGGAATGAATTGGTATTTATAGAGCAATTAGAAGAACGTTTGTGAGATACATCCAGCTTTGCGACTCTAACCTGAGCAGTACAGATAGCAAGAATCAGTGCAAATCTTTGCTCTACCAGCGGAGACTCCAATTTTTAACTGTAAGGAAACCAGCTGCCACTTCATAATAGCCTGATCCTATGCGGCTGGGTGCAGAGGAAGTCTCCACTTGGGGATCTGGCTACTATTTTATTAAGGAAGCCCGTAGGGTTCCTATATGTGGTCGCTGCAGTGGAAACGGGGAGATCTTCAAGGGGGGAGCAAATTCTAAAGTCAAGAGCTGGCGTTTTGTAATCCACCCCCCTCCCCACCCCCGCAGGGAATTTTCCTCACTGCCAGCTTTTGAAGATAGGATGCTACTCTTTACGCAGTTCACTCAAGAAAGCTCTTCCCTCACACTATGGGACCAACTAGGCCTTTCTTTCCCCCTGAAAATGAATGCCATCTTGGGGTGCCTGGGTCCCAGATCCGGCCTTGCCTTGTTCAGCGGGCCTGGGTTAGGGTATGGCCATTAGGTGGCGCAGTGGTCGGAGCCGGGGCGGAGGGAGTGTGGCTCAAGGCCGCAGGGTGGGCAGGGCGGGTGCTTACTTGCAGTCATGCTTCTCGATTTCAAAGTGCGGGTTGAAGTTGAGGACAATCTTCTGGTTGGGTTCAGGCGCGTAAACAATCCACTCGCAGTTCTGGTGGGACGGGTAGTCCTGGGGGTAACCTGGCGAGGTGATGTAACCAGCATCTTTGGAATTCAAACGACCTCCACAGGGTGGGTCTGAAAGACAAGGCAAACAGCCCAAGGAACTTCAAATATGTCCCAGCCTTTTTTTCCCCCTCTCCCCGTTTCTCTTCCCTACCAGTGGCTGATTGAGACTGTTTCGCAGACCTTTTATGGCAGTCCAGAAAACGAGCCTACTTGTTCATTCAGTGGAAGAGATTATTTCAGCTCATCTTCGCCCCACTCACGTGACTGGACACACACACACACACACACACACACACGCATGCACGCACGCACGCACGCACATGCTCCCCAAATGGAAATATTCCACAAAATGGTCATAAATGTTCCCAATCACATGCTCTGGGATGAAAAAACACACACACACACACAAGAAGAAAGCTGCAAACTTAACATGCCTCCCTGCCTTTTCCTGTCTCCCGGCCTTGGCTCATCTGCGCTCGTTCAAACCTCTCATCTCGCTCTTTACCTCGTAAATCCTTCATGCGCGCCCGTGTCTCCCAGCCCGGCCCAGCCCAGCCCAGCCCAGCCCAGGCGGCCAGAAGTAACGGCTCCGGGAACTGACAAGAGCGGTTTTGTGGTGCCGATCCACAAGCAAGGCTGGTAACAATTACATGTGATGCGGAGGAAGCATTTCAGCTTTGGGCCAGAACAGGCCCTGGAGGGTGATTTCAGCCTTTTTTTTTTTTTTTTTTAAAGAAAGAAAAAGCAAAACTCCCAAACACTTAATTCCACACACACCACAAATTTGATTTTTTATTTCATTATACACCAAGTGGAAAATCTGCATAGGAGAATCCACCGACGCTGACCTCAGAGTTTCGACAAAGAGTGCTTTGTGCCGAGTGGACGGCTGTGCTTTTCCGTGCTCTCTGCCCACTGTCCCTCCTGCCTGGTCACCACCACCAGAGTGTGCTGCTGCTTTGTCCAGCGGCCACCAGCCCTGGGAAAGGCGGTTGGCGGAGCATCCCCCCTTCCCTAAGTGCCCTGCTGGAGGGAAACAGCTTCACACGTGCCAGGAGGGAAGGGGGTGATCTTCAAAGGCAGAAACGGTGGGAGATGACATTTGAAGGATCTCTCATATCTGGGAGTGAAGTTCTTCAATCCCCAGGAAGGGTTCCTGGGAAATGGGGGGTTGTGCTTAATACCACAGTAGGAGAGAAGACAAGAAGACACAAGAGACCTGGAAATATCCAGACGCCTCTCGGAGACCTTCCTGAGAGCTGTGCTGCTCTTAGCATCAATCACGATTTAATATCGCCATCTGCATGGAGCAGCGTGGGCCCGTGAATTATGTATCAGGGCTCAGCAGCCACCCTCCAGGACGTGGTCTTTCTCCTGTGTTCGCTCTTTGAGGGAAAGGGTCATGCATTTTTTAACTCTACAGGTGCACTTTACTATTCCCTGTGCCTGTTGGCATTACTGTCTTCCAGAACTCTGCTTTAGATTACCAGGCTGACAGGCTCTAAATGCATAAAAGATGGGCCGCTGCACAGTGGTGATTGGGACATACAAATCCACACAAGTAGCCTTTTAGGCATCGGAGCCTCCAAGATCTCACACTGTGCCCTGTTGAACTGCCCAGAATCGAATGGATTCAGATTCCATTTCCTACTGGGTGGAAAACAAAAGCAGGCCATTTCCTCTGGCTCGCAGAGACCACATCAACGGCTCACTAATGACCCTGCACCCTCCCCAGGTCAGCAGGAAAATGGGCCCAGCCCTCCAGCCTAGATGAAGACGAGGCCAGCAGCGAGGCCTGGTGCCACCACTTCCTCTGCAGCCAATCCCCGAAGGCTTTCCAGGTGCCTACGCCACTCACCCAAGCAGGGCACCTAATGTCTTTTAGCACGTCAAATTGTGGCCCTTTGGTCTTGGCTCATATATGTGAAACAGGACAAGAGCGACCCTCAGAGAAGGCGGAGGTGCGGGGCTTAGATCACCAGCTGTCTTACCAAGCTAGGAGGAGAGGAAATTTTCTGCTGACCTTTTCTATGGAAAGAAGAACTCCACCCCCTCAATGCTGCCAAGGCGCCAAGTTTAAGCTTTCAGTAATTAGAGCAGGCACACGTAATCAGCAGGAAAGACAGGAAACTTCCTCATAGGACGGTTTCGTTTCTGACCCACACCAGGAGTCATCACTTCCCTAATGAAGAAAAAATTTAAACTCTTTATGTCCCCTAGCTGACTGCCTGTTCTCCTGGTAAAAATACTTCACTCAAAGGAAAAGAAGTAACCCATTTCTTTTCTTCTGTCCTTTCTTTATCTGAAGAAAATGAAGGGACTCATTAAAATATTTGAGAACTCATTAAAACATCTGCTTTGTTTGTGTGTAGTTAGCCTTGCCAATATCCAAACATTTACAAACTCATATTCTTGTCTGGATGGCACTCACACTCAGAAACACAAACACATACACCAGGTACACAAACACATTAGAAATGAACACTTTAGTTCTGTACACACTTTCACACCCTCTCATGAGATATCAGACATCACCTGGATAGACATAGATCCATCAAGACAGATACTGGAATTTCTGCCTTTGTGTTTCTGGGAGAAAACCAAATTTTTGAAATATATCCGTAAAAACTGTAAAGAAGGCACACCTAATCCTTCTATGCCTCCTCTTGATCGTTGATCTTTCATTTCCAGGTGTGGGGACCCTCCATTTCTAAAATACAAACACCCCCAAGGAGGAAGGACATGGGCTTTCTTCTGAAGAGCTATACCATCCATTCCTTCGGAGGCCTTCACTGTGTTCCCAGTGGAACAGCATAATGGCTCTCTCCGGAGGAGTCCAGCCCGGCCAAAGGAAAGGTGAACTCAAGGACAAAGCCCTTTAGGCCAATATGCATAGACAGAAGGGAAGTCGGCCCTGCTGAAGTCTGAGCTACTGAGCCAGTTTGGTGAGTTGACAAGGGACTTCTTTCTCTACAGATTTTGTAAATAACTTTCACCTGGGACAAACTCATTTCCCAAAGAGGAGCAGGCAAACTCAGGCCTGATCTGTTCAGAGTTTTCTCCTATATCTGAGATGACCAGGTCTGGACAGATGAAGACCCCAGAGGCCCAAGGATGAATGGATTAAAGTGACACCTCTAGACAACAGTATGGGAAAGGGGGTGGGGGGATGATGAAGAGGGTAAACGGGGTCAAATACATGGTGACAGAAGAGACTAGGCTTTGGGTGGTGAGCACTCAATACAATATGTATACAATGATATATTATAAAACTGTACACCTGAAATTTAATATAATGTTATTAACCAATGTTACCCCAATACATTTAATTTTAAAAAGTAATCTGAAATAAAGGGAATACTATGTTCTAAAGTCACAAAGATCTGATTCCCACCCCTCCCATAATGACTACTTAGGTGTTTTTATTTGATATATAAAATGTCAGATTATTTCCGACATTTCCCCCTTCCCTCCCTCAGGTGCCCTTGGTTTGCTGGTGGCCTAAGCATTATCTGATTCTGCCTTGGGGTAATCAGGCCCTGGATCAGGTTAAGAAATTTTGTACCCATTCACCTACAATTCTCAGGTACTCTGCCAGCTTCAGAAGGAACTCGCCCGCCTACAGAACCCATTTTCAGACAACTCACTGGTTCCTAGTAATATTTGATTTTTAGAAAGTATTAGGAAGGAGTAAAAGAAAATCTTTTTAAAAATCTGGTCTGCCTTATAAGGGAACTCAACTGGAGTTGCTAAAGGATCACTGTAGAGCCTGAACTTGACAACGATTGCTGTTCCACACTGAAGCTTGACTATAGTGAGGACTTTTAAATGATCAGAATCACAAGCCAGAGACCACAGGTGACACCAGGCAACAGCCCGCAGGCAGTCCCGCAATAAAATAATAATCAGATCATTTGGTTTAGCTGCTGAGGAAACCGCCCTGGGCCAAGAGGAGGGATTTAGGACTGGCTGGATGTGCGACTGGAGTCAGGGTGTGGTTGGCGGAGGGTCTGGGGTAATGCGAACGGGTTACTGGGAAGGGGGGGGTACTGGTATTAGCAAGAAGAGAGGTGCAGCACCTGGATTCTTAACTCAGTGACCTGCCTGGGTCTCAGCTTCCTAAACTGTAATGCAGTGAGTAGACTGAATTAAATGTGTAGTTTTCAAAATTCTTTTTTAAAGTGTTTGTTTGTTTCTTGAACAGAACTCTACTCTGAACTCCAATGTGCAAAGCAGCTAAAAGTGGAGCTCTTCTTAGGTGTGGGAACAGAGGGTGGCCAGGATCAGTGTAATGTCCAGGCCCCGAAGTCCCTTCCCTCATTTCTGAGGGGCCTTCTCTGTAACAACACCGGGGCTTCCCCTGGAATAGAGTTTGAAACCTACTGAACCTGATCTCAGTTCCCTTGTTACTTTAAAATGCCACAGAAAAGAGTGTAGAAGGATTAGAATACATCTGTTTCTTACATACACTTGGGGGCATTTGGTGGGGAAAAGTACTAAGTCACATTTCCATTAAAATAACTTTATTTACTTTATAATTTATCCTTTATCCACAGCCTAATCCCATCCTGTTCCTATTTCCACAGCATTGTTTTCATTTAATTATTAGTAGCAAGGCAAAGGAGCGCTTTCTCCTACTTGAAAAGAGAAGGCTGTCACCTTGCCACTTAGCCAGTAAGAAGTCTTGCATGGTCTTACCACTAGCAAGTTGTGTGACCTTGGGTAAGTCAGTCAACAACTCCGAGCCTTTGTTTTCTCATCTATAAAATGAGGAGAGTGAGTCTAAAAGTCAGTTCCAGTTCTAAAATTCAAAGCCTATACAATGAGGAGGGGGAAAAGATCCTGTAACCCATAGATGAACCAAAAATGAAAGGTTCTCAACCCTCCTAGACAACCAGATTATTTATTTATTCAAGGTGTTACTCCTGTTTCATCTGCTTTAGGTGAGCCTAAAACAAAACTCCAGGATTCTTCAGATGAACATGTCTGTCTTGCATTATGGAGAGTTCAAATGTCTCTTTTAATCACATTAGCTCTACTGACGTGAGTTTCTTTTCTTAACTGGGTCTGCGGCTGCATATTTATAAATATTATGGATACACAATTCTGTGTGTGAGCCTGTCAACAACAGTGATGCATAAAAAGAAAGACCAAAAAGAGTTTCTTAAAATCCCTCTTCCAAATCATCGAAGTCCTCTGCTCAGGGTTTTAACCAAATTTTCTTCACTTACCCTGGATAAGCTGCTTTTCAAGAGTTTTTTCTGTGAGCTGAGGCTGGATTTTGTTTTATTCAAAGCGACTTCAGCCTGTCACAAGACAGTCTCATAAAATCTGTATCTTGGCTTAAGCTGGGAAGAAATGAGCCAATCCATCAGCCCAGGAATGTGGCTGTTTGACCACTTCCTAAGGCAACTGGGAAGGGATGCAATCTATTCAATTTATGGGGCCGGGTGGCAGTGAATGATGCACTCCTGAAGGCACAGCAAATGGAAACCCCGTGAACTTTTGCAGTGATAAAGTTCAAAATCTGAATAAAAGAATCTCTGGGAGGGCAGGAAGGAGGGGATCTGAGAGGGGGAGAGGGAGCCAGCACAGAAGCATGGAAAAAGGAGAAGGGAACACGGCAAAACCTTTCTTTTAGAACACCTCCAATGATTCCCCAAGGAGAGAACTGGAAGTTGAGTCTGGAAATAGGGCTTTGGGAAGTCTCTCTCCCTCAATCGGGATTCTAAAAATGAACCACTGTTTAATCATTAAAATGTAAGTTTGATGTGATTACCTCACTGACCTCGAATCATGCCACCTGTGGTAACCTTGTTATTTGTCATCTTATATCATAAACAAATGCAATTCCAATAGGGCAGCCAATATAATATCATTAGTTTATATTTATGTCCACTCTTTTCCAGCCTTCATTGCAAATGTAATTTTGATGCCATTGATGAGAGATCTGGGATTACAATTCCTGACCATTTCAACAGACATTTGGGGAAGGAAATAGAAGAAGAATAATTTTGAGGTCTCTCCAAAAACTGAAGGAGGAAAAAAAAAGGTAATATAATATTTTTTTTCATTTATTTTGATTAACTGAAGGCTTATGTTGAAACATCAATGGCTCCCCGTTGGTTAGTAAGTGAAATTTAAACCCCTTGGCCTAGCAATTTGGGCTTGCATTTAGCCCAAGTTACTATTTCCAACCTTATTTGCAATTATTTCCCTCCACACTGAGCTTCTGAGTGTTATCTCCAACAAACCTGGTGTCCAATTCTCTGCTCCCACCTTCCCCTTCTCCCTTGCTTTGCCTTTCCCAGCTCTAAATCTCATTTACTCTCTCAATCCAGGCTCAGCTACAACAACCTCTGCCCTCCCTGATCACCCACAGCTATCTCAAACCTGGGAGATGGAAGTTCTTCAGTATCTTCCACGGCAGCCACTTTCAACCTTTTTCATCTAATGGCATATGAACTATTTACTAAAATTCTGGGGCACACACAAAAATATATTTTTTGCTGATCTGACCAAAAAAAAAGGTGTAATTTCTATTCATTCACACTGGATGGCTATTGCGTTGGCTGTTGTCATTTTCTTATTTGACAATCTAAGGGAAAAGAGGTCAGTGCCCCCAACTAAATAGTCAGGTGTTGCATGTTTTAAAAATTCCTGTGGTATACCAGCTAATAATCGCTGTTCTAAGTAAGGTGTGTGAGAGCTCAGGACAGCCTTATCCATTCGGCCGGACCACCTCAACTTGAGGGTATGGCTCCCTTCTGATTCATCTTTGATGAACTTTATAGGATCAAACCCAGAGCCTTTCCCAAGGGTCAGTCTCAATGAGGTTTGATGAATTAATAAATTACTGCCTATAGTAACACCAGAAGTATCAGCAGGAGACACAAATTCTAAGAAAGCCTTATCACCAATTTTCCTGCTTCTCCCACTGCGACTCTTCCTTCCCAGCCCACAGCTGCTGTTAAATGGGAATTTTATTTTATTTTTTTAGTGGTAAACTGAGTGTTTAACTAGTTAGTTTGGGATAACAATACCTAGTCATAAGTGAAGGTGGAGTTAGTGTGAACTATGTTTCTGAAGACACCCAAACCTCAGATAATAATGAGGAAGTTCAAATGACACATTTTAATTCTAATAATGGTAAAAAGAATTTATCAGAGGGTTTGCTTGCCCTGTCACTCTAGCCCCCCACCCACCCAAAGGCAAGTTCTAGATCTCTGTTGTCAGTAGCACCAGGAAGGTGCAAACTATTACATCATCTCTGAGCTTGTGCTGGTAATGGATGGCCTCTTGCTGGGTTTCAGTTCCTTTCTCTCTACCCACCCTCCTTCCCCTGCCCCCCCCAAATACCTTTTGGGCATATCTGTTTTATTTTCCCCCTTTATCAAAACAATTATTATTACCACTCAGTCCAGTAATTTGCAACTCCCTTTATCTTTTTCACTGAAAGACTAGCCAGATCACTGGGTATCGTGAGATCTTTGGAGGCAGCGAGCAGGGTCACACTGGACCAGGGTCACACTGGACATGTGCTCTAAGCTGGCCAGCAGGCCCATCCACCGCACACTACAGGGAGAGCTTTCCTTTTGTTAGTCCCAGGCTCCCTCCCTTTTCTTCTGGATTAGGTCATGACTCTTTTATGAAGACCCAGAGGGAAATGGGATTATTAAGAGTCTTGCTGGGTAAAAGCTATTTTGTCTTTATGATGACTTTTTTTGAGTTCAGCTGCTGAGGGGCCTTAATGCCAGAGTAGAAGTTATTACACATTCGGGGGTTGGTGGGGGGCACCTTCAGCCTTGGGATCCCCGCTGAGCACACTTTCCTGATAAAGGATAAAGAAAAAAAGGAGAGAGATTTTAAAAAAATCAGTAGAGGCAAGGACACTGAAAGTGGAAGAACTAGGAGATAAAAAAATGCAAAGAGGAGGAGTATATCTAAGACGAGAACCCAGCAGAGAACATCCATCTCTAAAGAACAGAGTGCGAAGGGATATTCAACGCGTATAAAACACAGGCAAAGGTTTAGTGGGGTAAGAGCTGGGGAGGAATAATTATTTACTTATTAAAAACACTCATAAAATAATATAAACTTACCACAATGGTTATAATGTGCTTTCTGAGATACAGTTAACCCCACTGAAGCTGCTTTAAAGATGAAATGGTTTCAGACTGAGCAGAAAATAATACCTATGAGGTGGGCTCTATTATTACCAAACGCATCTCACAGACCAGGAAATTGAGGCACAGAGAGATGAAGTATTCTGGATCACAGAGCTGGCAAGTGGCTGAGCTGGACTTTAAACCCAGGTAGTCTGGCTCCAATGCTTGAGAAGCTGGAAAGCCCAATGAAGGTCTCCCCCAAACTTCTATGTGACAAACTCATTCAGTGGCATTTAGGGAAAGATAAACGTTTTGCCTGTTGGAAACTCCTTTGTCTCTTCCTGTGCCAGTAGTCTGTCTGTGTGGACAATGGGAGATGTGTTCGAGGCTGGGGTGTGAGAGGGCTGGAAACACTTAACACCTTCTCCACTCCCTGCTCCCACAGGCACCCTGCTCCTAGTCCTCCCGGCCCTCCTTCCTGTGTACTGGAGACCAAGGTATGTGTTTGGGGGAGTGGGGGTCGATAGGATGCCCAGGCCTGAAAGAATGTTACAACATTGGAGGGGTTTTTTGTTGGCAGCTCCCCTTTCTTCTTAACCCTACCCCTCATCTGTGCTAAATACCACGTTGTTATTGTTCTGCTGGATAGGAACAGCATTTTCAGAAATGGGGGATTTATTTTTATAGCACAGCTGGTCTGCCAAAGGTCACATAATTTGGCAACGTTCCCAGTGGTTAAAAATTAATTTCTCCTTATTAATACAACCAAGGTCCCATAGGATCAGAGCTCAGCCTTATCTAAACTTGACAGCTTCCTAAACCTTTAGAAGATGCTTTCTCCTGAAGGGCCAGCCACACTACAAGGCCACAGTGTCCAGGAATCCAACCCCCTGAATCCTGAATCCTGTTAGGTAAGGAAACCATTAAGCCCCTCGGCCATTTCTCATCAAGGCAGATAAAGCTTTGAAAAATGCCGTAGACTCTCCAGGACAAACTGCCAGAGTGTCTTCCAGGAATGGGTTAATTTTTTTTTTAAGTGAGTACTTTACCTGGAAGGAACAGTACAAAGACTAACTTTTGGGGATCAAACACATGTCTGCCACTCAGGGAGGGTGCCTCAAAGAAGATTGTTTAGGGGCAAATGATGGTCAGATGATATAATACATCAAATATGTTAATGATATTACAAACTACTTCCCAGACGTCACTTTTCAAGTCCTTTCTTGTCAGAGTAAGGAATAAAGATGGTATTCTGCTTCTGCTCTATCTTTTTAAAAAGGAAAATCACATCGCTATTTCCTAACGTCTTTCCAAACTGGACTTCCATGGGATATATTCTGAAAACTCTTTACCAATGAACCTAGCTCTGAAATCTGTCAACTCAGAATTATCCCCACACTTGGGTTACCCAAAGTCAGTTCATTCTCTTTGCTGCTTTAATGAGCAGCTGAGTGAAAACACCACGCAGGTAACTCAGAATCATCTAGTCCACAGGGTGCCTCTCCCCACTGACCTCCCTCCACTGCACTCCAGGCCCTTCCCCAACTGTTATTTGCATTCATGCCTCTCAATTCAATGCATATGAACTAGCATTTGGGCTCCTAGCTTCTTCTATACCATGAAGATAGAAACTGGCCTTTCATTGACCCAGTGTGGACTTTACATTCAATAGCAGGGGTTGAAAGCCATTTGGTAGATAGCAGGAGTCCTGTCTGGATAGCCTGGGGTTCCAACCTTTCATTTTGCAGGTTGGGTGCTCTGTGGCTCAATAGAATGACAAGAAGTCCAAACCTGCCGTGCGGCCTGGACCTTCACAATTCTACCAGGCACATCTTGGACAAGAAGGGGCTTGCCCTGAAGCCCTCACTGGGAGCTCTCCTCTGCACTGTTTTGCACTGTGTGCTCTGTTGGCAACAGGCAAGTTTCACTACCTCCAGTGGCAGTTTATGGGGTAAAGTTTACTGGGCACCCATAGAATGCAGACATGAGACCAGTCCCCAGAGCCTAGAGCAGGCTGTCTGTGTATATTCAAGGACTTTCTAGTTTTGTTGCAAATTATTATGCCTGCTCATAACTAGCTGGCATTTTGGGGGAGACAGGCTAGAAAAGAAACCCTCTTGAAACCCTTATTCGGCGCCTAGACAGTCATTGCTTCTCTTTCAGGATTTGTTTGAACCCAGACCTGTCTCCCACAGCCAATTTACACCTCTTATCTGATCATTTTAGACGGAAGGTTGAATTGACCCAGTCTGCCCGTGTCCATGGCAGTGGTGTAAAAACCCAGACACATCAAAGCTCTCCAGGCGGAGGCGGGGTGTGTGCGGTAGATTACAGGGTGCGGGTTCTTTTGGCCCCAAGCGGTGTGGACATTGGGGCTGGGAGTTGCCACCCTCTGAAGAAACCCATTGTCAGGGCCTGAACGATTTCCTGAGCGTAACCTAGTCCCCCGCGGACCTCGATTAACTCTAGCAAAGGGGAGTTTCCAGGCCGGGCGCTGACGGGGAATGGCTAGCGCCAGGGGGCTCTGCTCTCGGTCTGAAACCGAAAGGAAGGGAGGGAGTGGAGGAGGGAGGCGAGCCGGGAGCCCTCGCCAGTAAACCAGGGCGCACTCCCTCCCCTTGCAGAGTCAGCCGGGGCTGCAGAAGCGCGACTCGGTCAGCCGGACTCCCCAAGCTTGGCCTGTAAGGCTGATGCCCACCCCTACACCCCCTTTATTCCCTGGGGTCGCCAGGTTCTTCCCACCGCCACCCGTGGCCGGCCCTAGGGCGTCAGCTCTGCGGGAGCGCGCTCCCCGCCCCCAGCAGCAGCCGGGCGCCGCGGAGCTGGCGCGGAAAACTGCGGTGCAGTCGGCCCCAGGCCAGGGGGGCAGCCATTTAATCACCGCTCGCCTCGCCTCCGTTAACGTGTGTTGATATTAAAGAGAAATCAATCAGTGAAAATGAAGCATTGGCCGTGAATATTTCTCTCTCTCTCGTGGAAAAGCGAAGCGCGCAGCGGCGGCGCGGGGGAGGGAGGCGGCGGGGGAGGGGGCTCGGCGCTGCGGAGGTTTCTCGGGAGCAGGGAACTGCCGCCCGCTGAACTTTCCCGCGGAGGGCAGCGCCTCGGAAAAGCCGCAAGCTTCTCCCCGGCGCGGTCCTCCGTCAGGAGGCGGGAGGAGGCTGCAGGAGTTGGAGCGGCCAACTTTGCCCGGGCTCGAGCCACGGTTTTGCTTTCACGGGGAATACTTTTGCCTAATAGAATGTTTATGGATTGCTCGGGTCTGTTTCTGCGGCGAGGCCCAAACAGATCGATGCGTCGCTAGAGACGGCGCTGGGGGCTCGGGCGGGCTGGGGGCCACCTGTCCCCACCACGTGGGTGCTCGCGCCGCGCGCTCTTCACCTGTTCCGAGCAGGGGCGAGCGCTCGCGCGGCGCGGCTAGAGGCGGCGCGGCTGCGCGCATTCCCGCGGCTCCAGCGGGCTGCTTTCCGTCTCTCTGCGCCTTCGGCTCGGAAATCCCACCCGGGATTCCCGCCACCCCGCAAGGTCAGCGCTCAGAAGCCCCGGCCCCGCCGGCCCCGGGCTTCAGCCCTTCAGAGCCGGCTCTCTGGGGACGGGGGTGAGGGGTGGGGGCGATGCAGCGCAGAGAGGAGCGCGGAGGCCGAGGGGAGCTCCGGGCAGGGCCCCCCGGGGCAGAAGGGAGCAGAAAGCGGCGGTGCCGCGATCAGGCCGAGCGGCGTGGCTGGGAGCCGGGAACCTGGCGCGCGCCTCCCGCCAGTCCCCAGGCTGCGCGCTGCGGGGCTATTTGCTCAGTTGCTCTCCCGCTTTCACCTTCCGCCCTCCTGGTCCCCAGGCTCCTCCGAAAGGGTTCCCGCCGCGGCCGCGGTCGCGGGCTGGCCCCAGCCCCCTCCTGGCCGGCGCGACTGGGTGAGTCAGAGGTCTAGCTGGGCCTCGCCCTTTGCTACCGGCCGCCAGCTGCCGGGTGCCAGGGAGCCGCTCCGAGCAGCCCGGGGCTCGCGATCGCCCTTTTAGGGGGCTGGAGAGTACCTATCCCTGGGCAGGTTTCAGCTCCGCGTCCCACCACGGGGAAGACCTGCCCCGCGCCCCGCGCCCCGCGCCCCTAGAAGTGCTGCGGCGCGGCCGGGGGCCGGGCGCCGGGCGCCGGGAGGAGGGGGCTCTGCAGAGAGCGCGGGAGGCAGGTGCCGGAGCGGGAGCGGGTCCCATCCGGTGTCACACACACACTGACACACTCCATCCACACAGCGCTCGGGGACAGATGTGCGAACATCTGGGGTAGAAGATGGCCCCCGAGTCTTCACGACCCCTGCCGCTCATAGACTCTGAAGTTGTGTGTGCGTGTATATGTGTGTGAGTGCGTGTGCGTTTGCCAGTGTGTGCGCGCGTGCCGGCGAGTGCGCCAGCGTCCGCACACTCGCGCACCGGGCCTACCAGAGACGGTGCCTGGATACATAACACACCGTGGGCACCCTCGCCGCGCGCTCCCGAGCGTGTGCACACACAGAGCGAATCAGACAAACATACATAATTTATGCAGCCTTCAGGTCTGCGGGAGGCAATTTCATTTCACATCAAACCGGTCACTTGGAATTAAGGCAAGAGGTAATGGGGAGGCACAGGAAATCTCCCCAAGTGGGACCTGCACCCATCTCTTTGCTACGATTTGCAGCTGCCCTGAAGACCGGTTGCGGCAGAGAAGGTGCCGCCGTCAACATGTGGATCTGGATAGCAAGGGCAATCCCAAATATTCTTCCCCCCCTCAAATAAGTGGGGGGTGTGCCTGTGTTCGGGGAGAATCAGAGGACCAGGCACAAACTTCCCCTTCAGTCAAAGCAGGCTCCCACTGGCCCCACCAGCGTTTGCCGTGGGGGTTGGCCCTACCCTGCAGCCCTAGCCTTGGAAGTGCCGCTGGGTAAGGGCGCTTTGAGAGGGCTTTTTCACCTTTCTCCTGTCCCTTTCCTCCATAGACGGTTTCCTCATTCTCAAGCACCTGTAGCAGCTTCCAAGAGTTTTGTCAGATTCCAGAGGCTGTTCTCAAGAGGGGAGAGAGGCTCACCCTGCAAAGTGGTGTGGGGAAGGAAGAGCGAGCCCCACCATATTCCCTGAAACCAGAGATCCCTGTTCAGGGAGTGTACCCCTTGCCAGCCACCCCCCCCCCACACACACACTCTCACACACAAATAGGGGCTCCAGACAGTCAGGGCCTTCGGTGCTGGTCTCTGCGCTCAGTCCACACACCCTTTTTGGCAGTGGTCGAGAACAAATTCTACTCAAAAGTTTCTAACCACTTCAAGAGAGAGAACTTGGAGGGTCACACAGTTGGTTTTATCTAATAATATTCTTTAAAAGAACATGATTTACTTTCCCAGAACACACGTGGATGCAGTGAAAGAGAGAAGAGTCGATGAACCAACCGCCTTGGTTGCCAGCAGCACCCAGCCCCAAGCCCTAGCTCAGCTGAGAGCCAACTTGCTCCATGGGCCTGAGCCCTGTGATTCTGAGGCGTATCCACACATTCTGCAAAGAATCTACAGCATTAGAAAACCAAAACTAGTCTCTTGCCTTTCCCAAGCCCTTCAGTTAACATTGCTCAATGTAGCTAAGTGGAGGGAATGCAAATGATTTATATTTCGCTGGCTAGGTTGAAGAAACTCAAGGGAGATGTGCTCTGCTTCAAGAAAGGGAAAAAAATTCCCAAAAACTGTAATGCAAAAAGGCTTTGTAGTATTTTTAAACCTTTGATTCAGTCCATATGTGACATCTGAACACCGCCAAATTCTGTCTATGTTTCAACACACACACACACACACACATACAGACACACACAGTCCTAGCAGGAGAATAAAGTTGGGTTTTAGCAGCGGTGGTGGTGTAAGGTAGGGAGGGCCGGCTGGGATCGTCTCTCTTTAAATTATTCAGTGTTGAGGAAGCCTCCTTCTATGCCAGTCCTTGTGGCCCCCCTGCATTCGCAGTTATTTTAAAAGGGAAAGTATGTTGAAATGAATAGAAAAAACTTTCAGGGGCTTACCTGGTTGGCCTCTCACTTCCCGTCCTGAAAAGTAGAGAGCTAAGAAAACCCAGGTGAGCAGAAACATATCCATTTTGGAGAAAGAGGCTCTCTCCAGAGCTGGATTTGTAGGTTTCTTGTATAATTGTAAGTCTTTGTGTTTTTCTTTCTCTTATGCTCTTCCTTACAGTGTCTTCTGCAGAGGTTTCTAATGGTCAGTGTTTCCCTCCTGGGTCCTGGCGGCCCGTCTTCACCTCTGTTCTTGCTGGATCCCCACCTCGCCAGGAGGAGGGTAGCTCTTGAAATCAGCCAAGAGGGAGCAAGCCGGGTAGGGGGGACGGTTTTCCTCTTAAAAACAAAACGGATCTATGTCCTCTCCAGTTCCTCAAAGTATCATTTCCTTTATCCTACAACATCACGAATATTTCCCGAAAGCCAAGCGTAAAAAATAAAAAAATACAAAAAATTATAATAAAAATAAAAGCCAAGACTTGCCTTGGGCATCACACGGCCCCAGGCAGCTGTGTGATCTCAGAGGCGTACACTGACACACATCCCCCGGCACCCGGGACCCACGCGAGGGCGGAGGCAACCGCCGGCGGACGGCCGAGTGGGAGGCGGCCGCCCGGCTCCAGCCCTCGCCGGGTTCCCCTCGGCGGGATCCTCCCCCGGCGGCTACACCCGCGCGGCCGGCCTCACGAGGGGAGTCGGAGGCAGGAGCCGCCGGCGCGGGCGCGGGTGGGATCGCCCGGGAGTGAGCGAGCCCCTCTCCGAGTTCGCTCGCGCCCGCTTCGCCTCCGCCTCGCCCGGCGCCTCGCCGGTGCCTGCGCGTCCGAGATGTGCTGCGGGCGGGCTGCGGCCGCCTCGCTCGCGCGCTCCGCTTCCCCTCCGGCTCCCCACTGCCTTTTCAGGCAGAGCCGCATGTGGATGTCAGCGCCGCGGCAGAGCTATCCGATTACGCGCCGGCTCAGGGCCCGCCCCTTCTGTGTTCCTGATTAAAGAGGCAGCCGCGGCAACGCGCGGCGCAGAGGCGAGCGCGCGGCACCCAGCTCGGGCGGGGCGGCGGCGGCTTCCCCGGCCGCGGCCCGATCAAAGTTGAGGCGGCTCGCCCCCAGCCGCCCCCTCCCACCCCGCACCTCCCACGCACCCCGGGCTCCCCGGCCGCGCGCTGCTCAGAGGAGCCCGTGCGTAACGCCCCGGAGAAGGAGCGCCCCGGGCACCTCCAGGGCGCCCTGCCCTTGGCCACGTCGACCCCGCCCGAGGGAGACTCCGCGGGGAACCGGGGAAATCCTTGCCCCCCCCCCCCAATTTCCTGACTCGGATGCCACACACGTAGAGCCCAGCACAAGGCCACGCGCAATGGCGTTCCAAGGGGAGCTGGGTGGCGCACGGCGTTCGGAGCAGGGGGCGAGGCGGCCGCTCGGCCACGCGTTCCCACCGGCGGCGGTGCGTGGCGGCGACACACGCGCGGCACAGCCCGACCGAGTAAAATCCCAAGCACCCCGCGCCCACTCTTCAGGTCCTTTGTTGTGTCCCGAACACACTCCTCTCCTCTCCGGGTGGTGATTCACTTCCTCCCACGCCCCTAACTTGCAACTACCCGAAGAAGAAAGACTTCAAAGAATTGGTTCAGGCAATTAAACAGGATTCCCCCAACCCTCTGAAAACGCGCAGGTACCTGAGGTCCCCTGGAAATGCTGCTCTAACTACGTACACACACGTTTCCCCCCTTGGAAATGTGGCCACAGCGTGGGGTGAAAAAACCAGCATTATGCCGACTATTTTTAAATGGAGGCGTGAAAACTGTTTAGAGGGAGCTGCAAGCTAACAGTTGGGGGAACACTTGTATCTTTGTTCCCGAGGATGGTTTTGTGGATTCTAAACTGTCTTGTTTCATTAGGCACCTATTACTACACTATCACAAAGACGAACAGGCCCGGGCTGAGTAACACCCTGCATATACCTTTTCTGCCACTCTGCAGATTAAGAAAAATAAAGTTTCAGTGACAAGAAACACACATCTGACTATCCCATTTATTTCTTTGCTTGTACTTGTGGGTTCTTCTGGGTGGTTTTCCTCCTTATCTGGACTTGCCATTAGCTTTGTTTATCACTTTTAGTGTTTGAAAAATCTGTAACTCCCACTTAACTGTTATTTACACTGAGATAACCAAAACAAAATTGAATCAGAAGTGATTTGCAAATAGTGAAGCCAAGCCGTGGAAGGGTTTTACTGACGCTGTGTAAATCCACAGGCTGCATATCACACTGTGAATCTTAGACGCCTGGTTTGAAAGGGCATTTAGCAGAGGCCTGGTGATCTCTTCCAGCAAGCATATCGCCACGAAGGACTAAAGGCTACCTTTCATTTCTCTCTCTCTCCCTTCCTCCTTCCCCTCCCTCCTGCCTTGGCTTGAGAACATATCCACAATATTAAAAACTCCAGATTTACTCCCCCCCACCCCGGTTAAATGTCAGTTATAAAGAAAGACTGCCACTTCCCAATATTTAATGGAGTAAAGAGGATTTTGAACCTTAAGCAGAGATCCCGGCTTCTATTATGGCCAAGATGCTAACCTAAGGACAAATAACACTATCTACAGTGACAGTGCCTGAATGAAGAGAATCACTTAGTATCACCTCCCCTCACCACTTACCACGCTTGCCAGATCGTTCTAGCAAGTGCCCAACATGGAAGAATCCTGTTTCTGAGAACGTTATAGCCAGAGTTTAGGTGAAGGGCACAGGGAGGGAGACAGAGAGAAAAAAAATAAACGGAAGCCCATTGGAAAACCACAAAAATGACAAGTCTGGACTTCTGATTGGGGTCTGAGGGTTGAGCATCTGTCTCTTCACTGGGCTACTTCCAGAGTCTTTGGTCTGGTAGAGAGAAGTGTGGGTTTCAGCGTTCTGTTCCTGGACCAGATTGCCAACATTATGGATTTTAATTTAATTTTTCAGAGGTATCCTAAAGGAGAAGCTAATTTACTTCCTGAGGGTCCTCAGATGGGCTTCTGCAAAAGCCCACTGGAGAAAAGGCCTGATTTCCTGCAGTAGGGTAGAGGTCTGGTGAGTTTGGTTCAGAGCCCTCAGGACTCAATTTTTAATCCTCTAGGGGGCAGCACTCAATAAATAATGGTAATAACTACCTGTGGTAGCACTTCTGGTGGTGCTTTTACTTCTAGGCGCTCGAAGTCCTTTATCAGACCAGTGGAGATTCAGAGTGAGACCAGTTCTCCCCCAGCCCGCTCTGAACAAGACCCCGCAGGCCCAGGAAGGACTTAGAATTGCTTTAATCCAGGACTTCCAAGGACTCTTGGGAACTAGACACAAATCCCACGTGTGCCCAATGGAAAATGAACCTTTAGGGAAATTCTCCAGACTGGGGCTGGCTCAGACCTGCCAAACCCCAGCTTTTGTCTCGACTGGAATCTCAGGGCTTTGGCTGCAGTTGGTTTGGTTACCACCAGAGGCGCAGGGCCGAGGAGCCAGGGACCTTACTTTTCATTATTTTGTGAGTTTACATCGTTTAGTAGGCATGGAGAAGCCTGCCTACTGAAAGGCCAGTAGCACCAACAGAAACAACGGGCTTGTGAACAGAAATACAGAACTAGAAAACAGCTAACCAGTGAAGCTGAGATTCCTGGCAGCATCACTGACTCACCTAGGACGTTTCGCCTCATTATCTTTAATTGTGAAATAATAACAGATAATCCCACCCTACATTCCATTCCTTTGACAGGAAGGGATGTGGGGAACATAAAACGGATTCATAAAAGATGCAAAGGGAAGCCGTAACCTAGCCACACCCCAGTGGAAAGATGGGCTTTCCCAGCTGGGCAGTCCCAAAGCAGAGGGCGCACAGAATCACCCAGGGCAGCGATTCTCAGCCGGTGGGCCGCAAGAATTTTTAAAACATGCAACACCTGGCTATTTAGTCAGGGGCACTGGCCTCTTTTTCCTTAGATTGTCAACTAAAAAAATGACAACAGCCAACACATTAGCCATCCAGTGTGAATGAATCAAAATTATACCTATTTTTTTTTTTTTTAATCATCAGATGAGCAAAAACTATATTATTTGGTGTGCCACAAGAACTTTAGTAATTAGTTAATGTGTGCCATGAGATGAAAAAGGTTGAAAACTGCTGATCCAGGGTGAGTGTTAAAAATTCAGGTCCCTGGGTGCCATCCTCCTGCAGGTTGGATTCCTTGAATCTGGGGTGGTCTAAAAATCTGTATTTTAACACACATTTTAGTTGATTCTGATGCAGATGCTTAACAGGCCAAGCAATTGGGAACCTCCGTCCTGAGGTTTTATATTTACACACAGCCTTCATCGATATTGGCACATTCACTGAAGGACACCTGGATAGGTATTTTTTCACATTTCTTTTCCAGGCACTTTTCAAATGCATGTCTCAAGATTCTGGGAAAAGGCACCAAAAACGTGGCCCTTAAAATGCCAGAGGAGGGTGGGGGGATCCCAGGTCTAACTCATGACCTTTATTTAGCAGTAACAGCAAAGAGCCTATTTGAATATAGGAAAAGCTCAGCTCACGGGGCAGGAGGATTGCAGGAACAAGTTCAAAGAGCCAGCTGATGGGGTTTATGGAGCTGGATCCAGGCCTTTCACCACCAACCCACTCAAGCATTGGTTGTTACTAGAGGTTTGTTTCAGGTATGGTTCTCCATCTGTGTTCATCACATTGTACTTATTAAATGCTCATGGAAGCATGACTATGCAGGAGGAATGCAAGCAAGTAAGACATTTGGGTCTTGCCTCCTGGGAACACAGGATTTAAAAGCTCCTGAAGCTTCATGCTTCCACAATAGATACCACCTGTCACAGGGTGCCTCCCCTTATCTCAGCCCTAACATCGACAAGCTCTCACCCTGAAAGGGGGAGATATGAAGCATAATTGCATCTTAATCTGTAATTTACTACACTGCTTTAGTTAATATTTAGCTGCCTCTGTCTGAGAAGCAAAGCTTCAGTTAAAATGTAATAGCTCCTCATTTTTTATTCTTTTGTTTGAAGCTAAAGTCCAGGTTTCTGGTCAATAGGGGTTTTCCCCACTCACCTCTTAAACAGTCAACATTTTTCCTATACATTTGGACACTGCTTAGTAGTTTCTATCTGATATTACCTTTGGTGGGTTCCCAGAATTATTCTTACAGTATTGAAGTCTCCTTCACTCTAAACTGTGTGTGTCTCTCATCTTTTTCTTAGACACAGACACTGGATCAGGTAGGAGGGAACCTTATGAATGAAAAAAAAGAATGAAATGTGCAAAATTCTTTCAAACATTCCTGGAATCCTTACAAAGGAAACTAAAGTCGTGTTGCTCTCCTTGCTTTGCTTGTCTTAAGCATGAAGCTCATCTCCCTCTGCTACACTAACTTTTACACATTTGCAGCATCAGTGCTTCAGAAAGGACCCAGTCGACATCTCCCTAGAGAGAAGCATTCTCCAGTGCAACTTGCCAAGTTGGAGATATCTGCTCTCTTCAAATAGCTATTGGGCATTTGAAATGTGCCTGGTGTGACTGAGTAACTGACTATCATTTTATTAAATACGATTTCCTAGCACCTTAAAAATATACAGATTCTACATGTGTTTAATGGCTACATATTGGGCAACTCAGCTTTAGATACTCATAAGACCAGAGAATGGCATTTCCCATAGAAGCCCAGAGAAATTCAGATCCTTATAAGTCTCTGAGGCTACCTCATCTGTTCACCAAAGAGTGAACCACAATATCAGCAGAGGCATCATTTGAAAATGTTTGGTGTTTATTTGGTGAGGAAGAAAAGGGCTGGCTCATATTACTGCCCATCATCCTGGGCCTCATCGTGTGCCCTTGGATGACTTTCCGGAGCACCCACCAGGAATCAGGGACTTCACAGTGCGTCCCAGGCGTTTGACCGTAGCTTTAGTCCTCAGTAGAGAGAAGCAGGTTGGGTCAGCAGAAAGCTGAGGTCGGGGCAGATGGACCTTAGGTCTCCACTGCGCTTGGGTATCCCTGAAAAGTCTGTTAACCAATTTGGGACCATCTTCCTCACCTGTGGAAGGAAGAGGTTGGTTTGAATGACTACTAGTCCTTTCCAATTTTGAATTTTGGCTGGGCTCCTTTCTCACTCCACCCTCATTCATAAATTTACAACTGGATTTAGTCCTAATTACACGGTTACCCTAAGTAATTGAAATTAATAATCATGTATGTTAATGCATAGATTGGGCTTAATACAATATTCCATTATCACAGTATTTATATTGGGCACCTTTTCTCAAAAAGTATGTCAGGCATCTTGGCAGGGCTTTCAGAGGCATTATCTTCAGACAAAGGCCTTTCCTAGTCCCTCAAAAAAAATATTACCATTCCACTTCACAATCACAAACAAAGGCCAAGAACTTATTTGTAATCTCACAGCATTTATAGATGATATGATTGGAAATTTTAGAATTACAGTCTGACATTTTTCACTATTCAGGAAAATCTTATTTTGAACTGAAAATTCCCATCCTCTTACTAAATTCATAGACGGGTTTTCTTGGAAACTCGAATCTCCCACCCATGAGTGCCCATTGCTTTTCCTTCGTTTGCATGCATACAAACCCAGCAAGCCCCACAGATTTATAAGGGACTTTTTTTTTTTGGTGGTGGTTATTGCTATTTTCAGATTTGTAACTTATGTCTTATGGTACCTTAATTAGACATCTACATGTCAAGTGATTGTTACATTATGATGGCAATAGATGCTAATTTGAACATGAAAGTCGTGATGGAAAGGCAAGAGTCAAGGAGCTGACCTTTTGCTATTGAGGATACTCCAGGGTGGGTTAATTCACACCCACCGTAGTCATTAGTCCCCACACTCTCCCTTCATATTTACTCCTACGCAGTTTACTGAGCTGCCAATCAACCCGCACGATCTGGATGAGAGCCCTGATGGGAAGGGGCTCCAAAGGATGCTTGCTTCCTGCAGCGATCAAGAAATCATCTGTAGAGGCAGTCTCCATTTGCAACTCCAGACTTGGATTATATTTGTTTTTTAAAGTTAAAAAAGAGAGAGAATGAGTGGTATATGGACATTGTTGAAAAAATTCAAAAACACAAAAAAGGTATTCAATGAAAACTTAAGCTTCCCTCCCATCCTGTCCCCCAGTTTTGCAGTTCACCTCCCCAGTTCACATCCCCATTGGTACAGGATGTGGGGTATCCTCCCAGAGGTATTGAGACTATGTTGAAGGTAGAAGCAAAAACACATTTTATGTTTATCCCCAGCTTCCTTTCTCCAGCTCTCTTTCCCTCCTTTCCCCTCTCTCCTCCGGCCCTAAGCAGTAATGATCTTGAAAACCATTAGGGGGCAGCTGGGACCAGAAATGGAAACAACAGGGGAAAATGCAGAACTAAAATCCACGAGGAAGAGATGTGACAGGAGATCAAAAGGATGCTAGGAGGAAGATCAGGAAAAAAGGAAAAACAGAAAAGAAAGCAGAAGAAAACAGATGCAAAGCATTACAAAACAAAAGGAAACGGAGAATGAAGTGACAATATTAAAAAGCTAAAGGAAGTGTATGTGTTAAGAAAGGGGGGGATTTACCAAGGAAGGCCGGAGATTGCTTTTGTTTTTTTGCTTTGTTTCAGGCAAACCTGTAGAACCCCAACTGGCTCAATGTCAGCAGACAGTGGGAGGTTATCTTTTTCTGAACTGGAAGGCATTTGTCATGCTGGACTTTACTCTTTGGACCTGCCCCAAGTGAAGAGTCCAGAGTGCCCTCTGTCTGTGGGGTTCGACGTGGGGGTGGGGGCCGGGGTGGAGGGGAGCCGCTCCCACTCCCTGCATCTTCAGGCTGCTGAAGAACGCTTTCGGCCCTCAGCAAGGCAGGGAAATCAGCCTGGATATAAAGGTGCAGCTCTGGTTCTCAATGCAGCAGAGCTCAGAAACGAGGGGACGGGTTTCTTTTGAAGCTGAGGCCCTAATCAGAGCGCTTTCAGGTGTAGTTCAGGCGAACGCCCCCTGGTTTCAGCAGGTTAACTTCATTAAAGCTCCCGGCTACTGCTTTAATGTTTCCTAGCCTCCCTCCCCGGTACATCAGGCAGAAACGAGCCCTCATGGGAGTCCCGTACCTGATGTTTGGCACTGTGAACGCAACACAAGGGCAATATTTATGCCGGGGTCATAGGAAACGGAAAATTGCTTCTAGAGCACGATAAATACGATCGCTTTTCATTTAGTCTTCTTTTCTCTGTCTCATTCAAATGTCCCCTCCCCAACTTTAAAAAAGACCACAAAAGCTTGGGGAACCCGTGGTCTAGGGTAACCAGGTAAAGCATGGAATGCCTAGGCGCCCTGTATTTATTAGTCGCAAATCTGATTCAGAAGACAGAATATTCCCAGGCTGTCCCAAACTCTGGACCCAAGGTCATTCACCAAAACCCAGCAAAAACTTTCATTTTAGGGTCAAAGGCACTTTGTCTTAACCACCCATCATGGTTGCTACACTCATGTTACTCATCGAAGACCCAGGATGGACAGGGGACACTTTGGGCACCTGGGGTTATTAAACAAAGGTTGAGGTGCACTTGCTGTAGGGTGCCCCTAAACCCGGCGTCAGATGCAGCTGGGCTTTCTCAAACGGGCAGCTGAGTTTAGAGGAATTGGGGTAAGTTGCAACATGAGCTATTTCAAACAAGGGTCATTTTGCAGAATTTGGGGTCTCCCTTGTAGCTCGAAGTCAAAAGTTCTCTTCAGTCCCCCCTCTCATTCTTTCTGTTTGACATGGAGTCCCGGAATTCAGTTTCTAAGAAGTTTTGAAAGTCATACTGGAAACTTGACTAAACAAAAACCTCTCTGACCAGAAGCAATTTGCTTCCCTAGAGGTAAACGACAAAGCATGTTTTTAGGATTTGTCTAGGATCTACGATGTAAAAACACTTCCCATTTGATTAGGTCATAATTTAGATGAAGCAAGTGTAATTTTTGACCTTTCAACACATCTGGAAGTGTCCTTCCCTGTTGCCACTGAGTGCTCATCACACGGACTGTGGCTGCCTCAGCCCTGAGGTCCTCTAGCACTTAGAAGACGGACAAGTGCACTGTAGGGGTGAGGAGCGGTCTGGGGTAAGTCAGCCTAATAACATTAATCATTAGGTTAACAATGGAAGACGACAGACATGTCAGAGGGAACTCGAGGCCCTGGACCGGGGTCGGGAGACCCAGTTTCTGGTTCCAGCTTTCTCACCGATGCTGTGTGCCTTGTGTCAAGTCTTTTCATCTCTCTGTGATTCTGTTTCCTCGCTCATAAAAGGCATGTTGTGATTCCAAAGCAATGGCTCTATCAAACTAGTCAGGTACCTCTACACTTGATATAAAGTAAGGTCCACTTAGAGCCCTTATTGATTCAAAAAATATTTATTGAGCACCTAGTAGATGCCGAGCTCTGCATGGTGGAATAACAGTTCCCACATCAGTGAAAATGGCTGTTCTCAGAGCTTTACTTCCTAGGGGGAGGGGTAGATAACACCCAAGGCAACAATGAACAGGATCTAAGAAGAAAACATAATGTGATAGAGATCAGTCAACTAGGAGGTAGGGAATCTGGGTTAGCCTTCCCATTAGCTAAGGCTCTGCTGAGCAAGTAAACTAGCTCAGGCTCAGTCTCTCATCTTTAAGATAAGGGGTTGTGCTGCACTGGTGTTTTTCAAAGTTCAGCTTGAGACCCATTAGTAGGTTATTAGATCAATTTGGAAGTTTGTGACCAATATTTTAAAAAATGCAATAGATCAGAATAAAATGAGTGCACATTGTTTCATGAAATTTGTTTTCACTTAAGTATATGTATTTTATATACACAGAAACACACAAAAATATTCTGGATCATATATAAAATATAGTTCTGTGGGTTGCAGTGGATCAGATGATCTTCAAAATATTTTTAAGCTCTCAAATTCTATGATTCTATTAAATTTTTATAGCAGGGGCCCAACAGAGTATAGTTCTTGCTTGATTTTACTTATTATTGAATAAATGGTAGCATTGCTTTTCAGAAAATCCCAGCATTTAACTCAGTGTCAGGCACACAACTGATGCTTGATAAATGTTTTTTGAATTAATGGAAACATGAGACTGATGCACTAAGTCTTAAAATAAATAAAGCCACCTAATATAAATTGCCAAGTAACTTACCAAAGTATCAAAATAATTTATTATATTTTCCCAAATGCCAGCCTTACGCACCAAATTCAAAATTATATTGCCCTTGTGATGCTAGGAACTGACTTTTTTAGAATTCTCAGAAAATCTGTATAGCCCTGACCAGTTTGGCTCAGTGGTTAGAGCGTCGGTCTGTAGACTGAAGGGTTGCAGGTTTGATTCCTGGTCAAGGGCACATCCCTCCATTGCAGGTTCCCCTGGTCTGGGCAAGTGCAGGAAGCAACCAATTGATCTCTCTCTCTCTCTCTCTCCCTTCCCTTCCACTCTCTCTAGAAGTCAATGGAAAAAAATATCCTTCGGTGAGCATTAAAAATAAAGATATTTATAAAGAGAGAGCGAGCTTAACATGTTCTTTTCCCAAGTACGGCAAACTGCCTTCTTTCCACTTATAACTATAATTCAGTAAACCAACAAGATGTTTTTAAAAAGAAAAAAATTAGTGGGGTAATTCTTCTATTTCTTGTCCTTGGGGATCCAGATAATTCTGCCTTCTTAAAGCTGGCCTTGTGAGCTTTCACTGTTAAGTCATCTTCTTCAAAGCAGCAGTAATCTTACTTTAACAAAGATGATTTTTCCTCAGTTATGGCTTCAGAAAGTAGGCTTTTCAGTCTCAGAATCATTTTTTTAAATTATGCATTTGATTAGAAATAGATGACCCAAGTCTTCCAACCTTTCTTGCCTGGAACCCTTGTTGACTTCCACTGGGATGGGGGTACCAGACCGAGGCCATCTCATTGAGGAATCAATGATACATCGTCCTTAAGAAAGGCAAGAGTCAATGGACCCTGCTCAGGGCCCAACGCACATGCCCATGAGTTAATTTTCAAGTCCATTTCCTTAATTGCCAGAAAACCCATGGCCAGGCAAATTGACTCAGAGTTTAGGATGGCTACACCCAACCTTCTGTATGCATCCCCTCCCACCTTCCCCAAAGCAGAGCAGACACACATATAGGCACCAAGAAGAAACATCAGCATCCTGGCGCGCCAGTCACATTGCCACTGCTTACCCAGTGCGGGCCGACGCAATGGCCACAGGCATGTTTTTGTTATGGGGCACCTTGGTTCATTCAAAAATGTGCTCTTGAACTATAACATAGGAATCACAGTCTTGTGAATCAAAGTATATTATAAATAATCTAAAAGGGTGCACTGTTTTAAGGAAGCCCATATTTTTAAAGCAAAGAAGGATCTCAGAATTGATCAGCCCGATAACTTTAGGTTGACTTGGAACTACCTAAAGCATATTTGCTTGGAATTAGTTCTGAAACTCCTGCTTAGACCAAAATGTGTAAAAATCATGAAAAGCTTTTGCATCACTTTATGGTCTTTATTTGTATTGCTATTGTTGTTATTATTACTGCCTTTATTACTGATGAATTTGCCCAGGTCAGGGAAATTCAATATATTCACTTTTCTCTCTTTTCTTTTTGATATAAGGCATATCAAATGCAAACCCATCCCATGTATTTCTCTAAGTAATTCCAGTCTTTGTGGATTTTCTCCTCGCAAGATCTCGCATAGACTCATTCTGACATTGACACTGGTGAAAATATGCTAAGACTCCTAATTTTTTTCTGGTAGAGGAAGTTAACTGTGCTCATCATTTTGAGACGTGACACCCAACCGTCACCAAAATGGCAGCTTTCAGTTAAACAAATGCAAAGCTGTATTTAGGCTCTTTTGCAACATTGTGACTGGAAGAAATAAAAGCCTTTTTTGTTGCTATTTTTAAAATGCTCACCAGGGCAATTCCATCAGAAATATTGTTACGATAGCTTTTGTATTTGGATTTTTTTTCTGTTCAAGAGTAACGTATCAGAGAAACCCCAGATCCAGTGAAAACTATGTAAAAAAGTCAATTTGAACAAGCACGGCTGCAATATTTATGAGTTAATAAAAAAAATTTCTCAGACTCTGTGGTGGTGAAGGGCTGTTTAAATAGGAGGGAAGCGCATGTAGTTAGTGGAAGGAGTGTCAGGTCTGGGATGCTCACTAAATGTTTCAGGGGACACCCTTTAGTTTTTGCTAATGGCAAAATAAGCAGATCTCCCTGCTCTAGAGTCCTGGGCATAGGACGTGAGTTTATTTCTCACATGAGAGTTGTTGGCTGAGCAGGAAATTAAACTCTAAACTTCTGACACCAAGTTCTGAAATTTCACCACAGGGCCATGTTCGGACTCCAAACTCAGGCCCTCCCCATCTCTCTCCACATGGCCTGTTTACTCACACGCCTTCAAAAGAACTTGGTAAGAGATTCCAAAAGAAATCTTGCAACATACCGAAAATCAGCATCAGCTGGCCAAACTGGGCTCTGTCACCAAGATGTTGATTGTTAAAAAAAACAATTATCACCATCTTAGTAAAAACATGTCACCCTACAATAGCATTTACCAAGCACCTAATTGCTCCCAGGGAGTGGTTGGGGCCACACAGAGAGAGAGTTCCTCCTTCAGCAGATCCCAGAGTTAGACGGTCTGTGAGCAAGAGGGAGAAAGACTCAGGCATGCCATGCATGGATAGCAAGATACACACTCCCGAGTGATGACCTGTCTAGTGTTGGTGTGTTAGACAGCTCCAGGGACACACAAATAGGGTGGGGAGAACCACTGAATATTATTTCTACTAGTTCCAATGGGAACTAAGTGAAATAAACCAACTCCTATCTACGTGGGGACAAGTTGCCATTACTTATTATGTAACAGTCTCAGAAACAGAAATATCTCAGATATCTTCTTGTTGGTTTGTTGTTGCTGAAAAAATTACTGTGCTTAGCCCAAGGAGGGGGGAATGGTGAAGCAGAAAGGGTGTTGCTTTAAGAGACAAGAAGTCTACTTTCTGTCATTTCCAGCCTTGCAAGCAAGTGATCCTCAACAGTCTAGGTTTCTGTTTCTTCCTCTGTAAAATGAGGGGGTTGGAATAGGTTGGTATCCCTACAAGATGAGTTTTCGTTTTACCCCATGGGTCTATGAAGCGGGAGCTCACTGGGTGTTTTTATTAACAGCCCTCTCTCAATGTGTGTTCTTTCATGAGGTGTTCAGCTTTACATGATTTCAAATGGTCATCATACTTGAAAAGAAAGAGCCTGGCAATTTCTAGGTTAGCACCCTTTGTCCCAAAGCAGTGGGATTAGGTTCAGGGGTGGAATGCAAACACCATGAGGGTCAAAGGTCATGACCTTTCTGGGTGGAAACCAAGGCAACCACATACCTGAGTGATCTGGGCCAGTCTCAAGGTCCCTGTCCCCTGGAGTAGCCTGTGAGCCACAGGACCCGGTAGAGGGGCCCTTCATCAGAGCAGATCAGAGGGTGCAAGCAGAGTTCAGGCTGCAATTGTTCAGGTGATAAGAGAAAAACAAACCGGAAAGTGAAAGTCCCGGTGCACATAAGTGTTGTTTTGGAGATGATTTAGAAGTGTCAGTGTGCGGATGCAAAGTCAGGTTATTTCCCTGACATATGTGGGAGCTTAAGCACTGGTAGGAGATCATGGGCCCATGATGGGGACAGTGGAACACACGTGGAACACACATGGTGGTGGAGGGTGATGTAGTTCCACGGATCAGTGGGCTCCCACCTGATCGAGTGGCAGAACTGATTTCACTCACCACTGAAGACAAATGAACAAAACAACAACAGAAAAAATGGAACATGTGCACGCGTGCACACACTGAGAAGCATTAAAAGTGTGAGCACTGGGTACGTCTCTCAAGGACAGGTTGACAGAAACATCATTTGTACTGTGAGTCACTGAGACCTTGAGGGTACAACATATAATCTCGTGAACGTGGAATATGCACTGTACGTTGTGTGGGTGCTCCCTGTGATCCTGGAACAGCGTGACAGGTGGGATGAAACTTACTACAGTTCTGAGGGAGGGTGTGTCCTTGCCGGAAAGAGGTGTGCTTGGCCCCCCCAGGATGGGAAGGGAGGTCAGGAGAAGTCTCTGGTAACCAGCTGACCAGCTAAACTGTCAGATCAGTGTTACTGCCCACATTTCCCAGCTCCAAAGGAGAGCGACAGTCCCCCAGTGAGGGGCCAAGAGAAAGACCTAGTGCCTTATTCATAAATACAAAGCAGAAATGAATGGAGGAACTGATCCAGAAAAGGGGAAGTTTAGGGCAGGGAGATTCTGTGGACAGAGCCCAGGAAAGTCCACTGAATCAGAGAACGAGTGACGGTGAGATAAGCAGTTTTCATCTGGAAGTGGGGGCAGGAGATGGTAGAACTGGGGTTCAGAGCGCAAAGACTCTTGCTGTCCCAGGGACCTTAATGACAGAAACTGAAAGAAGCTAGAAATGCCCAGGTCCTGCTGATTGAGAGAAAACATTCTGTCAGCCGATAGTGGCAGCAGGAAACGACCTGGGTTACGGTGACACAGTCTTCCCGGAGAGACTCAGACTTCCCTCACTCCCTGGGACACTCACCAAACTTCATATCATGAATACGGGCTTCTCAGGGACCGCGTCGGAGAAGGGTTTTGTGCAGTTCTTAGGAATCTGTTACAGAGCCGAGGGAGAAATATCTCTAACGTCACCGGACAGGAGATGGTAGAAGCTCTACTGGGTGGGAGGTGGGACGAGATGACCTGTCAAACTCTTTCAACTCAAGTAGATTAATATTTATATTTTAAGGCTATCATTTATGACATTAAAATGTCAAAATGGACTTAATTAGGGAGGGCAAGGAGAAGTAAATCTGCAATGCAAACTCACCGTTTTATCACGTTCCCTGTAAGCCACATCAAGTTATTTACAGGAACAAAGCGGGGTGTAAATAAGTGGATGGGTGACGAAAATGCGATGTTGCAGTTTAATGCCATGCTCAGGCCACCGGAGTGAGCTGCGGCGAGTTTGAGAGGTGCAGGAACACGGAGAGGGAGCCTCGGGCCGCGGGGAATTCTAACAAGCTGGGCGGGAGGGAACGGGGCTGCGCGGGAGGCTCGGGAGCCGCAAGCGGTCTGCAAAACGCTGGAAATGACCCAGAGGGAAAGTGAACCACGAGGTGGTTCCCAGCAGGCCCTGGCACAGGCCAACGGGCCACGGGCCATTGCCATGGCTTTACGTTAATTTCTTTTTCATCCCAAATGTTCATTTGAGTCTCCTGAGAGGATTTTCCTCCCATGGTGTGACAAATTTTCCAATTTTGTACTGGAAGCCAAGAGAAAATGGAATTCTCTTTATAGAAATCCATTTTGTAGCCAACTTTCTGGAGATGCATATATCCCTGAAAGCAATTTCCCTCAGCCAGTGGAGGCAGCTGAGGTGTTTAGGGCCGGCTAAGTGGATGGCTGACAATTTGCTCCCAGAGCTTGCGGGAGATTGAAGGGCAAGGCGTTGGGGGGCAGTGGGGAGGGGGCCTCTCCGGGCCTGCGCTAGCTGCACTGAGGTCTGCTTTCAGAGCAGCGGTTTGGCCAGGGAGCAGGCAGGATGCGGGGCAGCGGAGCCGGGAGTCGCTTTAGCACCCGAAAGGACCAGCTCCCTTGTACTCTGTATGTCTCCAGCGTGCTCTAGAATCTGGCTGGGCAGCCCACACCCTCGGCAGCGAGACAAATCACAGATAACGGTGGCGTGAAGGTAAGTCCCTGTCCCAGATCGGAATGGCCACCGAGGACCCGCAGGAGAGTGGCAGGAGTTTTCCAACAAGCACGAGAACTCGCGTCTGGCTGGCTCCTTGCCCTGGCTTACATTCCGACGCGGCCTCTTCGGGGGCACATTCGCGATTATGTAATGGCAAAACAAAGCGTTTGGTAGTAAATTAAATCAGTTTTATACTATGTGGGTGACTCGCAGGCAGCGCGTACCGCCAGGCTTTGATGCGTCCCGGTGTGGGAAATGTACTTGAAGCATGACAACTGGCTCTTCTCCATCTGTTCATGTTCCCCATTTGACTCATCCCGCTCTGCAAGCACTCTCCGACTTGTTAGCAAGTTGAACAAATTTCAAAGCTCTGTGAGCGGAGTGCATGTAGGTCAGAAGTTACCTTGTGGGAGGCCTCGGAGGACTCATGAGCTCGCCTTCGCATGGGGATCGTTTCATCTGCCTGACACTCGTGGACGTCTGCGCTTCTCACGCAAGCCCGGAGATGCAGATGCGGATCAGATGGGGCGGGCGGGCGGGGAGGGAGATGGGGGGAAAGTAAAAGTTTATGCCGCAAAACAGACAGTGGAGACCTACCACTGGGATGTGAGAAAGAAAAATAAATGTTTGCGAGGGTAACAAGTCGGAAAAAACAGTGACGAGCACAGAAAGGAGATTCTTAATTGAATTAAATGATTTTTAACTAAAGCTTGATGGGAACCCTCAGCCCCCCTCACTGGCTTCTCAGGACACCGTCTGTGCCTTGCCATGGTGGTGACACGCCATCGAAGGATTTCACGCACACGCCACCTGCTGCCCAGTGATTCTGTGTGGAGGAACAAGCACCCAATTTCACAGGCAAAACAATCAGAGGAACTAGAAAGTGCCCTGTGTAGTAGAGAGAAGCTGGCGATTCCCAGGTGAATGAGTGCGACAGGCCGGGTTTCACTCTTCATAATACTAGCTTACATTTATTATTAGCTATGATCCGGGCAATGTTCTAACTGATCTACTGGTGCAAATCAACTTAATTTTCACAGTAATAAGATAGGTTTATTTTTTGCCCCCTTTACAGAGAAGGAGAATGAGACACAGAGATGTAATAATTAACCCAAAGTCACCCATGTGTCCGGATTTAACTAAGGCTACCTGGAACCAGAGATGGAACTTGTAACCATAAACCCTAGGATAAATATACAATCCAGTCAAAAAGCCTATGAGTGAGTTGAAACACACACACACATTCACACACACAGGCTTAAATGTTTGATTGGCCTAACCAATGAAACTGATCTCAGAATAAGAAACTCGTTCTTTTGTGCCTTAGCTTTCCCTTAAATCTAGTGAGCAGTATGCCACAGTCAATATCACTTTAGAAAATGCAAGTTCCCACTCCGTACCAGGCAGGATGCTCAACTTTCAGGGGCTCCAAACTTTGTCCCCAAGGAGCTTTCAATTTACTCACAGGAAAGCATCTAACCTATTGAGAATAATATGATAAAAATGGCAGAGCAGTGGGATGAAAATGAAGACTTCTGATGGAGTAGGAGCAGAAGAGAGAGGGAAGCCTTGATAGAGGGATGAATATCAGGAGAATATTTGCGATTGACCATATGGATTAAATTATAAGGAATTGGCAGAGAGAACGGACTCCAAACTTCTAATGATACCCAACCGACTTGTGGGGAGGCTGACTATATTCTTTTAAAAATCAGGGTTATTTCAAATCATCTTTGCTATCTACCTTATAGGTACTGTGAAAAGATTCACAATGCAACTGCTTCATCCAGTCGTGGACATTGGACTTATGTGGCTCACTTTCCCCCAAGGGTGAACTACTCGGTCTTGTCAATTCTCCATTGGTAAGTTCATGCCTGAATTAATCAAACCTTTTACCATAACAAGGAACAGATATTCAACCCAAATTAGCTCAAGCAAAATGGGATTCACTGGCTCACATACGCGGGAAATCAGGGATCTAGACACAGCCAGATCCAGGAACCCAAATAATGTCAAATATTCAGGTCATTGTCCCATAGTGCACATGTGCCCCAAGTAATGGATCTCTCTCTTGCTCAGCTTGTCTCTGATTGGTGACATTCACAAGCAGGCTTTGTTCAAGGGGCAGGGAGCTCTCATCCTCCCAGTTTTAGCAACTTCAATGGAAATTGGACTTCTCTCTCCCAACATCTGAACATCAATCATTGAGAAGACTCCAACCGACCACGGTTAAGTTGATGCCCATCTCTGAGGCCAGAGGATGGTGTCAACCTGGGTCATGTGACCACTCTCACAGGGGGCTGTGGATGACACTCCATACATGAAAGCCCCACGGCAACCGCAGTGTTGAGGAGGAATCCTAGGAGACTAGGAGGGGGGTGTTGGGTGTTGGGTGGGGGAGTGGGAAAGAAGCTAGAGAACAGAACCATAACTGCTACAATCCATCTGATTAGGCCTAAGAATTTCAAAGCCTTAGAGCTCTTTAATTTCCCTTATCAGTGCTACTTAGCATGGATAATACCTATAGATGGCTACCTCAGCGTGATTTCTGACTTTGAACAAGTTTGTCTTCCTATAGCTGCAGGGTTCTTGCCTCCTGCCATAAGCAGCCACTTCCACTTGTGTAGGTCTCATGGTTTACCAAGCACTCCCACACAGAAGCGATCTTATCCCAGCTACACAGCAACATGAAAAGTACGTCGGGCAGCCATCGTTATATCACTGTTCCCACTTTACAGATGAGGAAGTGGGCTCAGGGAGATTAGTGCCTTATCTGGGGTAATGTGACTGGTAAGTGGTCAGCCCAACCAGGAACCCGGCCCTTCTGTCTCCAAGATGAGCACAAGAGAAATTGGAAGCTTTATGTGAGCTTAGGGAATATTTCTGAGGTCACACAGTGACTTAACCCCTGAGATAGGATTAAAGCTGGAAATCATGATTTTCCTTCCAGATTTTCATGACTAGAATGCTGGCCTCCTAAGGAAATTCCTGTCTTAAAACCTGTTCAGAACTGATGCCAAAAAGTTCTGTTTCAAAATGCATTTGGTGAGGACTCCGCGGGGCCAATCTGTCTCCAGCTCACACTGGAATGCTACACATGCTCACTTGATCTCCAGGTTCCTTTTAAATGGAGCCAAGACAAGAGATTTGTGCTTATGAATTACTGAACTTGTAATGAAGAAAGAATTACAATCCACGCTTGAGATGCTCAGATGTTAGACGGACGTGTGGTGTCTAGATCGCTAACACGGCATCTAACTGCTCAGCCTGTTAATAACCCCATTAAAATGTTTACGAATGACAGGTAAGTCAGCTTCTTCTGCGGTGTGCGCGCCGGCAGAGGGATGCGGCCTGTTTCTGGAATTACGGGAGCAGAGGCATTGGATTAGAAGGCGGAGCCAGGACACTAACTCCTTACAGTGGCTAATTGGACTGTTATCTGACAAGCGCATTATTACTTTACCGGGGAGAGAGCAAAATAAAACAAGCAGCCCAGGCAATCAGGGACCAAGCAAAATTAAACAAGTCCTTATGGCCATAGGTATCGGGCACAGTGCTTTGCCTGCATTGTTAGCAACTCATGCATTAGGAAGCACTTAGGGATGCTCGCTAATGGGGTCTCTCTGCCTCCTGGAGGGTGACTGGAACATTAGGCTGTGACTCAGGTGTGGAAACTCTGCTGTGTTAGCGAGGGCGGAAGGATGCTTTCCTTCCTCACAGGGGTGCAGTGAGGCTTAATTAATTGTTGGGGAAGCACTCGGAGAGTCCGGGATGAAAGGCACTATATAGAATGATAATAATTTGCATCGACAAGGTACATTTCTTCAGTGGAATTCCAAGCCCTTCACAAACATTAATTAATCCTCATAACACCCTGGCGAGGCAGGTAAGTTCTCCCAGGATGCATTACACAAACCCACCGCGTTATGAGTAGGAGGGAGGCTACTGCTATGAGCTCACTTTATTATTTATTCTCGGTGGGAACTTCCAGACCCTGCTTCCCATTAGTCCCAACCATTTGCCATTCGCTTTTGATTACCCACGAATATCATATTCTGCCGGAGCACTAATCATTCTGCTGGGGGGACACGTGTCCTGAGCAAAGCGAGTCATAAACAGCTGTCATTCCAAAGGATATTAATGCCTATTGTCTCTCATTCTGGAGCTCCGAGCCTCCCTGGTGCAAAGAGGATGGCGGAGGAACGGTGACATCTGTTTTAAAGACAGTCTGCCCCCATACTGGAGAGCACGCACCTGGCTTCCACTCCCAGTCCCATGTAACCAGTGGCTTCCTGGCCTTCTCTGTCACTAGCACATTTTATGTGGCACATTATGGTTTTTCATCTCCGAGCAGCATGGGGAAACTGAACTGCCAGGCTGGGTGGGGGAGGGAGTTGAGTTGCACGTAAACAGGGCAACCAGTGTTTCCAGAATCAAGGGTCTGGTATAAATCAGCAGCGCAGAAGCAGCTCAAGTGTTGGGACCCAAACAGCTCCCCCAAACCCCAACCATTCTGCAACTGAAATAAACCGAAAGGGGGAAATGATCCTCCAGCCAGGCAAATGACTTCAACATGCTGAGTGGTTGACTTAGTCTTGAGTGGCTCCCTGATTATGCCTCTGTTCCCCTGCTCCTGGCTTCAAGTCTGCACATAGTCACTGACTGTCGGGTTTCCCGCTGAGCAGGAGAGGAACAGAAGCGAGGAGACTTGCTCGCTGGCATCCTGCACAGGCACTGGCCCTTGAAGACAGTTGTCTCTTAGCCAGCCTCTGGGCTGCCAGAAGAGGGTGGGGCTGATGAGTCAGGATGTCAGCCGGGGATAGAGCGAGATGCCCAGACAAGAGGCATCTGATCAAAGGGGAGTAAGCTCCTCTGGACGGGTATCTGATTTTGTCCAAAGGCAACCCTCGTACCGACCTGGCACACTGAGTGAGTCACCCCACCTCTACAGAGTCAGTTTTCTCCTCTGTGAAATGAAGGAATTAGAACAGACCATTTTTCTAAGATTCCCTCTTTACCTCTAATAACCTATGGTGCGGTGACTTGGTAACCCCCCCCCCCCCCGCACTCTTCCCATAAGGCCCCCCAGCAAGTGTGCCTTGGAAAGGACACAGTGTGTGTAGGTGCTGATCCCCTCAGCCCCTGGGATGGTCGAAGCAGAAATCACCTCCTCTTATTTGTTTACTCTGGGATGCTTGACAAATATTTTCATTTTTTCTGTGTTCCATGACATTAAAAAATTGGGGAGGGCTGCTCTATCTGTTGGTCCACAGATGAATAAATGGAGTCAAGGAATTCCCAAGTGACTCGCCCATCTTACACAATTAGTGAGGAATAAGGAGGGCCCGTCTGATTCCAAAGACTGAGCTCTTAACCCCTACACCAAGAGTTCCTGGTTCTGGCGGCCCATTAATACCGGAGGAGGGGCTTTTAAAAATACCTATGCCTGGCCCTGGAGATTCTGACTTCACTAGTCAGGGTGGGATCAAGGCTTGTTATTTACCTTGGCCCCCCCAAGTGATTCTCAGGTGCAGCCTGCCCTGAGAAACACTGGGCCAGACATATCATTTCTGCCGTGGCAGTGATAACCCAGGGCGTGTAGTCTGCCCTTGAAAAGTCAGTGAGGAGCTGAGAATCACTGACGTGATGTAGGAGAGGCAATCTTCTATTCTCATTCCCATAAAATGAGAACTGAAAATTTGTCTAAAAGTAAACTGTCCAAAAAAGCCATAGACTTTCAGATTATAATGTCCAGAGAGCTAAACCAGCTGAAGTCCTGAATTATGTTCTAAATAATTTGGTAATTGGCTGAGCAGCTTTCTTGCATCCTGGAGTGGGGGCTGAAGGTTGCTCTGGGAGGCCCCCTTCTCCTTTCTTTGAGTTGGGGAAGTAGCAGAACCCGGTGGTACACCCATTTCCCAGGCACTGGGCCGCTCTCTCTATCACATCAAACGAGAAGGTGCCCTAGGCCTTTGGTCTTCAGATTTCCTTCAGTTCTGGGTAGGTGTGTGGAACCATGGTGAAGGAAAGGGCCAGGCACAGTCTTGGTACCTGCCCCCATTCCCGCATGGCAGTGAAGCTGGTCGCTCTAGGCTGCTAATGCCTTGGCAAGGAGACGCTGGCTGGGCGGCGGAGGGAAGGGAAACAGTGCTGAGGGGAGCTGGGGCAAGTGACTCAATGCTGCTCCCAGCGAGGAAGTAAACTCCCACCCCTCCAATGGGTAGTGGCTCTTCTTGGAAAAGTCAAGGAGGGAGGACCAGAGCTGTGCTTGGAGAGAAGGTAGAGTGTCCTCCAGAGCTCTGCTCCCACAGTCAGCCTTGGGCACCTGCTGCTGTTTTGGGGGAAGCCAGTGGTCTTCCAGCCATGGTGCTCCACCAATCCCAGCCAGCAGGAGTAGGTTTATGGCCTCCATTTTATTTATTTTATTTATTTTATTTATTTTATTCTTTTCTTCTTTTCTTCTTTTCTTCTTTTCTTCTTTTCTTCTTTTCTTCTTTCTTTCTTTCTTTCTTTCTTTCTTTCTTTCTTTCTTTCTTTCTTTCTTTCTTTCTTTCTTTCTTTTTTTCTTCCCTCCCTCCCTCCCTCCCTCCCTCCCTCCCTCCCTCCCTCCTTTCTTTCCTCACCCGAGGATATTTTTTCAGAGAGAGTGGAAGAGGGAGAGAGAGACACACACATTGATTGGTTGCCTCCCGCTCCTGGGTCTACTGGGGCCAGGGAATGAGCCTACAACCAAGGTACGTGCCCTTGGCGGGAATTGAACCTGGGACCCTCAGTACACAGGCCAACACCCTAACCACCGAGCAAACCAGTTATCACCTCCATTTTAGAGGTGAAGTAACAGAGGCCCAAATGGTGAAGAGATTGGTGCAAGTTGCACAGCTGGTAATAAGTGGAGCTAAGGCTTTCATAGGGCCTTTTGGCTCCAACTCCAGTGCTCCAGTAATTCAGCACTGTGGTTTGGAAAGGGTGTGGGGTTTGGATTCCTCCACTTTAAATTTGAATGACCTTGGACAAGACACTTGAGGCTACAGTAGAGATTGCATGAAGTAATATATATGGAAGTAGCTACCATAGCCCTACAATAACAGGTACTCAATGAATGTTCTAGGCACAGTGGGGTAGGAGTGGGGAGAAATAAAAACACGAATAAACTGAATTTTGGCCCTTAGCAAGTTCATTGTTATGAGGGACAAGATAGCATAGCAATTAGGCTCACGGATTTGGGAGCCACACCTCCTGAGTTTGAAGGCTGGCTTGTCTTCTTCCTAGCTGTGTCACATTGGGAAAATGACTTATCCTCTCAGTGCCTCAGTTTCTCATCTATAAAATGGGAATCATGGTAGTATATACTTCAGAAGTTTATTGTGAAGTTTAGATGAACGAATTGTGTAAATGCTTTGGATAGCGCCTGTTAGTTGTCAGTGCTCTTACATATGTAAAAATGCAAATAAAAGATTTGGGTAACAGTTAACAAAAACAATGCAAGAAATGGCACAAAGGCAAAAATGAAAACTTTTCAAATATGTTCTAAGGAATAAATTTCCTGCTTTGTCTGGAAACATCTGCAGGTACAATTCGTGACCAGACAGCAAGTGATCTCATTCTTAGTTGCTCATGAAACACAGTCCAGAGGATGATGCAAATCTTTTTTATTTATTTTTTAAAATAGTCTTCTTGTGCTTTTTCTCGGCTCGTGCTATGATTCTCTCTGGGCACCTTGCTGCAAGGTCAAGACCTCTGAACTTCCATGTTCCATAAGGAGAAAGTCTTTGTTGTCGAGCATTGTATCTGTATCACTTTCCAGTTGCTATGAAAACAAAGCAGCATACAGTTGCTGGCTTAAAGCAACACAAATATATTATCCTACAGTTCTGGAGGTCAGAAGTCTAAAATGAAGGTGTAGCATTCCTTTTGGAGGTTTTAGGGGAGACTCTGTTCCCAGCCTCCTTCCTTGGTTTGTGGTTCCTTCCTCCATTGTCAAAGCCAGCAATGCAGCATCTTCCCCTCTTTCTGATCCCCTGCCTCCCGCTTATAAAGATCCCTATGATCACTCTGGCCCACCAGGATAATCCAGGATAATCTCTCCATCTCAAATTCCTTACTGTAATCCCATCTGCCATATTAGGTAACATATGCAAGGTTCTGGGGATTGGAATGTGGACATTTTTAGGAGGCCACTATTCAGCTGATCTCAGGTATCTAGAAGTCAAACATCTTTCTCTTGCTAATATGGGCAGCCTTGCTTAGAATAACTAACATGAGCTATTATGCAAATTTGCCACCCAACCATGGATAGGAAGGGGGAAAATGCCCATGGTAACGAGGAGTGAGGACCCCGTCCTACCACTGATCCATATAATAATTGCTATGAAAATTCTGGTGGGGCCAACAAGGAAGGGAAGGTTTTTGCTGGAACTAATAAATTTAAAATATCTTGAGAAAGGAGCAGGTCCAAAATGTAATTTATTTACTCATCAAGAAACACTTTTCTATAACTTGGTGTATGCCAGGCACTGCTCTAAACACTTCATAAGTAGTCATTCAATCCTTCTAACAACCCCACGAGGTACATTCTAAGGAAACGGAGACACATCCAAGGTTAAGTTAGTGCCCAAGGTCACATAACTAGAAGTGGTGGCTCCTTGTGAGGTGGTATCTGATGATCTTGAACAGCAGAACCCCTGGTTCCTGCCCCCCATGAGCATTCTCCACCCAGGGCTTCATGTGTCCTCAAATTCACAATTCTCACAGTGTCCCCTCAGGGTGGCTTTTTGTTTAGATGGTCCAACATGAACATGGGGAGAAGTAGTTTTTACCTCTGGTATGAATGAGGACCCCAGGAAAGCAAGGAGGAGGTACTTTTGAATCCAAGAGTTCTAACAGACCTTCATGATCATTCTGATTGGCAAGGTTTCCCAAACTTCTATCCCTGTGAGCAAAGCAAAGTGGCTGAGCTGGCCTGGGGATCCGAGTACTTTGCCTGAATCTCTTGCCTAAAGCAAGAAAATGCCTTTTCAATCTCCAGTTCTAGCTTAAAATTTCTCAAAGCATTTTGCATTCTAAACTTGTAATGTCTGTTAATGAACTGTTTCTCCATAAGATAAATCTTTGAATAAAATGAACAGAACATTGTGCAATGTGTATCTGGTGATTTTGAGTTTCCCCAGACCCATCTCTGAGCTGAACGCTCAATTCCCACACCTATTTAGGAAATTAGACTCTAGCCCCACCCATTCATAAGTCTAGGCACCAAACTTATCCAATGATGGTTTAGACTGGCTTGGGCGCATTCCACTGAGAAGCAGACAGGGACCTAAAGCCAGCTCATGAAATGCACAAGGTGATGTTGTCAATCTAAGTCTCGGAGCTAAGGGTGAGTTCTTACTCTTGCTTCCCGAGTCCCCTCATGTCAGATCATCGAAGCTGGTGTAAGGGAAGAGGCAATTGCAGTAGAAGGGGACATGGAGACCCTCCCTTTACCTTAGGCCTGGCTGGGCTCCTGGGGACAGAATGGCTGCCTTTAATGGGGAAGCAGCAATGGTTGATGAAACGGGCAGAGAGCCGTAGTGCTGAGACCCCACAGGACTTGAGGCATTTATTTATTATTATTATTTTTTAGTTTGTGTTAGAAGCAAATAGCCACTGTTGTAAGGCAAGGGAAAGCCACATCATTCAGTTCAAGTTCAGTGGGTTTTCCCAAGCAGATACTGAAAAGGCTAGATTGGGGGGGGGGGGGGATACTCCAAATAAGGCAAGAGTCTAGCTTCCCATCTTTGGTTGGCCCATGAGGCAAATGGTAAGTCTCAGTTTACCAAACAGGTCAGAAATCCGTTGCTTGAGGTTCCAGCAGGCCTAAGGTCATTCAGTGGACAGCTTGTGTGCACCATTCTCAAAGCTTCACAGGACTTCTCATTCACGCTCGGTCTAGGCGGAGGGCAGGCAACGAACGTGTTCCTGCCTAGTGACAGCATCTCACTCAGGAAAACAAGACGGTGAGGGGAGGAAGGGAGAAACCCTGGCTCATATGCGGTTCTTATGTGGTTCTGATAGGTCTACACCACAAATGTTCAAAGATCCATAACTATGAAAGTTTATCCCAATCTCAACTTAAAACCAGATTTTTTTTATAAAAAAGCACCAGGTGGCTTTAGTCTGATTCTCAAGATCAGGGTGGGGGAAACGGCTACTTTGCCATTCCTCTTGCTGCTCAGAGGCTCATTTTAAATCTTTTAGAAATATGGTTCTGATCAGGAATGAAATCATAGGAGGAAGAGGGTTGGAGGGAGAAATCCAGGAGCCGTGCCAGGGGCCTCTCGGTTTGCAGCGGAGCCCAGGGGAGCTCTGAGGCAGAGCATTCCAGCCTGGCTGCGATCGGGGTCCTCCCCGAGCAGGGGCGGCTCCGAGCTGCGGGCGCCCTGCCTTTGAAGCCTTTGTTTCCCGAGTAGACACAATAATGGAAGGATCCAAAAAGGGCAGGCTCTCCGCAGGCTGGGCGTTCCTCGCACAGATGAGGACTGGGCCGCAGAGGTAGGACCTGAGCGCAGGGAGCTCCCTTTCCTTCCTGCCTCCCTTGCCGAGCTGCCGGGGACTGGAAATCAGACTCGGCTGTGGCACTTTGAAGTCCCTTCCCGACTGAGGTTTTGGTGGAGGGCTAATGAGTGGATGAAAGGCCTCTTTAGCTGGGGCTGTGAACAGCCAGCTCCAGATGAATGGGCACCAGCAACACAGGGCGGCCTGTGGGGCCTGTTTGAGAGGGAGACGGGAACAGAGCAGGCCTTTGGCTGGTGCCTGCCCCCAGCGCTAGCCCTGGAAATAATCAGTAAGGGGGGGAGAGCAGAAGGGAAGCAAGGACGGAAGGGCAGCCGGTGCAGACTGGGTGACTCACTCAGCTTCTGGCCTTGCCTCTCTTCAGGCATTTGAATGGACTGAGGACAGTAGAGGGTGTGAGTTTGTAGAACAAGGCAGATTCTGGCAGAAACGTCTTCTTTTCTACATGGGAGCCTTTTCATCTCCTATATTTATGGATCAAGGGCTACAATATCCCCATTTGGGGCCACAAAGCAATCTCCCAGATGCTCTGGCCTTGGAGCCCCTGGAAGACCCTGTCTCCTGGTTCCGGGGCCCTGGGTTCCTCTTCTTATTGTTGAGGAAATCTCCCTCTCTTTCCTCTGCCCTTACCTGAGGGAACCAATGCCTTTGGGCTTGGTTTTCCATTATCTCTGAAATTCATCCCTCCCAGGCCATTACATGGTTTCTGTAAAATAGGCCACAAGCCCAGCAGCCCGCAGATGAGCTGTGTGAGGCTGAATTCTGTGTCATCAGCTAACAATCAGGACATTTCCCTGCTCAAAAACAATCCTAATTCAGAAGCTCGGCCAGCACATGGCCCTACAATGGCCTGGAGCTGAATGGGGGCTGCTGTCTTTGGAAGGGGGTGGGTGTTCCTGCTCCCTAGGCACAACCTCAGCCCCCACCCCATCTTCTCCCAGACCCTGCACCTGCCTGCTGCTGTTCTTGACCTTCCTACATGCTTGTGTGCTTCACATACCCACACTGTCATAAACATTTGAGTTTGTGATCCCAGATGAGGTTGGTGGGGGAGAATCTCATCTTTCCCCTTTTGTGTTTCTATGTAGAGAAAGTTTTGAGTAACACTCCTGGTCCCTCTCCTTCCCCTGACTTGGTAAGTTTGGAAGAAGGAACCAGGCATTCCCAGCTCAGACTTGCCTGCCTACAGGAACATATTTAACAGCTCTGTTCTCCCCCAGAGATGGGGGCTCTCTCTGTACAAGACCACCGAGGTTGTCCAGCACTGCCTGCTTGCCCCCAGCAGGTCGCATTGGACTAATTTGGGGGTTAAATGTTAGCAAGCCAACTTAGCTGCAGTTTTAAGCCACATTCTTCAGTTGGCTCTGTCAGTGATTGGTTGACCTTTCTATCAGGTATCCTGAGATTTTGTTCAGAACAGGTGAGACCTGTGGTTCAGATGGGGAAGGCTACAGTTAGTACCAGCTTATGTGCTGCTGTGCATTTAGCTTGGGATCAGCAGACTTCTTATCCTGAAGTACTACCTGAGATTCCCCAGGTCTCATGGAAGTGAATATACCCTTGTGTTCTGAATATATCCTGGGTGACAGGATTTAGTCACCCAGTTTTACTGACCCAGGCTCCCTTACCTGCATGGTGAGGACTTTAGCCCTGTGCAAAATTCCTCTGAAAGTCAGAGACCCCAAGGGGCATCTCTCTAGCTCTCACCCGTGGGCCATGTATGCACAGCTTCTGCCCACCTGATGATGTCCCTGCTGGCATAGTTTCTCAGTGCCACCCATGGGGTTGGAAGTCCTCCCTGGGACAGCTGATATATGTCCTGGTGGTACTCTCTCAGGGTGCCCCTCAAGTTCCCATCCTTGTGATGTCCAACCTTGGTTGGGCTCTCTTCAGGCCTCACTGCACAAGAGCAATTTTGTGTTCTGTACTGAACTGTCAGGAAGACTCTTCTCATTCTGGGTCATGCTTTGTCTAGCCCCAAAGTAGCTGTGTGTGTCTTCACAGTCCACACCGCTGGTGCATCCTCTCTTCCCACGGGCTTCCTTGGAGTTGACCAAGGGGCTGTAATATGGACACTTGGCTGTCCTCCTGGTTCCCAGGTCCTCTTCCCATCCACCCCAGGCTCCCTCAAACCTCCTCTCTCCACCAAAATTTCTCATGAACTCTCTACTCATGCAAATTGGCTTCTCAATGACCAATCCAACAGTCCTGTCCAGACGAAAGACAACATATATCGAGCCAGACGCTGTTCTAACCACTTTATGTAAACTAAGCCACGGAAGCCTCCCAACAGCTCTGTGAGTGAATGTTGCTGCTATCATTCCGTTTTCCAGACATGGACACTGCTTCAAAGGGCCTCCCACACCTGGTCAGGCAGAGAGCCACTCCTCACATACGGGTGGCCTAGATTCAAAGCCAACTCTCCTAGCCCTCGTGGGACCGAATCTGCGACATAGGTCAGGGAGGAGGCAAAAAGGAGAGAAAAATTTAAGAAAAATTGGAGATGGGCAGAGAAGTAAAATAGAGAGAAAAAAGAAAAATCAGCAGGTGCCCCAGCTCCCAATGTCTGCATGAGAAACTACTCCACCAAACTATTATAGAGCATGGAGGGACCTCAGAGAACCCGCCCCTCATTTCATCAGAGACCGCCAAGCCCAGAGCAGCGGGAGGCTTGCCCAAGATGAAAATTCGTGCATTTTGAGAGGCTGGGGAAAAGCAAAAGAAAAACTTAAAGGGCTTCTAAATGGAGATGGTGCAAATCTTTGTTTTGCTTTATAAACAGAAAACGAAGGCCCAGAGGGATGAAATGGCTTGCCCAATATTAAAATACGTGCATTTCAAAGAGGGTAAGGAAAAGTGAACCAATAAGGAAAGAAATAAATACAAGGTGAAGAACTAGCCTGGATAAACTTCTAAAATGGAGATTATTCCATTTTTGTGTGTTATAAATGGAAAGAAAAATTACTTCCTATTAAATAAGAGGAGTATATTAAACACACTCTTTATATTGCTATTGAGCGGTGGTGGAAATGAAAGGTATGCCTATTGATCCCTTCGTGCATCATGTAAAATCAAGTCATTTGCTAGCTGGAATATACTAGAATTTGGGGCCAGACGCTCTCACAACTCATTGATTAAAAAGGCTTTTTTTTGGGGTATCTCGCATGTGGTCGAGGGGAGGCACATAAATTCAGGGCGGTTTGAGAGGCATGAAGACAAAGGTGTGCATGGCGTTGGGCTTGTGAAAGGCTCATCTCTGTTTAGGCATCAGGATAGATCAATGACGAGGAAGCACTAAGCATTGCAAACATTAGGCGCATGTTTAAACATGAATCACTGCAGAAAGGCTGAGGTTAATGTGAGCGCCTTTCCATTCCCTAATAGAAAATCGAGCCAACCCACGCCTCTACCCACAGACTCAGCAATGCCTGTGCGGTTTCCGTGTGGTCAGAAGCATTAGTCAGGGTCTTGTCCATATCTATTAGGAGGGAGGAAGCCCATTTAGCAAATTAAAATTGTTTTTATTTCCCTAGCTAATTGTTTTCTAATTGTTTAAGTAAAAGGTTTTGGTCTTGATTAGAGGCTTTTAGTAAATTAAATGTGTTCAGATTTTACAAGTCTAATATTTAGATCATAGGGTGGCAGTAATGGCTAGCGAGGTTTGCTATGGCAGAGGTTTCAAAATATAAATGTTGATGCTGAGTAGGCCTCAGAGATTATTTGCTTCAACACTCATCCTACTAGTGAAGGGAGGCCCAGAGAGGCTAATGGATTTGTCAAAGGTCACACAGCTTGAGAGTGGGAGAATCTAGGCCAGGGTTGCTACGGGCTGTATCCCAGGCCAAGCAAACATTTTGAAAATGAACACCTCTGATTAGTACAGAGGTTTTAATTAAATATTAACCTCGAAAATAACCTATAAATAGAATAAATAGGGCATGAAGAAACACCAGTTCATGTGTTTTATACCTGAATGTAAGTTTTGTGTTTCACATTGTAATGTAAACTGGTCAGTTGATATTTAATTGAGCAGTTGCTATAGAAAAATTTAACACACTGTTGCAAGAATTTGAGCTAAGTAACCTAAAGGTAGACACATAAGCGTGTGCATGCTTTTAAAAATAAAATCGATATATTTCCTTATAATTTTTAGAACAAATGTGAAAAAAAATCTTAATATGATACAGGATTTTCCCAAAGTGTGTTCCTTGGAACCCCACACGATTCCATGCAATGATAACAGATCTTATGGATGTGGAGGGACATGATTCTGTGGTCTAATCAAGTTGGAAAACACCAGGTCATACAAGGTTAAACAGATTTTTTCTCTGGATTTTCCTCCTCTGTTTCTCTTTCTTTCTCTTTCCTTCCCTCTTTTCCTTGTTTCTTTCGTTTGTCCTCTGTTCTTTCTTGCCCTCTGTTTAACTGACATCAGGCCATTGGGAGACTAGAGCATTGGGGATCACTGGGGTCGGGGGGTGTGACTCAGCCTGGGGCAGGCCCTCTTGGTTTCCAGACGGGATCTGGGGAAGGCTGGCTTGAGTCACACCAGACATTCCTCTCTGTCCAGAGGTCTGGCCTGGCTCACCTGGGCTCACTCACCACTCAAGCCAAGGAGCCTCAGCCTTTCCCTCAGATTCGAACATCTCCACTCCCTGCTTGTCTCCCGTTCAGTGCTCTAGCCTGGTTGTCCTCTCCTCTCTCCTTTCTCTAGCTTCCACCCTAAGCTCCCTTGGTTGTCAGACTGCCAGGATTCCCAGGGTGGCTTTAAAACAGGAGGGCCATCCAGCCTCTGCTAGAAAACAGAGAGGCACCTCCTGCTTGCCTTCTGACAGTTCACAAGAACCTATTTCCACGGACATGCTGATGGAGCACAGCCCCACACCAGCTGTGAATCCCATGAAAACAAGCCCTCTCCTGTCTTCAGGACGGATCTGCGAGGGGCCAACGGTAGACAACTTTCCTCTTACTTATCCAGTCACTTTGGTTATTAACAGCCTTGTAGAAATAAGCTTCTCTGTCTTGAAATATGGAATGACTGGGAATACAGCTCCAGGATTTATTGCTCCACACGGCATGTAGATATAATTTTTACTTTGCTGCTGTGATGACAAGATTCAGTAAGGCATTAGGCAAGCAAGTCCGAATTACTTGGCTAAAATATGGGCCATCCCTGGACACTCGGCCCCTCCGAGAAGATACCTGCTTAGCCTTGGGCCCTCTGGGGGAGGGGGGAGGGGGGAGGGAAATGCTTGGAATCTAAATTCCATTTGGCTGACTTGGAAAGGTGGGGACCATTTTGGCTAAGCCTTTCTCTTGGGATTTTTGGAGGAAGGTGTAAAAAACAAGATGGGCCACAGAGCTGCCACTCAGTGTCAGTCACTCAGATTTTAGATAAGCTCTTTTTTATTGTCCCCCTCACTTAACCTCTGCCTCTTTTCTTTTCTGTCCCCTCTGGGGCTAGAGGAAGGAAGGGGAGAGGGGGAAGAAGGGAAAGAGTCCTTTCTTTTGAAGCCCGTAACCATTTTGGTTCAAGTCTGTAAATAAAGGTTAAACGGAGAGGGAGCCCGAGTTAGCACAATAAATGCCCACTTGAGCCCTTCAGGAACTCTCTCCCCCACTGGCCAGTCTCCTGGAGCCTCCCTTGAAGACGCAGCTGCAAAGATCAAACCCTTTGGCTATTTGGTCTTCTGAATCCAATTTGATTTGGCCCCACTATCACCCACTGACATTTGAAATGTGTCTATTTAAAAAGGAAAAGAGAAAAGAGCACAAATAGGAGGGGAAAAACATGCCAGAGATGTCATATCCTGCTAGGCAAGAAAAAGAAATATCCGGCTTTGCAGCGACCTAAGTCTGTGTGTGTGTGGCATTGGGTTTTGTTTTTTTCTTTTTGTCTTGATCTTTTCCTGTGTTTCTGCCCTCACACTGTCACATTTATTAAGATGAAGATAACGATGACTTAGTTTTTCTAGGAGGAGGGGGCTTAGGAAATAAATGGTCTGAACCTCCCTCCTGATTAGTCACAGGGCCATGCTTTGAAGGGTGTCCTTATATTCTGGGTCCCTGGCTGGCTGGGTGAGGGAGGCCACTGGAGGAAGCTGGCTGGCCTGAGACAAAGACAACACACGCAGGAAGGGTGTCTTAGACCTATCCTCCAAATCCAAGACCAAGGGACAGGGGCCAGCAGGCTTGCCCTTTGGTGCTCAAGCAGCATTAGATGTGCCCTCTGAGAATCTGTCCACAGGAGATTCTGAGAAGGGGGCTGCCTGTCTGGGGAGTTTCTAACTGGGGGTCGGGTCACTCAGTTTTGGCACCTGTAGGTGTTCTGGTCCAGTGCTTCCGAATCCTGTTAAGATGTAGGTCCTGAGCCAGTCGGTCTGGGTGGGATTGAGATGCCTTTCTAACAAGCTTCCAGGTAGCAATGGTGCTGCTGGTCGTGGACCACACTTGGGAGAGCACATGTGCTTGGCACAAAGGCAGAGGTGAGGAAGCGAGGGGAGGTTGGGGCCTAGGGCTCTGGCAGTGAGGACAGGTTTTGTTCAGAAGTGTTAAAAATGCTTTTAGTTATTTGAAGGCAGACCAAGGCGCTTGGTTTTCCCACATTTACCCATATTTAACACCTTAGGCATTTTGTAACCTTCGAAGAGATTTCTTCTCAACAAGGAATAATGCAGAGCAGAGTGTTGTCCCTGGATTTGTTGTCATAGAGTCACCTTGAGAGCCTGAGAGAACTGGAGGTTCTGAGGCTTTCCCAAGATCTCTTCAATCAGAAGCCCAGGGGGAGGGGGGGGAGGGAGTCTGGGAATTGGCATTTATCAAGCTCACCGGCTGCTTCTTGGGCACACTGAAGTAATAGGTCCCCATGTCCAACTGTTCTTTATTTGACTCTCAGTAGAGTAATAAGCATCACAAGAAAATAGAACATTTGTTCAACAAATCTTTAAGAAATACAAGTAACACATATTCAGTAGAGAAACTGAGAAACAATAGAGAAGCAAAACCAAAGTGAAATCCACCTATAATTTATTCTTAAGAATTTGGTGTATGCTCTTTCAGATGTGTTTCCTTACGCATTTTAGAAATAAAAATGGAAGCATATTTGCAATAAGATGTTAACTTTTTTTAAAAAAACCTCTACAACATATTGGAAACTTCTCTTCAGGCTAATGCATTTCTCCAGTGTGCATTTTAATGATATCCTATCAGACTTCTCTCTTTAAAATCCATTGTCTACAAGTGGTCTTTTTTCCAACATTGCTTCCCTGAACAATTTCCCAGATTCTGCTGGGTCTCACCTGATGACTTGCTGAGTCACCCAGAGAAAGGCTGTCCGTTCTCTGTGCTCTAGTTTCTTTGTCCCTAAGCTGAGACTAATAATGCCTGTCTTTAACCCACGCATGGAGATATTTCCAGAGTTACATTAGGATAAAATATGTAAATCTTTTTGGAATACTGAGCAAGAGAGTGATAAAAAAAAAATCTAAGGCACTGCTGTTATTTCTTTACTACTTATCACAGAATTCTTAGCTGCTGTCCTATAAAACCATTTAAAAAATAAACAATTTTAAAGGTAAAGACAGAGTATCCTTTGGTCTTTACTTCTGCAAAAGACACAGTTCTCATTTTTCCTGTTAGTCATTAGCATGACACTAGCTGCAAAGGGGCAGGAGACAGAGGGGGCCTATTTATAAGTCATTTAATTTAATTCTACTTTGCATTCAGTTTCTATAACATGGGCCAGGTAAAGAATTGTATCAGTCAGGTATAACCAGATAAGCAGAGCCAGTAGGGATGACAGGTAGGTAGTAGTTTGATTTGTGTGTGTGTGTGTGTGTGTGTAGATAGATAGATAGATAGAGAGGTAGAGAGGTAGATATGGATTGATTTGGATATATGGAATATATATGTATGTATATTTATGTGTGCATGTATAAATACACATATACGTATGCATATAGATGTATGTATTGTAGCTATTGGCTTATAGAACAGGGGGTGACTAAGCAAGTGCAAAGTCTACAGGGCAGACTGTCAGGAAGGGAAGATCACAGGTAAGCCAGAGCTCCAGAGGCACTGGCTGAAGCTGTTATCCATAGGCAGGAGTCTCTTCTTTTTGTAAAGAAGTCCTCAGCCCGCTTTTAAGGCCTTCCCACTGATTAGTTCAGGCCCACCAGGGCAAACTCTTTAATTTAAGATCAACTGATTAGGGACTTTATATTTGCCGAATCCCTTCACAGAGACACTTAGATCTGTTTGACTAAATAAGTGGGGGTTGTAGCCTAGCCAGGCTGACACATTAAAAAGCAACCATAGTCCTCTTGTCAACTTGACATCCATACACATCTCCTTAAACCACATTTAATCTCCAAATGAAGACAATAACTAAGTCATACTCTTACTTAACACAATACAACTGTCCAGCATATAACTGGAAACAGCTGTGAAATCTGTGCACGCCCACTTGCACCACCTCTTTTCCATTCTACCACCTTTTCACATTCTCTTACTATCTTTCCTCCACAACTTGTTTACCTTCGCTTCCTCAAATCCCTACCACTGGTCCTTCCAAGGCCAATATTTCTCTTGCTTTATTTCCATTGCTTTTGTGATAAAAAACAACAATAATAAAACAGCAGTCAACTCTTTTTTAAAAATCCTCACCCAAGAATATGTTTTTATTGATTTTTTTAGAGAGAGAGAGAGAGAAACATTGATTGGTTGCCTCCTGTATGTGCCCAGCTTGGGGACTGACCCCACAACTCAGGTATGTGCCCTGGCAGGGAACTGAACCTGCAAACTTTTGGTGCATGGGATGACAATCTAACCAGCTGAGACACCTGGCCAGGGCAGCAGCTAACTCTTTGATGGCTCTGCTTTAAACTTTTTCCTTAGGAACAGCTGTCTCTCTATGAAATGTCTATAATTAGCAGGCCCAGTGCTTGACATTGTTTATACAGTATTTCACTTAATCCCCACAATAACCCTATGACATAGATATCTTTATTCTCTAGGTGAGGACACTGAGCCTTACAGTGGATAAATTGCCCAAGATCCTATGGTTAGTAAATGGCAAACCGGGATTTGTACCTAGTGTGCTTTTATTCCAAAGACAATGCTCTTAAACACAACTGAGTATTTTGAAGATCCCAGTAAGGGCAATGTTTCTTCAGTGGTGGTCTGTAGACCATCTATATCAAAGTTATCTTTTGTACATGTTAAAAATGCAGATCCTTGGGCCCAACCCCAAACCTAGTGAAACTGCTTCTTTAGAGACAGGTCTAGGATCCATCAGTTTAAACAAGTTTCTTAGCTATTTTTTAAAAAAATTAATATTCTTTAGTTGGAGCAACCCTAAAGTAAAAAGTAAAGGAAAGTATTTTCAAAGATGGACCTTCCTGGCTGGTGGTAGGTTTCATGATTCATATTGTTGACAAGAAGCATTGTCAAATACTGAGAATAGCCTCCTAGATGGGTTGGGCTTAGCGAGTTGAGAGGCTTTCCACTGCTTGGAGAATAAGTTATGCCAAGTGGGGAAATTTGTTCTTCATGCAGGAGAATTCCCCACTTTCCCTAGAGGTTTGAGGTATGGGTCCCTGCCAATGCCACATATCACACGCTAGGAGGACCAATCTCATCACATATATCAGTTGTCCCAACAGATTCACACACAATCATGAAATGCTGTTATTACCATTCCCAGTGCAATAGAGTCGGCACTGGATGGATGGACAACTCATATTACAATGCAATTTTTGGTAACAAATACATACACCAGAGATTTATAAGACCTTTTCATTACCCTAGTTTTGCAGATAAAGGCAAGGGTGGGAAGGAAAGGAGGCCAGGGGGATCTGAAAGGCATATGATTAAAAAAGAGAAGGGGAGGGGAAGCTTATTCTCATTCCCAAGCCAGATCAATCATTATTCCAAAGTGATCTCTAATCAAAATCCAGCATATGGTTTTTATTAATTTGGGGGCAATTCCCCTACCATCTAGTGCAATAAAAAAGGATGTTGATCTCATAAAAGATTATAGCATCCCTTATCAAGCTAGCAAACAAGAAGTGTAAAATCCAAGATAATGAAATAAGTTGAATTGCTTCACCCTTCCCTCCCTGGTTTTATTATTATTATTTTTTTATTGCTGAAAGTTCTGAGGGGAAGAGATTTAGCGCTGGGTTATGAATAGATTATAAATCAGGTTCATTTCCAGTGTGAAGTTGGTGCCAAGGGCCCAAACTTCTCCTCAACAGCCTCAGTGGGGAGAAAGCTAAGTTCTATCTTTAAGCTCTGATTTGCAGGAATGATTCACCCGTATTTGACCTTCTGTTTTCTGAAGATAGGTAAAAGACCTGAGCTTCTGAGATTTTTCTTGCTTTTGTTGGTGGTGGTGGTTGGTTTGAGCAACTCTTGTTCCCTGTGGTATAGTATAGGTTCATGCCACTTTCTCCCCAGGTCAATAGGGGCTATTAGTTTCCTATGAAAGCCCCACTACGCACATCAGGTTCTTCCTCAGGGGATGCTCTCTACCATGAACTTCTGAAAAGTAGCCTCCAGCTCTGACTCAGGCAGATACAGCCTGGGAAAGAGTCAGGGTTTGAGACAGGAGATGACATTCCCCTCTGAGAGCTGCTAACCCATTTTGAGAGAGGCCAGGAGGGAGGGGCAGTGGGCTGGGCGCTGTTTACAGGTCTCTCATTCATCTTCAACATCCCATGAGGCTGCAATTATGACCACCGCCTCAAAAACAAAGACACTGTGTCTCCCAGAGGTTAGACAACTCACTCAAGGTCACACAGTTCATTGGTGGTGGAACAGGGATTCCAGCCCAGGCCTCTGTTAGTGGGAAAAGCACAGCCTTTTCCCACCCACTGGTGTCCACTAGGGTGATTCCCTCCAGCCATCAGGTGAGGGGAGAAGCCAGGGGACCAGGGGGAGGAGATGAAAGGAGTTGAAAGGGGGAGGAGATGAAAAGAGTTATTCTGCTCCATTTCTGTGCACCTGGCTCTTGGTGCAGCCAGGTTTGGGGAACACTGGAGGTGCTCCGGTCACCTGTCTCTCTTGGGGCAGCTTAAAAATGGCTTTTCCAGGTTAGTGTAGAGCTGGCCAAGCTGGATGATGCCTCTTTGAGAGCCAGCTCTGTGCTTGGGAGACAAGTTCTAACCTACGGAATTGTTTTCTTACCAAACTGCACTGCGGATCTGACAATCACTATACAAGTATTCAAAGAAGTTACCAGAGGTAGTTATCAAAGGAGAAATGATTATGCCACTTTGAGGATGAGGGGTGTCCTGGTCAGCTCGGGCTGCTATAACAAAGTGCCATAGACTGAGTGGCTTAAACAACAGAGACTTATTTCTCACAGTTCTGGAGCCTGGAAGTCCACAGTCAAGGTGCTGGCAGATTAGGTTCCCAATGAGGTCCCTCCTCTGGGCTTGCAAGTGTCCTCACATGGCAGAGAGAGCAAGTGAGAGCAAGCAAGCTCTGGTCTGTCTTCCCTTTCTTATAAGGACATTAATGCCATCAAGAGGGTCATCTAAACCTAATTACCTCCCACAGGCCTGACCTCCAAATACCACCACATTGGGTGTTTGGGTTCCAACACATGAATTTGGGGGGTGGGCACAAGCATTCAGTCTGCACCAGGGGGCCACTGCATCAATGAGATGGGGTCTGGCCACTTTCTGTTCTCTGGTGTGGTCCGTGGAGGCATGGCAGGTGGGGAGGGGTCTGACTGCGAGGGAGAAGCGCTGGGGAGCAGGCAGGCAGGTAGGGGCGAAGCTCCCCCCCTGCTGCTCTGAATTGCTCTGAAGCCAGTGAGGCCTGGCAGACGGCTCTTCAGTGGGCTCTTAGGGAGGCTCACAGGGATATTTTTCAGCTGAATGAATTGCTGTTTCGGGCTTTAGTAACTGGGCACATAAAATCTTTTCCTGTCATCCTAAAGTAATTTTTCCAACCTTGATGCCTGGAATAGAAGACTTTCCTTTCCTTGCAACCTCAGCACTCTGTTTCTAAAAGCTGAGAAGCATCTCAGGATAGTGTATGGAATGCCCTGTGTGATGTGTGGGGCATGAAAGAAATTTAACACTGAAGGAGAATTCCTCAGATTAAACTGCAAGAGAACTGCTTAGAGAGATGCTGAGACCATAGATGGAGTTTGGCAGACAAGAGGTTTCTCACTATTAGGGCCAACGATTTAGAGGAGAATGTCATCAATTGCAATATAAGTTTACTTTTCATCTAATGAATTTTAATGGCAGCTTTCAGCATTACCTCCAGGAATCCATAAGAAACAGAAAAACCTGCCTGGCAACGTATTTGACAGTTGCTAAAGCAAAGTCTCTGGCATTATCTCGGCTCCTTTTCTAAAACACATTATTTTCTCACAAAACATTTTAAATATAGCACAAGAAATATTCATCGCATTGCACGTACTCACGGTAACCTGCATGCAGACTTGCTTTGAGCAGTCTTATTTTTCTTGCATATCTTATTTTGTTATTCAAATGATGAAGCACATTTTGCATGAAGTTACACCTTTTCAGAGGCAGATTTTGTTCTGGAAAATTGGTGCAGCATTTCCATTTCTCACATCTTTACATAGCTGGCTTCTTGTCAGCAGATGTAACTGTGTTTGACAAGAGAGCCCTGTAATCTGTGCCCTGCAGGGAGTGGGCTTCCCTGCCTTTCTAAATCTCTAATTAGGAGGCTATACCTTCCCCAGGAAGCAGGTGAAAACGGACAGGTGTTTCTCGTGCTCTTAAGTAGCTCATTCACCAAATTTTTATTCAAAATACAGACCCTTGTAACCTGAGAGTCAACTTTGTCCTCAGCTTAACCCTCAGGTTTCAACCTGGCTGGCTTCCTCACAAGGTGTGCTCCTCATTAGCAGTGACAGGGAGCCACTGGGCCACACAAGCCCGCTCTGACCCAGCTCACTGGCTGTGGAGGCTGAGCAGAGGGGAGGGAATCCCGAAGCGTTCCTTTTTGCTCTTTTTAAATGGAGTTTTTGACATTACAAGGTGGCATTTTGCACTCATTATCAAATACCAAAATCGCTGGACTGCAAGCAGGTGCTTTTCAGACTGGCTGGCTATACAATATCTCGGACAGACATCGCCCGGTCTATCCCTGGCTCACTAAGCTCAGCCCCTATTCTCACTGCGATCCCACGTGGCACCTCGCACTAGCAGGTCACTGCACTGCACAGCTCAGGAGGCGCTGTTTACATTATACGCCGTATGAAAGGCACCCCCAGAGCTATCGGAGTGGTACCCCCTGAGTTGTATATCAGGGTAACCCCATGCTGCATTAAAACAAAGTCAGTCACACCACCGGCCAGAAGACTTCATACCCCGAGTCTTTGTGATTCCATACCATGGCAGGATTCTCCCTGGCCTGGGCAAGCAGCTCATCAGCTTCTTTTTTAAAGCCTTTAAGCTAACCCTCTGGATGTTGCCCGAAATTCCATTATATTTTGTATTAGTTTTCTATTGCTGCTATAACAAATTATCACAAATTTAATGGCTTAATGCAAATTTATCCTACAGTCTTGTAGGTCAGAAATCCACTAGGAGACTTACCGGGGCAAAAATCTAGATGCTGGCAGGCTTTGCTCCTTTCCGTTGGCTCCAGGGGAGAATCCATTTCCTTGCTCACTCAGGTGTTGGCAGAATTCAATTCCATGGTGTTACAGGACTGAGACCTCGGATTCCTCGCTGGCTGTCCACTCCTAGAGGCCTCTCTCTGTCCTTGGATGTAGACTCTCACACTTCCGAGCAGCAGCATAGGATCGAATCCTCACGCTGCCAACTCTCTGGCCTTCCAGCAGAACCTTCCTCACCTCAGTCGGGAAAGGGTCTCTGCTTTAAGGACTCATGTGATTGGGTTGAACCCACCTGGATAATCCAAAATAGCCTCCCCATCTGAAGGTACTTCACTTTAATCACATCTGCAAAGTCCCCTTTGCCAAGCACCATAACACATTCACCGGTTCCTGGATTGGGATGAGGGTGTCTTCGGGAGGCCATTCTTCTGCCTATGACATTATTGTTCAATTATTGTACCTCTTTGAATGGTTAAACGTCAAAATGAATTACTTATTGAGAACCTTTATTGAGAATTGTGTTTCAGGGAACATTAATTCATCGGCATTGTTTTCTCCATCCACAGATATATATTTTCTCATTTAATCCCTCCGCCGACACTATGAGGTGGTATCAGTGGCAGCCAAGAATGCAATCAGCTAGCTGCAAGTAACATAAACTGCAACCAACTCTGGTTTGTTATTTTAAAATAAAAGGGAACTATATAGCAGCTCATTGATGCCACCAGGACCTCCAGACTCTATCATTTCTGAGAGGGAGGCTACCATAGTAGTTAATAGCATGGACCCTGTAGCCCATTGTGTGGGTTGTACAAGTTCCATCCTTGTAATATAGATACTCAGCCAACGGGGTTGATGGAGTGAGTCAATATATTTAATGCACCCAGGACCATGCCTGGTGCATAGTAAATGCTCAATAACTGTTGGCTATTTTAAATGTTATTCCTGCATCACCATCCTTAGCATGTTGGGTTTTTACTTTATATCTTCATGCTTATCACCTCGTGGTTACAAGATGGCTGTTGGGTTTCTAGCTATCACATCTAGGTCCCAGGCAGGAAAGAGAAGGGACAAGTAAGGGAGAGGGAGACAGGTTTGCTGTTTGTATCAGGAAATCAAACACTTCCCAGAAATTCCCAGCCACTTCCACTCACTTTTTGTTGGCAGAACAGTGACCTTCTCTATGTTGAAGGAGAGTGAGAAAGTAAGTTTTTTGATTGTTTTTCATATAATGAGGAATCTGGATGGGTGGACACACATCATCCCTATCTCTTACTGACTTTTCTCCAGTCCTAAGAAAATGGTGACCTTTCAGTAGAGAAAGGGAGAACATGAAACATTGGGAGGCACTAACAGGACATGCACAGTCAGTCACTGGTACTTGAGTGTGTATGAGTTTTAGCCACGCACTGGGCAAAGATTTTGATGGGAGAATGTTGGGAGGTGCAGAGCTGGGGGAGAGTCTCTGGACATTGGGTAGTGTTTCGGGTTGAATTGTGCCTTACCCCAAAATATGTTCAAGTCATAAATTCCTCTATCTGTTAATGGTACCTTATTTGGAAATAGGGTCTTTGCAGATATAATCAAGTTAAAATGAGATCATTCTGGATTGGGGTGAGCCCTAATCCAATGCTTGGCATCTTCATAAGAGAGAAATTTGGATATAAAGACACACAGGTCGGATGCCACATGACAGAAGCCGAGATTGAGGCCTGCTGTAATAAAGATGCAGTTCCAAAGTTTGAGGAAAAGAAGAGCTTCTATTCCATGCTTTTAATACTTGGGTGCAGTCTGGTTTCTCTCTGGCTCTAGCAAGAGAATCAGCCAAATGCTCCTGTAGTCATCACTGCTGGAGGGGCAGGGTGAGAGCGAGAAAAAGGCCCATGGGCAGGAGGCAGAACTCCCATGGGCAGGAGCCAGGAGCCAGGAGAGGCTGGAGGTTAGTTGAGGTCGCCCTTGGCGGAAACCAACCTGGTCAGCACAATCTCTGACTCAGAATGTTCTGACCTCATTTCATTCCTCTATAGCTTACCCTGGAGCCTAGAACACAGCCAGTTTGCATCCTCCAGAAGTTACCCTACTTTCTGGAAGGCTCAGCGGCCCCTGGAGCACCTCTCCAACTGCCTTCGTACAGTGTTTCTACCCTTCAACTTTTTACCATGCTGTGATTGTTACTGAATCTATTTGTACCATTACTTACTTGATATTTGCATAAATGTTTTTATCTTTAATGATAACTTACTTCACGACCATTATGGAAAACCCAGGATCATTCTGTATTAAACGGAAGACAATTACACAAGAATGCAACGGAAACGAAGCAGAGTCCTCACATTTAAGCCAGAGCTGCTGACCTCTGAGGCCTGCCCTCTGCTAGTAAAATATGAGCAAGTTGTAGGGGGTGCTGAGGACACACTAGCCCCTGACCGATGCTTTCTCCTTGCAGGAAGCAGAGAATTGGAAAGGAAATGCTTCCTTATGCTGATTGCGTGCTATCCAAGTGCCACCTAAAGTCAGATACTTTGTGAACATCAGGCCTAATAATAGCCAATAACATTGAGCTTCCATCGGCTGATATAACAAATGCTTCAGGTACATTGTTTTATGTAACCTTCCCACCACTTTATGAGATCAGCATGATCATTACCACTTTAGAGGCAGGTAGCTGAGGCTAAGAGGTGGTCACTAACCAGATGAGTCACCCAGCTTGTCGGTGCAACAGCCACTTGTAACCCATCCACCCAGCTCTTGACTCTAGGATGGCCTGTCCTCTCCGGAGGCCTGGGGGAGGGAGCGGGGTGCATCTGCCAGTCGTCACACCTCAGCCTTGGCCCAACATGACTCTATTTATCAAAGCTGCTCCAATGAGTTTGCTTGAGCAGGGTGATGGTGTAGGGTCCTGGTGGCAGAGAGCGGCAATTCAGAGCGAAAGTCCCAGAGGAAGCTGGGGACACCCCCAGGGAAGAATGGAGGTGTCCTAATGTCAGGTCCCTGGGAGCGACCTCACTGCTTCTCAACAGCATGCTGGCGCTTACAGACGAGAGTCCTCCAGTTTGCCCACCCCCAGCCTTACATGGCACAGGCCTGGTTTGTGTGTTGGGGGAGCAGGCGATCCATCAGTAGAGGCAAAGTTCCATGTTCTGGGACAAAGCTGGGTTTCACACGCCCGACACCTGTAAGACGGCTCACCTGCAGATCCTCAAATGCCCATCACTCTGCTGCATTCTCTGCCGGGGGCCTGCATCCTGTCGCTTGATTTTGCAGGACACAGCCCAGAGAGCAGGGGCCTTTGAAAACGGGTCCCAGAGCAGTGTGGCCTCACCTCTCTGAGGCATTCCCTTTAAAGCCATAGTGGAAAAAGTCACTGTGAAGAGGCACAGCCCCAGGCCAAACATGTCACACTGCAAAGGTCAAGAGAGGGTCAGGAGACAAACGGATATTGAAAGGCCACCTGGAGAGCAGGGCTCTGCCTGGGTCTCCACCATCCCCTTCCCCACCCTGCATCTCATCTGGGGGGTCTGGAGGCAGGATGGTGGGTGGGAGGGTACAAGGCAAAGGCCCCACTTTCTAATCACCCTGAATGCTGCTTATCAATGGGATTTTGACTCCTAGGTGGTGGAGCTATTGGGAGCTGGGAACTGAGAAAGTATAATATGACTAAAAGCTGCTTTAATAAAGCACTGGGCTGGGCTTAAGCTGCACTCTCCGTAAATCAAAGGGCAACACCAGCATTCTCTCTGAAGATCAGCAAGACAGCGTTGTGGGGCTGGGGCAGCTCTTAAATCTAATCGACAGCTCTTTGAGCGCAAATACAGCCGTGACTGGAGGACAGAGGCGGCTGCAGGCTGCAAAATATCCCGGGAGCACGCACATTTCCCCGGTGATAAGGATGCCGAATGGTCTGAGTGGAGAAACCTTGGAAAACAATTAGCCAGAGAAGCAAGATAACCTGTTGAAATTATGGCCCTGCACTTCAGCGCTCTTAATAAATTTTCCAGCAGCCTCTCTCCAACTCAGGGGCCTGGTCTGCTTCTACCTTTAAGAGTTGAGGGAATTAAGTCATCAAAGTTTCATCTACCTGTCTGACTTCAGCCAGAAGGACAACTTATTTGCCTGGATACCTTTCAAAACTGCTGTCTACATAGATTATAATTTAATATATGGTGGAACTAACACAAGGCTGCCTGTTTCTTGCGTCTAAAATGTCAAAATCTGCATTTACACGTTCTAAATTTTCTTCAACATTGCCCTCACTCTAAATAGTAATCACATTGTAAGCTATGAAGAATTAAAAGAAATTGCACTGAGATTTCCTTTCAGTCTCCCGTATGCATTGCTATAGCAAAGAGCACTGTGGACTCAGAGCGGGACCTGAGATCAGAGCTGCCCCGTACTAGCTATAGCTGGTTCTTATTCTCTTAGAGCCTCAGTTTTCTCACCTGAAAAATGGGGATAATGTCCACTTTAACATGAAGAAAAAAATGAGATGAATGCAGGGGAAGCAACTAGTATTGCTCCTGTACACTCAATGAGTATTAGCCCTCCCCTCTTTAGTGAAGGCTCACGATTTGATGGATTTTTTTAGTACAACTCGCACAGTGCTTTCATCTGGGCCAGCTTGATTTACTTAAACACCCATCTGTGTGAGTGATTCTCCCGAGTACCTAAGTCCCTGGAGTTCCTAAATAACTTTTGTTCTTGTTGGGTCTGAAATTCCAAGGGCAAGTTACTTCATATAAGGCTCTGTTTCCTCATAATTAGAAGATTCAATGGGATAAATTATGAAGAATATTTAGGCCAGTATCTGGCACCTACTAAGCACTTAATAATGTTAGCTATTATTATTAAGCTACAATTCTCCCTCCCCACCATATATCCTGTCCCCCCTCCCCCATCATACGTATTTGGAGGTTTTCTGTGCAGATGTTTGTGCTCTGCTCTTTCTCTGGAAAGAGCCCTTCTCTGCGTGGCCTGTTTCCATTCTCCCCGTTCTCCAGGGGTATTTCGGATGCCACATCTTCCATAAGACCTACCCTGATCCTGTCTGTACCCAAAGTCAAAAGTCAGGCTTCTGGCAATTCCCACCTTCCTTAGGTGTTCACTATGGTCAGCACTGAGTTCTGGTTCTTTGTACACTTGTTTTTCATTCCTACTTGACTCTTGAGTGTTTGAGGACAGAATCCAAGGCTCTTCCATGTTTGGGATCCTTTGTAGCACTTAACAGTGTCTGACAGGGAGTATCTGTTGGGCTATAACTGAATCTCACTTTATTTTTGTACTTATTAGCTGGACTAGGCAGAAGAAGTACAAAGTGAAGGGTTGTTAGGGCCCAGATACACTATTTTTTATGCAGCAAACTTAGGATTCTGTGGGGAGAGACAGGAACAACCAGCCAAATGAAGGTTCAAGTCAGAGGAATGATGGTGGAGTGTTAAATGTTGACAGCTGAAGCATCTCCCCTCCTCGTCCAGGGGACATGGCCATCTCTAACCTGACAGATGACCTCTGAGAGTCCGGTGACTAGGCAGGCACAGGGACGATGCCCATTGGCCACACGCCGAGGGTCGCACTTCTAGTGTGAGCTGGCGAGGTGCCCACCCACACCACCGAGAACCCTCTCAGCAGCTAGCACAGTGTGCCAGGAATGTAGTAGATTCTCAAAACATATATAATGAATAAAGGAAGTTCAGCCTTTTCTTCCCCAATGTGGCCCAGGGTCACCAGGTTGGCTTCTTCGTGCCTCAGTTTCTTCGGCTGTTAAAGAAGTATGACCCTGATATTCTTTGACTATATGAGAATCAAACATTACTGTGATCTTGAAATAGTCAGCATGTATTGTAAACAATAATTAGTGAGGATAAACAGGGCCGCAGAAAAAGAAATCTTGGTTGTCAAGACACTTACGAAGTAATCTCTAGTTCCTCTAGATTTGCCTAAAGAGCGTTCATTAAATCTTTATCCCAGTACCATCGTGTGCAGGACTCAGTTTCCTTACAGAAAGTCAGGGAGCCATCCATCCACCTCACCACCTACAGCTGTTGAAAGGAACAAGTAATGCAAGTGATTGCAAAGCACTAGCCCCAAATCCAGGGAATTATACAATAATAATAGTAATCATCTGTCACTAGAAGTATTTCCATCTTAGTAGATTGTAAGTAATACATTTTCTCTCTGCTTAAGTCTCTCTTTACTCTCTAAATAATGCATTACCCATTGCATTTACGAGCTCCCAGCCTGCTTCGTGTTTTAAATTGAAATTTGGCCTGCCCACATGAGCTAGCTAACACCATTCACCTCGAGAATAATACCTGGCGATCTTTAACAACAGGGCTTTGAGATTTATGGTTTGAGCCGTGAGATGGAACGTCAGCAGTGCAGCAATTCAGAAAAAGAATCCTCACACCTCATTTCTTCATTCAAATGAATTCAACAAATATGTCTTGAGCAGAGAGTCAGAGCCAGGCAATGTGTTGCAAATCCGATACTCCTTCGAAGGCCACACAGACGTGGAAACTAATCACTGTAATCGAGGTAATAAAAGTTTTATTGAGGACCTGCAGAAAGTATCTTGGTAACATATAGGATGGAATTACCAAGTCGGCCTCAGGAGGAGGGCTGTGCAAGGTGTCTTGGTGGGTTTAGTTGCAGATAACCGAGCCCCTTCCAGCTAGTTTAAACCGAAAGGGATTTAACGTGGGGAATTAGGTGTTTTGCAAAATTGTTGGAAGGGTTGGAGGAGCAGGCTTTGGCAGGGCTTCCAGCAATAAATCTCAGAACATTACAGAGCTGGCTCACTGAGGGAGTTGGTATCCTTCGAAGATCGGAAAGTCAGGGCCTCAAAAAGCCAACGGCCCAACTATCGGCAACAGAATCACTTTTCCTCAGCTGTGAACCATGCTGACACTCAGCCTCTGGATCCCCAGGAGGCTAGAGTGGACACTCCTGCAGTAAAACCAAAAGCCTCTGCTACCAAGTTTGCCAGCAGAAGACGGCCTAGGTTCTGTCTTCCAGGGTGTTTCATCTGATTGGTAGAAGCTGGGCCTGGTGGAACTCAAACTGCAAGGAACTGTGGTCTCCAGCTTTAGTTCTCTGGTCTGTAGGAAATTTTGCTGTAAGAAGGTGGGATGGATACGAGGGAGCCAGTCTCCAATTTCTGCCTTTAAGTCTTCATGGGGAAAGAGCCCGCTTTATCCGGGTCCTGCAGGATGACTGAGGAGCCACAGGACACAGGGCATTGGAACAGGGATGGCTGTGCTTACTGCACGCTGTCATGGTATGGAGCTGTGAAATACATTGCCTCACCCAAAGCAAAGAACACTGCCTCGGCCTGGGTCTCACCTCCTCCCAGGGGTAGCCCATATCCACTGACCAACACAGGGGGATAAAGGCCTAGATCCCTAGATCAACTTGGGACAACTCTGCAGGGCCACAGCTCCTCCCTCTCTCGCTTCCTGCTCCCTTCCCCTGCCTTCTGTAGGTGCTGAACCCAAGTGCACTTCCAAATAGACATCCTGCTGGTTCAGCATCTGTTTCTTGGGGAGTCCAGCACGTGACAGATACTTACTCCTCTGTCCTCTACCCTGTGACACTCTGTTCAAGGGTAAGCAGGACCAGACCAACCCATTCATTCATCAATTCCTAAAACAAACTGATGGTGGGTGAAAACCAAGACTCTGACGCCCTACTGACTGAATAAAGCTTTATTTTAATGCAAAATAAAACAAGAAAAATTTGTATATTCATATATAACAACATCCAAAACATTTTCTGTGGTACAAATGGAATCATCTTAAAAAGTCTGTGAAGAACTTATTCTCCACCCCCATATGCCAAAATATGATTCATATATTCTTATATTCAGAACAGACTTGGTATCACATAAGCACAGGGAAACACTAGAAAAAGTGACTGTCTCCACAGCAGGTTTTGTTTCTATGTTCCAGTAGTAAACAGCACTCTCTCGAAGGGCTGCGCCAGGGCAGTGGGTTAGTTCGCTCTCCACTCGCTAGGTAGTTAAGCCCATCTTTGCAAGTCAGGCGGTGTGTGATTCTATGACTATTTAAGGACAGGAGGGAGAAAGAGTTTCACTTAGAAGTCGTAGCTGCATGTGAGAGTCTAGGCTTATTTTAGCTATCTAACTTTTATTCTTTTTATCAGAGAGGTGACTTTGTAGGGGTATCTTATGGAGAATCCTCTTTGTGGTCTCATTGTGGCATCATTTCCACCTAAGTCAGTGCGAACTGGGAGTGCAGAGAAATACTCCTGTAGCATGTTCGGGAAGATGACTCCCTCCTGCCTAATTGTACTAAATCTGGACTTTCTGTTGCTCATGGACTCAGAAAGCAGTAGGGTGTCTATGCGATTTAGCACCAGTTTGAAGGCCGTTCATTGTGGATTTCAGAGTTTAATGCTGACGGGGATCTGACAGACACACCTTCCTCTCCACACCAAACTCTCCAGATCTCTCTCTCCCTGTGAAATGCTAGGATGTTCCTCCAATGAAAAGAAATGTGGTGGTTACAGGCTAGGAGGAGAAGCACTCTTAAAGGCTTGATCTCTGTGCATACCAGCTTCAGGCCTGACAACTCCAAAAGTTGCCAGGTAGATTTCCTTCAGAAAATAAGAAGTTCACAAATCTTTGGAAGAAATAATGGACCATGTTTTAATTTTATTGAGTTGGTGGCAAAAATAAAGCTACAGTGAAGTCTCGAATCTCCTCTACCAGGCGTTGCAAATTTCCTCCATGGAGTGACCGTGGGACGGTGGATCTCACCACGCTCTTGATTATACAATCTTTGCTCGGTGTTGCCTATGGGGGTCAATGCACACAGACCTAAACACCTAAGAATAATGAGCTGCACAGGAATTTTCTTCTAATTTTTGTTCGTTACTCAACTGTGATTTAAGTCAATGCTCTTGTCTCTGAGCTTGCCTTTATTCACAGATTTATAGTGGGGGAGCAATTATTGCACCAAGAGTGCTACAGCCACAGCCCAGGGACACAACAGGCTAATGAGATGTTGTGTGCCCTGGCAGACTAAATTTTCCTTCATCTGAAAGTTTGCTGTGGTTTTCTCCCTTTCATCTCTCTACTCCTGTAAAAAGGGACAAAAACAGCCCTCTAAAATTTTCAGTGACTTGAGGCCAAAACATCACTTCAAGGCTTAAATGACCCAGTGGTCAGATCACGAGCCAGGTGGGTATGGGTCGATGGGTTTGCGCTCCCTGTGCCATCTACTCCTGGGGGCGGTGGATGGTAAGGGTGATGGTGGTATTAGCCTCCTGAGCTACAAGGAGACACCTGATGGAGTTCTTCCAAAGCCCTAAATAAACTGGGAACTATTTCTTGCTACTCTGGGTACCTACTGATTAGAGCCTGGTCTTCTAAATACTCTAAACAACCTGTTCTCTTAAATGGTGGAAAGACTCCTGTAACCTCTGGTGACAATTGGAGGGTTGGGACAAAGGTATTTATAAGGCTTACATTCAAGCTGCTCTTAATTGTTGCTTGGCTTGAGGGGACCCCTGTCATACACATAATGCTGGGTTCTTCCAGGCAGGGTCGATGGGGCATGTGTTATGCTTCAAGCAAGAAAGGAAAACTGCTATAATCATTTTGTGGTCCACCTTAATAGTGCCTTCCCATCATAGGCTGCCCCTCAGGATTAGCACCTGTTTTACTGTGTATACAACACAAAACCATGCTTGGAGCAACCTACCCTGAGCCTGCCTGCAGGAGGTGTGCTCACAAGGTGGAAACGTGGTGAAAATATGGGCATTCTTCCTACAAAGGTCATTTCTCCAATGCACATAGAATTTCTCACTTTATACTACTCCCCCAGGCCACCTCTTGTGAGCCTTGGCCTTAGTCCAGAAGCAGCCTTCTGGTTGGGTTATGTCCAGTCGTCCACAGACATTTGGTTAAACTATGGAACATACTGAAGAGCTGATTTTCAATGCTTTAAACTGAGTTGCAGTACTCTCACAGTCTCACTTTCTTCTTCAAGGTTTATTTAGATTGAAGGAAAGGCAGTGTTCGGCATGTTGGCAGGGAAACCCTACAGCTCACCTGCACCCCACCTCTGGGTGAGCAGGGCCCGAGATCCTCTACCTCTCTGCACAAACTGCAAACGATCTAAAGGTGCCTGGCTTGAGAGAGATGAGAGGGCCAAAAAGAACTTGACAGCCCATTCTCAAGACCATAGTAATTGTAGTTGAGAAAATGATACCTCTTAAAGTCCAGTAAATGACATGATTTAAATCTAAAACCAGCAGTTGTATCATTCTTGGTAACAGAATTCTATTTTAAATTAAAAACAGTAAGACTAAACTGGGCTGGATGGGTACTCTCTATATTCAGTAATACTATAATTTATTAAATCCTATTAGTCAGAGGTATTTTAATGTTGACCAAAATACCTCTAAATTGAACTCAAGACATTTTTATTTTTGGGAGGGAATAAAGAAAGAATGTGAAAGGGCCGAAAGTATGGCGAGAGTCACTGGACAATTGGATCTGCTGCTCCCATGTTTTACTGTGTCTCAGTCTTTTGTTTGTACTCTCATTTGGGCCAGGTTGTAAGTTTTAGAAGTTCTGTTGAAATAAACAGAAAAATAGCTGCAAAGCTCAAAAGAGATTGAGATGGGTTTTGGAGGGTGAGGTTCAGCTTCCTGAAACCATAGACCTTCATTTCCCAATTGGACACCCTGGCCTTGGTCTTGCCCCGACTTTCGTTAATGAAATATAGCAGATACAGAATGATCTCGTTTGTGTGCCTCCTCCCTTCCTATCCCTTCTTTCTTTTTTTCCTTTATTATTCCCTTACTCATCACACTTTCCAGAAAGCATTTTTATCTTTCATTATTCATACTGGTCACACACACACACACACACACACACACACACACACACACACACAAGGTCAGCCACCACCATCTACTACCTGCTGGTTATCAGTCTCTAAAGGCCACAATCAGCCCCTCCCTGTCCCTGGGGTACAGATGGTGATGTTTGGCACTGAGTCTGGAATTGGCACCTCCAGGGCATTGTTTCCTGTGTGGTCTAGTCAGTGGGCCCTGTTTTTCTCAAGTACATTTAGCCCTCAGGTGGGAAGCTTAAAGCAGAGGCCCCAGTAATAATAATTATGAGCAGGAGATCTGGGGGGGCCTCTAGGACTCCTCCCCATGCTATTGTGCCTGGCACATGGGGGGAAGGAAGGTGAGGGCCATGGGAGTTTCAATCCTCTCAACCTGGCCACCGTGGTCCCTGGAATAATGTTCCTTCTAGAAGTTCTGCCTAGCTTCGCACACTCTCCCAGAACTCTAATACTGCATTCGCATCTTACTTTTATATAAAAGTGAGGGAACGTGAAACACTTATACCAAACGAATGGTACCAGGAACCTGAGAAATTAATTCTACAGATAAAGAAATGCAGTCTTCCTCTGGGTGTAAAACGTTTCAAGGAGCTCACAAGTCATGCTTGCTGGTTGTTTCTCATGGAAAAAATTACTCACTTAAGATACCCAAGTTTGCAGCCGCTCTTCAGACTTAATACGGGGTGGAAGCTTAGCTTCTGAAGGGAGACGATCCAGGGCCCTGTGCCTGCAGGGTGTCAGACCAGGGAGGCGCCCGGGCGCCCCTCCTCTGTCATGTGCTCCTTCAAAGGCCCTCTCATTGCCTTCAACCGCCCTAAACGTGTCAGATGTCAAGCAGTATTGTTTCCGTGGCCCCATCCTTCCTCTTGCTCCTGATTTACCCTCCAAACGCCTGTCCCTTCCTCTTCCCTCTAATCAGCAGTCGGGTGTCACGATCTCGGCTAAACCAACCCCTAATGCGTCCCAAGGACAGTCTTCACGGGAAGGGGGCCTGAAGGCAGGGTGGCTTCGCTGGCTTCCTCCCCGGGCCTCGCTGGCTGGCGGTGCTCAGCTACACGGCCGCAGTCATGGGGTTCTTCTGCCGGGGGTCCTGGCTTCGGTAGGGGTACTGGTCTGGGCTGCCCGCGCGGGGCCCAGGCCTGCCCACTTCCTGATAGGCTGGCGCCCTGTGGTGCCGAGGGGGCGAGGGCGGCACGTCTTGGCGAAAGGGTCCCTTGTGCTGTGGCGCCGGCGGGGGAGGGTAGTACTGGGGGTAGCGGAGATCTGCCACCCTCAGGTCCGGGGCGCGCGGGTAGCCCCCTTTGGGCGGGTGCGCGGGATGAGCCGCCGGGTAGTAGGGCAGCTCCCTCTCCTTGTAGAGCCCTCGGGGTGCTGCCGTGAGATAGTCTGCGGGATCCGGTCCGCCCCTGGGGAGAGAAGAGACTTGTGTCAGCAGCTGCCGGGCCGGCTGCCCCGCTGCAGACCGCACTCCCCAGTCTCCCTTAGTGTACCACAGGGGTCCCCGCGGGCCAAGCAGCACCTAAGAACTGCTTGAAGGTAAGCTTAATAAATGCGTGTGCCGACCCTCCCACTGTGCCCACCCGGAGGCTACAGGGCTTTGCCCCATGTTTAGGAGGACAGGTGGGCATGGCCCCTGGGTTGTGAGCAGAAGTGACCTGTGCCCCTGAAAAGAAGACAGGGAACCTTCTTTGCTCACCCTCTCTTCGTGCTGGCCACTGGAATGGCCATTTCAGACCAGAGGGGAAAGCCGCACGCTGAGGAAGGCAGAGCCACACACGGCAAGAGCCTGGGTCCTTGCCACCGTGGAGCCACCATGTCAGCCAGGGCTGCTTACGCTCGGATTAGTGCCTGAGAGAATGTGCTTCTCTCTGGTTTATACCCTCTTCTGCTGGCCTTTATCATAGTGGCCCAACGAGTTTCCTAAACAAGGCGGAGTTGAGCTCCCTTAGGGCTGTGATATCCCACCCCTTCCCTCTGCCTCCCTGAAGGGGGCCTGTATGGGATGGGAGAAGCTACAGGCTACTCAGAGCCATCCGGTGCCCCTGGATGACACTCGCTTCTCTCCGAGGTCCGTGGGTGCTCTTTACATGGGCCATAGTCTTGGTGTACCTTTTTGTCTTCTGTCACATCCCTGTGTGGACTAGTGTGCCCACCCTTCTCTACAGTTCCTAGAAAAAGTCCTAACCCGGAGCTGGGAACTAGTCCCCTAGAGCTTCTAAAAGCAATTCCCCTGCAGTCAAGAAGCACGGCCAGGCCAGTGGCAGATGGGAAAAGCCAAGCCAGCTGCACGTCACACAGCGTCACCGGTGGGCACGCAGTGCCCAGAAAGGTCCAGGGCAAGAATAAACACTCACAGAAAGTGACCCTGCTAGATCTTTCTGCTAAGACAACAAGCATCTTCTGATCCACTTGCCATAACAGAAGCAATACGTCTCTAAACAGATGACTGCCTCTTATCTAGCCTGGGGTTAAACAGATGAGTTCTGTTTGTGGCTCTTAAAATCCCATAAACCTCCTGTGCGCATATACACCACCATCTCCCCCAGATCCTTCCCACTTTTTTACCCCTCCTCCCTTTTATTATATTTTAAAAGGAAAACAGCAACAATCATAATTAATGAAAAGCTCTCCAATGTCAGAGTACAGCCTGGTTGAACACTTGAAAGAAATGACAGGGCTGTGAGAGCAGACTGTCTGTGGTTAATCAGACACCATCAACGAGGGTCAAAATCAGCCTGTAATCTGCAGTGTGATGTTAAAACAGCTCTGTAAGTTCTTCAAATCAGTGGAGGTTTGACAGGCTCCAAGCTCTGAGCATGTGGAAAGCAGCATGCGAGCACATTTACCAAGATGAACAGCAGAACTCCCTCTCTACTTCTTTATATCTTAATTTAGCTATGTATAATAATGAAAGATAGATCCTTGCGCTTGGGGTAATTTAGTTAGCGAGAGTTTTCAGATAAAAAAATTAAATTGTTTACGTACAAGTTATTATAGCGTCAACTGCTATGATTCAGTGCAGTGTGCTTCGCTCTATTTTAAATCGCCCGTGACAAATCGGGCACAAATGTGTATCTGTCACTCCAGCCAGGAGAAATTAAGGATCAGGATTTCATCTTCTCTCTCCCTGAGAATTTTATTTTTGATTTAGGAAACTTCCAGCGTTCATTATATCTTTTATCATAAAATATTTGGAGCCCCCCCCATGCTCATTTCTATTTCCTTTGGTTCATGTTAGAGATTTCTGAAACGCTTAAAAAAAATCCTTAACCTGTGCTTTCTCTCAAAATCTACTGAAGATATTTCCCTGCATGAAGTGAAACATGTGGTTTTTCTGCACTCATTTTAAGCCCTGGGGATAAATCACTGACATTTGCAACACACAAACATTATCTGCTTTAAAATGAACACACAGCCGGTGCTCCCTGCGGACCCTCTTAGCCTGGATGTTTCCTGTTTAAAATGGAAAGAGAGAAAGGAGGAATTCCAGGCCTTGGACTTTTAGGGTCCTGTTCTCTCCCTGGAGGTTTCTCTCTTTTAAAACAGAACATTATAAAAGACAGGCACACCTTGTTTTTATTTTTTATTTTTGGAGAGAAAACCCAGATCAAGTGGTGACGGGGCAGAAGCCACCCTGAGAGCCACCAGGCCAGTGCACATGGGGACAGTTGCTATCTCTTCCCCCACACCTCGCCCCAGCCACTCCTCCACCTCTCAGGGCAGGTGGAGCAGATAGTTTGGGGCCCCATGTTGCTTCCTCTGAGGGGAGGTTCCATGCCTGAGAGTTTGCTTACATGTGGCAGAGACCAAGTAAGGTAGCTGTTCTTTGTCAAGAAATGAAATCATGGAAATCGTCTTTACTCTGTAGAACTCATCAGAAACAGTTATCATTTTTAATTTTTCAGAGAGAAGGAAAACAATGAGCTGGCCTATAAAAACACTGTTAAAGGTTCAAAGAGTGCTAGAAGAATTTTCCTTTTCTTGATGATGGTGGTGGTGGTGGGGGGAGTTGCTGTTGTTTGTAATAACTTTTTGCTCAAAATTAAGAATTTTCTACAGACTTTTCCCAGAACAACATCTAAGTGCTTTTCAATATTGTATTATCTCTCTCTCTCTTAAAGCAATGATTTTTAAACAGAAAAAAAAAAAGCCCTTCTCATTAACTAACAAACTTGATAGGCAAAAGGAAGAAGAGGGAGTGAGCTGAAATTTTAGCTTTGTTAATCTTGAGTTTCTCTTTATATAGTTTCTTTATTTGGATGAAATTTCGTATTTGTAGCACAGAAACCAGTCCATTCTGGGGTCTAAGAAATGCTTAATCACAGTGACCGATGCTGCCTGAGTCGATCCTGAGCAACACAGTGGCAGCTTCCTCTGGAGATTCTGATGCAAACAGGGATCCAAATAGAAACTGTATCACAACTTCCAGACCCCTCATTTTCCATGTGACCTCGTGAGCTTCATTTGTATGTGTTATTGTTTTTCTTAAAATCAGTTTCCCATTGAAAATCTCACCCAGGAACCATATTTACTTAAGGAAAGAGAAACAAGCTTATATTTGCTTTCTTTATAATATAATTCTTTAAGGAAGCTGTCATGAAAATATCTCTATTTTTAAAATTTCACTTAAATTTTTTCACTATTTACTTTTTTATTTTAGTTTTGATTAGGTTCATATTTGAGGACAAAAGGAGTCAGATTTTGCTTGGAAAACGTACAGGAACTATCTCAGATATGCAGTTTCCAATCACACAGACACATGCAATAACAAATGTTGACCTTTAAGTCTAAACATGAGAAAGACATATGATATTGACATGTGAAGAAACAATAAGGATCACTTTCTTTATATGAGGTTTTATTCCTTTTGCCATTTTGGTATGCCACTATTTTTCATTAAACAAAAAAAGGGCTGAAAATCAGAGGCTAAGCAGGTCAGAGAGCCAGCCCCTGGGTACCAACAGTCTTCATTTTATGGAAAGATGGAAGGCATGCTCCTATGCTCGCTAAGCCCATCCTATATGGGGAAAGGGCTCAGTGTTGGGTGAACTGAGTCCTTGTGATTCGTTTATCTATTGCACTGGAGCACAAGCATCCTGAAGGAAGAAACTGAGCCTCATATATCTAGTGATCTCCCTCCCTCAGATCTTAGCACTGGGCTTTGCACACCATAGGTGCTCCATAAATGCATGCTGAATTTGTTCATGGGAGTTTAAAGAGAAAACCTAATAACACACCCAGTAACCACAGAGGGTCAGATGTGTGTAGGGGCTGGACGTAGGTAGGTGGGTGGAGGAATAAAAAGAGAAAGTGGACTCCCATTGAGATTCAGAGGCTACAATGGTTGAAGTAAGACTACTCTCTAATTTTTCAAAAAGGAGGGATGGAAGGGGGTGGCAGTGGGCTGAAGAAAAGTGTTGGGTTGAGTCCAACACAAAATGACTGTAAACTTTATCGGGGCACAGATTATTATATTTGTCTTGTTTTCCAAGAACGAAAGTATACTCTCTTATCTCGGTTGTCTTGCATAGTACTTGAACCACAGTAGGTGCTTAATAAATCTTGGAATCAAATTTAATGGCCTTGACTTACTAGTGAGGTTAACATGACTAACTGGTGCAGGTTGAATGTATTTATTCAAGAATCATTTAAGGACTGTTTTTCTTATAGTCCAGCAAAGAAATTTTCTTTATTTCTGTTAGAACACAACAATCGAGGAAGATCCTTACATATGTGCCTAAGAATATAGTACATATGATCTCAAATGAAAGGTCTTAGGGAGGCGACGTCAGAGGTGAAACCAGCAGCAGCCACCACAGTTTCAAGTACCTGAGCTTAAGGGCTGATAAACACCAATCGGAGGTAGAGGCCATGTCCAGCTCCCCTCTGTCACAGGGCCTCCCAACCTTTTCTCCACCAGAACACACATGGCGGGGAACTCATATAAACCACACGTGTGCAAGAGAAGCAGAGGCTACGATTATGCAAACTTCTCTACCTCCTGCTGGAATTGAATGCCCTCCCCTCCCACTCAGCAAAACAAAACAAAACACAAGGAGATTCAAGTGAGTGGGGGTGACATTATCGAGGGAGAAACTTCAGTCTGCTCTAATTTATCAAAAGAAATTATTTGTAACCTTTTGTTCTTCAAGGGTCAGTGACAAATCTTTGCAATAAATAGCTGATCACGAGTTGCCTATGTGTCTGAAGCCCGAGTACAGAACCACTGCTTCACCCATCCAATGGCCCCCTTCAGGAGGAAGGACAGGTGAGGTGGAAGAGTGACAGGGGGAAACAGCTAGGGTTGAGCCACAGTTTAGCAGGTGTAAAAATAAGACACACAGTAAAAAGTGTGAAAGGCACAAGGAAAAGCTTCCACAGGGCAGAATCTTGTTCCTCTTAATTTCTGTAAAATACTAGGCATGCGAATAGCTGCCAAAACAGAGACAATTTCTTAACTTCCAAGGTAGTCTTTATGGGTTTCCTTTTTGGGTACTAATTGACTGTGACCAAATTTGGGGTTCAAATAAAAGGAAGTAACATGATGTAAAACTGCTGGTGTTAAGAGAGGGCCCCATATCCCTTGGCAGAAAGTCAACATCTGGCGAAGCTATATTACTCTCAAGTGTGCCACATGTAGATCCCTTAGTAGGGAGCTGATGTTGGTGCCTTCTTCTCTGATTCTTCAACAAACACACAAAGCTAAAAAAAAGATCGGCGCAGACGAATAGACTTGTAGGCGCTGGAGTCCCCGTGCTATGTGGCCAGAGATGCTTTCAGTCTGTGTTTGGAAATTCCTTCAGGGTCAGATTTCCAGTCACCAGGCCTTCTGCCTCCATCCAGGCCTGGATGTGGCTGGCCAGGAGTAGCAGAGCCCTACGCACTGTATACTACACAGCTATGACTTCTGCATATTTTACAGAATTGTAAACTATAATAATCATTTGATGGCCTATGTTACAGAGACAGTTTTCAGAAAGAAATGTCACTCTCATCACTTGCATTTCCCACAGCGTTATGAGGACTGGACTCTCGCTCTTTGCTAAGAACTGGAGTGGAAAGAGATTTATCAGCAGATGCCTTTTGTCCTTGTGAACACCAAGGAAATATTTACAAAGAAAATGAAAGAGGAATGAGAACAGCTGAGTCCTCAGAAGACATTTCTGAACAGTTTAAGATAGTTTTAGAATTTTGATTGCCCACATTTAATTTCTTTTGTCATGTTTTACAGTAATTGACCACAAACAAGAATTCAGTTATTCACAGACTTCATGTGCAATTACTATGGGGTCCTAGATAACCTGTTAGCAGATGTTATCTGGAAAATGGCCCTTAAGAATGTTTCATCCTATTAGGTGGTAGGAGGTATTCCCTAAAAATGGTCTTGCTAAAATAATTTTCTTTATGAGGGGAAGCGAGATATTAAAGTGGGTGCTGAGGACAACGAAAAAGGGTAACATGTATAGGGAAGGAATCTTGGAAGCCAAAACTGCTGTGAGTGGCTGCAAAGGAGTGAAATCTACCGAGTGACACCTGCATATGCTTACTCCATGGTATTTTTAACCCCAGAAGAGACTTTATTTAAAGAGAATGGCAACCAAAGGAACAAATCATTATAACTTGTTAGGCTACTAAAATAATTTCTCTCTCTCTCTCAACAGTAGCCCTGGAATTTCAATATCTAAACACTAAAGATTATATCAAATTGTCATGCAAGAGACAATGGTTCCGTTTCAAGGTTAGACTTGGAGGGCCAACAGGTTCAAGAGCGTAGGGTCTTGAATTCCAAAGACGGTTTTGCCTGCCCCTTAGGAGCAGCGCTGCACAGTTGTCTGCCCCAGGTCACTGCCTGCAGACAGGACATTCGAGGAGAAAAACACACCATTCATGAGGGCTGTTTTACCCTGATCCATTTAGATTATATTTATTTTCAGAGTAATACACATAATTTTTGGAGAAGATACTCAGACGTCATATAGCTGCCACATCTTTACCTGCCCCCATTTTTCTGCCATTAATTTCTATGCCTGGGCAATAGGAGGATTCGGATGTAAACTACCTATGGTATTAGATCAGCAGAATCCCTCTTCACTAAGGGCCAGGACCGCAGAGAACAAGTCTCAACTATGTCCACCTTTGTGTGTGTGTCGGGAAGGGCTTTCATACCATAATTTCATTAAGACCGCAGTGACACCTGCCACCGCAGTTCTCTTACTCTGAAATTCAGAAGCAGAAATACAAGTGTTGAGAACAGTGCTACTACTCTGCTCGATGAGCTCGGGAACAAACCTCGAAAGCCGAGTTTAGAATTACAAAGGTTCGACGGCTGCCAAGCGCAGCAGCTCTGCCCCCAGCGCCTACAGCAGGCCACGCTCCATCCGAAGCATTTTCTCCACATTAACCTGCTTGTCCAGCACAACAGCGCTGCGAGGTAGGTGCTGCCATCCCTGGTTTGCAGGTGAGGAAACGGAAAAGCGGAGAGACTCAGTTACTTGACCAAGGTCACACAGGAAGTAGGAGGCCCAGATTCAAGCCATGTAGCCTCTGATCTCCCTTGCTTGTCCCCTACTGGCCACAAGCGAGGGGAGAATTAAGGAGTGTGACTTTTATCCAGTATGACCTGGAGCAGGAGAGTGACCTGAACTACCTATGGGATGGCTCCGCGTGGAGGTTCCGCGAGCACTCAACCCTCACAGGTACGAAGGTAAACAATGACCCCTCCCCGCGTCTCCTGCTCCTCCAGGGTCCCTTTGGAGAATGGCATCCTCTACAGTCAGCCATGCGGGCAATCTAGACTCCCTCTGCCATCCCCACTCCGGCCAGACATTAGGTTCTAGAAAATGCTCTTAAATATTCTCTGCTGTCCACCCTCACTGCACGGCCTTACTTCACTCAAATCCCTTTCAACTGGACTAGCAATAGTTGATCAGGGCTAGCAGACAGGCAGGCAGAGCTGCGGGCAGCTTCCCGAGAGAGCAGTTCAACCACCTAGAGCAGGTGCACACGAATCTGAAGGACAGCTGAATTCTGTAGCCTCCAAGCCAGTTGCCACCAACTCCGAAGCAATTTCGAGCACATTGCACTTTCTCTCAAATGAAAACGTGGCAGAGTTTGTAAAGACAGAGGAACTCAGTTTTCTTTGGGGGACTGTGTGAGCATTTACATTTTTTTGGATATGATACTCTTGAATTTAAAACCTGACAATTGGTTAAGTGTTTTGCTTGGGCCTGAATACGAGATCTGCCATAAAACTTTTTTTTTTTTTAAACATCAGATAATATTTTCTCTCAAATTTATAAGACTAAGTGAGGTTTATATAATGTACTTCACAAACCTCTGGGTTTCCTTTCTGCCTTAAGAAATGAGCATGCTAGTGTTAGTATTTAACTTATAAGGTAGTTGAAAGACAAATGGACTGGGACCAATGTAAAAATAAGTGCTGGGCTCCTAGGCTTTTGGGTAGGAAGGGTTTTCACATTAGCACCTCAAATACTGACTGGATTTCATCCCCATGCAGGTATCCTGTGGAAAGAACTTTCCTCATCCTTCTCTTAGTAGTAGCATGAGCTTCTTGGTCCCACCCTCAACTGGAGGAGGAGGCCACCGAAGGAGGCACAGTCTGGCCCCAAAGCTCCATGTGGGGTTAGTTTGGATGTTAAAAATGGATTCAGCCACACTCATGCTTGGGTGTATTTTGGAGGTTTCTATTCGAACAGTCTCCCCAATATCCAGCACCACAGCAATGGGGCCGTTCTCCAGTTTCCACTACATAATACATGGAAGCACCAGGGGCCTCTCTGTACCACTTTTGATGTGGAACTGAAGCACCTCATGATAATGTTCACTGAAGTCTGGAGGGTCATTCCGGGACTTCATCTGTCCGTGCTAAACAGGCCCCAAAGCCCCAGGCCGGCCCTGGTGGCCGCACAAGGCTCAGCTGTTGGCTCCACTCAGCCCTCCTCTCCAGATCCCTCTCATTATTTGGCCGAACACTTTGGAGACAGCATCAGCATGACAGATTCTACGTAACGTCACATTCTATTCATCTTTCATTTTTGCACATGAAATGGATTTACAGCACAAAGGTTACTGAACTATATTGTCAAAATGATTTTCAACAAATAATAAAGGTTATTAAGAGCATCTTTGGTTCTGATGACGAGCCCTGAGCGCCCCAGTCCCGCCTTGGCCTCTTCATCCTGTGCTGATCATTACATGGCTGGTGAAGACCTGTTATTAGCATCATTACCAACCTGTTACTTTCAAATCTCCTTTTACTGAAACTAGAGCATTCTTCGTCCCTTCTCTTTCTGTTGGAACATAGTCTGACTGCCAGCCCAGCTTCTTCGGGTGCCATCCTCGCCTTTGATGCTGGTAAAATGGAGCAGCTAGCAAATCAAGGCTTATCATAGCTCCAGCTGATTGGGGCTGTGAAACCTCTCTCGTCATTACTTCTTTTTGTGTCCAGTGCTCTTGTACAGTTACTGTCCTGAGCCTTTCCACAACCCCCTCCTACGCTCCCACCTCTACTCCCTTCAGCAAACTAATATGTAGGTGCAGAGCCATTGATAAGTGCTTTTTAAAAAGACAGAGCAATACAAGCTTTTACTGTGAGTGAGCTCCTTCAGATATTATTTCATCCCACATCTGTTCTCTAATTCCCTGATTTATTGATTTACTCCTTGAACAATTCGAAGAAAACGGAAAATCCACCCTCGCTTCTGTTTTTTTGAGTGCTGTATTGGGGGCTGGAGTGTGTACCCATAAGGAGGCGATTTCCCCATTTTATCCATGCAGTCTATTATCAGCAGGGCGGCAATCTTGATTCTTAAAATCAGTCACAAAGCTGTAGCTTTAATAATTTAAATGAAAGCTTATCATAGGAAAGCAAATATTTATAAGTAGAAGGCATCTAATTTAAAGAAATTAATTAAAAGTAAATGCTGAAGTGACTTAAAACGAAGGGGCCATTACCAAATAAAACATATTTATCATTTGCCCCCTGCCAGCTTGTTCTTGAACTTCTGGAGAGATGCGGTTCTAGGCTTGCCCTTAGGACCTCAAGGTGCTCTCAGTTTTCAGTTCTGAGGGATCTTGGGATGCACCTCTGCATAGTGAGTGGGGAGAGTGTGGGACTCAGAGGCACTACACTGGGCTGGAACTGAGCAAGGAGCTTTGTAGACATGTGATCCAGGTGACTTAACTTTTTCTGAAACTCAATGACCTCATCTGTAAAATGGGTATATTACTCCTGCCTTTCCTCTGCTGTGGGGTTGTGACGGGAACTGACTGAGAAAGAGCAAATGAACAAACAAAAAGACCAATTACACAGAAGTCCTCAATACTTGTTGAATTTGAAGTCACAATCATTTTTAAAAGAAATAAAACTGGATCTTTAATACAGAGTTTAAGGTGATTGTCCAAAGACCTAGAATGAGCGAGTAAACGATTTGTAAACAATTCTAAAATTTATGACTGAGAGCTATGGACCCTGTGTGTCCCACTCCACATCAATGCGTGTCAGTGTAGGAAATCCTGAGAGGTTGCAACTTGTAGGCATGTGTGTGTGTGTGTGTGTGTGTGTGTACACACACACACACACACAGTTACAGTATATCTAGGCTTACATGGTATTTACATTTTTTTTCAGCTAGTTGCTGACATTTAAACATTGACGGCTTTCACATAAAAATTCAGCTTTCCTGTTTTTGTTTAAATTCAGGCCTCCAGGCCTTACATCCAAGGTCATAATCAGCTGGAGCCGCCCCCCGAGGCAGGGACATAGCCCCCCTCAGGCTGTGCTCCTGCCTGCTTCTCTCCTTGACAGTTCCCACCTGCCCCTATAGCCACTTAGGTTTGCAGCCCCTGCCCCGTGGGAATGAATGTCACCTTCTAGATTTCTGCACCGTTGTACTCAGTTTACATCCTCTGCTTATAGGTGTACGCTGGCTATCCAAACTGCCCACTGGGAAGTGGGCTAAAATTCCTATCTCCACACCTGATCACCTTTAAATCTTTAAAAATAAAGTCCCCGTCAAAGGGTCTGTGCTAGGGAGATCTGAAGAGTGGAGAAGGGACCCCTTCCCGGGGGGTTTCAGACAAGTCATTTCACTTTCTCGGGCCTTATCTTCAACTCTGTAAAATGAACAGGTTGCCCCAGTGAGTCAACAGGTGGGGGTTACGGTTTCATGACCCGTCCAGGAAACCACACAGGCTCCAGTCCACACTGACCTCAGGTCACAGTGCTGCTTTTCAGCCTGACCTCTGCCAGGGTGACCTGGCTGGACTTCTTTACTTATCTGTGCCTTGGTTTCTCCATCTGTAACGTAATACTTGCTTTTCTTCTCATAAGCGAGAAGGCAATGATATGGGTGAAAGTTCATTGCAGGAGAATTGGGGTAAAAGGAATGTAAGATCTTATATTACTCCTGGGGCTCAAAGGTTGCAATTCTGAAGGGAACCTGCCTTGCTAATGGGATTTCTGGATCAGACCTGGCACTCCCCTCTGAGAGGCATTATGCAGATATTTTCCTGACCAGAGGCCATACTGTGCCAGTTTAATCCAGCCCTGGGCAGGGTAATGCCAGACCTCGGTTCAAGGGTAGCCTGTCCCACTTCAGAGAAGCTGGATTCTAATTTGCCTCCTTGCCCCATGCATTTTATGAGGAATGTACGTAGTTAACTGTTATCAGGTGGTTAAGCAATTTGATGAGGTGTGAACTAGCCCTTTAATTGTTTTATTTACAACATACTTATCCTATCCTAACATCCCACTGGGGAATTCTCTACTTAGTTGATTAAGTGAGGTTTAGTGAACTACAATTTGGTAAAACCAGAAGCTGAAAACTATACTCCTTGAAGTTTTACAGTCTTACAGTCATTTGTGCAATGCACGGAGTTGAGGTTAAAAAAAAAAAAGTATCAACAACAACAACAAATGGATTAAATTGTTAATTACCTTTATCTCCACCATTTAGAAAAATAATAACAGAGTCAAGATGGGAAAGATAACCAAGTTCAAATGTACTTGTTCTCCTCTAGGTACTGTTTCCAGTCCAAAGAAATGGCTTCAGAGAACCTTTCATTTGTGGGACAGGTAATCAAACTGCTTTTAGAAGCCAAATGCTTACTTGAAAAACAATCCTCTTACCTTTCCTCTGTATTGTAGTTCTAAATCTGGATGGGTTAAACTCCTCATGTTAACCTAGCCTAGAGGGCCACCTTACTCCTTGGTTGGTGGCAGTGCTAAATGAACCCCCAAACCATCAAGCACCTACAAAAAGGTATGTGCCCCAATGTCTAAACTGAAGATCTTACCACTTAGCCTGGGAAACAAAAAAAGCGATGAAAGACAAGACAGGGCACATATGTTCAATGCCAAGTGCCATGAGATTCCTGCTAGAGGTAAGGGTTCTGAGGAGAGTGCCTTAGGGACCTCCTGAGGGAAGAGCTGGATACCAGCAAGCAGAGAGAAGGGAACGGCGAGGGACGATGACCCTCTAAATGAGCCAGTTGAAAACCTGCAGGATACTGGATAGAAAAGCTCAGAGGCCAAGAAAGTATTCTTAAGTGTCAAAACTTACTTGTCCTAGATGTCATTTCTTTCTGATCTCTTATTTCTGAATCAGATGCTCCTGTTATGAACTTATTGAGCAATGTCAGTAATGTTCAAAAATTAAGTCATGATTGGTTTAAATTTATATTGTAAAATTCTATAAAATAATAGGAAATCTTTAATAGAATGCAGACTTTCTACACGCATAGGGACAAGCGCCTCTACTTTCTACTCGCATAGGGACAAGTGCCTCTGTGGACTGCTAACTGCTGTTTTTACTTACCTGTTTTCTCATGTGTTTCCAATAAACTATGAGCTTCATAATGTAAGGACTATTCCTGAGTTCACTGTTGGCTTCCCAGTGCTTGGCACATGGTAGGCACTTGAAATAATACTTGTTAAATGAATGCTATCTGGAGATTCCTGCTGGAAAAAGTTCTCTTTTCTTTAAACTGAGTGGGACTTAGACTTGCGAACTGAGAAAAAAAATCTCATTCGAGTTTCAGTCACATATCTTTCTCCCCCAGCAACTGGCATCTTTCTTGTTGCCTCGTGACCAAGCTCCCATCTCGGACACCAGCTCTAGTAAATGAGTTTCTGTTGTGATGGTTGGCTTAGTCACACTATAGTAAACAAGAGCCCTAAGTTTGGGGTCAAAATTCCTGGGTTCAGGTTCTGGCTCTGCCTCCGGCTTTGAGTGAGAAATTTCCAATGTTCCTTTTCTCCACTCAAAATTAGGGATTATAATGACAAGGTTGTTGGGAGAAGATCAAATTTAGAGACGTATGGAAAAGCACTGTGGAACTGACAAAGCCCTCCTCGATTGTAAGATAGTATTAGCACTGCCCCTCCGCTTTCTCCAGGCCTCAGGTTCTGCCCTACCCATTAAAATCCTTCAAGGACATGAAGTCCTAGCCCTGAATCTTAATGTCCAAGGCTGGGTACCTTCATTTACTGCTGTACCTTCCTGATGCCTATAGAACCTCTTATCTTTAGTCTTTTCTAAGCTTCCTTCTGAGGTTGTGTTCCTCTTTGCCTGCTGGGATCTCTGGTTTTTGTTCAAACTGTATTGACTTCTTTGTCTCTCAAGGCCTCAACACCAGACCTCCTCTCTTATCTTCTGCTGGGGCCTCTCCTGCTCCCTTTTTCTATGTCCAGGTATGTGTGTGTTTAGGTCTCACCAGCTTTGAGCTGAGCAATCTTGACCATCAATATAGACCCTGCTGCAAACATTAGGAAGTGAGATGAAACAGAAGGGGAGTTAGGCACAAATAGTTCTTGGTTTCCATTTAATGGACCCATGCCTCTGGAAAGCTGCTATCCTCTATAATTAATAGTCCCAGTTTCCTCATCTGTAAAATTGGGATAGTAATGGCTACTTGCATCACTGAGTAGTTAGAAGGGTTAAATCAGAATATCTGTAAAGCGCTTAGCCCAGTGCCTGGGCATGATAAGTGACCGATAGAGATCAGCTATCATTATTATTACTACTTTTCTCCCTGCTGCAAGCTTTTAATTGCTTATTCCTGATTCCATAATGTCTTACATGCTTTTCTCAGTCTTACAAATATTCAAATATGTCCAGAGGCCCTTTTCTTCTCTAAAAATCTGCTTCCTCCAGATGAATATAAGGCAAGTTATCACCACTTTCCCCAAACTTATAGACTATGTTCATTAGAAAAAAACAACTGTACAAAATACACTAGAATGTACACTCTCTTTTTGTGTGCAGACTTAGTTACATTCTTTAGGACTAACTGCTGTTTATTTGTGTGTCCACAATGATGGTACCTCTTGGGGAATTGCTGGAGGACTTGCTGGAGGGTTGTTCATGTTCCCAGAGAAAGACAAACACAACTGTGTGTGTAGCTCTAAAGGGAGCAGTGGATGCTACATCCAAACCAAAGGAAGTTGGGCAGCAGCCAAAAGGCCATGAAGCATGATCTCCAAAGAGACACATTAGCTCCCATCTCTAGTCTTTTTCTTTTATGTCCAACTATCTGGATGAATCAAGCACTGGATTGTATTTACTTGAGGAAGCATTCCTGAAGCTTGTGGGTCAGATGACAATCAGACCCAGAAATAGAAAACAGTGTTGGAGCAATCATCTGATGGATCATTTTTTTAGGGGGTTGGCTGCATTCGTCTGACGGATCATTTTTTAGGGGTTTGGCACTCATTCTGCTTTCCATGAGTGTGTTACAAGAGCTTCACTTTCCCCCTTCATCCTTGATCCTATCTTTCCCCTTCTTGCCTTGTCATCAGAGTTGGGACAGGGGAAAGGTGCTGTTTTTCTGCCTACCATCTGTCCCATCTTACCCCGGTGGTAGTGTCCTATTCTTTGGGGAATCATTTCATGTCCACTCTCAGTTCCTGTTGTTCAGGTGGAGCGACTCTACCCGTGACTCCAGAGGTGGAATGTGATCCCGACCTGGCCATCAGAACATTCCACCCCCCTGAGCACAGTGATGGTTTACGGTTAAGTATAAAATCCAACCACAGCAACCTGAGACCATTCTAGGACTTTTGTTGGACATGTTGAAATGACAGAATCCCTCTTTTGCTCAAGTGACTGAAAAGATAGGAGAAAAGCCTGGTGCTATGGGCACCCATCTCAACCCCAGGATGGGTAAGTGTGCCAGAGAATGGAGCCAATACAGCAGTAAGCAGAGTCAAGAAGATGGGCCAAGGAAACCAACTCCTGATGACATTCTCTGAGTTCCTAGGTAGCTGAACCTGAAGAGAAGTGTACCCTTGGACTTTTTTCAGTTATATTTGTCAGGAGATTTTTGTTCTGTACTGGATATAATGAAATATCTGAATAATGTAGAGGGGGACCAATTACGCTTACCTATTGTTTGTGTGTGGAGGAGCGAACCCAATGGCATAAACACAAGTTCAATAGGATGACATTCTTAGAGAGGACAGATGGCCATTTGCTTTAGAGACCACCTGGGGAAAGAAGCTTCACTGAAGCTCACGTTGCCTCGGCTGGGCACAGTTTCCAATATCTCCAGGGTGGAGAAGGTGAAAAGCAGAAGGCCAAGAATAATTCCCTCTTTAAACTGTGATAAAGAGGGTGTTTGGGGAGAAAGAGAAGAGGCTTGGAGTATGGGAGGGTTTTGATGGGCTTTTAGTCCTTGAGAAACTTCCTTTAGGCTTAGATGCCTGCACCCATAACTTTCATAATTACATATGCAATTATGTTAGTCTATTTCCGAAAAAGTGAGTAACTCCAAACCCTTGTCCTCTAGCAATTATCCATCAGGTGACAACAATGAGAGTTTGCAAATAATTAGTAATTAGTTGCATAAGTATAAGAAATGCCAGGAAAATTCCTGCCTGCTTAGACTCAAGGGCATTAATAAAAAAGAACAGGACTTCCCATCTCTTTCAACCTGCTCCTCTCCCAGCCACAGCCACACGCAGCCTTTGTTAGCTCATCTCTGCCTGTGTCTCTGTTCACACACCCCGCTGGAGATGGGGCTGGGTCTGGAGTGGCTCTGAGAAAGGGGGTCTGGAGAGCCTGCCTTTTATGAGACTGTAACCTCATCCTACGGCACACTGATTTTATAAAAAGAGTAATGAGGCTCATGTTTATTTGAATGGCAAACAGACTATTCCATTGCCTAACCACAGAGAAACCTGTTTCTTCAGGAGCAGCACAAGGCAGCCAGACTTGCTTGGGTTCTCTCCTGTGCTTCTGAAAGTGTGTTAAGTAGGAGCCAGAGCTTCTGAGGGGGTCTCAGGAATTTGGGGTTTGCCAGGGACCAGAAGGGGCACAGTGATTGAAGATTTCTCAAAAGCTCAAGCTCTGCCATGACATGACCTGGAAGTAAAGCCCAGATAAAAATGGGCCTCTCCTTTCTTCTATTATTCAAAATTTACTAAGGTATAATTTACATTCAAGAAATGTGTCCACTTGAAGTACTTAGTTCCATGAGGTTTTACAAATGTCTACATCTGAGCCACCACCAGAATCAAGGTCGTGGGTGACTCCTTTTTGCTTTGTTCCACTCTCCTTTTTCCTTACCAGCTCTTAAACCGAGCATTCCACAGAAGACACGGAAGAAAACCCCACACTTAAAAAAATGCAGTACTTGTTTGGAAAAACTCCAATCACTCATGTTTGAAAAAAATTGCTGAATGCATTAAAAAAAAATTAAGGTCTGGATGGATAACAAAAATGAAAAATTTGAATTTTGGAAATAATTCTCTGGGAGAGATACACAAACTACTCAAAATTGAAACTTGGAAAAACATGCCAAGTCATCTCAGCGATTATGCACTGAGAAATGCTTTATGCATTTCTGTTAGCAGAAATCTTTTTTTCAAATGGCAGAAATACAACTTGAAAGACTAGAACCCAAAAAGAATTTGTTTTCAATGAAAGGATTCTCATGACTCAATTAGAAAGCCAACACAATTTAATACAAACAGAACTTCCACTCAAACTCCATCGGATTGAAAGTAGAAAACTGTCCTTCCTGACTCCTGCACAGTGAAATGTCTGCGCTTTCCGTCCCCTCCCCACCCCCAGCTGCACACTCCTTCCTGTGTTTTTGCCTTCCTTTCTTTTTCTGCCTTAAAACTTAGTTGAACACCTACTCTGTGCCAGGTACTACGTAAGGCTAGGATACAGTGGTGACAAGGCAGGGCCCTGCCCTAAAGGAGCCTGTGGCCTTTGCTTTCTATCTCACAAGTCCACTCCCATTCTCATCCCACTTCTAGTGGGTCTGCTGCTCTTTGCGAAGCACAGCTCTAAGTGGGAAACTGGGAAAAGAGAGGGGAGCAGATAAAGGGAAAAGTAGCACAGTAAATATTTTTCATTTGATGAAAACCAGAAATTCTATTTATTTTCCCACCATTTGTCCTGGCCTGGGTTCATGGTAGAAAAAGATTCTAACAATCCAAATCAATGAAAAAAAAAAAAAAAAGACTAGCCTAGTACTTGAGTGCCCACCAGAAACAGAACTCTCCCGCAACAGCTCTATCTACAGTCAGGCGCCGTACGACAGCTGGGTCAGTGACAGACCGCATGCACTACAGTGGTCCCATAAGATTATAATGGAGCTGAAAATCTCTATTGCCTAGTGACATTGCAGCCATTGCAGTGTCGCCGCGCCGTGCATTACTAACGGGTCTGCGGTGATGTGGTGCAAACAAACCTACTGTGCTGCCAGTCTTATAAAGCACAGCACATACAACTATGTCCAGTACATAATACTTGATAATGATAATAAATGACCATGCTACTGGTTTGTGCATTTACTATATACTAGTCTTTTCATTGAAATGTCAAAGTATGTTCTGTCTACTTATAAAAAGAATGTTTGCTATAAAATAGCATGCTGTGCCCCTGGCAGCAGACTCACGCATCTCCGGATTGCATGGCTTCTTCTTGGGCTTCACTGAATCTTGCGTTGTTTTGTGCAGTAACACGCTGCCCAAGCCTACAGCCTGGGAGCAACAGCTTCTACCCTGTGGCCTGGGTGTAGAGCAGGCTACACCGTCCGGGGGTGTGTAAGTGCACTCCATGATGTTCGCAGTGACAGAATTCCTACTTGCCTAGAATGTATCCCTGTCGTTGAGGGGCACTTGACAGTACATTAGAAAATGAGAACTCCTCAGAGAGAGATTAAAGTCAGTGCCAATACAAGGCGGTGCCAGGAGCTTCCAATAATTAAAGCATTTCTTACATGGCAAAAATATGGAGAACAGGATAAACTATTACTATTCAGAACATTAGGCTAAATATAGACAGCATGATAGTCAACCACCAAATAGGAATCCCATCTATTCTAGTGCTGATGGTGAATTCTTTTCAATTAAGTACCTTCTTCGTGAAAACACGAAGTAAAACAAAATCTATACTCTAATGAAGACAATTTAGAAGAATAAACATTTACTTCTTCACAGTGACTTCTATGATTTTTCATGATGCAATGGCTCATTCAAATACCACCACCGACTCTTGGAGACCTCTGATTTCTGTCTCAGCATCTTAGACTCCACAAGATACTAATGTGAATCTTCTGCTCAACTGTGGTTGTGAATGTGGGACTTTCTTTCTGAGAGCAAAGGGTGGAAGTAGATGTGTTGGTATAGGAGCTCACAGCTCTTGGCTTCTTGGAAGAAAGCTTAGGAAATTTACAATGCAGATCATTCTCAGAAATTTGAAATAGACAAAGGGCACGGCCTTACAACTGCCACCATATACTTGGTTCTTACTTAGGATTTCCATCTCTCTGCTTACACTGCCCATCTGTTCCTGTGTACTCTCTGCTTTATCCACTAAAGCCCTTAGCATATTATCATAGTTGTTTTAAATTCCTGGTCTGATAATTCCAACATCCCTGCCTGTTCTGATGTTTGCTCTTTTTTTTTTTTTTTTGGCCTTTTAGTGTGGTTTATTGTTTTTTCCTTGATAGCTGGACATAATGTACTGGGTAAAGAATTGCTATAAATAGGCTTTTAGTAATGGGGAGGGGGGAGGGGGAGGGGAAACATTGCACAGTCCTATGATTAGATCTCAATCTTGTACTGAGTCTGTCTGTCTGAACTGTGAACTGCACAAGTGTTTCTCAGTTTTATCTCCCTACTTAGGCGGGACAGGGTGGCCAGAGTGGGCAGGAGTTTGGTACTTCTCTTTTCCCATGTGGAAGGCCAGAGCCAGCTAGAGTTGAGTATTTCCCTTCTGACAGGTCATTTAGGCCCTGATAACACCCCCAGCAGGCTGGGCTCTGTTAACAGTTCCCCTGAGGGCAGGCCTTGATAAGACCTGAGTGCTCTGGCATATTTCAGAATGGGTCCCTCTTCCCCTCCCCCTGCTGCAAGCACAAGGGCATGTTTTCTAATATTTACTGCGAGAATCTGGTTGAGCTCCTGGAGGTAAATCTCACACTATTGTAGGGCCCCTCCATGACTGGGTCCCCTGGAGTTTTTAACTCTCAGAGTTGTCCCCCCTGAGTCCCCAGCAATCTGTGGGCTACAGATCCGGTTCTCCTCCCCGGCACTGGTTCCCACAGTGACTCTGCTCGAGCCTCTGCTGTGAGCCAGGACGGTCTGGCCAATCTTGGGGACAGCAATTGGCCCTGTGTCCTCTCCTCTCTTACGGGTCCAAGAAGAGTTGCTGATTTTCAGTCTGTTCAGCTTTTTTCTTGTTAGGATAAAGTGGTGATTCCAAGCTCCTTACATGGAAAACGGGAAACTGGAAATCACCATGTATTTGGTGTCAAAATTTACAACTTGTGAAACACATTAAAAAAAAAAAAAAATAGAGTACAGGAACACTTGGCCCAGACTGAGAGCTTGCAAATTCCTTAGTACAACAGAAAACTCCCACTCTAGGTTAGGCCTCTCCACTGCTACACCGTCTCCCATAACTGGGTAGCAAATAATGGAAAATGAGTCTAAGTGGAGGAAGATTTTGCCTGAAAATTTATAAAATTGTAAAATCTAAATCATTTTTTATCCTTACACCAAACTCCTTAAATTATATATTTTCACATATATCTCAGGACTATGAGTAAAGGTTAATAATAGGAAACAGAATATTTTCCACTGTGCCTTTAAAGAAAAAAAGAAAGAAAGAAAAATCAGATGTGTTGAAATATCATAGGTGAAGGAAATTCTTCAGTAATCGCTTATCAACCCTCTTTGGATATTAGGCAACAAGACAGAAACTCATAATGGAATAAGAGCCTTCTGCACAAAAGAACTACAGTAAGTTGACATTAGGTTGAGCCGCAGTCCAGTCAAAATGAAAGCAGCTCTGAGCTGAGCCTGTCATGGAGTTTATAAGAGAGGACAATCACTGTGTGTTTTTAAACTGTCTTCCTCATATTCAGCTGCAGTAACTTGAGCTGAGAATTGGCTTTTTATGGAGATTTATTACAATAGCATTGCCATTTAAGAATATGAAGCTATTGTCGTAAATAAAGAGCAGACACAAAGGGCTGGGAAGATTTGAGAGAGAGGATTTGTCAAGGTGGGTAAATCACGAGCTTACTTATATTACAAATAAATACACAGCACTAAAGCAATCACTCATTAGGAGAGAATCTTTTTTTGCCCTGGAAAAATTGAGTCAAGCTTCCGTGGTTTGAATTTCCCCACCTCGGAGGAGTCTTTTCCTAGAGCTCAGAAACCAATGCTGGGTCCCTCTGTTTTTCTCTCTGCTGAAGAAGGTGTGGATTTCCTGGAGCACGGAATCTACTGTGGACCAAGGGTTGATACTTACGATCAACTGCGCTGATTAGGCTGCTCTCTGCAGAGGCCACAAAGCTACTGAAATCTAGTACAAAGCCCTTCCTGAAGTATCAGGGGAGAACACCACAGACTTCTTATTCCCTGTACTTGCCCTAAAGGTTGCAGAGGCAGGGCCTCAGTGTCTCCCCACATTTCTTTTGGACATTGAAATCTGTGTAAGGGAACGTGTTTCCATGTCCAGCTTTGTTGTTTCAGCTGCTACCAGAGCTGGGGATATCAATTACTCCCTGCCTGGAGATGCTGACCTGCACAACAGCTCCGGGCTCCCAGGCTGGCCTCCCTCCTCCCTAACTGCCCCACATTTCAATAAATGCCTGTGGAGTCTTCCTGAGGCTGCCACTCTGGCCTTGGCATCCCCACTAAATGATTCATTAGGTTGGATTAACCCTTTAAACACTACTATTTACCAAAGAGTCCCTAGGGATTCTCACACACTCCATCATTTTTAGCCATTACAAACAGTGGGTCCCAGCAGGGCGGAATCCACTTTAAGGCTACTCAGGTTGACAATGTGGGTTTTGTTAGCCCCAATTTACTTAAAAGCTCAGGACAGCATTGACTCTGTGCACTGGGGCACACACATTTTCATCTCCCAGCCTGTGCGTTCCAACTATGCCTCTCACCATAAACACCTAAGTGGGCATTCCGCAAAAAAGACTGAGCCAGAAAGGAGTGATCACACCAAGGCGGTGGGTTACATGGGCTCTGTTTTCATGCCTCTGTTCTCCAGGCCTCCTTTTTGGTTGGTGCCATTTTCTGCCTATAATCAGCTGTGTGCACAATGAGTGGAGCCTGCCAAATGGCCATTTGTGGGTGCAATTAGACACCTGTGCCTTCAAACAAGTTGCAAGCACCTAATTGTGCCTGCATGCAGCCACTTGTGGGTGCAATTATCCAGAAATCCAGGTGTGCCTGGTATTATGCACAATTTGAGGGGCAAAAAATGAGTGTTTTCCAAAAAAGAAGGTTCAAGTTGAACAGGAGCCCTTCAGACTTTAACCAGGGTGGTTCAGTGAAGCTACCACCACTCTGTATATGTGGAGCCTCTTTGTTTTAGAAAACAATGCAAGCCACCTATATAATTAAAATCTTCCTAGGAGCCACAAAAGTAAAATGGGATAGGTGAAACTGAATTTAATAATTTATATTATTTAATCTAATCTATCTAAAATATTAGTTCAACATGTTATCAATATAAAAATAATTAATGAGATATTTTACATTTTTGGAAGTGATTGTACTAAACCTTTGAAGCCTGGTGTGTATTTTATACTTAGAATACATATTAATTCAGGCTAGTCACATTTTAAGTGATTGATGATACCATATGGTAGGAGACACCATATTGGAAAGTGCAGGTCTACAAAGAATTGTTTTCCACTGTGATTCAATTGAAATTTTTAACCTTTAAGCACTTCCCTGAATATTTGCAAAATCAGATTTCAAAGAAAGAACATATGAAAATGCCACTTAGCGTAGGGTTGTCATGGGTTAACATGATTCTTCATAATAAGAATTGCCAGTTAAATAAAGTAGAATGTTGGAAATCTGCCCCTAACTCTCTGTTATGGTTTATGAGTAGTGTGTTGGGACGAGATTTGGAAGCAACAGGCCCAAGGTGTGTAGACAGAGTTAGAAGAGGGGTAGCTAGAATTGGAAGGGAGGTGGAAATAGGGCACCCCTAAAAGGGAACAGACCCAAGACTGTGGCAGACCTCTGCACTTATTCCAATTTATCCGGATGACTATGGCTTTAGGATAATTTTAACAGAAAGTATAATTCATCTTGGCTGCATATGGGAATCACGGAGTCAAAATTTGGTAAGATATTCAAGAAGTTATTTTTATTTAACTATAAAGTAGAGAAATAATAGTACCTATGAGATACACCTATGGACAGGATTAAATGATTAGTATATGTGAAACACTTACAACAGTGCCTGGCACATAATAAAGCAGTCAGTGAATGTCAGTTGCAATTCTCCTCTTCACTCCCACCCTCAACATGATTTTTATTATGATATTGATTTTCAATTCATTCTAGAGTCATATGCATCTATCATATACATACACACGTGTGTATTTATGCATGTACATATATGCATACACATATACACATACAGTGCTTTGGAGGAGGGAGATGACTAACTTTGCATATGGTCTCCAATGTCTCCTAGTTCCTGCAGTCATCATTGCTACGCACTCAGAGAAGTTCTCATGTGCAAAAATCACATGTGACTCCCTCTGATTCTCCCATCATTCCTAGTAGACGTCAAGCTCACGACACAGGCATTACCTAAGAATTGGTTAAACAAGGCTCAAAGCCAGCTGCAGTGCCCTAACTTTCATTTCACAGAAAGCAGCCATGGGGAACATGGGGAGTGCTCTTTTTCTGAATCTAGAACAACCAATCTCACACACTTAGGTAACAAGTATATTTTCATACAATTAGGTTATATATTTACACACCTACACTCACACACCAACCCCCTGACCCCCATAAACAACGACCCATTTGGAATTCCTCTCCTGACTACCTTGAGAACAGCAGTTCAACAACCAGCTGTCCGGGGTTCTGTGCCTTCTGCACCAGCTGTCACAAGAAACTGCTGGCTGCAATATTTCTTCCTCGGGCCTCCTTTTTTGTTCTCGCCTGCGTCAGTAGGCAAGAGAACTGGGCATGCTCAGTTTTCTTCTGGGCGTCAATAATAAACACCCCGGTTAATTCCATCAGAGGCAACCCCACGGCCACTTTCCCGAATAGATCCCTACCCTTCTTCCTCCCTCCCACTCCTCCCCAGACACCTCAAGAAAAACAGACTGTGTTTCTTTTAGCTCCGTTCGCTCTTTGTTCCACTGCCAAAAATATTCGAGGAAAAGGCAATAATCTAGACTACTCTACGGAACTTTTTAGGAAAATAATATACCAAAGGAAGCAAAGCCACCAACCTGGAGAGTGGCCAGATGGCCTCTTTCAGAAGCTCAACAACAGCTCCCAGCTACTTCCTCGTCTTTCTCTGATCGAACCTGCTTTTTCTCAAGCGCAGTTATTAAAATAGATAAAACAGGGCTTCTTATTCAATTTATATGTCTCTGCTTTAATTACCAGGGCTGTAATGGTATCCTCAAAGCAATGTTTCTTCATTCGGTTCTCTCATGACTTCTCATTTTCGTGTTCTGACTCCAGTGTGCTAGCTGCCGCAGAAGCAACGTGGGGTGAGTTAGCAGAGCGTGCCCACTCTGGGGCAGGTGTGACAAATGTCCCACGGCAACAATCGTTTAAAAACGACTTTCACGTGGTGGCACTTCAGTTGGGTAATGGGCTAAGTAGGTTTCTGCGCTCGCTTAGCCTGGCAGCCTGCTCGCTGGACAGAACATCCTTTCTATGGGAAACGCACTCCCAGTTTCAGGACACTGGGTATACACTCGGGCTAGAGAGACACAGCTCATTTGAGATTGGGGACTGACTGCGTGAGGGATGGATTTGGGCCAGCTTGCCTATGTCTTCCTCTCTAGCTATTTCCAGGTGGCAACCTGAAATGACAGCAGGACTAGCTCCTATGTCTGGGGGCCGGGACACAGCCAGGCTATGTAGATGAGCTCAAAGCCCATCCACAGGACGTAACTTTTATGTGCCTGAAAACTGGAGTTATGACTTCTTCCACCATCTTTTCACTTGAAGAAAATGAAATAAGATTTTTTAGACTGTTCAGGTGTCTTTAATTGAAAGTATTAGTTAATTATCAACCCTATTCAAATGCTTGAAATGTGAGCAGTTTCTCAATTTAACATAGATATTTCCAAAAGTATCCAGGAATTTTATACTCAGTTTGCAGTCAGTTACTTATAAGTAACTTTCAGTATGAAATAGAATAATTTAGAGTTAAACTTATCATAATCCTCAAGAAGGCTACTATAATTATTGTTGCATCAAAGAGAGTAGTTTTTTTTCTAAGAGATTTTACTGCCTCTGCCTTCCAATGATTCAACAAATGAAGAATGAAACAGTTATCTGTGGGATGGTTGAAAAATAGGAAGGTTTTAAATCTTTCTTATATGACTATCATTAGTAGATCCATTTATGCTTCAAAGTTCCATTCTTTGTGATTAATTCTTTTACCAACTCCGATCATGTAGAGTGAGACAGTTAAAATCCCCTTTTTTCAGACACTGAAACATATTCCTTGAATTTATGGATAATTAAAATATAGGCATTAGCATAGCTTTTGGTACCAAATCTGAGACGGAAGTCATCGACGCGTGTTCTCGGCCCACCTCCTGGTCACGGACCTGAAGTCCTACCAGGAACAAATATCAGCATGCCCTCTGTGACAGTGTCACCACTCACGCGTCACTCCCATTATTACAGATGTCAAGAAAAAGACAGGAGCAGCCTGTTTTATTACGGCCATGAGTGATAGAGAGACACTGAACCTTCCAGGGGCACTCTGACAAAATGGGTGATTCAGAGATGCTGTGCCTCCTACTTGGAAAAAAGATCTAAATTTATTACGTTTAATGTTTAAGATAAATCATCAAACCCAGCTGTGTTATAAAAATGAGCTAAAATGCTGCTTAACAGACATTATTAAAGAGGCTTAAGTGTGGAGCCATTTCTAATTGGTAAAAGTTCACAGATGAACACTTCTTGCAAGTATTCATTTTTAAGAACTATTTCTTCCAGTAAGAAGGCCTTTATTTCAGTGTGAGATATCATCTAGGGGACAGATCTCTTTACGGACGCATCATCTTCAAGTTCACAGAAGGCATCTCAGTGGAATTTACAATTTAAATCTCATTCTTCACTTATTTTACTATGAAACAAAATCAAGGTTAAAAACAATTAAGGATACAATTGGTAAATAGTCTAAGTTTTACTCTGAGTAAAACTTCTGCTATGAGAGGCAGCAAATGTCAAGAACCAACCAGCCAAAAAACAAACAAACCACCACACCAAAAGAACAGTGCAGAAAATGATCTGTGCTGTTTTTATCATCTTGATTAAGGGATATAAACAAGGGTAATTTAAAATTAATCTGTGAAGAATATGCTGTCGCTTCAATTACAGGAGAAAGAATCATTCTTGAGTTGTTTCACCTTCGCAAAGGCACCGACCTAAACCAGGGGAGTTTGGCTTCCAAAAGGGGCTGGGCGCAGGAAACCAATTTTCAGCCATAGAATGTGATTTGCAAAATTGGTTTGAATTGGTGCTGGCTAGGTACCATCTCTGCTGGGTGGTGAAAGCCAAACTGTGATCCATTCGCACACAGTCCCCGACAGCCTGGCAGCCGCTGGTGTGTGCTGCTTCACAACCACAGCTACCTTCCCTGTTGGCACCAAGACACCCCTTAGGGGACTCTGCTCCTTCTGCTCCAACTGCTAACGGAAGGTACTCTGGGTCCCAAGGGAGGCTTCATCTCAGAGGAGGAGGGCAAGAGAGGCCAGGAAAAACCGACCGGTCACCGTGGCTTTTTTCTCCCTTGTATGGGTCACTCAGTTTTTTCAGATTCCTTGACATCAACATTTTTCTCTGCCTCCCCACCCCCCTGCCACATTCTACCCCCCACCTCCAAATGTAGGCTCTGAACAACTGGATGTAAGAATAACAACTTCCGTTTCTGTTTTGAAAAGAGAATTCAGGCCCTGGCTGGTGTGGTTCAGTGGTTGGAGCATCAGCCCTTGGACTGAAGGGTGATGGGTTCATACTCGGCCCGAGCCAACCAACCAACCAATGAGTCTCTCTTGCATTGGTGTTTCTCTCTCTCTCCCCTTTCCTCCCTCCCTTCGGCTCTAAAAATCAATGGAAAAAATATCCTCAAGTGAGGATTAACCAAAAAAAAAAAAAAAAAAAAAGAGAGAGGACTCCCCAAAATAAACAATTAGAATGCTAAGAAGAGAATATATTTTCTTATAGCTTCAAAAACCTGATTTTTTGGGGGGAAATATTTACAGTTTCACATTTTACTGATTATTTAGTTGTTCATTATGTCTGATACTCTTACAGCAGATAAACATTACTATAACACAGCTCATTTTAATCAATTTGAAAAAACAAGTATGGGGGCAAAAGTAGGTTTAGTTGTGAGTACATGAAACAGTTTATTCTTGTATTATTTATAATTACTGTATTATTTTCCATATGAACAAGTATAAACCTACTTTTTCCCACCCTGTATTTACCAAGCACCGACCATCTAGCTGGGTGCTGCAGAGGATACAGAAAAGTTTAAGACATAGTCCTTACCTTCAAAAAGCTTATGCTTCCTAGCTGGGGAGATGAGACAAAAATGAGCCCCCCCCCCAAAAAAAATTGTACAGGCTACGTCAATGCAAGAATCCATATAAGAATGACATAGATTTGGACTCACTACAAAGTTAAATCACTTAATTGTGCTATAACAATAAAATCTGGATGTTACCGCGGTTACCTTGAAAGGTGGACCCGGGCCCCTCCCTTTGCCATCACAATGTCAGCACTGCTTTTTCCTATGATTCTATTCTTGTTATCCATTCTCATGATTCTGGCTCATATTCTTCCATCTGTCTTGTAAGGGTGTATGCTTTATGTTTTAGAGCAGACATGTCTTCATCACTCACGTACTTCGCCGATAATTTCATGGCAGCTTTCTGTGCAGGTGCCAAGGTGAGTGAGGACTGTAGATGTGCTTGTACTCATTTTTTAAATGTCAAACTCATGCAAGAGAATGGCCTTGCTTTTGGGGGGATCTTGTTCTTTGAATGCACATGGTTATAGAGTCCACAGAGGGTTAAGGCTCTTGCTTTGAATGAGTGTAGTGAAACTCTAACATACTACCTGGCATTTATGTACAGTCAGTCGACATACAGAGTTTATTTTGTCTAATGCACTGGGCATACCTATCGAGGGAAGGAGAGGAAAGGGAGGGGAACTGAGTCTGCAGGAAACCCACTCCAGGGCGGCTGCTGGGGATCATCAGTGGAAGAGCAGTCGCTCCATGACCAATGGTGCAGACTCTTGTGAATATCCCTGGCGAGACACTGGTTGGAAGTCACTACTGAGCACATGGTCACTGAGGCAGAGAACAGTCCAGGGAGGTGGCCCCCGAATTTGCACCACCAAAGCTGAAAGGTTAAGGTTCTGCCTGCAGCCTGAGTTGCTTCCTATCAGCATTGTTCTAATCAATGTTCAGGAATAAATGTCAAAGAAGAGCCTACAAAATAAAGAATCTTTTTGGAAAGCAATGGGTGGCTCTGAACCAATCCACAAGGTAGGTCAGATACCCAGCAAGTTACTGAGGTATCTGCAAAAACCAACCACATTAAACCATCTGCCCCGAGCAGGGAAACCTGAGCACTCTTGGAGACATTGTTAACATGTTAAAGATCCTAGTAAAAGAAATACTAATTTCCATTATATTTCTGGTGTCAGGGGAACAAAACCACTTTACAAACATTACTTTTAAGCCATCCTTGTCAAATATTCAAATGTATGTTACCTGCTTTACTTTTATTCTTTGCCCCCCCCCCCCCAATTCGGCCCTGATGGGACTTAAATATAAAATCCATGTACATTTGCTTTCTCCTTAAAAAATTTACCTATCGTCCACCATGCATCGAATCCTTTGAATTAGTACCTATTCACAATCTTTTCCCATTTCCCTGACCCATCTCAAGCCTAAAGATCAGAAAAACATTTTCTTCAAACATTCATTTTTCTTGCCTTTGACTGACATTTGCAAACAGGATGCTCAAAAACAGATCCTGATGGAGAACGCGCCTCACTCTCGCTAGAGCCAGCAAACAGTTAAAGAGACAGCCTGCGGCTTTCCCCTCTCCCTCAATATGGGCCACTGACAAAAGACAGACGGGCCCTTCTTTGTAGGACAGATGAAGCCACAGGCTCTATTTTTGAGTCTGTAAATGCTAACTTCGGTACGCCACCTCTGTTTTTTACTCCTCAGTGGCTTCTGCCCCCTTACAGCTCCTACAGGTCCCAATGCTTTTCTAGATTCTAGCTCCCCCTCCTTATCAACACAGAAAAGAATAAGATATTACCACATACATTTTAGCCCAGGAACGCCCATTTTTAAACTCATTAATGTAACTGTGAAGGGGAAGGCTTTGTCTCCTGTTCAAGTTTCCAGCAACATGTTGAAATGATGTGAAGTGGCCCCAAGTAAGAGCATTAAGTCAATGAGTCTGTATTGATTCCGGTATATACTAGAAAATGGGGTCTTCACTGCCAGGAATGACCAGTTGGTCTCTTTGAGAAGAACAGATGACTGTTGGTATAGATGTTTTTGGAATTATTCTAGAGGAGCAGTTGTCTACTACAGATGTTTTAGACTTATTCTCGAGAAGCAACTGTCTACTATAGATGTTTTTGACTTATTTTAGAGCAGCAGCTTTCTACTACAGCTGGAGCATGTGACTGACAATAAAAAACAAGACTCACATGGAACGTTGGGATAGTTCACGGCCATCCACCTGGAAGCCTCTTCCTGGAACCGTAACACAGCTGGCACCACAATGACACCTTGACTTGCAAAATCCCTGAGTGGCGTGTTGAGTCCTGTTTGTCGTCTGCCTCTGCTAAGTTCTCTTCAGGCAATCCATGGACTCTCTCCACCCTTTTAATTTGATGCTTTTCACATTCCTGAAGAATGTGGCTCTCATCATGCTTCTGCCACAAGGGTTACTGGTTTAGTAAACTTTGATGTCAACTTTCCTTCTAAAAATGACTTTTGTGCACATAGTATAGCATTATAACTGTGGTTTCTGAAATTCTGAAGTAATAAGTGTTTTATCTTTAAGGACATTTTTGCTATTCTGTGGTGAAGTTGTCAACACCTTCTAATATATAAGAATTTCTCCTTTCCCCCCAATATATAATTTCTTCCATATTTTCAGATACTTACATCATCTAAGCCAATTTGTTGGCACATTTCACCCCACACTATAGAGAGAAACCACGGTATAGATTTTAAGTGCTGACAGAGAAAGAACTGTTAATTTGCCTAGTCTGCAACCTGGGCAATTTTCTACTTCTTACATAGAGTATAAATTTCCTGATAGTCATATTGATGTTTTATTAACTGTTGATGTGCTGGGTATAAAAAGAAGGTGGCTTTTCTAGGAATGGTTTTTTCCGATTTGTTACTTTCCCATCACCTGAATACTCAATAGCGAGCAATGAGATAGCCTCAGTTTGGAGACATCTGTATCTTTGCAATCCCCTCCTCGGGCATAGAAACTAAGCAAAACAAAATACTGTTTAGGGATTCAATTTGTACGTGCGGAATTAGGCAGCTTTGCAAATCTCAGTTTTCTTTCAGTATATGCCTATCAGCTCTCGTTAGGTGATTCACGTGGATGACAGCTAGTTCTCTACGTGCCCTCTCATCATCGTTCTCAGGCCCAGAACTGTCACAACACGACCCTTCCATCAAACCTTGGGTCCCATCCTTCATCACCCACCGAGGAGAATGGCACTTCCATCCACCCAGTTGCCCAAGCTCTGGACTCCAGAGTTCTTGTCGCCAGCCTCTCCCTCAATGATCACACATTTGATCAGCCATCAAGACATGTCAAGGCGAATCTTCTTCACAGTGCACACCTTTCTTCTCTTTCCGGAATCCCTACTGTTACAGCCTCGTGTCAGGCCCTCGGACTCTTTCACAGGAATTATATCAACAGCTTCATAGTCTTTTCCGATTCCAGTCTTGTCCTTCCACTGCATTCTCCATGAAGTTATCAAGGGTTTTTTCTTCTAAAATGCAAATCTGATCAAACCATCCCCTTGCTTTAAAAGCCTTCAGTGGTTGAGGGCTTTTGAGTAGTCAAACTTCTTAGCATGCGGTACCAGGTGCTTCACAACTACATGTCTTGCCACTTTCTCACCTCAAATTCATGTCTGCATATAAAAATTTTAGCACTTAATATACTGTATTGCAATCTCTATTGATTCGTCTCTCTTCCACTCCTTACCTATGCCCCCAGACTAGACTGTAAAGCTCTAGGGACAAAGATGGTGTTTCAGAAAGGACTATTTTCTCAGTGCCTAGCTCAGTGACAGCTACACAGTATTGTCCAACTACAAGTTTACCGAATGGGAGAATGAATGAATGAACCAATCAATGAAGTGTCAACTCTCTCTACCCTCACGATCTTATCCAGCTATAGAACACGAGATTCAATGTCCCTCACAATCCATCTTCTCAAATTTCCTATGCTCATCTCAGCTGTCGCATTAACACATGCCATAGGTTTACTTCCTTCTATCAAATGCCATCTTGTCTCTATCTTTTCTTTGCTCAGTTTCTGCAAGATTCCCCACAACTTTCCTCCTACACATAAAGTGTGCTAAACCGAAATCTCATCTTCTTAAAGAGTTAATGTGCCTCCCTGAATGACTAATTTACTACTAGAGAGTGACTTGGGCACTGGGGAGAATCTGGCTCATTATTTAATAGCCAATAAGGCCAGCTGTTTCATTTCAAGAAATTAATGGTCTTTAAAACCTTTCCATATTGTACCAACTGTGCTTTTCAATGAAGAGCCAAGTGACTTTTATTAGTAAGGTTGATAAAATCCAAACCCTGTTAGTCTACGCTCGCCTTCTTCATAATACCAAGAGAGTCTTTGGGGACATCTGGTTATTTTTGCTTTACTCTCCCTGTTGATTCTTTGAGATATTTTCTTTGCTGAATTTTCTTTGGTTGGTCCCTTGGAGACTGCAAAAGGTGGTCCGACAGCTGCACTCCATGGCCTGATGGCTTGACCCCCGGCCTTCCTGACATCTTAAGGAATGCCTTTCAGCAGTTAGCCTAATTCGGCTGAGACAGTGAGCAGCTTGCTAGTTTCAGGTTAGCTCATTCCTTTAGTCACCTGAAATTACTCTCATGGAAAAAAACCCACATTCACATTCAGAGGATGTTTTATGAAACCATCTTTCCTTATTAATATCCCGCCATTAGGCAAAAAGGTCAAGAGAAGGCTAGATTAAGCTACAAATCCATATTATGAGACAAAGATATAGCGGCCCCTAAATTTTTAGCCCTTGATCAGTATTTGGGGACATTTGGTTTTCAGAACAAGACTGAGTTAAACACATCTGCCATCTACCAGCAGCTAATATCTCTATTCTTTTTAAACATCACCTGCTTCCAGTGGCATGTGAACAACTATATTACCATACCCTACATATATTAAATGGATTATTCATCTATGTTATACGTGGCAGGCGCAGCTATAGCTTAATGTTAATATTTTACTTTCGTTGGGTTTCCTGTGGCTTCACGCTGCTATAATTTAAAGTGGGATGGACACAGCACTATTTGTTCTGAAGAAGGCTGCTATGTACTGATTCTCCTGAGAGCTTCCCCTCCCTCTTTACTTTCTGGTGAGAACAGAATGTTAGTTTCAGAGCAGGGCAGGTGGCATCGGTGAACCCACAAGCGTGGCCTCCGACTCGCAAGCAGGCCCGTGTTTCACGGTGCTGGTGGGTGTGATGAGGGGAGGGACTGAGGGCACAGCAGGAGCTCCATGCCGTGCAACCTGCTCTCTGGGATTTATATGCTGGGAAGGCTTTGTTCTCTCTAGAAGCAGATAAGAAGGCAGCGTGTGGAACCGAAGGACACACGCACACCCTGGGGCGTGGGACTGAGGGCTAGGAGGCCACAGGGAGGTTTCTCGCTAACGCTGTTGCATTCACTCTGATATTGAAGATACTCTTCAGCGCAGTAAGTTAGTGTTTGGGTATTGCCTGCTCATAAATTTTATAAATGAAATCTTCCCTGTGAAGGCATTCTCATTTTATTGAAAAAAACTCGAAAAACTGCTAGCCGCCTAGGACTCATAATATGAGGATTTTTACAAATGACCCCTTTAAGAGTTACAGAAGTCCTGCTAATTCTGTAGAGCTTACTTACTGAGTCGCAAAACTCTCTCACTCACTCCTTCCCTCAGAAATGTGTACGAAATAATATTCATAAAAGAACTTGGCATGTGATTTAGGGGATTTTGAGGATCCCCTGAAACCAGAGGACAGTTTATATATGCCAGAGTAAGACCCCAGATTAAGACCCTCTCCTCTCACAGTTCCTCTGGGAACTGGACACATGTATGAGCCAAATAGACATGCAGACTATCTCTCCCAGATAAGTCTCCTTCCAGTAAAACTGCATCTTTTGTCATTGGAATTAAAAGAGCAACTTCCAGTAATACACTGTCTTTGAGAAGCACACTTGGAGCTCTTCTCCAGCAGCTCTGAGGGGCACAGGGTACATGTTTAGGAGACTCGGGGCACACGCATCAGTTCAACGGGAGCCCAGTGCTCAGGCTGCAGAGGGTCACAGCGGCCGGCAGAGGCCCAGGGGAGGAGCACGTTTTGCAGGAGGAAGTGCAGCCTTAAGAAAAAAGCCCATTTGCGTGATCCTAGTTCCTCCCAGGACACTGCAGACCTGGAGTCAGGTTCTGAGGGTCCATGTCACATGCTTCAGGACCCTCTTGTGTCCTGACACGGCCTAGTGGCCACAAGAGCAAGATATAAATGGACTCTGGTCAATGTGCGAGGACAAACTGCACAGACACCTTCCACAGTGTACAAAGCCATCTGACACGCGGGTCTAAACCGCCACATACTTTTTATGACTCAACAGTGTCACAGAGGCTACTGCCTGGAACTGTGTGATGAAAGTACATTGCTGCTTTGGATGACATGTGTGTTCAAAGATTTCCTGCAGTAGAATAAATAAATGAAAAATAAGTAAAATAATAAACAACTGGAAGGAAATATGGGAAAATACCTGGTCTCATGATGCGAGACAACGTTTTGTATATAAAAGCAAAGAATAAACCATAAACCAAAAGGTCAAAGATTTAACTTATAAAAATGACAAATTCCTATTTACTGTAAATATAACTTAAAGTTAAGATAATGTCAACATATGACAAGATATTAATGTCCTTAATACTATATGAAGAGATCTAGTAAGTCGAGAAGAAAAAGATGAACACAAATGATATGCAAAAGATATGCTACAACAAACTGGGAAAAAAAAAAGCAAATTCCAATAAACATAAGAGAAAAGTTCAACCTTACTAAGAGTAAAGGGATTACAAATTAAAATAGTTTGTGTTCATGACTGTTATTTTTTAATCTATTAAACTGATAGTGCTGGTGAGGGTACAAGTTGGTACAGCATTTTTAGAGGTTGGTCAGGCAATATATATCAAAAATTTTAAAAATATTCACAGTTAGGAATTTATCCTGTTGTCTGTGTGGCTTATGATATATACTTTTGGTTCTCAGGAAGATGAGCTTAAGCATCTTTATTGGACTGGATGTGACTAATCCAGGCTTACAGGTTTCTTACATACAACTTTGGTATCTTAGCATAAAGTCTAATGCTAAGGTGAGATTGTGGAGACCACCAGTGCGGCATGACCAGGGCTATAAGACTGGTCCCTGCATTTGGACAAATTTCTGCTATTCTTAATTTGAGCAAAGGCAGTATGTTGAAATCCATGCAAAACTTGACCTGGTATGCGTTTTCAGGAACAATCATAAGTCATGTCATTACCATCATTCATTGCATGCATGAGTTAGGCACCTTAGTACCAAGTTTCATTTGCTGAGGCTTTCCATAATCCAAGGGGTATTCCCAGAGGTGCTGCTATATTTCAGTGATGTTCTAAGCATGGGCTCAACAGAAAATAGACTTGTCAAAGACATTGCATCATTTTGATGAATCGTATATTTGAGGGAAACAAAGAGAAACCAGAAATACATTTTTCTGGGGTGATGTTCTTGGGCATCTGTCAATGCTACAGTTGTTCGTTGAGTACCATATGGGACATAACTAATTCATAGAACACCTCCTCCAAAAGTAAATGCAGGCATCAAGACTGTCTGGGACTACTTAATAATTATTTATTTTTCTCTCATCAAAGGCAACTAGGACTGATCCACTCTGGCCCCGGGGACTTCACACACTCACACTCACTAGTGTAGCAGGGCTGCTGTGCCTCACCCATATCTTGACATCACTTCTGGTCCACTACAGGACTTACTCCAAGTATTTGTTTTTTTAATATATGTTTTATTTTATTTTAAAGAGAGGAAGGGAGTGGAAGAGACAGGTAGAAACATCAGTGATGAGAGAGAATCATCAATAGGCTGCCTCCAGCACGCCCCCTACTGGAGACTGAGCCCAAAACCCGGGCATGTGCCCTGACTGGGAATCGAACCATGACTTCCAGGTTCGTGGGTCGAGCTCAACCACTGAGCCATACCAGCCAGGCTACTACAAGTATTTGTGCTTCTTGGCTGAGGCTTCCTCTCACCAGTGCACTGGATAGGCAGAAGTGCTGGGGAGTTAGCTCCTTTAGGAGCTACTCTTAGCCAATGTGGAGCAGGACTTGAAAGATACACAGCGCAATATCCTTGCCCTCCGTGGGGAGGGTGTGAGTGCATCCACACTATTTCCAGAGGGCCTGGCAGAACTGATCCCACTGCGCGCAGCACTGACCTGCTGAGCAATGCGCTCCATGCTGGCATTCTCGCCTTCCCTTCGGCACTCCCCTTCTGCACTCCCTTCCAACGCTTCCTGCGGTCACTTCCCAAATAAAACCACTTGCTCCAAAGTCTTTATCTCAGAGTCTGATTTGGGGGCAAACCCAGCCCAAGACTCCAGAATGAGGGCATTTTTAACTTTTGAGTTTGTACTAGAAAATTATGAGAACTTCCACTGGGCCTTGTTTGCTGTTGTTGATATTGCCCATGCAGATTCACCAAATCCTTACACTTTGCCCCATTTACTTTATTATTGATTCTCTTTCAGATTTCTTCCCTTCCCCACCCCCTTTCTCTCGACATACAAGATGCACACACATACACATATTAGTATACAGCCATATTATTATTTCCTGAACTATTTGAGAATTCCTTGGGGACTGTGCCTCTTCACCTCTAACTATTTCAGGGCATATTTCTGGAGAACAAGAATATTCTGTTTTATAAGCACAGCACCGTTCCCCAGATGATTTCCTCTCACCCTCAACCTTACGCTTCATGGGGTCAGAGCTATGCTTAGTCACAGACTGCCCAGTAGCATTAAGTCACCAATTCTTCCTATATGAGAAAAATGTAATTTCCAGAATGAAATTACACAGTGACAGATATGACTGCTGTCCAGGTAAGCAGTGAGGACCTGTCACAACCACAGACTGGCAGCCAGGCCCGTGCAACTTGCACCGATCACCTGCCTCTTCTTGTACTTTCAGAGTAGGAGACCCCGTGGGCTATCACATCATCACCCCTGATGTGCCCTGGGGTCTTCTGCTCAGTGTCAACAGATGCACGCTCGTATCACATCCTGGAGCAGCCACTGCGGTTCCCATGCACCTTACGCCATCTCTATGCACATTTCAGGGGCTCCTTCCGGAAGTCTGAAAGGCACCTCCAATCTAGCACCTCCCAAACCATGCTCATGGCCCTCTCTCCAAACCCCGTCCTCTGCAGCCCTTCCGTTCCTGGGGGATGGTTCCACCGCCCACGCTGCTGTGCACTGAATTCGCTCTTGACACCTGGCCGTACTCACCCCCCACACATGCAGCCCATCACCGAGGTCCGTCAGTTCTCCCCACCATCTTTTCCATCTCCACTATCATCACGACCCCCCTCGTACACACCTGAACCACAGCAACAGTCTTTGCGCCCACTCCAGCCTCCCTCCAATCTATTCTCCACCCTGCAGCTAGAAAAAAATAACTGGAACACAAATCTGAACATGTCATTATTCTGCTTAAAAGCCATTAATGGTTTCTAATTAGCGTTTGAACATATACAAACGGCTTGACTTAGCCACCCATAGTCTGACTTTCACCCACCTCTCCTGCTCTGCCCTCGCAGTCTCTGTCCCAGCACATAGCCTTCTTTCAGTCTCTCTGCTCACCGTGCTCTCTCCACCACAGGGCCTCTGCACATGTTCTCTCTGCTTGGAATATTAAACGTTTCTTCTCTGTAACCTCCTCTAGACCATAGCTCAAGTCTCACTCCCTGCCTTGATTTGGTCCAATTTCCCATGAATGAGATAGCTCTCCTTTTTCACAATGGGCGGAGTTGCAATTTTATGTTTATTTTGTGACTGTACAACACTATCTCTTCCACTGCATTATAAGATCCACAGTACAGGGCTGTGTCTTGTGGGCTTATTATTGTGTCTTTGAAGCCTACAGAGCATATTGAACTTGGTAAGTAGTTGGTAAGGAGTTGCTGAATGAAGAAAGAAGAAAGGATAGATGACTTTTCTAGTCCATCTGTTCAGGCTAATAAAACTGCACAATTTACTCTGAACCATTCAGGACTGATCTGTAATTTTTAAAAATCAGATATGAAAGGATTAACCAGAAAAAGGAGAAACTGAGGAATTCAAGCCGTTGACAAGGTGAAAGCATAAATGACCTGTCTATAACCGACCCACAGAAGGCAGTCATCGTATTATCTTGGCCACATTACCTGCAGCACATCTGGAAATTACTCACATAAAACATTGGCTAGAAGCTCTGTCTTGTATAGGGACCTGATTTTGATGTTGAAAAAAACTGTAAAGGGTATTGCACAGTCTAGACCATTCAGTATAAACTGTCAAAGGCACCAGCAGAGTAGTAGAAAGTGACCAACCACAAATTCCAACCCTGATTTTAATGGGACTATTTCCAGCAGAAAAAGTTCACTGTGGCGAACTCCTTCTCAAAATAGCTCAACGTGCTTATTTGCCACCTTAAGGCTCTGCTGCAACAATTACAGCTCTCTCCAGTCCCCTGCACACACCAGGCTGTCAGACACTATCATTTCTGAAAATGGGTCTACATTTGCCTCAGCTACGTGCAAGCAATTTGTGGGCAGAAACCTTATCTGAGCAGTCAACACCCTGTCTTCACTCTCAAGCCATGGCCAAGTTTAAAGGCTACTAATGATGCCTGGAGTGTGCTGTTGGCGGAGAGTGGCCAGTGAGAATTGCCAGGTTCCTACCTAACATGTCATTCCATGTCCGGCCATAAGGGTCAGCCTTGCTGATTGTGGAGTGGGACAGCCCTCTGTTGGGACGAGCCCCAACCACTTCTATCTGGGCTTAATTGAAGACTTGGAATATAAGCGGGAACACATTCTGGATGCTGCTCTATTTGTACCACCCCTTCCCGCATTTGTACCACAAATGTTTGCCTTCGCTAGAAATAATGGAGCTGGACCAAGGTGTTTCCTGGCAGAATGACTGAGGTCATGGGGCCCGTGTCACATGAAATCCAGGGCACAGATGGGCTCACGTGGCACCTCCACAGTAATTGACTGCCAAAGCTCTCTTCTCTGGACTTGAAGCGACAGAGTCAATAAAAGCCATCCCTCCGCAGTTTTCTGGCATGCACATCTCAGCCATGTCCCCTGAGGATCTGCCAGGACTTACATGGTGAAAGAAGCAACAATACTTTCCTGGCTACAAAAATTGCTGAAGTGGAACCAACTGCTATATATTTTTTAAACACTAGTATAACAAAGAGGCAGTCTTTAAAAAAGAGCCCTGTTTAAAAGATATTTCAGCTGGAAGGAAGTGAGTGTTTATATGTTTAGGGGAGCTCTGTGGTTCTTAGTAATTTTGAATGCCTATCACAGGTTTTTGCATTTTAATGTTCTGCAGTTATATACTGCAGAGATTTGGGGGTGTTCTGTGGGGGGAGGTCAGCACAGCGAGAGCTCCTCAGTACAGGATGGTCACTGAATACTTCTGTTTACAGCCAACCTAGCACAAGACAACCCGATTCATGGAAGATCTAGAGGTTTCAGAAGTAGGAAGAGCTGGACTGAATTCAAAGCAGCCCCTTATCACTCTGTGTGTGATCTTGGCCATGCCACTTTGCATCATTCAGCCTCAGTTTCTTCATCCATAAAATAGGGATAATACTATTTCAGGATCGTTACTAGAAATAAATGAGGAGACATATTTTAAGTACCCACTAGAGTTCTTGAGCATAATTAGATACTCAGCACGTGTTGGTTGCTACCTGCCATGGCCCATTCCAAGTGTTTCTGTGGAAGGGTAGTGCGGAGCACAGTCTGGGGGCTGGAACCCGGGCCATGCACTTGGGGGTATATAACTATTGTGCCTGCAAAGCCCTAGGCAGAGCCATGGATGTCCTTCTGGATGCTCCCTAAAGGAACAGAGCAGTTGTCATTATGGAAAATGTGGTCATCGTGCTTTTACTTGGGGAACGCTGATCATAGTGATGTGAGAATAAAAATGGCATACTTCAAAAGTATTTTTCTTTTCCCCATAAATTCCCTACTATTTGTCTCACTGTATTTTATTACTCTTTCGCCACCTCTAGGTTTCAACATTTTCTATGTTCTTTGAGGACAGTCCTAAAGGACCATGAACGTGGATGTGTTTTAATGTGGTCCAGGCTCTCTTCCTTTCCAGGAACTCATGTTACTCAAGAACAAAGCTGATGCATTCCAGCCTCTCCCTAAATTGTCTGTGTTCATGGCACCGCACAGTGAAATAAAACTCATAAAAAAAAGAGTTTGAATCCTCATCTGATGCCACTTCGAGGATGGATTGTTTTCTTCTATGAAATGAGCAGCAATCATAAGGACTCCTACCCAGCTAGACAGTGAGGGCAAACAGGGCAATGCATGTAAAACACCCAGCCCACGGCAGGTACTCAGAACTTTTACAATACTCCTCTTAATTCCTTTGCCTTAATTGTTCTTAGTTTGATTTTCTTTTCAACTATAATTGGCCAGTTTAGGAGTAAATATGACACCTTTGAAACAATCTGCATGCAGATTTTAGTACATAAAAATGGAAACTCAATCCAGTGATTTTACTCTTAATTATTCCTGTTGAATAATCTCATGTGCTCATGCATTTGGGGTGCACTCGCTTTTCATCCAAGATGACTGTGCGTTTTAGTGATGAAATGTCATTTAAAATATGCATAAAGCACAGGCCTCATAAGCACACACAAACCAGAGAGTGTAATGAATTAATACATTCGGTTTATTCAGTGTCTCTGCCTGCGGCAGGCTGACATTAGGACGAGACCTGTGTACAGCAAACCCAGGAACTTGGGCCAAGGGACAGCTGCAAATGGCTGGAGAGATGGAGAAGACAGAGGGAGGCGGGTGCAGTGCGAGTGGTGTATCGAGCAAAACAGCTCAGCCGGGTCAAGGGACTCACCGCAACAACGCCAGCGCATGAGCTTCTGGAGGCAGATGGCAGAAGGAGAGTATAACAGGAAAACATGCAGAACCACCAAAGAATGTGAGAAATCAGGCGCAGGGCAACGCTCAAACCTGCGCAGTCGCCTGGGCACAAAGTAACCTTTCCTTCTGGCTGGCGGGGTGGGCAGTAAATGCTAAAACGACTAAAATATGTGCAGGAGGGAAAACATGGACGTCAGCCTACCAAGTTTAACGTGTTTCAAGTTCAAGGCAATGCCAGATCTGGCACTCTTAAAACAGCAGGCACACACTCTTCCTCCAAAAAGAGTCCTTACCGAGCAAACATGTAGTAGTTTAGAATTTTCTATGGAAAATGAGGGAAAAAGGAAGAATCTGCGGAATTTAACATATATGGTCCATCAGAGTTCAGTTAAAACTCTTTTGGGGGCGTCAGTACTGTAATGGGTCTTACGATGTTTTAAATCACCAATATTCTAACTAAACTCATAACGGAGGCCTTCGATTGAATAATTAATATCAAATATTCTAAGTGGCACCAAGGATATATTGCCTAAGAGGAAATGATGAAAAGTTTTATTAAAATGGACTTTTATCAGAGGAACTAAGTGACATAAAAATGATATGGCAGCATTAACCCCCGATCTCAGCTGTTCGGCATCTTAAGGCAGTGTTACAGGCGAGGGCTTTTTGCATTTTTCAGGAAGTTTGAGTTGACAATGGAGACATCTTAATCTCCCAAAGAATTAAATCGCTGCTAATTCATCATTTTGTCTTCTGCATTAGAGGGAGGCGGTGTCAGAGGGGCCAAACAGGCAGCCGGCTCTCCAGGGCAGGGACGTAGAGACTAGATTTCCAATTCAGGGAGCCTGAGGAGCAAGGAGGAGAAGCTGAATCTGGTGGGGGAAAGAGCTTCCCTGGTCTTCAAAAGGCATTAAAATGTCAAACGCGGATATGCAGAAGATACAATCTAGACAAGTTCTTCGGCTCATCTTAGCATTCCTGCAAAGTCAGAGCAGCGGCCACAGCCATGAGCTCTGAAAGCTGCTTTTTCACAGCAAGAAAGGGCAGTGTAGATAAAGCTGTGCCACCAGGAAGGTGTCAGAGAGACTGGCCATGATTCACCGTATCAGATGAAGTGTGACAGGCCCCTGTGTGGAGACTTGTGGACAAGGACTGCTTTTAGCTGAAAGGACCTCAAATCCTGCCGTGACTGCAGGGAGCAGTACATATATTCTCATAAAGCATCTTATTGGACACACTGGCCTTGTGGCAGAGAGAAGTACTCAATTAGGCAGTGTGGGGACTTTGTCAACTTCAATAGGCGCAGATGGCCAAACCCTCGGCCACACCACGCACACATATACACCCAGTGTGATGACTGCTCAGGTTCTCGTTGAACTCATTTTATCGCTGTCTAGATTAGCTTCAGTGAAGACCAGTACTGTGGCACTGGTGGAAATCTTTGCAGAATCCGAATGTCACTGCCACCTGCTTAGCAAGTGTCCTACAACAATGCAAGGCTGGCAATGGAAACTTCAGTAGCTGTGAGCAGAGCAGAGACTAAATGCAGAAAAGAATCAGAGAGATGAGAGAGGGCGAGTGTCTTTCAGCAGTGAGGTAAATGACAGTCAAGGACGCAGCCGATGCCCAGACAAAATGCTCTCAAGTAGGAGGTGCTGTGCACGTTGCACATTTCCACGGGCAAAAGCATATGTAGAAAAGAAAGCTGAAACTGGCAAAATGAACCAACTGAAATGTTAAAGCAGAAGTATGTTCTTATGGCGCGTTCCTCTGATCTGAAACCATCCAACCCAGGACCAAAACACTGGGAACGCACTTCGGAAGCAAGTGTATTTTAGGTTCTTAGGCAGCAAGCATACGCTGTTTGCTGCTTCTGAAGTTGCTCTTTCTACCAGGACTCAGTTCTAGGATGCTGCTTCTCATTAAGTTAAAGCTGCTTCAGGTTCAGAGAGACACTTTTCCCTTCTCACATAACTTACGTAACACGGGTGAGAGCGACGTGGGGACGGGAAGCCACAGGGCCTGCGCGGGCCTTTGTCTCACACCAGTCTCGGGAGAGAGGGTCTCTCGCCCTGGGAGTGTCATGAAAGTTTCCACCCGAAAATGTATCGTCATTTTGTTTCTTCTGGGTAGAGATTATTCTTAATCTTAAAGAACCAAAGCACCAATTTTCAGACACTGCTTTTCTAACTCTCAGGAGTGTTCTAACAGAACAGGATTCTCTTTTGAGTAGGTGAAGTATATTGCTTAATGCTCATCTGGCAATTACACATTAAACTGTTCATATTTCAAGGGAAGGACTCGAGGGAGTGGGAGAGAATTGATTTTATGACAGCATTACGAAGACGGTGGAAAGGCATTACCTAACCTGTGTATTAGTAATGTTCTGTGTCATATGCAAAGATGAGTAAGGCACAGTCCCTGTCCTCAAAAGCACTTACAGTTTAGTGAGACAGACAGACCGGGAGCAAATAATGCAAGGGGGTGTGATAATCGCAGAATGTGGATATGACTCTGAGCTGGATAACCTGAGTCTCAGAGGTTAAATGGACAAACCTGCAGCCAGGGTTAAAATCCCAGCTCTGCCACTTTTAGCTGTTGAACTTGGGCAATTTTATGTACTCTCTCTATGCCTGTGTCCTTGCCTATGACCTGGGGACAATAATAGGCTTGTTATTAAGTCATAGCGTTACTGTGAGCATTAAGTCAGTGAGCAGATGTAAAGCATTTAGAACAGTGCTTGGTACATAGTAAGTGCTCACCAAAACTTTGATTGATTCTAAGAAAAAGAGATGTTCTTATGAAAAATCAATATGTATATTGGAAAACAGTGCCCAGAAATAGTCAAGAAAGCTTGGGAGGAATTCTTCCCACAACTTACTTATATAAAAACCAATCTATTCTCATCTGTATATCAATGTATGAGAAACCTATTATATCCATGGTCCTATGTTAGGTCCTGGTGATGGGTGTAAAAATGATGGATGTAAAACAGAATACTCATTTCTAGGGATTTATAATCCAATGGGGGTGGAAAGGGACAACGAAGAATCTTAATCTAATTCAGGGTATTTTCGGTGGCACTGGAAAGGTGCCAAACAAGTACTGTATCATAGAAGTTAAAGAGAGAAGAGCTAAAGGAGGCTTGGCTTTTGGCCTGGGGACTTTGAAGTGTCTTGGAGGTGAAGGGATGGATGTGTCAAGCAGACAGTTGGAACTGGGTCACGAGAAGAGTGAGATGGAAGGTCAGCCAGTTCACTTTGAAATCAACATCACAGTGATGAGAACTGAATCCGCAGGCTGCTCAGACAGAATCTATACAGAGGAAAGGGCTGGAGGCAGGATCAGCTGGAAATATCAATGGCAGGGTCAGAAGCCTGGGCAAGAGGCTAGAGTGTCAGTGGGTGGGGTGGAAATAGAGCCGACAGGTATAGGCCAGTTTTTCCTAAAGTAGGAAATGCGGGAATTGAAAGGAGGAAGGAAGGTTGAGGGAAGGCCTTTGTTTTCTCTGAGGGACTAGAGTCAAGTTCATGGGGTAAGCCCTGCCACCTGAACCCTGCTCGGCTATGAGTCATTATAGCTGCATGCTCAGCACTGCCCGGTCCTGAGCCAACAGGAGGATCTTGGCAATATCTCAGGATTTCCTCCCACCGGTAAATAGAGTGCTGCGCCCACACCCTCTCTGTCCTGGGAACGAGCGCATCATGTTCAGCATTCCTGGCCACCTCACATTGGATATGGTCTCCACCACTGGAGAGATTCTAAGCCTGAGCCTAAGTCTCGTTGGATAGACCATGGCTTCCTGCTTACACCTGAGTCAGCCTCCTGCATCCCTTATATAAACTTCCATCTATATGAGTTGCTGTCTCTTAGCACGTCCATAGCATAGCTTGTTCAGATCATCTCAGCTTGCTATGTCCTCTTGCCCTTGACCATCTGGACCACTGGTCCTTTCTCAGAGTTGGCTAATCCTTCAGCCTCACTTATACCCACAGCCTCCCGCACGCAGCTATTAGCTCTCTCCTTCTCCATGCTGTGGGATTCTCAGCGAACTGTGCAGCCGAGCCTCTGCATTTTACTGTAGTAGGCAGGGGAAGCAAAGCAATTGCCAAGGGGCTTAAAGATGTAGCCTAGAGAGGGCCAGTTGTTGGCACAGGGTCTCTGAGAAGCCAGTGAGAGTGAGCTCTGCTGTACGAGTTTGACTCGTTAAAGAAAGGAACACATCTTCCCCCAGAGATAAAATTAAAGGACTTAACGATATTAAAACAAGTCTTTAAAATATGTTAGGTGGGCTCTTCACTAAGGGTTTTGCTTGTATTATTGTATTTAATACTCATACCAGTACTACACAGAGGCCCTAATGTCATCCCCAATTTGCAGATGAAAAAACTGAGCCTGGAGCAGTTAGATCCTGGGCCCAAGGTCACGCAGGTGAGAAGCAATGGCTGGGGTTGTACTTATGGCCTGACTCCAAGGCCTCGTCTCCGCCTTTCCTCAGGACGTGCGAGTTTAAGACGACAGAGGGAATCTGCAGACTAGGGAGCAGCAGCTGAGAAGCTGATGTTGACTATCTCAGGGTCATAAAGGAAAGGAAGTGAGGTCATCTCTGGAGATCGGGCTTGGGGGCTTAGTCATCTTCACAGAAGTTAACGGGAGTAGAAAAGGGTTGGAATGGCCACTGTGGGACAGTCAGGGGAGTCGACAGCGCGACTAAAAGGCTCTGGACAGCAGCGGGGGCCCAGCTGGGGCTGGGTCATGTGAATTTTGTAGTGAAACCCGTGAAAGCAGTTTTATGAGTTTCTCCAGCAACCTCTCGCCGCCCACGTACGTGGGATCACAGAAGAGATGTGGAGGGTTTCTGCTTGCTCCTTGGGACTCAACACTTGATTCGGAGCCCGGAAGAGCAGTGTCATGTGCTGATGCATGGAGCCATCTGCAGAGAAGGGACAATGGGATCCCACAGGGCCAGGGATGGGCCAGGTGGGGATGATGGAGGCTTGAGATAGGAGGGTGAGAGTTCACTGCTGAGGGACTGGCCAGGAGGAAGCCTGTGGAATCCTAACGGAGCCGGGGAGAATTGAAATGGGGCTGGGAGGCTGCGGTGAAAAAGAAGCCGTTAGCAAAAGTGCCTACACTGATGTCCCCTTGTTACAGCCCCTTCCCTACTCACCCAGGGTGAGTAACAATTTGTGTCAGGCGAGGATAAGGGAATGCTGATTTCATTCTGTTTACTACCAAACAAAATCAGGGGCTGGACAGGATGGTAAAACATGGGCCTTGGTAAAAGCCTGGTGTTTGCTAACGAGGCTGTATTACAACCGTGGCTGTATTACAACCACGCTCTGCTTTCCAAAACAACACCCCCAGGAGAAAAGAAAGAAAGCCATTTTTCTTCCGAGACTTAACATTGCTTAACAATAACACTTAACATCGCTTAGCCCTTAGCCTCAGGCAGCCTCATAACTACTAAGTGCTGGGAATTGTCTTTCCTGGACTAGCTAGGGCGCTGGCTTAATGTTGTGAAGTGCCATTTAGCCTGGAAGCGCTGCATGGGCCTGCTCTAAAGATGACAGAGCTCCGGGAGAGCACGGCAGGGTGCCCCTCGACCTGGGCTACCTACCATCTCCCTGCCCACTGGGAAGCAACTTCTCTCTGGGTCAATGGCTCCAAATCTGGCCTATAAATCCACATTACTGAGTTTATCTTGAAAACTATCCACCAACAACACAGGAACCAAACCAGTCAGTAGCATATTAAGTCCCTTATAAGGTTGGCCATCGACTTCCTAGAGATAGAACTATTCTTACTTTTATTTAAAGGAGAGAGCAGTGGAGCTGGTGTGATTCAGGTAAGTGGACAGTAAAATCTCCAGGCCTGGAAGACCAGGATACCAGGGTAACTGTCGCGGGCGCTCAGAGCGGAATCCACACACCTTCTCAGAAGCCAGCAGGGTATCCACTGCCTCCGCATTCTGCAGCTTGTTGGGTAAATAAGGAGGCCCTCCCAGCCCCTCAAGGACTGGAGCACACGGCTGAGGCTCCTTTGCACCTTCCTTTTAGATATTGAGATGGAAACTCGAGTTTGAGCCCCCCCCCCATTTAAAAACCAGTGCCAGGGACCTCTCGGGCATGTGTCAGAGCCCTCTTCTTTCTCCAGCATGGCAACCAGGCTGCCAGGTAGCTACAAAGGTCTGTTTGCATGTGCAGCTAACCACTCCTGCCCTTGTGTTTGTGTTTGAGTGGACTGTTTGTCAAATTTGTTTTCCGCCTAAGATGTTTCCGTTCAGCTACAGGGATATTCTCGGGGCTGGCAGGATTTTATCAGTTCATACATTGTGATGGTAGCTCCAGGGCCACAAACAGCATAAATGTATAGCCTTTGTCAGAAAACACCCTCCACAGTATTCAATCCTAGGTTAGACTTGTTTAGATTCAGCCATGATAGAGTATTTCAGGGCTTATTAGTAAAAATAAATAGAAGTTGGAAAGTCAGAGGACTTTATGTTAAGAATGACGGATCTAAGCGTTTGTAGGGCCGTCATAAAAGGTTGATTTGCTGCCTCCTGTTCTAGACTGCAGGGTCCTGAGGACGGACTCCCTGTGTCTCCGGTCTCCACATTCTCGGGGCCTGATACAGAATAGATGAGCAACAGACATATGGGGAATGAATGAATGATGGAAACTTATAGAATTTTCAATGTTCTGTCTGTGCTTTTGATTTGTACCAAAAAATCCATTTCCTCAGTCTGAGTTCAGGTTGGCCAGGAAGACGTTAAACTGCTTCCAGTTTTCCTTTTTTTTTCTCCCCTCTCACAAGAACATACTACTTTCCATCTGCCTTAACCACAATTTCCATACACTTTAACATTGAAAGCCAGTAATTTTATATTTAAAACAAATTTTGGAGACGACTTCCATCTTTTTAAAATGAAAACAAAGTACTAGGCCAGGGAAATGCAGAGAGAGGGCGGAAATCAAGGATGGGGAAAACTGTGAGGCAAAATATAAAAAAAATAAAAGAGGGAGTAAAAAAATATAGTGGTACAGAAGCTTTAAAAATATTGTATTTTGGGTATCCTGCCCAGTCTGTGTTAAAAATCGGTTCTCTGCTTGACTTGAGATTTTATTACATTTGACAATCAACATACTATGTATCAGAGCAGATGGTCACTTAGGCTTTTCCTATTATAATCTTCAGGATGTTACTTTTGTTATAATTTGTTATGAATTTACACACAGAACTATAACCAACACACAACAAAGAAACGGTAACTCCAGTTCTGAGTTAGCACTTTCACACCCAGCTTTGATGATGGGTTCAATTTAGGGTCCTCCTCTCCTTTTGAAAGGAGATACTTTGTAACATTTCAGTTTTCTGGCTGTCACTGACCTTTCTTTGTCCCACCCCCAAACCTCACTAATTCTCACACTCTCAACACATTGAACTCCCATAGTGGCTGCAATGAATGTACGTTTGGAAAGGTTTCCTCTTTGTCATGTGCTACTGAGAGAAGGCTGAAATTATTCTTCATCTCGCAGATAAGAGCACTGACCTTTGAGAACCGAGTCTCATTTTCAGGGGTGTCTAGTTACCGCAGTTACAGCATCGGCGGATCACGTTAGGCCAGAGTCGCCAGACGAACTTTTCCCACGCAGTTCTCCCTTTCCCGCACTGCGCCCCTGCCTCTCCTAAATATCTGCTTATTGCCTAAAGAACACGGTCAGTTTCCAAATCAAGCAAAGGACACCTTCCCAGGTTCACATTTCTCTCCTGCTTTTTACCACCCATATGGAGCTCCCAGGGTTAAGGTTGGCTTGCCCTTCCTCGTGGGTACCTCCTAGCACAGAGGATTTACTATTTTATTGTCTCCGAGCTTGGTGCAGGGTGTTCAATACCATTTTTATAGCAATGGCTCAGGATTTCCATTCAGTATCCAATATTCTTGCTGACATGTTCAATTGCAATGATATACTATTTTCTTCCCTTAAAAATAACCCACAAGTGTTTCAATTATTAGCACAGTTGTGAAGATGGCCCTGTGGCTGCAGCAGACAGCAGCGAGGCAAAATTATACCATATTCCCTATTTCAGAGCCGGATCTGCTCTCGCGTAGACTGCAGTGAGGGCTTTATGTGCAGGGGAGCGGGCGGGCCGTACCTGGGTAAGGAGGCGTATTGCCTCTCCATGCCCTCGAAGCGGACGCCGTGCGCGCTCCCATCCGGACCCTTTCCAGCCACCTGTGGAGAGAGGGGTAATTAGAGATGAAGATCCATTAGACACCCCGGTTACTGACAATGCGTCTCCAAATGATCATCAGGGCACAAATGCCGCTGTCGCCTGCCAAAAATCAAGCATGGGAAAGCGGGCGAGAACGCCATCGCTGTACCCATCGACGGCGAAGCCACAAACACGGCACTTAACAACAAAGTCACTTCTTTCAAAAACGGGTCATTGTTGAACCGACTCCTTCCTGTCACCGTGCCAGGGATAACCTGTAGGCTGCGAGACCGCTTAAAAAAAAAACAGCTTTAATTTTTATAACAGCTTTAGACTTACAGAAAAACTGAGTCGTGCAGAGAGTTCCCCTACACCCAGTCTCCCTGTTACTAACATCGCACGTTAATATACAACTGATGAGTCCATAATGATACATTGTTGTTAACTAGAGCCCACAGCTTATTCAGATTTTTACCTAATGTCTTTTTCTGCTCCAGGATCCCATCTTACAGTTAGTCATCACATCTCCGTAGGCTCTTACTGGCTGTGACAAGGACTGTATTTTGAAAAGCACCTTTTCAGTGACACCGTTCTATACGAGTCGTGTTGGTGACAGCCAGCTAGGTACTCCACAGCTTCCACGAAGCCCTTCCTCCCCCGGACCTCACTTAGTCCCCTCGCTTATGAACAACCAAAGAGAAGTGATTGCCTATTTTCTACCTAGTGCTGGTCTTTGTTGTTTTCCCCTTTCCCATGTTTGCTTCTCTTCTGGTCTATCAGCCTCTGAAATTCTGATGGGCAGTGACTGTCCCAGTAGTTTCTCAATAAAGTGTGTTAGTTCCATGAACCTAAAAGACTTTATAGTCCTTCTGTATCTATCATGCTAACTAAGAAAGGATAAATGCTTACAGGTATTTAAAAGTACTTGTTGCCCTGGCTGGTGTGGCTCAGGTGGCTGGGCATCGAAAGGTTGCGACTCTGTTCCTGGCCAGGGCACATGCCCAGGTTGTGGGCTTGATTCCCAGTGGGGGTGGGAGGTAGCTGATTGATGTTTCGCTCTCACACGGATGTTTCTCTCTCTCACTCTCCTTTCCTCTCTCTCTAAAAAAAAAAAAAAAAATCAATAAAAAAAAATCTAAAAGTACTTATTGACTGACCGATTCCTCACCTGTTCATGTCACCACGTGTGGCTCTGTGGACCACTCATGTACCTGCTCTTGCACTGGGGTAGCCCTTGCCTAATGGGCCTGAAAGGGGTAAACAGAAAACCTGGACTGTTATTTTGGGAGAAAGGGAGAGTTTACCAGGAAACACAGGAAGTAGGAAAACATTTTCTAGGTATTACTCCATGTGGAACTTATTTTCTTCCTACCCAAAGTCCTAGCTCTCTATAAAATCGCCATCCCAGCCTGGGCGGTGCTTGTAGGGAGGGTTTGTTGGGGAGGTGTTGCAAAGCACATGAACACACTTATTTAGAGTAGGAAAGACTATTCCTGGTGTTGACTGATTACAGGAGGCCCTTCAGAGTGGATCCTACAAAACCTCTTCATATTTCACCAGTACCTGGAACAGTGGCTGGAGTTATCTGAGAGGACAGCCGCCCAGTGAGCTACCTGGGTAGGCTGGAGACTGCACGTACAAATTACAAGCAGCTCAGAGACAGGGCTTAACACTGACCTTTCTAACAAAGGCCAGGGGCAAGGATGGCGTCTGACAGACAGGGGACCAATAAATGGTGCAGAAAAAGCAGGACAGAAGTAGTGTCGCCAGCCACTCCCATCTAAGGTTTCTTTTGTTTTCAACCTATTTTTCTAACGGAGGAAGAATGAACAAATACAAGAACTGTGCTCAAGATTATTAATTGTGGTTGTTGGAAAAGATGATGCTTATGTATCCCCAGTATGGCTGTAGACATTTACAACTAATCTTTTTCTTGGGGCCACAGAACTCCAAGTTGATGCTTTCAGGGTGGACATCTAGAGCTGCCTGGCCCAATAGTCAACATCCTGATGTCTCCAGGAGGCGCCACCCAGCCCGGCATCTGGTGAGCTGGCCGCATGCTAGATTCTGTGAAGTACAGGGCCATCGGTATCCATCAGGAGCTTTCAGTCTTGTTGGGAAAACAAGCATCAGAAATGAAATAATTAAAGGACGCTGCAGGACAATGTATGACCTGGGGCCGTTCACAGATGACACCTGAAGGTGTTAGGAAGAAATTCATGCCCGTAGCAGAACACAGGCCAGGCTTCAAAAGATGGATGACATTCTTTTACGCCAAAAATTATTCTTCTTTGCCGATTGCGTAGGTATTTAAATGGCTTCTCTACTAATATCACAGCATCTTGAAGGCAATCATGCGATGAGTGATCCCTGAGGACCTGGTGCACCCTAACGCCATGTAGGAACTACATTCAAAGCGAGGGGCAGGGGCCGGATTTCTCCGTTGCTTTGAATACAGAGGAGACAGGCCTGCGAACAGTTACGGTGCAATGAGATCACTGCTAGCGTGCCAGGCGGGGAAGGAGGCAGCGGGGGTCCCAAGGAACAGCCCCCCGAGTCCCCTGGGAGAGCGAGCGGAAGACAGCTTCCCACGGGTGCTGAGGCCTCCGCTAAAGCTTGAATGTGCATGAGGAGATGTTAGGGGCAGAAGGGCAGGAAAAGGCATCCTAAGTAGCGGGAGCAAAAGCGAAACAACACGGAGGCTTAAGAAAAAGCGCTGTTTTTTTCTGGGAACGCCGAGATTTTGGTTGAGGAGGAAACAGAGGCTATGAGGAAAAGGGCATCAGTGACAGTCAGCAATACGACGGGCGCTCTACCATGGCCACCACCATCACTGCCACCACGGCGAGTGCTTTCTCATGTTCAAACCGACTTTATTCTTTAGAGCAGTTTTATGTTCACAGCAATCCTAAAGAAGGCACAGCGGATTCCCATCTGCCTCCTGCCTCCAGTCACGCACAGCCGCCCCCGCCATCAGCGCCCCCAGAGCGGGACCTGCTAAGGGACGAGTCAACGCCGCACATCACCGCCGTGCAAGGCCCATGGTTTCTGTCGGGGCTCATTTTCGGTGTGGTGCACTCTGTGGATCTGCGCAAATGTGTTCCATGTTTCCACCACAGCATCACACAGGATATTTTCACTGCCCTGGAGATTCTCTGCTCTGCCGACTCATCACTCCCCCTTCCCCCGCTGCAATCCCTGGCCACGACTGATCCTTTTACATATTTTTGACTTTTACAGAATGCCATTTAGTTAGTATCAGAGAGTATGTAGCCTTTTTATATTGGCTTTTATTTTTTTTAAATATAACTTTATTGATTTCAGAGAGAGGAAGGGAGAGAGAGAGAAACATCAATGATGAGAAAGGCGTCATTGATCCGCTGCCTCCTGCATGCCCCCGACTGGGGATCGAGCCCGCAACCCGGGTACGTGCCCTGACTGGGAATCGAACTGCGATCTCCTGGATCCTACGTGATGCTCAACCGCTGAGCCATGCCCGGCCGGGCTCTATTGGCCTCTTTTACCTTGTAATATGCATTTAAGTTTCCTCCATGTCTTTTCACAGCTTGATAGCTCATTTCTTTTTAGTGCTGAATAATATACTATTGTCTGGATGAACCGCGGTTTATTTATCCGTTCACCTACCGAACGACGTCTGAGTGGCTTCCACGTTTGGGAGCTAATGAATAAAGCTGCTGTAAACATCCATGCGCAGGTTTTTGTGTGGACCTAAGTTTTCAACTCCTTTGGGTAAATACCAAGGAGCATGATGGCTGTGTCATATGGTAAAAGTATGTTCCGTTTGGCGAGACACTGACAAAACAATCTTCCAAAGCGGGTGTACCATTTTGCGTTCCTTCCAGCAATGAATGAGAGTTCTCATGGCTCCACATCCTCGCCAGCATTTGTTGTCGTCGGTGCTCCAGATTATGGCCGTTCTAATGGGTGTGTAGTGGTGTCTTATTGTTGTTTTAACTTGCATTTCCCTGATAACAAATGGAGAATAGTTTTTCATATGCTTATTTACCATCTGAATATCTTTTCTGGTGAGGTGTCCATGAAAGCCTTTGGCCCATATTTTAATTGGGTTGTTTTCTTTTTGTGGGGTTTTAAGAGTTCTTTGTATATTCTGGTTAACAGTCCTTATCAAATACGTCTTTTACAAATATTTTCTCCCAGTCTGTGGCTTTTTTTTTTTATTCTCTAGACAGTGTCTTTTGCAGAGAAGAAACTTTTTATTTTGATGAAGGCCAGCTTATCAATTCTTCCTTTAATGGATCACACCTTTGGTGTCATATCTAAAAAGTCATTGCCAAACCCAAGGTCATTTAGATTTTGTTACCAATGTTATATTGTAGAAATTGTAAGTCTGTATGTTAATTTTTTTTTTTTTTTACATGTGGATATCCAGCTGTTCCAGCAGCATTCATTGAAAAGACTGTCCTTGCTCTATTGTGTGGCCTTTGGTCCCTTGTCAAAGATCAGTTGATTATGTGGGTCTATTTCTGGCCTCTCTATTCTGTTTCATTGATCTACGTGTCTGTTCCTTCACCAATACCACACTGTCCTGATTAGTGTAGCTTAATAGTAAGTGTTGAGTTGGGTAGTGTCAGTCCTCCAACGTGGTTCTTCTCTATCAATACTGTGTTGGTTATTCTGGGTCTTTTTCCTCTTCACATGAACTTTAGAGTTAGCTTGGAGATCCACTAAACAACCTGCTGGGATTCTGACTGGGATTGCATTGACTCTGTAGAAAAAGTTGGGACTAACTGACATCTTGACAATAATGAGTCGTCTTATCCAAGAACATGGACTATTTCTCCATTTATTTAGTTCATCATCGATTATTACAATTTAACATTTATTTGGCACTTATTGAATGTCAACTATAAGACTAAATTTTCTTTTTTGCATTAGCCCATTCAATCCTCTGAATAACTGCAATGGTTGCCCCATTTTGCAGATGAGAAAACTGAGCAGTTGCCTAAGGTCATAGAGCTAGTACATAGAATACCTGAGGTAAGGATCAGGTCCTTCTGCCCCCAGGATCCATGCTCTGGAGATGCAGACCTAAACCAGATCTTAAAGGAGCTCACAAGCCATGCCAAGGGACTTGATTTTTTCTTTAGGTGATAGTAAAACCTGAGACATGATAACGGATAGGACATATTTATAGGCTGGAGAGATTATTCTCGCCATAGTGTGGAGTTCCAGTGCAGTCTGAGCCAGAGATGATAAAGGCCTAAACCAGGGCGTACTCAAAAGGGTGGAGAAAAGGGAGTGACATAAGGATGCTAAGGAGGTAGTTTTGATAGGACCGCCTGAAGATTAATGGGAAGGATGTGTGTAGAATGATGCCCAACTAGATGGGTTTGGTAACTGTCACTAAGATGGACTAAAGGAAGAACAAATCTAAGGGTATGAATAAGAGCCGGTAATACTTAGATATATTAAGCTTGAGTTGGGACATCTGATGGAGCTGTCTGATAGATAACTGAGTATAAAGTTTGTGACTCAGAAGAGAAGTCTAGAATAGAGACGTAGAATTGGAAAATAGTTAGCCCCTAGATGGTCCCTAAAACCTTGGAAAAGAATTGGAGTGCCCAGAAAGAGTCTGTAGAGACATACTAGAAGAAAATACATGCAACGAAAATAGGAAATATAATTCTCTTAGAAACACTATCGCGTAAGGGGCAGGCAAACAAAATAGAACCCAGGAGGGAGGTTGCTAAAAAGGAGGGAGTTGGTCTAGGAAAGAGTGTTAGCAGGAGAAAAGAATCCCCTGAAGGAGGGAACAGCCAGCTGCGTGAAAAGCAGTCGAGAGCTTCTTCGGTAAGACAAGGTCCGCGGTCTGCCGGGCGCGTTGGCGCGCTGTACCAAATCCCCCAGCCTCGTAGGGTGCAATCTGAACTAGGGAGCCCCGAAAGCTAAACACCGCCTTTCCCGGAATTCCCGTGCAGTCAGTGTGCTGGGTGTAACTTTAGGCCACACCCTCTGAGGAACGGAATCGAGGCAGTGGCCACGCTTCCCGTGTATTCCGCGGGAACGACTAAAGGGGTGCTTGGTCTTCCTGTAGCAGTTTTGGCAGATGTGCCGAACACGGCTCGTTTCTAGGGCGGAGGGCTAGCTTTGGGGTTGACGGCGCTAGAGGTGGCTTCCTGATTGTGGCACCTTCCTAATTACGGTGGCTCCTGATACGGGCACTGTTGTGTGGCTGCGGAGCCAAGGCGCCCTGTGTGGAGCAGCAGCGGCTCCCTCTGTAGCCTGGTTATGTAACGTGGCCGGGGAGATTATTCCTGAAAGCTTATCCAAGAATTTGTTTCTTTAGCCTTCCTTATGATTCTGTAAGCCCATTAATATGGTGCAATAAATTTGTTTCTACTTCAACTAGCTCATGTGGATTTTGTTCTCTGCAACTGAACAGTGACTAATAACGTCTGCAACCGCGTACGCTGGAATTGGCAATGAGATGGTGACCGGTGCTTTACCGAGAGTGATTTCCGTGTATTGATGGGGACGGAAGGCCAGATTCGACGGTGTTGAAAATCTTTACAGTTTTCTAATAAATAAACAACCACTGGTTGTACTGTCTTATGCTCTCACGCTTAGAAAATGAGATTAATATTTTCAAGTAAATAAACATTTGTTAGTGTCTCCTAAGTAGAGTCACATGCTAAGTACTCTAAGACACAGGGATGAGAGAAAGTCCTCTCCCTCAGGGACACAGTTAGCTAATGGAAAGGATGGGAATAAATTTGTGATCCATTATTTAAAAAAACAGATTTAACTGCTTTTTCTCCCTAAATAAGTATTGTGGAAAACCACCCAAAGATGACTTCTGTTAACTTTTATAAATATATACATATTTTAATGTTATGTAGAGTTCCCCCCCAACCATTTATTATTGGCATTTTCCTGTGCTATTAGATGTATTTCACAAACGTGAATAATCACGGCTCTCTAATATCCCATTGGTGGATAAGTCATAATGAATCTAATCCCCTCCTGTAATCTGATCACCCACCGTTTAATATCCTAATCAGAAATGGTGCCAATGAAGATTATTGTGTTGGGTACAAAGATTCTTGCAAATAGCTGGGAATTGGGGGTAAGAAAGTGCAGGTAGAGGCTGCCTAAGAGAAACTAATTACAAGTTATATTTAGGTCCCTAGGAAGCCAGGCCACTTCAGGGGTGTGTGAGAGGACAGAATAGGCCCAGGCATTCATAAGCTCATTTCTCATTTTGCTCTGTGTGCAAGAAGACTCAGAAATGCTCCTGCTCGGAGACCTCCTTATTAGGTAATTTCCCTCATCACAAAAAAATAAGGTCAGTGGCTTTGATCCAATTAACTTTTTTTTTTTTTTTTTAAAGAAGCCCTTTATCTCACTTGGTATCATATAGGGCTTTGTGGTTTTTTGTGTGTGTTTTTTTTAAGTTAATGACCTAAGTATGCATCTGATAGAAATAATCTTGACTTAAGCCATAACAGAAACCTTGTCTTTCCACAACACTGTGATGTAAGGACTTAGGCTTGGATCGGTGGCCCATTTGTCTTCCTCTACCAGTAAACCCCAGGGAGTGAAACTTCAGAGAGCTTATTCAAAACACTTGAAAAGCTCATACCTTGGTGTGCCTTGCACATGGCAGGAGATCTTCTTTGGCTGGATTAGGAAGCCTCTGACAGCCTATCAGGTGGGTTTGGTGTTGGGAGGAATGTGGAATTAAGATGCTTTTGGTCCATGGGAGTTCTCCCAATTCCATTCCCCCAATGCCTGCTGCTGGCTGGGGTGTTAAGAGCCTTATTAAAATAAAGCTATTAGCCTTTTTTCTACAAAAGCAAGGAGCTTACAGTCAGGGTTCCTTAAATTAGTATGTATATCTCACCCAGCATTGTTAGAATCAGCAGTTTCACAGAGCAATGTACTACAGAGGCCCTTTAAACCCCTACCTCCCCCATTTTCAGACTAATGGCAGAGGGGGAAATTTAATACCCTTTCAAACATTTTTTTTTTTTTTTATCAATTCACTAAAAAATAAAAGAATAAATCATACAACATTTTCTGCAAATGTGTGATGATAAAAAGTGCAAAGAATTCAAAATTAACCTGTTTCCCAGTTCCTATGGGTTAGGACACATTTTTGCCAGTGTTGTAATTTATGTCCCATAAGTCAGTTTTCCCGAGGAAACGTAAAAGGTGCTGTGATGGGAAGGCTGTGTGAAGTCGCACTGCAGCTACTCACTTCTATAAAACATCCTCATTTACAAAAATGTCTACTCAGAGCCATTACAAAGTATGAGTTTCATGCTGCCAGACACATCATAAGATTAAGATGCGAAGTATAAAAATTTAGATGCCGTTTTAGGAAATAGGCCTTTCATTTCAAGTTGGTATCCTGACAGATACTTTTGATCAGTTTCCAGAAGCTTTCTTTTAATTACTCTGCTCTTACCTCGCTATAGGTCTGGTCGGGAGAGTTTTGAAGGAATCAACATGATGGGAAAAAAGTTAGGAACATGGATTTGAGCATCTTCTAGCATTAAGACATTCTGCTAAAATGCTATGTATTTGGAGGGAAAGTATCCTCCATTTGAACAAAAAAAAATTAATCAAAATGGGTTCAATTATTTCTCTTTGTTAATGTGAAGTGCATTATTCCTGAGATGCATTTTCAGAGATGCTGTCTAGAGGGGCAAAAGTACATACACTCGTTCAAGCCATTATTTCTGAAGTGTTTATTTTCTCTAATTTAATTTCAGTAATTTTGTCAAATAACTGGGTATTCAGCTTATAGACAAGCTTAGAACATCTGCTAGTTTGGAAAAGACAGCAAATAAAAATATTTTAAAAATAACTCTTGCTTAAGCCTTTTAACCACTCTGTGCCTACATTTTGCTCCCTTGTAAAATGTTAGAGTTAAAATATTGTAATTGAAATAAATCCTTGAAGTCCCTTCTGACTTATGCACATTTATTAAAGCTATCTTGTATACAGTTTCCACATTATGTTCACCACTTACACCTCATTAATATAATAACTAGATGTAGGTACACAACAATTATTTTAAAGCTGAGTGACAAAGGTAGCAAAGTAATCTGCAACATTGTAAAATTATAAAGTATTTATTGGAATTTAAGCATTAAATATTCTGCTAGCACCAAGTACTAGCCATATGTACACCAAGCCACGTCACATCTTGATAACCTGAACTATGTTTCTTCTGATTGTCTTTGGAGAAAATAAAATCAGACATCTCCTGCCCAGCTCTGTTTATGTCTGGGCCTAAGATACAGTTACCATAGAAACTATGATTGTGGATACGATTTTACAAATTTGGCTTCATCTATCAGATGCGCTTGTGTGTGTGTGTGTGAGTGTGTGTGTGTGTATACGTGTGCATACATGTGTTGCCAATAAGCTTGAAGAGCAAACAGGCTCTACATCTTTAATTAAAGAGCCAGACACTATTCCTTATTTCCTTCCCTCAATCTGTCTACCTACAAATAGAGATATTGCAACACTGGCTGACATAACAACTCTTTCTTAATATGAGACAAAGGTCTGATGAAAAGATAAATGAAAGGTATCAGGAACAGCACTCCCCAAGAAATCCATCTGTTTTCCTCTCATGTGTTTTCCAGAAAAAGAGTAAGCAGGAATTTTGTGGATTCTGGGTTAGTCACATTAATCACTATAGATACTAGTATCCAGTACTGGATGAATTGGTTTCTAATTGTTTCTTGGCTGTAATATGTGAGTTATTCATTCCTCTGCTGTTCTTTTGTATTGGTTCTGTGACAGTGTTCCTCACTTATCCTAAAAGAAACAAAACTGACTCTCAAAATATGTCCAAATCTTAAAATGACATAAAAGTTTGCTCATATTATTTCATATGAGTTCATACTATCCTTTTTAACTAATAAGCTTCCTAAACAACACTCACTGACTAAAGCTCTCTAGTATACTTGAATATATTTGCATTTATAAAGATTAGAATGTAAATAAACACAAAATTGTAAGCTGTTCAGAATGTTTCTTTTTGTAGTTTAGTCAGTGGCAAGTTCTAGTTACTGCCATTTCTAGTGACTAGAAGGAAATGACTCTCTGGACACTCCAACGTCAGAATCGTTACAATCAGTGCTACCATTCCCATCTCTGCCTCATTTTACACACAAGGAAAACAGAGTCCAGAGAAAGTTAAAGCAACCTGCCAAACAGTCACACCGTGGCAAAGCCGAGATCTGAACTGGAATCTGTCTGACCTCAAAATAATGCTTTTCTCACTCTCAGTGCTGCCTCAGATGTTGGCAGTGATCATTAGAGTCACTGATGCTGTTTCCTAAACAAAGAACTGAGCCACAAGACCTGAAAGTTCGAATGAACCTCTGGTGGCAATGAGGTGGAATACGTGAAATTATGACTGTCTGCAAGCCTTCTGAATGTGTTTATGGTCATCATGGCCATCCCACTGAAATAAAATTGCCTAGCAAATTCATTTCACATAGCTAGAGGCATTAATATATGTCTATATGTTAATTTTTGGTATAGTAAAAGTAATTTTTAATAAAGAGCTATGTTTTATAAAAATAGCCTGTTTATGTACAATATTTTTTTTAGTATTCAGGCATGGTGTCAGTCTGTAAATTCGGTTTACACAAGACATCAGATTTTAAGCTTCATTAGGGTTGGGACAACGCCTCTTTGTGAGCCCTTGCATTTTCAGGGCCTGGCATGTCACCTCGGTGATTAATATTTATTGAGTCACTGAAATAGAAGCCTCAAATATCTATTTGGTGCCAGTTAACAGAAAGATTCAGCTTATTTTCATTCCACAGTTCACTTTCCATATGTGATATCACAACATATATCATTAAAATGTTTGTAAGGAAGTTTTATGACATCTGTCCTATGATTAAGTCTTTTTGTTAATCTTCACCCGAGGATATTTTTTCCATTGCTTTTCAGAGAGTGGAAGGGGGAGAGAGAGGAAGGAGAGAGAGAGAGAGATAGGGAAAGAGAGAGATGTGAGGGAGACACATCTACTGGTTGCCTCCCTTGGGGGCTGGGAATGGAGCCTGCAACTGAGGTACATGCCCTCGGGAGTCGAACCCGAGACCCCTATAGGCCGACGCTCTGACACTGAGCCAAACTGGCTAGGGCATGATTAAGTCTTAATGCGACTGCCACTTTCAAGCTCTTTTGTTTATGTGCTCCTAAGTTTTTCATTTTCCACAAAAATTTTTTAAAAATCTACAAACATTCTTACAACTTAGATTTAAACTTGAATATGGAATATGACTCAAAACTATTAGGAACCTTAATTATCCAATTGCTTAGAGTGAGGGAAGATCCTATAAGCTGAAAATAATAGCAGAGTAGAAGGGGAACCTTATCTGGTGGGTAAATTACTGGCCCCACCAGGCAGAACGACTGCTGACCTGCACAGTTACCTCGGCGTGTGGCACCTATTTGATTCCAATGCCAGCAGAGCCATGCTACCGTTAATGCTGGAATCAGGCACACATTAGCCCTAAATTTATTTTAACCAAGTTATTTTTCAACTCACGACTGTATCAGCAGAGCTCAAGTTCTGGAAAGATGAATGATGACATTATGAAAACCAATGCTATTGTGTCAAAACCTGGTCTGAGAAACCAAACTAAACACACTCACTCATCAATGGTTTTCTATTAACTAGTGAATCAAGGCTTTCAGTAACCTACAGCAGCCTCACTTTCCAGCCCTGTCTCACCCCCTCACATATGCCCAGTGCTTCAGGCCCATCGGGTACTTTATGGGCCCTGTTTTGTGCCTATGGCAGAGAGCCCGCTTCCTGTGGCTAGGTGAGCGCCTTGACCATGGCAAAGGCTTAAGAAATGCTTACTGTCTGAGTGAATGAAGCACTAAATGTCGCTCTGATTTGTCGTATTTACTACTGTAAAGGGACAAGAACAGGCGAAGGCGGTGGTGGGTGAGCAGAACATTCTGCAAGAGGCGGTGAGGACACTGAAACGGCGACCCACGGAGAAGGGAGCCTCGGAAAGGGCTGAGTCAGCGAAGGGGAAACAGAAAAACAGAAAGGCTGCAAACGAGACAGGGAACTATGGAACGGAAATAAGCTTGGTTATTGCAATCCTAGTCTAAGTCTTCGCATACACCTAATTCCTGCCCCAAGTTTCTCCCCATTAATCAAACTCTCGGATGAATCTGAACCCTCCATTCCTGCACCAGGCTGGGTCATATGACTCTGCTCTTCTGGGCAATAATACACTAGTTAATAAATAATAATACAAGAATAAACTGTGTTTTCCATGCTCGCAACTGTAAACCAACTTTTTCCCACCCCGTGTGTGTGCGTGTGCGTGTGTGTGTGTGTGATGGCATCTTACTTTCAACATCTTTACAATGTGATTATTTTAAGTCAACATTTAAAGTTGAATTTGATACAATCATTTAATTGGGCATTGATTCATCTACACAGAACTCATTACCGACTTCTTCAATTTCACCAACACAATTTCCTTCCAAATTATCTTTTATCTAGATGCTGGAAGTCCAAGAGCTATGAAAACTTTGCCAAAATAAAAAGCTTTTAGATTTCTAACGCTGGCCGAGCACAAACCCATGGAAGAGCGTTGAAGAATACTGCCTGCTTGCCAACTGCCAGACGATTGCTTTTCGCATAATTAATGTCATTCTTGCTGTTCGAGTACCGTTTCCATCCTTTAATAATTTCCATTAATAGAGGAAGTTTCTGCAATAATTTTTGCATCCTGAAAAACCACCGTGGCTTCTATAGACCTTTTAATCAAAATAATGACAACGAGCGAAAGGGGGATGGTTAAAGATATTACTGTAACCTCGGGATGCATTTCCTTTGTCATTGCTTTCAATCTCCAAAAACTACCTAAAGGTCTCATGTTGACTGTTACTATGTCAATCAGACCTTGGTGCTTTGAGTTCAATAGCAATGAACCATATGAATTTCTAACAAGAAGAGGGAAGTGTATACAATGAGTGTATTGGGCGATTTATCTACAAAATTATAAACGTGAAAAGAGAGTACCTTTTAAAAAGCAACAACAAAAGATGAGCAGATGCAAATATAAGCTTGGGCCCTGTAAAATATGGTAATTGTATAATACTTTAAGCTGAAGCTTCCAGTAAGAGGAAGTGATAGACCAGCTGCAAATCATACCCCCAAACCTGCCAATTCACACTGTTTTTTATTATGCTCTTGCAAAATCACAAACTCTGCTTGGGATATAAAATTATGCAAATATACAAAGAGCAACAGCAACCACAAAAATCAGCTCAAATTTCTTATGGGAGCCAATACATGGATACCGCGTGACCGCGTAGCAGCAGTCACCTTGCCGGGGAGGATGCATGGGGTTCATGGTTCACCGGGGCTCTGGGAACCCTCTCCTGACTTCCCCCAGAAGCCGTGCTGATGGAGGATGGGGAAAGTTTGGATACAAGGAGCCCAGCGCTGAGAGTGTTGCCCATCTCTTCCTGAGTTGCTTGGGAAACAGTGAAAGTCTACATCAAAGTCTCATTTTTCTTTGCCCAAGATGGCTTTGAAAAAAGCCACCTGAGTCACATCTAACCTGGCACGGCCTCCTCTGTGAAGTCCACCCAGCGCAGGTCTGATGCTACCACTTGAGCAGGAAGCAGTTGCTCCGGGCAGTGACCTGGAGGAGGGGCTGGGGTTCGGGCCTGAACACTGTGTTCAGTGACCTGATTAAAGCTTGAGAACCAGGCACCTAAGTTACTGGGGAACAGTACAGAAAGAATATCCGTGTATGGGTTTTATAGCCATTGTTAAAATAAAAAACAGCTGGTTATCCACTGTGACAACTGTGTTTGCTCTACGTGAAAAATCTGGTGGGTACTTAGGGGAAACAGAGCGATGCACAAGGGCTGGCTTCAGGGCTTGGATGCTGATGGGCACCTGACCATGGGCTTGGCGGGACTGTGCACACGTTTACTCTAGAGGCTGAGCCCTAGGGGGTCAAGACTAATATTCACAATTGGTCCTTCCCTGACCCCATGCCCTCTCACACTTCCTTACCCTGCCTCAGCCTTTTCCTTTCCCCATCTCGTCTCTTCTACCACCAGGTCCTTTGAGAAGCTCTTCAGACAAAACTATTTACTTCTTATTTTCTGAGAGTTTAGAGACTATCTTAAAATTATTCCCTAGAATGGTATAATGATCGTTGTTAACACTTATTGTTCAGCACATATTTCAAGCTCAATAAATGCTGAATGATTACAAGAATACATCATTTAAATGTAAATGTAATATTGAAGGTGAGATGTAACACAGGCAAGCAGAGAAACACATAATCCTAAACTACCCACAGAAAACAGACTTGGATTAACCCAGCTGGCTCACCTCAAGAGGCTATTAACAACTGAGTACAATGCCCCAATTCATGTGGAAACGTTAATTCCACTCCATGAAGTGAAGTCAAGAAACAGTGTTCTTTGTGATTTAGGCATTTAACAGTACAGATGTGAAGTGTGTATTTTATTACAACATTATCGAGCTGTTTGGGATGAAACATAACTGCCCAGACTGTGCATGTACTCCTACTGGTTACTGGGTTTCAAGAGGATGACAGCTGGGTCCCATCCCAGGGCAGAATGGGCTCTGTGCACAGGGAGTGAGTCCGTCCACCCCCAACTGCTGACCACAACCACTGCATCAGAGGTCCTACCACAGTCCGTTGGTGGGTTTCCTAAATGAATGTCACCCAGATTTAGTGCTGCGTTGTGGTGGGAGGCCCCATTACTGTTTTCAAAGTCTCAGAGCGTCCTTTGCTTCTGTGTCCAGGGAGAGGCCCAGTCGGGCACAGCTCCTTCCAGAGAAGCAAAGATTCGAAGTCTGAAGGGAAGTGTATGTCACGAGAGGTCAGCAGACAGGAGAGACAAAAAGAAAAAAAGAAACCAACATTCAACATGATTCTGTCTAAGCAAAGAAACAAAATCCCAACGTTGGCAGCTAAGAGCTGAAATGCTGGTTGAGTGGCATTTAGACGCTTCCCCTTATTTAAGGAGAAAAATGTTCACCTGCTTACATCAGGGGGTATCCATTGTCCCCTCGCGTGGTGGGAATGCCGAGCAGACGCCAGCACCTACTTACTATCTGCTACTGCTTTTTACTATTCCAGTAGGCTCGTTGCACAACTGTGAGGTGATTTACAAACTTTAGCCCAACACTCCTAACATCACTAAGATACAGACAAAAGATACACGGGCATCTCTACTCATCAATGTAATGAAATTCAGGAAAGTGAAATTTTGGGATGAATGTTGCAAAGAACTTCCGATGGTGCAATCCATTAGGGTGAGGGGTAATTTCCCAGGGGGAGCTGATCTGTGTGTTAGAAAATGAACAACGCCCATTCATAATGTATTTGTGACAGATGCAATGCCATGTCCATCTATAAATCAGATTTACCTTCAGTACGAAGCCCCAGGGTCCTTCCTTACAGAAGTCTATCCTCATGGGCTCTGACCTGAGAGGGTTTAAAATCCAAAGGGCCCAATTACTAAAAAATCCTCCATCATGTAACTGGGCTTCTGTATGGAAAATAACCCCAGTATCAATCCAAGTCACTTGGAAGGACAGAGAGAGAGCCGCTTCTCCTGATTCTGTCAATTGGTCCAACGCAATCCAGGGGATGGGTCGCTCTAAGGATCTTTCCCTAGGGCCATGAGAAACTCACTTTTACTTTGCAGACAGCGAAACTACATAAATTACACTAGCAATCCCCAAATGACTTGCTAACGATGTGAAACACACTGAATTGAAACTTAGAAAGTTCACAGGGGAAACATCATTTTCAATCTGCAGGCCATCCACTGGGAGCAACCCATCTAAACAAAGAATGGGTAGAATCATCTGTCCTTAGGAACAGAGACCAAACCCCATAATTCAAAGAGCAGCAAAACTCGAGTGAGTGGGAGCACGAGGACGCAATGCTTTGAAAAGAACAGGCACAGAGCCCCTTCCACTCCATTCCTGGGAACAAAGGAGCATGTGATCCAAAAGTTAATGGAGTCATTTAAAAAAAAAATCAAAATTCAATTCAGACTACAACATTTTCAATGGCACACAGATCAGTTCACAGCCACCATAGAGTTGCTCTGCCTTGGATTCTCACTCAATGAGAATTCAAATACCTGCCCGTAGTAAATACCTTTAAAGGTCCCCATTGCCTGGATATTCATGAAAACCAAACTGCAAGAACTTATGGAAAGAGAAAAAGGTTATTAAGTGTTTTCAGGTCCACTCCAACTTTCATTAGGCCCGCTGCCTGTTTGACTCGCCCCGACTGCTCCTCAGCCTACCCTTGTGAGTTGACACAGTGCAGCGCTATTGGGCTTGTTCATAATCAGGAAGCACAATGCACCAAGAAATGCAATTTGGGAATAATTCTCTACTTGTAAGGGCTTGAAAGAGAAATGACTGCAATGTGTTTCTATCTGCTAATTTCTATGAGAGTCATGGAAATTGGGGGTCCTTAAAATGGGGGAGCCAAGCAGCAGGGGTCCAGCATGACCTTGTACAAAAGAGGAAATGATAGAGGTTGTGGCGTGAACTCACCTAACGCCTGGGGTGGGAAACCTTTAACTGGAGAATGTCTTCACATGCCCTGTGGTTTCAAATACTGTGAATTAAAGAACCCCAGTAAATCAGGCCCTGTATCAGTATTTTCAGGCATTTCTGAAGCAAATATATATTTTTTGTTACAAATATCCCAATTATGGTAGTAATATTGTGTGACTAGAATGGCAGTATTCAGTTTCACCAGAATGAATCTTCACTTACAAATTACAATAAACCACACCGGCCATGCTGTTTTTGGTATCCCATCACAGAGCTGCAAACTGTTTAGTTTTGAAAGGTCCTATGACATCTTTAGAGATGGAGAAAGTCCCACAGTGAGGAGTCTTAGGACCACGACTCTGCCCCTTTCTCTACCTGTTGGTGGAGGACAACTCCAAGGGACAGTTACACGAGGACAGAGCACATGACAAACAAAGGGAACTGTCTGTGATCAGTGACTGTTGCTACTTCCTTTTTCCATTACCTGTAGAATTCATAGGTTGGTACAGTCATGGTGCTGCCAATATCAAAAGGAAGGAGAGAAGATTTGATTATGTGGGCAATATGTCTGCATGGCACACATGGGGCTAAGAGACATATTCAGGACAGAAGCCCATTCTCATCTGCACACACCCCTCTGTAGAGTGGAAAACTCACAGGTCGAAATTATGAACAAATTTGGAGTATAATGGCCAGATTTCACTCAGTCTGGAGTGAAATCATAAGGTTACCCTGAAAATTATTCACTAGAGTTGGGCTGTAAAAGAACATAGCAAGCTATACCCAATGTCTACCCGTTTTACTATTTTCTAAGCAGGAGTGTTATACATTGTATATGCATCTTGGAAAATTGAAATAACCATCAGAGAGAACAGTTAAGTAGAGTGAACTTAATAATCTTGCTGCAAACGACTCCCACAGTTTTCACTTAGCGACCTCTCTGGCTTGTTCCCCGCACTATCTTGCTTGCTCTATTGCTCCACCCAAGCTGGTCTCCTCACTGCTCCTCTGACTTGCCAAGCAAGTTGCTACCACAGGGCTTTTGCATGGAATGCCTTCTCTTCCAGATGTCCACATGCTTTCTTTCCTCACTTTGCCCATGTCTCTGCTTAAAAGTCTTTCCAGAGACGCTTTCTCTGACCACCTTGTATAAAATGGCCCAGCATCATGCTCTAGCCCCGTAGCCTGGCTTTATTTCTTCATGGAAACGATCGTGGCCCAATAGCTGATCTTCAGTTGCTTATGGTCTCTCTCCCTGAGAGCAAGGCCTTGGTTCTCTCTCCCCATCACCTAGACCAGTGCCTGGAAGATATTCAGTAAATCAACATTTAAGTGAAAATGTTATAAATCACTTTTCTAAACATCCATTTCCCTTTGTTACTTTCCTTTTCCTTTCTTTTCATTTTTTCTTTCTTCTCTTTCCAAAATCAACAACAAGCTCACGTAGTGACCCAGCATAAGATGTCTTCGTAAATGCCTTTACTAGAGCCTCCTAGAAGTAGCTGGCTGTCTAGTGATTCCTTTTTTCATCTCTTAGAGCATTCAACATTGAAATCTTAGTCTTTTTATAATTTAGTATAGTTTAGAATTTAGTATTTATTCTCTGAAATTTGAGAATGATTTTGGTCACATGGGAGTGATTTTATTATGTTTTCAGTTATTGATTTTTAAATTGGGTGATGACAGATTTTTAAAAAAATGTATATTTAAAAATTTACCTGAAAAAAGAGATGTCTCTTGGCCACAAGCTTAATGCTTATTTAGGATAAAAGGTGGCAGGGGTTAAGTAGTGAGAGAAGTAAGGAAAGTGATGAAATTGAGCTTTGATTTCCAACATTTATTATTTTGAATTTAACTACGAAAACTTTCATACACAAACATCTAGTTATGGTAAGATGGTAAAATAAGCCACTTAAAGACAGAAGGCAAATAAATGAAGTCTATACTCCATTTATTTGTCTTCTGTCATCAAGGTATAAAATGACATATCCCCACCCTGGCATGTTCCTCGCACTGTGGTCCCAATGCTGAACTGTTTTATTTATGTTCATTATTTCCCCCCCGCCTTCCTTCAGGAGAATGCAAAAGTTAAAATTTATAAATTCAGAATATCTACATCTTAAAGAGAATATATCTAATATTTTCCTTGAGTGAAAAAGGAGGGATGGACATATTTTGCTTTCCTTTCTTTGCAGTGGAAGTTGAAACAGTGATTTTGTGTTATTATAACGCTCGTCATTTCTCCTAATCTGGATGGTTTTTAATAAAGCTCCATTGATTCCACTGAAAGGAATTCCTCCTGGCGAAAGCAGAACACACACACTGATTGCTAAACACGCAGCAATTATCACATTCAGCAGCACACTTTAATATCTTATTTATAGATGTATCTATCTGTAATTTGCTTTAATTAAGTTGCGTTGATTTTAATGACGGGCGCTCTCCTCAGACAGCGGGCTGGTGTCACATGCTCCTGTGGGGCCTGGTCTCCCCCTCGCTCTTTCAGACATGCTCCTGGCCCTTGGGTCCCTGCAAGCCCTCACCGACGTAGCGAAGTGTCAGAGACACTCGGTGTTGGCGCCTCGGGCTTCATCCTACCAGCAGCAGGATGGTATGAACTGGACGGTTGCTCGGTGGAATGGAAGTGGCAACCGAATGGAAAAGCGGCATCCCCTGCCCTGAGCCAGATCATTTCGACAGCTACTCTCGCAGGTGCGGCTGGCAGCACTGTTTTGCCACCCAAGTAACTTTACAACCCCCCCCGCCCCGGCCACATTGCCAAAAACACCACCCGGGTCTCAGAAGGAGCTTGGGACCTGAGGTATGTTTTGAATTCTCGATTATTTCTCACACCGCCCTATTTGGTGAAAGTTCTAAGAAAACTAAGAGACAAGAAAATAACAGTTTTGTCTTTCACAGGCCCCGTGTTCAAAAGCGAAGGCTGGCTAAACATAACACAAAGAAACATGAGGATAGCAAGTATATTTTTAAAGGCTCTAAAATATTACTCATCATGACCAGAAACGATTTCTCTTTCTTTGCTAAAGGATGAAGAAATAAACGCTGCTTCTATAAATCTTTGCACCTCGGGGGTGCCAGCATTCGTTCTGTATAAATTACCCGCGTGCGAATGCCGAGGCATGATCACGAAGGAGAGAAAACTCAGACAGCTCTGCCGGCGCGTTCACGGATTCTGGTCACCGTTTTCCACTTACTGCTTATTGCTGCAAGTGTTGATTAATAGTGGTGCTCACGCTGCTAGAATGCATTTCCCTGGAGGTAAAGAAAACATTCAAGGGGGGAAAAAAAAGAGAAAGAAATGAAAGAAAATAATCAGCCCATCCTTCCGCCTCTCTGTAATAACCCTGCGGAGGGCGAGCAAATCATGGCTCCTGATGATCTCCGTTAGCGGCTCCCGAGCCATTACACTAAAGAGATCATCCATATGCATCAGATCACCAATTTGTCAATCAGTTTATAAGGCAATTAAGCGTTCCCTAATCTCCTCCTTCCCCCCTTCGGGAAAGTGTGAAATGATACAAGCAGCAGGGCTCCGAGCGTGGCGCTGGGACATCTCGCATCCAGGCGCTCGCCTGCGTCTTTGTGCCCGGTCTCAACGCCGGGGCAAAGCTTCCATAAAAATAACGTGCGAGACTGGAATTCACTGAGGCTGATTAGCTTAGTACTTATTTTTCTCTCATCAGTGATGCCATACCTCTTATCCATGGAGAGAAACTAATGAATTGAATTTAGAGAGCGAGAACATTTCTTAATAAATGCAATAGGACAGGAGATATGACAAGCACAGATGAGAATACAGCGGGGAGGGGACCACGGCCAGGCCATTCTGCTTGAGACCCTGCTTAGGCTCAGCTGGAAGAGGGGCTGACCCTGAAGGCTAGCTGTTTCCTTTGTCCAGCGCAGGAAGACCATTGCCTGCTTTATGTCTCCCTCTCTGGGTGGCTTTTTATCATTAATCCTATGATGTGTTTTCGTCCTTCTAACTCTTAATTGTCTCTAATGAGGAACAGACCAGGGACGGCTACATTTTGCAGTTCCCCTCTTGATTTAAGTGGAAAGACTAATTAGTATAAATTATGGCAAAAGAACTTGAGTCCCATAAGTTGGAAGAATAAAAGCAAGTAGATTTACAATATTATATTTTCTGGCGCAGAGCATGCAATTTAGTTCTTCCTCACGGAATCGGGCTTCAGTTCCCTCGGCTTTGCCACGGATTTTTCTGCACGGGTCAAAGTCCACGGCGAAACTTCTGGATCATAAGCCCTCCCCTCTGACATCTCATCCTTCACTCCCCTCCATCCCCGCACTTTGCTAGTGATCCCGCGGTACCCAGTGACTGTGACTGCGGGTGCAGGTGGTTCGTGTCCTAAATGACCACCTGCCTCCTCCCCCGCTGCCTCCTCTTGCCCCGTTTAGCTCGGGCCTCCGCGTGACCAGTCCCGCAAGACACGGCTCTTTGCTTTATCGCTCAGGGGAAGCAGGTGAAACATTTTGTAGGAGATTATGAAAGAGAGGAAATCAATTTAGCTCTCACCTCCCCAACCATCCACAGGGCAGGACATGTCGTTCCACGACCAGTTTCCCCCGCTGTCTCTGTGTCATTCTATGGGAAACGGCAAGGGTCCTTAAGTAGTTAAATATTCCCTCTCGTAAGGCGGGAACAGAAGTTCAGAGACATGCAAAAGCGAGAAGAGTTGCAGACTTGGGTCCTGCGATCTGGGTTCAAAGCTAACGATGTGATTGGCAGCAATCGAGTGACTTTTCTGAGCCTCAGTTTTTTTTTCTGTAAAGATGGGTTCCTGTCCTCACTGAGTTGCTTAGAGGTAATGAGCGTGATAATGTCTTTCAAAATACATGCCCGTCTCTAAATTACCATCTGTACACACGCAAGGTGTTATTCTAAAGACAGCCCTTCCAACGCACAGAAGTGGCCACATGAGAGTGTGCTGTTGCTTCGGTGACCGCAGCGTCACTGAATTCGCACTCTAGCGCCTCACTTCATTTGGTCACGGAGACAAAAAGCAGGGCAGGGACCAACAGCGCGGAGCAAACGGAGGAAATAAACAGGAAAGGCTGCCGGCGAGCAGCCGTCGCAAGCACGGCCTTGCTCCGGAGCCGGCGCTGGCCCTGTGGCTGCGGGGAGGGAAGGGCACCCCCTGGGGACGGCAGGCCCTGCCGCCGTGTCAGCCCACCCTCAGCCACTAGCTGCCCTACGAGCCAGCGCGCACTCCATTCCTGAAGGAAGCAAATCGGAAAAGGGCGACATAAAGCCAAGGAGAAAGTAATGAGTCGATAAATGTCTAAGTCATTTTACAGCAACCGCAAAGTCCTTACTTTTGCTAGAACTGAACTGACTCCTGCGAAGTGGTGTCGGGGGACGTCTGACCCATGCCCCTATGACGCTGGTGCCCAAGCCTCACCCCGAAGTCCTCAAGGCCTGTTAGCAGTGCGGGCCGGCTGCGGCACCAAAGGTCTCAGGCACGGTGGGGTGATACTTTTCCCCAGACTCCGCCGGCAAGCGCACGGCGCAGAGGACGGGTCCACACGGAGCGAGCCGCGCGGCGAGGGTGGGCGCCGCCTCCTTTCCACCGGCCCCTCGCACGCCGTCCTTTGCCTCCCGCGGTGAAGTGTGCGTACCCTGCGGACATGCCTTACTCTCCGCAGCGCTGCTGGGTGGCACCCTTCTCTGCCTGCTTATCCCACGTTGGCAGCTGGTGCAGTTTCTCTGCGATCCGGTGTTATCTTTCACTCGTGCTACCAGATGGACACCAGATGGGTAATTGCAGCCAGCGCCTCCGGCCCGTCTCAGCCCGCACCAGAGCCCATGGGCATGGACCTGTCAGTGCGCCGACTACAATGGCGCTTCAAAGAAATACTCCCTGAAACTATATGCATCTGTTCCCTCCTCTAATAACCTGGGGGGAATGAAAAAAAGAAAGAAAAAAACCTTAGACACAAGCTTTTTTTGTTTTTGGTTAATCCTCACCAGAGGATACTTTTTTCCATTGACTTTTAGAGAGAGTGGAAGGGGGGGGGGAGAGAAACATCGGTGTGAGAGAGACACATCGATTGGTTGCCTCCCGCACGCACCCTGACTGGGGCGGGGATTGAACCTGCAACCCAGGTATGTGCCCTTGGCCGGGAATCAAATCTGTGACCCTTTGGTACATGGGCTGGTGCTCTAACTACTGAGCCGCACTGGCCAAGGCGACACAAGCTTTTCTTTAACTAGATGCTACATCTGTAAGAAGAGGGGAAAATAACCATGTAGTGGCTTGTGGATGTCAAACTCATTTCTAGCTAATGGCACCTCCAAAAGGCCACCAACTCAAACAGGCAGGCCAGTAGAGAAAGTGAAGTATAATCAATATATTCCTTTTTGGTGATATCCTCATAATACTGGCTCTCAATTCCAGAAGCAGAGCGTCTATATAACATTTTCTGAGGTAAAAAATGAGAGAGAGAAAGAAAAAAACCAGAAATCTCAGAGCTTTGAAAGGCCTCAGTGATTCCCAGGGAAGACCGCAGTCTAGATAAAAAGGACTGAACAGAATGGGAAAGACTGTGGGGACAACGCGGCCCTGATCTGTTTCCCGTAAACCGATGTCTCTGTTGTCACATACGACAGATCACATTTAAAAAATATCCTGATGGATCATCTGCTTGTTTCAAGTGTGTGTTTCAGCAGTTCATTGTGAAAGTTTATTTTCTAAATTAACCACAAATAAAGTGAAATCTTCTAAACATTCACTCACCCAATGCTGTCAGCTATTTATTTATATTTTTCAACAGACATCAAAGCATATCCCCAACCCATGCCTGGCTCTCCTCATGGAGAAGCTATCACAAACAGGTATGTGTTCCCTCAAGTTACCATGGAAACTCCTTTCCGGTCATCCACTTACAAAGGTAACATTTGCATTAAAATATGTTGGAAGTTAATTTTTTTAATACTCAAGTGGGGTCATGCCACCATAGCCATATCTATTATTTCAAAATCCATGAACATACATTGATTTAATCTGTAAAAAGACTTGAATGAGGTGCTCACCCCATAGGTGTAATTGCCTGCATGTCAGGTAGCTATTTGGAACATTGTAAAAGACACTGACCAAATTACCTTCCCTTGCCATATCTATCTATCTATCTATCTATCTATCTATCTATCTATCTATCTATCTATCTACCTATCTATCTATCTATCTATCATCTATCATCTATCTATCATCTATCTATCACCTAAAATAATCTCAGCAGTGACCCTCTAGCTGGCATTCCTCATCATGCTAATTTGTTGAATATTTAAGTTTGTATCATCTGATATGGAGAGAAGTGGCTGAAGATGAGAACAGAGAGCAGGTGTCAAAAGTATGTACCTTGTTCTCAGAGATTACTAGATGGCTCTCACTCAGTTTACCCATGTGGGCCACCAAGAATTCAATTTGGCAAGCATCTGTCTAGGGGCAGCAAAGCAGTCAGCATGAGGCTGAACATAGTGTTGGGCTGAAACATGCACAAGATCTTGCCTAAGTTCTGTGAGGGCACCGGGTAGGATACGATGGCCAATGGGACCACTATCTCACCCATCTTCTGGATCCCTCGGGTAGACCACTGGCTGGTGACCATAGTGATTGGATGCTTGTGAGGGACTCTGACCAAGTAAGAATCACTGTGCACCACAGACCATGAGGGATTTCTCCTCCACAGCCCCCAACCCATCTGTGATTGCATCATGCAGTCATCAGCTCCTTGAAAAAGGTAGTGAGGCGAGGCCTATGCATTATAGGAGAAGGACCTTCATATGTGTTATTCCTAAAATGATTATGGAAGTGTCTCAACCCTCCTCCTTTTCATGAGAGAAACCTAGAAATAATGGTGCATGATTAAAACAAGCGCTTATCAACTGTGGACTCTCCACAAGAATAGCATCATGGGATGAAGAGTGGAGGCTCAGATAGAGTGTGATCGGGTATGTTCTGCACCTGCCTTTATACATTGAAACAGAGGCAGAAGGGGTTCTCATGGCTGACCTCCAGAAAGTTTATGGGGCAGAAGAGTCCCCAGTGGCCCCATCTTTCACTGTCCTGGTCAGTTACCGTCACAGAGGAGCCTTGGTATGCTGTGGCCAACTGAAACGGAAGCACTAATGACTCTCCCCACGCTCTCCTCTCCTTTGCTGATGTTGGTCACGTACCACAGAATCAACACCCTTACTGAAGTCAGAAATGACTTGTCTATTTCTTTTCCCCTGTCAGAGGCCACATGCTCTTCTACAGAAGGTCGTTAGGTTGTTTTGACAAGATTTGTGCTAACCAGTGTTCCTTGTTTCCCTGCCGTGTGTGCATATGAGCGTGTGTGTTTATGTTTCCAAGTAGATTGTTTAATGATCTCCTCCATTATCTTTCCAGAAGCTGCACTTCACTGTATCAAGCATATTTATGAATGAGAGATGGCCGCCATCCTGGGAACTGACTTGTTCAAGGTAACTTTCATTACAGTTCCACTCGCATGTCTGATCGTGCCTCTGTGCGTGGGCTGTTTTACTTATAGCTGCAAGGCCCTCATTTGGCTTCTTCAGCCCCCTTAAAGCCAAATGGAGTCTCAGTGGACACTTGTGCTTCTGAATAGAATTTACCTGGAAAAGGGTTGTGGACATATAAATATTAAAGTCATTTAAAATTATTTTACAATCACTATTCATTACTGATGAAGAGTGGTCTTCCCCATTCCATGCTACCCCCAGATACCACTTTTAAGCATTAGGAAATAAAAGCAGCAACGTTGCGCTTTGGCTGTTGCATACCTCAGGAATTTTAAACTCTACAAAAAGGCAATCATCATGAAAGACGAAGGACTAGGCAGAAGTTCAGTGGTAATCCTGTAAGTTAAAATATTTTCCTCGTCCATTAATTGAGCATCTTACATTATTTTCCTCACTAGAACTAAAAAAAGGTAGGGATATGGAATGTGGCATCTGTCATGTTTGTTTCCGAGTTAAAAATGGAAATATGGCTAGGCAGTAAGTGCCATAAACAGAAGATGCGCAATTTGACATCAAAGTTGAGCTTGCTATCAAGTTGGAGAATCATACTTCTGGTACTGAAGCTTGTGAGCTCCTGCAGGCTTTCTGACTAGCATATTTCTGGGTGCACACACTTAGTAACATTTTAGGAAAACAGGCCATGAAAGTCAACCACTCTACCTTGCAATATTGGAATCAGCTTTAAAGTTAAGGTTTTGTCACTACCAAATAGAAAGGCAGCAATTGCATCGGCCAGGCCAATGATAGCTGCACAAAGGTGGGTAGAAACAAACACCACGACCCCACAACCAACACAGGGTAGCTATGACTACAAGTAGGGGAGGAGAGAAAAGGAGAGATTAGACCTAACCGTGAAACAGAATCTGTTCAAGATGGTCTGTGACAGGTTGGCAAGCAGTTGAGTCAAGTTCAAATGGGAGACCAATCCAGGTTAAGGAATTCCAATAGGAACTGTAACCCTAGGGTTCTGGGGTTACCTGAGATATCAGCCTCAGTGGAAAATCTGATACTCATGAGGAGGCGGAGCCCCAAACCCTGACTGACAGGAGGAGGCCATAACAATCACAGCAGGACTGGCTTGATTCTAAGAGAACTTTTGACAAAGGATCCTGCAGATTTTGCTGTACTTTCCCAGAACGAAGCACAACTCCTGGACCCTTAGGAACCCAAGTTCCTGCAGGGGAGATGGGACTAGGGGGCAGGGAGTCAACCAGGCCCTTTTTGAAATTCTCATAGAGATAGAGCTGTCACCAGAAATGAAGGGTGAATATTAGTGCAGTGTGAGAAAGGACAAGCCTTCAATAATGCTGGGAATTATGTGCACTGTTCTAAACACACAGTGAGGATTTCCTACTGTTTTATAAACATAATTCTGTTATTAGATTAGCATCTGCACTGCAGACCTCAGCCTAGGAGTTAATCAAGTCTTGCAACCACTATCTCTAAGTGTGTGGTAGGTATTTTCTCATTTTAAACAATTATAACAATGCTGCTTGGCAGAGAAAATAAAACTTGTTTTTATTGATAAGTAATTACATATATGCAGCACATTGCATTACATTCTAATTATTTTTCACCTCTTCAATGCAAACAAGAAAACCCACAGCAACTTAACCCTCTGGATGTCTGTGGTCTTCTCAGCTTAGCCCTAATGGGGTTACACTGATGTGCAATCAGGAAACCAGCTTTGTTGCCACACTTTGCAGAGGTCCTTTTCTTGAAATGGCAAGGAAGCCAATGTGGAAGTTTTACCCATGTCTCACTTTTGCAGGACCATTTTTTTTTTTTAAAAAAGAGGAGGTAACAGTGTAGGAGGGGGAAAAAAGCCGTCACATTTTCCAGTCATACCACTAGCTGTGCATTGTCTCACTGTGTGCAGATGAGAACAAGCTGCAGCTCGGAAAATGGTCTTTGTGAAGCAATAAAACTGTCCTGGATCACGCTGATTCATCGAGAAAGCCCTTCATAAAGAAAGTTTAGAGTTACAATGGGTATCGAGTTCTGGATTCAATGGCAACGTGGGCACAGGCAATTTACTACAGAGCTCCCAGATTCTGGCCGAAACGACCGACAGCATATAAAACAGGTAAAAACGGCACCCGTGCTGGGCACCGAGGAGTATCTGCTAGAAACGGTGCCCTGGGCCAAGCTGAAAGGGCACCATGCCAGCTCACAACCAACCTTCCTGGGCGTGGGCAGAGGGTAAACCACTCCATCTGAGGGTGAGGTTACGGGCTGATGAGCTAATGCGGATTTTCTCTTTTCTCTGGACTACAGGGTTCTTGAGGTGGTTACTGCAGTGGGGAAAAAAAATCTAAGAGCTGGAAAGTGCGCTCTCCTGATTTGCTGGGCAATAGTATGAAGTTGAAGTGTGGACACAGCCACAGCTAATGCAGCATGAGAGGGCTGGGCCATCAGAATCAGGGCCCAGAAAGCTGGCCCTGCTCACAGATTTCAGGGAAACCATCTGAGAGACTAAGGGAAGCCAAGTCCCCCAGGCATGGATCAGATTTTGGTTCCTGTCTTCTGAAGCTGCACGCAGGAGGCATGCATGTCCGCCGGCCCGCCAGCCACCCCAGGCCCCACCCGAGCCTGGGCTCCTCTCTGGTCAGGTGCAAGGTGATGAGAATCCAGAGGCTTCAACCACCTTTTCTCAAGAACACAATCCGTGCGTTCAAATAAGGAAACAGAAAGAAAGGAACATAGAGCTGTTAACAGAGAGAATTCAATAAAAATCGGGCAAAAATGAATGAAAAGAGACCGACACTAACCAAGACTAACCTGGGTGAAGCTTTCGAATATCATGAATAAAGAAGGAATCTGTAAGATCTGGGTAGAGAAAACGGGTTACTTACAAAGAAGACAAATCAGATCAGCTTTAGATTTCTCCCTCACCAACATTAAAAACCAAAATACCATTGAATTTCTAAGAAAAAAACCCTTGGGAAGCAGGTATGTCATTCATTCAACACATATTTATTATAAACCTCAAAGCACCAGGCATTGTTATGAGTTGAGATTTATATATAAAGGATATTATCAGATTTCAAGGATTTAGAAATATACTATCTGTATATCCTTCCTGAAGTAAAGTTACTCAGACAGGTAAGCAGATTAACCTAGAGAGGGATCAAGATAAAGAACTCGAGATGTCATAGCAAAGGACTGGCATTCGACACGGAAGGCCATCCTCACAGGATAGGGGACATACCCCATGAAGAACATGCAAAGAGCATGCTCTCCCTCCAGGAGCACACCTGCGCCTGTCCCTTCCCACTCTCCTTTCCCCCACAGGCGTGCATCTCCCAGACCCTAAGGGACCCCACTACACTTGCAACCAGGCAGCAGCCGCTCGTCCCAGCAACCCCCCTGAACCTGTCCGCACGGCCCCCTTCTGTCTGACTTTCTCAGTGAGCAGCCCAGCCCAGGCTCATTGCCCCACCGACTCCCCTGTTGCTTCTTCTGTCCTAGGCCCTTCTTTGTTTCACTGTCCCTGGCTTTAATAAACGTCCTCTTAAAAAAAAAAAAAAAAAAAAGAATATGAAAAGAGAGACTACACATTTTTCCTTAAAACTGATGGGACCTAAACTACAACAGGTTAAAAGCGCGAGGGGAAGTCGTGACAACACACAGCCCTGTCGCTTTGTTTCTTTCACGCGGAAGGAACTCAATGGAGGTTACGTCATTTTTGAATTTGATAGAGAAAATGAGATAAAGAATGTTTTCATAAAGTCAGTATGATTAAAGTTACTAAATAAAATGATCACAGAAAATACAGCACATGGGGTAAAAATAGCAAACAGAAAAAGGTGTACAAAAGAGAAACCCTAAAGCAAAAGGACAGAAAGAATAATGCCAGTTGTGATAATAGATATAAACGAGTTAAACATTTCTTTGGGAGAAAAAGCCCCAGAATGAATCAAATGTCATAATTCAACCTTTTACAAGAGATAGAACTGGAAAAAAAAAAGATGCTGAAAGGCCTCAGGACAAAAAGAGTAGATGGGGACTTTAACCTAATGTTTATCTGTCTTTGACAGGTGGTGATAAATAAATATATACAATATTGGAAACAATATAATTTATAAGATTATTTTACCAGTTGCAGGACATACATTTATCATGCTTAAACCTGTGTGAAACGGTGATGGCTCTTAATATAAAAGCTTACATTTAATGTGGTGGTCTCTTTTTTTGTTCTTTTCCTGGGAAGTTGTTAATAAATTTATTGCGTGCATAACAACTATGCTGACTTATATTTTAAAAAATATAGGGATACAATATGTTATACACTACAATGCAACTGGCACAGGCAGAGATTTTTGTCTGTTTTGCTCTCTGCTATATCCGCAGAACCTTAACAGTGCTTGGAATACAAGAGGCACTCAATACATCTAAATTAAATAATTAACATTTATAGAAAGAAATCATTAGTTTTAATTTAACTAGTTTAAATATTTAAATGGCAAAAATTATGTATGTCAACTTTTATTAAGTGCCAAAATTGCAGAAGTCACTGTCCTTGACTACAAAGCATTAAAATTATATATCAATAATAAAATTTTAGATAGACCTAAATTCTTAAAAATAATGATCATGTAAGTCATTCGCAGTCAAAGAAGAAGTAAAATCTTTAATTTGAGAATACCAAGAAAAAATAAGAACATTAAGATAGTAACACTTCTGGAAGTACACTGAACTAAATTTAAAAGCAAACTCATTGATTAAAATTATAGTTATTAAACAGACTTAAAAAGTATTGGCAGTAAACAAGATAATGATTTAAATAAAAAATAATTTTAAAAGTTTGCTTTATCTCTTCATAAGGAAAGAAAAATAAGTTAATAAAGTAAAAATAAATGTATCAGAATAGAAAAATAGGATTATTAAATATATTAAATGGTGAAAAACAAAATATACTGAAAGGTTGACAGTCTCAATATAATAAGTAGTTTTATAGGAAAATATAGCAAATTTCCAAAATTCAGTAAAGGAGGAAATGTCTCCTTTTCCAAAATCTCTATCTATTGCAAAAGTTGAAAAGAATGTTGAAGAATTACAACAAAAGCATTAGGATAGGTGGTTTTGCGGGTGAGTTGTTTCAAATCTTGACCCTGAGGTAACTTTTAGACTGGAAACTGTTACAGAGCCTAGAAACAGGTGGCCCCTTCTAGGCACAGCTCCTAGAGTTCAAAGAGAAGCTCAGGTGCCAACTGCATTTACAAATATAGATACAAAATCACAAATCAAATGGCAGCAACCCGTGCCCAGCTCTATCTTAATTTAAAAGGAAAACAGACAGCATGTGAGTATAGATGTATCTTTTTAGGAGTGTAAGGCTTTTCAGTATTAGGAACTCTGTTAATATAAATCATCACATTAATAGGAAAATTAAAAAAACATATGATCATCTTGATAGATGTTTAAATGCTATTTGAAAAAAACCACTAATCAAAACCTCTGGTTTGTTTACAAAAAATAAAAGCTTCTTTCTCTCTATAGTATCATCAAGTTAGGAGAGTACTGACAAAGTTGGAAAAACCTGAATGATACTTACTGTGAAGGTTTACTATTTCTTTTATATCGAGAATGTTTACCACTCGGGAGAGAAAAAGGCAAGCACTGTCATACAAAAATGGAAAATTGATAGAAAGAAGGCATATCCATGGCCAATAAAAACGTAAAATGCTCAATCTCAATGGTAAGTTAATGAAAGTACAATAAGTGATATTTTCTATCAAATTGGTAAAAACTAAGAAAAATAAAAACACTCAGTTTTAATAGGGCTGCTAAGAAACCAGCATAGAACAGACCATTACTCTTTGTTGACTGTATTAATGAATATGCTGCTGGGGAAAATATAAACTTACTGACTTTTCTCGAGGCAAGTTGGGTAATTTGTATTAATTTGTTTTTTCATATTCTTATATTAAATAGTGTCTTATATTAATTTATGATAAAGAAGTAATAACATATGAGTGCCAAGATTTATTTATAATGCTAATTATTACATCATCACTTATGATAAGAAATGATGAAAATAACTTAAAAATGCAACAATGATAAAGTGATTAATCAATTATCAAGTATCATTTCTATAAAATACTGTGCAATAAACATTCAATTCACATTAAAAAATTATTTTATGGCATAAGAAATACTCACAATATAACAGAAAGTGGAAAAAGTAGCTTAAGTAACAGCATATCCAGCAGGATCCCATTTAATTATTACATGTGACATGCATGTATGTGCATGTATTTATAGGAAAGAAAATACTCCAAAACATAAAGAGTGTTTATTTCTTGTATGGTCAGATAATCATCTATTATAGACCATTTATAGACCAAATTTTTGTTTTAACACTTTTAACAATTACCTAAAATTTTTTACAGTGACCATGTGTTACATTTATGATAAAAAATTTAAATATAAAAGGAAAAAATAGTCATTTCAGGAAAACAAAAAAGGCTAGTGTATGCCAACTATATCTACCTAGTCTTTAAAATACTTCTGGTTCTATAATTGTAACCTCCTTTAATATGTTTATTTAATGGGTACATAAACCACTGACTGCTACACTAAAATTTATTAAAATATGTGCAAATTGTGTACATATCTATCTTTATATATCAATATATATGCATTGATGTATGGATATAATAAAAAAAACAAACTCTGTGCCAGTCATTACGTGTTTCAAATAGGATGTATTCAACAACATTCATTCATAAAAAATTGGAGCGCCCGGAAACAAATATCATGTGAGTTCTTGCAAATGAAATGGTACACCAATCAGATATGGAACTTAAAGTCTAGACTAGAGTTTCCAGCCTTTTAAAATCCTAACACATAAGGAGAAATATAGTTCACATATAAACTAGTCTGTGTGTGTGTGTGTGTGTGTGTGTGTGTGCATGCATTGGATATGAAACAAAAATGTCACTGACCAATACTCACATTTACTACTTGTCATGCCTCCTATTATTCTATTCTATTCTATTCTATTCTATTCTATTCTATTCTATTCTATTCTATTCTATTCTATTCTATTCTATTCTATTCTATTCTATTATTTTTCTTCTTCTAATCTTGCAAAATGTCCATTGTGACCAACTAACTGATCTTATGATCATCTAATAAGTTGTGACACACAGATTGAAAAACTAACCTCTAGGGCAAGTCTCAGTCAGTGATTGGGACAGACGGGATGCACAAATGTTCAAAACCTCAAAACAAGAGTTTGAGCCTAAAGACAAGTGTCACCGCAAAACATATGTGAAAAGCCACCTTATATTTGCTTAAAAGTTGCAAAGGGCAATGGAGTAGCAGAGTGCCCTAAATGCAGACAAAGGAAAGGCTGAACACACCAGGGGAAACTTGACAGGGATAAAAGCAAACCTAGCTCATTAATTCTTGGCTAGTTTCTCTTTCCTATGTGTTCGCTTATCATTTTTTTTCCTGAACAATTATTTCTAACTATCTCATTATATTTTAAATTATGTTTCCTGTCTGCCTTTCCCACCAGACATGAACTCTTTATTCACTTTTGGATTCTCAGAGTCGAGTAACTTTCTGGTACAAAGTTGCCAACACATAAAGGTCTAAGGAATTAATTAATAAATGAATAAAACATATGCTTTGAAATTTTGTTCTTCAATCCTGGGGCCAAAGTGACACAACATAAATGAAAATGGGTTTCTTCTTCTTAATTGATCATAAGACATGAACAGATTTTCTTCTAAAGAGATGAAAATCTTCAAGAAAGTTAGAAAAGTAGCAAGAGCTTCTAATTGGGAAGGTAATCCAATTTCTGATAAATTTATGAATCAATGAAGTAGAAATATTGAGTGCTTGAAACAAAATGTCAGCTTTTTCCTATTTGCTTGTCATTTTTCATTCCCCCTTCACCATGTATTTAAGGATTAGATTTTTTAAAGCTTACATATATGCACCTATATGTAGAGAAAGGAGAACATTATCCACTTTCAAGAATTGGAAAACTGTAAAATAGTTCTAGAACCACAAGTAAGCCACAAGGTCATAAATCCCATAGCATTTTTTCCCAATCACCAATCTGAGTACAATGTTAACAGATTTCTTCCTGCCATCACTCACATTAATTGGGAGACCATGAGCCCCTCTTCTGGAATGTGAGCCTCTGATTCCCGCATAACCACATACACACAGAGCGCATTGCTGCTGAAGGGCCGCCTGACCACTTAAACCTGGAAATTACCATAAAGGGGATTGCACAGAAAACAGGAAGCCTGGTCATACTAAATACATGAAGGAAGGAAAAGTGGCTGAGATATATGAAAATTACAATTAAAACAGACTTGCTTTTGGAAACAATCTGTGACCCTTGACAACGGTGATGGTGTAAAAATAAAACTGAGAAATGGAGGTATCTCCACATGGTTTGGGGGTATCCGTTACCATAGAGTGAGCCCAAAGGTTCATTAGACAAAAGACATCAGATCTAGACAGGGAATGTCTTTCCCATACAACATTTCTTACTGTTTCTCTAAAGGAGTAACTGCAAAACATTAATATCTTACACACACACACACCCCCCCACACACACCCCAATGAGGTTTTCCTTCTTGTTGGTAAGTGTTGGGCTTGATGAACACACACGGATAAACCGTCAAGTGTTCAGGGACTGGATAAACCAGCGAAGGAATGAAGGATTGAGGAAAATCTGTTTCCCTCGCATGTGGCCTTGGCTTTGGGACTAGGGAAGGGAGCTATGTCTGGGAACAGGCTGCATGAAAGATGACACAGAATGAGCTAAATCATCTGAAGAAAGCTTCATAAAGATAAAACCCGAGAACGCCATTACTCTATGAAAGCCTTATCTCGAAAATAGAGAAGAAACAATTTCTCAGTTGTTTATAATAACAATGCGCTACCCTTTCTTCTTAGATCATTTACTTGACTAAATGGAAAGTTTTCCTGTCAGCCGAGCTGAAATTAGTGGCATCACCTTTTGCACTTTCTCATAAACGCTCTGAAAATTAGCACTGTGATTTCAAGGTTCAGAATCAGACACAGAGAAATTAATGAGATTCAGAGGAGGCCTGTAAAGTCACAGGCTCTAGTATGTGTCATGACAATTATATTCAAAAATGGTCATTCTTCTTGTAGAGAATATTCCAGGGCCCCTGCAGTGATTATTATTATTTTAGGGTTTTTCTTTGGTTCAAGTATTCTTCCTGTTTCAGAGAGAGCTTTCTGTGTGTTTTCTGTTTCCCATCATAACACCAGACTAGTTACTAGTTAACAAAAAGCAAAAGATGTTAAATTTCAGAATGACTTTGAGTCAACAATTTCCTTAAATTGAAAGAGCGAGACGGTCACTGTGGTGCCCCGATGGGCTGGTTCCGCTCGGGAGGCCGTGGAAGGGATGCTCCGGGCCGGGGAACCTGAACACAGGTACGGCTCACGTAGAGTTTTAATCACTCTCATGGCTAAGCGGTGTGTGTGCTATAAATGCCAGTGACGTGGATTTTCATACCTTCTACTCTAAACATCTTCATTAAAAAAATTTAGTACCCGAGGTTTATTTCAGGACTTTGGGGCTCGGCTAAAATAAAACGTGTCCAACTGATTTTAAACAGCTTTGAGAATAGTTTAGGGAATCTGGAATTCATAGGAGTCTCTGCTATGGGTTTTCCTATATTACATAAAATGGTCATTTCCCCCATTGCAGCTGAAGAAAAGAATGTGATTATTGTAGAAGTTGTAATTTTGTGTTTCATGATCCAACACAAACGGTTGTGGTTTGGGGGAAGTTAACCTATTCTAAACTCGACATCCTGAGCTGGAATTAATTGCTCATTAGAAGCAGAAAGAGGTCTCTTTTTACTCGAATGTAAGTACAGTATAGGGTTTTTGGGTTTTTTTTTTTTGACATATTATGGAAAAATAATGTGGTTCTGAACTTTCTCTTTTTGCTTTTCGGTATTTTGGTTTGGGTTTGAGCCAGAGATAGGCTAACTTATTTGATTACAGCATAAAAACAATGATTTCGTTTAGACTTTTACAGAGAACTGATGAAATGATACCAAAATCTGGTTTGGGTTCAACACTATTGGGTTAAAGAAACAAATTAAGGGCGATAATTAAAGAGTAGCTCAGCAGAGGTAGAAAACAGTTTTTATAGTATTTGTAAATGAATAATCAGAGAGTCCCTTCCTTTCAAACTTCTCCTGTAAAATAAAGTATCTAACCAGCTGCCATCCTCCTTTCCTTCTATTTCCACCTGGAGTTAGCACAGATGAGAAAGTCAGCTCTGCAACGATCAGGTGACTGCTGAGCAAAGTCTTAGGACCTCAGTTTTCTTCTCTGTAAATAGGATTAAAGCTACAACTAGCTCATGGCATTGTTGTCCCGGTCAACTGAGATAAGGTATTTACACAGTATCTGGCAGAGTCAGCACTGAGTAAAGGATGCCACTGGTGCTATTCATCTGGCTGTAGTATAATTTATTGAGTAATTTGCAAATATTCTTTTTGTATTTCCTTCTCCCTCCTATTTTAAGACCTGAACTAGACCCTATTATTTCTTTGCTTTAGAGTTTTTGCAGAACTGAAAGCAGAAGCTTCCAACTTTCTTCTGGTCCTTGGTCTTTGATTTTAGCATAAGGTAATTAAAAAGATTGGGGGTGCCCCTTGGTTGAAGGAAAAGTTTGTGTGCAGGAAAAAGGGAAATAGATAATGACCTTCTGACCAAGGGACTTTGCCAGAAGTGCCTTACAACCAGGCCTGGTAGTCACTATGTGAAGGGACTGTGGCCACCTCAGTGGTAGCCAGAGTGAGCTCGACTGGAAGGCCTCCCAAATGCCTTGTGTTGTATAATGTCCCAGGACATTGTAATTAAGCTCCAATAATGGCTACGGTAGAATGGTGTTCTGACTAATGGAACATATTATTTCTAAACACCTCAGTATGAGTACTACTTAAATTCCTCCCATTTATTGAACATGTGCTACATGTCAGAAAATATTCTAAGTGCTTTACATGTAGTAATCACCTAATTGTCACAATACTATTATACCAGTTTTAAAGGAGACTGAGAGGTTATATAAGTCGACCAAATTCCCAGTTAGCACGTGGTGTAGCCTGGATGTGAATGCAGGCAGCCGAACCTCAGAGTCCATGCTCTCACACCTTACACTTCCCATACCTGCCATATTATTATATGTAAAACTCAGGTCATCTGTGGGTTAAGGAAGACCAGGGGGGAAGACAGGAGCAATTTAGAGTAGCTGCCTTCAGGGCAGGTTTTCGGACAGCGCTGACTGAGGAGTCCTGGTCCATGTCAGTTATAACAGCTGGCCACGGGCCACAGAGGACAGCTTGGAAACAAAAGCCTTCCACTGGGGGACATGAGGACCAGTCTGCAGGAGAAATCAGTACCACTCTTAAGGTCAGATCACTGGCCAGCCCATCAGCCTGGGAGCTCTGGGGACTCGGGCTCTGTATGTGAAGGAGAAATGCTGGAGGAACTTCAGGCTGTGCAGTGGCAACGAGACATCAGGAACATGACATAATGGCCATGGGCCTTTCCTCTGTTTCCTAAAGGGACAGTTCCTGGGGGTAGATTCCACTAGCTCCTCTCCTCCTCCCTTCTCATAGACTTCCCCTAAGAGCCCAATTTCGCACTTAATCGTGTTAATCAAATGTCTTCTTTAAACAGAGAAGTCTCTCTGGGAGTGGTGAGGGCCCTCGGCGGCTGATGCGCCCCGCCCAAGGTGAACTGCACCGGAGAAGGTAACTTCCACGGGGCATGGAGCAGGGAGGGGACTTTGGACTCCTGAGCACTTTGGGGAATCAGGGTGTTTGTGCGGCATGGTGCGCCGCGATGGGGGGGTGGGGTGGGTCAGGGTCGCAAAACCTGGGAGACCCTCCTAAGGCCTGGCGCGTGGGAAGAGGCTCGGGAGCACCTCAAGGGCGCCCCGCATCCTCCTGTCTCCGGCGGCCCCTGCTCGGCTCCTCGGTTAGTGTGATTAGCGGGAGGGTTTGGGCTTCAGCGGGCTTTCCGGGAGCCGCTCCGGCACCCAACCACCAATAACCTTTCTCCCGTGGGAAGCCATTCCCAGTTCCTAATCGGCAACTTCTGGTCGGGTTTCTGAAACACAGCTTATATCTATGCCGGGGATGGCCTGTAAACATGCAGCCTCCTTTCAAATGCTTCCCGCTATGTTGAAAGGCTAGAAATCCACCCCTGTGATCGCCCATGCAGCTAACATGTGAACGTGCTCCCGGGAAATCCGCATCGGAACAGAAGCGGACTAAAACGACCAACCCCCAACGTTTCAGTTCAGGTCTGTCTTCTCCTTTCTTCACATTTCCACTACTTCCTGAAGTCTAGGTGAGTCCCAATTCTTTAAGTGGCATTTAATGGTCTACCAATGCCACGTTCTGTCAAGCCTCAAAATCCGCATACTCGATGGACACAGTGTGTCTTATTTTTCCCCCCTGTCTCAGAACCTCTTCTGCTCCTTAGTTCGGTTATTTTAGGAAATGTGGGGCAATATTAATCTGTGGATGGAGGGACACACCGGGAAGGGACTGCTTAGGGAGCTCCAGAGGGCCCATCAACAGAGAAGGGGCTGGTTATTTCGTGGTGGGAGCCAAGCTACAGCAGTTTCAAGATGCATGCCTTTGATAACTCCCATTCTTTATTTCATTCTATATTTTAAAGATTTTAATAACAGATGTGTCTAATTGAGATATATCTGACATATAAGAATCCATTAGTTTTAGGTGTACAACATGATTTTGATATGTGCATATAGAATATGACCTTGTCACAAAAAATAATCCAAGAGGATACAGGTAGAGCAATTCTACCCAAAGAACGAGGGTCCCTTTTGGTCCTTTCAAAGAATTCTGTTGCCTTCTGCTGGAGCAAATTCCCAGCTCTGGAGTGAATACAAATTTCACTTGCCTATCTAAATAAGTAGCCTGAAGTAATTTCTCCTGGATAACTCAGTGAATCCACATGGGTTCCTGGGATAGCTCAAAGACACCAGACTAGTAGACAAAAATACCTTTTCTTTTTACCCAGGCAACAATGGCAGCAAGTTTACAATAACAGATCTGTTTTTTCTGGTGATAAACAGGAAAATACCTTTTTTTTAAAACTTAAGGTGATGGAGAAAGTTTGTATTGTTATTAGAACTAGACATTATGGTAGACAAGTCCTAATAGTGCCTGACATAGATTTTCCCTTCCCTGGCTGATAGCACCTTTTTCCTTTAGGAACTACCTCTTTACCTATACTCGTTCACAGAACTTATATAGGTCTGATTCTACTTTCTGGTCCCAGGGGTAGCTTTTTGATCTAGTTCTAGTCAGCAAGAGCACTACATCTTCCTGGCCATAGGAGTACAGAAGTAGACATGCGACCCATGCTGAGTCAATGAGGTACTGAGTATTGCATTGAACATCAGTTCTAGGGCTTCCTGGATGTACTGGGGGTGAGTCAACCTCTTTCTATAGAGGGGGGTTGAAGCTGCTGATGGCTGTCTTGTCACCATATGCAGGGAGCCCCTTGAGAATGGTGCCCACTGAGAGAATAACAAAGCTGAGAGATGGAGAGAGATTCCTAATTGGTCTGTTTGGAGAAGCTGGATCCAGCTTTGCCTGAAGTCACATATGCTGATGGACTTAAAGTCATATAAGCCAACGAAATTTCCTTTTTTGCTTATGCCAGTTTGCATTAAGTTTCTACTCTTTGCAGCTTAAGAGCCATCGACTAATCAAAGGTTGTTTATCAATGTCCTAAGTTTTAATCAGATGCCATTAAGAAGCAGAGAAGAAAAACGCAGTCTAGTCTCCATTCTTGTGTTGGCCCACTGACAGCAGGAGCTCATTTCTCTTCTTTCTCATTTTTAGGAAATAACATGCTGATGGTTTGTATACTTGTGGCTCTTACACATTCCATCCTAGATCCCTTTCTCAAGATGGTTAGCATGATATCAGCATATTGTTTCTCCCCTTCCTCTGATGCAGAATTCACCGGACACATCTTTCATCGTCCCTACGGCTGCCAAGAATGTTCCCTTAGGTTGGTTCCTAGACTGTCTTCATAACAGGGTGAGCAAATCTTTCAGAATGTTTTCATTTACTCACCCAACCATCACCTTCTTGAATCAATCCCCTTTCCCGGAAAGATAAATCACCATGTCTTTTATGTCAGTGGAAAGTAGCAACCTCCTTCCCATCCATGTGTCTACAAACCCCTTCTTTAGATAAACATTCTTCTAAACTAGTCAGAGTTAAAAAAAAGCTGGGAGGAGGTATATATTCCATGCAGCTTTTTAAAAAAGTCAGTATTAAAGGTACTAATATTTTTAGAAAACTCTAGAGCCATCTCATCTCTGAAATTACTTAAGGGATATTCAGGTTACTGTTAAATAAGCAGATAATCTTTATCCACTAATAAAAAAAACCCCAGTTTACTGCCAGAGGACTGTGACAGTCTTAACAAGTTTTACAGAAAATAAAATACCAGCAGATAACAGGTATTATGTTTTCTTTTGGCAAATATTAACACTTCACAGCTAGCATAACTTGCCTACTTAATTGGCCCTATAAAAACTCACCAGGCCTTTTCACTTGCAGCCATTGAAATTCTCTTTCAGTTTGTTCTTTACAGCTTTTCAGAGCCTAGATGGGAAAATAGCTACAAAACAGACTGGCTGAAAAGATTTTTAAGGTCTCATGTCCATATTTACAAATCCTGCGATCTGTGTGTATCCATTGATTTTAACACAAATAAAGGGAACAAATAAGGAGCTCCTTTGGGGAAAAAAACACACCAAATTTGAGAGAAAAAGAACACAGTGTGTCTGCCGAGGGAACGCTTGAATAGCCTCTGTAACTTTCCCAGCACCCTTACCTGCACACCCTGCCTCCGCCAGAATTCCTTGCTGTTTCTCTGAGCTCATTTAGAAGCTAACACCTCTCTATACGATAGCATTTCTCACATAATTATTGTCTGGTTTTTTTGGTTTGGGCTTAGATGTCTGTATTCATGGCTACATTGTGAGCGCTTCCAAGGTAGAGATAATATTGTATTCTTGTTACCAACGCCTGACCTACACTGAGCCTGAGTAAGTATTTGTTAAAATTGCCTAAGAGGCACAGAGAGAAGAGAGGGCAGAGACTGATGTGAGAGCAAGGGAGAGCCCAAGAGCACAGTGGGAGGCCTTGGGCTGCGGGCCCCTGGGCGGGTGATAATGGAGGGAGCAACCAGAAGGGTGGCGAGGGCAGACCCAGAAAGCCCAGCGCCGGCCAAAGAAAGATTATTAGTCACATCGACAAAAATATATTTTCTTTTAAAAAATAACCATAGATCGTAATCAAGTGATTGCTTTCATCATTTTGGCTTTGAAGACTTTCGTGAGCGTATTTATATTCTTTCTGGCCTATTTTAAAACTAGTTTAAATGTACTTATTAGGTAACTTGTCTTCCTAATTTCCTTCTCGACAGTTCAGAAGTTCCCCAGTATCATGTGACTCTGGGGAATATTTGCTAGGCCTCTCAATGAGGTGCTGGACTTGGGGAGTTCTGAGTCCATGAAAGCGTTTTTAATGACACTGGTCCATGTAATGATCTTGGTAGAGAAGCTGACCTACTTTGGTGCTTACTGAAGTGGTTGGAATTAATGCTATAATTTTAGAATGTGGATCAGAAACCTTGACGACCACCTGGAGAAGCACCTGGGGGCCTCTCTTGGGCCCACTTCTCCCCCTCATGGACTGTTGACCAGACTTTAACAAGTGATGCTGAAGACCAGCTCGATCCAGGAGCCACAGTTTCATTTATAAAAGCTGCCTTGTTGGGTCTGGCGGACTAACAGGAATGAAATGTTAACTTTCTAAACTTGCTTTCCTAGGTCTCTCCAAAAGTAGTAAGACAACAGTGTGATTTCTCAGGCCTACGCTGGACAAAAGATACTAGTGTTTTTCCTTGGCTTGGAGAGAGGACAGGAAAGGACGCTGAGATTCTAATCCCTAGTTTGGAGTATCTCAGGCCATGACAAAGAGCCCTCGTCTTTTATGACAGAGCATTTCCCAAGCATCCCTTTGGGAAGCCTAGCTCCCAATTGTCTGGGAAGCATAAAATCAGTCACTTTTGGCAAAGCTCAACACACTCGAGCATGGGAAACACAAATTAAAATAGAGATACTTCTCTACTCACTAGATGGTTGATCTAGTTACACTTTTGCTTGGCATAAAGGGAGAATCATTAAGATAGGAAGGACCCAAGTGTGCATTTATCTAGCTCAGGTTTGGTGAAGGTCAGAGAAAACTTGAAGTCTCATGAAGGTTAAGCCTTTTCATTCTTTCAGCTCGATATAAAGTGATCACATAAAATAAAGCTTAAAAAAGCAGGGCGGCTTACTCTAAAATTACTTATCTTATTTTGCCCAGAGTGGTTTTGAGATGGAAGAACTTTTCAAGCATTGGACATGGTGTCTCGTTTTGGTTATGGGGGAAACGACTTCCCTTTGTTTTACTGCTTGTTTGTTTGATGGAAGGAGCAGAGCTTCTCATCAGAGTCAATAAGTAGATCTGAACTAACTTTGAAATCAAGTGAATTGTTACCTACATTGTTATTCTGCAGAATTGTTTTCTTCTGCTACCAAGAATTTAAGTGCCCAGTTGCCTCATCACTGCTAATGTCATTCTGTTTAATTCAAACGTCTGTAATAAAACCAATAAATAGCTCTTTGCTCTGACCTATACTCATAGGATGCCTATCTCTAGAAGAGGCTGAAGCCATTTGGTTGGAGGCTGCCAATCCTTACCATGCATTTCTGATGAGTGTCTTTAGAATCTATCATACGTGGAAGAACCTACTGGGCCAGGGAGTTTCAGTTGCTCTGCACAGCAGTGGTGAATGCTGAAACCGACTTTAAACAGCAGTGTAAAAGTGCTGAGTGTCACACATGGGAAGCCACAGCACTGAAGTGAAAACTAGAGGGACTCAGTTCAGTCACTGGACTCTCCTCTCTTAATCCTGACCTTGTGAACATAAATATGAGTGTGAAAATCAGAAAAGAGAACTTTCTTTTAATAGATTTGCCCTTCAAAAGAGTTGATGTCTTTTGTGGCCACCAGGGATAAGAGAGTTCCTTACATGGGTCTCAGGAAAACACTAAAAACTGTAGTAGAGGGCAGTAATCATCAAAGGGGGGCGAGTGGGAGCTGACTCACAAAAGGACGTTACTTTTACCACACACAACTCTGCTCCAACAGTAACGTTAGCAATGAGAGCTAATGTTTATTGAACACCAAAACTCCATGTCTGGCACTATTCTAAGTATGTGACATGTACTTTTTTTAAAAAATAGGTTTTTATAGAGAGAGGAAGGGAGAGGGGAAGAGAGAGAAACATCAATGTGAGAGCAAAACATTGATCGGTTGCCTCCTGCACATCCCATACCAGGGATCAAGGCTGCAACTTGGGGCATGTGCCCTGACTGCAATTGAACCCCCAACCTTTCGGTGCACAGTGGGGCGACACCCAACCAACTGAGCCACAGTGGCCAGGGCAACATGTACTTTTAATCACACTCTAAGCACCCTCCTCTGGGGCACTTTTGTGGCTGCTCAAGAGTCAAATGTACTTTGTAAGTACAGCTTCGCATCCTTGAAAAAGACAGGAAAGTGAATCACTATCCTGAAAAACACACAAAGATTATCTCTTTAAGGTCACAATATTCTTTTTCATTCCCAAATGTTGAAGGATTGGCAAGGAGACTCCTCTAATACAAAAATTGCCCTTGTCTCCAAATAAAATGATTTTAGTGTCTGGTAAGATCAGCAAAATCTGAATTGTTCAAATGCAATATACGAACAATTGATATCTCTGAAGATAACCCTTCTGAAATGTATTTCTAATAACCAGTTTTCAAAGGCGAGATGACTTATGTTGCATGCTCTATTAATGCTTGCCCAGATGTCTGAGACCCAAGAAATGGAGGGCAAGGATTAAGGCTCAGTAGATGCTGACAAAGATTCCTTGCCCTCTTTAAAACAGCAAACTTCTGTTCCACTCCAAGTTGGTATACAAGTCCATCAAGAAGTAAATATGAGAGCAATTAAAATGAACTACTGTGCGTTAGTGTGGTTTGATTTATGGGAACAACTTCTGTGGGAGGGGACTGCTGTGGTTGGGGTAACCCAAACATAACTCGATATATGTAGAGCATCCTTGACCATGTTCTTCTGCTATGAACTATCTCAGTGAAGATAAATTCAACGATTAGAATCAGGCCTGGGCTTACCCAGTGAAGGTCATAATCAGATGGCCTTGCTCTTCCTTCGTCGTCTTCATATAATGTGAAGCCTTCCCTCCGAGCTTGATAATATTCCTTCCTCAACTTCTGGATGCGGTCAGCACTTCCACTCATGGGATAGCCACTACAGAACATAAACAAACACGGTCACACAGTGCACATCATCCTGGAAACTCACTTTTTGATCTTCTTGTTAAAGGAGCTGACATCTACATTTGGAAGATTCAATAATGTCATCTAAATATGCTAGGAAAACTGTGAAATCATTAATAACAATGAACAAAAACCAGTCCTGCTGTGCATCCCTTTAACTTCAAGGGTTAGGACATCTGACTTGAGGTTAATAAATGCCTTTAGAGTGACAAGGTAAGATAAGACCCTGACCTTTAGAACAATGAAAAGAGCCATCACATTTTTCTTATGGTCCTGCCCACAAAGTTTGGTAACATTTTCATGTGGGTATCTCATTTTCTCAACTAATTGTTGCTATTTGAGACCAGTTGCTTGACCTGAAGGTTGGATGTGACACAGAGGTGGCATGTGCCAGTGTTCAATTCAATGAGACTCAAGCATTTTTGGAGTGGGGGGTGAGGTACATATACGTGTCAATATATGGGGACAGGCTTGGGCATAGGGAAAGGAAAGAAGGTGGAAGTCATGCCAAGAAGTAAAAATAAAAATAAAAAGCTGGAGATAGTAGAACGTGCCAATTTGGTTACTGGTCCACGGTTTTCTCTCTACTTTAGCCACTTCTTCCTCTCAGGAGTTATAGCTTCTCCAGTGACCTATCCACTCAATCCCAAACTGGTCAGCCAGTGGCTCCCTTTTAGCTAGTATTTGTCCCCATCACTTGAACCAGCATCATTGATGTAATTCAGGGCTAGGAAACGAGAAAAATGATAGGCAGAACTCAATGGTTGTTCAACTTCTTTGGTTCATCTGAGGTATAACTGAGAGTCTATTGTGTCAGACCTTAAGTTAAGACCTGGGAAAGCACAAATGAACAATTCACAGTCCTTGTCTGCAAAAAGCACACAGTCTGGGAGTTAGGTGACTAATAGTGATAAAGACTACAATCCACTGTGACAGGTGCTATAACAGGTCTGCACAGGCACTGAGGAAACATAGACTGCTTTGACTTTGACAAGGTGAGAGCAGGGCCACAGAAGAAGATCATGGAAAGCTACGTAAAGGAGGTGACACCTGGGCTGAGTCTTGAAGGATATATAGGTACTCAACAGTTGGATCAATGAGATGAGGAAATTCTGGGTAGAGGAAAGGGCAATACAAAGGACAGAAATGAGAAAGCACCTTGCTTTAGGGGAATGCAAGTAAGTCATCCGGGGCAAGCAGAGGTCATCAGCTTCATTTGCCCTGCCTTACACACATATCAGGTGGTATATGCTATCTTCCCTCTCTCACTTAGGAAACAAATTAGAATAAAAGTGAGTGCTGGTGACTTCGGATATTTTGAATTTACTCTAGTGACAAACATCTATCACTTGAAAATTTTGGTAATTTAACTCAATTTGTAACAACTTATCAACCATAATGACACTCATGTTTCATGAGTATGTGAGAATCACTGCTCTAGTATACAGGGAGGAAGCAGGGAAGAGAGACAGGTGTAACTGAGAAAGGTAAGTAGGGACCCCACTGTGAAGTACTTTACATGCCCAAGAGATCCCCCAAATATTACAGTTGAGTTTTAAGTTTAAATAAGATATATTATAAAATAAGATCTATGAAAACAATAGAAAAAGGTTAACTATTTTGTTAAGACACTTAAAAATTATACTTGTAAACTATAACAAGAAAATGGTGAGTAAACATCTTTTGGAGGAAAAGCATTCTTTCCAGACTAGATTGAAAGTTAAATGAGAGCAGGACCATGTGTCAGTAACTTATAACCTCTCTACAAAGTTATTACTGGGTTCTGGGCTTCCTATATGCCTTATAGTAATCAAAGTAGCTGATTAAGAAAAGACAAACCTTTACAGATCACATGCCTTTATTTTTTTTCCAATATGTATTTTAAAACTCTCAAATAATTCTGTTTCTACACCATGCTTTTTTGTTTTTAAGTAGAAGTTTTTCTTGAGCACTTGAAAAAGATAAAAAATAAATGGAAGGCCTGATATGCTTCTCTGGACAATGGGAAGCTATCTGGAACAGCTTCCCTCGCTCTCGAGTACTATGAGCTGACAATGTTACCTGTATCCAATGTGCAGGCTTCTCCTGATTATGTGAATACATGAGCCGCACTCAAACTCACCAGATAAGTTTAATCAACACAGTGCAAACATCACATACATAATCTATTAGTTTACCCAAAGAAACTGAAGCACTGAATTCAAGCAGAATGAAGTCATCAGTAATAAAAAAAAAAAAATAAAAGAAACTGATAAGGCACTGTTTAAAAAAACACACCCACCATGTTCCTACATTTGTGGCGGAGAAAAAAAACATACTCAGACTGTAAACTACTCTTCTATATGTCTATAAATACATAAATTTCAAAATATGGGTTTGATCAGATTTCAGTTCTCAGATAGAGGGATTGGGGCAGGAATACAAAATCAGCTGTTTAGGATTCAGAAAATCTCTGATAGCTGACAGGAACATGACTATTTACCCAGAAAAGAAATCTGGCCTCAGAGGAAAAACGGGAAAAAAGTCTAGGGAGTCATGGACTATCTAAGTGCAAGACATGCTGCCCCTTCTCCCTTGTGTGACTATTTTAAAGAAGATATGGGAAACTGTGCAAACCTGTCATAACCTGGGACTACATCTCAACGTTGTCTCTTATTTTTTCTCCCCTCTCCGACCCCCATTCTACTGTTAGTGCCCGTATCTTTTTTCAAGTGGGCTTGTTATATAATAAAATTAGGAACAGCAAATTCTGATTTCATTTTTCAGCTCTTCTCTGAAGATAATGTACACAAGTTCACCATCACATCATAAAAATAAGATACACAGCTATTGCAACCAAAGCAGTTAATTGATTCCATTTTGTGTTGAGGATTCAGAAACTTGAAAATAAACGTAAAAATACCACTGTCGTAATAGCAGCAATAATCATAATAGTTTTAATTCATAGAAACTTATATAGCAAATATACTGATACAGACTTTCATCGACTCCACCTTCTGCCCACAGCAGACATCACTAATCCATTGCAGCACCCTCTCCCAGGGACCCCAGACACGGTCTTAGAATCCTTCTCAGCTGAGAACTTCGGAAAGCCACTACCAATCCGCAAGAGCTGGTGCTTGAGTTTATTTTTAATTCTTGTGTAACAGGTGCTGTAAATATCTCAAAATATCAAACAAAATTGAAAGTAGGTTTTTATTGTTTTGCTCCATAGAGATGAGAAAACATGGCTAATACAAGATGCTCAAGGTCTATCTGACTTCAAAGACTAGTCTTTCTACTCCTGTGCACTATCTTCAACTGGGCCTTTTCCTTCATCTTATTTATATCTTAGAGACTGAGTCCGCTAGCAACTTACTGGACCAGAACGAAAGTTAAGGCTAGTCTTAACAACTTACTTTCTGAGGACTCCTACTTTCCTTCTATTACATGCTACCTGTTCTATTTTTCTGGCTTGATGGAACTTAGCAGTAGTGATTCTAAGAAATCTTTTGCCCAATAGCTTCAGAATTGATGCCAGATTATGATGGACCTCAAACACTCTCGCAACCATATAAATTCAGGCAAAGCATCAGTAACCCCATCTCCAAGTGGCCAGTTAGAAAATTAGCCTTTCTGTATTAGCTGTTCACTGGATAAAGTTAGCTATTCTTATTTTTTTTAAAAAAGGTTCCTATTATAGCTGTATCTATATGTAGGTGATCAATGCCACTCCTATACTTTCAATGTGCTAAAATTTTACATTAAATGAATTTAAACAGTATAACAAAACAGATTTATTTTGTAGCGATTTCTTGTGGATTATACTAGCTATGCCTTTAAAGAAAGATATGCAGTTAAATAGGCTCTTAGAACACTTGAGAGCTGGACAGAGTTTAAGTTGTAATGGAGATCAGAAGCAGTGTCTTTTTGTTCGTAGCCACCTATTGTAATATATGCCCAGATGCAATAAATATCACAGTAAGGCATCACGTGCTCCTTCGAAATCTGATCTTATTATTGCCAGGTCACGACTAACGCCATTGAAGTGCACTTTGAAATGAGCGCCCATTTGGGCACGCCACAGTCTCCTCCCATTACGGCTGCAGGCCGCAGAAAGGAAACCAATGTTTATTACGCTCCTATACAATATTTATGCTTTACACACGTCATTCGTCTCATTTAACCCTCAGTGAAATTTATGAGGATGACACTGTTACTGACATTTCACAGAGGAGAACACCGAGGCTCCCGAGAAGTTGAGCAGCACCGTGTTGGACGGTGGACCAGGAGTTGTGCGACTCCAAAGCCAGAGTTACTGCTCCCATATCATGTTGCCCTTGGAGAAAGGCATTAAAATGCAGCAGGCATTCCGCAGCAGCAGTTCACAGGCATGTCAAAGCTGAGGGAATTTAGCAGAGCACATTTATAGCCTTACCTTCTGATACATTTTTATTTGCACAGATCTGTGCAATAAAAATAGAAATAAAAGTAGCTAAAGTGATAGAAATACACGCAATGAAGTCTGTATTCATTAAAGAATGATGTTGGAGCAATTGCAGGCTGAGATTTCTGGATAATTAATATTATATCTCTAACAGGCTTATGTGGGAAATGGGTATAAAACTGAATGGGGTGTAAAAGAGAATCATCGTAAGACAAAGATCCTGCACGAAGAGAAAAGAGATGCTGGGTCAGGACCAGGACTGACTGGCAGCCAGGGCTGCACCTGGTCAGGTTCACCCCTGACTGCGTAAGAGGGAGCTGATCACTGCCAATGAACCGCTGTTGGACCCATGAATTAATTTGGGATGACTCTGCATGTGTGCCTAAGTGGGCACGTATGTAAATACATGTAACCTGTAAAGGGCACGCGGCTAATTCCAAAGAGCTGTGTCACTTTCAGACAGCCTCAAGACATGCGGCTCTTCTGAGGGAGAGGTGTCTGCCTTGGTGAATACAGCCCTCATTTGTAGGCAACAGCCTGGGGTCCAGAGCAGGTGAGGTGGGTAAGAAACAGTCCTTATAAAACGGAACCGTAACGGGATTCATTCCTACCTGGATGCCGTAATCCTTACAGTCACTGAATAAAACTATTTAAATCAGATGAATGCATGCCAGCAATAACCAGAATAGGGAGCGTTTACAAGTCTGGGGTTGGACGGATTCTTTAATTTTTATGAAGTTACTGCAAAATGTTATTTTGATATTTATCATTAAATTTTTAATTATATAAATATGGTGCTAATCTTTCTGCACTTACAAAAGGGTGGAACTTTAAAGGTTTTCCCAAAAAGGGTTAGCCTCTTGAAAGATATGGGCCGAAGAGAAACATCTTTGTACCCTTTTAATATCAAGGTGCTGCTCTTTTCCTGTTTTCTCCTGGGCTGTTTATTTCTGTGCATTCAAGGACCTAAAAATTATCATAGTTTTATACTTCAAATTTAGTGGTACTGTAGTTCTGCCTTAGAAAACAGGGCATTTTTTTTTTTTTTCAAACTGCGAACAGAGCTGTGAAAGTACCTGAGCTTCTATGGCATTCACGCTCTTGATAAAAATGGGTAAGATAAAATAAAATCTATATGCAATCTTATTTGACTAATTTTACTTTAAATCCTAAACTAGTTTCTGGAAAATAAAAGTTAGCTGAAGGCAGACATTCATGGACACAACTGTTAGTTATTTTCTGTTGGTGGTAAAGATTCCTGTCAAATAAAAATTCTCAGAGATTCTTATAAATGCACTCAGAAACATTAATTCAAAAGCCTTTTGAAGATTTACAGAAACTGTAGCCCAACAGCACTTACATTAATACTCTACACATTTGCCATTCATAATAAAAATACATTTATATAGTGTGCCCGTATACACTAAAGGAGGTTAAATAATAAATAATGGCTTTTAATGGGGCTTCATTCTATAGTATTCTTCAAGTGATATTTTAGTCCAGAAAAACTCTCAAAATTATCCCGTGTAAATATTCAGTAAATGTTATGATTATGTAAATTATCTTCCCCTGCTCGCTCCCAATTTCTTATAAAGAATACCTATTTTTCAAAAGGTACATTGACAAGAAAGATTTTTTTTCACACTTTAGTCTAGTGAAAATTTGGGACCCACAGCTTAGTACCCATGAACAACATTTGGGAGATTTTTCCTAATTTTTCCCCCCAATTCACCATCTTTTTATGATGGCGGCCCCATTTTCAGTTATTTTTGCTAAAAGGTTTCCCCAAATACTAAGAATATGCCTTTCCTCATAGGGACATTTTACATCTATCCAATTTAAGTTACCTTGTTGATTAAATAATTCATTGAAATTAAGAACCCTTTGCTTAGTATCACTGCCTAAAGATTCCTATATTAAGAGTCTGCCTAAAGATTCCTGTTAAGGGTAATGAACTTAGAGAAAGGCTGAATAACAGACAAAACAACTTGTTCACATCTAGGATCTCCCCTTATTTCCAGGACTGCATTTGTCCGTTACCTCCGACCTTTACTTCTTGGAAGGTGAAGAAACAGTGCTTAGACATTTGAAGAGAAAATTTACTATAGAAATTTCCTACAGTAAATAGAAAACGGGTAGGAGAATATGAGAAAAAACTGTGCTCTGTGCTAATACGTAACTTTGAAAAGTATGTATTTGTATAAATTACTAAGGGTTCAACAAAATTATTTCTTATGTCAGGATCCTGTGGGGAAGCTGAAAACACCGGTGCAGAGAGGTTGATATGCAAAGTAGGGTCGCAAAGGGGAAGAAAACCCAGTAAGCACAGGATGCACCGCCTCGGCCTGCAGTCCCGACCACGGTGCTTCCCGGGCCTTCCGCCGCCCCTGGGCATTCGGACCCCAGCTACAGTCTCACAGCCGCCCTTGGCTTACCTGGGCGCCTGACTTTGCCATGGCAACCGGAGTCTGACCTTTTCGTCTTCCTCAACATGCCGCCTGCTCTTAGCATCTGCTCTCTTTGAGGTCCTTGTTTTGGCTTTCCAATCCCTAACTTGGTGAGCTGAGCTTGGACTCCTACAGCTTGAAACTTTGTCCTGGAAATCTTAACCCTGGATGGGACCTTGACCTCCAATGAATCAAACCTTAGTGGAAATAAAGGCCCCCTTCCCTGGCGCTTTTGATCGCTTAACGGCAAGCATTTCTACTCCCACTAGGACCCACGGCCACCATTTATCGCTGAGAGCAATCTCATTGATGCTTGACGGACAGCTCTCTCCCAGGTGATTGATCGTCGGGACTTCGAATCGCACCAGATCAATGTCATCTCCTCTTCTGATAAAAGGCATTGCTCTGCTTTTGCTCTTTATCACATGAGACAATGCGAGGTCCATCTCTACGCAGATCATCTCTAATCAGGACATTCTGCTTCCCTGTCTCCCTTTCTAGCAAAGGCAGACATTTCTTAGGAGCGATACTGACAGTGTTTTCACAATTCAACAACGCACACATTATTCATCGTTTCAACGCACCATTATGAGCCTGTAATGCATAATTGCATGATTCTGATACTGTGCGATGACCTCCTGGCTGTGTTCAAATTTCAGAAGCCAGTTTTGCCGTTAGTCAGAAAATGCCCACGTGAGTTCCTCATATTTTGAACAGTATTCTGACATATTCCCTCCAACCCAGTGCAGCATTCCCTTCCTGAGCCTTAAGTAATTTACACAAATACTGGACACATTCAGAGCTATGTATAAGCATATGCTACATATTGTCTTGAGACATTTTTGCCAATTTTATGAACAATACAAAGTATGTGGAGGTCACAAAAAGAATTTATCAAGTATTTCGTGTGGTAATTTTTGTTGCTTAAGATTTTAAAAGATAGCTGAAAACTTTACACTGGATGGTTGCAAATTAGCCCTTCATTTCTACTCTACATCTTTGTAAAACAAGCATACATAGATACAAAGAAAAATAGATTCGGATCAGTTTGGAACTGTGCATCCACTGTGTCATTTATTAAAGATGATAAACAAACCATGCTCTCAATTATAATTCATGTAGTTACAGCTGTTCTTACATGGCTGAAGTACACTGACATTGCATCCCAACTGCATTTAACCGATGCACCAAATATCTGAGCTTAGAGAAAAATGGGGACCTAGAGGGAAATAGCAATTTAAGTAGTGTTCCAGCTGCCATTCCAGGTAATGAGCCTGTGCTCCTGGATATGAGCTGAGTTGGTTTCTCTCGGTTGGTGTCAGTTCCTAAGCACCTCTGAGAATGTAAGCTTGACATTGTGCTGAACATAATTCCAGTGTTTCAGGACACGCGTTACTTGTACAACATGGCCCCTGATATCCAAGCCGACTCCTTTGGCTGGGAGTAGCCACCTGATGCAGGGCTAAAGGAAAGAGTGTGGGGTGCCTTTAGTGAGAGAGTCTAAGTAGGGTACAAAACCTCAAGAAATTTCCAAGGTATATTCTGACTAGACACAATTTTTGTCTCACGTAATGGCTTTAGAAACTAACCCTAAGACCTGATTTCACATGAAACATTATGAGTTTTCTCGAAGAGTTTTATGGGCCAAAATAAAATTAGCAAAATACTGATAAAAATGTAAATGGCAGAAACCTATACAACTTGTATTATTTTAACTCTTATCCACATTGTTGAGCCGAACAAAATGTAGTTTAAGGAGAAATAAACTTTGGTTGCTTATATAGTAATTGAGCAAATTAATGATTTTACAATACACATACACACACTTGTCAAAGAAACTCTCACCAACACTGCAGGACTTGCGAGATGAAATTATTATCTTCTAGGCTTAAATCAAACACAGCTTGAGTTTTAGAAATACATATCTGACATTTAGATGGGAATTAAACTTTCAGAGTCAATTCTGGGAAAGATAAGCATTTGTGGGCAGCAGGCCAGAAACCTCGGGAATTTCCTTGGCTCCATGAAACCCTCCTTTCCTCAGAGGAAAAGACATAGAAGGCCGTCTTTTCCCAGGGATCACAGAAGCCACCAAAGGCCACTGATCCCCAGCTGGACACCTAGGCTTTTTCTTTCAGACAATAAGAAAATAAGGCCTAATTGACTACAGAATTTTAAGGGCAAGTAAGCAAGTTCTAAATGATTTAGTGCATGCATGCCGTTTTTTAAAAAATTTTATTTATTTAGAGAATGATATCAGTATAGGCTATTGTAAGCTGTGGTAACCAAATGCCAGTAGATTATAACAGTAATTTCCCACTCACATGACAAGGCTTTTTCCCTCCCGTCCAATGGAGGAATTGGGAAAAATAACAAAAGTGACAAAGAAAAAAAAAAAATAAAAAGAACAAGGTTTTCAACTGAAAGAAGCTAAAAATTGTGATTAGGAGGTCAACACTAAATGTTAGGGGACAAAGCCTCCTAAATGCGTAAGATACGTAAACCAGTCCTTACCCACCCGTTAAAGGGATGTATAATAATAAATTGTCCAAACACCCAGAAATGATGCATGGGTCACACAGGTATGTGGGTGTGGGTCTGATCTCAATTATCATATATGTGTTGTTAAATCATATTATCTCCTAAGCACAGAATTCTACATGCATTATTCTGATATGATTAGCATAAAAGCAATTAAGTCCAAGAATCTAGTAAGAACATTTTTGATATTACCCAATTCCTTTCAATCCTTTTACACCTATATGCACGAACACTGAGCTCTAGACACTTTAAATAAGGTTATAATAATTAGCCAACCCAAACAGATTCTCAACTTCAAAGAACCATCTAAAAAGTATACTTAGGTCCCAAAGGATGCCAAATCCAAGAACATCCCACAGCTCTCATTTGCCTGGGTGTAAGGTGAGCTTTGGTCCCCTATAACCTCTTGCTGACCTTCTGACATCAAGGATTTACGAGATAGAGACAACTTATAGTATCATCTCTTATGGGTCGTTTCAGTTGTTTTGAAAAGATGTCCAGATTCCTACAAATCCTGTCTAGGAGCCCGGTGACGTTCTTTTCAGAACAGAATAGAAACTAATAAACTGGTATCAAACTTAGATCAACTGCTTTTATAAAAGTTTTCCAATAATCCTCTGAATGTATTCAGATATGCACATTTATTATTTATTATTAAACATTGCGTGTCACAGGTCCTAATGATGCAAAGGGTCTTAAGACCCAGGACCCAACCCTCAGAGATTTCGTAGTCGTGTGAGGACTGTGGAGACACAGATACAGAATTACAGTGCAGTGTGGCAATTAGGATGACATCTCATGGAACAATGAAGTCCTGCAGTGGCTCAGAGGGCAGGGTGATTAGCTGTGTTTGGAGGCCAGGGAAGGCCTGGAGGGGAAAAGAAGAGCAAGCAGAAGGAGTGGGGGACGGGGCAGGCCCAGGCGGGCAACACCTGGAAGGCGTGGCAGCGTGAAAGGACACGTGGTCAGGCAGAGAGAGGTGTGAGAGTGGGTGGAGGAATCCTGGGAAACGAAGCCGGTAGGACTGAACAGCTCCGTGTGCCAGTGTCTCCCAAAGGGACAATGTGTGGGATCACTGGAGGGTTCAAATAGGGTTCTTCTTTACAGCAGGCTAACCCGGGGAGGCCCTGACTTTCTTTGATCCCACATATCATAACCCATGAAATGAACCTCTATGGGATGTTCCTCGCATTGACATTCAATGATTTCTTGAGTGTGTCTAGAGTTCAAGGGACAAGGCTGACCATGTCGCTGGCAAAGGCCATCCTCTATTTCCATTTCCCCACTTGTTGGATGCTGTGCCTGGAGGGCCACTCGAGTTCAAGGCGATAGGACATTGAGATTTTCTTTCAGCTTGAAAATGGAACGCTTTCTATAACCAGCCAGAGCTCTTGTTTAACCAGTAACATCAACTGGTGATGAAGCATGACGCGTCGTTAATACAGTGATAAATTTCCCATTAGGAACAGGGCACTGGCTGCCAAATCAGAGGGCAAAAAGTTAAAAAAACAAAACAAAGCAAATGAAACCAACCCATTATGGGTTGACAAAGACTTTTATTTCCACTGGCACTTTAAGGGAAAGTAGTCACAGAACCCTAATTAATAAATAGCCATTGCTCCATTCAGGCGAGGTAATGGCAGAGCCCGAGTATCTGCCACGGAGCAATTTGTAGCTGTCTTTGTGCTCTGAAAAGTGAATGACTCGTTGACTATCAAAGAAGAGGGAAATTAGGCGCTATGCTGTCGACAATTGAACTCTATAAATAACCCGCGGTGAAAATGAATAAAAAACATGCCTCCCTCCAGCTTTCGGTAGCCTCTCGACAGTGTGACAGTTGCTAGTTTCTTCAATAAACATGATGTCAATTATGCCTTTGATCCGTCATGGCAAAGTCACGTGTGGGGAATAATTGAGAAAACGGAGCATTCTTTTCTCTGACACTTCCTATAACAATGCTTCTCTGTTTTATTTACCTCATACTGAGGCGAAACAGCTGTCTGATCTGTAATCTATAGTAGTCGGGACAACCTTCTCTTGTCTTTCTTCCCCAGTTCCAACGGCTTTATTAGCAACGGCGCTACAGTCGGCTCTCCATTACATGTAGAAACAGGAGGCTTGGAAGAGCATGGAAAACAGACGCTCCAGGTGATTCTGAAAACTCTCATTTAAACCAACAACTTTAGTTTCTTTCCCAACAACTGTTTTCCGAGAGCTGTAAACAATCCCCCAATTAACTGACTTACGTCTCACATTCCTTTCCTTGCCCAGCCCCTTGTTTGGTTAAGATACTAATGAGCAGAAAACAGGCCAAAAGGCAGGCCGGGCTTAGAAAAATCGAGGAGCTACAAAGACTCAAATGGGGGAAAAACAGAATTTGGATGGTTGAGAGTTAATGACCCAGGAAACATTGCCCCTAAAGGATTTACTGTGTTCCTAGAGAAATGTAACTTTTCAGATTAAAAAGTAACAGGTATTAGTTTTCTCGGTGGATAACCTGAAAGCCAGTGTTAGAGGGGCACAGAGAATTAATGAGTACTAGAGTAGCCAGCTTAGGGGCGACTGTGTTTGCTTCCAGGATTCGGCTTTGTCAGGAACTTAATTACTATCCTTCCCACTAACAATTATTATTTCTTCTATCTATTTGCAGATATATTAAGTACAGTCATTCGGATGTCATCGGTGCATCGTTTGTAGAGAAACTGGTTCTCGGGAAGGAAGAGGGAGGGCCGCACTGAATGGCACTGCGTTATTCGTGAATTCCACATTAAGATGAAAGGAGGAGGTATTTTGTTTCCTTCCGGATAGTTTTTATCCTACAAAATCATCTTTTAGCCAAGTGTAAACAAGCTCACTAGCTAGAAGCCTTTTCCCCTCCCAAGTTCTATGTAAAATGTAAGCCACAAAGCTTAAATTAAATCACTATATTATTTCTTTATATATTACTTTTACATTTTTTAACGGAATGTGTATTGTATATCTAAGAAAGCTTCTAAATTTATAACCTATCCCCTCAAAGGTTGGGGGGGGGGATTATTTCCTCTTCTTCAAAGAAGCTTTTTAATACTGTATCCAAAATATCTGGGGAATTGGAGGGAGAAAAAGGAGAGTGGGGAGTGAGGAGGAGCCAAAGAAAAGAGCTAATGGTCAAAATGCATCTTTATAATAAAATGAGCTTCTTAATGGATGCTCACTACAGGAATAACATTAATTCAGTATTAGGACTTTCACTAGAAAAATATGAATGTAATTTATCTTTTTAACTGTCAGCTGCATTTCTAAAGCTCTGAAGTCTGTAGCTTCCAGGGGCCTTTTGTCTTTCTGCCATGGCGGGGATATCTTGGACAGCTGTAAGAGCTTTCTAAGCGATCTTTCTCAAAATCCATTAGCTAATTCAAGGAACCTAATTAGAGCTGCCATTTTGATGGAGCATAGTGAATGCTCAGTACAAACTAGTAACACCATCAATGTTTATTAGAAATCGCAAACCCCAAAGTGCTCCGTTCCCTATGAATATTAATGGAAATACGGCAAACAAAATATTTATTAAAACATATGCGTAATAACATCAAGGTTTGCAGACAGATATTGAAAGGGAGAGAGAGAGGCGGCCACTTGAATTTGGAGGCATATGCCCACGGACACACAATAAACCAAGATTGATATTTAAGCAGCGTGTAATCATTATTTGTATGGCCCTCCCATTTGTCGCCCTTGGTTTTGCACCCTGGAATTCAGCAGCTCACAGCTGGGAAGACAGATGTAAGTCCAGAGAAGTCGGAAGAAGGGGGTGGAGGTAGACTTTTTTTTTTTTTAAACAGCTGCCGAGTGCCACGAATTCTCGTCAGTCCAGAAGTCAGTCTTGCTTCTCTGTAAAGTCAGCAGCATGGTGATGTCAGTACTTTCTACCGTCCTCTAAACGAGGGTGTCACTAAATTAATCCAAAGAGCTATTACGCCATGTACCCACCTTGGCAGAGCTTCTGCCAGGGCACGGCCCTGACTCAGGTGGTGCTGAGGCTTGATGCAGCCCTGCTGTTAGGCTGACCGGCCCCACGGCCCGTGCCAGTGCAGGTGCAGACTCACACAGGCCTGCGGACGCCCAGAAGACTGCTCCTCACTGTCTCCTCACTGTCTCCTCAGGAGCAATAAAAGGACCTCCGCGAACTGACACTGTCCAGCAGCACTTACTATTCGATTAAGGTTAAGCTGTTCCTCTTGTCTCTCTCCTTCCCCCTTTCTACCAGCTTTTTTAAAAAAGAGTCATCTGCTGTCTCCTTTCGTCACCTGCCATCCTCTCTGGAGCTGATGGCGATCTGGTTTGTGCCCTCAGCACTGCAGGGACTGCGCTCTCGAGGCCCACCCAGACCCTCGCCTCTGCAGGACTGGACACCCACAGCAACTTCCCCGCAAGTCCCTCTTCTTGGCTTCCTTCTTACGTCTTCAATTCCACTGTCTGTTTCCCTCAGCGTCCCTCCCACTGCTCTCTAAACTCAGGCCTTCTCTAACGCTCTAACTGCTTCTTGCCCTATGTTCAGTCTTGGGAACACGGTTTACTCCAAGGCTCTGTCGTCACACTCCTTCTCAAGCTCTCATTTACTCCTCCATCCACTCAGCGGCTCGTCACTGGAGTGCCTCGTATGGGGCGAGTTCTCAGCACAGCCTGTCTACATGAAGACATCCGTCTCTACCTGTGACGCCTCGAGGGAGCTTCAAGGACCATGCCCAGCCCTTGCTCCTCATTTGCATCTGAAATGTACCAACATCTTACACTCGACTTGTCTACAATCTGCTCCCCTCTCCCCCAAAATCTACCTTTCCCCCTCTTCGGGGCTTTTTTATTGCTTCTCCATGCTCATCAAGGCTTGAAACAATGATTGGCATTCAGAGCATAGACACCGGAGCCAGACTACCTGGGGTCAAATCCTGGTTCTGCCATTTCCCTTTTCCCTGCCCCAGGGAGGTTATAAACCTCTCTATCTATGAAGTGGGGGTAACATAGTAAGACCTTAGAGGGTTGTTTTGAGGATTAAATGAGATATTACATTGAAAGGAGTTAGAATAGTGCCTAGTAAGATTCAATAAACAAGCTGCAACTATTGTCAATATTACCCTATTTTATGTCACTGTTGACTTCTTTCCCCCTTGTAGTCTACATCCAGTTGGTTGTAATCAATTGCCTCTAGCAATGTCCCCTCCCATGTATTCCTTCTTGCATGAACCAAGTTCACCACTCATTGCGTGGATCATAACAGTTTGGCAACTAATCTTTCTACCCTGATTCCATTCTAATTTGTTGCCAGATTAGCCAAAACTCTGCCCACACATAATTCTCCTGCTCAGAACACCTCTCTGCTCCCTTCCCATTGCCTCCACCTCCAGCCCCACTTGTAGGATAGTCTCCAGTGACCTTTTTATTGTTCCCCAAACTTACCCTCAGTTTTCACTCACCCCCCCTTCCTCCAAGCCCTTGTCCATACTACCTCTTCTACCTATAATTCTTTCCCATCATTTTAAAACAATATAATTAAGATGATATCAATCTTTACTTTAAAAACATCTACTGCCATGTCATTACACGCAGATGAATTCTCAAACCACTGCCCATGGTCCATGTGGTCTCTGTTCACCGCCTTGGCCCCTGCCTCCCTCTCCGTCTCATCAGGGACCATTCTCTACTGTGCTTAGCAGCTTCTTTCTTGCTTTTCCCTCATTCCTTGGACAGCCCAAGCTTGTCACAGCCCCAGGAGTCTGTAATTGTTATTCCTTCCCCCTAAAACACTTTGCCTCAAGTGTTTCCAGGCATGCTCTCCCTTGTTAGGGAGCCTCCTCTAGCCTCCTCATCTGAAGAAGTCACACTCTATCCCGTCAGTCTGCTTGTTTCCTTTGTAGCACTGATCACTCAATGAACACATCTTAATTATTTTTTCACTTATTTCCATCTGCCTACTTCCACAGGAATAGATGTGTGAGAGCAGGGGCCTTTTATGTCCTGTTCACAGCTGTCTTTCCAGTGTCAGTGCCTGGCACATTACCTAAAGAAATGACTCTCTACCTGTGAAATCTTTCAAGGGTCTTATTTTCATTCAGCAAGTATTTATTGGTTGGGCAACTACTATTCACTAGAACTCTTCTAGGCCTTGAGATTTTAGGGGGAGTAGAAGACACACAACCTAGTGGCCTTATGTTATAGTGGGGGAGTGAAACAATACACAAACCAATGGAAAAAGATATTAAGCAGTGGTAAATGCCACCCGATTCTTAAAATATAATGTAGTGATAAAATAGTGACCGGGTAGCTACTTTAGATTGAGCAGTCAAGAAAGGCCTCTCTCTTTTAAGCTAAGGTCTAAATTATAAGAAGAAGCCATCCAGAGGCATCTTTATGAAGAGCATTCTAGAAAGAGAAAATATTTAAAGCCAAAACCCAGAGGAGGGAACGGGTGTGATGAGTTAAAGGAACAGAAAGAAAGCGCTGTGGCTGGAGCTAAGTGTTCATGGATAAAGTGGTAAGTGACCAGGTCAAGTCAACAGGCAAGGCTGAGATCCCACGTGCTTTGTAGGACTTGGTAAGATCTTTGGGTTTTACTCCAGGTGAAATGAGATGATGTTGGAAGATTTCAAGCCAGGAAAAAAACATGATCTAATTTAAATATTTAGAAGACAACTCCAGCTTTTCTGGGGAAGACAGAATAGCGTATACCCCTAATGGTTTATACAAGCTACTTTGCCATTCCTAGGTGTTGCACAGATACCTCACTATTTAAAGACATTTCTACAAGTTTTTGACATTCTCTCCATTGCATCATGGCCTTCTGTTTTCAGCCAGCAATTGCTATAACACCTTGGTGCCATCCACTCCTATAAGGATTGTCTAGCCAAGCAGCAATGCACTTGGCTTATTAATGTTCACGGAGTAGATGGGTGCTGAAATGGTGTTATTACGAACCTTTTCTATGCTATTTCATACTAAATATAGCAAGCACACTTCCAGGTGAAACTGTCCGGAAACTGAGCTAACACTTTAGAGAAGGTAGGCTGGCATCATTTGCTGACCTTTAGCTTTGAATTAAATTTAGTTCCCCATCCTCATTAGAATCTAACTGCCAAATAGCACTCTACTCTGATTAATAAAGTTTTCTAATACGCATATCACTTTCCAGCGCTCTGCCGAAGTAGAAATCTTGAGCAGGGCTAAAAGGAAGGCTGCAGATGGAAACAGTACATTCCAGGTCTGGTGAAATCAAAAGCATTGTCCTTGTAAGTCGAGACCAGCTCTGGTTGAAAGAGAGGGGACTGAGGTTAGAAAGGGGGTGCAGCCACTGCTTCTGACGCCAGTCCAGCAGAGGACTTAGAAAACCATGGGGACCCACTCAACCCAGTGCTCTAGGGCCGCGATTTTCAACCAGTGTACCATGAGCATTTTAAAACATGCCATAACTGACTATTTAGTCAGGGGCACTGACCTCTCCTTTCCCTTGGATTGGCAAACAAAAAAATGACTACAGCCAACACAATAGCCATCTGGTCTGAATGAGTCAAAATTATACCTATTTTTTTGGTCAGGTTGGCAAAAATTAATACATTTTTTGGTGTGCTGCAGAATTTTTAGTAATTAGTTTTTGTGGGCCATGAGATGCAAAAGGTTGAAAATCGCTGCTCTAGGTTAATGTGAAATGCTCCAATTCATATTTTCAGGAGGAACTGGTTGGACCTAGTAAAGGGACTTAGGGATCAGGAAAAAGGACATGAAGAGAGACTGGGTTATTTTTATTGTTTTGGGGGGTAATTGGGAAGCCCTTAGCATCTACCCATTGCCTCCAGGCTTATGCTAGAAACTCAACCTTAGTTTTACTCCAAGGCTTTGATCTCCATTAAAATACAGGTGGTATTGGACGTTGGTCTCTGTAAGACGTCATTCACCTGTGTGTGACTTAATGCTTTGTGGACAAGTTTTGACACCAGGAAGGAAGGGTGCAGAACCTGAGGGCCTCGGGGACCTGGTGAGTGTCGGGAGGTGGAGTGGGGCTTCCCAAAGGAGACCTCTCTTTGCGCTACATTCCTCTCCAAGCTCGTCCCGGGCCGGGATATTTATGGTGCGGAAGACCAGGCGGGGATGGACAACAGGAATTTACTGAGTGCCTCCTGCACCGAGAGTGCTGCCCTTTGTGTGGGGATTCAAGAAGAAAATCATGAAATTTCCTTCGAGGAAACCAAAAGAGCTTTTCTCATGTGTATAATTTCCCTTTTCAGCTGTTGCACGAACTCTCCCCTCCTTGCAAATGCTCTCATAGGTCAACAACGGCAACTCGGGGTGATAGGTGGATATTGTTTCCCATACTATAGTGCTCTATACTGAAATCTTAGGGACCATAAAAACTGAGTTCCTTCCTCTGACCTCCCTAGACACAGGAGCAAGAAAGAGAGTCTCAAATCTTGTGCTTTAAAGAGTGTTTTTACTGAGTGAGAGTCGGACAAGGGCAGAAGTCTGTCTACCTCTAGCCTGCCTTTCAGCTCTAGCCGTCTGATTGCTTTTGTTAAAACCAGTGCCTCCGGTCTCTTCCAAGAGACAGTGAGACGTGTCCCACCGCTGCACCCTTCGGGGCACGTGGGCTTTAGGAGAGGATTCATACAGCTGAGGTATGACTCAAATTTTGTGGGCGACAGCAGCTCCGTGGCAAAGGGAGTGAACCAATAAAAAATTCAGGACTAGTGTTTCCATATACATCCTCTCCTCTGTACCAAAGAGAATATTCACAGAGTTGCTGTAAAAATATACAAGCCAGACCCAGAGTCGGGGTGCTTATCCGCTCATAAAATATCTCAGACAACTAATTACGTAATAACCTGAAGCATATTTCTTACTGTATAAAGGGGGAAATGTAGTTCAAGAGCAAAAGCAAATGTCTGCAGAGCTCAGGACGAAGTCTTACATCAGGCTGGAAACCCTGCAATTTGACAAACAAAAGGCCAGACATGGAGTTACTGAATTTTGTTTGATGTGCGTCTTTATATAACCAACTTGGAGTCTGCCCACAAGTAAAAAGAAATGTGAAAGCACTATTGCCACGAACAAGCCACAGATGTTTTCATGAAGCCACTGGAAAACAGAGGCAAAGGTTAATGTTTTTGAGGGGGAAGAAACTGTTAATGCTCTAACCACAAAATAAGCATGAACTAAAGGGCATGATTTAGAGATGAACTCTTCAGCTAATAAGTTTGATAAATGACGCCTAAGTCTTATAAAAATGGTTCACGTGGGACCCAAAATCAAAACTTCACTTTCAAAGTCTTTTGCACACTCTAACTCTAATAAGAGGATAATGCCAAATTCATTCTTAATAAAAAAAAAAAAGACCACAGGCAGACAATCTAGCCCAGGAACAACCACGCTGTGCAGATAAAACATTTTCCAACCCAACAGACGTCCAGTAGATGTGGCATCAGAACTTTCCATTGCACACGCACTGCTGTAGTTCGGTGCTTGGAAGAGTTACAGGCTACTCAGAAATTCATGTATTAAGGGTAGTGATTGAAAACAAATGGAGCGAGAAGCCTACTTAACAGGGTTTTTCACTGGTGATTCTTTTAAGGAAAAAAATTAAAAAGGAAACTTCACCATTCTACCTAATGCATTTGTTAGAAAAATGTTAAATTAAGTCATTTGTAGTCAAAATGGACAAATTGGAGGTCGGCCTCGGTGCACCGGAGGCTCACCCTACACACATTCCAACAACGTGTAGTCTGGCTGAAGAGATAGCTAATTGACGATTGTTCCTCCTGCCGCTTGTCCATTAGGATAAATCCAGCTTGTGGATGCCGAACCTTTCAAAGACAAAGAGCTGCATTAATTTTGTACTTCTAGAGCGCTTAATAAATCTGACACTGTCTGGTGGTTTTCTTCCTCTTAGCCCACTCGACAGCCACTGTGATCACAAGTTTCAGAGAATCTATTTTCCTGTGTAAAATTAACAGCAATAAAACAAGCTAAATGGAATATGACCAAGTCACAGAGCTCGTCAGATCGTGGAACTGCAAAACAAATCCTGAAAGCATATTAGAGAGGCTTCGTATTATACACATAAATTCACAACACGGCTCTGAATCAGAGGCTTTCATTTAACATCAAAACAACTATGATGCCAGTTCATTTGCAGAGGCAAACAGTATGCCTCTCACCAAGGAGCAGCCTTGTGTGGTCGGGGCTTCTCACAGCAAATGCTCAGGACTTGTTCTTTCTTAGGCTGACATTTGTATCAAATGAAGTAAGTTCTTCATAATTTTTCTTTTCTAATGGGTTCCCCTCACCCCCGCCCCATATATGTTTGCAAGGGGGACGAAAAGCAAAGGGCAGCAAAACCAGCCTTAAGTGCTTGGCAAATGATCTTCCTGAATCTGGACCTCATAAATCCTACAAAATGTGATATTTCAACAATAGGCTGGAAAAGCTTTTCTCTCTGCAATGATGAAGCCCAGCTTCAGAATTTATAGTTTCATCTCAGAAATGGACTATAAAAAGAGACTGACTTAGCTGTCTATCAACTAAGCCTGACAATAGCAAATAAGGTGGGAGCTTTCAATGTCAAATATATATTTAATATTAAAATTCTCAGATTAAACATTGCAGAGGGGCTTCCTCTGCAACACATGCTGACGGGAGTGGTGATAGATGGAGCCTGGGTTGTCATAGCAATGTCCAGACCCTGATGTGACATGTCTTTCATTAGCTACTATGAGGGTCTTGGTTTTCTAATACTGCCTATTAAAAAGGAGGCTGTTCTGTTAGGGGTAAGGGTGAGTCGATTATAATAAGATCCAAATAGACGTGGCTTAGTTCAGTGAGTAAAACAGCCAGGTCATCATTCATTTTTGTCAAGACGGGTATGAAAACCTGCATCCAAATACATCTTGATAAATACAAGTAGAATTTTTGTGAGGGAGGAAACAGAGGTTGATTCAAATAACTATTCCTCCTGGTAATGGAACGAGGCTGAGGCAAAATGAAAACTTTTGATGGTAATTTGGAACAAGCATGAGCTTCCATAAAAATGGAACCTTACTCGTAAGCTAAGAAGTTTAAAGTAAAATGACAAGGTACTATTTTTCACCAACAAAATTAGTAAAGATTAAAGGGAGAAAAAGAGATAATAGTCAATGCTGTCAGGTATGGAGTGAAATGAGTTCTCTCCTACATTGTGGGGGGAAAATTGTTTCAGTTTTTCTGGGAAATTGTTGTCAGTATGTTTCAGTCCCAATCTCTTAATGCAGCATTCACCTTCTAGAAATTTTAAGAAAATAATTTATGCTGTATAGCACGAATAATAAACAAAGGTACTTGTCAGAGAGTAATTTACAACAGTGAAAACTTTGAAATACCCTAAATGTCTACCATTAAGGAAAGGTTACATAAATTAATGCATAGTTATACAATCATGTTTTATGTAACCATTAAATGTGAGGGTTTTAAAATGATTAATCGGTACAGAAAAAGATCACAATATAAAGGTAAAAATGAAAGATGCCAAAATTTATATATGCATATAAATATTATATATGTATATAAATGAGTGAGCACTATTTACACACAAATTTTCTATACAGTGATAGGCACAAATAAAACTGGAAGAAATACTCTAAAATGTTAAGGATGGTCAACTCTGGATTGTGGGAAATCGGTGATTTTATTTATTTTGCTTTAGCTTTTTGGTTACTAAATTTAACATAAAGCAGTTATCATAGAAAATTTAGAAAAGCAACATATCCTCACCACCAAGTCTAGCTGCCACCTGCTGGGTGCTCACACACCCTTCCATCTATGTCAACAAACAAGTGCTGGCGAGGCTGCGGAGAAAAGGGGACCCTCGCACACTGGTGGGAGTGCAGACTGGTGCAGACACTGTGGAAAGCAGTAGGGAGTTACCCTGAAAAATTAAAAACGGAACTGCCTATGACCCAATGATTCCACTTCAGGGAATATATCCAAAGAAACCTGAAACACTAGTTTGAAAGAATATATGCACCTCTATGTTCACTGCGACATTATTTGCAACAGCCAAGATTTGGAAACAGCCCAAGTGCCCATCACTAGATGAGTGGATAAAAAAGCTGTGGGACACTTACACCATGGAATACTACTCAGCCATAAAAAAGAAGGAAGCCTTACCCTTTGTGACAACTTGGATGGACCTGGAGATTATTATGCCAAGTGAAATAAGCCAATCAGAGCAAGACAAGTACCATAGGATTTCACTCTAATGAACAAAATAAACTAACAAACAAAATAGAAACAGACTCACAGAGAGAGAACAGACTGACAGCTGTCAGACGGGATGGGGGTTGGGTGGCTGGGTGAAAAAGGTGAAAGGATTAAGCAAAATAACCAAAACCAACTCATAAACAGACAACAGTAAGGTGATTACCAGAGGGAAACGGCCGTGGGGGGAGGTAGAAGAGGGTATGGGGGGGGTAAATGGTGATGGAAGGAGACTTGACTTGGGGTGCTGTGCACACAGTACAATATACAGTTAATGTATTATAGAATTATACACTTGAAACCTATATAACTTTATTAACCAATGTCACCCCAATAAATCCAATAAAAAAGGAAACATACATCTTTAAATAACAAAAATATAAAAAGAAGATATATAACACTGGAGCCAGAACTAACCAGACTAGCGTAGAAATTTGGTGTTAATTTGGTAGTCTGGGATTTCTCTTTTATCAGATTTAGCATCTTTATCTTCCTTATGAGGAAGAAAGGCTGTGGTGAAGAAGAAAGGAGACTCTGCACCCAATAAGGAAAGCTACGAATATCAGTTACTTCAAATTTCACACAGAGAGAGGAAGAGAGCATTTCATGGGGGACATACGAGGTTGAAGATTAAGTTTATAAAACTGTAAGTTGGTAGTGAAGGGGTCATTTGAATTTAAAATAGAAAAGGACATTTCGCCACTCATACGATGGCAGACTGAATTGCAAATTTACAAATATAGACACAAAACGGTGTATTGGGAAGCGCGGAGGAAAGCAGCTTTGCAGTTAGCGCGCCTTCCCGCCAGGCTCGCCCGCGCCTCGGGACAGTGCGGGGCTCCCCGGGAATGAGTGAAGCGCGCCCCACCGGCAGGCCGCAGAGGGTTGTGAAATACTCTAATGGGGCCTAATAAGAGAGCCAGCATCAGACACTACAGGGCTGAGACAAGATGTGACAGCTACCATAACACAGAATCTCATTACTTCGTCGGTCGTCTGAATCACAAACAGAATTTTAAGTTTGTTTGTATTTCTCCTAACTGAGCCATGAAAAATTAACTGGTGATTTGAAAGGTGGACTACTGCAATGCGTGATATGCTAAATTTATGGAAGCAGTCTTCTTTGTATGAATGGGAAAAGGTGTTTAGAGGTCTGACAGTTGAGAATTATCATGGGAGAAGATTACAGTGGGAGACTCTAGGGGATGGTTTGGGAGAAAACAACCCCGGGACACTTCCTAACCCAGAGCTCTCTTTTATGAGCTTCTTAAGGAGGTGCTAGAATTTGCAAAAAAGTTCTGGCTCTAATGGGCCACTTCAGGTTTCATTTTGGGTCATTCTCTTTCTTTTTTTATCTTATGTTTTGGTCACCAGCTGCTATGCCCTCTAATCCAGGTGACTACCCGTTTCTGTCCTGGCTTTTTCCTGCCTGCAACTTCCCATATTCTCATTTGCCTCCCTTCTGCCTTCTGAGCAGCACAGAATCCTAGGACTGGAAGGGACGTCTGGAACTCTCAACACTGATGACCATTCAAGGTTTCAAATGGCGTTTGACAGAACCTGAGAGCAGTGAGGACCATTTTGCAGCATCTTGTTTTGCCCTACCTGGCTTCTGCTTCTGGGAATTAAGCATCAAGTTAAGTTTTAAGAATAGAGAATTATTATTCCTTAGGAATCTAACAGGTGAAGTCTTGACATAAATTATTAAGTGATAACATAAATTATTATATCATCACATATTATATGTGGTCCAAAACATTTATTTTATAAACTCAAAATAATGGCCCCTATGTACTCTAAAACCAAAACTTCATTGTTTTAACAATGGACAAAATTTAACCTATATTACTTTACTGATTCTTGAAAACATGTACATCTTGGCTCTAATCTTACTAAAACCAGGACAATTTTAAAAGGCACTAAAGAGGAAATGTGTGTGTGTAAATACAGAGAAGGTTTAGTTATTTTTGTTAACTTTTCATGGCTTCATGACTTGAGTAGACAACTGAAATCACACAGTTTACATATCCTGCGTTACCTTCAGAGAATAATAATATGCTTTAATCTATTTACACCTTTCAAAACAACAGCACAGGAAAAAAATCAGATTTGAAGATGATAAAAGCTTTGGTGGCTGAAGGGAAGCCAGCTAAACAAAAGAGCCTCAGACACACTGAGCACAGGCGGAGACCAACGTTGCTCTTTTTGTTCCAACTGGGCCGAGTGACGATCCACTCTTCTCTACGAATGTGTATCACTGGGTTAGTGATGCTTCTGTAAAGAAGGTTTGACAACAATGGAGAGTCTCCTGCCGGCTAAACAAAAAGTGACAACTCCATTTGAAAGCCATCCCCAGATATATTTTATGTGCAGAAATTACCTGTGACAGTTCCCATCAAAATAGAGTTTCATTTCACTTGGAACATAAATGGACAATACAATAGGTTACCCTGAATGTTGTCGTTTTGTTCAATTAATGGTTAAGGTATTTTCTAGTGAGTTTCTCATAGGTTACTATTTTTAAATGAAAGTAGGCTTTTACTGATAATTTTTTTTTTTTTTTTTAAGCCAATGCCTTTAAGAAAACCATGTATGTAGAAAAAGAGATACGGATATATCAATTTGAAAACCTAGCTCTGGTTACATAAAACTGAATGTACAATGATAAATCATGTTTCTATTGATGGGTCCACAGATGTATCTGGGCAACTTTAACCCAAGACTTTTCAGGTCACTCTTAATATTCGGAACCCACCTGTATGACAAACATCAACATGGATGCACCTACAAAGACAAAACTGTGAACAACACTCGCAGCCTCTAAATTAAAGGGTATGAGCAAGGACACAAACTTGTAATTTGTCAAATGTCAGACTGCAAGGATCAATTCTCCCTTCTGATGTCTGACACGCATCATTTCTGGGCTTGAAAAATCACAATGGACTTTGCTTAAAGAATACGTTTTATGCCTGTCTATCATAGGCCAGGGGGCTAAGAAATCTATTGAAGAGATTCCCAGGGTTCTGTTTTAAATTCCATACAATTTTTCATGGTATTTAATATTGACCTAAACATTACTTTCTCTGCCTTGCCCCACAAAAGATACTATAGACTCCTAGAAGGGAGGGGCTACACCTGCCTGAAACTTCATCAGCTTTATAGGTAGGTCTTTAGCAGATTCTGGGCCAGAGAACCTATGTGAGAAAGGGGATTGTCCTGAAAACATTGAGTGACTCGCCTGGATTTCTTTACTCCATAGTCCTTGCCCCTCCTTTAAAGATTTTGATATTATTATTGAATGATAGAGATTCTCTTTTATCTTTTAAAAGAATATTTCTGCAAAAACAAAGTTTTTAATAGCATAATTATAAATTTTGATATTAAATTGGAATAAAAAAAATTACAAAGTATGTATGTATTTGTGTGTATGTGTGTGTGTAAAATTCTACTGCCAAAAGCTACTTACAAAGCTCATAACCCAAGTTCTCATTATTCAAGGACAGGACCACCTGGACGATGGACAAAAGATTTCCAATGTAAGAGTTTAAGGAAATTCAGACTAATGTTCCCATTCCTGAAATCTGGGGTCAGGGCGAAGCATTCCTGCAGGGGTGAGCAGAGGGAATTCGCAAGTGGCTCATGGGCACTCTGGTTAACAAAGAAGGTAGCAAAGAGGTATGAAACGGGAGAAGGAAAGCTCAAAGTGGAACAGATGATGACATTAAAGATTTATTTTTTTTACTTAATTGTTTAAAGCCACTTTAAACAGGAATAAGAAAGGATAGTCCAGTGCTGGGAGGAGATGCTCTGACATGATAACAGCACCGGACAAAAGGCAGAGCAACCTGAACTCCTATTTTCCTTTCATTAAAGCATCGCAGAACATATAATTTTGGAGCTGGAAAGAAATGCTGAGACCACTTAGTCCCACCCTCCTGTCTTTATAGATGAAGAAAGATGCACAGAGACATTAAGTGACTCATCTGACATTCCTGTCAAGGGAAGGCAGAAGAGAGGTGGAAAAGAAAGGACCATGGGAGGGAGAGAGAACATGCAGGATCCAGGGTGCTTTCAAGGCATTCTGGTTCCTGGTACTTACGAATTACACCTGGGGTCCTGAGAGAGCTGAGAGGTGTGCCCCTGGAAGCAGAGCTAGATCCTGAATGATACATAGGGCTGAACCTAGACAATAACAGGCAAGGGGGGGAATGGTGCTGTGGTCAGCTGGAGCAATGGTCTCGGGTCATGCAGCTAAGGTTGGGGTGCTTAGAACACTGGGAGGACGGGGTGGGCTTGAGCAAGAAGAAAGCTGACTAGAGTTGTATTTTGAGAGGGATTTGTGAAAGGCCATGCGTGTAGGGAACACAGGGCAATGTTCTCTAACACGGCCCCGCCCCACTGTCCCTCATCCAGATTAATGCAGCGTGCCAAGGGGAACGCGCCATGGACCAAAGGAAGTCGCTGAGGGACATTGGACCCAACAACATTTCCTCGCTGGGGAAGTGCAGGGCCCATACACGAGAACCAAAGCTGCCCATTCCTCTGGATCTTCCTGGCAGAGTGTCAGTGTGAGACTAAGGCAGGTGGAGGCCTCCTGAAGGACTCCCAGGTTTCTGGCTTGAGCAACTAAGTGAATAATGGGGCTCTACACTGGGGTGTCATAGGCACAAAATAGCAGCAATAGTAGGCAGGAAAGGCTTGTAACCAAGAATGGATATTAACAAAGTGAGGACCAAGTCTGCTGGTATGCAAACTTCTAGAGACATGACATCTGGAGAGAACAAGGGAAAGAGAGGTTCTGGTCTAAGGCCCTGCCTTTCACTCTTCCTGGCTAGAATGAACACCTACTGGTAAGGAAGGAAGGATTTGTAGTTAAGTGAGAATCACACTGATGTCGTAGTTTTGTAATTAGTCACACACATGCCTGAGTTAGTTGTTGACGAAACGCTGCATGGGAGGACTGCGCACGCTCCCCAGCTGAGGGCCAGGCTTCGGCCTCCTGCCTAAGGTGGAAGCTTACGAAGGCAAGCTGGGCGCAGCAAGGACGGATCCGGGATGCCATCAGGACGGATCCGGGATGCCATCAGGACGGACCCGGGATGCCATCAGGCCTGCCGGGGTTACCTCGGCACTGCTCTGGTTACCTGGTCTAGCTCAGCCCGTGCTGAGGCTGCCTCACCATGCAGAAGCTGGCACCATGCTGGGGCGCATCTCGCTAGAGATGGGAAAGGGGGGCTGCCGGATCTGTCTGCACCCCAGGAAAAGGAATGGGTTGCTTACGGGTCTTTTTCTCACCCTGGCCTGTAAATTCTGGGAGAGAAGAGCATTGGTGCTTGTCTAGCAGCAGTTTGGGGGTTAAAATAAAGACAAGTTTCCTGCCATCGGAGCTACCTTAAAACAAGAGGGTTCTCCCATTACCCTAAACTCTAGTATCTAGAAAACTTCACAACGAAGCATGAGCCACCATTGAGAGTATGTTGAAAGGCTTCCAGTGCTGTCCCATGTGGTGGCCAATAGCCACATGAGGCTATTGAACACTAGATACGCTGCTGGTCCAAACTGCGATGTGCTGGAAAGCGTGAATACACACCGGATCTGGAAGAAAAGCTCTACAATAACTCTTTGAATGCATGTTGAAATTATATGTTGCATATATTAAGTTAGATAAAAATATTATACAATGAATTTTACCTTTTAAAATGAGACTCATAAAAAATTAAAAATTACATATGTGGTTCACGTATTTCTTTCGGACGGAGCTGCTCTACACTGAAGTCAAACAGCCCCACTGTCCTGACACCAAGCTGGGCCTGATGGCTCTGTTCTTGATTTTGATGATTTCGCACATAGAGAAGAAAGTCTTGTCAATTGAGAACATCTTCCCATTTATTGTTATTCGTGGCATCCCGCATAATTCATAAATACACTGATATGCAGCTCAGCCCCCACAGAAACATTCTTTTCTCTCTTTTCATTAAGTTACACATGGTTCTAGTGTTGTCAACTTTTTGTTGTGCAAAAAGAGAAACAAATAATTTAACCTAAAATATTGACATTCCAACAAAAATATATAAAAAAAGACATACTCTAGAACCCTTTGTGTTTGTTTAGTATGCAGATCAATGAGGATAGTATCCTTTATCAGAGAAGCTAGTATTTAGTTAAGACGGGTCTTATTCAGTTAAAATAATACCAAGCCACAAATATTAGGTAAGTTTAATACAATTGGCTTTGAATGAAATGATGGAATAAACAGAACCATTGATCTCTTAATTGAATGGGATGTGGTGGAAAAATGGATCCCTTATTTGTAATGCTAAAACGTCTCTTGGCAAGTTTGTAATAGTGCTTGAGAAAAGAAATTTAAATTTATGCCTATTCGACTGTGGAGACAGAGCATGTTGCTAAGGTGCAAGAGATTTCTGCGAGTGCAGCAAGAGGTCAAAGCAGGGACACTGAAGCAGACGCAGCATCTACAATACAAATAAGACAAAAAGAAAGCCAAGCTCTCTCCCTTCCAGAAAACACAACCAGAGCAGCACCGAGAGTATCCCGGCCTGTATGGGCATGAGCTTTCTCGCCCTCTCACTGATGGGAGTGAATGGCAGCTGAAACTTCAGAAGGTTATGAAAAAGACTTGCTACATATTTATTTAAAATGATTTTTATAATCAGTAACCATCAAGCGCTGCCTTACTCTAGTCTACACCCTTCTAATCACAGTGTGGTCCCTGGACCAGCTGTGGGAGTGTCACCAGGGAGCTCATTAGAAATGCAGAGTCTCAGGCCCCACCTTGGCCCTCTCCAATCAAAATCTGCATTTTAACGAGATCCCCAGGTGATCTGAATGCAGGGGTTTGAAAAGCTAAGCTGTTCCTTTGTAGAAATACTCTGTCACAGCGGCTTACTCTCTGTATGTAGAACCCCATGGAAGGTGACCTCCTGCCTCTTGCTTTGCTTATGAAAAGAGCACCTGAATGTTAGGGATCCTGGTTGGAGGCAGCTTTCAACCCATCACTGGTCAATTAATGCAGCTTTTAGCTGCAATTATTGGACATCACTGCTCCCCACGTGCTTCTGGCATCTGCACACAGGTTTTTACCCCATTCCTTCAATGCGGCAGGTGGCAGGTTTTCTCCCAGAAATACCTCTTTTCTTTCCTTTTGCATCATTCGATTTTCACCAGAATGGAAAAGCTTTGAATGATCAGTTTTTCTAAAGTAAGCTGAGCTGCGACTGCCTTTCTTAAAGTAGAATGCACTTGCCACTCAACCGCCCCTAATCGCAGGAGAGCGGCTGCTGACCTGGGGACCGCTGCTACTTTCCACAAGGAAAGTTTATAGATTGAGACTTTATACACACGAGGGAGAAAAAGAGTCCAGATAATGAAATGGAATTTTAGAGAAAGAGAAATAATTTTTAGAAAAGAATACAATAGACAACATAGTAGAGTGCTTAAGTGTCTGGGCTCTGGATCCAGGCTCACTAGGTAGAAACCCTGGCCCACCCCTGATGACATTGGCCAGTCTTTACAACTCAGGTTCCTCATTTGTACCTTGGGAATAGTAATAGTGCTACCTGGCCAGGTGGCTAGGAGCATTAAGTGATACATGCAAAGCAGTTAGCACAGTGCCCAGCTATGGTAAATTCTCAACAATGGTTAGTGTTGGCTATCATTATTATCAATCCTGAATTTTATTTCTCATCAAAACACTGCCATTTGGTTTCTTAGTTGTATGACATTAGGGCAAACTTCAGTCATATTTAACTAAATATGTATATAAAAATGTAATAAAACAACTTCTACAAAACATGCTAAAATATCAAATTTCTTTCCTTCTCTTTAGACTGGGGAGAAAACAATTTTGACCTCGTAGAGATGTAACAAAATCCTACTATTACCACAGTGCAGGCACAGAGCCTGACCATGACCAGGCACGGTGTGGAACCCAGAGCAGCCCGGTGTTGACTAATTAACTTCTCAAGGCTTCCAAGGGGTCCCATGGGTATTTTACAGGTTCCACCAACCCATAGGAGGCCCAAGGAGAGGAAATAGGATTAACTTCTTGATGAGAAGGGTGATTAAACACTGGAACAGGATACCAAGGGAGGCTGCAGGATTTCCATCTCTAGGGAACTTTTAAACAAGAGACACAATGGGTCTTCTGCCTGGAAGAAGGAGATTGAACTGAATGAACTCATATATATATATATAATTATATATATATATATGAGTTCATATATATATATATATATATGAATGAACTCATATATATATAATTATATATATATATAATTTTTTAATTGGCAGAATTAATTTTCTTGCAATTTATAGGAGACTACACTCCTGACTGGCCTCAGCCTCGCCTTAAGATTCCTAGCTCCCCTCCTTGGCCACTCTAACTGTACTCAGCATGCCTGTGATTTACCTGTTGACATATCTGTGTCTCTTCCACTAGACTATGTGGTCCCCAAGGCTGAGACACGGTTATTTCATTGCCACACATTAATACCTGGTGCAGGAGAGGAACAGGATGGCCATTTAGTTGGATAGGTTGAAAGGCATTTAAAAGAGCCACTGATATTCTATTACCCAACTTTTAGGTAGGTCATTCATTTATTTATTTACTCAATATGTATTGAGTTGAGCTATGACATATGGCTTTAAAAATATTTTTACAGCACCTCCTTTGTACAAGGCAAACCCTTCCCCAAGGAACCAATGGTAGAGGCAGGTGCACAAAATCCATGTTTCTATCACCAAGAGGGCTTAGCAATTTCGGCCTGAAGGGAGTGTCCACTACTGGTTGAAACAACACAACGTAATTCCTTGTGTCTCTTACAGAATTACCTAGTAGCTTCTTAAGCACCCCATGGGCTCTGCTCACTCTAACTCAGAACTGTGCAGCATGCAGGAAGGAAATAAAATATGCCCGGTTGCCTAGGATGAAGGCGTTAGTGACGATCCCTTCAATAAAAAGCTTTTCTAGCCCATTTTCCTACTTGCCAGCTTTTACTCCAAGGAAAGGTCCCTGAGGCTACTTTCACGCACGGCTGCAGGGCGTGCGAGAGGGCGGGCTTCCTCCTGGAGGAGGCTTGCTTCCTTCAAATGCTCTCAGTGAGCTGAAAGGCCACCGTCTATCAGGATTCACTTTCAGCATTCAAGTGACTGGCCTGTGCACATAATTTTTAACAGCTTTTCTTCAGCAACTCTGACTGTTTAATTAATCTTCAGCCATTAACCATTCATTTAAAATGCCACTTATGAAATCTTAATTTTGTACATTATCAGCTGGTTCACAAATAGCTAACCATGAGCAGAAGCGTAATGATCGCTCTCTCCCTGTTCTTAGAGCTCACCAAGCTTAGAGCCAATTTTGGCTTCTTAATTAACCATATGCATATTAGCATTTAAAATTAAATGACTTTTTTTTTTTTTTTTAAAGAATTAATGCGCAGCGAAATGTCAACACTAACATCATTCTGCTGCCTTTGGAAGGGCCTGAAGGCAGCGGCTGGCCGGCCACTGCTACTCTGGATGCCAAAAGGTGATGCACGTGTGGGAACGTGCCTCACCTCAGCCGAGTTCCCATAACTGAGTGCACATTTGCAATGGTAGTTTGGGTCCACTGTTCAAATTCTCCAACTTTTATGTTTAAAGGACAATAAAAAATGTCATCCCCAAGATATTCCACCCTTTTTTGGTGGTTGACCCTAATAGGTGAGTTAGTTCAAACCAAATAATTGGTCAGGGAAGGATATTTAGGGCTAAAAAAAAAATAAAAAAATTGTCAACTGATCCTGAAATGATTTTTTCTCTAACTAGGACTCTGGTTATTAGAGACTTCATGGAAGTCACTTGAATTTTACAGGTGTCAGCTAGGGTCAAGGTCCAAGCTCAAAACTGGGCACAGAATTGTTCAGGTTGGTTTATAAGAGTGCATGGAAGGCTTCGACCCATGAGCCAGAGCCTGGGTCACATCTGAGATTGGACAGATGGCTCACATGAAAACCAGCTGCAAAGTTCCGGGACCAGACTATAAGTCCCTACTCAACATGATTGGTGGCAGTAATATACTTCTAGATTACACACATTATATTTTGGAGAATTATGGTAATCCTGGGTACTTTTTCTTTTATTCAAATACAGAGATTCGAAAGACAACCATAAATGAAGAATCATGAGTGAAAATGATGTTGCATCATCTACTAAAACTCCATACTCTTGGAATGAGAAAAATTGTTAAGACTGTTCATTAAAAATGTTTTACAACACTGTGGGAATGAACATGGGAAAAATAGCAGACCGCTTCCTGAATCACAAAGTGAATTGAGGGAAAGCACCTCAGAATTCATCAGACATGCGGCGTAGGTGACACAGTGGTGGGTATGCGCCTTGTTTCGGTTATTCAGTACCTGTGCAAATTACTCCAGCTGCTTCTGACTGAGAATCCCTGTGCAGGTGTCAAACACACACACACAACAACGACTGAAACACTGAGACTGTAATTAAAACAGATATGTACTGATTGAAGAAAGAACTTACAACCAAACATGCGCATAAACAATTTGAGTCTCAGTAAACTTGGCATTTTGTAATCCTGTTAGTGATTTGGTTTTTAATCCAAGTAAGTACTTAAAATACAAGCATATCTTGAGTCTGCAATTTCTGAGACTGTGTTCCAAGAGAATGACAGTAATTTGTTCCCTTAGAAGGCCTTTCAGATTGAAAGGGATCATGAGAACTTTCCAAAAAATAATGTATGAAATCCACTGAGCTAGATCTATTCTGTTCCCTTCACTGATTCAATTCATTTAAGAAACATGCATTGGGTACCTACTATGTGCTAAACACTGGGATGCAGATATTTAAGGTACAGAAGTATACAGTTCCATTAGGCAAATGTGACAGTTACTTTCGAAGTTTAGTTTTGATTTTAGTAGTTTACCTTTGGAGAATGCTCCTTGAGCATTTTTTCTTTGAGTTAAGGAATGAATGGTAATTGTTAAGCTGCTAAAAGAAGAAAGACACCTTAAAGTCCTGATGCACCTAGTCCCTGCCAGCAATGTAAGTATCACCAGGCAGTTTCTTAGAAATGCAAATTTTGGGGTCCCATACTAGACCTACAAAGTCAGAAACTGTGGGTGGAGCCCAGATCTGTAATTTAAAAAGCCCTCCCGGTGATTCTGACTCAAGTTCAAGTTTGAGAACCATTTCCTTAGACAATTAAAGGATGACCTTTTCCTGCAGAAGCATACATTCGTTATATTCATAAGGAATCGCATAGCCCTGAGAGTGAGTGAAGGGGTGGGAAATGGATTAGATCTCTGGAAGCCAGAAGGTACATGTCCCTGGGTGGGCTGAGAATGTGGGTATCTTGAGATGTGATGATGAAGAAAACAGCGGACCTTTCATATATCTGTATCTTTGTGGTAGGGCATATCTTTTGGTTCAAGGGAAGAAATGGACATAAGGTGCCACGCAGACTGATAAACTCACCCAATTACTAAACTATGGCCTGGTGTAAAGCAGGTTCATGAAACATCATCTGTGGTTCCTGTAATCCCCTCTTTTTATACTTTGAGATATTTCTATTTGCTCCATTCTTCACCTGACTGGTCCACTGAAGGGCCTCTTGACCAATAGTGGTAGGAAAGTGAAAAACAGAAACCGTCAAGGTTGCTGAACACTTTGTCTGAGCCAGGCACTGTGCTACTGGTTTAACACATCAACTCTTCAAGTCTCCTAGAATCTTACGGGTCATGGGATCATCTTCCCCCTGGAAGTGAAGAAAGAGGCTCGAAGATATTATATACTATGTCCAAAGACTGCAGAGTGACAGAGTTAGGATTTATACCTGGGATTCACACCCAACTTCAAATTCCATCTGCTAAGAGAAAGACAATAATCTAAAGCAAGTAATAAATAGATAGTTAAATACTGCTCAAGAGGTGATGCAATTTATTTATTTTTTAATTAATTAATTAAGTTTTAAATATAGCTTTATTGATTTCAGAGAGAGGAAGGGAGAGAAAGATAGAAACATCAATGATGAGTCATCACTGATCAGCTGTCTCCTGCACGCTCCCTGCTGGGGATCGAGCCTGCAACCCGGGCATGTGCCCTGACCCGGAATTGAACCTTGATCTCCTGGATCCTAGCTTGATGTTCAATCTCTGAGCCATGCCTGGCTAGGCGAGGTGATGCAATTTAAAATGTCTCAATTCTGGGCAAATGTTAGTTGTCCAATGAATACTATTATTAGCTATCACATTTTGATATTCTCCACCCAACTTCAATTCACTCCCAAGGGATTAGTAGTAATCTTAACAGCAGAATGGTGCAAATGCCCAGATATTAGCAAATACTATAATATTAAAGTTAAATGGTGCTTATTAACTGCCAAATGCTGTTTGTTTGTTTGTTTACACATATAAACTCAGTTAAATTCTCTTAATAGTCTTTTGTAGATACTATGATTATGGTCATTTTATACATGAGGAAACTAAGCCAGAGAAAAGATAATCAGTAGAGGGAGTGATATAAAGATATCCAGTCAGGCTTTGCTCTAAGTATGGCTTGGGCCCAGGCCACCTACTGACCTTGACATACAAAATCCACTTTTTCTGCATTGAAGAGAATATCCATCCTAGTCTTTTGATCAGAAATCTTGGCAATTTGGAAAGTCAGAGGCAAGGTAATGGCCAAGTCTGAGGGGATTCAGAGTGTTTTCTCAGGATTGACTGGCAGTCTGTGTAAAAACAGTGGCTACTGAATTCTATTTCTATAAGGGTTCATAAAATCCTCAGTCAGCTCTCCAGAGGGGAGGGGAGTCCATAGCACATAAATATTAAAACATTGCTTTAAGATGTTGTAGATTTATGAGTACTAACATCAAAACTATCTTTTATTGCCTTTTCTCGTCCCATTGATTATTTATTGTTTGAAAAGATAAATACAGGAAAGCAAATGACCTAACAACGGCCTATTCTTGATCACACATTGCATTAAATACAGAAATTATAAAGAGGTAACTTTGGCATCTTTAGCATCGGCAAAAACTGTGTAATGAAAAGGTATGTGGCTTTGCCTAATATATTAATGCAAACCACAGGTCACGAGAGGCCTGGAGTAAGTGTGGTAGATCAACACAAACCCAGCACTACTACAGAGAAGTAGATCAAAGCCCAAGGCTTCTGATAGGTCTTTGTGTCTCCATATCCTTGAATAGGGTGCTTTGCACTTAATAGGCATCTAATGTTTTTTAATGGAATGAATGAATGAATGAATGAATGAATATGGGAGAGAGAAAGGGAAAGATGTCTATGTGAGGAGCAATATGCATGCTCTTTGTACATGCTTACTGACTTCTAACTTTTCTACTGCAATCTGCAGTGAGAAATACATTTTGCATCATGTCCCAGTACTCAGCTACATACATGCCCTGTATACATATGCACATATATACATTTTACATACATATATAACTTAAGGAAATTATGAAATAATTCTTACACTCATTACAACCTATGCAATGATATTTTCTATTCTTTTCTATCCTATATTCTTAAAAAAAAGTTGGTTGATTCCACTAAATTAATTTCAAGGTGTACTTGTACACTGCCACCTACAATTTGAGAAAGCCTAGCATAGCTGGGACCTCATACATGGGTTTGGAAGTTTGACCTGGGTTGAAATCTTGGTTCTGCCAATTTGTTACCTGTTCACCATAGGTAAATTTCTTAATTTCTCTAAGCCTCCAGTTTCTTATTTGTGAAATATAAACCTACTGTTATCTTTCTGAAGCATGAATCTCAACATGCCATCTCCATTTCAAGGTTTCCCTGTTGCTCCTTGGCTAAAGTCTAAATGCTTTATCTTCCATAATATAGCCTTTAACAATTTGATCTGTATTGACCTTCATCTTTATATTCAAACTAACCCTAATTACATAACAAACTCCACCTTCTCTGATAAATATAGTTCCCGAAATGTTTTCTTTTTGGGACTATGTGCATGCTCTTCTACCCACTAGATTAGTTTCTACTTGTTCTTTAGGTCATAATATGGATTCCCTCAAAAAGCCTTCTTTGACCCCCCAGATCTGCATTCAGTGCCCCCCTCTTATGCTCCTATAGCATCTTTGGCTTACTCTTATCATGTCACCGTTATTATTCCAAACTATCAGCTGCATCCTCTAGAAGGCAGAAAACTCTGTATTCTATTCTATTCTATTCTCTTTGTGTTATTTATATGTCTAAAAAAGGTTCTGTATACTCCCTCCTATCTCTTAGTAAACAGTATAAGTTAGATGAATATATCATAAGGAATCAGGTCATTTGTTTGGAAAACAGTCAAGTCAATGCTTAAACGGCAGCTTTAAGATATCAGGGCAACCCTTTGGCAAGCATTCCTCAAACATGCTCACTTACCACCAGTGACTGAGGATGGCAGGGGGGTGGAGGCCTTGAAAATGGATGGTCACTAAGTACCAAACCTCCTTGCCTAGCTCATGTATAATAGAGGAGAAGGTTGTCTACATTTGTCACCCCTGGAAGCTGACAACTAAGGCAGACATAAGTCTAGCAGAGTCCCAAGTGTAGGGCTTTCAGAAGATGGAAAAAAGAAATTAATGAGAACATCAAGTTTTAAAGAGGGGGAATGGAGGAAAAGTAGAGTTAATGGTATATCAGTTATTATTAGCACTTATCTGGTCATAGAGATTCTTTCATTAAGAGATTTCTCATTATTGTTTAAATGTCACTTAAAAATTGATGGTAATATGTTCTAAGAAAAAAAATGTGATTGCTTTGTTCAACTGATGAATTTTAACTCTCTATGGAATGGCATTTATCACTAGGATTTCCAAATTGAAATGAGATAACTTTGGCTGTTTGTAGAAACTAAAAAACACATCTCCAAGTGATCTACTGTATTCACTCTTCAAGACCCTACACACAGTCTCACTAAACTCTGAGTCAGAAGTGAGAGCAAAAAAAGCCTCACTTCTAAAAACTTAAAGTAAAATTAACAGGAAAAATCACTGGAGATAGAGACTGGGGACAAACACCAACAGAAGTATGAGTTGTGTGTAACAAAGCTGTGGCTCAATGATTTCATTGCAACCTCTGAAATCAAGAAATGAGATATCAATTTCCTGCACTGTGCCAATAGCACAAGATATGTTCACATCCAGCTGTTCACACCTGGCTGTGAAGCTTTCTTGTTAACACTTTTCGATCCTTCATCACTCTTAAATTTGAATTTCCCCAAACATACTTTTTCAGTCATCATAAAAACTAAGAATGTATGTCCCCCACTTGCTTTACTTAAGTGATATTGGAAGTTATTCAGACAGAAATATTTTTTTCTTAGCTATCAAGGAGGGTCTACATAATCAGGATAGCCTCTCATAGGGAGTCAATAAGAATATATTGGAACAGAGTGCTGTACGGCGTTAATCTACAACTTTTACATTATTAAACGGAAGTGAAAAAAAGGAGAGCAGTCATCTAGAGGTAATCTGTTTGTGGTGGATTCCATGGAATGGCTCCCTGAAAGCCAGGTGCAACTCCTTTCTCCCTTGCCTTTGAAATACTATTCCTCAGTACCCTTTCACAACTGGCAGAGACTGGGAAAAAGACTTTTTTGCCAATGAGGAGCTGTCCTGCAGGAAATATTTTCAAAGAGATAAACGTGACTGACATCCCACTGGCGATTTTCACCGTTCTCCTTGGAAAGTGGACATGAGCCTAGAGCTGCAGTAGCCATCTCAAAATTAGGCTGCAGCATGGGAGGAGGCCTCAGCACCGGGACAGCGAAGGAGGACAATGCAGAGAGGTCACTTTATGAGGCCAGGGTGGCCTAGTTCCTTAAAGGATGAGACAATATATCAGTTGAATTTTCTGTTGCTTATAGTCAAACAGATCTGACTCGACACCTTGTTGTTATTTGATAGCTCTTCTGGGGCTCACGGAAATTCGGCTAGTCCATTCTATGGACAACTGCTGAGCCTAACTCTGAACCAAATGAACATTCAAGTGACATGGCAGGAAGTGTTCATTAGGGACATCTAATGAGTTGTGTTTTTAACAAGCAATTGACAAAGTAGGTAAGTGAGTGATAACTGTGTTCTTCACATATGATATGATTGATCTAAAAGAATCTGAGCTAGTTTCTTGCCTCTATCCCCTCACTTTCTTTTTGTTTTTAATGACTGAAATACACCAATAGTAGTTTGGGCTAGAATTAGGTAACCATTAACCATGTATCCATGGAACAGATAGAATTTAACATGTTCCTAAACCCATAAGTTTAAGGGTCAAGAGCTAGATAAAATTAATAAATCTTCTAAATAGTTATATTTAGCTCAATAACCTTATTAATATATAGCCCAGTAATACAGAATATAGTCCAATAGTATACAGTGTAATAGTATACTAGTTATAGTCGACACTTATTGAACCAAGTATTGGGATAATTTTATTTAATCCACAAACAATTAATAGAAAATAAGATATACTCTTGTCCCTATTTTGCAGTAAGAATACTGAAGCTTTGAAAAATTAATACATTTGAACCAAGATTCTAGAAAGACCAAGTCATAGCCTCAGGCTTTCCCCAAATTGAATGCATATGCAATTTCATGATTTTTTACAATATATTCTGTATATATCTCTATTCTAATAGAATGTATTATACTGTCATTATTTGTGTATGAGACAGTTTTAGCTCTTAAACTGAGTTCCTTGAAGGTAAAGATAGTTTCTAACTTCTCTGTATGACCCAAGAAATGCAACATGATGCTCGATAAAAGCTTCCTACAAACACTGGTGAATATCTGCTGGGAACTCAAGGCTCCTTAAATCTAGTACTGAGGAGCTATGTGCTATTTGACACTTTAATTTCATAGCTGTTGTGTATCAGTCAATAAGTATTTAGTAAGCATATACTAAATATCTAAAATTACACTGACCACAGGAAGTTTTATATTGCATAATTAAGTCTGAATGGAGACATTATTTATAAATATCTAGAAGAGAAAAAAGTTACTTCTAGGATTCACCAAGAGCAAGTACTGTAATACCCTTTCTTGTTCAGGTTACTGGATTGGTAAGTCAGGGGATATTTGCAAACATGTGTACCTTAATAGCAGTAAGAGATTTGACAGTCTCTGATGTTCATGGATGAACTGCAGAATGCACACTGGATAACAGTAGACTGGATTAATAGCTAACTGAACATCCCAAAGAGCGTTGATTAATGGAGGTCTGAGTGATGAGTCCTGGCGATTAGACTTGACTTTGATCAATGATCTTATCAATGACATGGATGAGTCCACAATGATTAAATATAAGGATGGCATAAAGCTAGGAAGGATAGCTAATATATTGGACGACAAAAATAAATACTTTAAAGTATCTTTGCCTAGCTGGCTTGGCTCAGTGGTTGAGCATCGACCTAGGATCCAGGAGATCGTGGTTCGATACCTGATCAATAACGATGCTCTCATCATTGATGTTTCTATTTCTCTCTCCCTCTCCCTTCCTCTCTCTGAAATCAATAAAGATATATTAAAAAAAAACTTTATTGGCTACAACAATGGGCTAAACCTAATAAGAAAATATTCAACTTGGATAAAGAGAATATCCTACATTAAAAAAAATCATTGTACAAATGATTGGATTTTGCACAATATATTGAGAAATCTGGCTTGATAGCAACTCAAGTGAAAACAAAGTACAAGTTCTAGTTAAAAAGTGCAATCTAAGCCAATGATGGCTATTGATACAAAAGTCAAGTAAGGATTAAGACCAAAAGATGCAAGAGTCCTGTTGATTGCTGTGCTTTTTTGTTGTTGATCATTTCTGAAATATGGTTTCCATATCTTTGTGCCACGCTCAACAGACGACAAGCATAAATCCTATAAACTTAGTAGACGTGGGTGTATTCTGAATATGACCAGCAAGCAGGCTACAGGGCGGATTATCATATGTGACTAAGACAGCTAAAGGAGTTTTTACTGAAGAGATGGTGATATTTCCCAAAGCTATGGGCATGTTTTCTTCCCCCTTGTCAGGCCAGCTCTGAGCACAGAGTCTGGCACATATTTGGAGTCTAATAAATGTTTGTTAATCAAGATGGTCACAGCAGTCAATTCAAATATCTGAAGGGCTATGAATGAGGCTCAAAGTCTGTGTCCAGATAGATCAATCTAGGACCAATGGTAAATGTCACATAGAGACAGACTTTGTGTGGATACAATGGGCATTTCTATATCAATTAGAGCAATTTGAAAGAGAAAAAAGATGCCTCATGAATTCTTGTCACTGGAAAGCATGGGTCAAGTGATATCCTGTGAGGGGTTTTGTGGAGAAGATGCCTCTGCTGGATGGGACATGAGACTTGATTACCCAAGGTCCCATTCAACTCTGTCAAATCATTAATTAATTAAATGTTTTTTGAGTATAGACTGCTCTCTGCGGAGATAATGGTGAGCAAACGCAGGCAAAGTTCCTGTTCCCACGGGCCTGGAGTTGAGACCCGTGGTCTCCAAAATGGGCTGTGCATTTCAGATGAAGGGAGGAAGAAAATATTAAAACTATTACTTAGGAATTAAAAAAATTTTCATTCTTTTCTTAATTTCTACATTTGGTATATGTTTTATAATGCATATAATATCTTACTAAAGTAAGTAAGTGTATATCACTAAGAATCAAAAACATCTATTTTGGGGGGTTAACACCAAAACAATTTTACTGCTACACTGTGTGATCAACCAAGATGTCAAATAATCATGTGAACTAATGCAAAACTGCAACCACATCAAGTGCCACATCCTCTATTCCCCTTCATGGGACTATTTGAAACTCATTCAAACACAAATCTTTACTGTTCATCCATTGTGGGAGCGCTTAAACTGCTGGTGTTGCTGTGGAGACTAACACATAATAAATCCTAAGCAGTGGTCAGGCTTTTGGGGACAGGACTTAACCTGTGCTATGTTCATATCCTGGAAGAATCAGCACTGTGAGAATCCAGTCCTATGATTCTGTTATAATGAGGATTTTTTTTTTTTTTAACTACCATTACTTAACAGATGAATTCTTTTCTAAGTCAAGCTTTTATTAGAAGAACTGAAAGTTCAGGGCCAAGCCTTGAGAAGCAAAGAGATAAGAGATGGATGTTATTTCTATTCGGAAGCCGCTGTGGGCCACGCACATATGATACATTCCTGTGACATAGATATATACGGACAATAAGGTTTGTTTTATATAGTGATACAAAAAAAAATGCAAAAAACTAGAATATGACATATCTTAGTCATTTGTGTCTCTTCCCTAGAGCTTACTACAGTAGCTAGAATACAGTAGGTGCCAACAAATACTTATTGAAAGAGTGGAAGAGTGAACAGATGACAAATGAATGATATGTCCCTAATTGTAGGTATAGTTTGTTTAGAACTAGTAGTTCCCACTTATGGACGCTGTTGGGACACTCCCCAGCAGCATGCTTCTTAGATTCACCTGGTCCTAGGCATATCAGGAAAGTTCATAATTTCATTGAAGAAAGACAGTAATAATAACAATGGTAATGATAATAGCTAATATTATTGAATGCTTATTACGTGCCAACACAAGAACTGCTTGCTTTAAAACTTAAAAAAAAAGAGAAGAACAATCTTTAAATATAATTAAAGATACGGGCAGAATATTCTGAGTATAAATAATCACACTTTGATCTCTTACCCAAAAATATGACACCTGCCTAAAACTCCACTGAAAGAACTTTAGATCATTTATTAATACAAAGAGGTCAGAGTCAACAGAAAGATGACTGCTTATCCACATGTCTGTGCTGGGCAGTAAATTACATATTTTTTTTCTGATATCATCCTATAGTGGCTCCAGTTATGATTATCCTAAGAAATTTCTTTACTGGTCAAGTCTATGTGGGTGAAAATTAGCTTCAGGATAGTGTCCCCTAGTGTTCCAAAGAATAACCTTAAGATCTGGGGGGGGGGGGGGGGAATAAACATTAGGTGATAAAAATCTGGCGAGTGATAAGTGCTGATTGTTGTGTGCTCCTCTTAGAAACTTACAATGCACGGGAGTATATTAGAGATAAAAAGACTACAGTAAGGAAACTTGTTCAGTGTTGCTTAATCCAGAATTCTCCATAGCATTTGACTAGTGAACATTTTTTCAACAGAATGCTTCATTATTTATTTTCTTGGAATTAGAATTGAGAAATATTGGCTTTGGAAGTTCCTAGAAATAGCTCTGTGCTGGGATTCTAGCAGTGGGCACATGCAATGGGGCTGGCGATGAAGACCTATCTGATTTAGGGAAAGTAAGATTTACTATGGCCTGGGCCAGAAGAGACTCAGGCTTGGTATTATCACTTATATGACAAAAATTCAACCCTATAGAAAAGCTTGGGAGAAAAAGAGCACCTTCTAATCAGTTGTTTGAATTAACAGTTTAGTTATTATGGCTGTCTCACACAGTCATAGAAATTTATATTTTCATTTTATCCCAAAGAAAAACTTGACCATCTTTCTTTAATACTATCAACCTGGAAGCTTGACAGTAAGGATTAAAAATTGCTCCTTCCTTCCCACTTGGTTATTGGAAAGGCTCTGAAAGGTAATCAGTCTTGTGAAGCTACACTTTACAGTCTGCATAAAAATGCCATGATTTCCCTGCCTCTCCCCAACCTAATTGAAAGTGCATAATATCACCCAGCTGGGGAAATGTAAACGGTAAACATATGCAATATTTCATGCTACCACACAAAAGCTGGTTACTAATAGGGACTGGGTGGTTGTCAGGACCAAAAAGAATCTGGAAAACAAGTGTATTTTTCCATCTAGAATGAGAGCTCTTTGTTCCTGCCACCCTTCCCCCTTCACCTCCTCCCTCCAGGCTTCAAGCTACAGCCAGATTAAACCAAGGTCAGTCAACTCATTCCTTGCCTGTGTAATTCTAAGGGTCACCTAACAATGTATATTGACTAACACTCTCTTATATCAACCTTTCTAAAGATGAGGCATTTTACTTTTGGCAGGAGGTGGGGTTGGAATCATCCGGTTTCCTACCTACTTCAATTGTTATGACAGATGGTCCTATTATCTCTTACCTTAGCCGCTACACCTAAAGATCCTTGGCCTTGTCACCTCTTATCTTCCTCTACTTCATCAAACTCCTATTGCCAAGATTATCTCCTTTTCTACCTCTGATCATCCATGAATGTGTGTACAGGATCACATTTTCCATGAGTACAAAATCTCAATCTTACTTTTCAAAGTCCTCTGCACCTCTGCAGCCATCTGTGCTTCCACTTCAATTACTTACAAATCAACACTCTCTCCTAAGGCTCCTCACCTCTTCTAAATAAGACTTTCACCATAGGGGTTGTAGGAGAAAGTCTTCACTGTATTCCTTCAAAAGTCACTTCCTCTTGTACCATGAACTCAACTTCTATTGCCCATTCACGTTACCTTATGACTGGCTATTGTTTTAGTTCTGATGGCTGAAACCTTACAGGCGGGTCAAAGCATAGCACTTGTCAAGGGTACAGCGTCATTTCAGTTTTAATAGAGTGAAGGATATATTTTTATCTGCTTCAGAAATCGAGGTGATTTGAAACTTACTAAATTAAAACTATATTCATCCTTCAATAGTTATATTACCTGTCAACTGGCACGGGTGGATGGTATGGCTTGTTGACCTTGGCGTAGAGACCCTCCAAGTGGTCTCTCTCTGGAGACAGTGGACGGCCATCACGAGGATAAACCAGCGGTCCGGCCCGGGGGGGCGAGGGGGATCTATAGATGTTTGCTGAGGCACATGGCTCCCGGAAGTGGTTCACCCTGGCATAATTGGGGTCCATCTCATCATCGTCCATATCATGCAGTGATCCAATCGTACCAGCAGCATAATCAACAAGACATCTCGCCTGCTTTTCCCTTAGCTCCTGATGTTTTGCTCCAATCCTGAAAAATGTAGAACAGGTAACAGGGACATGTGTGAGTTTATATGCTAATACAATGATACACTCTCCTGACTCTATGTTAATTCTTCCTAGTTGGTCACTTAGTTGTCACTTTCCTGTATATTCAAGACCACACCACGCACAAATGTGAGTAGCATATTTCATGGGATTAATTTTATATCTACAGCCTTTATTTGTTACAGAATCTTTACTTTTATAACAATGCTGTAGTATTCTGACATCTTGCCCACTGATGATGGCTGATTGCAGAGTCAGGCCGATTTTCATTAACATTCCTTCCCTATATGTGGGATGCACTCATGGGAACAGTACACCTTTGGTGAGATATTACACAAGCTTGCCTTGGACAGGGATGCATGTTAAAGAGCCCATCAGAATCTTATACTTTGTCTAGGATTTCACTATTTGGCACCTTAGAGTCCCAGTGTATTCTTCTAAAGAAGAGAGCTTGCAAAAACTGATTTGATATGAAAAAGAAATACAGAGGCTTTATGGTCACTAAAAGCAGTGGGGCCAGATGTAATATATAAGAAACTCTAAGTTTTTTGGTTATCTAAATGGGGATCATTGTGTCTCATTATATAGGGACTAGGGATAAAGAAAATAGTGAAGAAATTAATAGACTCCTGACAGAGATGAACTGGCACATATAAGTGAATTAAACACCATTACTGGCAGAACTCCACGGTGCTAAAGCCTTAAGTGATATTACAAAATGCCACTGCTAATCAGCGTACTGTGTAGACTACTGGGATTGGGAGCAGAAAAGTATACTTAGGTGGACTCCAAATCCATCTGAATTTTGAAAATTGGACACTTAATCTGGAAAGTGTTAGATCAGCTCTCCTAAATTCCCAGTTAGGTGTTAGAATGGAAAGGTCGCTGTGTATCTCAATGGACAATGGTGATCTGATGGTGTCAGGAGGTTTTCAGCGCTAATGAGGGAAGAATGTAACTTTTACCCATCCCTGGGCAAGCAAGGTGTATTGTGTACGGGACGAGAGAAGTAAGATGATGAAAGAAAGACTCTCAAGAAAGGATGATGACAAATCCGGAGTCCTGGGCTCAGAGAATATGAGAGGGCTGTGGGCTAGAAGCGAAAGATCTATATATGCCTGGAGATATATATTGAAGGCTTAGATGAGTGAAAACAAAAACTGAACTCTCTCAATATCTTCTCTTCAAACAAAAACAGCTGTTTTTGCACAGGGCAGATAGTTTTATTTTACAGAACATCAAACTCTTTGTAAAAATCTTTAAAAGCCATGATCTTTCACGGTATTTTCTCTTTAGGTAGAATGGCTTTTTTTTTTTTTTTTTTTAGTAGAGAGGAGGGAAGGAAAAAAATATGAAGGATAGGACAAAAAACCAGCATCTATCCTCAAGTCACAACACATAAAAATGAATGTCAGGATGCTTTGCTGCATATCTCTTTGGACGAGGTCAAATCATGTGCCCTACAGTGCATATAAATAATTAGAAGAATTCATATTTTTGCAAAGGGGAGTTTGAACCTCCAAGGGATTTTGAATGAAGATGAAAGGAAGATTACACAGTAGGGTACCCGTTAAGGGGCCCCGTTCATCCTCTTACAATGCATGTTAGCCCTAGATTCATGGATGTTTGTTTTGAATAATTGTTTGATAAAGGAGATAACCTGCTCCATTCTGCAACAAAACAATCTTTCCAGGGACAGTGCAGACTGACTTATCAGAGAATGGTTGCTGCACTAGGATGACAGGGACGGATTTCCATTGCAAATAGAGTGCAGGACATCAATAAAGTTAGGGGGTGGGGTTCTGTGTGGTTACTATCCCCCCTAAGTGGGATGCCTTCAAGAGGAATCATGCCACAAAAAGATGAACATCTCAGTGCTGCTGCATGGGGCTACGTTTGTGCATTAATGAAAGAGGAAAACACCAAGCTTGGCTTTAACACATCACAGGAACAGAACACTAGTATCTGTGTTCCTTATTTTTATCACTTCTCTTTCTTTGAGGTTTTCTCATTAATTAAGTTTGCTGAGTATGCAGAGATTCTCGAATGAAAAGTACTCTGTGAACGCAAAGCAATATTTTATCTTGTATCTTCCTTTCTAAAAACCAAATTTTTCCTTGATCCTCTCGGTATCACTAAGTGTTGCAGTAAGTAATTTCATATTAATCACTCAGCAGGTGAAATAGTAATTCCTCTGAACCACCATTATCATGCCATAGATCAGGGCTGTTCCATGAGGGGGAAGAGAAACTAATGTCTGCAAAGGGGAGTATGAAGGCAGAAGAGACTCTCGCAAGAGAGAAATTAGATATATATGCACAAACAAATATATGTTTGTTTTCTGCTTTGACCTCCTGCCCCAATTCAGTGTAAGAATTCTAATTGTTTATAGTCATTTCCACTTGGAGGTTTCCTTATCACTGGGAACTCAACCTGTTAAAATACTTATTTTTCAAAATAGCCCTGGATGATATAGCCTTTTTATTGGATGGTACCACCAGTTTCCCCATTCTCCCCAGCATCTACCTTTAAATTAATTAAATCTCCTTTTTCCTCTTTCCCCTATGAAAACATTGTTTCCTTTTTCCATTACACCTCGTGGATAGCCTCTTCTAATTCCATTTCTTTAGTCACAGTCCAGTGTTTAGGCTTTATATTGCCTACATCTGCAGTGTCCAATATGGTGATCATTAACCATCTGATGCTATATAATTTAAATTGGAACTAATTACAATTAAGTAAAATTTAAAACTGTTTATCAGTTTCACAAACCACATTTCAAGTGCTCAATAGTCACATGACTACTATATTGAATAGTGTAGTTAGAGACTAATTCCATCATTGCAGAAAATTCTATTAGACGCTGCTGGTTATATTTTTCTAAGATTTTTGTTTTGTTTTGTTATATCAACACATCCCACTTTTTAATTAATTAACTAAATAATTAATTTTTATTTAAAGTATAGCTTACATACAATATTATATTAGTTTCAAGGGTATAACAGTGATTTTCATACCACTGTAAATAGCTGGTTTTTAATAACAGAAAAGGAGCAATGGGAAAGCCAGACATTTGGGCAGCTTCACCAGGAAGCTGCTACTTTGCACTCCCCAGGGAACCACCAGCCTATTCTCTGCAAAACATTGGGGAAAGGAATCCAACAAAGGGAAAATAGACGCATGCCCAGTAAAGTTGGGTGACATAGGGAAAGTACTTGTATATCAATCACACTGGGGAACAGAGATTATTGCCTGAATGGGCATGGTACTGAAAATCTGGGAATACATAATCCCCTAAATAAAGGAATTCTCTCTCTTATTGCGCTTGACTCTTGGCTCTTGGCTCGTGGGCCTCTTATTTTGCTGCTGCCAGTGTTTCCTTCATAGCCATGTGGCCCTGTGGATCTCACATGCAGTGGACTGATGGACTGCAGCTAGAAACACAAACTAAGCTAGCCTGATGATGGACTGGATCCAGCTCCAAAATGGAAAGGACACTGGATACTGGCTCTGATTTTAGCTCTCCTGAAGTCCCAGTTACTCTTCTTCTATGCCTGGGCCCAGGGGTGTAATTCCACAGAAATGAATTTTTCTACCATATTGCATCCTCCCATGAGGGCCTCTGGAAGTGCCAAGAACCCTACTTCCATGAGCAACCAGGGGAGACGAGGCCCTCTCCTATCCTATAACAATTTAACACTTATATACCTTATGATGTGACATCCCACTTTAATCTGTGCCTTAAAAGGCTGCTAGAATAATCTTCCTCGAAGAGCATTTCCATCACTATCTCTGTCACTGTTTTGATTCATAGCAGCTCACCTTTTTTCCTTGCGTATTTTAAATATATGACTCTATTTTCTTATGACAAAGTGTTGCTGTTGAAAAGTCGGATAATAATCTAATTTTATTTCCCATATAAATTACTTATAAGAAACTTGCTCGTTTTGCTTGTCTGGTCAAATTCTTTTCTCTTCTTTAAAGTCCAATAATCTTACTAGAAAAGTCATTCTGGGCTGATAACTCTTTCAGTATGTACTTTTAAGTATATTTTTTCTATCAGGGAAGCTTTTTTGAATTATAGATTTTATTATTAATGTTGAAGGATACAAGTTAAATATAAAAAAGCCAATTGTATTTCACTACATACTAAAGTGAGCAATTAGACAGTAACATAAAGAAAACTCTACCATTTAAAATAGGATTAAAGAACACTGCAAACTTAAGGATAAATTTAACAAAAGATGTATAAGTACTCTACACTGAAAACAAAAAGGTAGAAAGATGCTCAATGTCACTTTCATCAGAGAAATGCAAATTGAAACCACAATGAGATATCACCTCACACCTGTCAGAATGGCTGCCATCAACAAATCAGCAAACTACAAGTGCTGGTAAGGGTGAATTCACCTAATGCAGTGGTCGTGGGAATGCAGACTGGTACAGTCACTGTGAAAACAGTATGCAGGTTCCTCAAAAATTAAAAATAGAATCGCCTTGTGACCCAGGATTCCACTTCTGGGAATATATCCGAAGAAACATGAAACACTAGTTGGAAAGCATATATGCACCCCTATGATCATTGCAGTGTTATTTACAATAGCCAAGATATGGAAAAAGCCTGTGTCCATTAGTAAATGAGTGGATAAAAAAGCTGTAGGACATTTACACAATGGAATACTATGCAGCTGTAAAAAAGAAGGAAATCTTACCCTTTGAGACAATATGGAGGGAACTAGAGAGTACTATGCTAAGTGAAATAAGCCAGTCAGAGAAAGACAAGTATCACATGATCTCACTCATATGTGAAATCTAGTGAACAAAATAGTCAAAATAGAAACAGACTCATAGATACAGAGAACAGACTGACAGCTGTCAGAGGGGATAGGGGTTGGGTGGGCTGGGTAAAAAAGGTGAAGGGATTAGCAATAAAAACCAAAAAAACATCACAGGCACAAATAATAGTATGGTGATTACCAGAGGGAAAGGGGGTGGGGTGGCGGGAGGAAAAAGAGGGTAAAAGTGGAATAAATGGTGATAGAAAGAGACTTGACTTTGGATGGTGAACAAACAATATACAGACAATGTATTATAGAATTGTACACCTAAAACCTATATAATTTATTAACCAATGTCACCCCAATAAATTCAATAAAATTTCTTAAAAAAGAGAATAGAAAAAAAAAGAAAAAAAAAGGCAAGCAAATGAGAGAAAATATTTGCAAAATAACCCAGTTAGAACTGGGCAAAAGACTTGAACAGATACTATACCAAAGATCTAGAAATGTGCAAAAAGCAAAGGAAAGAGTGTTAAACATTGTAAGGCACAGGGGGAATGTATATTAAACCCACGGCAAGAGACCCTTACCAAAATGCAACAGGATAGCATCAAGTGTTGGAGAGGATGTGGACCACCCCGAACTTTTGTACACTGTGATGGTGTCATGCCTTTGTGGAAAGGTCTGGTATAATCCCTACTTTATTATTCCTAATAAACTAGGCAGGCACGGAGGCCGTGACAGGACAATTCACCTCTCGGGCACTGATATAAGACAAACAACTACACATGTCTACAAAAAGTGTTGAAGAATGTATGGAAATAACTGAGATGTCCAGCAGTAGGAGAATGGATAACCAAACAATGGTATATTCATATAACAGCATGTAAATTTGTTAGTAGTAACAAAAAATAAACTACTGAAATACTCAACAATAGTGATGGATCTCAAAACTATGATGCTTAGCGAAAGAGGTTGGACATAAAAAAGAACTTACTACATGCTTCCAATTATAAGAAACTCTAGTTCAGACAAAAGAATCTCATGGTGATCGAAATCAGATCAGTTGCTTCTTGGATCAAGGCTCTAATGAATGAGAAAGGGCATGAAGGAATATCCTCAGGTGACAGAAATATTCTCTATCTTGATATACATTCATCAAAATGGAACAGAAAATATTCTTCTGCTTAGTTAAGACCTGAATATTTCACTGTATGTAAATTTTACTTCAATTAAAAAACTTAAAATGAAAAATAAAAATGAAATTTAAAAATGCCAATTATGCTACATACAGGGTGGGGCAAAGTAGGTTTATAGTTGTGAGTACGTGAAACAGAGTTTATCCTCGTATTACTATTAATTATTGTATTATTTTCCTTAAGAACAACCTTAACCTACTTTTGCCCCAATCTGTATATACCTTTAAATCCATGTGAAAAAATGTAAAAAAGTTGGAGTCATTAATTCTAAATGTACATATATAATTCTTCTCTTTTTAAATGCATTACCTAAAATAATTATCATAACAAATTAACAGCATGAGTGTGATTGCTGGGAAAATATTTAAATTGCTTAAGGAAACACAGCCCTTTTCAGGCAATTTAAACACTTGCAAAGTACAAATTTACAAGCCAGATATTGATTTTGATAAATATATATCATTCTTATTAATCCAGAAACACATCCTGTAAAGACTGGATAACCTGTTTTAAGTCATTACAAATTTCTGCATTTATCATTGGACAAGTATTTATTGAGCATCTACACGCTTTAGTTTTGTTCTTGATGATGGAGACTCAACAGTGCACACAAACCCTTGCCTTTGTAGAATTTAATTTCTAGAGAGGGATGTAGAAACAAATAACAAAATAACTAAGTAATGTTAGATGGTAGTAAGTGCTACAGAGGAAAATAAAACAGGGAAAGGTGTTGGATGGTTGTGGGGTGGAGTGGCAGCGTTATACTTTTAAATATGTGGTAAGAAAAGGCACCACTGAGAATATTGAGTTAAAGGCTTGAAGAAAAGGAGAGTGAAGTTGTACAGATTACTGGGGAAGTCTTTCAGGCAAAGGGGATAGCAAGTGTAAAGGCCCTGAGGCAGGCAAGTGCCAAGAACAGCAAAGAGGCCAGTGTGAGAGTGAGGAGTTGGAGGGCCAGAGAGGGAATGGGGGCCTAGATCCTGCAGGGTCTTGAGGTCCCTGGCAAAGATTTTGGCTTTTACTCTCAGAGAGGTATATAAAAAAACTCCACATTTTATTATATAACAACAATGCCATTATCTCACTTAAAAATTAACAATGTTCCTTAATGTCATCTAGTACCTAGTTTATAAACAAATTTCCCCTACATTTTTAGGTACCTAAAAAATGTCTCTTTCCCAGTGGATTCATTTGGATCTGGCTCCAAAAGCTATTTACACATTAAATTTGGTTATGTTTTTAAGTCCCATTTCATATATACAATCATACTCTTTTTCCTGTTTAGTTTTTTAATTTTTCCATGCCACTGAATTGTAGAAACCAGACCGACTGTCCTGTAGGTGGTCCCATATGCTCCTTCATCCCCATACTTCTAGTTTATGGAAGGTAGTTCTAGAGCAGCCTGCCCAACAGGTCTTCCTGCAATGATAGACATGCTGTGTATATGGGCTGTTGAATACGGTAGCCCATGTGCCTACTGAGCGCTTGAAATATGGCTCGTATGACTAAGGTACAAATGTTAAAATTTAATTAATTTAAATGTAAATAGTTACATGTGACCAGTGGCTTCTGTATTAGGCAGCTAGAGGTTCCACTTTTTTTGGGAAAGAGTACTACAATGGGGTGGCGGATGTGGCTCAGTGGGTTGAATACTGGTCCCCCAAAAGATAAGTCCACCTGGATCCTGTTGATGTGACCTTATTTGGATAAAGGCTCTATGTAGATGTAATTAAGTTAAAGATCTCAAGATGAGACCATCCTGGATTATCCAAACGAAAGTGTCCTTAAAAAGAGAAAAAGACATAAAGAGTCAGAAAAGAAGGCAATGTGAAGAGGTGGGCAGAGATTGAAGTCATGTGTCTAAAGGTCCAGAAATGTCAAGGATTGTTGGCAAACACCAGAGCTAGGAGACAGGTATGGTACAGTAACTCTAGGACTCTAATATAAATACCTTGAAGTTAGTATATGTGCTTTAAATTATGTCACATTAAGAGGCATACACTCTCAGGTTGTCTTACTTTAGTGACGTTAAGGTGACAAACTGATGTCTCCATTGCTCATTGGATCATTTCTTCCATCAATGATTTTTTTTCCCCAGCAATGATTTTTGCCTGAATTATTTCACTAGAGGTTGCAAAAAGTAATTTTAAAAGTCATTATCCCTTGTACATTTATTAGTTGGAATTCTTCTATAATGAAAAACTTTCCCTCAAAATGTTGGGTGTTTTGTTTACCCTGAATTACACAGAGCACAGGAAAGGCAGAATAAGTGCTTAATTATTTTTAATTACTGATTTTCAGACTAAGGACTTAGTACCCTAGATACTTCCAATGTTGATCAATGATTTGTTAGATACCTTTTGGGGAAAATGGTGAGTTGTGAATATCATTATGAAGTTTATGTTTTTTAAAAATACATATTTAGGGTTTTCAATCAAGTTCATTCCTTACTCTTTTCGTTACATAAACTGTCTAAGACTTAGTCAAGGTGGACTATGTGTCAGCTCCTTTGTTTTTCTGACTTGACCCGGTTGTCACTGAGAGTGTCTTTGCTGCCTGACAAACAAGCCATCCCAGGTTCCTGTTGGGTACCTTGTGTCGTTATCTTGAAAGCAGCCATTTTTCCAAAGAATTCTTTCTTTTCAGTGGAAAATTATATTTAGAGAACAAACTCTGGGCCTTAGGACAGCTCACTGCCATCGGGCTGTCACTGCTTCTATGCTTTTTCTGTGCACAGAGCTAGGATATATAATTTTGGGGGGGAAAAATCACAAGTTTATACTGATAATTTTGATTCAAATATAATATTACAGAATTTTGACTTTACTTTTAAGAAGTTTATGTTTGTTTCTGCTTCCTTTAAATGAAAAACCTTGTTCTTAATAACACTGACATAATTATTTGTATTATCATACATGATTTTAAATACATATAGTTTTAAAATAATAGTACCAATATTACTAACAGATTATTGAATGAATTTAAGATGTGTATAGTTGTTCTATTTTTTGTAAGAATATATCCCACTAGATATGTAGAGTCAAAATGCTGTGTTCTAATATCACTTGAAGTAATTAGATTTCCTGACTCGCTATGAAACCAATTTATTTTACAGTGAGGTTATTTGTTTTGGTTTATTTTCAATATTTAGGGAATTGTTTTTTTTCTTTTGATTTAATTTCACTTGTTAAGTTTGTAAAACATTTCTATTTCCAAATTCAACTATATACAACGTACAGGTATATAGCTTTCATCAGTCTTTGTTATCCTAAGCAATATAACTACACTTGTTTATTTTTTCAAATGAAAGCAAATGTAGTTACATATTTATCTTTATTTATCACACAAAAGGTAGAATGCTATACATTTTCCCCCTATACTTTGCTTTTTAACATAGCAATATCCAGAAAAAGACTGCATATTAGTGAAAAGAGATCTTCCTCAATTTTTAAAAAAGTTTCAGAGTAGTCTACAGTGTGAGCATGCTTTTGTTTACCCAAAGAGGTCTCTATTATTGGACATTTGGGTATTTCCAATCTTTTACTATTAGAAATAATGGTGCAATGATAAACTTTATGCAAAAATCAGGCTATATTTTTGCCACTGTGGCTTTCAGATGAATTCATAGAAGCAGGATTGCTGGGTCAAAGAGAAAGTCACATATAATATTCCTAGATTATGACAAATTTCCTTCCATAATTGAACTATTTTGCATTACTACCTGCTATGTAGAAGGATGACTATTTCTCTGCAGTCTCATCAACAGAATATATTGTAAAACTTTGAGATGTTTGATAAACATAAGTAAGAAGTAATATTTCAGTGAAGTTTTAATTAGCCTGTCTCTTATTATGTGATGCTGAATATCTTTTCATATGTTTAAGGGCCATTTTCATTTCCTTTTCTGCAAGGTGTCTGTATCTTTTGCTGATTTTTCTATCAGATTGTCATTTTCCCCTCTCGATTTTTCAAAGACCTCTGTGTAGCAGCATTATTAGCACTTTATCTGTGACAGAAGTTGCATATATTTTTTTCTGTTTGGCATCTGCCTTTTATGATTCCACTTAAAATTATTGATTAGCATTTCATACTTTATACTTTACCCTCAAAAACTTTATAAAATGCTGTTACGTTTGCATACTGTTTCTTGATGGATTTGTCTCACACAGAATGTGTCAACAGTATAGTTCTGATCGACTTGACCAGCGCTAAGAAAATATAGCGACTGGAATTCTCTTTGTTGCTACTGTGTGAGCCCAAACAACAGAGACACAGAGGAATAGATAGAAGAGAAGATCTCCTACCCGTAGTGGTGATAGTAGTTGAGGTCAGAAGAGGTGTTTCAGGGGAGATCTCTGGGGTAAAAGAAGTAGTATCATTAAAAGAGATTACAAACTACCTGCTATAGAGCTTTCTTTTTTGACAGTGGAGATAATTTGTCCTGCTATCATTTCTGCTTTCATAATAGAAACTGCGATTAGGTTACTGCAATTATCCTTTGCCAGTGAACAGGCCCAGTTCCTTCAGCTTTTTCTTATGAATGCCATTTTAAGCTGCAATATAGATTGCCAAGAAAAATTACAGCTCCTTTATTATTATGTTGTTGTTATTGTTATTATTATAGTGACCAGCCAATACAGAGTCACATGCATGCAATGTTTGTGATCAATATTTCATCTTGTCAACAAAACTATTTTAACTGAATTAATATTGTTCACTGATTTCTCATTCCTGCCTGGGTATCTATAACATTTTCTAAATGATCTCCTTTGTCCTGTGCATTTTTCTTGTCAGCCTAAACCAGACCTGATGTGGTTAAGGCAACTGGGTTGATGGGATAATTTATCACTTATCTTGTAATAAATAAATTTTCTGGAAAGTTAAAATTTACATTCTACAATATTGACATGCAAATTCTTTAATGCTGCTAATTGAATCTTTTAAGTAGACCTTTTTCTTCATGTTTTTCTTTTAGCACACAGATACACATCTAGCGCTTTATGATTTGCAGAATCAAATAGTGCTGTCCCTTGTGGATATTGTTCCTGAACAGGAATATTGTGGGTGAATTTGTACCCATGGTTTGCCAAGTGTCATGAGGGCAAGGGCAATGCCGATGCTCATCAAAGCAGGGCAAGGCAATAAAGTTTGGGAAGGCTGTGAGAGTCAGGTGTGCTCTCAGAATATTCTAATTCTGCAGATCCCTGAGAGGCTCACCAGTTCGTCGTGTAGGTAGGCTGACCATAGGAAGCATTTCCATATCCCACATGGTCCAGCTCCTACCAAATTTCCCGCATCAAATGGTTTTTACCGATTTGACACCGAGTGCATTTCATTTCTAATATCATGGCAGTCATTTTCAATTCCTACCTATTTGCTGTATTTCTTACAATGTCAAATGCCAAGACTCTCTAGTATTTTCCCATTGCTACTAACTACTACCGTTTCAAGAGAATTGCCATTCAGTGCAGGCTCTCTTATTGCAATTTACATTTTCCCTAAATTTATACCTTTCCCAGACCCATTAAACTTCCTCCATTGCTAATGTACTGAGTTCCTGTAATTTGTTTTCTCATAATGTGGACAAATTTCTCAGAAGTGCTTAGTAAACATCCTTTGGCTTTCATTGGGAAATTAGCCCCAAAGAGGGGGTGAGGGGAACAAATGACAGAGTGCTCGCTATCTTCTCTGATAATGAGTGGTTCCCTTACAGCAACCCCAGACAGTGCCCCACAGAGGGTGTCATTAGGCAGTGACGACATTAAAAGAGGTCCAGGTTGCTGGCCAAACTAATGCCGAAGAAAGAGCTATAAGAATCTGCCCTTGCGATAGCTCTGTGGGTTGAGCAAAGTTCATAAGCCATTGATGTGCTTTAGTCTGATTCTTATGTTTATTGTTAAGACCTATGTATATAGCAGGAAATAGTCTTATTCATGTTTTATAATTCCCCCAGGTTACACGTGTCCACTGTGGAAAGTAGAGGGGAAAGTAAGTTTTCTGAGTTAAAATGATCTGGAATACAGCATTTTTTAATCCTAGGAGCTGCCCAGGGTGACAGCGACAGAAAGAAATGACTGGCCGTTGACATGTAGTGGTTGCCATCACATGGAACAGAGTGAGCCGACATCCCGAGCGCTGACTCTTTGAGGCTCTGTGCATCTACGTCAACTTCCTGGGAGGAAACAGGAAGAATCCAGAGAATTAAAGGAAACTGGCTACATTTCCTTTCCTTTCCCTTCAATCTCTTCTTTCCCTTCCACTTGTCACCTGGAATTTCACACCTAGCCAGTGATCCCCTGGACCTGTCTTTGATCTTTGCCTCCAAAAGCTTTTCACATGAAATTGTGCTGATGCATGGGGGACATGGACACCCACACAGCCCAGGCGGCTCCATTTCCTTTGTTTTCTTAGCTATAAACACCAGATGTCTCAAGGTCGTGGTCACACAGAATCTTCTTTGAAATAACTCTGGGCTTATGAAGAGTTCTACAAGGACCATCAGCTTCCACGGGGCCTGGAAAAATTATGTATGGAACCTGGACAAACCAGGTATGGAACAAAACTGTATCTGAAACAGGAAAAACACACACTCTATACTTAATGTCTCCACCCAGCCAACATGTGAGGGGCCCTCTTATTCTGAAAAGTCATGTGCCCTGCACGACGAGGCCTTTTAAAAGAAGCAGAAAGTGCAGTCTTTTCCCTCCTACCCTATTTACTCAAGAGACTTGAAACAGGTCAGCAAAAATAGTGTATTAAACCACTGTATTGCCGGCAGTGCTTGTTAGGATTGCTATTTTTGCCTTTTCCAAGATGTGACTTTTTCCTAGAGAAACCAGATCGATTATTCTCAAGTCCAGACACATGCCAGAAGATGGAGTCTGTCAGTCAATTTGGTTTCTTTAGCTCCAACATTTACTGAGTGTTTATTATGTACTCAAAACTGTTCCAAGGGACATTGGAGTGACAGGTAGAAGAACCACAGGCTTGTCCCTCATGTCTGCAAACTACGGTCCCCTCCTAATTCCAAAAGGGTAGTGACAGGGTCTCCTTAATAGGGGTCCAATTCTAAGATGAACTGGCACCAGGAGTACCCCTGTCCTCCGGCCCTCCTCCCTGTACGTGCTAAGAATGGGACATGAGAAAAAGCCAACCACCGCCTTAGATGCTCGCCAACCACCATGCAGCCAGCAGAAGGTCCAAGAAGCTAATCCAGATGGCACCCATTGTGTCTACAGTGACTCATTGAGTTATTGGGCAATGAGTTACTGGGCAATTGGGTAAGAGGACAAGTATGAAGAACCATCCCATGCATCCCATTGCTGCTCCAGCGGATGGTGAGGAGACATGTGCAGCCACAATCACTGGTGTCCACCTAGGTGAAATTTGAGGGAGGCTCCTTAAGGGAGCATATACTACACACACGGTCTTGAGAATGACAGTGAGGATTTTTTATTTGATACGAGAGCCCATGGGTTTTCACACAAGGGAGTCTAATGTCTGATCTATCCTCATTTGTCCCTCCACAAAATCCACCAAACATTACATCAGAAGTGCTCTTTTGAGAGGCCATTCTCAGTTCTGACCACGGCATTCCATTACTCGCCTGGCTCCCCATTCCTTGGTCCACCTAGTGACCCCCTGCTCCAAGTTTTGTTTATAATTAATATAGAAAATCTCCTAACGATTGAAAAGAACTTTGGTTTACCTCTTTCCAGTTAATTGCCAAGGTGAATGAAAAGTGTCGGGGATAAGGGAGAGATTGGCATTTTTTATTGTGGTGAGCAGGGTACAGCAGTCGTCTGAGTTTTAAGATGTGGGGAAAACATCCTTAATTCCCTTCATTACTACCTGAGATTTAGGTATTCAGGCTCCATTTAATAGCAATAATGAAGCACACATTTAAAGGGGAGGCGGAATGTGGCTAGATATCTCCCTGCAGGGAGAGTCCATTCTTCAGACAGCAGCCTGGATGATCTCATAAAGAATAATAGTTTCACAGCTTCTCAGTTCTAAAACACTTCCATGACTTCCTTTTACACTTAGACAACATGAAATTGCATTACTCTGACCTATGAGGCGATATCATCAGATGCAAGTCCTCCGGGACTTTGGCACATGCCACTCAGTCTTAGTTATCAAACTCCAGTCACAGGGCTTCATTTGCCTCAGGCTCCATTAGCACTTGCACTTCTTTCTGTCTGAAACCCTCTGCCTCCCGGGCTTCCCGTGGCTGGCACATCACTGCGACATGAGTCTCTGCATCTCAGACACCCTTCCCGGTCCAGCTCTCTACTGTGTTCTTCTTTTTTCTTTTCTTTATTGTTCTATCACTGCACGATTTGATCTCTTTCATTTATCTGTTTACAAGAATGTAAGCTTCACAAGACCAGGGACCTATTTGCCTGTCTATTGAAATGACCCCGATATTAGCACAGTGCTTGGCACATGGTAGGCACTCAAAAGTGTGACGGAGGCAGAGGGAAGCGCAGTCTGAGAGAAAAGGCCATGTGACGCTGGAAACAAAGATTGGAGAGATGTGCTTTGAAGACAGAGGAAGGAGCTATGAGTCAGGAATGCAGGCAGCCACATAAAGGCAAGGAAAAGGATCCTCCCTAGAGTTTGCAGGAGGAATCAGCCAGCCTACAGTTTGTCTTTAGCCCAGTGAAATTGATTTCTGAACAGTGGCCTCCACAACTTTAAGAGAAACAACCTGTGTTGTTTTAAGCCACAGAGTTTGTGATTTGTTACAGCAGCCATAGAAAACTAATACAGATTATAAATAAATGGAATTGATAAATACAAGTATTTAGGCATGAGCTATTTTCCTTCAGAGCCTAGGATGGTGTGTCAATGTGAATCTTTCCTGCAATGTAGAAATATAAGCAATGAAATCAACCTCACACCCTGTAGCATATAAAGAGACAAAGGAAGCCAAATTCTGGAAGCTTTCATACTGTGTGCCATTAGCAGATTACAAATAAAAATGTGTGTTTACTGTGGAACACAGAAAAAGAAACCTAAATGAATGGCTCTAAATGTCAAACAACAATTATATTGGAGACATTACTGTGGGTACAACACCTACCCTGGTCCTGACAGCTGACATCTGTAACACAAGAAGACACTCCAGAAGGAGAATTGTGGATTTAAAAGAGCTGATGTCAGGCCTTTCCTAAAGGTACCTTCTTATCATCGCCCCAAAATACATTATACAGTACACATTTTCTTTTGCAGTTTTAATAAAGCAAAACTTAAAAACAAGCAGTAATATTTTTATTTCCCCTCTTAGAAAATCTACAGTGACCTGCTTGCAAATATACAGTAGAAGTATCCCAGAAGAGCCCCTTGGTTCATTAAAATAATCAGCATATTCCAACATGCATTCGTCCCCGAAATAATAATTCACTTTCAATAAATTAATTATGGTTTTAATGAGTGAAATTTACATTTAGACTTCTGCCTTAAGATCTGCACAGGAGACAGCCTCCTTGCCCTCACAGTTCCACTGGAGCAAGGCCTTTTCCAAGTAGCCCAGCCGCTGTTGATGGGCTTGCCGGCACTATTCAGATATGGAGAGGCAGGGTGGCATAAGAGCCAGAGAGCCTGGTTTGGAACAGAGCTCTGTCACATTTTAATTTTGTGACCATGGGCAAATTACATAACCTCTCTGTCACCTATAAAATGAGAAATATAATAGTACCTATCTCAAAGGGACAAGGCTAAATGACTTAATACTACAACAAAAGCTGTTAGAAGAGTGTGGCTGGCACATAAGTGACAGCGATTGTTAGCAAGAATAATAAAAATCCTGCCCTGGCTAGTGTGGCTCAGTTGGTTGAGCACTGTCCCACGCACCCAGAGGTCGCGAGTCTGATTCCGGTCAGGGCACATGCCTGAGTTGCGGGCTTGATCCCCAGTATGGGGCATACAGGAAGCAGCGGCTAGATGTTTCTCTCTCCCCCTCTCCTGTCCTCTCTCTCTCTCTCTCTCAAGTAAATAAAAACATATTTTTAAAAAAAGAGTACTAACAATCCTCCATTTCTGACACAGGTGAGGGGAAGTAGCAATCCTCACATGCACACACCACTAGTGGTGTCTGAAAAGCATTTACACAGTTCCTCCAGCTTCTTCACAGCTCCACCTGGAACCCTAGATCCAATAGCTACTTTTAATAATTGCCATATAACCTGCACTGGCGAAATGCTCGGGGGAAGGGGATGTTATGGCTAATTAAATTTTCAGCTTGATTGAGAGCAAAGCAGCAAATGCGTCTGGTTTGAATCTGTTGGCTGCAAATCTTTCTAAAACATACTAATCCTTTAACTTGTCCTGACTGAACTCATTGAACAGAATTTTTTCAAGATTGAGTAAAGGCATCACTTGAGGACCCGCCATCTCAGCTCCGTTGTTCATCCTGCAACACTTGAGATACTGAAGGGTCACAACGGAGTAACTAGCTAGTCGCTGTAATTGACTTGGTACATTTCATCTCCATTTGCTGAGGGCCCAGCCTGCGCCTGGCCCTGGGGAGTGTGGCTCGTTTTCTCCTGATGCCCCCCTTTGTGAGTCAAGTGTTTAAAAGAATTATAAAAGAATCTAGTTAGCTGAGTCCAGATTAATGAGGTTTTGGTATAATTACTAACTTGAAAAAGTTTAAAGGCAAGTGAAACATTGCTTTTTCAGGTAGCTTGAGTTTGTCATACCTGTGTCAGCATATGGGACAAAAGGGGGGAAAATGGCCTTCTGTTACCCTACTTAGTTTTTCCAGTTTTTCAAAACTGTAACAAAAGTTCAATTTGCTCTACTTTTTTTTGAACATGGTGTTATGTTATCACATATATACATACAGCATATAGACCTATACACAACAGTATGCAACCCACTTATCAACAGAAATCTTTTGGCAAAACTTTCACAGACTACTGGAAACTCAATTATCTGCCTGACTCAACTAACTGCTATTTTCCCAGAAAATTTTGCCTTAAACTTTTCAACTGTCTCCTCTGTCAGTTTTGGAGAAAGGAACTATAATGAAAAGCACTCCGATTGCTTGGAAATTCCCTTAGATTTCAAATAAAATATCTTCCTGAGTCTTAAATTCCTCTCTAGTTAGCAGCAAAAATATCATATATTATTGATGGGATTAAGAATTTAAAATTTTAAAAGTCTCTTTCAATATGTTGCAGTTAAGTTGTACTTTGTAATTGATTTTAATGATTTCATTGCAAGTGTCTAGATATCCTGGATGATAAAGAAGGTCCGTTCTATTGTCCCACTATTTATTCATGGCTGCCTTCTCTGTGATCATACAGCATTTATATACCCTATTACAGTATTTATCCCAGCTCAACTTCATTGTAATTAGTTGTGTATTGTTTTCTCTCTTCATCATGAACTTGTTGAGGGTAGAGACGAGGTTGTATTTTACTCATCTTGCTATTTCCCCTAAGTGCCCAGCTTCTCAATTAATGCTTGGTGAATTATTGAAGATTTCAGGCCAAAAAATAATTAAAAAGTCAAAAGTGAATCATAGCAGAGAGTATCTACCCAAATCCTCTAAGTGGAAAAATTTCATATAACTATAATTTAACTTCAGATTCAAAGGCATGACGGTGTATCCCGAGGAAAAAGATTCAGGGATGTAAAATAAATCGTTAGTTTCTCAGATGATCAAAAATATTAAAAGTCATCAGAATACAAATCTTTCTTATGTGCTTTTAGAACTGAAATTGGAAACTATTCAACTGAAGTGACCAACTAAAGGCGATCTCTCACATGAGAAGTGTGGAAAATAAAAAAAAGAGAAAAGAGGGGCAAAAAAAGCGAATCCAAGATGGTAAAGATAAGCAATAGTTTATCCAGACAAGGAGCGCCTGTCAGAAAGAAGCATGCTTGTTCGGTCTTAAAATGCACAGGTGGCGAGTGGGACTCAGCCAAGACCTCACTCGCGGGCCCCTGCAGCAGGCCAGCCTCTAGCGCACATCCCTCTGGACGCACCCGGGATGCTAACCGCGGAGCAGTCAGGCGCTCCCGCACGTCAGTGAAAGGGCCAGGCGGCCAGCTGATCCTCCAAGGGAGGGTCCAGCACGTGGGATCGGGCTGGAGAGGTTCAGGGAAGAGGTGAAAAGAGATGGACTCAATAAACTACATATGGGATGGAACGTGCCACCTTTTGTTTTACAGATGACACACTCCAGTGTCCTCTCAGGTGTCCTCCCTGAAAATAGGGGATCGTTTGTTCCCTCAGCTTGAAGGCCTTTGTTCAAGAGAACACATTTTAGATGTTCCCCTGGGCTTGGAGGGACAGTTTTGGGCTACTTGTAAGAATTGCAAATTGCTTGATGACAAAGCCCTCCTTTCTGTGCTTTAAAAAAATACTAATCTGAGTCCTTAGCATCTGTTACAGTACTTGGACCACAGTGGGTATGAACTGATTTTTGAATGTATCAGTTGTCAATAAAGGGGTATAGTTGATAGAGTATCAGCCTTATTAGCATGTTACCTTAATGATCTGAGCCAACCAGCTGCATTCATTGAACAACATGAACAAATCTACTTTGGCTCACCCGCAGGTGCAGGCCTCAGGGGCATTTCGGGATGAAGTGTGGAAGTGGGAGTGCGGGCTTCCCCACAGGGTGTGCACGCCCCCATCCTGCCATTGCTTTCCTTATCTTTCCAATACTCCCCCTTCCTCCAAGTACCTGACTCTCTTCATGGACATCCTTTTATACAGTATATAAATGATGCTGTACGATAATCTATTTAAAACTGAAAACTTCTACTTTTCCAATCAGTCAAGGACTGGTTATTAAATGCTCGAGAGGGGGCTAAGAAATATAGAACCATGTACTATTAAAACTATATGCATGTTATCTATCTATGTAACGACCAATCTCACAAAGACAGACAGACAGACACACACACACACACACACACACACACACACACACGCACAGGGCCACTTGCAGGGGTTACAACATTACAGATATTCCCACAAACAGTAAAACTTTCCAACAGCTGAGCTCTCTTAATATCAGAAAGATGTCCTCAGAAGCCACAAAGTAATAAAATAAAACTTCAGCATTCCTCAGCTAGTCTATGTCTGAAACTGCTTCTCCTATTTGTTAGATGAAAAACTCCCTTTCCTATGCCATCTGATTATGAGGCAATGTAAAAATGAATGTATAAATAGAAGAATAAGCATGTCTATATAGCTTCGTATGTTTTCAAATGCTCCAGAAAAGTTGTAAAAACATATTACACATTTTACTTTTAATTTGTGGTATTTGGAGCTCTTCCTCAATTTTCCCTTCTTAATTGGCATGATTTTGGCAAAATGTGCTCCTCCTCTCCCGTTTAGAAGCAAAATCTCCCAGGATATTTTTGATAAGCTGAATTTCCATTTTGGTTCACACCCCATATTGATTTATTTTGCCACTTTAAAAAAAGTATTTGAATTTAGGCAGAGCCAAGCTTATGTAAACCACAGTAGTATGAACCATGGTAATTGATATCTACAGGAGGTTATATCAGATCGATCAATAGGACTTGCATGATTAGCTCCAGTAGAGTATATTTATTTCCTCTGAATATTTCTCATTTGGTGATATGAATTGGTCAATTATATTAGGCATCCATTTTTATGTAAGTCATATACATATCTGAGGCAGGGAATATTTTAGCATAATGTCAGTTTCCTTGGCATTGAATTTTTGTTTGCTGGGGAAAAGAAGAATCGTGCTTTCTCAAGAGCTGACTAGCCATTTCTTAACATTTTGTAAAATGTTCTGGTTTCATTTAAAGCATTTCTCTGTTAGGCCTAACCTGCCCATCCTTTGCAATTGACAGGGTAAATCTATAATTATTGAGGATAGAACTGATTGTTAAAAACTAGAAACACGACTACACCAAGCTTTTAATCTTCTGTGTAAAAAAACATAGCAACATATTTAATTTAATGCCAAAAGCAGCTAACTATAAGACAAAAGCATTCTGTTAAAGCTATGATCTTGTTTTTCCAAAGTGGGATATATAATGCTCATTACATAATTTTTTTCACTATGCATTCACTTATGTGACCATTACAAAAGGCAGCTCTGAGATTTAAAAATTCAACTGGTAATTATCCTCTCTTGACTTTCTTATTACCTATACTCTAACCAGATTACAAACACATGAATTATACTATGTACTTTCTTGACTCCCATTTTTTTCTTAAAGTCAACCCATTAAAGTGGGTTGATGCTCATTCAGCTAAAACACTTTTTTGCAAAAACACATTATTTGATCTGAAAATATCTCTAAGTGACTGGAATATATATATTTTTAGCACTTGAAACTTTCTCTGGCTATCACAGCTTCTATTAGGGACTGTGAAACACTTTAGGATTATTGAACAAATATCAATTATCTCTATGTCCTCAATGTCAATCTGAATTGGAAATGTGCCATCTTTTACATCTTCACTAACAGAATTTTTAATTAGCTGTTGATACTGTCAATAATAGAGTTCTCTATTTTTTTTTAAAAAAGGTTATCTAAGCAACTCCTTAACTAGTCTTTTGTTTTTTATTTTTTTCTTTTAAACTGTTATAATCAGTGTAATTTTTAAGCAGAACACCATACTTTCAAAAATGGACAAGAATTTTAGGCAATCTATTTTAGTTTATTTTTATTTATTGAATTTATTGGGGTGACATTGGTTAATAAAATTATATAGGTTCCAGGTGAAAAATTCTGTAATACATCATCTATGTATTGTATTGTGTGTTCATCACCCCAAGTCAAGTCTCTTTCCATCACTATTTATCTCCCCTTTACCTTCTTCTACCTCTTTTTTCTTAATTCCTTTACCTTTTTCACCCAGCCCCCAAATCCCCTCCCCTCTAACAGTTGTCAGTTTAGGCAGTCTGTTTTAATACACAGTTATTAATTATTTCCCGACTGATTATTAGGAGTTCCTTAATTTTTTAAATTACATAATTAACTTATTTTAAATCTGATGTTATTGTATATGTTTAGGTCAACCAGGACTTTACTAAATACTTCTCTCTACTGAGATGTAAGGAAATGAAACAAGTAGTAGTTGCAGCTTATGGGTCAAGAGAATTAGGATCTGGACGAGAAGACATGAAATTGCAGGAGAATATATTATAAGAAATTATCAGATAAAAACTGTAATTTAATGTGATGTGGACTCCTAATTATGGAGTAGGATTTTAGTTATATTTCCTCCCCGAGAGAGCAGCTCTGCGGCGTCTGGTATGCTAGCAAGGGCTGCTGCTATTCTGCAGGATCCTCTTTCCTCGAGTTTTTACGCTCGCCCTGAAGTATGATCTGCACGCCGATGCCGAACCAACAGGCTCAACAGGCTGCACGGATCAGGTCCCCCTGTGATGGGGCGTGAGCCGGGGACAGCGCCCCTCCCGACGTGACCAAACCCAGTTCTCCCCGGGGAGGACAATCTTCCCTTTCAGAGGCCGAAACGAATGGTTCTTCAAAATAATTCCAACTGGTTAAATTCAAGCCAGGGCCAAAGGATGAGAGCAAAAGCCCAATTAAAAAAAATCACCGCCACTCTCGGGAGCAGAGCACTTCCACTTGTGAACGGATGCATTTCACTCAGGCAAGGCCCTGCCTCTCGGGGTCCAGGTCAGGGGCCGGGGAACTGCGCTGCGGGCCCGACGGGCGGCCCACGGTGCTCCCGCGGCCCGTCACAAATGGCCTCGTGCTTCCTGACACCATTTCATAGCCCAAGGGACAGTCTTATTCTTCTAAACTCTATAGCTTTGCCAACCATCGATTTTTATCTATTCTTCCTCTTGGTTCCATTCTAGCAATCATTCACTTGAAATATAAAATTAAAATGAGTGCCGTTTGTATTTGTTCATTCATTCATTCCTTCACCCATCACTCAGCAACTGCTTACTGAGGGCCTACTCTGGGAAACGTAATGTATTAGATGCTAAAAGAAATAGAAAAATGGTTATAATGTAGTCCTTGACTCAAGGAAATGACAAGATCGAGAGAACAGGCATGTCTGAAATCACAAACATCTACAATTCAATGAAGCAAAATAACAGCAATAACAACAACGTGTATCTACCATATGCCAAGGCCTGCTCTAGATGCTTCAATTATTTCCTCTTACAGAAATTTCACAAGGACTCTGAAGGCTAGATATTATTTCTCCTTTTTGAAAAAAAATTCCCAAACGAACAAGCTGAGGCTCTAAATATTTCAGCAAAACGCACACAAACGCCCAGCCAGTGCAGAGAGGAGTGGGGCTGGGGATGCAACGTGACTTGATTTCAATACCCAGTCTCTGTGGGATGAACACGTCTCCAAGGAGGACGGCAAGCTCACCGTTTATTGCACGTCTCTACGCCTGGCATTACTCTGAATGCCTCACTGCGGTATCTCATTTAACCCTCCCGGCAATATTATGGTGTTACAAGGGCTATATACACATTTCGCGGTTAAACAAATGGGAGATGGGAAAATTAAGGAACTTGACCCAGGTTATTTATGGAAGAATTTTCTTCCAGTGTAGGTGGTGTGAGAAGCTACAATGGAAGAAGTGAGGTTTACTGAATTTTCATTGATTTGGACCAACTGAGGGAGAAGGAGGGTTTCCAGGCAAGGGGAATGGTATTAGGAGTAGCACAGGGATTGCACAGGTCTGTGGTGATCTCAAAAGAGTGAACATTCCAGAATGGCTGGAGTATACAGGTCATCTTGGCCAGAAGTAAAAATTATAATTGGAAAGCTAGGCTATTGTCAGGTATTAGGGGGAAGAGTTTAAACCATATACAGTAGCCAACAGAAAGTCATTAATAGTTTTGGAGAGAGGAATGGCTGGTCAAAGCTATTATTTACTGAACCGCAATTCACCAACCTGTTGTATTCAGCAATCTTTACTTCAAGAAATCACGATTTCACAAATTATTATTTATTTAAGATCCTCCAAGAACGTGAATACGTACAGCTTCCATCTAAACAGCCAATTGTTCTTACTGTTGTTTAAAAAAATGGGGGGTTCTTTTAAGTGACCTCTTCGAAAAGCAGACTCTGATGTCTCAGCCCAAACCACTTCAACCTCTCTGACTCTCTATACTAAAGTCAAGCAAAGGGCACAAAGCAGAGGGAGGTGGGAGTCTGAGCCTGGGAAGGGGTCATGTTCCTTTGGATGTCAATCTGAAGTCAATTCACATGCACTATAAAGTCTTTCAATAATTAAACTCTAGAGCAAGAGCAGGCAGGTGGGAGAGAATGAAAGGGGAGAAAATGGACACGTTTGTTCTGTTTCCACTAAAGACTGGATTTGACACATTAGCAGGCCAGAATTACACCCCCTCCAATGTAATACATACAACAAAAATGCAAAGTGAGGATTTTGTGAGTTTAATGACTGTGGTTTTAAGTGTTTTCCGCAGTCACATACCCCGTGGACTTGGAGAGGCTGGCAGTCGCCTGTGCCATTTGTGCCTGTCCTCCCTGAATTTGTTTCAGGGCTGCCCAGCACTGGTTGCCGCCAGCTCCCCCTCGCTTCTGTGCTGCCATCTCATGCCAAGATCACTGTGTGGTGCAACTTCCAACAGGTGATCAATAAGAAACGAGGAGAAGCTTCTTGAATGGAATGATCTGGCATGACTCCCAGCTGGGCACAGTCTGCATTCAAGTTGGCTTCTTCATCATGACAACTTCCAGTTCAGCAATTTTCACAGGTGGTGTGTCTCAGAGCATTCTGGGCTCCCAAAGGCTAGTGAGTGGAGTATATGGGGTCTTTAATCCCCAGAGCTGGTCAGAAAATAGCACTGAGCCCCTAGAGTGAGCCAGGTGCTTGCTTCATAAATTAGTTTTCACAACAGTCTAAAAGACAGACTTCTCATTTAACAGATTAGAACACAGCGGCTTGAAGCAGTTACGTAGCCTGACAGTGTGTTCATGCGGAGTCAGGTCTTTAACCCAAGTCTGACCCTCTCCTGGGCCTTGTAATCTTTCCACTTGGCCACATGTCTCCCAGGCCACCACCTAGGTAGTTGATCCCAATCATAGTTATAAACAATCATTTGGGTAAAGTTTTTAAAATGCACATCCTTAGGCCCCACCACAGAGGTACTGAATATTTGTAGCATATTTCTATCTATATTTATACATTTATATCTATATTATATAATTTTCTATTTACCTAAAACAGGGTTTCTTAACCTTGGCACAACTGACATTTAGGGCTGGATAATTCTTTCTTGCAGGGGGGCTGTCCTATGCATTGTAAAATGGTGAGAAACACCCTAAACATCTACCTATTAAGTTCCAGTAGCACCTCCCTTCTGGTGTGACAACTAAAGAATGTCCAGACCTTGTTAAATGTCCCCTGGTGGTGGGAGGGAGGCAGGGGATCACTCCCAGTTGAAAAGTGCCCAGGAAATTTGGAAAAAAGCCTATTCAAAGTGTGGTGTTTGCAAATCACTGGCCTAGGTTAGGATGTCTACATAAAGAATGTGAAGGGAAAACAGCAGACAATAGGTAGAGTAGCCTTTGAACCTGCAGAACTTGCCAACCTATGTGAAAATAACTACTCTTGGCCCCCAGAGTGGACATGTTGTCATGGAAGCTTTCTAAAGCAGGATGCAACATATGTCTAAATAAGAAATGAAGGTGAAATACTTTACAAATACTAGAAAATGCCATTTGATTTGTAAAAGTTGGATTTGTCCACGATTCTCAGAGCACTTTAACAAGTTAGGTTTACTTGTTTACTGCCCAGCCCCAAATTAGTTCACAGTAAATATTCTGTATTCACTTAACTTTTAATGAATTCGTTTTTTTTCCTTCGAAGGAACACAGCAGTTTAAAAGCATTTTTTCCAAACAAAATGTATAAAACTGAGGCCTTAAATTATCATTATCACCATTTCATTTCAAGGTAATAAAAAGAGGGACTTTAAGAATACATCCTCAAAAGTGCTTTATCCAAAAGCATGAAAATCATAAATAAAATGAGTAAATTCTAGCCACCAGATGGCCTTCTACCTAGTTACCCAGTGCTTTCATGGAAATGCTCTTTTCGCCGGGCCTGCGTGGCTCAGCGGTTGAGCATCGACCTAGGATCCAAGAGATCGTGGCTCGATTCTGATCAGGGCACATCCCCAGTGGGGGGCGTGCAGGAGGCAGATGAATGACTCTCTCATCATTGATGTTTCTCTCTCTCTCTTTCCCTTTCCCTTCCTCTCTCTGAAATCAATAAAGACATATTAAAAAAGAAAGAAAGAAAATGCTCTTTTCAAATTCTGCCACTTCTTTAGGTAACCTCCATCGAACCAAACATATCTATGTCTCTGATTGGCATAAAGTACAGCACATGACCAAAGTTTATCGATTATGTTGAATATATTTTTATGTGTATATTAAAAGTAAAATCCAGATACACAGAATTTAGAACTTCTTTCCTACTTTTTTTTTTTTTTTTTTAAATCAGATCAGGTATTCCATACATTTCTGTGGAATCACTCTAGGTGGATTAGTATAATTTCTTTTTAGAATGTATTTCAACTGCGCTATAATTGAATACAACAATATAATATGTCACTCCAGGGTATATGAATATAAGAGTGTCCTCTTAAAACACTTTTTAAAGAGCTGTTGTACTTTAATCTTAGAAGTTCGTCTGAATGACTATTGGAAAGCTTGCCAGTCAAGTGATTCATTTTATGTATTAATCCAGCTCGGCTGACAAGTAGTTGCTAATACAGCACTTCTAACATTGATTCAAGTTCCATAAAAGGATTTTGGCTCATAAAAAATGCTGGCATGGCATTAGGATGTAGGTGTTCCCAGCTCTTGTCTATGAGAATACAGTAATGTGCCAAATTTTTTGGTGACCACAAGCATTTCTGAGAAGATAGGTGTTGCAACAGTCAAATAAATGTACAGATATTAAAGCCACCAGCATCCTCTTCTGTCTAATCACCTCGTCCTTCTAAATTACAAGTAAATCTTGAAAGATGGCTTCTAAATGAGGGGTGGTGGGGTGCAGCGACTATACTGTGTGTGTGCATTCTCTCCCCCTCTCTCTGTTTCTCCCTCCCTCTCTCTCTCTCTCTCTCTCTCTCTCTCTCTCCCCTTCTCTCTCTTTAATTCGTATTCTAGGAAAGGAGGCTATCCTTACTGTAACACAAGCATCAATAGCAATTACTGGGATATGGCAAATCTCTTTTCATTCACTGAGATGGTTAGTACTATGAAGAACAGAAATCTGATAGCTCCTTTCTGTCAGCATGAAATGAGACCATGACCTTGTCCTGAGACGTGTCATCTAGTAATATTTTTCATAACTTCCGTGCAGTGATGATCTAATAAGAATCTAAAAGTAATTAACTGGATCTCATTTAGCCACCCAAAGCCTTATTCAAATACACATTTTTATCAGGATTCTAAGGGAGCCATAAATTGGGGCATTTTGAAAAACTGGGATCTAATCCAGTCCATGATCTGATCAGGGTTCAGTGGTAATAATAAATTGGGACTATTAAAACTGGGAAGCATTCCAACATTTTATTTTGCCCACACCACAGGACCTAGCAAATTCTGCTGCAGAAGACAGGGATATTCAGTGAGGAGCAAAACCATTGCTGAATTAATCATTTGAATGTAATCATGCCAAAACATGGGTGTTTTCAACAGTTTAAATAATGCCAAAGTTTAAGTTCAGTAAATAATTAATTATAGAGAGTCTCTTGGCATATTAAAGAAATCTGCCTTCTGGCTTCTTTAATAAAATATGCACTCTTTTTAGGATATAATAATGAAAAAAATCCTGTCAATTCATTTGTTGCTCTATGTATTTGGGAGGGTGATACTTATGTAGGTTACAACTAAAATGCTAATTCAGAATATAATACTTTCATTTCCTTTCTTAGAACACAATAAGCATCTTTAGTTTTCAGCAAGAATAAATGTTGGATAAACTCTATGCTTATTCTGGTTTTCATTTCAATTTCCAGTAACATAAAAATCTCCCAAAATTAAATAAAATGCTGAGAGGCTGGGAATAGATTTTCACCCACTTGTATTCTCAAGCTATAAATGGTTTCTGAATGTTTTTATTTCTCTAAGATGCATTTCGTTTATGTGGGGAACTTGCAGCTGCATAATTAAATCTTGGGTTGCCAAATATCAAAAACACATGTATTGATTTAAACTAAGGGAACAGGCCACAAGCAGCGCGGCTGATAAGGCGAGGGAGAAGCCTGTGCGGTTCTTGGAAGGCTTCCTAAAAGGAAAGAAAACTTAGAACCTTGAATGCAGACACCGAAACAGATGAACTTTCCTAAGCCTTAGCTTCACTCTTGCTTAGGCATTCCGTTCAGGCCACTTGTTGAAAACAAGAGCCATATGTTTTCATACTTCTCAATCCTGGAAAGGGAGAGGTCGCCCCGTCCCCCCTCACCTCCTCATTTATCCTGCTAAGATTCTAATAAGATCTACAAAAACAACATTTCATTAACACACTGAATGAGCTCCCTTGCAAAATAAACTCTGACAATGGTATATAAGAGTAACAGAAAACCCTGGAGTGCAAACTCATGTTATTAACCTCCCCTCCCCTAATGTAAGACATTTCATTTAGTGAAATTTTATTTTGGTGATATGGGACTTTAATGGAAGACAGTCTTTGATGTCAATGGAGATTTCCCCCCTCAGTACAATAATCCAAAATAAATGAGGGAACATATTTTTCTTTACCTAATCGTCACCTGACATCTGAGAAGGTATTAACAATACAAGTACAACATGCATGTAGTTAGGTACTTTACAGGCCCAAGAATCTGGTTCATTTCACACTTTGCAGAAGGTTACAAATTTAAGTTCAAGTCTTAGAATTAAACAAAAAAATATGTTCAATGACAGGCTAAGACAATCTCCTGCTTTCTGCTCACTGTACCAATTTACATATTCTGAATGTTTGGAGAATGCTAATTTAAATTAGCCTGATAAGAAATTCTAGAAGAAATAATCTTTGAATATAATACTGAGTTCATTCTCCTAACAATAGACATAGGCATTTGGAACTAATGTTTTCTTATGGCCAATCTCACTAGAAAGGAGTTTATTTAAAACAGGGCTTCACAGCAATGAACTGTTTGATTTGTTGCAGGAGGGGACACATGACCAGCTCAGGAAATCAAATATGAGACAAAGAAAATCCTAATGCACATGTTGAGCAAGAAACTTGGGCTTATCCACTCAGATAAGAACGGTGCATGTACTGCCATGAACCAAATGCCACGCTGAGTTCAAGGAAGGCCGCTCTAGGAAATTCAAGGTAAATGCTTCTACACCTATATTTTACATGTTTCTCAAACCCTGAGATCTGGGAAAGACCACAGAGATAATCTAAGGACAAAGGCAGTATTAATGATACACAAGATGATTTTTGATGTATGTGGCTTAATGTATTTAATGACATTCACTTACATGATTTTGCATTTATATATTTAATTGATTTGTATATATAAAAATATAAATAAGACAATGAAGGCAATATACCCATGACTGAAGCTTATGAAACTCTGATCTAGTCCAATACTTTTCTGATGCACTAATCCTTTCTCAGTCGGCTCCTTAGGAGACATTTTCAGCATCAACAAACTCACTGCCTCGCGAGCACTGCCATTGTCAGCATGTTTTCCCTTCTACTAAACTGAAGGCTACCTCTCTTAAAATAATTCCTCATTAGTATCTTCAAGAAAATAAATGAGCCCTAGCTGGTTTGGCTCAGTGGTTAGAGCATCGGCCCGCGGACTGAAGGGTCCTGGGTTCGATTCTGGCCAAGGGCATGTACTTCAGCTGCAGGCTTGATCCCTGGCCCTGGTTGGGGCGTGTGCGGGAAGCAACCATTCGATGTGTCTCTCTCACATTGATGTCTCTCTGTCTTTCTCTCTCTCCCTTCCACTCTCTCCGAAAAGCAATGGAAAAAATACCCTCGGTGAGGATTAAAAAGAAAAAAAGAAAGAAAATGAGTGGACGAATAAGAACAGAGAGAGCCTGGCCGGGCGTGGCTCAGCGGCTGAGCATCGACCAGGGATCCAGGTGATCAGGGATCAACTCCCGGTCAGGGCACATGCCCGGGTTGCGGGCTCGATCAATGACTCTCTCATCATTGATGTTTCTCTCTCTCTCCCTCTCCTTTCTCTTTCTCTGAAATCAATAAAGATATATTTAAAACAAAAACAAAAACAAAACAACAGAGAGAGAAACAGACAGACACCCAGAGAACAGACTGGATGGTATAAAATACGTCTCACTCCTCCCTCTTCCATGGGAAAGTTCTTCAATCATGTGAGATCAGCTAAGTCCTACCTCTGCAGACTGTGCTTTCTCAGGTCCTTCAACATTTTTAAGACTTGGATTTGGTGCTGCCATTCTTTGTGTGTGAGAGAGGCACAGGAGATTCCAGGTATTAGCTAAGCTGTATAAAATTGAAATTATTGTTTCTTTTTTCGTTTTGTACATGAACTTCCAGTCATGTAGCCTAGGACTGGATTAACTTTTTTTTGGCAGGAACATCCTCCTATTGACTCATGCTAAACGTTCCCTCAACTAAAACCATCAGGCAAAATTGTTATATATTTGGTATTAAGTCAAACCTTCCACATCCTGTGTGTGTACTGCTCATTTTTGGACCTAAAAGCAAGACTTTACATTTATTCCTATTAAGTTTCTTTGTGTTTGAGTCAACCCACTGTTCCAGATGATTCTGTCATCGGACACATTATCAAGCCCCGCAGCTTCTTGGCATTCAAATATGATGAGCAGGCACCATCATTTGATGCCAATGCTCAGCAGGCCAGCGTTAAAAATAAATTTTGAGAAAGACTTTTTTCTTGCAAGCTTACATTGATGGAATTTTCATTAGCAATCTTGGGGTGCAGTTTCTCAAATAACTAATAATCCCTCTAGGGTTATGTCATCTGGTGTATCTTTTTTTTTTTTTTAAATATATCTTTATTGACTTCAGAGAGAGGAAAGGAGAGGGAGAGAGAGAGAAACATCAATGATGAGAGAGTCATTGATCGAGCCCGCAACCTGGGCATGTGCCCCGGCTGGGAATCGAACCCCGATCGCCTGGGTCCTAGGTCGACGCTCAACCGCTGAGCCAAGCCCGGCCGGGCTGGTATATATTTCTCTGTTATCCATGGGATATTATGAGACAATCAATTCTAATGTCCAGGGAGGTGCCCTCACCCTTTGTCAAGTCCAGAGATGAGAACAAGGGTTTTCAATCTCCACACCGACAGTTTGATTGTTGGGGTGGGGATGTTCTTGTGCATTGTAGGATGCTTTGCTGAATTCCTGACTCCTACCCAGTACATGGCAGTAGCAACTCCCTCCCCATCCCCATCCCCATCCCCATCCCCATCCCCATCCCCATCCCCATCCCCTACCCCCTCAAAATTGTGACAATCAAAAATATCTACAGATACAGCCAAATATGCCTTGGGGGGCAAAATTGCGTCCCCCTCTGAGAAACATTGTTCTGGACTCTGCATTCCTTCAATCTAATCTAGAAACTCAATCTACCTGTTACGGCTTTTTTGACCTTTTCATAGCTATGGTTATGAATAAGCTATTCATATGTAATACCAAGTAGTTCCATATCATATTAGACATGTAGATAAATAAAAATGAGAATGGTAATCATAATAAAAATAATGGGAGAAATGAAGAAGTATGATATAATCCTAAAATTTAGAAATGTAGTGAGATTAATCCTTAAGTGAAACAGATACAAGGAAATTAAGACTTCAAACAGGAATTATATGATTGGAAAGGGAATCTATAAGGATTTTTGTACCTGGGTGCTCTTCAAGGTATTACTGTTTGGAACAGTGAAGATGGAAACAGACTATATGTTAGACAAAGAAGAAAAATAAGTTATGGTATATTGATCTCACAGAATATTAGGCATAAAAATTACATATTTTCAAAACATCAGTGACATGGGGAAATGCTCATAATATAATGCTGTGAAAAAAGGTAAGACATTATGTATGCTGCATGGATACCAAGTTTTCAAAGAAAATATATGCGTGGTAAAAAGACTGTAAAAAGATTCATAGTGGTTATGAAATTACGATGGAATTATGCATGATTTTAATAGTCTTCTTTATACTTTTTCTATGTTTCCAAAATTTTCTTAATGAACTTACTGTTTTTCTAAGTTTTTTGTGCATGGGAGGTGCTGGGGGGAAGTGACCCGCATTCCCTTAGGCGTGAGCACTGACAAGGGTTCCTCTTGGGTGTGCAAAACAGTGTGTTAGTAAGGGGGGATGCTCAGAGAGGGCATATGAGAAAGATGACGATAGTTTTAGACGGGTTAGTTAATCCTCTTGAGGAAAAAAATCTGTGCATTGTTTCTCATAGAATGGGAACAGTTTACTGTTCCAGCCAAATGCTGTCCCTCCAAGTCAGTGGTCCTCAGATTTTAGAATGCTGAAGAATCACATTGAGCTTACCTATTAAACACAGACTCCTTGGCCTTCAGCTCCCAAGAGTTTCATCCTGCACGTCTGATGCAGGATTTAGGAATCTTTATTTTTATTTTTTTTATTATTATTTTTTAATTTTAAAAAAAAATATATTTTTATTGATTTCAGAGAGAGGAAAGGAGAGAGAGAGACAGACAGAAACCTCAATGATGAAAGAGTCATTGGGGATTGAGCCCGCAACCCGGGCCGGGAATCGAACCCCGATCGCCTGAATCCTAGGTTGACGCTCAACTGCTGAGCACTGCCCGGTAGGGCTGGAATCTTTATTTTTAATAAGCATCCCAAGAGATTCATTCTGATGCAGGTGGTCCTTGAACCACACTTTGAGAAACACAGCTAGAGGAAGTCATGTGATTTGATTTGCATGAGTATTTTTTTGCCTCTATTTTTGATAATTTCTTCCAGTTATGCACTAAATACAGTTGGTACAGACCCGCGGTGGTGTGTGGCAAACTGGCTCCTTGAAAAAGCAAACCCAATTTACTGTGCTTGCCAATTTCTGTGGTGTGGTAAATACTCTCATCATAACCAATTTCAAGCTACCAATGCTTTATCAACTAGCTCACCGAATTCTTGAAAGCTTAATAATTGTCTCTCACAAACTGGCACAAGCTGGCTTCTGCACTGTATGGTATATACCTTATGTAAGTCCTTTAAATCCTTTGTAAAAGGGTTATATTAATAAGAAATTATTAACCCTATGATGGCTATGACAAAACAAGTAAGCAACAGGATGGCTTGAATCATCTTAAGGTAATAAATTCCAAGTGTATTAGGAAAAAAGACGACTTTATGAACTTTTACACACTATTTCTTATTTTATGTTTTTCCATGGCCATGCCATGAAGAGTGATAGACTCGCTGAGTTCTTTAAGAGTTGTGAATTGGTTTCCTATGGATGATGGAGAGCCAAGAAATGGGACTCCAGGGTTGGGAGCAATGCCAAATGTTCAGCCCCCACCTCCACCCTCTGCGGCCCTCGGCCCCTGAGCTGTTGAAATGCCCTTGGTCATTAATTCTATAGCACCCAACCATAAATTCAACTCCTCCAACTTCTTCCCTGACACATGATGGGGACAATGTTGTCTCTAGGAAACCCATATCACATGTGTTTTATGTGTTCATGTGTGGGACGTGGCCTAAGTGAAGGCTAATAGCATAGTTCTTTCAATATTTTGACCAGACATATTTTTGAAAAATTGGACCTGAAGCCTATATAGCCAGCTGAGGTGAATTTACAGCCTTGCTTTAAGAACAAAACTCCCTCTGGCACCTGCTTCCTAAAGGCAAAACCAGAAAGGAAATGAACTCTTGCTTAAAGACAACCCACCTTATTTTATGGGTTATCAATTTTCTAGCTGGCACACAGTTCCCTAGCTACTACGAGTAACCCCCACCCTAACTCCCGCCCCAACCCCAAGCAAGTATTGAGCAGCAAAAAACACGAAGTCTGCACTCGAGCAAACAGCTCAGTTTCCTGAAGATGAGGCACAGGATCTGCTGCCTCAGTAAGGAAAGCCCAGGGAGCAGCAAAGACCCATGACGTGGGCTCGCCACACTGATGTCTTTGCCAATATGAGCATTAAAACCTTAGCCTGGATTCCGTTTTACAACACAGGGTTACCGCATCTTGGGCTATGATGGAGAATTCATCTTCCCTGTCTTGGGGCGGCTCTGCCAGGTGAATAGTCCACAATGGAAAGCACTGATTTCCTTTTCACTGCCCCACTGACCCTGGGATGGAGCTTATCAACTCCTCAAAAATGAGAAAGAACTAAATAGGTTTTGTTTTTTCCCCCTCACTATTGATAAAGTCAGCCTTCTCAATGGGAACAGACTACAAGATAGGGGCCAATGGTTAACAGTAGGTAACCATTGTTATCTAGCCTGCTCTGTGCTAGAAAACAATGAACAGGTATGATTTTCTTAGTACACATACCAGAGTATTAAAATAAGTATGAGAAACTCTTTTAAAAAGAAAAGAACTGTGGTTACTAAAAAGCGAGTGAAAAGCTGGACAAATCTGACTTGATACATGATGAAATCAGAATCAAATACTTAAAATTATATACTAGTTTTGTCAAATCTCAGTCTTTCTCCAAGCTTCATTTAGTTGTAAACATGAAGAATTTTCAGAAGAAATATGAATATTCAACTACATGTTTCAAAATCAGATATTTACACATCTACTTGGGGTAAACACCAGAGTTAGCATCACAGACACCTGAAGCACCTCTGGTCCAAATGGGAACATTAAGCTCCTCACACCGAAGAATGCAGTCCTTGCAAACTGTCATGATTTCAGTAAATGGAACCAGCCCTTTAGCAGATGGGCGACATACTTTGCAACTTGCTGATAGCCTAATAAAAGACACTGGCTTTTAAAAAATGAAGGACATGTACTTCTCAAATTTCAGTGCCCAAATGGATTTAGCAGAATAAAATTAAGAAGGCATACAACAGTTTGACAAAAACTAGGAACAGACTATGGAAATATGATAGTTCTAAACATTAACATCAAAATGATCATTTTACTTAAAAAAACTGGTTGTTTAAACCACAGGGAAAATATGCATTAATATAGTCAAAACCAGGGGTAGCATATTATGGAATTATAAATACTGATATAATAAAAACATGAAGTTCATTTCTTTTCAAAATATAATAAAAATCCCCTAAGACGGGCAGTCTCCTTTTATATCAGGTACCTTTCCTTTTGTATCAGTCAACCTCTGTGCTGCTTAAAATAAAATTTCTCCAGTTGATTGATGCAATAACCAAATTAAATACAGACCCATGGCTCAGATACAATAGGGGCTCAGCATTTCTGCTCACCTTTCCCGTTCTTCTGTCATTTTCTCCAGCTCCTCTTCTCTCAGGCCACCATGCTTCACAGGACCTTTCTGCTCAGCCTTCCCACCCTTATCATCTTTCTTCTTTCCAAATCTAGTTAAACATGAAAGAGAAGATGGTTGTTAACAATAATCATGTTCTTGCTGTGGTAAATTTAAGATAATTATAAGATAAACTCATTAAACCATAATTCTTTATTCTAAGTAATGCAAGATCATTTTGCATAAAATGGAAGTAAAATAAAATATTGAAAACAGAAAAATAATATAGTTACTGAATTCTTTTCCTTCCACCCTCCTTGTTTCCACTCAGACACTGATTGTGCAGCAAGCACAGAATCATGTAATTAAAGTCTAAAAATTTCAAACCATTTAATTCAGTAGAGATTAAAGAACTGAAAGGTTATCATTAATATATAAGTAAATACTGATCGACCTCCTAAACAGGCCTCCAGAGCTCCAAGTAGCATTGACATTTAAGGTTAAACTCATGGGATGATATAATGATGGTGCTGCAAAGGGCCTTACCAAACACCTACTTTAATATTCTCATTTTACAGATGAAGAACTGAAAGCTCTGAGAGACCCTGGGGCTTCACCAAGACCACCCAAGAAGTTCCGGATAGGGCTGGGATTAGAACTTGGGTCGCCTCCTCCACTGCACTCTTTCCTTTGCAGCACAGCCTCCTACAAAGCCGCAGGTTTCCTCAGCCCAGGCTAGTGTGCTCTGAGCACTCCTTGGTGCCCAGCACATTTGTTAACTGAGCACAGTGGCAATTATACCTTATGTTTTTCGCCACCATTAGTGAGATATGACACATGCTGGATCATATGTTAGTTCCAATTTTACTTTTTGGAGGAACTTCCATACTGTTTTCAATAGTGACTATACCAATTTACATTCCCATGAACAGCCAACGGTGCACTAGGGTTCCCTTTAAAAGAACACTGTTTCCTCAGCATTTTGAGGAAAATAAAATTGCACATTTGAAATAAAAAAAGCTATTAAATTATTAGCACAACACATTCTTAAATGACAGACATTTTCCCCAACAGCTATTTTCTTCGGAAGCCATCTCCCATGGTCCTGATATCAACACACATTAAAACACAAAAAGAAAGAAAGAAAAGACTTGGTGCTCTGCTGATAACCAGGGAAAAAAGTCACTCCAACTAAGGACATTTTTCAAATTACACATTCTCAGCCTGATTGCCACCACCCTCCCCGCCCAAATCCCCATCCCTGTCCCCCAACCTCCTTACATGAGGACCAGAATTATAAACTTGTAAGAAACTCTTTTCTTCTGAATTTCATGAAAACGGGTTATATTTGTTTTTTCTAGATTGTATTTGAATCCAAACCAGAGGTTGTTAGTCAAGTGGCAGCTCTAAGTATTGCATATGGAAGACATCACTGCTAATATCCATATTCTGGTTGTTATCAGAATATAGAGTGCATCCTGCTTTCCTCAGAGTGTCTCCCAGTCTGGACTCTTCTGCATATTTTTCAATTTATAATTCCAATGAACAAATCCTCTTTAATGAACTTTCTCTCTTCCCAATGCTATCTCTCTATAGGCTTCTATTTCTACTGCATTTTTGGGAGGATGTTGGTTGATCAAGTATCGGCTTCAACTCCATTCCCCCAGGCTTTTTTACCTTCTCTTTTTCCTGCCTCTCTTTCTGAATCTAATCTCTTTTCTCCATGAAGAAATAACCTGATATCATTTACAGACATAAATAGGGAAGAGAGAAAAAAAATACAGACAAAATATAAGAACATTAACTTTAAACTGATATAGTCAAGAACTCTCTTTAACCTACAAAGCAGGAAATATCTAAATAATGTGTGTTTTCATGAATACAATTCTTTAGTTTTCAGACCCATGCAGAAGAGTCTTAGAGATCAATATTATTACTCAAAATTTCTTTGTGTCAGAAATTAATACTTTAGTATCCTCAAAATGTCATCAAATATAGTGATATTTGGGCAAAATAATTTATAAGAAATGAGGGTAGAATAATGCTTCAGGAAGTTGATAAGGGCAAAAATGTTGCTAAAAACTCTATAGATGAGGTTTGTTTTTTCTACATGTTCTAAATATCTTTTCTGAATTTGGAAGTTTTTGATTTTCTGAGACAAAAGTAGTCTTGTTTTTGAAGGGCAAAACTAACCTATGCCCTAGTGTACCTTGATCTTTTTTACCACAACCAATAAAGTGTTTTTCCTTTCTAGAGCTAAAATATTTCACTTGTAGTTCAAGAATAGTTTACTATACTCCCATCAGAGTGGAACATGCTTGGTAAAGAAAAGGTTAGTTGTAAGTAAATTCTGCAAAGCATTTTCTTCTTAGCAAGAATCATCAGTAATATTCAAATCAACCTATTCCACAAATATTACAAATGTTTTGAATTAAAGTTCATGATCATTTACTAAAGTTTCCAATAAGAAGGACAGAAATAACTGAGAAATTTATTTCATTAAACAGAGGGAACAGTCACAAATTATCTTATTTTATAAAGTTTGGGTAGGTTCAAGAACAGAATTATAAAACAATAATCTTTAAAAGGACTCCCAGATTGTTAAGATGAGGAAATTAAGTCCCAGAGAAGTTAACTGCATTTTATTTATTAACACATGGAATTCTTTAGTCTGGTTTTGCAGTCAGACAACTTAATTATCAGTAGTGGTTGTGGCGGTGGTGGAGGGAGTTGGAAGAAAATCATCAATTTGATGAATTTTACAAGACTTTTTTCTGCTTTTCAAAGCAGCCTTTTTGGGGGTCATTTCACAGCCATTCTCACCTTCACCGACACACAGAAAGAAGAGTTGGGGAGGTTTGAAATCACTGATTCATCTCCCCATTAGCTATTTTTGTAAGAAAAGTCATGAGGGCCCTAAATGGCTGAAATTACTGCTTTGCATTCTATGGTTTCAAATATCCACTGCATTCCAGGCCTCCCATTATCTATTACCTAAGAAATTTGAGACTTGGCCATTCTGGGCTAGGTGCCTTAAGGAAATTGCTTATAGGTCAACCTTGCTATATATAAAAGATACTTTCCTGAAGAATTCTGTGCCAACATATGGTTTTAATCAATAAAACCTTATGTTCCGTGTACCTGGGAAGCCTGTTTAAAGAATTTTATGATGGATCTTTTTGTAAAGTGGAAAAATCACCTTTCAACATAGCCTTTATGTAAATTTAGATTTTCATGAATTATACGTTTGCTTAAAACACCTGTCTCTGTTCGTTTCTATAGAGAGGTTATATGAAACAGCTTCATGGAAAACTAGCTTGCTTGCTTTCTTCTTTCCTTCACTCATTTGTTTCAAGAGTATTTATTAGGCATCTCTTCCTGTCATAGCACTTGGTGTAGGTTGGTACTTCATTGGGTAACAAAACCAAACACTACCCTCATGGAATTTACATTCTAATACAGGAAAAGTCTACCAAACAAGTATATATATCTATGAAATTGTAAGTTGTGAAAAGTGCTATGAAGGGTGTTAAAAGAGACAACTAGGATATTGGTTTGCTAGGGAAGTGGCATTAAGTACATTCACATTGCTGTGCAACCATCAATCACCATCCATCTCCAGAATATTTTAATCACCCCTGACTGCAATTTCATTTCCACTAAACAGTAACTCCCCACTTCCCCTTCTCCCAGCCCCTGGTAATCATTGTTTTACTTTGTCTGAATTTGACTATTCCAGGAACTTCATGTAAATAGAATCATATAATATTTGTCCTTTGGTGTTTGACTGACTTCACTTAGCTTAATGTCTTCGAGGTTCATCTATGTTGTAGCATGAATCAGAATTTCCTTCTTTTCAAAGCTGAGTGACATTCCACTGAATGGACATACCATATTTGTTTATCCATTCGTCTGTGGATGGACATTTGGGTTGTGCCCACCTTTTGTCTACTGTGGATAATGCTGCTATGAACACTGGTTCAGAGGAACAAAATTCTTGATAAGGGAAGAGGAAAGATATACAGAACCTCTGGAGAGATTGGCTGTAAGATAGGAGGAGATTCGGAAAAAGAAGCAGCTAAGAGAGGAAACTAGTTTGTTTATAGAGTTGACAAAGGGGAAGTGAAGGTGTTCCCAGGTAACTAATTTATCAGATAACATGATACAACATGTGTAGATAAGTGGTTTCTATCAATAAAATGAGATTTCTTGGTATAAAATAAGAAATTAAAGGAAGTAGAATACACAAGGTGGAAAAGAACCTCAGAAGGGGTTACAGGAAAATACCCCAAACAGACCTTACTTATGTTGTGATTTTGCCTTGCTAGGGAGTCCCTGAGCAGCCACCTGAGGAAATAGAATTCAGCAATGGTTGATTCATTCACTCAGTCATTCACCGAACAGCCATTACACATCACATGGTTTATGTACAGAGAATTTAACCATTAACATCGACTGTGGGGTACGTATCTAACTTAACAAAACAAGCCCCTAGCACTCTATCATTTTCTATACCATAAAGATTTTACAATTCTTGGTAGTTAGTCCCTAATTTCTCAGCAAATATGTTCTTCTCTTTCTGTTTCTTTCCTTGAGTTTTCTAGATAATGATTATGTTCAAATCCTTTGCAGATTCCCACACACACTGACAAATTATCTGAATTCACAATATATATATAGCTCTAGCTCTGGCTTTTTCCATGGCTAGTCTCTCATTTAATTCACTTCTTACTTCTGCTAAGTACTGTCTACAACCTTCCTCCTAGATCCCACTGGGCTGTTTACGCAGCTATTAGCATCCACTCTTCTTCCATTTAGAATACACACTGTATAAAAGCAATCATGAGCAATGGCTTAAGAGGACTCAAAAGTCCAGCAAGGCCTGGCTGTCATGGCTCAGTGGTTGAGTGTCATCCCATGAACCAGGAGGTCATGGTTTGATTCTGGTCAGGGCACATGTCCGGGTTTCGGGCTGGATCCCCAGTAGGGGGTGTGCAGGAGGCAGCCAATCAATGACTTTCTCATCATTTATGTTTCTATCTCTCTCTCCCTCTCCCTCTTTCTGAAATCAGTAAAAACATTAAAAAAAAAAGTTGAGCAAGAGAAAAATTCAGACACTCTCACTCCAAATTAATGGTGACCTATGAATCCAAGGAGCGTTGAAAGTTTGACACAGAATGCATTTTTCCTTCTCCAATCAGGAATACCTTTAGGTATGAATGATTCATTTGGAAAAGGCTACAGGACCCAGTCACCACTAATATTAAACTTGGAAGTTTATGGAATGATGTCAGATGTGAAAATGCACAAGCCTCACAGTCATGCTTTCTGGACTTGGATAATGGTTCCATTCTCCCTGTAACTAGCTGACTTACAAACCACACATGATATTGTCTTATCACTTCATGAATTATACAGTTTGAAGTAGCTCAAGTGAAATACGGGGTAAAGAAGTTCACAGGCCTTTGACTATATTTCCATAGTTTATTCTGAAATTCACCCATAAAAGGTTTCTGTTGTCTGATGTATTCTAAATTGGGTTGTGAATTAGCATATGCATATGCCGACGAAATTAGCTTCCATGTAGTGCAATCTCATATGGTTCTGCGCACTGCAGCTATTGCTTCTCTCTAAAACGTATGTCACAGAGGTCTTTCCTTGTTTACCTCGGATGATTCCCGCTGTACTTGAGAGTTAATGCATCTGATAAAAATTCAGTGAAAATGGACCAATTAGAGAGTTTTCCCTCCTTTTGGTGGATTCCTAAGGGCACTTCCTACTTTTATGTTAATATTATTGATAGAATAATGAACAAATCTGTGTTTGTTGTGAATCAATCTTGATTAGGCGAGAGAAATATTCCCTTTTAGTTTTAGCCCCGCACAGTATGTATGATTGCGCGGCCAATGCCCGCGGCTTTGCGGGAGGGAGGTGGACCGCTCCGCAGGCAGGAGCGCTGCGTGTTCCACTCCGAGTCCCCTCCGCAGCAGCAAACGAGGCAGGGCTTCGCTTTACAGGATGTGTTCACAAGCAGCACCCGAGCTGATGCTTTTTAGTAGCTGAACAACTCTGTCTTTAAAATCTGACTTGCTAACTCTAACCGGGTCAAGCAGCTGAAGCCCTAAAAATAAGACTTCTAATTAACATTTTAATTTTTGGTTTATTGTTTAAACATTTACTTGGGGAACGTCTGTATATTCCCAAGATGAAGACAAATTATATGAAAACAACAAACATGTTCAATCCCACTGTTATCTTTATCCACTACCCCCTTTGAGGCCAACCTTCCCACCACCCTAAAACTCCTACCTTCCTCTGGGCTGCTCCCAATTCCAGGATGTGGCTCCTAAATTGGTGGCCAGGGCAACTCTTCATTCCGAAGCAAGGATCTCCAGATCTCAACTGTGCCAATATTTGTTTTTAGGATTAAAAAGCAGGGAGGTCCTCTAACATTCTAAGGTTTCTGCCTAAGACGATAAAAGACCTGCTGGGGAGAGTCTCAGGCAGCGCTCTCTGCTCGGTTCAGCTGTGGGGAAGCCTTAAGCCAACTTGCCTTCCCTGACCGAGGAGCTAGGAAACACGTGAATTTGGAGACACCGAACACACTAAAAATAATTCTAGAGGGTCCAGAAAATACAGTTAAGCAAAATGCACATCACCAATAACCCGTCTTCCTGAGCCACTGGACAGTTACTTTTGCTGAGTCTTTTTGTGATTTTTTTGTTTGTTTGTGTTTTGGGGCAAATGAAAATTCTGCTCTCAGATTACTAAAACATCACCCTGTTAGGAAAAAGAGGGGGAAATATGAAAAAGAGGCCAGGAATGAAAATCAAATGAAAATGAGCTGAGTGAGTAAGCACGGAAGATAAAGACACTAACAAGGTCTGATTTTCAGAGCCGCACGGGGCCCATAAAAAGCTTATTAACTGTCACTACCACACTGGCTGTAAGTTATCCTATTGCTCCGCTCTGCAGAAGGAGAAACTCTTCAGGAGCACAGTGAACCCGGATTAATTGCTTTCACACGCGCTGGCTCGGAGGCAATGGCAGGCCAGAGCCTCAGTGATGCAGACTGAGTGCTCGTGATTTCTGGGAAGGATATTTCACCGGGGCACTGAAGAAATCGATCTTTTTGCATTTTTATGTTTTCTTAATAGTTAGGAAAGCTTTTCTTTTATTAAATATTTCCTTATTTCAAAGAGGAAGACAAGTGGCTTCTTTTTTCTTTTTATTACTTTTAAGCAGGTCTTGGGGCACCTCTGAAGGCTGCTGGAGCGCCCTGGCACGGCTGAAGGGCTGTCCGTAAGCCCCCAGTGCTGGCCAAGCAGGTCACATGGCTGCAGTTCCGACTGTGGCCAAGTGCCAGATACCCCCTTCTCATCTGCAAGTCCAGGGCATGCCGTTCTTCCTCTTTCCTTCCATTTCTCTCTCCCTCCTATGCCCCAGAAACCCAAAAACAAGGAAAGGAAAGAGTGTTCTGGGGCCAAATCACACCTCACGTCTAAACTTTTTCTACCAACTGTGGGAGGTCCCCCCCATGCTAGGGCTTTCCTATCATCAACTTGTTGGGCTCTCCCCATACCGACCAGAGATTCATCCTGCAGAAGGAAATCACCCCCCACCCCGCAGGAAACAGCTCTGAGGTTCTTTCACTGGCAGGTGGGGTCATTTCAGCAAATGGCCTGGGAAGGGAAAACCTGACTCATGTCAACGAAATTAAACCCAGGGAGGGAGGGCTAACCAAAAGTTCCCTAGAAACTGGAGGCCTCATCTCTAGTCTCTGAATGAAATGGCAAATACAACTTGTATTCCAATATCACCAATTAACATATGTGTAATTTGTATAAAATCCATTACCAGAAAAACAAATGAAGGTGCCCTAACTTGTTATGTGTGAAGAACAAATTGACAATATTCAGAAATGACTCATTTTTCGGGGTTTGGGGAGTATACAATGACTATTCAAAGGACCATTTTAAAGGAAATCCTGGATGTTACTGATCCATCTTCAGAAGTTCAGAGAAACAGGGCACATTTTCTCTGGAACTCATCTGCACTAAATAAGAATAAAATGATTGAGCTCCAGATCCAGCCTAATGGGAGTAAAACTTATCTTTATAACTCTGATTAAACAACAAAAAAATGATCACTTCTTTGATGCCCAAATTAGCATCTTTTCTCTAGCACACTGAATTAATTAGTTGAGTGACAAAAGAATTAGTCCATGTAGGATCAAAGCTGAAATCATATTTAGCAGAAATTTAAAATTAAGAACACAGCATTAACCCTTTAGAGCTCATGTAATGTTCTTTCATGTTCTGAATATTCTAAACCTTCTGCATGTCACATAAAGTCTAACCTGGGATTTTAAAAATATTCTTTTCGTCTTTTCAATATATAAAATCTTTCTTATAAAGACAATGAGAACATCACAGAATTTTTTTTTCCTGGGGGCCTGGGGGTGGGAAACTTTTCCATTGTGCCATAAAAGTCTTAAATTATGTGGCTTTTTTATTTTTTGTCAAGCATTTATTGTACAAGTACAAAAGACGCAAAATGATTAATGCATGTTAGGGCTGGTAAGAGAACCTTAAACAATAGAGAAGAGTTATCATATTGATTCTCAATAAGTGATACTAAGTTTGAAACTGTTCTTAAAAGGTGGAAGCTCTCTAAAATGGGCTTTTTTCTGTAGAAGAAAAAGCAATTTTGAGTAAGAAAGAACTGTTGGGGGTTAATGCCTGGGATGTCTCAATTTACTAGAACTCACACTTAATGGTTTTTACATTATTTTAATGTGCATAACATTTTTCCTAAACAAAACAAACTTGGGTGGGCCTATCTATCTTTAGTCAGGATGGGATGGAGAGTGGATTTGGGGAAGTACAGAGAGGAGGAGGGCTTATATCGATCTTACTGGCTGTAATTGGGGTAGGGCACTATTTTAACCATTGCTTTAGTGTGAGCTCCTCAAGGGCTGAGGCTGGGCCTCTATACGTTTCTGTTGGTTATGCATACCTGCATTCATGCATTCATTCAACAAATATCTGCTGAGCACCTACTTTGTGCCAGACTCTCTAGTAGATGCTAAGGATATAAGTAAACGAGTCAAACATTCTACTCTCATTCTTAGTGCCTAGTACACAGTAAAAATTCAACAACTATTGCTGAGCTGAATTACAGAGGAAGTTTGGATTTCAGGGAATATATTCCCTGTCTCCTTTCTTCATAGCTTCTATTCTAGGAGGACCCAATGGTCTGTCATAATTCAGCATGTTATCACCCCTAAAGCTCCCAAGCTAGAGGATACTTTCCCTACAAACACACGAATCACCATACGAGCTCAATTTAGATATGAGAGCTACTCGCTAGTCACAGCCTGGATGTCTACAGCTAAAGCAAGATCAAACAGGGGCTGACTGTTACTCACTGAGTAAAGGCAATGAACTGGCTACGAGTGTCATGGGGGCCCCGAGTCAATTTAGGTGTCTGTCTCATGATGACCAGTTCTTTCATGTTGGACAAACACCCTGTTTAAAAACACCAGGCCAAGTTTTAGAAAGAGATGTAAGCCCAAAGCCATCATTAAAGATGATTAATCTGCAAGATGTCATCTATAAACAAAACCGTGATGTCTATCACGTACTTAGACCTTTAATTTCAGTTTCAGAAATTATGGCCTCTTTCATCTTAGGTTTCAAATAAAGATATGTGTGAGGTAGCTGCGGGGTTCTCTAGAGTTTTCACACTACTTATCTTTGTAATTAGGTCATCCTGTCCTTAACAAAATTCTAAATACTAATAACCTCCATCTGTGTTCCTTAATAGAAGACTTCTTTTAGGAAAAAGAGGTAATTTTAAAAATTTGAGGCCTAACTTAGTTTATAAGGCAAAGGATCAGATTTCAATATTTTAATGTTAGGTTTAAAGTTAACTATATCGCTTTTATTCTATAAGTCCCTTAAGAGTAGGTCATACAACTGAATTGATTTTCAATTATGAATGGGCTGATAGGAAAGCATGTATCTATCCTGAATGTCTCAAGTGACATTATACACAACACCTTGACTCATCTAGGGTGTGAAAGTCACAAGTCTCATGAAGTTTTTCAAATCTGTGTTGCTTGCAAGAATCTCTACTCAGTTTTTAAAAGTCTAGAAACTCCTTCCTCTTCCTTAGCTTCACTTGAGTTTGAAAATTTGGGACCCATGGGTTACCAAATTCAAAATGAGGTGTAATCTATTATTTTAAATAGAATTTCTGTTTATTCATTAAATCACACAGTAAACATTATAGGCCTCCTCCAGGTTACAGAACACACTATCCTGAGGAGCTCTGCCTAAGTGACAGTCACTCAAGGGCAATTGGCAATCAACATTTTCTTTTGTCCAGGGGTGGGGGGTGGAGACAAAATACTAATGTTTTTCATAGGCATAGGTTTCCCGTGGGATTGTAATATCATTTTATAAAAAATGGATATAATCTCATTCTCAGCAATATAACATCACTAAAGAAAGTATATCTGGGATTAAACAACATCAACAATTTCATTTCTGACAAGGTTTTCTAATCACCTATGATCAGAAAGAGCGATTACTAGTAACACACAATCATAAAAGTATGCTTTCACCTAGAAATGTATAGTAGCTCAGCACAGTGATGATTTACAATTTGACCAAAGAAATCAGAAATTGATTTATAGTCTGTCCAAAGCATCAGGCTCTTATTTGCTTGTCCACTAGACTGTGAAACTACTATTCTGCTATGTAAGTATATTTTCTTGTTCCTCTCTTTCCAGTACCAATGGCTAATTTTTCTTTTCTTCAATATCACAGATGAATAATTCCCTCCGATTCCTGATACTATTCTACAGTTCAAAATGGTGCCGTTTTCACTGAACCACAAAAGAAACCAATGCTAGGAATTTTGTGTATTACAATTAAATGCACAATCCTGTAAAGTACATCATTAAATAAATCAGAGGTCTAAGTCTCTGAGTAGAACATTCCAAATGGGATTTTTGGTGAGCATATCTTAAAAAAAAATGTAGGTGATTCACCCAAGTAAATTAGCTTTAGAGGGTTTCCTTACCTCTGAGGCTATTTTAAAATATCAAATCCATTTTGGATCAGCTCACACGAAAGGAATGGTGTTGGAAATGTTGCTTTTGCCCAGCTATGTGTTTACCCAGATGACAGAGTGTCTCAGGGCCTGCCACGATGCCCCGGCGGCGCGCGTTTCGGGAGGCTGCGGACGCTGCCGCAGGGTCCGCCACAGCACCGCTCGGCCGGCGGCCTGGCGGTCACCGCCGGCACGCCTGCGACCTGTACTTGGCTTTGCACTTAATGCTTCTGGTCTCCCCAAGTTTACGGTTTCTAAACTTCACCACCTAATATCAATTGGACTTTCAGTAACTCACCCTTTTCACAAACGTTACAGTCATATTTGATTCTGTAGACACCCACGGAATTTGTGGTTTCCATTTCGGAAGGTTATTTGGAAACCCAGGCCCATATATCACTTCAAGTGTGACTAAGCCGTTGTCATTCGTTTTACACCAAGCCTAACACTTTCTAGTCCCATCTTCCTGAGCTCTGTGGGCTCGCTAATCCAGCCAATCCACTGATTTGAGAATCCGTTTGGATAAAAGAACATTAAATCCAACCATTATCTCGGTTTTATAAAAGTAATATTTGAGTGCATTAGTAACAAAGAAAAGAAAGAAGATCTGGAATAATGTACAATTTGGTAAGGGAAGCCTGAGCTTAGCATGAGTTTAGCAAGTTAGGGGGAGGAGAGGTAGTTCTAAAAGGGTCACATTAATGAACCCAAAATAAGAAGATTCATGAATAATAATCCTAAAGCAATTCATTAGTATGCTGCATCTAAAATAATGATTATTTGATAAAGCATATTTTCCAAGGTGATTCTTAGGTGTTTTGAAATATAAAATGCCATTAACAACCTATCATGTAATATCTAAAATCATGGCTTGATTTATTTTTTATTGGATTTACATTGGATTTCTGTGTAAAATATGAATATTACATACTGATTTTTGCAAACACCAATATATTTCAAAAAATAAGTTTGTTCAATAAATATTTCTGAAATATTGCTTATTTAAGTATCTATCCATGGAGAATACCCCATTTGCATTTTTAGTTATAAAGAGATTAGTATGCAAAGTGTTCTTTTTTTCCTTCAAAGTGTTCTTCTTATTGGTTCCAAAACTGTGGAGTTATAGAAAGTTGTTCAAGGCTGGAGGGATCTTTGCCATCAGAGCTTGGAAAGTCAAGTGAATGCCCTAAAGCCACACTGGTGGTTGGGACCAAACAAGGACATTAATCCTTCAATTCATTACAAAGTCTTTCCATCTCGTGATGTTCCCCAACTGTTTGTACATATGTTATGAATTATTCACCAAAAATTCCGAATCCTGAAAAAAGAACCCTATTGAATACAAGTTAGGTGTTTTTTTTTGTGTGTGTTTTTTTTTGTAAGTTTGAATTGCTTAGAAATGCAATTAGTTGTAATGACAAAGTCCAATTTAGTAACTAGTTGGCCAAATACAACATGCCAACCAATGTGAGGGCTTGATAACTTTCCCATTATCTTAAGCTCCCTTGTTCACTGCCATCCTCACCCTTGTCCACTGACAGACCTTTAATATATGCCAGCTGATTTGATCAGATTGCTAAGAAACAATTACTTATTATTTAGCTCAATTGGCTAGAACACTGTGGTAATGGGGTTGAGGTCATGGGTTGGCTCCCCTGTGTGGGCCAGTTAACTTGGACCAATTCCATAACCACAGGCTCTACCACCAACGCAGATGGTCTTACAAATATGTGCCAGTGGTCAAAAGGGCACTCGCCAAGAATGTGCGGACGGAGCAGCATAAATCCATCAATTCTCTCAGAAAAACAGCTCAGTGCCAGTTATGTTGAACACATGTGGGTTAATAGTAACATTTTCACAGGTGAAAGACAGAATATGGTTCCAGATTTCATAATACCACATAATTTTAAAAGTAGTGTTCAAAAGAAATTTTTAGAAACTAGGAAAGCCTATGGTAAAATTTAAGTTCAATAAGCATTGAGATTTACAGGAAAGTTTTAAACATGAGCCAAAGATTTCTACCAGCTTAAAAAAAAGTTAGCAAATTTGGTCCATCTTTATGAAATATCTTGATTTTTAAATACTGACTCATTTTTAACTAAAAAATAATAGTCTATGGCCCAAACATAAGGTATCTGTGAGCCAGATTCAGGCTGTGGTATCTCAGTTTGCAAACGCTGGTATATCTGAGTACCGGTGCATTTATACATATGTATGTGTATATGCATTTTAACAACTGTAGCCACCTTAAATAAATATAATTCATTGAGCTTTCCATTGACTGATGCCTACGGCTCAGCTCTTGGCTAATACTGAAGTGGGGAGTCAGAACTGACATACCCCAAACAAGGATGTGCTTTTCAATGGTACCATTATGTGACTGAAAAGAAAGACCATTGCGGACTGAAATCGTTGGTGGCCACCTTGTAGATGAGGGAGGATCACCCAGGCTTCTAGAACTCAGCCTAAGTATATATTTTTTGAACACCAAGACACATGAATTATCAGTGTTTTCTTCAGAAAGCCCTCTATGGGAATTTACAAATCAACAGGGCTAGAACAGTCAATTCTGCATAACAACACAGCTATGCAGTTTAGACCTTGTATCCAAAGTTTAAAAAACTGAAATAAAACTTTTTTCCCAAGATTTCACACCACAGAGTGATCTTTTCAAAATCAGTCAAACCTGCCCTCCCTTAGGTAGAAAAATAAGAGAGGAGGAAATACATTCCCATTTCTCACCAATACAGGCCAAAGGGATTTAGGCGAGGAAGGCACATGATGTAAATACAAAAGTACTAGAAAAAAGTGCTAGAAAAAAACTCACTGGCACTGGTGATTTACTAGGTGATTAACTGATATAGGACAAAGCCTTATGGATTCCTGCAAACTAATTAAACTATATACCTCACAAAACATAGGCTAATCAGATTTCTTTTTAAATTTAAATTAATTTATGTTTATGTTTTAAAAAACATACCTTTATTGATTTCAGAGAGGGAAAGGGAGAGGGAGAGAGACAGAAACATCAATGATGAGAGAGTCATTGATCGGCTGCCTCCTGCACACCCCCAACTGGGGATCGAGCCCAAAACTGGGGCATGTGCCCTGACCGGGAATAGAACAGGGATCTCCTGGATCACAGGTTGATGCTCAACCGCTGAGCCACGCCAGCTGGGCTAATCAGATTTTTTACATCAATAGACTAAAAAGTCCTACCACTAGCCTAAAACTATGGAATTTATTCAGCAAGTACCAAACACCTATTACACAGCAGGCTCTGTCCTAGGTGCTGGAGATAAAGACAGAAAAAGGTTCATTACTTTCTCTTGAGTTTATAGTGTAGTGAGTGCTCCTTGAGCCTGAATGAATATTCCTGAGACTAAAGAGACATGATATGAGGACTCTCAGGGTTACCATGTCAATATTAGAGGAGTTGGGTAGGTGATCTTTCTGGTTAATTATCTTCATTTTATTTTGCAGTTTTGAAAATCTGATTCAAACTAGGGTACTTCCTCCCAGGAAATGTGCATACACTACTATATATAATTTCTAGATTCCTAAAAGAAATCTATTCCTAAAAGATAGGCTATCCATGTATGCCTATCCATGGATGTAAGTGACAAATATCTGCTTTAGTGCAATTACGATTCTCCCAGTGCCATCCATAGGTAGCTGCAAGAAACAATAACCTAGGAGGTTGGTATTTTCTGAGTAGGAACATATTCCTTTAGGTGGACTTTTAGGAAAGACCATAAGTCTATCACTGACTCAACAAATGCCAAGCATTAAATGGAAGTCTAAAATAAGTCAAATATACATAATCCCTACTCAAGCCTATTTTACTATAATGCAATCAATTATCATCAACACAGAGGCTTTTTATCTACTATGTAGATTACCCACAGCCTGTGCGTCCCCTTTTTCTCTTTCCATTTTTATGGTCACCTGAGGACTCATTAGTGCTTCTACCAGAGGGTGAGTAGAGGAAGGGAAAGATATAAAACTTAAAATGAGTCAATTCTGCTACCTTTAAGTAGTTGGAGGAAGAAGGAGCTATTACAAGGCTTGAATTTTATGTGAAGATTTCAATTATCCATACTCTCCCTGTCAGTCTTACCAAAAAACAATTAAGGGTTTGCTCTAACCCTCCTTGGAATATTAAAGTGATGGATGGTTGTAGAAAATAACCACAATAAATAAGATGAAATGATGTAAACTTTGTGCTAAGGAAAGATTAAAAACATACTTTCAAAGTCACAGTATTACAGACCCAAGGAGCAATTTTGTGAATATAAATATTAGATGCACGGACAAGGGTCACAAATTATGTCATGAGGAGGGAATATAGCACCCGCCCAGTGGAACACTACTCACACAGCAACACAGGTGAACCTCATGTGCATTTTGCTAAGTGAAAGAAACCAGATTCGAAAGTCTACATGCTGTCTGATTCTAGTTATGACATACTGGAAAAGGTGAAACGATAGAGATGGAAAACAGATCGGTGATTCGCCGCAGTGGAGGGGAGAGGCTGTGGTTATGGAACTGTTCTGTATCATAACCGTGGAGACATGACTCACTGTGCTTATCAAAACCCCCAGGGCTGTATACAACAAAGAGTGAATTTTACTGTGTACTGTCTTAACCAACATGTGGGGCAAGGGGACCCCAAACAGGAATACAGCTGTAACAAATGAACCCAATTATATTACAAATAACTAACATAACCACATTAAAGGGCTTGGGAAAGAAGAATAACCTAAGTAACATTGAAAAACAGTATTTTTACTGGCTACAATAAGAGTAAAGACAAAAAGAATTGTACACAAATACTATACTCTAGTTAGCACAAGGATATGAGTTAGTAATTCTGAAACAGCTTTAGGTGTATACTAAAGGGGTGAACAAGGAAGTAAATGTATTGTAGGTAATTTTTTCACAGTATGAAAAAGAAATTACCAATAAGAAAAGGGGGAGGCTACAATGAACATCGTGGTGTTGGATGGAAGTGGTGGTATGAGCATACGCTCAGTTTTGAAACGTATACACTGATTCAGAGATGTAGATGTGCGTGTGTATGTACAGGTTAGTATAAATACATATATATATTTCTAAGTCCTGTTTGCTGAGAGGGTCTAGAAGCAACGATTCCAGCAATGAGCGCTCCTAGAGCCCAGATCTTGGTTTCTAAATAGAAGTCTGTAATAAAAGGAATCAGGCCTCCTAGGAAAAAAGTGGTTGATTCCTGAGCAGTGGAAAGGAAAATATGAGATGATCCTGGAGTACCACACAGAGCCAAAAATAAGAAAGTTCTCAAAAAAGCCTTAGCAAAGCAACAGGAGCGATTCTAAAAGAGGTCCCAATAGCCAAAAGCTGGAATAATTTGACCAACAAAATAGTGATAGGACTGGATTATAACCCACAGAACAAAGTAAATATCCATGAGTCTATAATTATATAAATAAATGAATAAATAAATTAATGGTGGAGGGAGAAAGGATAGCTCTTTGTTAGAGAAGAACACCAAATAGTGAATGTAGAAGAAATAAATAAAATAAAAACGATTATTGGAATACCACAATAATAACAGCTGCTGACAAGGACCACCGATGGATGCTAAAATTAGTGGGTGACAGTCTTGAGGAGAACTAGGATATTTGTATAGTCTAAAAATATCTCCCCCAAGGTATGTGTTAATTACAAAGGGAAAAATAGTAACTTTGCAGTGAAGAAACCCAATAGCCACCACTTTAATGATACAATGAAGATTAATATCACCAGTTCTAAGACATATCAACATCATGTGCCCCCTGAGAAGGACCCATCACTTCTGTAGTACTCTGGACAAAAATACACAACCTCAATCTAATCATGATAAATCATCAGATAAAACTCAAATTGAGGGATGTTCTACAAATTAATCAACCCAAACTCTTCAAGGTGTCAAGGTCATGAAAAACAAGGAAAGACGACAACACTGTCCCAGAGTACAGGAAACCAAGGAGACATAATCATGTGGAATCCTGGGTTGGATCTTGAAACAGAAAAAGAACATTAGTGGAAAAACTGGTGAAATATAAATAGGTTTGTAATTTAGTTAATAGTTTTGTACCAATATTAATTTGTTAATTTTTTGCTAATATATTTATGCACTCTCTTAACATTAGAGAAAGTTGAGTGAAAGGAATATGGGAATTGAACTATTTTTTCCAACTTTTCTGTAAGCCTAAAATTATTTCAAAATAAAAAAGTTGTAAAATGAAAAGAAAGAAAACCATACGATGATTAGGCAAGGTGGAAGAAGGAAACATGTAGCTACTTTTATTCTGCTTTGTTCATCCCTACTATGTATTGTTGGATCTCTTACTGATCCCCTTTTCCTCCCATTAAGACTTTCCCAAACAGGAATAGATACAGTGTCTACCTGTTTCTGAGACTTCTAGAAACACCCATTTATTTAACTGCCTTCCCAATACATACCACTCCCATTGGCTTTTTTATTTTTTATTTTTTTTTTGCTAGTTGTTCACTAGATTCAAAGGAAAAGGAAGTGGCACAATAAAGATGGGGACACTGGCATTATTGTTACATGAGAAATTGACCAAAAACTCTACAAAGATTTGGTGAATTTTATGTGTACAATATGTCACAGAAAAATAAATGTCCACCCATATTTTTTTAAAGTAAAAGGATTCAAATGAGTCATCAGTCTAATACCCGCTAAATTAAATCATGTAAGAGCCTACCATTTTTTTCTTTGCCAATTACTAGGATTTGGCACAGGAAACACCCAGGGTATGGAACAATGCAGAAGGCATTTGTGAAATTATATTTTTAAATAGCAATATAAGATAATGGAAGCTTCTCTTTGCCAGTATACCTGTTAAAAAATCAGACTCTGTGTTTGCTTAAAAAATAAAAAATCCAAAGATAACATTAGGCTTCACCATAATCTTAGACTTTGGGTAAGTTCTAGAATCATCCCTACAGAGTCAGCATGTACACGTGGATTTCACCTAATAACGTTTTTCAAAGGCTTAGGTTTACCAGGGGCCAATATCATGAAGCTCTGGGAGGAGGGATACGTCTGCCTGTCAATATAGCAGCTATAAATTATAGCTTGTTTGATTGCCTCCAACAGTTTTGGTGGTGGCAGGGATTTGAAGCAAAACCAGAGGCAGTTCAATGAATTTGAAGTAAACTAGCTGAATTATAGAGCCTTTGAGAATGACCATTGCTCATATACTTCAAATTCTCTACAATTTTTCAATCAAAGTCTACGAGAATCAGCACACAGCCTGGCAAACTCCCCTCCATATTTTTTCTGAGATGTTTTTTCATGGCCTTCTGCTTCAAGACTTTGAAGGGGCCTGTTTAACTACAGCCAATCAGCAGCTGCCTTAGAAGTACCCAGAGATGGTTCTCTTATTTATTTATTTTTTAAATCATGTCTCTTTTCTGTTAATTTCAGTCCTCCAGGCCCTTACAAGCTGTACCCCTGAGAAGCTGCACCTGGCTGAAATCTGGAGACATAAAAACAGCCCAGCATGGAGCTCCCACTTGGCTTTTCCATTCTGAATGTGAACAGGCCAGCCTTGGGACTTCTTAGGTAAAACAAAGAAAAATTAAACTTAGGTCTGAACCTTTCCTCTTTTTGCCCTTCCATCTCTCTTCCCTACGAAAGGTAGCTCTCTCCAGGTACCCAGGAGCTGGACCTCCGATAGGCTCCTATCTCTTTGTTCGAGCTGCCTGTTCCCAAGTCTTAACCCCATGGTAATGTTTCCCAGACTTCTATAATCACAAAGAGCTTATTTTAAAAATGCTACAGGGAGCATCCAAACTTTGAATCTGAATTTCCAGCCTCAGAATCTGTATTTCCAGGAACCCCAGGTGATATCTAGTTCCAGCAAGTATGGGAAACACTGACTTATGAACTCCGCATTCTAATTTTTTTCCTACAGTAACTCTAAAATTGCAATTTCTTATTTCTCCACTGAAACCTTTCCTGCAACTCTTTTCTTTTAAGTGAAGCCTGGCTTTGTTCGTGGCCCTCATAAATGGGAGCGGTGTATTCTCCCAGTTATCTCTTACATAGTTCTTATTTTATAGGCGGGTTGTAGAGTGCGTAGAAAAGCTCCAGTACACCCAAGAGCTCAATTAATATTAGCTCTCGCTTTCATCTCTGGGCCTGGAAGGTGTTCCCAGCATTTCCCTGCCTCTATTTACCACTTAAAGAGCTTGTTCTTCCAGACTTACTATAAAAATGAAACAAAGGAGCAAGCAGACCTTTCTATTCTCACGGGGACATCTCCTTTCCTCCAGGACTCCCGTGAACTCAGGCCTGTTCCCCCAGGCCCTCCCACACCCACAGTGCTACAGACACCTACCTGTAGCCTCCAGCTCGCCTCTCCCGCCTCGGGCTGCTCAGTAGCGGTTTTACTTACTTCTCTCCAGCTCCCATTTACATCCCCCGTGGCGGTGATTCCAGATTTTATGCTTCCATCAAACTGCATGCACACCACCTCCCTGTGGGCTGCATGCGCTTCCTGAACACATCAGCCATTCCCCTTAAAGTCCCTGCCATCACCCTGAGATTTACCTACAGCAACCAGCGGACCACCAAAGCTAAACGTGCACGCCTCTCTGCGCTGTCCCAGCACCTCAGGTCAGACTTCTCTCTGTTCTTGGTTTGCTTGGACTTCCCCAGTTCTCAGAAATCAACACCACCCAAGGGTCTTCTATGTTTCCTAGGGGTGGTAACTGACCGACCGCTCCCCAGCCTGTCGCTCGGCCCCACCAAGTCTTGCTTTCTCCGCTTCCTCAGTTCCCACGTGTTCCCTGACTCACTGATCCGCGCGGGAAGGACGTGCATGTTTTGATCCCCAGCCCTCTCTCCCTGGTGGCCTCCCATGGTACTCAGCCCTCCAAACCTGGTTTCTCACCCGGTGGAATAAGATGAGAAAGTGGAGATAATTACAGAAAATATAGCATAGAATTGCGGAGAGAGTTAAATGAGATACTATATGGTAAAGTGCTTGGAACAGTGTCCAGCACATTAAAAACATTCAGTAAACATTGACTACGAATGGCTGAGCTTTATCTCAATGAACTTTATTAAACGCCTCTTGCCGAGGTCGCTGATGACTTCTGCGGTACATTTGCAGAATTTATTCTCTAAATCGGCTGTGGGCGAGCACTGTCAAGCCCTCTGTACTTTGTGAAACGTTCACGCTGACAGGGCAAGCTTTCTTGGCACGCCTACATTTCTGCCTTTTCCTTCTTAATGTCTAGAAGGGCTCTTTCTCCCAGTCTCACTTTCAGTCTACTTCTTAAAAACAAGACCTCTCCACCAGTGTGTCCAGGCGCTACTCAAGTTCAAGTAGAAGCAGAACTGACTATATTTTCCTCCAAGGCTCTTCCTTTTCCTACTCCTCTGTAGCTTACCTCAGCACGCAGCCATCCTCATAAATTATCAGCTTAGGAGTTCCCTCTTTCTTTCTTAGCTCCTTCCCTCCTCTAGTGCCTCTGTCAGGCCCTTATCTTTATTTTCCAGGCTTTTCCATCAGTCTCCTGCTATCTGGATGTCTTGCCCAAATATCTCCTGTTTCAGTCCATTGGCTTCAGAGTCCTCAGCATGTTCATTCTAAATACATGTACAAATGTGTAGAAATATTTAAGCCGTGCTCAGAGATCTCTGTTGCCTCCCTATTGCCTCTGAAATCAATTTCAAACTCTATAGCCTGGTCTGCGAGGCTTGTCCCAGCCTTTTCCCCAACTTACTCTTTAGTATTATTTTATATTCCTTTCTTAATAAATACATGAATGAATGAGACACTCCTCTTTAAGGTCGCTTGAAATCAGGAACTAATCTAAATTATCTGTGTCCTTAATATTGTATTTCACAGTATTTTACCTACTATTAGCGTTAAATAATAATTTCTAATAAGGAAACACAAGAATTTTTATTTTGGGGAAACTATAATCCAGTACAATTTTATAAAACAAGTATCAAGGTAATACTTGACATTGAAACTAATTATAAGTATGAGAAAACTAAGAGAGGAGGAAAATTGAAAATTCTGTTTGGCCATGTAAAGGCATCCCTAATTATATTATGAGATTACCTATGTCAACATCTATCTCTGGACCTGGAGAGTAATTTATCCTTAATTACCATAAAGGGCCATTATAATTTTGCATATAACTAAATGTATCATATTAATTTAAATTATATTAGATTATAAATAACTTATTTATCATATACTTTTCAGTCTTCACTGTGCTCTGTGCTTATGCATGGTGATCTGCCCAAACTTTGAAGAATTAAAAAGAATTCTGTTCTAAAACTTTTAATTTTCTTGGTTTGGCTCTTCTTTTTAGTTACACTTTTAATCTACCCTTTTTCTTTGCACACAGTAAACAGTCAGAGTAACGGACACTAATTAAATTCTGTTGCCTCCACTTGATAGACTCTCATATAACCATTAATTATCTCTTTAAAGAGCGTATCTCCAAATACAGTCACATTCTGAAGTTCTGGGAGTTAGGACTTCAACAAATTTTGAGTGAATACAACTCAGCCCATAGCATATGTCAAAATGACATTTTGGACATATTTGGTTAAATGGAACGTTATTAAAATAATAAAATACTTTCATGAAGATCACTATTGATGGTTATTGTGTCCTCTCCTTTACACATGCTGCTCAGTAAATATTAATTATGAGAAAAGTATATAGAAAATGGAATAAGAAAGCAGGGCTCTGAAAATAGACCTAAAAATAGAACTTACCACTGGAAGATTTTGCAGTGATTAAACATTACCTCTTTTAACATGCAGAAATGATAATCTCATTATATAAATCTATATGAATGGAACAAAGAGGAAAGCATCTCAATTGTCACACTGATACAGATGGGCACCTTTTACTGGATAGTCATCGGGTTTAAACAAGATCACAATCATCAATGTAGAATAATCATCAATGTACTCAAGTATTAAATATTAACTCTTCTTTTTTAAAACTTTTACTCATTTATTTTTAGAGAGAGAGAGGGATAGGGAAGTGGGGTAGAGAGAGAGACCTTAAAACTCAATATTCATTTCTCTTTAAACAATGATACTTAGGTAACAGAGTGATGGGACAGATTCCCACATTACTGAGATGATTTCCAATTATGAGAATAAAAGTCACCAGTGCATCGATCTATGACTAAGGATGTCAAGCACTTGATCTTGGTAGGATGAGGTGCCAATAGAAAAGCTAAGTAACACCACAACATTTGGTTGGGGGGAACTTCAGCAATATCAAGGTGCCCACAGCTGCTCCGCTAGGGATACTTATGATCAAAATGACATGTATAGGAAATATGGACTGCAGACCAACCACAAGCCAAAGGCAACGCAAGACAAACCACCTATGGATATAATTATTTTTAAGTTGACGGTTGCCAGCCAATGCAACTATTACCTTACCACCCACTTCACCATCAACAGATTTCAATAAGTAACCAAGATGACAGTGCAGTTAAAGATCTTTTTCCTCGAAGTTAAAGTGCTACCGTCATCCACTGGTACTTTCAGAAATCCTTAGGTAATGGTTTGAATTCAGCTGACAAGATATAGGTTCCCCCTACTCAACCCTAGAGCAATTCTCAGCAGTGGAAGCACCAGGAGGAAGGAATGAATTGTCTCCCTCCTGGAAACTGGTGGCTCACAAGGTGCGTTATGAGCAGCGGGAAGAGCCCTCCTTGCTGCCCCTCCTGCCCCGGCTGCCCTGCTGTTTTCAGGCCATCCCTTCCTTCTTCAGAAACAGTGCACCTCGCTCGCGGCCCGCCGGCCCAGCGGCACAGGGGGAGCCGAGTTCACCTCGCTCCCTGGAAGGCCCGCTACATTCGTTCACCTTAACGAATTTTCCACATCCCGTAATTACACACTCCCTCTTCTATTACTGTTTAAATGCGCTTTTCTTCAGGGAGCCATGGTTATAGCAGTTACGGAGTTTTATCTGCTTATGCTTTAATTGATGAAATAAAAACTTAGTTGCCCTATGGTGACCTCCCATTTTTTAAAAAAGCTGATTAGCCCGTGAAAAGTCTGGGAGCCGCTCTTCTCGGAAACAACATAAAACTCTAATTTTGCTACATCGTTAAGACAACTAGTGAGCAAGGTGAAGAATGACGAAGTGTGCTCCGCCCTTTTCTCCCTAAGGCCCCTCCGCTGTCTGCAGGGTCCTCATGTCACTCTGAAGGCACCTCCTTGGGGTGCTGAGGAGAAGGTGTTCTCGGGAGTGGTCCAGCAGGCAGGGCTCAGGGGACAAAGTCTCTGGCAGTTCCCATGAGCAAAGCAGGAGAAATTAAGTGTGTGGTGTGACTTGCTGCCAAGTAATGACTAGAGCTCACATATTGCCTGTTCATTTCAAAAGCATCTGATTTCTATTTTATTTCAGGCCATTTGTTACCGTATTTAGTGAACAAAAAAATTTACTTCTCAGCTAGCAGGTTCCCGGCTCTGTCCAAGACGCTAAGGGTGTAGCCGTTAAGGCCTTAAACAGCTCCGTGTCCCACAAGGACAAAGTGATGCAAACGAATCATCACATTGTGATTTCAATGGGGGAGGTGGGAGCATTTAGGTCTCATTGAGTAAGTCCAAGAAGCCTTCGGAGGGTGGAGTGGGGGACTTGATGTGGATCTTAAAAAATGAGAAGAAATGTTCTTCCACCCCATTTTCCAGACTGAAGAACTAGAACGTATGACTGCAGGATAAGTTGAAGACGTGGTGGGACAAGTAGACAGAATCAGAACATGGAAAGGCTCAGAGTCTGTCTGAAGGATTTACATCTCCCCGCTGAAGTGAAGGCAAGTGACTGAGGAGGGTGGCATGGCTCCTGGGATGTGAGAAGCTCATTCTCGCGGTCAGGTGGAAGATGGAGCACAGGGGGAAGATGCTGGGAGTCGGTAGGCCAGTTAGGAGCCTATGACACCAGTCCAGGTGAGAGATAACAAATGTTTGGATTAGGAAAATGATGGCGGTGCATAGAGGCTGGACATCAGGTACATGTAATGGTAAGAACTGGATATTGAGTAGAATCCGAACTCACAATTAGTCCATGATAAATTTTATCAAAGGCTGTGCACATGAATACTAATGTATTTCACACAATCCTGTCTGTAGACAGCCCCACACTCTAATGATACCTTTAAACTGCCCAATTTTCTTGCAGCCACAGAAGAGAGGGCAAGTGTTTGAGTAGATAAAGCTATATTTACACCTGAAATATGCAACGGAGTCCCATCAAACTTAACAACACAGGAACTTACATTTTAGAGTGTTTTGCCAGGAGAAAGGACTGAAGGATGGGCTATGAAGCACACTAACTTCTGATTCATTCCCTGAGTGCAGAGGAAGACAAGCTATAAAGGAGAGTTACGAGAGCCCTTCAACCTTATGGTTTTGTGTTGTTTTTTCCTCCCAAGCTCCTGAATTGAGAATAGGTACATAATTTGCATTACAAAGTAGACACAGTGCCTCTCTGAGAGCAATGACAAGCCTAACAATCTAATGTTCTCTATATATATTTTAGAAATATTAGAGAGATAAAGGTAAGACCACAAAGATGATGTTAGTTTTGTGTCTGATGTCAGTTTATTTTTTAGATGTGAATTTACTGTTTTTTTTTTTATTGAGGTATGATTAACATACAGCATTATATTAGCTTCAGATGTTTTGTACCCAGGTTTTTGTTTACTCATATAAAGACTTTTGGAGTCATGCCATGGATACAGTTTTGTATGCTATTTTTTCCTATATAAAGCATTTCTTCAGGTAATTAAGTGTTCTTGAAATTTTAAAATTTTAATGACTGCTCTATTTTATCATACAGACATACCACTATTACTGTGGCGAATCCCCTCATGTTGAATATTTCAGTTGTTTCTAACTTTTTGCTAATATAAACACCATAGTGACCATCCTATTTAAAATATATCATTTTATAAAAGAAAAATAATTTAATTGTTAAAGTTTTAGCATTAAAGCAACAGAAGGAATAAGAAAGAAAAGAATGAACTGATTCAGCTATATAAACTCAAACACTCTGCACATAACAACAAACAACCTGTTGGAATATGCAGGTTGTTTGGAGCTAAAGGCAGCTTTAGCCAGTGGCTCAAGAGAAATTTCTGCCTAGAAGTTTCTATCTAGAAGAACTTGTGTCAGGGGCCTTGCGCATAAGAGATTATCAGAGATAACCTCTGTTGACCTAGCTATAGGGCAGACAAACTTCTATTTACTAAATACCTGTTCTTATCATCCCACAATGACCCTTCGAAGTCCCCGAGGTGCATTACCCCACCCGTAGTTCAAATGTGTTACATACCTCAATCCCCCTTCCATCTCTGAACCTGTCTTGCACGTGGGGTCTCTGACTCTCTCAAGTATGCAGGGCTCCCATACATATGTATTAAATTTATTTTCTCTTGCAAACAAACAAACAAAAAAACCACCCCATTAAAAAAAAATAGCAGAACCACAAAGTGGGAGAAAAGCTGGGCTTCTTAAGAAACATTTGGGCAGGTCTCAGGACAAGCTCACTTAAACGGGTAATTGTGAGGTTGGTTATCTGGAGGGGCAAGATGGCCTTCGCCACTGCACTGTTTACTGATTGGCCAGTGACTAATACTCCCAACTTCCCTTGTTTATCATAGGACTAGAAAGGGCCTTAGGAGATAATCTAATCCACTGAGAGGCTTTTAGGGTTGTCTGCTCTAAACCACCTCAGACACGTGGGAATCTACATTGTTTTTAAAGGTCTCTAGATAAGAAGATTTCAGAACCTCTCTTGATAACCCATTCCAGGGCTTAAGAATCTTATTGTCAGGAAATTCTTTCCTTTATCTAACTTAAATCCCCCATGCTTTAGATTAAATCTGTTTCCTCCCACTCGCCTCCTGTAGAGGAGAGAGACCATTTGAGCACCGCCCTTTACAGAGTAACTCATCACACAAACCCCAGTAGTATGGGATTCTTACATATCTTCTCAGCTGTGTATTCTCTCGACTCTTTAACCCTGGCGCCTTCACCTTTGGGGACTGCTGGTCCTAGATGATTCATTTACAAATCATTTAATCATCCTGACTGCACCCTGAAAGGTCTCCATGTTTTACAAGTTTGACACAGGTCTGATCGTTGAAGAAGACGTGGTTCACTAAACATAGCTGTCAGGGAAGGCTTTATAGGTCGAGGCCATTTTTCTAGAAGCCACAGCTTTCACCAAGCAGGAGCCTTAGGAGAGCTCAGGATTCTTGGTAGACAAAGCTATTGGATGTTTCCAGTAGAGAAGATGCTGGGCTGTGTGGAACCATGGATTTTGCCTTTGTAGCTTCCCAGACCTAAATGATAGTTCAGCCCCCCTACCCTTAGGGGATCTGTGGCAGCAGCTATAAGCTAGACCCAGTTATTACCTTTGCTAGTATAGCATCAACCAGTTATTAGTGGGGAAGCACATGGACTTAGGGCCACGTCAAATGCCTCAGGTGCACAGGCAAAACTTCAAAGGATGCAGAATCAGACGGTAGGTGACTAAGTGCTAGATATCCAGGTTGTCTCTGTCCATTATGGTTCAGTCACAGTTAAAAAAAACAAACACAAAACTGTGAATTTAGCATTGAGAGGAGACAGATTTGAGTGTCATCTGTATGCTGACAGGGAGCGCGATAAGATAAAGCGAACCCTGGAAGTTAAGAGAGCTGTGTTCTGGCAGTAACGCTGTCCCTCAGTGACGACGTGACATTCCTATTCCTCTGGGTCCCCACACGTAAAATGTGGCAAATTACAGAATCTTTTAGACTCTTCAGAAAAAGACACCTCATAAATATAAGCTGCTGGAGTCACGAGTGAAAGAACAAAACATTAAGTTGTCATCATGTAGAAGCAGAGAATTCTTCACTCCTCCCATTTAAGTGCTGAACAGCACATTTAAAAAGTTGAACCAACATTTGATTAGCCTTTGGGGATTATGCAGGAAACATTTAAATTTCTAATTCCACCAAACAAAAAAGTATGGGCCATCTCTCCTCTCCATCAGCATTTGAGTGCTTATGGAATATACAACTAATTCTAATGTTTCCTAAGTTGAATACAATGAGGAAAAACAAACAAACAATAAACAACAGTTTCAAGGAACTCCTCAAAGTTCCAGTCAAATAAATATAGATGGATGGGTGGATGGATGGGTGGATAGAAAAGGAAAGGCAAACAGATAATTTCTTGTGTTGGCTGATTTTGTCACTGATGTCCTTCCCCCACTACAAGAGCAGATCACTCTACGTGCTTATTTTCCCTCCATCTTTTTCCAAACCAACTAGAAAAGGGTTATTTGAAACGCTACTGAATTAGCACCCTGTGCTTCACACATGCACAATATAGACAAGTACCATTTTTCATCAGAGTTTATTAATTTATTCATCCAAAGACTATTTTAAATACATCAGTATAAATAATCAAAGGAAAATAATACAGGGCATGAGTACCACCCCCCTGTGCTCACAATGCCTAGCTTTCTATAAAGATAAATGCCAGTTGTTGCCTCTAACACACCTGGGCTCAAAGATTAAGTCCCCAAAGAGGATAATTTAATGAAGGCAAACTATCATAAAGATAAGTTTTTCTTTCCTAAATGATATTAGCTTTTTCCTTTCCTGTAGATTAAAAAAAAAAAAAAGTGTTCAGGGCAGATAGGCCCTGATGTGATACTTGGAGGGCAGGGAGAAGGGAAAGTTAAGCAGGGCCTGCATCTGCCAACGGGTTGGCTGCTATGCGGCCGAAGACAATGTTGCCACCTGCTAGGCCACAGCAGACTTCCAAAGAGAGGTCTCGGGGTGAAAAAGACTTAAAAACTGCCAGCGGAGTGAGCAAGCTTCCACGCTCCTTGAGAAATGATTACATGTGAGTAGGTATTATAATTAAAGTAATTGTAGGCCTCCGTCGGTGTGGCCGCAGCCACTTGACATTCTTACCTAGCCGGCAAGCGTCTTCATTACCAGGGCCCACGTTAAGTGTGGCAGGAACGTGTGGCCCCTCTTGAGGCATCCACACACTTCATTTAAGCATACTCCAGTTGACAATAAAAATCACACTCCGCCTCGTAATACGATAGTCAAGAGTTGCAAACAAAGCGAGTCTTTGCAATTTTGAGAGGGCTAATGCCTCGAGCTTCCTCCACACAAATGAAAGATGTGAGGATTAAAGTCTGGGGGATTACCAGCCCAGTGCAAGCTTGTATGACAGGCTGGAACCTGAGACCCTGGCTGCATCAAAATGCAAAACAAACGCTGCTTGTCGCCTGTAACAAGGAGGGCTCAGATGTAATTTCTAGGCTTGAATGGTAGGGGACAAAGAAAACAGTACGCTGGGGAATGCCAGGTCTCTTACTTACGTCACGGCTAACAAAAAAGAGATGTGAGAGCAGGAGGTCCTGAAAATGAATGATCTCTAGGAAGTTCATGCAGGAAATCACTAACCTATGGGACTGGAGCCTTGAAGCTAGCTCTGAAGTTTGGTTCATTAAGCTTTGAATGCCTATGAGTGGCTTCACTCCTGGAATAAAGTCAACAGACAACTGCAGAATCTCCTTCCCTGTTCTGTTCCTCTGATGTGGTTGGTTTACCTGGAGTTCTCAACTAATTCCACATTTCGACTCCGTTTTGGAAGTGACAGGTGCATTTGACTCTCAGAAAGGGTATCTAGCCTGTGTTCACAACGTGGGCTGGGAAATAGGAAGTGAAGAGGCTCCAGAAAAGAGGAACATTTGGCTTTTCAGCCTTTCCACATGTTTTTTTCCAAGGAGAAACTCTACTTTCTGTGCAACGATGCCTTTCTGCTTTGCTGTCTTATTTGCAGAGAGATACTGAGGATTTACTGTGTGCTAGGTCCTGTAGTGAACGCTTTATATGTCTTACCTCATTTAACTTCACCCTGATCCTACTTTTTTTACTTTGATAGATCCTAGTATATAAAACCAGTCTTGGGAAAGCCATGAAATTGGTTGTAAGGCCCCGCTCCTCTACAGTGCTCACCCTCTGACTGCCCGAGCCTCCCATCAAGGCATCCCACACTGGCGGCCCTGCTGGGAACAGCTCTGTGTCTGGAAGGAGTGGGATGCCTTGACTTCTGGTAAATCTCCCCTGGTTCCTAGTCCCTGAGGTCTCAGCTGGACTTGAGCTAACTTCACAGCACTGTCAGCCGTTGCCGATGGCTCCCTGCATTCGAACTGGCAGTGAACACAGCACCTCATAGCGTCCTTCAGCGCTCTGGGAAAAGGGACAGGAACCCGTGAGAATATGAAGTAGCACAGCTTTGGAAAGAATTCGAGAGCCTTTCTGACTCCCCCAGTGTCCGTACTTGGTGGAAGCCTGCTTCACCCACAGGTATGTACAAGGAAAGTTGTTCTAGATCTTTCTAATGCTGGCATGAACGTGCCCCTGCGGTGCCCAGGGATCATAGCCTTTCCTGGGAGAAGAGCTCCATCGTCAGGAATACAGTGCAGAGGCGCAGTGGAAGGGCAGACGGCAGGAGAGCTGGCTTCTGATTTCAGCCGTCTGTAGCCTTGGGCGGGCCCTTCACCCCCCTCTCCCTCCACTTTCCCACTGTCAAAATACAGCAGTAATTCATTCTTGAATTTATGTCACAGGAACTAGCTACTGTGAGCTAACGAAGGTGACACTTTAACAAGTTAAAAGTACGTAAGAGTAAGATACTGCTGCGATTAAAATTACAGGTCCTGGTTATGTTTAATAGACTAAAAAATTATAAATTTCAGAATTCAGACGGCATAGAAGAATAGCAAAAGGAGGGTAGGGCACTTTAATTTATAACCCAGGCCTCTCAAGATATTCTCTGAAGGACAGAACACACATCGTGTGCCCTGCCTACTTCTGTTTACCTGAATCACAGCACTGTGACTGATTGAGACGAGACATATAATGTTATTTAACTGTAAATTCGTTGCAGAACCTATTGAACACGAAGTCAAAATAAGTTATGATTGAACAATAGAAATAAATAGCTATAAGTACAATGGCAATGTGAAAATCAAAATAAAGTAGGCTATTATTTTGTTCTGACATTAATTGTATAATAATACCTATATTTAATGCTGTGACTCAATTTTGTGTGTCAAGTCAGAAAAACAATTGATATAAAGCATCCGGATCAGCAGTGACTGCTTTTCACTGTCACTAGCTTCTTCTAGCAAGAATCTCTGGAAATAAATTTCGATACTGCAAATATGCCCAGGGCCATAGGTTACACAATGGTTGCCCAGAGAAAATGGGTTTAAATGGATTCAGAAAAAGGTCTAGCTGTTTGACCTTCCTCTCCCCAAAAAAGTTATTCTAAAGATTGCGATTCTTTGTCCCTCCCACTCAGACACTGTGGTGCCAACAGATGGGCACTAATTTAAGATAGAGGAAGACAGGCCTGAGGCCTGGGGAGGAAACAGAGGTGGGACAGGTGTGGAGAAGATGAGTACAGTGGAGGTCACTGATGGGGACTAGGGAAAAATGTGTTTGGGAGATTTGTTGGCCAGAGAAGAGTTTAAAGAGGACAGTGCAAAAACAGCCAGATAAAGCAAAACCCAATTCTACGTGGCCATGGTTTATGACGTGAGAGGAGCAAATGGGGCAACGCGCTATCTCGTGGCCGTGCAAGGAGAGCTGTCCTCCAAGCTGCGCTGGCAAACCTGGAGCCCTGCACCTGTCGGGAAGGTACGGAGCTCACTGCGAATGAACACGCTGCGCTGGCAAGCTGCTTGGCTCACTAACTTCTTCCAAGGCTTTTTCTCTATCCAGAGCAGATGCCCAACCTATACCTAGCCGAGGAAACATGGATAAAACCAACTTTCTCAGTCTGCAAAACTGAGAGGGAATCCTGGGGTGGGGGAGGAGAAAAGTGAAGAGAAAGAAGGAAGGAGTGAGGAAGGCAAACACGAAGTCGGGGAAAGGCGTGGTCACAGCACGCATCGGACCAAAAAAACCAAACTAATAAAACTGAGCAAAGGGCAGGGAACTGCAATAGGCCCATGTACCGCCACGTGCTGCTTAGAGACGAACGCCTTCTGGGAAATGCGTCACTCAGTGATGTCACTGTGCGAACATCAGCGTGCACTGACACAAACCTAGATGGTTTGCCTACGACCCACCGAGGCTACGTGGTGTCACCTGATGCTCTTGAGCTGCAAGCCTGCACAGCATGTTGCTGTACTGGGTACTGTAGGCTACTGCGACACAATGGTAAGTAGTTGCCTATCTAAACAGAGAAAAGGCACAGTAAAAACACATGATAAAATATGAAAAACGGTACACCTGTATGGGGCACTTACCATGAACGGAGCTTGCAGGACTGGAAGTTGCTCTGGGTGAGTCAGTAAGTGGTGAGGGAGTGCGAAGGCCTAGGACTACTGTCCACTACTGCAGACTTTATGAACACTGTACACTTAAGCTGCTCTACATTTATCAAGCAATGCAAGATTAAATCAAGCACAAGAGAAAATGATGCAATCAAGAGGCAAGGTAGACAAGAAATATATGAGGCTTTTGCCAGTATAACATGGCATACTATTTTACAGTAAACTTTTTTTTTTCATAAGTAGAAAGAGTGCAGTCTAAAATAACAATAAAAAGCATAATATGGTAGCACATAAACCAGCAACATAGTCATTTATTATCATTATCGAGTATTATGTCCTGTACATAACTGCATGTGCTATACTTTTTATTTTTCTTAAATTAATTTATTTTTTAAAAAATATATCTTTATTGATTTCAGAGAGAAGAAAGGAGAGGGAGAGAGAGAGATAGAAACATCAATGATAAGAGAATCATTGATCAGCTGCAGTCCGCAACCCGGGCATGTGCCCTGACTGGGAATCGAACCCCGATCTCCTGGATCCTAGGTTGATGCTCAACCGCTGAGCCACACCCGGCTGTGCTGTGCTATACTTTTTAAAAAATATATATATATTTATTGATTTCCGAGAGAGGAAGGGAGAGGGAGAGAGAAAGATAGAAACATCAGTGATGAGAGAGTCATTGACTGGCTGCCTCCTGCACGCCTCCTGCTGGGGACTGAGCCTGCAACCTGGGCATGTGCCCTGACCGGGAATCAAACCGTGATCTCCTGGATCATAGGTCAATACTTAACTGCTGGCCATGCTGGCCGGCCTGCTATACTTTTATATGAGTGGCAGCACAGTAGGTGTGTTTATACCAGTGTCACATCAAACATGTGAGTAACATGTTGCCCTAGCAAGTTAAGGCTACGACATCACTAGGTGATATGGAATTTTCCAGCCATTTTATAATCTCGTGCAACCACCATCATATACGCTGTCTGTCGTTGACTGAAGCATCGTTATTCAACGCATGGCTATATATACAAGAACCTGATAAAAAAAAAACACCAACAAAAACTGAGTGCTTTCAATGTGTTTGGAACATCTCATTTCTTCCTCATTGAGGCTCAGGACACTGTTAGGTAGTTGTCTGTGTCACAAAGCTGATATGTGACAGACCTGGGGTCAGACCTGGGATTAGGCCCTGGAGCCCATGCTCCTGACCACTGTACTGCATGCCCTTCCAGGGCACCAAAATCCTCAGGGAAATGAACATATTGTTTAGTGGCTGGCACTGGGAAAATTTCCTCACTATATTAAGAAAAAATAAAGTTGGATTTCTAAATCCCTACTTATACTATAAACCGAAGTGGAATGCAAACAAATTAAAGACTTAAATATGAAAGGTCAAACAAACATGAAAGAAAATGCAGGGAGATATCTCTGTGACCTAGGAGTGGAAAAGATTTCTTAAGCCTTTAAATGCCCCAAATGCAACAAAATTCAAGGAAACTAATATGGTGGATGGGACCAGTACACTACTAAGAAATTCTGCTTCATGAGGTACCCCACTGACAAATTCAATAAAAGACTACAACTGAGAAGGATATAGAACACCCAAAAAAATAAACAAAAAATCCAACAAAAAATGGACAAAGGATATAAATAAAAAATTATAGAATGAAAAGCTGTGAGAGTTAACAATTATAATTACAGTTATAAAAAGGTGTCCATCCTGGCCGGGCGTGGCTCATCGGTTGAGCATCGACCTAGGATCCAGGCAATTGGGGTTCTATTCCCGGTCAGGGCACATGCTTGGGTTGTGGGCTCGGTCAATGACTCTCTCATCATTGATGTTTATATCTCTCTCTCTCCCTCTCCTTTCCTCTCTCTGAAATCAATAAAGATATATTAAAAAAAAAAAAAAAAAAGGTGTCCAAACTCAATGTGATAAAGTCATACTAAAACACAGCAAAATACAACTGCATGGTCATTACGAGAATGATGAAAATTAGTAAGGTGAATAATATCAACTACAGGCGAAGGCCTTGGGAGGTGGAAATATGGTAATGCTTAACGAAGAAAGGATGTGAGATTCCACGACTCTCAGGATTCTAAGCCAGAGAGATTTCCTCAGGTCCATTACAGGGTATGTATGATGATATTTCTTAACGTCTTTGTGTCATAAAAGGGGTTGGAGGCTACTTAGATGTCCATCATTATGGGACATTAAAGTAAAATGTAGTATTTATAATTATAAAATATGGTAAAGGAACCAATCAGGTTGATACAGAATTATGTGAAATAGACATTAAAAATGCTGAGTGGAAATAAAGAAATGGACTATTTAGAGCAAACATACCATTTCTGTGAATTAAAAATATCTACATAAAACAAAATTACTTATGGGTCTATACCAAACACTTTACATGTAGTACCTATGGAAAAGAAAGGAACAGGGATGGTGGATTAGGAGTAAAAAGGAGGGAAGGGAAACTCAAATAAGGAAGAGGTTCTGTGTAGACCAGCGATTTTCAACCAGTGTGCTGCAAGAATGTTTAAAACATGCATTACCTATTTACAGGGGCACTGACCTCTTTTCCCTTAGATTGTCAAATTGAAAAATGACAACAGCCAACACAACAATAGTCATCGACGAGAATGAATCAAAATCATACCTATTTTTTTTGTCCGATTGGCAAAAGAATAAAATATGTTTTTTGGTGTGTCACAGAATTTTAGTAATTAGTTTGTGTGCCATGAGATGAAAAAGTTTAAAAATCGCTGGTGTAGACAAATGATGATAGAACTATGCACTGAGAGCTATTCACTCAACTCTTTGCACTCAGTCCTCCAAAAGAAGAAACAAAATCAAACCCATATGGCATAATTCTAAAGGAAATATATTATAGCCAACCTAGCCAGCCAGAGGATGTAACAGTGGGAATTGTAACCCACCCCACCACTCTTTTGACAGTGTTCCTGTAAATGCTGACTCTGACTAATATGTGGCTTGTAGATAAATAGCATGCTTGTATAAGAATCCGAAGAACTAACTTTAGAAGAGACAAACCCTGACCTTCCGTCATCCCAGTTCTGGGGGATTTGCTGACCTTCACCCATAGAACTAGGATGACACAGAACCAGGGTGAGGACGACCAGGGTGACACACACCAGGCCATCACTTGACCAGTTTTAAGGTCCTTATTGGACTGGACTGGACTAGGCTGCACATGGAGAACTTTTTACCCTCTTCCCCTTGATTTCTTTGTTCTGCTTTCCCTCTTCCTCCTTATAAAAACCTCTACCTGCACTGAGATGTTGTGACAAGAGTCCTCCACCTCTTCAGGTGATCAGCACTTGAATAAAACCTCTTTCCTTTTTCACCAGCACCTGTCTCATGAGTTTGGTTTCTGTGGCAGCAGGCAGCTGAACTTGGGTTCCGGTTATAAGGACAAGCATAGTATGTCCCTTATATTTTTCATATCATTATCATGGAGGCAAGATATAGGAGTGCTTAGAGAAATTCAAGTTATTTTCAAAACTTGTACTCTCTTAAAAGCAGAACAGATGAATTATTAATTTGCTGACAATTTAATTTTTCAAAATTTGGAGAGGTTAAGGAGAGTGGTTATTGCTCTGGATCAGTAAAGCAGTTAAAGTGATAGTAAACTTGAAAAAAGTTCTACCTGGTGTTCATAAGAGTAAGGGACAGGAATGCTAGGCAGTCATTCCCAAACATCTCAAATGTGCTCATCACCCAATTCCCAGGAACCACCCCAGAGCTGCTGATGCCAGAGGCCTAGAGAGGACCCAGAAATTGACAAGTTTAAAGCTAGGTGTGCCACACACCACACTTGCCAAGATTCGGGGTACAGACATTTCTAAAAGTTCAGAGCAAAGAATGATACAGTTTTGTGACCAGAGTCTAAGAAAAAAATATGGCTGAAGGAGGAAGCAAGGCATTCAAGAATAAAATGCTGACAACGGGACGGAAAATTGTATAGATGAGTCAAAATGCCAAGGAGGGAGTGGGAATGCAGAGAGTGGCATGTGGCTGATGAAATAGGAATGAAACAAAAGAGAAGGGAAAAAGCACATAATCAAAACCCAATACAAAGAGGCTGGCTTAGAACAATATCAGGAGGGGTTAAATCTGAGATGCGCTCAAGCTTGAGAAAAATGCAGAGGACAATAAAAGGAATTATTAACGTATGTTTAGAGTGAATGCAAGGAATGATTCACATCCCCCTTGGGGCAGATGTTATTGTATTAGCAGATGATAGTACGAGAGAACAGAAACAGTTAGCATTCTGTTTGCTCCCACCTTCCCTATCAATGAGAATGATCTTTAAACTGAGCCACAAAACAACAGATTCACAAGGAACTGAAGCCTGAGAGAGGTGATAAAACTAAAAGGCAGCATCTAGTGCCTTTATATGAGTTCATATCTCTAGGCCCAAATGAATCTTATCCAAGTTCATGGAAGAAACTTGCAGATATGACTGCAGAACTTCTGTGCTGATCTCTGAGCAAGCCTGGAAAATGAGAGGAGTGGAGAGTGCGCCTTGGGAAATAGCCTGATTCGTAAAAGGGGTGGTAGAATATGAGGAGGGGACATATTTTGAAAACAGAAAAATAGTGAATTTCAAGTTGCTGGATAAATAATTAAATAGATTGTTTATAGAAACTCAAGAGAAAAGGAATGAAAATGGGATAATTGCTCTATAAGGGCTCTAATAACAGTGCATGGCAAACTTACCTCCTTTCCTTCTCTGAAAGATTCACAATACGAGGTGACTGATGTTTGAATCTCTAATATTTCAAAAGCTCACCAGGTGATTCTGAGGGTCAGCTAAGTGTGGGAATGTTGCTAAATAGTCATTAACACCCCTCCAAAGCCATAGACCCAGTTATAGTGATTTTCCCCCAATAGACTTTGTTGCGTCAATGGCTTCTAGTTTTATCAGTATTTCTTATGCTTTAACATTTCGTAGACCTTTCTGACGTCTTTGACAGAGGGAATTAAGCCCTGGAGTCTTTAACTTTACTCTTCAACTCCTGGAGATGACACCAGCTTCCCTCTCCTGTTTGATTTTCGAGCAGTCTGCGAAATTACAACCTATAATTAATTTTTCAAAAACTATGAAGTGTTCTTTCATTTCCCCAGCTGAAACTCTCCCTTGGAATTTCAGAATCTTTCACTTCACATACTTAATATTTTCTACTCTCTACTGGTACTTTTCTTTCTTTTTCTCGGGCATCCTGGGCCCTGCTAAAAGAGTCCTCTAGTTTCACTCACCCCAGCAAGTTCTTCCCCTCTTACTGAACTTACCCTCATACCCACCTCAGCCCTTTTCTTCCCTAACCCATATCCTTGGAGTTCTTAACGTTTATACACCAGAAAGTAATTCTGCTCTTCTTCCAAACTGAATTTAACCCATGAAGTTTTTGTGGAGTGTATTCTGTTCTCAACCCTCAGTTCAAAGTGTGTAAGACACATCTGTCTTCAAGTGTTTCAGCATCACCAAAGAAGCCCAAACACATGCACCCAAAACACCTACGGATCTATCAAGACTCATTATGATTAAGTAGTAAAATATGTCCTTCCCTCTTCCTCCCCCAGCACCATGCCTAACATCTAGCAGGTACTCAGTACTTCTCTTTGTTTTATTAATGAATGAGTGAACAGATAAACATATGTTGGTCCAAATACAGTGTCAGAGGAGTCTGGGAGAAAAAAGATCACAGTGGAGCAAAGGTGGAAAGCAGTCATACGATTATTACTCAAATAAGAAATAATAATATTTATAGTTTGGGTCTAGGGCAAGAGAAACTTTCCTCCAGAATTTCTTGTGTTTATTGTGAATGGACTGCTATTCTTTTGCGTCTACACTCAGCAGGGCTTCCCAATGAAGGATGATATCTAAATCAATTTTAGAAATAATCCCAGTGAACACTTTCCTTATTATTGTTTTCATATATATGATGAATAAAATACAAAGATATAAAAAGGGTATTCCAATTTCTCCTTCAAATTTAATGTCAAACCATCCTGAGATAAAATTGAGAAGTAATATAAAGTTTAATAAAGAATCCACTATGCCGAGGACCTGGAGGGGAAGGGGCTCTCAGGCGTCGGGCATCAGGGGCAGCTGTGCAAGCTCAAGGGCTCTTACTGATTGTATACTGGCTCTCTGACATTTCTGGGTATGCAAGCAAGTTATTTAGAAGAAACATATGAACTTCACTTACATCAAACTCTCAGGATTGTTCAGTCACAATCATTTTCTCAACCTAAAGAGAGCGATCACTTACCCTACATAGAAGCAGCAGCATGGAAAGATACAGGATAAAGAATTAAACTGATCATCTCAAAAATTCTAATGCTTTACATGAAATCATTTGTTGATCATTAAGAAATTCATCGTAAAGAAGAGATTTAACAGAACCACTTTAGGTTTATCATTTGTGCTTAGTTTTCATTTCTGTACTACCTTTGCAATTGTCTCTATTTTTTCTTTTTATAGAAAGTCTGCATCGTGGTTGAAAGATTTCTCTATCATAAAGAATGAGTCACTTGCAAAGGAGGAAAAATATCCCATATAATTAGAAAAAAATGACAGAGTCCCAGTCTCTTAACCAGAACTGGCTGCATCATTTTGGGGGCTTAGTCTAACATGAAAACATGGAGCCTACTGTTCAAAAGTTATGAAGACTCTCAGGAGGGGAACAGCAGAGCACTAACGCCGGCGCGGGGCCTGGTCTGTGCGGGCCCTGTGCAGCTAGCTGCACATCCACGCAGTCAACCCTGCTCCTAAAAAATAATGGGCATCAAGCTCTTGGCAAGTGGTAAGGATGAGACACACTGAGCTGAGAACTATCTTCCCAAGGATGTTAAACAAAGACCTATGTTATTTTATATCAAAAATGTCTCCTTTCTTTTGTACCCTGATTACACAAATCTATCATTTCTTAATGTGCTTATTTTCTCGGTATTTTGCCCGCTCCCTCATTTTAAAAGTTCTCACCTTACTTACTTCCCTTTATCCCAGGGGACTAACATCCTGTAACAAACAATCTGTACTTACCTTCCTTCCCATTCCAAATTCATAGCCTATCCAATCCAGAATAAGCTTCATTTCTAGAGTGCTCTGGAATGTCCTCTGCCCAATATTCTAGTATTTTTTTGGGTGGTGAAATCTTTGTAATCTCTGGGATAAACTCTCCTTGGCAATATTGTTCATTCTCTCAGCACCAGAAGATGGCCATGTAAAAGAAAGAATCCTCATCAGAAAATAAGGATTTGAGTCCTAAACTCTGGGCAGCAGGTCATTAGCTTTACTGAGCCTCAGCTTCCTCATTTAGTAAATGGAATACTATTTTTCTTATTGACCTCACTGAGAAAACACGAGAAGCAAGTGAGAGAGTGTTCATTAAAATGCTTTGTAAGCTCCTAAGTGCTTTGCACACATAAGATATTATTTTGGCGATTTTCATTATGTGTTTGTTTCTGTAATGGCAGAAAACTATAGGCAGCTACCAATTTGGAGTGAAAAGGACACTGAGCTATAAATCAGGACATTTGGCCTTAATTTCTGCTGCTAGTGACATGCTGTGGGATAGTGGGCAAGTGGCTCCCTCTCTCTAGGCCCCCGTCTTCGCATTCAAGAAACAAAAGGTTTCAATCATATCACCAAGGTTCTTAACAATTCTTAATTTTACTTTAGTCAATTTACTTTGACAAAATATTTGTTGGGTTCCTTCTATGCACCAATGAATAACCTAGAGTCCTTGCGATACAAAGACAAGTTTTGTTTCTCTGTTTGTGGTTTGTTTTTTTTTTCCAGTTTTCTAAATACTTAGCATGGTCCAGAAATTGTGCTTCATGTTAGTGAAATACAGATGAGTAAGATCTGGTCTATACACTCAAGGAGCTCAACAGGGGGGTAAGGAATTAAGTAGAAAAATGACACTATCCTGTGATAATCTGTTCTATAGAGGCTCACTCATATGCTCCACTCGCAGAAAAGGGGGGCACCTGGCCCAGTGCAGGGCTGGGGTGTGGGATGTTTTCAGGAAGGCTTCTGGGTAAAGTAACCAGCATTGCTCTTGTCCAGGAGCACATTTATTTCCTCCGCATATGTTCCTGCGGTCCTCCTATGCTTCCCTCGCTTACAGTTCATCTGCGGAACACATTAATCCCGAGGGGCGGCACAGGCCGGACGCAGTAACAGTTCAAAAGGATCTGCAGGATCAGAAGATGCTGGTCTCCACAAAGCCTTAGGAGATCCTATATGGAGAACATATTGCTTTGCAAGTTAGCAGGTTCTGTTCTGGTTTGTGCCTCAACACATTTTGAGGAGACTTAAAAAATAGATGAGAAATGGATTTTTTTTCTGTATGACACAGACACTGGTGGGGACTGCTTTTCCTTACCTCCACAGGCACTGCTGAGTTACACGGTGAAACGTGGACGGTGTTCACGAGCACAAGGGGAGTCGATGAATCAGCAGGCACGAGCAACAGGTCAGGGCACCACAAAGGGATGGCTCGGGCTGCAAAGTTATGAGCACCCTTCGGGTGATCTGGAGTGAGGGGCAAGTGAAACCCGAGGCCGTGGGAGTCGGGTACTGTGTGTATATCTCTAAGGTCTCATTTCAAAGAACTTAAAATGCTTCTTGGTGCCACAACAGGGACCAAATGCTGCCTGTGGATCTGAGCTGGAATGCTTTCTCTTGAGTCCTTTCCGTTGTTACTGCGAAATATTTAAGTGAAGGAGATATAGAGGTAAATCAAAGCAAACATCCAGCATTTTTAGAGATACTATCCAACCTAATGACATCCCATGTAATGAAATAAACATGACTTCATCCTGTGAGTGGCAGAGATCTGACTTAAAACTGTGAAGTTAATTATCTTCAAAATAGAGTCCTTCAGGGTCACCAGCTACCATATGAAACCCATTTACAAGACTCCCTATAATCCAGGACATGAGAAACCACAAAAATCTGAAACAAATATCCAGCCGGCAAAGATAATCCATAACTGTACAGCGCAGAGAAAAGCTCCACTATGCTTCTTTCCTTCCTCCTTCACACATGGTTTAAATATTCACCCCTCCATGTTCACTTGCTGTAAGACTGTTATCGTCACGAGGGAAGCCTATACTACGCCAGCTCTACAAAGAGTCCTAGGCTCAGTTACAAACACCGTCTTTACAGATACACACAATCCAGGCTCTTAGGGATGTCTGCGTCACCAGAGCAAACTGGGGAGAATGGAGCAGCTGCAGGTAAGACTACCCATCTCCAAGTTCTCCACATCTATTTCAGTCGTATAAAAGAGCTTACTACTCCATAAAAGATGGTTTTCTTTGAAACCGTTGGCTTTGATTGTGTTTCCTCAGGAATATGCATACACCCGGGAGGCAGGAAGTTAGACAGAAAGACAGTGGGCGCTACACATACAAATAGATCCCACGGAAGCCGTCACCTCTGCAAGGGAAGTGTCTGGTCTGGAAATCTCTGTTTCCTCTCTTTTCTGCTCTCCTTTTCACCTACTTTAAGAATCTTGAGATAGATTAGCAACTAAACTTACTCCTAGAGCTACATGGAGCTATTCTAGAATGAAAACCATATAAAGAATTGGAAGATATCACCAGAAACGGAGTAATTGCCTCATTTCCAAGGCATCTGCTCCTGTTGTGGAGCTTCTGGTAGGCACAGAGCTGCAGAAAGCTCTGGCCATGGCACCTTCTAATCTGGCTGGCTGGATTCTCATTTTTTAAAACTTATTAAGTTTCAGCTGTAGCTCCCTCCCTCCAGCTGAGATTGCAAACCCTACCTCTCCCTCAGCACTAGGCACAGTTGGCAAGCTGCCCCCTCCAAGCCTGAGGGTATCCTGTCACAGTTTTCTGAACACCCTCAACACCTTGTCCAAAGGAGATGATCTGGCTTAACTCGATCAAGATTAACAGGGAAGGAAAAAAAGACTGTGAACAACTAGGATGAAGAGATTAGTCACCGATACAACTTCTCCAAGGAAAGATCACATCAAACACGGGCTTCAGAACTTTTCACACTCTAAATGGGGGTGGGGGGGGGGGTGAGTAGGTGGGAGGGAACAAAGAGAGAATATGGCTTATAACCACTAACCAAGCACCAACAGGCCTGTTTCCTATTCAACTCTATATTTTATCCCAGGAAAAGATACTAACCTTTGAAAAATAACAAATAGAAAAATCTGACTTAGTTCGAAAAGAAAACCGGGAAGGTGAACCAAGAATATATTTAAAAAAGCTGTTCTTAGCATGAATTTGATACACAACTAGTAAAATTGAATCAATGCTAATTGCCAAAAGGTGTTAAATAGTTTTTTAAAAAACATTAACGTCATTAACTGTATAAATAATTTTTAAAACAGAGAGAAAGCCAAGAATATACTTTTGCAATGACTAGAGACAAGTCATTACAGAAATCATGAAAAGTGGAGAGTATACACACTTTTACACAAAGTCAGAGATTTTGATTTGTAGAAATATTAACATATTGTGGGAAAATATAAACAGGCATTTTGGGGACAATCCAGAGACTATTTTTCTTTCAATACCATTAGGGTTACAGAAAAAAAAAAATTAGAGAAGAGAAAGGGCCACTTGTGAGTTTGCCTCAGGCTATTAAGATACCATAAAAAACATGATTAAAAGTTATAAAAATACAATAAAGGAAAAGAAACAAAAAAGTAGTATTTTAGGAAGTGCTTATAAAAGTGGTGATGGAAGGGAAGCTGACACAAAAATAGCAGCACTTTGGAGGGGAGGGGAGTCATATTTGGAACACGATTATACTCTCTCGTAAAGTCAATATTATTTTCAGTGCAATCAAGTGTATCACTAATGTGCAAAATCTGACTTTATGAGATGCAGCAAAGCAGAGGAGAAAGTTGCCTTTGAATGATTACTCTGAAAGTCTAATCAAAGACATTCTCCCATGTTATCAAACACAGATGTGCAAACCAAGGAGGCTAGAAATGGTTTCGTATTGAAAGGTTGGCAGTGAGACTGAGTGCCTCGAACTGAACTCATCCCATCGTACGGAACCCTGCGTATACCTGGGAGGCGCTTCAAAGGCTACACGCACAGAATAATCTTCAACACATGTTTGCCCCTGACGTGCTTTGAACCTCAACCCAAATCTTCATAAGCCAATCCAGCGGCGCACGAAGACTACTGACCTAACCGGAGAGGCATTCGGGTGCTGGGAGAGGGCCGCAGGGAAGCCGGCTGAGCACCGCAGACGGGCTGCTCGCTGCCAGCGCGGGCTCAGCTCTGCACGCTTGCTGTGCGTTTCCACGCCGGGGAGAGCTCCAACACGTCTGCACTCCGTCGAGTGACCCAGCAAAGAAAGCGCCATGGGCCCTAATATTGCATTCCCCTCTTTTCTGCCCCTTTTAAAGGAGAGAAAAGGAAAGGGATAGGTTTCCCTCCCTTTTGGCTAAAATATTTCTCTCATAACATTGTATTTCGTGATTGGAAAGATGTCGGGTATCTGAGTGCTACCTACTTGCTAATTAAACCTTGGTTTTCATTTCAAAGTTTAATTATATCTTCAATTCTGTGTCTGCAAAATGCTAATGGAAGAAATTCTTAAATACAAATGAGTAATTAACACCCACATATTTCTTTTCTTAAATTGTTTAATTTAGTTTAACAAGCCCCGTGTTGGAGTGATGGTTGGGTCACGCAGGGAAGCGATTTCTCCTCACTGTTCATCTACTTTTTAAAAAACACGCTAATTCAACAAGAAACAACAACTTGGTTGGTATTTACTGTTTGACTGGCAGACCTCTCACCTGCCAGCAGAATCTGGAGAGGGGGCTAGGTGAGGGCCAAGGGAGGCCGACTACCTGTGAAATAATGGTTTGGGTGTTTCCTTCTCACTCTTCCTAAATTCCACCTTGAGGATTTAATTGTATCACCTATCGACACATTTCAGATGCTCTAGACAAACAGCCGATGCAACAGTATAAAAGAGCAGAACTAAAGAGATTACCAATTCCTCTCTTATTTCCTGCAGATCCTTTCCAGATAGCTTTTTCTATTTTTCTGCCCCAAAGTGCAGGCATCATTATTAACAGAGGACAGAATCCAAGGACATGCAGGAAAGGCCAGTCATTCAGGAAATAGCTATCATTTGGTAAATGGCATAATAAACACATTATGATCTTTGATGCAGTGGGTAATGAGCCAGTATATATACAATATCAATGCTAAGATTATTCTCTATCTCTGTATGTAGTTTTCCTTATTTTACCTGAACTTCCCTTTTCTATTTGTTTGTGTTTCCCAGAATTCACAAGTCACTTTGTAACATCATCTAAGAGTTTTTGATGATTGTTACTATCCTTTGCTTCTCACTATTTTGTATCTATTCTACTCTAAAATGAAAACCTCCCTTATCTAACTGCTTTGGTCTATCAGTTAAATGACAACGTCAAAGGCGAGACTCAGTGTTATGAGAACTGGACATGCACATCTCTCAAAACTAGGGTTGATTCTGGAAGACCAAAATTCCCAGTCTAACTCTCTCCATGATTTTCAGAGTACTATGACTAACCATTTTCAAAGAGGAAATGCCATCATTTTGTGGGACGAATGGGATAACCCCGGCTTGTAGCCAATTCCTTGGCCACCTATCTGCCATGTCCTTTGCAGCTTCAGGTCGATCAGCGCTCGGTGAGTCTCTCCTATCCAACTCTGTGCTGTTCCTTGCCCGTCCCAATCTTGCACATTTTGGTCTCTATCCCTTCACCCAGCGCTTGGGAACCACTTCAGGTGTTGGTAACCTCATGTCTCCTGTCACTACATCAATTTGATGCAGAAGAGTGAAATTTTCAGGTGTTGGCGAAACATCGGAAACAAGAGGACTAGAATGGCAAAGCCGTCTCCCGTGGTTGCTCAGCCATAAGGGGCATGTCCTGTGCACAGCGATGGGGTGCACTGCTTTCGTCTCCTTCAAGAAATGACGTGTCCTTCAGCAGCACGGATGTAGCTGACAGCTTCTAGCAGTTCCTCGATTAGGATCCTCCCCAGCATTTGATGAAAGGCCAAACTCTTTCGAGGGAGCCACCAGTCAATGACCGGGCATAGCAGGGGTCTGGAGTCTGGCGTGTTCTGCCCAGTGTGTAATTCCTCTACCAGCCAATCTTTGCTCTGGAGCTCACATTGGGTTGGCCAAGGATTTGTTGGGTTTGTACTGTGGTTAAGGCACTCCCTACCCAACCCTGCTTCAGGTGTTACCCTCTCAATTAACCTCTCGTGCTCCTACTTTGTCTCATCCACTGCTCCCTGGGAGATGCAACTGGTAAACTCCCATTACCATTACCCGCCTCTGGAAAGCTTCCTTTGTTTAGACAAAACTCCCAAACTCTCCCTAAATCCCCTAGCAACAGGCTTGGTTACAAATATGTATATGAGACGATAGAGACAAGTCAGTCAAATAGCAGGAATGTTTGCCAGGACATCAAGTGAAATGGAAACCTGCAGTGTGTTTCTCAGATTATCCTGAATTTGACAAGCATACTTCTCATTGATCTTGCTACTTTCATGACCCTTGGACATACCCTTAGGATGCTTCCTGATCCACGTGCCCTCTTCTATTATGGATTTTCATTTCAGATTATTTGGCATTTGTATATATGAGACTAACAAAATAGTGTAAATTTTTACATCCTGAATGTTCTTATACAGGTTGTTTTAACCATGTCTACTTCATAATAAAATATAGATTTTACTTAATTCGGGCTCCTTAACTACTTTAAGTAATTGGTTAATTCACCTAAAGTTTTTTTTTTAAACATCATTTTCAATGACTCACTAGTAGTCTTAAGTTGGACATTTCCTATATTCTGTAGAGGTTGGCCACACAGTCTATATTATTTCATACTTTAATGACAATGACTTGAATGACAAAATAGCATCATTATAAAGTGTGATAATTACAACAATTCAAAGAGAGGTAACCAGCACCTTTGACAGCAGTAGAAAAATTAAAACCTACTTTGACCAATTTGGAAAAGTGTTTTGAATAAGAAATGTGAAATTTAATGGGAATAAGTGGAGGGCCATGCACTTAAGGAAGAAAACCCCAGTGCATAAATACAAGGTGGAAATGTATTCCCTGTGTTCAACCAAGGTAGAAAAATACACAGGAGTCACAGAAGGCCACCCCCTGAGCATTAGCCATCAGGATAATGGTGCTATTGAAAAAGAAAGCAGGGTACCAGGACGCGTGAGCTGAAGTAAAGTGGGTGAGAGCTGTGAAGTAATCAGCAGATAGTCATTCTTCATTGATCAGGCCCTCACTGTGTGCAGAGAGAAAATGGGAGAAGATCAAGAATGTGTGGGTATGAGCAGAAAAATGAAAAATAAGAGCTTTGGAGACAGTAATCTGGAGAAGAAATAGCTGCAGGTGACAAAGTTTATAAAACTTATAAAAAGGTGACTATATGAAAGATGGTGTCCGTGCTCATAAAGGAGCTACAGAGCTTGTAGTGTATCATTTGAGATTTTAGGCAGAAAACTTAAATGCCTTGGAAGCCAGGCAGATAACCTGGTTCACTAAGCCAGGGGAAACCCACAGTCCTCTTGGAATCTCTCTCACTGTCCCGCTTTAAATAGAGGCATGAGCACACACTTAATTTCTTTCTTGTTAACTCTGCAGCAAGTAAAATGACTGCAGAATCACAATGCACATTGACACCTGGCACTTAGCCTCAGCTGCAGAGAGACAACGGGGCAAGGTGGAGACTGTGGCAAGCTGGATAGCATGTGCTTTTGCTAAATGGGGTGAGCCATACTGTTGGATGGAATATGGCTCCAGGGGACCAGGTGGTTTAATTTCCTAGGGGAAGCCATGAATCTGCATTTATGTAAGTTTTTTAACGTATACTATTTTTAATTTTTAAAAATTTCATGAAAATAATAGATGTGCATAATTCACAATTTTAAAAGTTTAAAACGTTCGACAAGCAATATCTCCCTTGCCCACTCTGAGGCCAGCTTCCCTGAGGCAACCCTGTTGAAATCTTTTAGTTGATACCCGCACTTCTAGAAAATGAACTCATCAAGTTATTTCTTAATTAATAAACTTTAGTCACTATTTGGTGTCCTTCGGTGATGACAAATAAAGATTTAATTATCTATGTCCCTCACCTTCCTAAATACTCCCATACTCCTAATACAGTTATGCCACAATTTGGCTTAAAAAAGACTCAGTTTAATGCTTCTATTATTATAACCCTGCAAACACTGCTCAGTGCTGAGCCGAGAAGTATACTGACGATCATTTCTTTCTTTCTTGTTCATTTTTCCCTGAAATGAATCATTGCCTCTTTTAAAAATTTGCAGTTTTATATATTGTTACTAATGCTTCCCGGTCACTCCAACACTGCCATCGAATCCCAGCATTTGTCAGCTGCATATCGTCCGTGGAGCTATCACTCCGGGGCCTCCGCCTCACTGTCCCACCGTGTCCCTCATCTTGCGTCTCCCCTGGCATGGTCGCTGCTGCCAGGCCGGCTGCCCTTCCCTGCAGTTCTAAGCTTTCCCTCTGGTCTCTGGACTGCACCCTTGCTTCCTGGGCCTGACGCCTTCCTCCTCCTGGATCTGTGCTCCTTTACCTGGTGAAGCGCCTCCGCCAGTAAATCCTGAGCATGGATGCATGAGAGAGAAACTGCTTGATTCCCCGTGCCCGACGACGGTTCTCGCCTACCCTTACAGTTGATTGACAGTTGGCCAAATAAAGCGTTCTAAGCTGAAAATCACTTACACAGAATTTTTTTTCTGTGTAGATGTTTCATTTTATTAATTTTAATTTACATACTACACTTTCAGAGATCTGCCCACTGTGGAATACAAGGTATGTTAACGGTGGTTTCGTAGTCAGGGTCTCTGACGGCAATCCCAAACCTGCCTCCCAAGCACCCAGCAGTCGTGAAGCAGCAGCTGCTACTCCGTTGGTATCCCTTTTTCAAATATATTGTGTTCATGGCTATGCTCACATTGCTGCTAATTTGGAAGAAGGGGTAGGGGCAGACTTTCTGTCAATTAGCTTCCTTGGGTAATGCACTTACACAGAATTTTGTTTCCAGTACTGCTGTTGAGAAGTCCAATCCCATTTTTATTTTTATTTCATTTATTTATTATTATTATTTTTAAATCCTCACCTGAAAATATTTTTTCCACTGCTTTTCAGAGAGAGTGGAAGGGGAGGGGGGGGGGGAGAGAGAGAGAGAGAGAGAGAGAGAGAGAGAGAGAGAAACATTGATGTGGGAGAGACACATCGATTGGTTGCCTCCCGCACGCTCCCTGACCAGGGCCAGGGAATAGAGCCTGTAACCGAGGTACATGCCCTTGGTCGCAACCAAACCCAGGACCTTTCAGTCCTCGGGCTCACGCTCTAACCACTGCGCCAAACTTGCTGGGGCTCCAATCCCATTTTTAGTCTTAGGATCCTTCTTAGGAAACCCTTTTTGTTTGTTTGTTTTCTTCTCTAGAAATTTCAGGAATCTTTTCTTTACTCAAAGTGTTCTGAAATTGTATGAGAATACGCCTTAATTGTGCTGGACACCCTCTTTTTCACTCCCTTTTTACTATTCTCTCCTTTTGAAATTTTGAATCCATTGGAGGTAGGACATCTTGGCATGATCTTCTAGGAGCCTTCACCAGCCTGAAGTCAACATACAAAATCAAGGACCAGCTGAAACAGGTGGGATTTGTGAGTTCTCTGTCCATAGTCTCATCAAGAAGGAGGTGTGCTGAGTTGATAGTCTGTGAATTGCCCACAACCTGCGCAGAACTAGGGGGCAGCATGGAACTCGTTTCACTGATCCATTGTCACTCTCCCTCCAGTGTCATGCCTGCTTGCCCCTCTCTTTAGAGTGTCACTGGTAGGTCCTCTTTTAATATGTTTCTGTGAGTTTCATTTACTCCATATCAACATGCCCCTATTTCTTTTGATAGATCCACAGCTATGGGTCTCTGTGGTCTCGCCTGTGTTACTACACAAAACAAAACCAACTAACACATTTCTCACTTCGAAAGCTCTGATTTCTCACCATCTCCCATGTTGAAAAATGTATCAGGCCCCATGACAACACCACCATGAAAACATCAAACACTGTACATCCGCTGGAAGCTCTGATTTCTTAAGTGTTCTTTCCTTAACCCCCTACCACTTTCCGTTGCCACAAAGAAAATCCCCTCTCCCTGTTGGGGCTGTTCTTCCCCATTTAAAAGAGAAGAAAAGGAAAGAAAGTTCATGGCTGGCAAGTTCAATTTCCTTTCTCTTCCATGTACACAGAATATTAAAACATCCTGTATTATATGGGGCCAGAGCAGGTGTGAGGAGTAGGGTCAGGCCTGTGGGTTAGTGTGGAGGGGGACTGTTTCAGGAAAGACAGAGAAGACATCGGGGTGGTCAAGGAGGCAGGGGGCCGAGGCCCAGAAAAGAAAACACGACTCAGGAGGCTCCCACACAAGCATGCTGTTCTCCACAGCTGTGGGCCAGGCCAGGGTGGCTGGGCTGCGCTTTTATTAGGAATGTGTCAGATGCTTTGTAGTTACTTCTTAATTTTACAGATGGTCAGAGAAAGTGATTATGTTACTTGCCTAAAGTTACCACCGAAGGCTGATTAATACAAGATGTCCTGACACAGCACCTATGCGTGAGGCAGGAGAAACAGATGAAGGGGTGCAAGTGTCCTTGTAGGATCCAAAGTTAAATGTGTGAAGCAATGAGAGCAAACCATGGCTGAAGGCAAATGGGTTAAGATCAATCATGTCAGAACCATGAAAGTAAAGAATCCAAAGAGCTCTCCAACTTCACCCTGCGGCTGGCTCTCTGCGCATGGCCACTCCATTGTTATCCCCATCACGCTTGGAGCACGTGTTATTGGCCATCAACAGAAAGCCGGGAAGGTGCCAGAGATAAGAGTGAGCATGGAGCTGATTCACTGAGGGCAATTAGCAGACATCTGACAGGAAAGCTTTCTTATGGGGGTGGGGGGCAGCCGGGGGAGCTTCATCCATTTCATCATTTGACACTGCTTTCATTAGAAACTGAAGCAATATGGAGAACTGAAGTGACCTTCGTCATAACAGGGATATTTATAATAAACAGACTTGAGACTTGAGACACTGAGGAAAAGGCTGATAGAAATAAATTTGGGGAGTTTCCTTACAAAGGAAAAGCCAGATGAAAGAGAGGAGATTTAGTCATTCTGTGTCACCAAATTGGTAAAAGCTTTTGAGGACAAAGTAATAATATAGATATCGCCTGGGTAACAGACAAAAGAGATTCCAGAAGAGATTGTGAAAAGCAATTTTCTGTTAAATGAATCCTGTTTTCCTAGTGACTTGCATCATAAAATCAAAGATGAGAGAAAAAGTGTTGGCACCTGGGTGGAATAGGCTCGAAGGGTATAGTGACTCACACGAAATAATGTATTTCAGGTAGAATTTATAGGTCAAAGTAGTTCTAATACTAAGTATTAATGTATTACTTCTAATACCATGCTGTAATCAAACAAATCACTTAAGGAAACAGTGACAGTGACCTTAGAGCTCATTCCCGACAATTCTCTGGAAATAGATGTATGTGTTGCCCTGCCTCATATTGTTCCCATTTGGAGTCTTATGACAGCCACAGTTTTAGTAATTTGTCCAGGCTTTTCACCAGCCTTATAGCACCTACAGGTTTTAACTTCGTGCCCAAGGGAACTTTAAAATAAGGAAGTGAGGTCTCTATTTCATCTCAACTTCTAAACCCTTCATGTTGGTCTGGTTGATCTTTAAGATACTCTGAAGGTGTTAACGTCTTCAAAGACGTAGCACTCTACTCCGCAAAGATGTCTGATTCATGGTCTTCATTCTCTTTCTGCAAGAGCTACTGGTAAATTCCTAGGGCTGTGTAATCCTATGGGAACGTGAGCTTTTAGAGCTGGAATATTAATCTGTTTTGTTCACTTATGTCTCCCTAATGCCTACACGAGTGCCCGGCATATCAAAGGCAATCAGTAAATATTAATTAAATATACTGATGAATACATTTTTCACCCTCCCTCTCATCTAGTCCTTTCTTCCTTTAGTCACACAAGAAACACTGTCTGTGAGACACTGTGTAGGGGCTGCAGACAGAACACTCAGCGACTTAAGCAGACAGCCCCTGGCCCAGGTGGAACAAAAAGAACACTTTCTAAGATTACTTTAAAGTCACGGGAATAATGTGACAAGCGTCACAGGTAAAGTCCAAAGTGCTTGGAGAGCATTCAGCAGGAGGACTTTCTCTGTCCGTGGTTTTCCCGTCCCCCCTTGAAAACCTCCAACAGCGTAACCCTCTGCTTATAGAAAAAGGGGGATCCAATTCGGGACACGCATAGTTGTTCCAAAGTTGATCTTCATATTTGGCAAAGATGCATCTTCCCAACTGGCTGTCTCTGTCAACTGCTTTCCTTCTGGGTGCTGCTCACCCCTCTTCCAAGGGGCTGCCCTGTGAACGCCGGAACACAGCTTCCAGCTCGCCTGTGCCCCTCTCCAGGTCAAATGTTTCCAATTTTTCCAATTATTCCTTGTATGAAATTGGTCTGAGCTGCTTCACCATCCTGGTCAGTGTCTTTGACATGTATTCTTAAAGCTCAGTGCCCACGGCCAAAGTGACCAGAAGAGTAAGGTGGACTAACCTCTTTTTATTGATACCACATGCTCATCAACATGGGCTATGCTCTCTTAGCTTTTCTTGGAAGACATACCACACCATCAACTAAAATTACCCTTATATTTTACCACCTAGCATCTCCCATACTCTCAGCTGTACGCATATCACTTGGAGAACTGGTTATAACGCATGTTCTTATTCAATAAGCCTGAGGTAGGGTCTGAGGTCATTTCTAACAAGCTCCCAGGTAATCCTGTAAGCTGCTGGGCCGCAGACCACACCGACGGTAGCAAAGAACTAAACTGAGGCCAAACCACTAAAATTCTCCTTTTAATAATGAATTCTTACTTTCATATTTTTGAATCTGGATTCAATCATACCGCATATGATCTAATCCTCTTACTTCTAAGGCTGGTGACTTTACTCCCATAAAAACCCTTATTTTCCTCACTGTTAAAATGGATTACTATTTGCCTTAAGGTACCTATTGGATGATGAAATGACATTCAAAATGAAGCAAGTCCTAGATAAATACAAATTATTAATAGTGTGTCAAGAAATGCTTCAAGTTTATTTCAGTGCATCAACTTAAAACAAAACGGTGTTCAATAAATGTTGAGTTAACTTTGTAAATTTACATATTGGTAGAAGCTACCAGAGATATACTGCTGTTTAGGGTAGTGGACATTCACGGACCACTGGTTAAAATTTATCCTTCCACCCTCAAATCTCTGGATTCCTTCCAGGCTTATTTTCCCAGGAACACCTGCTTAATTTGTCACGGTCTTCCTCCTTGTGCAATATATAAAATAAAGAAGTGAGAGGTCCAAGGCTGGCTCAGCTGTGGAGCTTCACTCCATGTCCTCCGGGGCATAAAGCTATTTGGAAACTCACTACAATTTCACAAAGATGAGTTACTTACAGGTTGGGTCTGTAGAATTCTATTCTCACTTGAATAAGTGTGCTCATGGCTTTTTCCTTAGGAGACACAAATTCCATGGCGAAACATCCTATTATACCTCCTTTCAGAATCCTTGTAAATTAAGCAGGAGTAATTACCATGAGCTGATTTGCTACATGATCATACTGAGACACAGAATGGTGAGATGGATCATCCAGAGTAGTTGCCTGACCTCAGTACAAGCCAAAGTTAGTTAAATCAGCACACTAGATGCACTGAGCAGTTACATCACGTGTCACAGTGGTTGCCAGAATTAGATATGATATAAATAAACTTATGTTTTCCCGTGGTAATAGTCTCCATGTAATTGGAGTTCAACAATTTAACTGGAAATGAAAATAATAGAAAAGAACAAGGGCAGATGACAAAGTGGAAACATTAAGAGAATGAGTGAAAACATCTTTAAGTATATACTGGGAGGAAAGTTCTGCTGTGAGACCATGATGACTCTAAATCTTTAAATCTCTGGGTAGATGCTGCAAAGGGGAAATCAACAATGGCTCTCCATCATAAATAACATGCCAAAAACGCCTTCACAAAGCCTTTTGTTATTTTAAAATGAGCAGAACACTAACTTCATAATTATATCCAACATAAATGAACTAGACTATCATAAGCCAGCTATTCTTGACATAGGCACTCATTAACTTCATCTACAAAAAGAGCCATTAATGCATATCACTTAAACACCAATGCAGAAAAGAACTACATTTAACTTGACAATAATCGTAGGGCATTTCCAAGTGGCCAGAATATAAAAACTAGAAGAGAGTAAATGAAATATCTATTATGTAAACCAAATAATCGTTAAGTAGTATTAGTACTCCCATCAGAGTAAACCTCTACCTCCAATAACCAGAGTCAAAGAAGAAAGGGTAGATCCACATGAGCATTTCAACTTTAACAGAAGTCTACCTGATAAATGATTTACCGTCCATGAAAACATTAACTGATACCAAGTGTACATGCTTTATGACAGATATAAGTATCATATTGGAATTGTGAATATATCTAAATAACGTGTTCTTAATACTATGAACATTCATTCAGGAACTTAAAGTAGATAGAAGCATACAAAGGATGCAAGTACGCCAACACCGAAAATCATGTCAGAGGCAGCAAATTATTATTGCTCATTAGCCAAAATAAACCTCAGGTCACAGACACTCTGAAACAGATATGTCTTCACCAGGTTATGCTGTTGGATGGATTTGGTTGGATTTCTTTTAAACTTGGAATTATCTGTAAAAGTACCCAATTAGGATACCATTGCCTTGGCAAAGACGGAAACAGTCATAAAAAAAGCTAACAATGACATTTAAAAAACGATACAGGTTAGGTTAAATTATAAAAGGTTAGTTGGCATTAAATTTTTTTTTTCTTTTTTTTTTTTTTACAGAAGACAGTTTAATAAAAATGTTCCACTAAAGAAAGAGCCAACCCTAAAATATTCCTTAAGATAATGACAAAGTGGCTGAAGAGCAAGCTGACCTGGGCCCTAACGCAGCATTTCGGCCTAAATCTGCATCTTGTTCCTCGTAAGTGGTCATTGCTCTTCACCCAACCGAGGGATCTGCCCCGGCCCCTCTCCTCTTCTTAAGGGTTCCTGGGCACTGCAGCCTAATTACCAGCTTGTCATCTACCTTTCCCACCGTAAAGTAAGTTCCTTCAGAGCAAGGACTGCGGACTATTCATTCGCATTTCCCAGGTAATGTTATTTCTAGGCAATAATAGGCACTTAGCACGTTTGGTGAATGAATGAATGGGTGAATGCTTCCCAAGTTCACCAGGCTGTGGAAATCAGCAACTAGATCAGGCTGTCTCTTGAGTGGCAGCTAATTGGGCAACAAGTTATCGGTTTAATCGGATGAGAGCAGGATGGTAACCCTTGAGGATAAACCAGAGCCAGCGGACACAGGAGACACTGCTGTGGGTTCCTGCAACTGCTCACCGTGTCCCAAGGGTGGGGCGGGCCTCACTCTTTGGAAATGACCTATTTAGTGGCGTGGCTGCCGCCGCTTATAGTCAGATGGACCTGAAACTACACAGGATGCAAATTCCGTAAGATGTCTTGGTTATATCTGTAGTCCCCACAGCTTTTAGCACTGTTGGTGCTTTGCAAAGGGGAGAAAGAGGAAAGGGAAGGGGAGAGAGGGAGGAAAGGACTGAGGGACGAGGGGAAGAGACAGGAGGGAAGGAAGAAGATGGGAAGGGAGGGAAACAGCTTGTCCCTTGTCTGAAATTTCAGACACTCTTGCTTTTGAAAGGATGGAAAAATAAATTCTTTCTCTGTAAGTTCAGGATGGAACGCTCCCCTTTCTGGTCGGGGGGACACGTATAAAGCCCACGTTTGAGGGAGGCGCGTCAGTTACGCCGAGTCACCGAGCGCGCACATCTGCCTGAGCTGAAACACACACGGGCAGAAAGCTACTCGGTCGGGTATGTTCTCACTCGCTGCATCCTTCGCCAGGGCGCGATCTCTGGATTAGCATTTTGCAGAAAAGCGAATTCAGCTAACGACAGGCAAGCGTTCCCACATCAGGATGCCTCCCTTCCACGAAACGTAAAGCCGTCGGAGCGCAGCGAGCGGCTTTTGGGAGGGCCAGGGGGAGAGGTCACAGAGGAAGGCAAACGACAAGGCCTCCGAAGGCAGAGGTGAGGCTCTGACCAGGGGGCGTCCCTGCTTTACCGCGGGCCCCTCTTTCTCCCCCCCCCCCGACAGCAATCACGTGCCAATTGCCTCCGAGGCTCCACCGCTGTTTCTGGTTACCGTGAGCGTCAGAGAAATCAATGGCTTTTTCGTAACACACCACTTGCTCTTGCCTTTCCTTGCCTTACTTCTGTCCCTCTCAAATCTAATCCACAGTGTATACTCAGGTATGTGCCCATGTGTTAGTTTTATTTTGGGGAAGGTGATGAAAATGGTCAGGATCATTTATTCTTCAGACAAGAACATTTACAAAGTAGCTAAGAAGCTCTTCTCTCAGCAGCTGGATTCATGGCGAGAACAGTAAGTGTGCACGCACAGGCACAGGCACACAGGCACACGCACATGCACACGCACACATTCACCCAAACACGCACACAAAGCCCCGAGCTGCAGGGACGTCAACACCCCTTGAGCTGCAGGGACGTCAACACCCCTTGGAGGTTACAGGTTAGTTCGCTGCTTAAAGAAGAATGTGCTGAGTTGAAACTGATCTTTACGTAGGTAAACACGTATTTCCACGAGAGACCACTCAATCATCCTCCCACCGCGGCAGCTCGGGGGGCGGGGGAAGAGGTCTCCACTTTCCAGAAGAAAAGGAATTCCTAATAAAGACCATCTGCCACGCGGCCCGCCATGCTATCGATTAGGAAGACTTAGAAGGCATTCCCATTCCGAGGCAAATACGTTTCTACCACTTACAGAAAAGGGGGACGATTTCCCTAACAAAGAAACCTTTGATGAACTCCCCAAAGAGAAGGGGGACCAGAGGCCTGCCACTGCCTTCCTGGGGTCCTGGAAAGACCTGCTGCCCCTCCGGTTAAGGCGCAGTGGGGTGACAGGGATGAGGAAGGTGCTCCAGTTTGCTCTTTTCCTGCTATTCCTTTAGAGGGGGCGTAGACTGTTCCAAGAGGGGTCAAACAGGCCGGCTGCCGATTCTTTCCTTCAAAGAAGCTCTTAGTCAGAAACCTGATTTGATAAACAAATAAGGAGCTTCTTCTCTGAGGGAACTGACCCTGGCCCTCCTCCTTGGTCTCTGGCTGCCACACTGGGGAGAAGTTCAGGGTCTTTGGGAACCCAGTTTGAAAACCTGTGGCCTAGGACAGTGCTGTCCAATGGAACTATAATGTGAGTTACATATGTAACTTAATTTTCCATTAGCCACATTAAAAAGAGAAAACAGGTGAAATTAATTTAATAATAATATGTTACTTAACAGAGCTGAAATATAATTTCAGCATGTAATCAATCTAAAAACTGTTGAGACATTTTACGTTGCTTCTCCCTCCTAACTTTCTGAGCTCGGGCACGCATTTCATCCCCACAGCGCGCAGGGGAGCCGACCTCCCCGTGGCTTTTCCCCCTTTCCTCTCAGCGCACCGAGTCCCCCTTCTTCTTTCTCTGTGTGGGCAGCGTGAAACACGTTTGCTTGGTTTCACAGACTTAGACCATATTTATGAGTTAATTACTATTCATTTCTATTAACCTTCTTACTACTCGATAAATCGCACCCTTTAAAATAAAATAATAAAATAGAAAACCTTCTCTGCTACCTACCAATTAGGAGTAAATCACTTGCCCTCTGCAAGCCACCGTTTCCTCATATACAAATGTGAATAATCACCTCTTTCTTGAACAGGGTGATGGGGCGGATTAGGGAAGAATCCTACCGATTACCTACCCAGGTATCTTCTGCCCTGTTTTCAGTGCGGTGGCTGCAGCCGTTTAGCGCAGGTGGGTAAGGGATGGCCCCCTGGATCCGCAGCGTTACCCTGGTGGCCTCTGGCCCAGGCGGGGAGGAGGTGGCAAGCAGTCCCGAGGCTCCCAGCTTCCTAACCTCCCCTCCCAACCCCCTGAGAGTTCTGCTCACAGCCTTGGCCTCAGTAAGTGGGGGGGAAGGGACAAGAATGGTAGAGGGGGGAACTAGAAGCATTTTCCTTTTTTTCCCCATTTTTCCCTTTATTTTCCCTCACCTCTCCTTTGGTTTCTATTTCCTCTTTCCCTGGAGCTCCTCTCCCTCCTCTCTCTCCTCTCCCCCTTCCCCCCTCCCATCCATCCTCTGTCCCTCCCCCCCTTCCCTCTCTCTTCTCTGTTCTTCCCATGCAATGGGTTGGGGGCAAATCCTCAACGAGCTGGAGCTGCCCATCTCTAGCACCTCTTGTTAAGACTCCAACACCACTTTAGAAATTGTGTAGAAATGCAGCTTCTTATAATCGCAAATTGTAAGTGAGGAAGTTCGTCACAACACACACAGCATAAGCTCACCTCCATCAAGCAGCCAAGGGAATACAGAAAAGGGTGCTAGCTAAAAAGGCAAGCGAAAGTGGGAGGCTGCGAGTACACCCGCAGAAAGGTATCTTTGATATTATGATAATATCCACACAGGGTTTTCAGAGAGTAGAAAAGAGGGTGGGTGGGGCCTGTGAGGACATGGCGTGCTGTGCCCGAGCCCAGACGAGGCTGCTTCGTGGGGAGCTTCCCGCCGGGCTTCCAGGGAGACCACTGTCTGCTCACGGCGCAAGGTCCAGGACACTGAGGCCCGACCTGTCAGCTAAGGGCTGGTGTGTTTGTAAAATATGTATACATGGGTTTCCTATGAACACGTGTGCACATATATCCGCATGTGTGTGTGCGCATGCCTGTATGTGTATGGCCATATTCTTGCTTGCATGTGTGTATACATGTGTGCACACGTCTGAGTATGCGTGTATATGTAGAAGGGGGGTGCAGGGGGCTGCATTCTTTGCCAACAATGAAGCAGTATTGGGGGGGATTGTATGCTATCCCTTCCTCTCTCTCTCTTCCCCTCCCTCACCCCCTCTCCCTCTTTCTCTCTCTCTCTCCTCCATAGAGGAGGAGAGACAAAGAAATAATAAAGTACCATTGGGAGAGGTCACTGACTGTGGACTAGGTTTGTCCATCAGTAGCCGTGGATAAAACTAAGTCTGTTTGGGGAAAAAAGACTAAGGAACCTATTATAGTTTAGAAATTAGCATCCAACTCTTCGTGGTGTGTAATGCAGTGATATATTTCATCGGATATCAAGGTTTTCCGCTGTCTGAGCTGAGAAACTAGCCTGGTGATATATGATGAAAGTCGTACCCAGGCCCTGTATGTGCTCATTCTGGATTAGGGGTGGGTAACACAGCCCAAACATCGCTTTTCCCTGGACGGTGAGTCACCTCACTCATTCAACTCAGTGCGCCTTGAGCACTTGCTGGGAGAAAGGCACAGAAAACAAAATAACTTAAAATTGTCGTCTTTGCCCCTTGTAAGACACAGACACCTGAAAAATAACTAATGACATAAGGTAGTCAGTGACAAGTTACTACATTCTAAGTTCTCTGAGGGCAGGGCTGCCCCTCATTCATCACTCGGTGCTTAACGAATACTTATCACGTGAGTGAGGGGCATGCCAGAGACGGGGCGTGGGAATGAGATGTGGAGGGGCTTTGCACCAGGGCCATTTCGGGAAGATGAAATGTCCTGGAGGAGGCGGGACTGCAGGACTGATTGGTGCAAGTGCCCTGAGGAGAAGGGGTGAGAAAAGATACACCGCTTCATGGTCTGTTGGGCTACTTTATATTCCTCATAGCTGACGAATCTCTAGGGCCCACTTAACCAAAGCAAACAAAACTGTAGTATGCTGACCTTTCAGGAGACTTGCGATGGACTCCCTTCAAGAACCTGATTTTGTATAACTTCCAATTACCGGGAAAGGGATGGTTCGTCTTGAGTATAGGTAAGCATTCTGAAAACCTAGCTCTGCAGATCCCAGGTATGTTATTTTTAATTAAAAAAAGGTGGGGGGGGGGCTACAATATTAAAAAGTATAGTGAAATTTAAAAAGTATAAAATGGGCAAGTTTTACATTATAAAATTTCTAACACTAGTTTCAAATTAATGAATTCATTTGATGTTTGAATATTTACAATTACTTTAGTATTGCTCTATTTTTGTTGTTGTGCATATTAAAAATTTTCTAATATTGATTTTCCTGCTCTGATAATCTCACGCCAGTATTAATTTATAAAAACCATTAAGTTGCTGATTATCTGCAAGACAATCAGTGATGGTTATACAAGATAGTTAAAAAAATTAATCAAGGTCTAATACAACTGGAAACTGCAGATTGTAGCAGTTATTACCACAACATTAGCTGCGTCTAAAGCTCACAAGGCTAAGGTGACAATGCGAAATAATGATACGTCAACCTCATAATGCAGTCAGGAGAAAAGCAGGGCATGATCACTGAAAAGATGATAAAATAGGCTTCAGATTTTTCTTCCACTCTTCTTATAGTATATGCTTTGGAAAAATCGGTGGTTTTGACAGTCTATAACACTCCATGGACTATCCTGTATATTTTTAAATTTCTAAGTTAGTGGTATAATTGCTATAATAAAAATTTAGTCTTTTCTGGTTATAATAGCTTTTTCTCCAACCTGACGAAGACGGCATAAGGGTGTTTGAGCCCGACCCACAATGCTTTCAGCAAAGAGCCCGAGCTCTAGACTATTGAATCCATTCTTTCTAAATGAGTTTCTCAACAGAAACAGTGGAACGGGGAAAGATCAACTTAGTGATTCTGAGTTACGCCTTTATTACTCAGTTCCTTCACCTGACATTTATCTGTCACATACGAGTAATAATAATAGTAACATGAATACTTACTATGTATCAGTGACTGAGCTAAGCACTTTATAAACGTCTCATTTAATTCTAACCAGAATCCTATAAGGTAGAACTTATTCTTACCCTCTTAAAAGTTTTTCTTTTGGACAAGGAAAATGAATGACTGAATAACCTTAAGGCGCCCGATAATGCCCAGGTAGCCAGGAGTCAGGCAGTAAAAGGAGAAGGAGTACGGAGCCAGACTGCTGGGGTCACGTCAGCCGTTCTGCCCATTCAGGGTTTATTTGTCCATAGGTAGGCAAGTCATCCTTCCCACATCTCAGTTCCTCAATCTATAAAATGGGTATAATAATAGTGTCTACTTCATAGCACCTTTGTGAAGAGTAAATTAATTAATGAAAGCAAAGAACTCAGGACAGTATCAGTACATACATAGCAAACAGCACTATACTATAAAGGTTGGATATCATTACTGCCTCTGTAATGAACCAGACATTGGTACTAACTTAGTATCAGGAGTAGGTAAAAGTGTCCCCGTTCGCTACAAAAGATGTAAGTCATATCTTTATAAAAGCGGGGAAATGGGATGTACAAATATGGACAGAAGATTCAAGGTTTCAGGGAGAGATGGGAGTGGTCAGAGCAGTACTTAACCCTTCCATCAGCTTAATCTTGGGATACCCAGGAAAGAAAACAGCACTCACATCTGTTGAAAATCTTGAAAGAGAAGTTTCAACCTCTTCCTAAGAAGACACACAGAGACAGAGTTGGATGTTCTGATGATCAGGCTAAGATATCAAAAGTTAAAGATCTTATATTAGAGAAAAATTTTGTGCCAGCAGCAGAGAATGCTGCAACAGCAACAAAAATATTGGAGAGAACAGCTAGTGCTTGAGGGTTTTCCGCTGTTACTAGAAGCATTTGTCTGCTCTGATTAATATTGATTTTTTTCTGACTAGCTACATGATAGTTATCTTATAAGTATTTATTATTGTACAAGAATGTACCAATTATTTCACCTAATGAAGAGCCCATTTCCAAACCAGGTGGATGCTGCAGTCAATATCCTCAGTTTTGGGGTATGCAACATTGCTCTGCATAGATCTGGCCTGAGACCTTAAGAAATTATTAAAATACAAAGGTAAAATATTTCATCATTTAATTACACCAAGTTTCAGCATACTGAGATTGTTTGTAATCCTCCCTCTTCCCCGATTTTCCTCAGTAAAATAATATCTCTTTTATTTCTTTACAATTGAATAGCGTGTGGTCATAAAAATGATAACTGGCGAATAGCCCCCTCATCCTAGCTCTTAGAGATAATGCTTTTACTACTATTCCCTGACTTGGTCACCTCTTTCTTCCACTTTCCAGGCAATGATGCCCTAAAAAGATTAACCTCCTCTCTGGGGTTGGAGCCAATTCTTTCAATGGATGCCAAAAGTTCACCAAAAAATTCAATTGTCAAATTGTGTCTCTAATGGAATATGACTTTTGTTTACTTTAGATTATGCACTTGGGGAAGTTATGGCTAAGTACATTGGCAGAATATAAAGTGTCATTTAGATGTGGCGTCACTGTTTCCTGCTTTGATGCATAAAATGTATCCATATTTGATACATTAAATGCACTCCATAGGTATCTTCAGCACACAGTTTTTAATAGCAATTTTCAAATAGAAGCCGTAATGAAGGCCAAATCCATTTTGTTACAGCAGCAGGAACTAACACCAGTTATCCGCTCAGAGCTAGTAAGTTACTTGCCAAATCAGTTTCCACCACCTACTGGGAACAGCATACTTCATTTACTTGCCAATCAACAAATTAGGCGTTACAGATCCTGTTCCCTCTGATTTAAGGCTTCATATAATACCACATGATTTTCACATTGAGATACACAGGCAATGAAGTCTAAGATGATATTATGTATTTGTGTTTATTTGCCCTCATAATTATAGATAAATTATAATAATGGACTATGAAATTCAAAAACCTTCTCTGTAACCAAATTCCTCCAAAGGGGAATCAGTAAAATTTCTGGTCTCAATGCAGGAAGTCTAAGTATTCAAAAATAGTGGGATGAAATGAGTAACCTATCTGGCCAGCACTGAGTTAGTAGAGAGTGGTTTTCAGCAAGGACTCCCCAGGAGGTGAGGCTGGAACTGAGCATTTAAGCATGACTGAGAGGTGGCCAGGAGAATAGTATAGGCCTGAGGAAGGAGAAATGGCATTTTATTCACAGGAAATAGAAAGGGCCCATGACTGGCTTAATGCTCTCGTGGTACATTCTGATAACTGCATGTACTTATCTATGGCTGCAGAAAAGAATAAAAGAATAAAAGAGGGGCATCGTATGACAGCTCAGAAATCTAAGCACATCAAGGCACTGGAAAGCAACTGCAATGATTTAAGCAGGAGATCAGATCTATATTTGGGAGGGTCATATGGGCAGCACTGTAGCGGGTAGGTTGGAAGAGAAAGTCAGGACTGCTCAGAAGGCCACTGCTTTAGTGTGGGAGGAAATGAGAAGACTCTGAACCAAAAAAAGTTCAGTAAAAATGAAGAAGAATTTAGATACCTAGAGCCCTAGCTGGTTTTGCTCAGTGGTTAGAGCGTCGGCCCGTGGACTGAAGGGGCTCAGGTTCGATTCTAGCCAAGGGCACGGACTTCGGTTGCAGGCTCCATCCCTGGTCCAGTCGGGGTGGGTGTGGGAGGCAACCAATTGAGGTGTCTCTCTCGCATCGATGTTTCTCTCTCTTCTCCCCCTTTCTCTCCCGCTCTCTCTTGGCCTCCCGGATAGCCTTAGTAAAGGCAGACAAGCAAAGTTAATTCTACAGGGTCCAAGCTGACTTGGTGAGGACGAGAGGGAGGGAGAGAGAAGAGGGTGAGAAGAGAGGACTGAATGTAGAAGCCCAGGAATGTCCACTTTTAGTAAGAGGCTAGGAGCAGGAGCTAGAAGCAGCAGCCAGAAGGCTAAAAGGAATAGGCTGAGGGAGCAGGATCACAGAATGGAGCAGCAGGAATTGTGTTCAGGAAGGAATGATCTAGGTGGAAACAAAGTAATTCATTTTTAAACATTACCAATTTTAAAGAGAAGGTGGAAACATTAAACTGCAACTCTCCTTGTATCTCTAATTGTCTGCCCTTTCAAGAAAGGAAATTACTGTTTCTTTCTTGAATGGTAATTTGTGTCAAATAGGATACCCTTGTTTTTTGAAGATGTATCATTTTTTTTAAAAATTTTAATAAAAACTAGCATTGTTCTACAGGCTAAGCATAAATTATTTGACCATGACATTAAAGTTTATGGGTAAATTTTATACATTTTATTATAGCTACTTCTTTTAAGCATATTCATGTTAAAGGTTTTAAATGTACAGAATTGATAAATTAACAAAATAATTTATTTTATAGATTCGCAAGTCCCAAACTGATAACTTTTCAGATTGGAGTTTAGTGTGCAATGTAGCAACACCTCATGGCCAAGAACGACATTACAGACTAGTTTTATTAGACACTGTAAAAACCCTGACAAAAGGCAGAGGCACTATGCTCCTCATGGTACGAAACACAAAGAACTCATAAACATACTTGAAATTTTCTTGGTCTGAGTTGTGACAGCAGATTGGAAATATCAGAATTTTCTGAAAAGCACAGATAAACATAAACATAGAATCTCCACGGAAAAGAGTCATAATCCTTAGGTTGAGAAAAGCTGTATTTGGTTTGCACTGGATTAGACCTAGCTAGAGAATACTAGAAAGAAGACAGTCTTTAATAAACACCCTCCGACAGTGGGCAGTGTTGCTTCCCAGGTACTTGGTGGTTATCGCCAAACCAGGGTCTACCCTGAGGAGGTCTCTGAGTCACAAAAATGTTGAGATGGACACTCAATACTTCCTTCCACAGAAGAAGACATTCCTACTCCAATGACAGAGACTGTACCTATCAGAGTTACATGTTGAAATTATAAAATTAACTAGTGAAAGGAGTCAGAAGAAATAAGAATATCATCCACTTGTCAGGCAGAGAGCACGGATGGCCATGCAGAGGCTGGATTCCATTATAAAACGGTTCTTAACTTCTTTTTTGTAATAAACCACTTTGAGAATTAGAAGGAAATTATGGACTCTTTCTCCGTAAAAATATACATACTCATTTATGGTCAAAATTTTACATAGAATGTTTAGATAGTCCCAGGACTGTGTCTTAGAAGTTTAGCTCCATATGTGCTCCATAAACACTGTCATTATATGTGGATGCTTCACAAGAAAAAATAAGATTTATTTTCTAGAAATTCTTTACCATAAACCTTGACAGAGTATAGTTACCCTACAGGGTAAGGAATAATGACATACTAGCATTCACAAAATACTTACAATAATGCTTTCTACCAATTTAATTTTAACTAAGTTAGAAAGAGCTGCTAATGATAATATAACCACACACACACTACCTTTTGGCTAAAAAGGTTCAAGGTGCTTCACACAGTTGCAGTATCTTTTATATGGAAGATATTTGGTCATAAACATTCAAAGGCCTATTCAACTTACAAGAAGAACAGAGGAGATTTCAGCCACTGTGACTAACTAAACCCTGACAGACAGAAAGATGACGAGGATCTGGCAGAGTGTTTACACCATTTTGCACATTTGTGTCTTACCCAGAACCAGACTATCTCCAGCGAGCAATAGGGACGATTCGGCAACGGGCGGACATTAATGTGAAAACAGATCAAAGAATTTATAGACATGGTACATAAGTATGTAATTTAGGAACAGACTTGTGCGGGGGGACACTCTTGGATGCGGCCGTGGCATTTTCTGTGTAAGCCGGAGTGACTGTTCAGGGAATCAGGTATTTTCTTACTTAAGCACTGATCCTTCACACGTGCATCCCCACACCCTCCACCAGCCACGCCGACCCACTATCATCGACACGCCACGCTCGGACGACGGCGCCTCTCCTCTCTCACGGCACAGGAGCCTGGCTAAAGTCAGACCCGGCTCCAGTGTGAAGCACCCGGAACATCGAACAAACGTGAGCAAGAAGGAAGGCAGAATACACCAGCTCTTTTCTCCAGATCCCCCCTCTGATGAGGCAAATTATCAATTCTGTGAATAAATTAACTCCACTGTTACTATATTACATTCCTCTTCATACCTTTTTGTTTTCAAAATGTGTTTTCAAATGCAGAGATATTGATAAGAAAAGCCCTAAGGTGATCAAAAGCCGGCAGTGCTTCCCTAGCTCCCCCGCCCCCCGTCTTATCAATAAATCATTTGCAGCAAAATAAAAAAGATAGTAAGTCTGAGAAAAAGAGAGTATTGGCTTTCTAAGAATCTTTCTGCAGCAGTTTTAATAATAACTGGACATCTTCCTATTTACCATCTCCTTCAAGCACACTGTGCGGTTAATGAGGCCTCGTCACAAGGACGAGATATTTGCACCCTTTTACAGAGGCCTTAGTTTTGAAGTTTCATTAACTGTCAAAGAAATACACCTCACTCTTGGAAATGTGAACTTATTTGTCAGAAGTCAATGCAGACTTAATTTAGGCTTTTAGATTACATGGTGATAATACAACCCGCAAAGATAAAACATGACATATACTGGTCTTCTTGACGTGTAATCACACTTGACATCACTACCCTCCTTGCTTTATAATTTCTAATTTCACTGATTTGAGGGTGATTTGAAGCCAGCTCTTTACTTTTCCCAAATACAAGATCAGAATGATGCAATGAAGCAGTCCTAGCTTCAAAGGCAGTTGAGGGGTAAAAGATCATTAGGTTTGCAAATACTCTCAAGAATTTGGACAAAAAATGCAAGTATGCACATATCTGTACACACATCCATATGGAGGGAAAGAAAAAGAGAGAGAAAATGCTAGAGCTAACGGGGGTAAAATGTTAACATCTGAGCAATCTGGACGAAAGGTATACAAGAATTCTTTGTACTATTATTTTTTTTTAACTTTTCTGCAAGTCTAAAGTTATTTCATAATAAAAAGATTTTAAAAATCTAAGTAAGTTCTGAGTTAAAAAGACATTAATGTGAAAACAGATCAAAGAATTTATAGACATGGTACATAAGTATGCTCTCAGACACAATTAGTATTGGCCTCAATCTTGTAAACCAACAATCAATACTCAAACACTTATGTTGTTTAAAGTCACTGGTCTATTGGCAAGATGCAGTAATATACATTACAAAAACCATCATCCCTAAACGATATTAATGTTTCAACTACAGCTGTCATCAATTATTTAGGACTTACTTCCTAAGCAGGTTCATAGGCTAGATAGAAGGTAAGATTTGCAGAGAAGGTAAGGAGAATTATGAAAAGAGAAGCAAAAAAAATAATTTTATCCTACTATGATAATGGCTTTCTGAGCAATCTAGAGTCCTGTGTATATACACATAGGGGATTATTTTCATCTGGTGGCCTACCCACCAGATAGAGCAAAATTATAAGCCTGCCTAACAGAGGAGGCAATGTTCCCCCAGGCTATGTATGCTAGTAAAATAAAGGATCAACTTATTGAAATATTGGCCCAGCTAGACTTTCTTCCATTAACAATCAGTTGAGACACATTTTTAAAGCAACAGCTTAAATGAATGGCTGCATGTCTGTAATAATTTTGACTTAAAATGTCAACTGTGTTTGAGATGCCATGTGCATTTAATCAATGTCTCTACACTGTAAAATAAATATGCTTCAGTGTGACTGCTGTGCCAGTCATAAATCATAATTCACAAAGACAAGAACATTTCATCTTCTCTATTGACAGTTGTTAATGACAATACTGATTAAAATGGTATCTGCCTGCCATATTATTGTTAAACAGCCTATTAGAATTTCTATTACATCCTATCACCCACCACTATTTCCACTATTTCTCTTTATGCTGACACATCTCTTGTGGAACAGAACATGATGGTTAGATTTAAAGTTTAACACTGAAAATGCAAAACTAAAGAGCAGAGCTTATCAGTAAGTGTTAACCTATATTTCCCAAATTCAGAGCATTCCTTCTGTCAGAGATCCCACTGCTCAAAGGACTTGCTTGTCTCCTGGAATTAACTCTGAATTTTTCCAAATGAATGATTTGGATAAAAAAACTACACCAGAGGAAAAAAAAATATCAGTTGTCATTTAAAAGCCACATTAACCAATGAAAGCAATTTCAAGTGTAAACTGATTGTTAGTTACTATTTCTAAAATGGATTGCTTGGAATCAAGAATTGGCTCAGCAATTCATTGCAGAATGCATACTGTGGCCCAGGCAGTAAGCAATAGTGAATTGGAGTCAGGTATTCCCAACACCATAGGATCACTGGGGATGGAGCCCCACTAACTAGGATGGGTGATGGCTGGAGAATTCACATACAGGAATAAAGTCTGTCTTACAGAGGTCAGTCAACTAGTCTAGAAGTGGTCCATTCAGGCATATTTCATCAGCAAGTCAGGCCATGGTAGTGAGAAGAGCAAATGACAGATGAATACTTTAAAGTCAGATAAGACACATGAGGTTTAAGAAAAAATGTCCTGTAACTAGACATATAGGTCCGGAGATGGAGCCAGGAGCCAGTGTACTGGGTGTGATCTGTCAGAAATAAGTTCTCCTGTAACAGTGCTCTCGTCCAGGACAGTGGGGCTTAAAGTGGGGCCTACATGGGGCTGTGGGTTCTAGGCAATTTTACCGAGCAGGCCCCAGAGTAGAAGCCAACATGGTAGGGAGGTAGTATTTGGGTAAGAGTCACGATTGCTCAGAGCTCCACAGGTTTATTGAGTTCTGCAGTTGGGGTACCAGTGTCAAATGTGGATAGAATGTATACAAAGCTAACCAGGGTCAGGGGAGAGACTGCTGATAATCAATCTAGCTCTGCCTTTAGTTAAAAAAACTGGGACCAAGAGGAACTAGAAAATTGGGTTACAATTATGAGAAGATAGGAGGAGGAGGCAGAGGAAGGAGAAATGAAGTAGAGGCAGAGGTCCTGGGGTGAACACCAATATTCCTAAAACATGGTTCTTGTACTTCAGGTGGGTACAAAACCAGTGGAAAATACCAAGATGATCCAGAGCCCCTCGGCAAGTCTAGAGTTATCAGACCTTGCCAATGACTTTCCCATGAATCGTGGCCTGAGCATGTTGAGGCCAAGGAGATGCTGGGTGACATGGAGTTAGAAGGCTGATTAAAGGATTCGGACCGTCAGGGGAAGGAATTTAATCTGTGTGAGGGAATGAGAATGACCTACCAGGCCCCACATCTGCGTCTGTTACAACAATTCCTCAGCACCTTTGCTTATTTTTAACAATGGAAGAACTATCATCTGTATAAATGTCTAGGTTTTTGGATTACTTGTGTGTGTGTGTGTGTGTGTGTGTGTGTGTGTGTGTGTGTGTCTTCCTTGACTTCCTTCTCAAGTCACAATATGGGGATATACATTGTGACTGAAAACAGAAAAAATTCAGGGGCAAGGTAGAATAGGAAAACTATTCTGATAGCAAATGCCAATTAACTTGCAAAAGAGTCTTTACAAAAGTGTGTCAGTAATCAAATCGCTCTAGACATCAAATACGCCAGCAGAATGGGGATAATGAAGGCGTGACAGAGACTGGAGGCGGCTTCGGCAGTCTGGTGGAGCGTCTGGGTCAAAGTTCTAGGAAACTGGTCAAAGCCTCCCCTTTCATTTTACAGTCCATCTTCATCATAAAAGCTGCTCCTCCACATACTTTGAAAATTCCAGGAGGCAGAAGGAAAGCAGAACAAATCTATGATATTGATTTTCTACTATACATTGACTAGAGTTCAAATTTAAAGTGAAAAATTATAGTCCCTGGGGGGGAAAGAAACCCATCAATGGGAGGAACTAATACCAAAAGCCCAGGAATTAGGGTTTTTACTGCTCACTGGTGATTTTGTCTGCAATCAGAGTTACAACCGTCATTTCTGGTTGATGTGCCGCCAGCTCTCTCTTTTTTGAGTTTTAAATTATATAATATTTTAAAGGATTCTTTTGTTGGCAAGTGGGGTGCTGCTTTTAGTCATTCTTTGCTGAGACATTTCTACTTTCATTTTTGGAGCTATGTGGCTTTTTCAGATACGAAAATGCATTAGGAGACTAGATGACATCGCAGGTTAAAGCAAGCACAAAACTAAGGTAACAAAAGGGCTCACTTACTAAGTTTTCTTTTATGCCTTCCACGCTCTTATATTTTTAAAGTCTGTAGCACAGATTTTTAAAATTTGTCGTATTCAAAATAATAATTACTTTTTCTACTTTTTTTATTTTCCCCAAAATTTTAGGGCTATATAGTAGCACATAAACAAAGGGTGAGAAAGGAGGGAAAAATCAGAATGATCCTTCAGGACAGTTGATCACCCTGGGAGTGCAGACTGGGGTGATTAACTGTCTGGACTTGCTTACAACTGAGGAGTTTCTTTGGAATTTTCAGTGCTCAACCTGGAATAAGATGGTTACACTAATGCAGACCAAAGGACATGCTGAGTATGAATACAGGGCTGGGCAAAAGTAGGTTAGTAGTGATGGTAATAAATAATACAATAATTAATTAATAATACTACAAGAATAAATCGTTTTGTGTACTCACATGAATGTATGTTTAAAAGCCAAATTTTTCATTTTGCCTCGAGCTAAATTTTCTATTTTGGCAAGTTAAATGTTAATGGACCGGCAATTTCCCTCAATTCAGTGTCATTTCGCCTTGTGAAACTGACTTTTCAGATAACCAACCCTTATCTATTTTACTCTATGGACACATCTACCCTAGAATCATTTCCAGCTGGTGGCCAAGCAGTTGATGACCATAACGACAATTTATACACATATTGCAAGTGTATAAAAAGCATGCATTTCCCTGGCAAAGAAAAACTTCCATTGAAGAAGGCAGTTACACAGCTGAGTTTAGATGTCAGGCCATCTCAGTATTCAGTATTCTTATCAACTATGCTACAAGGGTTCAACCATAGTTTTATGGGATTCAGGGATGCTCTGGTTATTTAAAAGGAGCTTAGTAAATTTTAGGTCACTTTAATATTAAAACATCTATGCCCCACCAGGTTTTGAGAAAAGGTTACAGGTAACATGAGAACACTTCTGACTTGTTGTTCATTGTGGGTATCTCCAAACTGATCATTGGGACGGTCACTTATTAGGCAATCAGTCAATATTTGTTGAGTGAATGAAAGAAGATGTCAAAAAATAAAAATAAAAGATTGGTTGTATACTTATCACAAATGCTTTTTGTGTAATTAGCAGTTGTTTGCCCAATAATATTGAATCAATTCTTTCAGAAAAGATTGGGGATACTCCACTCAACCTAGAAAAGTAGTTTAGAAAGAGATGTTGAAAATTCATTTATTTAAAAAAGGCCTGGGGTAGATATTTTTTGGGATGCAGAGGTAGAGGGTAATTACAGGGGATACATCTGAATTCCAACCACAATTATGGTCACAACCTCACAATTTAGCTTTTAACTATAAATCCTACTTTCATTGCTAATAATTTCATATTTATGGGTCATCTTAATTAGATAGTGAGCTTAAGTGAAGGGTTCATATTGTATACTCTTTTTTGGTTTCCCTAGAGTAGCATTTAATAGGTACTCAAGTAATGAACTGATTGGCACAGTTTTTCATATCATTTTAGATGATATTTATCCTTTCTACTTTTAAAGTACTTTAGGGAGGTCAATTCCACAACCTGTTCAGAAACCTCATTCCAGTGCTTAACAACCATCTTCTTTTTTATATCTAACCTCATTTTTTTCCCTGATAGTGATTTTGGCCCATTTTCTGTAGCACTGTCCTCAGTGGAGATGGATAACAGCTGGTTACTACTCCCTGTTAACTCACCCGTCAACCTTTTCTTCAAGCAGAAATTAAAAAAAAAAATTAACTCCCAATGCAGTTCACCCTCTTTCTTATTTTCGAACCACTTCCACTGTTTTCATTATTTTTAATACTGTTATCTCGAATGACTAAAGGGCACAACACTTTAACATCCAAATAAGTCTACTCCAATTAGCGCACTGTGTAAGCCAGTCAGTCAATCAGCAAAAGCTTATTAAGGGCCAACACTGTAAAAAGCACTGTGAGGAGGTCCCTTTGCTTAAAGGAATTTACAGCCTCACTAAGGATATGAGACAGGCATGTAAAACCCATACTAAAAACCAAGCCGCCTATGGGAAGCACTAAATGAGACGACAAGGGCTATAAGGGTTTTGGTGAGAAAGACAGTAATGGGGGTCAAAGGATTCATAAAGGAGATGGGGCTTAAGGCGGGTTTCAGAAGCCAGATAAGACTCAGAGAGAGAGAGGGAAGGCGGGAGGGGAAGAGAGAGGGGGAGGGCATCCTAAAAAAGGGTTCAATCTTAGGCTTCACAGAGTGTGTTTTGGGTAATAGTCAGCCATCTGGTTAGACTGGTTGAGTATGCAGAAAGGAACAGTAAAAAAAAAATGATAGATGCCGGCCAGCGTGGCTCAGCAGTTGAGCATCGACCTAAGATCCAGGAGATTGCAGTTCGATTCCTGGTCAGGGCACAGGCCCGGGTTGTGGGCTTGATCCCCAGCAGGGGGCGCGCAGGAGGCAGCTGATCAATGACTCTCATCATTGATGTTTCTCTCTTCCCCTCTCCCTCTCCCTTCCTCTCTCTGAAATCAGTAAAGATATATATATATATATATATGTATTTTTTTTAAAAGACAGACACATGAATTGGGATAAAAATATAGAGGGTATTAAATACCAAACTACATAGTTTGAATTTTATAAGTTAGTATTTCCTAAATAGAGGTTCCTGGGACTGGCTGCCTCAGAATTACCAGAGATTCCAGGCCCCACACTAAACCTAATGAATTAGACTCTCAGATGATAAGGCCTAGTGATCTTTAATTTTAACAAGCTCTATAGATGACCCTAAAGTACAGTTGGATTTTTGAGCGCTACTACGTAATTGGGGATCATAGCTCCTGGAGCAGAATACTACAAATAGGTTATATTTTAAGAACATTCTATGTGCCAGGCGGTTTCCACATATAATCTCATTTACTCTCAAAGCAGCTTCCTTAGGTAGATGTTGTTATTATTTCAATTTCACAGGAGAGGAAAATGAAGCACAGAATAGTTAAGTAGTTGATAAAGAATGGACAGCTAGAAAGAAATAGATCTGGGAGCTGAACCTAAGGAGAATGACTCCAGAGGCTCTGCTCTTTGTCCTTGTACTGTACTGCATTTTAGTGCAGAAGGTGCACATTAAATGTCTGATAACAATGAATGAATGATTGGTAGCTTTGCTTAGGATGAACTGAAATGAAGAAAGGGAAAAAGGAGGAAAGTCAGTTAGGAGTCTACTGAAACAATCTACTTATAAATAACAAAGACTACGATTAGAGTATGACACTGGCAATGGAAAAAAGGCCCAGATGTAAGAGAGAACATTTTGCGAGTATCAGTAGGGTTACTAGCTGATAGAATGTGGGAATGGGAAAAAGGAGGCTCCCAGATGTCACGGGACTCCTGGCAGTGCCTCAAACAGAATTAGGAAAGTCAGGATGAGCTGGTGACTTAGATGGGTGAATGATGAATTAGATTTCAGACATGTTGAAGCTGAGGGTGAAGCAGGGCCACCATGCAGAAATGATCAGCAGCTAGCTGGAGAAGCAAAGTTGGATTGTCTCCAAAATCCTGGTGGATATTATTTAGCCTTGGTGAGATAATAGTCCTAGATGTGCAATCCCATAATATCTGTATATCTCTTATCCATTTTTCAATTTGTGTAGCTTCTATATCTGTCTATAATTGTTCTGGGAAGTCTCTTTCTTATTGAATGAGGAAAACAGTTATGGCAAAGATTCAAGTCTTTTCCCTTAACTATGAACCATCTCATGTTATTAAATTGCTGTTTTCTATGTTGGCTTAGGCCAAGAAAATCCAATGAATGGCAAAAATAGATAAGTATGGGTTCTACAGGGTGTGTGAACGTATCCGCAGAATTAGGCCTGGTGTGAGTGCATTATTAGATGCTAGTACAATGGTAGCAATGATCGAGGCGGGTCTTGGTATTATATCAGTTCAAAGATGAGCTCTAGACAGGCTGGTTCTTCTAAATGCCTCAGTCTTTATTATCTACAAAGTAAAACTATTATTTGCCACATCCATCTCCCATGCATCTTAAAGATGGATGTGAGTAAATTACATTGAAGTTCTCAGATAAAAGGTGCTAAACAAAGAATTAATTCCATTTCCCCCCTCAAGCAAATTATTAAATCTATACTTGTCATTATCTAATAGTATTAAGTAAACATCCGGCAAGGACATGACATTGTGCTGGATATGGTAAAAAGCAAATTAGGCAAATACACTCCCAACTAGGAACTTATGAGTATTTATATATATGAATAAAACTGTTATTAATATGTTTTATTAGTTACTTAATATCAGTATGCAAATAGGTCCATTAGGAAACCTTTTGCATTTTATTAATCCAGCATCTTAAATGATTATATTTCACCTCCAATGCTAATGAAGTTTATTTATTAATCTGTAGCTTCCATTTTAGCACCTGTGAAAGTTCTTTTTAGCATAACAATTTTTCTAAAAGTTAAGCCAATTTTTTTCCACTGGACTTTTTGTTCTGATCTGTTAACAAATCTAAACCTCATTATCTAAGGGAAGTAATGAGATAAAGGGATCTATTCTTCTCAGTGCTCTTTCATAATTCACATTAACGTTAATGGGAGCTGTGCACGCATATTAAGAGGAGAAGAGAACCTTAATTAAACAAATAAGCCTTTCAGCTGATACTTTACATGATCACTTTCACTGTGATATGTACGAGAAAATCATCCTGCTTTGGACAGAGCTACAGAGTAATCAAGATTACATAGGGTAGGGAGGGAAGGCGATAGAGAGCAATCAGATTTTAAAATGATTTTGAAAACAAGCTACCCATCCATTTTTATACTAATTAATTTCATCTATGCCCCTCATCCCTCCATGAACACATTAAAAAAACAGAATAAGTAAACATTTGCAGACCTGCTTGACGGCTAAAAATATTATTAAGTACAAATTGCCAGTTATAAAAATAGTCATGGGGAAGCAAAACACAGCATAGGGAATATAGTCAACAATATTGTAATAACTATGTATGGTGTCAGATGGGTACTAGACTTACTGGGGTGAGCACTTTGTAGGTATATAAACGTCCAATCACTATGCTGTACACCTGAAACTAATATAATATTTTATGTCAATTATAATTGAAAACATTTTAAAAAATGTTACGCACAGAAATTTCCCAAGACATATGTCCTATTGTCCCAAGATATATGTCCAAGAGAAATAAAAATATATATATACCCAAAAGCTTGTAAAAGAATGTTCATGGCAGCATTATTCATAGTCAAAAACTGGAAATATGGCTAAATGTCCATCAACTGATGAACGGAAAAACAAAATGTGGTATATGCATACAATGGGGTATTATTCACCAATAAAAAGAAGTGAGTGACTGAAATATACTACAAAGTGGGCGGACCTTGAAAACATTTTGCCAGTCACAAAGGACCACATTGCATGATTTATTTTCTATAAAATGTCCAGAATAGGCAAATCCACAGAGACAGGCTGCAGATTGGTGGTTGCCTCAGACAGGGCCATGGGGGTGGAGGGTAAGTGGAAATAGGGAGTGAATGCTAACGGGTAGGAATGCTGCTTTTGGGGGGGCAATAAAAATGTTCTAAATTAATTGTGGTGATGGTTGTACAACTCTGTGAATACACTAAAATCCACTGAGTTGTATTATGGGATGGCATGTAAACTATATCTGAATAAAACTGTTATTTTCTTTTATTTCCATTTCCATTTATTGTTGAAAATATTACAGATGTCCCCCTTCCACGCCCCTGTCCCTGCCCAGGGGGTAGGCGGGGCTGGGTGGGTGGGAAGATTAACCAAGAAACTTGTATGCATACACGAATAACCCATGGACACAGACATGGCGAAAACTGTTACTTTAAAAAGTAGATATGAGAATCTAGTTGTTTTCTATTGAGACAATCATTAAAGAGATTTGCAAAATATGAAAAGGAAATGAATGAAGTCAGGCACCACACAAACTCCGTGCGGGCACTGCGGCCGCTCACAGGTCTGCGCACTCGGCCCATCCGAGGGGCAGCCCATCTGTCTCTGGGGCTTCTCCTAGCGAAGAAATAAATGCCAAGCAAACAAGCCTACATTTGTTTGATCCAAATGTAGTCTATACTTTTTAGTTACCATCCTGGCATCTATCTCCATTGTCTTATACCACCTGCCCTCTTCGCAGAGGCACTCTCACGCCTTTATGTTCTCTCGTTCACAATTTATTCATATTAGGGTGCTAATTGTCCTCTCTGGTGCTTAGTTGCAAGTGAACAAAAGCTAGGATGTACCACACATAAATATATAAATGTTATCAGCTATCACACCACTGGGTTTAATGGAAGTCAATATCGGTATATTACACTCTACTTTGCAATTCTATTATGGGCTCAACACTGCTGGTCATAAAATGTAGCTTTCTAAGCCCAGGCTCGTGATAGCAATAACGAAAAAAAAAGGGTCACGGCTCTTCCCAACTCGAATGAAAAATTAAAACTGCTGGGGCACTTAGCTCAAAGGAAAATTGGCAAATTAACAAAATGAAGAAACAAAATATTCATGGCTCATATTGTGAAAGTGAAAGTAAATAATTTAAGATGAACTGTGAGGTGAGAAAATTCAGTTACCAAAGAGGCAAAAAATGAACCTAACAAAATTCTCATTTTTTTTTTCAGTTTCTATTTATTTTCCTCTGCAATCATAGAAAGCCATGGAGAAGAATGGATGGCTGCACTCGCCTCTGACATGCAAATTATTATTATTATTATTTTTTTGCCAAAGTCACATATTTCTCTCAGGCTCAATACATGCAGCCATTTCACCCTGACTTGTAAGGCTCTCTGTACTCAGTGTATTTCTATATCCACCTTGAACCTGAATGAAGAACTCTGACCTACTTTGGCTTTCATTTCTCACGTTTCAAACCGGCCTCTACTTCACGAAGCAAAGTATCTCAACTCTAGCCTGTTGCTGGCCTTTTGCCTTTGGGGAAACGACGGTTAACATCTCTTTGCCCTGGCTACATTAGCTAGGTTACCCTGCATGCCCATAAAGTTGAAGGGATACCCAGACATTTTACAAGCACTATCTGGAAAGAGGCAATGACAGGCATGACCACATTATATTTATTGTACGTGAGACCTGTAACAGCCGTTATGGGATCAAGGTACAGAGGAGAAATGTACGACAGATGTCATGCTCCCTGGAGATTTAAGTATTCAGTCTCTATCTAACCTAATTTAAAAATCAAGTCAAAGTGTATCTTTATGGGTAATGGATTATAAGACAACTTCCAAGGCAACCCAACTGAAATAACTATGAACCATGCATTAAAACTATCAAGTCCAAAATCCATACACTCTGATCTGAAATACATAAAGAAAAGGAAAAAAAACCCAAAAACCTGTTTCTCTATTTGAGTCCATTTTCTATCTGTATTCAGCACCATCAAGTGATTAGATAACCTTTGAAAAGAGTCCACAGTTACATTTAGAAAGGGGTGAGGCAAAGTTATAAAACATAAATGACTGAATGGTTTTCCCTATGTCATTACTTATTGTAGTTTCTCATGCAAAATTGTCCAGGCTAAAGAAAAAACAGCATGCCCACCTGAAACTCAAAATAGCAATTAGAGGGGGCGAAATATTGAAACAGAAATTTCGGGGGCTTCGAGTCAAAGGTAATATCTGATGATCGGCTCTCTGGGGTAAGGCACGGGGGAAGACCAGCAGGAAAGCCTACCAAGTCAGGCTGACAGCTTTGTTCACATAAATTGTTGAACTTAAACTTCACAATAGCTTGGAGAGAATGTGTTATTATCCCCAATATACTGATGAGTAGACTGAGACTCAAAGGGATTAATGTGGGTCTGGAGATTTAAGTGTTCAGAGCTTGTACCGGACAGATATTTAACCAGGTTAAGTATTAGTTTGGCAGTGGCGATGTCTGCGTTATTTGTGGTGGCGGTGGTGGTGGAGGAGGGTGAGGGTGTGTTTGTATAGGAGTGTTCTTTTTAAAAACTCATAGCAGGGTGCCATTATATAGAGCTGCCCTAATTTCAATAAGATATATAGTACCTTGTAGTATAAATCAAATGAACATAGATGCTTTAGATTTGCAAAGCTTAGAAATAACAAACTGATGTCTCTAGAATTTCAAAAATTCCTTTGTCATTAGGGTTCATGATTTAGGTTTTTCTGTGTAGACACTGAACCAGTATATACCTACATTAGCTGAATTAAGAAGTAACAATAAAGAATATTCAATTGACGGGCTAGGAGGAACAGAGTTGATAAACACAGCTATATACTAAGTTCACTATTTCGATTAAAGACCACATTTCTTCAGAATGTTTACTTTAGGTATAATAGGGCATTGTACACTTACGCTCAGACAATTTGGCTTAGTTTTTTGTTATAGCTTTATGTGAAGCTGGTTTAAAAATAACTTCCCATATTAATATGCTGCAAAAATTAAAAAAAAACAAAAAACAAGCATAAGGTGATTTGGCATCAGTACCGTAGTGTGTGAAGTTCTGATAACATATCTGCTAAAAATTCAGTGTGGCCTGGGCAGATGCACCCTCTGTTACCTGCTAAGACAGATACCAAGGGTGAGATGACACCATCCCGTCTGACTTCTTGCCTTCTTATAGCACCCACGACAATCTGAAATCATCTCAATTATTTTCAATTAGTTGTTTATTCTGTCCCTGCCCCTGGAATGTAAGTTCCACAAGAGCCATTGCTTGGGTGTCTTGTTTGGCACAGAATAAAATGACTGCCAATTCCCTTGAGCTGACAAAGAGTTGCTTTGTCCAGGAGGTATCCTAGGCAAATGGCTCACCACTTCCAGGAAATTCATTGTTATAAGGAGTTTACATGGTTATGCAATATTTTGCTTGTTTTTGTTTTAAATTCAAGAAATTCAAAAGTCTAATTTTTCCTTCCTTCACTAAGAAAAATAAGTATCATAAAAGTAGGGACTTCATTGCTATATGCCCAGTGTCTAGAACAGTGCCTGATGCAAAGCAGGCCTTGAATAGAGCTGAACAGACGAAGAATAATTATTAATGTGCTTGGCAAAGAGTAGGCATTGAATAGATGCTGTTAATCAAATAAATAAGGGCAAACAAAGGTTCAAAACAGAGATGACGTTTCTATTGGCAGGTTTTACACTTTGTTCTTCGTTAATCCATTAAAAGGGAGTTTATTAGGCACAATTCCTTTGTGTACAAAATCACACAAAAATATACAGAAAAAGGTGCTTGATCAACAACAACAAGGTTTTACATTCAGGGTCCAAACCCAGCAGACAATTCAGTGAGTGACCTATAATTTAAAGAGGAGAATACAGCAGCTATGACAGAATTCAGTTTAAAGAATATAAGGTCAAGAGATTATTAAATCATTAAGAAATCGGGGACTGATTTCTGGGTTTTTTACTCTAGACATGGCAAGATTTTGTTGGCCAAGGGATATTTCTCTTCGGTGCTTAGGGAGTATCTGCTAGACACCAGGAAGGTGGCCAAGACTCAGAGCAATGGGTTTGCCTATTGAGGGGTTTGAGCTCCATTTGCCTACAAGGAGCCACAGGTGGTCTTTCTGCAGGGTCGTGCCATAAACAGTACAGCGCCTATGAGAATCCAAACACATAAGAGATACATTTAAGCGACTTGATCCCCTAAAGTCTCTTTCAACAGCAGGCAAACAGGATGCAGGGAAACTACCAAAGGTGGTGGGTTCTAGAGCTGCATATTTTTCCACAATAATTTATGGCCGGCGTAAGAGCCATAGTTCAATCTGCAAGGAGGTTATTCTGAAATCCGCAAAGACTAAGCATCCTGGAACCAGATAATACATGTGACGATATGAATTAATGAAATCTTCCACAATTTTTCAAAAGGACCAAGAGCAGGTTAAGTTAACTAATGAGCTATACTGTACTACTTACTACACACCATCAACATGAACGGATCAGCTAATATCAGAAAAGCACACAAGGCTTAGCTTTTACAAGCACAGCCATGGCCAACACACTCCCACTTCCACGATGCAAGGCTGGGTGAAGAGAAGGAAGCAGAATTTCAGTCCTCACTTGGGCCCTTGGGCAGGTGCCACCGTACATGGTGCAAGTACACAACCTACATTAAAGCCCTGGGTTCGGGAAAGTGTCTGTGAAATGCAGCTAATGGAAAAAATAATACATATTTAAACCACACATCTAACTCCTAGAGAACCTTAGAGCAATCAATCTTTTTTAAATAAGAAAGAAACTAAGTCAATAGCATCTGAGCAACAGATGAAAATTAAAGCAAAATCTCTTGGCTGATGGTAACAGCTTTTGTGTTCTTTGTTGTTGAAAATGTGCATGTAGCAGGAGCTCCAATATGCTCCCAAAGTCAGATGCAAAAGGCTATGGAAAACAGTTGCTATTTTTACACCGGAGATAAAATCAAACACCACCTTTCAGATCTTCATTTTGCTGAAATAGTAGAAAGGAACAAACCTCCGAGTGGCTAGATGTCTAAAGGATCTAGGAGGCCCTGTGATTTCTAACAGAGGAAAGTAAAGTGAGTATAAAACAGCAACAAGAAAAGCCAGCTCTGTGTTATGGGCAATGGAGCACAAACCTGCAGAACCCAAACGTCTGAAATAAAATATAAAGTTAAGGCTTAATTTAGTAATAGTCTAGAAAATGGGAAGCTCTGACAGTTTTTTATATTTATAGACTGCTCTAGGTAAACCTTTATAGTTTAACACCTTAAAGAGGAAATTTTTTTCCTTATAAATTACTACGACATTATAGAAGTAGTAATAATTATGATAATAATTATATTAGTTTTCTATTGATGCTGTTAAAAATACGACAAACTTAGTGGCTTAAACAATAAAACAAAAATGGGCTGAAGTTAAGAGGATGGCAGGCCTTTCTGGAGGCTCTCTAGAGAATCCATTTCCTTGATCTTTCCAGCTTCCAGAGGCTGCCCACATTCTTTGGCTTGTGGCCTCCTCCCTCAATCTCAAAGCCAGCAAATATGTATATTGCATTTCTCTATACCTTTCTTCCATAGTCACATCTTCCTTTTCTAATTTTAAGGCTCCTTGTGATTACATTGGGCCCACTGGGGAAAATCCAGGACCATCACCTTATCTGGAAGTCAGCTGATCAGCAACCTTACTTCTCTTGTGCCAGGCAACACAACATACTCACCAGGTACCAGGGACTGAAACATGTACGTCTTTAGGTGACCATTATTCTGCTCACCACAATAATTAATGTGTATGGAATATTTATTATTTGCCAGTCTTATTCTAAGCACATTATATGTAATTAAACAAATATAGTACTCATAATAATGGTAGATCCTATTATGATTCCTATTTTTCAGATGAGAAGACTGAGGCACAAAGAGATTAAATCACTTCCTCAATGCTACTTAGACAGAAAGAAGAGCCAGGCCTGAACTCAGAAGTCCACATGCAGAGCCTATACTTTTAACCTCTGAAATCCATAGCCTGCAACTTCAGGTGATCATAATCATTACTGGGAAAAGGGCAACTTTAAAATTCAAAATGTCAAAAGGAAAGAGAGTCTAACGAGATCACAAAGAAAAATAGACCAATGTCTATCAAGAGATTTGTCTACTGGTATCAGTATTATTTGTGTTCCCTAGATGTCACTATATATAATATATACAGGACAAAAGTAGGTGGGGCAAAAGTAGGTTTACAGTTGTATGTGAAACACAGAGTTTATTCTACTTATTATTTAGTAATTATTATATTATTTTCCATATGAACAACTGTAAACCTACTTTTGCCCCACCCTGTATATGTGTGTGTATATATGTGTGTGTATGTATGTGTGTGTGTGTATATACATATATATATATATATATAGAACAGAGTGTACATCTATACATATATATATATAAATAAAATAACAGATATCAAATGGAACTTTCTGTTTCTGTCTGAAATTTCAGTCCAAGATCCAAATACTGAGAACAACTGATGACAAATACCACTCAGCATCTTTAAAAGAGATACCTCCTAAGCGTTTAATATGAGGGCCAAACTGATTCATCAGCTCTCACCTCCTATCATTCACCTTCAGTCCATGGGAAAGAGGGTAGAGAATGAGAGAGATGTTTGTTGTGATGAGAAATTATAAGAGTAAAGCAAGTAATGGACAGAGGTGTTTCCATCTCTCACCCCAACAAAATAAATGAGGAGGCTACAGGAAATCCCTTCAGAGAATTTGAAGGCAATTGCACGAAAGGGGACTGTCATCCCACTTCCCACCTGTTTGCTTGGTGACTTGCAAGCATTTACTGACCTTCCCCAGCATGAGAGCATTCTTGGCACGTGGCCTTCAAGTTGGGGAGGCAAAGAGTCTTCGTTGACTCTGCCTGGAAGAATTCTGAAGGTGCCAGGCTGGTTGGGGCATCCCCGTGACAGGGTGAGGAGGGAAGGGAGCAGGGGCACCAGGCTGTATTTCTGTCATTCAGAGGCACAAGAGATCATAACTCCAGTGAGCAGAGTAGATGCTGTAGAAGGAAGTTAGACTAAAGCCATCTCCAACTGCAGTGTACTAGCTGGGGTAAGGTCACTCCAGGGCTGTGTTGTCTGCAACCAGAGGGTCTCAGGAAGTCAGTGAGAAAATGAAACTCCTACATCAATGATCAGTGCATCAGGGAGCACCTTGGAAACTCCACAGAAGTGGCCTACAAAAGGGCACCCAACAGCCTGATTGCACCAGATACAACCAGCTAAGTAAAATCTTTTTCTTGTTTTAATAGTGCGCATCTTGATCTCGTACCCTTCGGGACAGCATGGATGGACTTGGAGAATATTATGCTAAGCGAAATAAGCCAGGCAGAGAAAGACAAACATCACATGATCTCGCTTATATGTGGAATCTAAAGAACATAATAAAATGATGAACAAAATAGATTCAGTGACATAGAAGCATGGATCAGACTGACAAATCTCAAATCTCGGAGGGAAGGTGGGGGTGGGTGGGTAGAGATTAACCGAAGAATTTATATGCATATGTGCATAACCCAAGGACACAGACAATAGTGTGGTGAAGGCCTGGGGTAGGGAGTGGATGTGGGATGGAAGGGGTCAGTGGGGAAAAAAGGGGACATCTGTAATACTTTCAACAATAAAGATAAATTTAAAAAGATGCTCTTCTTTCCCCCTGGCGGCAGAGCCTGAGAAGCAGGCATGGTCCTGACACCAAACCGCAGGCTGTTTTCTGACTGGACTGGCTGAGCGATGCCTAGTCAACCGAGTGACTGTGTATGAAATCTCGCCTCACACCCCCAGGGCGTCAGGAGAGCAGGGGTGCTGGCCTCTGAAAGTGGGGAATCAAGGTGGGCTCAGGGGAGTTACATAATGTGTGTGACGCCCAGTAGCCGCTGTGTGGAGGGCCACAAATTCAGAGCAGGGCCACCTGGCTCCAGACCCAATGACACCTCCGCTGGCCCGCAGATCCTCTGTAGGTGACAGCTAATGTGCCCACAGGCCTGGCTGCACACACACCTAGAATCATGGGGGTGGGGAGGGGTGTGGTGCATTTATTCCGTCTTCTCTAATTCAGAGGGACTGTCTTAGAGGTCACAGTTAGGGCTCGCTTTTAATTTATCCGCATAACTTTGGTACCAAGGGCTGCTGGAATTGCCCAGGTCTTGGGCAACAGATTTAGAACAGATCCCTGTCATCACCGGGAGCTTCGGAGCCACCCAAGCAGTCTCCTTCTGCAGAAACGGAGCAAGCGTGCTCTCATTTTACGTTTTTTTAAATCTTCACCTGAGGATATTTTTTCCATTGCTTTTCAGACAACAGTGGAAGGGAGAGAGACATAGAGAGAGAGATAGATAGATAGATATAGAGAGAGACCGTCTCATCCATGTGAGACTGGCGGCCTCTGCAGCACCCTGCCCAGGGCCCGGGTTCGATTCCGGCCGTCCCGGGCCCTGATTACATTTTTATGCATCCAGCCGAGGAGGAGGGAGAGCTTGCATTTTGTTTTTCCGAGTGCACACAATTGAGTGATTTCGCCGCAGAAAGAAAGAAGCGAACGAGGAGACGCGCAGCCCTACCTCAGCATGGCGCCCAGCCCCTTCCTCTTCATCTTCCTGTCGGGGTCCTCGCTCTCCTCCTTCTGCTTCTTCTCCTTGGCCTTCGCTTTGCCCTTGTCCTTCTTCCTGTCCTTCCCCGTGGCCTTCTTGGCTTTCCTGGCCTTGTCCTCGGCGCCCTCCAGCTCGGGGGTGCCGGGCGCGGGGTCGGGGGTCAGCGCTCGCGGGCCCGAGTGCGCGCTCCTGTCCGACGGCGCGTCTGCGGAGAGAGAGCCGGGGGGGTCAGGGCTGCCGCGGGGCCACGCTGTGCACTCGGGGGACCAGCAGGAGCCCTCGGGCTCCGCACCACCCGGGGCCACTCGGGCTGCCTACACCCGCGGGCCCCAGACGCCGCGTGGTGTTGGGAGCGGGGCCCAGGGCAAGGGTTGCTCGGCGGGAAAGCACGAATCTCTCCGCAAGCAGCTTGTTAACCCCGATCGGCTCGGGCAGCGCTCACGCTGGGGACCAACAGGGTGAGTGATTTCCAGGAGGCGCGTCTGAGGACAGAAATAACCCCACCGCTTCCCCCCAATTAATGCCGCGGCCGGCTGATGCCGCCTCTAATGACCGCAATCAGGCTGCGGAGAACGCGCGGCGCGCCCCCTCGGGGTAAGCGACAGTGGGTCCTCGTGGGAAAGCGGGAGGCTGGGTACAATCAATTGCGTCCTGCCTCACCCGGTGCCATGTTCGTTAGGCCAGAGGGCAGAACATATCAGGAGAATGAATTACTTTTAATATCACAAGCATAACTGGGGCCCTTCGGTCATTTTTCTCCGTAGTTAGCGCGCGTCCCCGCCCGCGGCCCGCGGGTAGGAGAAGCCACGCAAGGACGCGGGCGCGCCTACCCGCTTCCAGCTCGTCGGGCCCGTCGTAGGACTTGTCGATGGCCGCTCGGAAGCTCTCGTTGCAGCCGCGCCCGCGCACCATGTGCGGCCGGGGCCGGTGGAAGGGAAGCTCGTTCTTCCTGACCTCGGCCACCGCGGTCTGCAAGCTCTCCAAGGAGCTGGACTTTTTCAAGCCCAGCGTTGGCCCGAAATCTTTGCTTGGAGAGTCTGGAAAAGAAAGGGCAAAAGGTCACCTTGTTTTCTACCAAGGCAGTGTGGAGACCTGGAAAGGTCTGTTGTTCCAAAACTATTTCGGTTTGGGCATCTTACAAAAAGGGGTGTTAGGTGGGTGGCAGTTGGGGATAAACCCCAGCTGGGCCACGCGCGCACACACACTCACACTCACACACATGCATACACAGAGCTCCTAACACAATGAATGCTTTTCTCTCAGTACCCATCTCAAGCACTCCCATACATTGTAGCGTTTATTTCTGTCACTGTTTTTATAATTATTAAGCACCGTACCATGCACAGAAATCAAAGGACATTGAAGTGATTGCAATTTTTGTGATTAAATACTTTACCTTATTCTGGTGGCTATTAGTGCACGGTGAATGCAATTTATTTAGTCTATAGGTAAATAAGGCAAAGCAAGAAAGAAAACAACTTTTCTGTGTGAATGCTTATTGTTACAAATTATCTCTATTTGGGTATTTACAAAGAGGCAGCTTTTAAAAAAAATAATATAATATTCCAAAAAGAAAAGGGGGAAACCTATTTAAATAAGGTTTAATAATTTGTGTTCTGAGATACAATATTTTTCATTTGTATGATTTTTCTTGCCCTGCATCTGCCTGCTTTCACCCATGCCTTGACCTCCATTCCCACCCACAGCCAGGCACCCAGTTGTCCATAACAGGATTAGGCTACATAAATACCAGCGGCACAGGTTTATTTTAAAGATGGAAGGAATTCTATCAGGGCTGTTTTTCACCAGGGCCAAGACTCACAATCCTCCCCAGTTATGAAGGAGATTATTATTATGATGAGGCTACACTTGCATTACTGGAAATAAACTTCTTTGCAGTTTTTTAGTAGATATACATGGAGTGCATATTAAGGGGTATGTACATAAGGTACCTAGCACAGCAAGGCTCATAAACAGCACTGTCTTTTCTTACTATGATCACTCTTGCTGCTCTACTCCTGCTAATTGCTTAACACAGTACTAGGTAATACAAAGAATACAAAAGAAGTACCACAGAGATGAAACGCCTATATAAACACACATAACGTTAAACAGCAATACACACCCTTCCATATGTCCTGAACAAATTAAAAAGTCAAAATAATGACAATAATGCTGACAGCTAACAATGCTTAGTCCTGTTCTAAGTGTTTTACTTTTATCATCCTTATAGTTGTGCTACTGCACTGTTGTTAGCCCCCCTACAGATGAGGAAACTGAGGCACAGAGCAGTGAAATACCTGGCCCAAAGTTATACACTTAGTCAGTGTCAGAACTGGGAACTGTCCCGAGGCAGCCCAACTCCACCTTTTCTGCTCCTTGCTGCCTAAAGTAGCACTTGGCCTCTGTTCTCTACTTGATATAGTCAAGTTACTTAAACTGGCCTACAGATTCCTCAGATCTAAAAGAAGAGCGTTCATTTAGATTAGCCCCGAGCCTAGCCAAGCAGGCAAACTGCGAAAATTGGATATTTTTTTTACAGTTTCATCATTAACTTACAGGAGGCAATTTTGTGCTTTAAACAATACACACGAGGGCAATAAACACTGCATTTTATAGAGTGACAGTGTACCTCCAATAAATGCAACAGAGATGAGACTAAGCAAAAAACAAAATTACAATAGATTTCAGGGACATATTTCAGGTCCTCCTTGCAAGTCATCAATACTGAGAATATGTTCCTACTAAATCCAGAAAGGGAGATGTTTCTTATAGTCCCAGGAAGGAAGGTAAGCTGAAGAAACAGAAGTGTAGTAAGATCATTTCCGACAAGAAAACAAAAAAGTAACACCGAGGCTTGGCTTGGGGTATTGAAGCAACAGTAAAAGCTTTGGAGTTTACAGAAAATATTTTACACCCATCAAGCCCTAGGGATGTCTGATAGGAAGTCTGGTGAAAACTCGAAGATGAAAGTGTCTGAGAGGCTCATTCTTCTGTCAACAATAGTAACCATCTTTTATTTATTAATTGCCATCCAGGAGATTATATTAGAACCCAAACTGTAAGTATTCGCATCAACCTTTAGCAATAAATTCCAGCGAACATGAAAGTGAATAAATCATCCAAGATATAAGGCATGTTATCTAAAAGGAGCTCATCGGAGGCTTAGCAAGAAGTTGTATTTGAGGGCGCATGCGGGAGGCAACGGATCGATGTTCCCCTCCCCCCCCCCTCCTTCTTCCCTCCTATTCTCTCTGAAAAGCAATGGAAAAAATATCCTGGGGTGAGGATTTAAAAAAAAAAAAAAGCCGTATGTGAAGAGGAACAAATACATTGTTATCATTCTAAGGACACTGAACTTTAAGGATTCATGTACTTTGCAGGATTAATAGAGCCAGCAGTGAATTCACTTTGTATAAACAGAAGTCACAAATTAGGAGCATCAACTGATGTTGGCCAAAATTACAACCCAGCTTTCCTGGATGTAGGCCATAGGAGACCTAAACGCAAAAAGGGTGGTTGAGTCCTAGGTTGTAATGTGGGCTCAGGGGGTTTCAACCTTGAAACAAATGTTTCTATTTATTCCCAGGGAATAAATAGGATGTAGCCGTGGGAGAGACTGATGGTGGAGAGGGGAATCCAAATTCAGGAAAGTCTTCAAGGACATACAGGTCCATTGACCTGATGGAACCCATCTCCAGCTGAAACGGGACTCTGACATGGACCTTGACCGGGGCTCACATTTCCTTTATGTGTCAGAAGGCTTCTGACAAAAGGTCAAGGTTACTGGTTGAGGGAGGTATTATTATGTCAATTCATGGGCGTCGGTACTAAATTCCAACAAAACCCTTGGAATAAAGTACCCTACCACGTAAAGATTTTATGATGTACCATAAATTGTTACGTTCAGTCCCTCTTCTCTATTCCTACCCTCATCCCTTAGATTCACATTGCTTTTAGAATTGGTAGATTCAGTCTATTTTTAGTCTAATTATTTACCTAAATAGTATTTTTTTCTGGGCTCCCACTAAAAGTAAAGTTCTCTTTGAAGGGATAATATAAAATAAGTAATTAATCAAAATCAAAATCTCAGTCATTCTATCCCATTGAAGTCATCCTAAAATATGATCACTCCTCACGTTTTCATCTGTAGCTGATATGATATTGGCTGTGGCCGAGTTTAAGCAATTGTCTGAGAGCGTGATCCATGAATACCACGTGTTATCAGTCATGGGGTGGACTTGGTCCAAATTTGAGCGTTTACTTGTCCGGCTTTGAGCATCCACAGACCTAATCTGAGTATGACTGTTCAATGATTTCCAGGCCAGCTTAGGCAAGTTGCACATGCCAAAGAAGAAATCTTCCAAAGTTTAGTAAGAAGGCTTTATTTTTAATTTATGACTTTTATGTCCAGTGACTATGTTGTCTAAGGTCCTGATAAACTTATCTTGCCCTCAGAAATATGAACCTGACATACACAAACTTCTCAAAATAAATGATACAACGGTTTTCAAGGGCGCTAAACGAGGGATCTAACATGTTAAATACAGGTGGTATAATAACAATATTCTTAAAGTTCTCTGTGCCAAATAGTCCCTTAAAATGAAGGCCTCATAAAGAAAAACCACTGTAATCATTTTTTAAATGATGGTATTGCACTTTAGAAGAATCTTCTATTCTCGAATGAAGCGGATTGTCTTGACTTGGTCCCAGGAGCCTTCCTTATATTGAGTAAAGGGAATTTCAGGGTCACGTCGTCTGGCCCCGCCAATTCTCAGACACATCAGGACTCCCTGTCATCTAGGAAAATAGTGCTATGAAGAGAATGCACACACACGCCAAGATTAAAGATGGAAAGGACTAGTGCCACCGATTCTCCCGCAGGCATTAAAAATGTCAGTAGAGGGGAGTACAGAGCTCCTGTGTAGGTGGACGGGTCACTACAGAACAGATGCTCGAAACACTGAGAAACCACTGCTCCAGCCTTCTAGCCAGAAAGGCCACTTCAACACACCCTGAAGCAGAAAGGCCTGCCCGGGCGACCGCGTGGATGTGAACCTCAGTTTCTCTGACTCAGTCTTGGGTTCCTGCCCCTGCCTGGGGCCGAGGGCTGCTGTTGGTTCCCCACGAGGCAGGCGATGAGGACAATAGAGAGTCAAATAGTCTGGACCGTGGTGGCTAATAGCGAGTTGCTTCGAGGAGAGGCCGTGGAAAATCCCACACGCCCCACTCTGCTACTCTCTGAGCCTGTTTCCTAATCTGTAAAACGAGGGTAAGACAAGGATGCAAGAGTGCCTGGCACGTAGCAGGCGCTCATAAGACGGGGCGATGACTCGTGTGACGGCGACCTCTAAACATCTGAAGGAGGCCAGCACGAGTCACCTGGTTCAGTCGGCCACTGCAGCCTTTGGTTTTTATCCTTACCTGAGGATATTTCTTCCCACTGCTGTTCAGAGAGAGAATGGGGGGGGGAGAGAGAGGAGCACTGATGTGAGAGAGACACATCGATTGCTTGCCTCCTGCGCGTGCCTCGCCAGATCGGTGATGGAGCCTGCAACCGAGGCACATGGCCTTGACCAGAACTGAACTCAAGACCCTTCAGCTCTCGCACGGGGCGACCACTGAACACCACTGGCTGGAGTACAGCACTGCATTCTTAAATGCAACCATTCCTTCTGCAGCAAGCTGAAAAGGGCTTACAGAAATACCACCCTTCTTTTTTTAAATTTAAATGTTGACCTTATTTTCCCCCCCAAATAACTCCTTACACTTTTCTTTTGAAATAAGGTACATATATCCATCTGTTCATCACATATAGAGGCTATTCGTGGGAAGATTAATAATGGGGCCTTGGTTGCCCTTTCCCTTAGGCTATAATCATTTAATTAGTCAGAGGTTTCATTGGCAATATTTGAACTTCCCATTCTGGCATTAAAGTCTCACATTAAAAGAATGCCTTAATCCAGGAGACCAGTAATTGGATCTTCCATTATTGATGAAATTGCTTCCAATACATTCTGATTAAAACATAGGAAATTATTTTGGGGAAGGTATTCACTTTCAAATACATGGCAAGTTTTTCTCCCAGCTAGAGCTTAAAAATTAACAAATACTTATGATAAATGAACAATAAATAATGTATTAATCTGCGCATTTCAATAACATCAATGCTCCTCAGGGTACTTAGTGAAAATTAATTAAGTTAGAGCTCCTCCTTCAAAAATAAAGGAATTGTGCCCAGTCATAAACTGGGGATCAAAATGATTGCAATGCTATCCAGGAGTTATAGCATGAGACTTGAAAAGGCCAGGAATTCATCGAGATAGCTTGCTTTCATTATCAATTTGGCCTTTTTGTGTTACGAGCAATGGACTTGGGCAAATACAATAGAAATGCTTTGCTTGCTTCATGGGGAGTTGTGATGTGAAATTAATAGCCTTAAAAATCTTTGAATGAAAAATTATTATAGATTCCAAGTAGGAAGTCACAGCAGTACTTTATTCATTAACATATCCCACTTTGTCTTTTTACTTTAGATTACACTTACTGAAAATTTTGTATATTTGATTTTTTCAGTCGTTTCCCTAGAGGCAAAATGTCTTATGTGCTTTAATAGATATCATTGCAAATCCATTAGCTTAGAAAAAAATTCCCCATAATATTCAAATGTATAATTTCCCAAATTGTGTTATCTGTGCTAACTGTGTCCATAATGGGGCTAATTACTTTCTTGCCTATCTCAGTATTCCAAATATTGGTCATCATTCCAAGCTTATCACAGCGCCCCATTTCCTAGTCATTACCATAGGGCATAGTGTAATCTGGCTTATACATTATCTGCTGTCATTTGGGTCTCAGTTCTTTTACTGGCAATTACTAAGGTCTCTAGGAGCAGAGTTTTTTCTCTTAAGTCTCAATAAGTGCCAGGGTCTTTTATCATTTCCTGAAATTCATGTCAAAATGTTCAATAATGAACTTCTTATTAAGATTCATATATTTGCATAATCCCTCCTACTCTGTCTTCAAACATTATCTATTTTAAAGTGAAAATATCTAGAGAAAATATGGGAAGATTAGGTGAACAAATACAACTAATGCTTCGATTATGTGTATGGTCATGGCCCTCCAGAGGTCTTTAAATCTTTGCCAAGCGTTGTTATACACTTGAATTTTCTTTACTAAAGATTCCTTCTTTTATAACCTGAAAGTCAAAATCTAATGCCATATTTTGATTTCTTTCCTGGACTCAAATAGGTTAAACAAAAATAATATATAGTGAATTTATTACACTGAAAATATTCTTGTGACACTTTTCTGTCTTTTTCTTTTATTCTTTATTTTGTGGATAAGAAAATGGTTCAATTTCATGGGTAAATTATTTTTAAAAAACATATAACCATATCTCTGGGTAGATTCTGTTAAAGCAGCTAAAAATTCAGACAAATTCATTCCAATAGACTTTGGAATGAATTTGTTTCAATCTTGTTTGTTTCAATCTTGTTTTTCCTTTATCTGCCTTATCAGGAAAACTCTACTAGATTAAAACCAAGTAACCAGCAAATTAAAAAAGCACCCAAAATTGGCATTCAACACAATAATGAATTAAAACACTAGATAAATAGCACTGGTCTCTGAAGGAAAATGTGGCTGGCTACTTAAAGAAAACAAAACAAAACTAAAAACCCCACTACTTTTATTAATTAACTGGGGGAAAAAAGACCCATTTTGAGAGGCAAACCAACTGACCTACGTGGCAAGCTTTTCTACCTGCGAAACAGGATCCAGTGGATGGATAAATGCCACCTGCCATGTTCTCAGTCTCCCTGATCTTTGTATCCTCAGCACAGAGAAGTGCTAAATAAGCATCTGTTGAAGGAATAAATGAGGGTGAAAGTAAAGGGTCGTTGTAGCCCTCGGATGCCCCTTTTCTCCAGCGCCGTGAGGGTGAACCAAGTTTTACCTGGAGAAACACACAGCTTCCTGTTCTTTGTTAATACAACCCTTAGGTTCTTGGGAGCCACTTTCAAAGATTTAATAATTTCTACCCTACCTATAACTATTCATCTTCTCTATGCCTTGGTCTTTCTTTTTAGCATAGTAATTCCTTTCTCTCAGCTTCTCTTTGTAGTATCAACCTTTCCTGCCATTTCCACCTCCTTATGTGCACTTTAAGTCATCTTATCTTTACCCACCGCCAAGAACACCTTACTTATCTTCCAGCTCCTCCTCCTGCATCTCGGCAACGGGCTTTCGCTCTGAACACAAACTGTGTCTGTGATCCCCACCCCCTCCCTTTTTACCATTTACTTTGTGTGACTTGCTTCAACAACCCATTTTTCTTCTGCTTTGGACTGTTGAATGGTTTATGTGTTATGTGGGTCATTTGTTACAGTACTCTCAAAATAAAGTATAATATAAAGAATTCTAATAAGTTTCTTAAAAAACCATTAGCATAACTAAAAGGTCAAACTGATTTCTTGGACGGCATCCACATGAAGATATTTTTACATAATGTGTAAACTGAGAACCTGTATTTTTTTAGGATCAAACGTTATTTTTACACATTTCACTTTATTATTTTGTCCACTTTTTATAGCCAACTGTACTAAAAACAACTTCAGATTCTCAATTACTGAGTTATTTACAGAACAGAGAGAAAGGGAGGTTTTTCAGTTTCATGCTAATATAAATAACAATCTCTTTGTAGAAACACTTTAAGCAAGATTTCAGTCTAACGAATGTCAAGCCAAAATCAAGTCAGCTATCACTGAGTGTTTCCTGACTATTTTTTTGTTGCTCAGAACTGTGCTTGGTCCTAAGAGGAACAGAAGACAAATGTAATTAGTAACTAACATTCCCTTGCTGCTTTATAATTTACAAAGTTCTTTCCTGTACAAAATAAGACCACACCATACACCACTGATCTTTCCCAAATTCACTTGTACATTCATGTCCAGGGAGAGCCACAGAGGAGGAGGGGCAGGATAAAATAAGCTAAGTAACGAGAGCGGTTTCACCCACCCGCTCGCCCAGTGCGGCTGTGTTCTCCAGTGAGTGTGTGCGTGGGAGAGAGCAGGAGTTTGGAGAAACGAACTGGTTTCTGTGAGTCTCCGCTTTTGTTGTTTTGTTTTTTTTTTTTTAAATCCCTGAGTTACATTTTATTATTTATCATTGAGATATAATTGACTCACAATACTGTGTAAGTTTAAGGTGTACAATGTGATGATTTGATACATGTCTATGTTGTGAAATCATTACCACAATAAGGTTAGTTATCCCTCCATTACCTCACATAATCACGTGGTTGTGTGTGTGTGTGTGTGTGTGTGTGTGTGTGGTAAGAAATATAAGATTTACTCTCTTAGCAACTTTCAAGTATATAATACAGTATTGTTAACTATAGTCTACCGTGCTAACCATTAGAACTTATTCACCTTATAACTTGGACCTATATCTCTCCATTTCCCACCTCTTTCAGCTTCCTGCAAACACCATTTTATTCTCTGTTTCTATGAGTTCTACAGTATTTGTCTTTCTCTGTCTGACATATCTCACTTAGCATAATGTTCTCAAGCTCCATCCATGTTGTCACAAATGGTGGGATTTTCATCTTTTTTAGTGTACTGTAGTAATATTCCAGTATGTGAGTGTGTGTGTGTGTGTTTGTGTGTGTGTGTGTGTATCACATCTTCTTTACCCATTCATCTGCCACTGGACACTTAGGCTGTTTCCATGTCTTGGCTATGTGATTAATGCTGCAGTAAATACGGGAGTACAGATGTCTTTTCAAAATAGTGATTTCATTTCCTTTGGATATATACCCATAAGTAGAATTGTGGGATCACATGATAGTTCTAGTTTTAATTTTTTGAGGAATCTCCATACTCTTTTCCATAGTGTCTGTACCAATTTACATTCGCACCAATAGTACGTAAGAGTTCCCTTTTCTCCACATCCTAGTTAGCGCTAATTAACTCTTGTCTTTTTTATAATAGCCATTCTAATAGGTGTGCGTAATGCTCTCTGCTTGATGTTCATGCCATTAGCATCTTACCACAGGGAGTGTGACTCTTATGTTTCAAAATTTAAATCTTTCATGTGTCCCCACCCTTAATCCCCAGTCAATCAGTTGATCTGATACTTGGCTGAAGATGCAGCTATCTGCTCGGAATAATTTTGTATTCTCTACCTCAAGGTGCATTTAGTGATTTCCCTTTCCCTGATGACTTTAAAACCATTCCTGAGAGGCGGTGCTTTAGTACTATATCATATGTAAATCTCGGCACAGACACTGGACTCTATCCTCTTCCAATTCCTCTTTAAAAGCCTTGAATTTATGAACAAAAAAACATTGGCCTATTGACTTGGCAAAGCTACTCAGAAGCTGTGTGAGGCTTTCCTGGTCTGGACAATCCTTGAGCTAAAGTTCCTCCCACTCTCCTTGATGCCTCAGAAATATAAGATGAGGCATCTATTTCCCTCTGGAATGTTATAATCCATGTGTGAAGCGAAGATGAGCACACGTGAAGTGATAACACCACAGAATGTGGAGCAGTCCCTAACATTGGCGAAGCATCGTCTGAGGGCAGTTAGAGCCCCACATTTTACAAAACAGAAATGTATGACTCCCAACTTTCTCTGGAGTTATATTTCCAATGGGAGCCATGCTATCTCTTTATTCCGCTAATTAACTGCCTCTTAAGCATCCACTAATAATTTATCTTTAAAGTAATACCTATTATAAGCATAGGTCCTGGCATCAGGCTGTTTGGGTCCATGTCCCAGGCCCATCCCTGTACCAACTGTGCTAACTTGGGTGAGGCTCCTACCTCTTTGTGTCTCAGTTTCCTCATCTGTAAAACAGATAATAATAGCACCTCCCTCACAGGGTAGTTAAAAGATTATCTGATAGAGAACTTAAATGTGGTATCTGGCACACAGCAAATAGTCATTAAATACTGGTTTGCACCATGTGTCTTCTTTTGCTAGCAATGTTTATACTCATTACAGGGATTCTCTACAGCTAAGAGAACGCCCGGGGGGTTTGTTTCCATATCCATACACTGGGCCCGAGTCATCACTAGCTTTGAATGTTCACTCTTTATTCAAAACTTCCACTTTTTTTTGGTTTTGTTTAACACTCTTCACCACTTTTCAAATTATCTTTTATACCCTTCACTTCTTTCAATAGCCCCCAAAGCTAATTTGTTACAGAGACATTTTCCATAAAGAAAGCAAGTGTTAAAAATGACTCGATAAAAAGAACCATGTCTGGGACAGCAAGTAAAGAGCTGCTCAGTTTCTTTCACGGCCACGGGACTCTTCTCCCTCAGACTAACCCATGACACCATCAACAAAATGACACACCAGACAAGGACTTTTAGGGTCACTGGCCAATAGGCATGCCTGTGTATAAACAGCGCTAAGACGCTGACATGTAGCGCAGTTCAGGGCTGGAGTAGGTTTGACTTGTGGAACCAGAGAAAAGAAAGCACAGTGCGATCCGAGTCTCGGCATGAGGCTTTGGGAATGGAGCCGGACTCGGCCTTGAAGATGGACTGAACACAGGTAGGAGAAGAAGGAGGCGGACAGTCACTCACAAACGGGAAAAGCACGACGCATGTGCTGGGTGGTGGAGACAGGATGGATGGAGTCCAGGCCACGGGGAAGATCACAGTACTGGAGATTGGGGGGAACAAGTGCGGGCCTACAGGATGCAGGCAGATCTGAAGGGCCTCCAAAGCTAGCTAAGGAGAGACTCAGAATGGGGCAACTGGAAGCCTTTAAAGGTTTTCATCAGAGGAATGGCTTGATGGTATCAGCATTTTGAGAAAAGATAACACAGAAGAAATATATAGAATAAATTTGAGAGAAAAAAGACCGCTATGGTATACAGCAATGGAACTCACTGCTAAAAAAAAAAAAATACATTCTTTCCTTTCTTCCTCTTTACCATTTTGACTTCAGGCTTTTGTGGAGCAATTTCTTCAAAAAATGTTTAGCGTGCTCAGTCAGCTGTCCTCCCAGCGAACAGACCTTCCTCAGACCCTTCTCTGACAGGCGGGAAGGCTGCAGGCGTGTGCTCGCACCCACCCATGAGGCGAGGGGTGCTGAGGGGTGTGCCCGTGAGCGGGGAGGACAGGGCCCTGCCTGCCATGCCTAAGCTCCTTCCTGGCACCGCGAAGCTGGGGCTGTCATGGCCAGACCCTGCACTATCTCCTCTTCAGCACACTTGCCTACACTTTGTTATATGTGATGATTAATGGGCAGTAAAACTAATAACGTGGGGACACACAAAATAAATGAGGTTGCAAATATGAAAAGGAAGTCCCACTTAATGTTGTTGTGAAATCTGACAACACGCTGGAGTTTCCCTATAACTCAGCCAGTGGAGCCCTTGCCAGCGGGGAACAAGGTTACAGAAGGTGGTCTTTCCATTAATAATTCCCCCTCGGGAAAGTCCATGATCAATCTTTCTTGCACTGAAATTCTTGCTGGACTGTAATGAAACATCAGGGTACATGGAAACACTGCTTTACTCCATCCCAGGGAAGCCCACAGAGAAACAAGAAGACAATCACTTCTCTTCAGTTATCCTGATCTGCCCCTTTGCTCTGCCCCTGGTATTGACATCTGTTCTTTTTATTGCATCTGGAGTGAGCACCCTATTTTTGCTTGCATTACTGTGTCTCCCCCACTCTTACCCAGAAGGGTGCCTATGACCAGTCAGTGTATTGCATTCTCCTGGTTGGTTCAGGGATAGGCTATTGACTCACACAGGACTAACTAGAACTCATCCTGGGGGAATGACCAGGAAAAAGTCATCTTCTTTGGTACTGGGGTTACTGGGAGGATAAGCCAGGAGCTTCTGGTAGCTATCGAAAAAGAGGAACTAGGGGAGAGAGATTGGAAATAGGGAGAGAGAGAGAGAGAGAGAGAGAGAGAAAACTGTGGACACTGGGACCCTAGATCCAGCCAGGTCTTTATGTAGATGCTCCTCTGAACTTTTAGTTGCATGAGTCAACAAATTACCTTCTTTGCAAAAGCCACTTCAAAGTTGGTTTCTTTGGATTGTAACCTAGAGTCTTAACTTAATACCCTATTCTTCAATCTCTCATCCATGTAACAATTCACCGGTGGTTGCAAGTCAGATAGACACTTGAGCAGGGAAGGCTGTCCCTTGGCTATAATGTCTAGTTGGCAAAAAAGATCATAAGTACAGAGCTGACCAGCAGTGAGATGTGTGTCTGATGCCAGCCTATAGGTGGGCAGGTTCCAGTCTATTACTGGGTTGAGAGACAAATTCCCCAGTGTTGAGAAGAGTTGCATTAAATTGATCTGCTCAGTTTGGCCCCTGACTCCTCTGTGAAGAGAGGGCCATTCCCCAGATCATTACTAATAACTATAGACATACTACTAATTGCTATATACTTTAGAAAAATAGAATGGCTTTCAAAAGAGGAATAAAATCAATTCTTGCTATGGTTGACGACGGGTTCAAACAACCTATCTACAATCGCACTAATTAAATATGTTGTGCTGGATTTTAAAAATAGAAGAGCAAAGCTCACATTACTATTAAGGGCCTGATCTTCCCATTGTGCTCTCAAGGATGCTCACATTTGCGAGGTGACAGAGCTGCCACACGGAGGGGGCGCCTGTTTCCGGAGGAGGGTTTGTGTTGTGTAGATATTTTCATTTCAAGCTTCTGTTTCATAGAATTTCTAAACAAACTGTGACTTAGGAACTTAGCTATTAATGAACTAAGGAAATGATGGAGTAACAGCAATCTAAGGTGGTTAACAGTAAAATCTGATGTTGGAGGCATCTCTGGTGAGGATTTGGCGTTTGAAGACTTGGGATCTGGGGAAGCTGTTTGACCTCTCTGGGATTCAGTTTCTCCTTCAGTAAGAGTGGATAATGAAAAATATAATACTGATGATGATGGTGGTGAAAATAGCAGCAACTCCCTGTATGAGGCGCATTCTGAGTAATTTTATGCATGTTAACTCATTTAATTATATGAGGTATATACTATTGTTATTCCCATTTTTTATTTGAGGAAACTGAGGCACGGATAGGTTAAGTAACTTGTCTAAGTTAACAGAATGCCAATCTTAGGGGTTTTGCTGTAATGGGATGAAATTTCACATCTACAAGACAGTTGTAGAGCTGCAACATCCTACATACACATGTCATACGTTGCTACTAATAAGAAAAAAGGTATTTTCCTCCACATCTATCACAGATGCTGGACTCAACTGATCAAAGGAAGGCACAGAGGTTATCGCCGGCTAGGAAGGAACAAGCAATCTACATGGAAAGTCAACCTGTGGAATTGGAAAGCACCCCAAAACAAGGTGGGATACAGCTCTTCTGAAAAGTGTTTACATAAAATAAATTAAAAAAAAAAAAAAAAAGTCTACTTTTCTTGTTTTAAAATCTACTCTTGAGCAAAATGTCACATTTTATTTTCGCAGCCTTGTTCTGGGTAAGAATTTAGGAAGGAGCTTGTGATGCATCATTAAATAGCTTTCCCATCATCTTGTGACTGAGTTATTGGCACTAGATCTAGCCATGGGGGGAAAAATAAATGTTTATGATGATTTAAAAGACCAATTATAAGCCTTTGCCATGTTCCTTACTCAGCATTCTGCATGGGATATAAAAATGGCAATGAAAAAAAAATACTCCATTTGGAATTTTAGCTGAGCAGAATGTCAGTTTTTAGTTACACTTAAAGAATAAAAAACATTAGGACACCATTAACAGTTTCAGAGTAATGGAGGGAAAGTGGGATTGTTTTCTATTATTATTATTACTTCCATTAATGGGTCAGAGCCTTCCAAGGGAGAAAGGCTGGGGACAATCCAGACACTTTCAATACAGCATTAACTCTTTTGGGTCAAAGGGGCCCATTTAGTGGACTGCAGCGGTCATTTAATAAATGATACTCTCGTGGCCTTGAAGAATTTATCTCCTGTCTAAAGAGTCTCACTTACACATTTCTCTTTCCCCCATTCTATCCCAACAACTATTCCAGTAAGAGAAAAGGTTAATTTGCAGGTAATTATTTAGGGAGGGAGGGAATATTTTTTACAGCAGAAAAACAAAAACAGCCCGTCACAATGCATCAGTCACTGTGTGCAAATATGGAAAAGGGGAATGAGCCTCATGAAGTAACAGAATTAAGATGAAAAACCAGAGGTGCGAGACAGAACAATTTTCTTCCAAGGGGAGTGCTTGGTGAAGGAATTTTTTTCCAGTGTTTGCTTCATGCAGTTTTTATGTGACTAAGTACAGCTAATCCTGTCTCTTTTCAAAAGTTAATGTCAGCTACTAGAATAATCTGCTTTCTTGATTTAATTGCATAGTTTAACCTCTGACATAACCTTTTAATTCACACCATGACAGCCAGCCCGACTGAAAGTTTTTCTAGAAATCTGAGTAACTTCCCCAAGGTAAAAACTGCTTTCCCCTTTGTGGGTATAGATGGGAACACTCCTCCCTAGCTCATCAAATCCCAGGCCGCCCTGGCTGCAGACGCGGCCTGCTTACTGCGGGGAAGAGGGACATTTAGAAGGATACCTGAAATATTAAGAGTCAGATGCACAATAATGTAAATGTACTTAACCCTGGTAACTGCACACTTAGAGCTGGTTAAAGCGGTAAACTGTTATGTGTCTTATACAATTAATTTTTTTGAAAAGTTGGATGCACGGTTATTAAAAAAGTATATGATAAAGAACAGTGATCAGATATTTTGACTCATCTTGACTCAAATAAGGTTGTAGAAAAAGAAAACACTATACAGTATACTTTTTGCTGCTGTCTAGTGGATTGAATTGAATTCAGGGAACTGAATTAATTAGAATACCTGGTTCCTTAAAAATGCTAAGGCAGAGCTGTTGGCCATAGTAGCGTAAAGATTCACAGCCTCTGAAGGCTTTGGTTTCATATGCAGACCTAACAGTGATTCTGGCAGTGTGGCATCTATATCCAATGAGTTTAGGCAATCAAAAAAAATTTTAAATTTACTGGTTAAAAAACACTAATAGGTTTCAAATGTACAATTCTATAATACGTCATCTGTATATTACATTGTGTATTTACCACCAAAGTTAATTTTTTAAACTGAAAGTTAGCAAAATTCTGATGTTTAAATCTTAATGTTTTTTCGAATTATTAAGAAAGTTTCTCCTATTGTTGCAATTTAAAAGCATGATCTGGAGAAGCAACTTAACTTTTTTTAAATCCTCACCCGAGGATGTGTTTTAATTGATTTTTAGAGAGAGAGAGAGAAAGAGAGAGAGGGAGAGAAACATCTATGTGAGAGAGAAACATCGATCCGTTGCCTCCCACATGCACCCAACTGGGTGAACCCGTAACCTTTTGGTGTACCGGCCGACGCTCCAACTAATTGAGCAATCTGGCCAGGGTGCAACTTAATTTTAAAAGGCAAGAAATTAAATTTTTTTTTTCTTATTGAAGTTACTGAAATATCCAAAGAGGAGACAAATATTAAAGGTTATCTTGTAAGAATCACTTGAATTATTAAAAATACCTGGCTCCTTAAAATTCTAGGACAGAAGTCTTTGGCCATAGGTTGTGCAAAGATTCTTAAGTAGACTATCATCAGGAAAAAAAAAAAAAGACATCAGTATGGTGAAATAACAAACCAAGTCTAAACACTTATCATTTGGGATTAAATTCCTCTGCAAAGAAATACGAAGCGAAGATGGGGGCTGGGTGGAAAACTCCTCATTCAATATTTTGTAGTAGGAGTTTTTATTTAAATTATTTCAATATGAGTTTTCCTCTTTGTAGCTTGGGTTTTTTTTTCACTATGGTGAAATGATAATTCTTTGCTTATATAACCTCACTAATGCTGCATTAGAGTTTTGCCGCATGATCAAATAAAAAGAGGTCTAGGGGTTGAGAAAAGAAAATTTGTTTAAACAAACATCTTTGATAATTAGAAAACTGATGGGAAATGTTCTACAAAGCAGACCAAAGCTAATGATGTGCGTAAGTTAAAACCAGGAAGCCACACAAGGAGCATTGGTTTCTTTTTGTCTTTAACCCCAAATACAAGGCATTCTCACCTACTGATGCACTTGAGGAGTAAACATGTATCTCTTTCTTTTCTTTTTATGGAAAATTAGGTCCTTTAAAGTGTATGCAACCTGGCCAAGAGGTTATTTATTGGGCTATCTCCAGATGAAATGTTTTTCTTTTGCTGATACAAAACAGTTCCTTGTTCTCAGAGGAAAAGTTAAGCAATGACATTCAAGAGTCTCTCCTAGATCTTGTTCAAACCAATCTCTAGAGAGCATATATTTTCATAGCTTAGGAAAAAAAGTAGATTTCTTGATTAGTAGTAATTCCAGAGATCAATGTTGTGCCTGGGACCTTGGGACATAAAGACCAGGGAAGCTCTGGCCAAGTAGCTCAGTTGGTTAGAGTGTCAGCTTTGTATGCCAAGGTTGCGGGTTTGATCCCTGGTCAGGGCACATACAAGAGTCAACCAATGAGTGTATAAGTAAGTAGAACAACAAATCGATGTTTCTCTCCAATCAATAAAAAATAAAAGACCAGGGGAGTGGTAGAGGATGGGTCTCCCTAGTTGGTCTCTGGCTCCACCCCACTCTTCAGTTACCTGGTCTTCTGTTCCTTGTTTCCAAATAGTGTTCAGTATCTGAGATGCTAAAGTAAATGTTTATTTGAGATGATCAACCCAAATCCTTGTTTCCTCAGGCCTGCTCCTGCTTTCCTGCACCTGTCTGCCATCGCATCACGGAATCCTGCACCCTCGAAATGTTTATGACTTCATTTTATAGTTGCCTCTGCCCCTCCCCAGCAGCCACTCTAATTTAAGAAGCCCTAAATATTGTTGCCATGGGTGACACGAGAGCATTGAGGATGGTGGAGCTCAACTAATAAAAAGGCTTTCACAGCATTTCAGCCTTTGCTCATAAGTAAAGTTAAAATTTATGGCTTTTAAAATGCTGGATCTGGAAGAGGTTAGGTTAAACGGCTGCTAGTAATAAAAGGAATCAATACACCGCAGCATCTTGACACAGCCGGCAAACTAAATAAACACTTCATCCAAATCCACTTGGCCCTGAATTAAAAGAATGTAAAATACTGTATTTATTTGGTTTGTCCCCCATCCATCAAGAACTTGCCCCTCTAGGTCTGGACAAATTCCACCCAAGACAAGTATCAAATGTTTGTTTGCCAAACGGCAATTATGGGACATGTCAAGGCTCTGGGTTATTCACTAAGTGTGAACTTTATCAGGGAAGCACTTGTAGATTAGTTTACTACAAACACACAAATAAGACAAACAACCTGGCCCGAGAAGACAACAGGCTTGCTTCATACTTATTTACAAAACCGACACTGGAATTTGATTCCCTCTGAGAACCGAAGCCTTCCCTTGGGGGGGAAAAAAAAAGGAAAGAAAAAAGTGTTTTTCAATCATTCCTTTCTCTCCCGCTGAATTCTGAAACTTAACCTAGGTTTGAGAATGAAAATTAAACCTTCTGCAATAATGAAGGACATCCCAGGACTGTAAACCAAGGGCGATTATGAATTACACTGGAAAAAGAAAAATTAGTGGATTTTGAAAGCAGGGCAGGTAAAGGCGATCCCTTTGATGATTTTTTTTTCTGCTTGAAATTATCCCAGGCACAAAAATACTTTCTACTTTTCTTTGGTGACAAATAGTTTAATAATCTGTTAATGTTATTTTCCTCTTCAAAAGTTCATGCATAGGGGAAAGTACTAGGGACTGTATTTTGTCCTAAAGCCATTTTTTCCCCCTCTGGAAGGTATTATGTGAAAGCAATTTATGGCAGAGAAAGGCAACTGCTATTCATTCCTTCAGACAGAAGAAATCCTGACACAAAGCAACTCTTTACCCTCTTATAATAGCTTACGGTTTAATATTTAAATGTATTTTTGCTTTACATGGTTCAGCACAGAGACTGGCTCTGGAATGGAAATAAGTGATCTCAATTTATAGACATCTCAGGTAAAATAGGGCTCCTTTTTTGTAGGTTCAGGCTGTACTTAGGCTCCCTGCTGGGAGTAACCTTGAATTTCAGAAACCCGGCTTCAAGGTCGGAGTCCCGGGAGAACCTCCCAGAGCCGCCGCTTTCCGTGTGGTTGACTCTCCTGGAAAGTGAGAAATGTTCTCTAAGTGGCGGCTCATCTCGGGGAAGCGACGTCCTTTGGCTGAAGGGGGACCGGCTGAGCCACTGAAAACAGCTTCCCTCTCTGGGGTCCTGCACACCGTGAAGCGACTGTGAACTTCTCAGAGTTTCAGGCAAAGACTCTCAAACTAGACTGAGGTAATTCTGAGGCCTAAACTTCAAAGCCACATGAAAGCACTGATTTAGGGAGAAATTCTCTTCCAAGTGGAGAGACATCCATTTAGCTCGCCCTTTGAACAATATGACAATTTAATAATGCCATTGAGAACTTATGGCAAATGTACCTAATTAACAAAGCAAAAAAATGAAAATATGAACGACTATAACGAGGAAAGCTGGTAAGAGATGAAATATATGAATAGGACCGAGTCCTCCCATGGGGTTAGTTCACTTCAGAGGCAGCGAGAACGGCAGAGACAAGAGTCAGGCGCACTTGGGGCAACCTGAAGGAAACATTTTAAGGAGTGGAGAGTTCTGGAATGTAACCAATGCTGAATAAAGTGGACGGAGAGGGCACTGGCAACACCACCACTTATTATTAAAAAGCAATGCTGAATTGGGGGGGGAAGTTAGTATAACTAAGGGAATTGGAGAACAGTTTTCTAAAATTCAGTAGCTTCTAGAAATTCTGACTTAAAACTAGATTCACATTTCTGAAGGAATTAAGTGGACACACTTTTTCAGCCTCACAATGATAAGAGGCTCACAGAGAAATCAGATTCTCTGAGAGGCGGCACTTAGCCTCACGGGGGTCCAGCAATGTTTCACTCATTTCTCTTGAGGTCCCTAAAGCCTCTCCCAGCAGCTGACTCAGACCCTTCTGTAAATGCCACGCTGGGGCCACCCTGAGGCCTCACGCAAGGAGTCTACTTTCTCTTTGGTCCCTGCATGCCCTGCCATGTGGCTTCCAGCTTGGGTGCTCCAAGGTCACCAATTACCCCCTAATTGCCAGAACCAATAAACTTCTCTCGCTCATCTTGTTTGATCTCTCCGCAGCCCTCCACACTCTGCTTACCCCTTTCTGCTTGAAATCCTACCCTCCCCCGCGTCCAGGCTGGCGCTACCTGGTTCTCACACCATGCCCGTTCCTCCTCAGTCTCCGTTACTGTGCCCTTTCTTTCCCTTCCCCCAACGTGGGCCGCCTCTGAGACTGGCCCTCAGCTCAGTGCTGTCTCTAGTTCTTCACATTCTCCTTCGGGGCATCTGTTTCCAGGGTTTTTGATCATTTGATCAAATTACTCCTCCAGGCTCCCCACTGCTTTTGGGAGAAAGTCCAAACTCCTTAGGATGGTTTACAAAGCCCTTCATGGCCTATCTCACCTCACCTCCTTTCTCCTTCCTTTGCTCTCAACCACATATTCCAAATTCTAGCCCCCTTGAACTAACTGGTGTACTTCCAAGATGCTAGCTCCCTCCTTTGTGTCTTTGCACATGCCATCTCTCTCTCCAGGGTTCTCTTCTCTCCTCTTGGGACAGCTTTTCCTCAACTTTATTTTCTGAGTTGCCATTTCCACCAGGAAGCCTTCCTTAACCACCTCTATGGTCGAAAACGAAAGGAGAGAGAGGCAGTCAGGTTCCTCATTTCTGTTACTACAATGTAAAAGCAACTAGCATTTCTTGAGTGCCAAGCATTGTTTTAAGCCCTATACAGTATTCACAAGAGTAATCCTCACCAGATCCTGTGGATGCAAGTGCTACTATTATGGTCACTTATGTAGGGAAAAACTTGGGCACAGACAGGTTAAGTACCCTGTCCAAAGTTGCACAGCAACACAGCTGGGATTTGAACTCAAACTCTCTGTCTCTAGGTTCAGTGACGTAAACAACACGATACAGCTGTTCTGATCAATTATGTATCATTCTGTACGCTGTGTAGGCATCTGTCTTCCTTACTAAACTCAAAGCTTTTGAAGGCAGGAATGAAGTCATGGTCACCCTTGTATCAGTGCCCAGCAGAGTGGACACTCAATAATTATTTGTTGTTTGACTAATGCACTGAAACCTTCTTGACTGTAGTCGCAAAGATTGCCCACCCTTGATTGCTTACAGCATGGGTTCTTATTTAATTGCATCCTGGTGTTGCAGACATGCGGATCACTCAATTATGACAACAATGAACATGTTTGGAAGTTGTCCTAAGTGCAGAAACTGTGCTAGTTGTTCTTTATAAATTGTCTAAATCCACTTCATCTATGAGGCTGACATTGTTATTATTTGTGTTTTAACGCTAAAGAAGCTGCATCTCAGAACAATTAAGGGTCACACACTGAGCCAGCAGTGGCACCAAGACTGAAGGCCAGGGCTGTGTGACAGTGAAGCTAATCACCAACCTCCAGGTCTCCCTCTTGGGATGGCCAATTCTCTACCATGCAGAGTCCTTTTGGGCTTCTCCTCTCAGGGATTTCATATAAGGCTCAGAGGCCTAAGTTTCTGCGTGGATGTTGCCTGATAACTGCTACAGCCACACTTTGAAATCCCTCTCTTTTCCCCAGGAAACATGCTCCAGTGTTTCCACAAGGAGCCATTGGTGTGCTCTTGGGTTCTGCCTCCCTCTCCCACTAACTGTGGCCCCATCCAAATGCCTTCCTAGTAACCTTCTTCTTCCCTCGACTCTTCCATAGTAATGCTTTGTTCTGACTTCTTTGTTTTCTTTTAAAATCTCTCAAAAAGACTTTTCTTGCTGAAGCTTTTGTCCTTTCTTCTAACCAGGATGAATAAGAAATGAAATAGAAAATATCACAATTACTGTATAAATACTAGGAACTGGAGGCCTTTGAAATTTAGCTACCTTTCAGCAGGTGCATTTTCTCTCTAGGTTGTTTTGCCAAGCTCTTCTAGCACCAGACATCCTGCTGGCTCGCCACAAAAGGAAGGCATGGCAAGCAGGATGGGCTGCTGAGTGCTCTCCCATTCAGATTTCCACTGTCGCTCTATTTCTGCCAAATGTGACTTCCTTATGTCAGCAATTAATGACTGCTATGCACAATATATTGTGTGAATTATAATTTTTCAGGAAGTGAACACCTCAGTGAGGGCACCAGCTTCAGTTATTTGCATAAATACTATTGTTAATAGATTTCTCAGACTAAATACTGACAATATCACTAACACATTTGAGGTTACAGGTTCTGCTTTCCCTAGTTAAAAAGAAACGACAGGTCCAAAATGGAGTCACCTGTGCTAAGTTCCATGTCAGCAAACCAAGACTTAAAACTTAACCCAACTGCAGTTTCAAACTTCCCCAGTAATGTTGTCTTAAAAGGTCAGTCTGGAATTTTCTGCTGAGCACCAATGAAGTAATCTGACACATATGCCCTTTCAACCCCTTAAGGGAAGGTGAGGTAATTGGCTCTCTCCTATCCCTTCCCCCTTCTGTCTATATAAGACTTTCATTTTGTACAGCTCTTCAGAGCTCTTTTCTATTTGCTACAGGGGATGCTACCTGATTCAGGAATCATTCAATAAAGCCAATTAGGTCTTCAAATTTACTCAGTTAAATTTTGTTTTTAAACACTATTAATATAAACACTGCTCTGATAACCACTAAGAGCAATCTGCATTAGTATTTGAACAATCATATTGATATGAAACAAAAAAATCCCTGTTAAACTTCTTATCCCTCATAAGAATATCTAATTGAACTCTTTGTCTACAGCTTCTCTTTCCAACAAAATACAGGATTCAGAATTAATAGCAAGAATGACAACCCCAGATTTTTTTATACCATTATGAAGCCACAATTACCTCTTTTGGGTAATCGAAAGAGGCAGGAGGCTCCAGATTTTTATTGCTGGATCTCTTAAATAAATATTTTGAGATAAGACACATGAACTTATATTTCATAGCCTCATTAGAACGTGCTTCTCAGAAACAAATTTCTCTTTTCATTTTCTTTCTTCTCCCCATACACATTGTTAATTGTGTTTTCAGGGCACGGTAAACACGAGGAAGTTTTTGCTGATCTGTGAAACTCAAGAGATTTTCCCTTTCCAATAGGCACTGACGGAAGGCTAACACTGGGCCTTGGGTTGATTTGTGATTATAGATCATCTCTTATTTCACTTCCTGCTCAGTCTGAAGCATCCCACGAAGCTGTGGGATGCTAACGAAAGCGTGACTCACATATTTTTTCTTCTTATGTTGAAACAAGTATTCAAAGGCACACACATGAACAGAAATCTAGAAGAGGCTAGAACTAAAAGCCCCTCAAAACAACACGCAACTCTATAATGAAGAATTATAATAATTAAGGAAAGGATCGTGATGAAAATTGATTTAAAAATATTAAAAGAATACTTAGTAAAATTATATTTCTAAATTTCACTACTGATTTTTTAGTAGTTTAAATTATGAAAGTCATATTAAGACACACATATTACAGACTTGTTGAAAAGCCAAGGAGAGAAAAATGCTATGGATCATGTGTGAAGTAATATAATAATTTCCAAAGAGGACTCAGAAGTTGTCAGGACAAATTTTGCATCTGATGCCATTGAAGACAAATAATGTAATTGATAAAAGATATAATGAAAAAAGTCACAGATCTACTGACATAGAAACTTAAACAATTTCAAGCAGAAATTAAGTAGAAATGATGATTTTTAAAAAATCACCAATGTAAAAGTAAATTATATAAACTAAGGAATATAAAAAAGGTGTTCATAAAAGAATGTGACATACCATATATTTGTTTAATAATAAATACTGCAAAAATTTCTCACTGATGTGAACAAGACGACTAGTTTTTTTCTCGGTAGTATTAAGAGTAACGGCAGTGTCAGTGTTTGAAAGGGCTTGCGGAAGGGACTATTTTCCTCCACGCTTCAGGGAATGAAATCAGTTGGCCAATCCTCCTGCAAATTTTCTAAGTTTGAAGTTTATCGTATATCCTAACCCCCAAAGCATGTGGACATGTTGTCTACTCGCAAAAGACTAAAGAAAAGAAAGAACACAGGTACTAAATTCTCTTAAGAGAGTTTAATAGTTATGGAAATTAAAGGCAATAGTAATTTATCTAAGATCCAGACATATATGAGGAAAAACGGACTAAAAAAACCCCACCCCCAAACCTCTGTGTTTGTCCAAATCTAGGTGATCTTAGTTAATAGCATGGATAATGCAAACCAGGAACCAATCCTCGAATGTGCAATAAAGTAACCTGAGTAACTACACCCACTCATACAGGTTGTGTGCTGTGCAACCCCTGGGGCACCGTTCACAAGACTCACATGAAGTCCACAGGATTAACTCCCTCCCACCCTCGCCATAGAGCTGGACAACCTGGTGGACTTGCTTGTAACAAAAATAAAACAACCGGGTATCTTATGAGAGTAACAGCTTTTTCAAACTGCATTTACAAATAGTATCCAATTTGGCTGCAGCATATAGTGAGACTATATACATCGTGAGCTCAGCAGGATATACAACACCTAGCACATAGAAGGAATTTAACAGGCGTTTGTCGAGTGAATACAGGACCGATTGAACTAACTGAGTGCTTACACTGGAAAATCACAACATTTCCAACAAGCAAATGAATACAGGATTTAGGAGCTGTTGGTAACTTCTTAGGCAAATGCATCTTATATTCTTTGTATTTCCCACCTTGATTCATAGTCAAGAACGAGAAGACTGGCTCCGAAGTAGCTGCTTCTTTAGAGAACTGCCTGTGTGCTCATGCCTTTGCTGAAAGAGGAGGAGGTGTGGGAGGGCAAGACCCTTTAAGGAAGATGCCCGAGAGTGCACAGGGCACCAACATAGGCTTCTACTGAGGCCTGGCACCGCTATAGCCAGCAGCGGAGTTCACCCGAGGATGAGCAAAGAGGCAAAGCTTCCCCAGGTGACTATGCCAGATTTTCCAGCAGCAATGGGAATTCAGAGAATTCGCCCTTCGGTAATTAAGAGCTGATTGGATATACGAATACTTAGTTGCAACAGTTACAGTAAAAATTTAGGTTAAGGAAAATCATTGAAGCAATCAACACAATTTAATTTAATATTCATTAAATTCCTGCACTGTATGTGCTAGCTGCTGTTCAGAGAACACTGAACTTGTTCACAGATGATTTTCAGTGGCTACATTGCAAAACTGCTTTATTTTCAATTACTTTCAGGCTTTTAAGTTAAATTTAGAAAAAAAACTAATATATAATAAGTGGGACTTTTTTTATTTGTTTAACTCATCTGTCTCATGCGGAACTATTTGTTGTCAATCTGAAATCCTTTTCACCTCCTTCCTTCTAACAAAAGTCCTGATTTTGTTTGGAGAAGCAATGTTACTCATTAAAAATACGCACTTCCTCACACATTCATGAAATCCTGGGTTACTGTGCCCTTGTTTTGGGTAATTAAATGTAAACAACGTGTCTGAGGTGAAGTTCCTGGAAAGCTATTGTTTTCTAGGTGAAGGGGCAGAACCGGCTGGCCTGTTTCGTCTGTCCTCCCGTCCCTGCTGACACAGGAAGGGGCAGCAGCCGCCTTGTACTCTGAGTTGAAAGCCTCGAGGTACTGAAGGTGCCGTAGGAAGCCACAAGCTGGCTGGTACGTACTCTGATGACTTGTCTGTGGAGTTTTCCCAGTCCCGGCCTGTCTGCTTCTGCCCCTTTTCATGACTGAGAAAAAGAAACTCTCTTTGGCGAAACCACTATCATCAATTATCTGTTACTTGCAGCCAAACACACACTAATTCATAAAACAACTAATCATAAATAGGTAATGGTCTTTATATACCGAAGTCCACATATTTTAACACCAGCTATTGGGATTATTTATTTATGGCAAGTATGGTCTGTTAAATAAAAATGTAATTATGGGGGAAATAATTTTGGAAATGAGGGGAGAGAGCATCTGAAATAAGAAAATGTATGACAAAGTGGTAAGCTATATATTACAGTACTGAATTCTGATAAATTATGCACAATTTTACAGGAATCAGACTTTTTCCCTTTCATTCAGAGAATAAGGCAAAATATAGTATATTTTCCTAAGTTTACTACAGGAGGGCTAATATACTTTTAAAATATGCCTAATTTAAGATACAAAACTTTTATATATCATAAAATGTTTTCTTTTTTAATTGGTATATAAATTATATTAGCTCCATGTGTACAACATAAAGATTTGATATTTGTCTTTACTGCAAAACGATCACCACAGTAAGTCTTGTTAACATCCATGCAATGTTTTCTTTCAAATGCAATGTGGGCGCATCAGTGGAAAGGTGAGAATAGTGGTTTGAACTTGAAGTTCCTGGTAACAGTAATGAGGATCTATGAGTTACTTCCAAATGATGACTAGACACTGTACATTTTAATAACTCAAATATCTCTGTTTTGGGGTAAAATTATACCAATTTAGGGTAACACTAGTTACAGGTGGAAATTCTGATACACATATGTCCATATATGCATGTGTGTGTGTGTATTTTTAAATATATACATATATATATATACACATACACAGCTATATATTTAAAAGTTGAACAATCGATCACTATTATCAGTGCCATTTTTTTCATAAATTATATCCTTCAAACACGGGGACTCTGAGGGCTCCCTATCATTACCCTCTGCAACAAATGCTTGACACTGGAATTTCATGTTCACAAGTAACTCTGATGGTCCCTGTCTGGGGGGAACCTGCTATTTTGCTGAGGCATGACTTTGAATCACTTGTCAGGAAATGCGCCTACCACGAAGTCCAACTCCTGAAATCTTTGGGAGGATAATTTTTCTCTGCTTATCTTTGGATATATAGGAATTCTCCTTAAGTGATTATTTTCTAGATCCAGGCAAGCTCATGGTGAATGCTACAAATGTAACAGGGCAATGTGATATATGGTAAAGTTTAGTTTATTGGCAGAATTCTTTCACCGCCTCCAGAGTAGAGGCTGGGAAATCAGATACATTCTAGACTTTGCCGCCAGGGTCAGCAGCGAGCCAGTGCAGGGCAATGAGATGTGTGTGGAAGGGGGTGGAGTCTTCTGGAGGAAGGCCTTAGCTTGTACGGGGTAGACAGAGAAGGCCGGGACAATCCTGTCCCTCCCCCTACCTCTTCCAGTTGTCACCATGAGTTTTATGCCCGGAGCTGCCATCAGATGGTCAAGAGGAAGAAGCCAAGAGCATCAGAGACATAACCAACCCAGTATCCACTGACTCTCCGTCCTCTTCCCTGCACGCAGGGGCCTATATTCAGACTACTTATTATGTCAGAAATATAAACCCTACGTCGGAATGTTACCAATAGTTGAGCTTTTTGTTATTTGTAGCTTAGAGCATTCCTAACTGACACAAATAGTGTTATGAATTAATTTAGTCCTGTACTCAAAACATCATTGTCTGAAGGATCTGAAGATGCCCCTTAAAGCCCTCAATTATTATTTGCTCTATTTCAGGGAGAAAATTACAAATTATACTGATATTTGTGAATTAGGGGATTGGCGAAAATGCCAGGAGGAATCCCTAGACATTTAGTCTGTGGTCCATTCCTATGGTGGAGAAGCGCATAGCTTCCTTTCAGGAATTCAATTCTCCCTGCTTGCTCATCTCGGTAAGTGTCCTTCAGATCTTAATTTGTTTCTGCAAGTAAATTTTCTTACTAAGAAACAGATATTTCTGACAGCTGAAATGACTATTCCAGTTCAGAGGGAAATTACTAATTATACCTTGTCACAGAGTAATGCATTTTTGTTTGTCAGGTATGAGTTTGGTTATTGAGACTCAGCAGCCTAGGAGCTCAACTGCCCCTGGGGGGGCTTAAAAAAAAATCAGTGAAATTCCTGAATATAAATTCCTGAACATAAAAGTTCTTGGAAATTCTAACAAGGCGTCAACACTGCTTTCTCTCTCCTTCCTCGTGAGGCATTGCCTGAAAAGGCCTCCTTGCTTCCTCTACCATGTCTGAACCATACTACTAATGAAAAAAAGAAGTTGAAAAACAATTTGAAAGAGTCTATTGGCTATAAGAGTGTGCCATTCTTCCCATAGGATTAAGTATCAAAAAGTTTCCAGTACAAAAATCTAAATGAGTGTATTTAAAAACACTTAAGAGACCTCTAATTATTGAGAACTTGACTTTGATGAATGGGAAAATTATAACAAAAATTTTCCTATTTGGGTTGGAATTTATCCTGTTTATCTGAAGACAAATGCAAAATTCTAAGAGTTTTGAGTGATTTAGGTATTTAAAAAGAAGTTTAAAGTGATGTAGGTTCCAATCTAGACTCTGTCCCTTGCTGTTTGCATCAACATCTCAGTTTCCTCACCTATAAAATAATGTCCACTCTTCCAACCTCACAGGTCTTCTGAAGTTGGATGATTTATACTAATTTTACTCATAGGGTGAACCACTTACTTGGAAAATAATACTTGGGTATCTTTATTATAAAAGAACATTGCATTTTCTTACATTTTCTTCTTTTCAGAAGCTCCAGTCCGCAAATGAAGTAATTTCTAGATGTCTTTTTAGCTCATGAACGAGATTATTAAAATGACGTCATTTCGTGTTCTTCCGATCCTGTTCTGGTCAAGGTCACGTGAAAGCCTTCACTCATTTCAAAACTCTTCCTAGAGTGTTAAGAGGTCTTCTCTTTTCCCAAACCGCTGCTATTTCCCTCAAAATTATACTTTGTTTTATATTTTTTAACTTATTTTGGACTGGTCTCATATCTCAGAAGTAAATTTTTATTTTAATTTTCCTTCTTTTATTTCCTTTTTATCATTTTCATTTTTATTGAACTTATTGGGGTGACACTGGTTAATAAAGCTATATAGGTTTCAGGTGTACAATTCTATAATACGTCATAGGTATACTGTATTGTGTGTTCACCATCCCAAGTCAACTTTCCTCAGAAGTAAAATTTTAAAATACTACTTGCAGACCTGTATTTCTACTTTTTATCCACAAATGACTGCCTCATAACACTAGTGACATTAGAGGACGAGGCTCTTTCTACTTCATCTCAAATCAAATGTTTCTATGTACTTGAAACTCAGTTTTCTTTCTCTTACTTTCCCCGTGGATTTTTAACACTCAGAGAAGTGCAGCATCTTCAGAGTGCTGACCAGTAATTTGAATCAATCCCAGCTCCTGCCAGGATCTTTTACTACAAAACCCGAACAATTCTCGTGTTCAGTGATACAACAGAGTCACTTTGATTTGCAAGTTGATGCTCATTTTTCTCCTAATATATTGGAATAAAGTGTTTTCAAGAACCAATTATATAAGCAGGACTTAATCGGTCTGTCTTCATGCTTATTTACTTTTACTAATGCATGTTTGTCACAGACATGGTGATGCACAACCTCTAATTTACTTTGTGATCACATCCCTGATGATCAGCAGTTCCTGCTTTGGCACAGTATTAATGAGTTTCTTGCAGTTGCCTCTAAAACATTTCGGTGTCAGCATTCTTTCTCACTGGAGAAGGCAAGGAGCTGAGTGATGGTTATGTTCACCAGGGCGCGCTCACTAAAGGCCCGGGGATGCGAGCAAGTCTGAAGTTTAGCCTTAAAAGAGTTTGATTAATAACCAGTAGAATTGGAGCCATATAAAATATGGTGGCAGCCTTTTTTATTAGAGTATTAAGAAAAACATCCTTCCTCTACTTTACAGATTAGATTCTTTTTCTTGAATGTTTGAGTTCCTTTATGATGCCCTAAGAATTCTGTCTTCTTAAAAATAAGCCCTGGCCTAAAGAATAGATGCTTAGATTAGTTAGAAACTAAAATACCAGCTTTTTCATATTTCTATTTACTGCTATTATTTCTTAAATGTATGTATTCAGTATTTACTCTTCAATCTTCCTTCTCTCTAAATGAAACCAGCTATTAAACTGCAATCTTTTGCTGCTGATATAAATTACAATGAGCTCAAAGTCACCTCGTAGGACAGCAGAATCATTAAAATTAGGGCATCCTATGACATTTGCATGACATTTCTGCTTCTAAGCTTGCTTTTGCTTTCCCTGCTGCCCGAAATGCCTTCCCCTCTCTTCTCCAGTGATCCAAATCCAACCAGTCCTTCAAAGCTCAGGCCAAATCCTTTCTTGATGAATATAGCCCATGCTGGCCTTGCCCATCTCTAAGCCCCTGTTGCCCTATTGTCTGTGTCACACAATCTGGCACTTTCTACTTCAGAGTTTAGTGTTTACAAGTCACTTGCTCTTCTTTTGTTTCATATGTTTGCCTTCTCTAAAAGCATATCTGCTCCCACGCCTTTTACTTTGCTCAGGTCCTCACAGTATCTCATGCAATATCCTGACACACGAGAAATCAAGTATTACCACTGGATGCCATCATTCGCGTGAGTGCATAAATGTTAAAGGAGTTCTTTTATCAGTGCTGGCTAAATGGAAAAATATTATTTGGACTACAAAAGAAAACCAAGAAAAAGGACAACTTGGAATAAATAATCACCTTTGAAAATTAAAGGTATGCATTAAAAAAATTTCAAAATGAGTTGAATTACCTTAGACTTTTGTTAAAAAACACCACCACCCCAAATTTAGATTTTTCTAAATCTTGTAGGGAAATGTCCCTTTTTCTTCTCCTTTCATGTCATTAAGATGGAGGATGGGATTCTTTCTGTTGAAAATGCTTTTAATAGCTCTGACTGTGAGGGCGATTCAAGCACAAGCCCGCAGAGCGGCAGGTCTCCGGAAATCGCTTATATTCCTTCAGCCTGACCCTGAGAACCACACGTGCAAGGTAAGTGTGCCAGGAGACCAGCACCATCGCCCAGCTCCCCCTCTTTCCTCAATAACGAAACTGGGCAAGGTATTGAAAAGAATTCTTTGATTCCTAAAAGAGTAGAATTGGGAGTTCAAAATCTGGGTGAACCAAAATCATGCTTCTTGAAATTAGAGGGAGAAAGGTGGAGAGAGACACAGAATGGGATAGAACAAAAAACATGGTAATTGCTGTGATGTGTTAGAAACTTACTGTATTCTAGGTACCATGCTAAGTACTTGCCATGCATAACCCTCAGTGCTGGATGTTAGCAAGCGTGCCTGCAGGGAAATGACTAAGCAGCAAGTCGCTTGTGAAGCCAATAAAGACCCCAATAATTGTATTTTTGATCTACAATGTTGCATGGGGTTATGAACTGTGAAACTGAATGCATTTTCATTTATTTATTATATTGGGTTGCTATCTTATTATTACCCCTCCTTAAAATACCACTGCATCTGAATGAGATAAAATAGTGTCCACTCTACTTGTTCTAAATTTAGTGAACTTTCTCCGTCCAGTGAAACAGTTGCCAAATTCCATTTCAGCTGCCAAAATTTATTCTAGAGGTAACTGCATTTTAGTCTCGGATGAACTCTATTTGGTGGGCCTGGGAGACAGTAAATCAATAGATATTTAATCAAAAATTACTTTTCCTTCCTTGAAATGAAAGTCTAAACGACAAAGCATATTCAGATAAGAAGCTCTGCATTTTCCAGGATAGAGTGATATAATCTTAGCATAAGAAACATTTTAATTTTTTAGTATGATGTCCTAATGCGTCTTGTGATTGATGTCTTACAGGATGTGCAAGTTACTTTTAGCAAAAATCAAAAGCCCTTCTCTCAAGATTTACATTTTCTATCACTGGCAACGTCCCAAGATGATAAAAATCTATATGAACAGAGGATTTCTAAGCTCTAGCTGATAGCTTGTTTAATTTAATAAATACGTACCTGGTAAATTTCACTTCTGGAAAATCCAAAGATCTGAATATCTCTTAATTTGCCATATTAGCATGTGATTTGCACCTAATGTAATTAATACATTATCAAGTGTTAAAAAGACCACTCAATGCTAGTTTTAAAAATAAAAATATCTCCCTTGTTACCAATGTTTCCCTAGAAGAGATTTCTTTTCTCCTTTTTGAGAACAAAGCAATGAAAAGTGACATCGACACAACTATTCTGCATTGAATATCCCTTGGTGGATACTCAATATCAGGAGCAACACTGAAAGTGGCATAGCAAAAAGCACCCGAGACTCCACCCTAGTCCACCACGTCAGGAATGATGCCACTTGTCGTAGATAAACAGTCATAATTACAGCAGCAGGGCAAAAACCAATGAAGAAAAAGAGGCAGCAGAGCCCTTCACATTAATTTCAAAAGTAAATATTCCAGGTTGCTACTAACATTTAGGCACTGACGATCAAACGCTCACTCTTGAAAATGCACCTGTTCTGTTCACCACTCCAGTCCTCCCCAAAGGCCGCGTGTAAATAGGCATTTTATACTTATTCTTGGAAATCCTTTCTTTCTCTAACCCTAAAAAAATATTAAATTTTCATGGTGCTGCCTCCGTCTAGTTTCAGTGTTATGTTTTTCCTACTTATTCTGAGGATAGCAAAGTATAGAGCAATTTTGGTGAAAACTTCACTGATACCAGCAAACATGGCATAAAAAGTATGCAAACTAAAACAAAGGGTGTTCCAAAAAAATGTTTCTACACTTTAACAGCTGAGAGCTCAGTTTTGAAAATAAAATGTACTTTAATAAACACTGCATTTAAAATTATTCAAAGTGTGTGTATACATTTTTGGGACACCCTGTATATTATTGTATATGTGTATAATGTGAACTGCTAATTTACAGTAGATATGAAAAAGTCACTTTTGCAAACCTGTACCTTTTGTGCATGTAAAAAAAGTATTTTAAAATAAAAAGAAAATTTATCTAGTAATCTCTGAAGATGAAAACTGGAAAAAAAAGAAAACAGTATGTTTATAACACTAAATACTTTAGGAATAGTATATCACCATTTATTCAACATTTATTTTTACTAAGTGGAAATATGTGTATAAGCTGACTTTTGTCAGTTGATCAAAACAGACAACTAATGTAATAAACAAGCATATAATTGCATCTTAAAAGAAAACACAAGACTACATTGGCAAAAGCAGTGCCAATTTCATTGCATAATGACTGCTATGCATTCATGTCCCACTAATATTTAAAAACAAAGATCACATTTGGATGTTTAAGATACCTTATGAATATAAATATACAGATTGATTTAACTTGGTATCAAATTTGTAACTGCTAGAACTTTTGCCTTTCCATACAGCTAATTTTCAAAGAAAAAATCCTAGTCATTTCAAGCCACTGAACATGATAATAGCAAAAATGAGACTGATCATTAACTCTAGTAACTGCCTTTGCCTTCATCTTAGGCTCCTAGTTAACCAAATCAATTAATGGCTGCTAACTCTTTTAAAGAATTATTACTTAATTTAATCTGTGCAATCATGTGGACAAAACCAAGATCCAACTATCAGCTCTCTGCGGATGACTTCAAAATCTATATTGCTAATCTTGACCTGTCTCTTGATTTCCAGAACCATATTTTCAAATGCTTTTTCCTCATAACTTGGCTTTTCTTCATGGTTTATTTTTTTCTATTAAATGTATCATCTTTCTGCTGATCTTCCAGCCTAAAAGTCTCAGGACAGCTTTGGGGCCCTCATCTCTTGTCCCCAAATATAAGAAATTGTCAAGTCCTATACACTCTCTTTATACACCCTTTTATAACAATTCTATCCAATTCTAACAATCGTCTTCAGCCTCTTCTTACTTATCTAAAGTAACTTAGTAGTCTTAGGTGGTCCTTTAACAGCAGTGTTTCTTGGGGTTCAGAAATTGTGTACATTCTGCATTTAGATCCTTTTCTGGATATATGTTTTTCAAACATTTTCCCAGTGTGGCTTGTCTTTTCATTTCTCAACAGTATCTTTTGAAGAAAAAACATTTCTCATTTTGGTAAAGTCTAATTTGTTGAATTTTTTCTTTTCTACTTCATAGATTTTTGTGTTCTAAAAAGTTGTTCTGCTTAATCCACTATTACTAAAATTTCACCTACTCTTTCCAGCAGTTTTCTAGTTTTAGCTCTTACATTTAGATCTATGAACCATTCTGAATTAATTTCTCATACAGTAAAAGGTAGAGGTTCTTTTTTCTTTTTCTTTTTGCCAATGAAAGGATATGACAGGGGCTGATTTTTATTTAAAATGGTCACTCTGTTATTTCAGTGATAAAGTGAGACTTCTTAACAAAGAAAACAAAGCTGCCAGGACTTAGTACTGTCTGCACTTACTACTATCCACTGCTTTTGTTTATCCACTTCCTTCTGTTACTCCCCACTTCCAGATATTTCCATCTCACCATTTTTTTCACCTTGATTATTCTTCCTTAGATTAAAGGAAGGAGCCAATGATGAAGAAGAGTATAAAGATGAAAGAGAAAAGGCTATTAATTGGTTGAAGAAGGTCTTGGAAGAAACAGTTGGGAATGGATTCAGAATGCAAGTGACAGATTAGTTTAGGATTAGGAATGATACATCTTTTCTAATATCCATCTCTTTTCATTCATCTGTTCTTACTCTTGATATTTCTCCAGGACCATAAAGCATCAGCCTCTCAGCCACTAGACAGTAACCTTGGGCCTCAACCTAGCCCTATGTTGCCATTTGGTAGTATTTTATACATAGTTTCTAGAATCTTAAATTTCTGCAATTTTAAAAGAATCCCTAATGGCTGATAGTCTCTAAAATAAGTTAATTACTCTAATGAGTATTTGCATATAGAAATAAAATTTTAAGGAAAATTATGCCAGCATTTGAGAAATCAATATAATTTAAAGCAATAAATGGACTATTCCAATTTTCCCTCTTTGCAGGTGTTGCTATAGTTACTTCAAATGACACATAAGTTCCTTAACAACAGAGGTCAGAGGTCAGGATTTTTCATGTTGTGTATTCCTATTAGGCATACTAACCTTGGCTTCTGTGACTGCAATGCATTGCATACATTTTAATTTACTGAAGACAATGCACAGGCAAACAGTTTTACCCACACCCTATGAATACTCAAGTAGCAACTTCATGACCAGATGATAGGAGATTCCTCTTTCTTGCACTTCGAAAGCACTGCAGAGACAATTTCTCATCTGCCCCCTCTGCCACAGCCATATGCTCTGAAATGCAAGCTAGAGGGGCAGATGTATAATCTGGGATATGATCCAAATTCACGACCTCTCTGGAGCCCAGGGTATTGTGTGTGCAAGGCCAGTCCTGGCTGCCATGCCTAGACATTCGAATTCATAGAAACAAAGGATGAACAGGCACAGAAAAAGAAGAAGAAAAATAAGTTTACTAATTTCTTCAGCCACAATAGCAACTAGCACATCATCTGTTTGACTAAAGCTGACCAAGCTAGTATTTTCATTCCAGAGAACTAATGGGGTTTCCTTAATCCCCATACACTCCAACAGCAAAGACAGCTCTTCAGAAATATGACTATGAACTGAAACTTCAACCAAAGTCTCATGTCATTCCCTTGGCCAATCTCATCTCCTACTCTGCGGTAGCATGAGTCTTACAAAATTGATAAGTTACATAAAATCCTATAAAGTATCAGATTTCTGGTCTTCAGAATGATGGAAATCTAAAGAGTATTCAGTGCAAAAAGAACATATGGGAGGATAGCTTTGGTTAGAATGAACAGGACTGGTTTTGATTTGGTTTGGTACCTAAAGGACCTATCAAACAGCCTCTCATACACTACTCTGTGGGTGTGGTCATGACTAGGAATTCAGTCTGAAGGGCATTTCAGGGGTTCAGAAAGAATTCTAGTTAGTATCTGATCCAAGGCCCATATAAGCAGTGACAATAGCCAGATATGCCTCTCCCGTCCCACTTCACAACAGGGCACATTATAATCTGATAAAAGCTCCTTTGTGAACCCTATTTTATTTCTTCCTGTAACAATGAATCAGTATAAGAATCTCTAGAAAGAGTAATAAACCATAGCTTGTAACTACAAATATAACCCGAGCTTTTTATTATGTGGTTTCTTATTAAAGGGAATTTTCCATTTCAAACTTTCTCAGCATATTATAGACATCATCCCCCACTTTGTTCCCATGTCATGTGGCTTTCCATATATTTCAAAGGAATATTTTAAATTGGTTTGTCTTGTCAAAAGTAATCCAGACCCAGAGAGATAAAACCTTGTGCTTTAACCTGCACTGGACCCAATGGTTTATTTAAATTCAGTCACTTACAAGGGATAACCATTCATTCAGCAAATAATTACTGGACTCTAGATTTCTGCTTCCAGTAACATATCAATTCTCAAAATCTTGATGATAAATATAGAAATAGTTCTTGGATAAATTAAAACAAGTACACATTTATTAGACACAGTTGGACATCATGAACCTCTACAAAAGAACATTTTTATACATAGCATGATGTGGGTGCCTTACCAAATAAATTACAAAGACTAAGTTCCTGACTTCTAGCATACCAAAAATTGACAGAGGTTTTAAAAATTCCCTAAATATGTTTTTCATTGGCACTTTTTCCAACAATCCATAAATGAAGCTGTTCATGGTTAATCCCCTCTCCATTCCTTCTCCCTGAAATACTTTTGGGCCCCAAGTATGTTTCCAGTATGACTCAGGGATTCGGCCTCTCACCTCTCACCTCTCTTCTGTACATATTCTGTGCTAGTTCCCATGCTAGATTCTCCCATCTGACACCACTTCTATTATTAGATTCAGCATGTGAAGTTTTACAATGTTTAAAATGTTTTCATTTATAAAAATCCTTACATTTTTCATTACCCAATAGGTACATAAATATAATCTCAATGTAAAAATTCAAATACTATAGATAAAGCAGAAGTCCCCCTTGAATCCTAAACTCCACGTTCTCTCAGTAAAGGTAACCACTGTGACTTTTTCTATGTATTTGCATTTATGTATCAGCACATAGTGTTTTCACTGCATTCCTATTGGTGCTACTAAGCTGTGAGCACCTTAGGGGCAGAATCCATATTCTATACAACTTTATATGTGTAGTACCTGGCAGAGTGTCTGACACTATGTAAGAGCTCATGTTCAGATTTCCCAGGTTGGATTTTAAACCTACCCTTCCATGTGTTGGCTAATTTTTAGCTGAGAAAACATCAGAATTATAGCCATTGCTGGGATGGCTAACTTACAATTCAACACTGGCAACTATATTTTCCATAGAAGTTTGAAATAAAAGGTCTTGCAGGCAGATAGCTTATAACCTCCCTGGGTCACTGGAATCAGAGTGGCTCCATTTTTGATTCCACAACAAATTTACACATAAAATATCTACCTTAGAAGAGTGATTTTTAATTCTAGGTCTCAATGTAAACCTTTCTAAAATAACGAGGTAGGAACTAAAAAACTTTCTAGCTCTTCCGAAGTCTACTCTCGATAAGGGCTGCCATTATTTACAGCTGGGAGGTTAGAGTCCAGCGATTTTATTGAAGTGTTCTCACTGCAAAAAGTTTACTGAAGGCTCCTAAAGCTAAATATAAAGGAAAGAGAGCAGAAGTGATGCTCAGACTGTAGGTTAACATTTACAGTTACTATGTTTTTGAGAATGTGATTTGCTTTTACCCATGGCATATCTAAGTTCCTGCAATAGTATTCTGACTGCTGATGGCATTTTAGAGTCATTTGTAAGTCACTCCCTACTGTTGTTCCTCTCCAGTTTCAGAGCTAATTCAAAGTTGGGTACAGAAAGCTCAGCCTACAGTCAAGTCTTGATGCCAAACATTCACTTTGTATCATCAGCCATCATGTCATTGTTTAATAACATTTTTCACTGCAGATGTTCACTCTGGCATTTAGAAACACTATTAGAATTGTCAGTTCCAAACCACTGTTTTCCAAATGTACAAGACACATATTCCCCATGGATGGCAAAGTTTGAGAGTCAGCCCCATTTGAAGAATTTGACATATATAGAAAGATGCTCTCCTCCTTATAAAATTATTTTCACTTGTTCAAATAATTCAAAAAAATTTAGAAACTATAAATTTTCTAAATCAGTGCACACTCAAGCATAGTAAATTTTATCTTCAAAGATAAACTGTGAAATGCTGAATAATGAGAGAGATAGGATAATAAATAATTTTGTTAATGAGAATTTTTTAAGGTAAATATTAATTTATAAGGGCATAGGGAAAACCTAGGTACCAAAATATACCACATCAACAAATGGCCACTGGAGCTCAAAATAAAATAGTTTGTCCTGTGCATTTATATTTAGGAAAAAAAGAAATAAGTAAAAGTAAAAAGTAAAATTAATAATAGCTATAAATAAATACAGACTATTAAAGTCTATAGTATGAAATTTGAACAAAATATGGACTTTGTTTAAAGGAGCTTATTCAGTTCTGGAGAATGTTAATGGGAGAAGCTTACAAGGAAAAACGAGGAGTGCTGTGCCAAGTTCCTCTATCTTCCTGGTATACATGCTGGGCTTGGGGAAATTCTGAGGTTCTGATGATAGTTTAGGCTATTCAATCAGGCAAAAGCTGTAGAATTCACAAAGCAAAGAGATTGTTGAAATAGAAGTCAAGAGATATGAGCCTCAGTTCTCTCAATGACCAGCTGGGCCTTTGGTAGGGGGATGGCTTCCACTCTCTAGGCCTCAATCTCTAAAATAAGGTGATGTACTAGGGATCTAGAATGCTCCATTTAGCCCCAACATTTTATAATTCCAACACAAACAGAGCATTGGAAATATAACTATAAGAGATAACACAGTTTTAGTTCAGGGAAAAACTATAGCTTATCTGTCACCCAACCCTTGAACGTAGTGTGTGTGTGTGTGCACACGTGCAGGTATGCAAGTATTTTTTTAGTTTCCTATCCAATTTCTTCAATCATTTAAACCCAACCCAACAGGAGTTACCTACCATCTATAGTGTTTATTATTTTCTTGGCTAGCTCTATAATCCCACTAAGTACAGACTTCAGCATTCTCAGGGAATCTGAGACCATTAATGTCATTAATGTCTCACCCCCTCTATGTACAAATTTATCTACACTCACCACCACTCTGCAGCCCCACCACTTTCCCTACAGTTTGACCCACCTTCTGGAAGGCCAACTGATGTAAAACTACCCTCTTAATCTTATCCCTCTAACAGTTTCCTCTTTCTTATTTCTTACTTCTCTCACAAATGCCTCTTTCCTCCCAGTCTACAGTCATGATTCAGTGTTTCTCTTCTCTCTCTTAATATTAAGCTCTGGAAAGTTCATCTGTGCTTGTTTCCACCTCCCATTCCTCCTCCGGTCACTTCTTTAGTTCCTGTTCTGTCAACTGAGATTTACTCCAGGTGAGGTGATTACTAATTAGGCGTCTTCTCAAACCTTCTGAAACCCTGGGACCATTTCCCCCCAAACGCTTCATCTCCCCATCCTTCAGAGACAGGAGCTCTTTATAAGAAATGATCCATCCAGGTTGCCATTGAGTCTACACTGGCCCAAGCCTTTTCTTCATTCACCGGAGGGGTGATTAATTCTCTTGGCAGCTGCAGAGCAGTCTGAACCAAGCAGGCCAGTCGCTCCCGCCATCCTCAGTCTTTCCCAAGGTGTGAGGCCCCGGTCATTCCTTCCTTCCTGTGCCCTCAGCTTCCTCCTCTCGGTTCATCTTCCCGTGTGACTCACTGTCCCCCTTCCCCTGCACCCCAGACTCTTCCACCTTGCCCTCTGGAGCACCCCGTCCTTCCACGGTGACAGAATGCTGTTCACTTTCAACCCGTCCTCTGAAAACCCCCGACTTTCAGCCTTACCTGGAATCTAACTCTCCGGGGAGACTTCTGCTTCCCCCGCAGCCTTCTCATTTGCGGCTGCTCCGCTCACCCGCATCATGCAGGCCCGGGTCTGGAGGGGCTCAGCTTCCCCTTATCCATCCTTTCCGCTCGCAAGTGCTTCCCTCCGCTACCCCCTGCAGAGTCCCTGCGGCTTCCCCGCTCAGGCCACCTGCCGTACTTCCCTCTACGCCTCATCGTTGCCCTCTCTGCCTTTGCCTTCATGTCACCGCACACACGAAGGCTCCGCCAGGCAGCTTACGCATCTCCTCCCTACCGACCCCTTTCCGTCTCATCACCCTTGCTATCAAAAGCACCTGCCTCAGCAAACCGTGGGGCCCAGGAGGATAAGAGACACATGCAGAAAACCTGGACCTGAACTGCAGGTTGGGACTAAGCTCAAGCAAACACTTTTGAGATCAGCAAATCCCAACCTACAGGAAGACACACGACCAAGAAATAAATGTTCATGTTTTATTATGCAGCATAGTCGTAGCAATAGCTGACTGATACACTGAGAATAAAATTGGACTCTCTTACTCGCTCATCCACTGAGTTTAATTACAAAGAACCTCAAGGCTTTATTTCCTAGGTATTTCTTATATTTCTTTCCATCTCATTGCTAACCCATTACATTCATGCCTACTAATCTCTTACCTGGGTTACGGCAGTGGCCTTGGAACTTTTTTCCTTGAGTCTGGGTTTGCTCTCTGCCCATTTGGTAGGAGTTCCCTGTGCTCTGCTTGCTCCCTGCTCACTCCTTTTCATTCTTTGCTTTCCTGACAAAGTGAATTACTCGCAGGTCTTTGAACATAGCAGGATGTTTCATGTTTTTAAAGCTTTCCATATGCCTAAAGTCTGCTAGCTCACTGACCTTTTCTGTTCCTCAAACCTTTATCTGTCTTTTAGTTCCTGCTATGGTAGCCCTTCCTTTCTGAAACATGAGCGCCAGTCCTCAAGCCCAAGTAGAGTCCAGCCATATTTCCTCTGTGAGATTTCTGCACTGCACTCTTCAACGTGAAGGTATCAAATATTTAATTAGATATGTCTTTTCTTCTACCACTTTATAAGCATCTTTTCTAAAGCAGGTGCCATGTTTTATGTCACTTTGTATCTCCAACATTTAATACAGTACTTGTCGTAGCATACGGATTCAAGAAACGTGAGTGGGGCTGAAATAATTAATTTTGTAATTTGATTTGTACAAAACTTGTAGTCTCTATTTACTCATGAAATTTAGAGGTGCACACACCTGCGCCATATTTAAGTAGTGGGGAATCTCATCTCATTTCTAAAAAGACTGATATATATATATATTTTTTCTAATTCAATTTGATTCATTAAATTTTAGAGACTAGAGTATCCAGTAACCTTTGCAACATAGAAAATACTAGGTTTGCTTCATAATCAAGTTTGTACAGGAAGACATGTTGCTATTTTTTCTATGATAACTTCCTGGATACCATGGAAATGTAAAGCAAAGCAGGAAGATATGAAAAATATATATATTTCTTATTCCTGTATTTATCTGACATAACTAATGACAAAAGCTTTCAAAGTACTCAATGGAGATGTTTGTCCAAATAGATAACCATGCAGTATTACCTTAACCAATTGATAAGGAAAGAAACAGTTCAATTCCATTGACTTCAACTAACTCCACTAATCCACTAACTCTAAGGTTTTACTTCCTCATGAACAACAATAATAAAAAGTCATGAAAAACAATAATCCAGTTAGAAGATGCAAATATGAAAAATGACCATGGTTGTGTTCCAAAATTTAAATGCCCTCTTTAATTTAGATCTTCTAGAAAAATATGGACTCCTGAGACTCAACAAAATTTATGAAATGTCATTTAGTAACTCATTGATCTTGTATTAAATTGACTACCCAATCACCTTATTTTTTTAAGAGCTCTATTCTTTTCCAATGATTCAGAGATTTCTTTGGCCACATTTGAACATTCTAGATTTCAAATTTATACACAATGCATTTAGAACAGAATGTAAGGTCTGCCAGGTTAGCAACTTCCACATTACACTCTCAGCTTTTGCCATAGGATACACATCACATGCACATTTGCTATAATGTACACATAAGACATGCACATCACATGCGTATTTTCTCTCTCAGACATCTCTTAACTTGGCCCACACATTCATAGACATATACACATGTAAACATGCATGCAAGGAAACAAAGGTAAGAGTGATCAGGAGTCCCTTTCCTGCTCACTCAATGACAGTAGTTTGCTAGAGAAATTATACCTATTGTGTTCCTTGTTCAGCTGGCTGAGGTTACAAAAGGCAAATGAGGATTTATGGGATATCTTGATGTGTGCAAAATGTCTTCCAACTAGAACTTTGTCTTACTCTTATATTCCTCTCAATTCCTGGGACTGTGAGGTATTAGGCACACCATGGTGGTGGAAAAGGAAATGCCCAAAAGCGTATAGTATCTGGGTTCATAACCTAAACACATTAGTTAACAGCTGAGAGACCAAGTCCTTAAACACCTCGAGCTTCAGCTTCTTCATCAGTAAAACGTGTTAAGATATCAACATACTTAGTGGCTGCAAGGTGTCTCACATAGAGACATCCCCCGGACTGTTAATGAGGACTTGCTCATTAATTGATAAACTTGTCTCAGAGAAGGTCTAGACTTACTGCCAACCATTCCTTTTACAGACTTGCCTGCTTTACAGCTTCACAGACAGGTGTTTGAGAATATAAGAAATTAAAATAGAAATAGGAAAGCTTTTTAGTCCATTTTGCTAATTAATGTGTCAGAGCTCATAAAGAAGAACTGTCGGCTTTCTTCAGCACTGCATCGTCTTAAAGAGCTGGGTCAGCAAAGACCTCTGCAGACAGTCAATACATATTAAAACAGCTCCGAGCAGTAAATCAAAACAACAAAAATGAAGACACAGTAGAAAAGTAAAATTTATAAGTCCTTTCTGTCTGGGTGCTGAGCAGCATGAAACTATTGGTCTAGGTGTCAATTCAGCACATAGGAAAGAAATGATTCTTTCTCAGTCATAGTCTAGGAGCCTGTATAGTCAAAATTACGTTTTTTTAAAAAAAGTTATGCCAAATTTGATGCCATTTTCTCTGCATTCTAATGTTCTGTTATAATATTTAATATAAATCAGTATTTACTAGTTTTCTTGTCTGAAATATATATTTTGCTTAAGTTTTTCTTTTCCCCCTGCAGTGCTAGGATTTGAATTTTGTCAGAATTCAATCAGTGGGATAGCTGGGGAAAGAGGTCAAAGACACCTTATTGGTTTTGCAAGGCTCTCTGAAACTTGTGGTTTTTCTTAAAAGAGCCAAATGAAAGGCAACATTTTGCTCCTAACTACTCTGGGTGGGTCTCTCCATTCTGTGGACATTAATACTTCTCGCCCATGGAGGAGGGCCCTGTGCAGTTACACAGAGGAGGGTCACCCTGCCATCTTTCTTGCCGAGGTCTGGGATGTACCCTGCTGCCAGGGGAACCCCTGAGGCGGGGCTTTAGGGGAGTCTCGAGAACACTGGACTGACTCCAGAAGGGGTGAGGGAATGCTACCTTCTAGGCCAAAAATGTTGGAAGGATTATCTTACCTGAGCTTCTGATTTGATCTGAGCTCTGAGGAATCAACCACTTAAAGATTAAGCCAAGGAAAGGGTGCCAAAAATATTGTTACAAGTTTGGGAGGTATCCAAGACAGACCAACAGATGGAAACTGGCACAAAATGGCTCTCTACACACTAAGTAGCTGACGCAGAAGAAATTTTAACTCAGACGAATTTATTAAAATGTTATATATCATCCTGAGTAAGAGGATGGGTGATAGATTTAGGTCAGCATATACTATTGAATTTAACTTCCATGGTCTTGGAGAGCATGAAAACTGTCCACATTTCTGTAATTAAAAATAGACAGAGGGAGATACTTTTTCTTCTTAGCAAAAGAGAAATCACTTTTTTTAAAACCTAAATATTTGGAGAAAGGGTTTAGGGCAGGGACAGGTGAATCAAAAAGAAGTTGAGTGTTTCAACACTGGTGAGAAAGTGTGATAATGGAACATGATGTATTACAATTCAAACTGGTGCCAGCTTAGGCGTCACAGACCGTGTCAGATTGAGACTATCGTTATATATTAGGTGGCTTTTAAAAATGATTTTGTAACTAAAAGAGGTCGCCAGAATAAAAGACTCTTAATCCTCTTAGCACCTCCACCAAAGCCTAATGAGAAATTGCTCAACAAAAATGCAGAGCACAGAGGGGTTGCCTTTTATGTGAGGGATGAGTTCTTGAGGAGCATTGTAATTCAAGACTAATTTTCCGAAAGAAATAAATACAGGGCACAGGGGAGGGTACAGTCTGGAAATATCTAACTTACAATGTGAGTAGCATATTTTTCTTTAGTGCTTCTTTGCATTTTGTCAAAACTGTCAATAATGTTTTATAGAGTCTTTCAATTTACCTCTCGAGAGTATAATTTTAGGGGACTGTTTAGCTCTCTTCGCTGTGTTTTATCATATGCCACTTTTGCTTCCAAGTTATCCAGTTTGTTTTTCAGCATTTACACTGGTTCCATAGACAGCAGATTAAAAACTCAATGAAGCTGTGATAGGATATAAAAGTACTTAAAATATAAGGAGAGTGAATACTGTAATGACAGTTCATTATAACCCAAGATCCACTTTAAAACATCTGATGTACATGAACAGTAAGGCTCATGTCAGTAACACAGAGACTGCTGGTACTGTTTCTATTAGTCAGCTGAAGTAAGGCCACCATGTGGAGCTTACAATTAACCTACCCAACAACTTTAAAATCATGCTATTTTTGACAGTTTTTTATTTGGAAGACTATTGTAAGTATTGTACTTAGAGTAATTCTTTATTAATATTTTTATAACACACTGTATTAAAATATATCACAAATTTACCTGAACTATTACAGCAATATACTAAGGTTACAATGTTCTCATTTAAAAATACAGACAAAAATAGTAATTTGTTTGGAAATTAAGAATATTAGAGTAAGATTTGATTTCTTGGAAAAAGCCAGAAAGTTCTTAAAAATTGCTTCCACTTTTTACCTTGAAGCCTATCCCAAGACATAAAAGGCTTTAATCTTCAAGTACGTAGAGAACTAACTACAAGCAGTATGACACACTGAAGATGGAAATAATATAGGAGATCCTTGGGGTTGCTTGGTCATGAGAACTTCCTTCTCAGCCTCCTAAACATATTTCCAATAGCAGAGAATTTAATGGGCGAGGACAGTGGGAGCAAGCCCCGTGTGGCGACTGATCGCTCCCTCAGACATCTTCTCTTTTACAGTGATCTAGCCTCTTAGGCTCCTTATTAGGAGGAACAAAAAAGAAAAAAAATCTAACAGTTTTGAACCAGCCCTTCCCTGCTGTTATCACTAGAGAATCTGGAGAAATAATAAAAGAAAAAAAATCATAATTTTCCCCCAACATGATGGAGGTAATGAGGCACCAAGGCCACTTATGGCTGAAAACATAATTGGCACATAAACACAGGAGACGCTTGGTGGTGGGAATGACTTCTGTGTTTTAGAAACAGAAGATGTCAACAAATTATTACCGTGCTGGTGTTTGGAGTGGCGATTCTAGGAGTAAAATGGGTATTTCCCCACCTAAATAAAGCACCCTGGAGAACAGGGATCACTGCAGTGTTTACTAGCCTAGTAGCTTTAAGAGTTTTCAACTCATGTGAATAAATGATGAAGGAAGGGCAAAGGAATAGAAAGCAGGCCACTTGGCAATGGAGGAAAGGTTGGAGTTTAGACCTGAAGGTTTCTCACACATGATAGAGACCTGGCAGAAACCTGGAGATCCTTGTGGACTTACTAGAGAACTTCTAGAGGCTCATTCATGAGTCTAAAGAGAGATAATACAGGTATGTTGGGTACAATCCTCCTTGATGACAGACAAAAACATTGATATGAGAGAGAAACATTGATCAGTTGCCTCCTATAAGTGCCCTGACCAGGATAGAATCCGCATACTAGGTTATGTGCCCTGACTGGGATTGGAACTCACCACTTTTTGGTGCATGGGACGAAGCTTGAACCAACTGACCCACCCAGCCAGGGCAAGGCTACTTTTTTTTTGAGGAGAATAAAATGAGCAAAATTTTCTTATTCTGGAACTTTCTATCCAATCACTTTAATGTGAAAGTCATCATGGGAAAACATTTTAAACTTTCTTGGGGCTTCTTTATCATTCTTGTTTTTCTAAGTGTTCAGTTGGCAAACAGGTTTAAGATTTTGGGTTTTATAATCATTTTTTTTTTTTAAACCTTTACTCTTTCTTCTCAAAAATTTTGAGTCAGCATACATTATGCCACTACATACAGCCAAGAAATAATTCATCTTTGTGGAAGTCAGACACATCTCATGTATTAATTAGCAAGCCTTTCAGTGACTGGTGGATGGAAATAGGTTCCAACTGCTACTCAAACACAGCCAGTGATTTCCAGGAAGAAGCACAGAAAGTCAGTTATAAGAAATTTCTTACCCAATTTGTGTCCAGCCAATGAATGGACTTTGCTTTCATCTGGCACTGAGAAGAAATAAAAGAGAAAAGGATCAGCCTGCTGATAAATCAGCCATTTTTTGAACAATAATTAATATAGATTCATAATAAGTTAAATCTTTTACTGGCAAGGATTTGAGAAAAATTTTCCCTAGTCTACCTGGGGTACCTTATTTCTATTGGTAGATATTTTAAGAATAGCCATGAAAAAATATATATTTATTAGACTTCTATAAATATAATTTAATTTTCTTTTAATTTTTAATACTTTCATTTTTTTTTAAACTGGGTTATTGTTTCCATGTTTGCAAAAGGAGAAACTAAACTCATGGGCCTAGAAATGTATAATATACAGTAAAATTATTTAAACATAATAGCAATAATATATATTCAGTATTGAGCTTCTGTATATAATAAACCTAGAGTAAAAGTGAAAAGATTTATAATCCCCCTGAAAAAATTTAAAATACAGAAAAGATTAAACAATAGCATTCAAAAGGTTAGACATCAGGTAACAGAGACTCCTGAGTGATGGAAAACAAGTGAGGTGAATCCTACAATTGCTCTAGTTTACTGTATGGAGAGTTTCCAGGCTGTGGTGCAGGGAGGGGAACACAAGCAGAGCCCAGAGATATCCTAGCTTGAGGACATGGAACTGGGTATCCAGGGAAGCCAAGGCAGATGGAGTGTGCATGGTAGAGAATTGCAGAGGAGAGAGCTATACATAATTCTTTCTGAGATCTGTAGAGGAATCCCTCATGTATTTAGTTGAATACTGATGATCATGTGCATGTGAGGAAACTTCTCAAGACCTGGTAAAGAATTGCCTCACAGAAGAAAGGGAACTGTGTCCAAAGTTCACACAGGGCTGGAAATAAGCACTATTCCCAACAGCCAGAGTGAAAAACTTTCTAATTCAGGAACATCAGTTAAAACATAAAGAGGAACCTTGCTTCAGTAGTGGGGGAAAAATAACTCCAGATTTTCTAATGAAATAGATAAATTTACATCAATTTTTCAAAGACATAAATTGCCAAAGCTTACACAGGAAGAAATAGATAAGTTGAAAAGTCCTATAGTTTGCTTCTTTAATGAATTTTTAGTTAAAACTTTCCCACAAAGAAAACTCTAGACAGATGGACTCACAGGTGAATTTTTTTAAGGAAGAAATAATACAAATTTTGCAGAAATTCTTTCAGAAAATTCAGAGGAAGAAATATTTCCCAACGTATTCTGAGAGTTTGGTATTACCCTGATATCAGGCAAAAATATTATATGAAAGCTATTAACCAATATTTCTTATGAATACAGATGCAGTTCTTAACCCTTAGCATCTCTGCATGGATAATCACTTCAATATTCAACAACAGCTGTTCGTTTTTCACCATGTGCCATTGTCCAGGTTAGTCTATAAAATGCTGGTGCACAAGATTGAAGCGAAGCGAGGGGAACTTTGCTAACAAGGATACTTTCTCCATCTTCCCTGACACTAGACTAGTCTCAGAGTAACATACCCCTGCTTCCTTTGCCTACTATCGTCAGGCATATTTCATTAACCCAGTCACTAAACATTGATCTTCCGCTCCCACCTAGCTCTCCTTTCCTAAGGCGATTTATTTTCTAGATAAAAGCACTACATGCCTGTAATTTTTCTGGAATTAACTGCTTAAAAATCTTGTTCGAGTTTTATTTGTATTTCTGGCTGGACATGTCAATTTGTACTTATTAGGCTCCCGCTTTGGGGTCAATTTCTGTCTTAACCAAGTCTAAAAAAACTTACAGTGGAGTCTACTGTATAAATAGAAAAATACTGGAAAACAATCATAATGATTAAAAAATACTAGTTGTTAATATTTATTGAGTACTTATAATTGCAGGTTCTGTCCTACGCACTTTATATTGCATAATTCATGTAATCCTCACAATGACCTGTCAAGATAGGTGGTATTATTATTCTTATTTACAGACAAAGAAACTGAGGCACACCCCCTAAGTGGAGGATAAGTTCCAAAACTTAAACATGGCGCTCTTAATCACTTACTATAAGAGTCACAGGAGACTTGTTATATTTTTTGAATCATCAGTAACATAAATTGAACACTTAACAAACATCTATATGTGAGAAAGATACTATCCTCTTTATTTGAATATATGTTATTAACAGAAATCTCTCTGTGATGGCTACAGTACTAAAAAGCGTTAGCTACAACTTTGTTTAGCATGTTTGGAAATCTACAATTCTAATGGGATCAAGCTAAAATATGCATTCCCATTTCACAGATGAAAAATCACTGGTCTGAGTTAAAATCCTGACTTGGAAATTTTCTAGTTGTATGAAATTTAATTTAACTTTCTGTGCCTCAATTTCATCATATATAAGATGAGGAGAATATGGCTTGCTCCATAGGTTTGAGGTAAAAATTACATGTGTAGTTTTATGCAAAGTACTTAGAAGATCATATAATAAGTGCTTATGAAATGTTAGCTTTTGTCATCATTATTAATGAGAAACTAAATAGAAATGCAGAGCAACGTGATAGCTACTAATGAGATAGGTGTGGGTGGAATCCCAACTTTACCAGGTAAGTTACAAAGTTCTTTGTAACCTTAGTTTCCCCACATGAGAAAATGAAATAAGAACACTACACAGGGAGTTGTGGGAATAAAAGGAAAAACATGCGCAAAAGCATTTAGCACAGTGCCAGCTACGTATTTCTCAACAATTGAAATCTTTGATAAACGGAAACTGTGAGAGTGGCAAAGGGTATGAATTTGGTAATGGCAGTGGTCTCCATGATTTAGCATCCCTGGAGTTATGAAGGAATATAGGGATTGAGAGCTGCTATGCTTCAGGTACTTAGGTACTTTTAATTGTTACCTCATGGATAATCCAACACCCTCAGCAGGTTTTACCTTCCAGTTTACCTGGTTCCTAGTTCATCTTGTAAAGGAAGAAAGGCAAAGGAAATATAAGACTCAGGCTACATGGTCTTATTATGTACAGTTATTCTGAAAAAGGGATTCATGGAAAGGTAGGATTTTGTTGTTTTGTTTTGTCTGTGTGTTGTTGTTTTTTTAAACAGACATAAGTTATCTCATTAAATCTAAGCAAATTTTGGTATTGCAAATTTCCCAGTCATATTAGGTTAAACATGGTACTTTCTCAATTTTTTGGCTGCACACTGTCTATTATTCTTTGTAGGAATGCTTATCATTATTTTAATTGACAATTTTAAATTCTTTAGAACATTAACATAAGCTACTTTAAAAAACAGTGTAGAAAATCCAAATGAGTGATAGGCATAACACTTACGGGTCTCCAAAATATTCAAGGACACAGATATCTATCTTTAGGACAGAAAATAAATGAATAAACATAATAGAAAAGAGAGGGAACTATAATGACTTAATTAATAGAATGCATTTTATTTAAAAGGTTAAGTTGGGAACAATCTTCTTTTATGCACATGCTTAGTGCTGGGAAGCGATTTAAATAACAGCAGCAAATGAGAAAATGAGGTAAAATTATACACACCATCCCCACTTTTAAAAAAAATGACAAGTGTTATAATTAATACTCAACTTCCTTTATAACTCACATTACCTTAGAGCTACTATGAAGTTATCTCTTGGGGATGGAACTTAAGTCTAGTCATTTCACTGCATAATATTTGGATAACACAGCGATCGGAATAGTATGATTATGACAGATGTGTCATTTCAAACAAAGACCTTATTTACAAGAGGTTGAAAAATGAGTGGGCTGGTGTGGGAAGGTCTTTCATTCCAAAATGCTAAGGTACCAAAGGCAGTGCTGATGGAGCAAGAGCCAAGGTGTTTTGTTCTAGTTCTGATGACAGATGGCTCTCCCTTTCTTTCTTTGTTTTTTAAGTTTCCAGAGCTTATTATATTCCTGTTCCTGTCCTTCAGTTTTACCCAAGGGATGGTACTACTTGCTCTTGATTACATTAAAGGGATATTATAATAACTGAAGAGATACCAGTGAAACATTGAGTCCTTCTGAAGATGAAATTCAGGCATTTTTATTGCAACTGTTATTAAATACTTGGAGGGTACCATAGACTTGTTCCTCCTGAGATATCTTTGGATTTATTTAGATAATGGGATGTCTACACTAAGCTCATGCTTCCTGGTGTCCAACTCAAGACTGATGGACACCACTTGATTTAACTACTGTAAGGTGCTTCATAAGGAGGACGCCCTTTGGTTCGGATGTTTCTTAACTTCAAGGTCCATCGTCTGTTCAGGAAGACTTGCTTGGAACACACAGCAGCCTACCTGCCTGTGATTCTAGTTATCTTGGTTGTAGACCTTTGAGCTAACTAGAACTGCTCAAAACCAACGGCACCTTTTTAAAGAGTGGATAAACACGCATTGTCTTTTAATTTCAACCACGTTCACTGTATGGAAGAGAAGCTGTAAATAAAGAAATTATGGGGAGAAAATCTGTGAAAAAGATGGCACTCTGAGAGCTTATTAGTGGCAAATGTCAAAGTGCATATAATACTTAAACATATCGGCTTCCCAGTAGGATACATTTATATTAATATGGTGATCACTTAAAGTGTTTTATTCTTTTGTCAAGTCTTCTTATACACTTTGAATGTATTCTCACTGGGGGAAAAATAATCCCCTTGCTTACTGATAGCATTTGGTATGCATTCTATAACATTAAGTGACTATTAGAAACTGCACTTGCTTAATAAAAATTTGCAGAACAGTGGCAGGTCTGGTGAGTTAATGGGCCCCATATGCTCTTCTTATGCTGGCAGAAGATGGTATATTGCTAATGTGCACAGATCTCTTCAGATAAAGTCTGCCATCAGCTACAGTTACTCTTGTTGAGAATGCCAACCCTTTGTCACGAATGGGGGATATGCGAATGTGTTCAGATCCCCACTGCTTCATAGTGAGACACTCTGATGTAAAGCAGCACTCTAAAATATGATGCAATGCTCGCCTTTTACACAGACAGCTCTATTTCATTTAGTTTTTTATTTCCATATCTCTGACATAATACAGATTGCAGCTTTGAAGGTGAAGTTTGGCACAACAAAAACCCATCTTCTAATGAGACCATAAATACTTCTCTTTGAATAGTTTGTTAGGAAACTAAATATCAAGTAATTCCTTAATGGTTAATAAAGTTGTTTCCAAGAGTTCTTCCTTCAGAACTTAAAAAAAAATTGACATAGTTGCCAATATTAAGAATCCATTTTATTTGCTTTTAGCAGATCAGTTGCTGTGCCCCTGATTGATTTCCAGAAATTTTCAAGGAAGGCAAACCTGTTTCAAGTCGTAAATTAAGTTCCCTCCTTTACTGCATTGATTTATAGTGTTTTCTTATATCGATGACTGTTTGGCACGCTGTTTCTCTTTAGGGAGACTTTTTGAGTATCAGCACTATGCATTTTTATGTGTTGAAAAATTCTTCCATTTCTTGAAAACAAAAAATTGCAAAAAACATAAACAAGGCCTTTGCTGAAAAAGGGGTTCAGGAATCAGTACAAGGTAATGATGCAAATGTTTATCTCGCCATCTCTCAGCAAGCTCCCCAATGCACCATGCTCCTCCCTGGCGGTGCTGCTACTCTGACAATAAGCCGGTTAGAAGCCAGGAGCTGAAGTTTTCTCCTAACATTACAGTGCGCCTCCCAGCCGGGGTGCCACAGGACAAAACTGAAAACCTGCTCCCTCATCACTATCCAGCTATTCCTATGTTCACAACTTTTCAGTCACAGCTGCAGATGACAGAGATCCCCTAAGACCAGCTGTATAGAGTCTCTGCCATTTTCTGTATGACAAGGAAAAGACTACTTGTGAGATCTCTCCCAGGAATCTTCTTTCGGTGGATTCTTGGGATGTACCACGTTTGAACTATTTCTACCAAGCAGACTATGAAAACTCCCATGTTTCCTGGACCCCCGATAAATATTTATGTTAGCAGCAAGACACTGATACTGATTAAGCCGCAGGAGATAAGGGCTCAGACTAGCCTGGAAGTCACACAACAAACAGCAATTCCTCCCTATTAGCAGTGGAACAACCCGCCGCCAACCCCACTGTTTATAACGTACACTTGCACATAGTGATTCTACCTTTAACAGGAAAGAGAATGGAAACGAAAACTTGTTACCAACGTACGTGTCAGAAATCACGCCATGCATGTTAACATGTGTTATCTATCTCACTTAATCCTTACAAAGCTCTGTGAGTTGGGCATTACCATCTTCAGTTTCCAGAGCAGGTAACTGAGGCTCAGCGGGGTTATGTCCTAAAATTAGCAAGTGGAAAAGCTGGGATCATAAGGGTTCCTGACTTCGAAGCACAAATTCCCTCTACTGTGTGAGGCTGAGAGGTAGGATTCTGCTAACAGCATTACGGTCGGGAACTATATATGTCACTAGTTACCACTACCTACTAAAAGTAGACTTTCCTAACAGACTATGTGAAAGGGCACATGAAGTTTCTTAAAAATGGTTGTTGAGACTCTCAGAAGAATGAAATAGAGTTGTCATAAGTTGTTTTGAGCCTCATACACCTGGAAATTGTTACCCAGGAGAAGCATGGACTATTGTTCAGGTGTCAGAGTGGTGGGAAAGGGAAAAAGACAGCAATAGCTTTTTTGGCAGCCACACTGCACTATTGTTGGCTCATCGAGTGTACAGCCAACTGAAATCCTAAAGTCCTTTTTACATTAACTCCTGTTAAGCCAGGACTCTGTCTAACAAGTATCTGTGGAGAGCCAATGGTGTGCCAGGCAGCATGCTGGGCACTGGGGCTGCAGAGGAGAAAAAGACAGCCTTGAGCTCTGCACCAGCAGGGTTTTCATCACACAAATAATCACAAACAGTGCGAGAAGTATTGGCCAACCTTCCCAAACAGCTACCTGCAGCTCTCCCCTTGACAGATGTGACATCCCTTGGATTGAACTTTGGGATTCTGCACTTATTCCCTACAGATTATTTTCCACACAGAAGCCAGTGAAATCCTTTAAAAAAAAAAAAAATCTTAATCATGACAGTCCCTTGCTCAAAACCTCCTAATAGCTCCCAATCACATTTAGAGGAAAATCTAAAAACATACAGCTTCCAAGCCCAGCCTGAGCTGGTCCCCAGGGGCCTCTTCCAGCTCATTCTGCACAGCTCCCCCTTGCTCAGCACCCTTCCATCGCCCATTCTGGCCTCACTGCAGTTCCCCAGACACAGAGAGCACGCTCCTCTTCGGGCTTTGGGACATGCTCTTCCACACTGACTGTGGTGCTGCTCTCCCAGACAGCCACATGGCTCCCTGCCACCCTTCCTTCACACGGCCACAGCCATCGCATCCTCAGCGAGGTCCTCCCTGGCCGCCTGGCCTACGGTGGGGCCTTCTGACCCCGAGGCTCCGTCACTGTCTCCTGCTCCCTTCATTTTTCTGCGGAGCACTCATGGCTGCCTGCCGTCCTCCCCACTGGAACATCAGCTCCACGCAGACCTGGGCTTTGTTCATCAACTTGTCCCCAGGGTCGAACAGTGCCTGGCACACAGTAGACACTCAGAAAATGTTTGTTGAATGAAAGAAGGATTACCAGGGAACCTTGAAAATAGGTAACGAAGAGACTAAACCCAGGTTGTAGGTCGGCCTTCCTGATGACTTTCAGTTGAGACCTGGAGATATGTAGGGAAGTGTGAAGATAGTGTTGGGGCAGAGGAAACGCGAAACAAAACAGGTCCCACCCACAGAACCCAAAGATCTTTCACGCAGCTGCAGCTCGGCCTGAGGGGGAGACTATGGGAGGCCAGGCGGGGGAAAGGAAGGGGCCAGTCATTGAGGATCAAAATCCCACAGTGAGTTTTGGATTTATCCCGAGGGCAAGGGGACGCTGCTAAGGGATTTTCAGCAAGAAAGCGACAAGATGGGATTTGTGTTTTAAAAAGATCACCCAGGCTGCAGCGTGAAACGTGAATTGGATGGGAGTAAGAAGAGGCAGTTGCTTCTTTTTTTGCACCAGAGACCAGAAATTTACATTTATCCTGATTAAGTTTAATCTTCTGCATTATAGCTCATCAGTTCTCCCCGCTCAGATCTTTTGGAATCCCGATTCTGTCACCCCACGCATTAGATGACCCACCTACCTGTGTGTCGCCTACACATCCGACAGCAAGCCTGCTAAATCCAAGTCATGGGCAGGACTTAGGTTACTGACACCCTCCTGCTCTCTCCATGGCACTTCTGCACGTGCTTGTGAGCTGGCGGGCTGGGTAAGACCATCTCTCCAATCGCTCAGTGTTTCTTCTCATAGAGTTAACTGGCCAGCCCGGAACTGAACGATAACCCTCAAGACCTAGTAACCTGAGCTACCCAGATTTTCACGTGCATTACCCTAGAGCTCATGGACTTCACATTCAGACGACAACCCAGTTTATTCCTGCACGAATTAATTTTGGCACGTGGTTCCTGGCTTGGGATTGTATAGCTGCTGCTGTTCTTGGCTATAATAGTGCTATCAAAAGATTTCTCTTCTGGCATGAGCTGAAGTATTTAATACTGTCTACATTTCTGCCCAGAATCCACTATCATCTGTTTAATATGCAAACGGTGCAAAACCAGGGCCACTACTGTGTAATAGATTTTGAAAAGTTGTCAGTCGGACTCATTGTTTATTAGAGGATATTAACTTCGGGGTTTATGGGCCGCCTCTCCAATTCAGAGCACACCCATTCACTTCAGTGGATGTACAAGGTTCTGCACACACTCTGCTGAGCTGAGCTGGTGTTTCATACTGACCTATTAAATGAGCTACATCAGGCTCCTTTCTGCAGAACAGGTATTACACACACGGATTAAATATCCACTACTTTAGAAGGTACTGAAGTATATTAGCAATCTTGAACAAGGTTGAGCTAATAGAAAACATTAATAGGAAAAATAGAAAGTTGTTAGACTCAGAGTCCAAAGTGATGTCACAGGCAGCAATTTTTAAATCTCCTTCCCTTTGACCAGGGATTTCTTTGGCGGCCTGCCAGGCTGCTGATGAAAGAAGGGAAAAAAGAATAGCAATGGGCTGTACCTATGGTGCATAATCCCTCCTAGAGCTCTCCCTTACTCTTCCATCCCCCAAGTCTTACATTAATGTTTCTTGCTATAAAAAGTTTAAAGAGATTTGGGGAAATTGATTCAAAATTATTTGGGTATGAATTACTCATTTACTAGATATTGACTAATTTTTTTTTTTTGTTTTTGTTTTTTTTACCAATCTTTGTGCATGTCTAGAAATTCTTGTGAACTGAAAAATAATCCCAAAATACAAACTGTTTTCAAATGTAATAGTATTTTTCAATGAATTCTAAATGCAACGATAAATAAAATTGGCATAGGGCTACATTTCAGGGTTAATCAAACATTTATTAATTTAAAATACCTCGCTTTATTTTCATAGTTTAGAGCCAATAGTTGTCTTTTTCATTTCTCAGATACATTGGTAGGTCCTTGTAAAGCTCATAAATTCTAAGCTATGTGCCCATAGTGACTATCAGAAAAACATCCTTGCCTGCTAATAAAACTAAAGGAATTATTTCAACAATTTGGGACATGAAAATACAAATTAAAACCATTGCTTTAGGGTTATTAAAAAGAAAAAAATAATAATTTGTTGTTGTTCCATCTGGGTGTCTCCTTCCTTCAGGTTGTGCCTTCACTAGAGTCTGTGGTTTGAAAATGGCACCATCATTGTCCCAAGCAACTCTGACTCCTGTCCACTGCTCCAGTCTAAATGTGATTGGTCAAGGTTGACTTTGACCATGGCTAGGGAATCACGTAATTCCTCTTTTACCATTCTTCTACTGAGCCTACAATTCTATCAAAATAGGACTGGAACAATAGTCGCTAAAGACTAAGACCTAATAGAATTCAGAAATTCTGCCTGAATCACACGAGACTCTCTTTGCACTCTGTGCATAAGCAGAGGCTCACAACTTTACAGGGCAGCTATGGCAGACACTGTAGGCTGGCTGGCCCAATGTCACCAACAACCTCCTTCTCCCTACCTACTTTCTAGCCAGAAAGTATGTGATGTGTCACAGTCCTGGCTAATGAGGTCTCCTCAGCCGTCCATAAATACTCTTAGCCTCTCTCTCAGGGGACAGCCCTCAGTGATTGGAAGTCAGCCGAGACACCCTGCACTCTTTCACCCTTTCTGTAGTTAACTATCCCCATTTCCTTCTACTGCGGACGGGATTACCTGCTTTTTAATTCTTTTCAAAAATGATTTTAATGTGGTCAATTGATTTTATTATAATTGTAAATATAAAAGATTAAATAAATCTTTTAATATTTGTATTAAAAGATTTGAAATATACAATGAATAAATAATAATATAAAAACTGTCCCTGCAACGTCCACTAAAAGAAATCTATGTAAACATGTGCTGAATTTCTTTTCATACATATACACACACATCTATACATATGTACATATACTTACATAATTGTATATTCTGTGTTTTCAAGTGATGTTTTATCATTAACATTTTTATGTCATGAAATAATCTGAAGGTTTTTATTTGTTGCATCATAGTCTATTATACCTATTAGAGTAACAGTCTATAATTTCTCCAAACTTCTAATTGCGGGAAAATTAAGTTCACTATAGTGAAAAACCCTTACACTTAAATCTTCATCAAATCTTTGATGTTTTTGTAGGATAATTCCTTGAAATGGAATTACTGGATAAAAGATAAAAAGAGTGCTAAGTGGTATTAACTTCAATACCTAATAAACATGTATTGTGACACAAGTACATGCATATTTTAACATTTCTCAATGTTTCCCCATAAAATATCTTCATTTCCTTAATTTCTTTTAAGATTGAAGATATTTCATATATATTGAATTTTTTTTCTTTTGTAAATTGTCTGATCATATATTTTTCCAATTTTGAATTGAAATATTTATTTTCTAATAATTAATAAGAGCTCTTCATATATTAAAGATGCAACTTCTTTGTCATGTATTTTGTAATTATTCCTTTATTCTCTTGAACAACAAAGAAACACGTGGAAAATACGGACTGTCTCTTAAGCAGGATCTCTTAATCCTACTTTAAGAATGTTGTTGTTTCAAAATCAATTAACTTTTTAGGATGTTGTTAGATTAAAAAATAAACAATGCAATCCAAAGTAAACTCTTAGGATCATTTCTTAGTTTTACATGTTATCCATACCAAATCTCTTCTCCAACTGAAGAAAAAAAGATTTTTCTCTTTTCACTCAAATAAACTTCTCTAAGTGTTTATCTTATATCCTAGCATTTTATTTTCAAACTCAACCAAACATGCTTAGAAAAGCACGTGGTAATGATATATTAAACACCTGTGTAAGACTATTGCCTTCTTTCACAAATATAATATTCTTAATCCATTAACGATCAAGCACATCATCAGTTTTTTCCAGTGGGGTGGACAATCAGACTGAGATGTCTTTAGAAATTCTTGCCCTTAACGACTTTGTGACCACATTTTCAATATAATAACATCTCTAAATTATGGCTTGGTCATGGATGAGCCCTTTAAGTACTGTGTTTTACAGGGCAACCAATTTAGGTCTAAGGGGTTAGTTAGTTTAGTTGATTTAAGAGTCAACTTATACATCTATCAGTATCGAGTAGCTACATGAATATGGGATGGAGCACTTTAAAATTCCTGGTTGTCTCAGAATATGAGGCTATAGTAGATTGTACTTGTATCAATAAACTCTTTGATTAAACCTAAATACCAATATTACTTCATGGATAAAAATGTATGGAAATTATGAAGCTGTAATGGGTGAGCCTGTCCCAAGTATTTAAACCATGTAGAATATTTTCAATTTATTCTGAGTCATTCATGTTCTTTGATTCAGGGCTGTTTTGGTATTACTTTAGGATATTTGTCATGACAACTAATACTATATGACCCAAGGTGAACAAAACCTCTGAATATTCAGCCTTCACAATATTTGGGACAACTCACATGCAATCAAATTGCTCCATACTAATGTAATTCAATTTCATGTTGCTGCAGGTAAAAGCAAGCAATTGGAGCATGTTTTAACTAGAATTCCCATGGCACTAGGTTTATGCATAGCCTACACTATTCTTCTGCAAATAGATTAATAGAAAATGAAAACAGGATTCATAAATAAGAAGCACAGATATTTTTAGACAAATATTTATATCTTCAACTTATTCTAACTCTACAAATAAAATAAAAAAGTCATACTAATTAAAATTAAATAATATAAATAAAAAGATATACTTCTTGAGATGAAAGCAAAACAACAATAAAAGTGAGGTATAGATTAATACAAAGGGAAAGAGAGTGTCAGTGATAGAAGACTAGGAAACAATCTGATCTAATTAACCCTCTGGCAGTGCCAGTGAATTCACATGATCTAAATCAATTATGTCAAGTGATTGCCTAATTTATTCATAGATTCCTCCACTTAGGAAATAAAGCACACAGCCTCTTTCTTCAAGCTTTAAACAACTGCGTTCACTCTTTTCTGTATAATGATATTAACGCCCTTAGCCTTCTATATATCCTGCGTTTGGCTCTTTCCTTAAGTCTGTTCATCATTATGAACCTTCTCCAAACGCTTTGAAATGAACACTAGCGTGGGTACGTGAATGTGAGTGTGGAGTGCGATATTCTACATCCTCCTAAATACCTTTATTCCTAGTTTATTTTGCTACTCAAACCAAACATTTATTTGCACTTCTATTCACTTATCCTTTAAGTATTTGTTTGCACTTTTATTAATCTCTTCCTTCGATCTTTTGATGTAGGAAAGGGGAACTTGTCTACTTAGTAAGATCAGCCAGATCGACGCGGAGATCAATAGGTTTCCGAGGCCGCGCCCAGACTGCTGTCCCCCTATCCATACCTACCACCCGCCTTGGATTTACGCAGCAGCTACATGTTTTAAGCGCTGAGGAAGGTGCCCAGGAAATGCGAGGCATGCCCCGGTAGGAGCTTCTCATCTGACTGCAGTGAGAAACATTTCTCACATAGTAGGTATCCCAAAAGGCAGGCAATTCTGTGCTAAAAGCAGCGATGCCAGCGGTAACTGCTTTAGGAATTCAGAGAAAGAGCTGGAAAAAAAGTGACAGCTCCCTGAGGCAGGCAAGACTTGAGTGGGTCCTGAATGAAAGATAAAACTTAAACAGGAGAGAGGATGGGTCTTCGGTGTTTAGAGGTAAGACTCCCTTGAAACAGAAAGGCCTAATGGCCGGGAGCCCAGGATCAGAGTCAAATGCTCCCGAGTTCAAAGCCTGGCTGCGCTGCTTACCAGCTCCGACACCTTACGCAAGTCAGGCTCCTGAAGCCCTATCACACCGCCTGTAAAATGGCAACAGAGCTGCTGCGCAGGACCCCAGGCCTGGCACGCGGCAAGCGCCCCAAAAACGTTGGCTGCTGCTGCCGCCGTTCCAGTCGCTGCTGCTTCCCTCTTTTCCTCTCCTGATTCCGGGCTAACAGGCATCGGCACTGCCACGAACACCGAGCTGAGGAGTGTGATCCTTTGACCACGTGGAAAGGAAGGGCCGCGGCTCCTGGCCACGGACTGCAGTGAGTGCTAGGGGCTATTTTGCCATACACGCGCTCCCCTTTCTGAGGCGTGCTGCACGCAGTCAGCCCCGCTCGGCCACAGCCCTGCTCTTCCATGCCGCCCCGCAGTTCATTCCTACCTTTTCAGGGGTGTGGACGCTTCTCCCTGGAGATTCCGAGGTAGCGTCCCATTTCACAGCATTGCTCGGGGTACCCCAGCTTGGTGGCAGTCCTTTCCTCACCCTGCCTTGCTCCTGCATCACCTTTAAGCCTCACACACATCTCTTTGGCAAGAACATGCCTCAGAGCACTGGTCCTATGAGGTAGCCTGTACCACGGGGTTCTACGGGCAAATGAGTTCGGGAAATGCTGTGTATATTATATCTTTTATTGTTATTATTATTAAATGTACTGGGGTGATATCGGTTAATAAGATTACATGTTTGAAGTGTACAATTCTATAACACATTATCTGTATATTGCATTGTGTGCTCATCACCCAAACTAAAGTCTCCTCCCATCACCGTGTGTTTGACCCTCTTTGCCCTCTTCAAGCTCCCCCAAGCCCTCTGCACCTCTGCTAACCACCACATTGTTGTCCGTGTCAATGAGTTTTTGTTTCCTTTGTTCATTTGTTGCTTCTTGTTTTATATCCCACATATGAGTGTCCTTTGCTGACTTATTTTGCTTAGCATGATACTCTCAAAATTCATCCATGTTGTTCCAAATAGCAGTATTTCATTCTTTCTTATGGCTGAGTAGTATTCCATTGTTCATATGTACCCCATCTTCTTTACCCAGTCATCCACTGAAGGACACTTGGGTTGTTTCCATGTCTTAGCTACTGTGAATAATGCTGCATTGAACATGGGGATATGTGTCTTTACAAATAAATGCTTTCAAATTTTTTGGTTAGCTACCCGGAAGAGCAATTGCTGAGTCATACAGTAGCTTTATTTTTAATTTTTTTCGGAACCTCCATACTGTGTTCCATAGTGGCTGTATCAATTTACATTCCCACCAGCAATGTATGAAGGTTCCTTTTGCCCCACATCCTCTCCAGCACTTGTTATTGCTCAACTTGTTGATAAAAGCCGTGTGAGGTGATATCTCATTGTGGTTTTGATTTGCATTTCCCTTACAGTTAGTGAAGTTGAGCATCTTTTCATACATCTGTTGGCCATTTGTATGTCTTCTTGGGACAAGTGTCTGTTCTGGTCCTCTCCCCATTTTTTAAAAAATTGGATTGTTTGTTTTTCTGTTGTTGAGTTGTGTAAGTTCTTTATATATTTTGGATATTAGGCTCTTATTGGAGGTATTTGCAAGTATCTCTTCCCATTCTGTTGGTTTCTTTGTTGTTGTTGTTGCTGATAGTTTCCTTTGCTGTGCAGAAGCTTTTTAGTTTGAAATAGTCTCATTCACTTATTGTTGCTTTTACTTCCCTTGACTTTGGGGCTAAATTTATAAAGTCTCCTTTGAGACCAACATGCATAAGTTTAGTACTATAGTTTTCTTCTATGTATTTAATTGGGTTCAGATCTAGGTTTTCTTCCATGTATTTAATTATTTCAGGTCTTATATTTGGTCTCTGATCCATTTTAAGTTAATTTTTGCATATGGTGTCAAATAGCAGTCTTGTTTCATTCTTTTGAATGTGGCTTTCCAATTTTCCCAGCACCATTTATTAAAGAGGCTTTCCTTTTTCCATTGTATGTTTTTGGCTCCTCTGTTGAAAATTAGCTGACCATAGACATATAAGTTTACTTCTAAACTCTCAATTCTGTTCCTGGTCTATGGCATATATTATATCTCGAAGACTCTTAAAAGCCCAGCAATGTACATAAACACATTGAAGGTTATGAACAATCTTGCATTTAAGAAGGCTGTTTAACTTTAACTCAGAATTTTCCCATTTTACTGGCTTCATTATCAGCCTATGGCTAGAGGACGTGGCCACTTGGATTGTCCTCTAGCCTTTCTGAGTTCAGAGAAAGCGCAGAGATGATTAACTTACCTGGCATCTACTGATTTATTAAGGCTGGAAATAGGAAATCTCTGATGTAACTAATTTTTCATTCATTTTGGGTGCTACAGTAACTTTTACTAAACTTAGAAAACAAGCTTAATGCTTTCCAATTTTTTGGTATAATCTTGTTTTACTTTTAAGGATTTTAGCTAAACCCTTTGCAGACTCTTACAATTCTTTCAAGACAGTCCTGAAGTACTTGGGGATTATGCCAGTTAGTTCCTGGATCAGTGGAGAGTAGATTGGCTTTTCCCAGCTCACTTGGAACTATCACTTTTGATTAGTCAATTTCCAATTTGATCTCTATTTTAATTTTAATACCGTCACTGGCTAGAGTTCCTAGTACCATTTCTTATGAACTCTAGCCAAGTGGGTATTGAATCATTAGCCTTTCCAGTCATGTCTCCTCTCTCCACAATTTGTAGTTTATGTTTGTTATACTGAATATCTTTCTGGTGTCTTTGTTCACTTAGTCTATTATTACCGTTTACATCCCTAATCTCTCAAACTTTGTTCATGAGACTATTCCCACTCTAGGTAGCCTAAGAGAAATAAGATTATGCTGTCTGTTGTCACTGATAAGTCTCAATTACTTAGAACAGTACCTGGCACAGAAGAAGCACTTGACAAATATTTGTTTAATAAAAGAAGAAAGAAAGAAGATAGATGGATGGATGAATTTTACATGAGACTGAAATTTTATTTTCAAGTGTTAAACACCTTTTCAGTCTTGTAAGAGCAGGGAAGGTATTTCTGGTGACACTAGCCTTTGTACTAATGGGTTCTAAAGGAGCCTGCTGTCCACAGTGGGGCAAAAGTAGGTTTACAGTTGTGAGTATGCAAAACAGTTAATAAAGCTATTGTAATAATCATGACCTGCATGTCTTTTTCCATAAGCACAACTGTAAACCTAGTTTTGCTTCACCCTATATAAAGTATAGTAATTTTAGTGCTTCAATAAAGAACTAAAAAGAAATTATTTTAAATTATTAATTGACTTATCCTAGATTAAGCAGATTTTATCATAAATAAGTCTGAGCTCTGACTCTGCTTCTCATTCAAAGTTAGCTAGACATTTTCTAACCATTTAATGAAACATAAATTTATTAATTCATATGTACTTTGGAGCAGCTATCATACTTAGCTTTAGGAAACTAAAAGCAAAATATATATATTTCCCCCATGAGCAAGAGTTAAGATTTGACCTTTAATGTAGAAGAACATTTTATTTCCAATAAGATGATATTTAATTTAGAAATTTTCAGCCTTACAGAGGCAATGCTGAGATGATTCATAATAGAAAACATAAAGTCAATAAATGTATGAAAAATGTTGAACCACAAAAGTAATTTTAAAAGTAAAATAAAAATACCCTTTTAACCATATGGAATTGGGAGGAAAAAAGTGACACCCAGTTTCTTCCATATACTACTGATAAGAGCAACATTTCCTTCCTGGAAGGGAAGTGGTCAAAAGCCTTAAATCTTTATACGACTTTTGGCCAAGGGATTATACTTACAGAAATTTATAATGATAAAATAATCATGATTGTTTACAAAGGTTTATGTCCTAGCAAGCTCAATGAATTGCTATTTCCAAGACCAAAAAATTGGAAACAACTCTTATGGCCAAATGTAATATTAGACAAATAAATCAGGCCAAATTTATTCAAGAGCAAACTTTACAATTAAATAATAATGTAGAAAATACAGAAGCAAAGATACAGAGAACAATATTTAAGCTAGATTGTTCTTAAAGGACCACATTAAAAGTATATGTTCAGTGCAATCACTTTGGAAAAAACTAGAACATAAAATTATGAATACGTATATTTGAAAATAAAACTATAGAAAGCTAAAGATGTTTTGTTTTTTAAAGGGCAAATTGTAACTGTTGCACCTAAAAATGAAGTAGTTGTACCTCCTACAGTAGTATTAATTTCTTCCTAAAGTATTTCCAATAAAAAATCATTCCAAATACCATTCAGAAGAGACAACTATGATTTCATTTAACATACATTTGCTATGTTATATATTTATATAATATTTTATTATTATATTATACCTAATTATATATCTATATACAATATTTTCAGCTAATGAAACTTTCACTTCAAAACAACGAAAATGAATTTGGTTCATACTGGAAGGGAGAATTTAAGTATTTAGTTCTATTCTTTAAATAGCTCCCTTAGCTTCACATTTTTATGAAGATGTTCATGCATTAGTACAAAAGTTCTTTAAGAAGAAACACAGAATTTCACGTAAACATGAATAATGGTTCACAAAACAAAGGCAAGTGAGAAGGAAAGGTTCATATTTGGCTTTATTTAAAATGCTTAGTATCTGAGGGGTAGAACCTCCTTTGAGGTACACAATAAAAGAAGAAAGCATTCCGTGTACTAATCCAAGTTTCAAGAGGAAACCAGAATATTTCAGTTCTAAAGGATAAGGCAGTTTCTCTATTGATTAAGACTTCCCATCAGAGCATAAATAATGCTCTAAATATACAGAGGCCAATTTAATAAAGATCTGCATGGAAATGTTAATGGCATATATCACTGGTTAAGGTTCAGTTACAAACATTTCCAAACACAGTTTTCTTTATGTCTCCTATGGGAAAAGAGAACCTTGGGCTTCTCTTCCAGACACTGAGTTTTTAAATTATCTATGTATTCCACAGACCAATGCCCCAGCTGAGGAAAATGTGATCCTAGTGAAAAGCTGCATGGCAACATTTGAGGCCATTGGTGACCCCATGATTGATTAAGAATCTACATACAAAATCCATAGTAACCTTTCCCCCAGTACTTCACAACACTTAGTTGAAGAGAATTTTCTCACATTGACAATTCAAGTCAAACACCAATTACAAGAAAAATGTAGGAGAGGTAGAGGCTCATCTCTAATCATACTACTAACATTTTCCTCTCCATGGCTGCAACTGTTACTGATAATGACACTGAATCTAGGCATCAGGTTACATGTTTTTATATAAGAGAGATGGTCCTTGCTTCAAAGACTAATTTTTTTCCGGATGGAAGCATATGAGAGAGTTGTTCCTCTTAACCATCCATTTAACAAATGAGAAAATGGTGATGGAAGGAAACTTGACTTGGGGTGGTGAACACACAATACAGGGTACAGATGATGTGTTGTAGAATTGTGCACCTGAAACCTGTATAATTTTGTTAACCAGTGTCACCCCAATACATTCAATAAAAAAGGAAAAAAAGATAAATGAAAGCAACTGTGGTTAAGGTATTTGTCACATTTACTCAAGGTATGAGAATGGTGGGCAAGTCTGAAACATAGAAAATAGTATAAAAGTACAATTTCCTATTAATAGTAATAATGAACACAAAGTGAAGGTACTCTTGAAAGTACAGTTCTTGAAAACATATTTCTTAGGGAATGCAAAAAAAAGAGGAAAATATACTTTTGGACTCATAGGGAATCATGTCTTTTATATAAAGAGGCATTTTTATGCCTTTACTTCCAACCCAAATAGTTATTCTAATTGATTTTAAACAAAATCTGTATTATTTTGCTAGATCTAAGACTCTAGTTATATTAGAGATATAGAGAAGTGATCTATAGCTCTATAATTCAGTTAATATTATTACTAGTTTATAATTTATTTTCACTTTTAAATATATGATTGTATAAAATTTAATTATATGTTAAGTTTTGTTAATGTTGGATTTTTTAATGTTTTCAGAGAGGCCTGCTTTGGATGGCAGTGCTGTAAACTATTTGTGAAGTCAGTTCCTCCAGGTCTTCCTCACTGGTTTCCCTTTTCTCACCAGAAATGTCTTTCTAAGAATTCAGCCTAAGTCTTAATGTGTAATTTCTCTAAACTCACTTGTTTTCACTAAGTCACCCCACTTGAGTTATAACCTGTGTAGTTATATTAACTATATAAACATTAAGATATACTAACAAAAAACAGAAAGAACATTTACCCTTTATCTAATAATGAAAAGTACACAATGGTTCCTTTTCCATAATTCTGATGAATTTTGCTTCTCAGTCATCACGGGTTGTTTTAATTTATATGTCTACTTTTCCTTGTCTACCAAACACGTCCCAAACCAGACTTCAGTTGTCCATCACTATTAACTTCCTACACTGCAAAGCTTGTAAGCTTGATGTAGCACCTGAAGAAGCTACCACCACTTGATATATTTGGGGTGCATATTCAATTTTAAACATCCAAGTTTTTCAATATTAGCCGTGAAAATATCTAAGGAGAGCTCTCATATGCCTCCACTCATATTTCTTCCAAGCAAGACATCTTTATTTCTTTCAACTGTTTTTCATTGGATATGGCTTCTAGGCCTCTCTCCAATATGTGGATGCATTCTACACTGTTTTTGTCTCTATTAAAATATTGTACTCATAATTAAACACAGTACTATAGACCAGGCCAGGATATAATGGAACTGTTGTCTTCTTTGATCTGGTAACATAAACTAGCTTTGGGGGTGGCCATGTCAACAAGCAGCTAAAAACCAGAGACATCTTTAATAATTGTAATTATACCATGTCTCTCAAACTGTATACCTGTATAATTCAATTCTTTTAAACTGACTTCAGGACATTGCCTTTATCTCTCACTACCCTATCTCAAAGAGGTTCACCTTTCCCTAGTCTTCATCTCTATCTGAATTCTGCTTTAGAAAAATCATCTCTATCTGAAATTTTATTATTTATTTACTTGTATACAACTTTATCATCTATTTACCCAAAGGGAATGAAAACACAGTAAGAGTAAAGCCTTTGTCTTAGTCACCAAGGATATTGCCTGGAAATAGTATCTAAGAAGTGCCTCTTAGATGAGCGCATCTACGATTATTTGTTAAATTATATCTTCTTCAATTTCAGAGGAAATTACTTGAATGCTAATTCTGTCAGTCTAACATATTACCCAATTCTCTGAGACAACATCTACTAAAAATTTGGAACAATGCCTTCCATGCCTGCATCCAAATTATACATATCTATTCTTCATCAAATTCTGTTGTTTTATTAGAATATAATGAGAAGACCCAAACTTAGAGTCTTATAGTATATATTATTTAATTCCTTTCAGAGTGACAATGAGCCTTAATCAGCACATTTTGGGAAAGGGCATTCTAATGCTATTACGTATCTTAGTGTATAATTTGGCTCATGTCTCAATCAAAAATGAATTAAGTACCTTTATAAAGACCAGTGTAAACTGTACTCATAACATTTCCCTGATTTATCAGTCTAAAAAGTCTATCAAAAAAGAAAGAAGATGTCAATTGCTTCAGAGGTCCCATGCAGGGTGCTTGTGCTGATGATAACTCCCCCCCTCCTTTTTTTTCTTTTCATTGTACAAACATGGAAATCCTCTAAGGATCAGCACTGAGATCACTAGTTTTACCAGTTGCTTCTGGAATTCATCATCTTTGTGAAAATTGGTAATGTGCTTCCTGCCCTCCAGTGTGAGGCCTGCTCTTCTTGATCTCTAGTGATCAGGGATAGTCGTATAACCACAATCCTTTCTGTGTACACGGAGATAAACTGTCTAGTCTCCCACTTGCTGAGAGAAGTGCTTTTCCAATTTGAACTTTCTCTTGTGTGGGTGAAGATGAATTTAACAGAGGAACCGGTGACTCTGCTCTCCACCGGGCACCTGTTAGGTGGTCTAAACAGTGGGCCACCACACTTTCTTTTTCGTGCTCTAAAAAGAGCCTGTCTAACTCTTACAAGTTTCGCAAGCCTCTTCTTTCTGCACTATATATTCATTTATTTCCATTTGCTTCTCTCTTCCTCTTTTCTACACAGCCAAGGTTATCAGTCTGTTCTCAAAGCAGCCACATTCCTGTCTTCAGATGCCTCTCCCTTTTCTTCCTCTCTGAGATAAGTTATCATCATAATGTCAGTATTTCCTTTTAGAAATCTTAACAGTTGAGTTTTCCTGTTCTGTTAAAGATTTCATCTAGGTACATGCAGCAAACATCAGTTCTCTCACTTACTACTGAATTCTGTGTTTAATCTACTTCCTGGCACACAGTAGACACTCAATAAACATTTGTTTAATGAAAAAGTAACATTCTGTGCAATTCCTTAATTTCCACTGCCTAAAGTTTAGGGCACACACCTGACTATATCCTATATACTCTTCCTCATTTATTAAAGATTGTAGACACTTTCGTGGTTACCATTAATTCTTCTTTACCAACCAGGTCTTTTTTTTTTTTAATAGGTCGAAGTTATATCTTAAATATCAGTATTTGATTCAGATTTAACCATCTTCAGAGGTATTACTTATTGATGAACAATAAAGAAGATCCATGGATATAAATATTTATATTTATTAATATATATATTAATATAATATATAAATATAATATATGATATTAATTTATATGCCAGCATTAGTTATTAGAATATATACTTTTATAAAAATTCTTCTATGCATTCAGTGTTCAGGATTTTTGTCTTATTACTAACAATGTATATGAAACTACTTCACTATCCAAAAATTAATTTTAGAAAGAAAGTATAAAAGTAGAGTGGGGTTAATTAACTTTTTTCATGTTCATCTTCGATCTGACACTAGATGCCTAACTATTCTCTGATGGAAAGGTCCGACAATTATGAAGGGGTTATATTCAAAATGTGACCCAAACATTTACCTTTATTGATATGAGAAATCAGTTGATATATAATTTACTTCAACACTGAATGTCTACAAATATCTTCTGTCTTAAGACAAATTTTGAACAAGCAACTAACAAAATAAAATTGCTGAATCATAGATCTTACAGGAAAATCAGCCCATTTATTTATTGCCTTGATTTTAGGAACTCCTAACACGTGCACTTTTTTAAGACCGTGAGACATGGAATGTTAACAACCTTCACTGTCGGGAAACTCCCTACAATGTTGCCGGAATGCCTCATGCATCACTTAGAGCTCATTTCCTCTCATTGAGCTGGGGCAGGACAGCTGGCCAGCATCTTCCATCTGCACCGCCCTCGGTCCCCTCCTAACTGTGCAGCAGAGTGCCCTTCTGAAATCGGAGTAAGAGGCCAATTGGAAACAGGAGAGAAAACACTAAAAAAAAAAATCTTGTGTGAAATAACGTTTTAAACTTAACTTTGAATGGGGCTACAGATTAGGTCAATGAATGGGCCGAAATACTGAAGCACTGTCCCTTCAATAATTCAGACGAATACTTAAAAAGTATTACTGGGTCACAAAACACCAGGCCTGGAAATTAAAGATGTTTATTCCTCATCAAAGAGTCTTTGACTGTAACGCTCTGGCATACTGCCAACAAGGGCAGCTCTTTGGGGGAAAACCCTATGCCAAAGGCCAAAGAGGCAGCTGTGTTATTCAGCTCCTGAGAGCTTCCAACTCAACACCCACACGAGCTCAATTATGAACAAATTAAAGGGATCCAGACTGAACACAGTAATTCTGGTAATTTAAATAAATAGGGGAAAGTCTACAATTAGTAGGAAAAGACTGATTTTCTGGAAAACCCAGAAAATGACACCCTAACCCCTTTGAATAAGCATAGTTATATCTAATTATTTAAAAATAAATTTCCTTTTATTCATTTTAATTCCTGATCTGACTTAAATGCGGCCACATGCGTGCCAGCAAAAGCACCCCAAAAATATTGAGGCAGAATAGCCTCAAAAAATCTATAACGGATTACAGGAATGAACGGCACTGAGTAAAACTATAACTGGAGTTTCATACCTGTGTTTCAGAGCACATAGAAAATGTTACTCATTTCTACCTTTTTCAAGAGCAGAGAAACATTTTAAGTCATTCAGAAGGAATCAAAGATTTCATATTGAGGGAATCTATTAATATAATTCACTATATTAATAGAATAAAGAATAAAATGCACATAATCATTCTACATAGATCCTTAAAGCCACTTAATAAAATGCAACATCCATTCCTCACTAAACAAAATGAGCAAATAAAAATCTTTTTAAGAAGTTAGGAATATAAAGAAACTTATTTAACTTGATGAAAACATGTCCATCAGGGACCATCAGCCATCATGATGGACACACACGCAGTAGAAATATTCCTGTTTAATATTTAAGTTTATTTTGATGAGCTGATCTAAAGTTTATGTAAGAAAATAAATGCATGTGAAGGGTCAAAGTAATTTTATAAAAGAAAAATCAGGAGAAGACTGTCCTCAAGTTATCAAAATACAGCATGAGAGCATGGTAATTTTAAAAGGCCGGTTCTGACATGGGGCAGACTAATATATCAGCAGAACAGCGTGTCTGGAAGCCAACCCGCGCTCTAAGGGATCTGGTGCTCAACAGGACTGCATTCTGAACTAACGGGGAAAGGATGCAAAAGTCAATGACTGTTATTAATAATTTGTCTATTTACATGGAGAAAGTTTCCCACCTTACAAGCCACAGATAATATTATATTACAGATTGCTATGCATTAAAAAACAAAACAAGCCTTTAGGAAAAAATAAATGAGGTAAGTATAAAACCCAAAAGTCATGAAGTAAAAGATGGGAATATTTGACTATAAGACAAAAACCTTTTTACAGTAAAGAATATGACACTCAGACTAAAAAGACAAATTGCAAGACATTATTTGCAACATATATAATATTCTCAAGAAGAAAGGGGAAAGGAACTACCAAATGGAAACATTGGAAAAAGACATGAATATGCAAATTATAGAATAAGAAATACAAATGGACCCTCAAAACCCCCAAGACCAAAAAAGCCCCTAAAACTCTCAGTGAAGCCCAAATTCAATCAAAAGGGGAAAAGTAAATTGTAAATCGAGATTCAGTCACATAACATAACACCATTCATCTCTTATAAAGAAACACAACATATAATACAGACACATCTTCATAGATTGGGCAGCAAATAGGTAGAATGCTTTCTAGAAGGACACACGCAGCAAACTGTTAAAATTATCTTTGTGTCTGGAGAATAGGGGAGGAGATGGGGAGGCGAAGGCTTGGCTTTATTTTTTATAACAAGAAGCGTCTGTCTGTGGAAACCTAAGTGAAAGTAAGTAAGTGGAACCCATTTACCTTAAAATAATTTGAACATATGAGCAATAACTCATCAGTATGCAAGTTAAGATACTAGCTTAGGCCCAGCAGCAAAAATGAAACAAACAAAAAACACACAAAGTACTGAATGGGCCTGTTAGCCTTTGAAGATTCCTACAAACTTTATAAAGGAGGAATATCCAATATAAATTAATTACCCAATAAACAGGAGGTTTTGTTTTAATTTTTTTTTTTTATGTTTTGAAAAATGGTTCTTGGCCTTGCTGGAATTATTCCTATAAGCATAGTAACGAACCTTTAAGGAAATTCCTAACACTGGCCTAGTGTTTAGAAAACTGAACACTAGTGTTGGGCTAGTGTTTAATAGTTTAGAAAACTGAACTACTTACAATATTCTTTTCACCTAATCAAACAGGAAAGGCACTTCCAATGCTTACCATTCTGGTGTCATCTGAATTTATTCACTGACAAAAATCAAGATATTTACTGAGCTCACTCAATTGTTCTGGGGACAGGGGTTCAGAAAGGTCCTAGAATAGTGACCCCCAGAGCCCTCTGCAAGACGGCTAGCTTTAAATTGGCACTTTCTGGAAGGGACCAAACTTTGATGGTTACTTTAAAAATGTTTTTACAGCATATTTTACCACTTCTGCTGTATGGTGCATTTTAGCCAATGCTTTTAGTTTGGTGCTTGTGTCCTCAAGAAAACAGCTCATGACCTCTGCCCAGTTCTGTAAGCTGAACAAACATTACTGTTATTGTTGTCATTTATTATATAAGTATGATAAAATGCAATGGGTGACTGCTAATCATACATATTTTGCAAGTACTATTTCTACTTAAAAGAGAAAAGCTCTCAAAAACAAACTTTTCAGTAACAAAAAATATCAAAAGAAATACTGTTTCTGGACCTGCCTTAGGTTTTTTTATAGATTTGATAAAATTTTTTCTTCTTTAAATTAAAATGCATGCTGTTTTTACTTTTGCAGATTCTTTTAGAAACATACTGTTGGTCACTTGTTTTTCTTAATTAAATGAAAAAACCAGTAATACATTTCTCCTCCAAAATTAAGAGCAGTTTTTATCCATTCATCTTCCTCATAGAGGAATCGGGAAGACAGAACAGGAAATGTTTATCAAGCACTCTATGAAAACAAATTGCCCCTTAAATTATTAGTAATAACCTATGTCACTGTCACACATTATTTCTTTGTTTTTTCAAAGGTTCACATGAGAGAAAATATCCCTCGTTGATCAGTGCTCGAGACAGCATCCTTGTTAAGGTTTTCCACCCATCTTTTACTACAGCTGATTAGAGCAAATGTGTCCCAGGGATCTGTTTAATTTATAGAAAACAGAATCAATTTCTCTTGCTTCATCATGATTGAACATTTTCCTGAACTCCTGTAAATGAGTTACAGATAAGCACTATTTATCAGATTGTTTTGTGGAACATGCAGTTCTGATTATTCTATTTTCTACTATTTGCTACTAATGAAATATGTAATATGCCTCAAGAAAAATCATTTGCAAAGCTTGGCCTCTGAGCATTCGGGAAGCAATGAATAGTTCGCTGAGCATTTATTTTGCACCTACCCTCTTCTCTAATAGTTTTTTCTCTCCAAGAGCCCACAGGAGGGTGGCAATGTCCTTGGGTATCTGAAAAGTTTTGAGGGTCCCAAGTTCCAGAGCCTGGAGAACAGAGTATACAAAGGCCCTGGCTCTTCGCTGACAGCCAACAGTCACCCAGGTTCCCTGTGGGGCTCAGAACCTCAATGAAGTTGTTCAGGCACAGACCCAGGGAACCTTGACACCCTCAGTCTGGCTAACCTGGGACCCTTCTTCCCCGCAGTGTCACACGATGAGGAGACGGGCATTTAAAGACATGAATCCTTTGTGCCATTCCTGCCCATGGCACACAGAGAGGGGAAGCCCCGTGGAAGAGGGTGCATTGACCCAGCCCTGCAACAGGTATCGCGTAAGAAAGGGAAAGGCCCCAGCAGCAGCGAGCGCCCAGGTCCAAAGGCAGGCGACTTAATGCTCACGGCGCTCACATCCTCCGGAAGGAATCACCATATTTTTCTGACCTATACGGACCCCTTTATAAAAATAAGTCATCTATCTCTCTTTTAGAGAGGGGTAATTATAATTAAGTATGTGAGAGGAGGCAGGAAGACAGGATGACCATTATCCCCCCTCCAGGCTTCAGTAGCTTTGCCCCGTAAGGTTGGAGTTGAAGAAACAAAGGCAGGACATTCGGGAAGACAGATGGGCTGAGGCTGGAGAGCTGACCTGGATGTCACCTCACCCGCACTTACCGAGGTCCATGCTCTTTGAGGCTTTCAGATTCATTGATTCGGGCTGCCTGGCTGGTGTCACTGATCTGAAGTTGATGTGCTGATCTGGAAAGTACACTGCCGAATCCACCCCAGAGCTGTGGGGAGAAGCCAGATGCCAGATGTTTAGGTTTAGAATAAAATCCAGTCCCCCTTCTTCTTTTCTTTTCAGCCTCACCTGAGGATATTTTTTCCATTGCTTTTCGGGGGGGGAGGAGAGATGGATGTGAGAGAGACACATCGATTGGTTGCCTCCTGTACTTGCCCAGACCAGGGCCGGGATCGAGTCTGCAACCGAGGTACGTGCCCTTGTCTGGAATCGAACCTGGGACCCTGCAGTCCGTGGGCCGGTGCTCTAACCACTGAGCCAAACCGGCCAGGGTTCTCTCTCTTTTTTAAGGAAGCAGACCTCATTATGAACAGAGGCCCTCATCACTCTCTCTGCAGCTCAAAACCATGCATTTTAAGCTAATTCTTGAATCTCGGGTTTCTTTTCTGAGATGGAGCAATTCTATTTTCATGTATTTTATCACACTCTACAATTGAAATAAAAGATTCTCTGGCTAATATCGTGTTTTCCTCGTCACTGGTTTCTGCTAATTGGGATCCCGCTGTACAATCTATAACTTTAAGTGTGTAAGGCGAGCCTGGAATGCACTTGCACTTCAAAGGATGTCGCCAGATATTAGCGGAGCCTAGAAACCGGTATAGAGATTTCTGTGGGCTAAGCATGCCTTTCCCTTGAAAACAAGTGAAAAGGTGTATCCTTTAGAGAACACCGTCCTGTTGAATGACTGATGGCTGCAGCAGTTTGGTTTCCTACTTTTTTTAGGCCTGGTATCTAAAACTAATGTTAATGCTGAGCAAATAGTCTACTCATCAATAATACCAAAAGGAAATAACAGGGAAAGCACAGTTGACAATTTAGACACAAAATATATCAAATGTCCATTATAGGCTTCCTAGTACTTGTAGTCAATCTCAAAGAATTCTATTTCTGCTGAATATTGTATTTATTTTGCTTGAGGATGGAGGGGATTCTATAAGGGAATTACAGACGATAGCTTATTTCTTGGTCTGGAAATAACATATATATTTATTTTGATTGTTGAGAGTATTACAGATGTCCCCCATTTTCCTCTCATTGATTACAGCTACCTTTTCCCTTGGTATTCCTGTATGTTTAGAAAGTAAATACGGTGGCTCATTTTAACATAACTTTACCCTAATCTTAAATACAGTGAAAATAATTCCAGTATCCTTGGTAAGTCTGACAGTACTGAGGTTGAGGGTTTCAAACAGTTGGGATTTGACACTATAAACAATAAAACAAACAAACAAAAATAAACTATTATGAATGAGAACCCTTCTAAAATGTACAGGAGATCTCAGTTTCTTAACCAAATATACCAAAATAAGTTTAATCTTTTATTGAAACTCATTAGTCATGCATATTTAATATTGCCTTACAGTGATATTAAAATTAATGTGCAGCTATAATAATATTGCTGAAGGAATGAATGAACCTCTTTTATTGTAATATAGCGGGGAGATGAAAGAAGTACCTGGGACAGGTGGCAGAGCACAGCGCGCAAGGGCTCAGATGCCACAGCGGGTCTGCCCAGCTCTAAATCCTGGCTCTGCTGCTGACTAGCTGTGCGACCTGGGAAAGTTATTGAACCTCTCTGTGCTTTAGTTTCCTTATGTAGAAAATGGATATCATTACGCTCCCTGTCTTATAAGATTGTTAAGAGATAAAGTGAGTCAAGATTTGAAAGTCAGGAGAATGGTGTCTGGCACAGGGTAAGTTCTATAGAAGCTTTTAGGAAACAAATAAGCAGATAAATAAATATGCTTCAGTTCCCAAATGAATGCAAGTTTCTGCTTTTTGAGTTGTCCAGGCTTTTTACAGATTCTTTGCCTTCTCTGTTTTTTCAGCCCCTCAGTAGCTCTGTGTCTAAGACCCCTTGTCTCCTCCCATTTAGAAGGGCAGTGCGGTGTAATGGTTAGGGCCCTGGGCTTGGGAGGGAGGTGCGGGGGTCCATGGCCTCAGTTTGCTAGAGCATAAAACGAACAGTAACAGCACTTACTTTATAAGGTTGTTGTAGGGATTAATAAATTAAATTTGTTAATACTGACAATAGTGCCTAACATACAGTAAGAGCTCAGTAAGTGAGCTATTCATACTCTTCTGTATTTCGGTAGGTTAGAGTGGTCTTTGAATGAGGGCCTGACACACTCTGCAGTGAAGAAATTATACGTTTTCACAAAAATTTCTCAAGACGTTTAAATCTACTCTTTAGAATTTGAAGCTCTTTTTTTGGCTTCTTTCTTGATGTCTGTCTACATTCTCAACAGATAAAGCCACTGACATAGAAAGTGTATTAGATGTAGTGGTGTCTAGTGGTGGCAAAATATGCCAACTGTGAACAAAAACCCTTGGCCCACTAGTGCTGTTGCCACTGGCCTCGCTTAATGGCAGTGCTTCCACTGTTTCAGCTCATCCTGAAGAATTCGGAGACGCTGCTGTGAACACGAGCCTCCCCCGAGCCATGGTGCTTGGAAGCACTTGCCTTTAACTATGTTATCTGACCTTTACGTGCACTTAGATTTTCATCCTTTGATCTCTTGTGATGATGTGGTTTTAGTGTCAGAAAGACTCATGGGCTTCAGAGAGTCAGAGACTGTAAGGGCCAGAAGGCGTGAAAGGTCACCTCATCTAACTCTACATCTTGTGGATAAGACACTGAGGCCCAAAGAGGAGGCGGATGTGCCAAGGCCACACAGCTGGCAGTGGCCACGCCACGACAAGAACTGTGGTTTCTTGAACTTTTCCCAGAGCCACAAAAACTCTGGCTCAAATGGTGGCCAACCTGAGGCACCGGTTGTTGCTGATCCTGAATCCAAAGAAATCGAAACTTTCCCTATTAGTATAGATTTGCTCACGCTCTGGTGCTTCTTGCATTTCAAGGTAGCTTTTTGTTTCAGTAGAGGGGTGCATATTATGCAATAAAGGAAAACCAAAGAGTTAATCCAAACAGATGCCGCATGTTATAAGGAAAGCCTTTAGGGAGGAGGTTCAGGACCAGCATGAATAGTCCTCATTAAAACGTAGGGCACATGCATGTAAAGGCCTCTGCTCAAGGCAGGCTACGGGAATCTACCCAAATGGGAAACATGCTAGTCAACGCGCATCATTGTCTTAGATTACCGAACTACGCATTGATCAACAGATTAAGAATAAAAACCTAAATTTCTCCAGACTCTTGGGAGAGTTTCAAAATCTCCATTAAAAACAAAAAACCAAAAAACCAGGTGGCAATGCCACTTGATGCAATAACATCAAGTAAGGCTCTGTCTAAATGATGTGAATTTTTTTGTAGATACGCTGAGATATAATTAAGGAAGATCAAAGAAATAAAAAGCTGCTTTGTACATATACATGTAACAAATACTCACAGATATTATGTGTATACCTATACATATATATGTCCATTAAGTTAATCACAGTGATATATACATCAGCTACCATTGTTTTGAATGTGACCCAGTGTACACTTTGAAAACCTTTAATAGAAGTATCCCTCTTGCAAAGGTACAAATGGAAATAGGGCAAAAGAAGGCTGGTATCAGACTGGCAGATATTTAAGGAGGGAAGTGAGTGTAATGGGAGGCACGGTGGGATTAAAGCCAACGCGAGCATACACTGCACGTAAGCACTGAGTGTAGTACTGAATTAGTTAATGTGAAAATATTTTAGACACGTCAGTGAGACTAGCAAAAACACTTTGCAGTTTTACGCTACATATTAAAAGTTCTTTGGTGGGAGAGTGACATGATGATTAACGATAAAATATGACACGTTTTACTTTTGAAGGGAGTCAGCACGTGCTCACGGCTGAGCGGACTGCAGTGGGTGCTGTGGGAAGCTGGAAGCTGGCAGCAGGCCGAAGGCACGTCTCAGGGAAGGGCTGTGTCTTCAGCATGAACCACCAGGGGCTCTGGCGGATAGAAATGACACTCGGTGTCAAATCATGCTGCATTAACGAACAAATGAGGGTGGCGTGAAGCACATGCCAGTGTCTGAAACGAAAGCGGGGGAAGGAGGTTTTGAGGGGCACGCCGAAAAAATCACGTCGGACGTCTGAGGCGTCCATGAACAGGCTCCAACAACTGGCTGCTATGAGCGACGTAGATGCAGGTCGTGTGTGTGTGTGTGTGGGGGGGGGGGATACAGACAGAGAAATGAGACAGAACCAAGAGGGAGCGTAACATGAGCACGCAGGCAATAACCAAATATTGTCTAAACGGTTAATATATTCTGTCTGCTGTCAAGTTGTCTGAAACTGTCCCTGAGATATCACAGTGGAAAATGTATTTCCTTTTTAGTTATTTACTTTTTACTTGGACATACATATTCTAAACTTTTGTCTGATAATCGCTGACATAATAGTACAAATAAGTTCAGTAAATTCCTGATTTCGGTTTGGTTCAAAGTACAGGCATCGAGTTTGCTCAAATTTGTTTTTCACTTATGCAATGGCAGTTTTCAGCTTCCCACGCCTGGCTCCACCCCGAAAGCGCCTCTCGCCCCTTTAGACGGCTCTCAACGCTTATTTATTTACTTATTTTGAAAGACAGGACGGCCTCCCAGCCCCGTCTGCTCAGCCATCCCGGACCCCTTCCCACTCCTCCTCCACCCCAAGCTTCGCGCGTCCAGCCCACGGCCCCCGGTCACCTAGGCGCCCAGCAGCCTGCAGGACGGCGCAGGCCACCGGCTCCCAGGAGGGGGCGAGTCACAAAGCCTGAGATTGTTCCTTCCATCTCGAAAATGTCTTTGGCTCTGTTTCTCCCTCTCCCCCTCGCTGCTCCTCCCTTCATTCGAGCCCTTCTGTCCTCTTGCCAGTCCCCAGGCTGGTGACCTCGCCTGTGGCTTCTTCCGTCCACTCCCCCCACAACCGAGCTCACCCCACTTGATACCGTCGCCCAGGCATGAAAGCCTTCGATGCGTCTCCGCTGCCCTCTGGAGAAGCGTGGTGCCCACGGAGCGCGACAGCCGCGGCCTTCCCGTGGATTCCCCCCCGACACCGCGCGCTTCGGCCCTCCCGAACACGCTCTGCGCTTGGCGTCCCTCACCTAAGTGCCCTGCCCACCCCCTCTCTGCCTCGAAAGCCCCTTTCTGTTCTCCAAGGGACCATTTCAACCCTCCTCCTGGCAAACTTGCCTGGAGGCCTGCAGGCAGAGCTGGTGGCCCATTCCCTGGGGCCCCAACAGCACACTGTATCTAACGCTCGGCCAGCAGGCTGCTCCCTAACTCCCCGCGTGTCTGTCTCCCCAAGAGGAGGCCGCGCTCCTCACGGGCAGGACGCCTTCCGACCTGAGCACCTGCTGCAGCGCCTAGCTCAGAGCTCCAGAAATGCTTCCGAAGGGACGAGTGAGCAGATGAATGACTTGGGCTTTGGGGAACGTAAAAGAACCAGGCCCGAGGCAATGGCGTGCTTCTCACTGAAAGGAGGCTACCGTGGATGGTTAAGAGAGCGATTCTAGCCAAGTGGTGGGAGCAGAAGCGGAAACACAGGGGTTAGGGGGGAAGAGGGGGGAAGAGAAATGGAAGTTAGGATTTCAAATCATGTAATGAAGATTCACAGCAGGAAAGGCCAATAAAAGCTATTTTTCAAGATCGTGGAGGAAAGAGCTTTCCTGAAAAGGGTGAGGGGAAAAAAAAATCTGTGGAGACACTGAAGCATCCCAAAAGGCAGTTGCTAATTCTCCATAATTCTATGTCTGTGACATCTCTGAACTCTCTCTCCTGAAGGGTTTTCATCTTGTTAGCACAGGCAGCTAGTTAGGCATTAACAAAAGAGAAGGGAGAGGACTGGCTGAGCCTGATTAAGTCGGGGAAGTACAGTTTCACAGTCACTCCAGGGAGCGGCCACCACCACTTGGCCAAACGAATTAATATCCGAGTGGGCAGGAAAGATGAGCTTTCCAATCACCCCAGGCAGCAGCCTCCCCCAGGTTAACGGGACGGGGAGTCCTTTTGATGGGTCATGGGCAGTAGGAGCCAAAATGGGGACCATAAAGCGATAAAGGGGAGGAGACAAGCCTGGGAAAAGACCAGCTAGGAAAAAGCGCAGGAAACGGAAGATCTAGGAAAGGGATTGGATAGGGCCAGGGGCATCAGCATAGGCCCAGGAAGATCCAGGAAAAAGACTGGATAGTTTCAAAGAAAGCTTACCTCTTCCCAAACCCAAGGAAATAGAGGGAAACAGTGAAAGCCCCAGTCTCTGGAGCAGCTCTGATCTCAGGCTGGACCTGAAGGGAACAGAGACTAAGACCACTGAGCCTCCGATGTCAGGGTGATGGCACGGCAACCATGGGCCCGGCCCTCCTGCTGGCCTGGTGGGGACCAGTGCAGACCTGCACCCTGGAAGCTAGACTTCCGCAGTGAGACCGAGCTAACCCCCTTGGTCATGGGTGAGATATGGGTGGAGGGGGTGTACCTAGGGCCAGAGAACAGGACCCACCAGCTGAGGGCAGAGCATGTGCCCCAGAGTGCGGCAGCCTTTTCAAGGCCGCGCTGATAACTCCTGCCACTATTGCTTAAATTTCTCCTTCGCGACTGTCCTTGAAATTCCTTTCTTGGGACACCACAAGAACCTATTTCCAGATGGAGCTGGGGCAGACCCACCTTGGTCCAGGTCTTTCTCTGGTAACAATCTGAAAGCTTCTCCCATTCTCCCCAGGGCAGGCCCTACAAAGAGCCTGTGTTTCTAGTGAACATTACCCCTCCCCATTTACCTAATTTGTGTCACAAACAACTAAAACCTGGGTCATATCAGGCTACTGTCTGCTGAAACCCTATAATAAGATTTTACTATCTAATGAATGAAATCTGTATCCCTTATCCTTGCACTCTGGGCTTTATCGTCTGGCCAATCAGCCACTGTAGAAGTTGCACAAATCAAAATCAAGGTGGGAAGAGAGGAACCAAAGAACTTATAAGCATATATGCATAGCCCATGGACACAGACAACAGGCGGGTGAAGGCCTGGGGTGGGGTGGAAGATGGGTGGAGGGGGGCAAAGGGGGGGAATGTGGGACATCGGTAATACTCTCAACAATAAAATAAATTTTAAAAAATCAGCTAACTTTCCCACCTGCATGCTGTTCCTTCTACTTTCCCTTCTTTCTGAACTTCCCTTTCTTCCTGGGCTCACCTCATGTCCATCTCCTCATCCGCTAAGATTCATCTCAAATGCCGCATTATTCCGTAATGTTTTCTCTGCTGCTCTATCTGGAAGCATTCTCCTCTGCCTTAGATGTCCAGAGCTTTTTATCTATGTACCTTCTGGTAAATATTACTTTGTACCTTGTGTCCTACTTGTCCTATTGGCCTACCATCTTCTCAAGGGCAGGGTTTACATCTGACTCTTCTTTGTATTATCCCAAGAGTTTTGCATATACACACAGGATAAACACTGAAGTAGAATAAATAAAGTTATTTTTGCGTGAAATTTTTTATACCGCCAGTCTGTCATTTTTAATTCAGGATCGAAGCAGGCAATGGAAATGAATGAGCAAAACTAAATATGTCCAGATATTCTTTCAAGAAACCCCCAGAGATACTGATCTAGAACATGATTGCCATTATCATTCCAGTTTGTGAAACTGTCCTTGAGTAAGACAGCTGACTTCAAAAATGTTGGCATCAGAGACGGCTAAATATAGGTAAGCATCTAGCTAATAGAGTTAGCTATACCCTTGTTATGTTGCTTTATTTTTAGGAGATTGTAATAAAAAGTATAATAGGAATAACACCAGTATTGCTGCAAGAAAAATGAAAAAATTCCACAGGATTATCATGGGACATAGAATGGAATAAAATGCACAGTTTTAAACAGCCATAATAAATATAGAAAGCAGCAAAGGGGCAATTTAATGAGTTTTAAAATTCATCAGAAGAACAAAATGTATGAATTCCACTAGTCAAATGGTACGTTCGCTTAGTAAATCTCTCTCTCTCATGCTTGTGTGATGCTAAAAAATATTGATTTTTTTGGTTTCTATTACAAAATGGATATAATATTGGGCATTCTTTTCAATATTTTAGGTTATATATGGTATTGCTTTAATTCTTAGATTCCATTAACTTTCTTGGAACAGCTATTTTAAAAATACCTTTAGGGTTTGCCAATTACAAAAGAAGAGAAAATAAAAAACCTAAGCTTTATGTCTTTGCAGTTTTGTTTTACAGCTTCCCATATAACTTTTCTTTGTGTTCCACTGTTCTAGTTTTTAACTTGGCAAAAGAAAATTTAACAATTTTCTTAAATATTTTATAATATATGATGTAGCTTAACAAATTCCAAGAGGCAAACTACAAACAATCAAAGCTATCAGCTCTGAGAAACTTGCACAGGGAAGGAATTACAGACATCATGAGATTTCCATTCTGGAAAGAAATAGAGTTAAAATAAGGTTGCTGGGTTTTCCCCAAAAAACCATAACAAGGAACATTTATGGCATATCATTTTATTGATACCTGTGGCTGTAATCTTCAAGGCCCAATTCCAGGGCGGGATGTGGAGGTGGAGAAGGTCGCAGTTCGCTCTCGGCCCATCCGTCATTGGGAAGCAATGGCTCTATAAACAAAGAACAAATGAAGCTGTAGTAAACCGGAGGCAGAATCGTTCAGTGCCCGGTGTTGCTTCAGTCCAACTCTCAGACACGATTTTCACCAACACATAAACCAACCTTGAAATGAGCAAGTCCTCAGATGGAACGGAAGGAGTTGTAAGAGAGCTAATGCGGCCTGTACAAGGAACTCAGGGCCTGCTAATATGTTTTTACACCAGTGACCTGCTGGCAGCTCCTGGCAAGTCCACACATCTTGACTACCTTTTCCATCTTAGGAAAAGCTGACGCCCATTCATTACCTGTGATTTGTGGGAGATTAACAAAGCTATTTCTTTCATGACAACAGTTTTGTAAACAACACTATAATGAATGCTCTGGATTATATGGTGATTTAAGCATTTGCCTTAGTGACAAAAAGTACTTAAAAAAAATCATGAGATACAGTATATCTACTCACCATGTAGGCACAGTAGAGGGGGGAAAAATACTATTTTTGCATATGTTTCATAATCAAAACCCCTGGGTTTGGGGCCTTGGGAGCAAAAGACTGGGGTCTGAATGTTGGTTTTCCTACCCACCAAAAATGTATACTTTTCAGACTATTCTATATATATAAAAGGAACATATTCTGAATATTATTGCAACTAGTAACAAGTAAGGGCGGTTGAGATCTTTTTTGTGTACCAGTGCCTTAAGCATTCTGTACATTATGTCATTTAAGTATCATCTTTAATGACAATAATGCATAAAAAAAAAGCCTTAGAGGGCATCTTGGTTAAGAGTATAGTTGTGGAGCAAGACTGCATGTTTTCAATCATGGCTCCTAATGCTCTTTAAACTCGGACAAATTGTCCAACTTCTATAAGTCTCATTTTTAAAATCTATCAAGTGAGGATAAGAATACCTTTATTGGAAGAGTATAAATATTATACACGATGGTGCATATTCAAGCAGTGATTTACAAAGGCAAAGTGCTAATAAGTAAATAAAGGATTATTATTCTATACATCATGAACTCTACCTTGTAGCTATACAGTCAGATAGTTGGTATAAAGTATACCCTATTTTTCCCTGATTTCTGGAACAAGAAAAAGTCTCTCTGTCCTTGAAAAATGCTGCTGGTAACAGAACCTGCTTTGACTTGCCCACATGCCAAGTTTCATGGTTGATTTTCTGTGACAACTTGCCTGGGCCATACGGTACCTAGATATTTGGTCACACATTATTCTAGGTGTTTCTGGGAGATTGTTTTTGGATAAGATTAACATTTAGATCAGTATACAAAGTAAAGCAGATTGCCCTTCCTGATGTAGGTGGGCCTCATCCAATCAGCTGAAGGCTTGAACAGAATGAAAATACTAACACTTTTCAGAGTAGAAGAGAATTCTTCTTCCCTGACTGCCCTCAAACTGGGACATCAGCTTTTTCCTGCCCTGGGACTCAAACTGAAACATCAGCTCTTTCTGGGTCTTGAGACTTCTGGTCTTCAGGCTGGAACTACATCATTGGCTCTCCTAGGTCTCCAGCTTGCTACCTCACCCTGAAGATCTTCAGATTTGCCTGCCTCCATAAATGAGTCAGCCAATCCCTTATAATCTCTCTCTTTCTCTCTCTCTCTCTGGCACACTAAGCAAGTACTTGCTCCAAGCTCTGCCCCAGGGAACTGATGGAAGTGGCTCTCTAGCAGTGCTGACAGGTCCCTGGGAGTGAGGCTTGAAGCAGGGACCTGACAAGTAAGATGACCAGGATTTAGAAGCATGATGAGGAAAAACAGCCAGCACTGTCCCCCTGCACCCCCCCCCCCCCCCCAGTGATCCGGTGTTTGCTTCTATGGCAACTATCAGGCAGCCAGAGACTTGCTGAGAAAAACAGAGAGCAGAAAGACTACAATGCAAATTGGGGACCAGGGCATATTGGGACAATATCCTTCCTACTGGCTCTAATCTCTTTACCCTCCAATTCTCAGTCCATTTTCATGCTGGGGGTAATGATACCTGTGACTATGCAACCTGCATGCTCAGAAACATTTCACTTGTACAACTATCTACAGAATAAAGGTCTGTGTCCCTGGGAGTCACTTTATCTCCATTACTCATTAGCCACCTACGAGTACTTACTCTTCCCCAACCACAAGCCTGGACTTTCCTGCTTCAGTGTCCTTGCTTGTGTAACTGCAAAACTGAATCCATCCATCAAAGTCCCACGCTTCTCCCAACGTCCACCTCAAACAGCACCTTCTCTATGAAACTTTTACTGTTGCTCTCAGATCTATCATTACTTTTTTAACGGTGGCAGAGAACACTGGTGCTTACTACATCTGTGTTCTTCCTTTCTTCCTGGGCACACACCTAGACCTGAGACCCCATTTCCCTGCCCTCTTTGTACCTACACTAGATCTTACCAATAGAATGTGAGTTACTATGGAGAATGTCATTCCCAGTCTCAGTGGATAGGGGAGGGTCCACCTTCTCCCCTTTCTCCCCCTTTCCCATCTGTCAGCTACAAGCACAGTAGCTGGGCCCTCTTCTAGGTGGAGGAGGCCTGAGAAGATGGCCCAGCTACCAATGGAAAGGGCCCAGGTCCCTCAATCTTGGCATGGAGCACATCTCCCTTCCTCCTGCTGATTAGCCTCACTGGGCTGGGATATGAGTAAACAAGAGAAACAGATTCACAGATATAGAGAGCAGACTAACGGTAGCTGGGGGGGGGGGGGGGAGGTTTGGGAGGCTGGGTGAAAAAGGTGAAGGGATTGGGAAGTACAGGTTGGTTGTTACAAAAAGTCAGGGGGATGTAAAGTACATCCTAGGGAATATAGACAATAACATTGTAATAACTATGGATGGTGTCAGGTGGGTACTAGAAATATAGGGGGGGAATACTTAAGTATATGATTGTCTAACCACTAAATTAAAAAAAAAAGAAATATACTTTTGCTGTCTCAACCCACTGACATTTGGATTTATTAATATTATGGAAAACAACTCCTGTATAACATTTATCACATGCTGCTTTTGCAGTGAGCAATCTACTGGTCTCTCACCTATTTATATTTTTCTTTCTCCTATTCTTCAGCATCTTCTCTGGCTACTTCAAGCTTTATTACAATCATTATCTTTAATTTTTAGTTCACTCACATAAACAACCCATTTGTTTTTAAAGTAGTGATAGGAACAGAAGGGAAATAATCTTCTTTGCTGATTCTGCATTCTTGGTACATTTTTAAACAACATAATCAGAGGCTGTAAGAAATAATATTTTTTTCTTTGGGTCCAAATACCTTTGGTAAGCCTTATTATCAGCGTGACAATCTGGAATTGTTATCTCTTATATGTAATATTTCTCAATTTTATTGAGTGTAAGTCTGGATGGTCATTCTGTATCTACGCTTGTGAATGTGGACAATGCACCCTGAAGTCACTACTACAATTGCTGACCAAATGACCCTCATTTTTATCAACATCTTTAGTTGTTACTTGTTTTACAGAATCCATCCTGCCAGGGAACGATCAGGAAAAAAACAAAACTGGGCAAAAGGGATTGTGGCTTTAGACAAAGACTCAGCAAGCTATTGCCCTGGTTGAAAACTGGCCCACCGTCTGGATTTGTACCTAGAGCTGCACTGAACACAGTGACGTCCATTCATTTATGGAGTGTCTGTGCTGATTTTGCACTAGACTGGCAGAGTTAAGGGGCAACAGCAGAGACTCTATGGCCCTCAAAGCCTAAAATACTTACTGTCTGGCCCTTCACAGGCAACAACTGCTGACCCCGGCTTTAGACCGTTCTTGAGGACACTGAAAGCCTTGTATTCATCTTTGCCCCCCAATAGTGTATTCTGCACAGAGGAGGTATCCAATAAACATCAGTCAAACTGAAAAGCGTAATTCAATTTCTGGTCACCACTGTAGAGGTTGTGCCCTACATTCTACGGAGGGGTGGATACATGCTGGTTCCCACAAGAAGGCACATCAGGAATAATTATACTATTATGTGTTTCCTCAGGGGACCCCAGGGAACACTGATTCATTGGGACAGGACACAGAACCAAACGTTTGGTTTGGGGGTAGGGATGAAAGGCCTAAAGGAGACCTCAGTGGGTGAACCTGGGCAGACTTGGGGCAATGGGTGACTGAGGCAGGGGCTGGGGTGCACCTGAACTGAAATGGAGGGGAAGCAGGAGTAGGGCACTAAGGGAGAGGTAATAACAACCCAGAGGCAAACAGCGCTTAGGCTATGACTTGGCCTTCGGCGAGATCTGCCAGCAAGGTTCTTCTGAAAATACAGCGTGGGTGGACTTCATTACCATTCACATGCGTAACAGGATTTCACAGTAACCCCCTGGGACACAACCTCCATCCCTATTTCCATCCTGGAACACCACATTTTTTCCACTGCGGGCATTGCTAGCAATTCTCCAACACAAATGTGAATTTTATGGTGTTACAATTTCTACAAATGTTAGTTCCAAAAATGCCTTTTCTGTGTAACAGCTTGACAGGAATATGTATGTACAAAAAAAATGAACTGTGGAACTGTGGGTGGTATGTACTATTATTACAAAAATGGATGGAACACAGCATATCAACATTGGGTTTTTAAATATACAAAGGAAAGGAAAAAGGGAAGAAAAAAAAGCCAATGTTTTGGCTGTAACAGTTCCTCTTCTCACTAGACATTACATTTTGTCAAATCAATCTTGTTTTTCTCAAAGAGCTCCTTAAAAGAGTTGGTTTTGGTGAATCAACACTCACTCGGGTTTTACGAGTCTTGGTGACCCACTGCCACCTCCCATGCGTCTGAAACTCAGGAACTGTCAGTGGTTCTCAAAATTTAAAATGTTATTAATATTACAAAGAGGTGATGATCATGATAATCTTCCTCAGCATTGTGTTTATAAATTCTGTTATATATATTTTTGTCTCTAAGTCAATATGCTTATATTAAAAAGATAATTTTATCTACTGGCTTCTTACAATTAAAAAAAAACATACAATGAGTCTATGCTTGTTAGGCCTAATTCTTGAAAGAACTAGGTTTTTTATGTTTACCTGAGAAAACTGAATTTGGAGGGGGAGGGAGAGTAGTAGGAACGGTGAAGGTAGCTGATCTGCATGGGCTTTTCATTGGTGTAAATGTTGTTCTACCTGGATCTGTGTGTCAGGGGGAAGGGAACAGACAGAACCTCCCAGTGGTTGTCTGTGGCCACTCGTGCCTACAGAAGTCCAAGTGTTCAGAGAAAATACGAACTCTGGACATTCTACTGACGTTCCAAAATGTTACAACATTTTGTTTTTAGCGTGTGCTTTGAGTGCACTTTATGTGTAAACACTTTTTTCCTAGGTGTAGTCTTACACTTTATGTAGTTGCACGGTTTCATTAATTTAGCCTTTGTTAGCCTTCCTAGATATTACCAATTTCCTTGACTATTTCAATGCCCTCTAAAAATATACTGTGTAATTATCACTTCAGCATCAATATTTTATAGGTACTGAAAATGAAACCAGATAGGAGGTAACGTGCCCACTGTTCCAGCGGATGTCACAGGTATAATTAGGAACAGAATCCTGAACTTGGATTGTCACTGAACATGTTGCTTGAGAATTAAATGACAGTCAAGTCACACTAAGGCTAGATATTTTCCTATGGGCATGGTAGGGAGAAGGCTGCCCTAACTTGCTGGTCCTTCCCCAGATTTTCGTGCTGTTGGAATTGAAGGTCTCAGGAGGAGATCTTACTTTGTCAAGAAAAATTTTAATTTTTAAGAAGCTAAGAAGAGACATACTGAGTATTTCTTCATCTGACACAAAGTAAAATTGGCTTCTAAAGGACATTTTTATATTAGGTAAAAGGAATTCAGTACTTTTAAGGCACCAGTGTAAGACAGGGCCCATGCTGTGGTTCAGAGGATACACTTGGGTTCGAGAGATGGGCTGTATCCGGACTCTGCCTGGATCAAGTGTGTGGTCCTGGGTTAATTATTTACTCTCCTGACTTTCTATTTCTTCATCTGTAAAATGAGGACAATAATATTATCCACTTCGAGTGTGCATGGAAATTGCTTAACACAGTATCTAACAGACAGTGAACACTTAATACGTGGTCACAGCTGTTGCTACTGCTCTCACTGAAATGGGGAAATTCAGAGGAAAAAACGGTGTCTGATTCTGATGAAACAATTTAATCCAGAGAAACCTCAGTAATCTCAGAGCTGAGAGACTCTTTCTACGTAGTTAACACCTGGTAACATCTTAAGTGTAAATAAGGAATTGATTACATAAACAGCGCTCCATTCAATAGATTACTATGAGACTACTGAATGTGGTGCTGTAGAATAGTCAATGACATAGTAAGGTGTTCACAATGGTTATTAATTTAAAAATTCCTTAAACATTGTATATAGTATATTTCACTTTATATACAAGTATTTGCATGAAGACTTGAAATATATACATTAAAATGTTATTAATTAGTATTTAGTATCTTTGATAGAAGTATGTGTAACATTGAATTTCCTTTTATTGCTTTTCTCCAAATTTTTTGTCATGAATATGTATTGCTTTTACAATCCAAAAATTAAAGTTATTACAGAAAGGAGATTTAGGGAAATAAAAGTATTTTCTTGTTGGCCCAAAGCATAATTTTTGAAAAACAAGGAAGAAAATCCAAGTGTTTTCCATCTGGAGCTCTGCTAGAAATGTGACCTACAGCAGATAACAAGGGACAGACAGTGCAGCGAGGCCAGACAGAGAATATTCCCACTGTCACACGATGGTCTCGGTTTATGGTATTTACAAAATCAGGCATAAATCTGTGAAGCATGTTAGGACCATTTAATGACTTAATACTAGGCCACGCATCTTTTTAAGTTTAGTAATTTATACTTCTTAGCTTCCAATATTAAAAAGATTGTTTTAAAAAAAAAAGTAACAGTTGCCATTTTGTTTCTCCAGGCCCGGTTTGTTTTACACATAACCCTCCGTGTTTGGGGCATCAAGCACAGAAACTGTCGCTTAAACTGGGGGCGATGCCAGGAATCTGCTTCACAACTTCTGAGTCAGCTCCCCCGGCCACCTCCAGCTCAGGGCTCAGAGCACTGCGCTCGCCTCATCTCGCGTTTTCTCGCACCACTCGAGGGGACGAACATGGGCAGGCCCTTACCTCTCTGTCTGTCGTGCGGACTGTCAGTGCCACACGGACGCAACGTGCCATTGTCACCTCTCCTGTAGGTGGTCACTGCGTTCTGACAGTTCTCAAAGCTCGGCTTAGAAAATGCCCCACACTCGGCAGGCTCCTGAGGGATGGAAATCAAAAATTACATTTGCTTTTAAAATATGCCCCGACTCGGTCAATGAAAGCGGAGCAAAATGATCGATTGATGAATAACCTTTCGGGGGCCTGCGGCACACAGATCCTCAGCTGTGGAAAATCAGGATGGGCCCGCCCGTGACGGGCTCTGTGACTGTGAAGTAAACAGCGTTGACAATGCGGCGCTGCGGCTTAGGCGTGCTGATAGCCGGCACAAAAGAGGATTAACTTTACTATTCTTTCCCCCCACTTACAACGGGCTCCTTTCAATTTTTCTTCCATCTGGGAGTACAGCTTGTGGCGGTGTCAACACAAGAACACAGTTCATGCCAAGGACGTTCCTCTGCCAACCAGCTGGCTCCCCTCTCTCCCCCTGGGGACCGAGCGCACATGCTCTAGGACAACCAGACCCGAGCAGGTTCGCCGCTGAAATGCCATGAGTGTGTCCCCACGAAGGACACCAGGTCCTCTGGCCAGGAGCTAAAACAAACCGCCGCGACACCGCCAGGCTGTGATTCCCCTGAGACACTTTTCTCTCCCCCTCCCCGTATTTCCCCTCCTATTTCGAGTTAAAGATTCTAGTCTGTAAACAAATCCACAGTTTCCTTGAAACTGCTGTATCCAGAACAACAGCCCCCAAGCCATGTTCCACAGGCGCAGGAGGCGTAGCGGAGGGGCCGGCCGTGGAGAGCTGTTTGTTCAGGGGGACTGCGCCGCAGACAGCTGGCTTTGTTCTTGCTCAGATGATGCGTCTTCCTCACAGATTTCAAGGAAGTCGCCTGGAAGCCATCTCATGGCTGTGCCCTTGACCGACTGTGAGGGGATCGTGCCGCAGACAGAAACAGAGACCTGAGCCCCGAAGCTCCTGCCTTCTGAGAAAGGCATTGGGCCCAAACAATGCGTTTGATTTATACTTTCCTCCTCAGTTACAAAGCCTCGGTACCCTGCTAGTTAAACAAACATTTAGAACATTCAATTTATGCATTCTTAATAATTGAAAGGTTTTCAGCTGCTGAAAGTCCGTTAGCTTTTTGTCAAGGTTTACAACACCCTTTCCCACAACCTTTGCCTCTGCACTGCTAGTCCAACCAAGGCTGGTGCTCAGCCAACGACTTTCGAGGTAAAGCCGGAGCCCCGGCAGGCAGGAGAGGTAGGACTTACCTTGCATAGCCTCCCGCGATTCTCTTTTTAATTGAATTTATTGGGGTGACATTGGTTAATAAAACTATAAAGAATTCAGGTGTACAGTTCTACGATACATCATCTGTTTATTGTTTGTGTGGTCACCGCCCCAAGTCAAGCCTCCTTCCATCACCGTTTAGCCCCCTTTCACCCTCCCCTCCCTGCCTCCCGCCCCACTTTCCCTCTGGTAATTATCACACTGTTGTCCTGCTTTGATTTAACAACAACAAGAACCAAAAAAAATTTTCCTGCTTTCCCAGCTCTTTGATAAATGACACAATCGATATCCCAACAACTGATCAGTAACCGGCCTAATTAAAGTATTCAGCTTGTAAAATAGAGCTGTCGAGGAGCCCTCCATTAGTGTCCCAGCCAATAAAAAATATAATGGATTTTTAAACATATTCTGCTTCTATCAAGATGAGCTCGCAGCAGGAAGGAAAATGTTTTGGGGAAGGGGGGGAAAAAAACCCCAAAACAGGTCATAACCCATTTTTTAACACCAAGTCTCCAGGCTCAAATAGAATTACAATTGAACCTCAAGCGCATCCTTTGAAAAACATGTTTCTGTTTAAAATGATTTTGATTCAATCAAGGGCTCATTATGTATTCCTCACAAGGTCCTCATCAAAACTGTTTACGTATCTTGTACATCTGGGTAATGTGGAAAACTACCCCAACAACTATATATTTTGACTTTCCTTAAGTAGCTTCTTCAATTTTTATATCAATATAAGGTTCAAGTAACCGTTATGGTGTTCTTGCCAGGTTGAATTGATTTGCCTGAATCTGTGAGCAGTGGGGAGACCTTTTCTAGGTTACAGATGCTTTTTCATTGTCCCTGGGGGTGACTGCTGTTCCACAGGAGAAAACAACAAAAACACGAGCACACGGCATATGCTTTGACACAGTAAAACACAGATTTGGGAGATCAAAAGCTACAGATTATTTCTTTTCAATTTAATAAAGATTAGCTGTCTCTATAAGAAAAAGTGCTCTTTAATCTTCATGGGTACCACAGAGATTCTCAATAGCTGAGAGAGTCAAATGCCTGCTTATCCCCGATGGGAAGCATGTAAATATCAAGAAAACTAAAAACGGATCTTGTTTAAATGTCCTCATAAAAACTGCTTTCTGCCCCTTTTCTTGTTCACAATTGATTCTCGAGTGCGCTATATAAACAAGACGTTTCTGAGGATGGGCAGCCAACAGAAAGCCTAGTACTTTCTTCCGACGGTACAACGGCCACCCCATCCCAGAGTGTGAGATTTAAAATGAAAAAACCTGCAATAAAGGAGAATGAAATGATAAAATGCCCCAACCAGATGAGCCACAATACAGAACACTTATCCACAGAGCACTCATATGCTTTAGAGAAACGCATACAGTTAGGGAAGGTAGAGGCGGGGGACAACTAACTCTTAACAAGTGTATTCTTTTTTTATTTTAGGCTTTTACTTCTGCTATCTGCAGGCGTGGTGCTCTACAGCAGTGTCCTCCAGACTTTCCTATTGGTTGAGGTATTTTTCCCCCCAAGAAATCTTAAGGGAGCTCGAATGTACAGACGCCCAGACCGGTCATCCTTCCCACACATCTCCAACATCTGGGTTCCACGAAGCGCCAGGGCTCCCGAGTACGAACCAAAGTCACCCAGAGAGGAGCCGATTCTCTCGCGGATGGAAGCAATAAATACGGCTTTTACACCTATGTACATAAGTAAAATCCGTTACATATTCATGGAAGCCTCTCTGTCACTTAAGCAGACACAAATGTTGAAATCGAGTTGGCTCATTATATATAGTCTCCAGTAATTGGCCAATTTACATTTATTTAACATTTACAAGGTTATGTACAGGAGAGTGAAAAGGTACAGTTACTCCTTTCCAACTGCTGATAATATAACAGAGTAAGATGTAGTCCATGCTGACTACTTCAGCCAACCCTCTCAGATGAAGCAGGTCTCCGATGTAACCTTTCCTCATTCACTCAACGATATTTATTAAGTGTCTGCGATGTGCTGGGAAATGAGGATACATTAAGGGATAAAACAGACAAAAGTATCTGTCATCTACAAGTACCCAGCACTCAACTACGAATGTCTTCACACTGCCAGGAAATGGCCAGCCTGGGACTTTCACTCAGGTAATCCAAAACTACTTTCACCTCTTGTCAATTTGAAAACCCTTTATTTTTTTTAAGTTGAACTTATTATTAAAACTAATATTCTACATGAGTATGTCTTAATACTATTCTGTTTTAACTTTGCTTATGATACAAACATGATTTCTCTTATAGAGTACATGTGTGATTTGTTGACGCCTTTCTTTACTATAAACTTTTTTCTTCTTCTTTTCTTAAAATAAGCTTAACAGCATTTAATAACTTATTCACATATAAGAGACAATAATGTTAATATAATTGTATGATATAATATATGATTGTATAATATAATAATATAATTGTTTAATATAAATAGAGTAATATAATTGTAAGTGAAATGTTTACGCACATTAGCATTCAAGAATGTTTACGCTTATACTTCATGCGAGGTAAAAGCATCCCTTACATTAAAAAATTCCATAAAGAAAACATAATAAAAGATTTTAAGTATATTTATTTAATTAAAAACATTTAATGACATGAAGCAAGCAGCTTGCTTAGGTCAAATTTTAAATCAGTTGAGTCCCAGTTCTATACTCTCCACATGTGCATCTAAGGGGGGGGGCACAGACAGAGGATCACATTGTCACTGAGCATTGTACAGATCTAAGAAGTTTCTAAGGTATGGACACTGCTGGCACATCAATCAAAAGTATATAAAGATGTTACATACTTTAATAATTTATTATGTGTATAAAGCCTTAATCATAAAGTCCAGAACTCTAGGAATTTCTGGGGGGAAAAAACTAGAAAATATGGTCCTGTTACATTTGATAAATTACTTACTTTATATGCACATTTTGACACCTTCTAGTTATGCCTGAAATACACAACCACCTGTTCACCACATAAATCCGTCAAAGGGCTTCTGGGGCACGTTTTTCCAATTTCAGAATCCGTGCAAGTCTAGCTACCAAGGCAGCGATGGGGGGCTGTGCATTCGGGAGGCCATGTGGGCAACTGGCTGACGCAATAAGGATTTGCTCACCTCCATCGGCCTCTCTGGCCTCCTCAGAATCACCAACTGGATCATCCCTCGTATGTTTCCTTCCATGGACATCGATCGCCTAAGTGTTTCCATAGCTTCGTGGTTGGACTTTCCCAGGAGAGATTCCCCATTAACTGCAATCAGCTGGTCATTCATCCGCAGACGACCATCCTAGGGCAGAGTAAAGAAAAAGAGTATTAAACAGAGAGAAGTGTGGTGATGACATGTGGCTGTTTCAGGGAAAGTTCAAGTTTAAACAGGAAAACAGAAAATAATTCAGCTATTAGGAATGATTTATTTTCTATGACAGATAAAGGTTCTGGAGCTTATCAAATAGTCACACATACAAACAATAATGAATTGTGTGAGAGTATTTTTAGAAATCTTCGAGTCCTGAGATGCAATAATTTAGACATTTGTATAACGTCTCTTGCCGAGAATCTTTGGCAAGTGGGCTAACCTAGTCCGATTCTGCCATTTGCTCTGGCAGGGACTCCAGGGAAGGGGGCTGGAAACACAGGAAGCGGTCCCATCACTTGAAACTGGGTTTGCATTTTCAGGCACAGGGAGACATCATGCCGAAATGTCGCGTGCTTGACAGCGGCAATGTGTCTCCTGATGTTACTGCTAGCTCTGACACAGCCAAAAGTTGCTAGTCTGATAGTCTGCAAAGGATCACAGAGGTGTGTAGTGAAGGACCAATTTGCTGTGATGTCCTCTGGCAGAAAAGCTTGTGAAAGGGGATTGCCAAGGGTTTTTACAAGGAGGTTCTGACTGCTGAGTACTTTTATCCAGCATCTCTAGCAAGGGAGGAACCTCAGCATGTGGGTTAGGCAGCCCAGACTCTGGACTAATTCAATTCTAGGCACCAGTCATCTTCAGCCAGAATCCCTCGTAAACGGGAGTCTAGCAGGAGCCAGCTCTGCCGACAAAAGAACTTGAGGGGACCACGGTGAATCCCCCCAACAGGCAGCCTGCGGGGGATGCTTAAAATATTGACAGATTAGAGACATTAATTTGGTCTTATACTTGTGTCCCACTAGGGTAGAAAGTTCTTGTTATGAGGCACAGGCGCAGTGTCAGGGATGCTATGCCTTGGCTGCTGCTAATAAATTTAACAGAAATAATAGTAGGTGAGTATAACAGTTTACCTTTCCAGAGATTTTTTCCCCCTTCAATTATCTCAAGTGATTCTCACAGAACCCCAAGAAGGGAAGCAGACTGATATTTTTATTTGCACGTGACAGATAAGAAGACAGAGGCAGGGAAGTGGTGTGGTCTAGCCAGAGATAAAGCAACCCGAGGTCAGGTTTCGTGCACCTTGTCTCTGGATCGCCCTGCTGAGCTTCCCTGGTGAATTACTCCTCTCTAGACGACAGTTGCGCAACATTGAAACAGGGCCAGGAAAATATTAAAGAGTTTTTGCAGTTGCAAACATCTGGGATCCATGTTCGAATGAAGAGAACAGAATGCCAAACAAAAACACTTCCTTCAGAAAGGAGAAGAGCAGACAGACGGTGACCAGTAGGACGGTCGGAGGGAGCTCCGCGGACGGGGGCGCAGGGGGAGCGGCGAGAGCCGCTCTGGGCGGCTGAGGTCCTCCTGGAGGCGCCGCACAGGCCACCTGCGGGAGGGGGTGCTGGCTACGGGGGATCGTGGGGCCGCCCGGAGAAGCACACGCCCTCTCCATGAAGAGATCAAGATGGCAGGGCAACGGGACCCATAGAGACGGGTGACAGTCGCAGCTGAGTGGGCTGTCTCAGCAGAGCAACGTCCCCTCCCTCCCTCTGCTCTTCCCACTCCGCTTAACCTTTCCCCTAATTTGGAGCAAATCTGGAAATGAGATTTACAAGAAAGGCCTAAAGAGAAAGAAATCACTTCTGTTATCTGTGTTGAGTGAGGCACATAAAGGATAAGATTAAAGTTACTGGAAACGGAGGTAAAACAAAAACAGCCGTAATGGTTTGGGCCTCTGCAGGGAGACGCGGCTTGAGCAATGATTCTAATGGACGCAGGGCTTCTAGGCGGAATCCTGGGAAGGAGGTTTAGGAGGGTCCCTAAAAATCTTTTTAGGATGGCGGGAGACGGTGGGTGGTTTTCAAAGGGGAGGGGGAAGCAGAAGAGTTGGATCAAGATCCGAGCTATGTTAGCAGGAAATGAGGTCTAGTGCTGGGTTTGTGGAGCTCAGTCTTGGCAGGACACCTTGTCCTCCGCAACAGGAAGGAGAGAGATAAAGCCCGAAGCTTTATGAATATCTGTAGAATGAAGGAAATGAAATCTGAGTAAGATCCCACCTGGTAACCTCCTGTGAACCTTCTCTGTGAAGTACGGGACGGGGTCTGCATGAAGAGGTAACCAAGACAGAAGGAGACAGGAGATTTTTTTTTTCTTTTTTTTTGTAAAATAATCTCTTACCAATAGGTATTAAGCAGAAGTTTTTATCTTCAGCTGCATTCCAAATCTCAAGCATGCAGAACTACACCGAAGTAGAATACGTTTGCTGAATCCAAATCCCAGACAAAAGGCAGGTCAGGTCACCCCAGGGCAGCTGGGATTTTTAATTTTTTTTTATTTTTAGAAGACATTCACGTTCATCACAAGTATCACTGTAGAGCTCTGGGTGTGATCAAAATGCACACACTCTCATTTTCAGGCGTGGCTAGTCTGCTGCTATCGGTGCGTGTGCTTTTTCTTTGCAAGATAAAGGATGGGTAATTTCACTAATGGTGATGCCACTAAGCACCATGCTGTCCAAACATTTAGCATATAATCACAAAATTTAGAGCTGGAAGCATCCCTAGAGGTCATTCTGCCCAACCTCTTCTGTGTATAGATAAAAAATGTGACGGCCAAAGAGGGTGAGAAACCATTTACTGAACTCCTCTTAAGAGAAGCCACTTAGATTATGACTTGCTCAGCCAGTTACAGTCAGAGCTGGACCAGAGGGCCCAAGTCCTGACGTCTCAGCACTAACTAGTCACTAACCATTCTGTCTTCCACACAGGTGACCATGACTGTCCCTAAAGCAGTTATGCTTCAAGAAAAAAGGGCCTTTCAAAACCAGAGAGGACAATATGTTCTATGATATCTCTTGGAAGAGAACCCTATATACAAAAGCCAGTCAGATCAGAAAAGGTATGAACACAGGAGACTGAGCTGGGGGATGGAAGAGCAAGGAAGAGGGAAGAAAAACACCTCTCTACCCATCCAGCTCTACGTACATACACGTCCAGGTCTAGCCTTGATAGAAAATGAAGTTGGTTCAATGAGAAGCTCATTACTTACTCCGCAAAGATCCCTCAAAACTGTGTATGTCTATGCTGCTTTGGAGTAATTTTGTCAAGGAAAGTGGTTTCCAAGGTTTTATCTTTTCCATTAATATTATGTTCAAGTAAATGCTTAATTAAGCATGAGGATGCTAACTCTCATCAACTGATTTTATATGCGAATTCAACTATTCGAGGACATTTCCCAGTAATCTTAGGATATTTATTTCATTATAATCTGGGCCATGCTTACATTCGTTAAAAAAAATCCCTTTCTGCTATGGACTGAATGTTTGTATAACCCCCACCCCCACCCCCACCCCAACCAAATCCCTAAGCTGAAATCCTAGCTTCCAACATTAGATTATTAGGAGGTAGGGTCTTCGGGAGGTGATTAGGTCATGAGAATGGAGCCCTCATAAATGGGATTAGCACCCTTAAAAAGGGGGCTGAGAGAGAGATCCCTGCTCCTTCTGCCATGTGGGGTTTCAGCAAGAAGATGCCCATCTATCAACCCAAAGTGGGCCTCACCAGACATCAAATCTGCTTGTGCCTTGGTCTTAGGCTTCAGCCTCCAGAATGGCGAGAAATAAATCTCTGTTGTTTGTGAGCCAGCCAGGTTATGGTATTTTGTCACAGCAGCGTGAACACACTAAGACTTTCCTTCCCACCAAGACAGCAACTGGACTCTTGCCTCTGACAACCCCATAACCAGCTCTATCCATCCTCAAGCTGGGAGGGAGTACAGGAGAATTCTAAAAGTGAGGAAAAAGAGAGGGAGGAGAACAGAGGAAAGATAAGAAGTAACTTTCTCAGGGCACTTTAGGACAAATAGAAACTGGTATGAGATTCAGGTCTTCTGCACGTCCTGGGCTGGCTTCAAATCTCATCAGCCCTCGCCTGGTTCTAACGCAGGAGGAGGAGTGGACTAGGGGACAAGATGCTTGAGTTCTACATCTCCCTTTAACCGAACACTAATATAGGCCAGTCCTTGTGCAAGTATTTTGCATATGTTCTCTCATTCATTTCTTACCACAGCCTTTTGATACTACTCTCTGCTATTTAAGAGATATAAAAAGGAGGCCCAGAGAAATTAAGTGATTTGTTAAAGGGTACTGGCGTGACCAGGTCTACTTGTCTTTGAGTCAGACTTGCACCTGTCATGCTACGTTGCTTCTAAAATCAGAGTCCTAGAGATGATTAAAGGCACTGCAATTATTAATGACAAGAATTATTAATGATTTTCTACTTTGTGCAGTCCTTGTGCTAAACCCTGTACATGCACTAGGCAATTTAATCCAGGCAGCAATCCTGTACATTGGGGACTATCGCCCAATTTTATCAAAGAAGAAGCCAAGGATCAGGCCAGTTGAGTGCATTATTATAAGTCACATTTCTAAGAGAGGATTTGAACTATGTCTGGCTCACTCTGAAGTCCATGTTTTCAATCACTTTGCTAGTGATTCTTGCCCTTTTGGGGCCCTTAGCCTCTTTTGAGAATCTAATAAAAGCTACAGATTCTCATCTCTTAAAAATAAATATTTGCACCACGGTGTCTCTACTGTGTCACGCTGGACCAGGTGATTCTTTGTAGTGGGGGGCAGTCAGGAAGATGTTTCATGTGCCCACTGAAGCATATCCATGATTTCTGGGGAGAGGGGGAGTCCAGTGACCTTGGAGTTCAGCTCCCACTATACTCACTGGTGCCTGGGTACCACCTCTGCTATGATTGCTGGTGACACTGTATGGCTCAATTCGCCTCTTTGGGACAATTTCTTACGAGGCCCCTTTACCTGTAAAGTTCTTATTACAGAGGGGAGAGTAAGAAAGCCATGGTAAAGAATTAGCCTCCACAAAACCTGAGACAAGCATGAGAGAGTGGGTTGGCGTTCCCAGGAGTAGCTGGCTGAGGCCCAAAGCCAGTCTGCATTAGGCCATGGTGTTGAGAGGATTAATCATGACCAGATGTCGGCTCCTGCCTCTGTGTGTTTTTAAAGGGGCCCCCAGTAAAGCCTTCTGGGATAGCATCAACACCCAGAGCCCAAACCCCAAAGCCTGACTTCACACTGCAGAGCAGGATTTCCCTGGAGCAGGTGGGCCTCCAGGCAAGATAGCACCTGGCTCAGGGGAGATGACTGTCCTAAGGAAGGCCTTCTCAACGCCCTAAAATCATTCCACGACAACCTCTGCCTATCATACTTTTGAACAACCAAAAATCCCAATGTAGAAAGGAACCTTGCATTCCAGATTGAAATCATTTAACTTCATTTAAAATCAGTAGCCATAAATCAAGATTTTAAAGTACAGTTTTAACACAAAGAAGTGGAGTAAAAAAAGTTGGTGAGACTGGAAGCATGTGAATTCTTGTCTTGGGGAGCACCTACCTACATTAGCCAATGCTTTACATTATCTGTCCTGAGACAGCTTCAACCAAAATGAATGGGAAATTCTTCCCCAATCAGAGCTCTATTTTCTAGGCCCAATCAACTGTGTTCTGCTGTACACACCATGGTGACTTGACCCACAGTCCTCCTTCTGTCAAAAATGTCCTTTGCATTCCTGCTCACCTGTTGGATATTTATCCTTTATAACAAGGATCAGCCACTGCCTTCCATTCATAGTTTTCTCCATAGACAGAATTAGTTGCTCCATTATTGCAACACCCGTGATACTTTTAAACTTGTCTACAATAACCCTAATCATATTAGAGTTGTTTATATATTTACTTTATTACACTACCACCTCCCTGGATTACGGAATGAGTCGTCTTAGGTTTTCTGTCTCCAGTCTATTATGTACTGCATAACTCACTGCAGATGTTCAAGAAATACTTGCTAAATTGAGTCACTTGAAAAAATATTTCATGCAGGTGCTTTGGGCCGGGTGTAAGTTTCAACTACAATAGACAAATTGTTTAATTTACAAACTATGACTATGAGAGATTCTTGAATGCAGGCTGGCTCGATACATCAGCATGTGTTCAGAGAACCTGATAATTCTAAAAGCGATACTTGCTTACTTTCTGTGAACTAGCCCAGTATCCAGTTGGTCAGCTATGCAAAATTGTAAATTTATTTATTTAATTCAACTAGTGTCATAAAAGCCTCAGTCCATTTCTTTGTAGCAAACCAGTGAGGTTCCATTTACTCAGCAACTGTGGCATATGAAACTTTTTAAAGAAGCTATTTGAAGAGTATTTTTTAGAGCATCATAATATACATAAAACCATTCTGATATAATGTTTTCAAAATGTGTTATAATTCTTTCCACTTTGAACACCTCCTGGAAACATGGGGCATAAATAAACACATCATAACGTAGAGCTGTTATTACAGCCATTACTGAATCTTAGTTTCCTCAGCAAGACAATTTCCGAAGCACTGACTTACAGGCATCGCAGATATCCACCGGCCTACGATGCAGTGATAGCATTCCATGCTTGTTTTACACTTTTTCTGTCTCCTGTCATTTCAGTTTCATCTCCATCCCCTTCCTATCTCCTTCCTGATTTTCTGTTTTCAGTTTACTTCGGCCTAGAAAGCCACATAATAAAAAGCTTACTAAGGCGTATGTGTTATATATGAATCAAAAAGATTCTGCATGAATGCCCGACCAGATTAGAATCTCTGAGGCTTCTCCAACTTATTAGAAATTATTTACCTCAATAAAATAAAAATAAACTGTGCCCTTGTTTGTGCTGATTGCTAAAAGTCTGGTCACTAGAAAAATGGGCCCAAAGCAGAATGTCTAGAACAAAACTCTGAGCACGTTATAAACACCTATTAATACCCACCACGAAGGGGAACATAGCTTCTTAGGTGAAAGGTACTGTTTCCAGATTCAAAGGGTCATCATCTTGGGATATCAACTTTTGTAGATTATGATTTCCTTTTTGATTAGGTCTACTAATTTTTTCCACCCCCAACCCTACTGAGACAATCATGGAGTCCAAAATATACATCAATTTGATGTAGAGTGCCAAAATTTTCTCCAGAATGCTGGTGTTGTGGGATTTTAAAAGTAATATTACATATTCATGAAATAGTTCCTACTATAGAAAATGCATATAGTCAGGCTTCTCATGGGTTAATACAGACTAACATTTTTGGCCTTTTTCAGAAAGGAAATTGGTTAAAAATAATTGGCATAACATAATTGATATTTTTCTCATTTTTAAATAAGTAGTTTCATTTTTTAAGATAAAATTCTTAATGGCTAAACAGTGAGTGTGAATTTTTCGTGGTAAAGTTCCTGCTTTTAATTGTCCATAGATGTATTTTTTGTGATTAGGATGAAATGCTAGCGTTTGGCTTCTAACATTTGAGGACTTGCAATGGGGCTATTCATACCCTAGGACTGTATGGTCCTTTTGTCAAAGGTAAAAATCTGGAAGGCAACTACTGGTACTGATCTTTACATTTCTCTACCAGTAGAAAACTATCAATTTTAAGGAAAATGAATAGTTAAAGAAGTCATTTAACATTAGTGTTCCTTAAAAAGCTGTCTTTTTTATCTTCCTTTACATTCATTAATTATAGATGTGTCACATGATTTATAGATACCAGCCGAGACGAAGGTGGAAATTACCAATGCTGGGAACTCCTGCCGGACTCCTGTGAAGAGCTTGGATGCTATTAAATGTTCCGTAATAGGAAGAGACATGGAGATTCAGCATCAAACCCCATGTTCCCAGAAATTCTGGACCTGTGCATAGTCTCTCCAAAACCTGTATTTTAGTCATTTTAAAAATAGGAGGATTGCTTGTATTAGAGAAAACTTTTTTTTGTGCCAATTACTAAATAGCGTAGATTATGAAATTCTGCATCTCTCAGAGGGGAGTATTCGAATTTCCTAAGCACACAAAAATCAAATCATTTAAATAATGTCTATTTCATATTCCGAGTGCATGCATTTGCAATTAGCTATGTCAGGCATTTTCCTTTCATTTAATTTCATCATCATCAAGTAGTATTTATTAAGCACAAACCTGGTTAATTAATTTCTAGAGAATAACAGGTATTCTTAAATTCATTCTCTCTATTTAAGAGCCCTTAAATATCTACCTGACACACAGCATTTTTTCCCTTAGCAAAAATTGCCTTTAAATTTTAATTTTTACCTTATTATTTCTAGGTTTCCATAGGACACATTTCAGTCTCAAAGTCAGTACATTTGAATAAAAAAATCAGAATCTGTGAGATTTCTGTTTTTACCACCTGTTAATATTCTACCTCAATTAAAAAAAATATCACTATTCTAGTTATATAAGTTATATATTTTTTTCTAAGAGTGATTCATTTTTAAGGTAAAAAAATAAATAATTTAAGTCAGTATAATTAATAGATGTGAAAATACATTTTCTCCGAAAATGTTCAATTAATATAGTACATTAAAAGCAAAGAAAAAAAAGCCACTGATTTCAGAGTTCAAATGTTTACCAAATAAAAATGAAAATATTTAAGGTCTTCAATCTGATAATCAAGATTTATGTGTGCTCCTATGGAGAAAAGGAAAAGCTAACTTTTATGTAGATTTGGGAAAGGAGAGTATTTTTTTCAAGGTATTTTCTTCTGACTGTAATAAAGATAATGTTTCTTTTCACTTAATAGTAACCACAACAACACATTAACTTTAAATTCCAATCACAAAAGTGAAATCTTAGAAAAGCATCCTCATGGCATACTAATTTTACTCCATTCATAGTCCTTGTGTCGTGAGAAGCTAACACAGATGCTTGTGTCTAGTATATATCGGTCTGGAAGCAATTGCCCTGCATGTCGGGGCAAATGCCCAGGAAGAATGACAGAAACTGAAGCGAAACCACAGACATACAGTAATGCATGTTATTGTTTAAGCATATTAGTATCAATACTACACATCGTGTTTGGCTGTTACAGCCAAGGTCACTCAAAGCAAGCTCAAAGGGATGCTCTGGAGGGGTCCGCAGACAACGCTAGGTGCAAAAGCAGACTGAAATGGCAAATGCTGTGTCCTAACACGAGCAGGGAAGGGTTTTGGGCTTCTTGACTGGAATGTAAATATTTAAGCATTTGGCTAGTTTCAAATAGAGTAAAAATATTATTTTGTTTGCCCTTACAGTGAGTGAGGGATTCACTTCCAAGAGGCAATCCTAGGGTAGCTGGATGCTCTTACTTTCAAATAGCACTTTCCTTCTCTATTAGAAATGACTCAAATAAGAGCTGTAATGATAGAAAGAAGTAGCCGGAAAGGCAAGGAGGGGCGGGGAGGCCTTCAGTTATAGTCACAGTCATTCAAGGGCTTTACACCTGGCAAGAAGTAGCCTATCTTTGTTTACACCGACTGAAGTCCCCAGGAGAACACAGCACACAGAATCCACAGGAAGGATCTGGTCATACTTTTCCAAGTAGTTTAGTTTTCAAAAACCCACCTTCCCTAAAGGGAAAAAACACCTTGAGAACCAATTAGCGGTATAAAGGGCCAGGGGAAAAAGACTGAGCTCCAGCAGAAAGATTATTCTGTTGATTTCAGGTAAAATCCTGGGGCCAGATGCTAAAGCCCATGTTCCCCATGCTTATCTCCCCTTTGCCCGGGGGATACGGAGTCTGTTACATTTGTATCTTTGGAACGGGGGCAGGAACAAAGTCTCAAAATAACTTTTGTAAAACATAATCCTGAAGCACAGAACAGGTGGCAGTTTTCTGAGGAGTAACAGTGGATTATTGGAACAGCAGAAGGAGAATAGAAAAATTCTTTTTTCCTACTTAATCAGATTTCTTGTGAGCGGTGCTTAGGCCTCTATCCGCTACACTGGGAAAAGTAAACAAGACAAATGGATACTGAACATTCACAATAAGGCCAAATTCATGATTGATGCCTCTTACTGTTTAAGATCAGCTATAAATATGCTGTCCAGTGGTTTTTAATGGTGTGACTGTCTGACTCAGCAGACCAACATCAGGAAAGAAATTTACATAAATGGAAAGTGAAATCTTTCTGCAAGAAACAGGACCGTTAGAAACTGCTTAGGTAAGGAGATGCTCACTTTCACAAACATGGATATACATATTAAACCAGCTCTCCAATATCTGCTTGAGCGTAAGTTATTGCCCATAAAAAAGCTAAGATGTTTGCTTTTAATTTCCAAAAATTCATTTCAGTTTCAATTTTACTTGGAATAAATTCTGCAAATAGAGCTGTCATCAGGCATAAGAAGAGTAATATTAAGCTGATGTCCACAAACATGACCAAGACTCATCCTCAAACACGGCGCGTGCTTAGATGGCTTGGCTAAGAATGACAAGCCTGATATAAGATAATTCCAGGGCAACGGGCCCTGATCTCTAAGAATATGAACTGATCGGGAAGAAAGAGCCTTCATCTCAGGGCCGCATAGCACAGGGTCTGAAGTCAGACTGCCCGGGTTCAAATCTTCGTTAGGCAGTTCCTGGCTGTGGGACAACAGGCACCCGGGCGCCATGTGGAGAGGCACCAACCACTGCAATCTGCAATTCCCATTTCATGACCTGACATGGTAACACTCCGGTGTGAATGTAGGGTAAAATTAGAGAAGCCACCTGAGGTACTGTTTATGCTGTCCAGCATGTATCTGCACTAAGGACAATGAATGCTACTTGCTGCTGTTGCTACTTTCACTCTTACTTGCCTTCTGCTCCTGGTTCTGCGTTTCTGAGCCAGATTGGGGAGTTCGATAGATTGGATGATGGGCCTGAATTCTTTACCCTTCTCTGCACCCACACGTTGCCACAACTTCATCACGGGTGGACTGTATTTTCTCATACCTTGGGTTGACTTTGGATTCAGCCATATGACTTCTTTTGGCCTGTGTGTGTGTGTGTGTGTGGGCGCGTGTGTGGTGACTGTGAGCCATTTGGATCCCAGAACTTATGAGGCTTTGCCCAGGGCTGTGGGCCTCTGACAACTCAGCATAAGGCAAACGTGCTGCAGCTAGCCCGCTGGTCCCAGACACTGGGGATGTGGGGAGCACAGTCAGACGTGTCAACCTATGGGGTGACAGGGAGACACTAGCCTGAATCTGAATCCCTCCAGCTGCCCTGCAGAGTCATGAGGGTCATGAGGGAAATAAAGGCTTACTGATGTATGTTATTAAAATTTTGTTATGTATTATACAACAAAAGCTAACCGATCCAAGGAGTGCATTAAAGAATTGTCTATCCACAGTGCACTTCTCATCACCCAAGGTAAAAGACATTAGCTCAGTGTCTGTGTCTGAGCGGAAAGTGATAGGGTGAGCTGAAGAAGAAAAATGCTGCAACAAAGCCAGGATTCTAGGGCTAGGGCTGCTCCCGTAAACCCTAATTAGGCCTTCTTGGGTTTTGTGTGGGAGATGGCACGTATTATTAATATCAAGAATACTTAAAAATGGCTAACATTTATTGCAAGTTTATCATAGGCACTGTGCTGGGCACTTTATATATATTGTCTCTTTTTGTCCTCACAAGAGCGCCAAGAGGTAGGCACTATTAATTTTACTCTTTTTACAAATGAGAAAACTGATGCATACTGAGGACAAGTAACCTGCCTACACTGACAGAGGGTGACGGTAGCTAAGGCAGGATTCAAACTCAGGACGTCTCATTGTCAAGCATGAGCTGATGACGAGATCAAACATGTTTCCCTCTGTATCACTTCACTGCTTTAATCACACTGTCTTTGTTACTTTATTTAATCCTCAGAAACCCTGTGGATTAAGTATTACTTATTTTCCCCAATCTACAGATGAGGAAATATAGTAGGTCAAGTTCCTTGCTGTCAGGTGGAGGAGTTGGACTTGAACACAGGCCATCTAGTTAACTATACATTACACTATGTTAACAGCTCTGATCACATTTCCAATCCAATGTGCAAGGGCAGAATCATGCTCTTTGCTTTTTTTGAGGGGAGGGGAGGGCAAAATTTATAAGCTTCTCCAAGTTCAAAGGGAAACATGCATTCCCAGCATCATGGTTATCTTCAAGTGTATAAAATGTGATAAATGGCCTTTAGCTTACAGTACAATCACTCACAGGCTCCACTGAGCTCTCCTTGCAAGTGCAATTTTCTTATTTGCTGCCTCTACATTGACTTATTGTTTTTAGTTCTATTTTCCTGATTGTGTCTTTCTAGGTTCAAGTCTGTCAGGTTACAAATTCAGAGTAATTCTAACAGAGTAGTAAAAAGAATGCAACAAAGAATACTAATCATGATGGGTTTGTAGAACATTCTCCAGGAAATGAAGCTGACCACTGCAAGTCTGAGGAGAGACCACCGTTGCCCAGATGTGTTCACCCACACCTTTCCTCACTGCGCAGGAGAGCCTGGGTGGTCTCACGCCTCACACACTTTCTCCATCCAGTCCTCGAGCACAAGAGCCGTGCCTCTAAGTACCTTCACACTGATGTGGAAACACCATTCCTACCCACCTTAAAAGCAGCACCTCCATGGATGACGGATTTGATAAAAATCCCCAAGTCTGTTCCAGTCTCTCGAGACTTGTTCCCTTTCAAGCTCACTCCAAGACCAGCAGAGCCAGAGTCATTCAGGGGGATCTCAAAGGTGAGCTGATCCGTTGTTTCTGGAGAGAGAGCGTGGCAATCAGGTTCTCCTTTCTGTTGGGGAAATGCACATGAAAAGAGTGGAGGGAAGAAAGCAGATTAATATTTTTACACTCACATGGCCAAACACACATGCATTTGGTAAGACAGGGTGACTGGATTTCTAACAGCTGGATTCCTGCTCCTGTTGGGCAAAGGGTGGTCTTTCATGGAGCAGAGGAAGAGTTTTGGGGAATGATATTTGGTGATGGGCAATAGAGAGGATCCTTTGGCAAGGCAGAGCCATGTCATTGGAAACACCGCATGAGTATTTGGAAATTCAGTAGAATATTCTCAATAATTAAGGAGGCTGGGCATTCAACTTTGGGAATCTTGGGTACCAGAAAAGCCCTTAGAGGTAGTGTGGTTGTAACACCTTCGTTTTACAGATGAAGAAACAGAGCTTCATGTAGAAGTATGATAAAATTTTGAAGAAATAGCTGGCTTATATATTTTAAAACATATCTTTTACCATGAAAGCAATGCTATTGAGAAAGATTGTCAATAGGAAACAGAACATTGAAAAAATACAATGTTATTTTAAAGTTAGAGAGATGTGGCTTATAAAGGACATCACTGAATTAAATTTTACTTTGTCAAAACTCAGGACTTACACATGCTTCTTTGGGTAGTATAACTGACTGGCAATCCATTTTTGAGCCTAAACAAAAATGATAATACACAACAAATATTCATGTCCTCTTTGACAACTGACACCTACCCACAAGAATAGCTGTTCTCAAAAAATACAGAGTATGGTGGAAAAGGCACACTTAGGGTTCAGGTATCCAGGGAGAAGCCCCTGGTTAACCATAGTTGGTCCCCAGTGTTTTCAAATATGCACTAGTGGTAACAGGAAAGTGCTGTGCACGTGATAAACTTTGCAGGTGCCCTTCTATATCCCTCCCAAGCTTGCAGAAAGGTGAAACTCTGCCACAGGGTTTAAAATTTGAAAATGAGATAGCCCTGGAAACCATCAACTCATTCGAGGTCGGTAGTTCCTTCCTCTCTATAATTATGTCTACAGACTCTCTTCTTAAGGTCACTCTGAGGGACTCTTATGTAAAATTATGTATTTTGAAAATTACTGTGAATGTCTGAATGTCAGTCACAAAATAACAACTGTAAAACCAGAGGTAGCAAGGAACCTATAATTAAAACAGGATTAGGAGGTCTGATCATAGCCAGATCCACTGGCGTGGCATTTTCAACTCCTACCAAAATAGAGAAAACCCATGTCTAACTTTAAAGAAATACTTCCTTCATTTAATTTCCTTGTAAATGAAATTAGCTGTAAAGATTTTGACAATAGGTAGTTTCAAAGAAATGAAACTTTATTGCTTAATATGATAAACCTATTTCAGGTTAACTCTTTTAACTAACTCATTTTATTATCTTAGAAAAATCCCATTATTTGATTTAAACTAGCTGTCTTTCTTTTCCATTGGAATACCAGAATTAAATACTAAATGTCTATTATTAGCCTTCATCTTTGTCTTTCCAAAATGCCCTATTTGGAATCCATAATATTTCATAATCATTTATGTTCCCAGGCCTCTCTGGGATTTGGTTAACTTAAGTCTAATAAAGTTCTACTGAATTAAAGTATAAATTAAAGAACAGCTGTTCTTGCTAGAAGTTTGTGAACGAGAAAGACTAGAAAGCTGCTCTGGATTTTTATCTACAGAGACAAAGAGACATGAGGACAAGCTTTGCTTGAGTGATACCTGCCAATCACTTAATTCTATAATCAAATCCATTTTCTCTTGGTCACTGCTTAACCCTTAATAAGATCAACAACCACCATGTGTACTAACAGCTTTCATTTAGTACATAAATGGTAAAAACAAAATGGAAATCAGGTGACAGTCTGGTTATCCTTTCATTTTAAACTTAAAATTTATCTCTTTTTTAAGTCCCTGATATCGGAGAGTCAAACACAACAAAACAAACTATGCTAACAGGGACTGAGGTTCTACTCACATACTGATATACTTACTCTTTACATCAAGCCTTTGGGGATTATCAGGCCCATTTACAGATGAGGAAACTGAGGTGCTCAGCAGTCCGTAAACACTGTGTGTGCACGTGTAAGTGCTGTGCATGCACACATGTAACTACCGTGTATGCATGTGTGTAAGTGCCATGTGCTACCTCTGATTTTATAGTTATTTTGTGACTGACATTCAGACATTCACAGTAATTTTCAAAATACATAATTTTACATAAGAGTCCCTCAGAGTGACCTTAAGAAGAGAGTGTGAATATCATGTGTGCATGTAAGTACCATGTGTGCATGTGTGTAAGTACCATGTGTGCATGTGGGTGGGTACCATGTGTGCATGTAAGCACCACGTGTGCACGTGTGTAGGTACCATGTGTGCATGTGTGTAGGTACCAGCTGTGCATGTAAGTACCATGTGTGCATGTGTGTAAGTACCATGTGTGCATGTGTGTAGGTACCAGGTGTGCATGTGTGTGGGTACCATGTGCGTCAGCATCACGCCTCCCGTCCAGAAGACTTGCCAGTGCTGCAGCTTTGTGGAGCCCAGGCAGCATGGCTCCTGGGCCGGACTCCGCTGCTATCCAAAGTCTCAGCTCCTGTGAACCACCCAAAAATTCCAAGACAGATTCCTCCAGCGACAGTTAAGATGCCCGCAATTTCACAATCTCCACTCAATTTCAGTTACGTTTTATATCTTTCTTATGCTATATCAGGCTCAAGCCATAATTAGTGGTCTCTAAAAACAGCGAACTTCCCCATGGCGGAGGAAGCCATTACAGTAGTTAACACAGCCATTTCCCCTGTTAGAAATAAACGTCCCTTTACCTAATGTACGAAAAATCAATATGCTGAATGCCTTCCTCCAATAACTTTGGCTCAACTAGTAACTCTGAAAATTAAACTCGGATCTTGCCAGACAGCATTTTGGAGCAGGGTGGAAAGAGGTATAAAGTCCTCACAAGGGCCCGCAATGTAGGACCTTAGTGACAGGATGAGCCCAAAGGCAGTGGTGCATCGAGGCCTCTGGCTCTCCCTGGCTGCCTGGTTTCCGACAAGAGCTTTGCCCACAGTGCCCAGGAGCATCCCTTGCTTTTTCCACCCAAGACATCCAGTGGAAAAAAAATCTAAGGAGGCAAGCCTGGCACAGTAAGAGAAATCCCGTAAATTTCATTTGTTTTTGTCTTTTCATTGTATCTTATACTTTGCCACTAGAAGAAGCCATGTCTCCAGATTCAAAGTCCTTGAGGTTCCTAGAGCGGGGCCCAGGATGGAGGCTCAGATGCCTGAACTGCATGTGCCTAGGTCTAATGTCCTAGCACCTGCCCTGGGCCAGCCATACAGCATCTTCAATTTAGGCTTTCTCAGCCTCAGCACCACTGATATTTAGGACCTGATAACTCTTTGTTGTCAGGGACTGTCTTACGTATTGTAGGATATTTAGCAGAATCCCTGGCTACTACCCACTAGATGCCGATAGTTGCTCCTTCCCCAGTTGTGACAACCAAAAAAACCTTTAGACATTGCCAAATGTCTCCTGGGGTTAAAATCACCTCCAGTTGAGAACCACGGCCCTGAATCAACAATTGCCAGATGTTAAGGTCCCCAGGATCCAGAGAGGCATTAGGACTGGAGAACTGCCTGTCCATATGTTCCCAAGTCCCAGGAGGGGGTGGCAGTAAAAGCCCCTTCAATTGACTAGGTCTCACGCTCATAGGTTCATGACTGACCACTTAGTTGGTTAAAATAAACTACTAGGGAATTCTGTACTTAGGTATGTCTGGTTTTACAGCTGCTAATTTTCCAGAGGCAGAAATGTGATCTTTGTGGCATGAACAGAGTAGGAAAAGCGATATTAAATTTATTGGTACATCTGCAAAATACTACCTTTTAGTTACATAAGAATTCAGAAGGAAAATGCAGCCTAGCAAGTGGTGTTTGTCAGGTCAGCCATGCTTACATGTGTGTTTATTAGGTTAGTCATGCTTACACGTATGTTGTTTTACACTCTTATTTATTAAGAATCACAGAATTATATGAAATAGTGCTGTCATGAAGACTTTTAATCATGTAAAAATATGGCATGAAATTAAGCACAAAGCCTTATGTGTACAGTATATTTCAATTATGTAACATATATACTTTTTAGACCTATTCATCTGCCTATTACCTACCTGCCCCCATCCCACCTCATCTATTTCTATAGAGAAAAGCTTGGTTATCTAATGGCACTGCAATATGGACCATTCTTATGCAGTAGTATATATAAGTAGTATATATGCTATATATATTCTTTTAAAACTACATATAATACATAATATGCATACATCGCCTATAAACATATGTAGGTGTACGTGCCTAGCATATTTAAAGCTCCTCTTAGAGTCGCCAATGAGCTCCACTGTGCTAAGTAGGACGGTCAGTCCTCGCCTTTCGCCTGTCCTGTTCTGCAGAAGCATTAGACTCAACCGCTGAAGACCCTCCCTCTCGAAATACCCCTCTTGGTGCCGCGACATGACTCGTTCATGGTTCGCCTTCTGCCTTACCGTCCGCTCCTTTTAATCCCCTTTGCAGATCCTCTCTCATCTCGCCAACCCCCAAACACTAGAATGTCCTAGGAATCAATAATCCGACCTTTGATTTTCCTCTTCCGTCCTCACTAAGGGACTTCATCTAATGTCATGGTTTTAATGATCATTTACACACTTGTGAGTCACAAACTCCTATCTCCACCCCTCTTTCCTAAACTACAAACTGTTGATCGCAGTTTCCTAGAGATCAACTCCATTAGGATTTTTACCCTGAAATGACCACAGTCAAAGAGATCGTCCCTTAAATCGGTTCCTCCTGAACAAGTTAATGGCAATTGTGTTCTTCCAGACATTCAAGCAAGGGACCTCAGTGTCACTGTTGAATTCTTCTCATCTCCCACGACATCCAACCCCTCAGCAACTCCCGCAGGCTCTGCCTTAAACACACACAGGTCCTTCCACCCTCACCGCCTCGGCCGCTGCCGCTCACCCGGTCCCCTCCGTAGCAGCCTCCTTCCTGCCCGCTGGCTTCCACTTTTCTCCTCTCCAGGCTACTCCTCAACACAGCAGCGAGTGGTCCCAGTAAACCAAATACTCAAAGCCTTCCAGTGACTTCCCACCTCGTCTGGAGCAAGACCCAGTCCTTAACAGTGTCCTGTACACCCTGCAGGAGCTGAGCGCCCTGACTGCTCTCTGCCCACATCTCCTATGACTCCCCCTGCATCTGCCCCATTGGTCTCCCTGCTTTTCTCAATACCACCTGTGTGTTCTGCCCCAAGGCCTTTGCATCCCCTCTTCCCTCTGCTCTGAATGCTCCTCCCCTACATTCCTGCAGACCTCCTTCCCTCACTTCCTCGATTCTCTGTTTCACTACCAATTCATCGGTGAGGTGTTCCCTGACCATTCGGTTTAAAATTGCTTTAAGGGCCTCCAGCACCACCCTCCCCATGTCCATTACTCTGCTTTATTTTTCTCTGAAGCATTTATCACACACTGTGTACTTACTTGCTTATTTTTAAATACTGTCTCTTGAATGCAGTAAGTTTTATATTGCTCTGATTTTTCCCCCACCAACAAATCACTAGTGTTTAAAACAGTACCAGATTCAAAAAAAGGGCACTGGATAATTATTTGTTGAAATAATTAATATATAAGTAAGTGCCTAACACTGTGTGTGTGTGTGTGTGTGTGTGTGTGTGTATAAATCTGTGAATGTGTATTTGTGGCATTGTACATATATTCATGCAAATGAATAAATTGCTGGCACCACACTTAATTCCTACTAATCCAGATTTCATTAATTTAAATCTTTATACAAACTAGTTTTTACATTAAAATAATAAAGTATCACAGTTATAAGGAACCTTAAAAGTAATCTAGTCCAATTTCCCTTTTCATACCATACTTGTTGCTCCTGGGAGAGATAATAACCCAGTTCAGCTTCAACATCAAGTCCTCAGGGAAGGCACCATGATGTGTCATAGCTACCAATCTGTGATAGACACTGGACTGTTCATGACTTTAAATTGCACCATGTACCTCAATCGTAAGTGAGCACTGCAAACAGCAACACTCATGGTATATTTCATCAAGTTTGGGAAGCACTGTGATCACGTCCCCAAAGCTACATTATCTATCTGCTTACCTGTCTCTCTGTCTGTCTTCCCAGGCATACACAGATATATGTGCACACACACATAGACAAGAGTCTCATGAGCAAATACCCCAAGTGAAGTGGATTCTAGTAGTTTCTAAGCTATTTTATTTTTTAAAAGCTTTAGTCACAACCCACTGCATTGACTAATGGATCATAGTTTTCAATCTGGAAAACACTGCACTGATGTACATATAGGCATTATCTTTATTAGATAAAAAAGAAATAAATGCAAAACCAAATGGTGAGAAAAATGTTAATTTCTTTTCTTTTTTAATTTTTATAACCCATTTTAATGCTTCACCCCATCCATCCCCAGCCTTAAGTACCCCGTTACTGTTTTCTAGGCAAATGTCCTCCAAGTTCTTATAGCTGTTATTCTGTTAGTGCCATAATTCCATATGCTTTCCTTCTCCCTCCCACTCACTTATTTCTTTCCCTATTTCTCCATTCTCTTATTTTGTTCTCTGTAATACCATTTCTACACCTAAGCATGATAATAACCTGTCATGGTTGGAATTCAGGAATGAGACTTACCCATTCTGACCTAGTGACAAGAGTTAATCTTTGCAAACCATAGTCATTCAACAAATTTTATCGAGCATCTACTATGCACTAACCACTGCAATGTGCAATGGCCCATCTATATAGAACATAACCGCCGAATAGTTTATTGAACAGCATGGGAGGACCTTTCAGTTTTAGACACAGTATAATCTGAGAGGAAAAAACAGACTTTAAGAACAGGAAAGAGGAAACAGAGGAATCTACATAGTTGGACCTTGCCAGATATTCTAACCATTTTTATCAAACAAATATCAAAAGTAATTACTTGGCGTGACAGGAGGAAAGAGAGGCAGGAAGACGGATGACTAGGGAGGCATCTATATTATTAGCTTAAGAGTGTTCCAAACGGGGCCGTTTCTGGAATCACAAATGTTCTTGTGTTGCAAAGCAGTGCTTGATTCACGCATGCAAGCGGTAGTCCCCGGCTTCCCAAACCCCGGGGGAATCCACCAGCCCGCAGGGCCAGTGTTCAGTTTCCCAGAAGCCCAGGCCAGACCTGAAAGCATCCATGCTGAACCTTTTATGGCCCTCATTTCATTAAATGCTGTGTTCTTGGCTCAGCACGAGTAAGCTCTGGATGCCTTTGCCTTGCCTCCCAAATGTGTAATTAGTCTGTGTTATGAGCAGTTTACTTTATGCAAGACTCATGTTTCACATGCAATCATTTTGTCAATTATGAAAACTCAAACAAAAGGGCTTTAAGGAAAAAAAGAGAATACTTTAAAATATATATATAAAGCAAAAGCCATACCTGGCAATTGTGCCAGGATAGTTTATAATAAGCTTATCTGCTGTTAACTTTTGTTAACTAGGTAAATTCTAAGGAATTTAAGGTGATGAAACTTTTGTTACAGCTAAATAAATTTTCACAACAGTGAAAGGATAAGACACCTGCAAGACACTTAATTTTCTGAAAATTTTTAATCTTCTAAAAAAGCATGAGTAGCTATTATAAACATGAAAGCTTTTTTGCCAATTGGATTATAGAAAATTCAAAATGTGGATATCACCCTAGAGTGGGGATCAGAAGAGGCTCATTCCAACAGCTGGGAAACATTTTATTTTAGATTATATTTTTCAGAGAGTAAAGAAAAGAAGACAATGAGAGATGAGCGGGCACATGCAAATGTAAATGGTAATCTGAGGATGATCACTGTAATAAATGGTAAAAGACTTTCCCACCACTGCTGCTAATACAGAGATGAAATCTGCAGAACTCATGGTGATTTACAAGTGGATAGATTATCTTTTAAAGTCTTTTGTCTTCTGGACAATATAGACAAATTACCAAAAAGCAGCAGAGATCATAGCAAAGATAAGTTTTTAAAAATCTACTGAATTATACTACAGGTTGTTGAGAATTAACCCAAAGCTTAATATTAAACATCAATCATATAGAAAAGAAAAATATAAGTTAGTGTTGCAATAAGTAGGAGAAAAGTTTCATAGAGCTACATGTGAGTCGCACTTGTATTTACTTTTAAATATATATATATTTTTATTGATTTCAGAAAGAAGAAGAGAGAGGGGGAGAGAGAGAGAAACATCTTTGATGAGAGAGTCATTGATCAGCTGCCTCCTGCAGGCTCCCTACTGGGGATGAAGCCCGCAACCCGGGCATGAGCCCTGACGGGAAATTGAACTGCGATCTCCTGGATCCTAGGTCGATGCTCAACCACTGAGCCACACAGGCTGGGCGGTATTTACTTTTAATGGATAAAAATTTTTAATGTAGATTTCTTATAGTTAGCTCAATAATGAATACCTTAAATATAATTCTTTATGTGATCCCCTTAAGTGCACATTTATTCATTTTAACCAAAGATCTGAATGAAGAAAATCCTATAAAATGTTTGCAGTTGAGATACTTACCTTTTTCATGGTTTTTTGAAAGGAGTAGAAGGCGGAAAGAACTGAAAGCAGGAGCTGATCTCTGGCTGAATTTATCAGAAAACAATTTTCTTTAAGTAAAGAATTAATCTAATACCAGGAAACAAATGTCAAAAAGTGGCCATTCTTTCTTGCCTGTCCAATCTAAAAGTACCTTAATTTAATACAAAGTCAGAGATGAAAACTAACAAAAGTAAAGTAAGTAAGAGTAAAGATTCCTATAGCAACCTTTCCCCCTCCTACTTACAGTGCACATACTTGAAAGATCAGCAAATTCAACAGTTTAGTGACACTGGCAACTTTTTTCCTTTTCAGATAAAGATTAAATAAATGAACATAATATTTTGTCATTAAAAGTAATATAAATGGATATTTTATATTCAGACAGCATGGAATTTCATAAAACTAGTCTGCTTTGTTAATATGGAGAAACAGCAGGTCTTTATGTTCTGTGTTTACGTCTTTCTACTAAAAGTGGATTAGAGAAATCATATTACAAATGTCTTAAATATGTTATAGGCAATAATTTAGTGGTTAAACACAAGAATACATGCCTTTATATGAATGCCAGATCCAAGGACAAACAATATGATTGTAATGATTTACTGATCTAAAAAGGAGGCACAATGGATCTGATTCTAAGAGGAATAGATCTATTTGAGAAGCTGGGTTCTTTCCAATGTCTTTGAGATCATAAGTATTTTGTCTGCCAGGCTACCTGCATGTAACACCTTTAAAAGACAATGCAAATATCAAGGAAAAAAACTAAACATAAATAAAAGTACATAGCCTCATGGAAGGAAACACACCGGTCATGGTGTCTGTTCCACCCACAGCCCAGCTCCCTGCTTAGGAGGGGTGGTGCTGAGGAAATTGGAGGTGCCCTCTGACCCCACCACAGTCAGTCCATGGGCTGCGGGGTGCTTCCTGAGGAAGTCTGGCCTGAGACTGTGCCCAATTAGAGCAGGTTTCAGAAGCCAATGAGGCCAACCAAACTGGGTCCCCATAGCACATGGGTCCATCTAAGGTCTCACACAGGCTCACAGCATTGCATGTAAGGAAAAAAATGAGGGTTTCTGTGATGAAACATTCTAGGGAAAAGGTCTCTTTATTTTGGGACTTCTCAGTGCTTTTAAAAGGTTAATACAATGAGGAGTCCGCAACCCAAAGAGGGCCCTCATCTGACCATGACGGTACCCTGACCTTGGACTTCCAGCCACCAGAACTATGAGAACTAAGCTGCTGTTGTTTATAAGCCATGAGTTATTGCAGCTCAAACAGACTAACACACCATCTTATAGTCTGAACTTCCCAGTGGCTTCTGGATCTGAAATATTTTCCCAAGGTAGAGGAAGTAGGTAACCCAATTCTGGGAAGATCTTTCCTCCCACATCTCTGCACTGCTCCTGCCAAGTTCTTGAGAAAGATTGTTCAGGAGGCCCCAGAGCCCTAAATAACTGGCTTGAACTATTGAATATTGCCTATCAGTTTACACTCTTCTTCAGTGTTCACCTTCTGAATGCTCCTCTGCCTTGCCGTAATGTACACAGGAAAGCAGGACAAGGGTAAGGGAGCAATTTCTATGGCCTTAATTCCTGTAAAATCAGTGTGTAATTACAAGAAGTTTAAAAGTTCAGCACACTTCCAATCAATATTTCCCTAGATGTATGTTGCATAGGACTTTTTTCCCCCCTGAACTAATGGATCTTAATTTTCCAACAAAGTCAAGCTTCAAAGACCAAACAAGGACTATCTCAGTTCAGTTCCTACCTAAGGAATTAAATTAAAAAAAATAACCCAACACAGCTCCAGTTTTACTTGCTGATACATGAAAAAGGAAAGACTCGTCTAAGCACAATGAGCGAACAAATCTTTCTACTTAAGCATTTTCCTGATGGTACAGACCTACAATTTTCATGATTCTTAATGAAATCATACATAAGGAAAAATCTATTTCCTATGTATGTGTGTATATCAAATATAGAAATTGTTTTCGTCTCAAAAGGAATTTTACAGTGAAGGTTTAATGGAATGAAATACTTTCTACTTAGTTTTTCCAAACACCCTGACTTTGCCTCTCAGCATGTAAGACACCTCTTCCTTCCCCGATGTTATCAGTGGGAAAACACTTTGCATTCCTCTGAGCTCCCATTTCAGTTTATTTTCCCCATTCTTGTGATTCTCATCACTTTCTATTTTTACAGCTATTTGCTGGCCTGTCTATCTAACTCCACTGCACCATTGTGATCCCATCACAGGCAGGAATTATGTTTAATTCAACTTTGAATCCAGTTTGGCTTCCAGTAGGATGCATATGTGTAATAAATATTTGTTCTAGTGTGACTTCATAAATTATTTTGTTGACACTTCTCTGCCACAGTGCCCTTCTTGAAATAATAGCCTAAAAAGACCAAAAAAGTAACAGTTGTATATCTTACATCTGATCTAGAAAATTGTAATTTTAACATTTCTACTTTATATGTTCTAGCATATTTGATTACATGGCAATACAATTAATTACTTAAATGTTAGAAAAAGCTTCTCTTACTTTTTAGATGGGATTCTCTCTACCTAAAAATCATTCTCTCCCTCCTCCCACTTTGATACCCACTGGCAAACTCTTACTTAGCTATCAAAGTCCATCTTAATTGTCACCTGCTCTCTGTGGCTGGGTCGTCATCTGTGTCTCCTTAGCCTCTCTCTATAATTATATTATAGCACTAATCGCATTGCATTTTGGTTATTTGTTATTACGTAAATCTTTAAGAACTTCATGGCAACAATGACCATTCTACTTACATTTATGCCACTAGCAGCTATTCTAATGCACACCTGAGGACCAGTGTATACTAAACATTTGTTAAAGAGCATTCCTGACAAGTGCTGCATCAATTAATTCTTCCTTTGTAGCTCAATGTGTGCCATGTTTTCATTAATATTAAAAAATAGTTTAAAAACTGCTAATTAAGTTTCAATGCTTCGTAATATAGATCACCGTCACCATCATCCAATGGAAGTTTAGAGTACCAGGCTGTGCATTTGGGGTATCTACAGCAACAGAATGGTTCCCTTTTCTCATTTTTATAACAGTGCTAAGCTTAATCATGACCTGTTTGCACTTTGATGCCTATGAAGGGCTGAGCTAGGCAAGAAAATAGCTTGCAAATGTTTCTACGAATTCACATTTATTTTGGCTCATCTGATCACCATATCCGCTCTTGAGTTTTGATACGGGGTGGAGTAAATCTGTCATTCACTTCTGCTATATTATGACAGCTGGTACTATTTGGCAACTACCCTGTTCAAATTAACCCTATAAAAACATTTTTTTACATTTAAAATGAAGACTGTGTCTATATCAAAAACAATTGGTTGAAAAGTTTAAAATCACTTATTGAAACAATTAATTTGTTCTAAATAAAATTGAAAAGCAAGTAAACTAAAAATAGCTTTGATGCCCCCCCCCCCAAAAAAACTAAACTGGGCACTACTTGGTCACAAACACCAATTAAAACTCTCTTAATATATTTGGTATCTCTTCACTTTTGTCTTTTCAAAATCACTGCACATTAGGCTCAGGTAACCCAGATTGTTTTTTATACTGTGTTTGACATGATAGAAGCTCAAAGTCATAATGAAATATGTTAATGCCTGGCCGGGAGACACCTGACCAGTTACGTTTTGGTTCGGGCCGTCCTTAACGCCAGCCTTGTCTCGGGGGACACAGAGTCCATCCCATTATTTCAGCCACATCAAAAGGAGGGCATGGGCTAAGCAAATCTGTGTGATTTACCAAGGCAGCCGTATTTCAGTGATACAAAGCAAGCCGTCTAGTGCTTAATGGGGACCGTATGTTCGGTTATTTCTTTTCCCGTCACACTGAACGAAAATCCAACGTACTTAAGAACAAGCTGAGAGACATAATAAAAAAGTCAAAAAATTACAGGATTATGAATAAGTGCAAATGATTTTCTAATATGTTGTAACTCAACACAATAGGTAAGTATCAGTTTTAACTATTAGTCAGCGTATCAGTACACTTTGTACTCTGTCTAGATCTCTAACTTCTAACAAAACTATCTGTACTAGTAAAAAATTCAGCTGTACCTTCCTAAGAAATATTAATAGTATTCTAAGAACATTGTGTATAATCAAAACCCCACTTTCCCCCTAGTATTCTATTAGGATAATTTCCCACATTCTCTTAAAGAAAAACAGATTTGGGAAATAAAAAAAGAAAAAAAAGAATGGTTTTCCTTTTGCTTTCCTCACTCTCTGGTCTGTGGTCATTAATGTCTACTCAATACCACGCTCAGTCATCTGTCTCCCCTGGGACAGTACTTTTCAATTAAACCTTTTATTTCACCCACGAATGCCTGTTCTCATTGACCGCTGCACTTTTTATCTGTGGATTTATGATAATCTAATGCACACCTCCTCACCGGCAGAATGGCCTTCTGAATCCTTATTGTTCTTATACCAGACAGAAGTGAAAAACAAAATTAGCTCCTGCGGAAGACAGGAAGGAAACGGCATTTGTTCAACACAGCAAGAGGCCTTTCACTACCTGCCCGACGGCCTTGACCACTGCGCGGCCCTGGCCTCTCCATGTGCCGGCTGCCCTCGCCGGGCTGCTCAGGCCTGATAAGACCTGCCAACCCCCTTGAGAGTCACTGAGAGCCGAGGGTGAGGGGCAAAGCAATCTGTGGGTTACATTTTCAAAGGTTTGTGAAGGAAGTAAGACATTTACATGCTATCCTATTCTGTTCTGCAAGAAACCCTCAGGTTAAAGAGGAACCTCTGAACGGTTATCTGGCAGCAAAGTCTGGGCTTTTTAAAAAAAGTAAGCGGCTTATGACCCAGCGATTCCACTCCTGGAAATATATCAAAAGAAATCCGAAACACCGATTCGAAAGAATATATGCACCCCCATGTCCATTGCAGTGTTATTTAAATTGCTAAGATTTGGAAGCAGCCCAAGTGCCCATCAGTAGATGAGTGGATAAAAAGCAGTGGGACATTTACACTGTGGAATACTATGCAGCCATAAAAAAAGAAGGAAACCTAACCTTTTGCAACAGCATGGATGGACATGGAGAGTATTATGCTAAGTGAAATAAACCAGTCAGAGAAAGACAAGTATCACATGATTTCATTTACATGTGGGAGCTAATGAACAAAATAAATTAACAAACACAGAAATAGACTCAAAGATACAGACAACAGACTGACAGCTGTCAGAGGGAAGGGGGGTTGGGGGGCTGGGTAGAAAAGGTGAAGGGAGTAAGCAAAAAAAAAAAAAGAAAACAAATCCCACAGACAGACAACAGATTAACAGAGGGAAAGGGGGGGGCAGGGAAGGTAGAAGAGGGTTTAGGGGTTTAAATGGTGATGGGAGGAGACTTGACTTGGGGTGGGGAACACACAATACAGGGTACAGTGATGTACTATAGAACTGTACACCTGAAACCTATATAATTTTATTAACCAATGTCACCCCAATAAATTTGACAAGTAATCCATATACTTTAAAAACAAATAAATAAAATAAAAAAGTAAGCGACTAGCTTGTTTGTATCTATTTTGTCTTTACTTCCTTTCCAAGTAGGATGCACATGATTTGGTTTCTATTTCAGAAGCACACAAATTATAGTGACATGTTATTAACTTAACCACCATGAAAAATTACATATGAATATTTTTTACAACCATACTCAGTTGCGCAGCTGAAAACTAGTGTATTTCTATCTCTTTATGATACAGGGAATAAGTCACTCTTAGGTATATCCTCAAACATGAACAAGTTCAGCAGCCTTCATCTTTGTTTAATTTCCTTGCATGCCTACATAGCACATAAAATTACCAAGTTAATAATTGCATTAATATTTATTTATATGACTTATTTACAACCTGTCTAGTACCAAAGAGGAATTAAAGGGGCTTGTATTAATGATTACATTGAAAATACCTGCCAAGTTTTTAACAAGTTGCTAGTGTTGACACACTCATATTTTCCCAATAAAAGAATCCAGAACCCAGGGCTTTTTTTTTTTTTTTTTTCATCAAGGATAGCCAAAACCTTAATGAACAGTGTTTATAATTTATTCACATTTCTTTGTCTGCAACGCAAATTAGCTCTAAATAAACTGACTGTGAAGAAAGACAATTCTTAGTTAGGAAACAGGTTATATGCTGTATGTTTGCCTGTAAACCTGGTTCTTGCAACTTGTACTTTTTTTTTTTTCCTCTCAAAAGAAATATGGGTGCATTGAGCCTAGGTTTCAATTAGATAACAGGTTTGCTTACTTCGCAGTATCTCTAAGACATGAGAGTAGGTAATGATTTGCATTCTATGGGATGGGCTATATTTAAGAATGTTCTATGGGAAAATACACCTACCCTTCCAATTTAGGAAAGGACGAACACATTTCCTTTTCAGCTGGCTATGGAAGTGAGGTCTCTTATGGTACCCACAGCTGTGGTGGCGTCAGGAGTGGAAGGGCTCCATCTGTGCCTACTAACTACTATGGCAACAAGCACCACAATGCTGGAGATAAAAAAGGTGGGCATGAGAGAGAGATCTGCCGGCAACCTGTTAGCTCTACATTCACTTAGGAGAAGGCATTCTACATCAAATGCTCCCAAGGCATTCTGAAATGTGAAGCAAAGAAGCACTCAGAGGCAGACTCCTGCTGCCCATTTGTATAGTACACAGATCAATCATAATTCAGGCACTCTCTGTATTGAGTGTCATGCCAAGATCTGATGCGCAGAAATTCAGAGAAGAGTATTTTGCATTAGAAAACGATTTAAGAGACCATTTAATTCGATCCCTTCATTTTATAGATAAGTAAACTCTTCTCCTTATTTACTGCCAATTACTTTTTCCTTTAATAATTTAATTTTAGTATTTGTTAGTTTATCACTAACTACACAATCCAACTTCCACTCCCAGTCCCCAATCCAGATTGTAGGTATTGTTGACATAAGAAACGTCCAAACCTATAGAGAATTTTTATGAGTTTATTTGAGCCAAACTGATGACAGTGCCAGGGAGGAAAATCTCCATGGATGGAGAAAATGCTCCAGAAAATGGCAGTTTTGCAGCTTATTTTATATGTTAGAGAAAAAGTGAGACATAAGGAGGGTTACATGAAATCCATTGGTGGTAGATTAAGGGGGCAGGAGAAAACAAAGCAGGGAAATTTCTAGGATTGGGTAAAAAGTAAAATGAAGAGCTACATACTTCTTTTACATTGGTGGGTGTAGCTCGGTTAATAATTAACATTTACAGCACACAGAGATGGTATTCAGGGAGCAAGATAACAGGAAATTACTCTGAAATTTCAAAGGCATGTTACCTTAGATGCAAAAAGGCAATAGACAAAATCACTTAAGGTAGATATTTGTCAAGGAAGCTTCAGGCCTAGGGAGTGACTACCCGCCAAGACTCACAACCTAAGTGAGCCTAGATAGACAAGTGGCTAAAGAAGTGATACACACACACACACACACACACACACACACAATGAAATATTACTCAGTCAGAAGAATGAAATCTTGCCATCAGCAACAACACGGATGGATCTAAAGGGTATTATGCTAAGTGAAATAAGTCAGACAGAGAAAGGCAAATATAATATGATTTCAATTATATGCAGAATCTAAAAAACAAAATAAACAAAAACAGAAACAAACTCATAGATACAGAGAACATGTGACATTTTGATGGTTGCCAGATGGAAGGGGGTTGGGGGATAGGTGAAAAAGGGGAAAGGATTATGATGTACAAATTGCCAGTCAGAAACACAGTCATGGGGATACAGAGTACAGTCATTAATACTGTGATAACCATGGATGGCGTCAGATGGGCACTAGGGTGATCGGCGTGATTACTTAGTAAGTTATATAAAGTCTAATCACTATGTTGTGCATCTGAAACTAATATAATATTGTATGTCAACTGTAATTGAAAAATAAAAATATATTAAAAACAAGAGAATGAGCCAGAAATGACACAGTGCAACTCGCAAGGTTGGTCCTCAAGAGCCTTTGCATCCCATGCGTTCGCTGTCCTAAGAATGTCATGTGAGGAAGCCAGACCAGCCTCCTGGAGGGTAAGAAATCACATGAAGGAGAACCAAGTGGCCCATGCAAGAGCCAGCCCCAAGTGACAGCCACGTAAGGGAGGCAAGCTGCGTGAATGAGCCCAAACATAGAACTTGTGAACAGATAACTTATGAACACAGACCTTATAAAAGGGGGCATCAACAGATCTTAAATTCTCATTCAATGGCGTTTTACATCATCCCTAGGCATGGTCCTATTACGGACCTGCAAATTTTGCTCTCATGAGAGTGTAAAATGTCAACAGTATTAGTACTATAACTAGAATGTCCCTTCCCTCTACTCTCCCTTTTCCTCAGTTTTCCTTCCGCTCTTGCCTCATGCTTCTCTGTTTCCCTAGAAGTGTTTTCTCCCTTTGCTTCTTTGAATCCATCCACAGTCCAGAATCCCACCTCATAAATGAAATTTTTCATGATTTTAAGGCACTTATGGATTTCTTCTTTTTAAAAAATTATTTTTATTGATTTGAGAGAGAAAGATTGATTTGTTGTTCCACTTATTTACACATTCACTGGTTGATTCCTACATGTGCCCTGACTGGGGATCGAACCTGCAACCTTGGTGTATCGAACCTGCTTGCTTGTTTCTATGAGCTACCCGGCCAGGACCTGGATTTCTTTTTTTTATAGTGAACTTCCAGTTCACTATTAACCTCTCTCAACTTCTTCCTTAAATTGTGCAACTATTTCCCCTCCTATCAGCTTTCGCCGCAGATGATAGGCACTATGCCATATTCTTATCTTGTTTCTCTAATGGCACTTAGCAATGTCTGTAAGTCCTGACTTAGTACATCTTAAAATACCCAGTGCATGGTACAGCATCTAGCACAAATAAATGTTCAATCAACATTTGATCAGCTAAACTGGAAATAGTAGTAGGTGTTTGATAAATATTTGTTGAACAATCAGGTCCTGTTATCATCAATGTGGACCCAGAAATAGACACGGAGGCCCAAGAAGACAGATCTGCTGAGTATTAACCTCTCTCTGAGTATCATGGAAGAGGAGCATTTGGTCTCCAGGCCATGGAGAGCAAGCAAGTCACAGCTATGATGTATTGGTTGGGTGTTTTTCCATTTTTGAGTTTTTTTGCTTTTTTGTTTCTGTGAGTTTTTCCCCTTAAGTGGGAAGTCAAGGGTCTAGAGATGAAAAATGTAGCTGCTGGGAAGGAGAGAAGGGGGAGTGTGAGCCCTTTTGTGTCAGGCTGAAAGTTGTAACTCACCTGCAGGGTTTAGTTAAGGCCCACAGTACCATAAATCCAAAGGCATGGGCTCCCACACAGGGTGGCAACAGTAGGTTTACAGTTGTTTGTATAGAAAATAGTACTACAATTAATAAATAATAATACAAGAACGAACTGTTTTGCGTACTCATAACTGTAAACCTACTTATGTCCTGCCCTGTGTCTGGGTGACAATAGCAGAGGCTTTGTTGTTCTAGGGAGTATTTTTCCCATTCTACTACTATCTCCATCTACCATGTGGCATTATTATGTAATTTAATATAATGTACCATTACCTTCCTCTTCATCACCACCCGGCATCTTAGTGTAATGCAGAGATAAATATATTCTGCTAGTGACCAATACCGTGTTGAGTGTTACCCGCTTCCAGCAGGGCAAGATGACAGGTCAGAAGCAAGAAAGGAAAGGAGAGAGGAAGGAAAAGGAGAGAAAGAGGAAACATAAGAAAATTGAAACAACATTTCGAGCTGTTAAACAACGCTTCCTTAGATCCTAAGCCTCCAAGAAATGCAAAGAATTAATTACGGAAAGACTAGTGATAAAAGTCCTACATATAACTCAATAAGTGGTCAGGAAACATAATTGAACTCGTTTGTAATTGAATATCCTGCCATTGGGCGGATTTAAAGAAGGGTAAACTTAAAGAGACATAACAATATTAAGTGTTCTTTTGTCTTTTTAACATTTGTGATAAAACGGTCTTTATTGAAAAGAGAACCAGGGCTTTGGTGGGGCTTTGTTGAGGCAGCCACAGGGATTGAATAGTATGTGATTTGTACTAGGGTATCTTAATTTAAATAATTACAATATCTTAAAGAAAAATGAATCTTAACTCCTTCACTGTTTTATTGTATCTGACAGGTTCAGTAAAAGGGCACCTATTTACTGGTGCATTATGCGTCATACTTTCTGGGCACTCATTAAAAATAATGAGAACATATTTAAAAGTTGTTGCCGGAGAATCTTTGGGGACGGAGCATGGGAAGAGGTAAGTGGCAACAGATTGTTATTTAAGCGTCTATCTCTGTTTTATCAGCCCTCAGGAAAAAAAAAAAAAAGTAGCAATATTAGGCTGATAGTCTTTAATGATAAAGATCACACATTTTCCCGAAAAACAGGCCGATGAAACACGTTCAGACCTCTAAGCGTTACTTTCAAAATCAAGTGGACTGTCGTGGCGGTTTCACATGTGTGGTATTTACTTTGATAACAGCTGGAAAAGTCAACCACAATCAATTAAGGCAGTACCTTTCCCCCTTAATCTTTAAACATCCTTTACAGAATGCATGCATTTCCTTATCTTACACCAGATGTACCTTAGCAAACGCACAGATCACAGGCATAGACGTAATTAAGCAAATCAAGGTCTTCCCCCGAGTTTTGTAACCACCGTCTTACCCAGCTGCTCCGCAGCAACAGCTGGCAGGAGTTACTGGTGACATTTGGCTAACGGGATAAGAAGAAGGGCAGTTTGTGGTTGGTCACGATATTACTTTTTCTGAGCTGTTTAAACATGCATATTCAAAAACTGCTTGGTTGTTTTTTTAGCCTAATCGTAGCCACAGTGGCCACTAATAAGACATATTTCTCATGCCATGAGAATACAGATGAATCTCACGGCTCTTCATCCTTAACTTCGCAGGAGAATGTAATTAGGCCCCAATCCCCTGAAATGTCAGGAGAGAAGCTCTTCAGCTTAGGACGCTCCTCCTTGCACCGCTTCCACCCTCCAACAGAACCAGGCTTGTGATAAAGGCCGTTAAGTGTTTCGTTCTGACACCTGGAAGCCATACAACCAGGCAAAATGGCCCGCACTTCCTCCATCTGTTTTAATAATGCTGAACCAGAGCATTTATCATCATCTATTTTACCAAGACTAGATTTTGCTGACAAGGGTTCAGTAAAATTCTTTCAGGTATAAGTACTTCCCAGGGAGTAGCAAATGACTATTAATCCCTCAGCCTTGCGGGTTATTGAACGCATTCAAGAAACTGGCAGAGATTGAGGACCCAGAATCTCTCCTCAGCACAAGCGAGAGAAGGTTATGATGCTTGCTCAGCGCGGTGGAAGTCTTACTGAAAAAATGTTTCTGGTTTTGACAAACAATGTACATTTTGTAAATTTCCAATATCTCTGTGCCCCATTTTTCCTATTCAAAAAACAAACAAACAAATGAGAGAAATGGGAGTATCTAAGCACAGTTGATCTGTGATAGTAAATGAGGATCACCTTCTTAGCTTTAAAATCTCTGCCATGAGTTCAACCACAGTATATTTTAATGTAATTTAATATAATGTACTATTACCTTCCTCTTCATCACCACCCGGCATCTTAGTGTAATGAAGAAGTAAATATATTCTGTTACTGACCAATACTGTGTTGAGTGTTATCTGCTTCCAGAAGGGCAGGATGACAGGTCAGAAACAAGGAAGGAAAGGAGAGGAAGGAAAAGGAGAGAAAGAGGAAACATAAGAAAATTGAAACAGTATTTTGAGCTGTTAAACAATGCTTCCTTAGATCCTAAGCCTCCAAGAAAGGCAAAGAATTAATTACGGAAAGACCAGTGATAAAAGTCCTTCATATAACTCAATAAGTGGTCAGGAAACAAAGTTGGGTATGGTCCTGTAGGCCAGTGGAGTGTGTCTTACCTCATAGCACCCCATGTTGGAGATAAAGGGGAAGGGAGAAGGAAAGCTGGGTAACTGCAAACAAATACCAATAACCCAATCTTTTAAGCTTCCCTATAAATACCTCCCTTTGGTAAGTGTCTAAATCTACAAGTTACAAGGTGGCATGTAACAAATTTGGAGCACAATCAAATTGAGTGTGAAAATTTTAAAGCACAATCGAGTGGGCCTGAAAAAGTCAAGTACAATTGAGTTCGCCTAAATGAATCAGGTGTAATTGAGTTGAGTAACTGGATTGTGCTCGGCACTGGCCCTTGGCCAAAATGAGGGCACGTGGCCAAAGAGACACGGGGCTTAACTTTTTCACAGAATATTTTTCACAGAGCAAGAAATTGTTTGCAGAATAGAAAGATACAGTTGAAAATGTGATTACTGAAGGTAGTCAACTCTAGTCACTAAGTTACCCTATAGTCCTTATGCTATTTATAATGGAACCACTATTCCAATGGTCCTCAGCCTTGAGTGAGCCTCAGAACTATCTGGAGGGCTTGTTCAAACATCTCTTTGAGCCCCACTCCTAGAGTGTTCCCATTTCTTTGGTCCGGAGGGGGCCTGAGAATTTGCACGTGTAAGAAGGCCCCAGGTGATACTATACTGCTGGTCTAAGACCACACTTTGAGAACTACTGTTTTAACAAGTTATTGTGGCCAAGACTGAAGCATTAAAAAATACTCTTAATACTTTAAAAATACCTCTAATATTTTTAAATGTGAGGTAATAATACTTTCCTATATCTTTACAAGTAGAATGCACTAGATTCTGCAAATATTCTGATAATTTAAACTACCTAAATTGTCATTTACATTCAGTACTAACTACCCCTATCCTCTCTGTCTTATGTAGCTGTAATTAAAGATTGCTAATGCCCCAAACTCTGAATATTTTTAAATTTGGTTTAAATGGATAATGCATTAGATAAAGTTTAGGTATGGATTAGGGGTGAAAGTCCCTTTAGCAATACCTTTTTTAGCGTTTTGTGTCATCTGCTTTAACAATGCAGAGCTTCCATTTATTCAGTCAACAAATACTGAGCATACAGTGTGTACCAGGCACAGGAAATTACAGGAGTTAACATTATCTGAGATTTAGCATGTGCTAGCATCTATGCTGGGCCAATTCTCAAAATTACGTGCTGTTATTATCACTTGACAGATAAGGAAATTGAGGCACTGAGAGGCTGAATTGGATAGGAAAGTAGGGATTCACATTCAGGTTATGAGACTCCCAAACCCGGGCTCTTAATTGCTATTTCTCTATAGTTTTGAAGGTCTATTGGAGAAATTTTAACAATGTGTGGTTTAGGGGCATGACAAGGGGAGACCTGAATATGAATGGAAAACAGTGGTGCTCTATAACCAATACCTGGGCCTTCGAGGAAGTTTTGCCCAAGGAAGGGACCTCTATGTAGATATCTTAAGAAGCTGTGAGGTGAAAGTGAAGGGAGGGGTGTCCTAGACAGGCGGGAAGGCTCACAGCAAATGTTTGGCAAGGAGAGGGCCCTGGCAACATTTTAAACTGGTGAGAAGAGTTTGGAACAGCTGGAGAGCAGGGAGAAGGAAATCGTGCCGATATCACAGGACCATAGGCCAGCTTGGGATCTATGAAAGGAATACAATTCTAGGACAAAATAATTGTTTTCCCCTCCAAACCAGCCTATACATCTTTTAACACTACCCCTAGACATCTAAAGTCAAAACTTTGAATTGATATTTCTTACTCCATCACCCAGACATCTATCAAATGCCCAAACTAAACTTGTTTACCTTCATCTCTCTCTCAGTCAGCAATGGGTGGGAAACCCTAACTGCACACTAGCATCCCTCATTCAGATGAGCAACGATGAGAACAGTAACATTTGTTGAATCCAGTTCTGTGGCCTATCCTAAGTGCTTTACGTATATCTCACTTAATGCGAATAGTCTCTTAGGTAGATGATGATCTGATCCCCATGTTAGGGATGAGAAATGGGGGCTCAAGGAGGTAACTTAAACCATTCAGCCAATCAGTGGTAGAGCCAGGATTCAATTCATGTCTGACTGATCCCAGATCCCAACCACTACATTCTAGTGAATTACAATAAGCTCTTAGCAGGTATCTTAAAATCCTTTCACTCCTTCCAATTCATTCCAAATAACACTACTTCTCATGTCAGCCCCTTGCTCAGTAATCTATCAAGTTGGGCTGCCCACTATCTTCTTGATGTATTTTATGTTTTCCAATCTCTGAGTATTTGAGGACACTACTCCGCACCCCTGCCCCACCCCTGCAACTTTTCATTTTAAAATTCTACTCAATCATCAAAAATCTTCTCCAAGTCTGTTTGTTTTTTTTAAATTAATTTTTAGAGACAGAGATGAAGGGAGAGGGAGAGAGAGAAACATTGATGTGAGAGAGAAACATTAATGTAAGAGTGAAACATCAACCAACTGCTTCCTGCATGCCCCTACTGGGGCTCAAGCCAGCAACTTAGGTATGTGCTTTGATGGCAAATTGAATCAGCAAACTTTCAGTGCATGGGATGACCCTCAACTGAGCCACACAGGCCAGGGCAAAGTCTGTTGTGTTTTTGAAGGTTTTCTTGGTTTCTAACTTTGAGTCACTGCAACACTTTTTTTTGCACAATTTCATCAGCTCATCACTTTTCTTTTTGTTATGGGCTAGAAGCTCCCTTAGGACAGAAACACATCTTATTGACCTCTGGAGTTCATGTTGCAGAGCCCTGACTAGGGTTAAATATAAATTGGTTGAATAGAAATACAGTAAGAGGGAAACGAAAATTACTGTAGGGAGAAGCAGAAATGAACACCGTATCTCAGTGTGGAGTGAATTTTAAGTCACTAGAGCCATGTTACGTGAAGGATCCGTAAAATATAGCAATGCATTTTGATTTCTGCATAATACTTTAAATTTCAAAACATAACTCGGGCACTTTGGTTTGCATAGAAAAATCACTCTGAAATCATTCTTCAATTTCTGCTACTTATCTACAATAACTGCTATAATATTCACTCTTCCTTAAGTACCTTGGTTAATTAAGCATAGAATCATTTGAATCAAATAGCCAAAGGGAATAAAATAACATATCAGTTAAATGAGGTTCATCTAAAATTTCAAACAAAAATTCTTGCATGATTTATGATGTTAAATAATTTGACATTTGAAGATGAGAATTTTTCATTTAAGGAGACAGAGAAAACCATGAAGGAGTTGGAGCCACATGTCATTGGGGGAAGTGGTCACAGGGGCTGGTAAATATGGTAGTGTTGAAATACACTAAGCACGGTAGCTATTAAGGGAATCTCCACGTATGTGCATTCACTGTTTTTTTCTCAGCAAGAGCAATATTAGTAAGTGAAGGTCAAACCAGCATGACAAACATGGCCAACTTCTGGATCTCAATCATGCCAGGCAGCAGCAACTTGCTTCTTTGAAATACAGTCAATCCCACTTGCAGAGGCTGTCATTTAATAGGAGGCAAACTTGGCAGGTAGAAATTATAAATACATTTGAAATTTTCTCAGCTAGTTTTACCCACCAGGGGTTGCTGTGATTTTCAGGATAATTTAAAGATAAGGCAGTAGGTCAGAATATGAAACACTAAAGAGGTTAACAAAGAAATGGCAGAATATTTCTTTCTCCTCAATAAATGAAAGAAGACATACATACGTGCACACACACATGCACACACATGACAAATAACAGTGTCGCTCTCTCTCTCTGAAGCTCTTATAAAAATAAAGGCATGAAATAAATAGAAAACCTTCAGTGTTTCAGCATCTTTCCTAAATGGGGAGGTAGCTTTATCTGACACTTTGCATTAAAAAAAAAAAATTCAGGTATCAGGGATGGAAAAGAACTTGTAGACCAGCCTCTCACAGAACAGACCAAACAAACCACCGATTAAGTTTTCATTTCAAGTGCAGACGCAGACACAGCAGTTTCACCCTCCGATTCTATTACCAACGCTAATCTCAAAGTTCCTTCTGCAAAAATGTTTCTTATGTGAACACCTCTTCAATAACCATTACCCCAGTCAGGGGGTGAGATCAGAGAATCTTTCATACCGGGATTCTGGAAGGATTACCTTGGACGCACAGTTCTTTTGGTAAAGATACCAGGAAGAGGTAAATAGTTGTAACGTTATTACATTAATTCCTCTCATTTGATTTTCAACCCAGCTTGCCACACATGGGAAGAAGGTTGGCTCCACGTGCTGCTGAATTTGTGATACTAACCAACTGCTCAGGAAGGAGGACATGGCCCAGCGAATGTAAGAACCCAGCAGCTTCTCTTATGTGGCAGGCAAGAGAAATGAGCAGGAAATGGGTGCAGAGGCCTTTGGAGTGACAGAGGGTCACATCTGAGAGGCCATCCTATATTGGGGCTTCCTGTATCACTGCTGACCACACGGTCCCTTGGCTGTGAGTGTTACGACTTCACAATGAGCTAGTGATAACAAGGAGGCGAGGAAGATTTAACTGTCAGAAAATAGGCAGAGCCGGGCCCTTAAGAGGGTAGAGAGTGTCTGAAATAGCAAGGCTTCACAAAAGGGGGAGGACAGCTTCTCGGAACAGAAAACAATAAACACAGCTTGTTTTCTTCAAAGGAGATAGAGCAAGACAAAAGCAGGAAGTGCTGTCCTTCCTTCATCCTGCCACATTTTCAATGGAAAGTCAAGTGTGCGCATCAATCACAATAAGGGAGAAGAGAAAGGAGCAATACCATCTTCAATTTTTTTTTGGAAGAAGAATACAAAGATGTATCACATAGAACACTGTTCTTCATTTTGCTCTTTCAAATAGTCCAGGGCATGCCACGCTATGAAGTAATTCCCACTGAAACACTCCCGTGCATGCGAAGCATGACCTCTCTTTAAACTTGCTGTATGGTTCATGCTACTTAGCACTTAAGGCAGGCATTTGGGCTGGAGAGAGAATACTATCCCATAATTCTCCAAAACAAAGATCTGGGTCCACATTACCTAGGTGCTTGTAAACCTCAAAGGCCCTTGCTTTGCTGTGGTTACAAAGAATGTTCTACATACTTGGGTAGTTAGAAGTCTATTTTTTGAAGAGTTGAGACAATTTGCCAGGGAATTCTCAGAGAATGGATACTAACCATATGCCCTCCAAATTTTGTATAAAACTAAAAACAATGAGAACAAATAATTTATTTGCACTCAATCTCATCGTTACACAATTAATTTAATATGTTCTCTGGTGGGCTCAGCCTATGATGTCACTTTCTGGGATAGAAATCAAATTTTGCTAAATTCTATTAAGTGAAAATGAAATAATATATACAGGCTGTCCTGAATTATGGACTTGGTCATAAAAATTGTTTGCAATTCATATTTTGGATACCAAAATACATTTTAAAATAATAAAAAAGAAACCAATCAATGTTTGAAATAGTGGTTAACCCCAGGCAAACTTGCATAAATTTATTTACCCCATAATGAATCTAAAGAACAGTATTATGTTTACAATACTACAGGAATGGTAATGTATGCAAAGAAATAATTATAGCTAACATATATTGACAACTTACAATTGGCAAGAAACTATGCCAGAAGCTTTGCATGCATTACCTCTTTCAGTCCTCGAGCCTCAGAATGATACTGTCACCTGCTCTAGATCACACAGTAAGTGGTGACTTCAGAAGCTGAGGATAGGAAGTTGAACTCCAGAGATGCTACTAAGTGTTAAGAAACTTAGGCCTCTAGTTCCTGTTCCCTGTAGGACCCTGGACAGGTTACTCAACCACAGTGAACCTCTGTTTTCTCAACTGCAAAATGAGAGTTGGATTTACAGATTCTTCTCGCTCCCTTTAGTCTGACAATTCTATTATCCATTTGCTACATTCCACATGTATTCAGAGTTTCAATTTGGGATAAGATCAATATCCCTTTTCCCCTTACCTGGGGGAGGGGGAGAGCTTTTAGGAAGAAACTTGGCAGTCAAGGTAGGAATTCTAGAGGACACATGGAGAAGGGTATACAGACTATAAGATGGGGAACCAGGGGCATCTGGTGAGGGTTTGAGTTTCCCGTTGGAGCTCTGACATTAGTTTCTTTTGCATGCATAGGGGCCAATTGGAATGTTTCTCTTCTTACGTAGGGTTTTACTCCTTCCAGGAGCCTATTTCAACAGAATACACAGTTAAAACTTCTTCCTTGTTCTCCTACCCCTGAAATAAGTACTACCTAATCCCACTGAGGTTTTCTAAGAGTATTTATCTCCAGTAACCAAAGAAGTGGACAAGAAGTGAATGGGCTTCCTGCCATATACACATGCTGCTTCAGTTTGACGTTTGTAGCAAAAGACTAAGGCGTTTGTAGATGACTAAAGGAAAAATCCATCTGAATTTTAGAGAGAAAAAATCTGGGCTCCAAGTTTCTGCAACATTTCTCTTTAGGAAAAGTAAGGAGCTTCAGGGAGGAGAGTAGATAGAAATTCAAGATTCTGCGTTCCAAAATGCTTGGATATAGGAGAGTCAAGTAGAGGAAAGGGGGTGGGAGTGCAGTCTTTACGGTTTATACCACTAATTCTTCTTCCTTTCTCTCTTTTACTGAAAATCTTCCCAAAGCATACACCAGAGCAAAAGGAAAAATGTATAAGATGATGAAAAAGAGAAGGAAAAATGGAAAGGAAACTCAAATGCCACAAAAACATGGAGGATGGGGGTCCTTTGGTGGGAAATAATGAGCATTAGTATATGAGAGGTGGTTCAGCAAGGCTGTACATTCAAGCATGAATGTAAACACATGTAACAGAATATTAGGCTAGAGTAGATATCTTAAAGGTTATCTAGTCTTATCACCTTATCAATGTGAGAATTTTTTCTTAGAGTATCTTAGAGAAATGGTGAGGCAGGCTGTGCTTCAGTATTCTAAATAGCCCATTTCCTTCCTGGACAGTTCCAATAGTTAGAAAGTTCTTGGAACATTATCACTCCCAACTATTTGTTTTGGCACAGACTCAATAAGGGCAGAAAATATGTATTATTTTTGCATCCCCAGAACCTTCGATTTAGTGCACAGCAGATACTCAATAATTTGTTAGATTAATACACAAGTAAATTAATGGATATAAACTATCTGAAGAAATGGATTAAGACTACTTTCTAATCTGTACATTAACTCTTTACATATCTGAAAATAATTATCATGTGGCCTAAACTTTCTTTCTCAAGCTAACTATCCTCAATTTTCTCAACTGACCCTCTTTGTTCTGACAATCTAACTCTTGGAAACTATTATATTACCCATATGTGCCTTTGTCATGTCTTATATAGATTCAAAGGAAATAAAATAAAAACCAAGGGGTAATAAAAATCCTCTTATCACATATATTCCTCTTTGTTCTTAACCATAAAAATCCTTTGAAGATTCTATAGCCTTCTCAAATAGTTCAATAATAAAATAAATAGTATGTGTTCATTGTAAAAAAATGAGACAATAAAATTCTCTCATAATCCAAACTATTTAGGTACATCTTCTTTCAATTCTTTTTAAAAAAGATTTTTAAAAGTAATTTGATCACACTACATATATAATTTTATACCCTGCTCTTTTACTTAACAATATACTATGAACATTTTCTCATGTTATTAACAATTACAGAAACTAAAGTACATATATTTCATTAGACAGCTATCCAGTTATTTATCCAACCAATACCTTAAGGTTGCACAGCGCCCAGTATATCACCACAGTAAATAATAGAACTTAGGGGAAAAAAATGAATGTACATGCATTTTCCCCATATATTTGCTGATCACTTTAGGACAGATTACTAAAGTTGTAGTTACTAGGTCACAGGGTATACATTTTTAATAAGATTTTTCAAATACTCTCCCTCTAGATACCTTTCCCAGCCCTCAAGACTAGGTTAAATTCCTTTGTTACATGTTACTATAGCACTGAGCAGTCTTCTTCTGTCATCTTCATCACCATTTTGAATCCTTGGTTATATTTTTATTTCCTTTTAGACTGCAAATTAAGACTGCAGTAAGGCAAAGCCATGAACATTTTTGCTGATTGCATAGGGCCCACCACATAGTACATACTCAATGTATATTTTATTCAGTTGGATATTGTTAAATTGCTTCCTTAAAAGGGACTTTGAATTTGTATACCAGAAACACTGTTTTCATATATCCAGCTCATTGTATTAACATCCTAAAACTGAGATACCCAAAAGGAGTAAAATGCTCTTGATGTGACGCAGTTGGTACACAATGAGGCCTGTGATGCAGAACTCTTCTTTCAGCTATTAGGAAAGTACTGAGTGTATTAAGCTCTATCTGAACATTACCAACTCTCGGGGCAAAAAAGCTCCTTCTTGGCGGGCGATGACCAGAGATGCAGTCTCTCCCTGCTTGGTGCTCCTCAGCATGGCCACGAGCTCTTCCTGAGTGCGTCCAGTGACATCTCTGCCATTTACCTAATGAATACAATCATATGAACAACCACGATTACAACACTTGCCATCTTCTTCTACCCTAATTGGTTTTTGAAAGTAAGCAGCAAATGGGCTCCCCATGGTCAATGAAGATCTGAAATAAATAGTAAAGACATGGACCCAAACCAGCCATCTTGGAAATAACAGTAACATACCACCATCATTAATTTTGGCGCTGGACAGTCTCAGGCAGTCAGCAATTAATATGAGCAATTTCTCCTAAGACTTCACATTCTTATGAGGGGACAGAAGGAAGGCTTTTCAAATGCTTAATGGGCACCATTTTCTGCCTCATACAAGAACCAGAAATGAACTATTCCCACCGGGCAAACTGCTCTGGGAACAGGAGTCTTTTGTTACCATTCTACAGCATGCTCCATGTTTAGAAAAATACAGTCATCAGGTCATCTTAGATTATTGGGAATTCTCATTTGCAGCTACGTTAAGTCATTCGGTACATCTCCTTTCATGATGAGATGCCATGAGAAAGTTAAACGGAACCAGACAGTTTCAATGGAGATGATTTCTTGAAAGGTGAGTTGACAATATATATTTAGCCAAGAAGATGATGCTATCAAACAAAAGTAAATGAGAGGAGGGGAAAAAAGCCTCTTGCACTGGGTAATTCCAAATACTTCTCTACAGGCATAGATCAACCTGAGACAGGCGGACCCATTCTTGAGAGAAGTTTAAAGAAATTGTTACCAGGGCTTGGGTGTAACTTTGAAATTCTTACCCCTAATTAAAGGAACTCTTAGATTTGATCCAAATTCCCCAAGGACCCTAAGAGGTGAAAGTAAGAAAAGACAGAAAAAATTTTCAGTGTTACTTGTCCCTGTATCACTGACCTTATTGGGGGCTTATGAAGTTAGGCTGCTTATTAACTAGTTTTATAATTAAAGTCTTTATCTTGTATTTAATAATTTTTAACATATTATATTCAAAATATAAATATTAATATATGTTTATATACTTATTTATATAAAACCAAGAAATATTTTATTCAAGATATTAATTCCAATTCTTACCTCCAAAATTCTGTCCCCTGATTGCAGGCGGCCGTCTTTTATTGCTGCTCCCTTTGGTAAAATGTTTTTGACAAAAATGGGACCAGGGCCATGTATGGAAGAGTCTCTGGTAACCACAGTGAAACCAAGTCCTTCAGGGCCTAGTGTATAAGACCAGGAAGATTCATGATCACCGTAAGCAGGAATAATATTATATTCAATCTTACAGTAAAATCTACCTAATTTGGACCCATGTAGAATGAGTGAAATAGTTACATTCCGATAAATACTTTAAATATGTTTCATTTGTCTGGTTTCAAATAGAGATTGTTCCCGACAGGTTATGATGCTATCAAAGTGAATTTAGGGCCAAATGCAGACGTGTGACACTTTTGTTTTAAGGTCCTAGAAGAAATGCCACATGTTATCCATACACCTGGGAGGCTGATTTCTCAGTAAACCATAAGAAGCAAAAGACCATGTGACATGAGTTTTGTCAGCGCTCAATCAGCTGGCTACCTGTGGCTCGCCCCTGCTGTGTCTCTCCCTTGTGTGCCGCATCCCACTGTCCTTCACTCACTCTTGTTGCTCCTGTCCTGGTCCCATGCATCTCCAAGCTCTCTCCGTAAGGACATGTTTTTTTCACTCTGTCTAAAGGTATGCTTAGATTTCTCTCTAAAGGATCCTATTCCAGTCTTGCTGCTTCTTCAGTCTTCCATCACCAGTGACCCACCTGTGTGCATACCCAGTAATCCTTCCTGTTCTTGATGTTTTCCCCTTCCCTAGTTTGGGCACGTCTCACCAATCATTTTCTTGACATTAGCCACCCCCTTGGTCCCCAGATCTTCATTTTCTGATTATTTTCCTCCCTCTCTGATCACATCATATCTGTCATTATCTCTCTTACCCACTGTTCTCCCACAGCAACATAGATGTGCCCCAAGGATCTGTCCTGGAACAATTTTTCCTCTAGACTCTCGGCCTTGTCCAGCTCCTGGCTCAGATCTCCCTATAAATGACACCTAAACATCGTTGTTTGGCCCTAATGTCTCTGGTGTCAGCTTCCTAGAAATCACCATGCACATACTTTCAGCAGCTTTTCAGACTTTACTAGGAACCTGTTCCCTGATCCAGATCCTGACCTTTTCAAATATACTCATCTATATAAAATTCTACTTTCTAGCAACAGCATCTCCCTCCTGCAAGTTACTCTGGCTGAAACCCTCAGCAATAACTGCAATCCCTCCCTCTCGTCCCTCCTACATCCAGGCGGCTACAAAGGCACACATATCATATCTAGACACATGCAGTGCGCCCTTACTGATCCTCTGCTGCTTGGTGTCTTCCTCAGTATATCTTTTTGCTGTCAGGTTAATTTTCCCAAAGTACAGCTCTGATGTCATATTCTTTATTTTCCTATCCAAGGCTTCCTGATAGATTTTTAAGGTCATAGTCTGCTTTTGATTCATCTATCTTCAAAGCACTCAACCCTATATCTATACATAATTGGATAATTTGTAAAAAACACACACAAATTATGCATTTATATAAAAAGCCCAATTGCTATGCACACTGGAATATCTGTACCTCCTACTCAATGCATTTCCTTCCCAGTACAGAATTATTATCGAACATTTTGACCAGAGGATCTTTCAGAATTATCTTTATTAAAAGTATATGTTATTTGCTTTTAATATATGTTAATAAGTATTCTAAAACTACCTTATAATCATTAAAATATCTACTAATTTAGACAAGAATCTATGAGATCTTAGTGTCTTTTGAACTGAGTCTTGAAAATCACATAGGATTGCAGAAGGTTGAAGTGGGGGAAGGAAGTCACGAAATAAACAAAGGCACAGAAATGCATGAATGCTTATGTTTATGATAATGTTGCATAAATATGTATGCACACACGTGATCTAGTCTCATTGATCTGCATTCGAAATGGATAGGAAGATTGAAAAAGACGAAGAAGAAAAGGTTATACATGCCTTTGAAATTAAGTATGTTTTAAAAAATTGTTTGCAATGTTGAATTAGTGAAATGACTAATTATCGCATGTTTGTTTTCTGATGAGTACATTTTTTTCTGGTCCAAAACTATCGCAGAGAGCCAGAAACAATACGCTTTTTGAGCTTGGCTTAAGGATGTTTCAAAAATCACTCATCTTGCTCAAAACAGGGACAACTGAATTTTAGTGTCTATTTCGTATTAGGTTGTGATACAGTATTGTTCTGTTTCTATCAAATTTGCAATGATTCTTTCCATTCCCCAACATGTCTTCATTATTTTCTTATTTCAAATAATCCACACTCTCCAGGAGAAGAGATTAAGAAGAAAGTACTACAATTTCAAGAAATCTGTTACCTAAGTATACACTTAAATCTATTCTTTGATACAATTAAATGAAGGGAAAATTAGCAAAATTAGCCTTAATGCATTTGTCTTAACCAATTTTACATGTTACAATAATAGAATGCTATTAAGCATAATTTAATAATTACCTTTCTTAAGGTCAATCTTGATTTTCTTTGCATTCTTCTTGCTGCCAAAGCCCATGAGAGGGGAGAGTGAGGGAGAGGGTGGCTTTCTACCTATTCTTGGGACTCGGGGGCTCTTGCTTTGCTGCGGGGAAGCCGACGCGTCTTCGTCGGGACCGCTCGCTCCTGTGAGGTTCGCTGTCTTTATTCCCGACCTTCCGTGGACAGGAGGCGGTGGCTTTGCTCTCGAGACGCCATCGTTGTTACCAAAAATGTTCAGAGGTCCAATGACTGATTTTTCGTACTGTTCTCGGTTTTGAGGGGGAAGCACGTGGAGCAGCACGCAGGGGGCTTTCATGGCCTGACGGAAGACGTCCTGGGCCCTGGGGAGGGGTGGGAGCCGGTCAGACGCCGCGTGCCAGCTGCCACCTTCTAAGCGCGGCGTCGCGGCGGCGGGAGCAGCTCGGTGGCCTAAGCATGGGAGCTCCTGGCCCCACGACCACCAGCTGGGCGTTGCAGTAGTCCCTCAACCTTAACCACCGCGCGAGATGAGCAAAATCAGCTCTCATTTTGCAAAATCAGAAAAGTGAGGCCCAGAGAGATTAAGTAACTTGTCCAACAAACCACAGCTTTTAAGTTTTTCTAAACCTATCCAGAAGCAAAGATTGCTGAAGTAAGTAGAAAAGCAAGCTTTAATTTTAGATGGAAAAAAAACCCTATTTTGTATAATTCAGATTATCAGTTAATTTCCGTTGAGGACTTTATTCTAAAGTACGGGTTTTCTGTTACCTGAATTGTGTTCCCCAACTTCAGTCCTCACACAGAGGTTTCCTTACAGGGACAGCCGGGAGGAGCGTGGGCTGTGCCGAGTGGCGTGGTGGGCTGTCAATCCCGTACGCACCTTCTGTAACTCTGGTTGCTCCATTAAAGGCTACCTGCAGTTTTGACTTTTACGTCTTAGCACTTTGTGTTTTCCCTCAAATTTCCTACTTTTTTTTTTTTTTAAATTTTATTTTTGTTTAAAATATTACAGATGTCCCTTTTCCTCCCCTCCTTCTTTGCGCCTGATGGCGAGGTAAAATAACTCCCTCTCCCAGCTTTTCTTGCCAATGAGGCACAGTGAAGGGGGAGAGAAAAGCTGGATTATCTGGGAAGCAGAAACTTTTTGTTTTTTCTTCCAGTTTCTCTTTCCTCTTTCTTGAAACTCAGAAGTGATGGATGGAGCTCCAGCAGCCACCCTGTGACCGTGAGTCAGCTTAAAGGTGGCGGCCACACAGTAAGGGGGAAAGAGGTGCCTACCATGCCGACGATGGTGGGCCCACCACAGCAACGCCGGACAGCCACCTCCATACCTTCTGTCCTTAGAAAAATTAGATTTTAATTTTTTTTGAGCTACTTTAATTTTAGGTCTGTTGTGAGCAGCCATGCCAAATAGTAATGAACCCTAATTCCCACTGCCACCTGCGGCCCTCACCTTACTCAAGCGCTGAGTTGCCTGCGTGGTTAGAAGAGGAGGGAGAAGACTGCATTTGACAGCCCAGCTCCCCTGGTCCGTTCCTTAGCCAGGAGTCAGTTTCTGCTCTCTGCTAACTCCATAATGAATTTATTTTTATGAGCCCCAATTTCTGCCTCTATAAAATAGATATGATAATGTCTGCCTTATATGCCAATCAAGTCCTTGTAAAAAGCACAGTGGTATAGAAAAATAATATCATTATCAACAATGACTATAACTTTATCTATTATTCATTATTTTCAGAAATAGACTATTAGGCTTCAGTTTCTTCCAACCTTAAGCAGCCAGTGTCTGCTGCCCCCCAAGCCCACAACCACTGACCTCACACACTGTACTGACAACTAATGGCCACTGAGAAGAGATATATATATATATATATGAGTTGTTTTGATCAGGAACAAGAGGATGGTGATTTACTAAGAAGTCTTCATCACATTCATTTTCCTGCTCCAGAATCCCACTGCAGTGCCAACATACATTTTAAAAACATATGCAGGCTGCTACATCTTCTAATTCTTAGGTCAACAAACCTATTCCCATAACATTTTCATGCGCAGAGAAATGATTTCTTGAGGGAGAGTATTTTAATTTTTCCCCTTTGTTTCTGTTTTTCAGTGAGTCCTTACAGACATCTCTCACAGATATTTAGTTGAAGGAAGACTGCTGACACCAAGTAAGTTAATTAATAAGCTGAACTAACAGTTTGTGAAAAGAGTCATTAAATACCAGTATTGGTGACCCGTATCCCAAGAAAAACAAACCCATCTATCGCTGCCCTAGAAAGACAACCAGGCAGGAAGGCTTGCTCTGTTCTGCAGTTTATCATCCTTTCCTGGGGCTGCGAGGGACATATGCAGGCCACCTTTGAGTATGCAAAAACATAAGATGCAATTAAAAATGGGTGTTCTGGGGTCAATCAAAGGGAACTGACAGAAATTCTATCTAGAATTTTGATCATAATGAGCTCAGTAATGATTATGAACATTCTAGGGATTGATACAGTAAATAAAATAATGAAGAGAATGCTTACTGAACAAAGGTTTTGTCTGCGAGGTCCACATGGTTGATTTTAACAATACATTCATTTTCATGGAATAGTCCTTCCCGCTTGGACCTGCTGTTTTCTTCGATGCCGCGGATGAAGAGTCCTAGAATCCTAAATGCAAAATTTAGGTTGAAATAGAATGACTGGATAATAATACGCTAATTATTCCTCCACTTGCAACTATTCAGAAATAAGTATTGTTTCTATTTATGAAAAAAATGACGCTTTATATTCAGGCAACTGCTGGTTATTTAAATCCTTAGTTAAAAGAAAGACAAAAACCACAACTCACTCAAAGAGAAAATCCCCCTTCAAGACAAATATACATAGACACCTACCCAGGGTCTAAGAATCCACAATCCCATTTCTAATGCTTGTAGCACATTTAGAAAAGGCCTGTGTAGCTCAGTGCAGGTGGGGACACAAAGGACTGGTGGCCTGTGAGAGGGCATCACAGCTGACTGCAACAGGCAGACTTAGTGCCAAGGGTGCAACTTGATGGTTAGTAATAGGAGAGGGTTATTCAATGTGATTTTTACTACCTGTTCCAATAATTTGCATTTTAAGAAGTAAACATTTAAGCACAGATCTTATTGCTCAGTTTAGAAGGAAGATTGGTCCCATTTGTTAGTGTCACCGAATCAAGTATGTGCTGAGTGTTTTCTATGAGTTCAGGATGGAGGGGCATGAGACAAGGCTGCAGGACCAGGACAGTTGGTCAGTACAGGCTTAGAGCAAAGCAGAAATTAAAGTTCTGGAGGCAGTAATAAGCCTAGATCCTTCCTAGAAGGATATGGGGAGAAAGTGGGATGTAAACTGGATCAGAGAACGAGTAGGATTTGGACAGGAGGAGAGAGAGACTCTACAAGGAGGCAGGATGGACCCTGTGTGTCTGTGTGAGCTAGGCTAGTGTGAGGAGCAGCGGGGGGGGGGGGCTAAGGCTGTATGGGGAGGTCAGTGCCACACAGAGGGGCCTTGAACACCTGCTGATGGGCTTAATCTGATGAGGCTGGAGTGGTATGCCCACCACCCTCTGCTCTGAGCAAGGCAGTGACCTGATGAAGGCAGGGCTTTCGGAGGAGTGTCTGAAAGTGCAAGCAGGAAGGGTCAGGATTCAGAGAGGACGCCTGGGGGGGCTCCTGGTGCTTTGTGGTTGTGGCTTAAAGCCTAGAGGGGAGGGGATTGGAAAAAAAAGGAAAGGGGAAAGAAACCTACAGCAATAGACATAAGGAATTAATTTTTATATGTATATATATGTGTGTGCGTGTGTGTAAATCTGTTACATATCACAAGTATCCAAAGAGAAAACTGGAAGACATTAAACTTGTGTCTATTTCAGCTATTTCTCACTTGAGGATTTCCCTCTCCTTGCGGCGAGGCTGGGTCCTAGCTGCGCCCCAGAGAAAGACAGAAAGATCTTCTGCAAGAGGACTTGCCGGATGTGGAGAAGCCGCCAGCTCATGCTTTTCTCCCTCATCCTCTGCACGGGGACTTGTGTGCTGTCACATGGACCTTCTGCATGACATTCAAACCTGAGTAAAATATGAGCGCCCTTTACAGGAAAAGGGCCGCCGCTAATAAAAGCGGAGCAGAAAAGCCATCTTCCCGTCTGGAGAGCCACAAAGTGGAGCTTCTGCCTCTGGGCTTCATGAGCTCACGTCACCTCAAGATGGCAAAAGGAGAGGCACACGCAGGCGGTGCTCAGATCCCTCCCTGGGCGATGGGAAGTGAAAGCCGCGTGGGTTCGCCCGAGAGGGCAGCAAACAGCCAGGCCGCCCACTGCGGGGAAGGCGCAGGCCCCGGGCCCGGAGCTTGGCGAGGCGCTGCGCCCCGTCTCCCAGCTCTAGCGGTTAGTAAGTTCATCTCATTCTGTGTGGGAGAGAAAAGGGGCCAGAGCTGCTATTTGATAAAGGATCCGAGATTCAAATGAATATTTCTAAGATACTAACCCTACCTTGATCTAACATAATATTAAAAATTGAACTATTTGGCAGGCAAAAAATATAAAAGAAAAGAAATAGAATGAAGTAGTGTACCCTTCCTAAATTCAACAACTCTCTAATAAGTTCACATTTTGGATTTTTGTCATGGTGGACTCACAATAACATGATCCATTAGGAGACTCACATGTGGTTATAAACTGGTTTATGTAAGCGATATTTTTTTAACAAGCATTCAAGTCTTCCTTTAATTTAATTCAGTACATCATCAGTCATGTAATGTTACTCCGTAGGATTTAATTTCACATTTTGGGAGATGAATTAATTCTTTCAGGCCACTGGGTTGCAATTTAGCTGGCATATTACAGCTGGAGTTTGCTATGTGAACCTCACTGATCTAAATAACCCAACTTTCCATGAAAAATTTATTGACAGTATAAGCCTGACTCTAAAAGTCATGTGTCAGAAGTAATTTTGGTAAAATGTAAAACTGGCTGATTTTATTAGTTTGGTCCCTGGCAAACCACTCCTGCCTTCTCTGTTCCGTGGAAGGAATGGATTCCCTCCAGTTGATTTCATCCAGACCAGTATGAGAAGGCTCAGAAAAGAATCTCTCATGATCCACTTTGCCCCAAACTGGTGGGCTGCAGTAAGTAGCTGTCTCGTTTGAGACTAAGACTCTCAGGATATAAAGATGAATGCTGTCGAGGAGCTATAAGCTGAGATAAACCAGTTAGTTTGCATGAATGAGCAGTGATAAAGGAGGCAGAAATCTACCGTCCCGCAGAATCAGAGGGGTAACATTGCTTCTTGGTCTTCTGAGGATCATTTAGGCACTAACCCCCTCTCCCTTGAGCCGTACAGTCTTCCCACAGTATCACATGACTTCAACCACTCTCCTAGCTTAGCATTTTTATCTAAACGTCTGCTCTTCTCACACTGTGTCACTCTTTACCTCTTCCTCCCTTCTTCTCTCTCTTATTTAGCTGTCCTTACTCTGAAACTGAGCTGTACTAATTTTGCTGATTGAAAAATAATTAGATTCAATGGTTGAATTGTAAAACAAAACCACGTTGATTTTTGAAAAATGAAATTAAGTTTTTTACCTGTTGGAACTCAGTTTTTTGTATGTTCGTTTTATTTCTGCTGTGCAAGCCAATAGCCCTCCATACAAACGGCATTTAGCACCCTGTGATAGCTAATGAACCCATTGAGGCTTTATCTAATACAATAGCCACTATATTGCACTCAGGGTGTTCTAACTTAGATTGGGTTTCTAATTCAACAACAGGTGTGGTGGTATTTTTCTAAAACAAACAAAAAAAAATTGGAGGCAAAGCCAATTACAGTAGTCTTAGTAAACAGTTAAATGTAAATTCTAATTTAAAATAATGACACAAACCAATAAATGGAAGGAAATTAAGAACTAAGTATACCACTCTGACCTTAACTCACCCCCACCCCTCCTCACAGTGAAACCATATGGCTTTATGAAGTCAGACACTTGTCTGACACGCTCTATACGCAGTTGCATCTAGACACATGGGTTGAGTTAAGTGTGCTGTTTCAGCCTGTACTCATTACGTCTTAACTTTTATTGGCTCATGTCTCCACTTCCATATTATTTTTTATGTTTTTAAATTAAATTTCCTTTCTATAATACTAGTGGGTAGCAAAAAAATTACACAACTATTTCAGCAAGTTACTGAATAGTTGACTATGAACTTATAAAAGTTCATTGTTGAACTAAGCTTTTCTCTTTTAGCCAAAATAATAATAATACTGATAATTTACACATTCATATGGTGTGTGTTTTACAAGGAGCTTTCACATTTTTAATGTCATTTAATCCTCACAACCTTGATGTGAAGCAGGTATTCACAAGAGGCAAATTTGGGGGACTTACTAAAAGCAATAAAAAAAGAGAACAGTGAGATTCAAATCCAATTGTTCTGACTCCAAGTCCAACACTCTTTCTACTATTCCACAAGGCTTATGCTAGAAATCGGAAGCAGGAGGGAGAAGGAAGGAAGCCCATAAATTCTAGTTTCTTTTCCTCATTTGAAGTGAGAGAAGGTGGTTTCTGATCTATAGGGTCAACTTGTATTGAAAATGAAGTATGGTGATTGTCACATTGTATATTTCTTCATGTTTTGGAAATTGGGATGATCTTGTGTTCTATTCCAGCTTCATTAAGCTAAAGGGCCTGGTAATATAATCGTTCTGGTATTTCACAAAGCTCTATCACTATACTTCTGCCAAAAGCCATTAGAATTTCTCAGACAACTGGGTAAATACTCCCTGTCTATCAAAAACAACCTCAGCTTGTCCTGTGCCATCACCCGTAACATTTATAAACACTCTTATTAACACATACAGGAAATGAGACAATGAGAGCTACTAGTTTTTCAGTTCATTTCTTTTTCGGGAACATTCATTCCTGCAACAGCTTGGCATCAGATGTTATTTGCAGAAAAAAGGTGATGACTTTGCAATTACAGGTAGCAGATGGCTACCTGCTGAAAATGATGCCAACCAAAATATCATGACTAAATCTGCTCTTCCCGCTATATGGCAGGCTGAATTGAATAAATATTCAGAACCAGTAAATTAATACTATATAACCTTTGGGAAATTTTCTTTTTAGATAGTGCTGTGGAGTGAGAGCAAGTCAGGAGATCTGGATTTTGTGTGACCTTGAGCAAAACTGACTTCTGGTCTTTGGCCTCCTAAACTAAAATAAGCTGTTCTGCCTTTTCAATGATACATTTATGTAAGAAAACAAATTTAGCAAACTACTTAAAATCATGTCATATGAGATGCTGATTTTCTTTTAAGTTTTTCATAGTCCTTGTCAATATAAATCTAGTGCTAAAGGCAGTCATCTTGTTGAAAAGTGACATAATATCTAATATTAGTTTTGTATGGTTGCTATAGCAGTATTAATATTAGGTCCCAGGTACACATTTAATTTCCATCAGTATCCAGTTAGCTAGCCATTAATTTCAAGAAATGCTGACACAATCTAAATTACCCTTGGCCAGTGTAAAGTTAGCAATATAAAAATTTAAAAGGATGTGGTAAATTATTTTTAATTGATCATATTTTATGTTTTAAAAAGTAAATGGCATGATGGCATTTTGTTACTAGAGCTAACATCATCAAAACATGTAAAGCTTCAGATACAGTTACTTATAATGTTACACTATTTATTATTCTAAAGGCTATTTCCTGAGGAATGGCAGGGACTATCAGTTGGAACTACTTTATTCACTTGTTGAAGCGTATCTTAGAACATTAAAAAATTCAGTTGGGCAAGATTCATCTAAAATATGGTAAATTCTAAGAATTCTGTTTCCTAAGTGTTACTGATAAGAATACTTTAAGAAAGTGCTTCATAATTAATTGTGAATGCAGAAACTTCAATTGATTTTTTGGTTTTGTTTTCCATAGCATCTTAGAAATAAACGATCTTCTTTTCTTTCCAACACCTAAGTGGCCAACAGAAGCACTATGTCGAGGTGTCCGTCTGAATGACAATGACACGCGCTTCAACCTCCTCTGAAAAACGTGTGGGCAAGCGAGCCCTGGCCGAGGCCTGCGTTAGCACGAGCTTCCGAGGGAGGACACGCAGCTCACCTTCCACTGAGCGAGGAAAAGAAGGGGACGACGTGTATCCCCAAGGGGCCGCCTTCGGCAGAGATCTCCACGCTTCTTGTCATCTCGCTGGGCAGGGGAGAGAAGAGCACAGATGAGTCTCTGCTAAAACACCAGATGAGGCACATTAACAAAATGATCTTAGGCTTATACCAACTACCATAAATTTAACAGCAGAGATAAAATCAAAGGAGTACATGATTTACTGACAGTGTTGCGAAGATTCGGGAAATAAAATGCATCAAAGAGTATCTGATTTCTTATTTTTTTCCTAGAAGAGGAACAAATGGAAATGACTACCTACAAAAATAACTTCCTACTTAATCTACATAAATCAACATATTTAAAAGGATGCACACGAAAATAAAATTTCTCCCCATTGAGACACGCTTGAAAATTACTGTACAGATGATAATATACATAGAGCGAAGCACATCTATGTGTAATCATAATGTATGTTTTTTTTTCCCCAAAACAGAGGAAATATGAAATAAAATATGTATTTATTAGAAAAGGCATAGAATTAAATTTTATAACAAATGTGAAGCCACAGTTGGTAATGTATATGGGCATGTTCAAAGCGTCATAAATCAAAATTTAAAGTTGCCTTTTAATAAGGCATCAGTTGTATTCGATGGAATAATTCCAAATTTTCACCTCTGTACTTTTTTAAGGGGTAGAATAAAAAGTTGCAAAGCCTGGAGAAAATGTATTACAGAAAGAAATAGAAAGCCTGACCCGCCTAACCTACTCCAGATTCAGGGAAGGAGGAGCTAGAAACATTAATGGAGAGTGTGTATGACTGAAATATAGAAGACACTGGGAGCTTTTGAGTAATAAAAAGTGGAACTAACACGTTTTTATAAAGATGGAAAACAATAACCGTGAACAATTATTGGCTCCTTTAATCCCAGAGAGAGAAAATAAAATTGCCAGAGGAAAAATGATAAAGTTGAAGCAAACATCCCAGTTATGGAAATTGTAAGCAGGTTTCTATTGTTTTCTATTTACATGAAAATGACCTGAAACTAGATGTCAAATTAAGAGCTACAGCTGCTACAAATGCATTTCTGCTCCAAATTGAAAATGGTGAAATTTGGCTGCTTGCAGGAAAGTTGAGAACAGCATTAAGACAGCAAAATGCCTGATGAACTCTCTGCATGAAGTATTCTCTAAATTATCAGCAATCTAAAATAAATACATTAAATATATTCTCATCAGTGGATTAGGCTTATTTTTAATGTGTTTTCTTTGCAAACCTATTATCATTAAGAACTGCAAAAAAAGAGCATGTCAGTTTCCAACATTTGTGGAATATGATGGAATTTCAACTCTGATAATAAATTTCAAATGAGTTTTGCTCAGATATTGCTGATATATTTAAAACTTGTTCAGTCAAGCAGGTTATAGCAGATGCCTGGAATAAAAGTTAGAAACAAAGCAAATCTTAGAGCGATAATATCATGGGATAAAATAGATTCTTCTCTGTACTTTCTGTGTGAGAATGTAGACATTATATGAATATATGTATATAAAATACTATATAAAGGTATGCATTATAAGTCATGAATATAAATTGTTTGGTGGGCAGAGTATGTTATATAGCTTTTAATGGACCACAAGGCAATCATTTTTACGTAATAACAGATATACAGTGTATTTGAAGGTATTTAAGGAAGACTAAACTAAAAACATTCACATTCTAGGGTTACGGTACTGTTTTAAAGACTTTTTAAAAAAGAGACTAAAATCTTGTTTAACCGTTGAAACGTTATTATCTCTACCTTTATGATGTGTTTTTTTAGTTTTGTACTTAGAGTGTAACACTCATCTTTCCTAATAAATGTATTAAGTATCCGCATGCTGATAGATAGCACTCATATGTATTATATAAAGGCTTTTGGAATGTAAGTGTTTAGTCTAGCATAGATTTCAAGGCTTCAGCTTAAGAAGTTTTAGAATGGCTTTATGTATTCTCATTTTTTCTCTATTTTGCCAATATTTCTCTACCTCACTCAAAACCCCTTGTGTAAATGTAAGTTTTATGTATAATACCGATATCTGCTCCTTAGGAATTATCAATCCTGTATTTCCACATTCACTTCATAAAGTAAATCTTATAATCTCTTAAAGTAATCAATCTTATTTCAAATACTAAACTTTTTGGGGGGATGCATTTTTAAGGTTTGTTTCTACTTCAAAAGATTTTCTTTTTCAGTATTTCAGAATAAACTTTTGTATTACTTTTATTTATACATGATAGCACAGTTTTTGGCTTGAAGGATATTTAATAACTGTTAAACTACTACCATGAAAATATTATTATACCAGAAAAAAACAAGACTTTCAATCTTGTTGACTGTAATATGCAGGCACTTAGAGAGAATTAGATGTATTTAATACAGACAGACATTAAAAATTTTATATAGACTGTGCTTCACCATGCGCTTTATAAATTGTTATCCATTATTTGTTTCAAGGTAGAAAGAAATGCATTTTAAAAGAGCAGGCCTTGGAGACCAGTCCATAGATTTTTATTTATTTTTAAAAGAAAAAAACCCCTCAGTGTTATATATACTTGATAGAGTTCAATAGGAATCTCTCTCTATACGCTATTCATGGAAGACAAACACATCAAGTAGGGCTGGACATGCTATCTCATAGAGTGAAAATATGCTATTAATGCTATTTGTTTAGGTAAATTACAGAATAGAGTTCAGGGGCCAGAAAGCAGGATCTGAACACATTTAATTCTTTATAGGGGTGGGCTGAGAATGGACAATGTAGAAAATGAGGTGAAAAGGATATTCTAGCAGCAGAAAGAAAACAGGATTGGCTCCTACTTGTGAAAAACAGACAAAATATGAACTGTGGGGTAAAGGAAAATGCTACGGTCAAAATTGCTAACTTGACACAACTTTGTATGACACCCAAGAACAAAAGCAGAGAGTCACAGAGCATGAAGTCCAATAGTATTAAGCAAGCGAAACATTCTAAGATCCAAGCCAACTGACAAACTGATTCAATAATCACTGTCACCGGCTGCTACCCAAGTAAGAGTTTGGGGCAAAGCGATGGGGGGAGGTACAGAACCAGGGCTTAGAAATGAGCCAATCCGAGTGGCTGCCCTGCCAGGACCGGAGGGAGGTGTGACATTTGGTTCCACCCAGGCCAGAGACCTGAGGCTTGAGGGGGAGGATACAACAGGAGCTGCAGGTGCCCGCGGGTCTTATTTCTTCACAGGAGGCAAATGGACAGCGTTTTTTACATTACGATTCTTTAACTCGGTGACAGGCTGCTCGTTTAGTTGGGAGGAGACTGGACTGAGGGTAGGGGATGGGGAGACATTTTGTTTCAGAAGGAAATCATGCTTCACTTATGAAATTAGGAAGTATATCCTCGTGGTGACGTTCAGTGTCTGAGTAAATCATTTATACTAAGACCAAAAGCACCTGTTTCCTTCTGTGCACAATGAGGAAATTAAGGTAAGTCTCTAATGGAGTTATTGGTGTTAAAGAAAAAAATAGAGAAACTAACATATATATATTGTATGTCAGTGTCTGGTATATACAAGGGGTTCAATAACTACCAGTTATTTGTATGATTATCAGAACTGTCTGAGGGAACAAATAGCTTATGGATTATAAGGCAATAACCTATTTCAAGCTTTTTCAACCTATTTCAACTGGTTTCCTCAGTAAGACTTCTTAAAAAATTCTTTAAAAACTGTAGGGCTGAGGAACATATCTTTAGGATTAGACTGCTGACAGAGAGAAGAGAGAGGGTTGTAATAAGGGGGGAGAAGGCGGCAGTTGGTGGTCTTTAGGGGCTGATGCAGTTTGTCATATACAAGGGTGTGAGCGATGGGCTCCAGAGATGGACATCCAAGAAGAGTCTGCATGACACTGAAGTCTACCTGATGCTCACGGACATACTGAGTAAACATCTAATGAAGAATTTGCTGTTGATGGTGGTGGGGTTCACTTAATTTGCTTGAACTCAACAAATATTAATTGAGTAGTTCCAATGGGGAAGTTCTGCAAGGGAAAAACAAAGGGCCTAAAGAGTTCATAATCCAGGAGGCAGGTTGAGACAGGTAATAAAAAATAATACAAAGCAATAAACCAGAAGTAGTAGTAATAGTAGTATATTCTCAGTGGGAGTGAGCTATTACTACTTGGGATGCCATGGGCTAATTGCATTCTCATATCAAATGTATAAGTTGAATAATTTGTCCAGCATCACACTGTTCATATAAGGTAGAGTCAGGACTCAAGCTGGAATTCATTGCAGTCCAGGGCAGTGGTTTTAGGCCACTATGACATGTGTTTCAAAGCAGAGGCACTTTCTGATGTGGTTCAGAGGAAGAGGTAACAGCATCAGAAAGGGGAGCTGAAATCAAGAAAATCTTCTGGGAGGAGGTTGCATTTGAGATGGAACTGAGAAGGGCAAATGGATCTTCAACCAAAAGAGGTAGGCGAGCGGGCAGACAGGGCATGCACAATGAACAGTCTGCAGTGCGATTGTGAACCGGGATGGTTCGGGCACACAGAGCGGGGCTCAGAGGGGAGGAGGCCAGGGGAAGACGGAGAGAGTGAGGGGAAGAGAAGAGAAGGAGAAGAGAAAGAGAGATTGATTGACTGACTGCGGTGGGTAGGAGACAAGGGTGAACCATTGGTTTGAGATCAAATCTCAGAGTGATATGTCAAATTCTACACTGAAAATCCACACTTAATGTTGTAGAAAATGGAGTCACTAAAGGTTTTGGAACTAAGAAGCCGTGTGATAAATGCTGTGGTTTAGATATATATACCTGGCAGTGATATGTGTGATCAATTAGGAAATGGAAAGACAAGAGAGAGATTGGTACTGGAGACAGGAATTAGTAAATTATTGCAATAATCTATCCGACAGGCAATAAGACTTGAGCAATGATTATAGGAATCCAGCATGAAAACAAGGGGAAAGGCTTGAGATAGTCTCAGATGGACTCTGCCAATAATTTGCCAAATGAACATATATTAGAGACAAGTGACAAGATGGGATAAAACGTGAAGGCAGTTTTAAGAATGGAAGGAGAGGCAAGTCTGGAGGAGGCGAATGTGGGGAAGCGTCAAGAAACAAGGTAAGGTCAGGAATGAGGCAGAAATTGGGGATGAGGTGATGGTCTCTGGAACCCATCACTTGCTCTTTAAAGAGAAGCTAACATTGAATTTTAAATATAAGAAAAACCACCCACTAGACATCTCATGCTTCACTGTCTTCTTAAGATCAAAATAAATCAAATGGTGCTTCATCGGAGGTCAATATTGTAAGACTATTTGGAGACTACCCTCTAAGTGTTATTTTTCTTTAAGTAAAGGTGTTTGTGTTAATAATGGATATGCAGTTAATACTTATGTTTATGATTTATGGAGCAATGCAGTCTGTTCGTTCAGTCACCCAGTCAACAAATATGCTGCTTTTTGTTCCAAGACCTGTGTTAGGTGTTAGGAACCTGTTGGTGGTCCATAGTCCTATTTGAATGAATGGCATACAGTTACAATAAACTGCAGTATGTGTGATAATGATAACTGCAATAGCAGTTAATGCACATCCAGCCTTTCATTTAGCATTATGCTAAGAGCAACTGCCTGTAATGTATGTCATTTAATCTTCACAGTAAGCTATCTGATCATAATACTCATTTTCCATATTGAAAATATTTTTCAAAAGGTTAAATAATTAGCCTATGGTAACATGGGTAGTGTTCAAACTCAGGACTTAACGAAACCCAAAGGTTTTCGTCCTGAGGAATGGTTTGATAAGTTCTGTGGTTTAGAAAATGCATCCATTTATTTATCTGTAAAATGGAAGTAATGTGTTTATAGATTTGATATGAGTACATGTTATAGTGCCCAGAATACAATTAGCACTGCTTCAAATAATAGCTTACATTTTGTCCAACAGTGAATTGTGGGATCAATTAAAATGAGGAGAGACTGATACTGAAGAGAAGAGTTAGTAGGTTAATATAATAATCTAGCTGAGAGGTAACAAAGGCTTGAGCAATGACTATGGGAATTAAAACATAAGAAAGTTCAAGACATTTAGAAGTGAACTCTGCAAAGAATTAACCTAGCTTCTATGCCACCTGCAGGGAAGCGAGCCCAAAGTCCTATGCTTGGGCCAGCTTCTGTGGAAGTTCAGACCCTCCCTGCCCTAGGAGAAGGCTGACCAAGTAACTCCGCTCTAAGTGGCTTCATAATTCCTCCTCAGCTGTTTCTTCATCGCCCCCTATCTATAGCTCCAATGTCCTCTCCTGGAACTGTAATCTCCAAGTTTTCCCCTGCTAGGTTACATTCCATATTGTTAAGATTCTTTTCACCAGAGACAGTACACAAAACAGGTAACACTGGAGTCAAAAGATTTGGAGGCAAGAGCAACGGGTGTAGATTGGGTCACTAGAAGTTACTTCATTGCTCTGAACTTTTCAATTCCTCAACCTACTAAAGGTGATTATAAAACTCATGTGAAAGGCTGTTTGATACTCAAATTATACATGTATTTTAATTAAAGAATATTATTTTTTAAAATTCTTAAACTCCATTTCTCTCAATTCCTTGTACCCAGCGAAAGCTTAGCTAATTTGTTCATGCAGCTGCAAACCAAACAATTGTTCACTCTGTGACAGCTATCCACATAACATTTAGCCAAGATGTTAGCAAACTTCAAAAAGCTAACACTAAAAAAAATAAAATTAAAGTCAAACAGAATAAGAGTACTATATTCATCATGCCTACCTCCAAAAAAAATCTTATCAAGCTTCTAAAAAGACAAGGCCCTGGAGATTTTCTGTATCAAATTTTTATTATTGTGCAGCTCATTAGTCAAAGAAACAACTTATATAAAGAGTAATCATGTCATTTGGCTATGAATTAGAAGCTTGAAAATCCGCACAGTAAAGCAGTGTAATAAAGGATGGTTGCATGTGTTTGTTTAAAGCTGATGCCATGTAAAATGCTTGGCACCTATTAGTAACTGGGCTGAACTAAAGGACTATGTTGGCTAAATGAATGAGTGAGTGACCATCAACTTCAGAAGCATCACCTTTGGTGCCAAAGTCAACAATCTATGAAATACGGAATTCCTTTCCTTACGCAAAATTTAAAGCAACTTACAAAATGATACTAACCATGATGATGACAATGATAATTCCAATATAGGGGTAGCAACAGTAGCAAATCCTCACAGGGCTTACTCTGACCCAGGCACTGTTCAAAGTGCTTTACGTATATTAACTCATCCAGTCTTCATACCAATCCTCTGAAGGATTTAATATTATTTCTGTTTCACAGGTCAGAATGAAAGCAAAGAGAGATGAGTCACTTGCCTAAGTGATTAGAACCCGTTAGCAGTGGGGCTGGGAATTGAACTCAGGTAGCAGCTAGAGCAGAGCTGCAAATTAGTACAGAGAAGAGAAAAGTACCGGTAAACATGAGAGCGACTGGCTTCGTATAATGAGATACTTACATTAAAAACATGAAAAATCTTGGTTGATAGGCTGGATTCATTTTATATGTATCAAACAAAATATTGCAAAATTGTTAAAACTCAATGCAAAGCAATATTCAAAGAGCCGACGTCTGAGTAAAATACTCAACCAAAATGAACTCTCAAATGTGCACTTTGAACTGTTGCTCAAAGAGAAGAGAAGAGCAATTAAGGAATCCAGGTTGCCAAAGAATTGGAAGGATTGAGGCTCATTTGTATATATGTTTGTTCTGAAGTTCTCGTATCATATAGAGAAAATGAAAGAAAAGACTAATTAACTAATTAATTTCAGAATCGGGACAGGTTTTGCTCCGTTATTCTAATTATCTTGATCTTTTCTATAAAATAAAAACCACCATAAACTATTAAAGAAACAAACATTGAACTGAAGGAAAATATTCCATTCACATGGAGAGAATACCTCAGTGCATCCTTAGTTTTTGGAGATTTCAGTAGTTCTGTCTGTACACCATTCATAACTTCTCCATCTTCTAAGTTTTGTGTGGAATCCTGTAGAGAAACAAACACATAAGCATGTGGATGCTATGCATATAGAATTGGAAATTTGAATAAAACGTCTCCACATGAGAGAGTAAATGGTTATATACAGTATGCTCTAGTTTCTCTGAAGACTCGAAACAGGTGTTAATCTTTTCAGTGCTCCGAAATGTTCTTTTCTCTCCCGTTTGGTTTCTGAAATACTCGAATGGGCCATTTACACAAGGCAATATGTTAAGAGCTTTGGAATACATCATTTAGCTTCCTGCTACTCAACCATAAGCTTTTGGGACCAAATGTTTTCAATCAGCAAGGTAAAGGGGTACCAAGGGGAAGGTGCCATTGACAGGTGGTGATGTATTAGCTTTAATGTACTGTACTTGCTTGAACCCCCTGCCCCCAGTGACACCGAAATATAAAGAAAGCAAAATCCATGGGAAAAAATGCTGCCTGGCAAGGTCGGGTCTGCCAAAAGTGTAAAGGAATATTGCAGAAAAAGACATCTGGAGTTCTTCGTTTCTTAGGAGAATTTGATTCTGAGGACCATCTCCATCACAGAGAAACCCAAATGAACCATTTAATCTCCAAAATGGAAAACACTCTTCCACTGCAGGTAAGCGCGTGAGAGAGGCCCTTTACTCCAGGGTGGTGGCAAGTTGAGCGGGATGTCACACGGAGGAGAGGGCAGATGCTAGAGATCATGCCGCGTGCAGACTCTGATCTATGTAAGTCATTAGTCCTCTGTTAGGCTTTGAACTGTATTTTAATAAAGTACTTCTGCAGATACTCTACTCTTCAGAAGCAGGGTCACAAATAAATAGCTTTAGTCCTGGACTCAGGTTTCAATGAAACAACCAACCACGTGGAGAATGACCCATTATCAGCAATCACTCCTGTAAATGGAGCACTCCTGGATCTGAAAGTACCATTTCAACAACAGCAAAAGACAACAGATGAGTTAAGAGTTGGCCGTAACAGAATTAGGTTAATATCTTAAAGAAAACAAGACACAGAGTGACAACTGAAGCAGTCTGTCATAGTGAACTGAGTAAAAAAAACAAATGTATTTCACTTTTAGACTGAGTAGCGACATTTCAAAAAGGGACTGGTAGTTTTGTCAAGGACTTGGTCTACATAGATTTAAAAAAAAAAATTGTTATCTCTCCCCACAGAGATAAAGAAAGGGAAGGAAAATCCATAAGATTAAAGAATACTTTTCAGGTTAAGGCACATCTTAAAAGATGAATGTCTTTGTAAGCTTTTGAACATTCATATAATTATGAAGGGCTAGATATATGCTTACATAGGAAAGAGGATTGGGCAGGTTACAGAAATACTTAGGAAGAAAATTTAACAAAATATTTGCATTTGTGACTATCACACATGTCAGAACATCTGGTGACTGCATCTATGTCAAAATCATTAACTTTCTGATCTGCCTCTTTTACCCAGAGGGAGCTCCATGAAGGGTGAGTGCTCGTCTAGTCCTCTACATATTAAGCACATAACACAGTCTTCATTTAAGGGATGTTAATGGATAAATGAGCCGAGTGCTAGTGTGTTAGCTTTCTAATGCTGTTTAATAAATTATTCCCAAATTTAATGGGTTAAAAAAATAAAGATTATCTCTCATGTTCGGAGAGTGAGAGGTGTAGCAGCAGTTTGTCTGGGCAGCTTTGGGGTGGAATCGCTCAGGAGGTAGCCCTCAAGGTGTCAGCAGGGCCTCATTGCAACCCTGCAAAGGCTCGACTGGGCTTTGAGATCTACTCTTTTTTTTCTTCTAACAACTTTATTAAGATATAATCCACATAACATGAAATTATTCCTTTTAAAAAGTACAATACAGTTGTTTTTAGCTTTTTCAGAGTTTTGCAATCAGCACTAATTTTAGAACAATTTCAAAGCCCCCCAAAGAAACCCTATACCTCTTAGCCCTCCCTCACCATGTTCCCTGGCCCCCCACGGCCCTTCGCAATCAATCTGCATTTTGTCTCTAAGGATTTGCCTATAACGAACATTTCACATGAACAGAATCATAAGATATGTGGCTTCTATTATGTACTATAATGTTCTCAAAATATTCCATGTTGCTGCACGCATCAGTATTTCCTTCAGTTTTATGGCTAAATGACATTTCATTGTATAGATATACCACATTTTGTTTAACCATTCAACTTGATGGGCATTTGTTTGCACTTTTGCTAATTATGAATAATGTTGCTATGGACATTTGAAATAATAGTCCGTTATGAAATAATGTTAAGAAAAAGAAGTTCTTGTGTAGACACACGTTTTCAGTTCTCTTGGGAATATACCTCGGGGTAAAACTGTTGGGTCATATGGTAACTCTGTGTTTAACCTTTTGAGAAACTGCTATTCTATTTCCGAAGTGTCTGCACAATTTATATTCCCATAAGTAATGCATGAAGATTCCAATTCTCTGTATCCTTGCCAACACATCCCCCCTTTTTCCAAAAAATTTTTAGCCATCCTTTTGGGTGCGAAGTACTTTTTGATTTGCATTTTTCTAATGTCTAATGATGCTGAGCATACTTTCATGTGATTATTGAACATTTGTATATCTTCTTTAGAGAAATGTTTAATTACATGAATTTTTATTAAGTTGAAAGAGTTCTTTAAGTACTCTTACACAAATTCCTTATCATATATATATATATATATATATATATATATATATATATTGCAGATATTTCTACCATTCTGTGGGCTGTCTTTTCACTTTCTTGATGTACTCTTTGAAGCACAAAAGTTTTTAATTTTAATGAAGTTCAACTTACTATTTTTTTGTTTTGTTAATTTTGTTTTTGTTGTTCTATCTAAGAAACACTGCCTAATATAAAGTCACAAAGATTTACTCCTATATTTTCTTCTAAGAGTTTTATAGTCTTAGCTGTTAGTTTTAGGTTACTTGCTATTTTGAGTTAATTGTAATATATGGTATGAGGTAGGGGTCCAAGTTTATAACCAGCATATGAATATCTAGTTGTTCCAGCCCACCTTGTTGAAAAGACTATTTTCCCCCCTCAATTGAATTGTCTTGACACCCTTATCAAGACTCCATTGACCAAAAGTGTAAGAGTTTATTTCAGTTCTATATGGGAGCCTCATGCCAGTACTACACAGTCTTGGTTATTGTAGCTGTGTACTAAGTTTTGAAACCAGGAAGTCTGAGTTCTCCAAATTTTGTTCCTTTTCAAGTTTGTTTTCGCTATTCTGGGTCCCTTGCATTTCAAAACGTATTTTAGAATCAGGACATCAATTTCTGCAAGAAAGCCAGCTGGGTTTTTGATAAGGATAGCACTGAATCTGTAGATTGATTTAAAGAGTTTTACTATCTTAACAACATAAAGTCTTCTCATCTGTGAACATTCAATAGCGGCAGTTAGTTGAAATAAATGTTCTTTTCGGCTTTGTAATTACGTGTAGATAAACACCCCAGGATGACAAAGAAAACAACTGGGATATTTGCTATAAAGTTTTAACTGTCCAGTTTTGCCTCTGTGGCCCCCACTCCACATGGAACTTTCATGGTGATCCTTGCCAATTTAAGAAAATACCATCCTTTCTGGTTCAAATCAACATTCTGCAAGGTTAAAAATACTTTTCTCCAGTTCTAGTTAGATGGTACGTAAAGATTCTATTTATGTCAACAACATACTTAGTGCTCCAATTATATGGAAATGTCAATTAGAATTTGAAAGCAACACTGGGCCAATTATAACGTAATACTCTGCTCAAAGGTAATTCTGAACTGACTATAGTTGTAGAGCAATCATGTCAATAACTACATACTTAAAATGAATCACACACAGACTTATATGCCTAAGATGACAGTTGAGCAATCTTATTTATTTATTTACTTCTCATGAGAGACTAAGTTTTTATTCATTTTTAGAGAGAAAGAGAGAGAGGAAAAGAAGGAAGGAGGGTGAGAGAGAGAGAGAAACATTAGTGTGAGAGAAACATAGATCCGTTGCCTCCCATGTGCTCCCGACCAGGGAAAGAGCCCGAAACTGGGAATCGAACACGCAATCTTTTGGTGCATGGGAGGACACTCAACCAACTGAGCCTCCTGCCAGGGTAAGAGTTAAGCTATTTTAAAAGTAACATCAAAAACTCTTTGCTTTGCCACATCTATCAAAAAGGGCAATAACTATAGGTTATCATCTCAACTAATGGGGAGTGTTTGTCACTTGCCAAAATCATTTTTATATATTGCAGCAACAGAATTCTTTGATATTCTCTAGAGATGAGGCAGGCAGACAAATGCTTAGGGCACCCTGGAAGGGCACAGAGCCAGTTCCAAATTTACTTCAACAACTCCGTAACAATGCAGTACTTCAAGAGCTATAGGCCAAGGCAGTTTATTTTTAAACAGAATTCATTAAAATCATCTTTTCTAAATACTGCAAAATAATTGACAAACAACAATTTTAGAGTGCTTAGGATTTTCCCTCAATAAATTAATTACATGGTAAAATAGAAAATCACAAAAAAACAAATATCTAAAAGTAAAAATTATTTTTTCACACAGCTTATTTAAATGACTTTGGGAAAAATCTGTAAAACCATGATTTTTAAATTTGGAAATAAATGGGAAAATATCTGATTATGAAGAATTAGAGGTATAAACAACTGGTGCTTAACAGCCACTGTTGTTCTTCCATTTTAGACTTGAGAAATATTAACTATGTGATTTCAAATCCTCAAACTCCCCTCTAGAAAACAATGGTTTGGGAAGCTCTATACTTAATTTTATTAATAAAATTATTGAAATTTTTATTTTTAACGTTAACTTAAAATGGAGGGACGTAATCAGCAGCATAGTATATTAGGGCACAAAGTTATTTCAAAATGTATTTTGTCTTTGGCCACATTACAATCCTTTGCTCTCTGCTAAAGTTCAGCAGAAGGTCGTGTCTTGCCAACCAGGCAGAGACCTTTAAGAACCTTGTCCTTTACCTCCTTCATCAAAACAGGGAACATATCATATATGGTTCTCACAAGAGACAAGTTTAATTACTACAATTTTTAAAAAGTGAACATTTTTAGCAACACTTTCAGAATCACGGGAGCATTTCTGACAGCCAGAATGAGTCGGATTCAAACATCCCTGCACTATTTTTAGCTTTAAAATCAACACTTACATAAATATTCCCAAACCAATTAGCAGCAGCTGGAAAGTAAAGGTGTTTACATTTAGTTAGCAGCAGTGCTAACAACTGCCAGCGCTCGCAGGCAGCGTGAAGGGGGCCACGCACCCGCGGGCGGCCCTCTCTCCAGGGTGATCATGGTGTTGGCACCGGACTATCATTTCCTATTTCACAGTTGGTATAAGTCACTGATCTCATACAGGAAAGTGTGTTCGTATGTATCATCATTAAGTTCTACATCTCCAAATAAACTTAGCACTTTTGATAAAACTTTTTGGAAGAAAACACTACCCAAATTCTCACTGCTTTTCCCTAGTTGACCAGAGCTATAAAACAATATTATAAACAGTTTTACAGCTTTGTTTTTTGTCTCTCAGATGAGAATTAAAATAGATGCCCCCTTGACTTATACTAGGTGAAAATATACAGCCTTGATTTTTCACCCAGCAATGCATTTCAGCCGTATTTGAAATTACATGCCCACAAAATTTTAACTGCAATGGAGTTATGTTTCAAAAGTTCAGGTGCATTTGAAAACAAGATTTGCATTCTGAAAAGGAAACTGAAAGGTTTTTGTTTTGTTTTTTTGAAATTGCACATGAATTTCAGATTGAAAGTAATAGAAAAATTAAACAGAGAAGATCTGAATGTCATACTTACATGCCTGGTGCTCATACATAAACATAATGTAAATTTTAAAATTAAAATTCGAGGCATAATTTCAGAATATTTGTTTTACTTTTTAGAACACGAATATCTGTGCTGAAGTAAAAACAAGTTGTATTTAATAAGCACACATATGAAATGAACATGCATATTGGGAGTCAACACTGTTACTCAAGCATGATCTAATACATATTCTCACGCCTTAGTCAATGCACTTCATGGGAAAATCTCTCAGTTGGCTTCATAGATACTTCCCCAAAATGCTTCAGTCCAGCAATTTAACATGCCTATAATGCATTTTATATATATCACAATAAATAATTATATATAATAATATAATAGAATGTAAATTATATTATATAATTAAATAATTTATATAACATAATGTGATTATATATAATGCATATTAGACTTTATATTCATAAATATAGAAATTGGCAAAACATCTAGACATTTGAGAAGGGCTAAATTACAAGTTTCTCAAGAATAAGAAAGGCATTTTATTTCTTTTACTTTTAACAGAGTTCCTCAAACTTTAGCATGAGTTGGAATCGTAACCTGGGCCTTGTGAAAAACACAGATTGTTGGTTCCCATCTGATGTTCTGGTGAAGGAGGTGTAGAGTAAAGCCTGTGAGTTTGTATTTCTAATCAGTTCCCCATGCTGCTGGTCAAGGACAACGCTTTGAAAATGCCTTATAGTACCTAGTGCAGATCCTCCAAAATCCTGAACAACATGAATAAAGCGCAGGGAAGACTGTGCTGATGGGCTGGTCTGGTTAACTCATTTTGTAGCTAAGGAAACTGAGACCCAGAAAGGAGAGGTGACTGCTCCCTTTTCACTTATTGTGAAAGTGACAAAGCTAGCATCCAGGATTCTGATTCTCAATTCAGTGCTCTTTCTCTGTTGATAGTCATTGAGTTAATGAATGTTATATTTATTCATTTTAGGGATCATTTTAACTTTCAATAACATTAATAAAAACTTTAACAATGTCTTGGATATACTTTATCTTTCTTCCAAATATTTCAAAACATTTCACATGTAACTAGATGCATATGCATAACAATCCTAAATAATTTCTTGGCATTCTTATTCCAATTTTGTACATGGACATATTCAAGAACAAAAGGATTAATATCTTGTCCCAGGTGAAACCAAAGGTCAAAGAAATAACCAAGATTACTTAGGATTCACATCGGCTAAGATTTAGGTTTGTACGTAAGCATGTTAAATATATTTACCTTGTAATTTCTTTTTTTTTCTTTTTCTTTTTTAAATATATCTTTATTGATTTCAGGGAGAGGAAGGGAGAGAGAGGGAGAGAGAGAGATGGAAACATCAATGATGAGAGTCATTGATCGGCTGCCTCCTGCACGCCCCCTGCTGGGGATCGAGCCCGCAACCCGGGCATGTGCCCTGACTGGGAATCGAACCTCCATCTCCTGGATCCTAGGCTGATGCTCAACCACTGAACCATACCAGCCGGACTACCTTGTAATTTCTCCTAGCTACCAATTTTAGGCAAATAGGACAAGGAAACGATATATCATAAAATATTAAAAGAAATGATTTACATGACAAAACTATCAAGTGTTTCATTATTCTAGAGGTTGAGCTCTAATAATTGCATTTTTAAAGTAAAAAGCTATTTTTTGGGAACACAATTAATTAAATTATAAATAATCTGCTAACTAGTCCCTTGCTAATCTTAGAAGCAGGTAAAACCTGTAACATTAAACGGCAAGCTCAAAACCCTGGCTTGTGGGGTGTGTGAGCACACATTCACACACTCGCTGCTAAGCTGTGGGGTAAGTTACCAGAATGCACGTGGGGTAAAACTGCACTGAGTTGAAACAATTCTGAACTTTGTAAAATGCGCTGAAAGTCACCATCCTTCAGGTGACTGTCTCACAGAGCTCATGCAGTTGTGGATGCTGAGCTGCGCACGTTAAATACCACTGACTCTCAACACACTCACACAGAAAGTTGGCCGCACTTTCTGTTCATCTGGTTTATGTCCAAAAGATGCTGAGTGGTTAAACAGATTTAATAAAAATAAATTTGAAAGGAGAAAGACCACGGTATAGTAGTAAAATTAAGCTCTTTTCTAAGACAAAAGAGACAGAGGTTCCAACAGTTCTCTCTTTGCTTTGCCTGGTGACCATACACTTAATTTCCTGGCCTCACTTTTACTATCTGTAAAATGGGTACAAGAATATTTCTATTTCCTATTTAGGTATAAAATGTCCCAGAACTTAGTGAAAGGACACTGAATAGTCAGGCAGGTAAGCCCTTCTAAAGAAATAATAAAATTTTTTAAAAAAGAAAACCACTACTGACATCACAATCAACCTTTCACCTGCTCTGTTGCTCTTTTCAACAGAAGACCAACACCAGTGGGTATGCTGCTTCCAACTCAGATACATTCAGTGAAAAGCTGCTTTAAAATCCTTACCACTGTGGAACTTCAGAAGTTCAACAAGGAAATTCTGCAGCCCCTCTGTTAATGCCCATTGTTTCTAATTCACACTCAAATAACACATTTTAAAAATGCTAAAAATAAGAGTGGAAAACACATGTATCTTTTTCAAATACAAAACTGATACAAACATGTCAACAATGACCACTATGATTTTAATTGGACTATTTTCTCCACCCTGTTACAGCTAATTTTCCCGGTTTCTTTTTATTATTAAACTCTACAAAAGCACTTGAGCGCAACACTTAGGTACGTCAAAAAAAAAATGCTGTTTATTTCTGAAAGGGTGAGGAGACTGGACAACAAAGCATGTTCTCCCATAAGCGTCTGCTTCAGACCACACGCCCATCACAAAACACATGATCAAAGGTATTGTAAACATCTGCTTCTCTCCCATTTAATCTCCATTTAAACCACATCATCTTCTCAAATATTTAGAATACAGAGCTGTCAAAATGGGTGATTTGCTGGCACGAGGGCCTCATGTAACTACAAACCATCACTTAACGCTGGTAAATCTATGAGGACGCGAGGAAGTGGGGATAAAGCCACAATCACCAAACGTTTGTAGCTGGACCACTTTCCTTGTGCTGGCTGAAATATTTTCAGTCAGGTTTGACTCTAGAAAATGTACCATGTGCTTTCAAGTAAAGCTGCACAACTTCCAGCTTTGGGCAGGAGGCGGTCAACATGAAAACCCGCATTATTAAGGGAATACTTTCACGGGCACGTGCGACTCGCTCGTGCCGCACACACGCCCCTGCCGGTCTTCACTGTGAGAATCTTCACGAGGCAAATGGGCTGCAGAAAATTCTGAGCCAACAGATCAAGTCATAGCTGTTCCAGGAAGGACAAAGGCATTTATGTGTATACTTAGTTTATTTGTATGTTTCAAAAAAAATTCTCAAAATTAGGAAGCCGAAATTCTATGTTGAAAAATTCTGTATAGTCATCACCAGGAGACCAGCTTCACCACCCATCTTCATTCATGAGGCATGTTCAAGGGCTTTTTCTCACCTGGCTGGTGTGGCTCAGTAGTTGAGCATCAACCTAGGATCCAGGAGATGGAGGTTCGATTCCCAGTCAGGGCACATGTCCGGGTTGCGGGCTCGATCCCCAGTCGGGGGCGTGCAGGAGGCAGCCGATCAATGATGACTCTCTCAACATTGATGTTTCTAGCTCTCTCTCTGTCTCTCCCTTCCTCTCTCTGACATCAATAAAGATTTAAAAAAAGCCTTTCTCATTGCTTAGGCAGAGAGGTGTTTTACTCTCTTCTTACCCAGCCCCAAATTTCCCTTATCTGACTATGTGCACTTGTTTCTCTTCTATGACCTTCATATATCTTCCCACACAATCGCTCTGCCATTAGTTTTGTCTTTCTTGCATTTCACTTTGTGACACCTTTATTGGAAGCCTCTGGTTTTAAAAACTATCTCACTTGCTTCTGTTATAAGGTCTTCTGAAAAGAAACAATTTGGGCACAAATTTTTTTCAGACATCCTAGGATGCCCTTGAAGCAATCCTATCCATGACTTCTATGAAGAATGGAGCAGCAGGAGAGGAAAATGCTGTATGGACAAAAGAAGTGGGTGATCCAGAGCTGGCTGTGTCCCTGGTTTCAGCAGCATGTGGAAACAGCTTTAAATGAGGTATGGAAGTCTGAACTGCTGAGAGTACCCGTAGTCATGGGGAGCAGTCAGCAAAAGGTTTGTGATTTTTATTTTATTTTTGTTTGTTTGTTTGTGTTTTAGATATAAACGCACAACAGAGTTGAAAGAGATTATACAGAAGTAGCTATGGTCAGACCAGAACATATTCTAATCACTCTAGGAAACTACCATGCATTTCTGTTCAAGTCCCAATGCCTCTTACTTAAAAGTGTTTACAGTGCTTCAGGGGACTGGGAAAGCACTGCCCCATTAAGAAGATCTCCTTGGTTAAGCTATCAATAGCTAAAATATAAGCTCCATGTGGGTGGGGTTTTGTTCACTGATATAACCCTAAGACCTAGACTAATGCTTGACACAGAGTAGATGCTCAACAAATATCTAGACACACTAGCTATCTGGAGCACCTGTGCTTGTCCAGCATCCATCTGCCCATCCTTTAACAGCATGGGCACTTTCTTCTGAGCACTCTGTACAGACTCAAGGCCCCCAGGACCACCTCTGTGCCATGGAAAAGCTCTATAATGGCATTCATCTCCAGGTAGGCGATGCTTCCTTCACACGTCAGTCTCCCTTGCTTGGCTTGATGTTCTTACAGTGGAGAATGTGTCTTCTCCATTTTTGTATACCTATCACCTAGCACAGGCCTGAAAAATGGTCAATATTCCACTTCAGAGGTCTTTACTTCTAAAGAAATCCTTTCCTTAGAAATCCTTCCCCTTAAAAGCTCTTAGGTAATTTTCAATAGAAGAAAAATACATCCCAACATTTATGAATCCTCTACAACGTGCAGATTATTAGGCCGGACTCTATGGGAGGAATTCAAAGATGCATGTGACACTATCTTTGCATGCAAAGCTGCAAGCTAGCTGGAGCCATTGCCAGAGGCATCTCAGGCAGAAGACTTTAAAGTGGAATTGAAAGCTAATCTTTATTTATGGATTGAAATAATTGAAGTAAAAGAGGCTGCACCTATTTGTACCTGGCTGGTTATGTTTCTTCATATATGCTTTTATATTTTATTTATAATAATGTAATTTAAAATGGCTTTCATTATTTATAAACTGTATCTAAACCAATATTTAAAACCATCTAAGTTCCACAGTTGCTGGGAGCGTGAGTTTGTCAGGCTCTTGCCAGCTGGGAAAGGGACCCTGCCCTGCTGAGGCCTCCAGATCGTGAACCTTCAGACTGGAGATTACTGAGCAAAGTGGGGCCCGTCCACCTGAGGCAGGGCCGTGAGCAAGGCCCCACCACCGCAGCCAGGCCATTTACAAACTTTTGTTTAAAATTCTTCTCCTCCTCCAGCTATCCCATCTCTTTCGATCCAAACATGGTCAAGGTGAAAAAACCTCTCGGGTCAACTGTCTTCTCCCATTTTCCCTTCTTTGTGCATCTCTTCAGCCTTCAATGGGACATGGTTTCCCAAATGCCTCCCCACCCCTACCCCCACTGCTGTCAAGAAGGCCCTGAAATGTGCAAGCTCAAGGATGTCTTCAGGCATCGCCTCTGCTACGCTGACTTAAATGGAAGCTGACTTTGCCCAGGAGCCACTTCAGCAGCAGCCCTCTGAAGCGGGACAGGGTCCTTCCCCCCCCCCCCCCCCGGAGCTGCGTCCAGACTGAGATCCCTGTTTCCTCCTCTAGAACCTGCAGCCTCCTTCTCACTGCCTTCACCGGTCAGTCTCCAGGTTGGTCCCCAGCATTTCCCCCTGTCCCACGATTTTAATTTATGTATCTTTCTTCCTCCGTGCCTGCCCCCTCCTAGCATCCTGTGACTTGAACTTCTGCGGTGCTCTAGCACCTGGGCTTCGCTCAGCGCTTCCTTCTTTTTCCTGTTTCAGAAACTGGAATCAAAAGGAAAATCAGAGGTAAGAAGCCAAGGGAGAGGGTCCAGGCTCAGTCCTCAAGATGTTCGTCCACAAGATGTTCTCAGGTATCAAAACAGAGCAAATGGCATGCTAGCTCAGGGCTAGAAGCCCACAAGCAAAATGGGGTTCGTTCAGTGCACATTTACTGGGGATCTCTTTTTGTGTGCCAGGCAATGTGCTAAGAGTTGGAGATATACAGAAAAATAACACACACGTACACACACACACACACACACACACACACACACACACACTGCACCGTAATGAGCTCATTCTGGGGAGGGAGGAGCAATGAGGCTGAAGAGAAGACAGAAGTGACTCGACTTTCCACTGTTCCCCTTTGTATGCTCCATAATTCGATTTATTTGAGCACCAGTCAGATCCCATCTACACTGCTATCCTTTCTTCAACCTCAATACCTTTCCATGTGTGACAACAAGTATGTTAAATAGACTAACAGGAATTAACCATTCTCCATCTAAAGCGGTGTTTCTAACTTTTTCTTGGATCACAGTCTCATCTGCAAAACTAAGGACAATAATGCTTCCTCTCCCAATAAAGATACACGTATGCACACACACAGAATTCTGTACAATATTTCAGGGCTTTTCAAACTCCCCAATCTTAACTATGATCTCAAGGTTAAGGCCTGATGTCTAGCTGCTAACCCAAGCCCATGTCTTTGACAGAATCATAAGAGATTTGTAATACAGAAATGATAATGAATGTTTTCACAGACAGATCCTTAAACAGTGATTGCTACATGGAAAAATATCTGAATAGGGCCGGTGGTAGCTGCTACAGATAAAAAGCCTAAGTGGGCCCAGCCGGCGTGGCTCAGCGGTTGAGCGATGACCTATGATCCAGGAGATATCGGTTCGATTCCCAGGCTCGATCCCCAGCAGGGGAGCGCAGGAGGCAGCTGATCAATGACTCTCATCATTGATGTTTCTCTCTCTCTCTGTCCCTCTCCTTTCCTCTCTCTGAAATCAATAAAGAGATATTAAAAAACACACACCTAAGTGGATGTGGGGAGGGTATCTCACTGACCACACTTCCCCTCCACTTTCCTGAGACCCCCCACGAAGGTGAGAGGTGCAGTACGGACAAAGATCCCTTCAAAAGAGGTCCCAACTGCTGTGATAATTTCCGAAGCCTCCTTGACAAGCTGAGTCACTCCTGCACACAGGCTCCCGGCGTGAGTGTTTCACATCATGCTGGGGCAAAATTACAAATTACTATAAGCTCTCGACCTCTGGCCTGCATGCAGCATATATGACACTTTAACTGTTAAATCTGTGAGTACTAAAGGGTGATGTTCTTGTCCACTAGTCCATTTGTTTGCCCTTCTGGGATTGACAAATTTCAGCCTCCAAGGTTCAAATCTCTTTCTCCAACCCCTTCCCCAGGCAATTCTTAGAAGTATGTGGCAAAATATACTCTAATAAGATTTCCAAATTCACAGTTTTAGAGCTGATTCTATTAGACAATGATTTAATCCAAATGCCATCTTTGGATTAATCTTTGAATCCCATCCAGATCCACTAAACAGGCATAGTTAGTGGCGCAATTCTGTAGACAAGAAATTCAAGCAAGGAAAACTGGTCGTGGATACAATTCACAGGTTGTTTATAAGTTCTGATTCCTCTTACACAAGAGCTACAAACCAGCTTTATAAAGGACTTCCCCAAATCACTGGGCCAATCTTTTCCCCACAGCATGTACATCACTGCATTTCTTTCCCACTTTCCCTTTCACTGGGCCTGAAAAACACAGGACCTACACTCAGTTAACATTGTCTGATAAATGTCATCTGAAATCCTCGTGAAGTCTGACTTGGCTCCCAGCTTACAAAGTTGTAAAAAAGCAAGGCATGTCCAGCCACCTCGTGGTCTCTGTCTGAGTTTTATCAGCTTATTTTATAGTGGATACTCATATTTATTGAATGAGTGAATCAGTGTACAAGTGAACCCATCTACCTGATGTGTGATTGAGAACCAGACTACGCCCCATAGTGCCTCCCAAAGAAATGTGCGCCAGTCTGTTTTTTCCATAATTGCACACAGAAATAACAAACCAAAGAGAAACTGTATCTTTCTAATCACTCAGCAAAGTGTCAATTTATTAAAACTTGTAAATATTTGAATGTTCCCTGAACTATATTTTTAATAAGTGATGAACATAACAGAAAGAAATGGTTAAAAAATGAATCAGGTATTTTTCAGATCTATAATGGGTCACTTATTCAAGGCTATATGAACAACAAAACAGTCTCAAATGAAAAAAATAAATAAATCTATCTAGTCAAAGCTTCCCTTGGTCTGGACTACACAGAGGTTTTCTTGCTATTGAATTTCTGTTAAGGTGTCTGCCACAGCCCCATCAGCCAGCCTTCAGCTATGTCTAACCAGGGATGCAACCTCACACTTTTAATGAACTCCCAGGGTTGCGTAGGGAAGTGCATGCTTCCTGACAGATGGGGCTTTTTAACCTGAGTGGTGACATAAACCCCTCTCTTCTCTTACTACAAGGGAAACACTCCTGCTGTCGCTGAGGGCACTCACTCAGGTGATGTGTCTCTACAAAATACAGCAGATGACCTCTTCCCTTGTGAGGCAATCATAGCAGATTTAAATGACAGATTCTTCAAAAAGAATGGCAACAGGAAGCAAAAATAATAGTTCCATATAATCAAATACAGAGGTTGAGAGACAGAAAGGGAAAAATGAGGCGTGGCTCAGTTGGTTGGAGAGCTGTCCAGTGCACTGGAAGGTGGTGGGTCCGTTTCCAGGTGGGGCACGTGCCCAGGTTGCTGATCAATTCCTGGTTGGGGCACGTGTGGGAGGCAGCTCATTGATGTTTCTCTCATATCAATGTTTCTCTCTCTTTTCCCCTCTCTCTCCCTTCCTTTCTCTCTCTCCTTCTCTCTCTCTAAAAATCAATAAATTAAAAAAAAAAGATGGCACATTTTTTTATCTGGGCACAAATACTTGGAGCTTGTAGAAAAGAGGGGAAATAAGTTTTGCACCATTCTATATACTTTGCATTCTGAAATCAGCAGTCACTCATATAAATCTATATTATTGACATGGAAGGGTAACAGGATATGTCACTCCAAGACATGCCTCTTTGACATCAGTATGACTTTGAGCTAAATGCAATTGAGAACCAGAAGACACAAGAACTACTCTTTTCTCTTCCTAACTTCCTAAAAATAAAGTAAAAATTTCCCCTTTTGTGAGGGAAATTTTCATTTGGAAAGATGTCTTCCTACCACCTGACACAACAAGACAACCCTTACTTACCAAACATGTCCTTCCCTTCCCTTCCCTTCCCTTCCCTTCCCTTCCCTTCCCTTCCCTTCCCTTCCCTTCCCTTCCCTTCCCTTCCCTTCCCTTCCCTTCCCTTCCCTTCCCTCCCCTCCCCTCCCCTCCCCTCCCCTCCCCTCCCCTCCCCTCCCCTCCCAACTTGCTTCCTAAGCCCAAGGTGCCCAAGGCCCTTCTCCGTGGTTTCCTTTAAGATGGTATATGAGCACCAATCATGCGGATACCTCCTTGAGCCACATTTTTCTCTGTAAGTTCCCAGTACGCCTGTGTATGTAAATAATTAAAACAGGTTTTACCTGTACTAATATGTATTTTATCAACTTGATTCTTGAGTCCCAGACATTGAGTCTAGAAGGATAGAAGGAATTAGATTTTTTCTTCCCTAAACTATAAAGAAATTGAGACCAGGAGGCAGAAAGTCATTGAAAGAATTAGAAAAGGGAGAGTAAAAGTCAGTAATCTAAATGTGTCCCACTCTACACCCAGACTTTTGGCCTAAAAAAAGTGAAAATTGCAGGTCAATTTTTAATTAACATAGCTCTCTTTCTCTGCATTCTTATGGTTATGATCCAATTGAGTTCAAACAGAGCAAAATTGGTTGTTTTTTCCCCCATTATTTTTCAAAGCTATTCATTCCCCAAATCCAGCTTTTCACATTCTACCCTATTATCTTACAAAGCAATATACCAATCGACTTATTTTATTTCTGTCTACCTGAATAATTCAATCCTCAATGTGTCCATGCATTTAGACTTCTTGTCTTAAAATAATTGATTTCTTAAGTATATACTCTGTCAAATTTTAATCTTTCCCTCTAAAGGAATTGACTCTGTACAGCTGTCAAATATATCACTGAGTATGTTTCTATCATGTCTCTCAGGTTCCATTAGGTGCTAATGATAACTTCTCAGTTTGTGGGTCTGTTACTGGCGTGGGGGAGAATACAACTTTCCTATACCCTTCTAGGTTCTTCCAGCCGGTCTCACAATCAAATTGATATAAGACAGATTAACAAGAGAAAATAAGCAAATTTAATTACATACATACGGGAACCCCAAATACATGAGAGAGTAGAAACCATACATACATAAGAGACTAAGAGACAGAAGGGGGAAAATGAAATATATACAACATTCTGCAGTAAGGATGAGGTGAGGCATCTTGGGGCTTCAGAGTGGAGGGAGGTCATTCTCAGGATGATAAGAAGAGCAGATGTTCGGTAATTAGAAGTTTGCCCTGTCCTATAAATAGGTCACGAAAAATATTTCTGGTGATAAATCTTATTAAGGGCAAGGCTCCTAATTTAAATTCTTTAAGGGAGAGGTAAATGTTTCTTTTGAGTGCACAGGGTCTCAACTGCCTTCAGTCAAAATAGTTCACACGCCAAAGTGGCACATCTTGGGGAGGCCTATTTTTTCACTGGAAAGACTGGTGAATATCTGGATTAGTCATGATGCAAAAACTTTGGTTTGCAGTTGCAAACCTGTCAAAACCTGATGCCATTTTATTTGACTGTTTTTTAGGATTAACATTCATTTGGGTACCTTTACATAAAAATAACTCTCAGTAGTTAATTGCTTTAGACTAGAGCAGTTGGCCTAACCTTACTGTCCCCTAATAAATCCACTGTCATATTTGAAACCAAGCTTTAAGAATTTCCTAGGTATGGGTTCTAGTCACACACGACATCCATGTGGAATACTATATCCATTCTGCCTGGACCCACACTGAATAGCTATTGTGATCAGCAGCACTTTAAACCTGGGAGAGGTGTTGTTTTTTTTAATGATGCTATCATTGGTGATATTATTTTGCCATCTGAAACATCTAATATTAACACAGATGAAATGGTGACATTCTTTCCAGGTTGATGCCCCATTCAATCCACTACCTTCCATAGACTTTTACTTTTCCTCTACTTACTTTTGAATAAAGTGATATCATTTCAACACATTCTTAACTTTAGCTCCTTTATTACTCAAATAATGTCATTGCAAAAAGATGTTTTATGAAGTGTAGAGAACCTGCTAAAATATGACCATTTTTTTTTTCATAATACTGAAGACAGCAATAAAAAGAGTAGAAAGTTTACTGATCAAATGGCATGGTTGATGACTTTTTTTTTTAAAGCTAGCTAAGGGGCTGCCAGGAATATAAAATGCCAAGTCCTGTGCCCCACTTCAGCTTAAAGACCGCTGTAAATTGATTAGTATAAAAAAATGAAGCAACTGATTTATGGGAAGAAATTATATAATGGACAAAGAAGAACGACAGTTTTAATTAATAGAGGAACAAGTACATGTTGCTGTTGATTTTTAAGTTGAAACTTCAAAGAACACAAACCTGTTTCCCAATCTATAGAATATTTTTCATCTTCAGTTTAGATGCACTTTTAAGTTCAGACGCTTTTCCTTTGTTTTTATTATTTATAGTCTCATCAAAGAAGAGTTTAAAAAAAACATGAGAAAAAGAACGAAAAAAAGGCTTAATTAATTTTGACAGGCATTGCATTAATATGAACTGTTAAATATACTTCTAAGACTAAGCAATGAAAGCTAGAGGAGGGCTGCTAACAATGCCCATAACTAAAATCTAAATTTCAATTATCTGCTATATTTACAACTTCATGCTTTACAAGGCGTCAGAGGGATGGCTTAGTGGTCTCAGCATCTGGTTTTGAAATGCTATATTCCACAAATCGCACAATTTAACTCGTCCCTTAGTGTTTGGAGGGCTGATACACAGGCAATTCACTCCAACACTCGTGGGCCTATCTACCAGGGCCTTGTACATTGGTGGTGGAGTGATGGGCTGCTCCAGATCCTTCCCTTCCCTTTTATGATGGCAGCAGACCATATTTTGTTTGAATGGAGACTAGTTTCTCTCTCCTTACATTAGGAGTGCTCCCAACGATCCCCTCCAATGTAGTGAAATATACAAGGTAGCAAGGTATTCATTACTTTTAACACATGACAAAAATATTTAGTAATAAAATATGGTCCTAGTAACTGAAGTTTTCAAAACTGGAACAAAACCGATGCATGGCAACTCAAACCATGCAGAACTAGGTGCAAATGGATGTCTGGGTCTCTGAGGAAATAAGAGGGAGGCCTCTGCGACTGCTCCCACATAAACCATGTGCTCAGTCCCTGTCTCTCATATACTGTGTGCATTTTCCTGGAAAACAAAGAGGCCACAAGAGAGCCCACTTAAGATGCCCCTGTCATGTAAATATGTCTGCACTATATGGCCTTCCAAAGAGCTGAAATGCGGTACTTGTTTGGGGTAATGTGTTATTTCTGTAATATTTACTGTCACCTAGGGGAACAAAAACCAGTAGGTCTAATTGCAGTCTTCACTAAAATAGCAAATTAATTAAGGTTGGAAATGCCATAATTAATTAGATCAGCTGTCCTTCACTCGAGGGGCCAGAATCTATACTGAGTGATCATAATCTGCACTTTCTAATAAAGCTATACGGCCAGTAAAGCAACATGTTCTGTGTTAACAGCAGCATCGCCACAAGTTGTAGACGGCATTGAACTTGATCCTTCATTGTTTCTCAGCGTGCCACATCTTTTCTGCAGTGAACAAGTCCAACCATATTTAAAGCTTACTTTAGAATATATCATCTTACATAACATACAAGAATGTCTGATAATAATTTCCATCAATTCAACCCAGTTGTTTATAAATAAGAGAAAATAATGGAAAGATATATTGCCATATTTTATTCCTAGGATGAATATAAAAAATGAAGCACCTTCAAATATAATTAAAATGTAAAATGTAAATATATACTAACTATCAAAGTAGCACTAAAGGCGTTAGGGTTGACAATTAGATAGAAAATGCCTAAAATATTTAAGTAATGCTTAACTTGAAGTTTAAAATAAAAAGTCCAAAGAAAGTGAAAACACCAATGATTATTGTTTACAATATGTAAGTTACAAGGGGAAGAAATGCATGATAAATGTAGACACTTGTTATTTAAGGCAAACTTAATCATATCAGGTCTTTAGTAATATATTGTCCATTTAAGCAAAGGTTTCAAATTATTGGTCAGAAGTTGTTTATAATCATCTCTTCTAAAGTAAATTATCTAAGATTCCACTATAAAGAGCTAAAGAAGGGCAAAGTAAGAAGAAAAAAGGAAAGAGTATAAATAAGAATGGAAACTAATAAAGTGGAAAATACACATATAGTAGAGAGATATCAATTAAAACAAAAGCTGATCCTTTGAAAAGATAAATAAAATGAACAAACCACTAGCCAGAATAACCTTGAAAATCAGTGAGAAGACATGAATTACCAATGTCAGGAACGAAAGCAGGAACACCACTACAGATTCCATAGACAGTTAAAGAAAAAAAATTAAAAATATTACTTATGGCAATATATCTATCTATGTCAATGAAACTGATAAACTGCTTGAATGACATAAATGACCAATACCGACTCAGTAAGAAAGATGGAACTTAAAGGGCTCTATATCATATAAAGCATTTCAATCAATAATTATAAACCTTCCCACAAAGACAACTAAAGGCCCAGATGACTACATCACAAACATTTCAGAAAGAAATAATACCAATCTTACTATAACCCTTTTAGAAATAGAGAAGCAGGGAACACTTCCTAACTAACTCATTTTTATTAGACCATCATTATTCTGAAACCAAGATCATATAAAGACATTACCCCATAAAGAAAACCAGAGACCAATATCCCTCATAAACAGAGATGTAACAATCTTTAATAAAATATTAGAAAATTAAACCCAGCAATATACACAAAGGATAATGTATCTTGATCAAATGAGGTTATCTGGAATGCAAGCTTGATTTCACATTAAAAAATCCATCAATGCAATCCACCATGCTAATAGAACAAAAAAGAGAGATATAAGAAAAGAGTTTCACGATTAAAAACTCATGGAACATAAGAGTAATCTATGAAAAACTTCGCTGTAACATCATATTTAATGGTAAAAGACTGAATGCTTTCCACCTAAGATTGGGAAGGCGGCAGGAACGTCTGTTCTTGCCACTTACATTGGAACCAGTGCAGTTAGGTAAGAAAAGGGGATAAAAACATAACCGCTGGGAAGGAGTAAGTGAAATGATCTTTTTTTCTTTTTAAAAAAACGATGCTGGGTCAAATGTGCATACACAGATGAAAAAAATCGACTTCCAGTTTACACCACAGAAGAAAATAAATTTCAGGTAGATTATAGCTTTAAAAATGAATGGCAACAGTAATAAAGCTTTTTCAGAGACAACAAAGAAGAATATATTCAGTATTCTGGGATAGGAAAAGACATATTAAACAGGACACAAAAGCACTATTTATAAAATAAAGATTGATAAGTTGAACTACATTAAAAATAACTGCTCATCGAAAGACACCACACAGAGAGTGGTGAAAACAGCAAGCCACAAACAGATTATCTGCCACACAAGTTTTCAATAAAAGGGTTCTCATAGAGGCTATATAAAGAACACCTACAAATCAATGAAAGAGAGGAGGGAAACAGGAAATACAATAGAAATAGGCAAGAGATCTAGATGAGCACTTCATAGAAAAAGATAAAAATATGGCACATGAAAAGGTGTTCAATCTCATTAATCATCAAGGAAGCATAAATTAAGCCCTAATTTGACACCACTACATACCTATCAGAAAGGCTAAAATGGGAAAGCCGAACAATCTCAACTATTGGTAAGGCCATGGACCTCCTGCTCCATTTCAGCGCAGGTGCCAGCGTAATTTAGAACAGCCATTTGAAAAACTGGTCACATGCACACAGCCTTTAACTCCTAATTGTATAGACTCAACAAAATGTGTACATCTGTGCGCCAAAAGACAAGTACGAGAATGTTTATGGCCGCATTATTAACAATAGCCTTGAAGTAGAAGTAACCCAAATATTTATCAACAGTTGAAGAAAGAGTTTGAGGTAAAAATAATAATGCCCACAAATAAAGCAATGGATCAAGGAAAACTTAAATAAGGAAAAGGGATTCTAATGCCTTTTTTTTCATAGAAACGCTTAAGAAATATTGCCCATGGCAGATGAATCAAGAAATAGATGTTTAAGTATATTATTAAAAGCTATAAAGGCAACCATTAGTCAAAAGATAGCCATTAACCTGAAAATTATATGGAGCCATCAGGAAGTAGAGGAGGTGAGTGGGAGGTGGGAGGTAATGCTCAGTGTATGACATTCTTCATCTATGATGGTGGGCAGTCAAGAGCAGACATTAGATTAATCTGACATATCAAGAGAGGGAAATAATATAATAATTAATTTAAAGTTATATGATAGCTACCAAAAAATGTAATAACAACTGTGAGCAAGCAGCATTTGCCTTTGGGGCTGGGATTGAATAGGAGCCCTGGAGGCCAACCTTCATTCTATTCTATTTTTTTTTGGTATCAACTGTTTAGATGTGCTTATATTACTTCTATAATATAAGTACTAGAAAAGGGCCCTAGCCAGTTTGGCTCAGTGGTTAGAGAGTCGGCCCACGGACTGAAGGGTCCCGGGTTTGATTTTGGCCAATGGAACAGGTTGCTGCCTTGATCCCCGGCCCCGGTCAGGGCACGTGCGGGAGGTAACCCATCGACGTGTCTCTCTCACATCTATGTTTTTCTCTCTCTCTCTCTAAAAAGCAATGGAAAAAATATCCTCCGATGAGAATTTAAAAAAATATATATTAGAAAAGGTACATAAAATAGGTAAAAGGCTCCAGGTGAAGGCCTGAAGGGTTTTAGTCTCTCCCACAGCTCAGCAAGTTGTGCTTATTGACAGATGGTTGTAGTAAGATATGAGCATACAAAATCTCTTAGACTCCTAGAATATAAGCCAAAGCAATTTCTTGTGATTTTATAATTCAATGAAAATTAAACTCTATAGCCTGTTAACTTTCACTTTAGCATAATTCCATTAAGTGCTTTTGTTTTGAAATATGATTTACATTTTCAACACATACTAATCTATGTATAATTAGAAGAATATATTGTTAATATCTAAAGATTGACTTACAAGGGAATAATATAATGGGATGAGTTCTTTGAGGCAAAATAATTTTTAAAGTTCATGATTATCTTTTATAATATATCATGTAAGAACACGTTTATTAATTTAATGAACCTACTTGTCCTGTTACTACTATTGCATAACAAATCATCTCCAAACTGAATGGTATAAAACTATATGCACATTTGTTTACATATTTATATTCCTCAGATTCGTGGGTCATGATTTCTGTACGTCTAACCTGGGCAGCTCTCACTTGGGGTCTTTTATAAGGTCGCCGTCAGATGTAGGCTAGGGCTGCAGTCAAGATCACACAGGTCTGGGCATCCCAGATGGCCACTCACTTGGCTGGCCATTTATGCAACCTGGGCTCTAGAAGCCCTGGCACGGTTGTCAATCAAAGTGCCTAGCCATGGCCTTCCCAGCCAGATGGACTCAAGAGTAATAGAACTACTCACTGGCAGCTGGCTTACTCTAGAATGTTTCCCCAGGGAATCAGGTGGAAGCTGCGTGGCCTTTTATGATCTAGTCTCAGAAGTCACACAATGTCTGCTGTATGCTGTTAGTCACAAGGGAGTAACTAATATTAACTAATAGTAAACTACAGATTCATGGAGAGGGGACACAAAAGACCCCTGCTCTTGAAGGAAGGGGTGTCAAAGACTTTGCAAACACATTTTACAATCATCCCACTCACTACTCTAGGAATTTAAAAAAAGATGTGAATTTAAATAAAATACTGCAATTTTAAATTAATGAAGTCACATTTACTTTGAATTTCTACCTTAACAGAATACTTTTGTGAACCGTAACAGATTAAATAACATTCATTGGGTGGAGGAGAAAGGGGAATTACTAAGGAAAAAAAGCAAAGACTTGGCTTATCTTTAGAAACGAATATTCTCACCTGAAAACATAATAGGGAAAGTGTACAAATAATAAAAATTATGGACAGTGATGCAGCAATAGCCACCGAATTAACTTAAAATACAAAATGGTTTTGTCACATCAAATAAAAGGAGCAAAGCTAAATTATAAACACCCAGTCAGAGTTTTCAATGCCTAACTTATTAACTAAAATCTTCATGGCTCCTAATTAGTTCAGGCTAAACATTAACCATAGAAAAGTACCTTTTCCTAAATAAACTACACTTCACTCTTAATCACATAAAGTGCCGTTTTGGAAATCCATGTACGTTATACATATATTAACTAATTCTCCGGGGTTGAAATCACAGTGAAGTAATTCCTAATTGTTAAGTCAAGTAGAAGAATGTATCGTTTTAATCATTAGGTGAGTATAATTTATGACAAATGCAAATAGCTCCTTTCCATTAGGACACTGGGGCAAGTTGTCTAGTGTCTATTCCTTTAAGGACTTCTTCCCCACCCTCACCACTAACCTCTGGTCATCAACTGACTTTGATTGTTTAAATAAGAAAATAAGGAGCTGTGACGGTGGTTAGTAGCAATTTGCGGGGGTCAACAGAACGATCTTTTAAAATAAGTGCTACTCCTTAATTCTTCTGTTTTCTATAGCCAATCCCCAAGTTCATATTCACTTCAAGCTTCTCCTCTGCTATTATTTCTCAGCCACCTCTCTCAGTCATTCCCTATGACATCTTTGAATTGGTTTCAATTTATTGGGAAATCATTTAAAATTTCATTAAGAACAAGATTTAGGGGGCAGAGGGAATGACTCCTGGTTCGTGGCTTCTTCAAGTCAGAGAGATCGCTCCAGAGCTCGAGAGCAGCCGACGGGGGCCTCGCTGGCCGCCTCCCCGTCGAGCCTGCGCGGGGAAAACCGAGCAGCCAGGAAAGCATGCAAGGGGCGTTGACAAAATTGTGAGGCATTTTTTATTTCTAGGCCGTGGTTCTTAAAACAGGAAAACAAAGCAAAAAGAAACAGAAACTCAGTCTTGAGACATGGAATTTCGGAACTCAGAGGAGGCTGTCTGACATTTTTAACTGATACACAAGAAAAACAAGACCAAAGAAAGTACTTCAATTTGCTCACAGCCCCGAAGGAAGTCAACCCCCAGGCTCTTGGTCCCCTTCAAGCGCAGTGGTTTTAGACATTTCTCATAAATAACAAAACTCCTTCCCGTTCTGCCATCTCATCTGTCAACTACATCTAGGTATTTAAAAAAAACCCAAAACTCGGTAATTAATTAAACCATGTGCAACTGGCAGGCTAGATTTAGGGTTCATTTTTGTTGCTATTAATAAGATGTAATAAGATTGGTATTTCTAGCATTTCTCAGACTGTTTTCTATAGACTAAGAGTAAATTGCACTTGCAAAGGGTCTTGTGGTCAAATAAATTTGGGAAACAATAGTCTAAACTATATAACATTTTTTATATAATGCTTTTCAGAATTTTTCCCTTGCTACACTGTGAGGCCCCCATGGAGGGGATATAGAATGCGGCATTTCCCTGTCTTATTTGAACTGGGGTTATCTACAGGACCAGAAATCTATGGAACACACTTTGAGAAGTCCTAAATTACGTATATTGAATTTGAAGTATGTTAATAATTATTGAAGTGAAAATGATATGGAAGCCATTCTGCAGTTCTCGTAGCACATTGTCCTAAATATGTAAGGGGTGCTTAATACAATTTATTAGCCAATAGTTTTCAATAATTTTGAGGTCCCAACAGCCGACTAATTGGGGTTGTTTAATGCACTGGTGACCGATACTTTTGACTGGCTTTCTTCATTTTGCTAGTTGCACGAATCTAGTTATATACTACAAGACTTGGCCAACTAAGACGTTAACCGGACGGCTTTCCATCTACACTGCACATCAAGGTATTCAAAATCTCAGGCAGTTTAAGCTATTAATCTAATTTGAAGGCCACATTTTTAGCTTTTAGCTTCCTCACTGCCCTTTTTAAAACTTTAAGAGGCAATTACAGAACCATTCAGTGTCATGAAATTAAGTAAAACTGAAGGTTTAAAAAATTCTCTCACATAACACAGGACACTTTAAAAATTAATTATTGTGATGTTCCTTGTTAATTATATACATTGACATTTTTTATTTTATAAAATACTCACATAACTTCATAGCTTTAAAATAATTACAAGCAGCTGTTCATAGTTGGCATGGGGTATTTTACAGTTACTGTAGATGAATATTAGTTTTTTTAAGTATGAGGATTGTGATCATGGTTAAAATTTGATTCAAAATTTGAATGACAACAAAGCAAAAGTGTGTGTATATAAAAAAAATTTAACTGTAGAGGTCAAGTAAAATGTTTCTTTTGGTTAGTGTCTTGGGTATTACATCATTATATCAGAAAAAAATGGTCTATTCAGAAATCTCATATAGGTAAGACAGCAGGGGCAAACATCTATTAATATATTTCTTATAAGGAAATGGTAAATATAGAAATTTTGCCATCTAAAAGAGGTGAAGTTTCTCATTTTCTTGGAGATAGGTTGAACTTTAAACTCCCATAGGAAAATAAATGTTTCTTAATGTATGTTTTGGGATTTTCCCCCCCTTTTATTTTTAGAGTGAATCAAAATGTTATCTTAGCCTTTCTGTAAATACATTCTAAACATTTTTTTAATCTAGGAAGGTTTGGTAATTTTATTCAAAAAATTCATCTTTCCATCATAATGACTGGGAAAAAAACCTTTTCAAATATGTAACCAAAGTTGACTAGTACAGAACTTCTAAATTTAATGAAAAAACCCCCACAAAACACCATAACATAAAATTCATTATCTGACTTCTTTGAAGCTCCTAAACATTTTTTCATTGTGAAATTTGGTGTAAACTATCTATAGGGTTAGAAGACATTGTCTCATTACAATATATTATGTACAATACCCTATTTAAAGCCACATCAAATTATAAGTTGTAATGATTTTAAAATCCTTACTACCTATATAGTCCTTTTTATTCTAGAGTCATAATGAAAAATTATTTATTAATGAGTTTGATTTATAAAATTAAACCCATTGCAATTTTTGCCTTTGGGCACCAGATCAAAGTTAAAAACGTTCAGTGAGCTACAGAACACTTAACAATTATAAAAGCAGTCAGCAGCACCATAAATCACAATTATTCCAAAACAATACACCAAAAATCCAATTTAAACTGATAATGTATCATTTAATTATATTTTGATGTAAAGCAACATTTGTCTAAATGACCTAGGAAAATATGGAGTCTTGGAAGGTTGTTTTTATTAAAAAATAAATTGGAGAGCTGACTGATAAATTTTTTTTGAGGGTATATGAAACAAAAGGGAAGTCTGAGTCTTTGGGTGCCTCCATTTACAGCTTAAAGGGAAGCTAGGCTCTGCAACATTTGCTGATTTTGTGATGTAAAGAACCCTACTATTTTTAACAGCTGCTGCCAATTCTTTTGACACACCAGACAGCCATATGACTAAGAGTTCACCTGATCACAGTATTGTCAGCAGAAATGACAGAACAACTAAATCAGCACCATTTTCTATGAAGATAAGTTGCTATTTATCCTGGATGGAATAGTCAATAAATAGACTACATATAATAGCTTTTCTTAAATAGTTGCATAAACCAATATTAAGCTCTGCTTTCAAATTCCTCAAGGTAGAATTAGATAATTCCCTCAAGTATTAGCAACTTTTAAGAGTTCTAATAAGTAGGAAACCCTTGATACATTCAAATGTGTTACACAATATATTTAATTCTTACCATAAAAGTTGATTAAATCAATTTCAAAATATTTGTAATTAATGTCTTTGATTTTATTCAAATAGACAATTTGCATATTAGTAAAATTATTTCAGAAAGCATTATATAAGTCAAAGACTTTTGATTCAAATATTCTAAATAAAATCTAATCTTACAAATCAGAAGCCCCATGGATTAATGTATCCACTGAGGAATAAAATCTCACATTTACATAAAAGAAACAATGGGTATTTAAAGCAAACAAGCTTATAAAATGCCCACTAAGATTAGCTGTGGAACAGCCTTTCTATTTGTCTGATGGGACTGAAATGCATTTTCTACAGATGTTGTTAATAAAATAAACAGGAATATCTGCAGGTTAGGTTGTTGGCATGTATGGCTATCATGAGAACCATACCCATCACTTCAATATGTTGTTTATAACCAATGAAAAAGAAATGCAACAGGGGTAATCATTCATATTCCTCACTTGGAATTGTTTCATGTTTTGTATTCAACATATCTTTCCAGTAGTAGCTATAAACGTCATACATGTGCCTAGGGCTTTTTAATGGTTTCCTGTTCTAATAGTTGGTGTGAATCTAACAGAGTATGGACTATCCTTGCTCTTTCAGGGAAGGAGGGAAAAAACAACAAAGAAACCTAATCATGTCTAAAAATGAGTTTATCCTATTTTGTACAAAGAAAACAGAAAGAGTCTGGGGAAGATAAACTAATTTCCACCAGTTTCTGCCTACCACATATACACTAACTCAATTTAGATTGATCTGATAATGTCTACAGACTTACTACCAAGACACAAGGTTACTATATACATCTGGACTTTTCTCTCTCAAAAACAGCATGAGATGAAATGTTGTCTAAGCTCCTTTTAATTTTATTTTAGTTTTATTTTGGTCTTTTATTTCAAAGCAAATATGACAAGTTTTGTTTTTGTTTGTTTTTTTTACATCTTTTCAAAATATACCACAGCAGGACAATGCCAGAATCAATTTTATATACAACACAAATTTAAGTCATATGATGATGATTTTTAAGAGAAAACAGCCTGATTTACTTGAAAAATTCTGTGTATTCAGGGTGGAATAAAATAGTAGCTTTATTTTACACTTTAAAATTGTTTTAAAGAGCAGTCAGTTTTCATGTACAAAAATATCCATTTATTCAATGCTGAGGCAATGGAAACATGTTAGTAACCAAGAGAACTAAATCTTAATTTTTAAATTTTACATTAATAGCTTTTTGCAAATAATATTTGTGTTAAATTTCAAGGGCAGAGTTTTAAAATTTCAGAAGATATATTTTAATTTATAAAACTAGTCAGGACTTAGTAAAATAATTTAATCCCTTGGAAACAGTATGTACAATTCAATATTTACTAAGCAGGTACCATATGCCATATACTAGGCAAATCAAAAAGGACAACATTTCTATTTTCAATGAACTGAGTTTGATTCTCATACATAACATTTTAATTTTAATAATATGATGATATTGTTTTTCAAAAATTGTATTATCACTGTTACCAAAGAGAATTACTATAATGAAAATAAATGTGGTCATAGCAAGTAATATAATTTTTTTAAACAGTAAATAAAAGCAGTTACAGAGAAGGATTTTTTTTCTTCCTTATTACGTTCAATTTTCCCAATTAAAATAACTTTTACAAAAATGAGAAAATTTTATTTACATTGTAAAATATCTGAATTGTAAACTCTATTATAGTTTTGAGCCAGTGATATTAGATAGAATTTGGATATCCCTTCTTAATGGATATCTCTTCTTACCCTTTAACAGGTAGCCTTACTCATTTTATGTATATTAAGTTCAAGTACAAGTTTACAAAACTGTAGTCAGTCCTTAATGTAGAATTCTTGAACATATTATTTAATACCCATGATTTTCTATGACAGAAATACAGACTTCAAACTATATATTATTCTTTATAAGAAAAATATAAGTACAAGGTTTATTTTTATGTATGAGATTACATAGGTTCATAAGAAGAAATACATATAAGAACTCATTTAATTTATATCTTAAATTTTAATATAGATGCACTAAACAATGAAAAAGACTTTGCTTTACAGTATAATATCCTATTAATAATGCATAGTATTCATTCCTTAATAAAGGAGAAACTAAAAATTTTTCCACTTCTTTCATTAAAAAAATATCATTAGTGATTTTCAGCAAAGAGGAAGAAATATAGTGAACTGATATCATATCTACTTAAAGCATACAGAAAAAAAGATAAAATAGAAAAAGAAGAAACCCCCAAAAGACAAACTTGACTCAAAAACAAGATAAACATCATAGTATATCTGAAACATAAAGTGGTAAGTGGATCCCAAGCCATACACTTGCTAGACTCTATAAGAATAGGTTGAGAGATCCCAGTGAATGTCTAAAATGAATGCCAGAGGAAGAAAGTATAAAAGATGGTGAAGTTTGAGATTATCTAATAAATTTTCAAGAGAAGAAAGACATAGTCCTCTGGTTGAAACTGTTTCTCAAATACCACAAAACCAACAAAAAAATATGGAAAATGAAAAATATCAAGAATAAAGCAAAAATGCATACCTATAACCAAAGAATGACAATTAAACTTTCACTAACAATACTAGATTACAGGCAGACAATGAATAATTTCTTTAAAGCTTTAAAGAAAAAAAGCTGTCAACCTAGACTTTCATACCCAACTAAGCTATCATCGAAAAGTTAGGGCAAATAAAGATCTCTTTGGAAATTCACATATCCCCTCACATAGAAATGGTCAAGAAAGTACAACAGAATTTTTTTAAAGCCAACTCATGGAAAAGCATGAGTCACAGGTATAATAATTATTCCAACAGGTTGCTAAATGTAATTAACTAATGGCTTTAAATGCCAATTACCAGTTTGTTGAGCTTAAAGATAAAACTTAAAATCCATAAATAATAGTAAAAGGAGCATAAGAATACTAATCAATAAATAGGGAACGTAAAAGTGACAGTCATGCTTAGAGAGACAAAAATTCTTAACAAAAATTTATTGTAAAGATTACTACGTGCACATAAGTGTGGATCTGTCTACATACACATACAAAATAAAGTACAAAGTGAAAAGATTATTTCAGATGACTTTAGATCAAAACACCTTGATGGTACATCTTTTGTTGTTTGTAGTAATATCAATGCTATTATTTTGAAACTTTTAAAATTGTAGCACAAATCAAATAAGTATGTTAAAGTTAACAGCAATCAAGACTTTTAGGGTGAACAGAAGCAATTAAAAATCAAAGAAATTACACTCTGAATGCTAAAGCTGAATTATTGATTTAAACTCAAGATTTTAAATACATATATTCATATATTTTCTAACTCGGGCCTGAAACTGATGCAGAAGTAACGTACTCTCAGGAAAAAGGTGCATACCTAGGACCTACATTTTGGTCCAGGTCCATACCATTCTTCGATAGATCTTTGGAGAGAAGATTGATGCCAAGTCTGAGGCAAGGAAGGAATAAGATAATTTTGGGAAATCTGTTCCAGAAAGCAAGGAAGCTTATAAATATTAAGTCATGTCAAGAACACAGAAATTAGCCTAAAGGGGCTTCCCACTCACCAAAGCTGAGGCATCAGAAAGAATTATAATTGATTGAAACACACTACATCTCTGAAAGTCTGAATCCAAAATGTTACTCAAGGAAGAAAAAGCCAGAGAAAACTCATTTATCATGATTTGGTAAGTCTATAAAACAAATTAATTACTTTGAAAATCACTTAATCATTTAAAGCAAAAATAATAAGCATTTTTTCCTATATCGCTAGTACAAATTATATTTCAGAGGAATCAAATAGCTACAGTTGCAAGCTGGGAAGAGCATTATATTACTAAAGAACGTCAGCAAGTGCAGAAAAATGAATTTTAAAAGTCTCATAATACTGGTGTCATATTATAATACTGAAAGAAATTATTGTATCAGGATAACATTATCAAATGTTATAAAAACTATTGACAGTAACTGGATGTAGTACCAAAGTAATTATTTCTGGTTGCAAGTAGAACAAATTCAGGTTTGCAATGGAGAGATGACGCTATCACTTTAATCCAATAATCAAATTTAGGTCACTAATGGTGAAAGACGAAACAGATATTATGTTCTTGATCTGACGCATAAGAAATATATATCATCTATGATGTAATCTTGCTAAAAACTTACATTTCATCAAGTCTTTAGATATAACTTCCAGTCAACAGAACCAACAGGAACTAGGGGAAAAAGTCAAATTATAAGAAGAAAGGAAACAAATCCATAAAAAGATGACATACTGGTTGGTTTTTCTGCAAGTCAGTGTAATAAATAGATGAAAAGCCTATTCTACATTATAAATATGTAAAAGACATAGCAACTGGATGTGTGGTCTCAGATTAAATCCTAATTTAAAACAGTATTCAGAGGACGATTGCATAAATTTTAATATAGACTAGGTATTAGATAATGTTAAAAACTGTTAATTTTATGAGGTTTGCTAAACATTATATTTACAACATAGAAAAATATTTTTATTTTCTGAGATAAATGTGAAAGTTTCGGGGGTCGTATGTCATGGTTTCTGCCTTGCAACACAGATCCTTTAGTGGTCACCACCTATTGGGCAGCAAGGCTCAAGATGATTTACAACCTCCCATAGAATGTGTCAAGGAACAGGATTGGGGACTTTTAAGCCACAGGGGCAGGAAGAAAAGAGAGAGCACAGGTTCCTTGATCATTCCATTGACCCCAAGGGAAGTTGAGCAGAGGCCAGGGTGTTCTGCTGAACACGCTGCAGGAAGTCATCACAGGACAAGGCCCATACCCAATATTACTCCTACATTTTATAGGACAAGTATGAGATGAACCTTGTCAGTGGCAGGAATAAAGAAGAGCCTGGCACCTGAGAGAGCACAGTGTGGATAGCCTGCTCTTCATCATAGTGCTATGTGAAGGCCAGCTGCCTTGACCCTGGAGATCTTGGAGCCTCTGGAAATTTGCTGTGCCTGTGGCCAATGCCTGGGAGCCACTGGTCCCACTGAAAATGAGCTTAAGTTCAGCCCATGGTGAGGGCTATGATTCTGGGCCTAGCTAGCTTACTTTTCAGGCAACCCAGGGTGAGCCCCCATGGTCATTTCAGCCAATTCTGCCTTTTGTACCACAGTGCTTAAAGTCTACTTCAAAACTCTTTAGCATTAAATAATATAACTTACATGCTAAAATTAATGAGTAACAAGTAAAAGATACACATAAAATTTATAGATTTGAAACAAAGAAAAAAACAAGCGGGAGCTATCAGTCCAATGGTAATAAGAAATAAGACCAAACAGAACAGTAATCACAATAATTTTTAACAGGTTGGACTAATCTATTTAAATACATATTTAATCACAGTGGATTTTAAAATATACATGATCTGTATGACCCTTATGCTCCTATCTAAACGCCTAAGATAAAACCATCCTGAGAGGTTGAAAATAAAGCAATAGAAAAACTAACCAAAACAAACTGGTGGTTGTAAATATATCAGATGAAATAGGAGTTAATAAAAAATCACTAATATGGATAAAGAGAGAAACTTTAAAGGGAAGGAAGCGTCAAGATGATAGCAACCATGAAGTGTAAACAGCTAATGACAAAGCTTCAGGGTACATAAGACAAAATCTCCCAAAGCTAGCGGCAGAATGTGACAAATCTATAAGCATAAGTGGAGATTTCAGTACACTTTTATCAGAAATAGGAAGGTAGGTAAAATGTAAAAAGAGAAGGTGTACAGAGTATTGGAACACAAAATGAACAATCAATATTGAGGTAATAGAGAAACAAATAGGAGATATGCATTTATTCTAATACCTATCTTAACTGCTTTACCAGAAATCAGTTTCATCTCGATCTCTTTATGGATGCTGTGATTAAATTAGCAATGGGTCTAGAGTGATATGTTCATAAACTTTAAAATGTATTTCTAAATATTTCATAGGGTAAAGAGAAAATCACAATGGAACTAAAAGCACTGTGAAATGAATTACAAATGAAGGTATTGTGTATCAAAAATTAAAGAATGAAGCTCCCGTAGCTGTATTTTGATGAGAAGAAAACCTAGTTTAAGTGCATTTATTTAAAGGAAGAAAGTGAAAAATAGCCATATAAGAAGCTAGAAAAGAACAGAATGTAAACATTTCTTTTTCTACTCTTACTTTATTTAAAACTAATGTGAAATAAAAGAAGAGAGCATGAGTTAATAAAATAAAAGAGAAAGAATAAAGGAGATAAAAATAAAATCAAAACTGTTTCTTTGAAAACAATTCTAAAACACTAATCACACAGACAAATCTCCATTAAGACAGATCAAGGAAAAACAAACAAAATGGACAAATTTACATTATTAGAAATGGGGGAGAGCATAACTACATATGTAGTGGAGATTATTTTTAAATTTTAAGATTATGCCAATACATTTGAAAATTACAACAATAAAGATAAATTTCTTTAAATTTTTTAAATTGGCAACATAATAAAATTTATGTAGACAAAAGAGAAAATTTGAATAAGCCATCTCCTCCTATGCCCCACTCTATAGACAAACACCACACACACACACACACACACACACACACACACACATACACACACACACAAACAGTCCCCGAATGAACAGGTGAGTTTACCAAAAAAACACAGTCCTAATACTAAATACAAATTGGTTCTGAGAATGGGAGAAGCTGCCCAACTCATTTAGTGGAGCTGATATAGGGTATGTGAGGCATAATGCCAAAACTAAAGACAATGCAAGAAATAAAATACAGAACTATTTCAGTTATACAAATGATAACAGCTAAATAAAATAGAAAGTTGAATTGAGCAATAAAACAGAATACATCACAGCCAAGGAAGCTTGATCATGGGGATGCAAGGAAGGCTGGACATCAGAAAATGTAGTGATAGGACACAATAATTTCAACTGCTAAAAGAGAAAAATTAATCATCTACATAAACACAGAAGTAGCATTTGATAAACATTTATTATTTTAAATGACACCACAATGTCAGAAAATAAAATAAAAACTGATCCATACACATGCCCCTTAACATATTTACAGATGAATTAAAAGCTTAAGTACAAAAAATAACACAAAAATTTTAGAAAAACTAATATTGGGAAATATCATGTGACTCAGAGGAGGAAATTATTTCTTTAAACACACACACAGCACAATAATAAAACTAATAAATATAAATATGTTAACATTGAAAACCTGCCTGAAATTTAATAAAAACGAATTTAAAAAGACAAGTCATAGTTTGGAAAGACCTCTCCCATGCTTACAACCACAAACACCTGGTACTTAAAATAAGAATAAGAAAACACAATAGCAAAAAAATAAATAAATGGTGACAAGAGACAACAGGGCTGGTTTTCTATTAAGATCATTTCATCTCATTTCCCTTCCAGTAAGATCGGCCAGTTCTGCTCAGGTAACAACTTGCCACCCCTAATGCACCGCATGGAATTTAGAGGAAGCCAACCCAGGACAGTTTCAACTCTTTCTGCCCACTTGAGAAAGACAAGGAGAAACTGGAAATAAAAGTTAGGCATGCGCCTCGAAATCGGATGGTTCGGAGCTCAAGAACCACTGTAAAAAAGGGAAAATACGGGGAAGAAAAACATGTTTCCTCATTACAAGTTCTTAAAGTGAGAAATAAGACCGTTGATAATTACCAAAGGCATTACATCAACTTATGTTCCTACCAGTACTGTACGAGAGCTCCCATTTCAGTCGCTCCACCTTTCCCATTTTACAGATGAAGAAACTGCGCCTGGGAAGTTGTTACTTCTCCAAGGTGACACAGTTCAGCCTCTAACCTTACACCAGCTGGTGGTCCCAATTCCTAGCCCACAGTACGTTTGCTGTGATTGTTTAACTTGAACACGCTGTATTCTTAACTCAGGCAGACACAGCTCAGGTTATCATTTGTTTAGTGTTTTCTGCGTGGCTGACTCCTCCCTCGGTGCCCTTCCAGGAGAGTCACCAGGGCCCGATTTCTCTTCATGCCTGATGTTAGCCATGCAGCCAAGTGCCAGGACTCCTGCCAGGCAAGGCCACGCTAAAAGGGCAGGTTGTCCTGTTCAACACAGTCAGATCAAGGTTAGTGCCTCGGCTGAACAGAGAGCAGAGTAATGTACACAGAATCTTGGGGGGAAACTTTATCTGCTCTTACATTCGGTGAATGTCAGTTAGTTACTCGAGACATTTACTTTTCCAGACCCAAGAGAGTCTGTGTCCTAAATCATCGCTTCTGTGGCCTGAGACAAAACTCCGTCTTCTAGGGAGATAGGTGCTGGTTGTTTTCGCTTATCTACTTATTCAATGAGGCTGATGATACTAAATATGATGCATTAAACAGGAATGAATAAAAATACGTTTGTGCCTTAAAAAACACCACGCCAACGTGCCTTTATGGTCATGCCAAATTCCCCTGCTTTGGGTTTCACCGCTCCTTTCCTCTTTGACAGGGTATCTGCCCCACTTTCTTCTGCTTCTTTTTGGTTTGTTTTTACAACTTCATCACTTTGTGCAAAATGTTACAGCTAATTTATTTTTCACGACTCCAGTGTGTTTATTAATTTGCCAAATACCTTGTGATCTGTTCACTCTACCTGCTACATCGCTGAATAAATTCATGGAGACGATGCTGCTAAGGGTTGGGTTTCTTCCATCTCCACCGAGGTGCTGAAATGGCTGCTCAAGCAGCTTTTCCTCCACATGCCGGGTCCAGTCTCTGCTTATTGAACTTCACACCACCATCCCATTGCATCGAGATTGCAATGTGCACTCGCTTACAATGCAGATTCCCTGGACCCTGCTCTCAGATTCTGATTCAAGAGACTAGGCTGTAGCCCAGAAACTGGCATTTGTGCACAGTCCTCCCGTGTTCCTGAGGCAAGTGGTCTTTCAATTACTCTTTGAGAAACTCATTGAGAATTCCTCTCTGTCCAGGAAGGTCTGCCTGTGTCTAAACACTACTTGTGCATCCTTGTTGCTATGAATTTGATCACTGACTTCTGCATGCCTCTCTGCTGCTCATTCTTCGAGGCATCTTTCTCCTTGAAGCCTCCCCGACCACTCTGGCACAAAGCTCTCCTGGAACTGACTGCACCCACTGCGGTTATCGATGGTGACATCTATGGGAATGTCTGCTTGGTCCTCCCCACGCTGGAGACTGCTCTGTCCACAATGAAACCAGGTACCAGATGTCATCTGGCTATAGACTACTCCCCCAAACCCTGCTTGCCATGGCTTGTTTAAAGCAGCCCTCACTTAGTGAAAGTCACCCATCAGACTCCTTTCCTAGAGCCTAGAAAAAGAATTAGTGCCTCCCTGGAGATGGGGAAATGGGAATTGTTAGCAGGCATATTTCCCTGTGTTGAGGAAGCTGGTCTGCAGATAAATATGACAATCTATGAAAGAACAAAGCAGAGGCAATTACTGGAGTCTGATTCTGGAGTTTCCTGAGGCCCAGCTGCGTCTCCTACTTTCCAAGATGTGGACATGCAACATGCTCAGAGATTATATGCAATGCAACGATCTCATTGCCCCTCATTTTTTGACTGAGACATTTTAAAATTGTACTTTTATCACTTTCAATTAAAAGAGTTCTTAAATTGTTGCTGGCATAAAAAATATAACTCTGTGTGCTTTCTAATGTGATTATAAGTTCCTTAAGAGCTCTTTCCACTGCTTTGCCTCCAATTTGCTTCTCAACCAACAGCACAACAGTTTACACCCCAATTTCCTCTACTGAAACTGCACTTCATAAGCTTATTCACAACTTCAAGGTTTGAACCCCTATATCTTTGATTTCCAAGCACCTCTACTTGCGCCTTTGTCTACAAGCTGATTCTGAGTTCTGTTTGCTGGTTGGCAGAACACTCATCAGCCTCACTATACTAAAGTGAAACCTGGGAATTATTCCTGATGTCTCATGTATGTTCTGCTGCCTTACCCAAGATCTGTGGATTGTATTTCCTAAATATTTCTGGCACTTATTAGCTTTATGACTAAGCAATTTGACCTTTACTTAATCTCTATGTGTCTCATTTCCTTATCAATAAAATGGGAATATAAATGGTACCTATATCACAGGATTGTTGTGAGGATTAGATAGAACAATACATTTGAAGCACTTAGAATAATGACTGGCAAAAAGTGAGTGTGGTTGTAGATGTGTTGCAATTATTACTCATTCAACCACTGAGTTTCTATCCATAAAGGGATCATGAGATAATTCAGATCTTTGCACTTCTGCCCTGACTCATATTATAACAAATTTCTAAGTATTTTCTTATTTCTATCCTTTGATTTTTATCCTTCAGCAAAGCTGAACCTGTAAACCCTCTACTTAAAACTTTTCAATGGTCTTGCATAACATAAACATCAAGCTCTTACATGTAACTTATAAGGTCCTTCTTGATTTGGCCACTCATCTCCCAGTACTTCCTCAGCAAGACCAAAGTGCCCGTGTCTCTTTGGGAAAACCTCATGAAAACCATTTCTCACATCTGTCTTTCTTTTTGTAATTCTCTCGCTGAAATGCATTTTCCCATGAGTTGGCCTGGTTGGTGGTCTCCTTTTCATTCTTTAAGACTCAGCATTTCCATACAACTTCCTCCCTTCAAGAATTATTTCCAAATTCCCTTGTTAGTTTTCCATATATTTTCTTTGTACATACAAAAATCATTGCACCTGCCGTATTACATCATAATTTCCATTTATATGTCTGTTCTCCTCAATGGATGAGGAAGAGAGACACATAAATGAGAATTCTCTAGGGGGAGGCCCATGTTTTATTCATCTTTTAATCGCTAGCAAAAACCATGGTACTTGGCACAATGTTTGTTAAATGAAGGACGACATTATGAGCCATTTTGCAGAGTCAGCCCAACATTATGGATAAAGATCTCAGAAAACTCACATAGTCGAAAGTGGGAAAATATTATGAGAGCTTAACAAAGCCTTAATTGTCCATAATGGTCTCTAGGTATAATATCAGTTGGGAATCATGCAATGAGCTAAAACTATAAAATTTTTTCTCCAAATTAGGGAGAAGAAATTTATCCTAAAATCAATGCATAGATTCATGGCTTTATAATATTTGATTGTACATTTTATTTTTGGGCCATCAGTTTGAAAAATAGCAAGGATTTTAAAACAAAAACTCAGCTTGGGAATTTCTAAGGCAAACTGCTTTATGTTACATGATGCACTAAGTCAGTTTAACTATGTGTGGTAGAAGCAAACCAAAACAAATATTTCATCCACAGTGTTTCTGGGGTATAGTCATACAAGAAATGGCTATAGTGTACTTTCACAATTTACCTATGTGAGTACTAAAGGAACCTAAAGAAAAAAATAGAAGCAGGAACATTAGGAAGAACATTTATTCTACTTGTTATTTCAGGGAAAGTAGTTTATGGATATTCATTAAATGTCTGTCTGGTCCCAGATCAACATTTTCCTGATATCCACATGTTTACTAGAATGTACTTCCACAAAGCCTCTCATTTATAACTTATCTACTTATCAATCAAGGCTTAGAAATCCAGAAAAACTCATATTCTGACATTAAATGGTCATTTCTGTAGGTTCTATAATTACTCTCCCAAATATACACAAATAATTAAATTAAATCATATTTTCAGACTGTGCAGAATGCACTTATCAGAGGTTAAACTTGAATGACTATAATCATTTCCAAACAAATTCTCTCCCCTACCACTGCTGTCATATTTAAAATGAAAGAAGCTGGAAAGTGACTAGGAGGGATTGAGTTTGAACTATATTAAAAATGCAGAAATGGCATAACACTCTCAGAGGTCTACATCTGCTCTTTTATTTTTGTGATTTGAGTATAAAATATAAATAAATATATTTCATGCTGAAGTCCATTCGCTCATCATTTAACAGTGAATGAAGAAAACACAAAAACATATATTACCTTTAAAAACACTATCTTTACTTACATATTGCCTTTAAAATCTTTTCTCTGGAAAAAAAAATTAACCTGTTAGAATCTGAGAATCTATTTGTTTTTCTTTCCATGTGTTCTTTCTTTCTTTCTTTCTTTCTTTCTTTCTTTCTTTCTTTCTTTCTTTCTTTCTTTCTTTCTTTCTTTCTTTCTTTCCTTTCTTCCTTCCTTCTTTCTTTCTTTCTTTCTTTCTTTCTTTCTTTCTTTCTTTCTTTCTTTCTTTCTTTCTTTCTTTCTTTCTTTCTTTCTTTCTTTCCTTCTTTCTCTCTCTCTCTCTCTCTCTCTCTCTCTCTCTCTCTCTTCCTTCCTTCCTTCCTTCCTTCCTTCCTTCCTTCCTTCCTTCCTCCCTCCCTCCCTCCCTCCCTCCCTCCCTCCCTCTCTTTCTTTCTTTCATTCCGTCAGCCAATCAGTTATTACCTACCATATGCTAGGTGCTTGCCCACAAGGAGAAAAAGCACCTTCTCTGCCCTCAGTGTACTCCCACTCTCGAGGAAAGAGGGAGACATACAAATACAAATGGTCAATGTTCACGGCATAACTGTGAACCTCGGTCAGTGAGGGAATGGGGGACAGCAGGGACCAGGGGGGACAGTTGGCTCAATCTTTGAGCACAGCAGAGCTTGCCTGAGTCAGGGAACCAGTGTGTGAAAAGAGAGGCACCTATACTGTGCTCTCTAGGTCACTTATGTCCAAACTTTGATATTTTGGACCTATATTAATACTGCTTCCCACCAATAATATTTTCATTGTGATCTCAACAAATGCCACATCATACATTACTTTAAAATCTATTGCTGAAGTGGCACCAAACTTACAGCAGGGACCAGGGTTTCCAGAATGGATTTAAAAAGGAGGTGGTGTTTTAGCCTGGTCTTAACAAATGAGAAGGCATCTGCCCTGCACACAAGTGAGAAAGGAGATTCAAGATCCAGGGGGTGGGGAGAGCAGGAAGGGAAGTGCCAAAAGGCAGGGGCTTCAGAAAACTGGAGGAGATGGATGACAGGTTTGAGCCATCTGAAATTGCCCTGTTCCTTAATAACCCCTCCTTTCCTGTTTCCTTCTCGGTTTTCAATTTAAACGGAATGTTTACAAGGAAGAGACCATTTCACATGGAGAGAGGAAAGCCAGGGCTGAATCTGTTGATGCAATTCCAATATTGCCTTAAGAACTGGTCTTCAGAGGGTTCTTTTTGTTGTTTTGGTTTGGTTTGGTTTCGGTTTTCTTTTGTTTTCAAATGAAAATAACTTGCCAGGGTCTCTATAAGCAAAAGGTGCTCAACATACATTTAATGTTCAACTTTGGAATCAGTATTTTTTCTAGCTGTGTGTAAGTGCCTTTCTTAAATTAAAACTAAACTTTATCAAATTCAGCTTTATAAAGAAAGAGTATTCTCAGAACTACTTCTACAGTCTAACTTAATCTACCACCCATTCCTCCTTCATGTATGGGACAAATCAAATATTTTTTAACAAACATACTGTAAGAATTTTTACAAATAATCACTCATTTATTTCTCAATCCAACCCCATGAGGTAAGCTATCACGATTTTATAGATTAGAAAAGTGAGAAGAGAAATGCTTGACAAAAATCACTATCACTCAGCTAGTCAGTTGGCAGGACTAGATTTGAACCAGGCAGTCAAGCTTAAGAGTTCATATTCTTTTTTTTTCTTCTTTTTTTAAAAAATATATCTTTATTGATTTCAGAGAGAAGAAAGGAGAGGGAGAGAGAGAGACAGAAACATCAATGATGAGAGAGTCATTGATCGAGCCCACAACCAGGGCATATACCCTGACTGGGAATCGAACCCCGATCACCTAGATCCCAGGTCGAAGCTCAACCGCTGAGCCACGTCCGGCCGGGCAAGGGTTCATATTCTTAACCACTCTAGCCCGCTGCCTCTCAGGGTTCACAGCTCCTTCCTACCATTCCAGTGCCTTATGAAGTCAGAATAATTCGAGTTCAAAGGATGAATCTCCAAGCTGAATTTCATGGGAAATTACTTTATTACTGTTTACTCTTCTTTTTTTAAAAAAAAAATCCTCAGCTGTGGACATTCAGAGAGAGAGACAGGGAGAGAGAAGGAGAGAGTGGTCGCTTTCCTTGTGTGCCTCTGCCAGGGATCGAAACCGCAGCCAGGTATGTGCCCTGACTGGGAACCAAGCTGGCCACCTTTTGGTGCACAGGGCAGTGCTCAACTTACTGAGCCACTCCAGCCGGACAACTGTTTTTCATTTCCACCGAAGTCTTTTAGAGATCTTCCAGGCAGATCTGTTACCCATTCCTGGGATGGTGCCCAGCTTCTAGAAAAAGTACCTTTTTCTCATAGAACTCAGAGAGATTATTATGGGGATAAACTATAATTATAATGTCCCTTGCACAATTTCATGTGGTCATACTCCAATCACAAGAGTCCCTTGAGGTTTTCCATACATAACCATTTTTTTCAACTCAAATAATATACTAGTTTCTAGAACCTGCATGGGTTCTCCATATATGGCCCTAGTGAAACTAGCATCATAACCAGATTTCTAAATGTTGGATTCACATGCACGATGTTAGTTAGACAGCTAAAACTAAAAGCTGTGGCTAACTCTACTTTTTGTGTGCATGCATACTAATTTAAGTCATTTCCCTTTTATTATATTTAACACACATTAGAAATCTGGTAATTAGAAAAGACCTTTAATTATCAACATTCATTATTATCACTATTATTAACATAGATTATGCACCCTCAGTCTGCTAAATGCTATACTCAAGATAAAAGGCATTAACCTTGCGATTCCACTGTGAGCAAGATGGAAGACAATCTCCTTCTTCCAGACAGAGAACAGAATTATACTTGTCTAAACTTGACAAAGAGCCAATGGATGAGTCAGGGATAAAACCTAGTTGTCTTAACCACTAGACAATTGAATAAACAAAGGGTAGCTATAAAAATCTGCTGTTTTAAGCACATCTGAATTTATTCTTCCATATGTATTTTTAATGTCTGAATTAGATTTTTTTGTGTGGTGGCAAATATGTCTGCTTCATAGGGATATCTAACTTTTATAAAGTCAAGCCATTTGAGACCAACTTTGCAATATAAGCTTTGGCATCACATAGAACAATACCATTTTGGGTAAAAAAATAAAACGTGATTACAAAATAATGAAATGGACTTTTTAGGAAGAGGCTCATAAACTGGCTTTGAAGGTAGTTTCACATGAAGAGTACCCAAAGCATTTCAGCAGTGTCAGCACTCAAGAGACAAAGGTGTAGATGCCAGGTGGTATTTCCAAGGCTAACATTTGATTGAGTATAGAATGAAAAGAGGCTATACTTTGGACTAAGGCTCATCTGAAGTAAAATTCTAGCACTTCTACTTAGTAGCTATATGTTCTGGGGCAAATGAGTTAACTTGTTTGAGTCTTAGCTTCTTCATCCATAAAACAGAGTCAATAAAGCTGAACTTGCAAATTTTTATGGAATAAAATAATTATTTGAATATATATAATAAAGTGTCCACATCTGATATGAAGTAGAAACTAAGCATAGAAAGTCCCTCCCTCCATGATACCCTGGGTAGCATTACCTGGTCATTTGTTGGCCCACCTAGCACACAGATTAATGTTATTAAATCTGCAATTAAATTGCTTCATGGTTTAAATAGGGTATTATGTGATCAGAAAATGTATTCCATTCCTTATATAAACCTTTTATAAGTGCCCCTTGTTCTTTAAGCATAATGCTATGTTGTGGGTATATGGAAGGAAATTCAATCCACACACAAGGAGCTCAGAGCCTAGTGAGGAAGATATAAAATGTGGGAACTGAGAAAGAGGTATAAAGAAGTAGAATAAAGATATGCCAGTGTGCAGAAAGTGGTTAATTCTGCTCATAACAGAGAGGGGGCAGGGAAGGAGTAGTAAAGAAAAAGACCATAGAGACCATTGCACTGAATTTTGAAAGAAAATTGGACATTCTCTAGGAAAAAGATGGAAAATTACATTTGCCATTTGCCTGGCAGATTAAACAGTTGGGCAAAGACACATAGAAATAAGCATTCTCTGCACAGGCGAGAAACTGCATGCATGGGGTGTCTAGTGTGATGTGGCCAGAGATGAAGCTAAACATATAGGCTGGGGTTAGGTTGTGAAGTCATGACAAGAACCCAAAAATAAACCCTTGCATATATGGCCAAATGATTTTTGACATGGGTGCCAAGACCATTCAACGAAGAAAGGACAGTCTTTTCAACAAATGGTTCTGGATATTCAGTAGCAAAAGTATGAAGCTGGACCCTTACCTCATATCATATGCAAATATTAACTCAACGTGAATCAAAGACCTAAACATAAGAGTTAAAACTATAAAACTCTTAGAAGAAAACAGGGCAAAAGCTTCACAACATTGAAGTTGGCAGTAATTTCTTGGATACGACACCAAAGACACAAACAACAACAAGGCAGACAAACCGGACTTCATGAAAATGAAAAACTTGTGTGCTTCAAGGGACACTATCAAGAAAACAAAAAGAAAACCTACAGAATGAGAGAAAATATTTGCAAATCACCTATCCGATAAGGGGTTAATATCCAGAATACATAAAGAACATCTAAAAGTCAATAAAAACAAAACCAACAACCCAAATAAAAAATGGGCAAAAACTTGAAGAGACATTTTTTTTTCAGAGAAGATATATAAATGGCTAATAAGCACATGAAAGATACTCAACCTTGCTAATCATTAGGGAAATGCAAATCAAGATCACAAGATGCCACCTCCTAAGCATGAGGATGGCTACATCTGAAAAACAAAATAACAACTGCTGGTGAGAACATGGAGAGGCTGAAACCCTTGCGCACCGTCCATGAGGATTTAAAATAGTACAGCCACTATGGAAAACAGTGCAGTGGTTCCTCAAAATATTCAAAATATATTAACCATATGATCCAGCAATTCCACTTCTGGGTGTATACCCAACATAATTAGAAGACGGTCTGAAAGAGATGCTTGCACACGTCCGTGCATAGCAGCAGTGTTCACAACCGCTGAGGGGTGAAAGCAACGCCAGGGCCGCAGCAGATGAATGCGTAAGGGAAATGTGGCGTATGCATAGGATGGAACATTGGTCAGCCATAGAAAGGAAGGGAGTTCTGGCACGTGCTATGACATGGATGACTCTTGAGGACATTATGCTAAGTGAAATAAGACGGTAGCCAAAAGACACATGCCGCCCGGCCGGCGTGGCTCAGCGGTTGAGCGTCGGCCTAGGATCCAGGCGATCGGGGTTCGATTCCCGGTCGGGGCACATGCCTGGGTTGTGGGCTCGATCAGTGACTCTCTCATCATTGATGTTTCTGTCTCTCTTCCTCCCTCTCCTTTCCTCTCTCTGAAATCAATAAAGATATATTTAAAAAAACAAACAAACAAAAAACCAAAAAAACAAAAGACACATACTGTATGATTCCTAAAGTAGCCAAAGTCATAGAGACAGAAAGTAGAAGGGTGGTTGCCAGGAGCTGGGAGAGGGCTTTGGGAGTTAATTGTTTAATAGGCATGGACTTCGAGTTTTGAAAGATAAAAAGAGTTCTGGAGATGGGTGATGTGATGGTTGCAGACTAATGTAAATGTGTTTAGTGCCACTTAACAGTACACTTAAAATTACTGAGATGGTAAATATTAGATTATAATTATTAGCCACAATAACAAAAGATCTAAGAAAAGCCATACCAAGAAATTGAGAATACATCCTGGATGCAGGAGAAATGGCCAGACATTTCAAGATAGATATTCATAGTTACATAATCCTCTTATTCATGAAACAATGAGGAATTTTCACATATTACTAAAACCTCTATTTTTATGCCTATTTGTTTATCTTTGGATGTTCACAGAATATAGCCAAGTGTCAAAAATATTTATTTAAAAATGACAACTAAAAAAGGATGGGTGATTGACCCAGTGATTGAAATTAGAGGCAGAGAAAAAGGAAACGATACCATTTCTTCAAGCAACTCCATCAATTCTGACTTTCGATGCTTAAGAATCTTTGCTTCTTCCGTTTAAAGGAGGGCGATGCTTTATGGTTTTTGCAGCAAATGCCACTTACCCGTTCTGGCGGGGAGAGCTGTAGGGAGAGCAGCCTGGAAAACATCAGGGCTCTGTCAGTCTGAAAATCGCCTGCCAGTTGCAAGTTGAAAAGATTTTGCTAAAAGTAGCAATGTTTTTCCTGGTTCAGGTCTGTCAGAAGGCTTTGGTTTCTCCAGCGCTTCACACCAGCAACTTCAAAACTAACTCACTCCAGATGTCCCTGTGATCATCTAATCAGACATCAAAAGCTGTGCAGTGTGACAAGCTCACACGCTGCTTACCAGAACGCTGTGTGTTTCCACGAGCCTAAAACACACACAGTAGCTGCCTTAGAAACGTGATTCATCTAAATCGGAATTCCATCTCCAAGTACAGAGCTATTAGGGAAGCGGCCACCCCTCTGGAGAAAGAGAAAAGTCCTTTAAATGTCTGTACCATGTCATCCTGTGACTAGATTTTGAAAGGGAAAACCAGAATGAAACTTGCACTTCAGAAGAATTTATATCGTGAGAAAAAAAATCCCCCATCAGAAGAGATTTCTAAGAATCTCGCCATGCTCAAGCCGAAAACAAAGTTTCTGTTTTGCTCTCAGCGGGGACTGTCCTGCTTCTTCTCAAGGTGGACTCTCATGAACCCTTCCCGTCCAGGCCATCAGTATTCAGTAAATGCCCACAACACAGAAGGAGGGAACATACAGAAAATCAGGACACACAGCGGACACAGCCCACATCCTGGAGCGTTCGCGTTCCAGTGACAGGACCTACTGCACTTCTGTCCTCAGATCTGAGTAGTGCTCTCCTCCTAAGGATTTACGTGTACATATTATTGAGTATGTATGTTTTTATGCTACTGTGTTTGTGTACATTTGGCTTTTAAAAAAATATATATTTCTTGGCACAATTATCTTCAGCCGTAGAAATACATTTGGTGTTTTGGATAGAATTACAACTTCATTCCATAAACACATAAAAATTGGGACATTAAAAGGAAATTGAAAGTTGAATTTATACCAATGGAGTTAGTAATTCACATCTGGAGCTCTGAAGTCACTAGTTTGGATGTTTGAGACCCTAAGAACAACAGGAGTTCATACAGAATTTCCATTTATTATTTCCTTGTAGTTACACAGGATTTCTGAGGAAATCATCCACAATTTAGATAATTTTCTGAGGGTCACAGAGTTATGGATACAATCAGGACATGGGATCTTGACCTTCAGAATAAAGCTACTTTAAACATCATTGTTACCAAATTTCAAACAACACTGTCATACTACGTTTGTCCCAACCACTACTGTGAGATGTTTATTAGTGTTTTGCTAAGAAAGGCCTTGTAAATGTTCGCATGATCTTGAATTAACTCACAATACCAGGATTTTTATTTTCTTCCACATCACTTGAAGCCAGATTAATTTTTTTAATAGAAATGAAATATGAGAAAGATTTGGAAGGAGAAAAATCTATTTTTATGGTATAAGAAATGTATCGCATCCAGAAATTTCTAGTCTACTAAAGAATATTCTGATTTATTTATTTTAATTTTTAAAAATATGTTTTTATTGATTTTAGAGAGAGAAAAGGAGAGGGAGAGAGAGATAGAAACATCAGTGATGAGAGAGTCATTGATCGGCTGCCTCCTGCATGCCCCCGACTGGGAATCGAGCCTGCGACCCAGGCATGTGCCGACAGGAATTGAACTGAGACCTCCTGGATCATATGTTGAAGCTGAACCACAGAGCCTCATGCTGGCCAGGCAAGAGTTTCTAAATTTTTTAAACACAGTTATTAGAAAATTACAAAGCTGTAACTACCAAGATTACTAGCTCTTTAAGTACAGAACTCATATTGTTGTTGACAAAGTAGTAGAACTCAGATAATTGACTCTATTGCATGCATATTAATTTTCATTCTTTGTTCATATATCACGGGTACTAACAAAGTCAGCTTTTATAATGGTTAATCTCTAGAATTATCAAGGTTTTTTTCTTCCTATAATGTTTATTCTTTCTCGGAACCAGCTTCTATGGTCATTTCTAGAGCTATAAGAAGATGAAATGGATCTCACAATTGAAACTGAGCTCAGCCACCAACCAGCATTTTATTTTTAAGTGGAGAGTTTGTGTTTAAACACTCTTCTCCCCTTGACAACACAGGTAACACTGTCCTAAAGCAGAAAATTCTAAACTAAAAAGCTACTCAATGAGCAAAACAGTGTGCTAAACAGATTATTTCACAATTTTCACATTCTAATTCATATACACACACACATATGTAATATAAATACACACAAATACACACACCTTTACAAAATGAGTTAAAAGTTGCTGACTTGAATTCATCTTGCCCATCTCAGAAGTGAAAGTTGTAATCCCTAATCCTACATTTGTATGTCAGGCACTGTGCCTGGGGGCTTGAATGCAAAAATAAACACGCTGGCCTGTAGCTCTGAGGAGCTCAGTCTCCTACCAGAGAAGCAAACAGGCAGCGATATTGAGTAAGATGAGACACCACACAGGGCCGTCCCCTTGAGGGGCTCGGGAGGCTGGGCAGGGTGCCCACTAACGGCAGAGGACACTAACTTTGATTGTTAAAAGTGTATGATGTGATCATTTGATGCTTGCAGATTGCTAGGGTTGCTTAACTGCTTCAGATCAGGTCTTCATAACTAGGTTGTAAGTGTCCTGAGGACAGGGACCATGTCCTATGCTTTCCAGATGGCACACAGCAGAAGTCTTAAACATCTAAGGGATTAGTCAATTAATGCTGACATGAAAGCAAAACCCACTCAATTTACATTACATGCAGACCAATCGAAACAGCAAAAGGCATGTCACGGTTACCTTTTTAATTTTTGAAACTGACCTCTGCGGAGTGAACCTCCTTTAGACTTTCAGTTCTGGACTAGACCCAAGAAGAGTGGCGGGGAGGACACACCTACAGAGGGGTCACCTTCCCAGGTTCTTTGGTTAGTCACGGTACAGACCTTCAGACAAGCCAAATTTGATTCCTCGACTTCAACAGGATTTGGTGAAAATCTCTGCTGCAGAATAAATCAGGCTTCTGGATTTTCCCTGCCTAAACTGAGTCTTACAAATATAAATGCTTCAGAAATTGAGCTGCCTAAACTTGCCAAACTAAGTAAACACTTGGCCCGGTGAAATATTGGATGGCAGTTTTATCTCTTAAAAACAAAGCCATATGAAAACCATCGTCGCAATGTGTCTCTGGTCTTATCAGTACACGGAACGAACAGCTGGAGTTACAAACACCAGGACTATTATTAAATCACTGTCAGGAGAGGGGAAAAAGAGAAAAACCTTTGTTGGCTTCAGTATCTCTAAATAATGCAATTATATATTACATGCTACTTCTCCCTCCCTTTTGCTCCTCAGGATCCATTTCTTCTCATTGGAAGACAATAGATAGAGCCTTCCCTCCAATTTACAGTGGTACCTACAATTATTTTGTTCCAGTGTTTTTACAGCTACTTAATTGTATATCTAATGTATAGAAACACATGCATTAGTTATTCAGAATTTTCTTGAAGTTTCTGTGTTGGATTTCGACAGTCAGTGACCCACAACCAAAAGCACTCTGACATCTCTGGCAATTTGAAGATTTGAATCCTAAAGGCCAAGCTATTTCCATTTCTCTGTAATATCTCGATGATTTCTTTCACAGACCTGAAAACACTTAAACCAGGTGCAACATTGACTATAATTTCAATATACGTGACATACAAGGGAAACTTTCTTAAATCAATTATATATCAGACATAAAGATAATGCTTCTATTCACTGGAAACATTTTCTCCCATTAGAAGATACCTGCCACTCACTTTGCTGATAAAATACCAAAATCTCCAAAGAACCAACAGTCTATTTCCCCTTCTCAGTCCCACCAAACAAGCAGGACCGCTGGGAACATGTCTCGCACTGGCTGGTCTGCGCCCTTTCTCCCCAATCTCTCTGTTGCTAGGAATTAGGTTGCCACTGACTGAAGAGTTATTTTTGGCCTCTCAATGCAGCAATTTACAAACATCTATTTACCTTAACATCTTGAATTTACATACTATGTGTTGGATAGAAAAGGTGATAATGTGATGAAATAATCTTAACTATTTAATACATATTTGAGGGAAGTGGCAATTTCTACCTTATTTCTTAATTTCTGTCATTCGTCAGACTTTGAGAAATGGTGTCCTCCCCATATGATTTCATCCAAAACCCCAAAACAAGTTCTTGATCTTTTGTTGTCCTTTTAAAGTTTGCTAACAGTGATAGAGTTTCCTTCATGAAACACACACACACCTTCCTTTTTCTGTCTCTCTCCCTCCCTCCCTCCATCTCTCTCTCTTTCTCTCTCTGCCACAGCTTAAAACTTCAGACAGTTGACAGGCCCTGTGAAACCCACTCACGACCTTCCAGTTTAGCAGCCTCAAAGGCTACCATGTTATTTTTTAAAAATAAAATGTATATATTATAGATATGAGCTTTAAAAAGGCAGAGCAGCATTTCCTTAACTGATTTCGGTGATGCAAGACAAGTAACAGTTTTAGAACAAACAAAGTCGTTTACTATCTGAGAACAGGCACAGCCTTAGAGTGTTCAGGAATCCACTTTTTAATTTACTCACCCTGCAGGATCTTTTTGCTTTAGGGGTTAAATGTGAACCTATAAACAGTCATTAAAACACAAAACAACCATAGTAGTTAACCGGATATTAAGAAGAAAAAATCACATCTGTTTTAGAGTCCTCTTCCATCCGCAAATTCAGGAACATCAATTTCAAGAACCTGGTTTATGGCCTGCCCCGAAGCCAAGAACACCAGGTTACAATCAAGGCAAGGAAGGGGCCCATAAGCTCATTCACACTACAATATCTTGCCCCCAGGATTCTCTCTCTTTAATTCAAAAGCAGTCAGTAGAATTAGCTTTTCTATTGCCTTGAAAGAAAAACGGTCATTGCTAGTTGCACATTAATAATTATACTATTCTGATGAGCTGGATAGGTTTGTGAAAAGAGGAAGAAAGGACACACATTTTCATGCTGTTTATTGGGTGGTACTCTAAGTAACCATGAGGTTTGGTGGCTTTTCATTATTCAAAGAATTTGAGGCTTGCAGAGAACCTGATTTTTCTAATTTAAATCCTTTTTAAAACTCCAACTTGTCCAAGGGTACACATCTTAAATAAGCAATTTGTAAGAGCTCAACCAGCCAGAAAACAAGTGCAACTTTTCCAGCTTTTCAAAAACACATATCTGGGCATCAAAGAAAAAGTTCCCTCTATAGAAAGACTAATAAAGCGCAACTAAAAATAACAGTCATCAACCGTGGTTTTAAAGGCAATATTTCAACATAATCAAATGTGTCAACTATTCATCCTTACAGCTTCTTATGCTCTGGGTTATACGTAAGTTTCATTTCTTGGGAATGATTGAACATAACCCACTTGGGGCTCTGCCATCTGTGAATTATTTACATGTGAACACTCTGTTTAAGAGATGGAAATTTTGATTGTAATTTTTTTCCTTTGGATATTGAAATGCAATGCAACTGAAGAGAGCTTTTTAAGCAATTATTTTTCGTATTAGTTGCTGCATGGGTACATTATCACACACTCCTCACATTCATCATCACTTATCAAATCAAAGGAATTAAGTATGGTGTTGCTGAAGTTGTGGAGGGCACATCAAGTAGAATTATGGAATCTGAGAGGTGCAAAAGAATCTGCAGTCTTGTATCTGCACTCCCTGGGCTCAGGCCCTTGTTACAAAGAACTTTCTCCGCAGTGTGTTCTGATGTGAGAGTTGTGGTTATGTTCCCATGGCTTCCACGAAAGACCACTCCTCTTATCACTGAGCAAACAATAAAAGTGACTATAGGGCTACAATGTAGGGTGCCACATAATTTATCATCCACACATGAACACCTCTGAGAGTTAGTGGGGACACTATTAATAATTATGCCAGAACAACAGGCATGGGCTAGGACTGCTCCAGGCAAACCTAATCATACTGTTACCCCAGAGATGGTGTGCAACTCAAAGAACTTCTCCCCAGGGCCTCTAACCATTTCATTAATGCTATATCCAATTCTACTTTAGTTTAGAGCTACTCTGTCTAGCAAAAACAGACTGTGGTCCACAGATATAGTTTTAAATTTTCTAGTAGAAATGTGTTTTAAAAACACAAAAATAATTTCAGTAATATATTGTATTCAACCCAATATAGTATCATTTCAACATGTAGTCAATATGAAAATTATTGAGATATTTTACCTTAGTTTTCATATTGCAATCTTTGAAATCCAGTGTGCCTATTACACTTAAAATATATTTTCATGCTCAATAGCCACATGTACCAGTGGCTCTGATATTGAACAACACAGTTCTAAATAGTCCATAAGTCTGGATATGCAGGGATAAATAAATAGAGTTATAATACATGCACACAAATGTTTTTTTCTTCTAGGTAAAAATAGGTACACCTAAATGTCTTCACTTATTAACTTTGCCAACCCTTCTCAATAGGGCAGTTAAACTATCCATCTGTGAACTGGGCCCTGCAGCAGATAAACTTTTACCTGGTACGCTCTTTTGGGGAGCAGAAAGAATCATCGAATTAGAAAAGCTGGGTCATTGCTAAGAACTTCTAGGACTTTTCCCAGATTAATATGTGTCTTGCATTTCTAAATCCAACACATACACACTGAGCACCCTCCACATACTTGGCACTAGCAATAAAGAGGTAAAAAAGGTGCCATGCCTGTACATTGGACTGTTAATGCTTAAAGTCTGCATGGAGAGTATTTCACAACTGAAGTAAGAAAGGCATAGGATGGGCCACTGCCCTGTGGCAAGGCAAGGACCAGATTCTATTCTTTGGGTCTCAAGTCTACACTTTGTCATCCACAGAGAGCACTGTGAGAAAAGGAGGAGGCATGTGTTTTCCTTTTACTGCTGCTATATGTGGACTTGGCCCACGCTTGATAACTAGCATATTGTTAGGTAAGAGCACTGGGGGTGTCAGCATTTCTTCTTGAACCAGGACGCATTTCTCTGTTGGTAACAATGTATCTCTTACCCCAAATACCCCAACTGAGAACTCAGTGATATCATATTTTGGTAAGGATACAGAATCTATCAGAAATAGAGTAGCTCTCATTTCCTCTAGGAAAAGGAGTATTGATGAATTTTTAATTCGTGGAAACACAGAGCATAAGCGATAGAAACATGGAACTAATTGGTGGGTATTTTGCATGTAAACGATGGTAACAATCAGACACACTCTCATTTTAGGGGACACTGATGTAAAAATAAGTGGTGAACTGTAGTCTTTCTCTTTTATGCAATTAGTCTCTTATTTATATAGTTCCTTCCCCCCCAATCCAATATACTTAGGCTTAACACAGTCTCAATTAGTGTGTGTTAAATACACACACGCAAACACACATCATACCACATACTGGCTCTGTTTATACTAATCATTACAGCAGAACACATACACCTAATTTTTATTAAAAGTAATTTTTCATTCATTATATTTCCTTAAAAGGATGAAGAAGAATGAGAAACATTACATCTGAAATACTTTCGGGACCCTCGCTTCCTTGCTCACAGAAAACAATATGCCGAAATATTGCCACTAACCTATTAGTGACTGCCCAATGATTGATATAGTGACTCCTACCTCAAACACATTGACACAGGTTCCTGATAAGAATATTTTATATAAAACTGGAAGAGTCCATTTAGCTCATCTGGCATCCTCATATGCCTATGAAATATTGTTTTTTTCTTAAGGTGCTGTAGACAGTGAGACTAAAATAGGGAAGACTTCTAGGAGACTTTTTAATATGGTGACATTCTGAAGATCGCTTATTGCTATGATATGTAGCCATTAACCAGAATCTAACTCAGGACATTTCAAAGGATGAACCACAACCACAACTCTTCAAACAACTCAGGATTTAGCAGTAAGATCCCACAGTACCAAGGGGAAGGAAGATTTTTACCTCTCTAGGAAACTATTTTCCATTTAATCTATTAGTTTATAAGTATAGCATATAAATATATCTGGTTATAAGCACTTTGGGTATGTAATTTTATTTTTCTTTAATTTCAATGTTGAGTTCTAGAAACCCAATACTGGCACCACATATCCATGATATTGGTTATGCTGAAACTGTGCCACCATCACCATGTTATAATTTCAAAAGCATTTCACTGACACACTGAATGTGCCAGTGACATCCTTGGGCATTATGAAGCAGGAGGGTACTGCGATTCAACAGCATAGTGCACTGGTGAGGAGCGTGGACTTTGGGGCCAAACCACCTGGGTTAAATTCTTGGCTCTGCCACTTGCTAGCTGTGACCTTAGACAAATCACTAAACCTTCCTCTTCCTCAATTTTATCATCAATGAAATGAAGACAAAAACATGTTCTTCCTTTGATGTGCTAGTTTATACGACTTAATGTAAAGCACTTAAAACACTACTGGACACATAATCAGTGCTATCTAAACAAAAGCTATCATTATAACTACATACTAGTAATACCTCATACTAGTTATTATAACTAATACTAGATGTCCCAACAAAAGATCTCTAATAGTCAACTTAAGACTGCAAATCTATCTTTGGGTAAGGCACTTGGATCTTTCATTAGAAATTCAAAGGGCAGGATACCTACTGGAATAGCAGGTTTCAGACTCTGGCTACTGGGGTGTGAAGCAGTGGGCTGGGCATCAGCAGGTGGGCCTGGCGCAGGGTCACTGCTTCTCCTCACCAGCAGTGGAGTGCCTGTAGGGCAAAAGAAGAGGTGAGAGGTCAAGAGAACCCTGCAGGGAAGAGAGTGCATGGTACAGTGCAATTTAATTAAAAAGGTTTACAGCGTGCTTTTATGTGAAAACATTCTATTTCTCAAGAATGCTTGTAAATTAATCCATGTAATGATCTTTTGTCATCTGTTCATAGAAGGACACATGGAAACAAGATCTTTCAACTCTCATCTTTCCCCACTTGCATTTCAAAAGAAGTCATTGTACTTAAGCAAAAACTGTTTGGCAATGTCAATGTTAACAGTGTGCAATGTAAAACTGATCTAGAAAATATATTTGAGTATAAAAAAGAATGATTATCTAGCAGGTAAGTGGAGAGGTTCACACAGTCAGTGCAGTTTGCTATTCAGTAGAGCCAGAAGTATAGTTACTGCTGTCATTTGGGGCTTCCCAAATCTTCTGAATGATTATATATACAGAAGTAAACTATCTGCTGGGGTTACAGCATTCATATCTATTTAAGTACACAAAGAGATCGGTTCCATTCTCTCCCTTTTCTCCCAAAGTAGATAAAGCTGATAAGGAAAATAAGTTACTTCTAAAAATATATATTCTGATTTCTTTTTAATTTAATGAAAGCTTCCACTATTAAATATTTGAGTCAGTTATTAAATTCTGAAAAAAGAGATCATACTATTTGAAAGTTCAAATGAAATTCTACCTTAGCAGAGCTAGCGGCCTAACTATTCTGCTTCCAATTAGGCCTAAAATAATTTGTTTCATACTAAATTGACCACTATAGAGGAAACTCTCAAAAAAAAAAAATCCATTTGTGGTTTAAAATTGCTCTCATATAAAAATTAACTTTTTATTTGTGTGCTTTTGGGGGGAAAAAAGTGGAAAACAGTAGAAATGCAATTCCCCATTAATCAATATTCTAAAACTAATTCCCCAACTCTCTCAAGCTATTGCAGTCTAAAATAACATTTTTCATACTTCACTTTATATGGTACAGTTATAAAAAAGTAAATCTATTTGAAATTATTTATAAATTTGATTTTTCTAAGTGTTCCAACATTCTTATTCTGTGTACGAAACATAAAATTGCCAATACTTTCATCCTTGTTCCTATAGAAGCTGCTTTTTAATAAAATGACTTATTTTATAATAAGAAATTATCATGCTACTTAGGATAAAACACTATGTCACCAGGTATTATAAATTCCAAGTTCACATTTGATTATTTGTCTTATCAATAGACACTTCACCACATTACTCCCCACCTTCTCCACCTCCATCTGAAAAATTTCTCAAGCAAGTGGCATACCAATAGTTGAATGGTTGGCACCTGTTCTTGAATGAAAGAGTTTTTTTTAAAAAGTATAAGTAATACAGAGTCCCATGAAATCCGAAGACAACAGCCCCGTCCTGCACAACTACACCTTCCCCTTCGTCGGGCAAGCCGAAGGCTCACTGCTCAGGTGCAGCCCCTGAACTACCATGAACATGAAGCCAGAGTAAATGTGACACCCTCAGAAATAACCCATCACCTTTAATACGAAGAGGGGAACGGGAGAACTCCACGAAACTCTGCTTTTTTTTCAAGCATTTAAAACAGACCCGTACACCGCAAGTCAAATTGGAGAAAAATAAAAAAATAAAATATAACAAACAAATAAAAAGCAAGTAAAACCACCATGATACACCAAGGTCAGAAAATAAATTGTTTTAGAGGCACAGAAACTGAAATTTGAGTGGATGACAATTTTATTACATTGTTTTTTCAGCTGAGTCATATACATATATATGAATATATATAGACTATGTGAGTGTGAGTGTGTGTGAGTGTGAGTGTGTGTAAGTGAAAAAAGACTTGTTCTTTTTCTTGGGTGATAAATACGTTTTTCTTAGAGAAGCCATGCCAGGTAGTTTTCCTTCAAACTTTAAGGACACGGCTATGATTCCTCAGTTATTGTCAGTATCTGCTGTTTTAATAACAAAGCGCTGTTATTGAAGAGAATTTTATAACAACATGTATTTGGGGCTCTGTATGCAGTCACAGGCCGTGGCTCGACAGTGCGTCTCCCAGAGAGACAGCTGAGCTCCGCGGCAGTGGGCCCGCCACTCGGGACACAGGCAAAAAGCAAACTGTTCAGTGGCCGGGTCCTTCTAAACACGCTCAGAGCGCTGAGGAATGTTTGCTCTTCTCTACTCTGCCTGGATTCCACACCTTAATGTCTCCGGGGGGTCGCCTTCTCTTTTTCCTTTGGCTGACTTCACGGTTAATAACACGTACAAATCATCTCACATGAGAATAAATACTGAGCATCTTTAAATATGAACTGCTATCTCGGAGAGCGGTAAACAACCTTTCCTTTGGCAATTTAAAGCTTATTTTTTAAATGGCCAAAGTCGCATTTGAAGGTGGCTGTCAAGAACAGACTGAGCTCCTGACGTAAAGACAAACTGAAAGACCAAGAAAGGTGTGTCCTCGTACACAACAGAAGGCAAGTCATTAGGAGTAGTGACGACGATTTGGGCCCGTCCTTGGATACATGTAATAGAGTAAAAGGCACAGCTCACAAGCAAGCCTAGCTAAAATGAGAAGGAAACAACTAATCTGGTTTTATGGGGCCTCCTGGGGGGGAAGGGGAAAGTAAATAAAACATAACTGCTGCACCAAAGGAGCTTATAACCTAACAGTAAGATTAGAAAACTAACACTAAGAACTATCATGTGTTGGTAGAGTGGAGAGGACCACGGGTTTTGTGGTCATCTTTCCTGGCTCTTTGTCGTTGAGCTGCTCAGTGACAGTCCCATCGTTTAAAGCCTAGTGATTACAACACACTGCAGAACTGATGGGAGGCTGAAATAAAGTAAGCATGCACGACACCGTCTAGTATGTAATTTTCATGCAGCAAATCCCCTCCCCCCAATAACAAGGCGGTAATGGTACTTGCTACTGCTGTGAACAGTGTTATCTGCTCAAAAAGCTGAACTCCTGAAAGTCAAGGCAATTTTCATGGAATCATACACAAATTAAAACAGTAGAACATAATTCTTGGCTTAACCAGGTATAGACTTATTATAGAAATCAAAGCTTTTAAGAAAAAAAAATGATGGTGTGGGAAGATAGTCCAAAAATTGAAAAAGAAAGCAGGCTGTTCATTGGTATTTTTTAGCTAATTGAGAAAAGACTTTTAAACTTTAGAGCAAAAGTTCTCAGTTCAGCTCAAGAGAATAGCAGTATTTCTCAGAATCACAGTTAAAAAGCCAGTGGCTCTAAAGCTCAAATAAAACAAGAAATGTTATGCATTTTAAAGCACAAGGTCTTACACAAACAACTGCATTATATTTTCCCACACAGTTAAATATTTGAGGCCTCAGGATGCATCAAGAGCTCCACCAGGAGAGGGTGATATGAAGAGCAGTCATTATGCTTACTCTAGGTTAGCTTTCGAAGAAAAAGATGCCAGCTACAAAGAATGTTTAGCACATTTAGCAGGTGCAGTGTTCTGGAAGGTTGATGTATGGATTATTGAACCCACACCAATGAACACACACACTGTAGACTGGATCCAGTCCCATTTTATCTATCTGGATGCACAGAAACTTAATGGGCGCCAAAGAGTTAGCCAAGGAGAAGCTGTGTCCTTCCAAGCACAGGAGTTCCTGACTAGGTGTGCGGCTGCTGGTGACTCTGGCCTTGCAAGACAGGGCCTTCCTTCATCAGGAAACTTCAATTCTTTCTGGAGAGCTACCCATGTATATTCAGGACTTACATTACACTCAGAAAACATTTACTTACACTCTCACTGTTCCTCCCTTAAGGAGATGGCCACATTCAGCAGGTCCTCCCATGCTTTGAGCCAGCTAGCACTGGACTCAGGTCCCAGGGGTCTATGAATGATGGCACATTTCCTAATTCTCAAGCAGTCATCATTTTAATGAGAATAAAACTAGAATTAAAAGGGGTACAGTTACTTCCCCTACAAATGGAACTAAGGGAGCCGATCGGAAGCTCACCTAACCCATTCTGAGGAAAATAATTTTGAAAGGGGCAGCAACTAGCTAACAGGCTCAAATTGGTACATCGTTGAACTGCATAAGATAGAAAGGCCAACAGAAATTTAAGTTATCTATGTAAGTATAAGCTTCTGTCTCTTTGTTATAAAATCACACACACACACACACACACACACCCCTTAATGATTATTTCCACATTTAGAGGATATGTTTGGGATGGAGTTGGCTTAAATGACAGATGATGTGTTGGGTGTTTTAAAAGATGTCTCAGAAAGACAGGCAGTTACACAGACTGAAACCAAGGTCCACAAGAATCATCCATGTGATGCTGTAGAGAAAACAAGCAATGACTCTAAACATGAGTCTCCCATCCAACATCACAAAGGTACATGTTCTAAGTTATATGGTGAGAGCAGGGATTTATTTAAAGATGGCTAATTATTATCCTGAGCAAAATCAGAGAGTCAGCTGGACATCAACAGTGGTGCTATTTCATTCTAGGATGACTGAGACCTGGAGAGCTCTAGGAGGGTCCCAGTTAACAGCCTGACAAGGCATCCAGAAGAAGTAAGAGGCCCCGAGCACAGAGAGGCTGGGAAAGCACTGGGGAGGAAAGGAATGGTGACCCAGCAGTCACAGGCAGACATGCAATAATAAACTAGAAGAGAAGAGAACGTGGGAGAAATTAGCAGTGACTACACATACAAAGGAAATGAGAAGGGACATAAAGCAGAAACCTAAAACCATTCTTATATCTTGCTTGAGGAAGAGAGAGCATTAGGAAAGTTTTGGCAAGTGTTACGCTTTCAGAAGAAACCAAGAATCTTGACTTTGTCCACTGAAGGTTAGGACAGTTTGCTTTTAATCTAAGATATCTTTTTTTTAAAGAATAGTTTATTGATTTTCAGAGAGAGAGGAAGGGAAAAAGGGAGAGAACCATTGATGTGAAAGCACAACATTGATCGGCTGCCTCCTGCACTCCCCCCACCGGGGATCGAGCCCACAAGGCAACCCAGGCACGCTCCCTTGTCCGCGAATGAAACTGGCCTCCTGGGACACAGGACTATGCCCAACCAACTGAGCCACGCTGGCCAGGGCATATGTTATTTTGATATATATGAGAAATCAGACTCTAGATTCAACTGGGCGTTCATAAAGGTGAGCATGAAGCTCATACTGGAAATCATATTGGATCCAGTATCAGTGAGTAGAGACAAACATGAGGCAAGCCAAGAAAAGAAAACAGTAAAGATCAGTACAGGTCTATCGACAGCATCACGTGCAAAGCAAAGAGAGAACCAGGATTCTATACTCTCACAGAATCTGCAGGGAAAATGTATTTAGGATGACAAGTTAACAAAGCCATGGCCGAGAGCTTAGGGGAAAGGTGGGGCGGGAGGACAGGGAGAGAAACGAGTCAACCAACGTGATAAACTGTTTATGTACAAAGACAGGCAAATCCTGGTCTTTTTAGAGTTTCAATTTTCTTTTGCTCTGAGGGATTACTTCTCTGCTACTGAATTATCAAATCGCCAAAACACTTATTTGAAGAAAGAAAACACACTCTCCTTCCAATTCTCCTGACACTGCTGCTTAGGGTAACGAGATAAATATCAACAGGGGGAACAGGGGGAAATGCTATTGAAATACACCTAAATTGGTAAATATTTAACTTTAACGATGAAAATAAATTGCAGATGGTTAAAAGTTTTATAAACTTGAAAAAAGAGATATATAGGAAAACTTATATTTACCAGATAATCAATATTTATAGCATATTAATAATAATAGTACACATAAGCTGTATCTCGGTTTCATATAGTACATTTCCTTAATAGACTGTAACTGGGCAGCACCTGGATGAATGCCTTTGTCTTGCACTTCAACACTTGTGGAATGAATTTGATTTTCATTGAATGAATAGGACATTAAAATGTAGATACGTCTGGCAGAGATATGGTGCCTCCTGCAGGCGGCTCTGGCAGGGTGTGACCTCCAGGAAGCTGCTCTACCTGGGCCGGGCCTCTCCTCACCAGCTAAGTAAGCAGGTGGGATAAGCTACATCAAAGTCCCATTCCAGATCCACAAGGAGAGGGTTCTGTGATTTATCTGGCCAATCAGGACATTGAGGTGCAGAGAAGTTCAGTTTCTAAGTCTTTGGACTTGATTTCTACTTCAGTTTTATTCACCTGACACTTTTATAGCGGGGTAGCCTTCTCGGAGTGGGTAGGTGCGTGGAAGGAAGGGGAATGATCTCTCTTTAAAGGAGCAGCGATTCTCATCAGAAGAGGGGCAGAGAGAAAGATTTGAATGGAAGGATACAGAGACAAGGAAAGGGTGGTGGAAATAGAGCGGCAAAAGGCAAACATGAATCCACAGCCACATGGGCATGTCTGGCAGGATGCTGGGCCCACCCACCAGTCAAGGCTCAACAGCACCTCTCCTGGAGTGCGTGATCTCTCCTACAGGTGAGTTAGACGAGGTGACGGCATTCCCTTCCCATTAGTCCTGCCAATATCTCAGTTTAAAAAAATGAGTGTAAGAGCACCTCATTTGTTTTTGGAGAAAACTAGGTTTTGTTGTGTGTGTGTATTTTATGGGTATCAGAGAGGGCTTTTCAAATGATGCCTAACAAACTCCACTGCACGAAAATCTGAAGACCCGTTTAAAAAAAAAAAATTGGTAATGATATCAGTAGCGGCACAATTTATGGCAAAGTACCGAGAGGAGATGGCTTTCACTGCAGGAGTGCCTGGCCGGGCCTGGGCCGGGCCTGTGATGAATGCAGAGCTGCGGCAGGCTTGCAGACACCGTGGTGAAGAAACCACAGGAGAGAAACCAAGTCAGGTTTTAGCAGAGTTGTAGCTGTCCAAATACTTTAGTCTTAAATATCACTCCATTAGGAAAATGACTCCCAGTACTGCCATAAAAGGAGCAAAGAAGTTCAAGTTGATGAACGGTATCATTTTTCTTTCATTTGGGATTGTGGAAGCCATGCCTGTTCAAAACAGGCAAATGCAGGGGATTCACAGACTCATCACCAGCTACACACTAGATGGGGATGAGCCCATCCGAGGTAAAATATCTTTCAGTATTTGTAAGGCTGTCTAAATCGGAGTGCTCCTGCTATAGAAACAAGGGATGGGGTTTGGAACTGCACTTTTCTCTGAAGATGGTTATGCCTTCAGCTTGAGGCATATTGTTGCCACATTCCCGAGGATACACGCTTTCTCTTCTACTGACATTTTCACATTTTACCCAGTTGATACGTACAAACGGAGGATTTTTCATGTTGTTTAAAAATACGTCACTATATCAGTTTACTCATGCTATTTAAAGTCAGCTTATGTCCGAAGGGTTATGTTAAGAACAATGACAAGCAATAAAGGGACAGAAGTCACTGGATGTGTCCCAGCGATGCTGATGGAAGAAATTCAGAAGTGGCCATTTTAGGTTGGAGTAAAATTCGAAAGATTTAAAAAAAAGTTAAAAATCAACCAAAAACAACAAACAACAGAGGAGGTGCAGCGTGAACAAAGGCCCTGGTCTTTAAAAGGCACCTACTCTGGCAAAGGAACAAAACATTAACAAACAAATAAAGACACCTGAATTAATCAAGCCAAGTCAAGGCCCCTGAATCACAGAGGCGAAGGGAAGGAATGTACCATGTGCACAGCAACCTCCATCTTCCTGTTGTGCTATTCAGGGAACACACTGGATACCCCAGCCTACCTCTCTGACTGCAGCTGGTACTGCACTGATGGCCACGTGGTCCATGTCAACAGGACCACCTGCCATTGCCTGCAAGTGCCCTGCGGACTCTGACCTCAGAGTGCATACTAGTTCTACTCTCAGTGATGCTCTAACGCTATAATCAGCCGTAATCCATCTATTCTTTATGTCATAAACTATCTCTGCCTCTTTGGGATACCCAGGTATAGATTTGCTGTGGAGCGAATGAAGCAGAACTTCGGGGCCCCTTGTTTGCATGGGCCCCTTGCAAGATCCCAGGAGGAACTTGGTGACACGATCACATGATCATATGATTCTGTAAACTTTACATAAATAAAATAGCTTAATTGCAATAGATTAATACTATCTCTTTCAACTCTCATTTCTCCTCCATTTCATTCCCCCTCCTGTTGAGTGAACCTAGAATGGCCAAAAGCATTTTCAGGATCCAGTTCAGGGGGAATTGAGTTGGGGATATATTTCATTTGAATACAGTGGACTATATTTGTGCAGTTCGCAGACACTGCTATGTATAGTTAAGTGAGTGCCAGTCATCCTGGTGAAGAATAGAGATATATCTCTATCATCCACTGTGCTGGTTCACCCAGCTTCATGATACAAAGAAACAGGGCCAGGTGACATAAAAAAAGTGACGACTGTGCTCTTTTGCACCCAGCAGAGGAGTGTGGGTGCTTGAAGATAAACAAGATTTGAAAAGTATAAAGCCAGAAGCTAGTCTATAGAAAATTATTTTACTCACCCGATGTATAAAACTGTATATATTTCAGTTTTCAGATAATTCAGTTCTGACTAGTACCTTGACAAATGGAAAGTTCTCTGCTATACAGAATGTACTTGAAAATGTGGCATAGAATTAAAATGAAGGGAAAAAAGTGTAAAAGAGTTACTTTCAAGCATTAATATATAATCAATTAATATATCATGACATCTATAGAATATTAGCTTTATTAAATTTATAAATTGTGATTTTTTCTCATTCTAAATAAGTATTGATTTAAAAATATATATATATTATTGATTTCAGAGAGAGGAAGGGAGAGGGAGAGAGAGAGAGACAGAAACATCAATGATGAGAGTCACTGATTGGCTGCCTCCTGCACGCTCCCTACTGGGTATCGAGCCCGCAACCCGGGCATGTGCCCTGACAGGGAATCAAACCGAGATCTCCTGGATCATAAGTCGATGCTCAACCACTGAGCCATGAGAACTGGGCAGTATTGATTTTTATGTTTTTTGTTCCTTTTCTTAACTAGAAACCCCCCACATTTCATACATTGAGAGGCCCACAAACTGTGGACCTGCTTCTATACCTTTTAAGCCTATGTCATATCTTCCTTTGTCTCATGTGTATAGTTGTATTTTTCTTGTATCCCCTTAATTTACTCCTTTAACAATGTTTACTGGATGCCTAAATCATACCAGACAGTCTTCTAGGCACTCTGGGTACATCGGCACACAATACACAGAGGTCCTAATCTTGCAGAGCTTATAGATAGCTGGAGGAAGACAGATAGTAAACAAGTACACACTAAATGTGAGCATTGAAAATAGGGATAAGGCAAATTCTTAGACAGGAACATGAGAGAGAGTGATGGGGAGGGAGAAAAGTGGGGCAACATTACATTGTAAGCTCTTTGATAACAAGCAACTCATCTTAGTGAATCACTTAGGGTCCCTAGCAGATTGGGCATTTAATAGATGCATGCTGAATAGAACTGGAGAGAGCTATAGGAACAAAGATTAACCTCTAAATTTAGAAATCTTTGGAATCTGAAGTGTCCCAGTCAAGGACTCCCCCCCATTAAAGGTGTCTATGCCCCCAATTTGTAAATGCATTGCTACTGTCAGGTTTGTTTTTGCTTCAAACCTAACACTTTTTTCTTCAGCACCAACATTTATTTTAAAACAAACACTACTCACACTAATGCAGCATATGTTATCACCCTTTCGACTTAATGATAAATGAGCATAAAAGTGACATCAACATCAGTGTTAAACAATTCCAGTAGAGGCTCTGAAATATTGACTACAGTCTTGTCAATTACTGTGGTTTATGAAGAACTCCATTGCCCGGTCAGCTGATCTTTCAGTTTTCTAGTTTACAGTCTTACAACCTAGATATTTATGAGGTTAATCTACATTCATAAGATTTATGGCAATCCATGGAACAATTAGAAGAATAGTTGAGTTTACTTGAAAAGATCCTGCAGAAGAACTGACTTTTAAACAGAATTTTGAAATTCAGAAGATATGTCAATTGGTAAATAAGTATAAAATGATGGCTTAGGTATTTACAGTAGGCAGATGGGCACATGGTTCTAGAAGCTCGAGATGGACATCTATTCGTGGATACCGAGAAGGTTTGCTCAGCCCGAAAGCAGGAAGTAGGCATAAACCACATGTTAAGAGGAGAGCGACTGAGGAGAGGAAGGAAATCTGGTTAGAGGAACATTACTAGAAGATCTCAGAATGTGTTTTAATATAACCTAATTCAGGTATCAGCGAGGTTTACAAAAGGGGGACAGTGTATAGCATTTTTTCCGAGTATTAGGGAACTGATTAAAACACATTTTAGAAAGACATTTGTACCTAAGAATATGTGAAAATGTTGACTAAAAGAATCAGTGAAGATATCCCAATGGTCTCCTCAATGATTCCCTCCTAAAACCCATAAGATGAATCCTAATATATGTCCAGTGAAGGTGGTTTGAACTTGGGAGGACTGTTTGCTTGGGAATGGAGTGCACATGGGATGGCTCATTAGGGCGGCGATTTGGGTTTGTAACAAGGATTTATGGAACCTTTGTTTTGTCCTAAATTTTGGCCACTGCGACCATCCAGTTGAGAACAGCCTCGGAAAGAGCATACTTCACTAGCTCTTTGCAAGATGAGAAGGGGAGAAACCAGCAATGCCTTCGGGCCATTCAGCTACAGTTGCAAACAATTACTGACAACATCAAAGTACTAAATTCAAATCACCGAGTCCTTCATGATAGATGAGAAACATCCACAAGTCGATTTAAGGCATCCTGGGCACCAATCTATATGATTTATCAGCTACATTTGAAACCTTTGATCATTACATTTTATTGGACTGTTTGTTCCAAGTCCCTGGCAGGGCTGGAAGAAGCGGTGCATGATGCAGGCACTGTTATCTCCGAGGAGCACTCCAAACATGGTTTTGTGCCAATGCCTGTGTGCCTCAAATATTGTCTTCTGTGTGGTAGCAAAGGAACCTAATGCCTCTCAGACCCTCACTTCTGATGTGAAAAGCAGTGTTTAACTACTGTTAGCAGTTGTTAACTACTTAACAGTAGTTAAAATTCTAAACAAGAGTCAATCAAGTGAAGCTCAATCCAGAAAATTCAGACACTGGGCTTCATAGGCAGGGAACATGCCTAATAAAACTACCAGGGGAAAACATGACTGTCCTGCCCTGCCCTGCATGGAGACTTTTCCAATATTTGTAACTGCGTCTTGAGACCTCATTTGTTGACCCATAGCTACCCCCGGAGCCCAGGGATCAGCACTGACCTCAGGCACCTTTTACCTTATGCATCTGGTAGGCAGGGGTCATATTTAATCCATGATGTGGGACCGGCCCCAGATGTCCAAGCCTTTGTGACCTCACATTAGATAACTGAAATCTAATCCACCTGAAAGTGTCCTGGAAGACCACCCAGGTGTTTCAGATGGCTGCTCTCTGGCTACTAAGTATGTCCATTACCCAAGCTGGGGCACATTACAGCTGCAGACTAATTCCCGGTGGCAGAGCGAGGCCAAGATCCACGGATCATTATTGACTTTTCTGTGTAACTTCTGGCAGCGGATTCAATGTGCATCAACATCCAAAGGCCACAGGTACAATACTGGATTGTGTTTCTATGATTCTTTAAGAGAAGCGGAAACTGCTCTTGATAAGGGCATTAAAGCTCTAACTTTCAAAGGAAAAGACATTTGGATATAGAGGGCCTGCTCATGCTAAGTATGGGGAACACAGAGTTCAGTTTAAATTTAAAATAATTTCTGCACATGGATTTTTGAGAGTCACAGGAATGACTGGGTTTTAATAAATTTGAATAAAATAAGCCAAAAATTGGAAATCCATGACTATTTTATGGGACAGAATAAGTTTACATCACAATTTTCCCCAAAAGTACTAGGAATAAACCGAATTATACCAGAATAAGAGATGTGTGTTGACTTGGAAGTGATACCTGTTTTATCTCGCTACGGCACAAGCCCATTATACTCACAAGTGCAGCATTATACTAGGTTGGAATTTGTTATAACTGAAAAGCATGAGTAGACAATATTGATAAGAGGTAAGAGTAGCAAATTAAAGCACAATCTACCAAGATTAGAGGAAAACTGATAATACAACTTAACAACATGGACCTACCACCTATGAAAAGCATTATATTGCAGGTGCTGATAAGAGGCCAGTATCTAAATCAGCCAGTATTTGAACTTGTCAAATGGTTCCTGAGACAAGCCTCCTTTAATTTGAGATGAAGGATCATAATCTCATCTCCAGGTCTTCTCAGGGCAAGCAAACCAATACACAGTCCTGTTTCTTTTTAAAAAAAGACTGACACAGAAAAAGGAGGAATTGCCCTTATAAGGTGTAAATGGAAGTTCCGATGCTATCACAACTGCCTCTGTACCGAGCTTGTCTAGGTCATCTCCTACTACGTTATCTGTCTAGATTGGAAAACACACACAGGGGCACACACACAGAGCTGCTTCTACAGATGACATATTTGGGGCTCGGGATGAAACAGGTTGAAAGCTCAAGTGTGCAGGGGACATTGCTCAATCATTTTGTTTGTTCCTTTCATGTCCACACAGATACCTGGGATGTGTGATGGATCTCTTTCTAGCTTGTGTCACTCTTTGGTTGTGTTCTTATAGTCTAGCCAATATTTTCTTAAAAGAGTTTTGATATTCCTTGCCCATGGCCCCAGGTCATTTTCAAATGTAGCTCTTAAATGGTCCCTGAAGAGAAAAACCATTTCAGACTAGACTTATATGCCATAATAATAAGACTTACACCCAGCAAATGTTGGATTTTCAGCAAAGCATATGAGAATATTTTGTAGCAAAGGGTGAGAGAGTACACCCTCCCTTTGGGTGGGGGGAGCAGCAGCCTCACACTAGGAAGGGCCAAAGGAAGATGGGAAAAATCCATGGCCACAAAGCATCTACCATGGCTTCCACTCCCAGATACTAATTTCATAAGCCCTTGTGTTTAAAATACAGATTCACAACCCTTATGTTTAGAATGGATTTTGTTTCCCATCTAAAACAAACATATGGTATCAAACAGTCTTTTTAATGCTCAGATTTAAATTAGTCTTAAAGAGATAAAAGGACTGAAATAGTTCTGCTATTTGAGCATGCTTAACGATGGCAATATTTATATAAACATATTGGCAGAGGAAATGTTAAGTTCCCTGTATCGATGTGGGTTTCATGTAGAAGCAACACATTTACATAAAACATTTGCAATGTTGGATGTAAGCATGGTGGACTGAATGACTACAAGGAGACCTATTACCAACAATTTTTCAGCATTCAAACAATTGAATCCTAACTTACAAAGGTGCTCCCAGTGCACAGCCTAAGTGTTTGTCAATGATAGATTGTGGTTTTGGTTGCCACATGGTCACTGCTAGTTTTGTGCAAATATTCAACGAACAGCCAGAGTGTGCTCGGGCAAAGCGTGGCCGGTAGAGTCACACTGCTTTCTCTGAAGGTCACCTCAGGAGAATCTCTGGATCCTTGAAAACAGGATTTTCTCATTCTGTGGGTTGCAATGCATTCATGAGTATTGAAATCAACTGAAGAGGTCATGATCAGCATTCTATACCAGGGATGGTATAGGAAATATCAAACTGTGTTACACATGGTAAAGATATGCTTTGTTTCACAGAATAGTTAGATACATATGTGTGTTCTGGGTTGCAATATAAAGTACATTTTCTTGCTTTGAGTCATGGTCAAAAGAGTTTGGGGAAAAAAATAGCTCTAAATCTGCTTTACTGCAGGATGCTAAATAGCAGGTTTGCAACCCCAACTGGCTTGGGAAGTCTCTGGGGTATGACAAGTTCTTTAAGGGAACACATGCAGGCCAGGAGTGAGTCTGATTATCTATTTCCAGAAACCTTCTGTTTTTGGAGTTTTATGTCCTGTTTAACATTATTTTGCTCGGGCATTTACTGGAAACTTGCTAAGTGCTAGAAATTGTGCTAAATCCTGGGGTAGCAAAGATCCATATGACATTGTCCTTGACCCCCCGCCCCCAAAGAGCTCTCAAGAGACTCACGCAAGAATGCATAAGACAATGTCACTGAAGATATCCGAGGGGAAGAACTATCATTGTAACTGTTGGAGAGCAATTCACGGGAGATTTGAATATTTGTGGGGATTCACAGAGTCATTCATCCATCCATTCATCCACCCACCGGCCACCTCCTATTTTGTTCAAGGCACCAAGGTAGAAGTTAGGGGAAAATTGGATGAATAAGTTAAGGGGACTACCTTAGGACAGCTTCCAACCCACAGGAGAAAAAAGACATAAGAATGAGAAAGGAAGAGCAACAGAAGTGGCAGGGACCAGGCATGGGGACCCCACAGCAGGAGGGCTCACCTCTGTTGGAGCTACTCCCTGCAGGAGGCCGGCTGTGAGTGGTGGTGCTGGATGACGGTGGATAGTGGAGGGAGGCTCTCATACAACAAAAAAGCTGGTCCATATGTTAGACAGAGCAAAATAATGAGGTCCAAGTGTGCACATATTTGTAAACATTTTTAAAACTAAATGCCAAAAACATAAGGCAGGAGCTTAAATAGGGGCTAGCACTCCGGCACTAGAGATCAAGCTTAAATCAAAGGGGTGGAACAGAGACGATGTAATCAAATTTTAGTACTTTCCTGTTTCAAATCCTCATTTCTGATCATTTCCATTAGAATAAAATCAATTCTTTACCAAGACCTACAAGACTAAGTGATCGGGCCTTGCCTCTCCCTCTCACCTGACTCCCCTCCCCCTTGCTCACTACACTCCAGCCACCTGGCCTCCTCTATGGCTCTGGATCTTCCCAAAAGCATCCAGACTGCCCTGCCACATGTCTTTGTACCGCTGATCCCTCTGTTCTGAATCGTCTTCTGCCCTTCCCTGTCCTCTCATCGTTAGTGTCTGTTCCTTTAACCTGTTTAATGTTCTACATTGAAGTGTTACTATCAGGAATACTCTGTGCACCTGTTTACATGTACAATTTCTGACTCAGCCAGAATGAAAGCTTCTAGAGAGCAGAGATCTCATTTATCTCTTCCTGCTGGATGCCCAGACTCTGCATACAGCAGGCACTGCATAAATGTCTGTTAAATTAAGAAAAGAATTGGGACAGGTGTAGGTTGAGCAATCATGCAGGGATATAGGTGGGTCTGAACTAGATATATAGAATTAAATGACAAATTGGCAGTGCAGGTTCCTGATTCCATTTCTAAGATCAGATGCAAACTGTAGGTATGTCATGGGGTTGAAGAATCAGGGTGGGTGGTGAGGGGTAAAGGGCGTGGAGTAGGGGTCACCCTTGGGCCTCAGAGCCAGGTTGGTGGTAAATCCAAAGAGACTCTTGACTTCTTACATGTCTGCTCAGCAGGAACCCAGACCACTGACCCATCTCCACAGATACAGAAAAACCGAAAACATGACATTTTGTTGATGATTCTCATGTGTGTGCATAGTTGAACCAACGCAGGCAATCTGGAAACCAGACCACCCGAGAAAACATCGTGGCACAAATTCAGTCAACAGCCACAAAGTGTCAATTAAGAAAAAAACAATGAAACATTTATTTATTCCAATCTATTCTTCAAGGGAGTGGTGGGAGACAACTCCAAGATAATAAAAGTTATCCATGATGTTAGTGGTTAGCTATTTAGCACAATTAAAGGACACTGTACATGTGTCATATGGACAGGTCTGTGGGAGAAATGCTGACATTTTTGGCAATGAGAGCAATGCAAAAGGAACACACGAGCCCATCTATCGGGTGCTGTGAGTCCCCCTGATTATGAGCCACAAGCATGCAATCACTGGCATGCAGGAACTCCTGACTAACAGCCATGAGCAGTTTGCTTTGCTATCTAAGTGTCACAGACCGAACAGTCTTGCCCGACCCAGACTCGGCATTAATACCTGAATCACAGCCTGGGGAAGCTCAATATTCCACTGCTGGGAAGAAGATAAACAGCAACAATACAAAGCAAGATGCAGCCCTTTTTAGTGCCGCTAGTTAAACCAAATGCATTTAATCTTTCTCTTGCATCTAAAATGTCTGTCATCTTCTCTGGCTGGAATGAATGATATTTAAACACTGCTGCAGAAAGCCAGTTTCTTGAAGGCTTTTCTACAAACCAAACGGAAAACAGAATAAAAAACCCTGGTTACATTCAGCATCATAGGGCACAAATCATTAGGTTGCCAGAGGACATGCTGTTCATGGTTCTGCAACTGGAGAAATCCACATGATCATTAGCAATAACACCTACCTATGGCATTGATTTTCCGTAGTATGAGATATGGATAATCTGCTCTGGAAACAAATGATATGCTTCATTAACTGTCACGGTATATGAATGCGTCACACACTCATTGGAAAATTTCCCATGTTAAATGGTTTCTTTTCATCTCGGTCCACCATGACAAGGGATTAAATCAGAGTGTCTTATAAGAAAGAGTTGACCAACATATCTGGACAAATGCCCGCCTAGCCACCCCTCCATTACCACAGCTAGTATGTCCTATCACTTGGGGGGGATTAAATAGATACTATGTACATCCTCAAGGAAGCACGTACCCCTGCAAAAAATGATGAGGATGCATACGTCATCACAGCTAACCTCATCAAGAGCTCACCAAGCATCGGGCGCACTTCTTAGTGTTTTGTGCGCTTCTGAACCTTCACGGCAATCCTAAAGCTTGAGGATGACTATTACTCTACCGCAGAGCTAAGGAAACTGACACCCAGGAGAGTTAAGTGATTTGCTCCTGGCCAGACACCCAGTATTTGGTCAAAGTGGAATTCAAACCCCAGCGCTGAGCTGCCTACAGCCCTGTCCCCACGCACAGCGCGGCCTTCCAAGGAGGCTCCTGGGAACAAATCCAAACAGGTGCTGCTAGACCAAGTCCTGGGTATGCTGGTGTCAATCCGCATCGGTCTTCTTAAGGAAGGACGCTGCAGGCTTACTAAACGCCTGAATGGTTGCATCCTTTCATGCACTCTTTCAAGGAGGAAAGCCTAAAACCTTCAATTATACTTAATTCAAGTTGCGGAAGAAATATCACCGCATAGAATGCCCTGTAGCAAAAATTTCCTGGCCGCAGTACAGCACAGCGCATCCAGGGGTAGAGCTGGAGCACCAAAATTAGGGGCCTCGAGAAATGGAACAGGGTGAGGCTCACCGTAACCCCACCCCACCCCCAAAACACCAAACCAAAAAAACCAACACTGCTGCTACAAATTAATAAATACAAGAGAATAAATATAAAGGAGATGATTTGGGGAAGGTGTCAGCACCAACAGAGATGCAAACCCAGTGACCACAGTTACCAGAGGCAACTCCTCAGCTTTCCCTTTCTTCCATTTTTCTTGGCGGGGAGGCCAAAGGTGGGACCTGTCTGAGCAGCACTGCCGCCGTGGACAATTATTATTGTAATCGACATTGTGCTGTGTTAATGAGTGCCAACCATGTGCCAGATGGCGTCGCAAACAAAGCCTTCGCTGCAGTCCCGCCCATGGGATCAGCACCTCTCCTCCCTGTGCCAGCGCTCACACACGCCGTAATGAGCTAACTCCGATGCAACCGCATCCTGCTCCCCCGGCACTTTCCCATTGGGCGCTGCACCGAGTTTTGGCATAGAAAAGGCACCTGGAGTGCTGTCGGATGATCTCTTCAGGGATAACGGACCAGGGAACTGGGCCTGTAATGATTTCATATCAGTTTGTTCAAGTTCAGTTGTTATTAATTGGGTTCAAGTTCAGCTCCAGTTCACACAATCTAAATAAATAGCTGTTGCAACCAGCTTAGTGCCTGGCACGGTACATATCTTTGTAACTAACAAGAAGCAAGCAAAAGAGAAAGCTGGAGAGGGACGCCTGGCATAGATGTCATCTGGTGTATGTAGTTGGCCTAGTGGACATGTGAAGTAAGGGGGTGGACCCAGCAGTGTGCTTGCCTTGTGACAATTATACATGCTTATATTGCTTAACAAATGATAATATTCTGATGAATTGAGCCTCAAAGCAATTTTAAATGTAGTAAAATGTGCACACAATTCTTGAAAACAGCTATAGGCAAAACACTGGCTTAAAGTTAATCTGCTCTAGACTCTAAAATTTCTCTGTATTTTGCATCTACCTTGGTGATTCCAAGGTATTATTCTATTGTAATCTAAGTGAAATCTGAAAAAAGAAATGCTTTAGACAAATGCATTGTTAAGCAAAGAAAAGGAGTAATATTGCAGAGAGAAAAAAATCTATCTAAAAATAGGGCTTTGCATATTTTATGGAAAAAATCAATCCCGAATCTATTTTGTTCTAGCCCATTAAGATTTACTCTAAGTTGGTTTCACTAGAATAAAATTTAAAATACATTTCTAAAGACCATTTGTAGAAAATTTTGAATGGAGGCATTTTCTAATTTAGTGTTGGCTGGCAAATTCTGATTTCCGTTAGAATTCAGTCAGAAATATTGTGTGTAAAAGGGGACAGGTGTGAGAAGATACTGGCATGGTTATTTAATAAAGTAATAGAATTACATATTGAAGGCTATTTGTGCAGGTAATCTTAGACAGGATATATACTACGCATCCACTTTTTGTGACAGTAATATACCATTTAAAATATAATTAATGTAACTAAATATAATCATTAGATTTATTTTTATTATCTATTTATATTGTTAAATCTAAACAATGAAAGAAGCAGGTAATTACTAAAAGCTGCAAATTATGAATTGAATTGATTTAAAACAGGTAACTTCTACTGTTTTGGATTTTCTTTTTAATTTTATTTCTTGTAGTAAATGCAAGAAGTATTTGATTGGTATGAATAATTTAGCATCCTAGCAACACACCTCAACTATAGTAAAGTGTAGGAAAAAAACACATTCAAAGTGCTATGGAAGCAATAGGACCCAGATTCCCTGTGTTCATACCATTTACTTGACATATGAATAGGTCAGGTTCCTTATCTTCCTTGAGTATTGGCTTCCTCATATTTAAAGTAAGAATTAAAAGGGGAAAAAAAGGTACAGAGTCATTGAAAAGACAGGGCAAATAAATGTACAATGTGTCTGGCAAAATGCTTACAACATATCAGGAATTCAATAGATGTTGTCCCCACTGCCTGCCACATAGCAATCCCAGGTACACTAGTTCCACTTTGTGACCAGTCCTTCCGGAGTTACCACTTCTAGAGGCAGTCGAAGAAGCAGCTGAAAAGTTGACACAAAAATGTGAGCCACAATAATCTGTGGCCCCAACATAGTCCAGAATCGGGAAAATCCCCAACAAATAAGTTGCTTACCATTTACAACAAATTTTATTATTTTATAACAAAGCCCAAATAAGTATTTTATCCTACATTCCGGCTCCTTATAATCTGTTCCCCAATCCTCAGGAGTGTTTTAAAACTGGGATTCAGCCCACGTGGATGCATTTCTGTGGAACTATTGACATAGCCTTTTTCAGGACACCTATCTAGGTTAGACCTATCTACACGGGTTCATGAAATCGTTCACATTTGCTACATTAGAAATGTGCAGTTTCGAGGTAATCCATCGGGAATTGTGATTTCTCGGCCCTTTTCTCACCCATCACCTTTCTCTGAACTCTGTCACCCTTTCAGCTGAGGGGTTCTGAGGCAAGGTCGCACAGGGAGTCCCATCCTGGTCAAATTTCCAGTTCAAGCGGTCTTGGTCTCTGAAGGGCAGGCCTCTGGCGGGACCTCCCTTCAGGCTGACAACTCCCATCTGTTTCCTATTAGCCTGCCCAAATTAACCTTTGCCTTGTTTGCTTGACTTTGCCCATCTCTAATTTCGAATTGAGAGCTCAAGGACAGAAGTGGAGAACAGTGTTCCAAAAGACTAACCTTGAGTACAACTCAACCACAGAATCCCTAAATGAAGCACCCCACCCCCATGGCCCTAGGGTTTTAACATTTGGAGGAAAATGCCACCTTAAGTCAACATTACCCACCTGACTTTGACAACATACAGACAGAAGTTGGAAAAATAATTTCATATACAAAACAAATCCCCTGAATATAATGAGGGTAAATGGATTCCTCCAGATGCTTCATAAATTATCAGTTCCCTAAAATGTTATCACTGTAAATGGAATCTTATCTGAAAATAAACTTATTTTTATCTGAAAATATAAACTCTTCTTGTTTTGTATTAATGAATTTATACGAAGGGCATTGTTTCCTAAGGCCAGTGAGAACCTGTCTGCATTATGAAATTCTAAGAGTTTAGATGGAAAAAGAAGACTAACACTTTGACTTAATTCAACGAATGTGCACTAAGCACCTATTATGTTTCTGGTTTTATAGGTAATATTAAGTAGTATAAACCCACTCCTTCCCCGTAAGGAACAGACTGGGATACCCGAAACCATGCACACAATAATACAAACAGTGCAAGACAATGTTATCACTAAGTATGAAGCTGAGTGGTGCAAATCTCCCACGTGCTGGCAATGCTGTCCAAGAGGTCAGCAGAGCTCACCATTAAAGATGGGATCAGGACAGAGAGAAAACAGGGGAAGTCATTCTAAGTGAAGGGACATGCAAAATCAATGACAGAGCGGCAGGAATGACCAGAGCATGTAGAGCTGGAAACGGGGTGGGAGGAGAAAGCAGACCCACCACTGTGATGAAACTGAAGCAGCAGCTTCATGCTGGTGATACTGGGTGTGTCAGAACGAGCGCACATTCCAGCTTTCCCTGGAGGACTGGAACTTTGCCACCACCAACGCTTGTGCCATGGTCACAATCCAGAAATACGGGCTCCATGAGCACTGTCCTGCCTACCAGGCCCTATCTCTCGGCCAGTTCTCTAAGCAACTGACTTCTTCATTTCCACCCCTGTTACCCTTTTCCCTCTCTGTACTTCCTCCCATTTCTGCCTTTGTCACTCTGACAGTTCTTTCAAGAGCCATCCATCTCATTGTAATTTCAGAGAAATGCATATCAAAACCATAATGAGGTACCACTTCACACCCACTGGGTGACTAGCATAAAAAAGACAGATAACAAGCGTTTGTGATGATGCGGAGAAGCTGGAACCCTATAAACACTGAGAGTGGAAACGCACTGTGGTGTGGCAGCTACGAAAACAGCCTAGTAGGTCCTTAGATGATTAACTATGGAGTGACCACGTGACCCAGCAATTCTCCTCCTAAGTATATATCCAAAAGAAATAAAAGTATGTCCACACAAAACCTTATACATAAATGTTTATAGCAGCACTATGCACACTAGCCAAAGAACAGAAACAACCCAAATGTCCAAAACCTAATGAACGGATAAACACAATGTAGAATGTCTGGAAAATGGAATATTATTTGGCAATAAAAATAAATGAAGTACTGATAACTTGTTACAACATAGATGAACCTTAAACTATTATGCTCAGTGAAAGAAACAAGTAACAAAGGATCACTTATTGTTATAATTCCATTTACATGAAGTGTCTAAAATAGGCAAATCTCTAAAAATAGGAAGTAGATAAGTAGTTGCTAAGACTGAGGCGGGGCTAGGGAGTGGGGGGGTTAGGAGGTGCTGCTAAGGGGTAGGGTTGCATTATGATGTGGTGAAAGTACTCTAAAATTGATTGTGATGATAGTTGCACAATTCTGTAAAAACACTAACATCGCTGAATTATACTCTATAAATGGGTGAAACTGTATAAGTTACATCTCAACAAGCTGATATATAAAAATGAACCATCCATTCTGATGGATTTAGGTAAAAATCACTTTTATTATGTGATGCATAAAAGTCCTAGCTTCTTAGAACTGAGGTGGGTATTGCAGGTGCAGGCTAGTGATGGAAACTTCTTTAATAGCAGAACTTATTGGCCAGTAAGATGTTGCATGAGAAACGCAATAAGTAAAACAGAAAAAGCAATATTTATTAATCTGCAGGTGTGTTTTTTAGTTCTTCAGCTAAGTCAAATTGGTAACCTGTTCGCCAATTTGGCAGTATTTAATTACAAGCTCTGGTCAGAGACAGTGAGGCTCTCCTGATGAGGCAAATTCTAGGTATGTAATCCATTTACTTAAGTACATACATTTTTACCACACCTTTCAAAAGCATTTGAAGTCAAATATTTTGGAATCTTTGCAGAATAATCTGATTCTATAAGAGATCAGTTGAAAACGTTTCACCTTTTCCCACTTCTAGATTGCAAATGAGAAAACTGTTACTCAGGATAGTGCCTTAGTTATAGGGCTAATATATTTCAGAATGTCGGTCCTCCTAACTTTCATCCATCTTTCCAGATCTAATGATCACGTTTCACATTCTGGATATTAAGCTGAAGCAATTATGCTATGGATAAATAAGTAGATACATGTACACAGATATATCACTCCATTTTATTACTACAGAGAATGCCTTAAAGGATCCCAAATCCCTCACTTCCATGCTCCCAGTGCTTAGCATGGTACCTGTCAAAAGCATATGCTCACTAAACATTTAAGGAATTAACTCCTGAAGAATAAACTTTATCTTCCAGTATTACTAAAAAAGCATAGATTTTCAAACTAGAGTTCCAGTCCCTTCTCCTTAACCAACTAAATATCACTTAGGCTTAAACTAAATGTGTTACTAATTTCAAGTATCTTTTTTCATCCAGTCAGCTCCTCTCTTGACCTCAACTGTTTCTGTCCATGGTTCCATTCCTCTGCTAGGCACCTGGTGACAAGGCCAGGATTTAGAGAGAGCAATTGACACAGGACAGTTCAGTAGAGTCTAAACCACTTTATTTAGGGAGTCAAAGCTGAGAAGAAACCAGGTCATTAACCAATCATTGACATGGGTGTGACAGAGAGGAGGGGTTAGGAAAGCATGAGAGTGCCTTGGTGAGACCAGTAAGCAAAGCCAGGCGAAAGAATGAGAGATTATTCAAGGCGGAGATCTAGGCCAGGGCAGATGTTGACATAAGTAGAAAACGAGTGTGCACATGAGGCACTGGTAAGATGATGTTGGAATTTGAAGTCAGGGAATGGTTACTTTGTAAACTGTAAAAAACACTTCATATTAGATGAGTTTAGCCTTCTGCCAAAATGTCCTTGGGCAAGAAAGTCATGGTAGGACAACCAAGATGTATCTTCAGAAGCAAGAACTGTAATATGACTAAAATTAAAAAAGAAAATTTGACTCTGTTCAATAATATTTTTTTCCCTAGCAGGCCATGGTATTTATGGCAACAATAACTACTCTGTTTCATTTGTTAGTGTGTAATGTTCTGTCTGTCTACTGCACTGACCCAGCTGCCTTAAGCATTTATAATCTTACACTACATACCCATAGGCCAGGCACTTCATTACACACTTTACATCACACTGATGAACCCTGCAAAGCTAGGTATGATTACCTTGTTTGACACAGAAAGAGCCCAAGACAAGATGATACACCAGCTGGCAAACATCTCAAAGGTCCTACGTGGCAGAGTTAGGTCCCAGGTCTGTCAAGCTCCCAAGCCTGTGCTCCTTCCCTAACACCATGATGGCTTCCAGACACAACTGCCCTCTAAATAGGGAAATGGGGACGAGGGGCTGGCGGGGACTGGAGAGGAAGGATTCGCAGAGTATTTGTACAGATAATCCTGGATATTTAGATAGAAAAATCTTCTAGTAGAAAAGGGTAATTAATTCATCAGACTGTGCAAGATCAATGGAAATATCCTTGATGAATAAGCAATTCCCTTTGTTTTTAATTCTGAGTAACCTTCTACCCTATCATTTGGTCTCCTGAGTACTTCCCCGAGCAGGCTAACAACCCCAGTTCTTGAGACAGGTATTTCCCCTGCAGTAAAGTGATCAAGTAAAGTTCACAAATCCACCTCTCATGAGTTTTGGCCCTTGGGGCCTGTTCACCTTTGAAGAAATTAATAAAATTGCACATATGGACCCTAAAAGCAGGGAGGTCCATTTATATAGAACTTTATAGTGATCAAAGGACTTTCACATTTACTCCATGCCACGACGAGATTAATGTCTCTTGAATCTATCCCTTTTCCATTTCCACTCACACCACTCTACGTTTAATTATTTTTAGAGCAAAGAATCCCAGATAGTGTATTGTTTCTGATTAGCCCAAAGTAATAAATCCATGTTTAGAGCCTCCTCACTTCTTGACATTAATTATGTAAAAAATGCTCGGCTGGTTTTTCTGGTCTGCTTTCTTTTATCACGAACATTAACAGACACAGAATCAAATCCTGCCCGCCACACTCACAAAATGTGTATGGCTCTGAACAAGACGCTTAACATCTTTACTCCTTAGTTTCCTCATCTGTACATGGAAATAACTGTGGCATCAGTTTATAAGAATTGCGAAGATAAGTAATTCCTACAAAGTGCTTAGGATACTCCTCGGAACACAGTGTTTATTCAATATATTTAGCTACATAAAGTTATTACTATTCCTTCAACTCCCTTGTATACTTCTATGGCCCCCATTCATTTACGGCTTTGGACCTATCTCCATAGTGTCGCACCCAATGCTTTAACAATGTGATGTTAAATCTAGGAGCAAATACTTACGCTCCTAGACTTACAATGGGGTTATGTCCTGATAAACCTGTAGTAAGTTGTAAAGACTGTAAGTAAAAATTACATTTACCATGCCTAACCTACTGAACGTCCTAGCTCCGCAGAGCCTAGTTTACATGTGCTGAGAACACCAGACCCAAAAACCGCTGGGGACAGTGTAGAGCGTCAGTCGTTTACCACTCGTGTTCGCGTGCATGGGGGGGAGCTGAGGACCCGTTCTTTCATCCATTAACCTCTTGCTTAGTAAATGGGTAAGCGCTCAGTTCTGGGCATCCATGTCAAATAGGGCCAATTGTCCAAGACTAGGTAAGAAGCCCACTGCGTAAGAAGAGGTTCCCAACAGCTGGTGTGAGAAAAACTAATGCAAAGGACAAAGCAGACGACAGCACCCTTCCCTGCATCCTTGGGCGCCTGCTCTTGAATTTGCTCATTTCAGTCACCCACTCTTTCGCTGCCCCAGTCCTGTTCAGTTCAACGTTACTGAGCTGTAAAACTTAAGATGGGGCCATACCAACGTCAGTAAGGCACGACCTGTACCTTCTGGGAACTCAGTTTGCGTCCTGCTGAGGAGAAAGACATGTAAACATATTGGTGTCATGTGAGGCACTAAAATAAAAATATACACAACGAACTACGCATGGGACGTAGGGACTGTTACCTCAGCAGCCTACAGCACAGCCCGACACACAGAAAGGCCCTGAGACAGAACATTCCTTCTGCCTAAAACGTACTCAACTTAAATTCCACTTCTTTACAGGGGTCTTCTCTGGCTCGCTAATTAACCTGCATCCCCTGAATGCTCTCGCCTTGCAGCACTTCTCAGAGCGTTCAGTCATATGCTTGTTACACGTCTGCCTCTTCCACCAGGCTCTGTGCAGTGGGAAAGCAGGGCCCGTGTCTGCCCCCCTCCACTCTATTCTCCACGGCTAGCACAGCACTTGGCACAGAGGAGATGCTCAATGAATATTAGCTGAATAAGTGATGTTCTTAAATGCAAGATAATTGTGGGCACATCTGGCTAGAGCACGCTAAGTATCCCAACAGGAAAGAGGAGATGCCAAAGCCTACAAGTGGATGCTGATGAATAACATCACTTGGGCACCTTCTCTTTCAGCCTGCACACCGGGCCATGCCAGGTGTGAATTAGATAGCACTCCCTCTGTTGCAACTATCCTTCATGCTCTGGGCCTGAGAACTATAGATAAGAAGGCAGTTTTACCCTGCGGACTTCAGGACTGCGCATGCCACAGTCAGGCATCAGAATCACAAAAGCAGAATGACAGACATCAACTTGTGCCTGCAGACAGGTTAAAAAGCCATGGTTGAAGTCCAGCTGTCAGGAAATTTGGAGTTTTTAAAGACTTATTTGAAAAGGACATAAGGAGACTAGTCGATATTAGTGACAGCATGCAAATGAAGCAATTTTTGTTTTTATTTAGTGTATGGTTCAACTCATACTTTCATTTAATTTAAAGTAGCAGCATGCAAATATGACCGTATGAAGGCTTTCCCAAGAATTCTCCAAATTCCAGGAGTGAGGGTGGTTAGCGGGACAATGCAGATAGCAGCTGGGCTGTTGACAAGGTGAGAACCACTACATAAACGAGGGTGCCTCCCCTACCCACTATAGGGGGTATTCAGGAATGGGGGTGCCACTGCATGTCCAGCGGGTAGAGGTCAAGGATACTATTTAAACAACCTATAATGCACAATGTACAGGATGGCCTCCCCACAACAAAGAATTACCCAGTCCAAAATGCCAATAGTCCCAAGGTTGAGAAATCTTGCACTACATCACAGGACACACAAAGGAGCAGGAAAATATATTCTCTACTCCTCAAAATTAAACAATCTCATTGGGGATAATGACATTTATACACAAGACAGTCCAGGCAAAAGAAAAAAAAGTTTCAAACACATAAAAATAACTATTTTGAATAATTAAACTACAGTTATAAATTATGAATACTAGAGGAAGACATATGAACAAAAGAGGCCCTAGAAAATAAATAAGAATTGGCATTTGAAGTACAGACAATACACACCACCCTAGGACACGGCTTTGCCTGCATGGGGAGGTCTCGGATAGGAAGCTGTCACCTCACTCACAGAAAGCACATTTGCTTCCAAACTTATGCTGGAATCAAGAAGGGACAGGAAGGTTCCTAGTCTCCCTGGGGAGGGACAGTATGTGGGTAAAAGTCAAAGATACAGAAAATATTACCTAGATTTTAGGTCCGTCAGCAAAAAATTTTAAAACCTTAAATATATCTTCTTCTTCTGCTTATGCTAGACAAGTAGAAGTTACTAATTTTAAAAGTGCCATATTTTAGAGGTACTTTTGTCTGGGAGTTCACGACAGTTTCTCATGTGTCTGCTTTCCAGCAGTGTAATAAATTAGCCATGGGGGGACTTCAGTGGCTTCACCTTGAGCTACTGTAATAAATATTTCCAACTTGTTTACAGCTTTCTTTCCATGATCCTAACCCTGAGAGGAACAGGCAGGTTTAAACACTGGAAACTGAAGATAAATACAGATATTCTTAAGTTACATGTGCAGTTAAACCATTATCTTTAATGAAGTTGCACATGTTAAGCTATCAAGTGTGTGTTGTGGTTCGCACTTTCAAGAACAGTCCAAGATAAATGAAAATCCTTGGATTTCTAAGCTGATTCTTTATAGTCATTTTACTACTGACCATTTTCACCTGCTCTTAATTCCTTGTAAACCTACATTCTAAAGCAGCCAGAAATCAAGGGTTTCATAGAAAACAAAATCCATTCTATTCTCATCTCAAAAGCTTTGGGCTGGATAAGCTGAGTAGCCTGTCAGCATCCTGAATACTTCCTCTATAAGTAAACTTTGTAGGAAACACTATTATCAAGGTATACATTGAAATTACACAAGCAGAAAAAATAAAGTACTTACTAATGGTAGACAATATATAGAAATTCATCCATCCTAAAACCTTATCGCAAAGACAGTGAAGTATTAAAACAGATATAAGGCCACAAAGGCCAAGAAAACTGGAGAGAAAATGAGAGCAGGTGAGTGATACCAACAAAATATGAGAAGATGGGAAGTGGAGATACCAGTAATTATCCTACCAGATGGGTGACAGCTGAAGCCTAAGATACAGCAGGGGCGGGGAAGCCGAGGGAAGCTGCAGAAACCTAGCAGCACTCAAGAATTGGGGAGTCAGGTGCCTCTCAAGGCCGGGGGGGGGGGGGGCTGACTGACAGGGGACTGACAGAAAACCTATAACATGTCCAGTTAAGTTCTGCCCCATTTTCTTTCATCAGCCTGGGTGCTCCAGAGACTGCTCCTCCCTCTCTCATCCTTGCACACATCAGAGGCACACCGGCTGGACGGCCTGACCAAAGGCCATCTGCACGGTGAGATGCAGAGCACTGGAGAGCTGGCCAGGAGCCTGACTACTGAAGAGTGAGGCCGCCTTCTCTCTGCCCAAGCCAGGCTCCCAACACGCCGGCCTGCAGGTAAATGCTCTGGGCAAGGAGCCTGGAGGAATCGCCTCTGGGACACTGAGAAACGAGATTCACAGTGGCCTGCCTCCTTGATGGCCCCACGGATCCCCGCTTCCCGGATTCAAGCTCGGCAGTCCCTTCCCCCGCTTTATAAAATGAGCTTATGTGATGAATACAAAACGGCAGAGGTACTGATATGTCATTTCAGAGATTAGCTTATAAAACCGCGCGTCTCTCTCGGAGGCAGGCTCCCTTGCTTTCTCTCCTGAATCACTTCTTCTGAGGCAAGCCAGCTGCCAGGCCCTAAGCACGGACACGCCCGAGTGGTGAAAGACCAACAACAATCAGGTAAGTACAATCACGTAAGTGCACTTAAGAATGAATTCCCTGACCCAGTCAAGCCTTGAGGTGACTGCTACCCCAGCTGACAGCTTGGCTACGACCTCCTGGGACACCCTGGGCCAGAGTCACTCAGCTAAGCTGCTGCTGCATTCTTGATGCTGAAAATAGGTACAAGATAATAAATGTTTGTTATTTTAAGCTGCTAAGTTTGGGTAATTTGTAGATAATTAACACAATACCTGTGAATGAAGACATTCAGGAACCCCAGTGAAAAGTCAGGATGTCTGTCCAATCAACTTAAGGTTGCTACCAGCCTAGGAGATGCCCCACCTCCTCCACCGGGCCCCATACACAGAGAGCCTGCAACCAGCTTTCTTAGGGGATCCTTCTTAAATATGAACAGACAGCGGAGGATAACAGAAAACTGAGAAAATCCTCTAAAATCAATGGCCAAAGCAATCAGATGGGAGAAACTCAGAAGTAACACAGACTGCTTGAGAACTGAAGGCTTAATATTGAATATTGAAGACAAAAGGAAGACACTGTACTCAGGACATAATAATAGTATGATTTAAAAAGAAGCATTCAGAAAATAAAAAGCTATTAAAATTGATGGTACAATGGTGGAAATGAAATATAAATAAATACAAAAATGTTGGAAGATAATTTTGAGGAAATCTGTCGAAAAGTAGTGCAGAGGCACAGAAATGGAAAATAAAAGAGAAAAGCATAAAAAGCTAGAAAATCTACCCAAGATTTTTAGCCTCCAACTAATATAGAATTCCAGAAAAAAATATAGAGAAAATAGAAAAGGGTACCAGCTGTCAAAGAGATAACAAAAGACAGGTTCTCAGAACTGAGATTCACATGAGTTTCTAGATTATAAAGTCCTACTGAGGACCTAGCTCACTGAACACGTAGACTTGATAGTGCATATCACTGAACTGTTGGAACACCGGACGTGAAAAGAGGATCCTAAAAGTTTCCAAAGAGAAAAGCCGTTCCAGCACAGAACCTAGAGTGAGAAGGGCATCGTGCTCCTCTCAAACAACACTGAGGGCTGGAACATAAAAAAGCAATGGCTTTCAAATTGGGAAGTGAAGATATTTCTGGCTCTGAGTTAAATATGCAGCCAAACTATAAGTCAGGGATGAAAGAAGGTCAAATGAAGGCATTTTAAAAAAAATTTTTTTTTTAATTCGAGGTCTTGAAAAACATTTGCTCTCGTGCAATGTTTCTTAGAAAGCTACTGAATGGTGTGCTTTACAAAAATGAGGGAACAAACCAAAAATGAGAAAACATGAAACCCCAACGAAGAGGGGATTCAGCCCAGGACAAAGGTAAAGAGAACACTCCTTATCACAGCTGTGCAAAGAAGTGGACAGAAACCAGCACAGGTTGACGGATGAGGGTCCAAGGGGTATGCCCGAAGGAAAAACTGAGCCCGGCGTGGCTCAGTGGTTGAGCATCAACCTAGGATCCAGGCGATCGGGGTTCGATTCCTGGGCAGGGCACATGCCCGGGTTGCGGGCTCGATCCCCAGTCGGGGGCATGCAGGAGGCAGCCGATCAATGACTCTCTCATCACTGATGTTTCTATCTCTCCCTCCCTCCCTCCCTCTCCCTCTCCCTCTCCTTTCCTCTCTCTGAAATCAATAAAGATATATTTAAAAAAAAATAAAAAATAAAAAACTGAAACTGGTACACTGACCTGCCTGACCTTATTGTGGGAAATTTTACACTTCTGTTGGAAAATTTTAAATATATATTTTTATTAATATGTATTACTTCAGAAAAATAGCATAACGGAGGAACTGTGACCATAATATGCTACATGCTCTGTAGTATACACACACAGCACACGGAGGAAATGATAACATAAGTAAAAGTAAAGACTAAACCGAAATTTTATTATAACTATTTTGGGAGAAGGGGGAGAAGAAAGCTGAGGGTGGTTCGTATAAGAGAGTGTAAATCCTTATCTTCCACAATTAGAAAGAAAAAAGCAAATGTCCCAAATTGAAAAATTAGTAACACAAAGGGCATAAGTCTTCTATTCAGAAATAGATCAGCACTAGAAGAAACCACCAAAATAATTGTCAAGTGATGTCTAGAGAGTAGGAATTAGGGCTGGGCTCCTCTTTCCATTAAACCTTTGATACAGTATTAAACTTTATAAGCTTTGTACATTTTATTGATAACATTTTAAAAAATAAGATAAAAAAGACTGAGTTAAGATATACAAAGCAAACGAAATAAAGCAGAAATGATGATACTCACATGAGAAAAGGTGAATATAAGCTTAAAAGTACTAAATACGATAAAGTCGATATTAGGAAATAATGAAAGGTATATCCCCCACCAAGACATATCGATCTTGGACTTACATGTACCAACAAATATAGCACATTTTTATCATATGAGAAGAGTTTAAACAACAAAAAATATGAATTTAAAAAGGAGTAGAAGATGCAATACTACATTCTCATGCTACTAATGGTCCTAGATTTTTTAAGGAATGAGATTTGGATTCAAACTGTGGTCATATCATAGTGTCAAGTAAAATCTTTCATTTCCAACTTTTCCGTGTGGTCTGTATGTTGAGTATTAAATAATGCATCATCTCGGTAAACCAAAGTGACTGTTTTATAGGCACAAGTCTTTTCTATTTTTCGCTGAAGTATACAGACCACGTGAAAACCAGTTCTTCTAATGAGAATATTTCTAGGCTTCCTTTAATATGAATATTTGATAAAAGTGATGAACTCCCCCTCCTACCTTCAGAACAAATTTGTTTTATTTTTAAACTAAGGAAATGTGCCTTTCTCTGCCATCAACTCCCCTGAACTTTGACATTACTATGAATATTTTTAGAGATGTATTTTTGAAAAGCCCATTTCCTCCCTTTTGCCTTCCACTGGATCACTCCGCTATTGTACTTTCCAATGCTGAACAATAAATGGAAATCAGCTTTATACATCCCTCGACTAAATAAACTGAGAGATAAAAAAGAGATATAAAAGCTAACAATCCCTTAAGTATAGAAAGGGCAAAAAGAGTCTTTCTCAAATCAATTTAAGACTTGCTAGAAATATATTAGTCAGAAGATAAGTTAGAATTTCTTGTTGCAATAATATGTCACATACGTTATTTCTGTGAGGCATGTAAAAGTCCCTGATTTAAAGGTGACAAGTCTTTGTACCAGAGAGGTGATGTGATTTTTCCAAGATGACACAGCTTCTAAGTATGTAGCTCACAGAGCTATTGTTACAATCAAGAATCAGGTACATGAAAAAAGACTCAGAAATGAATATCACCTTCCAAGTCACATTATGACTAATATGATAAAATAGAAAATCTGAAGAGAAAATATAAACTTTAAAAACATTAGGTGAAATAAGACAGTACCTGAGAGACAGTAAGAATACAAATATTTGCTGAGTGAATTAATTTATATAAAGCAAACTGAACAGATTTATGGGACACCTCATTTTTATATTGTATGATTAGTTCTACTTTGATGTAACTTTTCCTTCTAAGGATATGGAGGCATTTGGAATAGGTATTGTAATTAAAATAACATAAAACTGGTACCATCTAAATATTTAATACTGTGATATGGCTAAGACTGAAGTGCTCGGTGCCAGCTATTCCCAAAAATATTTTAAAAGATATAAATTGATACTGAGAGTCTTAGAATATATTTATTGGGGTAGTGGATGAGTATATTACCAAGAAAGTACATACATTACGCTCCCATTTTTATTTAAATGGAGTTTAGATGTCAGACACTGAAATAGGAGTATGTTGTGCTTATGCCTAATCCTGGGTGGTGGCATTACAGTAACTCCTATTTTCTTCCGTTGGGTACCAATATTGTTTAATTCTCCTACAATGAACACATATTACCTCAACATCACCAATTAATTTTTTAACAAGTGACTTAAAGGTGTGGAATCTGAACTTGGGTCCTCAGGTTCCAGTTAAATACTATTTGTCATTAACTGGCTCCAGGTGCTGTGCCAGGCTCTTGACATGCAGAATCTCAATTGTTCTTCGTGGCAACCGGGGAGGTCTCATTGGTCCCCATTTCACAGGGAAACTGAGAAAAGGGAGGTGCTCTCTCTCTCTCTCTGCCTGAAAACATAATGTTAGTGTGTCAATATAGTAACATTTTTCTAAGCAGACAATTTCAACCAATAATACAGATGAAAAGAAACAGCCCCTTGAAAAAGAAAGCAAGTGAGGAAGGGAGAGAGGAAAGGGGGGAGAGAGGGAGGAAAGGGGGGGGCAATAAGACCAGCTTGACTGTGAAAAGAACAGAACTTAAACCAGAGGGCTGGTGGTGTGGTGTGAAAATGAGGCCAATAGAATTGTACTGACTCTCCCACTAATTCTCATCAGCGATCCTGCTGCAGGAGGCAGAGTGGAGCAGAGAGGCCGCTCCAGTACACGGACGGGAGAGCCGGAGAGCCTGAAACAGGCGCGACAGGAATCTTGAGAGTGTCTCGGGTTGAACGATAAATGGCACATTTCTCATTTCAGCTGAGATGCTTTATGTCTAATGTCTGGATTTAACCCTAAATAGCGATCCTCGCGTATTTAAAGTGATAATAAAGAGAAATGCAATATGTATTTGCCATATGTATCTTAATTTAATTTATGAAAATATTATCAATATGACATTGCCTTGGCAACTTAACATTCTCCACAATGGACATGCGTTGCCATCATTTCCTTTCATTTCCTTCTGCCTTCGTAATATTGCCTGAGCTGTGTCAGGAAGTTCTCAGGATGGTGCTGCAAGTCGGAGCTTCATTACAAAGCCCCCTGAAACAGCGTCATTGTGAGGGTGTTTCATGAAAGGTAACGACTGTGCATGCTTAGGGCCCGAATTGAAATGATAAAATATAGAGTTCATTTATTTATTTTTATGACAAAAACTTATTTTCTTAAAAAAAAATAACACCTTGGCTTCCAAATGCTCACTCCTCGATTCATTTACGCAGAGGGAGAAATCTTTCCGGAGCAGGAGCACAGGCTAGGATGCGGGCTACTTCTCACTCTCCGAGCTGCCAGTGCGCCAAGTGATTAAATATTGCTTCCCACAGCTCCCTCCCTGAGACAAGAACAAAAGAGCCCTCGGGGCTGAAGACCTAGAGGGGGTAATTTCAAGAAGCAATATAGTCATACCCCAAGTTTTAATAAGAATCCAGGCACTCTTCCACTACCTCGCTAACCTAGCCTATCTCCTGAATTACACTGACTATGAAATTGCCTGAAACTCCTTAATTCGGTTTCTGAAATCCAGTCTAGACCAATAAAATGAAAAGGGCTTCATGCCTCCCCCATCCCCAGGATCATGTTTTGTAATTCACTTTGACATATACCAGGTGTCTACAACAAGCCAGTTCCCAAGGTAGATACCATGGAGACCCTAAGACGTACCATGACCCTTTCATGGAGGCTACTGGGAAGATCTGATGCATGCAAATACCTGCATTTATTTATTTATTTAAAAAATAATTATTTATTATTTTCAGAGAGAGGAAGGGAGAAGGAGAGAGAGAGATAGAAACATCAGTGATGAGAGAGTCCTCATTGATCGGCCGCCTCCTGCATGCCCCCCATCTGGGGATCGAGCGCACAACCTGGGCATGTGCCCTGACCAGAATCGAACCGCAATCTCCTGGATCCTAAGTTGATGCTCAACCGATAAGCCATGCCTGGATGGGCTGTATTTATTTTTTAAAAACATGAAAACAGTCTGACTCATAGAAGCAGAGAATAGAATGGTGGTTGCCAGGGGATGGGGTGGAGAAATGGAAAGTTTTTCTTCAAAATGGGTATAAGGTTATGGTTGTAAAGATGAATAAATTCCACAAAATTGCTGTACAACATAGCGCCTACATTTAATACTATCTTGTGTACTTAAAAACTTGTTAAGAGGGTAGATCTCTTGTTAAGTGTTCTTACCTCACCCAAAAAGGCAGGCATAAACTAAGTCTTATGGAGGTGCTGAGTATATCCATCACCTTGACTGTGGTGATGGTACCACAGGTGTAGGCATATGTCCAAACTCAGAAAATGTACACATTATACATGTACTATTTTTGTATACCAAGTATACCTAAATAAAGCTAAAAAATCATACAAACAACAACAACAAAAGAATTCATCCATTCCACAGATATTTTATCACTTGCCAACGACATGCCAGGCACTGTTCTTGGTGCTGGGGACGTAACAAAAGGAAACAGAGATGTGAGTTCTTGAAGAGCTTACATCATAGACCATAAGCATAAAAGTAAGTTGGTGACTGCATTATATGTGGATAAGTCCTATGGAATACAAAACATAGTGCAGGCTGGAGCAAGCTGCACTTTTGGAGAGGGTGGTCAGGATAGACCTCTCTGAGAAGGCGATTTTGGAAGAAACGTCTGAAGGAAGTGAGAAAGTTAGCTATGTGGATCGTTGAGGGAGTGTCGCCGTCAGGGCAAAGCCTGAAGGTGGATGCATATCAGGCATTTGTAGTAACAGCAAGGAGCCCAGTGAGCCCAGCATGTGGGAGTATATGGGAAAACTGTAGGGCATAAGGCCAGCAAAGTAACAGGGGCTAGACCATGAAGGCCTTGTAATCCTCCACCGTGGTAGGCAGAATCATGATACACCCCCAGCCCCAAGAGCTCCATTCCTAATCCCTGGAACCTATGAATATGTCACCTTAGATGGCAAGGGGAAATTAAGGTTGCAGATGGAACTGTTAATCAGCTGACCTTCAGAGAAGAAGGTCCTGGATTCCCTGGGTGTGTCTAGTGTAATCGCTAGTTCCTTTGAATGTGGAAGAGGGAGGGAGAAGAGTCACTGTCAGGGTGATACAGCATGAGAGAGACCTGATGGGCCATATTGGCTTTGAAGATGGGAGGGGACAGGAGCCAAGGAATGCAGGTGGCTTCTGTAAGCTGAAAACACAAGAAAGCAGATTCTCCCCCGAACCTCCAGAAAGGAACTCAGTCCTGCCGACCCCTTGATGTTAGCCCAGTAAAATTCTAGAACTATAAGACAATATATTTGTATTGTTTTAAGCCACCAAGTTTGTGGTAATTTCCTACAGCAACAATAGAAAAATAATCTACCTACTGTAAGGAGTTTGACTTTTACTCTGAATGAAATGAGGAACCACTGGGTGATTTAAGGCAGAGGAAAGACATGATTTGAAGTATATTTTAAATCTACTCATTGCAATTTAAGAATAGACTATGAAGCAGCAGGGGTGGAGGCAGGACTGCAGGGAGAAGGGTTTCTGAAGGACAAAGGATGGAGGCCTGGCCAGTGATTTAGGTAGAGGCAACTGGAGATAAGAAGTGGTTGAATGTCAGATGAGGAGAGGACACTGCTATGGGATAGCAGAGAGGACTCAAAGACAACTCTCTGAAAAAGAAAGTATATTATTTGGACCTGGAAAGACTAAATGCTTTCCTCCAGGTAAAAATGTCAGTGTCCAGCCAGGCGTGGCTCAGTGGTTGAGCATCGACCTAGGATCCAGGAGATCGCAGTTCGATTCCCGGTCAGGGCACAGGCCAGGAGTTGTGGGCTCCATCCCCAGCAGGGGGCACGCAGGAGGCAGCCAACTGGTGACTCATCATTGATGTTTCTATCTCTCTCCCTCTCCCTTCCTCTCTCTGAAATCAATAGAGATATACATATTTTTAAAAATGTCAGTGGGGGAAGTAGCTGGGTGGGCAGTGAGCATAAGAAATATTTCATACTGAAGAAAAAATATTAAGGGCAGAGAACTGGAAAGTTCAGCATGGGGACCATTCAATGATGTGGTCTGTCTAAAATGTCAGAGTTAGACTATGATTTGTTTAAGGGTTTAGTTTTTATTCTTTAAATATAGTTTACGGTCTGCAAGAAGGTAGGAACAGGGCTGCTTGAGAGAAAGCCATTTATTTATGACTTGTTTGGCTGGTAGGCTAGGAGCATACACTTTCACCTTATAAATGCTGTCTACCACATGACTATTGACAAGCTTTAAGGGAATTGATGGGCGGTTGGGGTTTTAAACTACTCATATGAGTAATATGAATGTTACTAGTAGCATTATACTAGGGAATGTAGTAAATATATTTTTGTTTGGGGAGACTTTTCTGATATTTCTTGTGTAATTTAATCCACAAAGGAGCCCAATTAAACTTTAACACACAGGATATTTCCGCTTTGCTCTTTCTTAATCAATACTGTACATGAGATACACATGAGAGCATGTTTCACAATTTAGTCCTTAAGACTAAAGTCTTCTCACGTCTCGGGGTCACTCTAAGTTACTTTTATTTAACAAGGTCTACATCAGCCTGAAACAAGTTTCAAGCATTGCAAGTCTGGAGTTTTTGTTTATGTTTTTGTTAAAATATGTTTTTATGGATTCCTTAGAGAGAGAGGAAGGAAAGGGATAGAGACATAGAAACACTGATGAGAGAGCAACAGCACTGAAATATCATCGATCAGTTGCCTCCTGCACGCTCCTTACGGGGGATCGAACCTGAAACCCGGGCATGTGCCCTGACCTGGAACTGAATAGTGACCGCTTGGTTCCTGGGTGGATACTGAGATACTGAAGCACTGAGCCGCACCGGCCAGGCAAGTCTGGAGTTTTGTTGTATAGCCTGTAGTGCTTGCCCCACAGTCAGTTCTCTCCTCTCTCCTTCCAAACGCACCAGAGGAACACACTGTACTGCCCCACCAACATCCTCATTGATGAGATCTGGTCAATGGGTGCAGAGCAGAAGCAGCAGCTGCGACTTCTGAGCCAGTTTTTAAACGCCTGTGAGACCATCCAGCGCTATCAGCCCTGATGTGCTGATCAGGAAGGTCAGGGATTCCAGGCAGTGCAGCTTCAGATCACAATGCTTGTCTCCCTGGATCACTGGGTCACCACATGGACACAGTTGCTCTGGAGAGTCACCCAGACCTGCAGTGGACTTTGTATGAAAAGAAAATGATTCTGTTGCATTCAGCTACCAAGGTTTAACCCAGTCAAATACAAATGACTATAAATCAGTAACAAAAGAAAAATTAGCACAGAGTCAGTACTCCTGGGATTTGATCTCAGTATCAATATAAAAAGCAATAAAGTGGAAGTTATACACTTATACACATAGGACCAAAAAACAAAACAAACAAATAAACAAAAACCTAATGTCCCTGATGTGCAACAGACGACTTAGGGTGAAATTTCTGGTGTTGTATTTTCACTGTAGCATCTCTGCCGCAAGCATTTTAGCTGTAGGATCTTTGCCATATAACTAACTGGCCATAAGGCAATTCTGCCATAAAAAAAAAAAGGTAAAATAACTGGTTGACAGTTCAGCTTTTGTTTGCTGTTTGGTTGGTTTCATTTCTCTGTTGACAAATCAATCAACTGCCATTAAAAAAAAGATAAAATAACTGGTTAACCGTTTTTTGTGTTTGTTAGTTTGGTTTCATTTCTCCATTGAACCCATCAACCACCTTCAGCAGACTTAATGTGTTCAAACTAGTTGTCAGTTTGGTTTCATTTCTCCACTACTGCAGCTCTTGAAGTTATCCCCATTTTTATATTATATTATAATTCTTAGACCTCATACTTGTCAATATAGTGATAAGTAGACATGTGGTCGTGATGGTCTTAAAAGAGTTGGCATTTCTTCCAGATGATGGTGAGCTGCCCTAAGAGTTAGTTTTTTATTCTGAAACACAGCACATTGGAGGAGACAGGCCCAGGGCCTCTTTGAGGTGCAGAGTTGGTTGAACTCGCCTTTCCCGTAGATCAAAGACAAATGCGTATGTACAATCGACAAAATAAAATCAGTTATTTGCGCAGTATTGTCATGAATCCGCACACATTTTACAAACGGCCTTTTTAATTTTTCCATTCATTTTTGAGGTGTTATTATGCCCTTTTTAATGTCTCTCTTTAGTTTCTTGTGATTTTACCCTTTTTACAGCAAAAGTGCCACACGGTCAACTAGTTCAGGGTGAAAATGTTTGCGGCAAAGATGCTTAAGGTGAAAGTACCTAGAACCAAAATTCCTAGTGTCAGTGTCATGAATATATGAAAGCAGTTCAGTATCTCAGACAATTTGGATGGAAGTAAGGCTGATAGGTTCAGGAAACCAGACTCAAAAAAATCAGCTTCTATGATAGCAAGGTGTTATCGCTAATAAATGTGATAAGCTGGAATAACACGATTCTGTAAAATGTGAGAGTGGGAAAAAAATCAACATTTCTCAACTAAATTTTACACGTGTAATTATAAAAATGCATTTTAAACTAAGTTAGCAAATTAAACTTAAGTTGACATTTGGCTATTTTACCCATTCCCTTAAAAGTTTTCACATCCTCATTGGGGAAATCAGGGTGTCCCCTTATATTTAACTGTGCCATATACTCAGGGCATATATGGTATGCATAATATAACAAACATGGATTTTTTTTAGGGAAATCTAATAAAAAAACAGAACAAAGAAGAAAAGTGACTTCTCTAACATGAGCTATGCCCAGAAACATTATCTAGTCCCACAACCACCACAGGCACTCAATAAATATCAGCAACAGTTTTTATATGTGACACCTGAGCAGGCCCGCTCGGCATAAAACAGGAGGCCGTGGCCTCACTGAAAACATAATTTAACAAGCCTAACGCAGCAAATCAAGCTGTGCAGCGCCGGTCCCATCGGGGTAGGAGAGGGCCGCCTGTCAGCGACGCACCGTCCGGAACTTCTCCAGGATGGGCCTCTGCTCCAGCCAGTCGGTGATTTATATGGTAAGGTTTCAGCGAAGTTTCAGTGCCTTCCCGATTTACCCCCACAGATGAACAGTATTTCTTCAAAGGCAAAAGGAGCGAGAGAAAAGTATACCTCAACTTTAGTAGTACTTATATTTCTCATTGATAACAATTCTGCAAACTCCCAGGCTGAAAGAACTTGAAATGTATATTGCCCTTGTATCCCATAAGTAAATAGACTATTTTTCTGAACACTATGTCATTGAGATAAAGCTTTAAAGTTTCTGGGGTCTTGAATGCATGCCAAACATTTTCCTTATCACTCTAAAAGTTCAGGTAAATGCATCATGCACCGCTCGCCTCCTAAGAAAGATTGAATTCACTGTAGCAAATTGGGTAGTTCTCAATACCACTTTATCTTTATCACCTACGGTACTATTCTTCAACTGAGAGCCCTCCAGTTCCAATGGCCTCCTTGTGAATATTGCAGCAATTAAGGAGAGCACTTTAATATATAGGGAAAATAAGAATGATTATCGGTGGGATCGGGACTCTGGAATTAAGTTTAAGCATCACAGGAAAAATGTTCTCATCTCTAGCATTATTATCAGGTGAGATTGAAAAGGAACATGTTCAAAGTTCAAAACTCAATTTTAAACAGTTTCCTGGTACATTCTATAGCAAGTTACTGAGACTAGTAGAACATGTTTCATGAATTAATTTCAGAAAGTATGGGACCATGGAAATTCTAAGTAAATGCATTAAAAAACCATTCTTATGGCTGCCATATTTTGAAATATACTTCCACTTAGCAGGGCAATATTAGACTTTCTTTTCATTTCCTGTCCTTCCTTTGTACTTTTCTAGTAATGTAGTAAATGATGATGGCAAAGACAATGAATTAAAAAACCACCATATTTTAGTGTTGGGAAGAATCTCGTAGACCATTTTGTGACCAAGAACACTGCCGCACCTCCAACCTATGAATGAGATACACATCTATATGTGGAAGATGACGGTACTGTTCACACACCCACTTATGCTCCATGCTAGAGCTGATCTTTACACCTAATCAGAGGTTTTCAACAAAACCAGCCACAGTTCAAGAATGGAAATTATAGGAAATCTCACTCAAGAACACAGACACAAAAATCCTAAAGAAAATATTAGCAAACTGAGCTCAGTAATGTTATAAAAAACCAACACATTTTATTTCCAATTTGGAATTATCCCAAGAATGCAAGGTTGACTTAAATTTGAAGAATCAATTAATACAGTTCACCATATTTATAAAGGAGAAACATACATAATCACCTCAGTGGATACAGACAAAGAGTTTAGTAATATTTAACATTCATTCATGCCAAAAACTTGAGTGAACTAGAAACTGCAAGACATTTCCTTAACCTAAGAAAACATGTTTTTATCATTTATTCTCTAATCCTTATACTTTTTCCTTTTGCATTACTATGTCAAGACCTACAATGTTGAACAGAAGTGGAGATAGCGGCTGATCTTACTCATAATTTTTATAAGAAAATATTAAATAATATATAAATGAGCATGTAATTTTATTATGTGTTATAATTATGTAGATATGATTATGTACACAAATAATATAAATTATATGGAATAATATATAATGCTCAATATCATTAGGATATCATTTCTCCCCAAACCGACCTATGGATTCAATTAAATTTCAAACAAAATGCAAATCAAAATATGCTTATGTTCAACCACAACAAAATATTTCAAACCATAAAATCAGCAAAATTAAAAATTTGGCAATATTAAGTTTTGTTGACCTTGTGGACAGCTAGAGTTCTTTCACACTTAATGGCAGAGAAACAAGTTAGTAAAATTACTGTGAGAAATAATTTGTCACCTAATATATTTGCAAAGTAGTCTACCCTATGAATGAACAATTCTATGTTTAGGTAGGTATATTTCCTAGATGAAACTTTTACACATGGCAATCAGAATATGTGGAGAAAAAGTTTTATAGGCATGCTGCACACAAAAACCTGGAAAACAGCACAAACGTCCATTAAAAGAAAACTGGAAACTATACAGCAGTGAAAATAAGTGGATAACAAGAGTATTTAACATAATGGATGCTCCTTAGGAATGAAATATTGAGAAAAAAGAGCAAGGTGCAGATGAATTTTCACAGTAAAATTCCATTTGTAAAGTTCAAAACTCTTATAAAACTCAGCATAATCCTTAGGGATATAACAATAAGTGGTCAAATTATAAAGAAAAGCAAAAGAATGATTATCTTAAAGAAAAGTAAAATAGATAGAATTGGCAAGGGATAAACAGGACACTAAAAATGGTGGTAATGTCCTTTTTTTCAAACCAGACATTGGGTATATGGGTGCCCTTTGCATTGCTACTCTTCATACTCAACACATAGTTTTAGAAAAGCCTCTTTTATCTACTTGAGATTTAATTTTTTAAAAAACAACAACACACCTTTTGATGGCTTCTGGAAAACGATCTGGGCTCCTTATTGGCTACCTAGGCCCTGGACATTTTCATTTCCTTGAACATATAATGCTATTCACTTTGTCTCAAATATTCTTTCTCCTGTCGCCCGCCTAGTCAAAAGCTCACTTCCTCTGAGAAACTCTCTCTCTCTGCCAGCTCCTCTCCTAACCACCTCTTTCCCTGGATCCTGTTTTTCCTTCTGCACTTCAATAATCCCTATTCTTTCCAGCCCTTATATGTCACCTTTTGGATCCTGCTTGCCAGGTGGATTAACAGAAAAATCCATGAACTCCCCAGAAAGCAGCTAATAGAATGAAACCACCTCCCTGTATGCAGATCATAGGAAATGTTTCTACCTTTTCCTGGCTTATGTTTAACATTCTTCTTGAATGGAAAGTAGCAAAATAGGATTAAGATTCCCAATTTGAAAGGACCATGAAGAGTCTTGAGACACTGAAAAAATACTGAAAACGATGGAAATATATTTAGAGTTCAGTTTGTTTATTTAATCTGTTCATGCATTCATTGGGTGAATATTTGTTGGCTGACTGCTACACGCAAAGCACTGTTCCAGGGGTTCAAGATTCAACAGTGAACAAAATATGTAATAGCCCAGAGTTTGTGCGTCACACCTTCTAGAAAAAGGGGTAGAAAAATGCATGAACAAGAGTGTCACCTCTGTAATTTGTGCCCCAAAAACTGTGGGAAAACTTTTCTTAGATAAAGGTAATACTATAAGAAATACTCCTGATGAAAGTATATATTTTATCAACCAACAAGCATTCCGTTCTGGTGATACCCTCAGAATTCCAGAGACAATATCTTCATTCCTGGAGGAAACAGTCTTTTGAATGTACATGTCACCCCAGAGCGACATTTTAAAAACACATTTATTTGCAAATTAATTGCCTTCCTTTTCCTAGTAAGTGCTTTTATTTTTTCTACTGGATATTTCACCTGGTTGCTTCATAGTCCATATTTCCTCAAAGTCAAAGCCATTCTCTTGCTGTAGGGAAAGGCACCTTTGGCAGTCATGTTAACTCTTTTAATAGGACACAAGAGTGCTATTTAATACACCAAGCCGGTACCATTTAGCAACCTGACAACAGAGTCCCGTACACACCTGGGAAATTTGATTCGGCACCTGTACTATTGTTTTAGAATTCCTCCCCAAAGGACACATTTTCCTCCAGGTAATGAGAAATACCTTGAAAGAGAGAAAGCTTTCAAATTTTGAGGAACTGCACTGAGGGAGATAGGCACCAAATGACTGTTGAGAATCTTATCAGTTGAGTTAAAATTTTGCTCCTGCATTTTATGGCAGGAAGTGAAAGGCTGGCAGAGACATAGGAGAATGCTGTTCATCAATTGCTTGTCCAATTACCCCCTGAAAAGGTCATTCCAATGACAATTATCCTTCTAGTTGATATCATAGTAGGATTTTTTGCCCAAGAGAATTTTTCAACTCCACAGACCAGACTGAGAGAAACTTTGAACAATCCTTGCCCATGAAATCTAAAAATCACTTCAGAATGTCAGTAAGAATACACAATAATATTAATTACAAATACTTTAGAAATATAACCTTGCTAAAGATAATAACTAATTGCCGGGTGATTTCCTCTATCTCAGAAATAGCTCTGAGACCCATAACAAGAGGAACGTCACCATTTGAGGGGTTGCCATACTAGTCTTTACATTTAGTTTGATGCATTACAAAACTAGATTTAAGAGCTCAAAGAAAGGTTATCGTGATTTACACGAGAAAAGTGATGAAAATCACAGATGAGCAATGGCCATGCTGCCGTAAGCCCCAGCACAGGGCTGGTTTGCGCCGCCCGAACACTTCCCGGTGCTCGACGCGTTTTCAAGAACAAGGGCCCAGAAGCTTATTCGAACCCCTCCTTCCCTGTGCACTTGCTGCTCCTGTACCTGCAGACTCTGAGGCTTCCTTTTCGTCGGCACTGGCACCTGACAGGGCTTAGTGAAATAAAGGAATCCAGTAACATTTGATTTGCCAACAGAGGTCACTATCCAAGTCTGCAAAAGATGGAACAAACCTGTCGCATCCGTGAAGGTTTCTGGCACAGGGACCCACTTGTGCCCTTTTCCGATACAACCCAGCTGCTTCCCTTCCTCACGTCCTTCGTTACACGTCACCTCCCGGGCCTTTCGAGGCCCTCCCTCCAAATGAAGCCAGTGGTGCACAGGGCCGTATCGCTGGCCTCCAGTCCCTTCAAGCAGCTCCTGACATGGAACTACGCTGGCAGGAGAAAGACCCTCTGTTGCTGGCAAGGTAGGGTGGAGGCACTGGGTTCAGTCTCAGTAAGACCCTCTGTCCAGTTAGCCAAACTCCACCAATGTTCACGTCTGTGGTGCGGGGCAACAGTGCAAACATTGTGGAAATCCTTCCTCTTTTTTTTTTCTTTCTGTAAAATCTTAGCAATTGTGCGTGTTCCCTGAGCTCAACGACTTCACACATTCTATTCCAGTTAATCGAGTGTGAAGCCTTTCCTTCCAAACAAGAAGTTCTCTCTTTGGATAGCAATAATGTCCACTCAACCACTTAAGCATTTAGTCTTGGTATCCAAGTTCATATAAATTACCATTCCTCAGGGAGATGAACATCAGGAGTTAACCGATTTTGCTACATAGGCTTTAATATACATAACTGTCCAAGAAAGGAGAGTTGAGAGAGATTGGAAAAGGGAGAAAAGAAAGAGGGGGAAATAAAAAAGAGGGGTGGGGAGAAAAAGAGGGGGAAAGGGAAGGAAGGCGTGAAATGAAGAGAGAAAGGAGAAGGGGAGAGGGAAGGGGGGCACTAAGCAGTGCTCAGTATTACTGCTGATTTGGGGGTAAAGTCTGCAACCATGGTGAGATGTGCCAGATGTGGCCGTGAAGGTTTTGTTGGTGTTGGAGCTGTGCAGGATGGCTCGCTGGGACACTTGGTGAATTAAGATGCCATGAAGTCCCCTGTGTTGGGGATGGAGCAAAGGGGGAAGTAATCCCCTCCCTCCCAGTGATCAGTCCATGCCTCCTTTACATTGCTTCTGCAAGATTTAAGCTCAGTCTTTATACATCTCTCAGTTTATGCATCTACAACCCTAAACCCATATCTAAGTGTGTAAGTGGGTGGCAAGAGGGATTACGGCCTCAAATTTGCAATGCAGAAATGACCCTTATCTTTCTATCCACATCTGAGTCCTCAAAGAGGAGAAATCTCCTCTTCCAAAGTCCAGACCTACTAGTTTTCTGGCTACTGAATTAACCACTGCCCAGAAAAACTGATAACTCTCACATCCAATAACATTACTTTTGGCTTATCTGTTACACACACTTATCTTTAATATTAATGTTATTCATATTAAATACAGAAAGGGAACTTCTACTTCTCTTAGGGGTTCCAGCTATGACTGATCTAAATTTGAAACTCCTTGAAATCACTTTGCCAAACCTCCCTTGAGTGTTACCCGATTTCAATTCCATTCTCTCTCTCAACATAAAACTCCAACAATTTCAGTGATAAAGTAGCAGCACTTACACATTGAAACATATGTGAACACTGTTTTAATTATTCTTAACTTCCTAATGAGAAGATTAAAAAATCTTGACTAGCATTAATACATTTTAACAAAGATCTATTCATATTTGTCAAATCATGAAAGTCAAGATCTTTTAAAAATAAATGTATTTTTAATTTATTCTTTTGCTAATTCAGCCATTAAATTATAAATGCAATGAATATTTTCTCAGATCTCAAAAATGTTTAAAACAATTTTGATTTAGATAGCTTTATAGGTAATAAAACCCCTGAATATTTTCTCCACACCTGCCTCTGTTGGCAAATCTTCCTTTCCCCCTCTATTCGTACAACACATATGCACACAGGCACTTTTTGGATGTGTTCTCCACCAAAGCCTCAGTCTGAAACTTCGTAACTTCCAATCCATAATACACACAAGGTTAGAACTATGGTGCAGAGATAGCAAACATATTTGCTCAAGATTTAATAACACCAATATATTTCAGAATAAAACTACAAAATAAAGACATTCTTATATAATGCCTAAAAGTCATCAGATTCAATAGCCAACTGGACAATCCATATCACATTGTCCCAATGGCATTTCTCAGTATCAAGCATTTCAGCTTCAAGTCATTGTGCTATAAAACTCAAGCAACAACCTCTTGGAAAATATTCAAGCTGTATCTACTCACACAAAATCAGGTGGAAAGTGAAAGCAAATATCCAGGTAATCCAAGCAAAACAAGACAAAAAGTACCCCAATTACTTGTATACTTTAGGTGAAGTATTTTTAGTTATTCTAGATTTAGATAATTATGTCTAATATCATTTTAGACATACACAACTTGAAATTCTCCCAAGTAAAATCAAATAAACAAGCAAAAAGATGAGCCTGATAGAGTATATTACAACTTATAAGACATGAATTTTCATTAAAGTCAATGACTACTTCCTTTTAGGTTTATACTGATTTAGCCCTTAAGTAAATACATATAGTCAATTAAATAGCAAATTGTTACGGATCATCTATAGTCCATGACACAGTTCTTCATCCATTTCCAAAGGCTGAATTAGAAAACATTTTTTTTTTCTTTTTGGTTTTTGGCATCCACCTAATTAAAATCTTCAGGCTTGATCTTAAAGATGGTGAGGGATGACGTGAGTTGGTTTGGGTGTGAAACATGACCCAGTACTCTCATGATACAGGGACAGAGTTTAGGTGGCAGCTGAAGCATGTTGCTGAGCCCCTGCACAGGGGAGCTTCACTTGGGCGGGTTTGGGAGGACTCTGCAGCTGTGCTCAGAGCTGGCCAGGGTCACACCCACTCCTGGGCCTCCCAGCTTGGTCGGTGAGTTGGAGAAGAGAATGAGCGGCTCCTCCAAGCAGCTGACAGGTGTTCCTTGTCAACAATAAGTTCTAAGTTTTGCAAACAATTTATCTTTTAAATAATATCCCTCATATTCCTTGCCACCCCATCAAAATGTTATTTTAAATACAATTCATACCGTCATAATAATTCAAACCATGAAGAAAGAAGACAAAAAATAAAATTCTCCTTTCTCCTTTGCATTGTCAGGCTCAAATGCCCAGAAGTTACCTTCTTATAACATTTGTAGTTTTTACCCTTTTGGTGGCTAATTGCTAATAATATAATAATTTATTGATTTTTCCAACTTTAAGTAGCATCAGTTGATTCTCTGCTAGGAAGAATAAAGGATTTTCCTCACAATTCCCTCCCTCCTCTTATCAATCTGTACCACTTTTATTCCCTTACTTCCTTCGAGTTTTTGTTTAAATGCCACTTTAACACTCTACTTCCATTCTCATCTTTTGGGTTATAAACCAATACTACATTATTTTGTTACCAAATTTGTAATGTGATTTTACTGTGCCTTTCCATGAAGATCAATGAGGTTCACCACCTTTTTATGTATTTACTGCTGACTTAAATATCTATTTTATGAAGTGCCTGTTAAGAGTTCTATTTTCCTATTTAGTTGTCTCCTTTTCTTTGGTCATTTCTGCGACATCTGTACATACACTGGGCATGGTCCTTTATCAGATATATGTATCATAAATATATTCTCAGAGTCTACAGCTTTTCTTTTTCCCTCTTTTAAGGTTATCTTTTAATGGAAAGAAGTTCTTTATTTAACAGAATCCAATATACTAAAAACTTTTACTACAGCTAGCACTTTTAATGTCCTGTTTAAAAAATAAGCTTAACTCCAAATCTATAATCTATATAGCATCGATTTTTACATAAAGTGTGAGGTAGTGATTGGGATTATTTTTCTAGATGAATATTCAATTGACTCAACATAATCCTCATAATCCTTTCCCCACTAGACAGCAGTGTCAAATCCAACATAAAACTGTGAGGTCAGTTACTGGAAAACTTCTGTCCTATGCCATCCATCTGTCCTTGTCCCCAATCACACAAAATCAATGACTATCACTTTCTAAATCTTGGTATTTGGTAAGATAGCTCCTCCAGCTTTTTTTCCTTCTCCAAGGCTCCCTTGTCAATTCTATCCCATCATATCTTTTGAGTCATGGTCCCCCTAAATGTCTGGTGAGTGGTGGCTGACCATTCGTACTTCTGAATGAAAAACTCAGTTGCTTTGGTTTTTGTTGCCAATACATTGGTCTTTCCTGAACAAAACCTCTCCTCTGAATTAGACAGGTGAAATGACAAAGCATGTTCAGGGATAGATCTCACTTTAAAAAACACACGTGAAGCAGGCAGGCAGGCTGTTCACCCTGGGCCAGCCCTCAACGCCTGCAGGAAAAAGGCGTCACTCTAGGGTAGCCTCAAGTCTGAGTTATCTGTTAGTCTGATTCTATACACTTACCATTTTCCTCTCCTTCCATTTCCAGTGCTTCTATTAATCCAACCCCCCATTTTGTTCTTACTGAAAACTGCCATTTCTAGGAAAGTTTGGGAAGGAGGAGACACAAAAGAAATACATTCAGTGCACTTTTTGTGGATTGAAAGCTGATGTGCTTTACTAAGTTGTAAAGGTGGTGGAATTATAGTCAGCAAAATAGTAAGGTTACATAAAGGAAGAGCACTACGTTTCATTGTATTATATGTGTAAATATCACCTACGCTATGTCTCAATAAAAAAAGAAAGAAAAAGGCTGAGAACTATTGCAGTGGATTGTGAATACCTTGAGGAAAAAAATGTATTTTAATGATTTCTATATTCCAATAGGTAAGTTCTATGCCAAACATATAACCCACTGTTTGCTACTTGAAAGCATTATTGATTTCTATCAGCACCCTATGAAAAAAAACACCAGAAAAAAACTCCAAAAAAAACAAACCAGTCACCTCAGAGAAACAGACTAGGTATCTGGTGGCTGATCTCAGTGTTGCTATCTAGAGCCACTCCCCAGTCTTCCAAGCCCAGCTCTGGTCCCCAGGAGGCTGACTTCCACTCAGCAACTCAGTGCATCATATAGGCCAGGTGCCTCCTGGCCGCTGAAGGCTTTGGCCAAGAGGAAGAAGCAGCAGGAGATCAGTGGGGAGGAAGAGAGGGATATAGGGAGTTTATCCCCTGAAGTGCTCCCTCTCTGCCAGCTCCACCTTTGAAAGCGGCGGCACTGGGCAACACTAGGTCACAGGTTCTGATCCTCCAAGGACCTTTCTCCCACATCTGCAGCTCTCATCAGATTGGTAAGAATTTTCTTCCTATGCCCTTTCCAGGCCTGGGCTGGTAAGAAGAGCTTCCCAGTCTTTTTGGAACGTGAGTGCCTCACTTTCATAAATAATCCCATTTTTAAATTCTCTTCAGTTACACCTTTGAGCATGCCATCTGTTCCTGTCTGCACCCTGGTCGATACAGAATCTAGGTCAGTTGGGTGAGTGGAACAACATTAAAAATAAATTGTCATTCCCTTGTGTGAAGTATTGTCAAACATGAACAGCATGCACTTATCAATTGTAAAAGAAAATCCTATGAACACTATGCTGAATCAGGGTGAGGACATGAAAGTAAATACTTGAGTTAAGTAAAGATAAAAAGAATCAAAGCACTTACCCTCCTACAAATCTCTACATATGAGCACAAAGGTATTATTTGAAAATCTTGCAGCAATTATACTATTTTGATTAATGTCCCTGGGAATTGTTTGGGCTTCAATAAACCACTTTGCCATTTATCTTGTAAGCCTGAAGAGAGAAGAAACAAATTTGGTTTTCTTTTGGTTTAAGAAAAGGTGTAATATGACCAGAATCTCCATAATGAAAAAGAGAATATGGTATCTTGGGTTGAGAGTTGAAGATGGGGAAAAAGGGGGGACAAAAGAACACATAAAAATATCCACTAAAAACACACACACTGAGCCCTGGCCAGTTTGCCCAGTGGTCAGAGCATCGAGTCCACAGACTGAAGGGCCCCGGGTTCCATTCGGGTCAAGAGCATGGACCGCAGTTGGGGGCTCCACGCCCAGCCCAGGTCGGAGCGCGTGTGGGAGGCGACCAATGGATGTGTCCCTCTCACATCGATGTCTCTCTCCAGCCCCCAGGTGAGGATTTAAAATAACACAAGAAGATTTTATAATTTTCTTTCAATAATCAATAATAAATATAATAGTGAAAATAATAATAGTAACTAGAAGTTATTTACCATGTATTAGATGACAGGCACTATTTTAAGTGCTTTATATCTACTTACATATGAAAGCTTTGATGCTCACATCTCCATTAGCCCATGACTAATATTAGCCATTTTACAGATGTGCAAACTAAGACATAGTGAGTTAAATAACTTGCCTAAGACCACCCAGCTTGTAAAGGGCAGAGCCAAATTTGACTATGCAGTCTTACTCCATGATGGTTTATACTCATAATTTTAATACTATACTGCTGTAAAATAATCATATTATATAGAATCTAGAGCCTTCTCTATCCCTTGTTTCTTTCAGAAATAATGCATTGCCTATTTGCTCAACTAAGATATTAGAGTAGAAATGAAGTCAAATGTATTCAGGTTATATTTTAGGCACTGAGAAAAGTGCCAATTTTGAAGAAAATATGAATTACAGACAAGAATTTTGCCTAACCTCTTACACTCTTTCACCTTGTACAGACAGAGCACAATCACATCAAATACATGACAATTACGAAACAGATTATAAACATTATTTTTAAAAGTAGGGAAATAAGGTAATCCAGGAAGTTCTTTTTTTTTACATTTAATTTTTGAGTAAGTTTTTGAAGAAGGTGGATATTGGTCTGAAAAGGAGGAAAAAACCCACAAAACTCATTTTCTCGACTTTTCTAAGGAAATCTCCAAGATGGTCAAGAGGCTCCCTGTTCTTACAGCCCACATGTAGAGGAATTCACTTATAGGATAAGCATGTTTAGACACGTTAGACACTCAAATGAAGAATTGTATTTTGAATCAGAAAAACAGAGGGACTGAAAATAGAACTCTCTTGAACTTTAGGTATCATGTAATTAGGCTGAGGCCTGGCCTATAGAGTTGGAGAAGAAAAGATCACCCTTGGAGGTCTAATCAGTAATGCATGTGGTACTCAGTGGAACAGCAGCAAGGAGTGGGTCACTAACATCTACCTCCTGCCTAGAGCACAGCTACTTCTTCTGAACAGTGTGTTTGCTGAGCTCACCAGGGTAGTTCAGTCTCCAACTTCACTATCTATAATTAAAGGAGTACATCTGACTGGAGAGTCTTTGAGGAACAGAATGAAAAGATGAATGGACAGATAAATAACTAGTCACCCATCAACCCATTAGGTCCTTGGAGACCCATCTTGGACAGCAAAAGACATTGCTATGGTAGTGGAAAGTCTTGGAGTTTAATTATTTCTTGCCACCTAGTAGGACACAACACTCACACTGCTCAAAACAGAGAGTCAATGAAAACTGTAGAATCACAGATAGTCTACAAACTTGAAGTTTTATTATTTCCATGAACCTCTTCGTCAACCAAAGACTCAAATAAAAGACAATTAACCAAGCTATGGAGAGACACTGCACATGACTGATAGAACACACGCGGAGCTTTTATATACATCTAAATTTACTTACAAGATAGCTTCTCTTTCAACCACAAGGTTTTGTAATTGTATGCTCTGTATTATTGTAACAACAGTTGTAAATTATAAAAATGGAAACTTTACCAAGTTAAGACGCTCAGTCAGCAATTAATTTTAAGTCAACCAGATTGCAGGCTTCTTGGAAATGAGTTCATGACTCGTGGTATTTTATATTCCTCTGGTAGCCTAGCATAATATTTTTCATCTATTGGGCCCACAATAAATAATTATTGATTAACTGAAGTCCGTGACAGGCTCGCCACCATCTTCTGCAGCACTGACATCAGACATCCTGATTTCATAGCTATGTTCTTAAGCTCAGTCTTCCAAAAAGAGCACATGTTAGTCGTGAAAACGCTGAACTGTGCCACAGGGGCAGTTAAGTGCAACACCAAACAAAAGTCCTGGGGTCAAAGGACATTATTCCTGAACTGTGACTGAAATAAGAAGTTTGCCTCATGATTGCAGATCTCTGGGGTAGAAAGTCTATTTGTTTTAAAAACACAAGAAGAGTAATTGATCATCACAATGACGTAGAACCAGATGACACAAAGCCATTCAGCTTGCTGTTATCCATGCCATTTTCCAGAACAAACCGTGCAAAAGGATATGGAGACACCATTCTCACTAACCACTTCAAGAAATATGGACACTGAAGTAACGGCTTCTTTTAGTCAATGTTATCGTAAAACACCAAATACAAGTGTTGTGATTTTAAATAGGCTGTGGTGCGGGAGAAAGCCTGCTCACTTATTTTCCTTGATCATGTCACATTCTACATACATGCATTAAGTAATCACAGTCAGCGTTTCCACATAAACAAAAAGAAAATAGGCAAGATATACCACATAATTTCCTTTACTCTAATTTTACACACAGGAAAAAAACCCATAAAGCCCCAAATTTCTTCCATATGTAAAGGAGCTTGAGGAGTTTAACAGAGTCTCATATTTATACAGAAGAATAATCAGATTTTTTGTTTGTATTTTACCTATATTTTCCGATAGCTATCAAGATTTTACCCATTAAGTCCTCAAACAAGCAGAGTGAGAACCATTTTCTGTGTAGCCTATGATGGATGCATTGTTTCAATGATAAACTGACAGGGTGGGGTGGTGATATCTGGGAGGTTGTCTTCTTTTATCTGGTAAACATTAAAAAAGGGCAAACACATGAGAGATAGCTTTTCTTATGGCAACTGCTAGCAAGGCTGTCACCTTCCCTTATCACCTTGGAACGTGAGAATGAGCAGATCAAGCTGCTTCAGTAATTCTTACTTCCATTGGGCCGGATCAAGATCTTAGTAAAATTTCAAATTGGGTATAGAGCAAGGAAATAACCAAATGTGCATATATTGGAACATAATTCATCATATGGCTTTATCAGATAAAGCAAATGAGAAAATCCTGAGCCAGTCATAAAAGCGTGTCCAACTCTGAGTGACTTGTCCTTAAGATGGATCTTCTGTAAATAATTAAATTAGTGGGTTCTTCCCCTGCCCATCTGGGCAGAAAAAAAGTCATGTGTGCACACGCGCACACACACACACACAGGCAGAAAAATAAATCCCAAAGGCTAAACCTTCTATTTAAGTTGTTAGTGCAAAAAGAGGCTTTGCCATGTACTGAATAATTAGCAAGATTCTTGAACTTCAAACTGGAAAAGAAAATCAGCACGGTTATTATAAATAATTTGTTTAGGTGCGATTAGAAATTTATGAGAAATGTAATCTATTTTATGGCCACAAAGATTTATGTGTATAAAAATCTGAGTCATCGTTAAAAAGGTTTTAATACAGATAAGTAATTTGAAAGCATTTTCTAATAGACATGTGGAGCCCTAGCAGGCCCTGAAAAGCAGCAGTTATATTTAGAGCATGAAGAGCATTTATGCTGTGAATGAAGGGCCCTGCTGCTTGGTCCCGCTTGGCTGTCTCAGACTACCTGGACGGAAGAACAGAAAAGTTGGGACTGGTTACAGGAAGGGACAATGGCGTTGTAATGGAAGGTGGGGAAGGGAGGAAGAAGCGACTATGGGGGGGTATTGGGAGGGGGTCTTTCTACTTTTACTAAAGGGACAAAGATCATGTTATCATTTTATCAGTGGTCCAGGTAACTACAAGGGCTGAATATGACAGCATGGCTAAAAATATTTTCACTGCTCTGGAACGAGGCCTCTGCAAACAGGGCTTCACTGGACTTACTATTAAAAGCAATCTGCAAAAGAGGCTCGAAAACCCAGGGGTCTAATATCAAGCGAGCAGGAGGAAGGTGACCTTTCATGCTGCTTGTTTATGAGAGGATCTGCAGACTCCGGCTCAGTGTGGCTCCAGCATCGGCAAGAGGCCAAAGGGGAGATGGCGAACTCGCTGGGATTTTTTTTTTTTCCTTGAAGTCATATAATCAACTTACAAAATACAGCTAGAAAGGAACAAAAATGAAAGCTTGGTTTTTATATACTATCTTATATTTTTGGGTAAATAGCTAAATGCAAATTCCTTACAATATTATTTTATTAGAGTGTAAACAGCTTGGTAACAATTTACTTACCATATTCTGCCATTAGATACAAGTACTCAAAATGAAAGAAAGAGATACAAGGAGACCTGAAGGAGGTAGTGGAAAAGAAAACTGAATTAAGACTAAAATACAAAGATAAATCTGCTAGAAAAAAGACAAATGAAAATCTAGTTCTGTTACGATGATTTTTTTGTTTTGTTCTTAACATTCTATAATTTAATAAATAATATCTCATTTAAAAGATATTCACAAGAATACAGAATATTTTCAAGCAAAACTCATCTTAATTTTACAAAATGCTGCGAAGTGACTGCCTGTCTATGAAGTACACGTGTATCGCCATCAGTCTGTGTTACTCAGAGAAGGCAGTGCCAGGCGTTTGGAAAACCCCGTATTTGTGCGCCCATTCACATTTGTACTTGGCTGATACAAACAAGAACTACTCCCCTGCGGTAATTACCTTTCAGTATTGGTTAGGAGTTGCTTGTCTGTAGGTATTGATTCTATTCTTTCATTTAACCAAGCACCTCAGGCCCTTTTCCAGAGTACTAAATTTTTTTTTTTAAATATATCTTTATTGATTTCAGAGAGAGGAAGGGAGAGGGAGAGAGAGAGGTAGAAACATCAATGATGAGAGAGTCATTGATCTGCTGCAGCCCGCAACCCGGACATGTGCCCTGACCGGGAATCGAACCCTGATCGCCTGGATCCTAAGCCGATGCTCAACCGCTGAGCCACGCCCGGCCGGGCAAGAGTATTAAAATTTTTTAAAAGTATTCAATGTATAACCTGACCCCCGCACCAAGCAACATTTCACCTACTCTGAAAACAAACCGAAGTAAAACCTGATCCCACACCAGCCAAAGAAGAACGGTGCCAGGATGGGTTAGTGGTGCTGTGACCTCCCTGGTCCCGCGTCAGTTACCGCCTTACCAGAAAACACGCACACGCGTTGTTGACTGTATGGCTGTGGCTGATTGATGACAGCCTGGTAGGGTTACCATAGCTAATTACAGCATCGGTCATCTAAGCCTGCATGGAAAAAAATACCAGGCTCCCAGGGAAGAAAACGGAAAGCAAGAAAAGCTGCGCTATAGCTGGCTGGTAACTTTCAAATACTCAGCCGCCACAGGAAACAAATAGGATGGAACTCGATGACCAAAGGATGACTTATGGATTCATCCAAGCAAATGACCTCAGTTCCCTGGTCATTTCAACTCTGGGCTTCACGGGGAGAGCTTCCAGCAACAAGGAGCCCTCACATGCTTGCGGGCTTTGTAGTCAGAATTCAAAGACTCGGGCAGCAGCCCAGCCCAGCCCCGCCCCGCCCAGCCCGAGCTTTAGTTCTGCTATGTGTGTGGTGTGAGTGTGTTTGTCTAGGATCAGATGCCAATACTTAAACTCACATTATGGGCACAGCAGCTACTTACACACTGCCGCCTAATTAAAGGAATAAACTTCCCCCTTCTTTATTTTTTCCTGAAGATCAGCGCCATAAAGGGATTCGGTTTCGTTAAGAATCCAGACAAATGTTCCCATATGCTTCCCTTATGCAGTAAATTATCAAATTCAGATGAAAACAGTCACGATTTCCAACAGTAATCTATGGCCATACAATATTTTCTGAGAACTACTGAAAATAAAGAGCAAAGAACTCAGTGTTTTGAAAATAATTATAACAAACACGCGAGCATCGTCTCCATCTCGGTTCTGAAGCAGCACACGTGGAAACAATCAAGCATCTGAGGCACCTTCCAGCTTTCAAGTCTCAACAACAAGAACCACTTTCAAATATAAAGTAGCTCATCTTCAAAGTTTAACACACGAGAGGAGAGTAAAGCGAATGCCATTTCAACTCCAAACTTTAATCAGATTGCTTTATATCTGGGTAATAGAGATCACAAGAGTGGCAACAGCCAAGTTGAAAGGACTTTGTATCCTGACACACTGTTTGAATTAAATTGCTAAAATAATTATAACTAAAGAAATATTTTCTCATGGAAGCTTGAACTCCAAAATAACAAATTTCAGTCAAGAAGTACTGAGAAAAATGATCAACATGTCTAAAATAAAACTACTAATGAATTGGGGCCAGAGGAGGAAAACTGAGAGGGACATGGAGTCAGACTGAAATTCAGCTTGGTATGAATGAAATTCTCCTGGGACAGTAATAGCCCATAGAGTAGGAAAGGCTTACATTATAGAGGAGAAAACTGTGGCCCACTGAAACATGGCAGTGACACATCAGGAATGACCTGGATGGTCTCAGATAAAAATATTGAGGTCTATGAAATGCCAAATATGTCCAGTTTTGTGGAGGGGGAGTGGAAGGGATTGGCAAAAGGTGGTCATGATAGATATAGGAATGACTTGGGTGGGAAAACAACTAGATGAAATTCTGTAGGGTCTGGAACCAGCTCCCTATCACTGGTTCTCAAGGGACAAGGACTGGACCAACCCTGGGCCTCATAAGATCTTTTGGAGAACAGTACAAGGTCATGAAGGCAGCATAGGATCTACAGCGGGGAAGGCTAAAGAACCTATTCTTCCAAACTTCAAAATAATTGTCCTCCCTCATCTGTCTTATTTACAGAAGGCCCTGCATGCAGACGCTTGAAATGTCAAAGCGAGTACAACAATCTCCACAATATAGAAAAGAAAATCACCTAGGAATCCCATTAGCATAATGCTTTTGGTGCAGTTTCCCCCCAAACACACACACACACACACACACACACACACACACACACACGTGTGCACAGACACATGGGATGAGACAGGAGCAAATTCATTTCTGAACTTCGAGATTTTTAAAAAATGTTCTCCATCTTAATTTTCTAGTCTTACAACTATTCACAGTATCTATTTATTAATTTACACTCTATCTCAATTCCAAAAGAGACGAGGTGCTACTTTACCACATATAGTATTAAAAGACATGGAAAATTGAAATCCATAATTAATCCAAAAAATGTCCGGTAGTTGAAAGAGCACTGTACTAGAAGCTAAGAGATGACGGTCCCAATTCTAGTTCTTTAACCAAATGGTAATTTGATATTAGAGCACACACTCTAAGCTTTTACTTGCTCCTCTGTTAAGTAATGCCAATGGTCTAGACAGTGGCTAATTAGGAAAATCTGTGGAACTGGCTATCTCTAGACCAGCATTCCATAAAGGTTGTTCTAAGGGGTGCTAAGGCTTCTTTTGTTGGAGGTGGGCCTCTCTGCTGTAGGAATTCTAAAAAGCATTAGAATTCCCTGCTGCCTATTCAAGAGCCGCCTTATGCAGTTGTTCCCTGCAAGCCTAGTCTATTTTGTTCGGACAAGTGAGCAAGAAGGAATTAGAATAGCTTTTAGAACTTAAATGCCCAATAAATGTTAATTAACTAGAATCAACTATATGTTGAAATCCCAAAACATATGGGTCCACAAAGAAGACTTGGGCAATTCCTGAACTAGGTAATTTTAAAGCACAAATGGACTCTGTGAACATGAATCTTTGCTATTTCACCTGTTGTTTGTTCCGCCACGTCTCTTCTTTTAAATAGGCTACTTAGCAGTCTCTGGGCTACATAGTAAAAAGCATCAACCAATTTTAGAAACTTAGAATCTTAAAGTGTTAGAGTGATTTGCTAGATAGGGCTGAGTCTGGCCTTAGTCATTTAACATTACATTAGAAAATCCATTAGAAAATAAATGGTAGGAAATAATTTAGATGAATGAAGTTGGAATTATGTGGTTGCCCACTTGATTTAAAACTCCCTTTACTAATTAAAAATATATACCCCATTAGCTTACAGGGTACAAGATTCTACACCCTTTTAGGGGAGTAGAAGATTTCTTCAATGCATTTTATAACACTTCATTGCTGAATAAAGGATTAAGACATATATTTATTGTACATCTACTGTAATATCTTAAAGATTTGGACAGGCATCAAAAACAAGGTTATATGTGATCTTGAGCTTAAAAGGTGCTTAAGTTCACCAAGTACACAAGGAGCAAAAAGGGTGAGCCAGCTAAAGGGGAACAGTGCCTACAAAGGCACAGAGGTTTGAAAACAAGTGGCAGTTTGGGGGAATGAAAGTGGGCAGAAAGGAAGTAGTCAGATCATGAAGAGCCTATGAATGTGAACCTTCTGCATATTCTGTGCATAAATATTTCATCTTGGAAGATTAAAAAAAGAACAGGAGGGTCCAGTAGGGAAGGTTGTTGGTTTTTAACAGAATACTGTTGATGATTATCTTGTGTTAGAAAAAAAGGCATAAAAATTATAATAAACTTTGAGTGTATTTCAACACCAGGTATCAGTAAAAAAATATTGGTGATTAATATGACCCAATCATAAAAATGTCTTGATTCCTAATATTTGTTAAATTGTGTGCCCTTAAGTGAGGCAAGCATGGGGGCTGGTAAAGATGAAATTCCCCAGCTTCCTGCAAGGGTCTCAAGAAAAAAAAAGCCAGTGAGAATAAGCCCTTGTTTCTGCTGCACCAGACTGGGTGTATGAGCCCCACGAGAAGCAGGACCAGTTCCAGTGGCCTCGGGACACTGAGTGGGGAGCAGAGATTAGGGGCTGGGGCTCTGTGTTTGGCATTTTATGGGCACAGTGTTATGATGAATTGCTGGAACACAAACGCTGCTCCCTCTCCAAACACCCCTCAACTCTTCATGTAAACAGGACGTCAGGGTGGGCCAGACAGCACAGCTCTGGGAGGAGACAAGAATATGGCTTGCTGCCATGCACACCCCGCCATCCCGAGATGACACGTGCCCAGCCTGCCACCACGCCCTGTCCCGAAGGCAACAGAAACAAACAAAACGGGTAGAGACCAAAGCTGGTTGTGTTGCTTCCTTCTTTAATTTCTCTGGGAAACTCCACAAATGTGGTTTTCCTTTGCTTTTAAAGTTCCAGATCTTATGAAGAGTAATCACTGTGATGGAACCGTGAGGGCAGATAAGGGATGACTCTGTCATCATTCATCCCTGCCCAAATTCCTCCAGCTAATTCTGAGGAACCATCTGCATCAGCTTGCTAATGAGTTTGGACATGGTTCTCTGCGCAATGGGAAGCCATTGGAAGTTGTTAAGCGGGGGCCATATAATCAGATTTGTGATTTAGAAAGGCAGCTCTGGCAGAAGCAGGGGCTGGAGAGAGCAGCGCTGTACAGAAAGAGGTCAGTCGGAGGCCTCTGCCAGAGTGTGATTAATGGTAAAGCTCCGGCTCGCGGCAACGGTCATGGACGCGGGAAGAAAAAAGAGGAACTGGAGATGATGCCATGATTTCAGGCCCAGTCACTGGGAGGCAACACCCATTACCTAACGGCAAAGGTTAGCTCGTCTCATCCCTTTAATCTACAGCGCTAGGGGAAACGGGACGTAATGCCAAAGAGTTGAGCATTCGCGGGGTCTTGATATATATCCACAAAGTAAATCCGAGGAAAATGTTATCAATTATTTTATCTTATTTTTCAAAAATAGCATATGAGAGGCACACAGCAAAACTGTTCCTTACACTGGGAGCCAGCAAGGGTTTAAATCCTGGCCCTGCTATCTAATAGTTTTGTGATTTTGGATGAGTTACTTTTACTTAACTGCTTTGTGCCTGTCTCCTCAGCTCTTAAATGAAGGCCGTAAAAGAACCCAACTAAGTATTCTCAGGTTTAACTGAGTTGTTATAAGTAAAGGATTATGCTCCGTGCACAGCCTTAAGCTCAGTGCCTGCTGTGTAGTCACCATTTAATAAATATTATTTTCTATCTCTGTCTTGCCAAAAATCAGTATTGAAGAAGCAGAAAGTCCACTTGCAAGGAAAAGAAACCTCAGCTCACTTCTCTTCCTGCGTTCAGTGTTATGTTGTTCAGATGGTTCAACAAAATAAACTCTGAAAAAGTTGAAGAAAAACAAAGTTTGTTTCTCTGAGAATGCTCACAACGAATTCCCAGACACAGCGGCACTCGAAGGCTCGGCCTTTTGAAGACCAAAGTGCCTGCTTATAAATAGAATATTAAAACAAGCAAGGGCAATTTTCTCCTTTCGTCTTCCCTTATTGCCTAATTTTCCTCCCATACCATTTGCATAATGGATAAAAAGGCATCCATTATGCAAATGAACGACAGGGCTGTGAAGTTGCTGAAGCCACAAACCTCGCTTCCGAAGAGAAGCTGCCGGGGAGCCGAAGCCCGGGTCTGGTGCCCGCAGCCGGCTCCCCGGCCGGCCTTCCCCAGGCGGAGCTCTTCATTCCACTGGGCTCTTCCAGGCGCGCTGCACACGCTTTCCAGAAAACCAGTGCAAAGCGCGGACACTCGGCATTGTGATGTGTAAAATAAAGTGGACAGTATGCGGTTTCTTTCAAATGCGCAAAACTAGTGCCACGTACAATTTTTACAACTTTAAGCATATGTTTTGCTTTAGAAAGCAAAGTGGAAAAAGCCTCTGTTCTAGCTTGAGAACTAACCTATAACAGGTGCTTAGAGCTGTCTCAAAATGTACGCATACGTTCAACAGGAATAAAAACTGTTTTAAGTACCTAAATATTGAAGTTTTCAGAAACTTCATGCTGTTAAACTCGCCTAAATTTATCTCTCAGAGGTATCACCGAAAACTGACATATTATTTCTCTTACCGTTGTAAATTCACTGAAATTCGAGAGGAATGCTTATTTCTCCTTCTACCCACGCCTTCAAAAATAAATATAACAAAAAAAGAATTGTGAGCAAACTCACTGGGTGGGTTGCTCTTGTTTCAATAAACCATTAGGACAGACTTAAGAAACTAAGTTCAAAATGTTTTCCCCAAACTCTTAGATCATGCAATATGGGGAGGAAAAGAAGGTAGCTAAAACCGAAGTGACCTTTATTCCTAGTCCAGATTCCTTGATCACGCTTAGCTTATTCCAAATGACACTTTCAGGGACTTTTTTTAAAAATGATTCTCATAGGCTACAGATGAACCTAATCACCTACATTCCAGTCCCTCCCCTATGATATTTCAAGGGCACACAATTCAGGTTCAGATTCCCCTGCAATTCAAGAAAAAACTGCATCCACTTGCCTGAGTTTCAACAGCCGCAAAGAACTATGTAAAATAATAATAATAATGTAGAGAAAACCCCCCAGATATTTTGAAAAAGAAAGATACTAACAAAACAAGTCATAAAATGGAAGCAACTCATAGTCATCAAGGTGATGCGCCAGATGAAAAACATACCACAAAAAAGAACATACCTATTTTCAGAGCAGAAGGGGTTACTTCAATTTCCCCACCGATTGGTTTAAACGCGGCCAGCTGGGCAGCCACTTCTGTTTCAAATGCATCCGGGCTCTGCCGACCCGCAGGGTTTCCACCGGGGCTCTCGATCTTGTGCAGCGGTTCTTGTTCGTCAAACACAGCGATCAGCTGCAAACAAACCCAAAACACTATTACTTCACAGGACATAGGACACGCATGTCACCCGGCCACTGCATCCAGCTGACCGTGATCTCTGGTTTTAAAGAAAATGGCCTGGGAAACTTTCATGTGACTGTACCCACAACTCTAATTCAGTATTGTGTCTGACAGCACATGGCCAGGAAATAGTGACCGGTTCAGGTTCACTTGTGTTTCTGAAACAGAGAACCGACTTCGGTCATCTCTCCTGCATGAGTGGCTGCCTCCTCCCCTCCCCTTTCTAATGAGCCTGAAAGGACTTCAGTATCTCCGTTAAGAGTTGTTCCAAAAACTAGAAGCTGAATATGAAGAAATGGAACAAGAGCCATGATGAAACCCATAATTATATCTTTCCGTTTAGACACACAGATAATACAGTGTGTATATTTACACAGAATTTGTATTTACATTGTACACACAGATAACCCATTTTCACACAGGCCTTTCGTTTCGCTCTTTCCCCTCGTGACATGCCTGACTCTATGTTGACTGGTTTAAGTCCAATGAATGCCAGTTTCAAAGCGAATAAACATAGGCACTTTCACTTAATTATTTCCATCTTCATCTCAATTTTATACCACATGAGACCTATGCCTCTTGTCCTTAATATGAAATTTCCAAGTCATTTTTCATAAAATAAGAGCAAAATATCCTAAGATATTCCATTAATTGTGCAAACACTACTGTGTAAATAGCGAGGGCAACCCGATTGAAACTGCATTTTTGGCAAGTGGACAGCACCACCATCAAGGAACCTCAGATGCCTCTTATCACTGATGCAGCAAAGTCCAAATGTGGTGCAGTGGGCAGCTCAGGGATGCTCCTGTCAGCTCAGCCAAGTGCAGTGTGTGCTATTAAATGTGAAAACTGCTACTAAATCTCTCTATATTTGTCATTCATTAAATAAAACAAACCTATATATGATTCCCCATTCATAGGGCAACCTTGTTGGCAATAGTATTAATGACACAACAGCAGAGGTAACCAATCCAAACCTCATAAATTCCAAGTTCAATCTTTCAAAAGAAATGAATACAATTAGGGATATGTAAATTGGCTATTCAAAAATAATTTTCATAATTGACTACTCATTTCCAGTATGGAGACCTGTTTAATTGGAAAATCCAACAATCCTCTCACACAGGAAACAAACGCTACTCCCAAGGTATTATTTTTAATTCTTAAATTGAGCACATACATTTTCTATTTTTAATTGGTAGCACTGATGAACTGATATCAGAGAAGACTTAAATGGATTAATAGTGAAAGATTATTCTAGTATAAAAATAATCCCTAGAAGTATATCTTTCTAATCATCTGGCCAAAATGAAGTTTAACACTTTAAATCCTGAAAAGAAAGATACAATCAATTTTTTAAATGTGGTGGAAATGTTATTTTCATCACTATTTCTGTGACAATTATAATTTCAACTTTACTTATTGGTGAATTCTAAGACATATTAGTAACATTTATTTTAATGCACCAATCAACTAAGAAAAGTAGCTCATTATACTGGTACTGTAAATAGTTTCACATAAGTTAAGAGTAATAGCTCACTTTTCCATCTTGTTACATCCTTAACTCAATATATCCTATATATCTTTTTTTTTAAAGCATATCTTTTTTAAAAAAAATATATCTTTATTGATGTCAGAGAGAGGAAGGAAGGGGGAGAGAAAGAGAGAGAGAAACATCAACGATGAGAGTTACTGATCGGCTGCCTCCTGCACGGCCCCAACTGGGAATCAAACCCACAGCCTGGGCATGTGCCCTGACTGGGAATCGAACTTCGACTTCCTGGATCCTAGGCCAACGCTCAACCGCTGAGCCACGCCTGGCTGGGCTATCCTATATATCTTAAAAATTGGGGCAAAGAGAAAGAAAATCAAATACCAATCCACAGTATAGTACAAAAGCTGAAAATTGGTAACTCATAAGATAAATCATTATCCATAGCTGCTATATAACACTTTTTCTTAAGATACTTTACTATTTACTATCCTATTATAGCCACACAAGTGCATAAAGTATGCGGTAGCAGTGTCATACAGATCTATATATGAAATGGGAGAGCAAAGTAGTTTGGAGATTGTGCTGTCCAAGGTGAATCTAGTCTTTTTAATTTCCAACCCAGTGTTTTCAGACCACACTGTAACCATTTTCCAAAAAGGAAGCTGTAAAAAGAGAGGCTGCATTGTGCAATATTTTAGTTGTCCAGGAAGATGTTATGCCCTAAAGACCATGAACTCTACTCTTTGGAGATACAGGCAATACATGGTGACTCTTTGCGAAGACGATGTTGGTGAGATCTGGAGGCTCCCCAAATCTCATAATCTCTTACTTAACTAGTAGCTTAGTCTGACTCCCAACCCCATGACTGACAGGAATGACCTCTGCAGAGCCTACTCTGACTGTGTGAATCAACAACTGAATGAATGGAATGAAGTCTCTACTGGAAGGAAGGGGATCGGTTCCTGAATCTGTGATGCCCAAAGGACTGGCACCATAGGTGCTGGCTGATGAGATTCTCCATCCAGTCTTCACCTCCACACCTAGGATGCACACAGACTTCACTTGTTTCAACATTGATAATTAATTTAAACTATGTGTTGTAGGTGCTTGTTAGCTAGATTACTTGATTCATCAGAACACTTCCATTACTGGGTCACAGAGTTCCTAGCAGACAGTGTTACAGACACATACGTTAATTAACATAAGCCACTGTTCTAGTTCCTCAACAGAAAGCATGCTGATTTCCAAAGTGTCCAGGGTATGCAAATGGCCTCCCTCCCTGCCTTTAAATCCATTCAAAATGACCGCTCCCACAGAGATGAGTCTGACATGAAAGAAGAAATGCTATTAAAATTTTGTGTTAAGGTTTGTTTCATCTAGCTTAAACTTCTATGGCACGTGGGATTTTTCACTGAGCCCTCAGAGACTGCAGTAACCTAAACTCTATTCAAAATGCAAATACACAGTCTTTGAAATAGACCCTTCATCTTCTGCTTCCCTATCCATCTTCTGGTGCCCCTGGTTCTCTCTTCTCTCATGTCACCCAGTTCAGCACTGACATTTCCCAAAGAGCCCATGATCCCAAATGATCTGCTCACATGGCCTTGACTTCCAATCAAAACTCCTGTCCCCGAAGACCTCTATCAGTAATTAGGTATCTAATCCCCAGATATGCACAGGAAGATCAGGCTACAAATATGCCATTCATTCTCCCACTTAAAACAAAAACATAAAACAGCCTTCTCAGGACTCACTTACCCCTACAGGTGCCACCCCATTTCTTACCTCTCCCGCTAAAGTAAAATTTGAAAGAACTGTGCACAGAGCAGTTTCCAATCTCTCTTCTCCATTTCTTTACTGAGGTGACTCTAATCAGGCTCTCACCCCTTTAATCCACTGAAACTGGTCTTATCAAGGTCAGAAACAACCTGCAGATTGCAAAATCTAAAGCCCTGCTCTGGCTTAATTTTAGGACAAAGTTCACTACTGTCTCCTCTTTAAATTACTTTCTTCACTTGCCTTCCAGGAAATACATTCTCTCTCTTTCATTTTTTTTATTACAGTTGACATTCAATATTATATTAGTTTCAAGTACACAATATAGTGATTAGATATTTATATAACTTACAAAATGATCACCCAGAGAAGACTAGTACCCATTTGACACTATACATAGTTGTTATAATATTATTGACTATATTCCCTATGCTGTACTCTACATCCTCATGACTGTTTTTATAACTGGAAATTTGTACTTCTTAATCCCTACCCCCTTTACACCCATCCCACAAAACCCCTCCAATCTGGCAAGCATCAAAATGTTCCCTGTATCTATGGGTCTGTTTGTTTTGTGTGTTCATTTATATGACCTTTAGATTACACATATAAGTGAAATCGTATGTTATTTGTCTTTGTTTGACTAATTTCACTCGGCATGATACCTTCTAGGTCCATCCATGCTGTTAGCAAGCTTTCACTCCTTTATGGCTGGGTAATATTCCATTGTTACATCTTCAACTCTGAGCCTTCATTAAGCTTCCTTCCGCTTATTCTTCTTCATCTCCGCAAATGTCAGGGAGATATGTCTAAATCTGTTTGGCGATCCCATTTGCCTGGTGCTCAGGTATAAGTGTGTGCTCACAAGTCCCATCCACAGCTTCTTCCTGAGCTCCAGGCGCATGGCCCACGGCCTACCGAACGTCAAAAACGGGACAGCTGCTCTTTGAAAGCTTTTTCTGTTAATGGCAACCCATCCTGCCAGTGGCTTTGGACCAGATCTTTGTATTAATCCTTGAACTCTCTTCCCTCCACCTTTCGGCGGCTTTATCGCTCTCTCACACACCCGCCACACGCCCATCTGTCAACAAATCTCAAAACGTAACCACAGTCCGAGCGCTTCTCGCTACCTCCACTGTCACCTGCTCCCGTGGAGCGTGAGGACGGCCTCCTGACTGGTGTCCTGTTCCTACCCAGGCTCACTGCAGCCACGTCAGCGTGGCAGCCACTGCGAAGTGGCTCAGGCCTAAGGCAAATGGTGCTTCTCCTCCGGTCAGAAGCCGCATAACCTCCCCATCTCAGAGTGCAGGCCTAGACCCCGCAGTCGCCTGTAGGGTAACGGGCTCCCAGGGACATTGCTCACCTCATGTTCTGACTGCTTCCTCCCTCGTTCTCGGGATTCTGCCCAGCTACGTGGGCTTCGTCTTTGCTCAGTGTCTTTGCATTTGCTATTCTCTCTGACCCTTCCACCAGACACTCCTCTCTCTCTCCCTTTCCTCTCTCTAAACATGTCCTGGAGTGAAGAGTAAAAAAAAAAGTGAGTAGACCTCCAGGGGGGTGGAGCCATGACCTGAATTGGCATGCCACGAGCTCAAAATCAAAGTGCTCAGCTTTATTTTACAAATTCATGTACATTTTACACTCAGATTTCTGTGCTTGTTTTAATACGAAAATATTTTCTCTTTAATTGCCACTAAATTTAAGGCAAAAGGACAATGTACAATGTTTATCTTATGTGTTTTGTACCTCTGTTTGAGAGGTCATGGTGGAGTATATTTTTTAGGAGCACACCTACCATCGACTTAGAAAAACACATGAAAAAAATATTAATGAGATATATATGAATTATTTTCAATAATCATATCTCAATTACCTATGCTGATGGTGTTCCCAAAGCAAAGATTAGACACTAGATTTGGGGACTACAAGTATCCCCTGACTATAGCCTCCCTGAGGGGCATCTAGAAGAAACGTCTGAAACTAGGATTGGCTTAGACAAAATATCATCCATAAAGTTTATTTGAGAGAATATTTTAATATTTTTTTCATATTTACGTTGTAAAGGTTAAAATAATGTAAAAGTCAACAATAACAAGAAAAAACTCAAAGATCAAAAAGAAATAAAAGAGGCCCTCGTGGGTTAGACTGTCATCCTGATACACCAAGGTTCTGGGTGCGATCCCTGGTCAGGGCACATTCAAGAAGCAACCCATGAATGCACAAATAAGTGGAACAACAAATCGATGTTTCTCTCTTGCTCGCTCCCTTCCTCTCTGTCTCTAAAATCAATAAAAAAAATAATAATTTAAAAAAAGAAATAAAAGAGCTTTGGATAATCTACAACCTGCATGACCCTGAATATCAGACTTGATCACAAGTTTTCTTTGCAATTTCACAACATCAATATCTCTTCAAAGGATTCAGAGCTGGCTTTACACTCCAACAATAAGGCTCTTAGGATAAATATCACTGCTAAAGGCGTGTGCGTGTGCATGTGGGCGTGTTGGGGGCTGAGCGGGGTGGGGTAGAATGTTAATTTTCTGGATCCCATCCCCCCAAACATGGCTAGATGCTCAGCACAGAGAGAGCCTGGTACACACGGGAGGTGAGATGTTCATCCCCTTCGTTGCCACAGTTAACATTCCCTGGCTCCCAGGTGGAGTCCTGCTTGGCTTATCCCTGCCCTCCTTTCCCTTTGCTGCTCCCCTTTAATCTCTTCATCACAGGGCCGGCGGAGGAGCACAGAAAGCGCCAAGATCAAGCACATTGGACGGGTCACTCCTGTTTTCCTTTTCTCCTTCCTCCGCATCACACAGAACACACAACCCTCAGGTGCGGTGCTGCTTTCCTCCGAGCCACGCACGGCTTGGGCTCTGTTCTTTCAAGTTATTGAAGCAATATACCAATGCCCTTAGTTTTTATACTGACAAGTAAATATTTTAATAATAACGCCACGAAGTGCCTTAGTGCAGGGTCCTTCAATATTCATGATGTGGTTTGCTCTCTTGTCAGCCCATAGCATTCTGTCACTTTTATAGCCTGAGTTTTTATAATCTGAGGCTATTATCGTTGGCCTGCATAGAAAATAAAAAAGAAGGATCCGAACGCCCACAGAACATAATCCACTGTATTTTAAAAAATATTTTTATTAGTAATTACACTGAGAAATATGTGGCTCGATTTTAATTACACGTCAAGTGAACTAATGCACTACTAAGAAATGCTTATTTGCCGTATTGAGTTCTCTGGGTTAAACCGTTGAATTTAACAACATAGTGCTATTTTTTACTGTTTCCTACATATTCCACATTACCAATAACTATCAAGTAAAATTAAAAGACAAAGAAAAAAAACCCAGTATCTACAAAATAAAATTGGAATGATTTTCTCAAATCTTAATAAACACAATTAAATCTAAGTAAGACTGTGAAATTACAACCATTTCACAAGTGGAGGAAAACACATGATCACCTTTGGGAAGAGAGTGAAACACTGCAGAATTGCATTTAAATGTATGCATCTGCTTGAAACTAAGTAACAACTGGCTGTGTGAGCTAATTTTATGCCACTTTAAACAAAGATTGGAAAATAGGTTCTTTCCCTTCATAGGATTTTGACAGCTAGCTAAAAGCACTTAATCCAAATTTTTAAAATTAGTAGGCTCATACTCTTAGTATCTTCATCAGATGCTAGCCATCGCTCTAGTAGCAACCTCAGAGCAAGCATGCAACAGCTGGGATTCCCAGAAAGTTCAATCGACATTTCAGTAAATGAGATAAAACCAATTTTCATTTCCTCTCTAAACTCAAAATCTGTAATAGGGACCTTCACAAACTTTACAGCTTTAAGCTTCATTCTAAAGAAAATAACATGATTTATTTAACTTTATTAAGAATACTTTTTATACTTACCACTTTTTAAAGAGGCAGCTGCCTAAATTGCTCCATAGTAACAAAAGATATGCCTATTAAAAACCACCCATATTTCAGCTAAAAACACATTTACCTCCTTTAATTATGCAGTAAGTTACTTAGAAGCCAGATAGACATTAAACACATTTATATTGGATCATATTTTTTCTCTGATTGACTTGAATTAAAATTTCAAATACGATTGTGTTATCATTTGACTAGTTTGAGAGAATCTTGAGCTTCTTTTCGCCGCATTTTTTCCTTTCCTTAGAAAGAAGAGCTCACCATTTGTGAAACAACACTCACGACTCATATCTAATGTACACAGGGAACCCTGCGGAGCCCTCTCCTCTGTGCCCTTCATCTCACACGGCAGGGGTCAGACAAAGGGTCCACGGAGGTCCGGTGCCAGCCACCAACCCTAACCCTAGGGCACCCTAGGGCTCAGCTATAGGAAAAGTAGACAGACACAGAAGCCTGGAGAGGTTTCAAGCATAGTAACACAAATGTCCGAAATTTTAAAAACTCAAGATACCTGCCTTATCAGTAATAATATTTCCACTCTCCCTGAATTACACACACTAAAACTAACAGATACACAAGAAAGTGGAAGATACTTGGGTTAATTGCCTGGGAAATGCTCAAAGATGACCCCAATCCGCTGTGTGTTTGCCTGCCAGTTACCCAGCCAACCACTAGATGGTTGATAGAAGAGACAGTTAGACATGAGCAGAGCAGGAACGACAGGCCAGGTACAGAAGGTCACCAGGGAGGAAAATCCCAGGTGCCTAGCAACTGACAATTGTAAGGTGGGACCTCACCCCCCAGAACGACCTTTCTTTCTCTAGCATATCACTGGTCATGCAGTTTAGACCCCCTGACTTTTCATATCGCTGGTCATGTGGTTCAGACCCTCCCCTGACCTTCGTTCCCCTGGCATGTCCCTAGTCGAGAGGTAGATCCCCTTAGAGGAGGAACAAGGGGGTCAGAGAATAGCCTCATAGGACTCCCATACAAGCCCTTGCGTGGCCACCCCCTTAAGCATTAAACCCTCAGGACAGCGGAGGTTCTGACCCACATCAAATAATCGGAAGAACAAAGCCTCAGGTCGGTTGACCACAGAGGGAGTTTTGATCAAACTAGAGGTAACATTTAGATCTCAGTTGTGTTTTAGCTTCAGGCTCAGCACAGCAGCAAGGCCAGGCAGGGCAATGCCACTGCTGACGTCGGGACCAGCTGTGATGACTAATGACCCCCTGTCCTGGCATCAACCAATCCCTGGAAACCAGGATCCTGAAGGAACACACTGGGAAAGCCGATGAACATTCTACTGAGATCCTCCCCTTGGACCTCCCTTAGGGTACCCCCCCACTTTGAAAATTGGATGTAAGCCCTCAAGACCAAAGACCCAGAACACGGCTCTCTCTCTCTTTCTCACTCTCTCTTTCTCTGGAGCAAGCTCTGCTTTCGACTTCCCCCACTCCCTTCTCTCCTCAGGGGCATTCTCTCTTGAGCTTGCCCACACCTTTCCTCCCTCTTCCTTCCCTCCAAGAGTGAACCTTTGCTTTCTCTCTCCTAAGCTCCAAGGGCCCTTCCTGTGCCTCTGTAACTTGTTCCCTGAGTCCACTCAGCCCAGCTGGCTCATTTCTTCCACGGCTCACTTCTTCTACCCCTGTGACTTTCTAAATAAACTTTCACTTGTATTTGAGTTCCTTGGCTCTGAATTATTTTCTTAGCCAAACTCAAGGACAGAGGTCTACCATCTGGTGCCATTTGCCATTAATAGTTCCTCAATTTTCTTCAATCCCAAAGGCTTTGAAGGTCTCAGGAGAGTATACATTATTGGAGATGAAGATACAATACAAGTTGAGATATTTTAAAATATCTTCAAGTTATTCTCATCTAAATCACATACATCTAACCAGCATTTTTGAAAGAATATTTATTTGAAACAAGTATCTCTGACACTAGAAAACAAAATAGAATGTGGAAAAAATGCTTTGTAAATTATAAAGCATACATACATACAGTTACAATTTTGTAACATACAGGTTGAATATTATTTCACTCGCTCAATTTTATTTTCCCTACTTCCTCACAAGTTCTATTCTCTAACCAAATCAAAGTGGTGACTGTCTCAGAAACATACCATTTGATAATCTCTTTACCAAGGCTCAGTGCTACTACAACCATCCAGAGGTATGTCCACAGATTAAGGCAATAATTTACTAGAATCTGATGATGAATTCTCTCTTCAGGGGTTATCCCATTCCAATGAAACGGCACAGTGCCCCTGGCCAGGTCCTCACATATCCACTCTGAGGGCCTCAATTCTCTTCTGAGTTCCAGTCCAACCCCCTGAAATTGACCCACGACACTATTGCCAAAGGGGTCTTTCTATCACAGAAGTCTGACATGGTCTTGCTCCAGCTTCAAATTCTTCACTATATATTCTTCAGGCTTTCAAAACGTAGTTCGGTCTCCCATAGGAGGCCACTGACCATGTTCTGTGGTGTTTCTACATACTGTGTCCATATCTATAATCCCCAGTCACAAGGTGCAAAGATCCTTGGTTTCCTTGCCTCTATCTATAAGTAAACCATAAGCTACATGGAACCATGGGCTCCGTCATTAAAATTTTATATTTTATGAAACTTACATAGTTCTCACCATGTGCTAGGTAGTGTTCAAAGTGTTTACACATTTTATTTCATACTCATATGACACCCTATGAGAAAACACTATTATTCTATTTTACAGATATGAGAACTGAAATACAACTGACTATGTTCCAAGCTCCTATATGGTAGCTGGCAGATGGGGGGGGAGGGGGCAGGTAAATAAGCAATATGTGAACAGAGAAGCTTCTTTCATATGAATACCTACAGTTTTATGTGGACACCATCTCCCTGTGTCCTGATTTTCCATCCAACTAGAAATAAAGGTAACCTCCATTACCATGTATGCTCCTATACAGGGCAAAATAGCTCCTGCCCAGCCTGAAGGTTCAATGTAGATTTGCATTTTATAATTTCTCCCTCTAAAATCCACTTTACTATATCATGATCCCAATCCCATTTCCTGATGGACTATATTAATGCATCTGATTCTCTTCCAGAGGCAGCCTTTTGAAACTGGGAAACTAATTTGCCCGTTAACACACCTAGTTTTGAAACAAACGCCCCTGTGCAGTGTTCTTTCTCCATTACTTCCGACTGTCAGGAGAAGCCGGCTTATTTGTGCTAATGACTGCAATCCAGGGCGGATTGCTTAATTTTGTGGATTAATGAGTAAGCAATTGAATGTGATTTTAAATCATGACTATAACAAACATACTATTCATTTATTTTGACAAGTATTTTAATTTATGAGACTTGGCTACAAATAGAGCAGTCTATTTTGTGAAAGAAAAAAAGAAACCTCTCTGCTTTTAAGACAGCACCTCTCAGATAAAACTCTGCAAAGAATAATGACAAAGCCACTACCTTTTAAAGACAGATAAAGAATTGATAGGTTGATAGAAAAAACAATGAGATCTTACTGTATCATTAAAAATTTCAAAGAGAGTGACTTTTGCATGCACTTGAGCTGTATGCAAGATCTTTGTAGGTTGCTAAACCCATAGAACATTCTAACCAAAATAGGTGAGTGCTGGCCTGAGGCAGGTGTCCCCTAGCCTGTCACCCTGATAGCCTAAAACACAAATTTTGGCAGCTTCTCATGTCCCTGAGGTGGCCTTATCTGGCAGGCCCGAGGTCCCCCAAGGCCATGTAAAGCGGTGTATGGACTACAAATATGAGGAAGGTCACAATTCCTTGAAAAGAAGCTGTTGATTAATTGGTACTACATTTCATCAGACTGGTTAGGGAGCAGGCTCTTTAGCATGGACACATTTAGCAAATTGGCCCGAGCACCGGCTGATTGACCTCATGACAGCTCCAATGATGTTCTACCTTCCTCTGAATTTCATGACAGCTGAGCAACTGGTGGAGACCACAGAAAGGTCAGTGGGCAGCCTGATTGAGGCACAAGGAGGCACTTCCCTTAAACAGCCCACTTAGACTCGGATCTTCCTTGTCATGAGTGACAAGGCTTTGAAGCCGATATTTTAAAAAAATTAACACTGCCATTGCAGGTGGGGTTAGCTGCTGAACTGCTTCCATCCGAGGGGTCAAGCTAACCTTTTCCTTTGGCTTCTAATTGCTCTACATCTCCTTAACTAGTGATAATGTGGCTAACCCTGCTGGGATGGGTGCTGACTTTGGGAGCATCTAAATGTCAAGATTTGTAATTATGATTGTGGGTTTTTTAAACTCACAAAGAATAATGTCTTGCTAATTGGGGCCTGAAGATAAGAAGCCCGGGGTCCTTGTCCTTGCTCACAGTCACAGGTGGTGTGTTACCTCTTCTAGGAGTAGCTGCATTTTAGGTCTTGTCTCTCATTGTAGAGAGAAAGTTTTTGCAAGTCAGTTATAAAAGTGTAACTTGAGTGCAGAGGTCTTCTTAAAGCATCTAAACTATATTCTGTAGGCATAAAACGATTATTTCCAAATCAAGAATGGCAACACATTGAGTATACTTATGGCAAAAAAAAAAAAAGGAACACAAGTTTTAAAATTAGGACTGGACCCCAAATCCAGGTTGCTATGACCACAGCCTCGCTGGGTCCGTAAAGGCAGTCTCCGCGCTAACGCTCCCAAACCCAAGGGCTGACTACACTTTGTTCCTGGGGCCTTTCTGTTTTCTAGGCAAAAAGAAAAGTGGGGGGGCAAGATGTGCAGATCGCACCCGCCCCCAGTTCCCTACAGCAACTGTGTATGTGGTGTGTGTCTGCTGGAGAGTGGAGGCAGGTGGGGAGGGGGAAGGAAACAAAACTACAAAAGGATGTCATCGTGGAGACTTCTGAAAACACATAGTAATAAATAAGACGTACAAAATCGTCGAAAATCCCAGAAAATTTCTATTCCAATGTTAGTGCTTCTCCTTCAGGGTTCTTTTATATGTATTTACATATCTATACTATTATATATTATTATTTATATGCAATATATATATGAATTACTTGATCCATACTGCATAACACACATTTTGGTTTCTGATCATTTCACTTGGGATTTTCTTATAAGCAATTTTCTTCATTTTAATCTGCAAAATAATGAAGAAAATTCACGACTGAATATTTCATAAGATAATCAGCCATATCATAAATAATTCTGCCATTCTGGACACATGAAAGTTGAGGTTATCTTTGTACAGTGGTATCAGTTTTTCAATCATTGCTAATTTTGCGGACAAAATTATATCTCCCTGTTTAAAGGTCAATTATTTGATTACTACCATTCCTGGAATCAGTGTTAGAAGCCACTTTTTTCTTCGGTGGACTGTGTGTTCATGGCCTTTGCCCTTCTTTCCATTTTGCGTTTAGTGTTTCTTATTAATGCATATAAGCTCTTGTTAAGTATGTTAAGTTTGTCTTTTTATCTTTGCAAATTTATTTTTTGCCAGTTTACCTTTCGATTTTGTTTATGATGTAAAATTTTCATTACATGGTATTCCATTCACTTAAATCTTCAAAGGTCCTTTGTAAACACTTAGTCACCTGGAACCAGTAATAGTTTATGACGGGCAAGTAGTAAAACAATGTTGGTTTCATTAAATTTACTATGTTGATAGTCCCTTAAGAAAGAGCAGGTAGAAAATGTTTTGATTGATGGGCTTTTGGTTTTTAAATCATACCTTTATAACCTAAACAAGTACAGATGGATAAAAACTATTACAGTAAAGAAATCACAAATAAAATTCTAATATTTCAATAGGATTTTATAACCCAAATGTCTCTTATTATTTTCTGTAAATTCTTTGTTTGAACTCCACATATTCAATTTATTATTAAAATGGGATAAATATATTCACAAAACTCATTAAGAAGAAAACCTCTCATGTGCTTAAAGATTCTAAAATTTTCCTTTATTTTTTGTCTTCCAGACAAGAGAAACTTTTTATGTTACTTCTTTTAAAGTCTCTTCTGTATCCCTTACTATCCAGACATCACTCATGTTTGCTGCTCTCCTATAAACTGTCTCCTTGTCCCTCATATTGCCAAGGATTAAATACTCTAGAAAGGACCTGGCTATTGACAGTGATGGGTAAAAAATGCATATGTGTCCTTAACTCTCACCCCACTGGCCTTTTCATTGTTTATTTAACAGCATAGCTGTCATGGGTCAGCCGACCTAGTGCCCTGACTACTGGCTTTCTAGCCACATTTCTCTGTCTTATCTAAATCTTTTGGTTATATTCCATCAACAAATCTGCTCTGCCAGTTAATCCCACTTTCAATAAATTTTAAATGTACAGACATTAAGTTCATCTACAACATGTAACATATGGGGAACTTAAAGAATCAGGAAACATGAATTCTCTCAGAGTTAATCTTTTAAATAAATACACAATGGCCTGTTTATAAATATACAAAGTCAACTTTAAAGATATACACCCAGGACAATATTTAACTGACCATATAAACAAGCTAATGAAGAGCTTGTCAGAGAGATAAGAGATAGTAATAAAAGTCAGGAAAATGGTACAGAGGCGAACATGCTGGCGGTGTCATTTTAAGCATTATCCACCGAAGGGATCCACTGGATTAAGGAACAAACCTGCAGTCCCACTAATTGGAATTTCCTTACCATAAAATGGGTGTGACATGGATTATAGTGTGGTACCATTAAATTCATATATCTAGGACCAAGTACATCACTCTGGTCCCAGTGAAAAATAAAATATAGAGCCCTTGTTCAAAAAAGTTTAAGAATTTCAAGATGGTAACAGCTGCGCATTTACCCACACACAGGGCCCTGATGAGCATGGGCGCCTGAGCAATTGCACAGGTTACGTGACCACGAAGTTGATCGTGCTTGAATCATGTGACTCTCTAACCCTATGCTGTGTTCATGTTCCCCATGTAAAAATCCCTGATTGCAATTTAACTTCATCAATCTCTCCACAGGGAGAGGACATGCAATAGAATAGATAGTGGCTATGCAATATCTAGTCCCCTTGGCAGGAGTTATACATATGCTTAGAGTCCTGGTGAACTTTGCTAGTTGGAGTAAGAATCCTTGAGTCAAATCAGTGCAGAGCAGTGAGAAGGTAGAGTCTATGGAAGTACAACACTTGAATGCTGGGTTGTGATTTAAAAAAATAAAATGGTCCAGCCGGCATGGCTCAGCAGTTGAGCATTTACCTAGGATCCAGGAGATCAGGGCTCGATTCTGGTCAGGGCACATGCTGGGGTTGGGGGCTTGATCCTCAGCAGGTTGTGTGCAGGAGGCAGCTCATCAATGACTCTCTCTCATCACTGATGCTTCTAACTCTCTCTCCCTCTCCCTTCCTCTCTCTGAAATCAATAAAAATATATTAAATAAAAAAAAAGATTCAAGCATATTGCCTAGTGATACCTCTTCTGTAAACTCCCTAGTCTTCAAGGAGTCTCCATTCAAACTCCTAGTTCCTATTTATTCACTGAAAATGTATTACTGGCTTAGAAGATAGCTGAAATCAAAGGAAAATGCCAGGATGTATGTGCGTGCACACTAGCGTGTGTGTTTCATTTACATGCAAAAGAACTGCAGAATAGATTATTTTCCATTGATTCCAGGTTGCCTCCAAGATAAAATCTGTTTCTTTCCAAGGCATTCCAACCAAATTCAGCCCTAGGTCCCTGTATTAACTCATCTACACTCTTCACTGCCACATACATTCACATTTGAAGTCTCTGCATCTGCCGTTACTCTTTCCTTTCCCAGAACACTTAGTAGTTGTAAACTAGACTCTGCAGCCAGGTGGTCTGAGTTCAAATCCTGACTCAAGCTACTTTTTAAATATAGAGACATTACTTAGCTTCTCTGAGAATCAATCATTTTCTTCAACTATACAATCAAAAGGAGAGTAGCTAACATTTGTTGAGTAATTACCAGGTTCAAGAGACATAGTATCAGACTGTATATTCATTTATTCCTCATACCACCTCTAGGAGATAGTTACCATTAACATCTCTAAAGCTGGGGTCACTGAGAGGTTAGATGGATTACATGGCCAGTAAAGTGATAAAGCCACAATTAGAAGCCTGTCAGTCAAGCTTTAGGACCTCTCAAGTTGTTGTATTACACAAGATGTGACTTACCAGAGTGCCTAACCATAAAGAGTGCTCCTTTAATGCTGGCTCCTAGCTTTCATTAAAATAATTAGCTTTATCATTATTTTTATTATTGATCAAAAGTCCTATTTATCCTTGAAGACCCAACTCAATTAGTATCCTGGATACATCTGGCATCTAGAGAGTACTTTAAGTGTGTATTTAATGTAAGAACTTACTCTACTATTATCGAATTAGAAATACACAGTCAATTTAAAGAGACCAAGTAACTCCCAGTCCAGAGCAATATGTGACTAAATATTTGATTAATAAGATAGGCTTGATTTATAAAGCATAAATAGACTGACTGATGCCCAAAAGATATAGACATTTTCTTCACCAGATTGTGTATATATTTATAAAATAAAAGCTATATAGTGTTATTATTAGGCATGTCACCATTCCAAGTGATAGGTATCAACTGAAAATTTTTGAGAAAAACACAGATGCTGATGAGGAGGGAGAAAGGCTCTAGAGCATAATATTCATTACCCATTTTGTACCTAGTTTCTATACGTGGGACACTGATATTAGAACTAGGAGAAATAATTCACATTTCCATAGAAATGCAACATAGTCTATTAATAAAATATAGCTCCAAAGATAACCTATTTTCAAAGGCTGCATTTCAGGACAGCATCTTTGGAGAAAATGGGAGTGAGGCCATTCGGTGGCAAGCATCCCTTCACGCAAGCTTCATTGCTAGAAATGCTGTGCAGCACTTTCTCAGAAAGCGCTCTAGAAAGCTCGTCCAGTTCATCAACTGTAGTCTCCATCCTCATAATTTATTTTGTTTTTATAGAAAAAAAAAAAAAAGACTTGGAAAGGTTCCTGTGAAACATGGAAAAATACCAAGATCTGTCAAGGATAAACATGTTTCATCCCCAAGCCCTTGAAGTCAGGGAAAATGGCTTCCAGTAATGAATCACCAAAGGAAAAAGCACTATTTTTATTGGACTAACATTAATAATTTCTCTGAAACAAGAGGACAAATGGAGAGTGGATGCAGGCAACCGATGGGGAGCGCCGGATGCTCACTTAGAAAGGCCGTAACATAAATACTGCAGCGCTGGAGAAGCGCCTGGCGAGACGAGAGCCGTCTCTCTTCTCTTTCCTGCTCATAGTCAGTCTCTGTGTGCTGGGAAAGATTGTTTTAAATGTGTCCATAACTGGAAGCTTTTGACAAAGGTGAGCCCATTTATCTAGTCAAGTCCAAAGGAAAGTCTGAAGTAAGCGCACGAGGTAACATGCAAATTATTCAACTAATGTAGCTAAACTTGACAAATGAGAGTCAAATACCACACATCTCTAAGGGTCTTGCTTCTAACTGAAGGGGGAAAAACATCATTTATTTGTAGCTGGCAAATACTATATTCTCACTAATTTAATAAGCAGGCACCATTTTCCCTACCTCTGAAAATTTATGTGGGTCTTTGGATGAGTTCGGCTGCCTTTTTAAATCTAGTGGTCTGTGACCATAGAGGGCTTTAGCCAAAGGGAAAATGGCTCCATAAATCTGCAGAGGCTGTCTCGCTTTAAATTATAGTTTGAAGGCTTCAGGTCTATATGAAAAGACTTTGAACAAGAAAAATCAGCAGACACCGCCAGATGTGTATTGAAAATCATCCTATTTTACAACAGGAAGCATTCATTGCCCAAGCCTGAGAAAGCATGCGCGCATATAGTAAGGTAGAGACTTGGCAATACCCGCAGAGACTTACTACGTAATTATCAAGAGGTTTGGTCAAATTACATTAGGAGGCACATTAGTGTTCACTGTGGTTTTTGGATACCAAAATATGATTAGGATGTTTCTGCTCTTTGATATTTTCCAAAGCATAGACCTATTGTTTCAAAACAATTCACTCTAATGTCACTGGAAGGTCATGTTGCTTCAGAGGGTGACATGTCACTTTCCTTTAGAATTCGTGTTCGACATCTTTAAATCAGCAAAGGTGTTATTCCATAACCTCTCAAACTTAACTGGCAGGTAAAATGCATGGAGAGATTCTTGAGAATACAGATTAGCCATCTAGTCTAATAAAATAACTGAGTTCTAGAAAAATTAAATGCATTTCTAAAGGCCTGAAGCTAGTTAATAGCTACATCAGGGAAAGAATTTTGCCAGGGGCTAATTTCAAGTAACAGCTTAAAATTAAAAATGTGTATACCTTCAGTTAGGTCTTAAGTTATCCTATGTACCACAGTTCCCACCATTCTGGGCTGGTATATACTTGACGAACTATTATTTATTAATTTGCCTAGCTCCTACAATCATTTAATTTGAGACCCTTGCCCTATGTCTGATTAGAATATGTAGGGTTCTTTCTACTCTACACTTCTTCCATGATTAAATGCAATTATCAAATGAGACTAGACTTCAAACTTCTTGCAAAGACTTTAATTTCATTAATATATACAAAATAAGTGAAGCTTTTTATATACAGTAGTCCTTCCTTAAGTGAACTACCTGGCACCACTGGCAAAATACTCATGCAGAACACTGCCTCTACCATGGTTAATCTTATGTGTCAACTTGACCAGGCCATGGGATACCCAGATATTTGGTTAAACATTTCAGGAAGTGTCTGTGAGAGTGTTTTGGAACGAGATTAGCATTGGAATCAGGAGACTAGAAAGTAGATTGCCCTCCCCAATGTGGGTGGGCCTCATTCAACCCATGAAAGGTCTGAAGAGAATAAAAAGTTTGAATAACATAGAATCTTCTCTCTCCTGGATTGCTGCCTAACTGAGCGAGGACATCGGCGTCTCCCAGCCTTCAGACCTGCACTGAAGCATTGGCTCTCTCTGGGCCTCAAGCCTGCCAGCTTCAGATTGGAATTTATACCATTGGTTCCTGGTCCTCAGGTCTTTGAACTCACACTAGAACTACACAGTGGCTCTCCTAGGTCTCCAGCTTGCTGACTACAGCTCTTGGGACTTAGTCCCCAAAATCATGTGAACCACTTCCTTATAATAAACACACACACGCACAGCACATGCACATACACATACACATCCTACATCCCATTACCTACATTTGACCAGTTCTGTTTCTCTGGAAAACACTAATAAAGCTCCTTACCCAGAGGTCAAGCAACTGGCAAAATAAGTGCTTAAAACAAAGTCTCAGACCCAAAAGTAAAAATGTCTTCTCAGTGTTCCTTAAAATTTTGTACAGTTTTTAAGATGGTCAGTTAGGGAATCTCCAGGCTAGAGTTGCTTAATAGAAAAAATGGGAAGAAATAAGAGACTTCCTGGATTCAAAACAGGAAAGCTGAGCTCCAAGGAAACAGAGCAACACTCAAATGCAGACGTAGAGCTCAAGTGCTCACCCACCTTCAACTGCACTCAGTGAGTGAGGAAAGGGAGAGTCAGGTTCAGTGGCCCTGAATAAGACCTAGGAGAAGTGCTTCAGCTCCTGCAACCGAGGAACATCTTTTGAATACTTATAATACACCAAGCACTGCATTAAAAAGACGGAAGGTAGCCCCCCACTTCAAGAATCTATCAATTTAGGAACAGGGAGGGCAGAAGAAAATCAAAGCCAATATCAACATTGTGACGTGTGATGAAATAGCTGAATGAGCAAAATGCCATGACAGGAAGAGGGGGAAGATTCATTCTGTGTGCGTCTGCAGGGAAGCAGTTATGAAAGTAGGGAGGGGAAGGTAACATTTAAGCTGGGCCTCATTAATATGATTTCACAGGACAGCAGGATGGGAAAGGCCTGCAAGGCTGAAGGAACCACAAAAGCAGGGGAGCTGGAAATTGCAAATTCCCTGTTTGTGAAATGCCAACCAACTAGTTTGATGTGTTTGGAGTGTAGGTCCCTGGAGGTTAAGAAGAAAAGAAATAGAAGATCTAAGCCTGGGCTGAAAGGTTCGAGACAGAAAATAAACGACCTTGAGTGTCTTGCTCAGGAATGTTTCCTAAAATTTGTACAAGGTTTTATGACTTAAAATGTGTGCTTGTTAATTAAGCTTTCTGTCCTGACAACAACCCTATGCAGAAGGCTACCTTAAACCTTTTGGGGAATAATATGGCACACTGTGTAAAAAAGTAAAAAAGCGTACTGTGCGCATCTCTCATTGCCCCTATCTTAGTGTACCCCTATGGAAGGATTAAAACACACAGTTTGGGCACTTGAAATTTTAGTTATCTGACAAATGCAACTGAAGAGTTATTCCACAGGGGCTGGTGCATGAGTTGGAGAAACAACAGGCAGAGAGTTTTTATTAAAAATTTTTATTGATTGGTTTTTGGAGATGGGAGGGGGGAGAGGGCGATAGAGAGAGAGAGAGAGATTTGTTGTTCCTCTTATTTATGCATTCATTGGTTGGTTGTTGTGTTATGTGCCCTGACTAGGGATCCAACATGCAACCTCGGTGTATCCAGAGGATGCTCCAACCAACTGACCTACCCGACCAAGGCCGGCAGAAAGCCTTAATTCAGTGATATCAGCTACAGTCACAACAAATCATTCTATCAGCAACTGAAAAAGGAGACCTTTTCAAAATAAAGCTTTTCTAAATTTAAAAAGCTCACTATTATTTTTACTTGAAAAGTAAGTGATTATGAAGTATCAAAACAGTAGGATCACAAATACATAAAATCACAGAGCAGCTGGCCCCGTGACGGAGGGTCACGCGGGCCCACTGCGCCCTGGCCGCCTGCCGGAGAAACACTGACCTAAATGTGAGCGCTTCCTTCCCAGCGTGGGCCTCGCTAAGGGACGGGGCGGCTGTCGCCGCTCGATGGATGGCTGTCTACCGGAGGGCGCATCTCCTGCCCTCTCAGGTGTCCTGGAGGCAGCTGGGCGACAGGCGCCGCTGACAGGAGGCCCCCAAGACTCGCGTCTTCCCCTCCACAGTGCAGCGCTCTCCGCCCTTATTGGCGTCCACGGCGCCCCCAGCCACGGAGCCGCCTCATTCCAGGGGATCACTTCGAGAGGCAACCTGCTTTCCCTTTCCTCCATCTACATTTCCTTGCAGGGCTTTCGTTTTTCTTAAACATTTTTTAATGCTGACATTATTGCGGGAGCCCCCCCTTGCCCACCTTCATCCCCCTGTCTCCCCCTTCCTTGGCCTTTACAAGCCCCACACGATCTCACTCATCCGTGGGACCTGATGAACAAAATCAACTGACGAACAAAGTGGAGCCCGAAGGATGGACGCAGGGACAGACTGGCCGGTGCCCAAGGCGGGGTGGCTGGATAGAGAAGGTTGGGAACAGCTGAAGAACATATATGCATAGCCACGGCTAACTTTTTAAAGTCAGTTGGCTTTGCTGTTGTGGCTTATTTCAGTGTGTGCACTTCATTTTTAATGTGTAACCTTTCTTTCCCTTCCTTCCTTCCTTCCTTCCTTCCTTCCTTCCTTCCTTCCTTCCTTCCTTCCTTCCTTCCTTCCTTCCTTCCTTCCTCCCTTCCTCCCTTCCTCCCTTCCTCCCTTCCTCCCTTCCTCCCTTCCTCCCTCCCTCCCTCTCCCTCTCCCTCTCCCTCTCCCTCTCCCTCTCCCTCTCCCTCTCCCTCTCCCTCTCCCTCTCCCTCTCCCTCTCCCTCTCCCTCTCCCTCTCCCTCTCCCTCTCCCTCTCCCTCTCCCTCTCCCTCTCCCTCTCCCTCTCCCTCTCTCTCATGTTTCCAGGCTATCTTCTATTGTCTCACATCTATGTCTAGTTTTAGCTCCTGGTTTATAGAGCGTCCGCGTTGCTCCTGGCTTGGTTTCCTTCAGGCGATGGTAAGTTGAATGTCTACCCTCCCACTCCACTTTTACTACTCATTGCTAGCATTCTTTCCAAACTTCCCTTTACTATTTTTCTTCTCAGCTTCAACTTTTTAACGTTTTCCCTCTGAAAACACAATTTCTGGTGCGATGGTTACCGCTGTCACTCGGTGTCCTTGGTTTTGCCAGTGGCAGGGCGGGGGGGGGGGGGCGATGCAGAAACAGCAACAGAGGGGAACCCCGTCTCTCCAACAGGACAGGAGGGGTGTCTCCCCGCCTGGCCCAGTCTCTTTTACTCCCCTTACTTGGTCCCTCAAACACTTTTATGAATACGGAGTCCAATAAAATAAAATAAATTCCAAACTGGGTAACTTAAGACACCGCCCTCTTGCTTTCTCCTGGCACAAACCACGCACCTCCATTGTGAGCAGTGTGTAGGGACTAAAATCGGGCACATGCAGCCACTGGGCGGGCAGCCTCCGAGCAGAGGGTCCCCTCGGGAAGAGGCTAATCAGCCGCCCGGCTTGGCTTCGGGACCCCGGCCTGCTGCACGGGAGAAGCTCGGCTAAGGGCTCGTGGTGGGATCTCAGATTCTCTCCCGTGGCCTCCAGCCTGCCTCTGACCTGTCCGTTTCCCATCACAAGTCACAGGAAGATGGATTTAGCACATGGGTGTCTTTCAAATTACATTCCTTTAAGGAGGGAAGATGTTTCCGTTTGAGAAAAGCAGAGAAGCAGAGAGAAGCTGTTTGGATCTGTGATCATTTCCAAACAAATGTGTTTATTTAAAAAAAGAAAAAAGAAAAGAAAAGAGAAAGTCAAGGATAATTTTTAAAATAGGCATATTTTACACAAAATATTTCCTAATCCTTTCTTAAAGAAAGAGATATCAACTTAGCTTGCAAAGAAGTAAAAACCACTTTAGGAAAACTTTAGAGATTTTCTACATATTTCAAATATTGGTGCCAGTAGAATCTCATTATCACAGATCATAGGAAACTGGCCATACAGAAGATTGTTCTTATTAACAGTTACTGGTGACCAGCAAATGTTTGTATTACCACAGCTCCTTTTTTTTTAAATTTTTTTTTTATTGACCTTTTGTAAAAAAAAGTTAAAGCTTTGTTAAGATGTCCGAGTCTGTGGAAAGAGTATAGGGTTTTTTCTCCCACTCTGCTTCTCTCTTGGGAACAACTTCAATGAAATTCAGAATTCAGAAATGTTTCAAATGTTCTCAAAAAGGCTTGTGATCCCTCAGAGTCCTATCAATAAATCAGTTCACAGAATCTGGCAAGGTTTATTTATCTGACTGCAACTAAGGAATTTGTACTAAATCATGACGTTTTTTGAAATATTGGTTCTCAAATGAAATATCAAAACAGAGAGAGAAAGAAAAAATATTTTGACCTGACATCTTAATGTGGCATTACTATAAAAACAGCGAGAGTAGAAGCTACATTTCCAGAGATAGTCAATTTTAACTGCGACCAACAACCAAAAAGCCCTTTAGTCTCAGTTACTCATTTTAGCAATTGGTTTGTGACACTTCTCCTGCTTTGCTTACAATAGCCTAAGGAAGATTGATTTACGTGTTTAAAAATCCAGCTTAGTTCCATTGTACAAAGTAGTAATTACTGAATAACTACAACTCAGATTTTTTTCACATATTTGAATCTAGATACATGAAATAAACATAAAAAAATCTAAATAGTTAAACATTCCTTGAATCAAAATGATAAAAGACCAACTTAAAGATATGTACTTAGGAAGGGCTAAGTTCAAGTTCTCTACTTCTCTTTAGACCAAATATTCCAGCAGTTATATTTGACATTTAGAACATATACAAGGATATAATTTTAAAAAATATATATCCCGAGGATGCTGTAATAATGTGAGGTCTAATGAAAGCAAATAAAATTCAGTTTTTAAAGAAACAAATTATTTCCCTCACACTCTACACAGTCTCAGCTCATCATGTACAGCATCTAAAAATGCCATCGAAGGGAGAATAAATCAGGAAAATTTCCTTTAAATGGAACCAGAGGTTAAAAGACCCACACTGGCAACCCTGAAGCACAAAGGATTCCAATATTACTCTGAGCAATTTACAATGAGCTTTAATTTACCCATTTAGAAAACCCGATTTCCATAGGAAAGGTGCAGTAGTAATAAATCTTGTCCTGCTAAGAAGTCTAAGAGGCTAAAACAAAACAAAATTTCACCACCTATTCGTGCATTAACTTATTCAACGTCACTGATAACCATGCCACCCTAATAGATTCACGTGTTAGAACTTTCCAAAACAGGGCAATTTAATCTATGTTTAGCAATGGAACAGAGTTCAAAAAATATTTTGCCTTCTTTGAAGTGTATGATATTGGAGTCTTTTTCATTCATGAATCTTGAATTTTAATGTAAACATCTATAAAATAGAATATTGTAGATAGCTCTCAAGGTTATGGTATAAAGCTACAATGTCATGGCTAAAGCTAAACATATGGAAATAAATACATAACAAACCCCAAGGTTCATCACTAAGATGTTTGTTTTTAACTCCCCCATGTTAATTGAACAGAACATATGACATTGAACATCTGCTACTCAATCAACTAACTCTGAGATGATTAATTTGTTTGCAACACATCTTTTATAGCTCCTCTACTCTTCCTTGCTCTGTAGTTATTTTTCTTTTTGCTCCTGATAAATTATAATCAACACGAGAGCAAGGATACTCTCCTGCTGATATGCTTGGCCCTGCAACAGTGAGCTCGTGCCTGGAGAGTGGCAGGTACCTCCAGGGCGTACACGCTGTGTTCTCAGCAACCAAGACCCAGTGTCCAGTTCTGAGCTGCGCCCCAAACCACTGTGACAGCAGACCCAGCCTTGGAATTGCCCCACCCATTTATGTCCAACCCCGTGCATTGTCCCCAAAGCTCCCACATAGAGGCTTCTTGTAATAGCACTAGTTCCTTTTTCTGCATCTCTTAGAATTGCCTGAACATTATTTTATTTTTAATGATATTCATGTATATGAGCGACGGAATCAATTCTAGACATAAAATGTGCGGGTGAAATGAATGAATTAAAAACAAATCCTTAAGGTACTTAATGGACATAATTAAACAACCTGTACTTCTGCAGTCACTTCACTGTCACTCCGCCAGCTGGGGCACCCAGGCTGTCCCAGAGATCTTTCCCAACCTTATGCCCCGATCACAATCCTGCCATTAGGATATTATCACATTTCTTAAGGAGGAAAGAAACATGAAACATGTCTGAGAGAGGAGCCAGTGTTCTTTGTCCTGCAGCGAGCCCGGCTATTAAAGTGGACAAGTCGTTAAATACTTTCGAATCCTTCTCCAAAAGCATAAATCTCCCTCGATTACATTCAGAAGTACCCGCGATGCCTAGTAAGGTCTCCACAGAGCCTGGTAAGTCCCTGGAAATGTCCTATGAATATTTCCCTGAAAGGATCAGTGTACAAAAGCAATGCTGTCTTTCTTCTTTGGGAAAAGGGAAGTTTAATACTTCAGCTTACAAATTTGTTCCCAAGGTCATATAGCAGGTATGCTATTATCACGAGATACTGGAGAACCACGGGGATAATGGCAATTTATGTACATTTGGAGACAATGAACTGAAAAAAAGCATGCCGATTGAGAAATAATGACATGATAACAAACTGGAAACAGCTTTTGACTATTATAAGTTTTTGATAAGTGGTGTACTTTCCCTGAAGAAATAAACAGTTCACCAATGATTTGTCATAAGCTACAAGGCCCTGTTTATAAAACTCACTGAACTGTAGATATACTGAATTCTGGTTTTATAATACCTCTCTTCATTTCCTAAAGATATTGCCCATGGACCACATTACACAGTGTATACACAAGGTCCTTTAAATGAGAATGTATTATTAAAATGCAATATACTTTGCCTCAGATTTCAGTAGTTGAGTGACAAAAATGATGAAATCTTATTAAAATATTCTTTTAGCCCAGTCGGGCATGGTGGCTCAACGGTTGAGCATCGATCGACCTAGGATCCAGGAGATCACGGTTCGATTCCCGGTCAGGGCACATGCCCCAGTGGGGGGCGTGCAGGAGGCAGTCGATCAATGACTCTCATCATTGATGTTTCTATCTCTCTCTCTCCCTCTCCCTTCCTCTCTCTGAAATCAATGAAAATATATTATTAAAAAATTCTTTTAATTTCTGAAATGATATATGTATCACAAAGGTTAACTTTTAAATATTAGAATAGAGCATGACATTTATTTACAGAATCATCTCTTGATTACTTTGTTATTTTGTTGTTTTATTTAAGAATATGGAATAATACAAAACACTGCACAAGAGATGTCTGTAACATATCTTGTCCTAAATTTCACCACCTGCCTGCTAGCGAGCTGGTCTACAGCTCAACAGCCCCTCTAAAGAACAATGCCACCTCCCTCGGGAAACTTCTTTAATCTCCTCCCACCCCACTCCCCTTCCCTCTTCCCTCTGAGATAGGGCAGTCTGTTTTTAATTACTCTTTCTGTGAATTTTTAAAACCTCAAATAGTCTACAATCACCTATCAGTTTATAACCTGTGATCATGGAATTATCAAACTATAGCAATGCTGTTACTTAAAACAATGCTGTTTTAAACCAGAAAAACTGGAAATTTCGTTCAAATTAAGTCTCAAACTATTACAGACACTATGGTTTAAATAACATGGCCTGTGATTTGGACAGCAGCTAATTTCTAAAGAATGTATATCAGTTACACATGATATATTTGACAAAAACAGAGCACTTCTTAAAAGAAGAGAAAGATAAGACTTGGTCTGTATGTATTTTTTTAAACACATTTTTAGAAAACTCATACAAGAGACATGGTGATCTTGTGTGAACAGGACAAAGGAAGGTAAAAATTAAAACACAAGAAAAACAAGAATAAAAAATAGTGAATGCAGACAGAAGAAAAGAAAAACAGTGGGTGGGATAAACATGACTCCCTGAAGTCTGGTTATCAAGTTATAATCAAGCATCATATAAGGAATGCGGCTTTCTATACAACGGCAAGACAGCTAAAATAATAAGATCTACTAGTCACCAAATAACACTTCATTGTCAATAAATCTGTGGTCCGAGCAATTAAATCAGTTCTTTCTATTATTAAATCAATGAGTCATATGTATTAGACCCAAGCATCATGGGAAAACTTTGATGGATATACCCTTCAAGACTCTTGCCCTTCCATAAGGAACCCCTGAATAAACTAACAAACTAATAAATTAATTTGCTTCCAAACCTTGTCCTTCATTCAGAGGAACAGGGTTGTAGAATGTCCAGACAAGAGCTAAAGTTTTACACCTCAATGTATAAAGGAAAACTGAACATTTCATGAGAGAAGGAAAAAAAAAAAAAAAAAGGCATGGCTAATGGGCTGCAATTTTAATAAACAAGTTTTAAATGTATATTAACTGATCCTCAAAACACTATACATCTGATCATTGAGCATAAAAATCCGTATCTGCTAATTCAGTGGACACTTTACTGAGTATAATTCACTAATCAACTAATTGATCACGTTTGGCTTTAGCTGATGCACATAGGAACACTAGACTAGTAACTTCTAGACAGTTCATCATTCAAAAAGCACCATTTAGGTAAAACATGAACCCCCAGTACCATCCCAACTAGCCATGCTCCTCCAACAACCAAAATCCAACAAAACTAACCTACCTGTCCTCCCCTTAGAGTGTCGCTGTTTCTCTCATGCTGCATTAAACATTTTTAAACAGAGTGTATCTGTTCCCTTTAGCTAATCTTGCAGTAAAATGATATTAAGTAATTAACAGCATGACAATGATGGAAACAGATGTCACAAGTAAAAAAACATTGGAGACAAAGTGATGTCGAAGGTAGAAAACTGGTCTAGAATCAGGAGGCTGGGCTTCCTTCCCCCCAATGTCACTGATTATAGCTTTACCCCAAGCAACTCATTTAATCTGGTTACACTTCAGCCTCTCTGTGACCATCTGCTTTGCTCATGGGAACACCGTGACGACTAACAAGGGTGCCCGCAAAAGTGCGGTGAGCTCACAAGAGGAAGATGGCATGAATGTAAGGTATCACTGCTCTGATTACAAGGAGGGACCGAGCAGGCCTTCGTGTAGGCTGTAATTATAAGGGAGCGTTATCCTCAACAGCAAAGGTAAAATGCCAAATTACAATCTAGGTCAGTTTTCAAACTCTTATTCTAGGCAATGATATCAGAAAAAGAACAAAAGAGAGAAATAACTCCAACTGAGATGCTGAGCAGAGGCAAGAGATGGGACTAGCTGAACTGGAAACCTCACACTGAGAGCCATTTATTATATGTAGGTTTAGACAAAAAGTCACTAAAAAATGAACTCTCACAGGTTATAATAATGCACAGTGGTCTAGTAGTCCGTGCACAACATTCAAAGCAATTTGGGGCTTTAGGGTCACAACCATTATTTCTAACACAGCACATATTTTTAAATAAAATTCTAACTGCTCCAAATATCAGTATTTCTTTTCAGTTAAAGATAATTGTTAATAAGTTCTACACAGCGTTTTCTATAAAATGAACAACCCATTTAATAAGGCCACACTTCATTACCTAAACCTCCTTTATTTCCAATTACCAATATTTCAATCTGCTTGTGTTTTTAGTTCTTAATTAAAGAACCTCCGACATATCAGGGTATCATCAATTAAAATCAAATGTAAATTAATTGTGGCTCTGGATCCCTAAACCCATACACAATTTCCACTCTTTCTTGAGAGTTTCTGGGTAGGTTTCATTTATCTACAGCTTGGGAAGTAATTTTACTCCAGGCAGATACGCACACAGCCATACAAATGCCATTAATTCTAATGATGAAAACAGTTACTCATTTAAACTGTTTTAAGCATTGTCCCTACAGATACCTTAGAGCAATCAGTTCTGAACACTAAAAGTACCCTAAGTGGTTTGAGGCTCAGGTGACTCACACAGCCTGGAGAGTCTTGAACTTGGCCATATAGGATTTAAGACTTTGGGGAATCTAATAACCCATAGCCCTCTACAAAGAGTTCTTCACAAACCAAACAAGCTGGGCACAGGCATAGCTGCACTACCTGGTACCAACAGGCTGACAGACAAATGTAAGCTCTTCAGTGAGATATCACTGCCGAAACACAAAAATGAGAACCGCAGGTTCAAACACAGTTTGTTAAGGGATAAGACAAGATGGTTTCTATTCGTGTGTGCATTTAATCTACCTTCCCTTTAATAAACATACTTCATTTTAATTAAAACCAAAATTTTTAGAGCAATGAAGGTTCACAGCAAAATTGAAGGGAAGGTACAAAAATTCCCCTCTACCTCCCCGCCCCACACAGGCGTTATTCACGTTTCTCACCAGAGTGTTACATTTGTTACAACTGATGAACCTACGTTGACAGTCACAATTACTCAGCATCTATAGTTTACATTATGGTTCACGATTAGGGTTGTGCATTCTATGGGCTTGGACACATGCATAATAACATGTATCTAATATTATTATGGCATCACACAGAGTATTTTCACTGCATTAAGAAGCATCTGTGCTCTGCCTCTTCATCCATCTACGCCCATCCCGCTGGGCAGCTCCTGGCAACTGCTGATCTTTTTACTGTCTTCATAGTTTTGCCTTTTCCAAAATGTCATAGAGTTGGAATCACACAGTGTGTAGTCTTTTCAGATTGGCTTCTTTCACTTAGTAAAATGCATTTAAGTTCCCTCCATGTCTTTTCATGGCTTGATAACTCTTTTTAGTGTTGAATAATTTCCCATTGTCCAGATTTAGCACAATTTATTTATCAATTTACCTACTGAAAGACATCCCGTGCTTCCAAGTTTTGGCAATTATAAATAATGCTACTGTAAACATCCGCATGTGGGTATTTTGTGTAGATATAAGTTTCAGTTCCTTTGGATAAATACCAAAGAGTGTGAGAGTTGGACTGTACGGTAAGAGTATGTTTGGTTTCATAAACTGCCCAACTGTCTTCCAAGGTGGCCATACCTTTTTGCATTCTCACCAGCAAGGAATGAAAGTTCCTGCTGTTCCACATCCTTGTCAGCATTTGGTGTTGGCAGTGTCCTGGATTTTGGTCAATCTAATAAGTATGTAGTAGTATCTCACTTTTGTTTTAATAAGAACTTACAACTCAAGAAGGATTTAAGTAAAGTAGCCAAAGCCATTGAGTTAGTAAGTAACAGGCCTGGGAGCTGGATCAGGTCTAAGCATCTAAAAGGTCTCCAAAAGGTATCAAGAGCTGGAAAGCTTGCCGATACTGTTTTTCCTTAGGAAAAAAAGAAAGAAAAAAATCCACAATTTTTTTAAGTTTATTTTTTCATCAGGAGAAATAATATCGGCAAGCTTTCCAGCTTTTGATACCTTTGTCAGTTTGAAAAATCCTAAGGTTGCTCAAACAACCTATAGAAAAATCTCACAGTTATATGTTATTTTAAAATAAATTACAATTCAATGGGCCTTCTCCAAACCCCAAAATGAATACTCTTAAATTGATAAGAAGACTGAAATACTGAACAACTATCACTTATTAAGCACTTCTCATCTCAGGCACTTGCTAAGAGCTTTGAATGAACGAATGATCTCAACCAACAGTACACGCTACGATGACCTCTATTTTACAAACAAGGTAACTGAACCTTCCAACACGGAAGGAGTGTGACCAATGTCATGCAGCTAATGTGTTGGAGGTAGGATCTGAAGTAAAGCAGCTCGATTCCAGAGTGCTAACTCTTCACACAGTTCTTAATTTGATATCATAAATGTCCTTGACGATCTACCATCCCCCCCTCCTTTGGTTCTATATTAAAGCTTAGCCATTTCTTCCATCAGCATCCGGCCAATACATGGAACTGCTCCCAGGCAAAGACCATGACATCGACCTGGAGAACTTTGCTTGCTTTCTTGTTTGGCAAAACAAGAAGACAGTAACAAAGCAGATATCAGACATGTAAAAGACCTTTACAATTTAGTTGAGGAGATAAAATGTATACACGTGTTAACTTGGTTTTCAGACACGTTTTATAGTAACAAGAAAAGCAGGAGAAGTGAGAGGAGCTATCGACCTGGGAGAGGAAAAGGGGGAACCGGGGGCAGCTGATAAGCCTCTGAGAGAACCAGAGAGTTCCTGAACTCAGAAGCAATGGGATGAGGAAGCTTCAGAAAGAACACGCTCAGTGGGTTAAGGGTTAACATGGCCTGAAGACAAGTCACGGGATTGAACCCTGTCTGGTGCCTGCCTATGTGAGAGAGAAGTTCCCCTAACGTGGGGAGGGAGCGGTGCAGCTAGAAAATCTAAAGGCTGGATTGCTGGGTTAAGGAGAGAGTGGGAGGTAACGAAGCGAAGCTGGTGAGTACATGGTACTCCAAAACTTTAGACAGGAAATCAAAGAATAAAAGTAGGTATTAAAAGAATATAGGTTGTTTCAGGGAAATAAAATGAGCATGTTTTTTAAGTATGGGGAGTACAGACTATATACAGAGAGGAATTAAATATGTAAAATAGAGATTTTCAAACTCTCTAGGAAAATGTCATTGTTTGCATTTCTTTAGGAAACTTTAGAAAAATGAAATTGTTTGAGAAAAGTCCCAGAGATTCAAGAAGATGGGGGATTATGGTTAAAAACATATTAAAAGGGTTGGGCTTGGCAAAGAGGAGGACTTTTTTTCTTAGACTATTCTCAGTAAATAGAAGCAAATGAAAACATACCAAGAATTTCGCGTTGAGGGAAGGGGGAATTAAGGGAGCTAAAGTTGGGTAGCCTTAATATTCTCAGCAAATTAAAAGTTAATGTCATAGGGATTGAGTTGGATTTGGGAAGAATTAAATTGTCTGGAGTAGTCAAAAGAGTGAATAAGAAAAATAATTATGTCCTATGAGTTGAGGCACAACATTTGTTTTCATTTTCTGTTCTGCCAGCCTTCGAGGGGAAACAGCTTCTCCCACGTGTCCCCAGTGCCCATGTCCGGGGGAAGAACCAGCACTTGCTTATGTAAGCTTCTCATGTAGCTGATCTGCTGATACTCTATAAAACCAAAAGGAAATAATTTTCTATTCCACTCGTGTTTATTTATTCTTCAAAGATTGCTGCCCAGCCTCCTCCTTGCTGGAAAGTATAATTCCGTATAAAAACTTAGGTACAGAAGAATATGTTTCATTTTATGACAAAAAGTTTCCCATCATCCATTTCTAACTCATTTCATTATCAATTTATAAATTTTATTTCGCATCCTATAAGATCTTAAATATTAAGATGTTTTCTTAATATAAAATAACAACAAATGGCCAGTCTTGATTCATTGGTCAAGTCACTAACATTGGCAAATTTGAAATTTAAATTACTGGGGATCTTTAGCATGCAGTGTCAATTCAGTGCTATTGTGCCCATTATCTGACTGGCCCACGAGCTCCCACACTAAGGGCCGGCGAAGTTCTTTCTCTTTTCCTGTTTGGGTTGGAATGTGCGGCCAACTATGGCTCTTTTTGCTGTTAGTGTAGATACCTCAAAAAAAAAAAAAGTATCTACTTATGAGACACAGTAATATTTTTTAACAGCAAATTCTTTTCAAAATGTATTGAAAAGAAGTCCCTGTAATTTTATGGAAACTATTTCTGGTTAAGTTCAGGATTGCTACAAAGTAAAGTGTTCTGATGAAGAAGACCAGATCTGTGGGACACCCACTGATCAGGAGGGTGCGGGCTTAGGGAGCCAGAGTGAGCTGCAGATGTTAGATCAATAACCCACTGTCTCCATTATAGAGAAGGTGGCCGGACAGAAACCGGCAGGTCAAGTCCCGGCTTCAAGGAGGAACGTTTTCACCTGGAATCATTGTGCTGGTGGAAGACTAGACCACCCCCGCCTGCTCCAGCTTGTCAGCTACACTCTCAGCCATTCCACTCTAACCACTGTTCATCTTGAGGAGCGAGAGAATTCAAAAGCTAAAGGCAAGCTCTCAGGCAGAGGTAAGAAAGAAACTGAGAGGAACAGTAAATTGATATGCCCAGCGCTCACCGGCTGTAGGGGTGGGCCAAGTTCTTTCTCTTTTCCTGTTTGGGTTGGAATGCGCAGCCAACTATGACGCTTAAATGAGGAGTTTGACCAAAATGTCTTTGATGAATCTCCTTTCTGGAAGAAATGCTTTCTTTATTGCCTTGCAAATGATTTAGGACCCTATTTTTTTAAAAAACAAGAACAACAAACAGAGCAATTTGTGTTGTGAATCACTTTCAGAGTTTTAGGTACAGTTTTTTAATATATGTTCTGTGATAAACTGATTCTTTAAAAAATGACCCCAGCTATTCCCCTCCTCGGATCCTTTCCCTTTGCAGTGTAACTGAAGCTCCTACCATCAAAGGTGGGATCTATTTCCCCACTTCCCGGGTCCAGGTAGACTGGTGACTTGCTTTGCCCAGTAGAAGCTGGCAGGATTGACACTGTGCTATTACGAGTCTGGGCTTTTCGACGCCTTGCCCGTTTCTGCTTGCCCCTTAGAACCCTGCCACCACTAAAAGAACAAGGGCGAGCCTGCTGGAGGGTAAAAGGCCCACGAGAAAAGCCCATCTGTCCAAGCTGAGGTCACCTTAGGCCACCCAGTAGCCAAGCAGCTCTCAAACATGTGCAAGGGCACAGATCTACCTGCCTGACTCACAACTGCCCAAAGACACCTGACTGCGCCCAGTGAAACCAGCTAACGTGTGAACTCAAGGGCGGTGAAAAATCGCTTGTAACTTTAAAGTTACTGAAATTTGTGATAATGTATTACATAGTAGTTTTGTAGCCACAGATAATTGATACATGCTTTTACCCTTAGATATATGCTTTTTTAAAAGAAATATGTAAGTATACACACACACACACATAAATATTTCTATTAATGCTTTAGCTACACAGTTTCCAATGGGTTATTAGGTCTTGTTAAGGAGCAGAAGTACTGGGCTACAGAAAAGACTCAGGACTTGTTACCAAGACTCCGTATTAGAAGATCTTGCCCTGTTTATAGCTCCTCTCTAATAGAATGTATTCCTGTATCAACCCAAACCATTCATATGCCTTTTAAGATTATAATTACAATCCAAAATAGCTACAGTAGTAACTCTCCAAATATACATAAAATTACATTGTTGGTCTTGATGTATCCTGTGCAATTACTCATATTTTCAGTATCGCCAACAATTTCTTCAGTCCTAAAGACGGCTCTGGATTCTCTGCTAAAATATCTGTGAAAACAAAACTTTTTTCCTCTCATTTTTGGACTTTCTTTGAATCACTAATAATAATTCCGGCTGCATTATATTATTGTCCTTCAAAGAAACATCCCAACATACTACTGGAATTAATTACTCCCCTCTCAGTGACAGAAACCATTTCCGTGTTGTCTTGGCTTTCAGGTGACAGATGCAGTTCTTCTGTCACTTAGGTTTAGATGTCACAGTTTAGAAACTTGGACATAGAGAACAGTAATATTCGGTATAAAAAGAATAGCAAATGCATTTGCATTTGCCATCCTTTAGGTCATGGGAAAGCTACCCCGAATGATCCGCTTTATAGCTGAACGTGAAGAAACTGTTGTTAGTTCCACCCTTGGATTCTGGGGTGCTGCACTGGAAGTCAGGGGTGCAATGGTCCAAAGGAGACGTTATTGACTGAAGAAACTTGAAAACTGCTCTGGAGACCTGGTTTGCTTCAGAGAGAAATACACGCTTTCACATAGAGCTCACATGCTGCTGAGAGGTTCTGCTGGAGCACCGCATAGGACAGCACTGTTTTGGGACTTGGAGCTGTTTGGTCCCCTAGCAGTTTCATTAGCTTAATTGGAACTGGGATTAATTAGTAACACTCAGGTTCTATTGTTAGTGGTGAAGGGTGAACTATTTCCCTTGGAGAACTATTTCACTGAGGAACTTCTTTAGAAAAGAAGTTGCTTGATAAAGATAGTTTATATTGAATAAGCTGATAAATAGCTGCTTTACATGTGAAAGACAGGAAGATATCAACATTGTGTTGAAATGTTCTATTACTAATTGCATGGGGAGGTTCATGCTCAACACTTCTAATACCTTAAAAAAGAAAACACCCTCCCCCAAAGGCAGCCGGGGTGTTTTTGTTTCAGGTTGTCCAGCTTAGGCCTTTCCCCCTTGGAGAATTCCCTAAAGACTCAGGTCCAGTGGGACTGCGTTTTGGTTGCAAAGTCAAATCACACATTTTCTATCCTTCAACTGTTTTGAGACAAGACTTATGGGCTCTGATTGTTCTAGGTTTGCCTTCACTAACAATGACTTGAGTCCTTTGTGCTATGGCTTTCACAGAGTCCCTTTTGAGTTTAATAGCTTTTCTAGTAATATCATTCCATCAAGTACTGCATCACCAAGGCAAACAACACACTGATAACATACTCTTACTTCCCTAAAAATTCTAGGTTATATAAAATTCAATTCAGATCATTAAAATTTGACTTGCAGTTTTAGATATTTCAACCTCTGAAATTGTGGCTAACATTTTCTGTAAGACCAAATTATCTGTGGGGGTAGAAATTCTCATTAAGTGTATATCCTCTGTAGGTATTGTGTCTCAAAAGGAGTAGGTGTATTTAGTAAAGTCAGTATGACTGGTATCACATTGTTCAGCAAATCTCACAGGTAAGTCACTGTTCAACTGAAGTAAGAACAAAACTTAAGAAATATTAAGATTCCTCTATCCTAGTATTTCTCAACCTTTCCCCCCACACGATTGTCTCCCTAAGGAGCCTTTTAAGATATTGTTTTTCTAATTGCTATCCCACATCAAATTTTAATATACTGCATATCCATTTATGTACTGTATGCATATCTATGTTTTATAGATAAAAAGAGTAACAGGCTTATAATTTTTATTCAAGGCTGAGTTAAGAATGACTAAGTACTTTTTTAAAAAGCTATTAATGTTTAATTTAGCTTCATAACTCTATTTGCTGAGCAACTTTTAATGAAACTTACTCGGTTCCATAAATTGCAATTATCAAATTTCATATGAAACTAATTTACATAAATCCATATTAGTGATGTAATCAAATTTCTAAAAAATAATTCAAAATTATTAGATTTCCAGTAAAAGCAATTTTACTGGAAATTTTTAATTAATTGTTAAAATATATATTTTAGTGAACTGAACTTTTGAGTTTTACTTGATATAAAAAAGAATTTTTAACTTAACTGTTGCTAGATAATCATTCAGATACTGTCAACATTTTTTTCTTTTCAGCACTTGAGATAACTTGTATAAAATTGATAAAATATATTTGAAAAATATATTTCAAATATGTTCAACATATATTTGAAAAATATATTTGAAAAATATATTTCAAATATATTCAACATATATTTGAAAAATATATTGATAAAACTATTTTTATTTATTTTCAAAGCCCAAGTGACACACAAAAGCACTGAGGAAGCACTATCCACAGGGCAGCCAACGGCAGCTAACAAGCAGACGCAGGCCGCCTCTCAGGTGACAACTCTGATCTAGCAAAGACTGCGAGTCCTCCAATCACAGCTGCGCATTTCCCACGGTTTGATAGCCCTGTTCTTGGAGGCAGTTTGTGTACCTTCCATGAACTCAGTCGATGCTGCTCATGTGATACCCAAGAAAACCCAGTAAGAGAAATTAAATGCTAAGGAGTAAGATTTTGTCAAGTAGAATGAAATTTGCTGGGACATACTTTTGTTCCCCGCCCCCGAACGATGTTCATTCCCTTGGGGGTGACATCGGACAATGTATAACCTATTTTTTAAAGAAATCATTTTATGTATTCATGTGCCCTTCAAGCTACAAGCCCAATTTTCTCTCCCCCTTTACCACCAATTTCTTTTAAAGAGCTGTCCACATGTTCAATACCATACCATTCATTCACTCCTCAACCAAATACAATGTGATTTCTAGATCTACCATTCCACCAAAACTGCCTTGGCTCTTGCTAAACTCTTAGTAAATATTCTCCAAGTAGAAAAAGACCTCTTATATTTATTAATTCAACAGTACCTCTTCAGTCTTCCTCCTGCTTAAGTACTCTACTGTATTTGATAGTGTTGACCAGGTCCTACCACACACACACCAGTTTCATAATACTTCTCTTTTCTGGATAGTCGCTAATTTCAGTCTTTTCTCAATTTATTTTGGTACAATTTTTCCTTTAAATATAGCCTTAACCTCAAGATTTCATTGTTTAGCTGCTTCTCTAGTCAAGGTAATCAGAACCATCCCCATGACTTCAATTACTTATTGTATACATAGAAATGACCACCGTATATCTCCACCTTCTGACCACTGCTCATGGCCATTTGGATGTCCTATAGGAAAATCAAATTCAGCATAACCCAAACTGAATTCATCATCTCTCCCTACCCACACTTAGGTTGATCTCACTTAAATGGCATCAAAATCCATAGCACTCATTTCACTGAGAGACCTGGGAGACATTAGAGTTCTGTCTTCCCTCAATCCCCACACCACCCAATCCCATCAAATTCAACCCAAGTGTATACACATTGTAGTCAGCAATGTTTTTAAGGTGTGTCATAAATTTTCTACTTCTGAGTTTGGGCCCTTCTCTCTCGCCTGGCCTATTGCAAGAGCCCCCTGTGTAATGTCCCTCTTTGTTTCTTCTCTAACCCTCCTTTCATACAACCATCCAATTTCTTTCTAAAGATGCAAATTTTAATCATGATACAGACCTGTTCTAAAAAAAGAAAAAGATGACTCCCTCTTGTTTACAGAATCAAGACCTTTCCCATATGCTCCTAAATTGCTTTTCTAGTCCTATTTACCACCACACTGGATGACGGCTTCACTGAATAATGTCCTCCCATGTCTCTGATTTTGCTCATGTTGTTCTTTCTCGAGTGCTTCCTCTCCCCCTTTTCTGATTTTCCAAACATCTTAGTAAACTTCAAAAAATAGACAACAATTGCCTCCTTCTCAAATCTACCCAAATCCTCCCATCCTACTCTGTATTTGCCTAAGATGATCTAATGGCAGGTCTACTGTTTCAGACTTCCTCTAGGCTAGCAATGGGCACATTATTCTGCAAATAGATGTTGCTAGATTGTTAGCTACTTTTACACATTTGGCAAAGTGCATGATCTTACACAGGAATATGCTTCAACATTAAAAATAACCACCCATAACTTGCTTTTTAATGGGAAAAATAACCCTCATTCCCTCATACACGGACAATGAATAAATTCTATTAAAAATGCTGAAGGTCTAATGAACCAGCACTGATTACTTAGTCTCAGGTCTGTAAAGAGATATTCGGAAATGAAATAAAAGTCATCAAACCTTAGGAAAGATCTCCAGTTTAGCCCCACTTATCTATCGCACATCTGCCTGACCACATTATCTTCGTGCTTAAGCATCATTTTTGCATTTCAATGTGGCATTCTCTCAGATTAATGCCCAAGATATTCCAGCTGCACTGCAAGTGAGTGAGTGGACATATAGGAATATTATGCATGGCTTGTATCATTGACATTGAGCAAAGGAAATGTGATTAGCACCAAATTGCATCTGACAGGGGAATCAGAAACCTGTCAAACACGATGACATGGATCCAATGTTTAGAAGGCAAAAGGGGTAGAAAGGAGCAGGGCAGTCTGGCAGGGAGACAGCAATAAAGCACACCAGCGATGATAAATTAATTCATTTACTTATGAAAAATTAGCGGCTTCCACACACAGCTCTCATTTATAATCTTGTCAATCTGGTTGAGTAAATAAAAAGGCTCTACGTTATTAGCTGAAAACACCAGCATGTGAGAGGAAATGCAAAAATTGGATTCTTGGCCTCACTTTTAATCAAACGCAATAATTCTTTGGTGTGAGCCCTGCTGGTCTTTGAAAGGAATTCTTCATCGGAGGAAACCTTCCATCACCTTCTGTGTAGGTCTTTTTTCCTGGGCTCAGACTTAGAGCTGTAAAATCCCAAGGCATTAGAGAGTCACGGGGCACTAGTTTAATCAGAAAGGATATTTAGACAAAAGGATACACCAAAATGGCCTCTGTGCTTTGCTCTTAAGGATTCTGAGAAAAGAAAATACAAAAATCAAACTAGAGTCTTCTGATACCAAGTGGTTATAGACGGGTAAGGCAGCCTCACTCCAGGAAAAGTGATGGCCCGAAGTAATATCAAGCTCGTCTTCAAAACTGCTTTTATTTGTCAGCCTAATAGGGATCAGCAGATCCTGAAGATTCACAGTTTCAGGATACATCGTATGTAAATTTTGCTTTAAAAAGATCCGTAAACAGTACTAACTCTAGTTAATTATATGAATGCTAAGTTTTAGGGGTGAAGTGTACTGATTTCTGCATCAAAAATTAGATGGATTAAAGGATGGTTAGAGGAACAGATATGTGATAAAGCAACTACAGTAAATGTTAATTGTAAAATCTAGGTGTTGAGTATATGGGATCTCAGTATGTAATTATTTCAACTTTTCTGTATATTTGACATTTTTTCATAACAAAAGGTCAGAATAGAGGTGTGGGGGGGATTGGAGAGGTAATGAATACTCGTTTTCAATGAAGATGGAGTTTAGTGGGACCAAACATGGTGGGTCTCAAGCATCATAGAGCAAGAAGGACGTCACCAGAGCCATGGAGCTACCATGACATAACGCATGCTGAGCAGAACATGGGCAAGGCCCAGATGCCCTGCAGAGTGGGACATGTGACGAAGCCAGGCAAAAGAGAAGAATCACAGACTCTGTCAGAAAGGACAAATGACACATCAGATCTTTATAAGCTATAGTACTTTCCCATAGCTTTTGTAAGTTTTACACCTCAGCAAAAAGCAAGAAAAATAGTATTTTCTATGAGAAGTATCAGAGCAGGTCTAGCAAAGGAATTTCCCCCTTAGGAGAAAACACTCAAGCACTGTGATGTTTAAAAAATCAGTTGTCTGTTTGTGATGTTTAAAATCCACCAGCTTTAATCTTACTTTAAGAATGCTCTCAAAAGAGAAGCTTGAAGGTGCACATTTTACATTTTCTTTTACCCATTTAAGTAACCATTTATCCCTCTCTGGTTTAACTCAACTCCACAAAAATTCTCTCCTGATATCAGAATGCCTATCAAATCTTAATAAAATGTATCAGGCTACACGTGTGATAGATCAGGCTTTTCTTAATTTTGAAAGCTTTTTTTACCTTGCTTCAACCAATAACTTAAGTTCTCGTAAGCTAATCTAAGAAAAAAGCTTTCATTTTTCCAAACTGCAAATTCTAATATTTAATTGGGTCAAAATAATGAAATGATAATCACTTTTAGAATTACTACTGCCAGAGTTCACCATTAAAGAAAAAAATACCACCTCATATTGGCCAGTATCCACAGATCACAAAACCACCCACAATAGCCTTTCAGAACCTAAAACAATTAGCTTCCATTCCAACAAAGGACATGCCCTGAATTAAAAAAAAAATGCCTCACACTGTCAGTTAATACCTCCCGGATTCAAATCAGAAACAAAAATGTAGAATGTTAGTACTCCAGCCCAAGATGACCAATAAACGAAACTCCCACCCCAGATCTCTGCGCTCTCCGGCTCCTGGAGCGCCCATCGAATCGGCAGGCCCGTCCGCCCCACCGAGCAATCATGTTCTCCCGGCCACTCAGGGCAAAATCTTGGTGGCATCCTTCGCTTCTCTGTCTCTTACTCTCCACATCCAGTGAGTCAATCGGTCCTGACTACCCGGGATGGGAGCCCCACTGCGTCTTCCCTGAGTCCCCGCTAAGGCTTGGGGACCGGCTCCTACCTTCCCCCCAGTGCAACCTCCACTCCCCAAGACGCCGTCAGGTCCTGTCTCCGCGCAGCTGGAAGCCCCTCTCTGGCTGGCTTCTGAGACCGCAGGACACACGTGGAAGTTCTCAGAATAACCCACGAGGCCCTATTTGATCGGCCCACTCCTCAAGCTCTCATTCCCTCCCAGGCTTCAAATATCACTCCCTTAGCAAGACCATCCCTAAGGGCTCTATTTCAAATTACCCTGCTCTGACCCTCTCTGTACCCTCCCTCCCTACTGTGTATTTCTCCAAAATATGTATCGCCCTCTGACAGGCTATATATTTACTTACTTCCTTGCTAAAATCAAAAACACAAGAAATTTTTTCCATTTTGTTCACTGTTGTACTTATCCCCTATACCTAGAAAAATATCAAGAACCTTTTGGACATCCAGTAAGTATTTGTCAAATAAAGGAATGAAATAAAATTTATTTCACATGCTAGCAATTCACAGAAGAAAACTGACTTAGTATCACGGATCCTACCCATATTTGAAAAGGATTATGTATGCAAATGGTAAAGTAAAAACTACAAATAGTTAAGAATATGGACTATATGAGCTCATTAAGAGAACTCCATGGACAAATGGATAAATTAGTTCTAATTACAGTTTCCTCACAGAGAATCTTTTTTATTATAAAAAATATCTACATCTATAGACACTGAAAATATTTTCTAATTTAGCTTTTCTTACAAATGAACTCTTCTGGATTATTTATCACTTAAAATGCAATTGCACTGATAGAAAAATAATGTGAATTTTAATGAATCCCCACAGCATTTTAAATTTAATATGCTACCATATAAATTAGACTATTCACACATTACTTTATCCATTCTTTGGTTTAACCAAGAAAATTTTAAAATATTAAATGTCTTCAGAGAATCTCTAACTATTCTGTGAATGCAACGGAAAATGCAGCATATGATTAGGAATTAATATGGAATTGAATTTAAGATGTACAAAGTTCAAAATTATATTTTTAAGAAAAGTGCTCTAATCAGTGAAATAATGTTTTCTGTTTCACAAATGCAGAAATATTCTTACATCTGAATGAAAGTGTTTTGTTTAAATAGTGAAAAGTGAGTAGCTATGTGCCATCTGACCCTAATTTTTTATCTTGGGAAATAACTGTCTTTACCTTCAACAGTTATTTTAACAGTTACTTCCAACAGCTATTTGTGCCTTTAAAGCACAGTGATCCCCAAAGCATCCTGCTCCCCCTTCACTGAAGCCGTCTGTAAAACATGACCAGGGCTGCTACTGAACTTGGACTCTGCCACGCAAACCCATGGAGAACACTTACGGGCCCACCACTCAGCAACCTTCCAGCACTCAAAGTCTCAGTCATAAACCGCAAATGAATTTTTAATTAGTCCATATTTGATTTTTTTCAATGTGTTGAGATAAGCAATTAACAAAGGAACTTTGTTTGCCTGATGTCATTAATAAGCATCAGTGACAATGAAACCACAGAAAAACCTAGTGAACGAGGTATCTCGAGTATTAATTAGTTAAAATATTGCCAAAATCTCTAAAGGTTTCGTGGGAGCCCCCAGTATGGTTATTACTAATTTCAGACTCTGAAGGCACTTGAGTTCCGAGAGAGTTAAACTCTCTAAAATATCTTAGGTTCACCTGCAGGTTTTCCATGCTGAAAGAGTTTTGACTTGTTTAAACTTTAGAGGCATTTTCTACATATACCCCTCAAAGTGTTATCTACTTTATCATATATTTACATTTTACAAATGAATAACTAAAGCTAAATGGCAAAATTATGACTATTAAAGTATCCTAATTCAAAATTGTCCTTAAACAATGCATAACAACCTTCAGCATTACAATGATTACCAAAGGAACAACGGGAATTCCCCATAAACTTAAAATGAAACAGCTTCATTTGGGGGGAAGGCTTCTCCAGAGAGGGGACTTTCCTAAAATTAAAATTAAACATTATTAATTACATACTTTATTAAGTGTAGAATGAGCCCTTTGATGAAATGAAGAGAAAGTAATATAACTTAACTTGGAGAAAAAGTGGCTGAGCGAAGGGAACTAAAAGAATATATGCTCATATAGGGATAGTTAAAAGGAATTAGCTAACTGTGTTCTCTGTTTCCACTGAGGAAATGTTTTCCAGATGTGACAAGTGTTTCCCCAGGCCATTCACAGAGAGGACAGTAGGGTGCAGATTAATAGCTGAATAATTTCTCAGTAACTCCACCCCTCCAACCCACCCAGGGGCCCTAAACAGGTGAAGAAAGCGAGGGTGTGAGGGCGGGGAGAGGTTCTCACTGCCGCCTCTCCAGCCTCCCCTCTGTTTTCATGGCTTTGGGTCTCTCCCCGGCTGAGGGCCTGGTGCAGCTTCTGAGAATCGTACCTCAGCCCAGTGACTCCCAGCAAAGGCCTCTGAGCTGGGGCTGGAGCCTCGAGGAGCTGGGCAGCCTTGGGCAGGGGCTCTGGAGCCTCTCCCCAGGAGCCCACGGGGTCCCTCCACCACTGGGCACCACACACCAGCCCCTCAGTCCTGCTGGAGGCTCCTTCCCCGTCCCACCATCTGCCCCTCAGACCTCCCTTGGTTGCTGTCTTACTGTCTGCATCCCTGCTCCTGACCTGTCACATTTCTGGTTTTTAAGCTAGATAGGGGGTGACTCTAGATGGTTTTCTTCTGGCTCTGGGATAATTCCTGCCTGATGACCGACCCCCTCTTCTTCTGTAGGAGGCAGCTTCCTACCCACGACTCCTCCCTGGAGGGGGCTTTCACTTTCGCACTGTAGTGAGATGTCCCAATTTACATCAGTGGATTTACTTATTTCATTTCCGTCCCTCCTCCTGTTCTCTTCTCTTCCTCTCTTTTCCCTGTAGCTGTCATTACGCAAGAAGAAAAGAGTTAGCATGAGGATTGGAGAAATTTCGTTTAAATGTAAAGAAATGGCTTCTCACTCTCCAGTTGTCACCACTCCCAAAAATAACAAGCAACCCTTACTGAGACTTGCTTCACGCACAAGGTAATGTTGAGCCAGAAGGTTTCCAAACTTTCTTGGCTCACGGAGCCTTTAGCACTTCAGTAATGTTTTCATGGTGCTATTAGGCCAGATGAAATCCTGAACACTTCTATTCATAAGCAGTTAGGTCCAAAGAATTTAATTATTTATGCCCTAAAAAACCTCCGTACCATTTCAGAAAATAACACTCATCAAGTGAACAAAAGCATTTTCATTTAATACTTAAACACAGTCACTAACAGGATGCGAGTGCCTCTCGGGCACCACACAACTTCCAAACCAGACACCCACACCCTCATTTTCTATTCCACATTATGTTCACACGTACTTGTTTATTTATTGTAGCAACTGCTGAAAACCCAGCTTCACAGATATGACATCACCAAAAGAAGTAAGTATGATCTGATACAGAAACAGAACTTCCCCAGGCTAGTAGTCCGTGTAGTGTTTCACAGAAGTTCAAAACACTGTGCATCGCTGGCAAATATGTTCTCCCAGACCGTGGGGTTCCTTTGTATTTTGAGGCTGATTTCTTTTGTTGTGCAGAACTTTTTAGTTTGATGTAGTCCCATTTGTTTATTTTTTTCTTTTGTTTCTCTTGCCCTAGGAGATGTATCGGTAAAAATTCCACTATGTGAGATGTCTGTGACTTTACTGCCTATGTTTTCTTCCAGGATTTTTATGGTTTCTCCAGTTACATTTAGGTCTTTTATCCATTTTGAATTTATTCTTGTGTTTGGAGTACAAATCTCAGAGGGAAGGTGGGGGTGGGTCGGTGGGGAGAGATTAACCAAATAATTGATATGCATATATGCATAGCCCATGGACACAGACAATAGTGTGGTGAAGGCCTGGGGAGGAGAGTGGGGGCAGGGTGGAAGGGGTCAATGGGGAAAAAAGGGGACATTTGTAATATTTTGAACAATAAAAAATAATAATAAAATCAAAAAACACAAACAAACAAACAAAAAACACTATGCAGTCCCCCTGTGAGTCAACTGTGAAGTACCCCCTGGGGTGCCTCAGCTCACAGTTTGGGTACACGAGAACTGTGATTCGAAGCACTTCTGCATTATCTCATAATCCCATCAGTTATGTAAGGTCAGTATTGTCACTGGAAGAGGAAACTAGGGCAATAACACACAAGTCTTAGATGGTGGGTCTGGATTCAGGTCCAGAGTCTGATTCTGGAGCCAGGGCTCATCACCAATCCAGAATGCAGAGAACATTCACAACAGAAGGATACAACAGAGAAGTCCATAAAAGGTTATGAGATTTTGTCCATTGAATATTTTTAGGAACCAATCTCTTAATTACCGTCTTTCTGTGATGGTTATAAACATAGAATTTGGGGATTTAGGAGATAAAGTAGCTTCTGTGAATATATGAAATGCAATATTGCATCCTTAGGAAAGATTATTTTGAGAAATTTAAACATTTGAAAAATCCATTTTATAAACATATGATGCTCATTTTACCTGTAATCTAAATTACCATCAGTGGGCTGAATCCATTTCCATGATAAATGATAATAGCCCCTTTGAAAGTCATCACTTTAATGCTTCCAAACATCTATTTGTTATGGTTAGTATTCAGATTAGCCAGGTGAACATGGAAGAATTCTGATAAATGTAGGGAGATGAGCACAAACAAGAGCTAAAATAAAATAGGGTCTATAATAAGGTTGGAGATATACAAAGGAGGAACTCAACATTCCTCATATATCGCTCTTGGTTTTCATATAGTTTTATATTTAGGTATTTCCAAATTAAACTTTTAAGCTTTTTCTCTCACTGCTCAATAATTTGACACACTTGCCAATATTCAATATCAAAAGGTAAACTTACTTTGGGTATGCTACAAGAATAATTATTAACTGTTCTTAATGATTACATCTCTTTAAAAAAAAACCCTACTTCTTAAAATGCATTTAAAATCTGTATACTTTATACTTAAAATTTGATAAAACTGTTACTAAAGCACATATTTATGTTAAATGACATAGCTTCTTTTTTTTTAATATATCTTTATTGATTTCAGAGAGAGAAAAGGAGAGGGAGAGAGAGAGATAGAAACATCAATGAAAGTCATTGATTGAGCCCGCAACCCGGGCATGTGCCCTGACCGGGAATCGAACCCCGATCGCCTGGATCCTAGGTCGACGCTCAACTGCTGAGCCGCGCCCGGCCGGGCGACATAGCTTCTTTAAATACATAAAGTCACTTTGAAAATCAAGACATAAATACAAATGATCCATAAAATATTTAATATGACATGATAGTAAATGCATTTTAAGGTGAACTGTATACTTTATTTATTTGGAGTATTTCTTTAAAGCAATTTAGGGAAGATCCATAGGTTTAAAAAAATGTGATTAAAAGGCTACAATAATTTTATGCCAAAGTATAAAATCCAAGAATAAGCATCACTTCCATAAAATTTTTATGTTGTATGTTAATCTACTGAATTTGCTTTAAAATTATCATATACTGTTTCTAAAACATTGAAGTCAAAATACCCCATATGCTCCCTCCAGAGAGAAAGCTAAGCAAATAGCTGAAATGAATACCGGTCTGGAATACTGAGAGCATTTCTAAAACGGCCTTTTATATCCCGAACCTTCTTGGGATTGTGGTATTTTAACCAACAAATTCATACAAATATTTCATTGTATCCAATAATAGATTAGCGTGTTTAAATATGTTTTATCTCTCTAAACCTCCAAGTACATGGTTGCTATGGGCAGATGATCTGCGCTTAATTTTAACTTTCTGTTGACGCTGACAAACGGCCACATACACCCTGAGGTACAGATATCAAAGGCTGAAATTCACATTTGGTGCATCGCGGAAAAGCACTTTTGCAGACTGAATGTTTCTGAGCCCAGAAGCAAATTTCTGACAACATTCTGCCTTTGTGAAAGGGAGGAATCTTTGGAAATTGAAAAGAGAAAACTTTTCTGAATTATTGAGGATGTATTGATGAGCCCTTGGCTCTGAAAATGATGGAGAAACCAGGAGCTAGACGCAGAGCCAGGCCTGCGGCTCCTGGTGGTCTCCAGCCTTCCCTGCAGGCGGGTGAGCACCTCTGACGGTACCGATGTTAACAGCAGCTGCCAAGCACCCAGCCCACAGCGCCTGGCACCGCGCTGGGCCGCGACCAGGCCGGAGCACACGGAGCGATTTCCCTTCCTTCCTAACCTGGGTGGCCGGGGTGTCTGCGCCATGTCCCTGCGCCAGGACACCCGGAACGGGGATCCCCCGCACACTGCTTGCTGGTCTGTGCACTTGTTCACTTGCCCCCTCATTTACTCAGGCATTGCTGAGCGCAGCTGTGTGCTTGGTGCTTGAAATGCTCACAGGCACACAAAGAAAACACAAAGGGCAACGCGATGCTATAAGATGCTGTGACAATTTACGAACAATGCATTAAAATCGTGATCTTCACTTCCTCTCAAATGATTCGTTTTTATGGACCAGCCCATCTGAATAAAGATCCTGCTCTTAGACTGATCTCACTCATGGGTGAAGCACGCCGATTCCCCCGCAGGTCTGAGGATTTGTCAGATTCCACAGCCGCAGGAAAGAATTCCTGATAGTGAATGCCTTTGTACGCACAGGCGCACACATGCACACCCAGCCTGTCGGTTCTGTTTCTCTAGAGAACTCTAACACAGCAGGTGGGGACACTGAGGAACATACATGTAAGTGGCATGCCCTTAGCTGCACAGAGCTAGGAAGTGGAAAAGCTCTCCTCCAAGCCACGTACTCTGACTCTGTAATCTGCGACTGTGAGCACTGCACTCTGTATTTATGATAGGAATGTTCCAAGAGTAGTGCACAGAGATTTCTCTTCTTTTGGGGCATATACTTCCATATACTCATTTTAATATGAGTGAAATGAATGGGCATTTATGTTGCTTTTAAAAAAAAAAATTACTAACAATGCTGCAATAAATATCCTGCTGTACCCATTTTTATAATTTTTTCTTTTATTTATGTAGAATGGATTCCTAGCCAAATAATTTCTCAGTGAAAGAGTATGTGCATTTTCAATTCTAATAGATGTAGACAAATTACTCTCCCAAATGCTGTACCAATTTACACTCTTAATGAAAGCACATCACAGTGTCCTTCCTTGTTTTAAGGTGTGATGTCCGCATGGTTGCAGACTGTGTGACACCTGAACCCTCCTGTAGAGCCTGAGGTATGTAAAATCCTGGCAATAACTTCCCTTTGGCTTAAATTAGTTATAAGCAACAGAAACAAGATCTGCTGAAGAACATAGCTAATAGTATGAATCCACTCATCTGTTTTTTCACTTAGATTCATGCCCTTATATAGGCCATAGGGCTCAGGAGAGTTGTTTTTCTTAACACATCTTACCCAAGACAAACATACTATTCTTTATGGAAACTCCTCGATCAAATACTCTTGTAGACCTACATAAGTAAGGAAACAGCTCTTCCGGCTGGACAATCTGTTTGGATCTTTGATAGCATCAATTATTCTTTTAGATGCTACTGGTTCATATGGTTCACAGAAAATTTGAGAATTACACAAGGATGGCATCAAGCCCAACAGAATCTAGGCTCTAGGATGACATTTTCCTCTCTTGATTCTCTGTTACTTAGGCTACTTTCTTGTATTCTTTCGTATCTCCTAAACTTTGATTCTTTATAGAATATTACACAAATTGTAATTATTTTTGTAGGGGAAAAAAAAGTGATTTTCCCCAATGCATAACTCCCAATATCAGTTTTTCTTGGTAGAATACTTTAAAGACGCTTCAAACAGTTTATTACGCGAGAAGTCTGACACACGAGAACAGGGGGCAAGGAAGAGAGCTGATATTTTAGTTCAATTTTTTCCACTTGCTTTTTGTATGAACTTGGGCAACTGATTTATATAGGATTCAGTTTCATTTTCAATAAATGATAATTATACTGAAGTATATTTAAGTTTCCTTTTAGCTCAAAATGTTTACAATACACTGGTTAAGAAGCCTTAGCATGCGTTCACATTTCTGAATGCCCTTACTATTTCCTTTGCTCTCATTACTGCGCAGCATTAAAAGCTCAAAGAAGGAAAAAGTGTATCTGTTTAACTCATTTGGTATAAAATAGCACCAAGGGGCTTAGAAAATACTGTAAAGGTTTATTATGATGGACAGGCTAGTAACAATGTAATTTGTAGTGAATCCAATGGGTGTCAAAAAGAGAGAGAACTTTTAAAAAACTTTATAGAAGCAAGTCTGGGAAACAATGTAAGTCAAGACAGTATTATAATATCAATGAAAAAACACAGTTTTAAGACAATACATCTATTGAACCCTGAATCCCATGAAAATAAGGCCTTGGCTGAGCCTAAAATATCCCTTGCATTAATACCAAGAGCTTCCGAGAAAAATCTTCTGAAAAAAATAAATTTTTCTGCATTATCAGCAGGATGCTCTAGAGAAATTAGCTGCTTTTGGGAATTTTCCTCCAGATGATTTTATTACATAATATAATTTATGTTCAAATGAAAAAATAGAAGGTATACTATAATTTAAGCTTTTAAAGACAAGACCAAGATGCATGGCCCTGTAGATTCAGATCATCTATCATAGATGTAGTCTTAGTCTTCCACAGATATTTTCCTAGTTGCTGAAAAAGCTTAAATGCTGTTCACTTTTCCAAAGGAAACATCTTCGCTTCATTTTTTTTCAATATACCTAGTTCTCTAGAGATATATTGAAATTTCCAATATTACCTGCATCATATTCCAGGATATTGCCCTGAGTACCCCAACTCAAACAGTTTAGAAAACCATGAAGATTAAAATATCCCATGTAAAATGTTTAACATAAAAGTAAGTCTGGGAAAAACACAACTCGGTGACCACATATAAAAAAAAGCCTCCCCATGGCTGTAAGTCGGGCTGAAATATGATGACACGTTTGGGGCACACTCCTTTTACAAATATTAGTTAGGCAGCTGATCTATCTTTCAAGCTGTGGTTATTAAACAGAACAGTAGTTAAATTACCAGCATAAGAGAAGGGACTGAAAGTATAGCCTGAATGCCACATTGAGCAAAAGAAATAATTAGCAATAAGAGTCAACCACCGTGTGTTCATTCTCTAGTTAATGATAAGCTCCACTGCCCATATACACAACTGGCACGGGAGGACAATTCTTTGTCCCTGATACATACTTATTTACACACATATACACACGTATGCCAATAAAAAGAGAAAACAAAGGAGAAAACAGGGCTGTGGCATTCTAAATGCAATTTTCATTTTTCTCTGAGATGACAGAGTTATGATGGCACATCAAAGCATAAAAAGTCTGAATCTGAGCAAGTTGCATTCCAACGGGAATCCTTTGGAATTATCAGAGAACACAGGAGTGGTTCATTTTACCACTTTGAACAAATGGTTACTGTGGTTTCCAAATAATACATTGTCTCCTCTCTGTTTGGTCATAGAAGAAGTATGTAACCAGTTATCCAGTCTAGACAAGAAAAAAAAGGTGGCGCTATGTGCACCACAACCTGCAATGAGGAATTCCTTCCCAACACCAGACGCCAGCAAAATCACTTGAACCAAAAGTGGAGCGATGGCCACACCTGCCCCTAGAGTCTCCTGCCTTTTGCCTCCCACCTCTTTCAGAAAGACGTGAATTTTTATTTTCTTAGATTAACCCCTAAAATGTGTTTCGGCTCCCACTGAGCTAGCAGCTTTTCATTTCCAGGAACGTTTTGAGGTGTAAAAACTACTGTCTGGCCGCCGCTGGTCCTGAAGGGTCATTATATGTTTTTTCCTACCATCCCACTTAAATAGTGTGCCGAGTTCATTCATCTTGAACACTCTGAGTGTGGAGCAGCTGCCCAATAAAATCTAATTCAACGCCTCCGCTGCACCTCCGCTCACTGGGCCTCCTCGGATTCCCGGGGTCCCCCGCACGCCCGGCCCGCACCTCTAGCAGAGGCTGGGGACCTTCTGCCTCCCAGAGGCTGCGGGGCTCTCTGTGCAAAGCCAAGCCAGAGGGAAAACACCGCCCTCTTTTAAAAATGTTAATGTAGCCTGGACAAAGCTTTAAAAACAGTCCCATTTAGTGATCCGGAGCATATTTCTTTCTATTTGGGTACTTGAAGGTCTTAGTCTTAAATGGTGAAGACATTATTATCATTTTTTCAGTACAAATCTTAGACTGAACTGCAATTTATTAAACAAATTTAAAGAAAAGCAAGTGGGGACCAGAGAGAAGGGTCGGAAACCCTGCTCTGCGGCTCCCCCTCCTCCTGTCCCACCACGCCAGGCACCAAGGGCCACCAAACACCTGCGCCCTGCACCGCGCTGGGCGCTCCCGGCTGCTTCGACACCTGCCCCTCCCTCGGCAGCCCCCAGGGAGGCAGCGGGACACTGCAGCACTGCGGGCGCTGGGGCTCTCCCCGCCGCCTCTGTCATTCTCCCAACTTCCTAGAAACGCAGAGGTCAAGGGGTTTCCCCTGGCACGGAGAAGCCAAGGCTCTTATTCCAAAGCCCGCGCCCCTTGAACTTCACTGCGCTGCCCCTCCAAGTCCTAATTTTAATGTCAGCAGACGGCCTAATTCAGTATAACAGTGATTCGGAAACGTGCCCACGCTCTATGTGTAACACATTTTTAAAGTCTTAAAATAAGATTATTAACACTATCAAATGTGTGGACCCCAAATCAATTCTAAATAAGATAAAGTACAAGAAAAACGCAGTGAAACATATAAAAGCTCATCAGATGGATTAATGTCCATTTTAAAGGTGAAAACAGATAAAAATAAAAATAGATAATATCCCAATTAACGTCTCAATCTTTAAATTTTTTTTTCAATTACAGATTATATTCAATATTATTTTGTATTAGTTTCAATGTGGACAAAAGGGAATGCTTGTACTCTGTCGGTGGGAATGCAGACTGGTGCAGCCACTGTGGAAAACAGTACGGAGGTTCCTCAAAAAATTAAAAATTAAACTGCCTTATGATCCAGCAATTCCACTTCTGGGTATATATAGGAAGTTACCCAAAACACTAATTCAAAAGACTATAACCAGCCCGGTGTTCATCGCAGCACTATTTACAATCGTCAAGCTAAGGAAGCAGCCCATGTGCCCATCAGTAGGTGAGTGGATAAAAAAGTGGTGCTACGTTTACGCGATGGAATACTACTTGGCCATAAAAAAGAATGAAATCTTATTTGTGACAGCGTGGATGGTATTATGCTAAGTAAAATAAGTTAGTCAGAGAAAGACAAATACCGTATGATTTCACTTATATGTATAATCTGAAGATCATATAAATGAACAAACAAAACAGAAACAGACTCACAGCTAACATTCCAATCTTAATTACATTTTTTAATAAAAACCTTTTGGAGGCATTTCAGTATTTCTGAAAAATGAGTAGAAATTAAAGAAATTACTATAATTATAATTTGTAGATGAGTACACCCTGATGATAGAAAATTTGCCTGTCAACTAAGAAATGATTAAAATTAATATAAATAAAACAGAAGGGTTATGCACAGGATTTGAATTATACAAATTTCCAAAGGTACTTGATAAAGTTCCTTCAGAGAGACTACAAATGAAAATAACCTCTAGGTTAGCAATGGATACCTGAGGTGTATTATTAACAGGTCAAGCAAAATAAAATAAATAGCCAAATTAAGGCCCATGGCCAGGCCTCCATCATAACAGTTAATAGTGATAAGGGTCAATATTTGAATTAACATGTTTAATAATGATTATAGGTATTTTAATACCCATTGGTTGAGTCACGCATGGTAAAGCTAAATTATTTTAATTGATAAAATTATCCTAGACGATGAACACTGCAGGAATAGTTTAACAAAAGAAAGCAGTAAAGACTTTTTAAAAGTTTAACAATGGGTAGTACTGAATTGAACTTAAAGAACTATAAAGCAATTGTTTGCAAAAAAAAAAAAAAGAGAGAGAGATTGAGAGCCTCTTTTATTGTAAGGGTGCAATATCTTCTGATGGGAGGATTTCAAAACCCTTATGTGTGGTATGGATCAATGATGTTCTTTCAGAGGCATTCAACAGCAAATGGGATACTTTAGCACAGAGAAATTACAAACAGTAGCCTGATAATTATACATTGACAGCACCATGAGTAATCTCAGCATTGAGCCGAGGGCAGTCACCTAATTTTCAAGAAGGTTCTATAGAGACTGTAAATATAGCTCCGAAAATCTCCTCTATTTGCCACAGGTTTTTAAAGTTTTAGCTTCTTTTAAAGCTCAATAACGGTTAGAGGCAAGATAAGATTTACATATAAAAGGCCACTGCAATGACTGCCTTTTTTAATGAAAAGGTAGAGAGGAAGAGATGAAGATAATCAGAATTATATTTATTCTTCATTTTATTTCAGATCAATAACAAGAAAATGAGGAGATTTTTCAGGAAATTAAAGAACAGAAAATGTGTGAACCAATTAAGAAGGCTTCTCCTTGCAAATGTTACAGTATCCTTGGTTGGTGGGACTCACAGCATCAAGAAATTATCCATACAGACAAAGTTGTTAGGTTTCCAAGAAGTAGACATGTTTTAGCACATTATAATGGCTTCAGACAGTTTCTGACTATGTAAAACAAAATACACCCACCCACATAGGGTAGAAAGTCATGTACTTTATACTATGTGTCTAAAAGCTTGCTGCTCAAATGACAAATTTTAGCCACTGGTCTCATTATAAATAGGAAAGCAATACATACACTTACATCACACTTGAGTAATAAGGAGGCACATTTTGTTCAAGTTGTTGCTAATTGGTTTCAAACTCAAACTTCTATTTATCTCTTATTACCCAAGTGTCTTTTCATCTCTATAAGGTAAGCTGTAAGAACCACCACTTTTCTCATTTTAAGTACAGGTACTCGCTTAAAACTAGAAGTAGCACAAAAGCCTACAAGAAAATAGCTTATCTGGTTTACACAACTGCTGTAGACTGAATGTTTGCGTCCCTCCAAAGTTATGTTTTATCCTCATGCCCAAAGTGATGGTATTTGGAGACGGAACCTTTGAGAGGTGCTGTCATAGGGTGGAGCCTCAGGAACAGGACTAACACCCCTATAAAAGAGGTCCCAAAGAGCCCCTAGCCTTTCATGTGAAGTTAGATGTCTACGAGCCAGGCAGCAGGCTCTCACCAGACACGGAATTGATTTTGGACTTCCCAGACTTCAGAACCGTGACAAATAAATGTCCTTCTTTATAAGCCACCAGTCTATGGTATCTATGTGACGCCAGCTCGAACAGACCAAGACAGTGATAGATGTGCCCATACTATCCTCTCATTCAACGACCTCAACTATTCCCCATGGTTCCCCCAGCTCTATTCCCCATGAGTTGCCCATCTCAAACCCTTGCTCCACCCCAGCAATGCCTTGGCGCATTCCCGGTGTCATCACCACTTAGCATCTCTAGGATTTTAAACAGTGAGCAGCATGCCAGTGACGAGGGGCCCGCCGTGGAATTAGAACACTGGGAAAGCGCACATGGAATTCAGGAGTCCCCGCTGGGCCAGTAACTTCATTTTGTCCAAATGCAGTAAAAAGAGATGAATTAAACCTACTAAAGTTCCTACGAAAGCAGGACATTCATTTAAGGAGATATTTAGGAGATAACCAGGAACAAAGAGCAAACTATCTGGCTACTCAGAAAATATCTCTGGGTCCTTATAACTCGTATCTAGAGTCCAAGCCCAGAATTGAATCCCTAAGATCCTGGGTGAAGAACACTGATCAATCAATGTATAGAACCACTCGAAGCATACCTTAAATCTCCAATAGCTCTTTAATGAAAATAACCCTTTCTGCCTTAAAAAACATGATGTTTTTAAAAAGAAAATTATTCTCTAAAAAAATACTTCTGAATTGTAATTCAAAGACAAACTGTAAATGTCATTTTTGTTGTTGTTTGCTTGCTTAGTGGTTTTTATTATGATACAATATCCATAACATAAAATTTACTATTTTAACCTTTTTTAAGTGTATAATTCTGTGGCATTAAGTACATTCACAATGTTGTGTACTCATTTTAATACCTATTTCCAAAACCCTTTATCATTCCATACTGGTCAATGGTTTTAAGTTACGGTTTTCCTTTAGTTCTTTTATTATCTATAGAAACCTTTTAATTGTTTGTTGATTCAATCAAGGTCTATCACATATATTAGGTTTTCTATTACTTTAAGGGGGTATTAGAAATAGTCTTTGTTCTCTGCTGGTGGTTGGGCTTGATTGACTGCCACAACATTCCAATTAAGAGGCAGAAACTAATGATCAATGCTCTCTGGGTAAATTTCGGACTTGTTTCTTTGAACTAAGCTCGGTATTAGATTGATCCCTTTGAGGTCATTTAGCCATCAAAAATCAGAGTTTTGTTTTAAAAAATTCTTGTGGTGATGGCACTGTTCTGTACCTTGACTGTATCAATGTCAACATCCTGGTTTTGATACTGTACTAGAGCTTTGCAAGATACCATTGTTGGAGGAAACTCAGTAAAGTGTACATTTCCTTATAACCACATGTGAAGTCATAATTATCTCAGAAAAAAAGTTTAATTATAAAAACAAATCAATGGACCCTTTCTCTCTTTCAGCTCTTTGTCCATTTCTCCCGTGGTCACTAAAGGTCTAATAGTACTAAGCTTATCATAGCCTCCAGCCTAAAATACATGAACTTTATTTATGTAACTATTTACCAACCCTTTGCTCTCCAAAATTCTGATCAAAGGCAATTTCACTAAAGTCCAAATGACAAACTTCTAATAAAGAAAGACACAAATACAGCAGTCCCTCCGAAATCCACAAACTTTCCTGATATGCCTAAGCCCTATAGCAAAAACAAGGCTGGGAGAACTAAAAGTATAAAAGTAAACTTGTAAAAAAATCTTATAAATTTACTTCGGAAAAACATTTATGAAAATGAAACTATAAAGAAAACACTGAAAAGGAATGTGTAGGACACTACAATGCTGAACATGTTATACTGAGTAACAGACATTAGCTTCCTTTTACATTCTTCACTTGTTAAAATCTTTTCAACCTCTCTGTTCCCCACAGATGCAATTAACTACCAATGCACTCATTTTGATGTGTTGGAGACTATATTCCTACCAGGCAGCAATTTTTGCTTTTAGACAAAAGTTCAAAGCCTGTCTTATGTTATGACCTCCAAACAATTAGGCCCAGCCCGAGTCTCAGAGACTCCGAGTAGCAAGGATATTAACCATGGTTAAAGCTTTAGATAACCTTTATTTAATGTACTAGACCTGGCTGAATAGATATTTCTCAGCTCCCTTCCTAATTAATAAGACTGTGGAATTGTATATGTGTCTGCATAACTGCCTCTCAAATTGCATTATTGGTCCCTCTTACACATAGTGTAAGTAATAACAACAACACAATATTGATGATGATTTTAGTTGTTAACTTTTATTAAGCTCTTACATTGTGCTAGGACCTGTATTAATGTGATTTACATATATGATTTTAATTAGTCTTTTCAAATCTTTATGGTATAGCAAGTTTTAAAAGTTATCTATTTCACATATATGCATTTTAGATGGACTGGATAAAGGTATCCAAGTTGTCTCCATCGAGAGAGGTGCCCAGGTAGCCTAACTCCAGAGCCATCAGGGTGCAGTAAACCACCCTCAGTTAACATCCAGAGGCACAGATGGGTCACAATGTGCAGGCCAAAGCCAACTTTCACTTACCTTCATTTACTTTCTCTATCGCTTCAATCCAAAAAGCCCAAACTTCGCTGACATCTAATCCACCCTCCTTTTCAAAACCTAACCTCTAACTGTCTCATGTACTAATTAACCCAAGGTAGAGTCACAAATAATAAGAGCAGCAGCTAGCACTTGCAGAATCCCATTTCATGGAATAAATAAGCACACAGAGCAGCGTCAAAGGTCACACAGAAAGGAAGCTCGGCTCAAGCACAATCTGAGTAGAGAGCCTGTATGTTTCCTAAACCCAAACTGAAGAAAAGTCTTAAGGAAATTATTTATGCTCAAATTTCAGATAAGAGGTCTATGTACCATTAAGCTAAATCAATAGTCCTGTTCTTTCTTTGTGTCCTGTCTACCTTTTCAGATACTATTTACAGAAATAAAAAATAAGATAGGTGGTATTCCTTTCATGGGACCCCCTACAAAGCTCAAGAAGCGCGATTCCCTTTAAGGATTTCTAACACCTTTCCTACCGCTCGCTCTCAAGTTCATATTTTCGGTTCCTACAATCAAAAATCTGTCAGAAGTGAGTTTAAACAGAGATACAGAGATAATGGATTGTATCTACATGGAATCTGATTAAAGAGAATGAAATACCCTGGGGGTAAAGCACAGTGGATCAGCGAATATCAGTTCTTTTCTTTCGGAATTCACTGAGTTCTAATATGTTTACTTCAGTTAAACAGTACATTTTTAGTAAATAATTTAATGCAAGAATAATATATTTTCTTAGCTTTCATTGCCAAAATACCACATGGTATTATGAATGTCTGTAGAACAAACAGATGTAAATCTAAGTCATCCCATCCATAGGCAGCACTGAAATACTTTGGCTGGGCTAGAACATCATGATTTAACAGAAACGCACATCTGCAGGTCATTCCCCTCTTTTAAAAAGCCTTTCTCCTAATCCTCTACTTTTCAAAAAATATATTCTGTCCAAACCTTTTTAAGTCAGTTTGTCTCTACCTTGAAAAAAATAAAGACCATATTATCTTTATAACAAATTTAGTTTTAGTTTTCCAATAAAGTTTATTCTTTTTGATAATCCCTCCTTTTACGAACCAAAGGCATTCTGTTTTTTGTTGTTGTTGTTTGCAAGACACTATTTTCAATATTTTATTTTATCTATGTAGTCTATAAATATATTTAATATTTTTAAAATCTGAAAAAAATAAATCTGAGGAATTTATTTTCATGAAATTCACTTTTAATGTCCATCTATGAAAGGGCAGTAACACAACCCAGGGGTGGCCTCCACGCAGTATTTTACAATGTTTATTTCTTCATTTCATACTTTGATCATTCAGTGCAAACCATTTGTATCCAACAGTTACAATTTGCTATAAACTTGCAATTTACTATAACCAGCTCCATTTCAGAGAATCAGAATTGTGTATCCTAAGGAACATTTAGTCCATTTCATTCTTTTAATGAGGAAACTGAGGCAGAGATGCTCGACTTGTCCATGGACAAAGAGTTAAGTGAAAAAAATAAAAATGTTTTGGACTGTAACATGGATCTAACCATATTTCTTTAGTATTCCTAACAAATGAGTTTCAACTTATTCCAACCTGGGTTTGCACTCCTTTCTGTTTTTCCTCACCTCAAACTATTTGTTTAAAGAAAATGTCTATATAACATACAACCTTGCAAAAATGCAATTCCATTACTACGATTTCAACAGATTCAAGTAGAATACACACATTCTTTGCAAAGGACGCCATTAATCTCTGAGTACCAACATGTATAATTCATCAAGAAACCCCTTAATGCCCTTTAAATCACCCAAAACTTTATAAATGTTACAAATAACATTAAACCCATTTCAAATTTCACTCCAACCACACGGTTTAAATGGCAATTAACTTTCTTATTTTACTGAAATAAAAAGTGTGAGATAAAGTCTTAGTGTCTTTGTAAAGGACACAGTCGTATTTTCTATTTAAAATAGATTCTTACTTGTGTAATATAAATGTAACAAATTCAATCCTGCATTTCTATTTTTTATTCATTTTGCATTAATTGGTATAAATTATATACCTTGAATAAATACTATAATTTAATAAAATTTATTCTACTTCACTTTTAACAATAGCTCTGTCTCATTTTTGAGGGCCAGTCTCAAGAATGGTGCTGCCCAGTGTGGTGGCCTCTAGCCACACATGGCTCTTGAATGCTTGTTATGTGGTCGCCCTGAATGGAAAAGTACTACATACAGGGTGGGGCAAAAGCAGGTTTACATTTGGTCCCATGAAAAATTATACAATAGGCCGGCCAGGCGTAGCTCAGCGGTTGAGCATCGATCTCGGATCCAGGCGATCGGGGTTTGATTCCCGGTCAGGGCACATGCCCGGGTTGCGGGCTCCATCCCCAGTCGGGGGCATGCAGGAGGCAGCCGATCAATGGCTCTCTTATCATTGATGTTTCTCTCTCTCTCTCCTCTCCTCTCTCTGAAATCAATAAAGATATATTTTTTTAAAAAAAGAGAAATTATATGCTCATAAATAATAACACAAGAATAAACTCTGTGTTTCGTGTACTCACAACTGTAAAGCTACTTTGCCTCACCCTGTATGTAAAACACAGTTGAACTGGGAAGACTTAGTATAAAAAGAGAGCCTACATTTTCTCAATAATTTTTATATTACATATATCTTGCAATCATAGTTTTGTAAATAGTGAAATAAATAAAAGATTATCAAAATTAATTTAGCTTTTTTCTGTTTACTTTTTAATGTGGCTACTAGAAAATTTAAAACTGCACATATGGTTCCCATGCTATTTCTTTTGGACGGCACGGCTTTGGAATCTTTAAGTATGTTCATGTGCTAATTTATTGATCTATCGTACAGATAGATACCATTTATTCAGTCACTTATAAAATTCACTCCTTTGACCCTACATTTCTCTGCAGGTACGTTCCCGTTTCTGGACTCAAGTGTACAGCATAACCCCTTAAAAACCTGGCTCTGCTAACTGCCTCCACTTCTGTCTCCACCATGTCACTGGAACAGCTGACCTAAGGTGACCTATGACTTCCAGGCTGCCAGCTCTCAGCCTCCTCTTACTTACCTTTCATGGTTCATCACTTTCTCCTTGAAATGTGTTTTTCACTTGGCTGCCAGGGACACATACTCTCCTCTGATGTCCCTCCTGCTCCCATTCCTCCCTTTTCCCAGCCTTTCTCTGATATTCCCATATTGGAATGTCCCTGGGCCAAGGGTGGACATCCAGTCTCACCATTTAAAAACCTCTTCTATGCTGAAATACTCACTTTTATTTCTTCATATGGATTTTTTCTATAAACTTCCATCTTTTGTAACTATCTGTGGAATGATCTTTTTGACTAGATGTATACTAATCTCCAATGAAACATGTACAACATGGACTATGGATTCTCCCTCCCCTAACCCCAATCCCCTCAACCAGTCTTCCTCAGCTCCATAAGTGGAGACTCCTTTCTTATCGTTACAGAGACAATCTTAGAATTGCCTTTGTTCCTTCTACTCCTTCCCCCACATTTATCCATCACTAAACCCTATGGAGGCTGCCTTCAAAATATGCCCAGAGTCTGATCCTATCTCTTTCCCTCCGCTGATGCTGTCCGGGTTCAAGCCACTGACATCTCCCACCTTGTTTCCCACTTGCCCACTAGTCTCCCCCCATCATCGATTCTCAGTACAGCAGTCAGAGTGATCCTGTAACTGCCACGATACATCAGGCGATTTTACTTCCCTGCTCAGAGCCCTCTCCTCTAATCTAATGAGTTTCCAATGTACTCCAAGTAAAAGCCAAGGACCTTACTGCAGCTAAAATGCTCTAAAGATCCTCCCCCTCCTACCACACTTATCAGACCTCACCTGCCTACCCTCCTTCACAGTCCAGCCACAGATGTTCCCCGGCTACTGCTGCAAGGGACCAAGCATGCTCCGGTCTCGGGGCCTTTGCACTCATTGTTCTTGCCACCTGGATGCCACCTGCTCAGTGAGGCCTTCCTCTTCACCCCACATACGACAGTACTTTACGTCCTACCCGGGCTCCTCTGACTCTTATCACTTATCACCCTACGCACTTATCACCACCTCTTATATATTATTTTAACAGTATCCCTCTCTCCAGAATGTAAGCTTCAAGAGGAACTCAATACATTTGTGCTAAATAAAAAATAAGTGAAAGCATTTCACTAGTTGCCATGTACACAGACATGTAATTATTAATTTCTGCCTTCAAGGACTGCTCATTCCAAGGCAGACAGGCATGGACATATAAGTACCGCAGGGTCAGGAGTGTTGTAAGGGAAGTCACGCACAAGGCTCTGGGGTGCTCAGGGGAAGGCACTCCTAACTACTGAAGGCTGGGAGATGGGGCAAATTCAGGAAAAAATCTCCCAAAGGGGAGACTCAGAGCTCAGCAGTGGCTGGCAAATGAAAGCCCTTCAGGTATGGAAGTGACTAGAGTGGGGGAGAACAGTCCAAGGAAAATAAAACACCAACATACTGAGGGGCCCAAAAAGATGAAGGAGAGATGTCAACTTTAGAAATTGCTTTTGGCTCTGATCTAGGTGTCTATGTAGAAAGGAGATATGGAAGTAAAGGAGATGGGAAGGGAAATAGAGACAAAAAGACCATGCATGCCAGGCTAACTATAAATAAATATAACACATGCAAATGTACATATAGGTGTGCAGATATATCTGTACGTGTGCACGTATGTATGCATTGCACGCATATGTATATAATATATATGTGTGCATGTGTGAGCATATATATGCACATACATGAGAATGATGACAAAATTTGTAGAAATATGTTTAGGATCTTCTATTCATATCTCCTATTTTTCTTTTGCTACATATTATGATTTTAATAGAAAGTTTCAAAGTCCACAGATGGTATAAATATGGGATTAGAAAAATCTTGAAATTCCAAATATTTTAAGCAATCTCCGGACTTCCGCTTCTATTAGTCTACAAAAAGAGTTTATAGAATCAGGTAGGACCAGGATTAATGCCCACTGTCAATGCAAGATCTTTTTCTAGGAATGCCCTCTCTCTACTGGATCCCAGCGAAGGTTCATCAATTCACACAAAATGTTCCTTGGCAGAGACTCCCTTCCGTTCATCACACGCTGCCAAGAGCCAGCTCCCCAATGGTGGCCCTGCTGATTTTTCCTTCACCAGCAGAATCCAGATCAATAAGTGATCTTTAGCAAAAAATTTAATCAAATTGAAAAGATACGATGGCTACTTCTGAAGCTTGATTAAGGTGTGAATGGAAAGCGGCTATGTGCGCAAAACTCTGGCAGGTCTTTTTAAAAATGGCATGCATTATAATAATAAAGTAACTGAGGATACAGTGCAGGGGAGACTGTGGCTGCTTTTCAATGAGGCTGCAGTTAGCATCTCACTGCAGTGCTGCAAGGATCTCTTAATAAAGCCAGATTAGAATCTACCCAGTGAAAATATTTGTGTTATTTTGAGCACTGATTAAAACATTTTGTGCGGAAACAGCGCAGGAGTGCCATATACTATGCAAGGCCCACTGTGGCACTTGGCAGAAAATAAATCACCGAGCTCTAAAACCTGCTGTGGTTGCTGTCTTCATTACAGAGACCTTGCACTCAGCATACAAAAACATCCATAGTGTTTACGGCACCTGGATGCCTGCACTATTAAACATCAATACAATCTGTGTTCATATCATCTCCATGCTAATCAGATCGATTACTACTGATATAGTGTCTTGTCACAGTATCGTAATGCTAATCAAACAAATGGAACTATGGGGAAATGATTCAGATATATAGGTATTTAATAACACACTGTAGAAAACAAACACCCACCCACACAAAAGGAACCAACGGAAAACACACAAGGTGCCGCCGGTTCACGGACGGGCAGACTCCTTGTCGAGCAATGTGTGGTGCTCCTGTAATTTTGTCAGCAGCTATTAAAAGGGGAATATAATACAGTTTGATGCCGTAAAATGGACTTGAAAGGGAAATGAGATTACTGCTGCTGCTTAACATGGCAGAGGTAATTAGCGGCACAGGTAATTAGATACAGATTCCCAGCATAGCCTGGTGGAGGCAGTGGATGATGGCAGGAGATAATATCTCTTGCCCCTTGAAAAGGATCAGTGTCACAGTTGTTTTAGATCCAAAACAACATCCACATCAGACATTCTAATCCTCCAGACAGCAAAGAAGCTGTAGTAGCTGCAGTAAAACGTGCTATCACTTAATAAAAATGAACAAGGGAGGGTGGCAGGGGAGGTGGGGCGAGCGGGGACATCCGCGCCTGCAGTGGCTGGCAGGCCCTAGGCCATGCGCATATCTATCTCGGTTGTCACTCTGAGACACTCTCAGTTGAGAATGTCTCCTGGCCTCTCTTTGGCTAATTTCATTTATAGCAAAATCCTCAGACAAAGACAATGAGGGGGGAAAAAAATCAATGATAGTGCCCCAAACATGGAAAATCCATTAACATAGGGATCCTTTAAATAATTACCCACTGAATTTAATGTATGTCTAATGTACACACATTTTGGCCAAAAGCTTATATTTCATCAACTTATATCTATGCCTACTGTTGGGTGGGGAGGCAAGTAAACCTTCTAGACTAATGACTGAACGTTAATTTCTCCTACTACTACAGAGCAGGAGAGATCCCAGTACCACCAGGCTGCTCTAACTCCGTCCGTCACATTCTGCTGGAAATGCTGATAAATAAAACACCGAATACAGCTTCTCCATTTATGCATTTAATAAAGATCTGTGAAATGACAACAGAAGCAGGGCTGGGCCGAAGCGTACCGTCCTGGTGTGCTCGGGCCACTCAACCATCCCAGTAGCACCAGGCTGCCAGCTGGGAGCCACACGGACTGGAGGTGTGGCGAGGGGGACCCAGCAGAGCACGTGGAAAAGGCAAAGGAAACACAGTAACTCCTGCACTCGGCGGCAATAAAACCGACAGCCTCGGAGAATACATACCACACGTAAATGTAAACTTCCAGAAAAACACCCCTTCATGTCTCTATCCATAAGAATGAAGAGATCCCATAATGCAGATGGATTTAGAATCGGCAATTTGGGGTAACTCATTAGGAGAAGCATGGCTACTAAAAAAGCAGTCCCTCTGTTTACTGCAGAGACTTTCGGTTGGTTACTCTGAGAGTCCTAACACCTTCAATTTTCTCTCCACCTTCCCTGCCTGCTTTGTGGGATCAATGGTGGACTACATGGAACAAAATACGAGTATTTTGACATTGTCAATGACTATCAGAGGAATCCCGGTCAAGTCTGCTGGCTGTTGGACATCATTTGACATCATGAGTGAACTTTAATCAATAATATTCACTTTTTATTTAAATGTTCATAATACTTGGCATCATGTTTTTTTCTTTTTCTTAAGGTGATGGAATGGTTACTGCCATCTTGTGGGCCTTGACCAGGCCATATATAGGGACAGCTTCCCGGGTGTGCAGCCCACGCAGTCAGAGGCACGTACTCTGCTTGGTTCGATGCTCTATTGTTACTCCTGAATTTCTAACGTCTTAGTAGGTTCTGAATGATGCGCTTGCATTTTCATTTCACACCATGTCCTGTAAATTATGTAGTTGGCATTGCCCACTGAGGAAGGTAGCAAACATCAGCATCCCTTTTATAGGTGGTAGAAAGACAGGGACCTGTTTGATTCACTGTAAAACCCTTTTGTGTCTTTAATTCTTAAGAATATAAGAGGAACTGAAATGATAAAGAAGGGAGCAGAGAAGGTTTCTAGGGAGATCCAAGCATTAGGGTGTAAAGCAGTCACTATGTTGTGCTCACCTCTGGACTGGAATGGCCTAAAGAATTAAAGAGCCTGGAAAAAAGTCAAGAGCAGCTGGGAGGCCAAATAAAGGAGAAGTACCTATGGCTGACTCAGGGTTTCCTTAAAATGCAGGAATATCCTGATTTATGAAGCAGTGACCTCGGAGAGCCCAGTGACACCACATCCACTTATCTAGCCCTTCATTTGCACAAACTATTCCTCCTCTTCTGCCTCTGCTTATCTGGGGGATAAACAGCCTATTAAAAGCACCATTTATCATCCTTAATCCATTTATAATTCTAGACTCTACCCGTCTTAATGTTTCACAAACATTCTGCCATTCTCTCCTAAGCCAACTAAATTGTTTGTTTCTTACTGTTTTGCTGGATTCTGGAAGGTTTCCATTGTCACGATCAATGGGTTTTCTCAGACCTCATCATCTCGGCACCTCCATACCTTCTAATATATTTACGTCTCCTTTGACACCGACTTCAAGGCCTTATCCTTCCTTCTGCTGTGAGACACGATCCTTTCTCAATGCTTTGTCCACCCTTTGCCTGCTATCTTCTCTTCTCTCCTGGAAAGATATCTTGCTCCCCTGCCCCAGCAACCCCTCGGCCTGGAAGGCTTCAAGACTGGCACCCTCACCCTCAGGCTTCCTGTTGATGAATCTCATTACACATCGCCAATGTTCATGGATATGTCGACATGAATGCCTAGAAAAGCACAGATTTCCAACCCTTCTAAACTTCTCTCTTCTCTACAAAACCAGCGCTAGCTCCTGTCTAACATCCTGCTTCTGCCCTTTCGATTCAGCTCCCCCCCTGCTTCTCAGCTCTCCCTGGCGACCATGCTGAACAAGTCCCTGCCCTTCCCATACCATCCCCAGCAGGAACGCTGGGGCTTTAAGTTCCCACATATTCCTTGAGATCTGCTCACATTTCACCACCTCTCTGACAACTTTTTGGGCTGCTCAAAGCGTCAGCAAGCTCTTTGTCATATGCTCAGGACACCCACATCCTGCCAACCTTTTACGACCGAAACATGCGCTATCTTGTCTTATGCCTCTTGTAGAGTTGCCCTGTATTGCTACTGAGCTTTTCATGTGTGTTCATGTTATGTCCACAGTTACTCTGCTTCAGTTTGAGAGCAGAGATGGGATTTTAAATTTGCTGAAACTCCCAAAGGGAATGAAATGGAGCCAAGTATAGTGCTCAATCAATATTGCTAAATCAAAGAAAGCAGCATTCTCATCTATAATAGTTTGGCCTTCTCTGGATTTATAGAGCAGTTTACCACCATTCTCAAATAAATTAATTTTATGTTTAAAGTGGTATAATTTCCTGAGTGTGCTGCTTTTAAAACTTGCTATAACCAGCCAACATGCAGAAGGAGCATCCCAAACTTGGTCAGGCCTTGTCTGGATGAAAAGCTATTACCATTTTCCCCTCTAAATCCCAAACAAGTAATGGCTTCGGCTTCAGTAATATTCCACAAATGCTTTTTAAACAAAGATATATGCAGGCGGCGGGTGATTCAGCTTCCAAAATAGGCTTAAATAAAAATAATCACATTGTTTTAGAACAGAAGATTGTGTTTAATTGGTAATTTGTGGGTTCTAAGATGGAAACATACTACTGTGGATTCTATTGCTCTGTTAATAAATGAATTACAGTAATATAATCCAATTACTATTCATCTCAATTGAACAGATAACTTTCCCTAAACAAAAAACAAAGGAACTGAAGAGATCCAGTTTACCTATCTTTGAACAGATAAAACTGAAAACTGATTTTTAAAAACAATGCCCAAATGCCTCAATGTGCTGGTGGCATAAAATGCTCAGTGTAATGCTGCACACTCTGCAGGCCTCGGAAAATGCCTCAGCTGCCTGCCAGACACCAGTACTGACTGGTAGGCAGTCACAATCATTGGGCTAAAGTTGCATCTAAAAAAAACTGCCTTTGTATGACACCCTGATATTAAACAGACCAACTGTCTGACTACCCCTCAAAGGACAAGAATCCCCAGGAGTCCTCATCTCTATATTATTCTCAGTCCACAGAAGACATCTATTCTGCATTTCCAGCCAGCTCAGAATGAACCCTATAGTTGTCATGAGGCTTGCCTGGCATTGAAGAGATATCGTTGATTGTATTTGTTTATATGATGCCCTATGTTGCCTAGACACCAATTTCAAATATTTTTAATTTCTTTTTCCTGCATCCCCAAAGCAAATCCAAGCAGGCCCTGCTTAATAATATCAAGTATTTCCCTTTGTTAAAAACTAGTATTAAGCCTAAGGACCATTAATCAGAACTGTCAAGTGTGATAGAAATATACAGGCTGAAGAAAAATTCATAAAACATCAAGACCCAAAGCACTGGCAGGCTACACCCAGGAACTCACCAAGTGAAATCTCAGAGCAATTTCCAATTTTTACCGGAGACACTGGCGCTAGAGCCATGGTGACAGCTCTCCTGATGTCTCATAATGAGGGTCAAATGCTCATGTTACGATGGCATGATTTATGACAGGAACTCATAAAACCAGGTTGAGAACACAGAATTTAATTTTTTACTTTGGTCTCTGGAAAAGCCCAAGGTTAAGACTTGTCTTCCATACCTCTATGTGAGGATGTAGCCAACCCACCCAGGCAAGACTTATTAGATGACTGAGTCTTACCTTCTTTGATAGTTGGCTCAGTTTGGCAAATGCTTTGTAGGTTCTGTAAACGAAATCGAAGGCTTTTGAATAGTTTGACGGAGTATATTATAAAGCCTCAAAATTGTGGACAGAAGAAAACTACAGAAAAGTGAGTTTGCAATTCAACTCTTCTTCGAAGATGTCCAAGGGCAACTTAGTATCACTTAGACAATGAAATGTGGGAGAAGGGGGTCTGTTCTGCTGATGCTGAGAAGCTGTCTCTACAGTTCAAAGACAGTTCCAAGGAGCCATGTGTGGCTCATGCAGCATCGAGCTACATTTTTAAAAAACATTTTCATTTATTTTTAGGGAGAGAGGAAGGGAGAGGAAGAGAGAGAGAAACATCATCAATGTGAGGGTGAAACATCGACTGGCTGCCTCCTGCACGGCCCCTACAGGGATGGAGCCCACAACTTGAGCATGTGCCTGACCAGGAATTGAACCACCAACCTTTGGGTGCAGGGGATGACGCCCAACCAACTGAACCACACCAGCCAGGGTCAAACATTTCTTGCACAACTACAAAGTATGCCAGGTTCTACCTGAGATACAAAACTAGAGTCACTGAATCTTCAAGGTTTTCACAATTCAAATTTGAAATTAGACACATATGCAACCCACAATATGCCTGAAACACATTCTATTATGTTTTCCACAATTAATAATCAGGTTCAATAAGCTCTGTCTCCAATCTCAACGTTCTTTTTTTTTTTTTTCTTCAACATTCTTCTTAACAGTCCATCTCTAAGTGGAAAAAGCATCAATCTTGAATGAAGTTCCAGTTTACTACTCTCTGAGACTATTTTCTTATCTCTGAAATATGAATAACACAATTTATCTCACAGGGCTTTCATAAAGATGAAACTAAACATGCACCATGGCTAGGATAAATGGTGTTCAATAAATATTAGTTCTCTCTGAAGAAAAATTTATGCACACACTTACAAATGCAATTGCTTTATGTTTGTAAAGAACATTTTGCTATTACCAGTAGGAAATTTTCTATTCTGTTTACAGTTTCATTATTTCTTTAGGGGAAAAAAATATAGGTTTTTAAAAAAATTCACTCTACTGGTTATTAAGCCACAATTCTATTTACAGAATATTCAAATTATAGAACTCTTCCTTTATGTATCCTTAGTAAGGTAGGCCTGTTTCATTTATTTCAACAATTGCATTTCAAATTTGTAGATATAACCATATTTCCACCCCATCGGCCCTTGACTATCAGCAACCACCTCATTGCAGTGATCCTCTAGGACCAAGTGGGCTCTTTGATACCTTCTATCTCCCACTACCGGAGGTTGAGGAGCCTAATTTTTAGCCCTAGAAGAAACTGAAGGTTTATTTATTCCCACAAAGAAAACTTGGTTCATGCACTGAATACAGAATATACATTAATTATCAAAAATAAAACACTGAACAACAATTTAGGTCTCAGCAGCATTTTGGAAAGTAAAACATTAACATAGTTACCACTGGAGACTCTACGTGTTGTGTTGTTGAGGATGGTGAGGGGACTGAGGAGAGGACGGTGATGGTGACGATCTCTACCATTGCTTGGATACACGCTATGTGTAAGGAATATAGCTAATTTCAAATCCTTCCTTGGTAAAGTATTTAACCAAAGTGAGGCAAAGAGATTGGAAACAGTTGGTCTCACATCCTCATTTTACAGTTGAGAATACTGAGGTTCAGAGAGATTCAATAATTTATTCAAGGCTGCATAGTAATAACAAGGGGTAAGTCCAGAACTGAAACTGAGCTTCCAGTCGGTCCAAAGCCCACACTCTCCCCACTACTTTACAACACCAACATAAGAAATAGTTACTGAGGACAACACAGGTAATTCAACAACCATTTGGAAACTTATTTTTACTAGTATTTTCAGAGATACTGAGTAGCAGGATCCCTTGTTTGGAGCCCAAAGGATCAACCCGTAGCCTTCAATGTGGCTGTTTTGTCAGGGAGTCTAACTGCCAATACATTCAGCCATCCTTTGTGAGGAATGAAAGGAGAAAGGTAAAGAAAACATAAATCTACAAAGATTTTGTAATCAGCCATATGCCAGAAAACAAATCAATCCAGTGGTAGTCTATTGACCTTTTTAGATTACCCAATAGCATGCTAAATTGTAGAAGGCCTATACAAGGATTATCTGCTTCTTGTCCTCACGATAGATGTAATCTAGAAAAAAATATTTAGAGCAATTTAGCACCAAATTTAATGGTAACTGTACATGTAATGGGACTGAAGTATTGGCAGGTAACAAAGATTTCTCACTAGAGTCCTACTTCCAGGAAATAGGAATGGTACAGATTCTTAAACATGAGGAATTTACAAAATTGCTTTTTTGAATTTGCAAAGTTTTGAAACTAAACCAACCCTAGCCATTTTGTTCCAAAGGCAGAGAATGTTAGTTCACAGCTTCCACTTCAGTGCAGCTGTGACTCTGCTTCATCTAAAGTGGAAAGGAAGAGTGCGTACATGTCTAAGAAGGCCTTTGTGCTGCCTGATGCCAAAATGTGTCTCAGAGAGGCCTCATTCAAGGCTGTCCGCTATCCACTGCACCCTCAAAGAATGAAAACCACAGCATAACTCCAAATCTTGGGACCTGGGTCTGGCTGTGCTTCTCTCAACATGCTTAAGATTCAGGAACAGTGCAAAGCTCTGGAGTGGAAGACTATTGCTTAGACTATAGTGATGCCTGTCCACAACAGTGGTACTCTTTTTTAAAAAATCTTTATTGTTGGAAGCATTACAGATGTCTCCTTTTATGCCCCCATTGATCCCCTCCTGACTCCTGGTTACAATTTTGTTCTCTTTCTGAACAATCCTCCTTTGCTATTAGCCTGGCCTGGAATTCACCAGGAATTTGCCTTTCAGTTAGCATCAGCGTGCCACTGTTGGAGACCAGCCACCAAATCCAAGAGTTCTTATTTTTAGGTTGAGTTATACAAGTTAAAACAACTAAATTCCCCAGCCACTCAAAATGACAACAGTGAGCCATTCATGACTATAAGAAAAAAGAAAAAACTTAAATCTTCCTCGTTGTTTGCTAATTTAATTAAGCAAAATTCCAAAGATTAGGATCCATTGTCTAAGTATGACAACCAAAGTTATGCAGATAATACACAGCATCCTGCTGAAGAAACAGCTGCCCATTAAGGTTTACCAACTTGTAGATACTGAACCTGGTTAATCTGCTCTGTATTCAGCCAAAGACAGCAATTAATTAATTAATTAATTAATTATAGTTTTGAAAATGGCATGTTACACCGACACAGATGAAAAAAATTGTAAAAAGAAAAAATGAAGTAGCTAAAGATAACATGTAATACAGGCATGTTTTGCTAAAGCACGGACCTCCATAAAATTCTTGCTTCCACCTAACTCGGGTGCAAACATGAATTGCTTTCAGCAGTAAGAAATTCTTTCATCAAGATGGAAGAAGTTTCATAGGAATTTCCTAACCTTCCACAACAGGTAATTCCAATGATCCGAGGCTCCTCTGGCTTATTATTTTCTTAATGAAATATGATAAAATATTAATTCAAGATGCCAAGAGCCATACATAAACTGAAACACTGCAGCACGTTTGTTCTAATATAATCGCAGGATGTTGGCTCCACTCCTGGATAATCATTGCATTAGTTAGCTAAGGCTCCCCGTAGGATTATGCAATTTTTTTAAGTAGTTAGACCAGATATCCTGTCCATGGGAAAGTGGTTTGTGTGCAGCCCCACATCAGCTGCACGTTTCTGGGAGATAAACAGGCTTTTGCATACTCTGCTCTACTCCAAGCTGCTATATACTATATGGAAGTTGCAGGCAACCAGCCAAAGCTAGAGATGGAGAACAGCTGATAACTCCAGCAAGTTAAATGATAGTAAAGAACAAACAACCCTTCCAAGCTTTCTCAAAGAGCATCGGCAGCAAACCTTTTCTTTTCTTGGGCTTCGACAGCCCCTTTGAAAACAGTGAGAAGAACCTTTCAGGGGAGGGGGTCATTTTATAGAGCAATACTGCACATATCCGAAGTTGGCAGTCCGGAAAAGAAAGTTGTGGGTCCAATCTATCCCTTTTGAGAAACACAATCCAGATACATCAAAAAAATAAACCCTTTAGAACAGTCACATTATGTCTGATGAATATAAAAGGATGCTTAGCTATTTCACACTTAATAAAACAAAGTAAAAAGAACCCTGCCTTCCTTTCCCACTGAAGCTCTAATAATCATCAGTTAGAGTCCATTTCAATCTGACTGGAGTCTGGCACCTGGCTTTTGTTGGCCAGTCAACACAGTATTGGCAGAAAAAATAAGCCCAGTGATCTCCAGGATCTGCAAACCTAATTTCAGGACCAAGCTATGAGCTGTAAGTACAAAAATTGATTAGGTACAAGAATACACATACAAGCCAAAGCACCTCCAACCCAATACTCAATTCCCCAATCTTTTAATGCTGATAAGAGACAATCTTGAATAGATTTACAGAGGACAGCTAATGTGAGCAATCAAAAGTCATTTTAGAGTCCTGCACTGCCCTTACAACCCATCAAGGCATTTGGTTCCCAAGGTTATGCTCAAACCTAGATTTTTATAAATTCTCCATTTTTACAGTGGTTTCCTCCATGAGTGGCACCCTGCCTAAGCAAACTTAGAGCTGACCATCCTTACACGATACTCAGTGAGGGAAGCGACTTGAACATGAGTTAAGATGAGCGTAAACATGGCCTGATTAACTACTCACACATGAGCTCTGTGACCTGGCTTAGTTAATATCTTCGTCTCACTTTATGATTTCAGAATCATAAATCCAAATAGATTAAGCATGACCTGAGAGTCCTCCCACGCCAAGCATTAGAGCAACCACTCCGCTGGTTGCCCTGGAACAGCCTTTGCTCGGACTACTGTCTGAGATACAGACACAGGAAGCTTCGGAAACCGCTCCAGCTCCAATAACAAAAATGGGTTCACCTCTTTCACATTTGCAATTTTTAAAACCTGAATGGTCATCATCATAGAATGCTGCCAGAAATCATTTCTTCATGTCCCTTTCCTACAAAACAGCTATAATTGAACCATTCTGAAGTGATGACAATTACAGGAGTGAAATATTTATAGCGTTCATCTTTCCACATCACCAATAGCTAAGGGCATGTAAAGCAACCAACAATTACAGCTTTCTGCTTTAAGTACCGAACCTTCTGTACAGAAAAAAAAAATCATTGTCAATCTTGTAAACCTAAATAACTACTGTATGCTTCATTTCTTTCTTCCTGTGCAGCATTCCTATAATTTACAATTTTAAAAAAAGACATCACTAATAATCACATACATTCTGTCAAAGCTAGCAATAAAAAGCTCTGCTCTTAATCCTTATGCACAGAACAGCAGGAGGCACGCCATGTTCACCCTTGATATGGCTCTTCATAAAAATTAAATTCATATGTATATGTTTTCCATATGTACACACATAAAAAAGTGTTAAGACACCTGTGCAATTTATTACCTTTAGCTAAGAATATTGTGTTCCCAAGGAGCATATATCACACACACACACACACACACATATATATATATAAATTATATATATGTAATAGCTTATTCTTTTATTCTGGCTTTATTGGGATACAACTGACAAATGAAAATTGTATATATTTAAGGTATACAATGTAATGATTTGGTATATCTATACATCCTGAAAAAGCTAATTAACCCATCCTTCATCTCACCTCACATAGTTACCTCTTTGGGGGGCAGTGATGGTGGGAATTTTTAAGTTCAACTCTCTTAGAAAATTTCCAGTATATAATACAGTATAATTAACTATAATAACCATGCCGTACATTAGATTCCCAGAACTTATGCACCTTATAACTGAAACTTTATATCCTTAGACCAACATCTTCCCATTTTCCTCACCCACCAGCCCCTGGTGACCACCATTCTACTCCCTGCTTCTATGAGTTCAACTCTTTTAGATGCCACACCTGAGATCACACAGTATCTGTCTTTCTGTGTGTGGCTTATTTTACCTAAGACGATGTTCTCCAGGTTCATCCATGTTGTTGCAAATGGCAAAATTTTCATCTTTTTTTACGGATGAGTAATATTGCTTTGTGTATAATACACACATATACACACATATATGTAAAGATAAATAAATATGTATACATATACATATGATGTACCTATATACATATACACACACCATGCTTCCTCTGTCCATTCATCCGTCAGCGGATACTTAGGCTGGTTTCATGTCTTGGCTACTATGAGTGATGCTGCAAAGAACATAGGAGCACAGACATCTCTTCAAGATACTGGTTTCATTTCCTTTGCATATATGCATAGAAGTGAAATTGCTGGATCATACGATAGTCTTATTATTAATTCTTTGAGGAATCTCCATACAGTTCCCCATAATGGCTGTATCAATTTACATTCCCTCCAACAGTACACAAAGGTTCCCTTTTCAATACTTGTGATCTCTCGTATTTTTTATTACAGCCATTTTAACAGGTGGGAGGTGATATCTCGTTGTGATTTTGATTTTGATTTTCCTAATTAGTAAAGTTGAGCTTCTTTACATTTACCTGTTGGCCATTTGTATGTCTTCTTTGGAAAAATGTCTACTCAGGGCGTTTGCCAATTTTTAATCAGCTTGTTTTCGTTGTTTTTTAATTATTATTATTATTGAGTTGTATGAGTCCTTTATATATTTTGCTATCAAGTCCTTATCAGGTACATGGTTTGCATTTCGAGGTTATCTTTTTATTTTGTTCACTAACAGCTTATTCTTATAAAAATCTTTTATACTCTTATTTCAACATAAAACTTGCATGGCTATAAAAGAGTGTCAGGAAAAAATTGAGACTGTTCTTAGAAAAACAGAGACAGACTCAATTTTAGATCAGACTGATCTCTACAGTCTAAAACCATTGTTCTGCTTTTCATGTTCGACCATTTTTTCCCTACATTATTGGACAGTAACATGTCAATTAGCTAAGTCTAATAAGAATTTAAAGAATTTATATAATTATACACCTAGTTTTATTGCTTTGCCTAAGATCATTGTCACCTTCTATAAAATACTTTTCATTAAAAAAGGCAATTTCTTCAGTCCTTTGATGGGACATAATTAGCTTTCCTGACATATCAAAGTCACCTTGCAACACTAACTCTATTCTACAACACTAAAGCCAGGTGTGCTGTTACATGATTTTTTTCTTTACAGTGCCAACAGAACTGTTGATGGATGCCTCTGTAGTTTAATATCTGACAGTAGGTGCAAGTAAATAACATTTTTATTTAAAAAAACTAGAATACATAGTGATAATGAAGAGCAGAGGCAGCTTTTTCATTTACAACCTGTCTATAAATTTTGGCAGGAAATTGAAACTAATTTAATGTGCTCAGTCTGAGGAAGTTAGTTCTAAGAACACACAATCATAGTTAAAATGCTGTAGCTGGAATTATTTTCTCTAGAATGAACAAAACAACAATGTAGGGCACCTCACTGATGTTTTAAATGAACACATGGTATTTGGCTAGACTTGAATAGAAACACGGAATTCTTCTGTCTACAAATCCACTGCAATTATTTTCATTACTAAATAAATCTTAATTGGCTACCCCTCACTATTGGAAGAAATTAGTGGTGCTTTTTAGAAAGTCATTGAATATTGAGCCCTCATAAAATACTGGCATCTTTGGTGATGTTCTTTGGTAGAATGGCAAAATTAAATACTTTACTTTAAATAAACTTCCTATACAAAGTGTCTATAGAGGAGCGCTTTCATTTACATCACCTTTATCTTCAAGTTAAGGGCTTTCTGTCAAGACTTCAGACAACGCATGGCAGTGGCCCCTACTGGTAATATTTAACACCTTAATGTGATTTAATATTTAATAAGAATTGGGCATGATGGAAACCACCTCAAGGAAGCAAGATTCTCAGTGGAGATCAGCAGGCCTGGAGAGAGGGGTCCTTGTGAATGTGACGGAAGGACTCACAGTGGAGGCAGAGCTGCAGCTTGCTGAAGGAACTAAAAACAAAAAATCAAGATCTAGAGGCTTCCTTGCATTTCATTTGTTAACTCTACATGTCTGCCAAGGCTAAAAGCAGCATGAGGAACTTGTCATTTCTATGTTTTTCGTAGAAAATTAAAATCCTTTAACTCAGTCCAACAGTCATTTGCCTATATAAACATCTCTCCAATTGTCTGATGAAAAATGATAGAAAAATTCTGTTTGCTCTACAAAAGTGTGCATTACAGCCAACTTTAAGGCCTGGGCAGGGGGTGGATGTGGAGTGCAGGGAATCAATGGGGGAAATACTTTCAACAATAAAGATAATTTAAAAATGTAAACATAAAATAATAAAACACATTTTAAAATATATAGATTGTGGATCAGGAATGACTGCTCACGGGCGCAAGGTTTCCTACTGAGGTGACGAAAATATTCTAAAATTAGATTTTGGTGATAACTACACATCTCTGTAAATATACTAAAAACCACTGAATTACACACTTTAAATGGGTGAACTTTATGGGTTATAACAGTAAGACTGTTAAAAACTTAGATTAAATAAACTTTTAAAATCATAAAAAGATCCAATGCCATTGGTCATAAGGGAAATGTAAATTAAAAACACCTCCAGATATCACTTCATGATGACTAGAACTGCTAAGGAGAATGGGTGAACTGTAGTCTAGTCACACCGTGGAATATTATTCTGCAATAAAAAAGGAACTGCTCAAGCACACAACTATGTGGATGAATTTCACAATCACAGCGCGGAAAGATGGAAGCCCAGCCCCAAGGATTAGGAACTCCTCCTTCACTGGCGTGGAGCTCCAACCGACGGAGACAGAATCAGGGCAGCGGCTGCCCTGGGGGGTGGGGGGACACATTGACTGGAAAGAGGCACAAAGTTACTGGAGTGACAAGAAAGTTCTCTGTTCTTCATGAGTGGCGGCTGTGCAAGTGACTGCATGGGGTAAAACCCGTTGAACACTCTATTTAAAATCTGTGCCTTTGATCCTATGTCAATTATACTTCAGTTTGATAACAGTCACCACCACATGCCTCACTCTGCCCCATACACCACACGTCGGGCATGGCCTTTAAGGGCAGGGAGGTGTGTTGCAGGTGGGTCTCCCTCCTCTGTCGTCGCCGGGTGTGGTGGGGTCTCCGGAGGTGAACTTCCTAACGGTGCTTTATTCTCTTTAAGCACCAAAACGCACTTACTCGGCGTTTATCCCTGTTCGGTGAGGTTCTTCCCAAGCGCTTGCTCTCTGCAGCCGAGGTGGGATCTCAGGCCTGGTGTGGCCGTTTCATTCCTCATGGGCACCCTGAGAGTCCCCTCCCGAGTGTGGGCACCCCGGCCAGCGGCCTCTCCCCTCGCTGCCCGCTGCCTGCGACCCCTTCTCTCTGCTGGATTCGCACCCAGAACCCAACGTGGGCTCGGGGGCCGCTTCTGCAGGCCCGTCCTGCGATCAGCTGGCCCGGTGCGCTTCTAGCCACCCTCTCCCACAACGTCCTGCTCTTGTCTTTGTCGTTGCACAGCACTGCCTGGGTCCCCTCTGTCCCCCTGGGCAAGCAGACCTCACCTACTGTGCAGTTCTTGGCGACCTGCAGCGTGTCTGGCACAAAATACATACTTAAGAAGCGCCGTGGGCGGTGGCGGGTGTCCGGCGGGAGAAATGGGTAAGGAGCGGCTGGAAAGAGCGCTGGCCTGAGTCAGACAACAGGCCAAGCCCCAGGGCGCCAGCCTGAGTGCCCGGGGCGGGCCGGGGCCCGAGCCGCAGCTGGCAGCACGCGGAGGCCGGGGAGAGGCCGCCAGGGAGCTCGGCCGCCTGCAAGGGCCCGCAGGCGCCTGGAGCAGGGCCCGCCCGCAGCGGACACAGCTTCAGTGTGACCTTCGCACTGCAGCTCAGCCGCTTGGGCCCTTTAGAGGGAAGACCTGACCAACCTATTCATCAACTTGCATTATTTATTATTTTATAATGATTTATCGCTGTTACAACATCTATTTATTTATAATTTATCTAATAGCTAGGTAGATAATATACCCTTAGAGCGAAGTGCTTATTACAGCCAAACCAAGAGCCATCTGCTACCCCTGACGGCCTTTGGAGACTGTTTGAAATACAGTTTACTCCTCCAAATTTGTAAAGCAAATAAGGACAGGATACAGAGGGGGAATGAAGTTTTTAAGAGATGTGATTCCCAGTAAAAGGAACCAGGTTAAAGTCTACAGGCGACTTGAGTAAAACGAAGGAAGTGCAGAGTGCGGATAAGTGTTTGATTTCAGAAGTACTTGCCAGATCAGGTAAATGAAAACCATCCGCACCGTTACTGAAATATCTGAATAGCATAGAGCGAAAGCCCATCCAATTAAAGATGCACACAGAAGAATTTCTTACAATCAGTTTCTCAAGGAAGCCGATGACCTCTAACAGCGTCTGTCCTAACAGATACTCAGCAGCAAGACAGCAGCCGGGCGCGCTTCTCAGGCCGTAAACACGCTGACTGACGGCGAGACGCCCGCACAGCTGGCCCAACAGAGAGCAGAGAGGAAAACAAGCGGCCACACAGAAAATAAAAGCCTTCTTCCAGAGTGTTCTGTAGGCACGGGCAAGGTCTCCTGGCGAGACTTTCTGCACCCCCCCACGTACAGGGCAACTCTCAGTCACCCACCTCTGAATTCTAGCCAAACCCTTGGGGGGAAACTTTTAATCTTCCTTTGTGAAACATTGTCCACATTCTTCAATATTGATGTATATGTAACTATGTATGGGTATACATTAAAGTCACATATATTATGTATATAATTACATCTATCAAACCTGTGTATGTATAAAATTTAGCAGATGAGTTCTAAAACAACTGCCGTATGTTCCTTTCCCACTTTCTGCACTTTGCAGATTTTTCAGACAATTATATTCTTTTGGAAAAGAAAACAAATATATGTATTTTTAATGACCAAACATTTAATCTGGTGTGAGGGTTAAGGGCAGTTATACCTGTGCTTGTATGTGTGTTTTTCTTTTAGCTTTGTTTTTGGGAGTTTTTATATTTGTTTCACTGCTGTGTACAAAATGATGATTAGAGAACTTTGAGATTGTCTGTTCCTTTTAATGCCGATGTTTTCAAAGTCTAGACTTTCTTCTTAAGAATAAAGGCGTAAGGAGGTTTTAAAAGTGGGCGTTAAGCGCTGACTGTGACACAGACCTGAGAGCCACGGCCTGGTGTTCGTTTACAACAGAAGATCTCACAGCTCCACCTAGCTCCAGACTAGGGAATTCAGGGAATGATACAGAACTACACCCAACAGGACAACCAAAACCACCGCGACATCAGGAACAGTCCGAATGAGCCACCATGCAAGCACTGGGTTTGTAAGTGCAGGAAAGGTGTCCAATGACACGGATTAAAAGGACTATTCATTAATTAACTGACAGGTGATTTTTTTCAATAAAGAAATCAATCATATCATTATATTTACCTTTTTTTGTACTTCATCTTTTAAAAATAGAACAGATATGTGAGAAGATTAGAACTGAACTGTTGTTTTTCCCCATTGAAATGTCCTTCTGTCCCACACATTGTTCTCAGTGTTCTGAATTCTGCCCTGAGATCAGGAAACAAAGAGGAATCTACTTCTAAAATTAAAATTAAAGGATAAAACAGGATATGATGCAGATATATGACCTGATTCGTACTTAAAAAAAACAAAACAAACCACAAACAAACAATAGAATCTGTTCTGAATTGTTTATAGTCTACAATAAATCAAAAGGAAATTTACACAAAGCCTCCAAAAGGGGTTTCACGAACAATTCACGCACTATCTACAAATATCTCTTTAATATTAAAACACTAAAATGCTAAACAATTAATGAAAATCCATTTTGGAAACAAACTTTGGTCTAAAAGTAAAGAAATATCAGGAAGAACATGCACTGGAAACAGAGAATTTATCCAAGTAAATGCGAATCAAATCATACTATGTGAACACATGAAATTGGAGTTTGCATTTGATAGGAAAAAATTAAACAACAGCACAATTCTGTAACTATAAAGTTTTTTAAAAATGTTTTCAAACATTTTGAAATGTTTTAATAATGGAGAGGCAACTTCACATTTCTCTAGATATCATGCATAACTAAGGAGCTCAAAACATAAAAATCCCTGAAATCAAAATAAATTTGACTAGTTAGATTTCAAATAAAAATATTCAAAATACAGAAATGAAACATTCTGTATACTTCTTTCTTCAGTTAAAAACTAACTCATTGCTGTGTATTGTTATTCAGTTGAAGTGCAAATTTTTCTAATTTTATAGAGCTTTGTATAAAAGGGTATATTTCATTATCTGTTATCCCTGCAAACTCCTCAACCTGAGCGTACATCTTCCCACTTTATTTAGCAGAGTGATCAGATGACCCCAGTCAGCTAGGACCTCTTAGGCCTCTAATGCTCATGCCAAGTGGGTCAGGGCTTCCAGGTGAGTTCCTACTGGAGCTCCTAACGGGACCGGGTGAACCTCTATAGATACATCAAGGTGGGCATAACTATGATTTCAAGCCAAACCTTTTCCACTCTTCTCTACGCTGCAATTCCATTGAAATGTCTCTTACACTTGGCAAATAAAGAAGATAGGCATTTTGATAAAAACTAACTCTTTTGCACGTATTTAATTTCACTTCTGTGTGGTAGCATCTTTGTTTTACTTGACCAGTCTTTCTGGTTTTGCTCAGGCACTAACTGTCATTTACCTTTCAGTTCTATCTTTTTTGTCTATTCTCTATGTTCTAACTGCAACCGTCTCCAAATTGGCCTCACCAAACCTCCAGCATTCCCACTTCAGTTCCAATTAGCATAGGTCCTCTTGGTTAATCGTGATATGCCTCATGACTGACACATTCAAGAACATAAAAATGTTCCATTTCCACCATGTAACGTCCCAACGCGGCTCAACTTGAATTGCCAAGACATGCACAGTTCTCCCAGCGTCTCCTATGCTCTCCCAGTCATATACCCTGTCCTTCAGACTCACTTCAATTCTTACTTCTCCAGTGACATTTTTCAAGATGGCCCAGCCCAGTGGATCATCTGCTTCCTCAAAATCCCCACCGCATTTATCTATATTGCTCACTTGCCCCTTAATAAAAATGTACAAGCCCAGTGATTTGTGTGTGACTTTTCTCTCTTGCTGGAATACAAACCCTTCAACAAAGAAATCACAGCTCTATTATTAGTTATATCATCACCCTGGCTCACTCAGAGGTACTGTTCATTAAGCACTGAGAAAGCCATAGGTTTGGGATATAAACAGACTGCTGGTGTGACCTTCATTTTCCTCACCTCTGATGTGGAGACGTGACTGACTGCACCGCCTTGCTTGTTGTGAGGATTACATCCCAGCACAAGCCAGAGGGCCACGGCTTATCCGCCCCTCCCCTTGCTTGCAAACAGCGCGGACATTTGGTGAGTACCCTTAGAAACAGTCGAATTAATTAATACAATTTTTAACTTCAGCTAGGGATATTCTGAATTAGTTACAGTAAGAGGTGTTTTGGTAGTTATCCAATTAATTGTCATGCTTAGCACTTTATTTGGCTTGGAGCCTGATAGAATACTTAAGTTTACTTGCTTCTCAATCTAAGGGGACTTTCCCTGCATACCTCCCCCACTCCCCTGTTAAAGTGCTCATTTAGAGGGCCTTGGAAAAGAGAACCAGAGGAAGAGAGAGAAATGGGCTGGAAAACAAATACCTTGTTTTACCTGTGTACCTAGGTAGGTGTGGAAACTGCTGGAAAGAGGGAAGCCCTGGATTCTGCATCCCGCTCTCATCTAATTGCAGCCCTAACAGCAGACACCACACTAACCAATGGCTAAAATATCAGAAAACAAGAAATCAACTGGATATTATTTATCTATAGCCATTATATAATTATGTAGAAAGGGGCATTTTGAAATTTAAGTATGAACTAAACATTCAACATTCCATGCATGTATCTTTAAAACATAATTCCAAACACTTGAGGAGCAAGGGAAGGGAGTGCAACAAAGGTAGAAATAAGACAAGATACCCACATAGTTTTGTTTTATCCTAACATTCTCAGGAGTCTTTGATTCTGGCAAAGAAAAATGTTAATCGCCTCCATGTCTCAGCCCAACGTTACAAGACTGAAGAATCACAGCCAGCAAAACTGCCCACATTAAAGAGAAAACCTCCTACTGCAACTAAGAAGGGGTCAGAATATTTCGTTTCTCAGGTTTCTAGGTATTGCTAAAAGAGCCTCTGTAAAGACAAAGAGCCCTGGCCAGTGTGGCTCAGTTGGCCGGGTGTCATCCTGTGCACTGAGAGCCACTGGTTCAATCCCTGGTCAGGGCACATGCCCAGTTGCTGGCTTGGTCCCCAGCAGGGGGCATGCAGGAGGCAGCTTTACATGTTCTGTTCTCACATCTATGTTTCTCTCTCTCGCTCTCTCTTTATTTAGCAAAAAAAAAAAAAAATTACCTGTGGCCCAGTAAACAAAATATTTCTATGTACATGAAGGGAGTTTAGAGGAATCTTCGATCAAAAGCAAAATCCTCCCTGTTATTCAGCATTTGTCACAGTTCGGTGATGAACCACTCATATCAAAGGTTTCCTATGGTGGGCTAGGGGAGCAAAGGAAATCTCCTGGGTCCCAAACCAGAATTTTAAAATGAGAATCTTTTTAACACGTTCCCCAAGTGAATTTCCACTCACAAGTTTGAAAAACAATGAAATGGACAGAAAAGACCAAATGATTCATCTCTAACAGTGGCATAGAGTTCCACACGTATCAATCATTTACAGGGGTGGGCAAAAGTCGGTGTACAGTTGTTCGTAAGGAAAAAGTATACAATACAAGAATAAATAATAATAAAAGAATAAACTGCATTTCGTGTACTCACAACTGTAAACCGACTTTTGCTCACCCTGCATAATGGCTCCTTACGTTCACCAATAACGCTTAATTAGTATAAAATGCAGACAACTGGTAGCAACAAAAGTCTTTAAGATAAAACAAATTACACCAACAGCCTAAAAGGTATGCATCACAGTGGTCAGATACAGATAATATCTCATTTTACCTTTTCAGTGGTGACTTTCATATTTCATAGATATGTGGGTAGATATATTCTGATTCTCTACTGTCGGCTTTTAAATAATAACTGGAAACCAGCAGTGACATCCTTTCTGTCTAACCGCCACTGCATGGGACCTGCACCATCAGTTCAGTGTCTGGACAGATCATCCCAACTTGACCGGCCCAACTCAACACCGGCCCCCTGCAACCCCTCCCAATTCAACAGACTCAAAGCTCTAAATTATCAGTTAGTACAATCCACCCAAAACCTGTCCAAATCCAAAGTACTCATAATAAAGTAATACTAATATAAAATTCAATAAAAGCAAAAGCCTTCCTAAGGATTTGTTAAAGTAACAGAGCTTCATCGGGATATTTTTGAAGGAAACCTCAGAAACTCTCAGAGTTCAGGTCCTCCTCATCTGAAATATTGGTGGGGGGGGGAGGGTAGATTGAATGATTTCTAAGGTTTCTCTAGATTTAAAGCTCTATGACTGCAGCATGACCACAGATAATCGGAAGCCTTGCACATTGCACCCCGCATCCTTTCACAGGCATCGGGCCCATGTGTGAGTTACTCAGTCACTGCGAGCCTCAGTCCTCCCACTGATAACAGTAAGAATGGCACTAAATACCATCCCAGTGGAATTATTGTGACGCTTAAATGAAATACAGCTCTTAAAGCACTGAACACTATCTTTGGCTCACTGTAAACTCTCAATAAATAATATTATTTATATATAGTCTCATTTAAACTTTTCTCAACAAAATTATGTCACATTCACTGGCAGTTAAGCACAGTTCCTTTATATTTATAAAGCCCAATTGTGCCAAGGACATGGAAAAAGCTAATAACTCACCTGGGTAGAGACCCACGTGAAGTCGTTCACATAAGCCCATCAGCACCCCAGAAGTGAGTGATGTGTGGGGTGTTTTCCACAATGTCCATGCTCTAACCAGAGGGCACCTAAAATGATTCCCTCCGGGAGCACTCGCCCCCCTCAGGCCAACTCCATCTCTCTAATATCTATTCCATAGGCCGCCCTGCCGCCCACAATGCCCCTTCCTGTCATGTGCTTTTGATGGTGGAGTGTCTAGGTTAGTCTATTTCAAAATCTCAAGCTCCCAGTTTGCCTAACAGCACCAGTTAAAGACCAATAAAGCAGTGGTGGGATTTTACTTTCTTTCCCTTCCTTCCTTCCTTCCTTCCTTCCTTCCTTCCTTCCTTCCTTCCTTCCTTCCTTCCTTCCTTCCTTCCTTCCTTCCTTCCTTCCCTCTCTCTGTCTCTCTCTGTCTCTCTCTCTTTCTTTCTCTTTCTGATTTTTAAACAACCAAGTAAAACCCATTTAAAACAGACAAATGTGTGCTAGTTATGTTCCTGGAAACTGAAAGGAGCTCTGTGAAAGGAAGCAGCAAAACGTATAAAATGGTCAGGGACTTCCCTTTCATTACGGTTATCAAATTTCAAAATTAAAAAGTCAATAGGGGTATAATATTTATTCAGGGGACACTGAGCACATGGAACAATGCTCAAAGGTGCATTTTAAAGAGCTTCAAGCACGTTACAGGAGTCAAAAGTTATAAGACAATAAAAATACTATTACAGCCCATTAAGCATGTTGTAATGGAGCTGAGGGATGATGCAGTCATGTTTTGCAAAAAGTTATTTTCACCCATCTCCCTAAGAGGAAATTCAGTACAATGCAAATATTCTCAGACAGGAAGATACACAAGAATTTCCAAATAATACAAAAACATGCTTCGCCACCAAAGCACAAGTCAAACAGGAATCTGAGTTTTAAGGGCATTCAGGAGTAACATAAACCAGAAGACAGGACCAAACTGAAAAGGCATATTTTGTTTTGTTTTGTTTTTCTTAATGCTTAAATCACTCGGATTTGTCAGGGTCAATAGCTTAAAATTAATTAGGTCAAAGGTTCAGGCTTTCAATACTTTGCATTCATTGTTTCTGAAAAAGAAATATGTCCTTCCCCACACAGTGGGGGACAACTCTGTATTTTTATGATCCCATAGTTTACATGGTCATACTCCTGAGTTGACAGTTCATAGAATAATTTTCCAATTTTTTCCCTCTCTACACAACTCAGTGGAGAACATATCTAAGGTCTTCATCACGTTAATGATTGCCGTTGACTGTACCATTTTTTCATTGCTCCATTTCCAGCATCTGGAATAGTACCAGCTCCCGATAAATAGGTGTCCAATAAATGTTTTTGAATGAATATATTAATTATTCAATGATCACCCATATATATTTATGGATGGATGGAGGTAGAACTACATGAATATGTATACGCCCATACACACAGAAATGGCTCGGGAAATTTAAGAAAGGTGAGGGAAGAGAGCTCTCATGTTTTAAGCACCAACCGCGTGCCCAGCTCTGATTTAGTATTTCACTGATACAGTTGCAGTTGACCCCCACAACAACTCACAACCAAAGCTCACCGAGAAGAGGCAATAAGAACATACAGCAACCAGAGTCTTACAGTTAATGTGTTGCGGAAATAAACTTTGAACTCCCTGCATTTACTTGACTGTTAGCTCTCCAGCATGCTACATCATGGGATTCACTCCTCTCCCCACCCGTGGCTCTAAGTAATAGTCATTTAAGAGCAAAATATGGGGCATCTGGAAGAACCTCTGAGCTACACAGGACATCATGATGATCTGGTACAAGCCCTCAACAAAGACACACGATGAGGATGAGTGGGGAGACCTGGCAGGATCTGTCTTGAAAGTAAGGATTTCATGCTGGTCAAGATATCTGGAGCCATTAATTCTTACAATAACCAAGATTCAAAGGTTAAGCAGCAAGAACACAGGGTTATAGGGTTCACAGTGGTGGAAGTGAATTCCATGTATCTTTTTGACTCTCACCATGCTAACGTACTAATATTGAGATTCATTCTTCTTCCAGCTAGATCAGTGGTTCTCCATCGGGGGCAATGTCTGGTAACATTTTTAACTGTCACATTGGAAGAGTGTTGCTGGCATCTCGTGGGTAGAGGCCAGGGATCCGCCAAGCATCGTGCAGTGCACAGGGCAGCTCCCCCCACCAGGAAGAACTACCTGGACCAAAGCGTAAACAGTGCCAAGACCGAGACATCTTGACCTATAATCAATATCCAAAGCACTCATTTGATTCACCGACTTAGGAACTTGAGTGTCTTCACTGTCCTATGCCTCAGCGACATGGTGGTAAGCAAACGGGACGATGTCCCCTGTCTGAGAGTTTGCATTCAGAAGTGGAAGGTGGACCTCGAGGATGCGCAATAATGGAAACACAGCAGTGACATGGAGTATGTGAGAGTAGTACAGGGAAAAGATGATGGTGACTTCAGGGTACAGAAGAGCAGGGGGACAAAACTGGAACAGGAAACGGCCGATTTGCTATCAGAAGATTTCCCCAATGAGACATTACCAGGATGGAAGGAGCACCCATGGAAAATCAAATCACAGATGACAGCGCACAAGCAAATAATCCACTTAAAATCTCTTTTGAATTGTAAACAGTGGGGATTGGCAAAGTTTGTAATAATGAAGACTTTATTCAAATTGGGCTTTTACAATTTTCAACATTACTTCACGCTTGTAGATGTGTTCTGGAAAGGTTTCACTTAATATAGCAATCTGTACTTGTGGAAAAAGCCAGGGACTGATTTGGAAATGCTCTCTTCTTTTGTCACTATCTGAAAAGTTTTCTTCAAGGCACTACAAATGTCACGTGCATCAATGTGCTTATGCCAATGTACCTTTCTATATCCGAGCCCTAAGGCCATCCTCAATTCACAAATGGGTTACCTTACAAAAGTTTATTTGCAAATCAGTTACTTGGAAGTCAGAATATATATTCCCAGAGAAACAATATTGTGTTAGATTCCTTAGCCAGGAAACAAAAATCTGTCTAACTCACACTGTATCTATGTTAAACTACCAAAGCTAACAGTTTTCAACATTCGCTTCTATGGAAGACATTGGGAATTCGCAGGCCTAATACCTTCCTGACAATGAGAATGAGGGAAACGAGGTCCTCCCACGCCCTGGTGTCTGTCTTGTGATAAAAGCAGGGCTAAGGTGGTCTCCAGCGTGGTGCTAGGGGGGGAGTAAGAATCTTTACCAGGGGGAGGAAGAGAAAGGATGGCAACTTGAGTGTTAAGTGAAGCACTGGGAGTCAAGCTATGGCTAAAAATGTTTAGAGTAACTCATTCAACACGTATCTGGCTAGAAGCTGGAGAAGCAGTGATGAATACGGCTGGCCCCGTCTCTCTTCCCAGATGTAAAGACTAAGAATCTGTCACGTGGGAGAGGAGGCAAGTGGCAGAGGGGCAAACAGGATGATGGGGTGGGGCTGTGGCCCCAGGCAGGGTGAGTGGCCCAGCGGAGGTTCATGGTGAGATTCCTAATGAGTTTCCTTTTGTAGAAGGAAAGGGAAAGAGATCATGAATTCAACTAAAAATCATTCAGTAAGGACCTTCCAGATTTCAGCCCACTGAATCAACTCCCTCATTTCACAGAAGAAAACGCACATCGAAAGGAATTGAGCTGTAAATCTGGAACAACATCTACAATTCCTGATAATCGAGCTTCTATGAATGTGTGCTTTCCGGATATTAAGTTGCTCTTTCATGGCTACAGAATAACCAAGACCAAGCCTTCCTCTTGTTTATAAGTTGTACCCTGGAGTGGCAGGAAGAGCCTCAGTGATTAATAAAGAAAGGACATTAAAAGCCAACTCTTTTATTTTATAGGTGAGAAAACAGAGGCCCAGGGAGATAAAGTCATGTGGCCTGTCCAAGACGAAGGCAGAAGGAGGGCTGCTGGCTTGCGTGACCGAGCAGTTTCCATTATCCCACTACCAGCCTGCCACTGTCCAAACTGCACATGAGAGGGGAAAACACCACCTCTGGGGGTAGATATATATGTAGACTAAACAGGCACACTCCTCTAAGCAAAGATTTTAAATATGCTCCCCAACTTATGAAAACTAGAGTTTAAAAAATCATATATGATTTTAATCACTTTGTCTAAGTCAAGTATGAAATGAGTGTTTCTAAAACAGCAAATTTTCTAGAAAATTAATGTCTGCCCTTTAGATGCCCCAAATAATTGACCATATATTAGAGAAATTTATTATAAGTATCAGAATTACAGCCTATTGAAATACGTTTTCTTCCCCTGAATTCTTTAAGCCATCATTACACTCCTTAGTAATTGAGGAGTTTGTATGGATGTTAAGCTACTGCTGCGGCTTCATATCCCACGCTTCCTTCTCATAGCCCTTTAATTCCAATCAGATGCTCCCAGTCTTCTACAGACTAAGAAATCAGATCACAGAGACAGACAGAAAACTGTGTAAGGTAAGAGTCCAAAAGCTCTAAGAGAGGGCTTATCAAAGTAAAATAATCATTATGATGTCAATTTTGGTGGCTCAGAGCATCTCTCATGACATCATTCTGAATATATCTTACCTATCTCTTTTGATTTAAATTCAGTAACACTTTAAATTAAGTCCAGAAGCAGTTTTCTGAATAACTGAGATACTAAAAGTTTAAAACTTCAGTAAGCAAGGTTGAAATAATTATTAGGAATATATATATATATATATTTTTTTTTTCTTTTTCTAGCAATGTGTTTCCATTTTACATCTAATTTTAAACACTCCTAAATATTCTTCTTAGTATTGTTCTTGACATATGAAAATAATGATTTTTAGAAAAATCAAGTTACATATTTCAGTTGAAAGTGCTCCTTGTGGATAAAAATGAATAGGTAAAAGTCATCTAAAGCAATTAACTTTAGAAACATAATCTCTAACAAGAGGCATATGAGGGAGTGATATTAAGCAGCAATAGGTGCAAATGAAAAATTGTAGCAGCCTCAATGAAGTCATTAGGAACTAAATGTCTATCTGTTAAGGTGACCTCAAGGCCTCCAGAAAACAAATGTGATGCATGTGGTAATGACCGTAACCCCCAAAGTAATTCAGTGACACAACTGCATACACCCTTTGCTAAGCAAACTCTAAGTCCGTAAGTCGCGGTAGCCGAACCCCACCTCCCCGCGCGTTACTCCAGCGCGCCGAGCATGCTGAAGGGCACTTCACGTTGACAAACGAGAACCACACTCCTAATCCCGACAATGTAAAGCTACAACTTTATTATACCATATGAAGTCAGGGACACGGAGTCATCAATAAAGACTTTTTAAAGCCTTATAAAAAGGAAACGTGGGTGACGCTTTTTATAAATGCAGTTTGGAAGAGGGACCTTCTCAGTAATAAAAACAGAATGAGTGCATCCGAACACTCAGCCGGCGTAGCAGGTTTAGATGATCTCGAAAGGGCTCCTCCAGGAGAAACTCGGTTCCCATCACGGCAGAGGAAGCACAACTTTGGGAAACTTACTAACAGTGGTGCTTCCCTTTCCCTGCAGCTCACAATCAAGTATCTTTGATCAGTCCCCCTTCTGCCAATGTGCTTTCTGTATACAAGCTGGTAACGCTGGAGAAGTTGTCTTCTTCTTTCTTTCCAACTCTTAGCCTTGGTGGCCAGAAGTGTCTTTGCTGCTCAAACAGTCCATGCCATCTGCCAGCGGTCTCCCGCCCTGCGGGACCGTCTGCCAGCCTCCTTGTCCGAGTCCAGCCATGCAGCCCGGGTGCTATTTCGATGGCTGTCGCCAGCAGAGGGGGAGAAAAGAGCAAACCAGCACCTTTCCGCTGCCACGGCCCTTCCCGAGCACCCCGAACGCCGTTCCCTAACCCACTGGCTCTCCAGAGGACAAGAGGCTCAACAATCTGAATGGTAACAATTTCCTTTAAATGTTGTCTTCCCTGTTGGAATGAAGAAGTAGACGAATATAGTACATTAATACAATCAGTCACGGACATACGTTTTTATGGCTATGTTCCCATTTTGTTTTTATAAGGCATTCTTAATTACAATAAATTATTTTTTTTTTTGGATAAAGAAGCAAACAGGAGGAAACAATCCTTATTCTTACAGTTAATCCTGATTATTTTAAAAGCAACTTCTGGTAGAAATTAATAATTCAGTTGAATGTTATTAACAGAATAATGGTAACTTGATGCTGCACTGCACTGTTCTTCATTCTAATCTACTTAAAATTCCTGACTTTAAAGGAGAAACAGGAGCTGCATAACAGTCTCTTAACGAGGTTAAGCCTGGAGAGTTCCATTAATACCCTCCCTAAGGCCAGCAGGAAATTCCTTAAAGCAAAAGGGTTTCGGGCTTTGCTGTGGATTATGCTCAAGAGGTTTTCTTTCTAGATTTGTTACTGCTGGGAATTTATCTAATGTCTCCATCACTGCCCGGGCTTCAGAGGGAGGCCCTTTTCATTTCCAATCACTCATCGGAATCCCAGAATAACTCGACTACCATGAAATTTGGAAGCCCCGGCTATCCCAGTACCGAAATTAAATTAGCATTTAAGTGAATGTCAGGAATCAAGCTCACTTATAAGAAATGGTATCATTCTACCCAAATGTCAGAAAATATTCATATTTGAAACCGCAACATCTGAGGCTCCCCAGTCTCTAAAAACAGATGGGAGTGTCCTCTGCAGGCTCGTCTGACCTTTAGAAAAGGCGGCGGGTGCTCTTATTGTATTAACCTTCGCATTTCTTTCAGCTGCGCAAACCACAGAGCTTGAGGTCGGGATATGGCTATTCTCATCAATTTCTAAAAACACGCCATGTTTTCTCTCCCAAAAATGTGGATAGTAAACAGTCTCCAGTGTTAATTTACCAAGCTTCTATCTGCCATAGAAGAGCACATACTCCTTATAGTTGAGTACTTACGAATATCACTAAGTAAAGTTTCACAAGAACTATCGTAATTCATATTCTGCTCATTTCAAGTAAAAAAAATTAGCTTTTAAGTTTTGCTCTTAAGTGTCACAAATACTTTGTTCCTTGAAAAATATCATTTTTAACAAAAATTACATAAAAATCATATTTAATTCACATTTAAGATTTTACATTCCCATTTCACTAAAATTGGGAAATGGAAAAGTTCTTAAAAACTTTCCGTTTTCCTTGAATACATAGACAAAGCCGTGTAGAATATCAGAAACATGGAAATAATTTGGTGAAGGTTGAAAGCCATAAATATTCTGAAATATAAGATCATTTTTAAAAAATCCTCATTCAGATCATAAACAAAGGTGTTTTAAGTAAAGGTCCTTGAAATTGAAAGAGATTTTACCAAATGATAAAAACTAAGAAGTTAACACAATGGTCTTAATAAATTATCTAAAAAAATGATTAAGAAGTTTCCATAAGTTTAAAGTTATTAATATGCTACTGGATCAATGTATAAGTTAACATGAAGTCAGCAGTTATAAATACACATTAATCCCACTGAGAACTGGGTTGAATGGCAAACCCAGGATAGCAAGTGTTCAGAGCCAACCATCTCAAACGATTAAGATCTGCGGGGAGATGTGTTCGCCTCACCCCTTCTCTCGTGGGGTGAACTCTCTTCCAAATAGGGCCCCTCCCAGGGCCCCAGCAGAGTGAGACACTGGTCCAAACGGCTTTCCCTCTCGGGAGTGAGAGCTACTTTCTAGTGAGGAGGCTCGCCTCTAAAATCCTGGTGCAACGTCACGAACTGATGAAGAAAGCTGAGCCTTCGTGAAGCTTTAACCGAAGGAAGCTGAAAAAAAGATGCTGAAAGTTCGCCAGGGGACTGGTAAGCAGCACTGGAGCAGTGCTGACTGCTCAGCAACCACTGATGAGTGGGGGATTCTTCCTAAATTTAAAAAGTGGGGGGAAGAGAATCATCTAATTACACCACCACGGCATCACGCAGCTGTATATACGTCTGACCTGAAACCTTAGCGGTCCACAACCTTTATGACAGAGACTAATATTTCTTTTTCTACTGTTCACCCTTTTGAACAGAATATCCTCTGTTGAGGGTGCATTCGGCCCTGTGTCCCGAGGACGCCGCCCATTCTGAAAGCTCCTTGATGTCCGCCGTGTGTACAGCAGAATGCTCACTACGGCTCCTCCCCGAGGGGCACGTCCCGTCTGCTCTTGGTAGAAAACGGCAGCACCATCGCCAGCATGCACCAGAACCTTCTGCAAAGCCGCGCTTCCCGCCCACACTGCCTCGCCTACCCCGCCCCTCCTCATTCCCGGCTAGATTCCCTCCACTTCCCCAGCCAAGGATTGGGAAGGCTCTTCCTCTAACCTGCACTCCTACTATAGGGCACTCCCCTCGCTCCTTCACCCATCCTCCGTCCTTGTCACATCACAGAAACTCCTCTGTGATCGAGTAATAGAAGAAAGGACCCCCAACCACCACACCGAGCTCTGACTGAACTGCGCCACCTACAAACAGACCTGGAAAGAGGTGGCGCCTTACTTTTTTTGTTCCAACTTGCTCTTTTTTTAAAATTATCTTTATTGTTGAAAGTATTACAGATGTCCTCCTTTTTTCCCCATTGGCCCCCTTCACCCTGCCCCTGCCCTGTCCCCAGGCCTTCACCACACTATTGTCTAATTAATCTTCAGTTTCTTCATTCCTCTGAGCTCTTTCCTACTAATCCCTCCCCAGGCTCATCTTACATCACTGTTTCCCCTCCCCCACCTAGAATGGGGGGCCTTGCTCTTCCATCCCTTCCTTCAGGTCTCATCATAACATCTCTTCCTACAAAATGCTTGTTTGACTCCCTACCTACATTTAGATAAGACTTCTCTATGCCCTGTCCCTCAAATCCTTTACTTTTCCTAACTACCATTTACCACAACTTGTAATTACACATTTACTTGTGCAATGATTTATTAAAATGTGTCTCTCCTGCAAGACGGAGGCCTACGTGGATAAAGATCATATTGACTATGTGTTCACTGAGGTCTCCTCAGCTTCTAGAACCATGTTTTGTAGATTAAAAGTGCTCAGTTAATATTTGGGGGGGGGAGGGTGACTGAGTATCTTCAAGCCATATTTATTTGTTTTTCTCCGCAGGTCATTCATCGCTCATTTAGTTATTTGTTATGGATGCCTGCATGTCCTTTAGTTGGCTGAGCTTGTGTATACGAGAAGTTCCAATACTGACTCTCATTTCCAGCATTCTTAACTCTGATTTATTCTTTGTAACATGAGCACAGCTCTGAATGAAGACCGAATGATGACTACTGTTGGCTGAACCCTTGGCCCCAAACTCCCTGAGCCTGCCTACGGTTCTGTGCTAGTCCTTTCACACGCTCAGGCTTCATGGAGCCAACACTAGACTGTTACTCCCAACTCAGCCCAAACATGACATCCATCAAGGCTTCCCTGACTCCCCACACTGACTGAAATATTTTCCTTGTGATTCCAAATCTCCTTTCTATTTCGTTGTTATAGAGATTTCAAATAGTATTATAGTTCACAACTTACCCAACTGTCCCTCTCAAAGGCTTTTAATTATTCAACACATATTGTCCAAATTGAACACAGGACACAGTAATATGTAATGAAATTTGATAAATGATCAGATGCCATGATGATAATGGTAAGAAAAAGAAATGTGGCTATAAAGAAAATAGAACACCAAAAATAATGTCAAAGAGCAGAAAGTAGTGAACCCTTCTTAACAAATTCTTGTTTATTTTGATAATCAAGCAGTCCACAGAACTCCAAGACATTAATGTTTGATAACAATGAAGACAAACAATTGAGAAATACCATAGACTCACTTTGGGATTGAAATAACTTCAACATGTTAAGTTTTATTACTAAGACATCAAATCAGATCGTGGTGAGTTCCTTTTTATTATGTATTTTATTAGTGACAGAGAAATATTCAACAGTCCTCATTCCATCTCAGTTAAAGAAATGCTAGCTGAGTTACTGAGCCTTTAAAACTTAAGTTAGCACTTAAAATGGAATAATTAGAGAAGCATTTATAATTAAGAAATGAGACGCTCTGGAGCATTGCCTTCCTGCAGAATTACGCGCATCTCAAGTGCATTAAGCCTGCGACCGCAGGCACCATGCCTCGGCCTCTTGGGAAACACTTACCCCTAGAAATCCACAGCTTAAAGCAGCTTTCTGTGTACGTGGATTTTTTTCCCCAGTATTTAAATATAAACTCTGATAAAATTTGTACTTAATGTTTATCACATTATTCCAATTTGTGACTATTCTTTTCCCACAGGACATTTAAAACATGGGGGGGGAGAGGCAAGACACAATCACCATACACTTTATTATAAAATCACATTGATGTGTTTTTGTGAGAAGCTGTAAGAAGCCTTACCTAGCCTTACCTATAAACATACATTACATATAATATTCTGCAGGATCGCAATTATGAGACTTAAAGAGCACTGCACTCCACTGGAATTTAAAAGCAGAGTATGCACCTAAAACACTATGGAAGAAAACAACTCCCAAAAGAGCAAACAGTTTTTACCAACAAAACTTGTTTAAGAATCTAAAAAAGAAAGTATCTCCTGAATGTGTTAAAGGGCAACCACTTGTAAAACACTATTGTCATTTCGCTTTCTAATCTCTCCTTACATCAGGCTGTGGGTGTCGAAACAGTTTCATACTCAAATTGTTTCATCAGTGAAAACCACCTATTAAATCAGAGCTCAGGCGTGGTCCACGTGATTTTGTTCTTTTTGTTGAGATCATTACGTTGGCCAGTTGAGAATGAGCATTTCATTGCGATGTGCCCATTTGTCAATACTGACACAGAGCTAAGCTTGCTAATCTATTTTAATTGTGTAAAATACTTAAGGGCAGAATCAAATATAGTTTGACAGAGAAAATGATAATTACCAAGGAATCTTGTTCTAAAGTTAGTTTTAGAATAAAAACCTATAAAACAATTTTAAAATTCTGGATCTAGCGTGGTACAATGCTTATTTACCAGGCGTGTTGACAAGAAGATATATTCTATTCTGTTCTTATAATGTTCTAATATTCTCTGGATATTCTGTTATTCCCAAGGCCTCGGGGAAAGTCACTGGGATTAGCATGTGTTACAAACAGCAAAGTCACATCGCACGTCGACCGGCAAACACAGTATTTCCTGTTCTTGCCTACTAATCTTTATGGGTGACTGATGAGGAAAAGCAGAAAGGGAACCATGTGTGTCACCCACAGAGTGCACGGGAAACCAAGAACACTGGCACAGGCCAGGGAAGTCACCCTGCTACCTTTCCTAATGACCTGAATCAGCGACATTCCCCTTAGGACCTCTGCAGTACTCAAGGCTTTCTGACCTGTAGGAGCATTTTCCCAGCTCTAAGGAAAACTCCTATTAGAAAAATAAGCGCATTCTAGTAACCAGATTCAAGTCTAATTAAACTCTTTCGTGTAGAGGTGAGGAGACCGACAGTGCTTCCGTCCTAGTTTCTGTCCTTCCCCAGACGGTAACGATAGGATCGTCTGACCAGCACTCGCTGCAACTTGCCAGGCAGCCGTGATGGTGAGGTTCCCAGTGCCAAGCAGCACCAGCACGGGGGAGCTGTCAGACAGTCTACAGGGCCACCAAAGCACACTGCGCGGCGCCCACAGCAGGGTCCTGATCTCAGCACTTGGTCAGCGGCTGCTTCGATGACCGGGCTGAAGAGCAGCGCCCCAAAGTGGGAACCCCTGACTCTGGGAAAACCCCCCAGCACTGCCACCTAGAATTATGCAGGTGCAATGAGCTTGTGACACAGCTTATATCAGCCACTTCCTGCTGAGCCAGGATCACCAGATGTAACAACTTCATCAGTCTTTTCCCTGCTCATCACATCCACCCCATGCATCACGCAAGCATGCACACACCTCCACTGATTAAGGCCGTTCCCCCAGGTTCACTTCTCAGAGCTTAGGAGTCTCAGACACAATAAATAGATTTACCTTCCACAAAATATCAAGGGGACAGAGTGTCCTCAATTATTTCTTTCTACTGGAAGGGTCAATTCAATAATGGGATGGTACCTTTCCCAGTTACATTTATTTAGTAGGAAAACCAGATGGGAAAAAGTAACAAAACAGGAATAACATAGCACCAATTATCACATCAACTAGTGTTTTCAGTGAAGCAATACAGAGATAAAAATGTAAACTGAGCTTCAAGTAGCAAATATGCAAGCACCAGATCCCGGGGCCTTGCCAAAGCAAACCAGCCAAGCCATTCCACATGCCTGGCGACCCTCTGGGACCTGACTAACACACGCACGCTCTAAGGGAGTTGTATATGTGTGGGTACATCCATAGGTACGTGTGCACATGTAATACATGCCAACCGTTCAGTTATTAGAAAGATAAATACCAATTTTTCTCATTCTCGGTGCACTAATTCTCAATCTCTCCATTAGCAGGAACCACCACTATTTCCAGACACTCAATGACAATTTGCTTACCTTTCTGTGAAATGACAGACTCACTGAATTCCACTTTTTGAGGATTACTTAGGCTGGCTGAAAAAAACTTTAAAGCTAATTTAAGTATAGGTCCTAGCCTTAAGTAAGTATATACTACCAGGAATAGAAAAGAATGGTGTTTTGAAAAACCAGTTTTTTTCTTTTGAGGTTTGTTCCATTCTCACAAATGCTAAGTGAGGTGTCACAAGTCAGTCATTAATCAGTTGCTCATGAAGCCCTAATGTGTAAAACTATAGTCTTTTAAAGATTATTTAAATTGGTGTTTGGGGATGATCCCATTGTACTAACATTTAAATGTAATCAAAAGGTTCAGAAGTTAGATTACAGAGATGTCAGCACTTCACTACTCCCTAAATGCCAACATGCTTCTCATATTAGTGAGCATCCAGCACCTCAAAGGCCCCTCGTTTACAAGGTTGCCACAAGGTCAGTACGCAGCCTGGTCATGTGCCGAAACAGCGAAGACGAGTGGCTGAGCTCAGAAAGTCTTAATTACAAATACATGAACCAAAAGAGTTTCTATTTTTAAAGACCATATATACAGTAATTTATGAATTAGGAATAATAATAATTCTCAGGAGATGAGTGTCTTGTACATCTTACAAAGTATTCATTTTTCTATCTGCTTGAGAAATGACAGCATTCTAATTATTCTGTCAAGGTTAATATACCCCAAATTAGACTCTTAAATCTCAGTGGACGTCTCTTTCCAATAGCCACTACTTCTCATTTGTGACATTTTTCCTCCCTAAAATTATGTGTTGCAAGAATTTTCATAAAGTCAATTTATATACCCAAGCAACCTCTAAATCAAAGACATGGCATGCTACAATCATGAGATAAATTAGAAAACAACCCTAAAAAATCTTCACAAGTGCTCTAAAAAGAATCTTAAACATGGATTTTTAAAAATCGTTAATAAGCTTGAAGTTTCAACTTCTAGTAAGATAAATAAAACTCTAAATGAGGAACATAACAAAGCGAGATAATGTATTTCAATGTAAAAAATGAAAGTTTTGAATCAAAGACAATAAAAAATCCATACTGGCAAAATCAAAGTGAAAGATGGACCCAGGAAATGAGTAAGCATTAAAGCCTATTTTATTCTGAGAGTAGATGACAAAACTTAGTAATCTTGACATTATTCATGCACACAGGCTATAGGAGAAAGGAAACAACCACTAGAGAATGTTGACAATAAAGAGTTTACAGTAGGCCTTCATAATAGATATGCACAAAAAGCTAGGACATAAGAAATCTATAGCAGAAGTGCAATAATGTTGAAAAATAAATTCACTACATGGAGGAGATCGACAAGTAACTTGCCTATCTTGACACTGGCAATAGGTGCAAGAGAACTGAGGGAATCACATCTGAATTCATCCTTCCTGGATTCCAAAACCAGAAGCTGGAACTTAATTTAAAGTGATGCTGGTAGTAGTGCTCCCAATTGGTGGGCAGGAAAAGAAAGGTACACGCGTATCCTAAAATAATCCCCTCAGCATTCTAAAGAACATAGATTAAAATAAACAAACAAACAAACAAACAAAAAACACCTTACAAGGCACAACAAAAGAGACTGTGATACGGCAGAAACAACAGGATCAAGTCTGGGAAGATATGACAAATCAATTAGAAGGTTAAAACTGAAAATGTAAAATAACTGTTTCATGTATCAAAGGAATGAAAGAAGCTTTAAAAACAAAGAGTAAGAGGCCATAAACATGATGCAGCTGGTCTTACATAGATGAATATATAAAATAGCATGTTAGACATCATCAAAGAAAAACTTGATGAAACAGAAATAAGTTTGAAGAAATAATCCAGATGCAGCCCATACAAGTTAAGAGGAGCAAGATATAAAAATACATGTTTCAAGTGTAGTGAAGATAGAGCTAAATGCTCTAACATGTATCTAGTCAAAGTTTCAGAAAGGAAATAGTGAAGACGAAATCTTCAAAGTGCTAACTGCTATAGGTTTTCCAGAATTATCAAAAGTTATCAAATAATATCCAACAAATGTCAAACAGGATAAATTTGAAAAACCAAAACAAAAGCCCACAACTACATACATCATAGTGAAACTTCAGAAGAAGAAAAAAAAGAGAATTGAAAAACAGTGGGAGGAAAACAGATCAACTACAAAGGAATTGTAAGTACACTAACAGCTCACATCTTGGCAGCAACCACAAAAGCCAATAAGAGTGGACTTATTTTTTTCTATGTGCTGTAAGTCATTGTCAATTTACAACCCTATACCACCTGAAACTAATTTCCGAAACCAGAAAGAAAAGAAACAGCAAAAATGAGTGCATTTACTATTTAAGAAATGGTTAATTATGAGTGTTAAATTATCTAGTTTTTTTTTAATGAATCTGAACAAGCTAATTCTGAAATTTTTATGGAGAATCATATAGCTGAAAAATAAACAATATACCCTAAAGGAAAACAAGATGAGGGGACCTGCTCTACCAGTGAGTCTATCCCATTAAATATTGTGATCCTTCTTCCAGCCTTGTTCTTCTAAATCCTTTAACTTTCCTTTAATTCTAAGAAGTGAGAATAGGATTTATCTTTATATATTTATATATATAAAAATATAAATAAATATATATATATTTCAGAGAGAGAGGAAGGGAGAGGGAGAGAGAGATAGAAACACCAATGATGAGAGTCATTGATCTGCTGCCTCCTGCATGACCCCTGCTGGGGATCGAGCCTGCAACCCAGGCAGGTGCCCTGACCAAGAAACAAACCATGATCTCTTGGATCATAAGTCAATACTCAACCACTGAGCCATGCTAGCTGGGCAGGATTTATCATCTTTTAATATTTAATATTTTTTGTTTATAGATCCAACCTCCCATAATAAGAAATAAATGCTCAACACTGCAAGGATTTTTGTTTTGTTAACTGAGTTATCTCAAACATCTAGAACAGTGCCTGCTACATCATAAGTACTCAATAAATGTGTTGAATAATGAATGAAATGAGAATTTAAGAGCTATAGACAAAATGGCCAATGGACCAGAGACCTCAGAAAAAGACCCATGCCATTTATGACATATTTGATTACTGGAGAAAGGGTGAATTTTCAGTAAATGGTCCTGGGTTCAATAGTTATACAAACGAGGAAAAAAAATGAAAGTAGACCATGCAGGAATTCACATAACATCCAATCAACTACAGGTGGATTATAGATTTTATGTAATACCTTTAAGACAACAACCAAACCATATTTTTAAGAACACAATAAAAATGCCCATAAAAAATAAAACAGATGAAGAAATCAATTTGGATGTATTCTTCCAATTAAACATTATGTAACAGCTAAGACAAAATCAATTTACTGGGCTACAATCAAAGTTATGAAAGTAAGCTGAACTAAAAAATACAAGAGTCCTTGATTCATAGTAAATCTAAATATTGTAAGAAATTTCACTTTCAGTTCTCTGTGTGTGTGTGTGTCCTAATTTGTCATCAAGACATACTTCTTGTGAGGGCTGCCAGTCAAAACTAATTAAAAAGAACTGCTCTATATTAGTGACAACAAATCAGCAGCAGCTACTCATCATCAACATGGATGAATAAAAACATAATGTAAGGAGGAAAGGAAAGTTACAGAAAAATGGGTAGCATAAAATTCCATCAAGACACAAACATGTCTATGTAAACAATGTGTTGCTTAGAGATACAGAAATACATAGTAATCGTCTATTCCTTAATTTGTGTGTAACTACACGGGATTGTTTGTTTTACTATTGAAACTGTGTATACATTTTTACATGTAGCCTTTGGTATATGTGCTTTGCAATAACACTAACAAACTTAAAATATGAGTATTTTAAAATATGCAACACACTTTATAAGCCGAGCATGATCCGACTGTGCAGGGCTCCGTAATCCCCCTGGGTCTCCAGGCAGAGAAGGTGGGCAGGAGGAGAAGCACTGACATTGCCTGTGGCTCAGGAATTCGCACACATCTCAGGCAGGCAGAATGCCCTGACGTGAGAATTCTTTCTCCTCAACAAGGAGGTAACACATTCATCCAAAGACACACAGAAGGCAATGAGACAAGAAATATTCTCAGATATCTGAAGCCTGAATAGTATTTTTAACTTCGGCCTAATACTCTACAATGTGACCATTGTAACAGGCTTAAACGTTTCTCACCGGTGACCATGAAGGGTCATGATCACTTGCGTTAGCCATCACAGATCACAGTGTACATGCCGGCGTATTTCTCTAGGATAATGGCCTGCACTGGAAGGCCGGATCGAAAGTTAAGCGTATTTCTGGTTTTGGAAGCTACTCCCTGACTGCCTTGCCAAAAAGGCCTTACCATTTTTCATCCCCACCGCTGCCACGTGAAGCAACCGCTTCCCCGCATCGGCGTGCGAAAGTCAACACTGGGCATCATCCTTAGATATTTTGCCAATCTTCAAAGTGCTTTGCTTTCATTTCCAATTCCCAGATAAATAGTGAAAATGGGCATTTCTGTATTCTTATCATTCCTTTCTTCTGTAAATTTACTGTTCAAAACCTTCCTATTTCTTTCCTATTCTTTTTTTCATTATTTCCCATTTTGATTCATAGGGACTTCTTTCCTATTCTAGATATTAATCCTTTGACTGTTAAATAGGCTGCAAATATTCTTTCTATTTGTCTCTGGCCTTTTAATTATGTATATCATTTTATCATATACATGTTTTCCACTTTTCTGTAGTGTTATATGTAAAATGTTTCTAAGGCGAGCAAAGGTGAGGAGATTACATATCTCAAAAATACTTTTCAGATAAATTACTATCTATACAAATACACTGCAGAAAAAAATATGTGGTTGTTGTTTTTAAACAGTAAACCTCTCTAATGGGTTTGAGATTGAGGTGCACTTGTGAAGGTTACAGTTTTATATGAAATAAAATGAGCTGAAATCAGAATCTATTCACTCCTTTACCTATAGAAAGGCAAGAGTGTCTATGCAAGGTTCTCAGAAATGAAAGAAATCAGCCATACTCTTATATTCTACACAAGAGTAAATCAGACTAATGCGTGTGCACAATCCTTAGAACCTGTTTTTCATATAAAACACAAATAAGTACCATCAAGATTGCAAAAATATATTTTAATCCTATCCCTCACATACCTAACAATGTAATTTTTAGTCTTTGAGCAAAATCTGGACAATATTCAAATAGATTCCCAGTTGGCATTTTATGGTTTCTATAATAAAGCTTATAGAAAATTTTTGTAAGCGTTATGAAAAATAACAAATTATGCCCATCTAAGGTTAAGATTTTCCACATAAAAAAGTTGTTCAAGACAGAAAGTTAAATGTAGTTCTTTTCCTCGCCATACTTCCCTTTAAGTCAGCAGGAAGATCGCAGAACATAATGAGCGGCGGCTACGTCTACTTTTTATGGCTTCTAGTTTATTCCCTTTGAAGGTCATATTAACACCTGTCAGATTATACTCCATTACATTCTCCCAAATTGACTTCAATTCAACACATGCTTCTATTTGCAACTCTCATTTAGCTATAGTTCATCTTTAGCATGCACGATACATTTTCCTACTTTAAGATGTATACTCTGAGACTCTGTATCTCAAAAACAACCTTGCATCTTTCTTCCCCCCTCAAGAAAGTGACCTAGAAATGTGGTTCAGGGTGGAGAAGATGGATTAAGAGGGCCTGGAGTCAGAGGTCAAATGGCAATAAACTCACATATAAAAATATAACCTTGTCATATTTAAAAGTATATGTAGATGGGTAAGTCAGTGATGCAGGTTATTAATAAAGTTTGGAATAAAATGGAACTTACAACATACTTGTTCAAGTTCTTACGTGAAATCGATATCTTATATATTTTTTATCGCACAGAACTTTAATAAGTTGATTTGAGATAAAACAAAATTTGTAACTCAGGAGAAGAAATGCTTTAGCATTAGCTTAACAAACACTTCCTGACTGCTCTCCAATCCGTGACACCACGTGGGGCTATGTGTCTGATGTGAAATTACGACCTCCAGCCCCACCATCAAGGTGCTCACTAGGTAGTGCCGAAGTTTTAACTTGAACTTCGTATTTTTAATAACACATGGCTAAAATAACATCTCAGTAAGAACATTTTTCATCTCTCAAAGGTGAACTTTGACATAAACTACTTTTACAGATTAAAGTATTAAACTAAAATTTTTTATTTTTTTAAAAATATCTTTATTGATTTCAGAGAGAGGAAAGGAGAGGAAGAGAGAGAGAGAGAGAGAGAGAAACATCAATGGGAGAGTCATTGATCGGCTGCAGCCTGCAACCCGGGCATGTGCCCTGACCGGGAATCAAACCCCAATCGCCTGGATCCTAGGTCGATGCTCAACCGCTGAGCCACGCCCGGCTGGGCTAAACTAAAATTTTAAATTTAGCACTTCCAAACTAATATTGCTAATCAAGCAACTTTAATTTTTAAAATTTATCATTGCCTGGCCGGGCGTGGCTCAGCGGTTGAGAGTTGACCTAGGATCCAGGCGATCAGGGTTCGGTTCCCTGTCAGGGCACATGCCCGGGTTCCGGGCTCGATCAATGACTCTCATCATTGATGTTTCTGTCTCTCTCTCTCCCTCTCCTTTCCTCTCTCTGAAATCAATAAAGATATATTTTTTTAAAAAAAAATGTTTAAAACGTGTTGCTTTTAAAAAAAAATAAAATTTATCGTTATTGTTGAAAGTATTACAGATGTCACCTTTCCCTCCCCCCATTGACCTGCTCCACCCCGAATCCGCCGCACCCCCAGGCCCTCCTTACACTCCTGTCTGTGTCCACGGGTTATGCTTTATGCATTTAAGTTTTTTGATTACTCTCTCCCCACCCACTCCGATGGCTGTAATTCATGACTCAGAATGAATCTCATGTTGTTGTTTTTTTCCTATTTGTGACTTTTTGACATTACTGTGGTGTTACTAAAATTACTTCTGCCTTACACGTGGATGGATGAGTACAGTAACTTAGGAAGGATCAAGTGACTTTTGTATGGAAATATTACACAATTCCCTGACATCAGTTTAGATGAAAACAAACATAGTGAGTCCCCACACTCCAAAGTAACACTGTGTTCTGGGACTGGCTCATTTGAGATTCGGTGAGATAATGTCGGATCCTTCTTAGCCTAAGTCATGGCCAACTAGTTGTTTCTCACTAAATAGTTCCTATACCCTCTCCACTAATTTGTTAGAATCATTTGACAGGGTTTCAGCTCTTCCATTTGTGCCTTACCACTACTCACACACAAAACTGCTACTAAATAAACTGGTGTTGCCTGACAGTGGGCACTGTGGTTAGACTATAATTGCAGAAATCAATGGTATAAAAATATAAGCAACCTTGGGAGCTTCTGAATAGCAAATGAGAACAAAGAAGAAAAGGAACTAATGATTCTTAGGGAACAAGCATGAAAGAGGTGACATTTCAGAGCCAAACGAAACAGAGCCTCAGGCGCAACTGCAACCCTGGCTTTAAACTTCGGCTGGGTGGCTAGAGAGTCAGCCCAGCGGCGGAAGGGCCTCAGGTGTGATTCTGGTCAGGGGCACGTACCCAGGTCGGAGGCTCGACCCCATGTGCGGGAGGTAACCCACTGATGTGTCTCTCTCCCATCGATGTTTCTCTCTCTCCCTCCCTTCCACTCCCTCTGAAAAGCGATGGAAACAATATCCGCAGGTGAGGATTTAAAAAATAAACTTTGGGTAAGTTAATTCAGGAAGCTGAACTGAGCTCTGTCCAGGAGATTTGTAACATGGATAGCGCACTGCTTACCTCACGGGGCTGGGTGGAGGAGCCAATGTGAAGGCCTAGCCCAGTATTTAGCAATTCATAGATGGGAGTTCCCTCATCCGTCCAACCCCACTGACTGCCAGACTTTTGGCCACAGCTTGCCTCCATTTTTTCTTTTTTCCTCCAAGCTTTCACTAATGCAGCGATTCCCAAAATGTGGGCCCAAGCCTAGCAGCTCCGAACTTGCTAGGAAAGCAAATTCTCAGGCCCCAGTTCAGACCCACTGAGTCAGAAACTGCAGATGGAACCCAGAAGCCTGCGTCACTAAAGAAGGCTCCCAGAGGGCTCTGGTGTGCCCAGTTGGAGAGCCGCTGTTCCTGCGGATCTGGAGCGCATGAAAGTGCTGCCAAGCCCAGGGAAAGGACCCCCTCCCCTAGTCTTGTCCAAGGTTTCCTGACTCACCCCCCAGGGATTCCAGTTTGGCACAGAAACGCCGGAGAGGGCACCGTGAACTCGGTCCTGCAGAGCAACTGTCTTCCTCAGGGGCCAGGTTTAAACGAGGCTTTACATGTTTTAAAGTTTAAAAATACATTGTTGCGAAATCATTTTTTCCAGCACATTTGCTCGGAAATCCTAGCTGGCTGTAACAAAAACCATTCTCCTACTCTAGGGAGTTTGTAAAAGACAAATTTAAGTGGGAACATCCCTCTAATTTTTCAGGCACATTTTACAAAATTTAATTAGATTCTCACCCTCCATTCTTTAGGAACATATTTTATTCTTTTCTGACACTGATCCCTCATCATTTATAGTAACTCTTCATACCAAATATTGTCAGTGTATCGCTTCTCCTTTTGTCAAGGCTCTTATTTAATACTCTTCATCTGAGAAAACATTATTTAAAGCGAATGAAAGCGTCCAAGGCCACCTAATCCTGCAGCATATAAATTCTGTATAATCACTTTTCTCCCTCACACTATCACCCATACACCCATGCTGGTGTCAACACATCTAATATTCAGGAGCCACCAGGGAGTTTTATATCGCCTCATGTCAGAAGTTAGAGGGCCCAGAGATGGGCTTGAAGGATTATTGCTTTGAAAAACAACTACTATTAAGTATACACATACACGGTATCCTGTCCTAAGGTCAATCCTTAAATAAGAAATAAATATAAATGTAAAATGTTTAAATTTTTCAATTAATTTTTAGTCTGACTAAAATTACTCAGTTATTCAATGTCTGTGAGGCAGCTGAACCTTCTGGAACATTACCAATCTGAATTGTGTTACTCACTTGAACTCATCTAAATTCAGTTTGCTATTTTTTTCTAACTTGCTACACTGTAAACATTTTTTCTCATTGTTTTAGCTTTAATTTATTAAGTTGTATTGACACAAAATAACTTTTTTCTTTTTTTTGCAAAAGTTCAGCTGATGACCACTGTGCTACAGTGATGACAAATTGCATTGTATACAATGGGCTACAGAAAGGGCCCACACATCCTAAGGATAACAGAGGAAAGTGCCCTATTTCCAATAGGAGAGGGGGAGAGAGCAGTGTCTTCACTTCAAGTAGGGAAAATAAACCACAAGAAAATCTGTCCATATTTGAAGATTTGCAACTTCTGAGACAAAATCATTTAAACAGGCACATATTCGAGTCATGGCATTACCTGAGCGCACGCTGACACTAACTAAGACACCGTTCTAGAATGCTACTTGTGGCATTTGTAACTCAATAAGACACAAGGATGGACTTTTTCAGCTTTACAAATAAAATTTAAAAATCAGGTGCACGGTTAGAATGCCTGGAGTTTTTCGCTTTGCCCCCATGTACACTCTGTATTTCCTAACAGCAGTAATTCTGCGTTAGCATCAGTTTCTCAGAGCGGGCGGGCGCTGTCCCGGGGCTCCCCTTTCAGGGCTCCCCTGGAGGCTCTCATTCCCATTCGGCTGTTTGGGAGCTGCCCAGCACTAATTTCCTTCCCACCAGAGTCAACCTACCAGCTAACAGAAGAAAGCCCAACAGGTGCAGATCAACTTTATCCAAGGACATGGAGCCGCCGAGCTTCTTCGATTTTGCAGAAAGAGAGTGAAAGTTAGGTGTAGAGACATTTCCCACCCCACCCCACACTTTTTTTATTTTTTACAGAAAAAATGCCCTTTTATTAATTTACTTCCAATCACTGTAAGTCCTTGAGGGGTACAGGACTACACGGATTCTGTGTCCCACACATTAGCAAGAAGGCTGCTCCAGAATTTGGCAGGAACCACCATGAGCAGCTAGCTGTCACCTCTCCCCAGGTCACTCGGCTGCGGTTCTGTTTGCCACCAGAGTCGCCGTGTGCTCTTTGCCCGAGCCCGTGAGCACCTCTCTTCCCTAGACGGAATTCCGTTCCATGTCGAGCACGAACCCCTTCCATTTTAGGCAGAGCTGCGTGCTCCCTCTTGAGAGCCAGCAAAGTGGCCCTGGACGGCAGCCTCCGGACACTGTGGCTTTAGAAGCCCCATGGGTCGCAGCAGCGCCCGGGCGCCAGGCCACGGAGGGAAGGGGCGGCCTGCGCCGCCCACGGCCACGGCCAGGTGCCCTGCTTTCCAGCGTTCCGTTCACGCCGCTTCTCATTTGTGAAAGACCTGCATTAGTGTCTTCGCTAACTGAAAACACTGAAAGAGGATTTTCACTTTGACAGAGACACACACGAAAAAGACAAAAAGCAAAAACAGCATTGAGCTTTTCTCCCGCAGGCGGCCGGCACGGAGCAGCCTCGCCGGGAGCCAGGCCACCAAGCACACGCGCCACTTCTGCCACACGGGCTGGTGTCCGCTACGGCGTTCCTGCTTCCACCACGGCTTAGTGTTAGTTAGGCTCTATGGCTCACTCGGCAGGATCCGGCAGGCTCTTTGGGGGGTCGGGGAACACTCAAAAGTTTCCCATATAAATGAATGGCAATTGTTTCGCTTTATGCCATGTTGGCTAACAAAAGTGTTCATAGGAACACTCTATGCTTGGATAGCAGGAGAAGTCTGTATTTTATAAAAAACACACATGGCTTTAGAGTGGAATTTTTCATTATGAAGAAGTTTTCCTATAAAACTGTGGAGGTCACTAAATGACTTCTCCGGAGCTATCACAGGTAACTTGAAATTGAAAATGCTTCTGCATCTTTAAAACTTTCTCAACCCTTTAATTTGTGACCCCTAAATTTTGTTCAACTATATTTTATGTGATTTAATGTACTACTACTAAGTTGAATATAAGCTGTTATTTTTATTATGTTCACAATACTAACCTGTAACAATTGTATAAATTGTGCTGTTCTGATAAACAAAGTGCAGCACATCTCTTATCCTTTCACTCGCTGAATGTGTGTGTTTGAGAGCAGAGGGGAGAGAACTAGTCACGGTGGAAAGGAATGCCTCTCTTAAGTAAAATATAGTAATATAATTCGTAAGTGGCACTGAAGTATTTATTGTTAAATGAGACAGGTCTCTTCACACATTGAAACCACCAGAAACTCAGCACTGCAGACAAGGAAAGCTTTTCATTCAAGCTTTCAATTTTTCCCAATCTCTTTTCAAAGTATCATCCTGAACAAAAGACTTGTTCCCTGTGAGGAATTCAGTTACCAGTTCTTAGGATGATCTCTCTTTCTGTTGATTATACTAACTTTATTTGCCTCCCTTTCTCTTTAATAAAAACATTAAAAAATAAAGAGGCACTAGAGAAATGGAGAGAGTGAAAGATATGAGGAATTGCCGGGGTGTGGGGGAAAGATGAAAACAAATTATCATCCTCTACAGAGAGAATTAAGGGTTTGGCTGGCCACTCCTACCAGATTAAAGCAGGGAGCATGTGCACGAAGTCATCACAAAGCTGTGAAGAGGCTTAAGATAAGATGTTTCTAAAAGCAAATGGAAAATATGCGAGTTAATCAAAGGGCAGTTTGACTTTATTGAGTTATAGCTCTAAAACCTAGGGGGTTCCTAGAACTAGCTTACTGAAAATAAGAGAACAATTTTACTACTTCAACAAAGTATCTACTTTCATAGGAAAATGTAATTGACACAATAATAGGTCATGTGCCTTGTCATCACCGGTGGCCTTGACCATGGAAAGTTACGCTGCTGTAAGAGGACAGACGTGGTGCTCTGCAGAGCAGGAATGAGATTAATGTCAGGCATCGTTATTATTATAATACCCCACGGGGCCAAACTCACCGAAGTATAGTAACTCAAAACAGGGCTGAACTTACAAAGTTTTTATTTTGACTTTATGATGGAAAAATTCTTTCCTCAAATTACTATTGATACAAAGCTAACAGAGAAGGACACTGGAGAATCCTCTCACACAGATTTGCTCCGTAGGTCAGTCAGGTCATTTCATGTCTTGAAACTTAAGTCTTGGCAGTAATGTTGTCTCTACACAGAGTGCCCCTCACTCTACTTCTTGGGGACAAAGTCCCATTCGCCTCAGTATCTGATTTATCTATGACCTTCTATGAAAAGTCTCCTCTTGCTTGGCACTAAGTTAGTTCTTACGATCATATTGTTTTTATATCCCTTTGTTGACCACTTTTTTTTATTTAACAGTATACATAACTATCTCTCCCCTATTATATTATGAGCTCCTGGGCGATGTTATCACTGTCATCTTTGTAGCCCCAGTGCCTCAAATACCATGCTCAAGATAGTTTTGTTGAATGAACCAAATTGGAAGGGGGGTGTTGGGAGTAAGCCTTAGAAAAAAGTGAGATAGGACAAATGACGTTTTTCTGATAGGTGATAATAGCTGATAAAAACAAAAAAAAAAAACAGTCATAATAACTAGAATTCTAGAGTAAAACATTAAAGGGAAGCAGAGACCAGGTGAAAATTTCTAAATGAGTATAGCAGCCTAATTCGGGGATGGCCTTTTTTTTTCTTTTTTTAAAAAAATATATCTTTATTGATTTCAGAGAGAGGAAGGGAGAGGGAGAGAGAGGGAGAGAAACATCAATAATGAGAGTCATTGATTGGCTGCCTCCTGCACGCCCCCAACTGGGAATTGAGCCCACAACTGGGGATTGAGCCCACCACCCGGGCATGTGCCCTGACTGGGAACTGAACCACAATCTCTTGGATCCTAGGTCAATGCTCAACCGCAGAGCCACACCCAGCTGGGTGGGGATGGCCTTTTCTACAGAGCAGTGAGCTTGTCACTGGAGGGGAGCCAGCAGGGCCTGTTAACAAACTTATTGAGAAACGAATTCACCAACGTACAAGGCTGCATGTTATATGAGCAGGTGAAGCTCCCTTTTGGACAGAGCACAATTTTAGTATTTTTATCAGAAGACAATCCAAACATTTAAAATTCCTAGACCCTTTAAGTCAATGAAACCAAATGCAGTTATTAAAAATGTTAAACCAAATGTATTAACCTCAAACATGTTTCTAGATTTTAAAAAGATAAGACATCTTGTAAAAGTATATATTGAACTATGTATTTACTATCTGGTGAATAATATAAAAGGAAAAGCTTTGATTCTTATATAGTCTTACTTAATCATGAAAATGTACTGGATGACCTCATTGTTATTACTAGGAGGTATGTTATCTTATAATAATTCATGGGGAAGTTTGCCACATCAGGGGTCCAATCACACACCAGTGGGTATTAATTAAACGCCCCATGTCATTGAGGGTGAAACATCTAACTGGGCACTGAGAGTGTGATTTAAAGCAGGAGAGGAATGCTGTTGCTTCAGGGCCTTTAATTTCAAAGGGAATTTTTTTCTTCAAGCCCTTTAATTTTATATAGCATATAAAGTCCACATTTATAACATTTTTATGACCAACAAAGTATATGATCATTATAGAAATAAGTCATCTAAAAACCATAGAAAAAAATCATCCATAATCCCATCTCCCAGAAATAACCAGTGTTGATACTGTATTTTCTTCATAGATGTCTTCATGCAAACACACATGCACTTACTCACACGTATGTAACATACATACCATATTTTTGCTCTCTGGTAATTCAAAGGTGTTTTAGAAGTACATATGGCCACTATTTTATTTATCATATGTATACAATACAGTTCTTAAGTTATGTATAAAGTAAAATTTATATTCTCAATATTTATGATGAACTTGCTTCACAATTTCAGAGATACAGAATTCTAATTTTGAGATGCAAAATATTCTGCTCTCAAACATAGTAAAATAATACCACTCACTGCATCTCCCTGGATAAGCACAATGTATCTATATATTTAATTATCCCACACAAGCCTAAAGAGTACCTTAATAATTCAATGGGGTGAAAAAACATAAAAATTTAAATGAAGCTAAAAGCTTCATTTGTTTAAATGCTAATTTCAAAATACATTAGAAAATGAATGTGTTTATTTTTCCTCTTCTCAGACATGTTTTGATAATTATTAAAATATTTTTTAAACTAGTGGGTGGGTACGTTGAGCGCCTTATTCCAAAACTGAACTCGTTCATTCCTTAGGTCAACAAATCTCCCCTCCCAACTATCACTGCTTTTATAACACAGGAATGTGGGCACGGAAGGAGAAGGCAGGGGCGAAAATATGCTGTCCCACACCTACATTCTGCTACTTTCTGCACCAAAGTACTTTCTGCACCAAAGTGCCTGCCATCTACCAAGCGGGGTGTGGCTCCCTCATCGCACAAAGTGCATTACTTAGGGACAAACACATACCTACTCCAAAGAGCTCATTTTAGTTTTGCATACAGTTCTCCCTGGGCTTTCCGGTAATTATCTTATTTGATATATGCAAGGATCCTGCAGGGTTCCATTTCATAAATAAAATCACCCTGGGTGAGGTTAAGTGACTTGTCCCAGGTTTAATGTATAAGGTAAGTGGTGACACCAGGACTTAAATGCAGGTGTTCTAGCTCAAACCTAGTGTTTTTTTCAGCCACATCAACTACTGCAATCAACAGGGTACTCAGAATCAGAACTAAAACAATTACTCATCACTTCATGAAATGCAGGTGTCTTTTTTAGCCCACACCGACACAGGAAAAGTGATTTGATCACTTCTGGTTTAATATACACTCCACTGCTGGGCCGTGGGAGGAGAATCAGGGTAGGAGAAATTCCCTCTCCCCTTGTGTTTTAAGCTTTTGTTCTATTTTCTCTGTTTCCAGCTCCAGTCTATTCATTGTCAAAATCCCTCTCCAGCATGGCCAGGCGAGGCTCAGCGGTTGAGCGTCGACCTAGGATCCCGGAGATCGCAGTTCAATCCCAGTCAGGGCACATGCCCGGGTTGCGGGCTCGATCCCCAGTCGGGGGCGTGCAGGAGGCAGCCGACCAATGGCTCTCTCATCACTGATGTTTCTCTCTCTCTCTCCTCCTCTCCCTTCCTCTCTCTGAAATCAATAAAGATATATTTTTTAAAAAAAAGCCTCTCCATGGTGGAAATGTATTCCTGTTAATGAAATGTGCTGTTCTCCTAATGAGGATAATAATAAATATATACATGCTACTCAAAAAACTTTTAAGATTTTAAAAAATATCTCTATTAATGCTTTAGCAATGGCCAGATATATCTAATTTTACCTTCACTTAAAGATAGTCTGTCCAGTGCCATTGTAATGTAGCTCCTTTACAGGATTCAAACTTGTCTCAGCAGACATTTGCTTGGTTATTTAATGTTAAAGAATTATTTCAATTTCCAATTATTATTTGAATCTTAGCCCTTTCCACCTCCTCTGTCTGCCCAAACACCAGTAAAATGTATGTATTGAGCATCTAATCTGTGCTGGGCTCTGAGTGTAAGACACAAAATTGGAAATATTTCCTCATGAAGACAACAGACCAGAGGAGGAAACATGTAAAGTGAATACAAATAAACATATAAACAGTAAGAGCAACTACGAAAGAACAAGTTGATAATTTCTGAGTACTTGATGTAGTTTGAAAGATCCAGAAAAGCCTTCCTTGGAAGATGACACTTCCTGTGAGAGCAGAGTGCCATCGCCAGGTGACAGGTGGGCCGGGCTGAAGCAGGTGGCACCGCTGATGTGGGCCTGCTGGCTGGAAGACGGGGAAGGCAGAGTCTGCGGCCGGGGCAGGGGAGTGGAGCAAAGCCGTGGTGATGAACTTGGAGAGGGGGAGTCGCCAGGACACTCAGGGCGGAGGGCCATGCTAAACCCCCTGGATTTTATTCCAGGTGAAACGAAGGCATTAAAAGGGTTTAAGCTCAGAGAGGATATGAACTGATATACGTCTTTGGTAAAATTAAACCACTACCAATATTGGTGTGGAAAACAGGGTCTTTCTTTAGTGCTGTAGCTCTGTTAAAGCAGCCAAGTAACATGGGGCTACTCGAATGTCTTTCAGCCTTTCCCCCAACTGAGAAAAGGGAAATCTCAAACCTTCCTGAGCTGCATCATTCAAAAACACCAGTTAGTATCAAGTGCTTTTAATGCTGAATACTTGGACTCTTCAAGATTTATCTGTAACATGGTATCCATTTATGTGACTATGAAGTTCCTGATGATCAAACCATAATAGGGCATGCACTATACATTCACCGTTTTTCATGATAAATGAAAGCATTGTTAGATAACAAGCTGGAGTTGGAGGGTATTTCCAGTGCAATAAATCTTCTTCTGTAACTTTAATTGCCTGCTTAGAACAATGCTTTTTCTTTTACTACAGCAATAATGCTAAGTTACATCTGTATAGGGCTTCCGTTTCAAAGCCTATTAGTTCTCTAATGATAGGGACCAGGCGTTCAGTTTCCATTTTCTTTTTTTAAAATATATTTGTTATTGATTTCAGAGAGAGGAAGGGAGAGGGAGAGACAGAAACATCAATGATGAGAGAGAGTCATTGATGGGCTGCCTTCTACACGACCCCTGCTGGAGATCGAGCCCGCGGCCTGTGCATGTGCCCTGACCGGGAATCAAACTGAGATCTCCTGGATGGTAAGTCGATGCTCAACCGCTGAGCCACACCAGCTGGGCTCCATTTTCTCATAGCGCCCTGCATACTTTGCTATAGAAGTAAGAGTTGTTTCTGTTTTAAAGACCACTAGTAACTGTCCATTGGAAATGTCACTGACAAGGAAATGCACTGCATTGGTGGGGGGAGACCCTTCTACAGTATGGCTGTGCTGTGTCATAGCCCCAGGGCACCCTCACAACCTAGAACCCCTTCCTCTGGCAGGTTACTCTCCCCTCAGCTCCCTCACCGGTCCTCTCTGATCCCCACTGCACCTCCACACACACTCCTAATGCTTTTGTTCTAGTTGGTCTTTTAACGTGACGTGCCCGTTCTCGCCTCCTATGAAATTCAACTCCTTCCGACACGAATACAGTATATCCACGGACAAGGTGTACGCTATGAGATGATTCAATATTCCCTCACCTTCTATATTCAAATGGTGGTTTAATTCTTGTCTATACAAGAAAAATCGGCTACCACTGAGCAGATTCTAAACATGAAAACACGCACGGACACGGAAATCTTGTGGAAGCACAATTTTTAAAAATCCTTCAGAGAGTGCAGAATGTAATTTTTAAGACCATTAAAATGATAATGGGACACTCCACTCATGACTCTCCAAATTACAGTCTACACACACTCAGGAGTCCCTGGAACCAGTGTGACAAATCCTACTCAATACAATGTATTTATACTGTGGCACACAAAGATTCTGAAAGCTTCTTTCACAAAATCCATATACCCCTGTTGATTGCAATAGTCCCCTATCAGTTAGGAAGGTCCCATTACTATAGAGCAGGGACTATGAAATGAACCACTACAGTGAGAAGGCTTTTGTCTGAAAGACAATCCGTTCTTTCACTGCCAAGTATGTACAAAAATAAGCCAAGTCAATTCAGTATATTTGTGTCCCTCTGATTGTAATCAAACTCTGTTCTTATGTACCTTTGGCATAGCACCACGTTCCACTTTTCCTCTATTTTAGAGTTGATTTTCATATTTCTGCTATGTGATGCTTAAATAAGAGCAGTTTTATTTCTGAGCCTGTTATAAAAACAATGAAATGTCTTTATAGTAGCTTCCAATTAAGCATGTAAATTGAGTTTGCGCACGTTTTTATATAAACGTGATATTTAAAGAATGTTGTCCTCATTTTTAGATGCAGTGATAAGAAATTGTACTACTTTTCCAATTACCTGTAATGGCCACCCAGGTCACCTCGAAGATGCTTTTGATCTTAGCTCTGTGGCTTGAAGAGTAAAATTACATCTCTCTTTGAAGTACATTTCCTACTCCTAATTTTTCTATTCATAGCAAAGTTCAGGTAAAAATTTTAAATTACATAGCATCTAAGGAAACAAAGCTATTGGGCTAAATTTAGGAAATGAAGGAGAGTTCAGACAGCAGAATTTGGTTACCTTGATAGCGAAAGCCTTAATCTATTCCATTAATAATTTAAATGGTAAGCGTAAGAACTCAATTTGCTCAGTTACTTAGATAATAAAAGTAGTTAGTCATTTTTAAAGTATAATAGGTATACTCCAGCTACGATAGCTTGAATTCTTTATCCTAAACTCCATTTGCTCACCAAATCCTGATTAGGAAATACGTTTCCTACATATAATACAGACCTAATGGGACAGCAGATGTCCCAGGGAAGTGCCCTCCTCCCCTCTCTCCAGCTGCAGAGAATGGGAGGCACCCGCGGTCTCCTGTGCCCTGGCAATGGGGACAGCAAGCCACTGTCAGCTGGGCCGCAGCTATCATGGGAACACTGGCCTCATTTCTCATTTCAGAGACAGCGCTGGGAATAAACTTTTGAAGGAAATCAACTTTGTCACATGGATTTTAAGTGTTCCTTAATCTAAATCCTCAAAAAAAAGTCAGAGTTTGAATCCACGCTCATTAGTTTCTTAGAAAATTCATGTGCTGGATAGTTTTAGAGCATGTTCAGCATCCTCCCTATCAACAAGGCATTACTTAAACAACTTTAACAATCCAGTGTGCCAGCTGCTGCTCTGCCAGTGGCAGCCCTTCTGCCTGGGACTGCATTTAGAAGGGCTTTTGGAAGGTGATCTGGAAAATCCAGCTTATCCTATGATACTTCTCATATTTCATTTATTTAATAACTGCCCATCATATTATTCACTGAGTTTCAGGGAAGAAAAATGTTAATAAAATAAAAATATGTAATCCCTGCCCCCACCAAAGAACTTACTAACTGGATTAGGGAGACAAAGCACCGGACTGGTGGTGCTCTGAAGACCCAAATTGGAATCCAAGTCAAGTCTGTAATATGAAGAAAGTGAATTACTACTGTTGGGCCTGTTTCTCATCTTGAGATAATGCTACTTTATTTTACATAAGAATGAAATAAGACACCAGGAATAAATAAGTTCTTAGCACATAATAGCCATCCAGTAAACAATGGTGGACTATGAATCTGCAGAAAATATTTTATGATAGGCTTTTTCTGTTTCTAACATTTCCATTCCTTGCACGTTGCCCCTATAATACATAACTCATGTCTGATCGCCTTTTCTGATTCTTTAAGAAAGGTCTCTGATAAACAAAAGGAAGTACATATTCACCGTTAGGTTTTGGGACAAGATCAGTTAGGATTTTGTCTTCTAGGTGGTAGCCAAACTTAATAACAGGAGTTACGTGATTCAGTGCATTACACTATAAGACGACTTGGGAAGGAAAGGCAGCATTGTGTGGATAAGTCAAGGAAGGCTTAGTTCAGAAGGTGGGAATGCACAGGCCCTCTTACAAAGGCTAAAATAGATGTTCTATGAGGAATACAACCCATGGGTCTGGGTGTAGATTGTTAAAGCTTTATATTCCATGGTAAGTATTTTTTAATTTGACCCTCCAGTCATCAGAGAGTCAATGGCATTTGGGTAAATGAGTAGCTATTACTAGCCTAATCCATTCTTTTAATCGTGGTGTACTAAAGATGATAAATAGAAGAAGGAAGGGAAGTCAAAGATTAATATTTTTGAACTGGAATTTAAAATAAAGAGAAATCAGGAGGTAAAGATATTCTGGAGATAAGGCAGAGAAATGACATTTCTAAATGGAAATATCTTCTTGGCACAGAACAAGCACTTAAGTGAAAGCAGATACTGTACTGGTATGACACTAATCAGGAGAGACAAAAGTATAGTCTTGCTATACAAACAATTCCCTGGATTACAGGATAAAAAATAGATCTCAGCTCTAACCGTGCATCAGAATCACTTATAGAGCTTTTAAAATGTGTCCACGCCTGGGGCCTCACCCCAGAGGTTGTGATCATAGGACAGTGCTAGGAATCACCAGAGCAGAGAAAGAACAGAGGGCAAAGACTGAGCCTGAGGGAACTCCCAAGGCAAGGTTGGAAACGGAAATTAAAAATGAAGCAAATTTTACAGAAGTAGAAGGAAAGCCAGGAAAATAAAGCATGGCAGAATCCAAGGACAGAGGAAATTTCCAGAAAGAATGGGTGGCAAAAACAATCACAAATGCCGTTTAGAGATCAATGGCAATGCATCTAATTTGGGAGACAAGAGGAGAGGAGCCCATCTAACACAATGCCTGGCCCCTAGTGGGTGCTCCATAGATATGCACTGAACTGATGACTACGAAGGACATGGCCTCCTCCCTCTGGGGCTCAGATGTCCTACAGCTTAGGACTTCTATGCTGCACCAGCATCACTGTGGGGAGGTCTTCACAGGGTTGAACGGGATTCATTAGCCTAAGCTTGGCATTGCAACTTCCCACTTCCTAGACTCTCCTTTGAATATGACCAAAAAATGACCATCTGGGAAAGAAGAAAATTTACTAGCTTTCAAAGTGGAAAAAGATTCATTCATTCTTTCATTCGGCCCACCAGCCAGCCAGCCAGCCAGCCAGCTAGTCAGTCAGATATTTATACATCCATTCTTCAACAGCCGTTTAGTCCAGAGAATGAAGCTAGCACTTCAAAACTTAATCTTCAAGCCACATGATTTGCATTAATTTGCATATAATTTTAATCTGTTTCAAAACTGTAGTAAATCACAGTTAACATGCATTTTTAAAAAATACTTGGAATTCCTTTTGACAGATTTTTAAGCAAAAGCATATTTTTATTGTGATCAGATTATTTTTTGCCTAATACCTACCAGTGTTCTTCCACACGTCTCAACTTCACTAGGATGTAGTTTTGTTATCCTAAAAATGTCAGGCTAATGGGTACTTCTAAAATTATCGCATTAATGTTCTTAATGCAAATTTCGGCTTTGAAGTTATTCATTAACAAAAGAGAAGGCCAGATCTCTTTAACTAAGCATGAACTATCTTCCTACTTCTATTAACTATCACTGCCATTTTTACAAAAGTCTTAAAAGAAACCAATTAAATTAATATTTTCATGCAATACATGACTAGATCCTCACCTCTGTCACCAGCTTTTTTCTCTATATAAAAAGCTCCCTATGTATTCTAATTTCATACATTTCTACCACTACACTGATTTGCAGAAACCTGTAAATATATAAGGCATGATGCTGACAATGTGGAATTGCTAGCATTAGTTCAATACACAATATTTCAACAACTATGAATATGGGTCATTGCTTAAGTCAAATTTTATATAAATAACGATTCATATATTTGGGTTTTTTTTATTTCTCCATGAAATCAATCACTAGAAAACTCAATGAGTTTCACATTATAGGACAAGAGTCAAAAGGTATGGGAATAGAACTTTCAAGGAAACAAAGGCAAAATGAAATACATTGTCTTAATTTTCATAAACATATATTGTTCTCACATATTATATGTGGACACAGGTTGAGAAATAAAAAATATATATTTCCAAGGGAATGATTATACTATCAATATTTTCAACAGTTTTTACATCACAGCTATAAAAGGTAACCCTTTAAAATAAATATCAGAATATATTCCATTGGTAAATTGCTGGGGTAATACTCCCTAGGTCTGCAAAGATAACACTCAATTTTTGCTCTTGGGAGCTCAGAGGTCAATGAATGGAATCCATTGAGGGAATGGAATGGAATGGAATGGAATGGAATGGAATGGAATGGAATGGAATGGAATGGAATGGAATGGAATGGAATGGAATGGAATGGAATGGAATGGAATGGAATGGAAACCCAGCTTACTCCAATTTGACTGCTTAGAATCGCTGCCTCTACCAACTGCGGAGTAGAACAGTGGCTGCAGTTGGACCTACACTAAATCAATAGTTCACATGGAGTACTAAGTGCCAAATAAGACCCACACTTCTGCTTCACTGCCAGGGCAAGTAACGCTAGTTATGGAGGCAGAGCAATTTCAGCCAGAGGGCCTAATAAGTGTCAGGAGAGCACAGATCCTTTGGCTCCCCACCTGTAATATCCTTCAAAGCTACAGTCAGATTATGAAATGTAACTTCACAGGCTCCTCTCCTCCTCTTCGTCCCATAATTAAATTTCTCATTTGACTTGAAATGTCTGGACTTTTCTTAAAAGTAGCAAATAAACCGGACATGGAGTCACTTGGTGAACGACGGTGCAGTGGGAGTCAGTCTGTGAAGGAAATTCACACCATTGCTTGACTGTGCAGCCAATCGCATGCTAAGGTACACAAGATGTGAAAGAAGGGAATGGTTCAACATCAAAACCAGCTAGAAAACTGGGTAGAGACGAGTCAAGATGCATGAAAATGGTAGCCACCGACAACCGCACCCCTACGAGCTGCATCCTGTACCCTCCTCTGGACCGGGATGAGATGGAGCCAGCGCTTTTTCAAGCCTACGGCTGAAGTTCATACCAACTTCAGAACGTAATCGTCAGGAAATGATATGAGAGTATGGAGTTTATGATTTTGTCTACACTTGGTTCTTGATTCACACATGGTTGCCACTCCCCGACTCCAGGTTGTCAGAGGAGAATAAACTTTTCTCTGCTTGGCTCTCATGAGAAATGTTGCTGCCACCCACACAACAAAAGAGCCGGAAGAGTTGCGTCCTGGTCACATCAATGGTTGATAAAGTTCCCATGCAAAAAAATCAGCTATTCCAAAACCACATCCCTAAGGCATCAATATGTGTGACCCCAAATACTGCAAGTGCTGTTCCTATTTGCCTCAGTCTAGCAGACTGTCCACAGAGCCGCTCCGAGGTATACCGCATGTCTCTCTCTCTTCCACCACCCCCGGAAGGCCACAGATTCTCCAACTAGATTTGCTGACCTGTCCATGGAGCAATCTATAGTTAACTTCCTACTGTAGTTCATCGGCTACTCAGTGGCCCCAGTTCCTTCAGATAATAAATACAAAAGCCTAAGAGCAAATCCAATGCATTCATGCTCAAGAGGTTGGTTATACAAATAGATGATGTCTGGATCATATACGAAAATACAACCCTGACCCACAAACTCTGCAACTATTACACAGAATAGTCAGGAATTGGACAGTGAAGACCAGTTTCCCTATATTCTGGCCCCTGCTTCCGACTCAGGAACAACCAAAGAAACCCAAATATTTTTCCAAATCAATCAAATCAAATGTCTCACCCCTGCTGAGCCTGCCTCCAGCTTCACCTTGCCAACAACCTCCAATGAGAGCTTATATAGAACTACTTTTCCACCAGAAAGCTTTCCCACTTCCCTGCCTGCCTCGGGGTCTCTGCCGGACAGAAGTCATGGTGGGGACTCACTCACCACAGCAAGCTCTGAATTAGGCAGCCTCTGTCTGTTCCCATTTGGGTGGTCTTCCTTTACTCCCACATGCTCAGAAGCTGGATGCTGGAATGTTCATTGCCTCAGCTTCCAGAAGCCTCGGATTTGTCAATAAAAAAGAGCAATATATTTCCACAATTTCAGAGCAGATGGAAAACGAGAATTAGGAAGAGAGGCAACTGGCATGTCCAGATCCTAGACTGGTCATTACCGTTAACTTAAATACTAACGAAAAGCTGACCTTTCTCTGGCCTCATTTCTGTCACTTATGAAAGGAAATGCGAAGAAGGCTAAATGATGATGAGGGCCTTACAGTCTGATCTTCTGAATGTGCTGGTCAGGACGCCTACGATTCACTCCGACGAGGACAACTCAAGAAGGGCTCACGAGAAGGGCTCTGCACAAAGGGATGGAGGTGCAGGGAGACCTCAAGGTAACCGGCCGCGCTCCAGGCCTGGACACTCCCGGGCTGTTAGCGCCTGAGCCTAAGGAAGCAAGAGGAAGGCGTTTCTAGAATTCGGAATGACAGTGCTGGGGAAAGAGCTACCTTAGCGAGCATAACCTGTGACGGAGCAACCCAGCGAGCCCAAGAAATCCCCCGAAGTCTCGTTCTTCATCAGCGGGACACGGACACGAGTGGAAGCAGGAAAGAAGGGGTGTAGGCAAGCGGGCCTCCCGGTGCTAAGGGGGGCACGCCCCGGAGGAAAAGCACAACTGCTGAGCTTTGAAACTGGAAGGGTTTGGCTCGCAGAGCTTCCGTTCGGAGCGCAGACTCGTATAGTCATCTTTTTAGCATCGGAATCCCCACCCCTAACTTCTTCCCTCCTCTTTACCTTTTCCATTTTCGTTATTTCTCCTTTTTAACTCCTGCTATCCACACTGCAGTTTTATATTGTTTTCTGATAATAATAAGGAAGTAACTGTCAGTGACGAGATGAATACAAGGGCGCAGTAAGCACCCAGAGCATCTCAACAGGCAGAATGTCCTGGCTCGTACTCCTGTTTCCCTGTATTAACTACAGCGACGTAGTATCTACCAGACCGAGAGGCCTGGCCCGTGGAGGCGGGACTGCTCTCTCTGATCTCTGCATCTACCGTGTCCCACATTCCAGTCATTCCTGAGCACCTCACCCGAACCGGCGTCCTTTCTTTGTTCTTACTGTTCACAGATGCCAGTAATCTTTATGCTGATAATTGATCAGGTAATAGAAGCGCATAAGGTAACTGAGAGTCCCATAACAAACCTGCGAAGGGCATATCATTCTGTAGCACAAGAACAGAGGTAAGGGTAACACTGCAGGAAAAGCTTGCTGTGGGAAGACAGAAACAACCTGCAGTGTGTCCGAAACTTTAAAATCCGGTACCTTCCATTCCTTCAGGAGGTGGGATCCCAAGGCAATGCTGAGGAGAGTGGGCGAACTGGAGGGAGGTTTATCAATATGTGGCTAAGGAAGTCTTTTACCTTAAAGATGACGAATGCTGCTATTTGCAAAGGCTATTTCAAATGGCAGTTCCATTGTGGCAGAATCTTCTCTAAAAGGCAACCCAAGGGCTTAAATATTTTGTTCCCAATCAAGGAAGTTAGTAGGGAAAATATGTTCCACATGACACAGCATGAAACAACATTTAATGAGCTGAATCTGTCTTCCTCATTTCTTTTCTCTCAGTATTTACTCAGTACCATCAATAAAGAAAGGTGGGGGTGTTGCGTTCAACCCAAAATAACTGGGAACAAGTTGTGCAATGAATTAAAAAGATCTTTATTATATAGATAGATATAAAAATCCACTTGAAATAAATTTATTTGACTTGAATATTCAAGTCTATTTTAGACCTAGACCACTTATATTTTGTTTCATTATAAACCCATTAACTGCTAAAATAAGGCTAAAAATAAGCTAAAAATTTTAAAATAGACTTAGATTTACAAAAACATTGTGAAGACAGAGAGTCCCCATATGCCCTACACACCTTTTTTCCTGTTAGTGACATCTTGCATTAGTATGGTACATTTGTCACCATTAATGGACCAATATTGATACATTATTATTAATAAAAGTGTACACTGTATTCCTGTCTCCTTAGTTTTTACCTCCCAATGTCTTATTTCTATTCCCAGGGTGGCCGTGATTACAGTTAGCATACATGTTTCCCTAAGCTCTTCTTGGCTATGACAAGTGCTCGGACTTTGTTTTTGATGCTCTAGAGAGCTTTGAGGAGTGAGCACTGGTCAGGTGTTTTACAGAATGACCCTTATTTTGGATCCATCTGAAGTCTCACTTATGATAAGACTAGGTTTATGGGCTTTTGGAATGAAGATCACAGAGGTAAAGTGATATTCTCGTGACATCATATCAAGGGCATGTACTATCAACATGACTTAGCATTGCCAATCCTGGCCACCTAGCTAACGCAGTATTTATCAGCTTTCTCCACTATAAGCATACTCTTTTCCCCCCATTTCTATACTGTGCTCTTAGAAGGAAGTCACTACATGCAGAGCCCACGTTAAGGAGTAAGGGCTTGCTCTTCACCCTCTCAAGGACAGAGTAGCGACATAAACTATTTGGAATTCTGCACAGGAGATTGTACTTCCTCCTATTATTTATTTATTTACTAATTCATTTATATCAGTGTAGACTCTGGATATTTATTTTTTCACTGTGAGCTATATTCCACGACATATTTTTATACTGTGGTTCAAACTGTTCCACCCTTGGCCCTTGGCAGTCTCATTTGGCCCATGTGTCCATCTGACATGTTCCTGTCATGGATTTTTTGAGCACTAAAAAAACTTTATTTTTCTTTCTAGAACTACAAGATGATTCCATTATTTTCTAAGAACCCTTGCTTACTTTTATTTAAATATGTTATTAAAAACCAAAATTTGGATGTTAGGATCGCTTGCTTGCTACTGGTGGCCTCTAGGTACTCTCAGCCTCCAAAGCAAGGAAACATATGTGTGCATTAATATATATATATGTATATATATGTAAATATTTATATATTCATGTGTATCTATGTGTGTGTATGTATATACTTGTGTGTATAAATACTGTCTCCATCTGTATTAAGCTAAGCATGCATTCATACTGATGTCTCCAACTCTAATTCGTTACCACATGGATCACTCTAGGCTTTCTCTTTGCTTATTTATAACCTCTCACTCTAGCTTATTCAATTTTAACAAGTCTAAAATGTACTTCCACTTATTTTCTTGCTATGAAAATAGCAAGATTTTTAAATAAAAGAGTGATCTCTCAACTGACAGTTCAATCCACATATATAAGACATAGATTCTAAGTTATATCAAGGTGCTAATAACAAGAGATGCCGCCAAAGGTTTCCTTTGTCATCATGAATCCTACTGAGTCTAAGCTAGCACAAGCAAGGGTCTTTGCTGAGGCTGAAGTGTTCAACCTTCACTCGCTATATCTCTTGGGGCAAGTTATAATTGGATGTCACACCTATTAACTCAACTTCAGTCTGATAACTATTTAATAATTTTCCTCATATTTCTTCTTACAACTGCATTTAGAATATCATTAATATATGCAATGATAACATTTTGAGACATATGAACGACTTAAAATTGTAATTACTGTATGATCATCCCACAGGAATCATTGAAACTACATGAGCACATTCAGATAAATATAAAAACAGTACTTAACTGTATTAAAATACCTAAAAAGCTCAATGTTTTTATAAACCTTCTTTTTAAAGGAAACAAATAGTTTGCATTAACAAACATATCTTCAAAATGAGAAATCCATGTGAATAATTAATATCTACTTTCATTTGTACTCATAAGCTGATTAAACTAACATTTCCTCTTATTCCTGAGAGAGCTGATGATTATAGGTAAAAGATACATAATAGTTCCAAGGTCATGCATTTCTTGAATGTAAATAAGACCATATATACAATTCTTTTTACCCTGTGCTCTCTCACTGAGGGAAGAACTACTAGTTTATTCTTGTTACTCTACTTCTTGGATTCATAATCTCATGAAAGCCTTTCCAGAATAAGTCATGGCTGGTGAATGTTAAAGCACATGTTTATGTGTCTGGTGAAATCATTCTCAGCAGTAAGCAGCTTATGCCATTGGCATATACCTGCATTGACCAATAAAGAGAGATACTTTTGGAGTACACCTTCATAAGTCAATTTCACCCTTAAAAAAATATTCCAAAAAGACTTGCTCCAGCCAAGATTAAGTAAAAGGAACTAGATATTTAATCTGCTTGCCTGAAACAATGAAAAAGACAAAGTATGTAAAACAACAATTTGCAATTTAATGATCAGGCAACACAGGAAACCTGATACACAAGAAACAGTCATGGCGAACCCAACAATGGCTTCAGCTTACTGTCCTTAAGGACAGATCAGGGAGATGCATCTATGCAAAACCCAGTAGACTTCCTGTTCTGGAGATGGAGCTGAGAAACTGAGGAGTCCCAGGCAGGCAGAGTGCATAGGAAAGAGGAGGGAGCTGTGCAAAGAAATGACTCCAGAGATCTGCAGAGTCTCCCTCGAATACTCAGCTGAGTATTGATCAGCACGCATCTGTTAGGAAACAATCTGAAAGGATTAGAAATAACAGTGCCAGCCCCCACGCAAGGCCAAGGATGGTGCTTTTTCCCAGCAGGCAGACAGAACGGGCAGAGTGCACAGAAGGTTCAAGGTTCAGTGGTGGGAACAGTTAGGCCTAGACTGAGCACTGATCTGTTTCTACCTAAAATGTTATGTTACCTGTAAGAAACCTATTTTATTTTTTTTCAGTATTATTGAGAAATAATTGGCATACATCACTGTGTAAGTTTAAGGTGTGCAGTGTAATGATTTGATTTACATATGTTGTGAAATAAAATTATTAACACAATAGGTTTAGTTAATATCCATCTTTTCATATAAATACAAAAAAGAAAATTCTCCTTGTGATGAGAACTCCTAGCATCTACTCCCTAAACAACTTCCTGTATATCATACAGCTGTGTGACTGTGGTCACCACGTGTACACTACATTCCTCGTACTTACTTAACTCACAGCTGAAAGTCTGTGCCTTTTTACCATCTTTCTTCAATACTCCCTTCCCCCTGCCTCTGGCCACCACAAATCTGAACTCTTTTTCTATAAATTTGGTGTTTTGCATTGTTTTCTTATTAGATTCCACACAGAAGTGAGGTTATACAGTATATGTCTTTCTTTAACTTATTTCACTTAGCATAATGCCTTCAAGGTCCATTTTTGGTATCCTAAATAGTAGGATTTCCTCATGTTTGGGCTAAATAATATTCGTGTGTGTGTGTGTGTGTGTGTGTGTGTGTGTGTTCAGCCATCACTGAGTACTTAGGCTGTTCCCACACACTGGTTATTATAAATAATGCTGCTGTGAACATGGGGATGCAGATATCTTTTTGAGTCAGTGTTTTTGTTACCTTTGAAGTAGACTTGTTCCCAGAAGTAGGGTTGCTGGATCAAATGGTAGTTCTATTTTTTTTTTTAATTTGTTGAGAAACCTCCACACTGTTTTTCACAGTGGCTGCATCAATCTGCAATCCCAATGGCGCACAGCAGTTCCCTTTTCCCACTCCCCCACTGGCATTTGTTCACTCCTGTCTTTCTGATGATGGCCACTGTCACAGGTGTGAGGTGGCATCTCACTGTGATTTTAATGTGCATTTCCCTAGTAACTAGTGATGCTGAGCACCTGTCTGTGTACTTGTTGGTCATTTGTATATTTTCTTTGGGAAAATGTCTATTCAGATCCTTCGCCCATTTTTAATTGGGTTGTTTGTGAGTTTTGCTATTGAGTTGTATGTGTTCTTTATATAAATGTTTAGAAATATATGTATATTGATATATAATTATATATGATTAGAAAGTACTTTGAATTGAGTAAAAATAAAGCATATTAAAATACGCAGAACACTGCTAAAGCAGTTCAGAGGGGGAAACTAAGAGCACTAAATAAATGCATATATTATAAAAAGAAAAGGTCTCAAAATCAGTGATCTCAGTGTCAAACTAAAAAAAAAAGGAAGAGGAAATTAATTTCAAACTAAGCAGCAAAAAAATAAAAAAATAAATGAGAGCAGAGAAAACTAAATGAAAAGCTGGTTCTTTGATATTTTTAAGAAGGACAAATGTCTTGGCAAAGTAATCATGATAAAAAAGAAAAACAAACTAAAACAGAAATTACAGAGAACAGGAATGACATAGGTAATATCATAATAACATCTACAGATAATACAAGAACAGCAAGAGAATATTATGAACACTTAATTCCAACAAATTCAACAACTTAAATGCAAAAATTTATTGAAAGATACAAACTATCAACTCTCACTAAAGAATATATGGATAATCTGAATAATTTGGTATCTAGTAAAATATTTGAATCTTTATTTTAAAATGTTCCCACAAAGAAAACTCCAGGCCCAAATAATTAAGGCAGAAATAATATTAATTCTACATGAAGTCATCAAAGAAACGGAATGAAGAGATTACTTCACAACTCATTTTATGAGGCCCATATTACTCTGACAACCATACAGGGACATTATAGAAACGGAAAACTATGGAAATAAATGCCAAAATTCTGAGCAAAATTTTAGCAAATCAAATTCGATAATATATTAAAAAATATAATATAGCATGACCAAGTGAAGCTTATTACATATCTACTTGTATTCAAGGATAGTTTAACATTTGAAAATTAATCAATATAATTCAACATATTAACAAAATTAAAAAGTAAAGAAACATGCAAGCATCTTAATAGGATCAAGAAAAGCATTTGACACATCTGACACCCATTCCTGCTCTTGAAAATAACAAAACCAAACAAAACCACTACTCAGGAAACTAGAAAGAGAAAAAAAAAAAAAAAAAAAAAAAGCCCTCAACCACAAAAGAGCATCTACGGAGAAAGCCTACAGCTAATATTTTACTTGATGAAAGATTGAACACTTTCCCTCAAAGATCAGAAAAGAGACAAGGCCATTCGCTCTCCCCCAAGTCTATTCAACACTGAACTGGAGGTTCTGGCCAGTGACAGCAAAAGGGATAGAAGTCACTCAAGTACAGAAAGGAAGAGATAAAATTCTTTATTCAGAGGACAAGGCAACCTATATAGAAAATCCAAAAGAAAATACATAAGTAATGAATGAGTTTAGCAAGGTTGCAGGATACAAGATCAGTACAAAAATCAATTGTATGTTTATGTTCTAACAACAAAAAATTAAAAATTGGAATTAAAAAGCATTATGATTTACAATAGAATTAAAAATTATAAAAAGTCTTTGATATAAATCAGTTAAGTGATATGAAATACCTATACACTAAAATGAAAAGAGATTTCTGAGAAAATTAAAGAAAAATTAAATAAATGGAGAGATAAACCTTTTATAAAAATTCAAGGGATCTAGAACAGGCAAAACAAATTTGAAAAGGGAACAAAGGTGGAGTATTAACACTAATTTCAAGACTAACAGCATTACAAAGTTACAGTAATCGAGACAGTTATGAGTCCAGAAACAACCTACACATGTATGGACATCAGATTAAAAACAAAAAACAAAAGTATGAAGGCAATACAGTAGAAACCATAGTCTTTAGAAAGTGGTACTGAAAAAAACGATATTCATGAGCAAAAAAGTGAAGTTGGACCCATGTCTCACCCATTACACAAAAACTAACTCAGAATGGATCACAGACCTGAATGTAAAACATAAAAACTATAAAACATCTAGAAAAAGAAGTTTTGCCACCTGGCATTAGGCAAGGATTCTTCACTGTGACACCAAAAGCATGACCCATAGAATAAATTGATCAACTGAATGTCATGAAAATCAAAACTTCTGTTCTTCCTGTATTTTTAAGAGAATGAAAACACAGCCACAGACTGAAGAAAGTATAATCAAGTCATATATCAAATAAAGGCCTGTACCCAGAATATATACAGAGCAAGCAAAACTCAATAAGACAAGCAACCCAGTGAAATAAATGGGTAAAAGTTTTAAACAGACTTTTCATCAAATATGATACATAAATGACAAATACGCACATGAAAAAAAGCTTAACATTATTAGTTATAAAAGAAATACAAATTATAAAGTCTACGTATTAAAATAGCTAAAATTAAAAAGCTTAACCATACTAACTGTTGATGAAGATGTAGATCAACTGGAATTCTAATACAATACTGGTAGAAATAAAAAGTTGTACAACTACTTCTGGAAACAGTTTGTTAGTTTAAATATACACTTATCATATGATCCAGCCATTCTACCCATAGATATTTATCCAAGAGAAATAAAAGCATATGTTCATAAAAAGACTCATATATAACCATTTATAGCAGCCTTATCTGTAATAGTCAAAAACTGAAAAAAATGCCCCTCAACAGGTAAATAAACAAATTGTGGTACACCCATGTAAGGAAATAAACTACTTATACAGACTGCAATGTCAATACATCTCAAAATAATTATGTTGAGTGAAAGAAGCCAAACACAAAAGAATACCTGCTGCATGCTTCCATTTATATAAAAATCTACCCATTTATATAAAAATCTAGAACATGCAAAGAAATACAATAGAATGCAGTTCATGGGTGAGATAAAGGGTGCATGCGGGAGGGATTCTTTAACAGCTCATGGAAACGTTTCGGAAACTAGATAGGCCCACTACCTTGATTGCAGGATAGTTTCACGAATGTATACACATGTTAAAAAAATACTTCAACAAAGCATACATTGCCAGGCACAGTGTCCCCAAAAGAGCCAATAGGGACCATAATAGAAGTAGCACAAAGCGGCTTACAGAAGTTAGTGTGTAGCGTAGGTGAAGGGAGTTGAGGCTGGAGAAACCCCCGCCCCCTCTAAGGGCTGGCGCTCTGCAAACCAAGGGGCGAGGCCGCGGGGGCCAGCAGGCCTGGGGGGCCGCGCTCCACCGGGGTGTCCCGCCGCAGGCTCGCTGCGTGCTGTGTGGGCCTGCGAAGCCGCGCACATGGCCGCTGTGTTGTCAGAAAGATACCACACTCCTCGGTGTTCTGGGGAAAGACACGCCCACAGCGTCCTCCACTTTAACCAACCTTTGGTGTGAAGCTCTGTTGCATGAACTTCACACACACAGTCAGGCACGTGCCAAAGATTAAGGGCAGGGCAGGGCAGGGCAGGGCAGGGCAGGGCAGGGCAGGGCAGGGCAGGGAAGGGAAGGGAAGGGAAGGGAAGGGAAGGGAAGGGAAGGGAAGGGAAGGGAAGGGAAGGGAAGGGAAGGGAAGGCAACGGCTCTAAGCAGTCACAGAACCACTATGTTCCACGTCCATGCCCACCTAGAACAAAGGGGAAGGCAACAGAAAAGAGGTAAAGGCAAAAATAAAAGGAATACACATATTTAAATCATCAACTTGGACAGGACAGAGTATAAAGAACCAGAGCTAAGATGTATATTCAAATAATTAAGACAATCATTTTACTTATCGATATGAATTCCATCAACTGCTTGAGAGGGGAACGTATAAAGACTCAGCAGTAACAGAATACAAGGATCACCGACAGTAACCCGAGGTCTGTGGACAAAACTGACCTTTATTTGCTCAGATTCTAGGCAGACAATTGCCCGGAGACCAGGCTCTTACCCGCCTCCCCTGCACCCCACCCGGCGGGCGCTGCCAGCTTCACTCCAGCCAACAGGAAAGCAGGAAGGCCCGAGCCCCGCCGCCCCGCCCGTCCCGCCGCGCCCACGGGTCCAGCTGCCGGGAGCCCCGGAGCCGACCCCCGCCCCCCTCCCGCTCTGCCTCCCGGCCCCCGCGCTGAGCCCTGAGACCTGCAGGCGTCACACACCCGCGGGCCTCACCAGCCAGCAGGTGACGGTCACGTGAAGAAAGGAAAGGACGCGCGAGCTGTGGGGAGCACTTCAGAACATTCCCTTACAACGGGCAGAAATCTTAATCCTGCGCCCAACCTCAGGAGAAAGAGGGGTCCGGGCGGCACCGGTGACTGCAGGGCACCCACAGGTTCAGGCCAGGGACAGCGGCTCCGCGAAGGGGCGCACCCCGCGGGTCCACGCACCGCGCTGGAGACGAACCGCAAACCGCTCTCAGCGTGAACAAAACTGGGCAGCAGAGACACAGGCAAACAGGGCTGCGGCCCCGAGCCTTGAGGAGTCAGAGCTCAATACATTTCTCGTAGAACGTGTCCGAGAGCCTTTCAGGGTCCAGGGATGCGATGCTGTCTCCCAAGAGCGTCACATTCATTGTAAAATGCCCCCCTTGGCCTTTTAAGTCACCTAAAGAAATGTGTTTTTAAATTATACCAAGCATTTCTCCTATCTCATTGGGCCAATGGCATTCTTCCAAAAAAACTCTTCTGTTGTAGAAACCCAATAAATTTCATTTCAAAAAGTTCAGAAATTTAAGATGTCTCATATGCTAATAGGACATATTTATTTCACAAATAAGGGAAGGGAAATAAACTACCAAGAGCAGTGAAATAGCAATGCTTGTTTATAAGTGAACATATTTTAATGCATTTGTCCAAGCTCTCTTCTTTGTATCCACATTTAATGTACTTTTCCAGTAAGTCAGTATTATTTACAGGTGTACTTTCCTGGTACAGTGTTTTAATAACTTTCCTTTATGAGAGTAACATAATACAATAACACAACAACCATGCAAAATGAGATATATTTAGCTCCTCGTGTTGCAAAATGTTTTTTGAACTGATCAGATTTTATTTCAGGTAATAAAATTATTCATCAATAAAATGTGAGAATTTATTTCAGTAGTCTGTTTAAACAAAAAAATAGAATGTTATACCTTGACTCTTATAGACTAACCATATTTTAATTGAAAAACATTCTCATGCTATAACTCCTTATAAGTTGTTAAATTGTTAATGATATACAAACCAGCTTATTTTCCTGTGAAATATTGTAATTTTTAAAATCTAATGAATAGTTTAAAATGAGTATGGTCGAAAAACAACGCAAACTTATCTAAATACAGTCTAGCCAGAGGCACCTGTTTATCCAAAACATATATGGCCTGGATTTGAATACATAAGACCAGAAAGTAGAAATCACCACCCCCAACTACAGTAGCATGCTGACTCCAACCGTCATCCAGGAATGGGATGGAAGTTACCACACCTGGCAGGCCTCGCAAGGATTTGTATGACATGTGATGCGATGAATATTAATTATGTTGGGCTACTGCTTCCCTGCTTAGGCTCACTCTACATTTCTGGAATCTGGCAATGAGAATAAAGGATCATAACACTTGGCTAGGTGCCAGGCACCCCAGTTTCAGATGAATGGTCTAGGTTGAGAAATTCAGAGGAAGAAGTGGCCGTTAAGCTTAATCTTTGATCATAATATAAGAATATAAAATATAAAGTTAGAAAAATATTATTTAACTGCTGCTTATAAGTGTTCTAAGAGCACAAATATTAAAATAGCATTCTGGAAATGCATTTCTCGGCAGACTTAGCTGATAAGTTCTCTAATGAGCTAACCGTATAAAAGGTTAGACTTTTCTGTAGAATGCCTCTCTTGGGAGAGAGCTTGGGTTGCAACCAAGTACTCTTTGATGGTAACAGAAGAGAAATTCATATGCTGTGGCATCAAGTGGCAAGACTGGCATCTCACTGTCAACTCTGAGCAGCCAGCTGAGCACTGTTCTCTAGTAAAAGGAAACCCCTGCTCCCTTTGCTATTTGCTAACATGCCACAAACATTCCTCATGTCTGCCCAGGGGTCTCAGAAGTGCATCCTGGGCAGACCGTGGGAGCTGCCCTTGCTCTTTGAAGCTAATCTGGAGCACAGGAGCATGCTGACTAACACTGATTTCCTGTTTGGAATGCAAAGGACGCCTCCAAAATACTACCTACCCGTTTGTACAAAAACTGAAGGAGAAAGGGGGTGGGGCTAAAAATATATTATTTTAATCCACCAAAGGCATTACTGGATGAAACAGAATGGAACATCTTTTCCTTACCAAAGCTTGGGAAAATAGGGAAAAAATTTTTTTAAAATATATCTTTATTGATTTCAGAGAGAGGAAAGGAGAGGGAGAGCGAGAGATAGAAACATCAATGATGAGAGTCATTGATCCAGCCCGCAACCCGGGCATGTGCCCCAGCCAGGAATTGAACCCGGATCACCTGGATCCCAGGTCGATGCTCAAACACTGAGCCATGCTCGGCTGGGCGGAAAATTTTTAAACAGTATATATCTCTATTGATTTCCGAGACAGGAAGGGAGAGGGAGAGAGAGAGATAGAAACATGGGTGATGGGAGAGTCATTGATCGGCTGCCTTCTGCACACCCCAGACTGGGGATCGAGCCCGAAACCTGGGCATGTGCTCTGAGTGGGAATAGAACCGCAATCTCCTGGATCACAGGTCAATGCTCAACCGCTGAGCCACACCAGCCAGTTATGAAAATTTAACAGTTACTGTTCAATGTTTGCATCTTGAATATTTCTATTCTTTCCATGACTACTACTATCTATCTTTGGTTTTAAGTTTCTGAGGGACAGTGACCATCTATATTTAACTTACTTTATGTGGAAACAAGCAGTTTATTATAATAGTTTATGTTAATGATGATAATAAAATGATATACATTATCTACAGAGAAGAAGTAGTGGCCTTTTCAAAGGCAAGGATGATAATTAAAGAAACAAACCTCACGTGTAACAGGGCTCATGCCACAGCATCTGACACCTGTGCCCTGAACTGGCTCCGACCAGCGCAGGAGCGGGCCGGGGGTTGCAGGCATTCTCCACGCCGGCTGTTAAACCATACCCAGTACTGACTATCTAATTCCATAAAATTACAGTTGCAAACAAATGGAATAAAATCTCAAAACTCATCACTTCCTAAATATCTGACACTTTTCTGTGAGCTGTGCTTCAAGGCTCTGCACACTGACTACTGTCAGTGGTGGGGAGGCTGCACCACGGGGCGCTACTCTGCGTTTCCTTCCGATCTTCGCTTAGTAACCGCATGTTAGCAGGCCGGATTGTTCATATGGCAGTGTTTTTATCGTGGTAATTGGAAAATCAGTCCCGCCCACTCTGATCTGGCCTGGAGCACCGGTTGATGAATGCACACCAACACACCCTGCAGGCGCGGAACAAAAACGGACGGAGGGCCGAGTCAGCGCACCGTGGGATGAAGGGTGCCAGTGCCGCTGCGAGTACTGCTCCCGCCAAATTTAAGGAGACAACTTTGCAAGGCTGCCATGCATTTTTTCCTTGAAGTAACAATACATCTCCTTGGTTACATGGAATTTACAGAGATTTGATTCTTAATATCAAAGACTAAAACTCTTGTACAAGAGAATTCTGACCTTCAGAAAAGAAGAACAGTGCTGCTTTGAACATTGCCAGTAACATTTATGAAACCCCAAAGTGCGTTCATTCCTTTATCCAAGCCTACTAACCACCTGTGACTGTAGTAGTTTTAGTTTCTTCGGATCACCTCTAGTTCTAAAACAAAACTCCATCACCTTTAAACAATCCATACTGAGATTATACAAATCCACGGTGGTCTCTCGAGTCATAAGCACCAGAAAAATAGTTATAAATCATAACACTGCATGCAAACATGCCCTCATGAGTGTATTCAGTGACAGTAAAAAATTCAGTCTCAGAAAACTGTTTTGACATGTATGTAACAATAAAAGGAAAGAGGGAGAGATTTACACTGTGAGAGGTCAATGATATGTGAGAAAATAAAAAGACAACAGAACTGCTCTGGCCCGTGTTGCTCAGTGGTTAGAGCATAGCCCCAAGCACCAAAGTGTCATGGGTTTGATTCTTGGTCAAAGGAGTGTACCTGGGTTGCAGGTTCTGTCCCCAGCCCTGGTTGGGGTGAGTGCAGGAAGCAACCAATTGATGTCTGTCTGTCTATCTGTCTGTCTGTCTCTCTCTCTCTCCCCCTCCCTTCGCTTCCTCCCTCTTCCATTCTCTCTAAAAAATCAATGGAAGAAATATCCTCAGGTGAGAGTTAACCAAAAAAATAATAAAATAGCCCAGCCGGCTTGGATCAGTGGTTGAGCATCGACCTGCAATCCAGGAGATCACGGTTGGATTCCCGGTCAGGGCACATGCCCGGGTTGTGGGCTCGATCCCCATCAGGGGGCGTGCAGGAGGCAGCCGATCAACGACTCTCTCATCACTGATGTTTCTATCTCTCTCTACCTCTCTGAAATCAATAAAAATACATAAAAAATAAATAAATAAAATAAAATAAAATACAACAGAACTTATTGGAAATGCTTGAACTATACTCTCACTTAAAGGATGACATTACAGATTTAAAATTAGATATATTTTTAGTAGCACTGATACAAAAGCAAAATACAGTTTAAGTAAGGAGTCTGCTCACTTTCAGGAAAAGTTACGAATCTTTTACAAGTGAAATGAGGTAGTGGAGAATTGATAGGCAGTCCCCATGATGGTGAAGGCAAAGGAACTAGAAAACAGTCCTCTAAAATATGAATGAAATATTCTGGCTAAAACTAAAACTGTTTTTTCCATCAAAGAGAAGAGGAAAGAAAAAGAAACAGAAAAACTGGGAGTAGGGTAAGTCTCATATATTTTGCAAATACAAGTCACTGTCCACATGTCAGTACTATTATTGGTGACTTCTTTTGATTACCAGGGATTAAACAAAAGCTGGTCTTCTTCCATTTTCCTTCCATATTCAGGCTCATGACAATCAAGTGTGATTAAAAAAAAAAAAAAGGAGCCAAAAGAACTCTAAAAGGATGTCAGTGATTCTGCTTGCCACCAGCTGTTTGTGAAGTGCTAAAAGATCCCTGTGATGAATCGGTCTATAAAAAAAAGCACACCTTATTATTATGTTCAGTAACCCAGATTAAGAGAGATGTAGGAGGTAATCAAGTAATTTGTGTACAAGGCATCTAAAAGAATTAAAATTAGCTGAAACACACCAGGTTGTAAACTCTCAGCATTAGAAACCATAGGCCTTCCTAATTGACTACTTAAGAATATCTAGCACTTCATCGCAGGACTGAGTTTGCATTTTACATTATGTTATTTGAAGTACAAGGGGTGCTGGGTATAAGTGGCAACGTTGGGGGTAGAGGGATAGACAGTGGTGGGCAGAGAGTATGTGATTTTGGAAAATCCTAAATTCCAAGTTGCTTTTTTTGAAAATTCATCTTCTCTAGGTGTTTGAAAAGCAATCAGCCTTATTTCAGAAGGAAATTCAGGACTTGCCTGGTTTCCTTTACAATAAAGCTCTGTGAAAATAAAGGGTTCATATTATTGTTCTTTGGTCAATATAAAACTTGGTAAAAAACACAAAAGCTCTGGTCCCAATGATTTGTTTTAAGATTTCAAGTCTAAAGCCATTATTACAGCATTCTTTAATAAGCAAAAACAGTGAAGCAGGTTCACAGGGGTAATATTTTAAGTACTTTTGGAAAAATGTAAAATAGAAGAAATACAATATGTTCTGATATTTGTGCTTTTACCCATAAAGTTCAGCACATATCCATAACCAATCAAAAGTCTAATAAATGTATATTTGCTGCCAGATTCACTATTCAGAATTTTTCTATTTACCAAATTGGTGAAGTCTTTTAAAATTAGATTTTTAACACACTTCTGACTTTCATTATCAGGTGCCCCAAGGGCATCGGCTCCAAAGAACTTTTTGTTGAATGTAAAACTTACGGTCTAGTGTTCTTTCGGAAACCATATCCTTTACACATTTTAGTAAATGTGATAAAAATAGGTTTCAGGCACTATAAGGCAAAGGATTATTTTTTATTTATTTTATTTTTTAATTTGAAAAAACTTTTGTTTTCCTCAGCCAAGGATATTCTTTCCATCACTCTTCAGAGAGAGTGGGAGGGAAAGAGAAAGGGAGGGAGGGAGGGAGGGAGAGAGGGAGGGAGGGAGGGAGGGAGGGAGGGAGGGAGGGAGGGAGGGAGGGAGGGAGGGAGGGAGGGAGGGAGAGAAACATCCCCGTGAGAGACACATGGGCTGGTCTGGTCGCCCCCGCCCACCCCGGGGCAGGGATGGAGCCCGCAACCGAGGTCCGTGCCCTTGGCCAGAATGGAACCTGGGCCCCTTCAGTCTGAGGGCCGACGCTCTAACCACTGAGCCAAGCCGGCCAGGGCCAGGGAAAGGATTATGAGCATGAAAGAACTTCTAAAAGCAACCAGTGCACAGCTCCTGGTTCTCAGACCTGAGGGCAGACGTCGTGCGGGTTGTTAATGCGGCACAGGCACAGGCACAGTGAAGAGCAGTCAGAATGAGGCCTTTCCACTCTCTATACTCTAAGAATCTGGGCGTAACAATAACAAGTGGATAGACGAGGGCGATGATACAAGGGCCCTGACTCTTGCAAAATCTGATCACCGGTACAATCCTTGGTTTAAAAGAGTGAAGCAATCGGATATACGTGAAAAGAGGGATGCAATGAGAAGGATCCAGAAAACTGTGAGCTACAGTTATCACTGCCATGAACTTACTATCCTCAAGTGAGTCGCTGAAACCCAGTCTCACTCTCTGCAGCCGCAAATTGAGCTTCATTATCCAAATGGCTCCCGAGATAAATTCCACTCCTACAATCCTCTGAGTCTTCAAAATTCTTTTCAGAAAGCAAAATGGAAAGTGCGAATGATTTTAGGAATTCATTCGATAAACAGCCAATGTTTCCTTACTGCTATGATAGGATTATTAGGAATGATTATTATGAAATACTATGAATGAATTTTAAGATTATATGAATGGCAATTTTCTCATATGTATAAATAGGAAGGGATGATCTAATATGGGTAAGGCACTGTCAATGGGAAACAATGCTATAGGAAATATTATGAAATAATACTATAGAGAATGAGTCCTAAATTTAAATCTGGAGTGAATTGCTATCATTTTCATTCTGATGGGGAGCAAGTTAGAAGTTCGACTATTGTGCTCGAGTGTTCACAATTCCACACAGCTGTCAGATGACTAAAGAAAAGCCTTTGAGCTTGCTCCAATTCTAAGATGGAGAAGGTTTTACTTTCTATTTTCTTTTGGATGAGTACTTTCTCTTATACTATAAACTTAAGTCATAAAAGTTCAGGACAATCTTCCAATTTCTAGACCCTTTAGGACACTGACAAACACTAAATAAAAAGTAAGAAATAAAAACAACAGCCGAGAGGCCATCACTTGAGGAAACCTCATTCTCTCTTGTATCGACTGGTTATCTCAGAGATTGCTTCATCTACAGAGACTCTAAGTGGCAGATTCAGATGGTGCTTAGGTGATGTCGACTCCACAACTGAAAATTCATTCAAACAGTCACTGGTACTAGAATGTAAACATCAGGACCCAGAGGACTTCCTAGTACCTATCAGGTCCCTATGTCTTCTCTGAACCTTAACTGCAAATGAAATAATTCCCAAAGCTTGGATATACTTAACTCAAAGGCGTGGTTGGTTTGTCAAAAACAGGAGAGTGACTTAAGTAACTTCCACTGAAGAGTCACTAAAATAAACCTTTGTGATGAAAGATATATAAGTAGAATTCGGGGCTCCCAAGACTACATGAGAAATTCTTGGAACAGTGCCACCCCACCTTGCTAACTGCAAAGCAACCAACTTGAGACACAGAGCTAGTAGCAAGATGCAACTCAAGGGGTCTAAATTGTTCCATGAACTCTCTAGTTTTCAAAACTATTACAAGCTCAAAATGAACCCTCACCATGTTAGAGAATTTACCTATAGGATTGAAGAGGCCACAGGGTTCTTGGAAATGGAAAACTAAAACTACTATTGACAATAATGCGATCAACTCCAATTTCTGAGGATAAATAGTTTAGCTTCAGGAATTATCTAAAGTTTAAACACTTAACTTTCATTAACTGACGGGGAATACTGTTTGATAGCTCTTCTGGTAGTTCCTGTTTCATTATAGAATGAAAATCATGCCTTCATGATACCACTTTCATCAGGTATATAGTTGTTTTACGTGTGTGACTCATAATCTTACTTCTTCTAAGGGATTTAAAATAAATATCAAATATCTTCCAATTTTTACAGCATTGTGTTTGTCATAATTGTTATATTATAAAATTACAAAGAGTAATATTTTGTCACAAAATAAAAACCATTTCTCCTAATTATAAAATATACTCCATTTAATAACAGAACATGGCAACTGTTTAACAAAGGTAGGCAATGAAAATGTAAGTGGATGGGTGACAAATTTATCTAAAGTTCTAAAAATTGACATCTTAATTCATGAGGCATAAAAGGAAATGTTCTACATCATATACAATACAAAGTATATAATACCATCTAAACAAAACTATACAAAATGCTCTCAAATATACTATGATCTCTGTGTTTGGAAAATGTATCCACTAGCATCTTGCTATTACTTTACCTGCATCATAATTTATGTATCTTGTCCTCTCCTATCTATTTTTACGTGCATCTCATCTCAGTAGTTTTAGATGAGGAAGCCATTGCCCAGAGATTTTAAGTGTTTGTCCAGGATCTGAGATAATTAAGGGAAGAACTGGAACTAGAATACAGGATTCCCTCCTGGGAGTTCACATGTTTTGTTTTGTTTTTTTCTCTAAAACAAAACTTACTGTTAGAAATGATGGGGCCTCCAAAGGCTGTTCAATTTATTGGGCCTAAAATATTTTATATAATATGAGAGAAGGTCATCTGCACCTAGATGGCTTACTTTTCGAAAGAGTGAGTCAGATTAATAATTCCACCGTGTGCATCACAACGACCACAGAGGAGCGGTAGCTCACCATCATCTTCATACACTCTGGGCTCTGTTCCTCTGTCGATAGCAGGGGACTGACTTCCACAGTCCCTATGTTGTAATGAAGCAGGATGGTTTAGGAAGAATAGGTCCTATAGATCCTGCTCAAGTAGAATGTCAGATAAGGGGGTGGCTGATTTCTTAAGACATCGTCTCTGATTAGAGTGTTTGGCTTTCCTATGTAACAGGCTCTAGTAATGTATGTGCATTTTACTGCCTCATACACCTAGTAAAATGAAAGTGGATATTCAGATGGATACTTTAGATTCTAAGCATAACCATTAGGAAAGAAGATTGATCCCTGACTTGATACATAAATCATTCAGGAGTCATTATAAAAGCAAATTTATTCATAAAACATGTATTAAACATCTACTACAGACAAGAAACTGTATGGATGTACAGAAGGATAGTTACAATGCCACAAAGAGCTCAGTCCAGCTGGATCAAAGGACAGATCCAGTTCAATTGCCACACTCTGCTGACAGAGGACTTGAGAAGGAGAAACCCACCCACAGTCAGCAGAAGAGAGAGAAAAGAGAACGCGGAATATCAAAGTCAGTGTTAAGGGTCTTCCCCACAGTTCTTTTCTTTCAAAGGCAATTGGCAATTTAAAAATACATTTTCTCCTTGAAAGTGATAGAAGAAAATTAATTCACACCAATTAAGAACACATTGAGGGTCCAAAATCCTGATATCTAAACATGAAATATCTACACTAACCTGAGAAAACAGCACAACTCCCTAACCCATGTGGTCAAGTGAAAACAAGGCCACTCTTGATAATATCGTATCTCCTCTCCAAAAACTCTTTACTAAGAGGGGGTCAAGTTTAACCAGATAAAACTCAGTACTGAGCGACAAGTGGCTTCCAGAATTGCCACCTTCAATGGCCATGGTGCTGAGACTATGTATTTCACATACAGAATTTCACAAGAGGGCTGGAGCTACACTTTCTGTGAATGTTCCTGCCTCAACACCTGAAGATACTTAGGGAGATTTTCCCTCTCACACAGGAGAGATCGACAAAAGTAAAGATGTTTCTAAGAGGAGAGAGGGTAAGATAAAAACTGAAATATAACATCAGATGCTTTCACGGGTGCATCCCGGGGCAGCAGGTTAAACACGCCCAGAAGGGTCCCTTACCCTAGGCTGAGGAACAGCAGCACTCTGAATTGAGCTGTGTTCCTCCACAGTAGGGATTCAAACACAGATGCTCAGTAACTCCTAGGCTGCCACGAAAAGAATGTATCCTTTCAAGTTTGAGAAATGATGCTAAAAGCTGTGCAAATAAACAAGAAACAAGTCTGTTTACTTGATCTGGACTTAAGAAAAAAACCACACAAACAATTGATGGCCTATGTGCCCAGAGAACTAAGCAGCCCTCTAAGTCATAATCATTCCAGAGACCGTGGCTGGAAAATAGTCTTTAGTCTTATTGATATTTTTGTCTTTATTACATTGAGAATGGGAGCAAAATGCTTGCAATTTTCACAGAATTTGATGCTCAGAGTATCTATATTATGATGAATATAGTTCTTCATTGCACTGGCGGGACTGTCATGTACCACCTCTAAAATAACTTGTTTTAGATGTGATGTTTTGTTATTTGCTCCTTAAAGAAAAATCAATGTAGATTTTTTTTTTTTAAGTTAAAAAAGTGAGCCATACTCTTTATAAATTCCTAAGGAGCTCAGAGCAACACTGACAAGGGAAAATAAATAGGACAGAAAAACTTATTAACCAGACTAAGTTCCAGTGACCTCCTTTGGTACCCGGAGATGCAGTAATTTTTCAAATGTTTAGCTTATTGCCATCCAAGGAAATGGCAGTAAATTCAGGCCACTGTGTGGAGTCTGAAGTGCAAGCAGGTCACTGGAGCTCTGAGCTCCAGTAATTCGCAGAAAGGAGCAAAATCACATAAGCAAACAAAGGGCAAACAGGAAGCACCTTGGCACAAGAGAAGCATTCTTTGTTTGACTGAGACTCATTTTTTAGAATCCAAAGCCAAGGAATTCAAGTAGTAAATTAAGTCTATGTAAAAATTCACCTTGAATTTCCTGTGATATCCTACAGGACCAGGCTATGCCTATCATCATAGACTAGTTTCTAACGTCACCTGAATAACCCATTCCACATACGATTTATGTGATGCTCAAAATTAAGTAGCAATTTTTTGGTTCTACACATCTATACATTTTGATGCATTAACGGTGCTCAAATGAAGACTCTGACTATCAGTTAAGTGAAAGAGTTTATAGAAAGACAAGGTAAAAATAAAAACCTACTAATTTATTCAACATACACGTATTTACTGAGTGCCTCCTACATGTCAGTCACTGGGCTAAAGTATTTGATTTGAAATAAAGGAAAAAATACCGTCTCATGGTCTAGATAAGGTGACTAACATGTACAGCTCTTGTGAAAAGGGCACAGTCAGGATTTCTGGTGTTTTGGTAGGGGATGGCAGGAACATCTAAGTAGCCTTTTTTTTTTTTTTTTTTAATATATCTTTATTGATTTCAGAGAGAGGAAAGGAGAGGGAGAGAGAGAGAGAGAAACATCAATGATGAGAGAGTCATTGATCGGCTGCCTCCTGCACGTCCCCGACTGGGGATCGAGCCTGCAACCCGGGCATGTGCCCTGACCGGGAATCGAACCCCGATCACCTGGATCCTAGGTCGACGCTCAACCGCTGAGCCACGCCCGGCCGGGCTAAGTAGCCTTGAAGTGTCGTATCAAGGAAGGCTGGCCAAGGAGACCTGACTTCTAAGCCGGGTCCCAGAAGGGGAGGAGCTGCCAAGTGGGGCATGGGGATGGGGAGACAGGAGAGCGCAGAGAGCAGAGCCTGGCTCACCTCAGCAACTGCTGGCACTTAAATAGGATGGAAACCTGGGATTTATGGGAGAGGCTGGAGAAGGGATGTTGCAGGGATAAAGAGGGGCCAGATCACAGGACAGAGACAACTTACGCAATTCCTAGGAAGAGGGGTAGATTACACAGTTCAAATGATGAGGAAAAGTGTTACAAGACTTAAGGGAACTATCATAGATTAATGAAAATTTGTTAATAAAAACTGACTAGGACTTTAGAAATACAATTTTCCTATGGTATGATCAGTAGGTAAAATACGATCATACTTTCAGGGCTTGGGTACTTATTTTTTCAGTATTTGTATTATGATTTATGTTCATATACTACCGACCACTACTGATTCTTACAGTTTGATGGTCACTGTATTTAACTACTTGTTTAATTTGTTACAGCAAGTTGACAGGTTTGATGTTCACGTGGGCTCCACCTCAGATATTTTCCCTGGCCACAGGCTGAATGCTTAACCCAAGTCCTACAAATTCTTATCACCAGTCCAAGTGGACCGTAAGAATGCTAAAGGAGCAGTATAACTCCATGACCAATGCTGAAAAACCTCAATGTAAACTTGACCGGAAATTTCACCTCTGTCAATGAAGTATTAGTAATATATGAGTAGTTATAAAAATAAACAATCATACTACATCAACTTATAAGTGGGTTGTATACTGAAGTTACATTTGTAAATCAAATGCTTAAAACAGAAATAATTTGCCCCAGAAGCAATGTTATCCTTGGTAGTTTGGTTCCATAACCCTCCCAGGAATGGCCATTTGCCACATAAGACAACTAAGGATGAGTTCAGTTGTACAAATCAACCACTGAACTCGGCAGTCAACCTTCAGGACCAAAACAAATGATCTCTCTTCTTATTGATGGTTCCAACACCCCAAAGCAGAATAAGTTCCTTCATCCCTGGCATTCAGGACACTATGTATGAATGTTGGCATGTTCCACCCGCGGGGCTGTGAACCCACTAAGGCTGACTCCTGGCACTTAAATCATGAAGGCTTGTGGATTTACATTTCCACTGGGAGGGTGGCAGGGGACGCTAAGAAACATTCAGGAAGTGTCTCCTGTTTTCTTGCCGCCCTCCAACCCAGGAGAACAGAGGTGGAAGGCAGGAGGGTCTGCCTTGGCTTTCCCCTCTCCCTTCATAGTTTCCCTTCCCCTACCTTGTCTCCACCCCATGGCTTCAGGCCCTGCCCTCAGAAGCTAAACAGCAGCAGGGTAAAGTCGAAACAGAACTGGGAGTGAGCTGGGAAGGGACACAGTTGAAGGGCAGTGAAGGTTCTGGTGGCGCAGAAGTAGAATCTGTGGAAGTGAAAGGAAACAGAAGTGTCTGGGCATAGAAGGAGCACCCCGGATGGATAACCATGTCAGAGGCAAATGAAAGTTGAGAACATCTATATTTTAGATCTTTTGGGTACTATTCTTATACCAGAAGGGCATAGGATGTCCTTTAAGCATACAACTTATAAAGATCTTCCGGCTTAATAGGAATTCAATATCCTACAGCTCAAAGCAAACAAACCAAAGTACTCCCTAGATATCTTCAAAGTCATTTCAAGGAAAAAAAAAAGTGAAAGCCATATTCAGGTTGTAAAGACTTGCCTAACTAGCAAGTTGGCCAGAGCAGATACATGCTGTGAAGAAAGCTGGTGCTGCCGTAAGTCAGCAGGCATGGGGGATTCCTACCAAGGCACTTTCCATAGGGAAGTCTTCCCTAACAGGGACGAAAAACAGCCCTTTGGTCTGAGATCACCCTTTACTTGCCACTGCCCTGTCTGAATGCTCACTCACACTCGAGTGCCTCCTGTGTGCCAGGCTGGCTTCCAAGCCCTTTACGTGTTGTCTCATTTAATTATCATAACATCCCAACCAGGTCCTTGATTCGTACTCCCTATTTTCCAGAAGAAAACACCTTTGAACCCTGAAACTTCAGCTCTAGAGTCTGCCCTGTTAACTGTTACAACAGGTAAAACTTGAATTGAAAGAGAGAGAGCGAGCAGAAAACCAACTTTATAATCTATACAAAAAAAGCCAAAAGAAACCTCATCTAATATTAGATCTTAAGTAAATTTAACTAGGAAGAGTTATAAATATACTACTAGTATTTTAATGATAGACTAAGAAACAGGTAAGGACACAGGGGGTGCTGAAGCCAGACAGATCGGGTTTCAATCCTAACTCTTCCCCTTATTATCTGTGAATTTTGGTGAGATTCTTGATCTCTAGGGAACCTCAGTTCCCGCCTCTGTAAAATAGGTTGTCTGTAAATGAATGTCTGGCACATAGTCAGTGTTCCTTACGTATTATCAATGCATTATGAACTGACCTGTGCCCCCTTCCCCAAATTCATATGTTGAAACCCTACCCCCCAGTGTGATTTTATTTGGAGATGGGGCCTTTAGGGTGGTAATTAAAAAAGATTAAAAGGGTGGGGCTCCAATCCAAGAGGACTAGTGTCTTTTAAGAAGGAGAAACACCAGAGATCTCTCTCCCTGTGTGTACAGAGGCCATGTGAAAACACAAGGTAGCTCTCTATAAGCCAGGAAGAGAGGCCTCACCCCCAACCAGCCCTGACTAATACCCATTGATTATGACTATACCAGGTTTTCCCACTCAGGTCAGAGTTGATCATTCCATAATGTCACAAGCATGTTCCAAACTTAACCGTCTCCCTTGCTTGAGGAGCTGGTACATGAAGCCACTGTGAGACAAATCAGGTTGCCAACTCAGTCAAAATTCTTTCCCTGCCAGCCCAGCTGAGCAAGAAAACTAGCGCTTGTGGGATAGACATTTTATCATTGAATCCAAATAAAAGGAAAATGCCACAACAGGTACATGGAACAGAAATTTTCAAAGCACAACCACTCTTTTGAAAGTAAAAATGAATCACAAATCTGGAATACCACCCTTCCTCTTGTCAGATGTAATTTGAACTAAGCAGTATTTAATGTGGGTCCAATTATTATTAGTAACTGATAGTATAAAAATAAACAAATTAATACATGGTATTAAAATATTCATACTTTACCCAGGAGGACAAGAAAATTGTAAAAAAAAAAAGGGGGATAAATAATGCATTGCCTAATTTAAAAGACATGGTGGAGAACTTTTTTTTGGTAGAATTATTAAAAATAGCTTTAGTTGCACTGAATTTCCTTTTTATATGGCTGATTTAAAATGGCACAAATGGATGACTGGTGTGGCTTTATTTAAGCAGATAAACAACCAGGAGTGTCTTAATATATATTTAGCAAACAGCATCATTTCAACAAGAAATGAAACTCCTAAGTGAATCGCTAATATGAAAAAACACTCGCTCATGCATATGCAGAGCGGCAGACAGTTACTTGGGAGACAAAGGGGAGTCACAGCTGTAGCGCGCCCCCCGAGAAGCAGACACTCAGATAATTAGGTTGATCAACACCCGGCACAGCGAAGCCGGTGACGTTACACTCTCCCCAGCAGTCTAACAGGCGCTCAGTTCACAAAGTTTGTGACTTCAGTTGTTTTAAATAAGAGATTTAATTTTTATTGTTTCTCATCAAGCAAACTTTTAACAGCATGATTAGCCTAGAAACTTGTAGACTAAGAAAACGGATACATATTAAGAGCCGAGTCTGATAAAGCTGAAAAAGCTATTAGCACATAGTAAGGGACTTGAAATGGTGCGATTCATGAAACCACAGTAACAACAAAAACAGGCTATGGAGCGATTCGGTTCACAGAAGCCGAATCATTCTAAAAAAAGATACATCAACGAAAAGAGCCAATACTAGGTTCAGGTTAGCTGTATCCGTTATACGTTCCTATTGAACGTGCCACAAGGTTAGAAACCTTTCAAAAAGCATCTATTTTTCAAATTGATAAATCACTAATATCTGTAGTAACTCGCATTTCTGACAAAAATATATTTAATTTTTTTAATAATAACTCAAGAATGGAAAGGAATTGTAATTGTTGCCATTGTTGTAAATCTACTATGTTGGCAATTAAATCCTATTGCCAAAATCTTTGTTTTGATATGAAAAGTAAACAATCAATTTTAAACCTAGCTTTGTTCTATAATACAAACAACCATGGAAATAAACTAGCTTTAAGAATTAGACTGTGCAGTACAAATGAGTAGACAAATGATCCAAGTCTCAAGCACAGATGTTTATGTGTACACTTATTTTAAAAATTCTTAATAGAATTAAATTGGGACTTAACTTTTTATTTACCAGTATTGTGATATTTTCTTTATATTACTTGCAATTGTACCTAAAATGCAATAATCTGCTCTAATAAATTCCTAAGAATCTATAATTGAGCTAAAAAGGCAGAAAGTAAGCTTGTTTGCGTTTTATAACATGATAACAAATCACTATTGTTACATTTCCCTAAAATCCACTCTACCAATGAGAGAGGAGCACACTTTAAACACCGCCTCCTCCAAAGGGGAAGCTACCTGTTCTCTGAACAAGATGATCTCCTGAGGACAGTACAAATACGGCAGCTTTCCACTTTCCACGTTAATGTTGACCCCCGTTCAGATGGAAATCCTTGTTAAGCTTCATATTAAGTAGTACAATGACATATTTTCTTCTTTGTGAATTAGATGAAATTTCTCAGAATAGGGAAGAACAAAATCTTTTTGGCAGCTCTCATCTTTGAAGAGCTATGACTTCAAGAATGTAGCAATAACATTTTGCAATGTAAAGATGGTCTTTTGATGTACACAGCTATATATACACACACATATAAAAAGCCCCCAAATTCAGCTGTTTTCCACCCAGATTTTCAGCTTCTATGCACTGTGAATTCACTGTACTAAACGAAAGTCGGGAATGACCACAGACTTGGCTTAGGATGGTTCTAAACATTCTTCAGGGGCAGGGACAGGGGCAGGGGGAGGATAGCTTGTGAAAAAGCTCTGTAAAAATATATAGAACTGGTATGAAAAAGCCTTTTAGTTACAGTCAGAAATATCCTATAGAACACACTTCTATCATTTATAAATTATTTCAAACACATTTCTATTATGTATAAATTATTTTAAAATTGTGGTGTCGTGCAAGCTTATCTTTCTTTCTAGAGTATAACCAATTATTTAATTATTTGCCCCTAACTATCAAAGGCTAAAATGCTTTAAAACCAAATTCTATAATTTTAGATAATAACTAGTACTGCTAAGGTTTCTATAGTTACCCTGGAAAGGGTCATGGCTGCCTGAAACGCATACATTCTCTCTGATAATTAACCACATCATGATAGACTGACAACACTTAATGATTAATTAGGCTAAGAACTCAAACCCTTAGCAGGAGGTAAAAGCACAGAATTTCATAATGCACTGAATACCTCCCAGAGAGACACAGAATACAAACAGAGCTAAATTTTAAAATTCAGGTTTGCAAATTCGGCATTACTAATATAAATGCCTCCGTGGAAGTCTCACAGCAGAAGGAATTAGGAACTCCCTGCTTAGCAAGTACAGCCATACAGCCCCAAGGAGGCCTTTGCGAAATCGCTCAGCTTGACGCACTCGGTGCTGCCTTACACACCAAACTCGCCGTTCTCCTCGCTACTGCTCAATGAAACACACGGTCTACAGTTACTCCAAAGAGCAAGCTGGATATATCACCTGCATGCTAGGCCTTACTTTGTTCAGAGTTTTACAGCTTACAAAACATTTTTGCATCCGTTATGATACCTGACTTCAATAAGTGAGAGGCTGAGCCCAGGCTTGGGAGTTAGATGGAATACCAGCCACTCTGCCGCTTAGTAGCCACGGGACCCTGGGCTTGCTTAACAGGGTATTTCTATGGTAATATGGTTAATCAATACATTGGTAGGTAGAAAATAAGAAGGAGCAGAGTACCAGACAAATCAAGGCTTCAGTTCTCTAAGTTTCTGACCTATACTTTCCCATCAGATCACCAGGATATTCCATGTTTGACTAGTCTGATCTTCAAAAAACTGTCAACCCGAACATGACCTACACTATTATATCCTCTGTTTAATTGAGAGATATAAGAAATGGGTAATTACTAGGCAGTTTATTAAGTATTCCTAATGGCTCATATAACTAATTCATATCAGTTCTGTTACTTAGAATATATTTATTAAACAGCTGCTATGGACCAAGCAATGCACTGGGGATTTAGTAATTTAAAACTGGAAATAGTCCCTGCTACCATGGAGCCTAATTCTCTAAACAAATTACAATATAAAGACAGTGAAGTTTGAAAGGAAACGGACAAGGGTATCAGGGTCTCAGGAATTTGGAGAGGAGGAAACTCAGAGACTACAGGGGAGAAGGAGTTGGCCCGTGAAAGGACAGGCTAAGGCACCTCAGGACGGGCAATGCAGGCACAGAAGCAGCAAGTCTGAAGGGAGCTTGATAGAGAGAAGAGCTGGAGCTGCGTAAACACAGTAAGATGGTTGGAGCTGAGGCTGACAATGCAGGCAGGGCCCACAGTACAGAGCTTTGTGGGCCACGCTACAGAACGTTAGGTAGGAAAATCACATGATTAGAGGAGCATGTTAATAGGATCACTGTTGCTTAACAGGAAAGTGGAAGCACAAGAGGAACTAGCAGATACTATGACGCCAACTGAGAGGATACTGCAGTGGTCCAGGTAGAAGATGGCAGCTTGGGTTACAGTGATGGAAATGAGGTCAGTAGGAAGGATTCGCTATATATTTTGGAACATTAACCAACAGGACTTGGCAAAGAGTGTCCTGTGGGTGATGAGAGAGGAGATGCTATGGCTAGTCCCAGTTCTGCAGTCACGATATTCTCAACCACACTAGAAGTTTCAGACTCCAATACTACCCTTCATTACTATCACCCAAGTTCAACACATTCTCCCCAAAATTATGTCTCAGGTTGCCCAGCCCTCTCCATTTTCACTGTCACTGCCTTAGTTCAATAAATTTGTCGTAAATGTTCTACATCTCTACACTCTCAATTCTAATACCATTTCTACCTTTCAGCCAAAGCTACATTTTCCTAAAATGCAGAGTTGACTGTAAATTTCACTGCTTCAAAATAGTCAATGGGTCTCAATTATCAATAGAGAAAAATGACACACAATAACATCCAATACAGCAGAAAATATTCTGCAAAACTGTGTTTTAATAAAAACCACAAAAAGCAGACTATATAGGATGATAATTTCATGGGTATAGATTAAGACATCGTTTTAGCCAGCTTCTTTTATTTTTATTTATTTATTTTAAAAATATATATCTTTATTGATTTCAGAGAGAGGAAGAGAGAAGGAGAGAGAGAGATAGAAACATCAATGATGAGAGTCATTGATCGGCTGCCTCCTGCACTCCCAATGCTGGGGATCGAGCCCGAAACCTGGGCATCGGCCCAACTGGGAATCGAACCGCGATCTCCTAGATCATAGGTCGATGGTCAACCACTGAGCCACGCCACTGTCTTTTAAATTCATATAAACCTTCATGTTCCTTCCATTATTCTCCTTCCTTCCCTCCCCCCTACCCCCCAACATAACAAAGTAGTGTACTAGAAAGGGTATTGGTCTGAAATCAGGAGGCCTGGGCATTAACCAAATGGTACAATGCCTTTAAATGTTCCTATGAGTTTTGGCTCCAAAGAAGAAGCAATGAGTTGTTTATTTTCACTTCAAATGCTTTCCAACCACCAGAGTTATTTGATCACTACCGGAGAAACTGATAATCTTCTGTGCAACTTTACAGTTGTCTTTCTGAACTCTGATTCTTATTAATCTTCATCAATTTGAAAGCAGACTTTCTCTGCAACAGGAATGGAGAGAATATATCACGGAGTTTATTTATCATCTCCACTTGGCAAAGCTGCTGTCAGAGTACCTCGTGCAATGTTCAGATCTAAACCTTTGGCTTCCTCTTGTTCTCACGGGGCCAAGATCATCTACTTGCTTCCCTTTTCCTCATCACGTGCAAACTCCTACTTTACTCACCCCCATGTCAGTCATCTCCTTGAGATCTCTGGATCCCAGCCCAGCCATAACTAACGATTAGCATAATCCTCCTCACCTGGCCTTAGGGGAAGGAGAGGGAAGAGGCATCCCGTTTTTGGAAAGCACACCCCAAATTTGTCAAACCCTCTCTCTAGTGCCTTTGGTTCAACTTAGATTCCCACCATGGTGGCTCTGTGGTTTGTCTACTCGGGCCCAAGACAATGATTAGCAAACTCCCTACTTCCCTATGTCTTGCTATAGAATGGTTTTATTATACAAAAAGCCAAGTTTCACAAGTATGTTCTGTCTATGGAAAAAAAAAAAAAAAAAAAGGAATAAGCTTAGAAAAGGGAGTCATAAATATTACATACTATTCTGCTTTTGAGAAATGGCCACTTACCTACTTAAGACCTAACTAAAGCGATTAAATACTACCACTGAAAACCAGATACCACAAAGTGATAAAGATATTCCATCACTAATAACCTATTCTGTACTCAAACAGGTAACCTGAGGAGAAAACTATTCTATTACCTTACCTCTGAGGCTAAGGAGTTCATTGGGAATCTATTTTCAATAAATCACCTTCATATTAAAGGTCTTATCCAATTAATGCCTGCCATCCTATCAAACCGTTCGTGCAAGCTCTCAAAGCTTTAACTCCCCTCTGCTCACTTATGTCAGTCCCAAAGCTAGAAAATATATCAACAACTGTAATTGCTATCTGAAGAGTATTTTTCATCATTTCAGCAAAATTCCTCAAGAGATTGTGTCATTCAATAATATTCACACAGAAAAGGTCAAATAATAACAAAATTTTCTGTTAGAATACCAGACCGCATATTTGGTCACTGGCAGCTTTCTCTTGCTAGCAAAGCCACAGAAATTCCAGAGTTTCTGCGGACAGAACAAGGGAAAGGAAAGTAAATTTCTACTATAAGAGTTAAATATGCCAATGCTCCTTCTTACCCCAGCATTCAGGCTTATGGGAAAGTTGCTATTACAAAATCTCCCCGAGAGAAGTGGAGGTACTTGGGGGCCAAAAGGATTTTTAATAGCACAAGTGAGTCTTGCTTGCTTAACCATGTTATTTATTTGATTTATCTCCTCAGATGGCAGGGAGCTAACAAAGTCTACACACTGAGGGCACTTGCTAGAAACCAAAGCCCTAAGAAACAACCGAAAGAGACACCTCAGTCAGCAGAATTACTCATATCTGGGGCTTTAAAATGGGGAGGTGAACAAAGAGGCCTACACACTCTGAGGAGGTCACTCTATTATGATGGAAAAAATAGGGGCTTAGTCATGAACCTCATCCAAGTCATGAGGTTTCCTTGGGTTGAGATCCTGGGTTTGAGAGTCAGTAGTTTCTGGATTCAAATCCTGACTCACCATCTCCCTCTGCATAACCAAGGACAAGTTAACTAACTCTTCCCTTCCTCAACTCAAGATCAAAATAATAACAGGCACTTTCTACATGTTTTGGGGATGAACAGAGACGACATATATGAAATTCTAGGACAGTTTCTGCCACATAAGCATTCCATTACTATTACTATCATTATTAGCTGTATCTGTGATCAATATTTAATGTAACAGACTTCATTAGAAGGAAAATTTTATAAAACAGCCCAAGTTTAGAGCTTAATGTTCTCTTAGCCAAAAAAATGCTTCATGCAGTACATCTCATTTCTGATAGCTCATATATGAGGCTTCTCCTATGAGTGCTTACCAACTAAATTACTTTAACCACTGGCTTTTTCACTTATCTAACAATATCATCTTCATTAAGCATAATTGAAGCAGAATGGAAAACCTCAAGGTTATTGTAATCCAGAAATTCAGATAATAAGTATTTCTGTTGACAATAAGAAGGAAAATTACACATCCTGAGGATATGCACTGGTATTTTTAGTTCTTTAGAGAGCACTCAGTAAAATATTTCTTCCTCAAATATTATTGTAAATGAAGAGTTACTACTGTCTGCAAATATAGGGAAGTGCCATCATTTCTTATTGGAAGGATTAGGCTCACTTTTTTCCCTTCCTCCCAAGTATAAATTATTGAAGAGTAATACTGAAGGAGACATAGATGATGAAAGAGGTATTGGGCAAATTCTGACTGTGGGTGAATTTTAGAAATATACAAAATGATAAAATGGTAAAATTTTCATAGTAGGGCTTATGCAAAGGTAAGATAACTGTTTTTCAGGCAATAAATCAAAAAGCATTATTCTAAAAACTGATTCTAAGAAATAAGCATTCAGAAAGTAAAAAGAACAAAGTTTAAGCACAAATGGGAGAGAAAACACGAGGGACAGGGGTTTGAGCTAGTGATGAATCTAAAGAGCTCTAAATGACCAGCATTTACTAAGCCCTAACTGCAACCCTACTTGTATTTCAAATATGCTGTTTATCATCTATTTGAAAATGTGATTTCCATACCTACTCAAGCTTAGTTTTTTTGAATATTCATTTTTTTAAAACTGTATCAGCTATTTCGATTGAATTTATTGGGGTGACATTGGTTAATAAAAGTATATAGGTTTCAGGTGTACAATTCTATAATGCATCATCTGTATATTGTGTTGTGTGTTCCCCACCCCAAGTCAAGTCTCCTCCCATCACCATTTACGGCCCCGGTGCCCTCTTCTACCTCCCCCAGACCCCTTCTCTCTGGCAGTCACCATACTGTCGTCTGTGTCCGCAAGTCTTTCTTTTCTTTACTTATCAGCTATTATATACCATGAGCAGGTGTTGATCATTCAGAGGGGGACAAATAAAAACTCCCATCCTCACAGATCTTACATCCTAATGGAGGGAAGACAACAGAAATACAGTCAGGGAGTAGTAGATACGGTGAAGGAAAACAAAGCAAGGTAAAGAGGGACAGCGGGACTATTTGGGACATGGTAGTGAAGGAAGGCTTCTCGGAGGACATGGCATATGCTACACACTGAATGTCTGTGTGCTCCCCAGATTTCATGTGTTGGAACCTAATGCTCAGGATGGCATTAGGAGCCAGGGTCTTGGGGAACTGAATGGGACAGTGCCCTTATAAATGCTCCCTTATGAAAATGAAAACTATAAAATGTATAGGCTTCCTTGTCCTTTCCACCATGTGAGGCACAGAGCTAACCAGAAAGCAGGCTCTTACCACACACCAAATCTGACAACACCTTGATCTTGGTCTCCCAGCCTCCGACACTCTGAGAAATAAATTTCTCAGAGTTTATAAGCCACCCAGTCTATGGTATTTTTGCTATATATGCCCAAATAGACCAAGCATCTAAGCAGAAATCAGGAGCATGCGACCAGGCAGCTGTTAAAGATCTGAAAGAAGAGCCTTCCCGACCTAGGAAACAGAAGGTGGGAAGCTACGAGTTCAAAAACACAGCACTGAAGCTACTGTGGCTGGAGTTTAGTGCTGCAAAGGAGTGACACTGAGCCCAGGGTGACAGGCAGGATCCACACCACGATAAACACTTCAGGCTTCTCTAAGTGACGTGGAAACCATTAAATGTTTCTGAGCAAGATGGAGCATAATCAGATTTTATAATTTTAAAAGGTCATTCTGGCAGCCATGTGGGGGCATGGAGGGAAACCGGGAGAGGGGTTAGGAGGCTACGCAGAGAGACAGGATGACAGCTTGTATTACCGTCCAAGGCAAGGGTGGAGGTTACCAGAAATATGTGGCTTCTGGATAGATTTCAAAGGTGAAGCCAACTTCATATTTCAGAGGTATAGCCAAATACTCAATATGACCTTTTAAAAAAGGTCATCTTTTACCAATTTGTTAAAGTTAAGACCTTCAGCATTATTTAAAAATATATCAGTAATGCATCTATCCATATCACTTATACCCAATCCTCCCAGAGATAACAGGAAAATTATCTTAACATTGATGTAAAATACATATCAAAATAATAAAATCCCCCTTTCCATAAAGCATCCAAGGTGAGAAAGAAAGTTGAGAAGAAACAGGAGTTGGCTTTGAACATATTAAATTTGAAGGCGTATTTCTTTCCCGTAGCCTAACCTACCTTAGCTAACATATGTCCATTTATTTTCACAACAACCTTTAGAGATAACTACAAGGTATGCTGTTTTATGCAAATGACACAGAATACAACAATTTCCCATTTGTTGCATTTCCATGGGAATACTAGAAATTTACCATTCACATCTTTTAGAAAACTCAGTATTACTGTAATTTTATGGAGAAATTGAAGTTGCCATAATTTACATTTAATTTTTTTATTATTTACTGTCAATCCCACCTCTGTCTCTGCATTCTTAAAAATGTGCTTGTCAACTGCTCCCTTATGAAAATGAAAACTATAAAATGTATAGGCTTCCTTTATATTAAACTCGAGTGGCTGCTGGGGAATCAACCCCCCTGAAAAAGAAATGCAGTGTAGTCCTATTAAAACAACAGTTCTTAAAACCACAAATAGTTAATTATGCCTCTGAATCTTCCCCCACTGGGATCAACCACCGTTGTACTTATCTATGAATTAGACTTTTTCCACCACTGACTTTCCATCTAGGCTAGAAGTAAGCAAATAACAGTAAATTGGTTACTGTGGTTACAATGCTTGATCTACAAACTAGAAAAACCTTAACCCTTTCCATTTTGACTCTAATTGAGAAGATAAATAACATATGCTGTGTCTTCTTACATGTGAAATGTCATTATAAGGGTAAACATCTCATTTAGTGAAATTCAAAAAGTTATATATAAACAATACTAACCACTATGGTAAACAATAACGATGCCAAGGCTCACTGAGACACACTCTAATCTCCATGTTCAGTATAAACTTGTTAAAAAGAAAGTCGCTCTCACCAATGTGCTTTGTTCAGGCAAAGACAAAGTAAAATAAGCACAAATTGTTATAAGGAATTCTTAGGATTTAAAACGATTAAAGCTACTTCATAAAATAAGTTACAGAAAAAGGCTGCCACATGAGGTTCTTATCTATTGTCCTGAAATGACAAGCCGTGCGCAATGGGCAGGTGCCACATTATGCGGTCAATAGATCGTAAAGCCTCCCTCTAGAAGTCATATGCAGAGCAGCGCTGCCATTCTCATACAGGGGACATAAAAATGCAGCAAAGTGTAATCAGAAAATCCATAGCTGTGAATGGATGTATTTTTAGACATTCAGGAAATATGTCTCTTTAAATCAAACAGCACTTTTCAATGGTTCCGTGGAAACTATAATTAACCACTAAGACAAGAATTGTACAGTAGGGCTCCCTTCTTGCTCTTAAAGGGCCAGCGCTGCCCGACTGCAGAGCAGGAAAGCCCCCTCGGGGTCTGTGAGCACCACCCGTGAGCATCAGCCGGGCGCAGATTAGTTCAGGGACCGCAGGCGCCACCCCACACGCGCTTACCCACGCGGCCACTCCAACTGAGGACTCAAGACAAAAGATTACAAAATGGAACCCATTTTGAAAGGGAAGGGGGGAAATTCTATAAATGGCTGTAATTACTTTAATAGCCATTTCAGAAAGGATACTAACAAAGGCCTGGTTTCTTCATGCACACGCACGCCCGCTCCGGTCCTTAAGAGGGCCGCGCTATTCGCATCGGCAATTCTTACCTAACGCCAGCGATTTGCTCAACAATGAGCCTCATTTATATCGTTTCAATTCTGTTCTGATTAGATGGTTTTCCTTCTCCAGACAGAAACATGACAATCTGCAAGTTATTTGTTAGGAGAAGCAGGGCTCGGACTTCTGTTTGCCAAAATCGCACAAGAGATTAAAATTTTTCTAGACGTGTTGGTCCATAACAAACAGCTACAGACCCCCTAAGTAAGTGCCTGTGGGAGGGGTGAGTAGAGGGTGGGCTGGGAGCTGGTTCTAGGTGGTGCCTCGGAGTGTGAGTAGGTGTGAATGACAGATCTGTTCCTTCAGGGGGTCGTGGAAACACAAATCTTGCCTAAACCTCTCAAAACATTTCATGCCCAGTGCATAGCAGATCTGAAAACATATTTACTGACTGACTTAATGAACGGTGATCAGTTCTGAAATTTAACCTGGTATGTTCTCAAAGGACATTGCCACATTAGTTTGGAAATACAAGCAAAAACAGAGCAAATTATTATAGCCCAGACTTTCCTGCAGGAATATTACCATAACGTTAATTTCTAAACCAGCTCTGCAAAATCATTTACTTCAATCAATCTCTTATTATAATCTCATAATACACCATTTTACATAAGGGCACCTTTCTACCTCATAAGTTTTAGAGGTACATTAGTTTGCTGGTTATTTCCTTTTTTTTTTTTTTTTTTTTTAATTTTAGTTCCTCTTGGCTTTTATTTTCTATGGCATCCATATTGGCATTTTAGCAGGGTAGATATAAAGCTTTCACCAATATACTAGAATTCTGCCCTAAATTTGTCAAAGGAATTGAAACTTGGACTGTGCATATAACGTGAAATGAAGTGTAACAACAATAATGCATTAAGAGTGTAGTGCACTAATATTTTTAATAGTGCAATTTAGAAAAAAATCTGAAGGAATGTATAACAATGGTTACTTTGGATAGTGGCCAAATATAGGGGAAGTAGATTCCAAGGGACTTTTATTTTTTATACTACATACTTCTATAATATTTAATTGTTCTATAAAGAGTATTTATGCTTTTATAATTAGAATATTAAGTATTTTTGAAACATATGTACTATTTAAAACACATAAAGCAGTCAATGAGATTCAGAAGACAGTTTCTAAGAACTGTCAGGTACTGATTAGATAACGCAGAAGAACTTTTACATCTGTTTCACAGTTCTAATAAACCATTATTCGATAGGTTTTTCTGTTCATCATATAAAATGAACTACAGAAATATGTTAGAAGTTAGAGCACAATACAAATATCAAGTTTGTGAGGAAAGGAAACCACAACAAACTAGCATTGAGAGTAGAATTTTATTATTTATTTGTCTTTAAAACATGCCAAATAGTACAGGAAACCATCAATATTAACTGCTTCCTTCATAACCATTTGTTGGCTCTACCAATTGCACTAGCTAGACAAGTTCAATGGGCTCTGAATTGCTTAAATTACACTTGGTTTTATACTACAGCACATCAAGTACCACTAAATATTTCAACTGTCCTTGTCAAGTGTCTTCTAAAGCAAGGCCTACAGGTGTTTGGGAGACTCAGGGCCATTTCTTCCATTATTAGTTTGTAGCCTAAGGGCACCTGACAAATGCTCTCCTTCCATTTCCCACAGCATCTTTAACTCAGGAAGATTAAATGATGCTTCCTTTCAGGCTTTGTATTTTTAATTGCATAGCAATGGCAGAAGAAATAATACAGTTGAAAGACGTTCGAAATTATTAATGCCTTGGACTACTTGGAAGAAAGTCAGAGAACACGAACCCCTCATTCTATAATCCAGGAAAGGGATACAGAGAAGCCAGGGTCACACAACTGGCAAGAGGCTAAGACCAGAGCTCAGGTTTCTTCAGGTCAAGGAGCAACATCCCATTCCACTACCGCTACTGCAGCAGTAAGGCTGAACGGCCAGCTGGCCTCCCACTTGAGCGAGCAGCGCAACGCGCTGCAAGGCCTGTGAACGTTCAGATCGCAGTTTCCACCCGCGGAGCTCCTGGTTCAGTGGTTCTTGGATGGGACTGATTCCACGCCCCGCCCCAATTTTCAGTTGATGCTGATGCTGCTCTAGTGACTACACTTTGAGAACCCCCTGCACAAGCCCCATCAACCCGGGGGGACAGATTCACTCACCTCTGTTCTATCCCAGTGTCAAACCCGTTAAATTCTATGGAGTTGGTATGTGGATCAAAAAATAATAATAAGAAGCTGGTTGGTGGTAAATCTCCACTTCCCTCTCTCTCTATAACCCAGGAAAAGGTCCAGGAGACCTTTAAATTCATTCCTCTTCCCTTCCAAATTCCACTGGAATATTAACTGGAATTTCATAAAATGCATCAGTTCTTCCTAAATTGACTAAAACAAAAAACAAAAATTTGACAAAAATGCAAATGATTCTAGAAGCTAGGCAGGTAAAATAAATGAGTGAAGCAAGCCAGTGTTATGGGAGAGAGGGCTGAGTTAACTACGCAGCTGCAGATGCCTGCCTTATCCAAGCATATTTCAAATTTAAATAAAAATGAAACACACATCTGCATGCCAAAGTCAGCCTGCAGGCCAGGCAGCCACCTGTCCAGCCTGAAGTTGTTATATTAACATCCAGGTATGTAGTATGTTCCTCCATTCTTTCAAGGTTTAAAAAAATTCCCAGGGAAACCTATCAAAATTGTGAAGAAATATTCCAACAGAAAAGAAACCTGGTTTCTAGAAAATATAGACCAAAATATTCACTTCCTACATATTATGTAGATTGAGAAAATCATTCTATTCTATAACCATGGAAGAAAATTTGGTCTAATCAATGACCAATACACATTACCTTTTACATTGAAAGTATATATACTGAAGAATGAATGGCCTGGTATAACTTACTATGTAGTCTCTCCAAGTTCATGAGACCTAACATTCAAGCAGGGGTATTATTCTTGACAGTGCTTCAAATATTCTTCAGAGCTCATTGTCTGGCATTACGTGCACATAAAACAGCTTAAAAAAAAACCTCAGGTTATGCACTGGTAATTTCTACTATTGACAGTAAAAACGTATTATTTATCTTCTTAAAAACAAACTCATGAATTCTTATAATCCTTTTAAAGTCACTTTTACTTTCCGTAAGGTCCGTCCTCTTCAGTTCCATGGAAAGTACTCTAGCATCTGTCTGGGGGAAAAAATAACTCCTATAGATGGAAGAAATTTGAGTCTTTTGCTAATCTAACCAAGAAATCAATTAACCCATGCAAAGTTGCCAATGTGTCACACCTGAAAAATGCAGTTACACAAAATAGTCAAATAGAGTTAAAACTTTAATCTGTAACACTAAATTAAAAGCACAAACACAAAGCAAGCTTAATCAGTATATGGTAACTTCACAGAAGGGGTACTTTGGCTTTGTGTTAGCCAGATCAGATTTAACTGGATAGAATAGCAGAGGTGTTGCCAACAGTGAAAGATAGTTTACAATGCATTATACTCCTGGTAGGCAGAGCCAAGAGAGGCATATCTTGGGAGAAATCATACAGTTATGCTATAGGGCTGCACAATATGAGAGCAAGGGGCAGTGCAGGGTCCCAATCATCAACTAAAGCAAGAGAAGCAGCTGGCAGCAAAGTTCCCTAGTCAGCAGCAGGCCTCCCTCCTTATATTCCAAGTCATTTCATTTTAACTTTGATGAGATGGCATGAGAACTCTTTTTTATTCAACTAGCCTATGGTAAAGTGGTTTTGTTGTGTCATTTAGCTTAAAGTCACAAAACCTATAGACAACGTTAAATGAGGACTTACTGTACTAAAGGAAGTATATAACATTAAAATAAGTAACAAATCGGAAAAGGTCATGGCCTGATCCAAGACACCAGCAATACAACTCCAATGTCCATATTGCTGTAACTGACATCTTCAAAAAATCAATGTACAGCTTATTCCTTATTCAAGGCAAATCATATTTATCTACAGACGTATCAAGGCTCAACTCTAAGTTTACTATCTTAATATAAAGCCTGCCTCTTGAGTTTCTAGAAGTTTATTTGATTTAGCTTTAGAAAGTATTAATTATTAGACACTGTTTATTTATTAAAAGAAAAAAAGAAGATTGTGGTCTTAGTGACAGGATAAGACATTTTCCTAAAACGTAAAGGCAAAGACAACATCCATCCCAGAAGCGTGAGAGAGTATACAAGAGATTTTTCAGATTGAAAACCTGAGTCATGTAGCCATCATGTCTCTAAGGCAACACGTGTAATAGATATTATAACTACACCATATGCTTTATTTATGTTCCAAAGCATCACAAAATTTAAAACAAGGCTTATAACTATTTATAAGTCAGATACATATTTGATATAGCAGTTCATTAAAACTGAAATAAGAAAAAATGCTTTGCCTTAAATATAAAAACTAGATAAGCACTTAGTCTTTGGCCTGATAAACTAAGTTTTAAAAATATTTTAATACATATAAACTGTGATAAAATAACCAAAGGCATCACGGTGTGAAATTACACTTTAAAGAAACTATATAAATCTTTTTTTTTATAGTTCTCACATAGAAATACATGCTCCCTTATCAATGAAAACCTATAGGAGAACTTAATAAATGGAACAAAAACTAGCCAGCTCAGAACTGACCACAGAATAGAATTCTTGCTCTTGAATCTAATCCCTTAAAAGTAAGACAACCCAAAGGGCTGATTCAGTGGCTTCACATAAATAGCTACTTCTGCTCTCAACTTAGTTGGCTTTAACTTAGTGGCTACTCTTTCAGCAAAAAGAATGGTGTGCCTTTGAGCAAGTCTGCATTAAAATACGAACCATAAAATGTGGTCATTCCAATGTTTAGCTTCTGGAATATCATGAATCTCAAGTGGCACACAAAGGTTACAGAACACAATGCAAAACTAAAATGAACTCTTTGGAATCTTGACTTGTTGGCTGAAACTTATTCTTGGATATACAGTGACTGTGGATTTGAGGTCAGGTTTGCACCAAGCTCTGCCCCCGACAAATTCTATCATCAATAGCCAAATTACTTAACCTACTGGAGGTTTACTCTTGTCAGTCATAAAATGCAATAACAACACTTCAAGGGGCCTTGTAAAGATTAAATAAAATAAAATCTGCAAAACATCTAGTACAAATACTGGAATGTAGAAGGTAGTCAATTATTTCTATAGATATTTAAAAGCTCTCCTATGACAGGCAGAAAGAAATTCCCCTAAAGAGAATCAACTACTTCTAAGTAAAAAGGTCATTCGGCCCTAGCTGGTGGGAATTGGTTGGAGTGCCATCCCTTATAGCAAAAGGTTGCATGTTCCATCCCATCAGGGCACATGCAGGAGGTGACCGATCGATGTTTCTCACTCACATCTCCCCCCCTTCCTCTCTCTAAAAACATAATGAGGATTTAAAAATTAAAAAAAGAAAGTGATTCAGACACCTTCAATTTCATGAATCCATATTAAACACGTAACTCCACTCACATCAATGATGGATAACGCCGATTTTGAAAAGGAAAGACATTTTATAGCATGCTACTCTTTTTCTAATTAAAAGGAAATAACACCCTATAATATATCCAAACACAGGAAGTATTTCTAAAATCCTAAGAAACATACAGCTTTCCACATTTTCTATCACTCTAAAAAAAAAAAAAAAAGGCAAGATATTTAAGACATAAGTTTAATTATGAACCAGAAAAATTATATTTGCCTAAAAGTAAAAGGTTAAAAAATTTTAAATTTCCTTATTAATAAAACAGTTTCAATATATTAAAAGAAAAACTACAGAGGCGAGATATGAAATGTAATTCATAAAGTCATGATTTTTTAATCACAATATAATAAAATACTGCTCAATGCCAGTTTTTCATTGTATAAGGTATACTTTTTTATGACTTTCCTAAATATTCTACTACCTGTGTCAGATTGTATTTTCACTAGTCATTTGCTCTATTGTTTGTATACATGAAGAAATCCCCATAAAATCCGGAGAAGTAAAGATACTTTCCTCTAATAGTTCAGAAAGGAGACTTTAATTCATTCTTCACATTCAATAATGTTACAACCCACCAGGTGTGAAAGTATCATATCAGCATCATACCTGTCGGTAGGTTTTTAGTACTTTGTTCAGCTTTGTAAATATATATACCTGGTACAAACTACTTGGCTACTTTTATTTAGGTATAGGGTATGGTTTCAAATAGTGCCACGGAGTGTCTATATTACATCGGAGTTTTGAAACTGGTAGAAATTTCCTAATTTTCTCTTCAATCCAGTAAAGTCTATCACTCATATTTTTAGGGACTTTTCCATGTGTACCAGACTCTGTTCATGTTTTTGTAGAGGGTAAGAAGAGAAAACAGATTATTGCAGTAGTTCAGCTGAGATAATAAGGGTCTAAATTAAAGCAAAACATTAAAAAATTGGTTAAAATCCAATGTAGTTGAGGATGTGGGAAAGCAGGTATTCTTATAAATTTTTAAGGGAATATAAAATTAGTGGCATCTTTTTGGAAGGCACTTTGATAATACCTATCAAAATTTAAGTTTGCAAACTATTTGATCCAGCAATTCCCTGTCATTTAGATATATATCTTTATATAGATATATATTGGAAAGAACAGTTAATCAGAAAGAATGCAAATGTTACCAAGAGAAGATAATTTAAATGTATGCTATAGCCAGAAAATGAAATACAATGAAATAAAAAAGCCAAAAAGTGGCAAAATCTCTGATATGTTAAATGTTTTAAAGTTCATAAAAACATATTATGCTAATTTCATTACTATATATTTTATTTTTCCATCACCATTTATCCCTCCTATACCGTCTTCTACCTCCCCTGTCCCTCCCCCCGTCCCCCACTCATTACTATATATTTTAAAATATATACTTTTTGGTATATGCCTAACACTTTTCTGGAAATACAATAAAGCACTAATAACTTCCTCTATAAACTTAAACTGTAGATTGGCATGTACAGAGATTTCCTTTTCATTTTATACTTTATCTGAAAAGTTTTGGTTGATCAGGTACGTATATTACAGTTTTAAATATATTAACATCATACAAAAATAAAGGTATATCCAACCACAGATATACAAACGTAGGCATTCAAATTTTAAGGCCATGTAGAAAGAAAACCAAAAAAATGTGCTGGCTTACAGGCATCATTTAAGTAATTCCAGCCATGAAGAACCATCTGGGAAAATGGGAGAAAGGCGAAAGGAAAGGCTGCCGCTCAGCTCACCCTTAGAAGGCGTCTGCTCGGGGAAGGGGAAGGGTGACGAGTCCGAGGACCTGGAGGGACACAGGCAGACACGGAGGGGGAGGAGTCTACACGAGACATAAGCAGGGAATGAGAACAGCAGAGAAGGGAAACTGAGAAACTCCAATCGGACAGATCCACACGGAGAACACTGAGCCACTTTAGCATTCTGAGGACGCGCACAATCGAGATGGCATCCCAGGAAAAAGGTGTGTGTGGACGAAGCCACTGACTGGAAGCCCAACAAGTCATAAAGAACGCCACGCTTTATCTTTTATTTATTGCACATTTGGCAAACACGTTACCTATCAGTGATGCCAAGAAGAGATGGTGATCCTCCAAGCGGATCTCAACAGAAACACATCCCTAAGGCAGTGATTCTCAGCCTCAAAAGCACGTTGGAATCCTGCCAGAGAGCTTGAAAATAAATATACTTGTCCTTGAGTCAACTCCTAGAAATTTTTATTTAATCGGCCTGGATGCAATCTAAGCATCTGAGAATTTCAAAGTTTCCCAAGTAATTCTAGTGTTCAGCCCACGCTGAGAACCACGGCCCTAAAACATCCTGCCCCTCACATTTATAGAGTAATTTAAACTTTCATGGGTTAAGCCCGTCCCATCTCTCAGGATACCAAATTCTTTAGGTTTGATCAGAAATGGGAAAATTTCAATCAGAAGCTTCTTTCTTTCCACACGTGTGGGCCTGCTTCATTGATGATCCCAGTGAAACGCACCTGAAGGATTCACTCCTCTGTGTAGCCCTCTCTTACGCTGATCCTGAGCTTGGCCATGTGACCGTTTCAGCCGAGGGACAGACAAGCACTTAGGCGCTGGGGCTTAATCTCTTGGAAGCGCCATCTTAGTACCTATCGGCCAGGCTTGAAATAAATCCAGCCGGAGGGACTGCATGCAGGGGAACCAACAGGGCCCAGGTAAGCCCAACTGGATACAGATGGAGTGAGCAACCCCGACTGAAACCCATGTGGAACAAAAAACAGCCAATCAACTCATAGATCTGTGAGCTAATACAAGTCACTGCTTTAAGCCACTAAGTTTTAAAGTGGTTTGTTACCCAATAGATGATTGGCTATCTGCAATCCTTCACTAAGATGTCTTTATCTGAACATGAGCTGAAAGTCAGATTCCTCATCCATTCAGTTTATTTTCTCACTCATTATTTCAGTGTTTCATGACTCATGTAGTTCGGGATATTCGGAGGAAATATAAATCTAGGAATTATGGAGAGATTTCTCACTTATATGTGCCTTCAGATAGTCAGCTGAAACACCTATCACATGCAAAGTGAGGCGGACCATTTCTTTCAACATAAAGAAATAAATCTTTATCTTCTGCCTCAACATTTCTATTAATCTTTATACTACTCAACTTCATCTAAATGATGAAAATCATCAGGTTATGGAGAAGATAAAATTCTTGGCGGGAACTATTTGGAGGCAGACTTCTTCAGAACCCCCAACAGCCTACCCTCCATGTTTAAGGCTGTGATAATGCAGCCATGCAAAGGTAGAGCCAGGCTATTCAAGAATCTGAATTACCATAGAGAAATACCAGCCAAGGAACCACTTAAAATAATATAAATAAATGAATCCACTGCCAAGAAGAGATGCTTTTATTCCATTTTTCAGGTAAACTTGTTTGAGCCCCTTTGCCACTGGGCAGCCAGCCAGGATGCTTCAGTCTTTGCCCAGCTTGCCAGGATATCATCTCAGTGACTGCAGTCCATACCTCTCACAATTTTCACTATTCCCCTCACCCCTGAATCATAAGCAGGAGGCAGATTGTTGACCAGCAACTTCTTTTTTGGGGGGTGGACAGGTATCCAGGGAAAACCCTTTAATGTACAAAGCAAATGCCACCCGTGGACCACAAAAAGTGTTTTACTCTCTCAGTAGATCTCAGTAGATCCTAATCCACCTTGTTCAATCTACATCAGCTCTCTCAAAACAGTCACTCCCTTTCCCTGTGGCACAGGGTCTAAGGTGATAAAAACGCTAGAAGTCATCAAACAATTCTCCCTCGTTAGAATACAAGTCCTATGAGGGCAAGGGCCTTGTCTCTTGTGTTCAATGCCACATTTCCGGTGTCTGAAATAATTCCCAACACACAGAAGGCTTTCTGTAAAAAACTTTGTTGAGTGAGTGAATATATGTATTTCATCCATTCCAAACTATGAGTCAGTCTCTCAACCTCAGTTCCTTTGCCTCACTGTGAGGAAAATGTTAACACACAAAATACTGAATGTTCCTATACACACTGCTACGTCATTTAACAAAGGGGTGTCACCAATAATTAAACTGCTTTACCCTACACACAGCTGTCATTAGTGTTTGAGCTAGTTGACAAGCTTCTAGGTAGTCATGTGACATGTCACACAAAGGATTGGCATTCCAAATGATGTCTCTAGGATTTTAATCTCTATCTTGGATTTTAATCTCTATCTTGGCGCGGGGGGGGGGGGGGGGGGGGGAGATCATCAATTTTACATCAAAAGACTTATTTTGGCAGTTTTATAACAGGTGACATGGGGTCAATGAATCATCAGCTCAATAAAATCCGAACACTAGATATCTGTTGATATTCAGACGTGTCCTCATTCAGAAGCCTCTCGTACATTATGATACCAGGCGAGTTCCTTCTACCAACTTACATAGGTGTAAATCCAGTATTTGAACTAGAGTTCTGGTACAAACATTTTACTTCTTTTTTTGTTTAATTATATTACTTTTGAAACATCAACGCATTTTTGTATACATGAGAATTAAAATAGCACAATAGTAACAGAAATTAAATAACAGAAATTAAATATTTAAACATACAAATCACATGCAAATACTATAAAATATTTTAGCAAAGAACCTTTACCTTTACTTAGAAAACTGAGGAACCTAGTCTTCAAAATGTTGTAAGACTGGTGGAGAGATGCCAGTTTCCCAATACACTGTTTCATTCTCAATAAAACCATCACTTTGGACTCATCACTTAGCCCCCCAGAGATTAAAAAGCACATTTTATATTCTCCTTTGAAGCTAAATTACAAGGCCAAACTAAGTTCTGGTCAACAAGATGTAAACCAAAAGGTCGCGTGTGACCTTTAAAACTTGTGCTTAAAGGGAAGGCACACCCCCTTCAATCCTTTTATGTCCTGGCTGGAATTTTAACAAGAGGGCCTGAGAAGTCATCTTGGACCATGAGTTGAAAACAACCCATGGAGACTGATCAAAACAAAATAAAACAAAGGAGCCTGGCCCTAGCCGGTTTGGCTCAGTGGTTACAGCGTTGGCCCGAGGACTGGAGGGTCTCAGGTTCTATTCCAGCCAAGGGCACGTACCTCGGTTGCAGGCTCAATCCCTGGCCGCAATAGGGGCTCATGCAGGAGGCAGCCAATCGATGTGTCTCTCTCACATCAATGTTTCTCTCTCTCTCTCCCTCTCTCTCCCTTCCACTCTCTCTGAAAAGCAATGGAAAAAATATCCTTGGGTGAAGATTTAAAACAACAACAAAAAACACACACAAAGGAACCTGGTCCCTAACACCAAAGAACATTGGCTACCTATGGATTTTTTTCTTATATTTGAGAGAAATAAGCAGATAGCTTACATCACTGCTATTTTAGGATTTGCAGCTATTTGTGCCCAAATCTATTCATACCTAATACTATAAATTTTCTGTGAAAATAATATAATAATAATAATGTCAATAATATATTATGCATATGTAATATTTACTACGTATCAGACCTTATTCTAAATGTCTTACATTTAATAACACATTAACCCCTACAACAACCTTGTTAGGTAGGTACTACGATTATACTCATTTTATATTGAGGGGACAGAGGCACGAAAACATTTAGCAACTTGCTCAAAATCACACAGTGACTGAAAGGCAGCACTCACATTTGGAACCAGGAAGGCTGGCTCCTGGGTTCTCTCTCTGAACCATTTGTGGGCTCTATTGCATCTAACATTTATTCATAATTAAATATGCTACACTGCTTATCATAGTTAATTATTAACATTTAAAATCAGTGGAACATCTGTGAACAAAGCTGTCCCATTGTTTTTTCCTCCTTAATGCCAACCCACCTATGAAGTGCTTGCTGGGCCCCTAGTGGACCACAAAAGTCCATGGACCTCACTTGGAGGTTCTCAGATCATTTTTTACTCAATAGAACTGAAATTGTCTCACAGGGGCATTGTTTCCCAGAGGCTGTCATCACTGCTGGGATCCTATCAGGCAAGCAGAAAGCCACAGCCATTGTACAGATGCCCCATCATCGTGGCCCCAAGGGCATGCAGGCTGAGGCTTGCTTTTAACACATATGTAGATCCAACTTGACCATCAATTACCTCTCATAGGGTTCAACGATAACGTGAATATTGGTCATTGCCTTCAAATGTCCAATAAATAATTCAGACCATATAGAACTGTGAACTTCATTCCTGACCACTGGATACATTCCAGGAACCAACGCTTAATACTGCTGCACCATCTGATTCTGAATAAAGCATTTTATATGCTGCTTTGTGACAATAGAATCAAAGGCTGTTAGAGCTGAAAGGGGAATTAGAGATCCATTTAACCCAACCTTCCTCATTTTATAAATGAGAAAACCAAGGCATACAGAGATTAACTCATTTTCTCAAAATCACTTATCAGTTGAGTGACACAGCTGGGACTGGGCCATGGGTATTCAAGTCAAGTATCAATAGACATTTGGGGGTTTTTGTTTGTTTGTTTAAGTACATTACCCTTTCACAATTCTAAGTAAGTTATATTCAACATTTTTTTGAATAATAGGCAAACTAAAAATTTCCAAAATTAGTTGAAAATTTAAAAAAATAACTATAGTTATTTTATGCTCAGCTGTAAATTCACAGAATTTTATGATTCCAAATTATTATTTCTACCTATGGTGGCTTGTTTCTGGCAGACAAATTTCCTTAATAATGTATCATACATAATGCCATTCAGTAGTAGAAATTTTTCAACACATTTGGGCACCAAGCTATAAATGTGAAAGACAAGCTGAAATAGAAAATGCAGTATATCCAGCTTACAAAACTCTTAGGGAAATAAAAAATGACTAATTACATCTTTTTTTTTTTTTTAACCCTCACTCAAGGATATGTTTTTACTGATTTTTAGAGAGGGAGGATGGGAGAGAGACAGAAAGAGAAACATCAATGTGAGAAACATCGATTTTTGTCTCCCTTATGTGCCCCGATTGGGGATCAAACCGGCAACCTGGGTATGTGCCCTGACCGGAATCAAGCCCTGAAACCTTTGGTGCGTGGAACGATGCTCCAACCAACTGAGCCACCCCGCCAGGGCGACCGATTACATCTTGCAATGGAAATTTCTCACTTTCAGAAGGACACAATCTCATTTAGTGGTGATCCATTCTTGAAGATAAACTAAGTAAACAAGCCAAAGGTCAAGTGTCCCGACAAAACTTTATTTTACACCTCCTATATAGGTTTTGGCTCTAAAATACTGAATAGAACTTTTTGTTTTGCCTAAAAGTTTCCCAAAAATTTAATGGAGTTTTAAAAACACATTGTTTTCAGTTCTATACATTTAGCAACCAGATGATCACTTCCATTTTGCTCTTCAAACCTGTGTCAGAAAATATGATATTCATATAAAATTAGCCTGTTTGGTGCACTATTGAAGGACCTAGATGGTGATCAGGATTGGCCAGTGTCCCAGCTAAGTCCAGTAACAATCTATGGAACAACTAAAACCTCACAGATGAGAATCTGCAGGCAACTGAACATGGTAAAGACACTGATGGGGAATGGGGGACAGACCACTTCATACAAATCACTCCTCTTCCAGAATGCTTGGCAGTGGCTTATGGATTAAGATGGTATAAAATTAGAAATTAAAGGATCAAAGAGAATGGGAATCAACTGAAGAAAGCAAAGTAGTTGTTCTCAGACTGGAACTAATTATGCCATTGGAATAAGGAATTTAGCTCTAAGCTCACTGATATCTAAGGCAAAAATGAAAATAGGTTGGGCTACACAGTTCTAACTTTCTGAAAATGGAAAACAGTCACATTCATAAAGACACCAATTTTCATTAACTTACTAAAAGTAGGAATGTATCAGCTGTGTATCTGTGATGCTGAATCAATGGCAAACAGCAGCTACAGCCTTAGGTAAATACTTAGAAGTGCTCTCTGTCTTCCAGACACTTCCCCAAACACCCCACACTTACCATACCATTTCATCATTACCAGAACCTAAGAAGGTGTCCACTTAAAGATGAGAAAATGGGAGGAGCACAAGGACATAAAGACTGCCCAATGGCACAGAGTTAGTAAGTGATACACGCACGACATTGGGCCTAGCCCCCAAATCCACACTTCTAAAGGTAATCCTTCTTTCTGAACATATTTTAGCATTTAGAAATTAGCATATTTTCTAAATGTTTTGCAATGGATATAAGAAAGTGCCCCTGAGGTATGGTGATTATACTTAAATATTTTAAGTTCTAAAGCCTGTATTTTTTAACACATTTCTCTGTCTCGCTGAGCAAATATCTTGTAAGACACACTAGCCACTGGGATCAGCAAGATGGATACATAATCCCCGACATCTGACAGACAGTATGTATTGTGTAATAATGTATGATTCAGAAATACAGTTCCAACAGATGGTTCTCCTCATGAGCTGCTATAACACATAACATTAAATTGTAAGTCTGATTACATTCTCTAGGGATAATGTGATTCAGATACTTTGCTTGCTGGTGTGCTAACCTAATACATTAAAACATGCAAAATAAAAAGTTGCCAACCACATCCATGAGAGTTTCTATCAATTTTCAACAACTTTGGCCAAGTGCTCTAAATCTTGGTCAACTCCTAATCCACCGATTAAAAAGCATCTAGTTAGCAAGTTTCATCGAACAATATCAGCTAATAGGTAGATGCTTTGTGAACTCAAGCAGATGAAATGGAAATTCTCTGGCATAAGAAAACCTTTTCAGTTGGGAGTGGGGGTTTGAAAAATATGGCCAGATCTGGAAGGAACTTTGGAGGACACCCCATGCCCACAGGCAGATCCGACAGTCCTCCTTTTTCCCCTAAAGGTAGTATTTACCTTGAAGCTTTGAAGCTTAAACTTAAGGGCCATGGGAGGAAATCCAATGCTTTTACTTAGAGGCTTTTGGAAAATTTCAAAGGAAAATATTTTTCTGGGCTTTTTTTTTCCTTAAAGAAAACCCCCATTTTGCCCTGGCCGGTGTGGCTCAGTTGGTTGGAGCGTCGTCCCGTACACCAAAGGGTTGCAGGTTCGATGCCCGGTCAGGGCCCGTGCTTAGGCGGTGGTTTTGAACCCCAGGAGGGGCGAGTATGGGAGGCAACAGATCTTTTCTCCTCCCCCTTTCCCTCCCACCCTCTCCTTTTCTCTCTCCTCCCCTCTCTCTAAAATATCAATAAAAAACACCCTCACGTGAGGATAGAAAAAGAAAAGACAAGAAAATTCCCAAATTATACTACATGCTTCAGAGCCCACCACGCCTGGTTATGGCCCTTGCTGACTCCCTTAAGGCTCTGGCTCCTCAGCTTTGCGGTACTGATTGGCCCAGACCCCAGTGGCACATATCACAGTTCTGGAAAAGCAGCCCCTTCTGTTTTCCTTCAGACGGTTACTCAGTATCGCTCCTTTCATTGTGATTCTCTTCTGCCTCTTGCTGACAGGTGGTAGCAGTTTTCATAAAACTCACAGAATGACAGGGAAAAAATGAGTGTTAGCTTTTCCGCAGGCATACAATATAACCTTGTTTTTATGTAAAATTCAACCTTCATAGAATGCTAAGAACTGTCTTAATATACTGGCTATTTGCCTATGGTGAAACTATAGCATAATTATGGTCTATAAGATGTTTTTAATGTAAAGCCTCTGTAAAAGTTATTCAAATTACATTAATCTGCTTCATATATTATATTAAAAATTTTCTCAATTATTTTTAACAATTATAAAGAAAGTCAAGCAAAACAATCCAGCTGTAGAGTACTTGAAATACGAAAATAATAGTATTTATCTGCATTTAGAAAAGCAAATTACTAAATATAGGTCCCCCCTCTTGATTAAAAGTTAGATGATATTGTGAATATTGTAAAGAAATAGGATAAACTATTTCTTCAGAATCAGATCTCAGAGCACCATCTTTCAACTCCAAGCTCTAAAGAGATAATGCTTAGATTTCCAAATGATACATGAAAAACTTCAGTTATTGAGATACAGCAAATTCTTATTTAATTCTTTTGCCACCTAAGTAAAAATGCTGACATGAGAGGCTTTCTCAAAGCCACATCTATTTGCTCCTCTGTGTGTATCACAGTGGAGTCATCCTTGGAAAAACAGTTCCACATCAAAGCTCTTTTTCCTTCACACATTTCAACCCAATTAGAGACAAGAGAGATGAGTGTTAACAAGACGGTTAATTTTAGAAAATACATGCAAAAAAGCCGAATGTTTTTAATTACTTTAATATTTTCCACATGTAGAACTGTATCTTATTAGGCATTAAAACAATATCTAAACAGGAAAAATCAAAGTCATCTGTACTCTGTATGAGGTTATCAGCTGGACGCAATTTATTTATGTTCGGAAACTTTCCCTATCAACGATCAGGTATGTGTGTACAGAGTATTAAAACCTTCTCAAGCATAGTTAACCCACACGCTCTTATCAGGTAAGTACATGAACTTCTTATACATATTCTGGTTATCTTCTAAACCTTAGCAAGAACCAAGGAAAAATATAAGTCAGATCCTGTTGCTCTTTTTTTATTTATTTATGATTTCCAAGGTGGCTTTATTTTTGGAATAAAAAAGAGATAAAGTCTCTCAGTAGATCAAACTTGAATTGGTAAAATCCCAAAATGAAGGAAACTAGGAAATCACAACTCTGAGCCCCCGATTTTACCATTCATATTCTCTATGAACTCAGAATATTTCCCTAACTGCAATTTACTCCAAATAATTAATAGATATGTCTTTTATTAATATTGAGATATTCTAAAAATGAAAAAGATCTGTAGAGCTCAATGCTATCTAAGAGTGTTGTTATACCAAAATTAACCTCCTAAACCAAAAATTGATATGGAAGGCCCATGGATATTTGGGAGAAAAAGTCATTAAAATGAGCTCTCTGTTTCAATACCCATAGAAACCATGCCTTTTAAACACTGAACAAATTGAGAAATTATTCATTTTATATCCAAATGACTCTTAGTGGTATTACCATTCTAAATACAGAGGGTAGAATGGTTGAACTTTTGTACTTTAACAGATAAGTTTGGGGGAAAATACAAATTTCCTGTGAAATCACAGAATTTCAATTAATTGTGAATTTGACACAGGCTATAAAAACTTATCAGTGATATTATCAGTGAAAAGGGGTTGGCTCAAGTGCCCAAAAGCATGCAAATGGTCAAGCCTGCAAGGACCAAATGATCCTTCCCAACAAATTACAAGAAATCCTATCAAAATAACCTTCGAACCCACTCTCACTCACTAGTTTGCTCATATGAACATGAGTGCATGAAAAACAAGAACATTTCTGATAAAACAATCTAAGACATTCCCCTAACTTAGACTGTTGGTATTAATACTTTTAATTACCATCCAATATCATTTTATTTCCTCTGTAGAGCAGTGATTCTCAAAGTGTGGGCTCTGCCCAGTGGCATCAGCATTACTTCCAACCTTGTTAGGAATGCAGTTCTCAGGCCTTCCTGAAGACCTGCTAATCTCACACTCGGAGGTGGGGCCCAGCAATCCGTGTTTTAACAAGCCTGCAAGTGAGCACCCACTTTGGAGAACCACTGCCCTAAAGATTGTAAGATGAAACAATATCCTGATGCCTCATTTTAAAAGTGCTCATAGAGAAAGAAAACAAGACAAACAAACAAAAAACCCCAAATCCATTCTCATCCTCACATGGTTCATATCCTACTTCCTTATGCACTGGGTGTCCTAGTATATACTGGATATACTCAGCCCTAATCCAGGCTCAGGGAAGAGCTGAACTCTTAGTTCAAGAAACAGCAGCAGTTGATTTTAAAGCTTAGATCTTTCCACCTGAAGCCACCTTACTGCTATTTCCAGGCTGAAGTTTTTGCTATTCTGCTGAGACATTTTCTACTTATATTCAGCTGTCTTCCAGTCCTCTAACAATCTTTAAAAAGTCTGACATCTGGCTAGGTGTATCTATACTTCTGACCCTTCTGTAATCAAAGACTGTAGTCAAGCACATTCTTTTAAGCTGCATAGAACTTTACTTTGCTTATATCGACAGGTATTATCACAACGAACTCAATAAAATGCAGTGATATTTTTTTCTAAAGAGTATTTTTGAGGATGTTGTTTATGACATTACACAGGGTCTGTCATTCTCACATCTCAGTACTGGAAGTAATCTTTTGAGGGACTAGGTTATTTTTATCTTATCAATATTGAGTGTTGGATAATTTGTGTTTTTTCCTTCATGTTTGATCTTAAAACGATAAGAGCAATTTTATAGCCTAAGCCTAGTAAATGTGCTAAAATTAATGCCACGAGTTTGTATACTAACCTGCGTTTGATTACATGTTTTTTTTTTTACTTATCAAATATATTTTTATTTTTTATTGAATTTATTGGGGTGACATTTTTAATAAAATCATTTGGATTTCAGGTGTACAATTCCATAATACATCACCCGTATATATTGTATTGTGTGTTCAACACCCCAGGTCAAGTTTCCTTCCATCATAATTTCTCCCCACTTTACCATCTTCTATCTTCCCCAACCCTGCTTCCCCCTCTGGTGTCTATGAGTTTTGCTTTGTTGTGCATTTCTTTTTTTTCTCCTTATTTCTTTTTTCTAATTTTTTTTTTTACCTTTTACTCTTATTTCTCACTTATTTTTTTCTTCCTTATAAATCATGTTATGGAATAAAGAAAAGCATAAATAAAGGAATGAAGTTGGAAACCAGGAATGGGGGGTAGCAGTCTACTGGGCAGATTCAGCGAGCAAACAGTACATGGCTTAACAGGCAGACATATCTGAGTTTAAAATCCATCTTCAGGATTTACCAACTGTACAGTCTTGGACATATTACTTATATTGGCTCAACTTTTTTCATGGGTAAAATAAAAACGACAGCATCTATCATGCAGGATTATTACAATCATTAGAAATAACGTGTGAAACTGGTAATAGTGCCCAGCACAGAGAAGGCTGTCATGAAATGTTATCTATCGTTATTAATTTCCAGGTGAACAGCCCATTTAAGAGCCCAACATCCAAGTTCCTTGACCCTTCCCAAGGGTGTGGCCATCAGTACATACCTCCCTAGCTACAGCCTGGACCCTGGCACTCCCCAGGACGGGTTCCCTCCAGCATCGTCAATCTGGAATCCCACCCTCTACTTCCATCCCTCTATCCCTAAGTGGGAGGTTGGGCCACTGAGAACCTCAACTTCTTTAATGCTGTCCTGTTCCTCAAAGTTTCTGTCCCGTCCCGTTTTTACTCCCTTCCCTGCCCAGACTAAGAACTTCTACTTCTCACTTTCCAACTTGTCTCTCCTGCAACCTCTCCCAGTCCCCTTGCATCAGACTGAGCAGTCCCACCCTGGATCCCCACGCACCCGCCACACGGCCCCCCACCTCCGAAGGGAGAGCGCTGGGCTCTGGGGAGGGTGCGGAACGGGGTGCCTGCGGTCCAGATGCTGGATTCCGGCCTCCACCGCACCCTCGGAAGCCCTCCCATCGCCTCGTGCTTCTGGTCCACGCCTGAGGCACCGCAAGCTCAGTGTTTCCTCCCAGGCCCTCCCCATCCTATCGCCCTGTCCTGGCGTCCCTGCCTCCGCCCAGGAATTATGTTTAACTCCCAGACTGACAGACACACAGTCACGCTGATACTCCCTGGTGTCGGGACAGTGCATCTCCTCTGCCCGAGGCCAGCGACCCCTGCGCTGGCCCGGCTGGGCTGACCGTCCCCCTGACTCCGCGCACCCGGCCTTGGCCGCTAAGCCCTGGGTCGTTCACGTTCTTTCAGCCTCTCCCCTCCCAGCTTGTCATTCCCGCTGATTCAAAACATGCCCTCCTCTCTCCCATCTGAAAAACATGAATCACAGTGTGAAACTGGCAATTAACAATTAGGAAAACGTACTCGAATGTTCAAAAGGTTCGCATCAATTAAAAACACAAACCTCAGGTTCCCTTCTGTGCTTTCTGTCCCCTGTCCTGGCGCAGCTGGAGTGAAGCCAGGCCGAACCCCTCCCGGAGCCTTCCCACGCGCCTCGCCTGCCCACTGCCCGGACGTGAGGGAAGCTACGGCCCGAGTGGGGCCATCTCAGTGACTGTTCTGGTACAAAGACCTTACAGTTGCATCAGGCCTGGTTTTATGAGAGAAGGGAACAGTACATTCAGTGGCTCTGGCTTAACCACCTTTACTGAATCAGCCGCAGCTTGGAGGAAAGAATGGAGCAGGTGTACGGATGGAGGCAGGAAACAAATCTGGCTTCGGGACAGCTCTGCATGTCCCTTCGTGAGGTTCATGTTTTTAATTCCTTGCCCTTGGGTTTTGTTAGACATTCTTAAACCAGGTTTTGCTTAAGATAGCCCTGGGTAATTGTTATTACTGCCAACCAAAGAGTCAAAACCCTTCTCAGTGAAAGAAACTAGGACTTTCTCCCTCTATTGGCCTGTCGCACTGTCCCTTCTGGACTGTCACAGTGACCACAGACAGAGCAGAGTTAAAGGGAGGGAAGAACCTGGAAATGCCCCGAGATTACCTTACAGGTGATAACGGAGTAGTGACAGGCCCCGGAGAATAATTTAGGAGTGAGAGTCCTGTTGAAAGTGAAAAGCTCCTCACCTTTTAAGGGGGGAAACAACTTGAAAGGCCACTTAGAAGCTATATGGGGAGATAGATACAATAAGAAGTCAGAAACCCAAATGAGTTTGCTAGTAAAAACGTCTGGTGACATTCTTGCCATTTCTTACACCATTAAAGCAACATAACAGGTGGTATTTTTTTCATTTTCACATGATGAGAAACCTTACCAGTAAATGCCATAGCATACAGCTTTGTAACAGCACATTTTCAAGACATGTCCATAAAATCTATCCTGGTTTGGAGCTTGTTTTAAATTCTTCCCATTTGAAATTAAGTGGAACATTTAAAACAAAGAACCATAAAATTAAGATCAACTTTAGAAATCCATAAGCAATTAAGAATTTCAAAAAGAGGTCAATATTTAACTACAGAAATATGATACAAATATCAACTCAGAGAAGTAGCAAAAATAATCTTTCCAAGCCCCTTTCTAACATAGAAGAAGCTTTCTCAAAAAATTGTAAACTATATTCACAAAGCCAACATTCATTCATTCAACCAGTATTTATTTAGTGGGAACCTACTATGGGTACATATACCAAAACTAAAGTTTACATTTTTAGGCTATATTGAAATTAAGACTAATAACTATCATTCCAAAAAAATCAATAAACAAGTAAATAAAAAAACAGGGTTAACTTATTCAAAGCCATACTTCCCAAGCTACTGCAAAATGGGAAGTGTGGACTTCCAACAAGATAAAATCTGAGAAAAAGCCTTGTGAGAGGAAACGAGAAGTGAAATCTTTTATTTGTTGAAGCGATGATATTATGTTCTTGAAGAAATCGATTGATACCTCTTTTCAGAGAGACACCACCTCTGTACTTAATCTAACAGCAGTAACACAACCATAATCTAGATATTACAGCACTACAACCTATTCTATATGCTAACACTATAATACATTTCAGGGCTATGATATGCAGAATACAGCTTTACAATCAAGTTAGTGACAACTGTGCAATCATTAAAGTCTTATTTTACTGTTGGAAGACTTCATACAGGGCGAAAGGCAAAGGTAGTTCCTGACTATCAGGAAACAAACGACCCAGGAAAGGAAGTTGGTTCAAACCTCCCCCTTATGGCTAGAAGGGAAGAGTCCTGACTAGAACCAAGACAGAGCATCAGTTTCCCTTGTATCCCCATGTGGCTTCCCTGGTGATGTCTCAGCTGAGCTCCCAACAGGTCATACCCAGTCATGCCCTCTTCTTCCCCGTTCTCAGCACCTTGTTCCCACCCTTTATCTGTCAATCTCCAGCTCCACAGAATCCCACCCGGGTCTGGTTCTGTGTACATTATGTGATCTTTGTTTCAATCTCAAAACCTTCAGAGGACAATGGCAGAGAGAGAACTCTTTTGTGTGTGTGTTTTTAATTAATATACAAAATCAAGAAAAAATATATATGCATATACCTATCATACATAATAATGGATAACTAAAATACACCTAAAATGTCTTACACAGATAATACTTATGCAAAAAGACAAGAAGGTAAGTTTTATGTAAAATACTAACACCAATAGCAAAAGTCTTAGACAGTGGTTCTTAAACTTAGCAAGCATCTCCGTGCAATGGCTTGTTAAAACCCAAACAGCTAGAGCCCAAGCCCAGAGTTTTTGAGCAAATAGGTCTAGGGTGAGTCCTAAGAACATGCATGTGCCACAACTTCCCAGGTAATATTGATGCTTTGGAGCCCAGGGACCACACTGAGAACCTCTGGGCTCTGAGTGTCAGCATCACTTAATCCTAATGTTCTAACTCAGGGGTTTGCTGAATCCTTTAATAAAAATGATTTTCAGAGAAGCCCAACATGTATAGAAAAACAATAACGGTTGGAAAGAGTCCTTTGGAGCCACTGGGACGACCACTAAATTGACTTTGCGTTATATCTGCTAAATGTCAGAAAGCTGCATGTAAAACTGATGGTGTTCAACATGAGCAGAATCGAAACCAAAAGACAAAACACAATATTTTTTATAAGGCAACAGAAATGGAAGGTCACCAGGAGATTCTTCAAGGCTTTTCCTCTCAAGTTAGTAAGAATAAACAGGGTCTTGATAACCTAAAGCCTGATGAGAGAAGAAATAGGAGGCTCTAAGTTTAAACGGAACACTAGAAATGCTAAAAATACTGAGTAATGAATTAAAGGTGTGTCCCCAGGAGTTTTGGAGGCAAGCTGGTATTTCAGGTGGCTGCTACAACACATTTCTGTTCAAGACCCAGGATGATTTGGGTGGGTGCAGTCCTAATGTCCTGGGGTCACAGGAGCCTGTTATAGATCTCAGCCTCGTCAGGTCTCACTGTAGGTAACTCAAGCAAAATTTCCACTCTCTTTTGTGTGAGAAACCCAAGAACAAGACAAATATAATTTGATTTTACAAAAACTGTTTGAGAATTTCTCCTTCCTTTTCTAGCACTATCTTATAATGTTTTCCACCCTCTTATTTCCCAAAGTTGATAGCTAGCTTCTCTACAAAATTCTAACGGTCCATTAGTGATGCCACAGAAACACAGCAAAACCCGCCATATTTAATTCTGCTGCAATCTCCTTAAAGTAAAAAGTCTATGCCTTATGCAAATTGATGCCAATTATTTTGAAATGAAATGCTACTTAGCTATGAATAACATATATGGGTAATATATACTTTACCATCCATCCAAGAGTCTGAATTTTATGATTTAGAAGTCATAGTTACTTTTTCTCCGGAGACAAAAACCATTACTTAGAATATCTAAAAACACTTTAAGAAAGTTATACAAAATACCAACTCTCAAACATGGCAAATAATGTTGGGATGTGTCTCATTTAAAATGTGAAATAAGATTTTTAGATGAACACTCAGTTGTGCTGCGAGCCTTGTATGAAGCTTGACTACCCTGAGGTCTCCCTGCTATGAGGAAGCTCAGGACACATGGGCCAGGGTGTCAGGCAGCTGGTGGACAGGCCCCGCTGAGCCAGCTTCAGCGGCATCCCAGGCCTAATGCAGGCATGAGAGTGACCTCCAGGTGATTTTAGGACTCAGGGTTCTGAGCCACCCCTGGCAGAAGCCTTCCCAGCTGAGGCCCCAGACAAGCAGCAGCAGAGACGAGGCCTCCCTGCTGGGCCCTGCCTGGATTCCTGGGCCGCCCAATCCATGAGCATTACAATATGGCTCTTGTTTTACACTATTATGGTTGGGCTGGCTTATTAGCTAGAACAGATATCTGGAGCATGCTAGCAGTAAAGTTATGGCTGGATTTCATTTGATATAGAGCAATTTAAAAAGAAATGTGGGAAGAATATAAAGAGAATTCAGGGAATAAGGGAATAGGTTTGAAATTACAATACAAACAACTACAGAAAGTGCATTACATATTTCCTTCAAAAACATTCATATTTTGTTATGATTACAAAATAAAGCTGAGTTTTTTTCATACAAAGCAAATGCCTGACTTTTTACAAGGTATTAAAACCAAAAGTTTTTTCCTAATTAAAGTATGTCTCTACTTTAAAAAATAGATTAAATACATTAATCCATTCATCATCATGAAAAATATTTTGTCTCCTCGAAATCAAAGCAGAAATCCTTAAACCAAATTTTAATAATAATCCCAATGGCTCTCACTCTTGCATAACGCTCTTTGAGTACAGACAGAACTTGTTCATGTGATGACATATCATTGCCATAGTTATTTTATGTTATATAGCAGTTGACCTTCATACAGAGATGTTCTGATGGACTTAATGCAATCACGCTGGCCCTTTAAGAAGCAGAGAGTTGCCCGGCCGGGCATGGCTCAATGGTTGAGCATCTACCTAGGATCCAGAAGATTGTGGTTCGATTCCAGATCAGGGCACATGCCCGGGTTGCGGGCTCGATCCCCAGTCGGGGGCCTGCAGGAGGCAGCCCATCAATGACTCTCTCATCACTGATGTTTCAATCTCTCTCTCCCTCTCCCTTCCTCTCCCTGAAGTCAATAAAAACATATTTAAAAAAAAAAAAAAAGAGTTTTTCCCTGATGGTTGAAGATGGAGAGATAATGGAACAAAAAGGATGTTGGTCTGCAGATGGAGGGAATATGTGAGAGAAAATGCAGGTGGCCTCCAGAAACAGAAAGTTACCCTGGTGGACAGCCGGCAAGGACATGAGGCTCAGAACCACAACTCCAGCGAACTGAATTCTGCCAAGAGCCTCCCAGAGCCCCTGGGTAAGAGCTCAGCCTGCCTGACACCAGGACTGTGGCTTTGTGAGCCCCTAACCGGAGAAGCCAGCTGAGTCTGCCCCAACTGCTAAGTTACAGAACTGTGAGCTAATAAACTAGTCCGGTTTTAAGCAGGGCCGTTTGTGGTAATTTGTTGTATGGAAATATACCCTTAAACTCAAATCTCACCAGCTCCATATACAAAAGTAAAGTTTTAAGTCTTTAACTAGTTGCATTTTCTTTTTTAATTAACCTAACTTAAAAATCAGTTAATCTTTAGTTTTTCCAACAGACAAATTTTTTTTTTAGTTATAATACTCAAAGGTTTCCCTCCTCTATGTAGAAACATATATTTGTAGTAAAACTATAGATTTAGTAAAACTGTGATGTTCAGAACAGTGAGGAAAAGAGGGATGTACCTTCTTAAGTGGCCAGATCTTTTAAGAACTAAAAGTTCCCTGAAAATATACTATATTTCAGAAGTATCTTTCCAAAATGGAGAGTATAGATTTTTTCACCATTTTATCATAGAAAATTTTAAGCACATAGAAAAATGACAATGAATAAAATGAATGCTCATATATCATCCCCCTGGATTTAACAGTCAATGTTCTGCCATGGTGGCTTTATTTATGTGTTGCATGTATCATTCCTTTTATTTTGAACCAAAGTAATCTGTAAACAGCATGATACTACACCATGCTCCTCCTAAGATTAAGAACACTCTCATCATAGCCATGATAAAACTGTCATGTCAAAAAAAATCAACAAAATTCCATGTTGTTCAATGGCTCATCTATATTTTCAAATTTTCCCACTTGCCCTAAAATGTCTTTTGTAATTTTTTTTTTCTAGTCAGAATTCAATCAAGTTTCACACATTGCATTTGGTTGTCTTTTTGACTATTTAGAATAGTTCCCCTACCTCTCCTGGGCTTTTTTGTTTTTGGTTTGTTTTTGTTTTTCATATAACTTTTGCATAGTCTAGTCTAATTGTCTTGTAGAATAATCTACATTTAGAATTTTGCCAATTATTTATCTATGGTGTCATTAAGCTTGTTCCTCTATAGTCAATACTTCTTAATTAAAAATGAGATATAAGTTTGTTTCAGATTCCTGTTAAGCAATTTGGGCAAGACCTTTTTTATTGGCGTGCGCATCAGGAAGCTCATGGTGTCAGGCTGTGCACTGCTGGTGATGCAAATTTTGATGACAAGCATGGGTAACCAGAGAAAAGGGACATTTTACCCTTTAAAAGTAGTCAACAGTGTGTAGGGTAATCTGTAAATGTATTGTTTCCCAACAGCCTCCCCAAATGGGTTCAGCCGTCACAGATGAGTCTTGATTGAATCAATTGCTACTTTAGGATTTTCAAACTGGTGACCTTATAAATCCTATAATTCTTCCTAAATTTATTAATGGGCGGGCTGCTTAAAGGGAATTTTTTTCAAACACTACTATGGCCTTACTTTTAAACAACTTTATTGAGAAATAATTTACATACAGTAAAATTCAGCCACTTCAATGGTAAACCTTGAGTTTTGACTAATGTATATCACTGTGCAACCATCTAGAGTCAAGATACAGAACATTTCTACCACTCAAATCCCCTCCTGTTTCTTCGCAGTTAATTCACTCACTTCACCCCCAAGAAACCACTGATCTAATTTACATGATTATAGTCTTGCCCTTTTAGAATTTCATTTAATGGAATCATATTATAGTGTGCAGTCTTTGGTGTCTGGCTTCTTTCACTTTGCAAAATGCTTCCGAGATACATCTATGCCTCTGCATGTAAAAATAGTTGTTCCATTTTTGTTGAATAGGATTTCATTGTGTAGACATTAACAACACAATGTGTTCATCTCTTCACCAGTTGATGGACATTTGGGTTGTTTCCAGTCTGGGGCTATTACAAGTAAAGTTGCTCTGAACATTCACGTACAAGTATTTGTGTGAACATGTGCTTCACTTCTTTCGGGCAGTACTTAAAGATGCAATGGCTAAGTAAGCATAGGTTTAGCTTAAGAAAATGTCAGAATGTTTTCTAAAATGATTGGAGCCTTCTGAATTACCACCGGCTATGTCTGAGTTTCAGTTGTTCTGTGCTCTTGCCAATACTTGCTCGTTTCATTTTTTTCATTTTAGCTATTTCTTTGGGTATAGTGGTACCATTGTAATTTTAATTTGCACTTTTCTGATGGCTAGAGATACTGTGTGCCTTTTCATATGCTTATTGGGTATCTCTATATCTTCTTTGGTGATGTTTGTTCAAAATCGTTGCCCATTTTTTAATCAGGATGGTTTCTTGTATTAAATTGTAAGAGTTATTTGTAAATGCCAGATACTAGTCCTTTATCTAATATATGTTTTGCAGATAGTTTCTACCAGTTTGTGCTTGTCTTTCCATTTAATGTCTTTTAAAGAACAAAAGTTTTCAATTTTAATAAAGTCAATTTATAAATTTTTTCTTTTATGGTTCAGATATACTTGCCAGACCTAAAATTGAACATTTTTTTTATAATGATTTCTTCTAGAAATTTTATAAATATACAAATATGTGATATATTTAAAATAATTTTTGTATATGGATGAAGAACTTTTTGCATATAAATATCCAATTTTACTAGCCCCATTCGATGAACAGATGTATTGCAGTGTTAGAATAAAGAGCAAAGTAATAAATGTAATTACTTGCATGGATATCTCTTCCAAAAATTAATAGAGATATAAATATGATCTATTTCTGAATGTTATTCAGGTCATTGATCTATTTTTCTATCCTAATGTGGATACCATGCTGTTTTTACTTAGGTACCTTTATGGATCTTAAAATCAGGTACTGTAAGTTCTCTTGATTTTTTTTCCCCAAAACTGTTTTTGCTATTTTAGGTTCTTTATATTTACATATAAATTTTAGAAACAGCTTACCAATTCATATGAAAAAAAAAAAAAAAAAAGCATGCTGTGTTTTGTTGGAATAACATTGAATCTATATATAATCAATTTGAGAAAGATTAGCATTTTAATAACAGAATTATCTGATCCTTAAAAACTTTCTCTTCATTTATTTAGGTCAGTCTCTCTTCGTTTCTCTCAGCAATACTGTGCAGATTGAAATGTACAGATCTTGCACATACTGTGTTACATTTATCCCTAAGTATTTTATGTTTTATGATGCTATTATAAATGGCATTTTTGTATATCACTATGTACATTGTTACTTTCTCAATTTTTTAAAATATGTCACAATCTAAAGTCTTGATTCCTTTTTTTTTTAATGTCTTTATTGATTTCAGAGACAGAAAGGGAGAGGGAGAGAGAGAGATAGAAACACCAATAATGAGAGTCACTGACTGGCTGCCTCCTGCACGCCCTCCACGGGGGATCAAGCCCGCAACCCAGGCATGTGCCCTGACTGGGAATCGAACCTCGATCTCCTGGATCCTAGGTCGATGCTCAACCGCTGAGCCACACCGGCCAGGCAAGTCTTGATTCCTTTTGAGATGATCTCATTGACTGTCTTCTAGGTTAGGGAAACAACTTTCCCCAAGCTTGTCTTCTACCTCCCCTGTGTTAATCCCTTTAACACCTTAAACAAATGTTTAACACTCGTTTAAAAAAATCACTGTGAAAGTCACCATAATGGCAGTGCCCACTGGGAGAGGGATGGAAACTTGAGTGGGGCACACAGATAGGATGCCATTTGTTTCTCACTGTAAAGTTGAGCCAGAAAGGCAGAAATTGGGCTTTTCTCTACAGCAAAATCTTTGTATTAAATCAGGTACTTTTTTCCAATATTCTGCCCTTACAATAAACCTCACTAAGGTTTGTAGAGAGGAGCATACAAATACTAGTAATTAACTATTCCAAATATCCATAATTAAGGTAGATATGTCAGTAGAATTAAACAAAAAAATACATATATAAGGTTTTACCTAGACCAAATGTGTTCTCAAGATTCTACCAATTGCTTAAATTTGGAAGTCTCCAAAAAGGGAGAGAAGGGACAAGAAATCTGTATTTCTTCCTTTGTAAACAGATGTATTACAACGTTAGACTAAAGTACAAAGTGAATAAATCTATGATCTCCTATCAATGGTTTCCTACCCAGCACCAGAGTACCAGGGCACTGGCAATATCCATGGAAAACCAGGACCAGAGTAAAACTGCCGTTTCCCTTCCCCCCAGCCCCCCACATCCAATCCTCTGCAGGCTCTTAACCAAGTAGATCCTAGAAGTTACCGTGCCTAAGAATCACGTCAGGTTGCAGAACCCCAGCCCTTCTCCATTGCGCAGCTTCCTGAGGGTGGCAGTGGCTGATGTGCACGCAATAATAAAGGCGGTGTCGCCCAGCTTTTTACCAAGTTATACACTGGTAAACAACTTCACTTTTTATTCTGAAAACCATACAAAAAACCCATAATATACAATTATTTTTTGTGTCAAAAGAGGATAGTGAGTTCAGAGTAAATTAGTAGGCTTATAGGAAATAACCAACCTCACTGCAAGTGAAGCCAGGCAGAGAAAGCCAAACATCACATGATCTCACTTATACGTGGAATCTAAAGAACTCAATAAACTGATGAGCAGAATAGATTCAATGACATGGAAGCATAGATGAAACTGATGAATGTCAGAGGGATGGAGGAGGGCGGGTGGGTGGAGGGGGAGAGAGTAACCAAAGAATTTATATGCACAACCCAAGGACAGGGACAATGGTGGGGAGAGGGACTGGGGAGGGGGGTGGGACGGGGTGGAACGGGTCATTGGGGAGAAAAAGGGACATCTGTAATATTTTGAACAAAAATAAAAACAAAACAAAGCAAAAAGACTGGAAGGGAGAGCGTGCTGGCTCAACCCCTTTCTCACCTATGAGAAGGGGAAGGTAAGTGCCCGGGAACTGAGAGGGTGTCAGAGAGGTCAGGTAACCCCCTGTGTGCTCAGAGCCCAGACAGCGGTGGAGCAGAACTGCAGCTCATCCTGTCAGAAGAGGCTCCAACCAGACTGTGCACTAAGAATTCAGAGACACACGTAACTGTCAACAGACCACACCTAACTGTATATTGAACTTAAACGTAAATCATGTAATTTTATTCAACTGTAACTCAAAGCGCTCCAATTTGTATTTGGTGCAACTTTTTTGTTCACGTTTCTCATGACTATGTCCCAGGCAGCTGATTCAAAGGTGACTGTATTAATGAGCCCCACAGAGCTCGGCCTCGCACAGTTCTCTAGAACCAATCCAGAGACACGTCATCTCTTGCGCTGGTATTTTGTGAAAACAGATAAACTCCTAAGTGGGTCTAGATTGCTTTTACGTAACCTAAGCCCAATTCTGGGGAAAATATTAAAACTTAATCATTTATAAACCTTCTGTTACTAATTCATAATTCATACAAGAAATGTTCTTTTGTTAGTAAAATGTAATTTAACTTTTGATTTTAATCACAGACAATGGTAGACAATAAAGGAATACAAGTTACTGCAAGACTCAACAACCAATAAATCTTTTGATTGGTTTTAAAATAGATAAATTGACTAAGTGGTGATAAAGCATTGCAAACCAATTTTTATTTTTATTTTTAAATATATCTTTATTGATTTCAGAGAGAGGCAGGGAGAGGGAGAAAAACAGAAACATCAATGATGAGAGAGTCATAGATCGGCTGCCTCCTACATGCTCCCACTGGGGATCGAGCCCGCAATCGGGGCACATGCACTGACCAGGAATCGAGCTGCGATCTCCTGCATCACAGACTGATGCTTAACCGCTGAGCCACACCGGCTGGGCTGTAAACCAATTTTTAGAATCCACAATAAAGTAACAGCCCTAAGGCAGAATGACCACCATTCACTGCTGCCGTGGGTGACAACCAGAGCCCCTGTTGTGCATTATTATTATACTACAAGCAATAGTGGAAAAATAAAAATGGCAAGAACAAAACCAGGAACAGCTTTATCCCACTAGGGACAGAAATACGGTCTGGGCTCACAAAGCACCCCATTTGCAAATAACCACTACCCTCCAAAATATCCCAAAGCGTGTCAACTAACTTCTCTGCCTCCTCCATCTCCAATCTCTTAGAATTCCTTTTCTTTTTTAAAGCTGTCACCACTGAAACCTGGCCAGTGAAAGACGGATTTTGGTCAAACGCATTCTATGCTAAAGAAGTCTACAAATCCCAAAGAAAGACAATTCCCGGCAGAGAGAGTTTGCCATCCTCTGTGGCACCAGATGGCACAGATAGAGGGATGCTGTGCACTCCAGCTCGGCAAAAAGGTAGTTTTATTACTGTCATTTATACATGCCCCAAAGATGCGCAATCCAGACTGACGTGGAGACTCTTCAGTGACAGCTGAGACTGAAACAGCCCATCTGTGTTTAACACGGAGACGGCGACCCTTATCCCTCAGCGAGAGCCTTTCGGAACATCACTGTGCGACTTTTTCTTCTGAAAGGCTCAGCCTTCGGGCTGCCTTTCCCCGCACCTATCTGCAAGATTGCTTTAAGGAGAATGGCTTAAGTTTAAGAAAGAATTCTAAGCACTCTTCCGTCTTTACTTTAAATATCAATTTGAGGCCTTGCAAAGCTACATGTTAGTTTTGCTATATATGACAAAATGCTACGGTACAGGAAACCTGCTTACAAAGCAGAATGACTATGCTATAGAAATTAACCATCTAAAACCAAAGGCATAGTGCCACTTAGATAGACAGATACAGATATTTATATACACATATCTTAGTACATACGCATAAGTATCTATATATATCTTAGTATATATAAATAGGTAAGTATCTATATATAGATATAGATATCCTAAACTGTAACTGGAGAGGGAAATGAAAAGAATAATGATTTCTATAAAAAGGAAAAAACAAAAGATAGGCTCAATCAATGATCCCAGTAGTCAGAGCTATATAAATACTAACTTGGTTTTTCAATTTATTTACCCTTTCAGGGGGGAAGTAATAGAACACGCACACACAAACAATCAATACTTAACCAAAGAAAATGTATAATGAAGAATGTAGGTCATTGCTAGATTATAAAAATAGTAAATAATTTAACAGAGTATTCTAGTGACTTTTAAAAATAAAACCAAAGCATTTACCAAATACTTAAATGGTGCTCTGCTACATGATACAATGACGCACCTTTCATCCTCTGAGGGTTCGTCAGGTAATAGAACCTGAACAGGATAATTTAAGAAACAAAGTTGTAATATAGATATTATTGATATGTTAATATCTTAAAAATGTTTTTGTTGACTTTTATATATTTTAATATATATATTTAAAGAAGTCTATTAACTTTTAGAGAGAGAGGAAGGGAGGGAAGAAGGGGAGAGGGAGAGAGAGACCCATGTGAGAGCCCATAGATGGGCTGCCTCCTGCAGACACCGGGGATGGGGATGGGGAGGAGCCCACAACCAGGGCATGTGCCCTGACCAGGAGGTAAACCAGCAACTTCTTGGTGCACAGGATGATGCCCAACCACTGAGCCACACTGGCCAGGGCTATATTAATATTTTTGACATAGGAAATGTCTACTTGGTGTCACATTTCAAGTTTGTATCACAGAAATCAAACCTTAAGCATCTGTGAGATGGACAATCATTGGTAGGTTTATCAGCATGAGAGTTTTAGCATTATGAAAACAAAAGCCTGGGGAATGAGCCAGTGAATGCCTCCAGAAACACAATTGGCCTCTTCTCATTGAGGCCGTAGGCAAGAATCCAAGACACATGGGGAGATTTTTACAAATCTCTAAGTTCTTTATCCTGCAAGAGCTGGTTCTCAAAGAAACACTGGGATCAATGTAGGGAGAAACCTGGCAACCACAGGAACCAAGTGCTTGGTTTTTATATTTTAATTATCTAGGAAGTTTGGCAGACAGTAGCCACAAATACACAGTGCATGACTATACAAGACCCAATTAAAACTTTCATCCAAATATTATTTTGTATCATCAACAGAGAATGCTCACCAAAGGCTTCACGTCAGGCTTTACCCAGGGAATGTATGAAATGGGGCCTCACCCCACACCCACCAAAGCTCTTTACTTAACATATCCCAAACTCCAGACTCTATATTCAACCTATCAACCTGTCCTGAAACAACAGAGAACAAATATCTTTCTTCCTCTTTAACGGTAATGGCAGCTCCCACTCACTTGTCTAAGAAAGGCAAAGGGGAGGTTAGGGACTTGCAGAGAAATGAAAGAAAGGAGGAAATGCTTATTTGTTTTCCCGGCTTGGTTTTAAGAAGACAGAGCTGAGATGAGTCAGTACAGTACAGAGGCTCAAGACAGGGGAGAGAAGAGGCAAAGTTTAAAGGTCTGGGGTTAGAAAAAAGGAAATGAGATTGAAAGGGCAAGTGGGAGAATTAATTGTGGGTAGAAGTAATTTCAAGTCTCAAGGGCAGAAATTAAATATTATTTGAGACAATAAGGTGAGGAAATGAGAAAGCTTATTCAAGCCTCAAGGTCTTTGTTTTCTTCTGTGAGGCAGGAAGATCCCCAACTAAGAGTTAAGAGGCCAGGGCCAGAGATGGGCTGGGGCTGGGGCTGGGGTCAGGGCTTAATGAGGACAGTGAGGTGTTAGAATCACCACTGAAGGAATAGAGAGAGGGATTGAGCTAAGTAAAGACATGCAGCTTGTGGGATATAAAACTGAAAGCAACAAATAACAAACAAACAAAGACTCACAGGCCCAGACAACAGCATGGTGGTTACAAGGGGAAACGAGGTGGGGTTAGTGAAGGGTAGAGGGGGCCCATACATGGTGATGGAAGCTTTGATTTTGGGTGGCGGGCCCACAATGCAATATACAGACGATGTGTCATAGAATTGTATGCTTGAAACCTATATACTTGTATTAACCAATATCACCCCAATAAATTTAATTTGTAAAATCCCAGTTTGATGATCTTCTCCAGGAGTGCTGGCAGCCAAGGTGTAGATGATGAAATACCAAAATCATATGATATCTCCATGATTTTAATCTCAGAGTCCATAGGCCTTTGACTCCAAAGCCCAAAAACGCACTCCAGCTCCTGGGCTACCATCTTGAAAAAGTGTGAGATCAGATGTGAATATGGATGAGTGGGGATGAGTGGAGATGAACGAACAGGTGAATTGGGAATCAATTTTAAGTGATGCTATGAGTGATGGCTCAGCAATTCACCTTCAAGGTCAAGTTCACATTAAAATTGCATTACCCTTCATAACAGAAGGTGCATTTCTTACCTGTCGCTGTCCAGCGTGGGAATAAACATGAACATCTCTTTCCTTTGCTGAGAGAAGCTCCTGCTGACAGTAAAGAACTTCCTATGTGTACAAGAATGGCAGAGCCACTGATGGGTGGCCTGCAGCCCTCACTGTACTCAATCTGTCCCTTAGTTAATGTTAATAGCCACTGCTTGCACAGGCTGTCACTGCTGTGTTCTGCTTCTTAGCCCCCTAGTCAGCATGACATTTTTCATCCAACTGAGCTAGTCCATTTCTGATTTCTGCTGTGCCAACATGGTCTGTCAGCTACTGTCACTTCCCAGATGCCATTGGCTATGTGACACTGGTGGGGATCATGTCAGAATTGTCCTTGAAACACTTACTGTCACCTCCCACAAGTTTACAGAGTTGGCCACAGGAGCATTTTTTTGGTTTTCTGTCATTTCCTTTGATATTCTCACTGAGACACCCCTAATAAAGGAAAGCAAGAGTTTACTAAATACTGGAGGAATACATTCCAGAGCCTCAAACTCATTAATGCTTCAGACCTAATTGCTTGAATATATAAAATATGCAAAGTAGATTTCACAGACCCTAAACTTACATACTGAAAATGTCCAGTGGATGTGAAACCAAATGGCACCATTAAGGAAAAGAGGCTCTTCTGACTTGATCAGAGTTCCAAAGTATTTTTTAAATTTTAAGATGTTGCAAAATATGAACTCAAGTGATTAGAAAGGAAATAAAATGCAGCAAATTAAACAGATTATAGCACATGAAATAGGTAAAATTACTATGTTCACTTTAGTTCTTACTTTATATTTACCGTATTTTCTATCATGTTTATTAAATTGAAAACATTAAAATATACTTCCATGTTCATGTACTTTCTCTCTTGTTTTTCCCAGATTAGAAAAGATCACACCTTTTCCACGATTCCTTCTTCTTTAAGTAATATCCTTAATTGTGTCTGCCAAACTACTATCCTGCAAAGAGTTCCTTCTCCTGTTTGGTTAAATGGCATTTTGAAATGGATTATTCAAATAGCCATTGTTTAAACAAAAGAGGGAATCCTCCAGGAAGAAAACCTCAATTTGTTTGTCTTTCTTCATGTTCAGTTTCCTCACAGTGAATCTCCTGTGTTTTTAAATGTGTTCACCACTGTACCTCAGTGTAGAGATTTCTATCACACTCTACGATTCATGACAAGATGCCCCTTTCCCAATCCTCACCCACCTTGCCCACCAGCTGGACCAAATTCTAACAATTCTAAGTAGAATGGATGAGTCTTAGCTCTCTGTGGCTTCTCTCCTGCTTGCCCACAACCTTCCTATAGCGTATATAACCTATATTGCTTCTTTAGGCACATAACCAGACTTCCAAGTACACTTTGTCTCCCCAATAAGATCATGAGCTCCTTGAAAGCAAGGACAGTATTTTCTACGAATTTGTATCTTCTATTACTCCCCTTTCCACATAGCCACTCCATAAATAATTAATAAACTGAATAGCAAAGGGCCCCCTCTCCACGTTATGCAGCACGCCTATTATCCAAACCACAATGTTGTAAATAATCAGAGGGAATTCCTGGAAGGGAATTTTTAACTATCCACTGATGACAGAGGTCACACCTAACACAATGAAAAGCAAATTTATGCTGAATAAGAAAGCAATAATTTAATAGTAAGGGAATACCTGGATGAATGACACGAATAATTAAGCCTAAAGTGCATCCTTGCTGTGAATTCATTACTGAGTATTGTTCCATGCGGGGCATGAAATCCATAAAAGATTTCACTCTATACCAACCATAAGATTGGGGGACACTATACTTTTTACACTTTATATTAGTTATTTACCAGTACCTTCGAAGGAAAAGAAAAGCTGAAATGCAAAAGAGAAAAGAAGCTAAAAATTGAGACTTTGATTAGCAATGACACATGAGAAAAATAAATGATTGTCTGCCAAACTTTCCTTAATGAAAGTAGCTCTGTCTACTGCTCTTTTATAAGGTGCATGGAGACAGAAGGGAATGAACAGTGCTTTGGAATGTCTAAGGCTCCCAGTCCAGTAGAACATGAGGGGGTTCCTACCAAGAGACAGTATCAGACAAGGGGGTGGTGAAGGCCAGGGGCAGGGTGGGAACTGGGTGGTGGGGGGTGAGGGGGAAAAAAGGGAGGACATACATGTGTAATACTCTCAACAATCAAGATAAAAAAAGAATAGAATAGAATGTGACTAGTATAAGGAAGCAAAGGCATTGGCCATAAGGTCAGTAATTGTAGGAATAATAATTTTCATGTTGTTTTGTGCCTGGAAGGCATCTATAAGAACTCAAAATCAGTAAATCTAATACTAGCATAGGGGGAAAAAATATTTCTTCCCAGAAGAAATTTGGAATTTACTCTCAGGTCATAAAATAGGTTAGGGGCCAATATGCCAATCCTAATATGCTGGCCTCCCTCGAAACTCTTACCTGGTCAGCCTTCATGCCCACTTTCTCCCACAAATTATCATTACCCTTCTAGCTCCAAGCATCCTGCCCTCACCTTGGATTCTCAGCTCCCTTCTAGTAAATGACTTCTCCCTCTGCCCTCCTTGTTCCTGAGTTCCTGATTTCCAGCCCATTTGCAATTATAAGTGACAAGACTACTTGTGATTTCCCTTAAAAGAGGAAGGTGGCTTTAGGCCCGAGGTTTTGTAAGCTGAGTAAGGAACAGAGGAGCTCCCTTCAGGACACGTAGTAAAATGTTAAAAAATGGTTCTTTTCTGACTGGGGTTGTGGAGAACAGTGAAAAATCCAATAAACCAAAAGACAAAACCTTTTTGTTCTCTCACAAATCTGAAAGAATACAGATGAATGTCTTTGGTTTCCTGAGAAACATAAGCTAAACTTTTTTCACAAATTACAAAACATATGTATTCTGCCTAAAAGAAATGTCAGCTAATTCAAAGCAATTTATGAATTCTCCATAAATGTACTGTTCTTATTTTTAATGTTTCTTAAATGAACATGAAAGAAACTGAATCATTGTCAAGTGGCTAAGTTATCACCTTAAAACCAGTGTACTTTACTTAATTAAAAATTTATGCAACAACATCTATAAGTTTGTGTTGGGGTGAAAAGATGAATTTCTAATAACTTTAGCTAATTTTTTCTTTAAAAATAAAGATAGCCAATTCAGGAAATACTTCATTCCATATTCAGAAGTGCCAAATGATTATATGTAGGATATCAACTGCTCATTTCCCAGAAATAGGTGAAGTGTCAGAATGGTGACATTTCTAAAGATTATTCAATTACTCAATGTTGATGAAACAATCACCCTTTGTATGCTAATTCTCAGCCACCATCCTTGACATACCATTTTCAGCCAAGCAAAACAGCAGGAGGCAGAGGGTGAGACTGGGCTGCAGATGCCACAGCTTCTGTCCCTTAAATGACCCAAGGCAGCAGGACAGCATCTCACCCATATTCAGAGGATGCCTCTACAGAGCTCCACACAGTGAATGCATTACAGACCAGGTAAGGTGAGAAATGTAAGCACTCATGAAAGTCTTGTATTTCCACATCCATATTAACAAGGACAACACTAGAATCAATAAAAGTAAAAATTTACAATACCTGTCCAAACTCTGAGAACATGTATCAGCCTCCAAGCTTCATCTCTTGTCTCACTAATCAAGCATTTTAGTGACAAAAGCTGTCTTAGACAAAAGAAACACACTGCATACTGTGCAATGGGCACAGTAACCAAGCAAGTAAGCTCAGCAAGTAAGCCCATCTAATCCGATAGCACTGTCCTCCAGGAAGCTGCCACCGCCAAGGCATTGACAACCAGACATTGCCAGATAAACAAATGGGTCTCAAGATACAAGTCAGACATATATATGTCAGAAATATATATGTAACTATAAAGTCATAACAAATTCACTGAATTACATCTTAACCAACTAAGCAAAAGAGTTAACTTTCTACCAAGTAATTAACTCAATCTGTGAGATTCAATATTTGTCAATGGATAAAAAGCTTATTTAAATATACCTGGTTTGTAAAAATGGAGAAAAGAATATGTCAGAAATATTTCCTGTTAGTTTCATTAAAATCAGTAAAGGTTTATATTAGGGATGCAAACACTAATGATTATTTAACAAAGGTATCATTTATTCAGCATTTATTCATTGAGTGCTTTTGTGCAAATACAGTGCAAAGCACTAAAAATATCAGAAGTGTCATACAGTTTACATAGTGCCTATGCAGACAAAGTGGACAGTCACAAATATCACAAAATCACTGCCAAAATAAAAGCAGTAAAAATCCATTAGCTTATTCACTAGAAGTTTACCCACAATTAAAGTCCTAGAAGCATCAATGAAAACTGTAAAATTAGTTTAAGTATAACAACTTAGGAATACCAAGGCATCACATAAAGTTTTACTAAAATAGCCAAAAGGCTGCTGTCCATTACTATAACTTTTATTGTCACCATTTTTAGCAAAATTCTTTTTATAATTTTAAATATAAGAATGAATTTTGAGGAACATAATTTTGTGGAACATAATTTTGTCAATGAGAAAAATACTCTTTTTCTTCTAAATACTGTACTATAAAAATGAGGTCAGAGTGTGTAAGTAAGTGGCTGATAAACCATATCCAACTTAAAGACATGTTAAATTTGGCTGCTATTTCAAAAAAATCTAGTTTTTCTATCTGGATCTGTAAAGAACCAGTCCACTTTTCTAAATGGCAACATCTGGAAAAGCTGCCCCTTTAAAGGAGACCTTCCAATTTCAGGAAGACCTATCCCTTTTCTCGTGCCTGAGTCTACCAGGCTGGAGTCTGTGCCTTCTGTAGGTACTCAGCAAAGCACCATCCCAATTTTACTTATTCCAACTAGCCTCACACTTCATCAGTGTCCTTTCTTCTTTACCAATTGACCTTAAATCATTATCTTTGTTGAGTGTCTCAACCTCTAACTGGCAACTAATCATCCCCTAGTATCTACCTTCTTTTTCATCCCCTAGTATCATCCCCTAGTATCTACCTTCTTTTTCAATCATAAAACCAACCAAGTTTTGCCTGCATACTTGCTTGCAGCTAGAGACTATCTTCCTAGCCTCCCTTGCAGCTAGGTGGAGGTCTAATGACTACATTCTGACCACGGACTGTGATTCAGTAGGTCTAGGGTGGCATCAATTCTCAGAGATTAAATTATAATCTGATATAAAGCCCAGGAGTCTTTTTCATTGTTAGCTCCCAGACAGGTTTAAGAACCACTGCTAAAGCATGAAGAGTGATAAGACAGACCTCTGAAAGCAGAGATGCTTGGCTTCCACACCCAAAATCACCTTCAGCTCTGGCTTCTCCATGACAGAGAAATAAATTTATTTAAGCCATTGTCATCTGATCTCTGTTAAGGTATTGGAACTCATAAGCTAATACAACCAGCATCACTGATGTCCCTCCTGGTCAGCTCTGCGTCATCGGGATGCTGGCTAAAGTTCCTGCACCTACTGCTTGCTGACAGAACCAGACCTGCATTGTCTGATCAAGATCCTTGGACAAATGATTTCTTTTTCAGTTTAATGTTTCCTTTTTGCCTCAAGAACTCACTAAAAATACAAAAGAAATCAATTAATTCTTTTTCTTTTTCTAATCATGAACCACCTGATTCCTTTCCCATATTATATAGCGAGTTGTTCAGTGGTATCTTTTTTCCAACTGGTTGAAATTCTAAATGTTGTTTGAATGTTAAGCAATATGCACTTTTTACCTTGATTCCAATATTTTAGTTTGAGTTATTTTATCACATTTAATTTTTAAAAAGCTCACTATCACCCTCCCATTCAAATTTGGGCAGACCGAAGACAAAAGCACAGTGACGGCCGCAACTGACACCTGCGCCGTGGACAGCAAGAGTAGCAGGAATCCCAATGCAGCGACAAACCTAACGCGGCTTCTGTTTCTTACATACGACTACAAATAAGAGATGCTATCTCATATGTGGATGATTTTGTTGGATCACAGTAATTTAAAATTTTGAGAATGAAATTTCCATTATCACTTTAGCACAATTAATCCAAAAACCAATTAATGTACTGCTGACAGTTTACTGTACTTTCATTTGACCTTTATAAAAGTCCTGTAAGGCAGCATTGTTATAGGCCGCTTGCAGATACTCACAAAGAAACCTTAAAAAAGGAAGTAACTCCAAGAGACAAATACTTAAAATTTTTACTTTATCGGAAAAAAGAGAAGTAAGGATATGAATGGACACCTTTTTTCCTGGGATTTACTCACAACTACAGAATAGGATTTAAATCGTTTGGGTTCCATGTTGTTCTTATATTGTCACAACAAAGTTTCAGGTGGTTACTAACTTCCTATCAATTAACTTCTATGAAGAGGTGAAATACTAACATGATTGAGAAGTACATTAAAAATGACTGTACAGATCATTCTGAAATTCATGGTTATAGTAAAGCCAACTATGTGAGTAATAATGCTTCTTAGTTTATCTTTTATCATTTTAATGTAATTTAAAACAATGAATTAAAATGCTATAATTTTTTTAAAAGTTTGGATTATGAAAGAACTGTGTGAAAAGGCAAAATGAAATAACCAGAAGGATACATGTGGTTAAAAATTTGCATATTTTAATCAAAATTACAAGTTTTTAAGTAAAAACACATCAATTCACATAGCATTACAGTGAATTGAATTAGCAGTTAATTTACACTTTAAAGATATCTATTACTAAGATGATCAAAGATGTTCACTCAGATTTTCTATCTATTCAAATACCAGCTTTAATTTCAAAACTAAAGAGACAAGCATTTGAAGGCACTTGGCCCTAATTCCTCAACTCTTTGCTAATCCACTAGGCTTTGAAAACATACCTCAGTCTACAAACATTCCACATTAGCCTTGTTTGGCATGAAGTAATTACTTCATTATAGCTATTATATGAAAATGCTTTCAATAGAAGTAATCCACACGATGTGCTTTTGAAAAGTTTCATTAGATGCATGTCTTTACCAAATGAGGTCAGATAATACATAGGAAGTTCCACCGTACCCTAAAATAAAACTGTAAATACACTATTTTCAAAGCTGCTAGAGAATAAACTTTTCAGAATATTCAGCTGTTGTCTCTCCACCAGGTAATAAATTTTCTCAAGGTGTATTTTATTCATGCTTGTAAATTCTACCAAATTGTCTTGAAAAGAGTTAAAGCTGTACAACTGTTGGGTAACTAAACATGTTGTGGGCAATCATGATTAAAATGCAATGATACACATGTATTTCATTACCGATGCCTCTGCCGCCTCTGAGGGAAGCAGGTTTACATGTCATATGGCCTACCCCAAACTCAACCAAGCTCACTGACTAGGGATGCACATCTCTCAGAAGCAGCCTAGCACTTGTTTGGTTTGGCTTATAGAGATAAAATGAAGAAATCTGGCACTCTCACTCTTTTGAATTTGATCCAAGACTCAAGAGACTAGTGCCAGTCAACAGTGGATATTGAACCTAACAAGTCATGACAATGCTGGGGATGGAGGCCATGTGCAAGGTCAGTGAGCAGTAAGAACTAATCAAGGGGAAAAGGGAAGAGAAACAGGAGGCAGACACTGGATTCCCAAGAGAAATCTACAGATGAGTAAAACCATGTAAGTCCTGAGGGAGTAACTGCTTCGGGTCCTGAAAACACACCCATTCCTACTTTCATTTCTCATGAGGCCTGCCTCCCTGCCCTAGGGTTCCCTGAAACATCCATGTTTCATTACAATCACACGCTTTAAACTAGTCCGAGATAGATTCTGCCCCCTGAAACCAAAAGTACCATAATTAGAACATTCACACAACATTGAAAAACACGCAATACATGCAAATTTGGTCTGAAGTGGTTCAGCAGAGCTGACATCACAAGTGTCAATCACCGTGGCCATGGAGCGCAGAAACAGAGTTTACGAAGGTGAAGCTGTGCCTTCCTGGTTGCCAGTGGCGGGCAGACACATAGCAGCCACTCTTTGGCTTCTGCTGCTCCACCTACCTGCAGGAAACCTGCCATCCCTGGCCCGTCACCACCACAGCCATCTCGCCCCATACTTCTGCTACCCTCAGGTTCTTTGTTTCTTAGTCTCTCTGGCTACCTGCCCACCTCCGGCTGACATACTGCAGCTCTTACTGCTCACTATATAATAGCATATTTATTTAAATTCTGCAGCATTACTCTGGGTGTCTGTTGGGCTGCTCATTCCCTAACCTCTTTGCCATTCCTCCCTTCAATCCACACCACCACTGAACTCACCAGACCTCCAAACTGGCTGAAATGAATCAAAGAGAGGAAAGAGACTTTCACCTGTTTGCGAAGATGGGGAAAAAATGGGAGGAGCACTTTAAAGAGGAGAGAAGCCCGGCCGGGCGTGGCTCAGCGGTTAAGCATCGACCTGGGATCCAGGCGATCAGGGTTCAATTCCCGGTCAGGGCACATGCCCGGGCTGTGGGCTGCAGTCGATCAATGACTCTCTCATCATTGATGTTTCTATCTCTCTCTCTCCCTTTCCTTTCCTCTCTCTGAAATCAATAAAGATATATTTAAATAAATAAATAAAGAGGAGAGAAAATGGAAAGACTTAAGTAACAGTTTCTTATTTAGCATTTACGAGCATGTAAATTCAATTAAGAGGAAAACCCTATGGAAGTAATTAACAAATTTTAATTATTTACTCACGTAGGCATATTGATTGGACTTAAAGAAGTTAGAAATATTTTAATATTAAACCAAAATGTCTTAGACCTATGCACCCAACTCTCAAGTTTCCACTGAATCTATTCCTTATAGTTAAAAAATGTTTGGGTTTCCCACAAAGGTACTTACTTTATGCTTCTAAATCTTAGATAACCTTATTAAACCTGCAATCACTATTAACTACACGCTCTGCAATTATTAAGGGAATCAGGTGTGCACTCCATTGCGGAAAATCCTGGTGGAAAAAATGGAAAAATGAAATTGCTACCTAGTGCCCCAACCCAACCTATATCGATATAAAAAAAATCCATACATGGCCCTTCCACAGCATGTCATAATTTATATAATAGTCCATTCCCACTACCTTTTCCTTGAAGCATCCAATCTTCCCATACACATCTTTTAATGATTCAAGTTCCACGGTCTCATTAAATAGTCACTCCTTGTCTAATGGGTTAAAGTTCTTCCCACTCTATTCCAACAATGTACTGTAACTGGCCCTTTAAGATAGTGCTTCTCAAACTTCCACGTACATACAAATCACTCTGGGCTTTTGCTTTAGTGCAAGTTTTGACTTAGTAAGGGTGGGGCCCAAGACTCTGCATTTCTGGGTGATGCATATGTTGCTGGTCAGTGGACCACACTCTGAGTAGCAAAGCACTATATCCTAAACTCAATATCATATATAAGTGTGCCAAGAGCAAGCAGACTGGAGATAATGATTACCTCTTAGGGATAGTAGCCGCATCTTAGTATTTATCTGCCAAGCATTTATGGATCATCTAATGAATGTGCAGCACTGATCCAAATACAAGTAAGAACCGGTCCCTACCTTTAAAGTATGCACTTTGATGCAGTAATGTTCCAATGTTAGTATACATAAGAATTCTCTGTAGTGCTTGTTAAAAATATAAAGTCATGGTTCACTCCCTGAGACAGAGCTTCCGTATGTCAGGGTCAAGTCCCATGAGTGTGCTGGTCAGGGAAAGCTGATGGTCCACACTGAGAAATACTGCATAGTGGGGCAGGCAGATACTACAAAATTCCATGGCAGGTTGAATTAGATTCAATGCAATGTGGAAATGGAGCTCAGAGAATGGGAGATGCATGAAGGTGCCTGGCAGTGAAGGGACAGAGGCGCATAAGTAAAGGTCAAAGGTGAGGATCATGGCTCGCTCTCAAGTCCAAGAAAAAGTGAAAGCCACATCTGGAGAGAGTTGTGGGGTAGGGGAGCGGGGCGTGTGTGTGGAAAATAAGTTGGAAAGACTTTTTCAGGCCATTTCACAAAAGAGCCATGACTCTGGACTTGATCCTTTAAATCTTGGGACACTAATTCAAAGGGACAAAGGGAGTTGTTTAAAATGCCTTAATTCAGTTACAAAGAACTGAGCATTCCAAAGTCTTTTCTCTTTCATAGAAGACCATCATCTTCTCTAACATGTCTTGCAAATTTCAAACTGGGTCTTCCCATATGCTCTGCACAGAAATCTGGTTACAAAACAAAGTAGTCTGGGTTACAATTTATGTTTTAATTGATTAAATGCCAGGAATAATCAGTTTCATAGTCAACAGCAGTAGGAATGGAAAGAAAAACAGCATCTGCTTTTAAAAATGTTGAATAAACTGAAATAGCTTAAAAAGCATATTTTTAAAATGACAACCAAAATTCTTGTCTAGCAAAATCTACAGGAAAAAGAATCCACCCACTAGAAAACTGACTGGTTTTCAAAAAGCACATTTAAAAATATTGTTCTTAAAATGTGTCAGTGTCACAGGGAATTAAAGTTTACTAGGATTAAATACAAAGTCATCAGTAAAGACAGGAATCCCATGTTGAATTAATATTTTAAAAATTACTGGTTCATAACTACTAATCTATTTTAATTATTTTATTATCTCTAATAGTTCTACACACTTGATTTCTGAAAACTAAGACTTCTATGGAGCATCCCTTTCCAAAGCAACTATAACCTCAATTGAATCAGTTTAGTAGAGATTAGGAAGGCATCCTCCACATTTTTTAAATGCTTTGTTGGTAAGCCTTTTAAAAGCTAGTTCTTTGTGTGTTCTGTGATTTTGTTTCTAAAGGATGATTTGCCACCTCTCATTGCTTAGGATACCTCTAATTGTAACACGTAAGCTATTCAGCCATTAAATGTAATATCATTTCTGTTGTATAGCTTAAAATGAAAATTACAGCACATCCCTATAACATATTGTCAAATTAGAAAGTGAATGGTAAATCCACAAGCAAAGTGATTAGGTATTAGATACTGATGACTTGCCATGATTTTTGTTTTGTTGGCTGGGATTTTTTCTTCTTCTAAATTACAGTGAAGAAGTTACCAGAACTTTTACTTCATATAATTTGGTATCATAGAAATAACTAGACAGTAGATGGGGTGTTCTCATATAATTTGGAGTGCTTATGTGCATATTCTCACGTCTGATTTCTTCTCTTGAAATAATGTCCCTAAGTCAGAGGAGTTTTCTCCTCTTGCTCTTTGTGGGATGACAGAGCTGACTGACCAATCACCCTGCTTTTGTCTGGGCAGTTTGGTGACATGTGACAGACACCCAAACTAATGCAGGCAAAGTGACGCATTGGCTCATAGAACTTAATCACAGAAAGGTCACAAACCTTACTCAGATTTTGACATAAACTGAAAAATTGTAAGAAAAATTTTATGAGACAAACGAAATTATGAACACTTACTGTATATTGCTTTTTAGAGGGCTCTTTTTTTTCTGGTCAAATAAATGTATTATGGTGAAGCTTGAAAAGAATATATAAGTATACAAATACTCTAGCCAGTAAATTTCCTTTATGCAGGGGTATGTAATAGCAAATCTGAAACTATGCTGTGTATATAAAAAGATGAGTAAATATGTGTATATTATAAATAAGGATAGCCAGATTTCTCATTCTCAGGGAAAGGAGCTATAAGTAAGGAGAGAGGGAAGGTTAGAATTAAGCCTGCAGTCGTGGGTTGGAATCAGAGAAGTGTCTGTTCAGGTCCTCTGCCCGTTTTTTTAAATTAGATTGTTTGCATTTTGTTGTTGTTGTTGTTGAGTTGTATGAGTTCTTTATATATTTTGGATATTAACCCCTTATCCGAGGTATTATTTGCAAATAATTTCTCCCACTCAGTTGGTTTCCCTTCTGTCTTGTTGACAATTTCTTTTTCTGGGCAGAGCTTTTTAGTTCCATTGGTCTGTGTGGCTGCTTTTCTGCCAAATTCCATGATGTTTTGATTATTTTTGCTTTGTAGGACCATAATTTCACTCATATGTGGGATATAAAACTGAAAGCAACAAATGAACAAACAAGACAGACAAAAACTCATAGACACAGATAGAGGTATGATGGGTACCAGAGGGAAGGGCGAGGGGGGAGGTAGCAAAGGGTAAGGGGGTCAACTATACGGTGATGGAAAAAGATCTGACTTTGGGTGGTGAAGGGATGAAGTATTATAAAAGTGTACACTTGAAACTCAGTCTAGACTTTTGACCAGGCAAATAAGTTTCCAAAGAGATCTCTCAGACTGTGCCCTAACCCCCTCCTGGACTCCCACTCAGGGTCTCTCCAGTGATCCCCTTCAGCGTGGAGCTTCACAGTCACCAAAATGGAATACTTTCAGAGTGAAACGAAAAGCCCAAAATATTACACCCATAAAACTTTTTTTCCTATTAACATTTTTAAAGCTTTTAATAATTAGGGTTCATTTCTTAGTATTTAGATTATGATCACTTGAGATTATAAAATCAACTAGCACAAATCTCCATTGATATGGAAATTATGTGATAAACTACATCAATATTGACACATGGGTTATGATCCTGTTTGGAAAATATACAGTCCAGCCCAGCCGGGCGTGGCTCAGCAGTTGAGCATCAACCTAGGATCCAGGCAATAGGGGTTCGATTCCTGGTCAGGGCACATGCCCAGGTTGCGGGCTTGATCAATGACTCTCTCATCATTGATATTTCTATCTCTCTCTCCTTTCCTCTCTCTGAAATCAATAAAGATATATTAAAAAGAGAAAAAAGAAAATATACAGTCCAAAAGTTTGTGCTCAAGCACACACACGTTAAAACACAAAAAAGTAATTTATTTAGTCATAATTCATTATAATGAATTATAATACATAATTTTACTAATTATAGTAATTCACTTCTTTAGTAACCAGCAACCTACTAAGTATATCCAGGCACAAAGGTCTACATAGGTTTCCTCAAAAAGCCTCCTAAAAACCTCAATAATTTCATTATTTCCTTAACAATGAGACTGTAAACCGTGTGCTAGTCTCACAATTTAAGCTGCTCAATGCCAAAGGAACACGTGCCATTCTGTAATGACAAAAAGCAAACTTGCAGTCCTACTCTGGTTTACTTCGCTCTGCACCGCCCTCCAGGCGGGGGAGCACGGCCCCGGGCCTGCGTCGGGCAGGTGCAGAGAAAGGCTGAGGGAGGTGGTGCCGAGGCTCGGTAAGCACCCACTCTGCCATCCCAGACATCGCGGCAGCCCCCCTAAATGCTCCCTCCCCTGAAGTGCCTGCTGCTTTTCCAATCTCAACTACCTGGATCCTCTCAGTCATCCCGCGAACGCACGCAGACAACGCTAGCTGCACAGCTCCAAATGCCTGACCCATTACTCCAGCCCTCAAGTGCTCTGAAAACGCAGTTGGACTTTTCTTTGTTGTTTTTAACAATCTGGTACAAACTACGCCAACTGGAGGCCACTTATCACTTTATCCCACTAAGTGTAAATATTAATATGTTTTGCTAGAGATATATTAATGTGCATCATTATGGGGGAGAGGTGGTACTAAGTATGTGGCACATGCACCTATTACCTTCTCAGAATCTGAAAAATTTTGAATTCTAAAACCCATCTGTCTTTCTGAGCTTCTAATCCTATTTCAGATGGTGTCCCTTTCTCTTTCACTAAACCCGACCCTAGCCCACTTCCTCTGCACCTCAAAGCTGTTCCCCACCTACCAACCTGTCTTATTTCTCTCCCGTCTTTGAAGGAAAAATGTCACTCCAAACTTTTCAAGGTCAGTCCCTCCCTGGGCTACTTGCTATATAATTGCTGCCGATTTGCTTGTTGTCTCGTGGTGACCACACTCCATCCAGTTTCCTCTCACTCCTCTCCCGTTCCTCATTTCCTTCTCAAACTTTGATAATTTTTTTTCCCTACTCTTCAATAAACTCCACCCTTACAAATACACAAAAGGCATGTTCTCTCTCACTCTTCTTCAAAACCTTATTTTTAAAGGGTTTATGCCTTCTATCTTTATTCACTCAAACCGTTCATCTAACCAAATAGTCTTTACTGAGCACCTATTACATACCAGTACTGAGCACTTGCAATGAATATATGATCATCACCAAAGGACCTGAGGCTGTTGGCTGGGGACGGGAGAGTGGCAGAGAGGAAGAGACAAAATGTGAGCAGTTACCATATAATACACTTTGTTAGTGGGGCTGGACAGGAAACACGCTGTATGCCACGTGCTTTGCTGTGGAAGGCTTGCCCCGCTTCTCTTAGGAAACAGCAGTGACTAACACTGAACTGTAACTTTCCTGAATGTAGAGACACACCCTTCCTCCTTCCTCCTCCCCAGACTAGTGTCTAGTCAGTGCCTTGTACATGCTAGAAATTTAATAAACATCTATTAACTACAATATTACCATATATGCTTACTTAAGAACTTAGTTATTTTTATTTGGTTTATTATATTTTATAGTAACTTTATTCTTACTATGTATAGTGTAGGAAAGGTGTCTGTGCTATTAAAATTTTATATGACTAATATTTCAAAATGACCTTCATTCACGACCATTCTCAAATGCCATGTGCTCAGAAGAGCCTCCTTTAACTGTCTGTTTAAGGTGCCCTTTCCTCCACCCCCCCACTCACCCTCTATTCCTTTCCTTCCTCCGCTACATTGGTCTTTATAGAGCTTGCTGTGCATTACTTGCTATGTAACTGCTGCTGATGTGCTTGTAAAGAATAGAGGCTCCATGAAGAATAGGGGCTCCATGAAGGGAGACACTCGTCCTTTACATGTCCCTCATATCACCTGTGCCTAGCACATGGCAGGTGCCCAACACTAAACAAAATGGAAATAAGTCAAGAATAAGATCTACCCTGCTCAGAGCATCCCAGGAAATAAGCTGCTGAGTCTCAGAGCAAGCCAGTGACTAATTTTCAGTGAATTCCACCCTTCTTGCATTATATATGATGGTGTTGCATGCATGATGCAGTTATTCTTTCCACTTCTGTGCCAAAACAGCTTAACCTTTTATTTAAGTGTCTCTGGTCCAAAAACACATTAAAATTGGGCAGCTCTAATAAATACTACTACATAATGACTCGCTCCAGTTCTCTGCCATAATTAGTACTCTGGTGATGAAATGTGCCTCTAGGTTCAAAATTTTATAATGTTTTGACAGTTGGAATCTTACCAAGCATGAAATGAAGCAATAAAAAATTCTTTTTTGTTATCTTCTCCAAGCATTAAAAATATATATATTCTTAACATATAACAGTTATACTCTAAGAATAAAAAAATAGTGACCCCCTCAGATCCAAAGGGAAGGGTTTACGTAACATTCAAATGAAGGGACAATAAATGTAAAATCCCTGATAACTATAAGCCAAAAGCAACTTCCATTTAACAGGCAAGTGCATTTCAATCACCTTGATTAGCAAAGCAAGATAATATGCATTAAAATCTTCATGCCAGTCAAAAATCTCATAAATACCATATTTTACTTTCTATCTTTAACTGCTTGATGATCACAGTATCTTTAATCACCTCAGAGAGTTCTATGTAAGATTGTTTTTACTTGAATGTAGTTTCCCCTCAATATCCTTGCATCCCAAAGAAAGCGAGCATGACCCTGACGGTATTTCCAAAGTGGAACAGATTTCATTTGTATCATTCGTTATCATGTTTCTTACCTGAAGGAACAAAAACTACAACTTCAAGGTTAATTTTTACATGAATTGAAAAGTCAAAAGCTTTAAATTGCCTAAGCACCTCCACGAATCCAGATATCTTTTCAGTGATGTCTGCATTACTTTATTCAAAACAAAAAATACTCGTAAGATGAAAAGTTTCGAAGATGAACAGTCAGTGTACTTAATGCCAGTGAACTGTGCAAGTAGAAATCGTTAACGTAGGAAATTTTGTTACATATATTTTACCACAATAAAAAAATACTCCTTATAAACTTCCTCTTTTACTTGAACATTAATTTCCTTATATTTTATTCTGAAACACATATGCTTTTCTGAAGGAATTTTACATTCATTTCCTAAGTGTATGCTCTGACACGTAACAGGTTCCAATGAACCTTTCTGATATCTGGCACTCATTCATTAACTTCCTTGAATTTTTAAGGAGCCAACAAAAGTGTGAAAGAAATCACTAGAAATGTGCCTTACTTTGTAGCATCAAATTCACCACCATAAAATATGAATTTCCTTTATAAATTATGTAGTAATAAAGGATGAGCTATGTGGTAGGTGGCTATGGACACTCCAGTAGGTGGTGGGACACAAGGCAGAATACAGGAGTCCTCAGTAAGTGACACTGTAACCGTATCACTCCAAAATGAAATGCCAGGCTTAGAAATTGGTTATTTTTTAATGATTAAGCTAACGAGTTCTGAACTTTTAACCTATATGGGTTTCATAATTACACAGCTTGAAATCCTCATCAGAAAATCTGTCTGCTCCTGAAATTCAAATCATCTTATAATCTTGAATAATGCATGGCAACTCTAAAGAAATTAAAACATTTCATAAAAGAAATTCACAACCTAGCTTTTTTATATTTTTACAAGAACATAAAGCAACAGAAGTAAATTAGTTATCACTTCCTCTGACTCTCTAGCCCAGCCCTTCTCTCTCCACACACTGTCTCTGTATCAAGGGATATCTTACTGCTTTTTTCATAAACATCATCATGGGTATGGATTCATAGCACAGAGACTTTATACGTGAGCCAGTGCAGAGACAATTCAATGGAGTTCCAAATACCACAAACGTGAAAAAGCAAACTCTGTGTTTTTCAAAATTTACTGGGGTGACACTGATTCACAAAACCAATAGTTTTCAAGTGTACAGCTCAATAAAACATCATCTGCACACTATATCAGGTGCCCATCACCCCAAGCAAAGTCTCTTTCCATCCCCATTTCCCCCCCTTTACCTACCTCCACCTATCCCGGACCCCCATTTCCCTCTGGCTCTCACCACACTGTTGTCTATGTGTATGCGTTTAGATAGATAGATGATTGATAGATAGATGATGATAGATGATAGATAGATAGATAGATAGATAGATAGATAGATAGATAGATAGATAGATAGATAGATAGATGATAGATAGATGATTGATAGATAGATGATAGATAGATGATAGATAGATGACAGATAGATGACAGATAGATAGATAGATGACTGATAGATAGATAGATAGATAGATAGATAGATAGATAGATGATAGATAGATAGATAGATAGATAGATAGATAGATAGATAGATAGATGATAGATAGATGATAGATAGATGACAGATAGATGACAGATAGATAGATAGATGATTGATAGATAGATAGATAGATAGATAGATAGATAGATAGATAGATAGATAGATAGATAGATGATAGATAGATAGATAGATAGATGATAGATAGATAGATAGATAGATAGATAGATAGATAGATAGATAGATAGATGATAGATAGATAGATAGATGATAGATAGATGATAGATAGATGACAGATAGATGACAGATAGATAGATAGATGATTGATAGATAGATAGATAGATAGATAGATAGATAGATAGATAGATAGATAGATAATGTTTTTTGGTTAATCCCTTCACCTTCTTTCATCCAGTCCTCCAATCCCCCTCTGCTCTGACAGCTGTCAGTCTGTTCCACGCATCCATGCCTCTGGTTCTTTTGTTCATCAGTTTATTTTGTTCATTAGATTCCACATATAAGTGAGGCCATGTGATACTTTCTTTCTCTGCCTGGCTTATTTCGCTTAGCATAATACTCTCCAGGTCCCTTCATGCTGTTGCAAAAGGTTATGATCTCCTTTTTTATGGCTGCCTAGTATTAGTAAATGAAAAGCAAACTCTGTGCCTAAGCATGGTGGTTAAGAACTCTGTCTTTAGAGATCTGAGTTTCATTCTGACTCAGCCATAGACTGGCTCTATGACAGTGTGTAAACCACTTAATTCTGCTCTCTGAGCTGCAGATTCTTCATCTGTAGAATGGGGATAACAGGTCTACCTCACTGGGTAATCCTAAAGATTCAATGAGATAATGTAAGGATTTTAGCAGTGTGGCTCATCCTTGGTAAACTCCCAATAAAGTAAATTCTAATTAGAATCATAGACAGTAATCTAATTATAATCTTGCTACTCTATAACAAATATTTTCTTGTTTAGAATACCTTCCTCAGTATAAGGCATCTACAAGACTGTTTCCTTTTAGTTGGTGAAAAAAGGTATTCTATGGATTATTACAATGCTAAACAATGGTTATGTCCATAACAAAATAACACTCAACAGAAAATAGATGTTTTAAACATAAAACAGATTTAATATTTTTTTAAATTTAGACTTACTTTAAACTTTTCATATATGTATTTCAAGCGAAAAATGTTTTTAAAGCTAATTGCAGCTAATAATTTACCACTACTTTCTTGTAGGACAAACAGGAATTTTCTTCCAAACACCATAACAGGGATCAGAACCAATACACAGCTGCCCAGGTAAGCAACCAGCTCAGTAAGCCCATTAACATGCCCATTTACTTACAGTTTTCTAAACAGGAATTCTATGCTGTACTTAAAGTGCTTGAAGTTTTCCTAAAATTTCCCAAGATTTTTATACTGAAAATACACCTTGCTTTCAAAATTTACCTACAGTAACTAGAGTTATTATTTACCAGAATTACAGCAAAAACTTCAAACAGAAAGCAAGATGCTAAAAATCCCCATTCAAACAAAGATGCAACACTACACTGACATTACAAATTATCTTTCAAAGAATAAATACATAGCAAAATGATGTGTTAAGTTAAAGAAAAGCATGTAACTGTATCAATCTTGTATATAAAGCATACATGTAATACTGATGTCTGAATGTTTCTGTGAAAGAAAGTTACATGCCCAATTTTTAGTAAAGATCACTTCTGTTTGATGTGATTACAGATGATTTGGGCATTCTTTTTACTGTATTTTAAATGTTAAGATTTAACATGTATTCACATTTTTAGTAGTGAAATAGTTTATATAATTTCAAACCAAAGGAAAAATCCTACTAAGGTGCCTTTTGCTCAAAACTCCCATCCTACCACCTTTTATTCGTAAAATTTTGTTTACTATCTGTGTGTCACTCAAAGGCAACAAGAAAGTCACGTAGAAAAACTGCCTGGCTTTACATGAATTCTTATAACAAAGCATCCAGACTAGACTTTAAACACTATACCCAGGGCACTGGCATTGTCTCAAAGCGGGTGATGAAGAATACAAAGTGGATGCCAGGTTTGACGTATGCTTGCAGCTCCAGATCTAATGGACAGTGAAAGGAGATACTTTAAGGTAATGATTTGAAGTATTAATCAACTAGATGTCATAATAAAAGATTGTCAAAAACTTAATCCAGAGCTGCATTCCTCTCCTAACATGGAGACACTATCAATGTTTTAAATCTACATTATTTTATATAAAGTGTATTACTGTCAAAATAGTGCTCTGAATATTCCAGCCATAATTATTTTCACTGTCTAAAAATTAAATTTTCAAATAAAGTTATAACTGAAATAAAAAAATTCTAAATTCCAAATTACCATGTTTACTTTTGGTGACATTAAACCATCAGATACTATAGTTGAATAAAAGAAAATATTTTCCATTTAAGAGGACAATATTTAATTTTGGAAAAATCTAAGTAGTATGCTAAATTAAATTACCAGGAAACAGACTTCCATAGCATTCAGTTCAATAAACCTGATATTTATTTTCAGCCTCTGACTTCCTCCAGTGAACAGTAAAGATCTAAAGAACAGTACCTCAGGATGTTTAATATTCTACTTTGATTTGAGAACTCATTTCAAATATCAATGTAGCAAGAAGTATACATGTTCTCAATCTAAGTTTTCTTGGAACAGGGTGACTTGATAAATTTTCTGTTTGTGTTTATATACACAAAAGAGACTAAAATTTAAATTAAAACTTGGCCAACCAGAAGTTGCATTCCATATTTTAATGCATTATATATGAGCACAAGCTTCAGTTCAGACTGAAGTCTCTGTCAAGTACAAAATATTTCATCCATTATGTTCAATCACTGCAGTTAAATACTTCCTTCCTTAAATAGAAGTTTCCATTTGGAAGAGAGACATTGGAATAGCTCGAGTGTTTATGCCTTTGACATTAGGTCTCCCTAAGGAAATGTCAACATTATTTTATCATTTTTCTCTCACTTTCTTCTTATTATTCTTTGTTGCTTGGTTTTATTTTTATGTTTATCACAGCACTTCTTTTTTCCAAGCCATCAGCACACTGAATCTGCGAATTATTTTCCAACCAGTCACATTCATGCCCCCAACCCCAACACTTCTCACTTACCCTCCAATTTTCCTAAATACACCAAAATATCCCCTGTAGTTTGAGGAGAGGGGCAAGTTCTGCAGCTAGCTCATAGAACTCTGATTTTAACTACCATGGAGCTATTTCCGAAAAAGAATGATCGTGATTTAAATGTCACAATGTAAAGAAGCATTGTCTTTATGTTGCTTGGATATAAAATGCATTGACTATCACACAAATATTCCCAATGTCCACACTCTGAGCACTCCCACTGCCATGGTGACAGGAGAAATCTCCATTCTGCCCCATCTAGGGGCCCAGGGTTTGCTGGGCTGCCCTTGCTACATCAGGGACACTAGACACCTCTTCATAACTTAGGTAAGATTAGCAGGAAAAGAACTACATGTCAGGTCAAGGGCTCCATTTCTTTCTCAGTGATTTCAGAAAACTCTGACAATTACAAAACTCCTTTCACTGCTTAGAGGAATCTGGAGTATTAACCACATTATCTCAGGCCACTGCAGAATTATTTAAAGGATTACTATGCTTCATTCCAAGTTCAGCCAAACATCCTAAACTGCCTCAGTGTTGTTGTTGTTTTATAATTTGTTTGCTTTAAACATAGTTTCCAGTTTCTTGACTTCAATAAGATTAAATCTAGTTAAGGAGAAATCCCAACATTTCAAGATTAGCTGCAAATGTTTCTTCATGATGTTAACACAAAAAATTAGGAAGACTGGTCGAGAAAATATCCCTGGGAAAAATGGCCTCTGTGTTCCGCTGTAAGACACACAGGACTTAGCTATTTATGTTTTAACTACCTAAAAATGATAAAAACAGTGCTTTTTGATTCTCATCCTTAGAATATTGGCTGTCAAGATATAATTTTTAAAAGAATGAGTGAAATAATGCGAGTTTCTGACAAATATTATAGTTTAATATCACGAACTGTTTCCTTCTACAAAATCAACAATCACAGATAATAAAGAACTTAAAAAGATATAATTCATCAAATGGAAAAATTCCAAATGGACTGACTTCAGAGTTGACTCAGTCCACTGGCTCAGAGGCCCAGTCCCTGAGATCCCTGGGTTGTGGGTCTCCTCGCTTGACAGTTTCCACCTCATGCTGGAAGCTAGATGGCTGCCACAGCTCTAGGCCTCTAACCCTGTTATCAGGAACTATGAGATTCTTCAACTTTTTTGTTCATGTATATAACAACTGCACTTTTCAGATTGTTGGGCTATTGGAATCATCTCAAATCATATTAGTTTGCAGACTTTCTGGTCTGTTACTGGTTAAGTATTGTGTAAATATTTATGTTTCCCTTGAAACATATTTTGAATTAAGATTAATAAAGATATTATATAGGAACAATCTTGTATGCTCTTTTACTCCTGTGATTAAAGTCTGCACTAGGAGGCTTTCTTCTTTATTGCTAAGGAAATGTCACTTGATCCTTCAAAATTGATTCATAACATGAAAAGAAGGGAAGCTAAAACGAAAACTTAAGTTAAAGCAGTAAATATAAAGTTTGGTAATCCTGCCAAAAGTCTCTAAATGAAGTTCTATATTCATGGTGGGGAAATCCTCTTTATTTTTAAATGGAAAATTGTGTACTCTTAGGACTTTTAAAAGCTACAGTTTAAGCCCAGTCAGCATGGCTCAGCAGTTGAGCATCAATCTATGGTCCGGGAGTTTGAGGTTCGATTCCCGTTCAGGGCACATGCCTGGGATGTGGGCTTGATCCCCAGTAGGGGGCGTGCAGGAGGCAGCCAATCAATGACTCTCTCACCATTGATGTTTCTCTCTCTCCCTCTCCCTTCCTCTCTCTGAAATCAATAAAGACATATAAAAAAAATTTTAAGCTACAATTTAAGAAGTCAAATTTATGGGAATTAAATATTCTTATTTACTAAAAATGTATTAAATGCACAGCCTGTGTTCATGTCAATAGAATTTAGAATGAGTACCTCAATAAAAGTGTTTTCAATTTGATTCCAAGAGCAGCCCCCCAAATTCCAATTGATTCACAGCGTAGATAATTAATAATATAAAGTGAGTTTGAGCTCATAGAAATAGAAGAACTAGCAAAGTAAAAGATCAAGTAGAAGTCTGGTACATGGCTAGTCTCATGAAATGGTTGAATAGCTCATATCTCTTGGTGAAAATATCAAGGATCTAAATAGTCGCTTGTTTAAGTTTCACAGGTCACTTGTCAGTACTGAGCAATATCCCTGCTGTTGGCTTTTTTTTCCTTCCCTTAAATCATGGGATCTTAGGTATTTGGGTGTTTTTCTTTCCATAATATTTTATCTTATTTCTTGAGATCTCTCTTATCCTAAGATAGGCACACACACACACACACACACACACACCTTATTTCAAAAAAGTACCTAGTTGCTTTCCATTTTAAGAAACCTACTGTGATTCATTAAGGAGAATAGCCAGGTAGGGAAAAGGAATACACAAGGCGTTTCGTGTTGCAGGGCCTTGGGGAGCTCTGGGAAAGGCCTCGCACTGTAGTTCATTCCCTCCTTGCAGTCTGTGCGTGGAAGCTCTGATATCTTTTCCTCCTGCCTATTCAATTCCTAAGGGTGATTTCAATCTTCTGCTCAGTACCCTGCACCTTCTTACAATCCCACCGCTGCCCCCCTCCTGGTTAGAAGAGGTCCCTTCTTTCCTGACCACCTCGTTGGATGAGGAGAGACTGTTCTTTTTGCATAACCACCTCCTTCCCTCCAAACCTCTCTCAGATCCTCTCCGCTGGCTCAGCTCTTACACCAAAGCAAGTCCCTCCTGGACACCAAGTAAATGTTTGCTTAAAGCCCTCAGGACCCCCGCTGCACGGCTAAGAACAAAGAGCTCTGCTTGTCTGGTACATCATAGTTCAAAGTGTCACCGTACCCTTAACTTCACTCCATCCCCTCCACACCAGTGTGGCCAGTGGGACAGGGGTAGCTGACTGTGTAAACGAGAAAACTGAGGTTGAGAGAGGTGAGAAAAATAATCACAAAAAACTAGATCCAAACTGCCAAAGCCCAGTGCACTGCCATACAGCACTCTGCCACGTTCCTTTAGTGAAGGTGACTTTAGCTAGATACTAGGGGGGTGCGGCTTGATTTAAGTGATATACACCTATGTATTGATGATGCAATGCCCAGCTAGCACCCAGAGGCTGTTGCCTTTTCCAAAGAGGATGTTTTATAATTTATATAACTTTCTATTTGGTGTAATTTGAGGTATTTTAATGAAATTGCCATTTGTAAGTTATATAAATCAAAAATAGATATATTTTAAAAATAATGGTCCCATACCTCTTGGGCACAGATATGCCGACACAAACAGCTTCAAAAGAAGTTAATGTGAGTGAGAACATGGAAATAAAGGGGTCCAATAATACAACATATGGCTATAGGCATGCTGTAATGGTGAAAACATTCACTGATATTTCTTTTAGCATTACATTTTTAGCTCTAAGTAAAGTATTATTGTAATCTCAAGTTTTATTGTCTTTTCCCCTCCAACCAAAAGTTGAAGTTTTACACATATATCAAACACTTTCTTATATTTTCACCTTCACTGTACTCAATGCCTAGCTAAATTACCAGCACCATCAAGCTTGATATTTCCTTCCAACCTCTGGTGAAAACTCCACATGGCAGATGAGCATAACAAGTGTATACACACTTCCTACACACATACATCTGTGCACAGATTCTCTCTCTCATTCTCACACTCTCACACACACACACACACACACACACACACACACACAATAGTTGCCAACCTCCTAAATTGCAGAAGGCACCAGGGAGAACATACTTGACATGGCCATCGTCTGGGTTACTGTGGTGTTACTATCTCCTAGCACCATTTGTCTTTGCCATTGTAAGGCCACAGAGGCATTGATTCCAAAGTGCCCCCCTGGGGTGAAAACGTGCCACAAACTACCTCCTACTGAAATATTTAAGAGACAACACAGTTTGGTAAAAGAAAAAGAAGAACCAGTAGAAATCTTTAATTCTAGTTGTAACTCTGTCACTATCTAAAATCAAACATGTCTATTAAACACTAAAGCACAGGTAAGTTTTCCAGATATTAAAAAGATTTCAACAGACCATTTCAGCTGGAGAGACACATATAATTCATTTGGGGATACAAAACTAAGTCTTAAGTTAAACCATAATAAACTTCTTAAGATTTTCAAGGTGGCAATTGATAAATGTTACTAGGCAATAGTATTTATTTTATAAAGACTACTTAATGATTTCTATAAAATTATAGAGCACAGAGAATTCACTTAGAATTGGGATGCTAGGCAAACACTGACTGGAAAAAAATACAATGTGACCTGGATCTTGAAAGATCAATAAAAATTGAGCAGCAGGAATAAATACATTTTACATGTACATAGTACTTTATAATTCCATTATATTTTCACATACGAATTCTCAACCTTCCCAATGACACTGTGGAAAAAAAATCACTTACCACTCTCATTTATCAAAAAGAAAAACTGGAGTTTAGCATGGTTAAATGGCTTACCCAAGACCTGAAAACATACACATATATTCATTCATTCATTCATTCATTCATTCAACTCCACTCTACAACCATCTGGACAGCTATAAAGTGCCAGGCACCGCCGCAGACACTAAGAATACAGCAGGGAAGAAATCAAAGGCTCTCTCCTCACAAAGCTTACATTCCATAATAAATAGAATGGATCTTGGATAGGCAGGGAGTAGGGATAGGACACGCTAGACAAGTGCAACATGAAGAAAGCTATGGAGCAAAGTACATAAGAGAAGAGTCGGTACAGTAGCTTTATTACTGCAAAGTTAGCACAGGTTGAGTTTGAGAAAGGTAGTCTGGGGACATTCTGAGGCCTCTGAATATAATGTATAGATATGGGGTTTAGGCCTGATTCAGGATACAATGGAAAAAAATGGTCTGACTTAAGCATTAGGAATAAAGTGATCTACATTAACAGCAGTAGTATGTTCATTATAATCACACCTAACACTTCCTGCTGACTTACCTCAGGCCAGGTACCCTCCTAAACCCTTTTCATGTATTAACTTATAAAATTGGTACTGTTTTTAGCTCCAATTGCCCAAGAAAAAACTAAGGACAAAGAGGTTGAGTAACCTGCCCTAAGCCACCCCCACAGCAGGGCCAAGAAGTGAACTGCCTTTGCTGTGGAGAATCCAAGCTCTTGGCCACTCCATTTGCACTCATGCCATAGAACAGGTGAGGGAGAGAAGTCAGCTAAAGGCAGGACTACCAGTTCCTCACCAATTAAGTCCCCCTGCCTGAGATTTTATGGATTTAAACTCAGCAGCTGTGGAAATACAAAGAGGGAAAGAGACACATGAAACAGGTTAAAGGAAAGAATGAACTCGATGTATTAAATAACTAAATTTTACAAACAACTGCATGTTGAACCCTGGAAGACTGGGAGAAGGCGTTCTTATCTACAGAAATGAGCAAGTTGAATGGAGGAAGCCAACTTGAAGGAAGGAAACTGAGTAGTTTTGCTCTGCACCAGATGTTAGCAGGATTCCACGGAGGAAATGCAGAAACGGGCTCAGGAAAGACATCAGCTGGAAATCTGGGGCCTTTGCAGCTCTTCCTGGTCCAGATATTTCTCTTGCAAGATGATGGGTTAGGCCACATGACTGCTGAGGTCTCTTCTGGTCTTATAATTCTATAACTTTGTAACTGTAAAGGCAGAGACTATTTTTTTTAAGTTTGAGATAAAATTTATTGGCCAAGGTAATACTTTTGTTCTTTACTGGCTTCTGCATTTATTTCTGAAACATTCTTTGTTTCAAATACAGTTTCAAAACTTCAACACCCATGAACCAAAGAAAAACTGTATAAGAAAAAAACCCAAAAACCCACATTCTGATTTGTTAAAATCAAGGATTCAAAATAGGTGTTTCCCCTTGAAATGGGAGTCTTACTGATAAAATGAGGACTCAGAAATGATGTAATTAACTCAGAGCCCTTTTTAAAAAGAATTAGATTTAATTTAGATTCCCCTCTCCTCAGGAAAACACAGTATATCCCATAAATTTTTTAACTACACACTGAAAAAGTTACATACTTTATCATAGCCAGCCATTAGCTTTTCAACTAGGGAATAAGAAATGAGAAGTCTAAACCAAAACAAGGGGTTTTATAAATGCATCGATTTTGCTTTAGCCCTTCTAAGAAAATTCACAAAAGCACAGGTAAGTATCAGTGTGGCTGTGACCCTGAAGAAATGACAACTACTGGTGGAAATATAAAGTCTGGTTTTATTATCCACAACTGAGTCTGTGGGTTGTACTAAAAATATGGTAAAAATTAATTTAGAAAGAAATAGAACCAAATACATCATCACAATCAGGGAGTATCTTCTGTAAACCGGCTCCTACATCGCTGTGGGCTCCACTAGAGGGCAACAGAGCGTGCTCAGAAAGCAACTGGGGCTTACGGACAGTGTCTGGTTTTAGGTCACAGTTCATTTGATGTGCAAACCAGTTTCCATTTCGAATTTCCATTTCGAAACCACATTCGATCCTTGAATGCTTCTTATATTACCAAACACTATATTCTGATAAAAGTAGTCCTATTCTCATGTTAAATTTAGTCATATTGGCATTTTGACTTCTCAATAATGTATAAATCCAAATGCTTTATCCTAATAATCATCTTCCCATAAAAATATTCATTTAAACAATTTAATAACTTTTAAAGAAATTCAATAAGCAGACTATTTTAAAAAGCAGACTATTGTAAAATAGTTTGATGTTTTAATATTTAAATTTAAAATATTTTATGGTTAAATCAAAACATGGTTTACACTAGTAACACTAGTAACTACCATAATGATACTATTAATAAACAGCTAACATTTGAGCACTTACTATATATCATACTGTATTTAAAACTTCACATAGTTTTCCTACACTAACCATAGAAGATTAAAAACTAGCATTCTATCCATTTTACAAATATAAAAATCAAGACTAATAGGAATAAAGAAACTTGACCAAGGACACATCACTAATAAAGAATGGGGCTGAACTAAAACTGTAATATTTGAGTATCACATGTCACATGTGATCCAGGAAGCCAACTCACCCTCGCTGGACGTTGGGAGGTGCTGGCACCTTTCCAAAACAAACTCTGATGACAGTCAAAGTTTTGTCAAAAATAGTGACATTCTCCCATTGTACTTTACCACATAATATAGTTTTACTCTGGTGTATTTAGTAAAACTATGGCAGTAATGCAATTTACATAATATAAGCTTTATATTGCTGTATTTCATTCAGTATTATATTGCAGTAGTCTTCTACAACCAAGTGAAGATATAATAATGACAATTAACAAGGAAAATAAATCATTAAAAGTTCAATACTCAAGTTCTCACACTCAAAAAATAGCAATTAGAGAGCAAAATGCTTTGCAGTGGCTTATTACCCAGCAATCTTTAGACTTCTTAGGGCCTTTACATATTACAGTGAGAAGCTGATAAAGGAATATTACACAGCTCTTGAGTGTGGGACTGAAATGACTTCTACACATCACAAGACAATAGCATAACACTCAAGTCCCAAAGAGTGAAGGCTCACCCAATGAACTGAGAATCAATTTGTGAAAGACTTTGGAAGGAGTGTGCATAGCAATCAACTCATCTGAAGTATAAGATACTTTCCCTGTCCTACAAGATCTAAAAACCCCAGTTAGTATGAAACCTGAGGAAGACATCATCACTTTAAAAGTTTAAAATAGGATAAGAGAGTGTATGAGTGTCCTATTGATGCTATAACAAATTACCACAAATAGAGTGCCTTCAAGCAACACAAATTTAACTTACAATGCTAGAGGTGAGAAGTCTGAAACCAGTCTCACTGGGCTAAAATCAAGGGGTCAGCAGCGCCGTGCTCCTTCTAGAGGCTCAATGGGAGAATTCATTCCTTTGCCTTTTCCAGCTTCTAGAAGCTGACTACATTCTTTGTCTCCATTTTCAAGGCCAGCACTGGACAGTCAACTTTTTCTTATATTGTATCTCTCTAATACTGACGCTCCTGACTTCCTCTTTCATTTATAAGGACTCTTGTGACTATACTGGGACAATCCAAACAATCTAGAATAACTTCCCCATTGCAAGGTCCATAATCACTTTTGCAAAGACTTTTGCCATGTAACACACATAATCGCAAGTTCTGGAGATTAGGATGTAGATGTCTTTGGGGGTCATTATTCTGTCTCCTGCAGTACATAATTTGTGCCCATTTGACAAGCCATCTGAAAAGTAGTTACTGGAATAAAGCATTTATTTCTCTACGAAACTGCATTTAGTGTAGTTTCTGCAACAAATGTAGTCTATAAAATCCACTTGGAATTAAACTGTACCTGAAGTGAGTAATCTGGGACCTAGAAAGGGGATGCAAGAGCAAGCAAGAGCGATAAAACTGGCAGGCATTCACAGGAAATTAGATGCAGGCAGCAGGCAGAGACAGTTGAAACTAACTATATATGCATGACATACTAATTTTGAATTAATTTTGTCACACTCCATAGTTCTATTATCTTTTCTTAATAATGACGTAACTGTGTAAAAACAAATTTTTTAGTATTTATGATGAATTATCATAATTAGAAATTATAGATACATCACTCAACACACTGCTTGGCACACTGAAGAAGAGCAAAATAGTGTCGAAATTTAATTTCTAGGTTCCAGAGTCTGATTCTGCCATTTACTATACCTGTGTGGTCTTCAGCAAGTCACTTATAATTTCGGTAGCTGTTCTCAGAAATTAAAAATAGGGATACTCTAAAACAGGGTTGCTCTAAAACAGAGTATGTAAGTGCAAAGACATGCTGGGCCACTGTTAGTGCTCAATAAAATATTAAGTGTTGTTATTAGGTGAACTCAGTCAGTAGTCTTGGGCAACCAGAGAAGAGACTTTAGTGTAAAGCTGTAAATTCTTATATATTTATCCCAAAGAACTGGAATCATCAGACCGATACATAAAACTGAAGAATTTTGAAGATGACTGTCACAACTGGCTAATTATTACGTTTCAGCACAAATCTTATACAATTATTATTTATCATAAGATGCAAAATTCCAAAGCTGCTCCAATAATATTTTGACAAAATATAAGATGAAATAGTGCTTCATCATAAAAACTTGATTCCCCTGTGAAATAGTGTCGAAATTTAAATTCTACGTTCCAGAGTCTGATTCTGCCACTTACTATACCTGTGTGGTCTTTGGCAAGTCACTTATAATTTCGTAGTGCTGGTGAGGTGTAATGGGAAAGCAAAAAAACAACAACAGAAAACTTCCCAAAGGGACACCATGTATGGTGTGCGCCATGCACTGTGTGGGCCAAAGGAGTAAGAGAGGTGAGAGGTAAGACCAAAGACAAACCACTTCTGGTGCCGGAAGTTTAGAAAGTAATTTCTTTTCTTTAGAAAACTGACTAAACTACTTTAGTCCCTTGTCGGATTTTAAGTAGAATGCCATTTCACTCCTAATTTGTCTTTGTAGAAGCATACTGTATGGCTTTTGCATATACTAACTAAATGGCCTCATCCTAATCTGCTCTCTAATTCTAAGTTTCTGTTTTCCCTGTTTCATCCTTTCCAGCTAAGCTATCCAAGTTTCCTAATTAAAACTTCTCACCTGTAGTGAGTCTTTCCTAGGAGCTGAGGTGTGTGGGCTCTGGCACGAGGATTATGCACATCCATCCATGGCTCTTCGGGCTTGCTTTCTACCTATATTCTCAGTGCAAGAGATTATCAGGCAGCCACTCTGAAAACAGGTGAGCTGCAATTTTATCTAAGCTCAGCCTGTCTCAAAGGATCTTGAGTGAATTGTACATTTCACTAAACATCCAGAAGCATCATTTATAATTACTTCTTAATCTAAAATGACAAAAATGTAAAGTAAGGTGAAGTCTGGCAGAAACTTGTTTCCACGCTAGATACATAGGCTATGAGAAAACCTTAAGACTGTAGAGAAGATGTCAGGAAAAAAAATCAGTGAGACTCTCTTTTTCACCTACATCGTAAAATAAAAAGAAAGAAATAGGAGTACAGTATTTTCTGGCAATATCAAAAGTATAAATTCCCATCAATTCTGCAGAACAATCCAAGTTAGGCTTCCTGTAGAAAAGTATATCTATCACCGGATTTGCTAAATCTGAACCCAAAGAGCACTAATCCTTTGCTAGGATTTTAAATGATTATCTCATTTTTCACCTTATTTAGTAGTGCTGGTGAAGTTCCTTAAAACAGAGATTAATATAATAATCCTGTTTCTGGGTCTAGTGAATGGGCTAAGGTTGAAAAGAACACTGCCAAGATAGTTAAAAAGAATTCTCTAAAAGGCAGAGCTCTCTAGGGCAAATTATTTCCCTGAGCACTGTTCAGGGACACATCCTCCTGTAATGAGGTCCTGGATGAGGCCGGGGTGAGACGTCTTCTTCCAGCTCCTCTTAAACTTGTCACTTCTCAGCTTTTCCTTTTAATCCACTAGCCATCAGTGCAATTTGAGACAGGAAGCCCTTCCTCATTAGCAACCCAAAAGCCTAGAACATTTCAGAGGAAGGAGATGGCCATAGAGAAGCAGCAGAAAGTGGAACAGTGAGACACAGAAGCGGAGGTCCTTTAACGTCGTGAGCATAAATATCACAGCATTACTCACTGTGAGACCCAACAACACTCTAGAACTATGCACAAAACCATGTACAGCAGGGTCAACTGCAGAGAACAAAGCTTTCTTTTTCATTCATTAAGTCAGTAAGTGTTCTGTGAGAATCAAGTTTGAGGAAGATTTTGTACCAGACATTATTAATACAAGGAACACGGAAGAAATAAAAGCCTCCCGGTTCGTGTCCTCTAGGAGCTGACAATCCATTTAGGGAGATAGGTCCCTTATGAAGTGGCTACTTACAATGCAAGGCGAACCAGGATTGAGTCCCAACAGAAAATGGGAAAAATACGTGGGCAGAATGTCTGCAAAAACTAATTAAATTTGAAAAGCCCAAAAAGATCTTTTCGGGGGGAAAGTAAATTTTACCTAAGTTCAATAAATCATTTATTTACATTCCAGGCCAGTTGGTTAACACACACACACACACACACACACACACACACACACACACAGTACCTGAGACTGCAATAAACAATGCAGAGAAACATGTTCACAGACACAAATTGGCCTCGTACACACAAGATGCACAGCAGAAGAAACTGAGGCAAGGATCTCACAGGGAGAACTACAGTTCAATTCTGAAGGACACATTACCCGTTGATAAGAGGAGTCCAGCAAGGAAGTTGTAATAAATAATGACTCATCAATAATCCAGTTTATTGCAACTGAATAGTCTAATTTATACCTTTTTCTATTTGGTGTCAGAAGAAAAATCCCATTAAAACAGGACACTCGCAAAGGGATTATCCCCAAGTAGCTGGCAGGGCAGGTTCAAACATTTTTGTACTACTCAATTTAGTGTTTTACTTCAGCAATAAAAACAAAGCTACTATCACAAAAGATAGCTGTGTGCAACTACTTTACGAAAACTCTTAACCATAGTTCTTTATAAGACTTTCCTCCCCATTGTGTTCTGTACTTTGAAACATGTTCAGATCTCAGGCATTAAGTTGAATATTTAGCAAAGGCCAAGAATAAGCTCTGGAGACAATGACAGTGAGAACTCCAACAGCCTCAGAGCCTGACGCTAATTTATTGAGACGAACCAGGATCTCTTGGGAATGTAGTGCCTGCTGATGAGGCTACCATGAACAGATTCCCAAACCTCGACAAAGTTTTCCCAAACATCTGATGGAGAACTTTGATTTATGGGCTGTCCAGGTGAAATGTGAACAGATGGTATCTTTTAATAATAACTGGCACACGAGTTTGTTAAGGAACTCAGTCTCCAGAAAGCACACAGCTCTCTAGAAGAAAGCACAGAGGAGTGTTTTTAGAGTCACGTACCTTGTCTTTGTCTTCCACGACATCTGCCAGGATATCATCTGGATCCAGGATTCCCCCATCTGTGTATTCTAAGTGATGAATCTTCACCCAGTAGCCAGGATCCTGCAGTAGAACCAGGAACAAGCTTCATGACTCAGAATTTTCCAAAACATAAACTACATTTTAATTTTAAAAGAAATAAACTGGCTCATTACAAATATGCTCTAGTAATAATAAAATTTTTAAACACCAAAATCAAAAGTTATCTATTTACTTGGATAAATATTTGGCATTTTTATCCTGTTTAACATAAATCAGTAAATCAAAGTATACATATTTCATCAATTATTCTGGAAAGCAAATTGCAATGCAAAAAAAATTGCTCAGCTATTTGTAAAGCATATTTAAGAAATTTTTTATAACCTACAATTTAGGTAATCCCAAGAATATTCTGGAAAGGAAAGATCTTCTTGAGGGTACTTTCTGAAATTGAGGATTGGAAGTTCACACTGAGATCCCAAAGCTGCAGGGGGCAGGGGTCAAAAGGCAAAAGCTATGACTTTGGAATAAATGAATGAAGTGAGGTGACCACAGATCTCTTAGCCCATTTGGATCACCATGCTCTCTGCGTGTCCTCAGTGCTAAAACTGGCACTGATTTTGGGAACAAGAGCTCTAGCATTAGTTTCCATGACAGCAACTCAAACAGTGTCAGAGTTGAATGGGGGTTCACTCAATTGGGGTACTGACTTAGGAGCTTTTTAAGTATTGTTTTTTTAAAACTGCTTAGGAGCATAAAGCTTAAGGAAAAGAACTGTTTTATCAGTTTGATGAATGACTAGATACACTGATACTACAGCTTAGAATTAAATAATGTAGCTCATTTGTTTACTTCTGTACTGCCCATTTCCAGAAAAGATATGTAAGCGAAACATTATAGTGATGAGACAAGAACATAAACCAATGAATGAAAAAAAAACCAAAAAACACAAAAAACAGTAGTAAGGTTTTTTACCAGAATTGCCAAGCTATAATCAATTTGGTTCTGTGATTCTTAGAAAGCCCCTCAAACTGGGAAACTTTTGAGCTATAAAGCACTCAGTTTCCAATAAAGGGACACCAGTTTGTGAGAAGTGGAAATTCTTTTAGGATAAAGGTCTAAACCTTTACTACATGATCTTTATAAACTATTAAGAACTAACATAACCCACAGAATTCAAGTACAATTCTACAACGCCTAATTGAAACAGCTGTCATACAGCCTCCTCTTAAATGTCCCACACTATTAAATAAGTCAAGGGCATACCATTAAATAATAATTCCTTTAAAGCATCTATTCAATAGGTTTCTGAAATGTGGCCCAAGTACACAGCTTTTCCATATCTGACTTGACAAAGTAATAGGCTTTAAAAATCCAAAGGAATTCTCCTTAGCTAGGCTTTCGACATTTCAAAATTAAGTTTTCTACAGAGTATCTAAAGAGCTATTCCAAGCAAAATGAATGGAATTCCTTTATAAGTGGAAACACTAATGATTTATTAGAAAACCTTGCCTGATTTTATTGCCCAGATAGAGATCACAAAGACATGAGCAGTGATTATACAACCATGTAAGAAAAGGATGACACTCATCAATCGGAGTCTTTAATCAGAGATCTTTGCCAACTCAAGGTGATTGTGCTCTAAAAGGCAGCTAAAAACAACAAACTAGATTCTAATTAGGTAGAATGCTGGGGAGACGGAACACTATGCAGTGGACACTAGAAAAGACAGCACGAAAGAACGTCCCCAGTAATCTTTGGGAATTAAATCTTTTTGCTACAGCCATGCCACAAGCAACATACTTCTCCAAACCTACCCAAAACTTCTGGCTGAAATCTATGGAGTATTACATTTTCCTTGTAAAAATAGCCTTCTTACAAAAGAAGTTCAATTTAATTAATTTCTATTAACTTCCACTGAGTTAGTTTTTGATATATTACACAGTGCTGTAGATAAAATCTGTTGATCTTAACCATGTTTATAAAAGATGATGTATCCTAAAGAGCTTGCTTTTTTATATTCAATTACTTAAAAGCTGACATCTATTAAGTTGTCTACTTTTTTCTCATATTGAGTTTGTAGAAGCAGATTTTATCAACTAAGATGGAAGTAAACAACTACCCCCAACAACTGCAGTTCAAGTTAAAGTCTACCTCTCTTCCTGCCTTGTAGGAACAGAGAGAAGAAAACCAAAGACTCAGATTCAAAATAGGGAAACCCAAGAAATAGCAAGGGATTGGATCTGATCAGTGGCAAAGGGAGCAGCAGACAAGTGGCAGCAAGATGGGGTTGTTAAGTCACATACCGCTCCTCCCTCAGACATACTTGTGGGATCGAAGAGGTTCAGAAAATGAGGCGCAGGAGTTGAGACTAAGACATGTTTTCTCTAATTTTGATTCAAAAGAGTAGAGAAAAAAGTTTTACAGAACTAAATCAAAGGAAAAACGTAATTTGATATATTTTGGATTCATATATTCAGTTCCCCCCCTCCCACAATTTTTTAAATGAAATATATGGTGTCAGAATATAAACAGGCTATTTGCAATTTTAACTCTCCCCATTGCACATTGATACTGCATTTAATATACTCGAAAGAAGGGAAGACTAGGTTAACAGTGAGCACACACGTAATCCTAAACAAAAACAGATAAGCTATATAAAAGTAATCTCAGTTAATGGATTACACATCCAAGAGGTAAATCAACAAACACAGCACACACCAGCTGTGATTTTTGTCCCCATGGTATTTGGGCCATGGTGCTATAGATCACTATAAGAATATACATACAGTATTAGCAACTGACAGCCATCAAAGACCATAATCACCCTGACTCATTTATGCATGTAAAAATTTCAACCATTACCCTGCAGTCAACATTTTGAATTTCATTCACTTGCTTTTATTACCATCAGGAACAAAACTGATCAAACATGAAAAGATGTTCATGTGCCTGTCATGATTCACACAATCACTTAGAAAAATTTACTGTATTTTTCATGATCGTGACATTTAATCTTCCTTTACATTGCAAAAATATCTCTAATACATATAACTTTAAAATTATTTTCAAAACGTCTCTAGTATATGTGCTATGCAATAAATCTTATTACTTACACTCTTAGGATCATTAAAGTATTTAAAAAATCACATAATATACATTATGTTTCCTCCACTTCTAATAGTAACTTATCTGTTTTTAAAATAATGCACAGTTAACTTAAACCCAACTGGAATTTTAAAACAGTTTACAAGGGTGAACTGGAATAGGAAACACACGTATTACAGGAATAAGACAATTATAGGGTACTTTTAAGAATCAATGTAAAAATTGTTCCAAACAGGCATTGATATTAGTAGCAACAAATATTCTGCACTGTGGATAGATGACATGAAATCTGTCCCTATACCTTAGAAAATTTATAATAGCAAAGTTTTGAAGAACAACAATTTTCCATCTGCAATACCTAGAGGAGGAGACTGGCAAGGCAGATACTACAATGCTGTGACTACCCAGCACTGAGATTATGTCAATAATCAAGAGGGGAAACATGGAGGTTTCTAAACAAAATGCCTCCAGTCCAAGAAGAGACAAAAGTACCCTGCAGTGGTAGTAAGGTCCAAAAGGGAGCGAATCTCTGCATAGAAAATGCCAATTCTAGAGAAGGGCTGTGTTTATCAGTAGTGGCAATAACAGAGCTCAATAATGCAACTGGTCTTTGTAGCTTCATGTTTTTACAAGAATAATCTTACCCAGTAGAAAACAAGAACAATTGTAAAATGGAAGTTAATAGAAAATTAGAATTTTCCTTATAGAATTTAACTCCGTGAATTTGGTACAATATATCCATAAATAATTTTTCTCCATTTTCATCATTATTTTCATCATCATAATAGCAGATAATTTTTTCCAGTACTTACTATAAGCCAGAGACTGTAACAGGTACTCCATGTTTTATGTTATTAACTCATTTATCCTCAAACAGGCTCATGAAGTAGTTATCACTCCATCGAACAGATGAGGAAAGCGAGGCATAGGTAGGTAAATTAACTTACCCAAGGTCAGACGCTTAACAAACAGTAAAGACTAGGTGCATTTTTTTTAACATAGAAAAAAAAATTAGATTAAAGAACTTAACAAAAAGGACAATTATCTAAGAATAAAGCAGGGGATCATATCCATTTCTATCGCTACTTAAGTATATGGATCCAGGCAAATCATCATTACTCTGGGCCTGAGCTGCTTCATCGTTTGTGAACCTAAAGGCTCTATGGCCTTCTGCACAATGTACCGCACAGAGGTCCAACTGTAGAGGACACAAGAGGACAATAAGGAAAAACTGTGAAGTCTTTGCATAAGTGTGTCCAGTGTTTCACAAGTGAGGGAAAGTCCCCAAACATAATTCCTTGTAATCATAAAATTGAAGATTTGGTAAGCAATGCAAATAGATTTTCCTGCTAAGGGCAGAGAGGGAGCTTGGGGCACTAGAAGTTGGGTAGAGAATGATGACGGTTTATATGCATGCACATCTTAGCTAGGGACTGCTATCATAATCCTCTGAAGTTCTCCCCTCCCTCCAAGACCGGAGGAAAATCAGATGCCCCAGAATGTGCCAGGAAAGACACAGTGGCCACAGCGGGTCTGGAGGCTGTCTGAGGCAGGCGGAGAGCAGGAATAACCAAGAACAGAGAGCAGAAGAAAACAGGAGTTCCAAAAAACGATGCCTGAGCAAACACAGCAGAGCAGCGCTGACACATGAAAGGAAAGAATTAGGCCAAAAAAGGCACCAGTGAATGTAGAGCTTATTATGAGCTGGCCCTAACTGACTTCAGAATATGCCTCTGACTTCCTGAATCAGATCAACCAAGTCAAAGCTGAGAAAAGGCTAGGGGAGGAAGATGAGCTGATGCCACTTTAAATAAGTATGTTTCCAAGGAATGCCAGGCAACTAGAAGAGACCAAAGGTTTCTATACTAGGTTGAAAGTAATACCTGGGGAGTTCAAAACAGAATTATAAATCTCAATTTATGCATAATATGAAGGTGAATCAGTACATCTGTAAATTCACTTCCAGCTTTAAAAATCTATAATCTGACTAAAAGAAACCCAATATAGCCCTACTAATATCAGGTAAAGGACACTTTAAGAAATATTACTAAAAGGGGGACATTCCATGATGATAAAAGGATCTAATGAAAAAAATTAATTCTAATTATATATGTACCTGATAGTATAATTTCAATACATATACACTGCTAAAATGAATAGTTTTTAAAAATCCACAATCACAGTGTGAGACTTTTGATAGAAAAAAACTGAAAACAAAAATGTAAGATATAAGTTGTCTGAACAACACAATTACCAGTGATCTAAGTTACCTGTATTACATACATACACCCAAAACACTGCACCCTCTTAAATTAGAAAATGCACTTTACAAGTGCATATGGAATATATTCCAAATTTCAGAAGTCTGAATTCATTCAGAATATGTTCTCTGATCACAGTGGAATCAACTGCAGAAAGGTATCTAGAAAATGTTCACTGTTCGAAAGTTAAGAAATATAGTTCTGAATAATCCATAGATAAAAAAAGGAAATCAGAAAGTAGCTTTTAACTTAAAAAGAATTACAATAATAAAAATTGTGGGATACAGCTAAAGCAGGGCTTAATGGGCATGTATGGCCTTCAGTGCAGGTATTAGCAAAACAGAAGAGCTAAAATCAAGAAGCTAAAAGAAGACTAGCTAGTCAAATGCAGACAGAAGGAAGAAAATATAGAGCAAAAGTCAATAAAATAAACAAATAAATAAATAAAAGTTGGTTCTATGAAATGCTTGATAAAATTGATAAATACTAGTAGGACCTGTAAAGAAAAAAATAAATAAATTTCCAGCATCAAGAAGGAAAACAAGAAATATCACAGATCTTACAAATATTGAAACAAGAATATTGTAAAACTTCAGAATTATGAAATTGAAAATTTATATAAAATGAACAAACTCTTTTGAAGAATAAAACTTATCAAAACTGATAGTAAAAATAGAAACTATAAAAGTACAAAAACAACAATTAAAGGAATTGAATTTTTATTTAAAAACTTTCCCAATGGAATACTACTCGGCCATAAAAAAGAAGGAAATTTAACCTTTTGCAACAGCATGGATGGACCCGGAGAGCATTATGCTAAGTGAAATCAGTCGGTAAGAGGAAGACAAATACCATATGTTTTCGCTCACATGTGGAATCTAATGAACAAAGTAAACTAACAAACAAAATAGAAACAGACTCATAGATAAAGAACAGACTGACAGCCGTTGGCCGGGCTGGTGAAAAAGGTGAAGGGATTAAGCAAAAAAGATCATAGACACAGACAACAGTCTGGGTAATTATCAGAGGAAAGGAAGGTCGGGGGAGGTAGAAGAGGGTACAGGGGATAAATTTGATGGAAGGAGACTTGACTTGCAGTGGTGAACACAAAATACAATATAAAAATGATGTATTATAGAACTGTACACCTGAAACCTATGTAATTTTACTAACCATTGTTACCCAATAAATTCGATAAAAAAGTAAAAATATAATAATAAAAAAGAAAATACTAGCTCAGATTACTTCATAGATAATACCGTCCTAATGTTTAAGGAAGAAATAGTGTTGATCTTATATAAATGCTTCCAGAAACTAAAAAAAGAGAAAAATTTTCCCATCCCTTCTTATGAAAACAGCATAACATTGATATCAAACACTTTGTAAGGACATTACAAGAAAAATTATAAAAATTATAAAAATTTGCATATGATACATAATATGCAAAATCTTAAAACATTTGTACATCTAATTCAATGATATATATATATAAAGGATGCTACATCATGACCAAGTGGAATTTATTCCAGTAATGCAGGAGTGGTTTAAAATTCAAAAGTCAACCAAGGTTATTCAACAAATTAATGGGAAAAACAAGCACAAAAATGATCATGTAATAGATGAAATGCAAACACTTGAGAATCGTCACCACCATTTCGCAATAGAGAGTACCTTAGTAAACAAGGCAAGCCAGTAACAAATATAAAAATAATTTTTAAATGATGTTTATGAAAGCATCAAAAAATCAAATATTTAGGAATAAGTCTAACAAAATGTATACAACCTCTATATTAAAACTTACAAAACACTGGAAAAAATTCAAGGAGAGTTTCATATAGTGAAATTTGTATGGTGAAAAAAGGTGAAGCTCAATATTGTGAAAATGTTGATCTTGCCCAAATTAAGGTTAGGGTTAGGATTGTGAAGATGTGGAGCAACCAGAATTCTCAGACACTGATGGTGAGAGTGTGAATTTGTACAATAATTTTGGAAACCTGGCAGTATCTGAATGGATATATCCCACATAGTTCAGCAGTTCCACTCCCAGGTATATATTCAACAGAAACAAGTATATACAATTACAAAAGACATATACTAAAATATTCATAGCAGTATTATTCCTTATACCTAAATATCTGCAAGTAGCCCAAATATTACCAGCAGTAGAATGGATCAATACCATGTCGCTGCAGTGGACTAATAAACATCAACAAGGATGAACAAACTACAGCTTTATGCAATGACATGGGTGAGTATCACAGCATAATATTAATCAAAAAGAGCCACATTTTTTAAAAGTACATAGTGTGTGTGATTCCATGCAAATAATCTCAAAAACAAGCAGAAATAACTCTCAGTGTTATAAGCCAGGAGACTGGTTATCCTTTGGGAGGGAAGGGCTGTAAATCAAAAAGGGCACAAAAGCTTCTGGAGTCCCGGCTCTATTCTTGATGTGTGTGCTGGCTCCATTCCTTTGAGTACTTGGGTGTGTATGTGTTATACTTTTTAAGTGTATACATAAAAATGAGAACTTTTGCTTCAAAAAATGTGATTTCCTTTTTCAATCTGTAATATCTAATAATTCCCTTTACACATGACATCTCTACAGATAAAGAACAGTATAAAGCTGTTTAGAACAAATTTCTTTAAAAGTATAAGAACGAATCTTAATGCAAATAAAAGAAAGGGAATGTAGAAGTCTCAAAACTGAGGAGGACAGATTATGTTCCTACTAACAGAACATGTAGCTCACTGACCACCAGCGACTGAAAACCTCTAAAACCCAGGGTGGAGATTTAGTGGACCACAGGCTTAAATGAGTCAACAGTGTGACAAGTCTGCTAAAAATGTTACCACCACCTTAGGCTATGAGAATAGAAGTACTGTGTCCAGAACAGAGCAAGTAATAATCTTGTTCTATGCTACAGTGGTCACACTACATTTAGAGTATTTTTTCAAAATTTAAGAGATGATTATTAATAAACTGGAGAGCACCCATTATGAGAAATAGAAATAGGTCAGCTCACTCATCAAAAGACATTCTTTGGGTCTGTTTAAATTGGAGAACGCAAAGGGAAAAAATGTTGCTATTTCAAACATAGAAGAACCACAGTTTATAGAGCAATGAGCTCTTCATGTTATCTGGAAAGACTAAAATTTCTCATTGTTAAAATTATCCCTGGAAATCTTTCAGGGAGACACCATACTGGAAACATATCCCCTTTCAATAAGTCCAACACTCTTTGTTTTTTGTCCAGGAAATAAGTATATTATTGTCTTTTCATTTAAGTACCAGATACAGCATCTGGATGATGTTGGAGGCTATGTTCTGTAAAAATTGATTATCTTAGACCCTTGGAACCACACTCTGGCGATGGAAAGACTCACACTGCCATCAGCATGTGGGAACTGAGACAACAAAGGCATAGCAGAGTCTCCCATTCGGTGCTTTGGGTGGGATACACACTCATTGCTCATACAAGTTAAATTAGCTAAAAATTAGCTACAATATTAAAATTCTCATCCTCTGAGGCTCTTTTTCTTTGGTTGAGCATTTAGAGATGAATTTGTAAAAGTTTTAAATGACCACATGTGATCAGTTGAGACCCTCCCACTCATCCTGCTTCTGAGAAGCAGCAACTCTAAACCCTTTAGCTGTTGTGTTTTATTTTTTTCTTTTTGGTATTTATCTCCAAAATTCTAAATAATTTATGAGCCAAGGGATAGCAGTGTGCTTTTATTTCCAAATATGAATTTACTGAACTCTTGATTCATCAATCTGAGACGTTGTCTGTTTATACCCTATTAGGGTAGCTGAAAAATACAACTTTCTCACAGCTTCTTCTCCTTTTCACCCCCGTCTGCCCAAAATTGTTATTAGAAAATTTGGTTAAATCTACATTCAGTGTTTTCATTACTGTGACAATGCAGATATTGCTCACTCTTGGTCAGAAACTGTTTGCTTCCTGTCTTGGGCAAATTTTTGGTTTTCTTACAGTTAATCTATTTTATTTGCTTAGTTTTCTTTGAATCTCATGCTCTCTCTTTTCTTGTAACAGTTGTATGAAATGACTCTCTACCGTTTTCCATAGAGTTAAAACTGTCATAGACTCTATCAAATGTACTTGGAGTCAAGGAAATCATAAAATACCTGGACAGTTAGAGAAAAATTGTATAGAGTATATCAAAAGCAGTGCTAAGAGGGAAGCTTATAGTATTCAATGCATATATCAGAAAAGAAGAAAGATCTAAAATCAATAATCTAAGTTTTCACTTTAGGAAACTAGAAGAGAACAAATTCAATCCAAAGCAAGCAGAAAAAATAAAAATAAAAATTAGAGCAGAAATCAATGAAATTGACAATGAGAAATCAATAGAGAAAAATCAATGAAACCAAGCTGGATCTTTTAAAGGATCAATAAAATTGATAAGTCTTTAGAACATGCTAACTAAGAAAAAAGAGAAAACTCAAATTACTAATATCAGAAATGAAAGAAGGGACATCACTACAGCTCCAATGGACATTAAAAATATAATAAAGGAATATAAACAACTCTATGCCCACAAATATGTAACCTAGATGAAATAGACCAGTTCCTTAAAAGACAATCTGTCAAAACACACAAGAAGAAACAGATCATCTGACGACGACGTGTCTATTAAATAAGTTGATTTAATAATTAATAACCTTCCAAAACAGAAAGCACCTATGTCAGATGGTTTCATTAATGAATAGACAAACACTTAAGGAAAAAATTATACAAATTCTCTATAATTTCTGTCAGAGAAAGTAGAAGGAATGCTTCATAACTCATTCTATGAGGCCAGGAGAACACTAATACTAAACAGAAGAAAACATTAAAACTACAGACCAATCTCTCTCATGAACATATATATATAAAAACCCACAGCAAAATATTAGCAAATTGAATCCAAAAATACATAAAAAGAATTGTACACCACGAACCCCTCCCCCCAAGTAAGATTTATCCTAGGTATGCAAGGCTTAGTTAACATCAATAATCGATTAATGTAATCCATCCTATCATTAGACTAAAAACAAATAAAACACCACATGATCATATCAATAAATGCAGAAAAAACTTCCACAAAATGCAATACTCAGTCATAAAAACAAACAAACAAAACCTCTTAGTATATTAGGATGAGAGGGAAACTTTCTCAACTTCATAAAGAATATCTACAAAAAATCTACAGCTAACATCATACTTAATGGTAAGAAACTCAAAGCTTTTTCATTAAAATCAAGTATAAGGCTAGGATGTCCCCTTTTATCACTGCTTTCAACACTGTACTGGTAGTTTTAGCTAATACAATAAAGAATAAAAGTAAAATGCATACAGATGGGAAGGAATGAAAAAAACTAACCATGTTCGCAGATGATGTAATTATTGATTCAGATTTTCTACATAGACCAAAAACACTTGAAACTAATAAGAGATTACAGCAGAATACAAAGTTAATATGCAAAAGTCAGTCACTTTCCTGTATACCAGCAATGAGTGGAATTTGAAGGAAAAGCACTACACTATTTACATTAGCATCCCCGAAATTGAAATATTTAGGCAGAAATCAAACCAAGTATGTGTAAGATCTATATGAGGGGGTAGAGGTGGGCCAAATAAAGCACAGAGGATTTTCCAGAGCAGTGAAAATATTCTGTATGAGACCATAATTATGGATACTTGTCATACTTTTGTCCAAATTTACAGAATGTACAACACAAAGAATGAATCATAATGTAAACTATGGACTATGGGAGATTATAATGCGTCAATGTAGGTTCATCAGTTTTAACAAATGTACCACTCTGGTGGGGGATATTAACAATGGCGGAGGTTATACATGTGTGGGGGCAGGGGTACATGGGAAATCTCTTTACCTTCTCTCAATTTTGCTGTGAACCTTAAACTGCTGTAAAATAAATAAAGTCTTAAAATAATTTTTAAAAAGTAGATGGCTCCCAAACACACCTCTAACAAGATTCATTACTGGGCTCCAGCCCTACAGATGCCCAAAACTGAGTGTGCGACTTTCAAAACCCTAGGTTATTTCTTTTCTCAGTGAATAGCAGTATTTTTCCAGTTTTGTGAGCCAAAAATCTAGGATTCACATATACCCATCTCCCTCACCTGTACATGAAATCCATCCACAAATTCTGTAGATTCTAGCTTCTAAATCAACTTCAAATCTGTCTACTTTTCTTCACTTCCACAACTACATCTCTAGTAAAGTTAACCATCGCCTCTTGCCTACACTACAGAAATATTCACCAAATGGTCATCTATCCCCTTTCCTTCGAATAATCCATGCCCTTCCTAGAGTCATGTGCTTGGAGTCCTAATACTGCTTTAATCCCCAAAGCCCTTCTTCCTTGCCTGAAATGACCTTTATGTTTCCCTGTTTTAATCTTTGCTCTCATCTCTCTAGGCTCAACTCGGATACCTCCACATCTCACACATGACTCCTCCAAATCTCCAATTAGAATGAGTCCCCTCTTCTACCATGCTCCCACATTACCCTGTTCACACTGCGCTTTTATATCTATTTCATTTTGCCTCTATGATGAGTTGTTTGTATGTTTCATTCTCAAGTGTATGTGCAATGTCTTCATCTTCTTAATATGCTCCCTTTACTTCCGCTCCCAAGAGCCCAGCCCAGAATTATAAAAGAGGCATGAGTTCAACGAGCAGCAAAGTCAATTACTGGTGATTGCCATACAGATAATATCCTATTTAGACATAAGAAGAATGGTTAGGACCAGAGTAAGAAAGTGCACTGCCCTATTAGGCAACAGGAAACAGCCAATCATCATTCACTAAATAGTTACTGAACAGCTTTTGGCTCTATGAAGGACCAAGTCACAGTCACAGGGTTCTTGAAGAGTTTGCCACCTCTCACATACTGCCCAAATGTCCCCACATGCCCTCGAAGCGCTCTAAAACTCAGTAAGGGATACACCAATCACTGTCATAGCTAAAGTTCCTTCCCCAGTAATTCTACTTCTTTGCAATACAGTTTTATTATGAAAAATATAGGAAAATTAAATTAGATGTCACAGACTGATTCGTCAAAATTGGACTTTAATCAAATAACTTCATTTTGCAGATGAAGAAACTGAGGCCCAGATTAGTTGAACATATTCCCTGAGGTCACAAAATTGGCCTCTGGCACAGCCAAGACCATAGCACAATTTTCCTGAGGCTTGGCCTAGTGAGTTGGCACTTGCTCTGTATAAATTAGAAGAGGTCATAGCCATGGATGGTTGGAATGGTTGGAATTTTATACCCACTGATTGAGGAATGTGTCATGAGGAATTTTATACCCACTTCCTCCAAAATAAGGAAATTTGCCACTGGGTGTGGGGCCACAGCCCTGAACCAGATGGCACAGGAAAGCCATGCCAGAAAGAATATACTTGCTCTGTAGGGAGAGCCCTTGCAGTCCTTTTAACAGAAGCCAAACAGCTGTAGGGCAGGGCATTCTTGGGCAGATCCAACTTTCACATGGTCAATAGCCATAGTCTATTCTTCAAGACTACACCAACACCATTCACAAATTATATATATATACATATATATATATATATTTGAATCATCTTTTCAAATCCTAAAGTGGGGACATTTTGTACTTTTTAAAGAATTATAAAAGTCTGGATTAAAGAACACAGTCAAAACTATCAAGAAAATCACAGCCATAAACACAATTAATACACGATAGGGTTTTAAGAAGCCATTCTCCCCAAATTCTTAACATTTGTAAATCAGTACAAACATTGTCACTTGGGTCTTCTTCATGAGAGCAATGCTAAAACTTGCTAAAATTGAACCCAGCAAATATTTACATCAAATATTTACATATGCCAAAGTCCCTATTAGATACAGGCTTTAAAACTAATGCCCAATAAACATGATAAAGAGTGACGTAAAGAAAGGAAGGGAGCTAGAAGATACTGACTTGTCCTTGGACTGCCTCATTCTACCCATCTTGTATGTATTCACTAATGAGCACAGGAGAAAAAGTCTTACTGCTGCTGCTATCTGAAATTCACATATCTAAAAGAAAATTATTATCAGGAAATATAGCCAGGCAATATAGCCAAAGGAATAAGCCCTGCTAATAAGTTCATATTCTCAGAAGCTATTTGCCTTAGGTTCTTCAGAATGGATTTTACCGGAGCCCATATAGGCTTATAAGGAAAGTTCCTTAAAAACCAGAATCAGTTTTTTAAATGTGAAAATAAAAATATCCTTTCATAAGTGCTTTTATACAATGCATTACCATTCATTACCATGTCAAACAGGAAAATCAGCATTCTTCAATACGTTAGACCAATGTTCAAAAGTTTGTTTTTAATGACTAACTTACAGGGAGAGTGGTGAACATTTAGCTACGCCCCAGCTGGCAAGAATTTTATTTGCTTTATGTATTTGCAGGCCACAATTTCCACAGTTCATTTAGTATACACAAACATAATAGATACTCCCAGATGAAAATAAAGGTATTTCTCCATTATTTGGAAAAAGTCTAGTGTCTGAGAACAAGCAATTGATGCTTTAATTCCATATTCAGTTTTATCACCCCAGACATCTTCTGCCTTGTCATCCACTTTTGAGATTTGAAAAAGGAATGGAGATTTAGGGTTGTCATGTATAGCATAGTGACTATAGGTAATAATACTGTATTGCACACTTGAAAGTTGCTAAGAAACGAGATCTTAACATCTTATCACAAGAAAAAAACCTGTAACTATGATGATGAATTTTAACCAGACTTATTGTGGTGGTTATTTCACAATATACACAAATATTGAATCGTTATGTTGTACACCTAAAACATTTATTAATTATAACTCAAAAATTAACACTTGGAGATTTTCAGAATAAAACCTACCCATTGGTATGACTAACCAGTGAGCAAGTAAGTAATGAAGTTAGAATATATCAAGTTAACAATATTAGCTTCAGACTGTGTATGAATCACATAAAAATCCCATCCAACTAAGGGTCCTATTCTTTGAAAAACATGAGTTTATTTGCTGTCATGTTTGAATATTGAAAAAAATATTTATTGCATTTTGTTTTTCATCTGTTGTTCATTACATGAACATGTAAAAATCTGTTTTACAACTTTAGCTAATGCAAACATGCCAAACCACCACTGTTCTAAGGGCACCGTTTCATTCTAGAATGATACAACTACATGTGACTGCAAAAACTAGGCCTGACAAATGTCTAAGACCAAAATTAATAAATTATTATAATTTTAAAAGTAGTTGCTATCTACTGTTGGTGGCGCATTGTGGTTGCTACTTTATTATACACAATGAGATTAATCTCGACTACAATCTTTACAGGTAAACATCACTAACACATTTATACAGACAAAGAGAAGAAGTCTCCAAGAGGCAGCACACCTCACGGAAGGTCCAGGAGCTGATAAGTGGAAAAACCATACCTGTAGTTTGCAAGCCCAGGTCCAACACCACTTTTTAAGTACTTCCCAGTCTACCCATCTGCCTTCAATCTCATGTGCATATTTTAAAATCAAAACAAACTAGTGAAATAATTTTCTTCACTTGCTAAGATCAATAGGCCTATTAGAAAAATACAGATGACATTATCTTCCAGAAGTATGCCTTACCTTGACACTTACATTTCATAGTATGGGTATACGTTCAACAAATACCTTTAGGCACTGACACTATAACCAAGGACAGGGTGATATTTCACCAAAACAGTATTAAAATTTGGTAGAAGGATGTCTGGATGCAGAGCTCAGGATAAGCTATGGGGAACCTCAAGAAGTTGAGTGAAACTCTCAGCAGGATGGCAGGACAGACAAAAGTGGGCAAGAGGGGACATGTGAGCCAACAAGTAAGACCTGACTGGGGATAAAGGGTCTGAGGTTACAGCTCAGAAAAACTCATACCACCTATTTATAATGGCAAAAAGAGAGGAAGAATAATTAAACCGTGGCAGATGTAAAGGGAATTATTTGCTTATCCTTGGTCCTTGGATAAAAGGGGAAAAGTAGCACATTCCACTTCTTCATGATATATAATGGAGTTACAGTTTGGTAACTGACATTTTCTTGAAAATAATAAAGTCAGCCTGTCACTTGAAGGAAAACTGATAGCATTTATTGTCAATAATAAAATTCCAGCTTTTAAATGAAAATTAGAATTTTGGATAACTTGTATCCACCACCGTGAGCATCACAACTTCCCAAAACTTAAAGACCTTTATGATAAGATTGGTGGTGATATTAATTAACATAATTATAATATCATACAAGAAAGTGTGTTAATATTTGGAAGATCCGCATAACCTATACCAATATTTTCCAAGGGACAATTGTATGATATTACAAAATCATGTCTAAGTAAAAGCATCCATTCAAAATTCAGGATTGACCAATGGATTTTAAGTTAACAGAAGACTAAAAGTTCATTGATATGGTCTCAGTTTGTTCCTTGCAAAAAAAAAAAAAATCCTTAAACTACCACTTGTCGAGTTTTGGTGTAATTATCAAAAAGAATATACACAATTCTCCAACTATATATCTGTGTGAGGTCCAATTGTCTTCATAAACAAACCTTAATTAAAGGAGCATATCAAAACAGACTGAATGCAAAAAGAAATCTGAGAGTCTAGCTATCTCCCATTAAGTAAGACATTAAAAAGATATGTGAAAGCCTGACCAGGAGTGGCTCAGCAGCTGAGCATCGACCTAGGATCCAGGAGATCGCAGTTTGGTTCCCAGTCAGGGCACATACCCGGGTTGCGGGCTCGATCCCCAGTTGGATGCGTGCAGGAGGCAGCCAATCAAAGACTCTCTCATCATTGATATTTCTATCTCTCTCTCTCCCTCTCCCTTCCTCTGTCTGAAATCGATGAAGATATATTTTTTAAAAAATATATAAAAATACTTTTCTTAATAATTTTTCTTGTTTTGAAAAGGTTATTTCTCAAAAAAATATTTTTGTTACCACGTAATGGGCTTTTTTATGAACAAAATTTTAAAATAATTTAGATGTCTCAGTTCCAATGTCTAATCTAAAATATTGATAAGTATAAGCCATATAAAGTTAAGCTCACCGAGGTCCTCAAAGATTTAAGAGAGCAAAGAGGTCCTGAGACCAAATGTTTGAATACCCCTGTAGCAGAATATATTCCAAACTGACATGAAGAAAGGGTGTCTGATTATCATGGCTTATTCTGCCTCTAGTCATGCAGTACTTGGTTTCATTATTAAATGTCTTGTTTAGAGATTTTTTTTTCCCCAAGGAAAAGCAAATTGCAGCTAGGTTTACTCCTATGGACGACAGAGACTCTAAGGCTTTCTATAGCAACATCTTTTTCCTTCCAATATTATTTTGTATTAGATTCAGGTGTACAGCTCAGGGGTTAGATAATCATATACTTCACAAAGTGATCCCCCTGATATTTCCAGTACCCACCTGGCACCATACATAGTTACTACAATATGACTGACTACATCCCCTATGCTGTACTTTGCATCCCCATGACTATTTTGTAACTACCAATTTGTACTTCTTGACACTCCTTCCAGGTATTCTTGTTTAGCGGGAGGGAAACACAGCAAGTAGGAATGGAAAAGTCCTCAGCCCAAGGGTAAGGGCTGGTGGAAAGCTAAGCACTCCCATCTAGGATGAATTACATCACTGGATAATCTTTCCCAACAGATTTTCTTGGGGATGAGATGGGGAAAAGGAAGGGACACTACCTGTTCCTAAGAAACAACCACAAGGTATGACTGAGAAGGAACTGATTACCTAGCAAGCTCCTAGGAACTACCAGTTCTTATTAGGAAGAGTAATAATGGTCAGCTACTAGCCTGACCTGTGGAAACTATAGAGGAATTAATGGCGGAACTCTGTGGGCAAAGCATCAACACTCAACTACTCAGTCAGAGGAAGTATTCAGACTCTGGCAAGGAAGGAACTTAGGGTTTAAACTCCCACTGCACTGCTCCCAAAGTTCTATGACAATTTGAGAATTAAAGGCTTCATTTTTGACATATCTCACAAAGCAACATTGCACGTTCTGTAAATTCACTCATTAATACTTTAAAATTAAAGTTATATTACGATCAAGCTAGATTTTGGTAGCACTTTTCTCTAGGGATTATGAAACATCACACACTTGCTATTATGAACAGAAATTAATGAGTTATGTTCCTAAAAGAAAATAAAGGGCAAAAAAAATTTCATAGGTGCAGAACAGGGGTGGGTTACTGAACAGGAAATGTAGTAACTTGTTTAAGGGAACATAACTTAGTACAGGAACAGTCACTTTATGGAGCCCAGATCAGCACTTAACTAGATGTTGGCTTGATCCACTAATGATTTATTATACACCATCTGAACTCCTGCCAGCAACAGTATTGACATAACAGTACATTAGCATCTTTTTTAGAGGCATACATTTCTATGTCTTATTTATTTTCATACTCTCCTCCAACTTTGCATATTACCTGGCAAACTATAGGTATTCAATAAAATAACTTTCTTTGTTTTAAATGTTTAATGGCTGGGGATGGGAGGGGAAGATATTTCTTTTTAGGAGACTTGGAAATAACTGGTTGTTGCTTTAAAAAAAAAAAATTGCAAAGACCAACTGGAAGGAGATGGTTAACTGCAATGATAAACATGGTTGAAATGGAAACTATTGATTGAAGGAGAAAACCTTGAGACCAGGGGATGGGAATTTATAATTTAGAAGGTCCAATACTCAATAAGCATTTGTTGAATGGCACCTTCCCTAAGGGGAACAGATGAAAAGCAAGTACATTATGTAGCAACTTCACTGAGAGCAATCAACTAGCACATCACACCTCTTTCTCGTGCAGAGACCTTTAAGGTTGGAGGTGAGTTATCCGTAGGGGCTTTTTCAAGCAGAACCACATTGCTCTGAGGCTCCCACACAGACAGAAAATAGGTTTAGCTCAGACTCTTCCAATCTGAGAAAAAGAATGACATTATTGTTAGAATATATTAAACAATAACAGTACACAGTTTATGCTTAGTGTGACAAGAAACTTTGGCTTGGACCTAGGTGTCGTGTTGTAATCTTTTTCCTAAATAGTTCCTACTGTTTATAAAGAGAGACTCATGCGGCTATTAAATAATGTATGAAAGTACGGAAGATGATGATAAAATGGTCTCGATGCTACCATCCACACATAGGGAAGTCTAGATCACAGTGCAAACCACAGCCTGACCCGTAAAAGTGTCCTGTTTGATTTGCACAGTATTTTAAGAATAGGAAATTTTACATAGAAATCTGGTTTTCCAGCAGCTCTTGAAAAAAACAATCATGCAATCGATGAAAAGTGGGCCTGCATTCCATTGTGAAGTAGCAGATGGATCTGACGCAATGCGCTACACACGCACGCTCATTCGTGTACCCTCCACTTGGCCACTCTCCACCACGCCTTAGTGCCTCCACATAGCCCACCTCGTTCACCTGACTGCCCTGTCCAGCTCCACCTGGGATGAGTTCAAAACCCCTGGCCTGGCCAGCTATTTCATACAGAATATGAGAGGATCCCTCTTCCCAGTGCCAGTCACCGAAAAAGTGCAGGGTGAGAATACAGGGGGAAAAAAGAAAAAAGACTTCTTTGAGGCTACCTTTGTGAGCCAAATATTAGTGTAATGGAATGCAACACTACTGTCCCATTTTGTCAAAATGACTAGGATTCTTCCAACTAAGTAACAGAAAGCTAAAATCTCTGCTACTGGTTACTCTTTAGGTCAAGAGCATTTCATAACATTCAAAGCAGTAACATATCTAAGAATGCAAATTGAGGACTTAGCATTGTCTGACATCAGCACATCTACACAGCTCTGACAGCCAGAGAACGCTAAAACACCTCACCACGATGCGCAAGCTGGCCTGGCTACTTAAACTTTCAAGGACTAAGCCATTTGCTATACATACCTTCAAAGAAATGGAGCCTAGGTGGTGCATTTTAATATCTATAAGCTTTTAAATGTCTGCAAAGATCATGAGGATTGACTGGGCAATTGACTATTTCTTTGCATAAGTTATTAGGTAGGAATAAAATACTCATAGACACTTTGATAACAGCAGACTGTACCATGGAAATAAAAAATGTGATGGCTTTTGTTGGAACCTGGAGCCAATGTATTTTTAGAAGTAGAAACTCACATAATGGAAATGAATAATAATTTCAAAACTAATGTGAGCATTACCCATAATTTGTAGAAATCTATCTGATGATTAAAATGGTACCTATCTGTTAAATAACTTGTACTATATTCTCCAAGGTTTGAAAGGGAAAGAAAAATAATTGTGAGATGGAACCTCTCAAGGTTCTGCAACATCTATCCTTTTACCAGTCTTCAATCTTGAGTAACTGACAAAAATAACAGTCTCTAATATTCCAAGAGGCTATGGCTTACATAGTGGCTACAAACGATGAAGAAATTCCTTCCTAGAATTTTTAATTCAGACTGTTTATTTACTAAAACCAAGAGATGTTTTAAAAACTTAGGGGCAATAGTTAATAATCCTTTTTATGTTCCTTAAGCTACAGAATTCAGTGAAGGAGGAAATTTGTGTCTACGGGAATGTGGAAGAAAATGTATAAACCAACTCCATCCCTAGCACTCAATCCTATACTTATTATTTAAAGCAACTCTAGCTTCCCTGTTGTCTTCTGCAATACTGCAATATTTTGACATGAAGAGTTTTAATAGGGTAGTCAGTTTTAACTTTCTGTCTTCAAAGCGTCTTTGAATAAAGGTCAAAATATAAAATTCCAGCATGTCCCAAAGGGAAAATGGAAAATTAATGTCATCTAGCAATCAGAAAAATGATCTGCCATAGTAGAATATTTTATAATAGTTACACATTTGTCTTTTTTCCCCAATAGGTGTGGATCATGTCTAAGTCATCACTGAGTCATTCACAGCTTCTAACACAGGGCTTTGCACCTAGAGGTGTCAATTAAATACTTACACACCCCAAGAGTATAGAAAATAGGAAAATCGAATATGTACATATTTTGTCAAAAAGCTCTCATATTTTGCCCAGCCAAGCATGGCTCAGTGGTTGAGCATCGACCTAGGATCCAGGAGATCGGGGTTCGATTCCCGGTCAGGGAACATGCCCGGGTTGTGGGCTGCAGCAGATCAATGACTCTCTTATCATTGATATTTCTAGTTCTCTCTCTCTCTCCCTTCCTCTCTCTGAAATCAATAAAGATATATTTAAAAAAAAACAATTCTCATATTTTAACTTTTTAAATAAGTATTTTGTAAAGCTCCTTGAGTTTTAATAGCATGCACCATACCTTAGCAAAATACATCATCGAAATACAGTAATGGATACAAATTATGACCTTACCCACTACTTAAAATTAAGTACAGTGAAGAGTTTCAATTAATTTGCTATGTGTTCCAAGTATAATCTTCAGACAAATATTCACATGGAAGTGAGTGATCATGCCTTCATTTGTTTGTTTCATGTAATTAGTTGGGAAAATATGGCCTGTAAAAACCAGGGTTTAGAAAGATTTAAGCACACAGCCTTCATTAAGCTCTCACCCCAGTTCCAATTCTCTTCCATGTCTCTTGGTTTCTCCAGCAGGAATTAAGTTATGAATCATCATTCTTAATAAGTGAGAAACAAAGACTAAGTACAAACAAGTGTGAAATGAAAGGAACACATCAGGAGTAGTTCCCTCTCTTTCTCCTCCAGATCTCTATACTCGGCAAGAAAAGCAAATGGCAGAGCAGTGAAATGTAATATGTGTGTCACAGTACAGTCTAGAACTCACAAAAAGTCTATGATGATCACTTGACCCTGATCCCCAAGAAGGCCTGAGGCTCTCCCAATGTTTATGTAATATAGTTAAGCAGATACCTGCAGGGCCAATGACGTAACAGTTTGCTTCTAAAGCCTCAGTGACTGAGTATGGATGGTTGGCAAATATACACAAAGTGACTTTTCTTCATCTACATTCTCATGGATTCAACATCAAGTTAAAATTCTCCATAATCCTGTAAAGAATCTAAAGGCTCTGGCACCTCTGGGTAACTCCTGCCTAAACCACCCAAGATTCAAAAATGTGGTCAAACACTTTCACTGATTATATCTCAGGGAAGTGGAAACAAAGAGCAGAAACATAATTTTACTGGTTCCCAATCTTTAATAGGGAGCTCACATCTGCCATTTTATGTTTATACCAATATTCCTTGGGGAGGAATATTTTGTCTTATGAGTATCATAAGAATATATGGCAAATACATGCAGATTCAACTCTTAACCTGAGTTATGATTTCATATACACTAAACCTCACTGAGGGTTCAATGTATTCTAATATTTTTGAATTGTGTATTCTTAAAGAAAAAGACTTTATCCTAGGAATAATCCTATGAAAAACCCTCTGCTTTTTCTTTTATCAATAAGTTTGTGTCCAATGTAAAAACACTTTTAAATTTAATATTGTTCAAACCACCTTGCTAGGGAGATATTTCTAATTTTGAACAGTAAAACAATAAATACTTGCATTTATTTTTAAAAGAGTCACTGGAATTATTTTTCACTTTGAGTTAACATAGCAGTAATAAACATTAATAAGTCTATTTTGGTATGTAAAGGTTTTCAAGACCGCACATGAAGGCAAAGTGATCAGCAGGGCTGAACTGTCTCCCCTCCCCCCCAAAAAAAAAGAAAGAAAAGGTCAACTGAAAGTATTCAGTAGATATGTGTATGGGGCCATCTGGATAGTTAAATGAAGAAATGTCTGTCCCTGTCTTCAAGGAACTTTCAGTCCCTAAGTAGAGAGATGTGTCCCCATGAAAACATAACACTAACACAACATTTGAAAAATGGGCACCCTAGACAGAATTCAAGGGAGGAATGACTCAGCTGGTTTTTGAAGGGCAGACAAAGGTCACTGGGCAAAGAGAACTCTCAAAGCAACCTAAATGGAATGGGCTGTGTAAAGAAAGGAGTAGAGAAAGGGACAAACCCTCCTCGGAGGACAAACAAGTAAATTGGTGTTACTCAAGAGTCCATATAAGGGGCATGCAATGAGGAAGGCTCCTGAAGGGTAGTATTCTACCAGCACCAACACATGGAACACCAGACAATGGGCCTTGGACTCCACCCTCCCTGTAAAGAGTGCTCTAGTCTTGTTCTGGACATTAGCTCTCATCTCAAACATGTACTGGACATCATTGCTTGACTGTCTCAATTGCTGGACTCCACCCTCTCAATCTGGGCCCTTTTTGTTTTTAATACTGTATCCTTGAGTTAGCTCCAGAAGCGACTAGACATCAACCTTGAATTTCTTGCAAAGCATTGTATAAATGAACTTCTCTTGGGAAAGATGTCCATAAGAATTTGCAGTTCCTAATCCGAACCAGTAGGCGATGGGTATTTTCTTTACAACTTCTCTTAAGTGATAAAAGGAGTCGAATTTGCGGGAAGATACTCAGTTCTATTTTAGACATTCAGATATCTGAAGTGGCAGTGAGACAGTCAAGCAATGATGTCTAGTACGTGTTTGAGATGAGAGCTAATGTCCAGAACAAGACTACAGCATTCTTTACAGGGAGGGAAAGAGCTGAATCTCCTGCAAGAGGATAAGCAGATAAGATGAAATCACGTCTTTCTCTAGAAGAATACTGGAGGGTCTTGGTTGGGATTATACTTCTCAATCTCCTGATAAAAAGATGTGTGTATTGCCTCCGATAGATGTCCTTATGCAACTATCACCATTGACAGCAACCAGTCATTTCCCTAGTGTCACGACATAACCAACTCTAAAGAGTTTTCCGTGCAATTTTGGTGAGAATTGGCAAGCTTCCCTGTGACGACATCCATTTAACCACTAGGAAAAACATACACCATTAAATTTCTATGGATAGTTAGTTCGTAAGAAGCAACACTATAACGATGTTTCGGCTCGTACACTGGCACAGTAACCGGCCACCCCAGCACTGCGCTGTCTCACTGCTTACTCCGTCCCAGCATCCCTCCTCCTACGGTCCCACAGCTCAGTCAGAGCAGTCAGCCGGCGCCTAAGTGGAGCAGAGACCAGCGCCCCAACCGACACTTCCAGGGAGACAGGCTGGGGCAGGATTCCAGGCAGGCCCCCAAGGAGTGCCAGACATAAGAGGAACCAACGGGTGAGGCGGCCCGCCGGCTGCATGCATCCAAGTTCTCAGGCGGCACCCCACCCTCAGCCTTAGGTCTGAGCCAACCTCACTTCTCCGTAAGGTGAAGCCTTGTTTAGTACGTCAAGGTCATTTAAGCCTCCAGATGGTTTTCCCTGAGATAGTTTGATGATTTCTTCTTCCCTCTCACCGTTTCTAAATAGAAGAACAGAAGTCATATTGTGAATATTCTTTTCGATTTAAAGTCTTCCTTTTCAGGTTCTACGAAGAGCTGCCATCTCTAAAAGGGGAATTTTATTGGACATCAGTTTTGTTTTTAAGTACCATGAAAGCTGATTTCTTAGAAATTCAAGCGTTGGAAAAATCATTGTGACAACTGGTACTAAGCATACTATTTTCAGTGTTCTAAATACTGGAATAGTTCCCACAGAATGGATTTTATTGCTGTAATTACAAAGTAATGATAATTATATATGAAAGTGTTGTTAAACCGAGAGTATGAATTACAACCGTCGTGTGTCCAAACACAACGGCAGGCCTGACACACAGTCAATAGGTACTCAAAGGAACTCGGTTTCCTCTCCAAAAATGGGAGGGGCCAATCTAGGCATCATTGCTTATATCAAACCAGGTTTAATTTACCACAGAAATGAACAACCATATGTATAACACTAATTTGGGTACAAATAGTTCTTTCAAAAGATCAAGATTAAAAACAAAAAACAAACTAACTAAAAGAGCTTTCCAGAATATAAGTGCACACCTCACCTATCCCCCACTACTACTTCTCAGGAGCCCCTAGCTCCACCTGGACTTATCTCCTCATTATCCAAAAACACATTTTTCAAATTCCTTCTTTCCTTTTGACTAAACGTGACCAGTCCTTCAAAGCTCCAACTTAGGACCTGCTCATCCCTTCCACCTCCAGCTAAGGAGCTATGTCTAAATTCACGGTGCATTTAGCCCATGCTGTCTGTATTACATTTAAATACACCGTCTTCCTAGATAACCTTTTGTTTTTTAAAAGGGCAGAGCCCATTCCTCCTGCTTTTGAGTCACCCAGCTACACCTAGCACAGAGCCTCAAGCTTTGTAGATACTTAATGAATGTTTGCTGACTGGCTACAGTGCAAACATTCATCTCAGTGTGGTTCACTTGCTTGAAATGGGGAGCTGGTGTATCCTTCAGGGTTCTGGCAAGTAGAGATAGCACGCTCCAAAGTGAGTAATCAAAGAGAATTTAATGAGGGCCTATTTACAGGGCGTATGGGCAGGGTTTATGGTAACTGAAAAGGGGCAGTGCAGTATGTCAGGTCAAGTGACAAGAACTGACCACACCCTGGAAGGAAATGGAGAGAGAACAATTACCAGGATCCTGGAGAGGGTTCCCTGACAAGAGATGGAGCTGTGGGTACACAGATACACAGCTGACATGGCAGGGAGGGAACCGGGACATGGATTACTCTAGCCATTCCCTCCTTTAGCCTTATGTTCTCCCTTCAGTACACCTCCCACTGGCTGAACAGTTTGGAAGCCAGGCACAAGGGTACCTGTTAATGCCTTCTAGAATCACCACCTTTCTAGACATAGGTGGTGAAGAGAAGGGTATGTTTGGAAAGACAGGTACAGGATACACAGCTCCGACAGTGTGGAACAGCAGTGAAACTGCAGGTATTGGATCAGGACAGCTTGCAGTCCATCTCAGATCCCCACCACCTGGACAGTACATGACTGAAGCTTTCTGGTATTGGTTTCCTCATCTGATAAAGAAAATAAAAATGTCTATCTTTAAAAAGCACCCTTGAAATAATTAATTTGATTATATATATAAAAGTACTTATCACAGTGCCTAGTACACAGTAAGCACTAAACAAAAGTTATTAATAACAGTAATAGTTATTGGCATCCTTATTAAAATCACACTTTGCTAGAAATTCTTTTCTGGAAATCCTGGTCTTCAACCAATCAGAACACCTAGAATGTCTGATTTTTATGCTCTTCCCCACCTTCCACTAGAAATGCTTATCTGAATCAGACTTGAATTTTAAGACTATATTTGGAATGTTTTCCTCCAAACTCTACCCCAAGTAAAAAAGATTTTTACTGTTCAGTTTCCCCCATCTCTGGACCCTGAGGCTTGCCCTTTGACTGGACTCTTCCCACTCTAGCTGGAGCTCCCAGAGTACTGGTGGTATCAGTTTGTCAGAGACAGCAAGCTGGGATTTAGTGGGATTTATGATTTATGGATCATAAAGCCAGCCTCAGAGGAGTTAAAAAAACACTTGCCCAAGGACACATGGTTGATAAGCACCCAAGTCAGTTGTCCATGGAGGGACCTAAAGGCCTAATAAATAAAGAGGGGCAGCCTGGGTCCTAGAATTAAAAAATGACACTGTCAGCTTCAAGGGAGTATAAAATTCTGTAGAACGGCCTGCTATGAATTATATTCTATCATAGCCATCAGGCTACAGTCTGAGTATTGTATAATAAAGCACGTACATAGAACACATACTATGCACAAGGTACAATTAATGCATAGTCATTTGAAGGCAAAAAAAAAAATCTTAGCATAGCTTCTGATGGCATAACCAATAGAACCATGGAATGGCTTAATGTTACATTCAATGTGTCTATTTTCACTAGTACTGTGTAACATCTTGTTACTACAGTCTTGAAAGGGTCACAAAAATACCAAGTCAAAAGTCCAGTTTGCTCTAGATAACAAAATTACATGTAGCTAAAGCCAGTATATATAAAAAACAGTAATACTCAGTATGTGAAAATCAATTCACTACATCGCGGTGCTAGATCACAGCTCTCCGGTTCTTCATCTGCACAAAACCAAGTTCGTTCACACACACTTGGCATGCCTAATCACCATCACATAAAGCAGTAGGTGACATCTATGACATCATTTTAATAAACTGACAGGGTTGCTAAGCAATCTTTCATGATTTGCTGGGGAAGGCAAACTTCTACCTCTGTACGTGTCTGACATGCAATAGGTTCCTAAATCTGAAACCTGGCTACCATATCTTCAGTAGAGTATGGATGTCACAATCTGTTTTTTATAAACTGAGAGATCACTGCCTGTAGCTTTCCAATTTTTTCTATAAGCAAATGCATGCTTGATTGCTAAGGATCTAATGTTGTCATTTTAAAAATCCAGTCACAGGTTTATTCTTTAACATAGGATACTGACACTTCTACAGCTTAGAGATAGGTTCTTTTTCAGGAATAATGCCAGAAAAGCAGTTTTACTTGGCCATTCTGACACCCACCACCTCTACTGCCAGGGTCTTCCATGACCTCACATATCTTCTGCATCTCTCTCCTGTGCCCCACTGCAGTAAAATGTTCATTCCCTGTTCCAAAAACTAAGGGGCCTTCCAAAGCAGACACCTGACCTGTGTTGAAGCTCAAAGGAAATATTAAAACTCCAACAAATGAGCAATGCACGTGGTGGTGGGGGCTGGTGGCAGAGGAGAAACTGAGACCAATTTGCTAAAACTTTCATAAACTGTTACACCCTCATACAAGGCTATTCAGGAATGTAAATTAAAAGTAATAAAATATTAATACTTTAACCTAGTTGTTATACTTCTGGGATTTTAATCTTAAAAAAAAAAATCCAAAATAAGAAAATATGTGCACAAAAATGTTCACCCTAAGTGTTTACAATAGTAATATATAAGAAATTAGCAAACGTCTAATAATAGGGGAACAGTTAAATAGGTTGTACATATATCTCAGATCTTATACATTTTTTAAACTGATGGTTATATCACATCTAGAGGTATATTCAATTTGGAAGGAAATATAATGAACTGTTAACAGTGGGACAGGAGGACAATACTTGGAGACTTTGTAAAAATTCAAATACTGTATCTACCTTTAAAATTTATTACATTTTTACCATAAGAACTTATAAAAGTTGTCTTTCAGTGTTCATTATAAATCCTATAAAAGGACATACAAATCTTTTTGTTTATATCTTGAGTTTATTGGGCATGTGGATTAAAAAAAGCAAAACTAAAATGTACTCTATAACAACTATATACAAGAATAAATAGTGATGGGACCACAAGGAAAAAAACACATTAATAGCAGTGAGTATGGAAGAGTAATACAATTATCTATTTCCTTTATTTTCCAAAGTTTTATAATATGGTTCTTTTATTTCACACGAGAAATATTTAAGAACAGAAACAATTTTTAACTCGTTATAGAGATATTTAACTTTTGGTAAATTCAAATGAACGTTACAATGGAAATATTGTAATGGTGATTTAGAAGCCCAGGCTATAAGGAAAAGGCCACTGCCAATTGCATAGGTTGGCTAAAAATGCTGGCAGGGCTAGAATGTAGCTGTAAAACAATAAAGTGTAAGTTTTAGAAAATTATCATGGACTCATGGTAAGAAAAGTTGGAAGGAAAGCTAAGCACAAAGAATCTAGGCTAGAATGAAGTAAGGCTATAAAACCAGGGGAAAGGACAAATCCAGGGCCTTAAGAGCACAGGATGGCAGCAAGGGAACAGAACAGGCTCCTGAAGGCAGGGCCTGGGAAGCACCTGTGCAGTTAGGAAGGCATGCTGGCCACTCTTCATCAGATCTCAAGTGGATAAACAGCACCAAGATAGAAAGGAAAAAAAAATGGTTTGAGAATATTAAAAGAATTAAAAAACAACAACAACAACTGGATCTTTAGAGTCTTGGCTGAGAAAGCCTACGAGCCAAATAATGATAGCGCACCTACCAATGTCAAACACATGATAGTGTGTCCAGTTGATTTACTTAACCTGTACTTGCCACTTGTTTCCATGTTATGAAGTCAGAACTGTGAAGTATTAGTTAGATATACCCTCAGAGATACATCTCTGGTGTCTACAGTATCCATGACGCTGAATGAAAGAAATGTGGCATTACCAAAAACAAGGAACAGGCTGTGATGGAAAAGTCCCTTCTATTTTGACCCTCCTTTCTACACTCCTTTGAATTTATAAGTTAATTAAAACAAAACCATGTAATATTTAAGCCAAACAAATATTTAAGCCATTGAGTATTCACGTCAAGAGAAGCCTGTGAACATAAATTGAGCCATAAAGAAGTTCAGTTAAAGAAGATAATTATGAAGGCTGTCCCAGCTACCTAACAAACAAGCAAAACACACCCTGCAAGAGTAAACAAAACTTGAAAAAAAGCTAATCAAAAGTCCAGCGGTTCGAAGGCTCGTTATTTTTTAATAAGATGGGGAAATGATTTCTATTATGATACATTAATAATTTACAAGGCATTTTCACATGTATTATCTTCATAAAAGACTTGGGGTGTAGATTACTACTACCCTAATTTTATAAGAATGTAAACAAGAGACCGGTAAATTGGCAGAGCCAGACCTCAACCCAAGTACCCCTCTATCACTCTCTTAAGTAACCTCTTTCACATCTCCCTGCAGGGATGTGGCACATGGAACATGGCCCAGGGTTCTGCCCCTCGCTGAGACTGAACTTGAAATTCCTTCTCAACCTATGTAGCCTCATGACCTGTGAGTTAGTGCTCTATCTCTTTTAAGGACAGACAGATAGCATTTCTAAACAAATCATGTTCATTCTTTGGGAAGCGAGATATGTTAGAGAAAAGAGATACAAAAATAAAATCAGGTTAAGAAAAATCATATAATTCTACATTTTGGTTGAAAATATCAGCACAAACTCAAGAGGTACTTGAGTTTTGAAAAAGTTCTGCCCAATGAGAAAAACCTAGGCACAGTGGCCAACCCTGTAACAATGATTGCTCCTAGCACCTACATCATGGTTCTCAAAGCACCATCTCACATGGAAAGAAACCAGGGCTCCATGGAGAACAGCTGACCCTGGCCTGGGGTAGGAAAAGTACAACATGAGCCTGGAAGATATTGTCATAGCAGAAAGCAAGGAAGCCTTCGAAGACTATCAACCTGCAGAGGCTCCCATTGGCAAAAAGATGCGGAAACTTAAGCAAAGGGAATAGTGATAAGTTTATTACCCATATGTTCATAATAATATATATATATATTTTTTTATTTTTTATATAATTCTTTTTTATTGATTTTTTTTTTAGAGAAAGGGAGAGACAGATAGAGAGAGAAAGAGAGAGAGAGAGAAACATCAATGTGAGAGAGAAACATCAATTGGTTGCCTCCTGCACGTGCCCCAAGCAGGGGTCGAACCCTCACCCTAGGTATGTGCCCTGACCGGGAATCGAACTTGCCACCTTTTGGTGTATGGGATGATGCTCCACCCAAGTGAGCTGCACTGACCAGGGCATAATATGTAAGTCACCTAGCCACCTTGAGGATTCTAGGGAACCAACCCATTTTCTGAAACCGAGCAGAAAAGCAAAAGTATGAGTCTTCTTTCTGTTCCTCAGAGTAGGCAAATAGTTGATGAAAATATCTCGCTATAGTATTATTCCAACTAATAAATGAAGAAAGAATAATGAAATATTACCTTTTTGCAAACAAGTAATGAAACAATGGCTCTAGGCAATGATTATCCATAGCCACTAACATCAAAGAGAGAAATAACTATATTATGTGGTACCTTATGTACCTGAAACAGCTATGAAATATTCCTACCCCCCCAAAAAAATATTTGATTGAGCTTCCAGGACAAATCAATTTAAAGAAATAGAGACAGCAGAAAAATATGATAAACAGCGACGGAATGCAATCAGCAAAAGACAGACTACAGAGGACAGATGATTCTGTTTCCTCAACAAATAAATTGCAATAACGAATAGGAGGGGAAAGGAGGACCCATATATAAAAGAGACTTAAGAGATATGAATCAAATGCAGTGGGTCGGCCTTGTGTGAATCCTGATTCGAGAAAACTAACTATACAAACATACGAGGCAGTGAAATTTAAACCTTGATCTATCAACTGATGAGACCAAATTGTTGATTGTTTTTAAGTTCGAAATGATATGGTGATACTTTAAAAGAATCCTCATCTTTTAGAGAGACATACAGAAACATTTATGAATGAAATACGATGTCTGAGATTTGCTTCAAATTGGGCCAAGGATGTTGGGGCAGAGGTTTTAGATTCAAACAAGCAAAGTCAGGAAGTGGCTAAGGCTGTAGTAAGACAGTGTAGCAGGTATATGTTCTTCACTTTTCTACTTATTTGTAAGTTTAAAATGTACCATAATTTTAAAATATACTTTATTAAAAATGGCTCCAACTACTATGAATACCCATTTAGCCTTTGTTTTAAATTCAGTGGGAATAAATAAACCCTTTTGTACTGAGCGCTTTTATTTTTAATGTGGTCATCAATTTTTATCTCCAAAATGAAAAACTGAATACATTTTCCTGAACAAAAACTAACATTAAAATATTAATGTAAGCATGAACAATAAATTTAAAAATATCCTATCATATAACTCTTTTTATTATGCTCAAAAAATTAATATGATGAAATATAACTCCATGGTGAAAATATAGATGTGCAATTACATAAAATTTTTTATGAAATATACAGAATATCAGGAACAAATCATTATAAAGCAATGTATTTAATTTCTTACCAAAACCAAGATATCTATATGTAAGATAGGATTGATAAGATGTTAGAAAACACGAATCACAAGTATTTGTCTATTCCCTTCTTTTCTATGAAAATTTGCCATCCCAAATCATTTATGTTTCCAAAATTTTTCAAAGTTCCCTAAGCATATAGTTAACACATTTTTTTTTTATTGATCTTAGAGGGAGGAAGGAGAAGGAGAAAAAGAGGGAGGGAGGGAGGGAGGGAGGGAGGGAGGGAGGGAGGGAGGGAGGGAGGGAGGGAGGGAGGGAGGGTGGGAGGGAGGGAGGGAGGGTTAACATCAATGTAAAAGAGAAACATTAATTGGTTGCCTCCCTCATGCACCCTGACTAGGGATCGAACCCCACAAAATGGGTATGTGCGCTGACCAGGAACTGAACCCGCTACCTTCTGTTGTACAGGATGACGCTCCAGCCAACTGAGCCACACTGGCTAGGGCTTGTAAACACATTTTTAAACATCAATCCTTCACATCTCCTACAACCTTCTTATACTCTGGTTACCCCACACACCAACCCCAATACCCTTGCCCTGTTATTGCTTTTCTTCACAAGCACAGCTGCTAATATTGCCTAATAAAAACCATTCGGGATCAGACTGACTACAACACTATGAACATAAAGGCCAGAGAATACTAGATGGAGTCTAGTTTGTATCACCTTTACTAATCATGAGCTCAAGAATTCGAGCTCTCATTTCTAAGCACTAAAAGGTCAACAGAGTGGCAGAATTCCTATTGCAGGTACTCAGAGACCAGGAACATATGTACTCTAGACCTAACTTCATTCTCAACTTTGGAGACACCTTACTATATGTAATGCTATATAAACATCAAGAATTTGGGCGGGGAGGGAGTATATTTGTTAAATATTTCTAGACCTGACCAGGAAAAGGTCTATAGCATTTGGTATATAATTTTATAAAAAATATTGGACAAATCAATACGTTCTTTTTTAAAGAGAAATTTTAACAAGATATTAGCTTTACCTAAAATGGGATATAATTCAAAGTACAACTGTTTAAGCAATGAAACATTATTAGACATTATGGTAGTATTTACATTATAGAGATGTAGTAAGACTTAATGAAATAGTTACTGCAAAATGCTCAGAACCACGCCTGTCCCTAAGTGACACTGTACAGGTGTCAGTGCTGCTGCTGCTGCTAGTTACTATAGCTGCAATAAACTCCAGGACAGCAGCAATTAACAAGAATAAGCATATGAAAAGGATACTAAAATAATACAGAAGAAGTAGAAAAATTAATACATCGTTAGTTCTGATGGAATGAAAGGAAAAATTGTGGGGCTTGATTGTAGGTAGGATGCCGGCACGAGGTCTGGAAAGATGACGGAATTCATCATGGGGCTTCCAATCAGAGAAAAGTGCACAAGTGAAATGCGGAGGGAGTAAAACAGTTCACACAAGCAGGACAGCAAGGCCCTTGGCAGGAACATGAGATGCAAACATGCAAATCGGGGCGTAGGCGGGGGCAAGTTTCTAATTCTTAGAAGCTAATTCTGCTGTTGCCTTACTCATAGGTTTTCAGGGACATCATCTCTCCACTTGAAGTTCTCCATAAGATTTCAAAGTCACTATTCTTTTCTTCCTGCTTCTCTCTGAGCAGCTACAAGTCTGATCATCTCTTTCGTTGTTCGGGAAAAGCTCTGGAAGGTGTCCAGCTTCATGAGGTCTTTTTGAAGCAAGTTTAGGCAATGAGATACACATCCTTTTGGAAGCGCATATGGATATTTACCCATTATTATCTCCCCCAAGTTCTTCCAAGTAAATGTAGTGCTGGCGAGGCAAAGGCCTACGCAGCCTTACCATATATATTTTTCAACCGCTGTACTCTACAGGATGTCTACTTCCCCCTGCCCTGTTATATCAAAGAAACATGGTTTTAAAGCAATCACAAAATTTCCTTTCTCCACAGAAATTTCACCAATCAGGATGGCGAGATAGTGAGCTTCATTCATTTCTTACCCACAGATAGCATTACCGATGCACATTCAAACTTCTAAAGATCAGTGTTGAAAGGCAATCTCTGAGTAAGCAGGTAATCCTAGATGCAAACTAGAACGAAGGTTCTACTTATATAAAAATGTGTTAAAAATATGCTGCTGGCGGGTCTGTGCCTCCGTGAGCTGTGTCTTCCACAGGAAAGTCAACGAAGAGCTTTAAGCCGTGGGTGCCAGCTCTGCCACAGGTGACCAGCTGCCGCCCCTCCTGCCTCATTGCTCCTGCAAATAGTGCAGGCTGGCCCGTGTCCCTCGGGCTGCGGCAGCCACCTGCAGAGGACCCAGCGGGCGTGGCCAGCCTGGGGCTGGGTCCTAAAGCAGCCTGAGTAGGTTAGAGGTCACGTCCAGTTTTCTTTGCCCTTCTTGTCCAGGGAACATACAACCTCCATACCCTTTTCTGACTAAGCTGAGTCGCAGTGAAAAACAGTGCCACTAACAACTGGATTTTGGTTGCTTGGAACAATAATGCTTTCCGCCAGACCTCTCCTTGCCTCAAAAAAAAGCAATTTTGTGAGCTTGAAAAAAACAAAATGATGACATTATGAGTAAGTTCACCTTTCCCTAACTCTAAGTGTCATGATCAAAAATGAAGTCATTGATCAGTTCTGAATATATACTCAGACTCCGCTTAATAATGAGGATGGGTGGGGGTGTTCTAAGAGATGCATCATTAGGCAATTTTGTCACTGTGCGAACATCAGAGTGCACTTACACAAGCCTAGGTGGAACTGCCAGCTACACACCTGGCTATATGGTTAGCCTACAGCTCCTAGGCTACAGGCCTATAGAGCATGTTACTATCCAAACAACATCAGATCAATCAAGGAGAAGATAAAATGATGCAATCAAGTGACAAGGTAAACAGGAGACGCATGATGCTGGTACAAGTAACATGGCATATCATTTTACAGCAAAATTTTTTATAAGCAGAAAGAGTATACTCTAAAATAATAATAAAAAGTATAATAAATACATAGACCAGTAACAGCCATTTATTGTTATCAAATATTATGCATTTTACATAATTGAACTGCTATACATTTATACAATTGGCAGCACAGTAGGTTTGTTTCCACCACATCATCACCATGAACAAGTGGGTATTGCGTTTTGCTACAACGTTATGATAGCTACAAGGTCACCAGGTGATAGGAATTTGTCAGCTCTGTTATAGTCTTACAGAACCATGGTAGTATGTGGGGTCCATGTTGACTGAAACATCACTATGCAATGCATAACTAGTTGCTTATGTGCTTATGTGCAGTTATCTGACTCTTCATGATGTTGCAGGACAAGAATCAGTAGAAAAACTTCAAAACCATTTTTTAAAAAGCTAGTTTCCTGTTCTATTTTTAAGTTTATGCATTTATACGTCATCCTTATGGCATATATAAAATTTTTTGCAAAAATATTTGCTAATTCTATTTGTTCACCAGCATTAGCACCAACAATCCCAACAGAACCTGTTCCACAGACTGAATACTAACTTTGCACTTTTTCTGTAAAGAAAAAGAATGACCAGAACCTAAGTTCAAGTCTATGGACACTATACACACACTTTGCTGTGGCATTTCCTAAGAAGAGTCTAACAAGGTGGGGAAAAGGGAAGCAGGTAGCAACGTCCTTTGGTCTTCAGAGGGGGAGTTAATAATTAAAGTCCAAAAATTTTGCTGAAGTCGGCAAGTTAGGCAGAGATGCAAACATCTAGATTATAAAATTTATGTGTAAATATTAAAGAGTTTTCAAAATTGCAGCTGTTAAGAGATAACAGTATAAGAGACAGTATAGTTTTAAATGAAATGCTACTGTACAATCTTCATAATTCATTTCCTGGAATCAAAAGCCTGGAATCTCAGGGACCCACCAATAAAAGGTATATTAAACCTGTAATATTAAACAACCTATAATATATTCAAACAAGAAAAAATAATATAAAGGAACAAACTACTGGCACATGTGACATAATAGATGAATTTCAAAAACATTATGTTGAGTAAACGACAGACACAGAAGGGTATATATTGTATGATTCCTTTTATATCAAAATTTAGAACTGGCAAACTAATTCAGGGAGATGGGCACCAATTGTCAAGGGGTGTGAGGGAACTTTCAGGAGTGACAGTGATGTTCTATATCTTCATAGCAGTTTGAGTTACAAAAATAAACACAATTGTCAAATCTCACCCAATGTACACTTACGATGTGTGAATTCTATTATGTAAATTTTAAATAAAAATGTAAATAAATGTTGAAGTCAATGATTTCCATACTAAATACAATTTACTTTGAAATACATCATTATATGGTGGATTAACAGACACAATGTAGATGTTAAGTATATAGGTGTCCCTGTAAACTCCTTTTATCGTTGCTCTACCTTTGAGAAATTTCAATCAGAAAATATTATGGGGGGCGGGGGGCGGGTTCTGATTTTCTTAAAATGGGAGTGGGGGAAAGCTAGGTAGCAAAATGTGGACAAAAACTTTTACTACATTATTACAGAAAAGTTCAGTTGTATTTATCAAAAGTTTGAGAACATAATTTTTTAAATAAGAATCCAAAATTACAAGGAAGGAAAAAAAGAAATTTACTCTAAATTTTTACATTTTCTTTTGGCGCTTCATATTTCTAATAGGTTTGTTTTACAACTGGGTTTGTTTTTCTAATATGTAAAAAGGTATTTGTAAATTGTATTTTCTACATTTATCCAAATAACATAATTATGTCCACTTCATGAATATTTCTAATAACAGTACCAAACGTGTTTCTTGTTTTTGTTTGTTTTTTTCTGGCAATACTTGTCACAGTAGTAGCACTTGAATATGATATGAAAGCCAACTATCTTAACATTGCTTCTCAATAAATAGACTCATGAGAAAAATAAGAGTAAAGAGAATGGCAAGGAATTCATGCCTAAATATACTTAGCTGATTTGCCAAACACGTAACATGGTGTCAGACTGCCCTCTGGTTATATGGGGGCATTTGTCCATTTATCAAAACTCACCCATATCTGCCCTCGCCGGGTAGCTCAGTTGGTTAGAGCATCGTCCTGTGCACCAAAAGGTTATGGGTTCAATTCCCGGTCAGGGCACATACCTAGGTTGTGGGTTCGATCCCTGATCAGGACATGTACAGGAGGCAACCAATTGATGTTTTTCTCCCACACTGATATTCTTCTCTATCCCCCTCTCTCTCTAAAATCAATAAACATATCCTCAGGTGAAGATTTTAAAAAATGAAAAAAAAATCCTCACCCAAAATAAAAAGTTCTGTAAAACAAAAACCAAAATTTTTTCAAACTTTAATTTTTCCAGAAATCAAATCTCAACTCTTTATTCCAGAAATATTAAAGCTGCTATTTATCTGACATACAGAAAACTGGAATTTTCCATTCCACGATAATTCAAAATATCTAACTCAATACATTTCAACCTAAATTTTATCATTTTAGGCATACTTATGGTCTCTGTGAAATTTAAAATGTATGGAGAGTAAGATACTACACCTGTAAATGATGTGTCAGTAAATCCTACATCCTTGCTCTATAAAAGGAATCATCTTTATATTACAGCATATGCAGAAAAACACCTATATTAAATGAGTGCTCAAATTTTATAAAGGCTAACTCTATAAATAACCTATTCCAAAACAAAGGTTAGATCAGTCTTCATTGCAAATTTCATTTCAATGCATGTGTTATAAATACATCTAGAGCTAATAAGGATGCATTGCTTTAATTAGACAGAGGGATTCAATTACTGGGAATGAACAAAGCTGAGGCAGGGGAGAGATGTCTAAAATCAGCTGGCACCAATTGTTATCTCATTTATTACTGAGATATTTGTTGCTGGTTCTTTGTTAAGAGACTTAATATACTAAGTCAACAAGAATCTCCATCCTGTCAAGGATCAGTGGCAGTTTTCCACTAAACAACAACAGCAATGTTCTCTATATGAACTATGAATAGCCGACGGCCCTCTCCAGCCACAGCCTAAAGGAGCATGTTCTTGTGCCTCCTGGTTTTAGTTAATGTGCTGGAGAAGTGATGCCCCTGCTTCAGCAGATGGCACTCTTTCCTCTGATCCAGCTGTCCATGAATTTCTGACAGAGCAGAGGGCATGCATATCTGGCATCGTTTCATATTTTTATTTTTGTGAAACCACGACTATAGTCCTGGCAAAGTATTCATCTTAATCTTCAATAAACAAAAGTGAAGACAGAAAAGACAAGTTACAGTCAAGGAGAAAATATTATCTAGAATATATAAAGAACATTCAAACCTCAGTGGTAAAAAACAAACAGTCCAATTAGAAAATGGAAGAAAGACATGAAGGGACATTTCACTGAAGGCAAATGAGCACAGGAAAAGATAGTCAACATCACTAGTCATCTAGGAAATGTAAATTAAGACCACAATGAGACATCACTACACACTTACCAGAATTGCTAAGAGAAAAAACAACAGTGACAACACCAAATGCTGGATGTAGATAAACAGGATCTCTTACACATTTCCAGTAGAGAGTAAAATTGTACAGCTGTTCAAGAAAACAGTTTGATGGTCTGAAAACTAAATATACACTTAACACCTAGCCCAGCGACGACACTCCTGGACAGTGTGCCATAGAAATAAAAACTTTGTCATCTGTCCACACAAAATCTGTACATGATTGTTCATATGGGCTTTGTTTGTAAAAACTAACAACTGGAAACAACCAAAATATCCTATAATAGGTGAATGGTTACATAAACTGTCATGTATCCATTTCATGGAATACTACACAGCAATAAAAAGAAATGAACTACTGATACATGCAGCAACTTGAATAGACGTCAAAGGCATCGTGCTAGGTGAGGAGAGCCAATTTCAGAGGTCACCTATGAATCCATTTACACAACACTCTTGAAATGACTAAATTGCAGAAATGGAGAAAAGATTACTGGCTGCAAAGGGAAAAGGGGAGGTGACATAGGGTATGGGTAATAAAAGGGGTAGCATGAGAGATTTTTGTGGTGATGGAATAGGTCTGTATCTTAATTGTAGTGGTGACTGCATGAATATGCATGTGATAAATGGCATAGACGTAAATACATACTTCATTCCAATGGGAACTTTCTGGTTTGGACATTGTACTGTAGATACCTATTTAAGATTCAACCAATGGGAGAAACTAGTTAAGTGGTATTCAGGACCTTATGATTATATAAATAGACACACTCAAACACCAAAGTGTTTGATAGCTGCCTAAGCAACGTAAGACACGCCTTACCAACACGAGATCTCACTGATCGTTGTTTGTAAATAAAAGCTGTATCCAGCCCAGCCACTGTGGCTCAGCTGGCTGAGCAGCCTCCCATGCACCAGGAGGTAGCAGTTTGATTCTGGTCAGGGCACATGCCCAGGTTTCAGGCTGGACTCTCAGCAGGGGGCACGCAGGAGGCAGGTGAATGATGTTTCTCTCTCTCTCCCCCTCTCCTCTTCCTTCTAAAAAAAAAAATCAATAAAAACATATTTTTTAAAAAAGTAAAGTCAACTACTGAATTTGGCTTTAAAAAAAAGCTGTCTCTACCCAAATATATTAATAATAGCTAGTTTAGAACGAATGCTGAATGGTAGTCTACCTTCCTTCCCTGACTCAAAGGAAGCCTTCAAGAGAGAGAGATCAGACCACATAAAGCTATTTAAGAAAAACTAGATAAAAAGTTTCTAGGACTGTTTTACCATGTTTCAGAATAAAACTAGGAAGTAAAATAGATGGCTCTGTTTATAAAAAATTTCCAAAAGTCAGTATTATAGATTAAAAATGGAGAAAAGTCAGGTTGATAACTTGGAGATAATATTTTATTCTACTTCTTCATTCCCAAGATAGGTTAAACAGAGTCAAAGTTAATTCAGGGATATTATAAGTTGGGTATTTGGGGTGAGACTGCATTATTTAGTAAAAAATATCATTAAGCAAGAGATCAGTTTCTAGAATTTATTAAAGTATAGTGCTTGAGAGGTTTTAAAGGACGAGTGGGAACAAATACATATATGAAACTGAGTAAATTATTCAGTGCCCAGCTTAGTGCAAAGAAAAAATATATATATACACATACAGTATATACACACACACACATATTTGTGTGTATCTGCAGATATCCTTCATTATTTTAGTACAAATTTTGTTCTCCTAATTCAAACCTTCTTATATTAGTTCCCTTTCTAGCTTTGAGTATTTTTAGCTACTTTTTGAGTTATCCGTGACATGCCAAATTGTTTTATGTGAGAGCATTTAATAGCCTTCTGTAATCCACTCACTAAGTACTTACTGAATATGTACCTTGGGCTATTGGAGATGGAATTCTTTTGAAATCCTCAAAGAAGAGGCATATGTAAGCTTGGCACTCCTCTTATTCTGAGGTACAGATACAACAGATCAAAGGTTGGGGATGGCACTTAAACTCTGATCAGTCTCCTTGGGGCTGAAACACCAGAAGTTACTTCATCCAGATGGGGCTCTAAAGAGTTGGTTGGCTGGTTGGTTGGGGCTAAACATCCTGGTTTGTTGAAAGAAAAGTATGACTTTTCTGGAAGAAATCTCCAAGGACAGGCACCAAAGCTAAAAGCATTCTCTCTCTTTCTCTCTCTGAACCTCCCACCCTGCCCTTCCTCAGCTCTCTCTCAAATACTAATGGCCACTACAAAGTGCCCCTTGATTTTCAGTGTTAGATGTATCCAAAGGCCCTCGGACATACGCAAAATCTGAATGGGGATGGAGAGCAGTTGGCAGGTGGGAGGGATAAAGAAAGTACACTTGTTGAAGGGCTCACAGAGATTCAAGACACTAACGGGGTTTTGCACAGTAAATAAGCATTCTTCCACGGTAAGATAATAAATATTAGAGGCCTTTAATAGTGAAAATAAAGTTTAATCAGCCATGAAGACAGACTCCAGCAGGTGTGCCCAGGGGCTTAAAGCAAATACAGCATTCAGCTCAAATAAAATCAAGGGATCACTGATTTTTCCCCCTCATAATCTCTTTTCACTCATGGGAGTCTATTTTTGTAAGGAATTACCAAATGTGTCTGCTTCCAGAAATGTTTAGTCTTTTAGCTAATGGGGGGGGGGGGGAGGAGGGAGCAGGGAAATGGAAACTAAATGGAGATGGGCATAAAAGGGCAGAGATAATACTGACAAGGGTGGGGCTTGTAAAGAATTCATTGGTCGTATTAAACATGGAGACTCTACTTAGAATTCAGAATTAAACAAGCAAGCAAAAAAGCCATCTTTACCAAGAATGAGGTCTGAAAAGTTGGAAAATGTTCTATTATGTGCTAAATGAAAAGATCTGGAGTATGACATGTAGACTCTTTAAAAAAATATCATTTCTTGGGAATAGAGTATGAACAAATTGACAAAATTTTAAACATGACGAATGACTGAAATAAAAAAATTAGAGGGCAAACAGCCTCCAGAGGCTTCAGTCCCAAAGATGTTGTTATATTCCACGTGCCCTTCCCAGCACCCAGGGGTGCAAAACAGCAGATGCTTGATAAATGCTTAATTAATCTAACAATTTAAGAATTTTGCTTCAGAAACATTGCGACCTAATCAAATGCCTTAGATTACTCCTTGATTTTCAGATTTAGATTTTCCCCAAGGCCCTCTGACATATGTAAAATCTCTGTTAAGCCTGAGAGAATAAATTACTACTATACCATGATACAACTTTTGGGTTGGTGGCTTCAGTGAGGTAAAGCTTAGGTTTGTTTTTCAAGCCTCACTTTCTCCACCGACACAGTGTCAAAAAATATCTTCTCTAAGGAAAGACAAAAGTGGGTCTAAAATATAAATTCACCCCTAAATTCTCCTAATATATCTCAGGAATAATCATCAATTGATAAATACAATAGTACACTAAGCAAATTCTCACATAAAGCACCCGTATTGAATTAATCTAATGGCAAAATCATGCCTTTAAGGATGTTTTCCCCTGCTGGGTGGTAGTTAAGGTCTCAGGCTTAGTGACCTACACATAGTTTTGCTCATCTTAAGGCCACAAAATTGTCCATTTCTATAAGATAGTGCATCATATGTGATTGGTTGGTTTTTATTAGTGTTATAATCAATGTAGGGTCTTCAAAAGGTATATAAATTTTTGGAGGAAACCAGATGGCTTTTGTAGGGCGCTTGCCATAATAAGATTGGTTCACGTGGCTTTAGATCTGCACGCCCACAAGTCATTCTGACGGTAGCTGACATTTAACTTTGAAATAAAGCAGCACTACTACAATCAGGAATTTGGGCTTATTCCTCCCTACCATTGTGTCAACTTAGAGTGCACTGGTTCCCTCATAAAATAACCTTTGGCTCTTACTTTTGTCATGTCACTCACCCTGTGGCAAAGGACACTGTAAACATAACTTTGATAACAGTGACAACTGCCACACTTGATATAGGCTCAAGGCATTTGGTACTTTTGTAGAAGAAATGAGTGAACCAGAAAAGGGCAGCTCTGTATTCAGGGACCAAGAGCAATGATGAAATGCCTGTCAATTAATTCTGCGACCATCCCTCCGCTTACACTGAGAACTGAAGACATGAGCTCAGCAGTGGTCATGAGGTGAGGCTACTGGACGGCACACATTTAGAATGCAGAGTGACATCCAAAGGGTGACCTTCTTCAGTCTCGGCACTGCAACCTGCTAGACAGACACAAACCAACACTCGGCCCTTGGCTGAAAGGGAATAGGAGGAGGTAAGAGAGCCAGCTTCTCTAAGAACAAAGAAGGCACAGCCCAATGTGAAATCCAGATGATTTAAGGCAGGAAACATCTGAGCAAGAAAGTACTGAGCAAGAAAAACCAACAAGCTAATGTAGAGGCAATGAGGAAAAGGGAAGACACACAGAATCATTTGTTCCGGAAAATATTTATTGCATAACTACCGAATGAACATAAAATGGAAGAAATAAAATCAGAAGTACAATAAAGAAGGAAAAATATATTCCCAAGAGTATTAAGCAGTATGTGTAGGTGTTAAACACATACAAATCTAAAGACTGCAACACAGGATATGCCTGGATAAAACTAAAGGGTTCAGTCTCACCTTCTCTTGCCTTTCTGTTGTTACGCATTTCATAAGACCTCTTTCACGTCTCAAGAGTCTAGAAACTCTGGCTGCCTTAAATGTATGAGATGCTCTAAGAAGTCACACTAGGAAATTAGTAGTTTGATCTCTTACTCCTAAGCATCAGTATTGTAAAGGATGTTAATTAGAAAGGACTCCTTAACCCAAAGGAATTTCCGCAGCAGATGGGTTCCCTGACCCAGACGTTCAGGTGGCATCATCATTTTCCCAGTTGTAGTCATGTCCACTGAACATACGATCGCAGTGTTCCAAGCACTCTAAATAGCATTTGATTCATATTAATTTATTTACTTTAATCTTCCCTACAACCCAACAAAATATTATTTTACAGATGTGGAAACCGAGGCGAACAAATCACTTGTCAGGGTTCCCTCCAGTGGTAAGTGGCAGATCAGGGTTTCCCCTCCAAGATGCTGTGATCCCCAAGTCCACTCCACACATTTCATGCCTCAGCATTCATCAAGACACACCAATTCCTCGAAATGCTGGTGTGTGGTCCCAGGTGAAATGTTAGAGACAAGAATATAGCCCAGTAAGAAGCACTGTAGTTCAGACAAGAAATACTTTAACAAAAAGAGATAATGACCACTGGAAGACATAACTGGGAAAAGTGAGGTTATATGGTTTAAATGTTGGAGCACATCCCCAAAGTATATTCATTTATGCTTGCTACCTTCTTGGTTCACATCGGTATGCAGACTGGGTCTTGTCCATCTCCCCCAAAGAACCCAGTCTATGCCCTCCAGGGGAGTGAAGGAATTTTGCCTGGGAAGTTGACATCAGAAAATAGAAGGCATTTGAACTGTGCCTTGAAAGAAGGAGTGCTGGCAGAGAGAGGATCACTGTAGCTTCTGTGACTTGAGTCTATCTACAATTACAGGCTGAAGAAGACTTGAGAGAATCAGGCTGAGGTCCAAGTATTAGCAAGAGAGGACAGCTGGTTTCTACAGGAGGCTCCAAGTGGCACCATTTATCTATATGAATTTACCCCAACCTTATAGGAACCTCTAACCTTGTAAGCTTTCCAGAAGGAAGTTAAGACAGCACTGCAACTTTCCAAATGAGGAATCTTGGAAAAGAGGAGGGAACGTTTCAGAAATCTGAACAATTACAGAGAGGAAACTATGTCATATTTTTTAAAGGGAGAAATATAAACTATAAAAGGTTTAGAAACAAAGATGTGAGATAAAACAAAAATACTTTGCAAATGACAAAGTTTCAGGCAAGAAAGAACTTAGCACATATTACACGTACATATTGGCTGAATCTAATGCGGAAATGGTATGTTCCAGTCGGTTTTAGTGGAGGCCCTACAACTCCAGATGACACAATCCAAAGACCACAGCATGCAGGGCTCACCACATGAGTTGATGGAAAACCAAGTTTTATGGCCCTTAAGTACTCCTTTAGCCACACCAAGAAAAAAGGGGGGAGGGGGTGGAATCTAGTGGTTGGAGATCTTTGCAGAACAGTCTTAGTACACTGAGAAGGAAGCCCTGGAAGGAGTGAGAATGAGCTGCTGGATTCTCAGCAGCTGAGGAAGGAGCTATGTTTGATGAACAACAGAGCTGCAGTGAGATTCTCAGCAGTGGCAGCTGGAGGTGGGTGCTCCACAGAGAACTCAAGAAGCCTACAAGAGTCAGATTAAACATCAGCGAGTCCGAGAAAGCCCATATGCACGAGTATTCAATATTATTAGTCAACAATTTTTCGCCTGTGGTAACAGACTAATGACCTGCCCTCCCTCAGCCAAAATTTTCTAACCATCGAACCTGTAAATGTTGTATGTCAAAGGTAAATTTAGGTTGCAGGTAGAATTAAGATCACTTAATCAGCTGCTTTTAAAACAAGAGATTATCCTGTTTTACCCTGGTGGACCCAACTTAACCACAAAAATTCTTAAAAGTAAAACGGAATATCGGATGACAGAGAGATGGGGACACACCATGAGAAGGACTTTGAAAGTGGAGGATGGGGCCTCGAGCCAGGGAACGCAGGTCATCTAAAAGCTGGAAAAGACAGGAAAACTGATTCTACTCTAGGACCTCCAGAAAGGAAAGCAGCCCTGGTGACACCTTGATTTTAGCCAGTGAGACTGTTTGTCTGCTGAGCTCAGCCCTGTCAAGTAACAAGTCTGTGTTAATTTGTTAGAGCAGCAGTAGGAAACAATTCACCGCCCTACCCACTAGCCCTCCCCCTCTGTACTCCAGCAATGAGTGTGTGTGACCCTGAGGTTAAGAAGCTGGGGAACGTGTAACAGAATGTGAGGGAAGAGGCCACCTATACCCCTGTTCCTCTTGCTAGTGACATCCTCAGAGCAGGCCTGAGCTAGGTTAAGCATGTAACCATTAACTCTGAATGAAGTTTGAAGTTTTGCCTATTACACTAGACTATATTAATTACCAACAGGAGGGCATTTTATTACTTCAAGTTGACCAGAAGACTCTTGGGATTTGCTCTACATTTCATCCAAGGACAAGGGAAGAACTATCCACATGGAATAAATTTAAAGAGACAGTGGGAAACAAAAGTAAAGGTTGTTGTCTGATTATCCCCCTTGAATCTTGCTTATTTAACATGACAGCTACATGCAATTGAAAAAGAATGGGAAACCATGGGCTCAGGGAAGGGTACAGCATGACAAATCAGAAACTTGACCTCCTACTGTACTACTGAGAGATTTTTACATTTGAGAAACATGGAACATTATGAATACACTGTAAAGCTACATTAAATAGCCTGGCCGACGTGGTGAGTTGACGTGGTTCAGTGGATGAGCAATGACCTAGGATCCAGGAGGTCCCAGTTCAATTCCCAGTCACGGCACATGCCCGGCTTGTGGGCTTGATCCCCGGTAGGGGCCATGCAGGAGGCAGCTGATCAATGACTCGCTCATCATTGGTGTTTCTATTTCTCTCTCCCTCTCCCTTCCTCTCTCTAAAATCAATAAGGATATATATTTTTTAATTGAAAAATATAAAGGAAATGTTGAAAATAACAAAATGGAGTACTACAGGTTGTATTAGAAATATACCTGCAAAGAAGAGTAGGGATTTCAAATTGTATAAAATCAAAGATGAGTCAACAAAATTTTCTTCAGTTGAATTCTACTATTGACTGAATGTTTGTGTGTGCTCTCTCCAAAAATGTTTATGTTGAAACCTAATGCCCAATGTGATGGTATTAGAAAGTCAAGCCTTTGGAAGTGCTTGGGTCATGAGGGTAGAGGCCTCATGAATGGATGAGTGCTCTGATAAGAGACCCACAGAGCTCCCTCACCCCTCCCACCATGTAAGGACATAGCAAGAAGAAGGCCATAAGTGAGAAGGGAGACACTGAATCCACCAGCGCCATGACCTTGGATTTCCCAGCCTACCAAACTGTGAAAAATGTTTTTTGTTTATAAGTCATCCAGTTTATGGTATCATTATAACAGCCTGAACAGACTAAGACATCTCCAAAGGAGGTGATTCCTAGATAATCCTGGTGAGTTGAACAAAGGCATTTCTCTTGGCAACTTCCCTCTGCACCCCTCCTCCAAATCTCATGAAGATAAAGAAATTTAAAATATTTCAAATTATGCAAAGAGAACAGAAGTGGTGATCACCACAGATGTGAGATGGCAATACAATTTGGAAGGCTAAAAGCAGGTACATGGGTACTTTGTGAGTTAATGCAGAGGAGTCAGATAGCTGAGCCAATATAGAAAGAAGCCAATAAGGAGCCAATCAAAGATTTAAGACCTAGAGGCACCAGATGTCCTGAAGGTGGAGACAACAACTGAAAACAGAGAACTCAGCACAGGCACTCATCTCTCCCAATCTAAATGAAAAATACAGAAATAAAAAGAGAATATTAACTTAGGATATAAACTTTGCAGACACTGAGCACAGTTCAGCAAGAGTTACCACTAAGAAATTAAGTGAAAGTCTGCATTAAAAATGTACAAAAGTATGGTCCACAGATTGGGAGGCACAGAAAGGATTATGAAACTAAAACTATGTTTATAATAATGCTCTGACATTATTTGCCTTTTTCCTGTTGAAATCTGTATTTAAATGGTACAGATGCAACGGTGGGAAAAGCTGCCAGTTTCTTAGCAAGAATCAAGACAATGGTGCAAAACCACATTCCCTATATTCTTCAGTACATACTTGCAGACTTTTAAAAATCTAAGTTCGCTTCAAGATCTTGAAGACGCAGTAAAAATTATTTTATTAATCTCAACCTTTGATTACACATCTGTTCAATGTTCTATGTGATAAAATGAGAGGCACAGAGCCCTGGCTGGGTAGCTCAGTTGGTTAGAGTGTCGTATTGATACGCCAAGGTCAAGGGTTTGATCCCTGGTCAGGGCACATACAAGAGTCAACCAATGAGTGCATAAATAAGTGGGACAACAAATCGATGCTTTTTTTCTTTCTCTCTCCCCCTCCCCCTCTCTGTCTAAAATCTATTTAAAAAATTTAAAAGTGAGCCCGGCCGGGCATGGCTCAGCGGTTGAGTGTCGACCTAGGATCCAGGCCATCGGGGTTCGATTCCCGGTCAGGGCACATGCCCCGGTTGCGGGCTTGATCAATGACTCTCTCATCATTGATGTTTCTATCTCTCTCTCCCTCTCCTTTCCTCTCTCTGAAATCAATAAAGATATATTTAAAAAAAAAATTTAAAGTGAGAGGCATATATAAAGCACTTTTCCTGTATGCTGAAGGATTAGCATCATCTCCAGGAAGAGGTTGGATGCTAATGTCTGACTTGCAAGCTGAACCAGTGGCTTATTTTCATGAAATACCATTTTTACTTCGGAAAATGACTGACAGACAGGGAAACCACAGTTATTCAGACTCGGGTATCTGGCAGACATTTCCTAAAGAAATGAACACCATGAGCCTGCCACTTCAGGATAAAGACTGACAGTGCTTATTGCCAATGATGAAATTTGAACTTTCAAGCAAAAATTAGGGTTTTGGATAGGTTACATCCACCATCATGACCTTGACAGTTTCCCATTCTTAAAGATTATTCTGATGAGACAGATGGTGATATGAGCAAATGTGATATTTTGATATTGTATAATGAGATGTGTCAATATTTGGAAGACTGGCACAACTCAACCAGTATTTTCCAAATGACCAATGCATGTTACAAAAGAACTCAACTACTTGTTGAGTTTTGCTGTAGTATCAAAGAAGAATATCCACAATTATCTAAAAAGGCTACTTAAATGTCCCACCCTTTTCCAATTACATATCTGTGTGGGGCAGAGAATTCCTTCCTATACTTAAAACAACACATTGTAACAGCCTGAAAGGAAAGGCAGATATGAGGATCCTGTTGTCTTTTATTAAGCCATACATTACAAAGATATACAAACATGCAAAACAACTTCACTCTTCTTAATATATTTTGTCTTGAAAACAGTTATTTTACATAAAAGTAAGTTATTTGTGTTAACATGTAAAGGGTTTACTGTTGTTATTTTTAAATGAATGAAATGACTATTTTTCATAATTTTTGGGTTTTCAGTGAAACCCACATAAGCAAAAGCTCTACAGCTGTACTGTCCAATATGGTAACAAGAGGCATGTTGGCTACTGATCAAGTTTTTGAAATATGACCAGACTGAATTGAGATATGTTGTAAGTGTAAAATATACACTTTCAAAGACTTCACTTTAAAAAGAATATAAAATCTCTCAAATTTTTACGTTGATTACATGTTGAAGTAGTATTTTGGATGTATTGGTTAAATAAAAGATATTAATTTCAATGGTTTACTCTTAATGTGGACATGTAAAAATTTATTTATTTATTTTTAAATATATCTTTACTGATATCAGAGAGAGGAAAGGAGAGGGGGAGATAGAAACATCAATGATGTGAGAGTCATTGATCAGCTGCCTCGAGCCAACAACCCGGGCATGTGCCCTGACCGGGAATCAAACCCCGATCACCTGGATCCTAGGTCGATGCTCAACCGCTGAACCACGCGTGGCCGGGCGACATGTAAAAATTTAAAGTTACATACAGAGCTTGTATTTTTGATTTGCAATATAGTTCTATTGCATAGCACTGGTCTATAAGGTCCTTAATTTTTAAGCATGTAAAAGCGTTAGCAGAGGTAGCTAGTTAATATTAATAAAGAAAGGGAGTAAAGGGAATCAGACATTAAGCATAATGAACTAGGGAGCTGAATTAGACAATAAACCTGCTTCACTAGGAGGTTGCAGCATTCAGAGGCTCCCCAGGGGACCACTGCATCCTCAGACCTTGGGACCTAATCCCCGAAGTGGGCAGGAATGATCGTTATTGGTCATTAGCTGGGATTACCAAGAGAGTAATAAAGACAGCAGGAGAAATATCTCTGCTGAGCACATGCCCTGTAGGAGCCAAGAAGGTAAAAATAGAGGAGTCTAATCTGGGAAAAAGACTGGATTGGTTAGGGCGAGGACCCAGCACAAGTCTGTGAAAGAATGGGAAATGGATTGGTTAGTTTGAAAGAGCCAAGATAATATAATCAGGGCCTCGCAAAGGCCTCTGGCTCCCTATCACACAGTTCATTCACATTCATGTGCTCGCGTATTATCTCTCCATAGCAGCCATGTGGGTCTAGCAGCCGGCAGGCCCACACGTGGGCTCCAAGTGCAGGCCCCCAGCTGCGCCAGCTCCAAGCAAGCTCCCAGCATCAGCCTGGGTACTGGATATGGCAACAGAGCACCAGCCAGAGCATAGCTAGGAACAGAGGCTAAGCCAGCCAGATGGGGACAGGGACTGGACCAATGGCACAGAATCTCTGGACCCTGGCCTTTCTTCTGGGCTTAACGAAGACAAGGATGGACAAAAATGAGACACCAGGAACCTGGGGGCAGCCTTCTATTTCTATTCCAATACATCTTCCTGCTACACCTCAACCTCCCAAGCATGAGTTCTCAGAAATGCTTTCCTTGGGACTCTGTGAAAGGACCCCCTTTCCACAGGCAACAAAAGGATGGTGAGATCTAAGTTTTGAGAACAGCTTCTCTACAGGGAAATGGACTAGCTGAAATAAAAAACAAATCTCTAGGCTCTGACATGTAGGGGGCCCATCGGGACACGGACTGACCCTACAGGGGAAACCTCCACCAGTCAATAGGCCAAAATACAGCTTCACTCAAATACAAACCAGTGGTAATGCTAGCTAGACATCTGTGGAATCCTCTAACATGAAAGTCAGAGACCAACACAAATAAAAATGAAAAAGAAATAACCCTGAGCAAAGACAGTGTAAATAACAAAAGAAAACTTCAAAGGAGACTTTAATAAATATCCTCAGAAAAATGGGAAAATACTGCATCCGTGAAACAATATCTATGCTTAAAAGTGGACAAACATTCATAAACAAGCAAGAAATTTTTTAAAAAATCTAATGGCATAAATTTTAAAATCAATAGAAAGATAAACCTCAGAAAATCTCCAAAGCAGAACAAAAGGACAAAGAGGACAAATAGGTGAAAAATAGATAGGAAACTTAGAAGAGCACTTCAGAAACTCCAAAATGCAAAATAAGAAGAGTCAGAGAAAACTGAAAAATTGGGGGGTTAAAAAAATAACGTTTCCCCAAAATAGAAGATAAGCCTACAAACTTAAAAGTTGTATTTAGCAAATGTCCAAAACTTCAGAGAATTGGAGGGGAAATAAATGGAAAGGTTGTGGAGATGCAAAGCAGTAAGAAAAGGCATTCTCGAAAATAACATGGGAAACTAAAAACAACAAAACACTATCTTCAAAATTCTGAAGGAAAATGACTTCAACCTAAAATTTCTGACCTTGCTAATCAAGTAAGAGTAAAAATTAAAGATATTTACAGACATAGATGTTCCGAAAAAATGAAAGGAAACACCTCCCAAGAATCCTTTTCCACAAATTTACCGTATGAGTTTGAAATGTATTTACAGGAGTATCACTAAACCATATGAAACCATTATTAAAAGCAAAATATAAGTAAATATATTTTGTATATGAAAACAAATTTTATTTATAGTATACTATGTGGCTCAGCTTTGGCCTATGCTTTACAGTCATGCTCATGTAAAATCTGAATATTGATGTGTAAAAAAGTTGAATAAAGTAAAAACTGAACCCTGATCTTAACTAATGAGGCAGGGAGAGCCCGAAACAGGAGACTGGAATGAAAGAGAGATAAACCAAAATCTCCATGGGATCAACTGAAAACACCTCACCTTTTAAAATCAAGTGATATTAACTTAAGAATATTGCTAAGAAATGAGAAGCAGCACTTCAGGAAGCTGCAAGTGGTTTCCACGAACTGGCAGGAGGGGCTGGGGCATGAAATTGCTGATATATGTTTAAATCCTTGTAAGACATATATAGTTTTAAATGCCTTACTTCAATTAGTTTAAAATATAAAATATTTAAATTGATATCAAATAATATAAAGATAATATGCATTTAACTTTATAAACACATTTACCAAGAAAATAGGCATTTGCAAAGAAATTTGGAATTTATTAACTTTTGTTGACAAGGCAATGTAACCTATGGAAAGCTAACAAGATCAAAAAAATATATTTGTAAATTCTGTAAATAAGTTTTCTGTCCAATTTCTGTTTTAAATGAGACATAATTAGAAATAAAAGACAATTACCTGTCTAATGATTCACCAGGGGTCATAAGGTGGGGACCCCTCAGCTGACAATCTGCAGATCTGTGTGATTTGGGCTACAGTTTGTTGTTCTTGTTGAAAAGCAGGGGAGAGCGCAAAGGAACCCAGATTGCTATCTTTTCTTGTAAAAGCAAGAATCTGGCCATGGTTAGCCTGCATTCCACCTAGGCACCAACCAATCAAAGCTGGACAAAGGGTAGCAGGTGTCCCCCCAACATTCAGCATCACACATTCCACTACCAAGTAGTGTATATTTCTCTGTACACACCTCTACAAGGAAGAAAACAGAAGATAGAACAAAAAGAACCTATCATCCAAGAATAATCAGAAATATCACATATATCTATAGAAATGAAGAAAATTCTCATTGTCTAAGATGAAACAGATGTTTATTTCCCAGTGACTTGTCCAAACCCTGCAGTAATCTGACTCAGACTCCTGATTTAAAAGTTTATAGGCTTGAAAGAAACAAACTCATTCAATTTAATTTTGCTATGTCCTGCAAGCTTGCATTTATATATTTATTTTCCTATGTATTGCAAAGCTTTATATATATATGACACATGCAGATGAAATTAAAATAAGCAGATCAGCATAATTTTAAATAACTGCAGACTTCTTCCAATTTAACCTATGACTCTATATATTAAAGCATTGAAAATGAGACTGTTTCATTGTTTTCTGATTTATATTATACATATTATAGTCCTATTCTTGCAAAAAAATCTGCAAGATCTCAACCTTAGAATTGGAGTGAGGAAGAAAGGGAGAGGCAGTGTGACTTTAAAACAAAGACTTAATATTAGTTTTATTTACTTCCCACAACACAATCTCCAAATGACCTCTGCCTTCCCAAGTAACATTTTAACTAAAGTGACAAAGAATGGAATGAATGCCACATTAGAACTGAAAGCAAGATAAAAGGTAGAAGTCCTATTCCAGAGGGAAGGGAGGTAGGTGGAGGGAGAAGAGAGTATAGGGGAGATAAATGATGATGGAAGGAGATGTGACTTGGGGTGGTAAACACGCAATGCAATATACAGATGATGTATTATAGAACTGTACACCTGAAACCTATGTAGTTTTATTAACCAATGCCATCCCAATAAATTTAGTAAAAATAGAGGTAGAAGTCCTAATCTTCTGCTCTAGATAGCATTATTCATGGCAAGGTTTCCCACTTTCTCAGACAGGGTTCAAAAAGTCAGCTTTAACTATGTGGCAAATCTTAATAGGATGTATCTAATGGGTGCCCTAAGAGGGCTACAAGGATTTCTTCTGTAGCACTTTCAAAATGACACTAGCTACTCCTCACCTAGCCTCCAAGCCATTTCCTTTCATCTCTGATGCATTTGGGCTCCTGCTGAGCTAACCACTCCCCTAGCAGGACAGAAGCCAGAATAAGAATTTTGTTTTGTGTTTACAAAACATCAAAGTATGGACAAGAAAGCCCTTACTGAAGGCTTCCCTGCCCTGTTTACAGAATTACTCTGCCAGGAAGGTGCTCTCTACCCCTCAGACTGGCTGGAGGGAAGGCATCAGGACATGGTTTGGAAAAGAAGGAAATGCAATGTTGGAACAACCATTTTCAGTGAAAACTGTGAAATATCATTGAGGTCTTCAAAAATCTTACAGCAATTTTTCAGGTATGCATCAACTGATTTATATATGATAGAAATACTGCTATGCAAATAGCATACTGAGAATTGTTTGAAAGCAGTAACAGTGACTGGACCAACTGGCCATGTATTATTCGCAGGATGATCAGAATTAGAGGAGGAGTGTTTCCTCAATACAGCAAGGTATTAGTCAACAACCATAACTTCATCATAATGGAAATTATTTACAATGCAGGAAGACAAAGTCAGATTATTGAAGTATACCATTATCTCTTCCCTTATTTTAAATCAGAGTTTCAAACTTCTCTCACCCACAGACATTATAAGCATTCTCCTATTAATCTGAGAAATGTACATTAAAGATTGAAATATTTTCACCTTCCCCAATATCATCACCACGACATAAACATACATGTTGTATATGGGGGGGGGGGGCACAATGAGTATTGAGCAGATGAGGTAAAACTCAGGATATCATAATCTGCTCTCTGAGTATTTCCCAAATAACTGATGATTGGCATGCCTATGCAATGATTTAGGAATGTTAACGGCAGTCCCCAAATCTACTGGGCCAACCAATTGATTTGTTTGTGCTAATAAAGAGTTTATGCTTTCAGAACACATTACACCCTAATCCCATCTCCTTCCAGGCAAGACCCTGAGAAAATGAGACCCAGCCAATTCAGAACAATTCCACTTGGCTTGAGATTCTGGGAGCGGAGGAGCATTCTTCACAGCTTTACTCCCAGTGCCCTCCCCTGGAGATGCACAGCCGCCCACACACACTAAGGGTAGAGGAATGGGAAAGGGCAGATATTTCTTTCCTGGGAAATAAGCCAGAGTGAAAGTTTGGGAGGGTATAAACATAGAACGGCTAGTGGGGAGCCATGGAAACCTTCTCCCCAAGCAAATGTGCTTTCTGTAAACTGTCCTTGCCCCTTACAGTATTTAGTGTTGTGTTAAAGCAAATATTTTTAAAATCCACAAGCATGTGCTATTTAAAATGCCTAAAATTAAAAACAAACAAATTCCCCCTCATTGCCTGCCTAAAATCAACAACACATCAGTCTTTATCACCATAGATATTTATGAAGTAGCTGACTGCTGGGGATATAAACTATTTTACAAACTTCCCTCGCATGTTCTGCCAGGATTCTAAACGGAAGGTCCCATTAAACCCTGAAACTGAACACAATATGGGACACACAGTGCATCCTTCTGGACAGAAGTTTACTACATGCCCCAACTGTCAAAGGGATCCAAGTCTTTAAAAAATATCATGGCTTTAAGGGGATTACAATTTACATTAATAGGTCACAATGTACATTAGAAGATTCTTCCAGTCTTTCTAGTTCAGCCGCCCTAAAACCCCTACGCAATAGCACTCTGAGCAACCTTGCAGAGTAATCCCCTTCTCAGGAAGCCCTTCAATGCAGCTCTCCTATGGGAATGTAAGACTACACCCTTTGCTTCTCTGGGAATTAAGACCAGCCAGCAGCCTCACCGGTGCAACCATTCCCACACCCTCCATTCCCCTGGTTTTTGAATCCTTTACTTCCACTGTACTATGTACTTTATAATTTTATGCCTTTTCTCAACCTCTATATATTTTTAATACCATTCACAAAATGACAGGTACATACACAAGCACTACTTTCTGGTCCTTCCAAGACCCAATTAAGCATAATGTTGCCAACTTAACATGTTCGACGGAAGCCCTGCTCTGCTGACATATATTCAACCAGTCAATTATGACCCTCGTTCCTTTATTTCCCATTCTTACCTCAAACAAGTTATTCCCTAAGACATGTAGGCTTCCCTAGAGTCTGCATTCCTTAGAACTCCTGAGAGCAAAGTTCGAGGGAGAGCCTTCATAAGGATCACGCTATAAAACCAAAAACTTTCAAATTATTGTTATTTCATACATTTGATCTTTCCTATGTATGGTAATCTATCATTTCCTTTTGGTTACTATCTAAAACTCTGTCCTACTGAATATTCTCCTGTGTTTATGGACTATCTTTCCAATTGGCTAAGATCATTATCACTTTACATTATTAAACATGCTCAACTTGGTAATTCTCAGAAACCTAGTGACTATGCCCAGGATTCTGTTTTGCAGTCACCTCATGGTAGTTCTATGATGCTGGAGTATTATGTCTTGTGTCTTGCTATTTATTTTACTTTAAAGTAAGAATCAAAGTGAAGGGTAGGAGGAAGAAATGTATTTCTTTAAAGAGAAATATATGAAAAAATTAGAGAATTTTTGAGGCTTTAATATTACTAAGATAAACCACACACCCAATATAACTGCTACTGCATGATTTTATTTGGTTTTCCTTAGGTAGAAGAGCATCCAAATAAGTCTAAAGAGGTGTCTCTATAGACTCACCTGAATTGAACGCTCTAACCTAATGAGGTGCACACAGGTTAAGTTTTTATAGCAGGTTGGTCCTATTAATTTAGCAGCATCTCATGGGAATAGGTAATGAGACCAGAGAGTCATCTGTGGTAGCCACTGGAGCTTGTTCATAAATTGTTGATTCTCATGGTCTGAGACCATGATAAAAATCACACTGTATCCCCAACTTGAGTTTGGGTTTCACCATGTACTGCCCAAAGAAATGGGAGCCTAAGTAACATGGGCCTGTCTGTGCAGAAATTTAAGAGCCATGGATCTGCTCTTAACCCTTATTTTCTGTAATCACTGAAGCATGTTTTAAGATGGAGCCTCCATCATCTGAGGCCTCAATGATATAATGAACAGATCTCCTTATGACCCCCCAGGGGCTCACAGCATGACCAAACAATAAACTAGTTACTTGAAGCCACTGCAATTTTCAGATGTTGTTGCTGAGGCATAACCTAGCCTTTCCTGATACTAATTTTCAACACCAGTATGTAAGGCACAGTACTTTGCTACACTGTGGGAAACTCACAGACAAAAGGCAAGCAAGTAGGTAGTACTGTTCTCAAGAAGCATATACTAAAAACAGAGGGACCAAACATAAACAATGTTTTGGTCATGAAATTAGGTTTCAGTTTCCATCTATTGAAAGCCATCTAAAGCCTTGTGGTACAATCACTTTCTAAAGGAGAGGGGGAAGAGAGTCAGCTGTCCATTGACAGGCAATAGTAAGGGTAAAGATGAAGAGAGAAAGCATGGAAAAACACGACAATATGGGAGATAGCTGAGTGAGAATGAAACCTGGATTGCAAGGATAGTCACAGGAAATAAAATTGGAACTATAAGGTGCAGAGAGCATGACAAGCATTGCATGTCTCACCATAAAAATGTTAAGAGCAGCAATAATAAAAACCACTATGTCCCAACACATTCTAGGGCATTACAGAAATCACGTATTGAACTGTCACAACAACCCACTAAAGTAGACATTTTCTTTATCTGTGAAACAGAAATTATAATAGTAAGGTGCAGGTAGAGTACACTGCCCAAGATCACAAAGGGCGTAAGTGCAGGCACAACTCGTTTCATTCAGCTTCGCTTATTGCACTTCACAGATGCTGCCTTTTACACCAGCAAAAAAATATGACTCACTTTATTGGGGTGGTTTAGAACTGAACCCAAAATATCTACAAGGGCCCTGGCCAGTGCGGCTCAGTTGGCTGAGCATCATTCCAAGAACCAAAAGGTCCCCGGTTCAATTCCCAGTCAGGGCACATGCCTGGATTGCAGGCTTTATCCCCAGTAGGGGGCATGCAGGAGGCAGACAGTTGATGTTTCTCACATCGATGTTTCTCTCTTCCTCTCCCTTCTCTCTCTAAAAATCAATAAAAACATATTAAAAAATATATCTACAAGGTATGCCTGTAGCAGAACCAGGACTTGAACCCAGATAGTCTCATCCCAGGTTCTGCGATAATAACCACGGTACACTATACTTTCACCCACAGAATTTAGACTATCTTCTACGTAGGCAATGAGACTCATTTATGCTTTCGGGAAAAAGAGCTCCATGATTAGTATCATGCTTCAAAAGCATTATTTCTGTCATGTATAATAAGAAATAAAGAAAGAAAAGTGGTGTGTAGACAGAGATACCTTTTAGAAATCAACTGAAACCAACCAGGTTAAAGGTAACAAGCCCCTATATTAAGAAAGTCACTAGTAACTATAAATCAATAATTCGGAAACTTGTGATCGGGTCATAGTGACATGCCCTCTGCCTATTACTGTGTGGGTGTTTAAAGCTGGCTACAATTCTTTGCTACTCCTCTCATTGAGAGGGAGAGTCTAATTCCCCTCTCCTTAAATCTAGGCTTCCTCACAGACTTGTTTCACCAATAGACTGCAGCAGAAATGATACGCTGGGACCTCTGACACTAGGTCATAAGAAGCCATGCAGCTTCTGCTTGGCAAATACTAGGAACTCTGAGTAACCTTGTAAGAAACACAAATACTTTGCTAAAAGGCTTTGTCAAATGCCCCAAGAGTACAAGGAGAGGGCCCAGCTGTGCCCCGCTGCCCAGATATCCATGCCTAGGTGCCAGACACATGAATTAAGCTGTCTTGGACCTTCCAGACCAGCCACCAGCTGAATATCACCAAGTGATGCCAACTGACTGTGTGAAACAAAGGCATCCCCCAGCCAAACTGAACCAAATTCCCAACCCACAAGCCCGTGAGCTATAATAAAGTATGTTAAGACAATATGTTTGGGATGGCTTGTTATGTTGGAATGGGTAAGTGGAACACAGCATTTTTTAAAGGAACCCTGAAGTTCGACCAAGTCACTCAGAGTGCTCTGCCCCTCACGTCACTCTGAGTGAGTGAGAATGTGTACACATGGCTCCCAGGAAAGCATTTGTCGAATCTCACGAGTACTTACCTTAAAGTTTGAGACGATTAGAATCAAAACCACCCACACAATAAAAATAGAACCAAAAGGACTGGTTCACCACAAAATGAGTGACAGAGGAAAACTTACATTTGTTACTCACCTCCTGCTCCCTCCACAAACATTCTCCACCCTGGTTTCCCTAAGAACCACCAGGGAGCCCTACCGGGTGGTTCAGTTGTTTGGGGTGTCAGGAGTACACCAAAAGGTTGTGGGTTCGGTTCCAGGTCAGGGCACATACGTAGGTTTCGGGTATGATCCCCAGTCAGGGTGCTTAGGGGAGACAACCAATGGGTGTTTCTCACATCAATGTTTCTCTCTCTCTCTCTCTCTCTCTAAACATAGCTTCAGGTGAGGACTGGGGAAGGAAAGAAAAAAGAAGAATCACTTGGGGAACTTTTGAATGTTGCCAAAGTTTTAAGCCCTACCCTAAACCAATCACTGGGAAGAATATCTAGGTAATGAAACTTACAGCCAGGATTGAAAGCCGTTAGTTCAGTTAACCATTAATATTTTATTGCTTTATGAGCAACAAAGGTATTAAAAAGCCTTCCTACAAAAAGAATTACTCAGAAGAGAAAGTAAGGTTTGGCTCAATTTCTCCAACTGCAGGGGTGATCTCCAGGCACCACATAAGTGAAAGAGATCAGAAAGAATTACAATGTCTCCCCTCCCCCCAAATCTGAAATTACTTGCATATGCACATTGTGTTGGTCAAATATTATTTTAAATACATATTATTTTAAATAAATATTTTTTTAAGTCTCTGAGCATGTTTCAGGAAGCAGTTTAAAGCACATGACTTTCAGGAATAGATTTATATTTCTGCTTTAAAAACATCTATTGGAAAGACTAGATGTTAGGCAACTTTTAGAGGGAAAATTTAATTTTAAAACAGCTTAGCTTATATGCACCAAATCACTCCCCACCATATAGATTGTATTCTCTTAGTGAGCTAATACACGCAAACTTTATTTCAATATAAAGAATTCCAGAATGAAACCTAAAGAATATTAATACTCAGTGTTCATACCAAAAAAAAAATCAAAATAACCTCCATCATTTTTGTAACAAAGCATTGCCCTTGTCTAATCCTTGGGAGTGAGGAAAAGCATTCAGGATGTCAAAGGCACAAGACAGTAGGCCATTTCCTCTAAAACAAATATTCTCTCTGAATGCTTAATACTCAGGGATTAGAAAATGAGGTCATTAATGATAAATGCAATCATTTCAGCAGCTGTCTTCTCAGCCTCATCATCAAGTGCTATTTGAATATGAATGGAAATGACCAAATCCTCTTTGGTAAATATTTATTACTAACCCAGCAAATTCTACCTACTATGTGCCAGGTAGTAGAGAGTCAGGTGAAAGGAAATCCCCCAAGGATTTCCCAAGAGCAGGTTGAATGAACTAGATGAACACTACAGTTTGTGTCCAGGTGGGATTATCCTAGAAAGGCAAGAAGTGGTCTCCTAAAGTGGAAACCAAGCCAGTAAGAGCACGAAGACCTTCCACAGCGACGGGAAGTGCTCCTGGAACTCTGGGGTGCTTTTGCAGTGCTTCTGTTGGGCCTGCTCCACGAGCTTCTCACTCTCTCTGGGCACAGTCCCTTCTGGAAACAGCCACACGCACCTGTGGCTGGGGTGAGTCAAGTCTAGCTAGTCTACAAGGATGTAGTTAACAGTTAACAGGCATTAAGGTTCTACATTTTTGTAACATATGGTTATTAGGGCAGTGAAAACATACTATGGTCTGATCTAAAGAAAAATAATAATGAAGTTGGGGGTGGGGGTAAATGTTCAACGTTTTCATTGTCTGTCCCTGATGGTATTCAGGCATCCAAAACAGTTCATGTGGACTTCGTGGGTTACTTTATTTCTCAACACTTTATTTGCCCCAGTGGAGAAATTAACAAACAATAACCACTGAAACTGTTTTTGTGAGGATTCCTGAAGTAATACTAGTGAATTAATCAAGACCTACAAATTATTTCAACCACAGCTAAAATACTCTCTTTCTGGTACAAAATGTGCTATTAGAAAGTGAGATCCAGGCAAATAAAGAACATTCTCAAAGAGGCTGACAGACAGCAGATTTAATAAAATAAGAGTTATAGAGGCATAAAAGAAAATTAACTTAGATGCCTCAGGTAATGTGATAAGGAGTCAGTATTTTCAGCTTTTCTGACTTGAAAGACTATTCCATCTATACTTCCTCATGCCTCAGGTAATGTGATAAGGAGTCAGTATTTTCAGTTGTTCTGATTTAGAAACTATTCCGTCTACGCTTCCCCATTCCTGTACTGAGCTAGAAGGCTCTTCTATTGACCACTTTCAAAGACAAGCAAGCACACGGCTGTGTAATTTAGAGAAGTAAACCTGCTCTCCTTAGTTTCAGAGGGTGCTATTAACCTAGCTTCAGTAATACCTGTCCTGTGCAACGTTTTTCTGAAAGTAAAGGGATTTATAATTATGCTGGTTCTATAGCTTGTTTCAAAATATTTACTGAGCATCTGCTAAGAAGAAACAACTGTGTTAGTTAATACGGCAGTACAGAGAGGTATAAAGATAGCTCCTTGTCCATCCCCTGGGAAATAGTATATATTTTATAAAACCCAAATGACCAAATGGGCGATTGAGATATTTTGTATCAACCTCTGACTAGTATATAATACATCATCTTCTAACCTAAGAAGTTTAAGGGTTTCTGTGCGTTTTATCTTTTTATCTCATTCACCCATTCCCACAACCAGCACAGAGCTGTTCACACAATAAGACTTGGTTTCCCTTTTAAATAGGGACTCTTACTAAAGAGATGTTTGGTGAGAGGTGGCCATACAGTCTGTGGCAATGGAAAACATAAACAAGCCAAAATGCAGGTTAAAAACCAACATTCTGTCTTAATATGCCAAGTTTGCAGGTTCAATCCCCAGTCAGGACACACACAAAAAATCAGCCAATATATGTATAAATAAATGGAAACAACAAATCGATCTCTCTCTCTCTCTCATTCTCTCTCAAATCAATAAATTTAAAAAAAAAATTTTAAACACACACAAAAACATTCTGACCTAAAAGGACATCTTACTAATCACAGATTAGGAATAGTTGTATAGATCTAATTAGAACATTCTACCTTCTCTTGAACTCAATACCAGTCAGATGTTCACTGTTTCTTTGTGTTATTATTTAAGAAAATTCTTAGGCAGAGTTTGTAGAAAGAGAGAATAAAAAACTAAGACAGTTGAATGAAAGAAGAATATTTAGCTTGGAGGAGATATACCTAAGAGTGACAGGTAAAGTTTCACCTAGAATGCAAACAATGATACATCTGATATTTGTATTACTTAGCACATTTGCAAAGTATTTTCACAGGCAAGTTCTCATTTATTCTGTGCGTGTGATGAAGTTTGTGTACCCATTGTACAACACATAATACTGAGGCCAAAGGACTGAATGGGAAGTACAGAGCTGAGGTACTAACCAGACGTTCTCTCCTTCTCCAAGATATGGCTATCTACCCTCAACTGGAAATACCTCTCCTCAACAAGGGGATCACAGCCAGTAAACTCTGGTGTTAGTTTCTTTTCGGTCAAAGATTACCGTGATTATAAGAGGATAGCACACCACTTCCAGTAGGGACAGAAAAGCAAATTGCTTATATCAACGTCATTGTAATTAGCTAAACAAAAAAGATATTTCTATCAATTTCTAGAATTCCTCAGGAAGAAGATGGATGTCATCTGTTTGAATGACTTAGAAGATGAAGTTTGCCTCTGAACCACTTAGGATTACTTCCAGAGCCTGTCTTTTAATCAGACAGTGACCATGGGAATAGATAAATTTTCACGTAAATCTGAACAATAGCATTCATAGGATAATAGTGACAATGACTTTCACCAAGTATCTTAGACCCTTAAATTAAGCAGTTCATGAACTACTTAAGTTTTACATTATGATTTTTTTCTCATAACAGGAAATTTAAAGCACTGGTTCCTGATTCATGAAGAAATACATTTGGAGGAGTTCGTTTATTTAAAAAAATATTATCATTTACATATAAGAATTCAAAATTCATATCACATATCATACTCATCTTCAATTAATCAAATTTGATGAGGAATTCTAATAAGGTTTCACAATTAAGTTTTTTTAAATATTAAAAAACAATATAGCAATCACCACATCTAATGTGTAAGATCTAACCACAGCACAGATGATGTTCTAAATTTGAACTTGAAAGCAAAACCCATCAGTGAGCCTGCTTGATTTCTTTAATCTATTCATGTAGGTTAATTACCTGACACTCATTAAGATGACTCTGGGCTTCTTTAAATTTCTGACCATATTAACCTTTCCAACTAATCCTTATTAGAAAAATATTAAAGAGTGTTCATTGCTATTACAAATTGAATTTGAAATGATGAAACAATTATCAAATAAATGGAGTAGAAAACGAGGTTATATGCATGAGGAGATTCAATGCATCAAATATTTTACTTCCATTATCATAGAATAAAGGTCTTAAGGTCTAAACCCAAAAACTGTGCTTAAAGATCTGTCCTTGAAGGAAATATCTTCACTCTATTCTTATTCAATGAGGTGACAAACAAAAACCTCAAGTTCATCATTAACAGACTGATTCAGGAAAAAAATATATCATTTTAAACTAAGCTACTGGACAAAAAGATTTAACTGACTCGGGAAGTCTACATAAAACATTTAATATGAATCGCACAGCCCATATAATGCACTTTGCAAGTAAAAGGTAGAGAGATGCTTATACAGTACTGGTCAGCATCGCAAAAAGCACAAAACAGGAATGAGGCCTTACTTTTAAAAGCTAAAACCTTACCACTTCAGTTCTAGAACAAAAATAAAAGTCAAAGATATTTCTTCTCTAGACAAATTTCATTTACAATCTGTCCTGTGTCCTTCAACAACAGATATAGATCATGTCTGCAGACTCTTTTTCTAAAGATATTATAAATAGCGTGTTAGTGATGGTGTTTTATAAATGTTCGCTTAAGTTGTACTAGAGGCTAGACTGAAAAAACACCAAAAAAGGTAGAAAAGTTTAGGTTGAGGTAATGAAGGGAAGCAACTGGGAGAACTGGGAGAAAGAATAAGAGAAAGGGGAGAAAGGGTGCAAAGGAATTTGCAACAAATGACCAGGGATTAAAATTCTTAATATAGAAAAGAAAAAGAAAAAATATTGGTCCTTCAGCCATTTTCTCTTTGAAATTGTAAACACAGTGGCCCTCAATCCATACAACAGAGAGTAACTTCATTAGTAATTCTTTTTTAATGGGAAAATGTTTCCACCCACACCCACCCACCCATATTGATAAAATTTTTCAAGAGTCTCAAACAGCACTGATCAGATTGCTTACCAAGTTCTGCAGACAACTGTACCAAAGTTTTAAAAACATGCACATCCATTGATCCAGTAGCTCTAATTTAAGAAATTAACCTAAGAAAATAATTAAGGGTACTCAAAAAACTTGAGGAACAGTTGGCCATGACAGAACTTTTCATCATTTTGAAAAATCTGTAACAACCTAAATATCTAACAATGGTGTACTGCTTAAATAACTGTGGTGTATGCATACAATGTAATGCTGCACACACACATATGTACATTTTTGTGTACACGCTCATACTTCTTTAATTTAGTTGTTATATATAGTCTATGTGCCAGGTACTATTCTAAGCACACTTTCCAAATACTAATTCCTTTATTCCTCATAACACCACCATTATACAGGCACTACCATTATCCCCATATTAGAGATGAGGGACTGAGGCAGAAGGCTAAGTAACTTGCCTAAAGCCACATAGCCGCAAGTGGAAGAGCTAGGATTTAAACCCAGGCGATCTAGCTCCACAGTCGGAGCTCTAAAGGATATACACAACGACATATAAACAAATAACTGTCTCTAATAGTGGAATTAACAATAGGGTTAAATAATGTTTACCTACCTATGTTTTCTAATATTCCAACTTGAACATGCATTATTTTTATAAGAGAAAGTTTGTTTTAATGCACAAATTAAAGAATAACCCAAAAAACAGGTAGGGATCTGAAATGTAAAATCCAAATGATCAAGACAGAGACGATAGCTTAGGCTTCAAAATGGGAACTAAAGAATGCATGAAAGACAAAAGCAGAAGATCAAGATCTGAGCTTAATTTTTAGTGTGATGGTCCTAACTGCTAAATGTCAAATACTCTAGCAAGCCATTCATTTGGAGCTGTGTGCAAAGCTTGTTATACATAACAGTAATTCCGTGGGATGCTAAAAGATGTGCTATGATAGGAAGGGAACACAATCATATGGTTTTACACACTGGATTAAACAGAAGTAAAATGGTTTCTTTGTTGCAAGACTCTATCAGAGGCTCCTGTTTCCCAGCTTATTTGTCCATGAACTCTTCCAAAGATTTCCTCGTAATACCAAGGCTCTATAAAGCACATTCTGAAAAAACCTGATTTGTAACGTTCCCACTCATTCATTCTTTCAATTACCAAGTGCCTATGATACGCCAGGCTCTCCTTGGGACAGCAATGCATGCCAACAGTGCAGAAAAGACTTGAGTTCTGGTCCCAGCTCACCACTCGCTGGCCCACCTAAGACTGTTAACTCAAGACTAGAAAAGGCTCAATGCTACCTGTTCCCCTGCTTCTCTAACCGACATGTTTAAGAACTGAAATGAGTCTGCAAAGCACATTCCCACATGTCTGCAGATAATCCTATGCAAACAACTGCCTTCTCCACACTCGAGGGCTAAGCTGACATTACTTGTACTGGATTCTCACAGTTCCCACACTTCCTATTACTTGGCCTGGAGAGTTGAGCTTTAAAAAAGGAGTGTTTTCAGGGGGGCTCTCCGGAGCAAATACAAAGCATCCGCATCTGAAGACTTTTAAGGGACAGTATTTATTAGTGAGAATTTACTCATGGGAACCCCTTACGCACCCCATAGGCATCAATGGTTCAGATCTTTACCAGAGAAAAGCCTGCCTCAGCCCCCGCCTCGTGAGAAGTGAGCCCATTCTCAGAAGTGAGCTATGGAAGCAACACGCAGCACTGCGAAAGGGCGTCCTCGCCAGAGCATGAGCACCACGGAATCCAGCCAGTGAATCAGTCAGGATAATTTCCCACACCCAGTTCCCCAGCCAGCTTCATTCCTTAAAAGCCTGAGATTTCTGCCTCTATACAATATAAGTATAGATCACAAATACCAATGTTCTCTGCAATTATTTTCCTTGCCAAGCTTAGCTCACTTGAAAGATTATTTGGAGGGCGTTCTATGTTTTTTCTACCTGGTAGGGGTTTTTTGCAACCAACACTCCATGTACTTTACCACAAGGCAAACAAACCTCTAAACCTCTAAAGGCAAAAGGCAGCCAGCCTCTCTTATGAGCAGCAGGACTGACTCATCCTTGAACCTGGAAGTCATCTGACCATTTTATTATCTTTTTACTAAACAACTAAAAAAAAAAAAAAAATAGCCACGTGGCTGGCCTGCATTCTTTGTTTCCAGCCTGGCAAAATTAGAATACAAGAAGTTGCTTGGAAAATAATGTTCCACAAGGCTCCGTTATCACACAGAAAGTCCTGCTCCATGAGTCAGCATCTCTAAAAAGTGAAAGCAAGTAGGAACAAGATAGATAGAAAAGGAACAGAAGATGGGGCCTGATGGGCCAGTGGGTGAGGATCTGGGGAGTGAAGTGATAGATACATGGGGGTGAGAGGCTCACAATATGTTCTATGGATAAGTTCAAAATTTTTCACAATAAAGTTTTTAAAATGAAAAAAGGAGAAAAAAATGATTATTAGACAATAATCAAGGACTTTATATTCCTTTATCTCATGATTTTATAATTCTAAATGTAATTATTTATGAAATTCATTCTCTATCCAAAAAAAATCACAAGACTCATTACAGTGCTGCATTGTTTTTAACTTAATTGCCTTTATACCAAGCAGAGAGTTCCATGAGAGCGGAGCACATGTCTTGCTCACAGCATTTAGCATAGCACCTGCAAATGATCAGTTACTCAAAAGAAAAGAAAGTTTGCTGAATGAATAAATAAAATCCTATTTCTTTGTTTCCCTGGAGAATTCAAATAGAGCCCAATAGCATAGCATTCTCTCATTTCCTTTAAAAATAAAATTCTATATCTCAATTCTAACCAGGGCTCTAATTACTACAAAACATTAGACAAAGCAAGAACAAACAAAAGGTTTGAAATATACCCTTATTGTATTTGTGTGGCTTAACACAAAGATACTTGACTCTCTGAAACAGTCTGCTCGGTCTCAAAATGATGAAAAGATCTTACAAAATGACTGTTTCAAATGTATAAAATATATGTGTCCTACCTCTTAATAAACACCAATAACGCTTGACATTCCTCTGTAAACTGTTTCCTCCCACCTAACTTCTTCCTTCCACATCCCGCTCATTCTCCAGTGCCAACACTGTACCAACGCAGGCAGGAATCTCACCAGCATTGGGAGGGGCGTGACAAGAGTCAAACCACTGTCTTGCACATACTATCCCGAGGGGTACCCATCCTTGCCAAAACCCTCAGACTTCATCTGTTCCATACTTAGCCTCATCATGGGATCCACCGTCAGTGATTTAGAAAGAGGAGAATTCCCACTGTGCATAGGGGAGGGGAGCCGGGAAGGCGGAAGACGAGACTTTGCTATCCTTTGGAGAACCTTCCATGACACTAAGGCATAATGCAGGTACCCCAAAAGTCAAACAGGACTTTCTGACGTGATGCAACATATGAGCATTCTCTAAAACAAAGGGCAAACTTACACACAACTCCAGGAATTCTTAGAGCAAGCCCTTTCTATGCAGTAGACTCATGACCCTAAGTAACAGGCATTTCTCTAGGCAGCTCACTGCAGGCAGCACTCGGATTCCTGAGAATCCTTAAAGACAGTGATCGTGGAAAAATTTCACGAAAGGACCTGATCAAACTACCTTACAGACACCATCACAACTGAGGCCTCCATCTGTCTTTAATTCTGTGTCATTTACATTGCAGTATTTCAAGTATTTCTTATTTTGTTCTTTGCACTGTATTTTCTGACATTTTCCTCCAGTAAGTATGCATTACTTTTATAGATCAGGAAATAAAAGAAACACCGATAGAGCTATCTAAAAAAAAGGAAGGAAAATATTACTTTTACTTTGAAAGCACATGCACAGAACTCAGTGGTGACGGGAAAGGGTGAACAGAAATTCAAGTGCTGCGTGTCACAGTTCAGCTCTGGAATCCAAAGCATGTGCACTGGCGTGGCATGGCCTGGACACAGCCGGGCCCCACCACTGCCCAGATGTCTGATGTTGGGTAAAATAACTTACCCCTTGCTTGTACATCTGCAAGATGGAGATAAGAGTTCCTACTCAGAGGATGGTTCTAAGGATTAAATCTGTGTAAGGCCTTTGCACATTCCTGAACACAGCCACTTTTGACCTCATGGTCGTATTGTTACCTCTGAATTCCTTTCACATCCGCCTCAATGCTTTGCTATTATTTTGAGAATTTATGTTGGTAAACTCTATAGAAAAGGACTATGTATTGTCTATTTCTCATCATGCTAGACTGATGCTGCTATAATTAAATGTTATGTTTACCTAAATGCACAAGAAGACTTGGTAATGAGTGACAGAGCCAAATCATGACTTGGTGAGTAAGGTGTGCAGATCTAAACAGAGTCCTGAATCTTCTGAAACCAGCATTAACCTCATCCTGTAATAATGAGGATAACCTCACAAAGCCCTTTTTACCAATATCTGCTTTAGTTCAATTAATTAATCTTAGGCTCCTTTTCATTTATTCAGTTCTGGACGTTTGTTTGGGGGGCAAGTGTGACGGGACCACTTTGTGACATCTCAGAGTGCCACAATCACTATTAATATCAGTACTTATGACAGTTTTGAATTCAAAGAGCAGTCAGGACACTATTGTTAGATTCCTTAGTGAGAGTTTTCAGTGAAGTCATTTTCACACTAAAACATGTGGATGCCACTACTACAGTTTTAGAGTGTGCTGGGCATGGTTAGGAAAAGGGAGGTAAGGGAGATAAAGGCAGAAGGTGGAGAGGTGTTTACCCAGAAGGATATCTGAGAACAAGCACAGGTTCTGCATTTTTTAAGACCTGGAATCAAGTTTGACCCTGCTGGCTAGAAGTGAGTCCAAGTCATTTTTGATCCCTGAGCTTCTGGAAAATAAGATGACTCCCTGCTCTACTCAGTATTTACCTAGAAAAACTAAATGAAACCAAATAATGTCCCTCAGTAGATGAATGGATAAACAAAGTGTAGAATATCTAAACAACACAATATTATTCAGCCACAAAAGGAATGAGTACTGAAAACATGCCAACTGAAATAAGCCAATCACAAAGAACCACATATTGGTTCTATGATTCCATTCATGTGTAATGTCCAGAGAATCGGCAACTCTAGAGAAACATAAATGAACTATGGGTTGCCAATGGCTGAAGGAATTAGGGGATGCCAGCTAAGAAGAATGGAGTTTCTTGGGGGGGGGGGGGGGGGAGGGGAAGAAAATATTCTAAAATTGATTATGGCAACAGATGCACAACTCTGAGAATATATTAAAAAATCATTGAATTGATCATTTTAAATGGGTGAGTTGTATGATATGTGAACTGTGTATATATCAATATAGCTATTATAAAAATAAACTGGGTGCCTGGCCGGTGTAGCTCAGCAGTTAAGCATTGACCTATGATCCAGGAGATCGAGGTTCGATTTCCCAGTCAGGGCACATGCCCAGTTGTGGGCTCAATCCCCAGTGGGGGGTGTGCAGGAGGTAGCCTATCAATGACTTTCTCATCATTGGTGTTTCTATCTCTCTCTCTCCCTCTCCCTTCCTCTCTCTGAAATCAACAGACACATTTATAAATTAATTAATTAACAAATAAACAAACAAACTGGGCATATATCATTAGAAGTATACATAAAACAAAATTTTAAAATATTTTATAAAGAAAAGTTAACGAAAGTGGAATAGCTGATTATTTTACTTAAGCTTACTTTCATCTTTGGGTTTTTTTAGCAAACACAATTGTTATTAAAACAACATATTTTCATGGCAGACTTTCATGTGAGCTTTTCCATCAACCCAAATACACACACACGCACACACACACACACCTTTTATTACAAAAGTAATCATTTTAAATAAGAGTGAAATAAATGGATCTGACATGCTCTTTTTCTTCCACTGGGTCATAAAAACATTGTACTTAACTCATTTTATGGATTTCCAGGGAAAAATGAGAGCCACCATTCTACTCACTGCTGAGAATGTGAGTCAGCTCGGCATTTTAGCTTCCTACAATAGTTGTGGTTAGTCCCCTTGAGCCCTTGGCCTCCAGCCATCTCCACATTGCCTCAAAGGCAGAGGTCACTAAGAGGTCACCATTTCTCCCTTGCCCTCCAGGCAGTTCTGTATTTCAACCATACCTGGATGGTAACTGTCCATCTTTAATTGCTTTCAGATCACAAAACTGCCAGTAACAATAGGAAAAACCTGATATACACATTATCCATTATGGGTATCTTATCAAATACATATATATATATTTTAAAAGACAACATCAGCACACTAAAAGGTAGGAAATCATTATATAGTAACTTTGCATTAAGCCTTCATGAAGAAACACATGCTATTACATATGAACACAGCATTTTTAATTCATCTTGCACAGTAGTACTCCAAAAAAATAATAATGGGCCAAATAAAAAGGCTGTAAAAATTTGGGAAATTTTATACAAATCCTGCATGCTTCTAAAAGATACTACTACTCTTATCCAAATACAGTTATAAAATTAAAATACAGAATTATTTTTATTACTCACTCATCTTTCCCAAGCCTGATACTTGGCACACCATTTGCTTATGAACCTTAGCCCCCAAGCCCCAAGGGACATTCTTTTACTGTACCATTGAGTTGGCAGCTATTGTTCTAATTTCCCTACTGATGAGCCAAACAGTTAATCTGTTTTAGCACACAATGCATAAAAGGTTTCATTTCACTCCAGAAGAGAGAAAGAGACACTTATAATCACTGGGCATTCATATTTGAATGACAGCTAAACATAAAGGAACATCAGGCATGCAGCCATCTGGAAAAAAGCTGGTATTCTTTCACATTATCTGTTCTCAAACCTTTAAGACAAAAGGGTCAGAGGTTGGCCCAAGACTTCCATTTAGTAAGATGCTCATTTCAAATCCATGGCCATTAATAAACATTCTGTCAGCTCCACAATAAAAGACAATCAGCTTCCCTCTCTTCCCATTTGATGCTTCTGAAAGATGGCTTCATAATAAACATATACATGCACACTTAGAATTATTTTATTTACCAGAATAAATTGTGTGTGCCTGCTTAGAAGTAACACATTTTTAGCTCCAAATGAAAAAAGGAACATAGTTTACTGGGCTTTAATGCATAGTAATTGAAACATCCATTTTAATACAAAAGACAAAGTAGGCAGTCAACCTGTGCTTATTATTAAAATTACAATTTTTCCCCATTTAAGTTATATGAACCCCAACTGGAGATATTAAATTTCTTACAAAATGCTGGGGAAATCCCATAATATAGAACAAAATCTAACTGCCTAGCTTTAAAACAAAACCCTATTTTATGTTGTATATATAATTTGAAAATGCCTTTTAATCCTTCTATTGTCACTCAATAGTCAGTTTTAGGGGAAAAAGAATGGCGATTCAGTCATCCCTAAAAACTAAATTCTACCTTAAGAGAGCTATTTCAACACACAGAGACAATCATAGACTTGGACAGTTTATAAAAATGGCTGAGTCGCAGCCCTTCTATAAAGAAGTTCTAGTAACTATAAGCTACATTTCCCTGGAAACAGTCTGTAGTTGCCTCTGGCCAAGAACGTATCCTCTCTTGCTACTGGAACAGCCAGGAGAGAGAGGTCCCTCATGGCGTGTTCCCAGCTCCTTTCTCCCTACCCCAGGCATGGAAGTCTGAATCTCACCGTCTGTACACCCAGGAGAAAAGGGCTCTTAATGAAACTACTGATCATTGGCATCAGCACCTGCGTCAACAAGGATCCACTAAAGCATCCACTCTCACCATTTCCTCATGCATTCTTCATAGTCACAATGAGACAGGGAAGAGACCACTCAGGATAGCAGTGGATCAGTGGCAGGCTAGAAACCAGAGCTCAGATTCTCAAGAAGCAAGTCCCCACTTCCCACTCCCCAATCAGCCCACAGGACCCAATCTTTCCTGCTGAACCTAGGGACCCCGGTGGGTTTGTTGCCCATCAGGTCTCCCATATTAGCATCCCCCCCACCCCCCGCCAGAATGTTGCTGCCATTCCTGGTGGGAGTTAGGGAGAGGGTATTTAGCTCCACACACCTCCCATTCTTCTCACTAAGGAAGCTGTTCTGCAGAGCTGGGTCCAGGCCCATCCCAAAGGGCAGCCCTACGGGGAAAGGGTGCAGAGAGAGCTCACAGACAACTTAGAGTGTTGCTATAATGGTGTGTTCACAGTAGAAGGAATTTCTCTGCCTAGGGCAACCAAGGATTCTAATATACCTAGGACACTCCCAGTGTGCACCTGTGGTCCATACATAATCATTAACAGCACTCCCATTTACTCCCCAAAGCACCTCAGTCTGAATGAAGACTTCAGTGCAAAAGTTTTTATGCTCTGGTTTCCAGAGGCCACAGAAAGGGCTGGGCCATCTCTACTTCACTCTCAAAATCCACTGCTTCTTCAACACCAAATGTGGTTTTCAGATGGCTCTGGCCTTGGTTTCTCGTTCTCTCTCTCTCTCTCTCTCTCAAGCTCTTTTGGATGCCACATTAAAAACAAAGACAACTTATAAGATGTGATTAAAATTTTAGTGTAAGACCAGGTAGTATCTATGAAGCCTCACTACAGGGCTCAGGGAAGATGGATGCAAGTGAGACCAGCAGAGGCTTTGAACAGGACTCTGTCTTCAAGGAGTTGCATGTAGTTGGGATGACAGACAGCACATGTTCATGTGGTATAATTAGGGGAGAATATAAGAAATTCTGTCATTATGTAGCAAAACATATGTTAAAATGTAAGTGCTAAAAGCAGAGTGGTTGGGAAATGCTCATAGGAAAGGAGGGGACAGAGCTGAACCTGGACAGATAGATGGGGAGCAGAGGCATCGATGTGCGAACAGATATTAGAGAAGATTTACACAGAGACTGACCTGCTTAAACAGTATTCATGTTGGAGGGTAGCAGTAATAAGATGGGGTAAATAAAATAGGACCAAGTACCAGGAGGCCTCAAATGCCACTGTGCTGATTTCGAACTTGACACTGATGTTCCTGAGAGCCAGGCTTTCTAGCATTTTCAATACTGGGAAATGAAAGCTTCTGCAGAAACCAATAAAAAATTCCAGCAATAAATAATGGTGAGGGCCTTCCCCAAGATGAATTCCTATGATTCAGTCCTTGAATTAAATACACAGGTTACCTGCTTACACCAAAAGTTTCAGAACCCTCAATATTAAAAAACCGTGTTGTTATAGGCCAGCTTTATCTCATGTGTATGATAAATGGGTTCCTATAACTCCCTCATATTGTTTAGCTTGTTCTGCATGAAAGAATTCTAAATCTGACATGACCAAGAAAACCCACCTAAGTCCAATTCACTGAACTCTACACAGCAATGTGAGAAAATTGGTTTGGGTTCTACGTCAGATACCGTGTCTTGTTACAGTGTGTTTTTTTCTACTTCAATCAATATCACAATAATTCTAATATGAAAGGTGTGTGAGCAAATAAAAAAACCAATTGAGATGACCCAGGACCTGCTAGTCTCCCTCAGAGCAAAACAGAAAACGATTATGTTGGAGCTGAATGAACTTATTTTAGTAATTCAGGTCTTTAAAAAATGAATTTAGAATCGGTGAAGTGTTGGGTTTTTTTGTTTTTTGCGCTTTGAATCCAATACATAAAAAACTACTTCTTGTATTTAAATGTCCTCATAAAGTAGTCCAAATATCTTCCCATTTCAATTACAGGAGAACTCCAAAGAGAAAGTGTCTATCAACAATTCCATTTATCTGTGGACAATTCATTGCCTACGATGGATAACAGCCCCCTAAAAGTAATTAAGGTAGATGGAAAATAGAAAATTCCATTTTTTTAAAGATTCACTCAGTTTTAAATAATGCAGTAATCTGAGCAGAATTAACCATCATAAAATAGCTTTTTATCTTCTTTATGTCCTGTAAAAGATAAGATTTATCCTATAAGCATCTATCTTAATGAGCTTTCTGGCTTTTCCATGTAAGTTATGTCTACTCTGTCCTACTGGCATATCCTCTACTGCACCATTGGCATACCTCCCAGTGCTGAAAAAAAATTACAAACACACACACAATTTTACAGGACATAAAGAATCAGTAGCTTCCTAAATTTGTTTCCATTCCTTCCATGTTTATAATTGCAGGTATATAATATGGTCTAGTTCTGTGCCATTATCCAGCACCCCTGTATACCTCAGGAAGAAATTGCTGCATACTCTAGACCCGATTTCTCTGTGAGTAGACAATAGAAGTAAAAAAATTGTAAGAACATGTCATATTTACTAGTGTTAGTCACATGTATTTTTAAAATTAGGTAATGGTACACAATGTTTAAATTTTAATATTTTTTATATTTAATATTTACTATTAATCCATGTGCTATGTCAAAATATAAAATTTCCCAAACACTAAAAACAGTCCAATTAACTAAAAGATAACAGACACGCCAAGAGCTGACTCCCTGGCAAACCTTCCTGGTGAATTTATTGGAAAGTAAATTTATGGAAGTCATAAATTCCAGTCCTGCGTGCTCTTTCTGATTGTGAAATCTATCATTAACCACAGATTCATTCTGAGGAAAAATAAGGTCAGAACACATTACTGGGATCTGTAGTTGGCAATTCAAGCAAAAGGCTGGAAATTGAGGACCAGTCTTAACCCTCCTCTGCTAGTAGCCTTGGGGAAGCATTCAGTCTCTTATTATTTAAGCAGCTTCATCCCCCAAACAAGGGCAAGCCTTTATTACTTAATTACTCTCAGAGCAGTTCAGTGGGATGGGTTCTAGTAGATGCAGGTCTTCAGGTTATGACCTGCAGAAATACAAGTGCTGATACTGATGTCACAGTAAGGATATACTGTTGAAAAAAAACACTCTTGACAGCTCTGGCATCACTAATTGAACCCCTTTGCCATCTCTATTGATTAAAAGAGTGTCAGGTATGCACTTACGATGGAATTAACCAGAATGTCATTAGAAAAGGAATATGGTATTGTATTTATTTTAATAAAGCTCCCTTTATGACATCAGACTAATTATGCAAGTCTCAAGAACGCTGAGCTCTACAGGGGAGCTACGGGGAACAGCAGGAAGGCAGGGCTTAGCTCTGCTGGGTGCAGAGCACTCGGCCCATCAGGCAGAATAAATAGAATGCAGTGTATTAGAATTCCATTTTTCTTTAAAAATGCCTTTAAGTGATACAGTAAAGCAAAGTGTGTCACCTAATCCACATACATGGAAATCATCAGGCTTTAGCAATACATCTAGAAAGTATGTAACTAGTCCTCAGGAACATGTGCTTAAGATTCAGCACAGATAAGATTGCCAATGGGTCTTTTCAAACATATATATTTTATATTCTTTAGATATAAAGGCTGTAAAAATGTAAATATGTTGAATGGAAAAGAGATATGAACCTGAACTGAAATAGAATGTGGATATTAATGAAAAGGTGCACATCTATATTAAGCCTTTTGATCATATAAAAATGAACCTAATTATCTGCTTTAATGTGGTTATTCTCAAAAAAAAAAAAAAAAAGGCAGTTCCCTCCTCCACCTACAATTTATGGAGAAACTCCCATAAGACCCTGCTTTATGAGCCCAGCATCCAAACACAGATCTGCTCAAATACAGGACCTCAGCACATCGGAAAGACCACGATGCTGGCCACCTGCTGGTTTTCTCTTGGGCCCATTACTTCCCTCTTTTCCTCTGGAAGGAACCACACTTTCCAAGTGGAAGTGCCAGTGCAAGGCTAGAGTGCTCTGGTAAAGAGGAGAGAGGGAAGCTCTCTCTCCTCCTCCCCCTCTGCATCAGGTGGCATCTCCAGCTCCCACTAAGTCTCTGATCCTGACAGGCAGCCCCAACCTCCACCACAGTTCTAGCTCCCTCCAAGATTGCTCTGGTATCTGGGATCCAGAAACACCATCTGCTCCCATCATCTCTTCAGTCCCAGGGGTGATGGAGCTGCTTCCTGCTGGTGCTGGTCTCAGAGTTGCCTTACTATCCCCAGTTTGCCTCACCTCTTGCATTATCTATGTCGACAGTGCCCTGTTTTCAATTCCCTTTGTACGGCCAGGAGTGGTTTCTGGACCCTGAGCTAAGAGTCAGGAGACTTTTATTTACTGAATCCTGCCTTTGCTCTTAAAACCATGTGACCTTGGAAAAAAATCATCATCTTTCTAGAACTGAATCTCCTCATCTGAAAATGAGAGACTGAACTGATGGTTGCCAGATGGGAGGGCAGCTGGGGGAGGGAAAAGGTGAAGGGATTAAGTACAAATTGGCAGTTACAAAATAGGCAAGGAGATGTGAAGCACAGCATAGGGAATAGAGTCAATAGTACTGTGTTAACTATGTATGGAGCCATGTGGGTACTAGACTTATGGGGGGGGGGTGATGTCATAAGTTTTATAAATGTCCAATCATTATGCTGTACACCTGAAACTAATATGGTATTGAATGTCAACTGTAATTGAATTTTTTTATTTTAAGTTAAAAGATAAGTATTTTTAAGGCAAAAATAAATAATAAAAATGAAGGACTGGAGAGCTTTTAAAATCACAGTGTCTAGGTCATACCTCCTGCTAATTCAATCAGAATGTCTAGGGGTAGGAATCAGGCCCCAGTAGTTTTTAAAACATTCCCCAGGTGGTTTCAATGTATAGCAAAGTTTAGTTAACAACTGCATTAGAAAGCTGGAATGTGTCTCGGGCTTTCTAGGATATTCTAAGATTTACATAAGAATAGCACATTTTCAGAAAATGACTTTTCTTGTTCTTAGTGCTTCTACTGTGCTCCTAACCAACCATCTTCAATTTTACCCTTTACTTGTAAACAATATGTATATTTAATCCATGTAATGCACTATATTCAATATCTAAATATTCAATTATCAAACAAATTCCCAACAGCTAGACTGGCAAGTCGTATCATAACACCTTAAGGAAAAGGCCAGAGATAAATTTAATTCCAAAGTCCCTTGGTCAAAGTCAGCCCTATATCCCCACCTCCACCTTGTTCTCATTGGAGCCTCCTGCTGCTTCTGCCTTCTAAGTATCTGAGTCTCATTTTCCTCCTCTGCACCCTCAGGTAGCCGAATTCAACTCCCATGAGTACAGAGCCCCTCTGCCTTGAATCTAATCCCATGAACTACATATTCCTGGATCGAGCCGAGCCTCGCTCCACAGGCCTCCCTTCCCCTAACTTCTGGTCTCCCTGGCACCTTCACCAACCACTCCCAGCACTGCTCACCAGTGAGCTCGCATGGAACGTTAACAAGCAGCCATCACTGGCACTGACAAGTGACAGTGAGAGAAAATTAGTCCTGAAAATGTTTGTGTCAAGATCTGAGCAAGGTTGAATGATGTGATAAGTCCGCACTGCTACTTTTCATCAAAGAGAAACCTGATCAACCCATGAAAAGAATACTTTTAAACCACAAATAATGACACTGTAATTCTGATTCAGTGCATCTGGGGTGGGCCAGGAATCTCTTTATTTAATAAATACCCAAGGGATTCTCACATGGGTGGTCCTTGGACCACACATTAGGAATCATATTATAGGTATACAATCTATCGCCTTTAATGAAGCAAATGGCAGCTATATGGATACGAAGAGACTCCTGTTAAATGCTTCTTTCCAGCTGTGTTAAAACCTTCCTTCTACAACTAAGTGCTGGCGGGGACACGGCCAGCCAAGGGATCAGGGAAAGCAGAGAGGGAAGGATGGGGTGGGGAGGAGCTTCCCCGGAATCCAAGCCTGGTTCAAGCTCTCCAGTCCATAAACCAATCTGCGTATCCTACCCATCCCGCAGAAGAGATACCCTGAGGTCAAGTGTCACCTCTTATTTTTAGCACCCTCGGGGGATACAATAATAAGAAGTAAAAAAATCAAAAAGGTGCTACATACTCTTCTCGCTCAGGCTTGTGAGGCGTTCTGAGCATGTCACTCCTAAACAGGCCATGGGCATATTATTTTGAGTTGAAGACCCTGGAGAAACAGCAGGTGCAAGAAGGGAACTCGGACCCTCATTTTCATTCCTGACAGCAAGAGAGGCTACTCCCATGTGAAGGAGGCCTGCCTAAACCAGGAAAGAGGAACCAGGGCGCAGGAAACCCGTACAGGCAACCCCTATTAGACTAACCTTCATCACCATCCTCACTCCACCACAGTTCACTGCCCCAGCCCAAACCCCTCTGCCTGATCAGGTCTTCACAAATGTATTGTTTACTTGTCTAAAAGATATAAAAAACTTTCTGCTCTGGTCACTCCTTTGGGTGTCTCTTCTCTAGTAAAGGCTCCCATGTGCATGTGACAATTTAATAAAAAGCTGCATGCTTTTCTCCTGCTGACTTGTCTTATGTCAGTTTAATCCAATCAAAGACCCTAAGAGGGTAGAGGAGAATTTTCCCTCCCCTACACTTGTTTCCCCGCCTTCTTAATAGTTAAGAACAAACTAATGCAAAGAAAGAAGCCACGGATGAAAAGAAGTAAACGCTGACCTTCCCTTACGAAAAAGGAGTCAAGGGTGCTAGGAAAAACGCCCACCCTCTCCTGGGACAGACCCCTGCAAGGTCGGCCCTACGCTCAGCAAAACGTAGTAATAAAACTTCTCTTTGGAATCACCAAAGAGTAGAACAAGAGGAAACCTCACAAAGGGTCTAGTCGTGCAGGGCAGGTGTTTGCACAACCTGTGCAGAGCTCCAAGGGTGCTCGGAGGTGCCTCATACCTCTAGGACATGTGGGGTGAGCGGGGACTGCAAGCTGCCACCACCACTTCCCCAGGACAGAAAACCAAAAGGAGGGAAAGCAGCATTTACCCAGCAACTTCAACACGCCAAACCACTTACATGCATCGCCTTATGTAAAACTCTCAACAGCTCTAAATTGCAATTATTATTACACCCACTTGCATATGGGGAAACAGACTCAGACGGGTTGAGTAGCTTCACCCACAATCACAGAGTTGGGAAGTAGCATGTAGGATCAGAACTTGGGTGGATGCAATTCCAAGTTAGTTCTCCCATCAAGACCTTTGTAGGCTGCAACCAGACTGCCTACATTAAAATTCAATATCCAACTTGCTAGCTGGGTAACCTCGGGCAGCAAGGTAACTAATCTGTTTGTGCCTCAGTTTTTGCATCCTTAAAGTGGGAACAGTAATAGCTCCAATCTCATCGAGTTCTTGAGGTGACTGAGTGGGTGAATCCATATAAAGCCCTTACACAGTACCTGCCAGAAAGTAAACACTCAAGACATGGGCTGTTGGACTTGAATCCCTCCTCCCCCACATACCTAATCCCTGTTTTCTATACTTATCTGCCAAAGTTCATTTTCCCCCACCACTTCGCCTTTCTCCAATGAGAATGTGTGTGTTTTTTTCTAATAAAAATCCATATAACCATTCAAGTTCAACATTTTCTTTGTAAAGTAATTACAAAGCATCTATGAACACATAACAAGGACACAGCAATGTTTTAATTACTGTGGAATAAAAAGCTAAGAAGGTAGAAGATAGGACATAATTTACTTATAAATACAACTTGATACCTAAAACCCCTTTTAGGGATTAGGTGACCTCAGAAAGAACAGTCAGGCATTAGCACAGAGTACACAATCCCACAACCGCCGAGCTCAGAGCACTAACAGGAGGCAATTTTCAGTTCCCCCAAACCTGTCCCCTAATTAAACTAATGGGTTTAAAATAAGTTAGACTTCCTATGTATAAAGTCTTTAATGGTCCACGGTTTGACAAAATGTAGGAGGATACATCCATGGGCTTGCATTTTATTAGAATTAGGGAGTCATAATTATAACACACAATCTGATATTTAGCAAAGGAAATAAGGCTTTTCAAAGCAGAACCACCAGTCTGCCTAACAACTTTGAAATTCATCTGGTAGACGTGTCATCTGTCTTCCACAAGAGCACTGTGGTTTAAAAACATACTTTAACAAAACGCATTACTCCTTCCAAATTTATGACCGCTCTTCCCCCAGTTCCTTCCCATGGAAGGGGTTCATTCTGTGTCACACACATTGTTATTACAGGGTTTGACAAGATCACAGCCTCTCCTACAGAGCCCCACTCACACCCCCAGAGGCGCGATCCTGCCATATTCTGTGAGTTAATAAGGTCAGGTGTGAACAATACTTAGAGTATACTTTTAAGAAAACAGGTACTTCCAAATGACACCTAGGAAGCAGAGACGTACACAGGAACCTGCACGTCAACACAGGTGACGTCCAGCATGATCATGCCCCCTCACCTGAGTGGGGTCATTTGTATGTTTGCTTTGTTTTGTCCAATACAGTACTTTCAATATCCCATATGCACCTGGCCGCCTCTGTGATGAGTGACAGGACTGGCCAGGGTCAGATGACAGAAAACAGGATGCAAGGCGGCAGAAGCTCGTAAGTACTGGACAAAGACCGTGGCAGAGCCCCGGGTATGGCTGCAGGTGTGAGTCATGAGGAAGAGCAGAGAGCACCTCTCGAGAAAGCAAAGGGGTGGCAGCCATCCTGCTGGGGGACCAGGAGACTCACTCTGGATGAGAGCAAAACATGGGATCTGAAGGCGGGTGTTGGTCCAGGACAGCAGATGATACTAAATAGAGAAAACACTCCCCAGAATTAAGGGCTGCCTCCTACCCGGTCCTCTCTCCCTCTAGCAGGACCCTTCCTTATAGGGGCTTATAAACACGTTGCTCTGCCTCTGTCCCTTCACTTTTCACACCCACCACCATACTTATCAGTTCCCACGTCTGCCTTTTCCTCCAGAGTCTAGACTATGAGCCTCTCCAGGTCAAGAACCAGCTTTCTGTAAACGTGTGATGAATGAGTGAAAAGGCAGGACTGGAAGGGAAGTCTCTTTGAACCTGTAGGTCAAATTAGATCAATCTCATAACAAAGACATTCAAGGAAACACAAATATCAAAAATGTATTGATACACTATTAACTTGTTACTTTTATAACCAAAGCCTAGCCTTCAATTCATTGTCATGAGGGCAGAGATGGGGGAGAAAGTATAAAATCTAAGAGCGAAATGAGAAATGAGTGTACAGCAATCTTAGCTATTACAGTCAAGCAAGGAAAGATACCTCTTCCCCCTCCACATCCTCGCCCCCCACCCAGGGGCCTACTGTGGGCAGAGGGGAAGAATGAGCTATTGTTACATTCTCGCAGCTAATCTAAGAGCCACACATTCCAGATTGACTTGACCCTGACTCTCTGTTGGAAGAAAGCTTTGTGGTAATAATTTCCATTTGTTTAGTCTGTAGTTATACTTGCATACTTAATTGCCCAAATTAATCACTTAGACCAGTTCAACTCAAAATCATACTTCTCCAATTTTTCAGGTCATAACATTTCCAAGAATCCTCTGACACCAAGTATAACAGCGCCAATTTCCTCAAATGAAGTCCAAACTTAGTCTTCCTTAACACAGAGCTGTGTCAAGGGCACTTCCTCCAGAACCATGCTCACCTCGCTGCAGCACAGCTCTGCTCACGTCACTCCCTGGTCACACTGGGAACTGCCAGATCTGAACATGATGGGCTGCTGCCCAGGGCCACCTACGGCCCACGAGAGCCCTGTGACTGTGGACACGGCCCTGGGCCTGGCTAGAGACCCGGGGTTTTTTCTGTGAATATTATAATAATATCAACCCCATTAGATTGCTCTGAGGATTAACTGAGCTCATTGTGAAACCCCTAGATTAGTGCCTTTATAGAATTGGTACTCAATATATGGTAGGTAGCCATGATTCTTATTGACGATTATGATTTCCTTTTATCTCCCCTTACCCAGCCTGCCCTAAAAAGGCCACTTTTTTTGCCTCAGATGGTATTGGACCTAGACTTCTTTTACGTTTCTCTTAAAACAAGATCCAGTGCAAAGGCACCTCCTCCCTCAGGAGCCTTCGCACCTGGGTCCCCCCTCCTCCGCACACAGATGAATGAGCATCGTCTCGATGCTGCCCCAGTGCCTAGTCTGCAGCGTTACTGTGACGCTTTTCTGCCTCTTTATCACCAGTGATGCCCTCTCTCATGGAACACATGTCTTCCCCCTCATGGGTGCATATGGTGAGCTCTTAACTATGATCTGTGGAAAAATCCACGAACAGCAAACTATCAGGACAAACGTGACACTTTCACTGCCTAGGGGAAAACGCCAGACTTCAGACACACACTTTGAATTTTTATAACCTGTTTAGTCCTTAAGGTTTTGCATCATTGGAAATGGGGGTGATAAATCAAGCACCCAAATATTACATCATTATAATAAACTAGTTTACATCTTTCTCATGAGACAAGAATTACTCATGCTCTTACCTCTTTGGTAAGTACATTACCTGCTGTGTTCTGAATCTGGCACATGCCATCTTATATGAAGTCACTTTTATGCACCACATACACACACACACACACACACACACACACAATGTACAAAGAAGTGTTCCCCCCACACAGAGATGCCCAGAGACACACACTCCGGACCATACTTCAAACCCAGCTATATGGATGGACTTAAAAATACCATCCTCCTACATTCCAGAAGGTGAAAGGTCCTTTAACCTGGAATATGTAATGCCAGGAGTCCATTCAAGCACACTGTTTAAATGAGAATGAATTCAGCCCATGGAAAAGGGCTCTCTAAGCCAGGGCCCTCCCTACTACAAGTTTATTATCAGTTCCACCCCCCCCTTCTCTTTTTACTCTCCAGCCTACAAACACCTTTTGTGTAATTTTAAACTAAGGGCACTGATTCCTATGAGAGAAAAGGCACGACTCAAAACACCCTACACTAGGATTTCACAATTAGCATGCCGGACCTTTTGGTCGGTAATTCTTTGTTGCGGGGAAGACGGCTGGCATTATCCCTGGCCTCGACTAGATGCCAACAGTACACTCTCACTACCTGTCACATCCCAAAATGTACCCGGACACTGCACAACGACCCGAGGGAGCAAAAGCATCCACAACTGAGAGTCAGTGATCTAAACAAGCTGTCACTCTTTGCTAACCATCATTTCAATTCCCTTTAAGAATGGCAGGTAATGTAGTTCTGAGACAGAAGACCAAGGTTCTTACCTCCACTCTACTCCAGGGCCGCTGTGCAGCCACGACTCAGGCATCCTGGGCGTGGAACCTGGTTCTGCCGCTTTGCCACCAGGGTGACAATGGAGTGGACACTTAACCTCTAGGCCTCAGTTTCCTCAACTATAAAGTATGGATGATAATAATCAGTGTTCCCTAAAGTTGTTGTGAAGGTTAAGTAGGTTAACAATGGAGTGAGTGTTCAGCCCTTGTCTGGCAGGTGGAAAGAACTCATTAAACGCTAGCGGATGCTATCGGCATATCCCTAAACCCTCTATGCCTCAGTTTCCTCATCTGTAAATTGGAGAGGTGAAGTTAGAAGTACTTTGCTTTTGCAAGAATTAAATGAAACGACAGAATGGAAACATCTGGCATGGTGTCCTGCACATCTTAAGTATTAATGAATACTCGTTAGCCCTGGCCTGTATTTTAAGAATATATAAATGAATTACTTTGATTTCTATAGTAGAACTAAATTTACAAAGCCTGCTTACCCCACCATGCCCCAAGAAAAAAGATAATTCATGACCTGGATAAATAAATATATATGAACATATATGTAGTCAAGTTTTATTTCAAATTCTAGTATTATCATGTTACATTGTCAAGCAAGTGCCTTAACCCAGCACAAGAGAAAACTACCAATTTTAAAAAGTTCCTGGCACAGAATAAACGCTCAATATATATTAGTTATACTTTTTATGGTTATAATGATCCATGACCAATCACTATGGCTCACCCATGAGTACTGCCCAAATACAATACAGAGAAAGTAGATAAGAGCTTGTAGGTGACTCCTAAATGTCTACCACAACCCCTGGGAAACTGGGCAGGTGAGCGGGGGAAGAAACAGGACAGGTACATGTGGAGAAGCATCATAGGTGATTCCATTATATAATATAGCCATTTCACTTACATGCACGCACGTGTACACACACACCTGATGCTGTAATGCTGAGAACCACTGACCTACAGAATCAGCTTCAGGTATACAGAATTAACACTTTATTTTTAATTTGCAAAGCAGTGGGATGCAACAATATACAGGTATCCTTGCTTTACAAAACAGAGATTGCTGCATGAAAAGTAAGTTCAGACACTGATTCCCTCTCCCCTCAGCTCCCACTTCCCTGAGATCACAGGGAGACACGTTCAAATGTACGTCATGCCCCAGGGAACCCGTGTGGAGCTTTTAGTGTAAGGTGGATTAAGGTAGTCCTGCCTTCAAAGCTAGCAGCACCCCAGCTGCTGGTAGGAGGCAAGTCCCTACCAATCATAGTCTTTTGGGTGCCTCAAGATACTGTGTAACTTTAAAAAAAATAAAATCTTCAAGTCAAATATTCAAAAATCAGACCAGAGCCTAGATGGTGTCAGGACAGAGCTTTTAATTGCTTGATTCTAGCTGGTACTTCAGGAAACTAAAATAAGAGGCAGGGGGTAAAGGAGTGCCCAGAAAGAAAGACAAGAGGTTATAACCCAGAAACCTTATAAAATGAGGGATAAAATATTTGAATAACACAGGAGCTAAAAAGCCATGTAGCAAGGCTCCCTATAAAAAGGGCGGGACTGCTTGAGAAATCACAGGATAGAAATAACAACCTTGGGTCTCCGAGGTTATCTAAGGGGCCACCAAAGAACAATTCTACTAAAGAAAAAATATAAATTAGCCAAGACCACAAGCTGAATTAACCAGGTGAACAGGGAGTTAAATAAATACCTATTCTCAGTCTCTAACATTTCACTGAAGTGCTCTCAAAAGCAATGATGAATGTCATAGTTAAAGAGAATTGGGAGGACAGCGGGTAGGGCCCTGCGTCTCCAATGAAGAGGACACCACATTCAAGTCCACATCATTCAAGAGCATTTCCAGCTTAGGTTCATCCTACACAAAAGGGAGGGGAACTGCCTGTTCATGTATATCAAGTGTCAAGTGGAAGATTAAAATTTTAAATGCTTTCATAGCATCAGTACATTTCAGAGAGTCAATAATCTACATTTCCCCTTGAACTAAGAAAGAAGCCTATACATCACATAGTCCAAGCTATTTGAATACTTTTAAGCCCTTCACTATATGACTTAGGCTTTAGGGTTTTAAATGTACAGAATTTTAAAAGAAAATGCAATAAATATGTTAAGGGCTGACCACAACTGTTAACTGTTAACCAAGAACAAAGTCACTGGAAATAAAGCATTAGGAGACACACAGTGATGCATGACTATTTTCATAATTTCAGAAACTATACATGTTTAACAGTATACAGGTTATAATGAAGCCACATACCGTACTGTCCTAAATAAGTTACATTTGGTGGACAACACAGAACCGAAAACCAATTCTTAAGAAAATGTTAAGTTAGTCTTGTTGTAGCTAATAACTGCTTCTAGGAAAGCCAGAAAGAACATCAACAAATCATAATTAAATCAATGAACATCTAGTAACTAAATCAGAGTCACCCAAAGAGTACAGAACTTAAGCTCAGAACCATTTAATCAATGAAAAAATACTTTAAAGGGCTAATGAGATTTAGTAAAGGGTTTGCCATTTATTCATTTTATTTATTTTAGAAAATTTTGCTCCACCTCTGTCCCTTCATTTTTCATACTCGCACTGTACTTATCAGTTCCGACGTCTGTTTTTTCCTCCAGAGTCTAGACTATGAGCCTCTCCAGGTCAAGGACTGGCTTTCTATAAATGAGTGATGAATGAATGAACAAGGCAGGACTGGAAGTAAATTCTCTTTGAGCCTGTAGGTCAAATTAGATCAATCTCTTCATCCAAAGATTTTGGAGTCAATAATTTAAGGCAGCAGAGAAATCTCAAGTTCCATCCCTTCTGGGAGGGCATCTAAAATTCCAGCTCCCCAAGCAGAGTGGTCCTTTCTGAGACACGATGCTGCATGGGTGAGGTGCACTGTTAGACAGAACTACAGTTACCTACCAAAGGGCAGGAACCATACAGCATTTATCTCCATTGGCTGGCAAAGTATTTGGCACATGTTTACCAGCTGGTGAATACTGGCTACATGAATGACTGACTGACTTTATGATTTTTATGTATAAATTTAAACAGATGTGCAGAGCATCTACCTAGTTAGCTCAGTTCCTCAGAGGGTCAAGCAACTAAGGTACTGTCAGAAGGGAAAAAACAACAGACTTACTGCATTTACGGAAACAATTCTGATAAAGAAATTAAATAAATATCTGCTTTAACTGGCTTCTGATGCAGTGTCTTAAAACATTAAGTCAAACATGCCCCTTCACTTTAACCACAGGTGAGATTTACCGTGGACATCAGTGAGCATCGGTGAGCGCTCCTGGTTAAACATACGGAGCGTGTGGGAGCCACTGATGCGAAGAAAGGTCAGCTCCCCCCAGGATAAGGGGCCCTCTCGCCGGGTCTTCCCTCCCCACCTTTTCCCTGACGACGTCCACTGCTCCCCCTTATCCCCTCCGCAGGCTCCCGTCTCCCAGACCTCCTTCGAGCTCTTTTTATCTTCTCTTATCTCCGGCTCCTCAAGAAACAAAACACAGAAGCCAGGTACCCCGTATTTTGGAAAGCTTTCATTTCAAAATTCACCTCTGCTCAAGAAAAGTGCTGCCCTCCTCCTGGTCAGAAAACTGACCCAGGGCTCTGTTCTCTAGGTAGCCAACCACTGTTGCTTCTGAACCTCACTTGATTTTTTGTCTCCCGCCTCCCTAACCGTAGGGTACTGTCCTGGATCCAGGAGGTTTACTCAAAGACTGATCGCAGGAGACTGACCTTCCCGGTCACAGTAAAGAATAAAAGTTACACAATTATGAACCACCTCCAACCAATTTTCTGCGTAGCAGTGCACTGTGAAGGCCTAGCCTCTTCCATCAGACCTCCGTGTAGCCACAGTAACAATGACAAACACATCATTTAATTCCGGACAGTAAGAATGTATCATAGGCCTACACCTTTATTCATTCATGTTTAAGTGGTTCAGAGTTCCTAATAATTGGATGTGAACTGAAGTTTGTGCTCCAGCTACTCATTCACTGATGTGCTTCATTAAGTGTTTTATGTATGCATAGTGCTATTTAAGGCATTATGACGGATTAAAACAAACAAGCAAACAAAACAAAACAAAGCATTCTGCTTTCAAGGAGGTTACAATCTAATTAGGGAGATGAGTTATGTATATCTCAAACAAATTCATTTCCCACATAAATTAAAGATGCAAACAAAATTTCAAGGGCTTAACCCTACTTAAGGGGTTGGAGGGTGGACTATTATGGGAGACGTATTGCTCAGAAATTGTTTGTATGGAAATATACACTGTTAATTGTAAATGACTCATCTATTCATCATACTTCATCATAAAAGGCCCCTAAAAGACCACTCCTTGGCAGCATGTAGAAGTCAGTCCTTAGAAATGTGTATTTGAAAGTAATAAATCATAGCTGGGAAAGAGCCTTAGAAATAAGCTGCTTCTGAGGTCTGAGAGTTCAAGGCCTTGCCCATGGTTTCAGAGCTAGTTCATCCTAGTCACAGAATTGCTGTGCAATACCGCAGGCCCCAGACGCCAAGTCCAGTGCTTTTCCCCAAACCCCACATGGATCTACTTGTCTTTTTTTGCCAGCCAGTATGTTAGTAGATATTCTACTCTAAATACTGCCTGAAGTACTAGAAATAAAGTATATAGAAATCAGAGCTAATACCAACAGGATTCATGCATCTCAGTTATAACAGCTACCTGTTTGATCTTGGGGTTTTCCCACTTCCACTCCATCCTGAACATTGGGCCCTGGACAATTTACCTACAAGACAGCTTTGAACATGTCTTATTACTGTTTTCCCTTGCCTTTGCAGTAGAACTCCTAGCCAGGCATTCAAGACTTGATATCCCTGAGAGAGGTTCCAAAACCACAACATTCTCAACTACAGTCCTCAGTAATTAAGCCCCTATTCCAGCCAGATGGATGTAATCCTGACCAGGACAACAAAGCTTGTCAGGCTCCATTCTACCCACTGTTCTTTGCCAGCCTAATCATAGAAGGAGGCACAAAGCAGTGTATTGTCTCCCCAGCATCAACTGCAGCGGTGAGGTCTGGTCTGGCCATAACTCATAAATACAGCCAAATTCTTCACCCTTCCCTCCTATACCACCCTTGGGGGTAGTGCATTCACTTCAAGTACCAGACACTCTGTGGAGGCAAGGCAGACATACTCAGAGTACAAAACGCTTTCTTTCCCACTGGGATTTGAGTTCTCTGGTTTATGACACACACTTTATGCCTCTATAGTCTTCACCTATAAAAATCTCATCAAACTTGGTTTTCTCAGAAAAGGCCCAATAGTTTGACTCCATCAGGCAAGCCTCCAGCTCAGTGATCATCAGAACCACTACTTGTAAACTTTCCCACACAGTTTAAAATTCCAGGCCCAAACATGGAAAGGCACAGCAAACATGTGGAAAAAGGTTTTGTTTTTTATGCCATCTTGACAATGCTTAGTATCCTGACCTCTAAGGCAGCAGGAGCCAGGGGCCCAGGGTGGACACAAGCATTTCCACTTAAGCATCATCTCCCCAGTTTTGCCTGCGTACTTTTTTTATAGTGTTCTCACCTCTCCTCCCAAATAGTTCTCATCGTCACTGCATGGGACAATTTAGTGTTCAAACTGTATACCTCATAATGTTAAAGCCAAAGGGGAAAAAACTAAAATTTCTCTAAAACAATTTTTATTTACAAAAGCATATACTAAATATCTTATTATGTAAATATCTACCTAAACAACATGGCCATGACCACAAACACCAAGACACATGCCCTGAGACTATCTGCTAAATGATGGGGGAGGTCTGACTTGTCAACGGTGCATGGTCCACATTCTCCAAGTAACAGTCCCATGAATATCTGTCATTTGAAGACTACGGCTACTACACATTTTGTCTTTTTAATTTCAACCTATATGTTGATAATTTATATATAATATTATCTAAACACTTATAACCTATAACCTATTCTCCATGAATCAGAGTTTAAAGAAAGGCACTATGATTTTAAATACACCTAAGTCAGAGCAAAAAGATGTCTTATAAGGATGAGCGATCATCATTTTGGTTCTTGAAAAAATAAAAGATAAAACTGTAAAAGTGAAGACAATTCATGGTATTTAGGGAAATCCTTTTCAAGAGAGTCTAAATATGAAACTGTGAAGTGAAAGCAAAAAAGCACAAATGGGGAGGCTGCCCTGACCTTAGGGGTAAGGAACCAATTCAGCACCACCATTCCCAATGCTCAGTGTATGGCTGATAAAAAAGAAAAATACTTTCATTTAAATGTTGATATTTCTGGCATGTCACTTAAAATAGTGATATATTTGGGTTATGAAATACAAAACGAGGTCCCTAATTTTTGTTGTAAATTTTTTATGTTAATCAAATTTCCATAGTTTTGACTCCAATGGAGGTTATTTGGCTGTTTTCCTACTCTAAGCATGCTAAGAGTAAGCTGCCCCGGACCCCAATTAGTGTTCTAATAGTATATTTTAAGTGTTTTACATAAATTTTGTCGCTGCTGCTTCAGAGAAATCTTTTAACTTCAAGATTAAGATAAGTATAATCTTTTGTACTTATACATGCATCCTCCTTAGATTACCTTTAAAAATAATAATAAAACTAGGAACAGACTTAAAATATTTCTGTTGTCAGGAAAGTACAATTTATTCCTACCTTCTGTTGCCAGATCCCAAGTAGGTTCCCAGTCAATGACAAAACAGTCTTCCTTCCCAAACTTAATTCCATGGCAACTGATCTGTTTGTTACTGCTTCTTAATAAAATAAAATCTTGGGCAGAGATTATGAAAAAAATGTTTGTGAAGTTCATCGTAAGATTTGCAGACCATGAGAAATAGCTTTAACCTACCTAAGGAAACAGTGTCTGCACTCACTGTGAACATGTTTCCAACACTATACTTCAGCAAACAGTTCTCAAAGTGAGGTCTGTGAGCCCCTGTGGGTCTCAAGGCTTTTTGAGGAGGTCCACAGACCAAAACCTTTCCCCAAGTAATTCTAAAAGGCTACTTAACATTTTTTATGTCCCTTCACAAATTTACAATTATATTTTTAGTCTTTTCAAAAATACTTCTAAATGTTCAAATATATCAAATTATAAGTTAGAATTTAATACTTCATTCCCAAATAAAAGAAAATTTATAACTATTTTATATTTAAAGATAAGCATTAGTTTAAAAGGGGAGATTAGATACTTCACACCCATTAGGGTAGCTAACATTTTTTTAAGAGAAAGAAATGTTGGCAGGGAAGTGGAGAAACTGGAACCCTATGCATTGCTAGTGGAAATGTAAAATGGTACAGCCAGTGTGGAAGCACCTCAAAAAATTAAACACAGAATTACCATATAATCCAGCAATTCCGCTTCCGGGTATACACTCAAAAGAACTGAAAGCAGGGACCCAAACAGATTTTTGCAGAGGTATCTATGTTTGTAGAGCATTATTCACAATAGCCAAAGGGAAGAAGCAACACAAGTGTCCGCCAGAGGATACATGGATAAACAAAATGTGGTGCATAGAGGCAGCGGAACATTATTCAAACTTGAAAGGGGAGGCAACTCTGATACATGGATCAACCTTGGAGACATTATGCTAAAGGAAATAAGCCAGTCACAAAGGACAAGTACTGTCTGATTTCACTTTCATGAGGTACCTAGAATAGTCAAATTAAAGAAACAAATAATAGAATAGTGATTACCAGGGGGTGGGAAGGGGAAATGGGAAGTAGTTTAATGGGTATAAAGCCTCAGTTCAGGAAGATGAATAAGTTCTGGAGATGGTGGTGGTGATGGTTGTACAACAGTGTGAATGTGCCTAATGCCACTGAGCTGCATACTTAAGAACAGCAAAAGTGGTAAATTTCATGATACATATATTTTACAACAAAAAGTCTAACATGAAAAAGAGGGATTAGAAGAGCTGCTTTCTCAATAGCACAGCTACAACTAAAGATACTAAAAAAAGACGAAACTGACACACCAGGGGTCTCTGATCCATGGAAGGGAAGAATCTACTAAAAAAAAAAAAAAAACCTGAGTAAAACCAGAAGTAGACAAAGACATGAAGGTTATTTTTTCCTTCCCCTTAACTGTTATTGGTAATTTACATATTGTATCTTGTGTAACAGAATATTTTCAAATAGTTAAGTTGTAGCATCATTTTGAAATTAATCACTAAGAATCTAAAGGAAAAGGAAGTGAATATTTTTAAATGCAGACATGATAAGCAGTTTTAAAATCCAAAACTGATGACAGCTTTCCCAACCCAGACATGGAAAAGCCACTGGAGCTCCTCACAGGGTAAGCTACTGCACTGCGTCAGCTGCAGAAGGGCACGCAGTAACCGAGACGCTGAGAAAGCCTGCTACAACGGACACTGCTGAACAACGGCTAGATGATGTTAATGTGACAAAGTTATGACAGTTCTGCTTCCCAGTTACACAGTAACTCCTCAAATGAAAGATCTGGCAGAAAACGTGAAGGCTGAGTTAATATCCCATCTGCAGAATTATACCTTTGCCTTACAAATGGATCAATGTACAGATATGACTGAACTTGCAGTTTCTTTGGTATGAAATGACTCCTTGGTGCTGATTCTGATGGAAGATTATTTTATATGTGAATGCCTGAGAATAAACACTGGTGCTGGGATAGTCCACATGGTGAATACCTTGTTGCACTGCTGGTGTGGAAGCAACGGTGGTGAAACCGCAAGCGCCTTCGCTTGAGGCGAGGCAGTGACTGTCCTAGCAGTCACTGTGTTCTTCACTGCCACTCACTTAACTTAAAAAGGGGGAGGGGAAACTAAAGAATGCCCTTGATGAAGCAACAATAATATTATCAATTTTAAGCCCTTGATTTCGCATCTTTTTTTACCCTTTATGTGAAGAAATAGAAAGTACACAAAAAGTACTCCTGCATAATGAAATACAGTGGTCACCACAGAGAAAAGCACAGGTATGATTGACTGAGTTGAGCTGAACTAACTGGTATTTTCATGGAGCAACATTTCCACCTGAGAGACTGACTGACACACAAACTATGGTTATTTACACTCAAGCTTTAGGCAGATATTTCTCGAAAATGAGTGATGTGAACCTGGGCACTTCATGGAAAACAAATGACAGCATTTGTTGCCAATGATAAATCGAAAACTAAGATTTTTAGAAAACTTGTATCCACCCATGTGGGCTTCCCAATACTTACACCTTTCTGATGAAATTGATAATATCAATGTATGTGGTTTCTGAAATTGTATAATAAAATGTGTCAGCATTGGGAAGATCGGCATAACGGCAGTGAACCAATGTTTTCCACATGACCAATGTATGATGTTAAGAGATCATTCATGGGCCCAGCCAGGCATGGCTCAGCGGTTGAGCATCGGCCTAGGATCCAGGCGATCAGGGTTCAATTCCCGGTCAGGGCACATGCCCCGGTTGGGGCTGCAGTAGATCAATGACTTTCTCATCATTGATGTTTCTATCTCTCTCTCTCCCTCTCCCTTCCTCTCTCTGAAATCAATAAAAAGATATATTAAAAAAAAAAGTTTTAAAAAAAGAGATCATTCATGGATATATAGGTCTATTCAAAGTACAACACAAACCAATGAATTGGAATGCAACAGAGTTTGAAAATTTCACTGGTATGATTTCAGATTCCACACTGCAACCAACTAACCTTTAAGAAACCATCACTTACTGAGAATCATTCCCATGATTATATAAGATTCTATCTTGCTTTAGAGGTCCTCCTTGCTTGATGGTTCGATCAATCAACTGGGAAATTCCACATGATGTTGAACTGCAAGTGACCTCTAGGAGCTGAGAGTGGTTTCCAGTTAAAAGCGAGGGCCCTCAGTCCTACAGCGGCAAGGACTGAATTCTGCTAATAACCTGGGTGAGCGCAGAAGCAGGTGCGTTCTAATCAAGACTCCTGAGAATTCAGCCTAGCTGAGGTCCTGAATGTAGCTGGTGAGGTTCCAAGGAGTCAGCTAAGCTGGGCCCAGGATCCTGACCCACAGAAACTGTGATATAATAAATGCATGAGAAAGACAGAACCAAACCATCACTTGTTGGATTTGCACGTAGTATAGAGAAAGCATATTTACAATGATCTGAAAAAGCTATTACAATGTCCCTCCCTCTTCCTACAACATATCTATGGGAGGCAGGACTTTCTTCATATATTTCAACCAAAACAGCATATTACAACAGATTGAATGAGAAAGCAGATTTGAGCCATCTAGTAAGCAAACATCAAAGAAATTTACAAAAAATGTTACACTGTGCCACTCTTCTCACTAAATTTTTCTTTTGTTTTGAAAAATATAGTTATTTTTCATGACAATAAGTGATCTTAACTTGTTATGGGCTCATTATTAAATCAATTAAACATATTTTTAATTTCTCAGTTTTAATGTCTAATTTGCTAAACAGAAATAGGTGTAGTCCACATAAAAAGCACTCTTAAGGCCCCTAAAATGTAAGAGTTTCAAAAGGAGTGGTAGGGCCAGTAAGTTTGAGAACTATTGCAACTTTTCTGTTTCCTTTGTCTCTGCCACCTGAAACACTCCTTTCCTCCATTTATCCCATTTATCTACAGTCTATCCTTTTTGACATTGGGCCATGCCAGCCTACTGTGAGCACTCTTCCTTCTAAATGCCCAGAGAACTCACCTGGCACCTGGTTGTTGCTCTCTTCATTTTCAACAGGTACATATGTCTCTCCAACTGGATTGTAAGGCCCTCAAAAAAAGGAACTGTGCTGTGGGGCAAATGACAGGTGCTCAAAAACACCCTCCTGCCTTCTCCAGGCTACTTAATTATAGTCTGAACAGGAATGCAATTCAGACAAGTGCAGGGCTTCAATCAATGCCTGATACAGCCACACCACAAAGGATGTGGGCAGAGATGGAATTCAGGACACACATGAGTCTCTAAAGGGTCACCTGATGAGGCAGATAAGATGTTTAAGTGGAAAAGGAAATAGTAAATAATATCAGGCCTAAGACCTTTATTTCTCAATAAAACAGAAAGCAAGCTATCTTTGGAACCACTTTGGAGGACAGAGAGAGACAGAGAGAGAGAGAGAGAGATTGATTGATTGTGAGGAATTGACGGAATTCCTCCAATGACTCTTAGTGTGAAAGCAGGGGAAATTGCATTAAATTGAATAGCAACTGTTTATCGGTTGAATTGTGTCTCCACAAAAGAGAGATGTTGATGTCCTGACCCTGGTACCTGTGAATATGACCTTATTTAGAAGTAGAGTTATGCCAGCTCAAGCTAAGGAATATCTGGGGCCACCAGAAGCTGGAAAAGGCAAGGAAGGCTCCTCACTCCCAGGCTTTGAAAGGAGCAAGACCCTGTCAACACCTGGATGTTGGACCTCTAACTTTCAGTACTGTGAGGAAACAAATTTCTGTTGTTTTAAGCCACCCAGTTTGTGGTGCCTTGTCATGGCAACTCTAGAAAACTAATAAGCAATAGAGTGAAGGACCCCTCACTATCCACAGTCACATCTCCAACTAGCCCTTCCCTACCCACAGACAAAAGTGGAATAAAAATTTTTTAAAGGAAGATCTGAAATGCAAATCTAGCTGCAGCAACCAAAAAAAAAAAATATTTTAACTAGAAATTCCTGAAGTGCAGTTAGACTGTAACAAGGTTCTGGGAAAATGTCTCTGATCAAACACTGCTGTCAAAACTCAAGCCTACTGAACCTTTATAAATGTGCCTTTAAATACAGAGACAGGGATTATTTATCCAAGTTGCATTTCCTCAACTCTGTGCTACAAAAGGAAGGAATCCAGAACCTAGTATTTAAAGTTACCAATACTATTACTATGTCATGACAAAAGAAATACAGCATGACAAGTAAAACTCTTTCCATTTCTCCAAAGTTTTAGGAAGCCATCCAGACTTCTAGGCCAGCAAGACTCTTAGCTCACGTGCTGGGCATACGCAAGTCTCGAACCCAAGTATTATTATAGATACATAAGGCACTTGGCATTATAATCCATAAATCCATTTATACTCTTATAATGCATACTTGACTTTAGGAATTTACCTTCTGCCTTCAGCCTTCTACTTTTTCTCAATCCATAAAACAATGGGATCTTGGTGCTATGGGGATTTTTGATGACCCACCCAATGTCCTCTAAACGGGTAGCCCCACTGGTTTTCTCAATATGGGCCCTAACCCTTTAGTTGACATTGAAATTAATTCAGTGTGTCCCAACAACTTTTTTTCAATAAAAAAATTAGACTAAAAATATCAGAGGGAGTTATTCACAGTGAGGGTAAGTACACTCATGAAACTTTAATTTCAGTTGCATATATGTGTTGTGGGTACTGGGTGATGAAGGAAAATCTATTATTACTGCATTTATCAGTGAAAACCCTGGCAGGAAACAGATGGTTCACTCAAATTAGCCACTTAGGAGTTTAACAAAGAAACTATTTATAAAGGTTTGCATAGGGTTAAGGGAAAACATCAAGGAATGGTGCTCTTAACAGTGGTGAACCTTTGCCATCGTCTAGGACCCAAGGCGCCGGAGAAAGGAGCAGATGCCAACCCAGTGAACAGAGGACTACGGGGAGGGTTGCCTGATAGGAGCTACGGCCTTCAGTAAAGAGAGGCAGCCAACCAGAGTGACCTGGCAGGAAGGGAGCTGCCCACACTCCCTTATTCCGCTGCCCCCCCCCACGCACAATGGCTGACCCCACCTAGAAGCCAGAGAGCTAGAGATTCCACACTTCTCAGTCTTTCAGGTCACAGGGGGCTGGAGGAAGGCCAAGAGCTCACCTGGAGGAGCAAACAGAGGACTTCCAGCCACTTTGAATATCACAAAATTCTGAAAAGATGCACCAGGATAGTCCATGCATCCATCAACTTAGTCTGAACACTTGTATTTCTGGATGCCACATTTTTTCCGCATCTGCCCTCAAATCCCAATCTTGCACCGAGGCTCTAATCCAATGCCAAACAACTGATGCAAAAGATTAGCATCTTGATGAACTCATGACTTAGGATCGCAGCCAGGCCCCAATACCACCCAGCAACCCCTTCATCCATCCTCTCTCTCCCACCTCTCCTATCCCTATCTAGAGGTCTCCGAGAGAGAACAGACCATGTCTTACTTGTCTCTGTATCCCGAGGCCTTGGAGCTGAGAACATGGGTGTAGCCATTGAAATGTCTGTTGAACTGTGACTATAGAAACCTCACACTGCTCCTTCTCCCCATTTCCATCCATAGAGAGTCAACACCCAAAAGTCTGATTACTCTGTTCCTAAATTTCAAAGGCCATTTCCTCTTCTGCTTCAATAAGTGTAACCTCTCCTCCCACAGCAGGGACATGGGCCAGTTTCTCCAGCTCCAGTCTCGGCTCCCTCTGTCTCCATCCTACAAAGTAAGCCTTACAAAAAGGCAGATCACACATTATCAGCTCCCTCAAGCTCTTTAGCCAGTCATAACAAAGGCCTCCTGGCTCTGACCTGCCTTCACCTTAAGGGCCTCATCCCCTCTCACCCCCTCCCACAGTCACCCTCGGGAAATATTCCATAATAGTCTCCTCTTCTTCTACTCAAAATAACCACGAGTTTATCTTCAGTCAGACGCACGCTGCTCCCTGCTCTCTCTGTCCCCTCCCCACCGTTACTGAACTGGCAAATGTCCATTCATCCTTCAAAGCCCTGCCTCAGTATAACTCTCTCAGGGAAATTTGCACGACTTCCCCCCCCCCCCTACTCCAAGCAAAAGCAAAGCCAGAGAGTCATTCACTCCCTCTGCCCAGAGCTCCAGGGCTCCCCTTCCACACGGTGTTCTTTATTCACATTGGTCTCTCTGCCCTTTTAGTCTAGAAGCCTGACAGAGGCAGGATCTAGGCCTTACTCTATATCCCCAGCACAGAACACAAGGCTTGACCTAAAGTTGCTCTCTAAATCTTCTGACTGACTGATGGGACATTTAGATCATTAGACTGCTACAGACAACCACAGCACAGCATCCACTACTTGGAGGTCCGACTAAAGACTCACTGAGAGCACAACGTACTTTTTTATGTGACACAGATGGAGTGAAGGGACTGCAGTTATTTCCCATCCTTCTTAAAAGACAGGTGCCCCATTGTCTCTGTGTCCCTTCCCCAAAATAGGCCACCTACCTGTAAAGAGGAAGGAGTACAAATTATATCTATACATCCCTTGTCAAAAACCTGTTCTGCTTAGAGGTCACTCTTTCTAGGGTTCGTGTTTCTACAAAAGCATGGTGACAAAACTTACCCTAAATCCCCTAAAGCAGGGGTGGGGAACATCCAGCCCGTGGGCCACATATCACTTGGTCTGGCCCTGCCAAAGGCAGCTGCAGGCAAGACTCAAAATTCAATAAATCTAGGAGCTTTTTTCATAACTAATTTTTAAGTTGATAATTTTGTATGGCCCTTGAACGATGTTATAAATATCCAAATGGCCCTTTGCAGAAAAAAGGTTCCTCACTCCTGCCCTAAAGAGATATCAGAAGTCTATTATTGGAGGTCTCCATAAACCCTTAATTCCTTAATTTCTGCCTCACATAAAGCAATAAAATGGGTCTGATCATTTCCCCTGTCAATGTGCTCCTCTGGTCTTGCTGGTAGTGGCTTAGCTAAGAGTCACAGACATTTCTGTTATCTGCCTCGATCACCAAGTGGATCCCACCGGCTCCTCCTCCAAGGCCCAGGACCACCTGGTGAGTTTAAGCACCTCACCTGGAGGCAGAGGACAGGGGCAGTATAAGGTGAATTTGTCTGGATGACACTTGGCACTGCATCTGATAGGAACTCAACTGAGTGAAACCTTCTTAACCAGCTGTCTCTTGGTATCCACAATTCCAGCTCACTGCAATCCAAAAAGTGAGAGCTAGCTATCTGAAGAAGGGTTGGGCCCCGAGAGGGGAGGCAGACCTAATTTGACAGCCCCTCAGACGCAGAAAGGGTGCCTTTAAAAAATAAGGAATCCATCCAAATTGAGATAATCCAGAAGTGTTTTTAAAATCAACAGGAAATTAATGAATGGGATTCTGAAATTGAAACACTGTTTAAATATGAGACAGCACTTCACGAGTCTTCAGGAAGCAGAAACACGATGTTCCTCCTTTGAAAGTCCGGAACTACTGAGCACTCATCTCAGAAACCTGAGGAGTGAGCCAACCTGTCAGAACGCACAGCTGTGATTTATGACAGTCAGCGAGGCAGATATAACCCACACTAGACCACTGCCTGCCACAAATGCGATGTGATGAGGTGCTGGACTGTAATCAAGAGAAAGGTTGCATTGAGTCTTTTTTTTTTTTAAAAAAAAAAAAAAGAAAGAAAACTCATTCCAACTATAATGATTCCAAACTTACAAAACACTGTGTTGAATACAGGTCAGTCTCATATTTACGAAAGAAAGTGACGTGAAATTTAACATAATTTAACAAGCATTTATGGTATTCATACTCTGTTATCAGGTACTGCACTCAAAACAGGAGAGGGAAATTTAAAAAACCCACTCTTGGTTCCTGAGTCCTCACAGTAGAGTAGGGATTGCGGAGCGACCGCAGTATGCGGCAGAGCCCGGCCAGCTGCTCACCTACATCCACGCGGACTACTTTCCCCAGCCCACTGTGTCCAGACGGGGCTCACGGCGAGCCTCACCAGTGGAATGCTAGCAGAAGTGATGTCTGCCACTGCCGGGCCAGGCCCCAGATCTCCTGTGGGACCCTCATCAACACAGTGCAGGAGAGCTGCAGAAAACACCGAGGCCAAAGGGCAAGTAGGAACGGGCTTGTGTGGGTCTGAGCCCTACCTCCCACCCAAAAAGACAACCCTTTGCTGTGATAAGCTAGTGTCATTTGCGATTGTCTGGCTCATTCTCGAGTGTGCCTCATCCCCCAGAAGCTGTGAAAACTCATCAAAACCAGAGATGGTGTAATTAATCATCACATTTCCATCACTGAGGCTGGCTTTGTGACCAGATACATTGGTGGCCCTTCAAAGAACTATACTTACTATTATTCAGCTCCTTGTATAATCCTCTCCCTTGAATCTGGGCTGAAGCTCTTACTTGCTCTAATAGAACATAGCAGAGCACATCACACCAGCCACAGGTCTAAGTCTGCAGGGCACCTGGCAGCTTCCATTTCTGTACTCTTTGGAGCCCTGAGCTACCATGAAAGAAGTCTTGATACCTTGCTGTAGAGACCATGGGAAGGGGCTACGTGAAGATGATCAGATGCTGAGCCTATAAGAAGAGAACCCGGGAACCCAGCTGTCAGCCAGAACCAAGGCTGCAGGCATATGCCCCAGGCAAGTCTTTACAGCCAACCCCCAGCTACTGAAATTTTCCTAGCTAAGGCACTGGTTTCAGGTGATCTTGCTTAGATCTGCTCCATGTGAATGAAGATGCCTATCTTGAACATCCCAGTCCCAGACCTAGAAATCGTCACACTGGGCCTTCTCCATGTATTGTTGGTTGTTATTTTAAGCAACTACATCTTGGAGTAGCTTGAAATGAAGCAAGAGATAACTGCAATGGATGGTGATGGACACGTACTACAAGAACTATTTATTCAACAAGAAATTTATCAACAGCCTACTATGTACCAGACACTCTTACAGGTGCTAGGGATTCAACAATGAACGAAACAGACAAAGATCTTTACCTGAACTAACATTCTAGTGGAGAGAGACAGACAATAAATGCAGTTAAAATAAGCAGTGTGGTAGAAAAATAAAGCAGGAAAGCAATGTAGAGGGTGGCTGGCAGGGTTATAGTTATAAATAGTGTGGTCAGGATGGTTTTGTGGAGAAGGAAGCAATCTTTTAAGATGAAAAGATAAGGGAGCCAGATAGGTAGATAACTGCAGGCAAATATTTCAGGGGGAGAAAACAGCACATAAGGTAGAGCCTGTCTGGCATGTTTGAGTAACAGCCAAGACATCACTGTGGCTGGGGAAGAGAGAGGGGGTGGCAGTGAGGTCTGAATGGTAAGAAATAGTGTCTCTGGGTTCAATGATTCATTCCCTAGGAGGACACAAGGGACAAAGCATATGGCCATTCTCCCAGCCATGATTGATTACAACAAAAGGACAGAAAGCCGAAGTAGGAAAGGGTCCTCTCAAGGTGGACTGCCAACCCCAGCAATGAGTTTTGACTACACATATGAAATGCTGTTTACCAGGGAGGCTCATGAGGGACTCGGCATCCAAGGTTTTCATGGGGGGCTGATGACATGCACCACTCCTCTATCTAGTGCCTACAAAAGTTCTAGGCCTCCAGAAAAGAGCAGGTATTCAGCATAAACCACACAGTTTGCATAAACAATTTTGGCACAGTGAGTCATTCTCTTCAGGCAATGGTGGAAAACCTCCCCAAATCTATGCTCGCTGGTGAAGGGTCAGCCTTGCAAGCAGGTCTAAGGCCAGCAGTCTCAGGGCAGTGGTGCTAACTTTCTCCTGCAGAGAGTCAGGTCAGGTAGCACTTTCTAGGCCATCTAAAAGAGATGGAAGCCAGAGGACCTTGAGTAGAGAATGAATGACATGACACCTGGCTAGAACTTTAAATGATCACTCAAGCTTTTGTCTTGAGAAAAGACTGTAGCAGGGGCACCCCAACATGCTAACAGAAAAGTGAGAGAGAAGTGGTCGGATTCTAGACAAACTGTGAGAGCACAGTCTATCTGATTTGCATATTAACTGCATATGGATCATACGAGGAAAAGGGCAGTCACGGGTTATTATAAGGATTTCTGGCCGGAGCAACTAGAAGGATGGTATTGTCATTTAGTGAGATGGGAAGACTGTGGGAGGGGTGGATTTGGAGTAGGGAATCCAGAGTTCACTCTGGGGTAAGTCAAGTGTAAGGCACTTCCTCAACGTGCAAGCAAAGGTGTCAAGGAGTCTCCTCTACTGGAGCTTGGAGCCACAGGAAAGATGTAGGGTGTCACTAAACGGATGAGATTTGGAGCCATAATGCTAGGTGAGCTCAGCCAGAAGCATCTAAGTCTCACTGGAAATGTCTAGACTTTCGCTCACCCTTCGGTTGGCCCACCATCCACCAATGCCAGGGATGGAAGATGTGTGTCTCAGGCCAGTCAGGAAAGGTGCAGACCTCGGCTTGTTCTGTAAGTCAGCTGGGTTTTGCACGTGTCTGCATGGAGGATTTAAGACTTGAAAGGCTCTTTCTACTGCCCGTGGATACCAAAGTGTAGTAAACAAAGATGGCAAAGTCCTCAATAGAGCAGACAGCCATGTTTAGAAGAACATCAGGTAGGGACTGCCGGGGATCTGAGCCTTAGACCAGCGGCTTGCAAAGGCAGCTGAGAGAAATCATCAGAGGAGCTTCGGACCTGAACTGTCCAGTAAGGTAAGCCACTTGTGAATACTTAAATTTAAATTAAAATTTAAAATTCAGTTCCTCAGTTGCACTAGCTGCATTCCAAGTATTTAAGAGCTGTACTGGGTAGAGGCCGCCCTACTGGAAAACACAGACATAGAACATTTCCATCACAGAAAATTCTATTGGGCTGCACTGCTTTAGACTTTCCAAGAGAGGCCCAAAGCACTGCATTTTTTATACACTTCAGATGATTTCAATAATCAATCACTTCAGCAAACACAGTCTCATGAAAATCTGGCATTATCACTAACCCAGCTTCCTCGAAGAGGATCTATGGCACAAATACCCTGGTAATGAATACTGGTTAACTACGCCACCTGAGCACAGTGCTCCAAACTACAAATCGGGGCTGCGATAATCCCATATGGGACAATTAATTTTGCTCAGGTGAACTAAACTGCAGCTGAAACCCTGGTCTGCAAACCCTATGCGTAGGCTACTGGAATATGCACAGGGGCAGGGGTGGGGAGAGAAGGCCCAGGGGCCCCAAACTCAAAAGCCCACCAGCAGGCCAGTCAAGTAGCAACAGTGCATTAAGTGGGCCATTAGTAAGCAAATCAGAACGAGATAAAAAATTAAGCATAAGGGTAACTTAGACTTGCTTTTGGGAGGCAATAATGCAGACCAGAGCATTCCTTCTAAAGAGAAAAGAGGTATCTCAGCTCCAACTAACAATCGCTATGTAGGAAAGTCCAGAACTGTCAGAGTTTCTGTATTGTTTTTCCCAAGTAAAAGATAGAAATCTAGATGGTTGCATGAAATCTCAAAATATTTAAACATGGCAACTACGTCAAAATATAACACTGAGCTGAACTAAAACAGCACATCTGTGGGCCACAGCACGCCCCACGTGCCCTGTGTCTGCAAACTCAGAGGCTGTCCAATGCAAGTCAAGTAGCAGAACAAAAACCAGGTTAGGAGCAAGGGCCATGCTTATGGTGAGTCAGTCCCATCCATATGCTGGGAAGGAGATCCACACATCACGAGAGAAGAGAACTGAACAGAAAATAAAGCACTCAGGTAAGTCACTGCCCCAGAAAAGCATTTTCAATATTCTGCTCCTAGTTTATGCATAAGGAAACCTTAAAAGATGGAAACAAGGCATCAAAAGCTGAAAAGCTCAGGAATTCAAGGGTGCTGGCTTATTCCTCCACACTAGTCCCACAGAACAACACACCAGATTCCGGTTATCCTACAAGTCCTCTTAGGTTAGGATCCCAAAATTAATCAAGAAATAAGGTTATTGCTCTTAACTTGTTCAGATCTGGGAAGTCGGCCTCGACTGGTAAAACAAACAAATTATTCAAAATGTATGAACGCAGAAGAGATTCCTTTTGAAAATTTTATCAAATGTTTCAGTAATTAAAAAGAGAGAGAAAGAAAAGAAAAAAAGGTTTCTCAGACAGTCAGATCCACAAATCAGCTTCTGGAAAATTCCAGCACACCCGTTTTCCCATGAACTCAATGTTCATATTATCTCATCCATTTCAACTCCTAAGTACAGGTTATTCACTCTGACCTCACCGTGTGTGTGTGTATGTGTAACCAATGTTCAATTTAAAAAATTATTTGAGCACCTGCTGAAAGAATTCATTTAGGGTAGAAATGGACAGCTGCTAATGACAGACTGATCTAGAGATGCCTAAGATACAGTATCTGCCATGAAAACAGTTTAAAATCAAATGAGTTCATTGCTACCAAGATTAGTGGTTGTGGATTGGTGGTTCTCAACCCTGGCTGGGTATTAGAATCACCTAGAGTGCTTTTGAAAATACCTACATCCAGGCTCCACTCCAAAGCCAGCGAATGAGAATATTGGAGAAAGGAACTTGGGCATCTGTATTGTTTAAAATGTTAAATGTTAAAATTAGAGGTGACTAATAATCAGCCAGGGTTGAGCCCCTGCAGGATATAGCTCGATCACCCCTTCACCTGTGACACATAATTTTGATGATAAATTAAACTAATTACTCAATGATCCCCACCTTGACTATTTAAGAAGACAATCTTCTCTCCACTAACTACTTAACTAAACTGTATGTAGAGCCCCGGACATTGATAAACTACCAGAATCAAAGACAAGTGATCCCATAATGCTCCCCAATTCACCTCCCCAACAGAGTTCCTTAAACAGGAGGGTGTGGGGAGGCTACAGAAACCTCAACGTCCCAGATTTCAGAACATAATTAAAGCCTTCCTCAGTTTCCTCAGCATCCTACCTACTTCTGGCCTCATCTGCTGCTGATTCAGCAGGTTTTCCACATTCCACAAATACCAGCCTTCTTTGTTTCCTCTCAACAAGAAGGAGAGACTTCTCTGGTGCTGCCTACAAAATCCAGAATGGCCTCCTTGGCCTTCACTTACCCTCCAAACTTTAGAAGACCTTGAATCTATCCTCAATCTTGAAATCTGACTTTCTCCCATCTAAATTATTCAGGGCTCCAGAAGAAACCTACTTAACTTACATTCAGTTCCCGCCAAATTTGTTTTCTGGCCAGCACTCTCTACCTGGATGCCTGAGAGATCCAGCCCATTTTTCCATCTGTAATTAGACTGAGGAACATTTTTCATACTTGATTTTTCATACAAATATCGCAAATTCTGCAATTAGACTTCTCCTTTAAAACATATAGATCTATATACTGTAAAAGATAGCCAAGAGGAAATTGTGGATGTCCCACCTCTCCGCAAGAAACAAAATTGCTATAGTTATGTTATTGTAGCAGTTTGTAGATGGAATTGCCTTTTTAAAACAAACTTTAAAAACTAACAAGCTGGGAAAATTCCAATACATAATAACCTACTGGGCTGTGTAGTTAATGACAGTGTAAGGACCTGGAGACACAGTTCCTGGGTTCAAATTACAATTCTACCATGTACCAGGCCCGTCTCTGTCTCTTTTTCCTCCATCTGTAAAATGGGAATAACAGTACCTACCCTCAGGGGGCAAGTCATTTAATACATGTCAAGTTCCTAGAATAGTGCCTGCAGAGTGTAAGCACGATTCATGTTAGTTATGTTTATTATTATTATATGCAAGGTGTGAAACCTTGCCATCCAGGGAAACAAGCCTTTTAAAACGTTTTCACTGATTTAAAGAAAGAAACTTAGGACAAATTATTTTTCAAATTGAATTTTGACATTTCTGTTCTTTCCCATTATTTTCGAAGTTCAATGGATAAAAGCATGGAATTTGTCAGAGTATTTCTTGACATTTTAGCTCCATTAGGAATCCCATTTAATATTAGTTAAGCTTTATTATGATTGCAATATTATTTAAAATGAAATGGTGAGAGAGGAATATTTGGGGAGGGGGAAAATATCACTTGCCACTTATTAAATTGAGATTTTAAAAGCCAAAAAAAAGGGAGGGAGGGCTTATAAGCTGCAAGTGACCTTTAAATGCCACATTCACTAATATATAAATGTAAACAGAAAAATTTAATGTCTGGTAATAACAGTAAACTGGATCAATACAATTACATTATGGGTTCTGTGATATTATAAATTATGCTTTCAGTACAGAATATCAATAGCTTTTTAACACCTTTTAAGATCAAATTATAATGCATTAAATATCATCTAGTTAGTTCCCTGTATGTTATTTTCAAGCCTATAGTTTACTTCTATTACTTAGAGAGCTCCATGTACTAAACTTCTAAATGTCTACAACTTAAAGGCATAAATTACTTTTAATAATGAGTTAAAAATAAAAATAATTCATCATCTCAGTAAGACAATCCTTCAATAAGATCTACTTTAATAATTAGTTTAGAATAATTTTGTTACTATTAACCTTAGCTTACTTTCAGGTAGTTAGTGAAATATGATTTCAAAGACAATTGGTTATATGTGCAAATTCAGTTTAACTGAATTACAACGTAAACGGCGTAAACTATTGTAACAACGGAAAAAAGCACTAGGGTGGATACTCATATAGTTTTATAGGCCACTTTATTTTCCCTGCTCTACCTCAATTCTATTAGTAAGGAGTTCAGCTTTGGGTGTTATATTTATTATATTTAATCTATTTAAAGGCCTCTCACTATACAATTCTCAATCCCTTTGCTGTTAAAGGCAACATAAACATGTGTTTATCCAGAGTAGATTTTTTTTTTCTGTATAATAGTTTTTAGTGGAGGCACAGAAGGTGCAGAGATTTTTCTTAAATGCCCAAAATATATATTTGGAAGAAACAAAATTATTTTTATGTCTTAGATAACCCGTAAGACATTAAAAGAAATTATGTCTTCCTATCACTAAACTGGCCGGCACATTACTTCTACACTTCTCATAGCATGAGAACAAATATTAAAAGAACTCTCTAAGGCAAGAGTTTATGCCTTATTCTGTTTCAGGAGGGTTTGGGACACACAAATCGTCCCATTTGAATGCCTTCAATGCCTTCTCCATTGATGAAGACACAGAAGCACAGTTTGTTACCCAAAGTTCTCCTGTCCAGCTAAGTCTTCCGAACATGCATTCCACACTTAAGAACACTCTTCCTGAGCCTCGCTTAATTTTCACTTGGTTCTGAGTTCAGGGCCAGAGTTAGGGTAGTCTTGGTGCTCATTTCAATAGCCACCCATGACATGACACGCAGGTAGTCAATGTTCATGAAATGTGTGGCATTAAACTACAAACGACTGAACCGTAGACTGGTGGGTGCAAGCAAACAGCATCCTCCCACCCAAGCTCCTGCCAGGCACTGAGGGACGGCCGCTCAGGAGGCCGACCCGCCCAGGCCCCATCACTTACAACTGCCCAGGTGTCACTTGCACCCATCAACTCTGAACTCCACGAAGCCACGTGTGCTGGGCCTTGGTGGGTCAAAAACTACACCTGAGGCCAGCAGCACCTTCACGGGTCCCTTTACAAGCGTTCCCTCAACTTCTAGAGCAGTGCTTCCCAAACTCCCACGGCCATTCCAGTCACCTGCACACTCGTTCAAAAGAGGCTCTGAGGCAGGGAGCTTGGATCGGGTGCCAGACTGTGCACTGCCAACCCCCAGGGACTGCCGTGCGGTTCCTCCCACCCCCCTTCGAGAAGCAAGGCCCGTTCCCTCCCAAAGACACCCGGCCACTTCTATCCGCAACATTCTACAGTTGTGGCCGCAGGTAGCGCCGCACCGAGCTGCCCGGGGCTCTGCGTCCCCGAGGCGTCGCCACGCGGTCCCGCGGGCACCTGGCAGGCGGCCCGGCCTCGGTGCGCCCGCGGGGAGCGCGCCCGCCGGCAGCCGCGCCCCCTCGTCCGCCCGCGCCCCCCGCGCCGCGCTCACCGTCTCGCGGGTCTTCAGGTACCTCTGCAGCGCCTGCTGCGTGAGCTCCCGCACGCGCAGCTGGCCCTCCTTGCAGGGCACCACGATGCCGGTGCGGCCGAAGCAGACGGTCACTTTCATCCTGGCCCGGGCGGCCGACCGGCCTGGCCGAACAGGTGTCTGGCCCCGTGGGTGCAGCCCCCAGCCCGGGGGACGCGCGGCACGGGCGGGCCCGGAGACCCGGGGCCCTCTCGGCGGCGCCCCTCAGGGCCCGGGGCTCGCTGCAGCGCCCCCTCGCCCCAGGAAGGCGGCCTCCGGGGGGCGGGAGTCCGGAGGGGAGGCGGCGGGAAGGGCTCCCTCCCAGGCGGCGGGGGCGCCGGGACGCGGCGCGGGCGCCGGGCTCCTCCTCCCGCTCCCGCTCCGGCTCCGGCTCGGCCCGGCCGCGGCGGCTGCTCCGCGCGCGCCAAAGCGAAACTGCCGGCCCGGCCCGGCCCGGCCCTGGCTCCGGCCCTGGCTCCGGCCCTGGCCCTGGCGGCGGCGGGGTCGGCCCAGGCCCGGGGCTGGAGTGGGCGGCGGCGGCGCGGGGCCGGAGTTGGGAGGAAACTTTTGCGCTGGTCCCAACTCCGGCGGCGCGCGGCGCTCGGCGCTCCCGCGGCCCGGCCGCCTGGGCCCGGCTCTTAAAGGGGCCGCGCTGCCGGCCGCCGCGCGCTCGGCGGCGCGGGCGGGGAGCGCGCCGGCCGGTAACCGGAGCCCGCGAGCCCGGTCCCCTCGCTCGCTCTCGCCTTGGCCGTGTCCCTCCGGCAGGCGCGGAGCTCTGGGGAATTGTAACGGGACCTGAGGCTCCCCGCGCGGGGATTGAAACCGGATCTCCTAAAGCACACTCGAGGGAACAGCTCGGAGGCTGCAGGGCTGACACCCTTAAAACGAGGGGATTGGAGCGGGATCCACCGGGAGCCCGAGCAGGTGCTTCTCGCCACGCCCACCCGAACACCCTAAAGACGGGCTGCCCAGGGGTGCTGAGGGGCAGGGATGGCCCCGGGGACGGCCAGGACCTTGTCTTAAGCACCGCGTGGCACCTGCCCTCTGGAGCCCTGAGATGGCAAAACGGAAGGGATTCGGGTCTAACTTGGCAGTGAAACCATTGCTTTTAGGGAGGAAGACAAGTATTCCCACAAAAGCCACATCCCAGACCCAAATGCGATGGCTTGTGCTTACGTATATTCTTCTGAAATGTGCCTCCGGTTGTGCATTTGACGGGAAACACCATTTTTAAAGTGCTTAGGCTCATGATTTGGTAGGTGTGTATCCATCACCAATTGAAACAGGAGTACAGTGGTGCCTCGGTTCTCCAATGTGATACATTCCAGGAGACCCAGTTCTGAAACGTTGGAAAACCGAGGGATCAAAAGCTGACAGGATCTTGCCCTCAGCGGGAGCCGCGTGGCCAGTTCGATTTAGGAGGCGTGTTGGAAAACCAAAGCATTTAATCCGGGTTTTCAGCGCTCATAACCCAAAACGTTCGTCAAGGGAAATGTTCGTCAAAGGAGACATTGGAAAACCGAGGTACCACTGTGTCTGGGTCGGGGTAGGTGTGGAGAAGAGTCAGCAAACACCACCTGCATCATTCTTAGCTCACACGTCAAATGAGCTCCTTTGAGCCTAACATCAACCCTGTAAAGTAAATACTATTTTCCCATTCTGTGCATAAAGAATGGAGCTCGAAGAGGTTAAGGGACTGAGCTGACCCTGGAGTTAGTTATGCTGAGAGGAAATCATTTCTTCCCACACTGAATCTCTGGTCTCCCCAAGCAGCTTTCTCAGCAATCCAGTTCATCCCACATGATCCTCGGGGCTACATCACGTGTTTCTCTGCAAAACAGGTTTGTTCCTATGTCAAGATGCACTTAGATTGAACTTTTATTGCCCAGACAGTGCAATAATGCACGGGAGATTAAAGTAACGGGCTCATGGACTCTAAGAGTTTTAAAATTTTTTTAACTCATTCATATGTGCAATAAATATATATTGATTGTCTTCTATACACAGGACCTATAGACCATCAGTGGCATCAAAGAGGATCATGCAGATCAAGTGGACTTGATGAAAATATATTAGTATAATTTGGTAGCAAATCCAATGCAAACTAGTTTAAATAAACTAAAGACAGAATCTATTTCCTCCTAAAATCAGAAGATCCAAAGAGCTTTCTTTCGAGGCAACACTGAACCCTGAAACCAGTCCTCAGAGGCCCCCCTCTCTCCAATCTATTGGCTCTGTGCTTCTCAGTGTTGTCTTCTTCTCAGGCAGGGTCTCCCCAAAGGAGACAAAGCTAGCCACTCCCGGTGTTACAGGTGTACCCAGCCTTAAAGCCAGCCATCTCAGCCATCATGAAGCCTTCTTCCAATGAGGACTTGCATATCCAAGTTTGACTCTCATTCCCTCCCTCTGGTGAGATGAATGCAGCAGTGGTCACCTGCCACTAAATCATATGGACCCAGAATAGGGGAGGGGTGAACCCTCAGCAAATGGGACGAGAGAAAGCACGTAGCCTCCTCAAAGCATAAGATTGCTTCCCAGCTCTCAAGGAACGTATAGATAGGAGGGAAGACAGGGCCTACAGATGGGAGAAGTTAAATAGAAACTATAAAACAACAGTGAATTTGATCATTCTATTGAACATTATTGACTTAGATATTTTTCCTCTGCAATAATCTTACGAGAGAGGTAAGTTTGCTAACTTCCTTTTCGACATAAGGCACTGAGGCCATGGGAGAGTAAGATCACACTCTTAGAAAGTAGCAGAGGCTGGATTAGAACCCAGGCAGTCTGACTCCAGAGCCTGCAGTGACTGCTATGCTGATTTTACATGGGAGTATCAAGTGAGTAGAGCAAACAAGTAAATGAATACTAATGCTGTGCATTAATGTGTGACCCTTACTTTTAATAGCAGATATTACAAGGGTATGTAGAATGGTACAGAGCATATTTTTTGCTGCTGAAATAACTTCACATGTTGCCATTTTTTATGCTTCAGGACTTTTCTTTTCCCTTCACAGTTGCTCCAGAACCCTTCTCTTCTGTTCACATAATGAATAGCTCCTGCTCTCCTTCACACCACAAACTTCCTCTAGGCCCAGCTTCAGCCCCTCACCAATACCTAGAGCCCTGACTTTGAGAATGCCCTGGCTTTGAGAAGCCCTAGGTGAGCCATGAAAAATGCCCAGACTGTGAAAAAGTTCATTCCCAGAAAGACTGGAATAAGGTCTTGTGAGAGGCAGCAGAGGTTGTGCAGTTATGAGATGAAGGAAGAGATGAAGCCAGGCATGGATATAAACAATGTATTGTGCAATCCTGCACACCAGGCAGAGAACTTTAATGACCACAAGTTAGTAATTATAAAAAGAGGTTAGTGTTTACATTTCATGTTTATTAAATAGCCAGATTTAACTTATTCAGCCTTATCACAGACTACATAGAAACATTTTATCATATATTAAGAAGTTATATAAAAGAACATAGTTGCAACACCAAGATGTTCATGCCCAGCAAATTCCTAAATCAATATTTCATGTCCCGTGGGACCTCCTGGGCAGAAAACAATAAATAATTTGCCTTGATTGAGTAACACTAGAGGATTCTGGGCCTGGGTTCCATATTCTTGTTTTGCCTGTTGGATGGGTAAATATTGCCTGTGGTGTGATATTTTCCCATTTGTTATTCAACAGCTTAGCAAGCTTTGGAGTAGCCAGTGAAAATGTGTTATGCAGAGACCAATAATACTGACCAATATTACTAGACAGCTCTGCCTTATAATAATTCTAACTAAAATGTCAGGTGCCATTAGGAATATATTGAATAAAGTATGATAATATTTAATATATAGTTGACCGGTCATTCAGTCTAATGTTTTGCACTATTAAAACAAAAAAATATTTTCACCCTTCAATAAATTATTTATAACAAGCATTATTTATTACAAAAAGTTAATTGAATTGGAGATAATCTTCTTTCTAAGCCCCTTGGAGCAATTAGTACAATAGATTATGTTCTTAGCGTCCTTATGAAAATAGGTGCCAGAGTGATATCAGAAGAGAAGAAAGAAAAAAATGAGGGCTTTTTTTTTATTCTTTCCTTCCTTAGCAAAGAATTTGACAAGAGTGGGTTTTTTCTTGCCATGTTTGTCTCTAAATTCCTGATGGCATTCATTTATTGACTGTTTCTTTGTTTACTGCTTCTGCAGCTTGCCTAAGGCACAAATAACAATGCTTTATGTCCTGAAGACAGTACTGTGGATTAGCAGCCTTTGGAAAGGTCCTTATTTATGCCTTTTTAATAGGTAAGACCCACAACTCTCCACAATGATTCAGCTAGACCTCCCCTCCTTATATAGAATTCCACATTATGAATTCTAGTGTCTTGCCTTGATTTATGTTTTCTTGAATAGGGCTTGAATCATAAAATGAGTGTCTCTTTTTAAAAAAATAATAAAAACCAACCAACCCAAAGCAAGGAAACAGTGATGTTGCATTAAGAGTTGATCGATGGCTGGATGCTTTTTCCTCATTGTGTGATCTCCTCTGAAGCAGATTAGGGCCCATGAACACTGGACACTAGTAATAGGTCCTACTCAGAGTAGCAGTGGGTCCTCTCACACTAGGTTTCAATGACAGACTTAAGAAGGAAGCCAATGGCATTGATCAGGGATGCTCTCAAACCAGCACACTTGCCAGAGGATAGCTCCTGAACCGAGCTGAGGTTGCAATCAAGGGTTCTCTTTTTAATCCTACTCACTTTTCCTAAGGCCTTCTTCTACAGCTCATATCCCTTTACTTGGAGAAGTGACTTGGTGCTCATGTAATTGGCAGAAGGTATATAGACAGAACTAATATTTGGCACCAGATGCTCCAGTGTATAAAAGAGAGAAGACACAGCTAGTAGATGAGAGCTGGATAGACCTATGTTCCACTTACCGGCCACTCAGGCAACTATGGAGCCTTACTTAGGCAAGCGTCACTGCGTTCCCTTATGAAATGGGATGACAAGCCTATTTTAAGGTATAACATATGGAAGGTAACCAGTACATAGTAGGCAAAATAGATGGTCCTCTTTCACCTTTTATTCCATTTACTACCATTTCTAAATGCCAGTTATTTTCACTGGGTTTGAAACTACTTGCAAAAAGAAACAAACCAAACGATGCTTGGAAGCTACATACCATCATTGTCATCAACAATTTCTAACGCCCAAGTATAGCTTGCTCTATAGTGAAGGTGCCATACTCATAGCCAAAATAGTACAATCTGTGTTATATTTTACAGTCCACATATAATTTAATTTGATGCTCAAAAAAAATCCTGAGACATAGTAGTCTAGTACCTGAGAATAATTACAGAGCTGAAAGCGGCCTTGGAGATTATTTATACAATCTCCTCATTTTATATCTGAGGACACTAAGCACTGGAAAGGTCAGGTGACCAGCAAAAATCAGGGCCCAGATCCTCCAGTTTACAGTCCAGTGCGTTCCTTACTTCCCTGTCTGCCTGGCAACAGAATTTAAGACAACAGCTATTTGACCAATACTCGCTCAAGCCTTTGAACTTTCTTTGGGCCAAGAGGTGACGGTAAGGAGCTCATTCTTCTATCTATTCCTGAACTTTCCCTTTCAACTTAAGATTCTGATCCCTTGCTCTTGCCACAATTGTAAATCTCAAAAAGATGTGCTACGTGTTGGAATGACTATTACAGAAAATAGGAAACCATCAAAGGATTTTAAGCAGGACAGAGACATGATCAGATTTGTGCACCATGGAATACAGAGGACCTGGGAGACAGACAAAAGCCCCTGCTTAGTTTGTTCACTCCATCAGTCATATCTCTACTCAACAGTATTTACTCAACACCTATAATCTACTCAGTGTGAAGTGGTCACAAAGTTTAGACTCTAGTGAGAAAGACAGGTGATAAAAAACTAACCAAATGAATAAAATAGTCTATTTGCAGATTGTGATAAGGGGTAATGAAGGGTATTAGCAGTCTGTGTGATAGGGTATATTGGGGAAAGAGAGAACCTGCTTAGACTGAATGAACAAGAGGGGAAAAAATAACTTTGTGAAGAACTTAGAAGAAAAGGAACAGCAATTGCAAATATTCCTGAGACTGGTATGTTTTAGGAATTAAGAGAAAGCCAGTTTGATTTGTATACTATTAGTGAGCCAGGAAAGGGGCTGGGAATAAGTTGAAGAGATTGTCTACAAGAATGGCTTCCTAAAAGACTTAGGCAGTATTGATGATGAGGAAGGGCAAATTCGAGAGATCTTTCAGAATCTGTGACATATTAAAGATGGCAAGCTTTTAGGGGGTATCAAGAAAGACTCCAGTTTCTAGTTAAGAGGTGACATTAATTAAAGCTAGAGAATCTGGAAAGTGGGGGCTGGAATGGTGGGAAAAGAAGAGTAAGTTCAGTTTGGGACATTTTGTGTTCTTTGTGCCTGCAAGGTAACCACATAGAAATGTTTAGTTAGATGGAAACACAAGGTTTGAGCACAGAAGAGAATCTGGAGACGAGGTATTTAAATTTAGGAGTCATAGATTTGGAGTTAAACTCATCAGAATAGAGGATATCATTTTAAAAAAGAAATTTAAGATAAAAAGGCAAAGCGACTTAGACTAGAACCCTGGAAAATGCCAATATTTAAGAAGAGAGACGCCCAGAGAAGTTACACATGCATATGATGATGCCTTATTAATTACAAGTCATTATTCTCATTCTGGATACGGTATTGTCAGTGCTGAAGATGTGAGAAGAAAGGGGGCTGCTGCCCTGGTGGAGCCGCAGCGGCGGCGAACAGGAAATTGAATGTTAGGAATGGAAAGCACGATAGTTTGGCTGGAACAGATAGGCTTCACTGGAGCGTCACATGGGATATAAGGTTATAAAGATATGGGAAGAAGGAAATGACGGAGACAGTGATTGAGAGAGAGCTGTTATAACTGGACCAAGGAATATGGACCTGTTTCACCAAAGAGATACCTCTAGATGCTTGAGCAAAGGAGTAATATGCATAAGACAGCATTTCATAGTCATTTTTCTGACATCTTCATGTATAAAGAATTAGAGCAGAAAGCCACAAAGTTGGGGAGGATCCCAAAGAAGAATGTTGGAGTAAATAACGTAAAACTAAATTTAAGTGAAATGGCCTGAGTGTATATAGTCGTAGAATATCCCCACCTGTGCGCGTGTTTGTCTGAGCAGTGGACTATCCGGTTGCTGATTGCCCCGTCCTGCGATTCTGCGATCCCGTGCTCGGGAAGCTGGGGAGCGCAGACGACTCAGGGTCCAGTCAAGCAAACTGAAAACACACCCTCTCTCAAACAGAAGGAATTAAATACAAGGAATTAATCACACCGTGATGGAGAAGCTAAAACGCCACGCAGGACGTGGCAGAGCAGCTCAGAGATCAGCCCCGGCAGGAAGCTGCTTTTTCTCTAGGGTTGACTGATGCAGGGGGGAGGCAGGGTTGGCAGAACCCGGAGGCTGGGCAGCCTGGCAGGAGCTAAAGCCAGGGCACGTACTGCCCGGCAGAAGCTGGGAGCACAGAGAGAGGGGGCGTCCAGAGGAGACCTGGAACTATAAGGAGTTGTAGTCATGAAAACACAGCCAGGGCAGTGAGAGAGAAAGAGAGCGCCATACCCCCCGGGCTCTCTCCCTGCCCTCCAGGCTTCCTCAGGGTTTCACACCCGCTGGACCGCTGCAGGGCAGGTAGCAATGCGAAGGGCGGGAAAGCATGGGGCCCAAACATAATGACTGGCCCAGGTCTTTCCTGATGGGCGACTGTGGTAGTTCAGAAGTAGATATTTTAATTCTCACTAACATTTTAGCTTTAGGAAAAGCACTAAAAATATTTTCGATTCAGTTTGGTACTTTATGAAAATAATTTTTCCCCAGCCTCGACTAAATTAATGCTCTTCTCAAGAGAAAGTACTTCTACATTTTAACAGTGAAATATAAACTTCTCCCTGATAGCCAAAATAACTATGAATTTCTATCACTTAAAAAATAAAAAAAATCCCTATACTTGCTCAGCCATCAAACTCAAATTAATAGTTTTGTTTAGCTCTGATTACATAAGACCACAAGCAGCAAATCCAAAAATTCCATTAATAGTGAATGCTGAAGATGTCTAACTACAATGCTATCTGATAATGTTTCATTTATTTTATATGCTATCATTTTAAACACTAATCCATGGATTTAGAATGGAAGCTTTGAAGACTATGCAAGATTAAAGTTGTGATTCCTCGGTATAAAATTATTTGAGAAAGCCATTAATACTTTACCATGTGTGTACATGAATAATAATAAGCACAATTTTTATTTCAATACTATTAGGAAAACTTGATCTACTTAGTATTTTTCCTTCAAGAGTATTTATTTCATGCATCACAAAAGTCCTCCCTTTAGGACTGTGCACTCATGCTCCCAGTCCTGGGGCTGCTGGCAGCTGAGTCTCTCAGCGAACTGTTGTTCGGGAATTCCAACACAGAGTTTTCCAAAGAAAATTTAATCAAGTTTATTATAGATGTGGTATTAATAGTTACTTATTTAAAATAGTAATGAAATCAAGTCCACAGTAATCTAAAAGCTTCCATCTCAGTGGAATCATACTGTGCTCATGAAGCAGCCCCGGTGCTCACATCCACCGAGTGGTCTATGGTATGTGTTTGGGACGCAAGAGGATGTAAAAGTCCAGATCCCTCGCCTTGGGACTGGTGGGCTCTGAATGGTCACCCCAGTCACAGCAGACCTTTGTTGGAAAGGCATCCCCCGCAGTTCCTTTCTCTGCACAATCTCGCTTCCTCTGCTTCCATGCAAGAATTGATTTTGAGCACAATCATGCCCCAATATATTTTTACATATGAATCTCCATCTCATGGTCTGTTCTCAGATAACCCGACCTAAGACATAAAGTAATAAAAATAACTCTATTGAGAATTCACAGACACAATGCTTTGCATGTAAATGAGGGCTGGGGTAATGACTGGCCCACCATCTTAAAGATAAAAATGAATGGACAAATAAATAAAAGAATGTATTGTATGTGCCTCCAGATGCATTTTTTTAAAATACCCCAGAGGACAGACTAGCAGAAAATGGAGCCAAAGAAGCTTAGTGAATAGTGTAGTGGTGCTGGCTCACATTGGTCTAGAATCAATGGCCGAATCTTATTACCTGAGTGCCTTAGAGCAGGACTGCTAAAGGCACAGAAGAGTCAACCTGAACTGCCAGCATCTTGGGAAGGCAGTGATTGCAAGAAAAATACACTTCTGATTTCTCACATTCTAACTAAAAATATCATTTGAATTTTGCCTTAGACCCCATACTGTTTCCATATTGTTTTAATTTTAAAAATGTTTTACATTACTTTCTATCAGGAAAAAACTTGTCTCCCATGTCTTTGGCTAAAAAGTAAGATGCTAATCCAATTAGTCTTTCAGCTTCATCCAGGGAATTTCTCATCTCTGCCTCAGTTTTATAATATTTTGTGAAGTCAATAATTTAAATATGTGTATAGAAATTACAATAGATTCTAAGTTCATAGGTTAGACCTAAGTAACCACTGAAGAAACATCCCTGCCCAGTAAGTATTTGTCAGTTGACTAGGCCTGATATTGTTTTAAGAGATACAGCGTGCTACAGACTGAATGTTTATGTCCCCAATTCATATGATGAAATCTTAATCCCCAGTGTGATGGTATTTGGAGTTGGGGCCTTCGGGGGTAACTCGTTCATGAGACTGCAGCCCTCATGAATGGGATTAGTGCCCTTATAAAAAGAAATCCCAGAGAGCATCCTCACACCTTCATCATGTAAGGACACAGTGAGATGGCCATCTATGAGCCAGGAAGCTGGCTTTCAGCAGACATCGAGTCTTGGACTTCCCAGCCTCCAGAACTGTGAGAAGTAAATCTCCGTTGTTTATAAGCCACCCAGTCAATGGTCTTCTATTGTAACAGCCCAAACAGACTGAGACACGGTGATAAACAAGAGATATAGTAACTCTGCTCTCCTGGAGGTTACATTTTATTGAGAGGAGACTGAGATCAGCAGAATGTGGCCAAGAGGAGAATTAAGAAAACTTTTCATACTACTGTTGCTGAAAATCTTACTACATCTTTCTCCTGTGAGGTCTTATCACTTCTGACATGTTGTGGCTGATGAGGGTTTTTGATCCAGTTTCACCCGTGCCTTAGAGAAATACTCAAGGGACATTTTAAGTGATGAAAGATGACTGAAGAGAGTTGTTTATTTTATTTCTAAATTTATAATTTTTGTTACATTCAAGAACTAATAATGGTGATCCATAGAATCAGCTTTCTTCACCCAAGTCTCAAACTTTGTTTTCATTACAACCATTTTCTCAAATGAAGCAAGAGCTTCCAATGAATGGTTTTGCCTTGAAGGTTCTGATTGTAAGAATCCTCAACAACAAAATCTGCTCACTAAACCAAAATGTTTAGCCACTTTTTAATTTACAGTTAAGGTGAACAATGAATTCATTCTCCTCTTCTAAGACTGTACCCCTAACACCAATGTTATCCTCACTATCTCCACTCTTTTTCTGAGGTAAAATAAAAATTCAGCCTTGAGGAAATTTGCCCTAGCTAATCGGTGTGCACCTGGGTAGTTGGCAAAGTTCTCAAAATTATTTCTCATTTTATTACAAATGACCTCATTTAAAACCACTGGATTTGGATACTTTTAGTTTTAATGTCTGTATCAGTCCGGGTTCCAGAAAGAATCAGCCCATTTGAACTGGGCTAAGTGATGAGACTTTCATGAAGGAACCACTCACAGGTATGGGCAGCTTTAGGCAGACCAACAGTAGGAAGTATGAAACTGATCATCTTTGTGACTTTGATTAAATTTATCTTTAAGTACTAACTCTAGAAATTATCTCTCTCCTCTCTTTCTCTCTCCCTCTCTCTCTCTCCACTTCAGAGACCTAGCCTTTCCCCCAATAATCAGCAACCCCTGATGCATCTGGAGACAGTAACCTAGACCTGACTAATGGTCACAAAATCCAGACCTCTGGCAGGCTAAAGATAGCATCTTGACCTAAGTTATGTTTCAGTTCCTGAGCCCTATGGTGGACTGACTACTTTCCCATGGGACTAGACAGAGGGATGCCAGGAAAAGACCCCAGAGCTGTCCTCAAGACCTGAACAAATGATTCATCACCCTTACCTCTCACCTCTGACCAATCAGCTCCCGGCATGACCCAGAATCCCAAACACGGTGTCTTGTGATTTTGCCCTATGTAATCTATAACCTACACAGGATTGGGAGTTCAGGCTTTAGAGCATTAGCCTCCTATTCTCCTGGATGGCACAATTCAATTAAAAAAAAAAAAGCCAATATTCTTCCTGGCAATTCTTGGTGTCTAGTGTTTGGCTCTGCTAGTGCCAGGTGGTTGAACCCTTTCTGTTTACCACGCCAGGCAGATGGATATGGAAAGGGCCACCTTATATGAACATTAGCCTATGTAGAGATATAGCAGGAAAAGGGCTGGGGGAATAAGTACACAAACCACGTATTTGCCCATAGCTTATCTCCTACAGGTGCATTTCATAGGTCAAATCCCCTGGAAGGCAGAGGGCCAGGGAGTCTGATGAAATTCTTGGAGCTGAGTAGGGGAGAAAAGAGTGGAGAGTGGTGACCATGAGTAATTCACCTTCAAGATGTGTGACGGTGTGGACTAAGGACTTCTCTTTTTGACATTTTACCCATTCTAGTTTTTGCCCCATTAAGCAAGTTTGCTTGAAGCACAAAGGCATCCAAAAGTCTCCATGTTGTAACTTGATCTCTCAAAATACATGACTTTCTCTAGATAAGAAAGCTCTTTGTTACTGTTGAAGCAGATAGGCTTTTACTAGACTATTAAGAATTGCTAGGGATGCTTGAGGTGTTTTACCTATTGTCTTGATGTCAGTTTCTGTTGTGCAGAGTAACCATGGTCTCACGTAAAACATTTCCTGGTATCATCATTAGAATAAGAACACTAACTTGAAAGGACTATTTTTATACCCCACTTGGCATTTGCTTTGTCATTTTCCCTAAGCCTTGCTACCATATATATTTTATATACATTATATTATTACATATTAAATATATTTAAAACATTAAACTAAAATCAGGTGCCAGATTCACATCATAGAATATACAGTATTGGACTTATGAGCAACTTATGAATGGCATAAGTTTATGAGATAGCTGTAAAACCTGTAAACTTATTAACATATATTAAGTTTATGAGATAAGTAATTGGAGAGTTGGCTTCCCAAGTTTGTGTTCTCAGGTCCAAACTGATAATCGGTAACGGTGAAGAAAATATGTGGAAAACCACCTTACTTTTAGATTTTTTTCTTAAGATCTTTTCAATAGTTTGAACAGTCACATCAACATACTTCCCATTTTAAAAAGTGCCACTTTTCAAGATTACTCGGGGGTATAAGTCATGCTTCCTCTTCCTAAGTTGTTGTCCAGGACAGAAGTGCCCAATGTTTCTAATATCATCCCATCCTTCCCCTAGCATCTCCAAGAAAATTTCTTTCATCTCCGTACAGTTGACATCTGGGAGCTTTGAACAAAGCAATCAGTATAAAATAATGCATCAAAGGTCTAGATGCTTTTTCCATTTCCAATTGGGGGACATTTGTGACTATTTGTTAATGGTGAATGGCACCAGATATCCTTGAGTTTTGGCTAAGAAAGAATTCAAAGTCAAGACTCAAATACATGCACAAGTTCATTTAGAAAGTCACAGAAGTAGAAGTTATCAGTGGAAGAAGTGAGCCAGCTGGGCTGCGTGGGCTCAGGAACCAAGTTAGAGAGGTAAAAGAAGGGCCCTTAGAGCTTGGGAGAAAGAAAGCAAAGGTAAGCACCTTGAGGGAAGAAAGAAGGAAGAAAGTACAAGAGAGAGAGAGAGCCACTCTGAGTCCTTTGTCTTAAGGGTTTTTATCTGGAGGTCTCAGGGGAAGGTTTCAAGAAAATATTCATCAGCTTTCCAGGAGTGTCCTTTCAGGGTAATGGTCTCTACTGATTGGTCGGCACCAGGAGAGGGTGTCATTAGTCATCACAGCTGGACATGATGTCAGCCATGGCATTGCCCTGCCTGACCTTGCTGCTTTTCTGGGCCTGAAGCTGAAACACAACTGAGGCCTAGATGTTATCTCTAGAGCTTAATGCTTAAAGGATTGGTGTTTAAGGGCTTGTATGGGAGTCGTATGACTCCTCTAAGGGGGAATCTACCACATAACTAGCAACACGCCGGGGGAAGAAATGTCAGGGGAGGGTCCAAACTGCATGACCAGTTGTAAGAAAGGTCAGGGTCTAAACCTCGATAGGCTAAGGGAGGAAAGGCCACTCTGGGGATGAGGTCCCACCTTACAATTGTCAGTTGCTAGGCACTGGGGGCTTTTACTCTAATGTCCTTTAGTACCTGGCCTATCGTTCCTACTCTGCTCATGTCTGTCTAACTGCCTACTGTATCATATTGACTTGGAAAATGTCCCCCAACATTAGAGAAAAGTAAAAAAATAAAATTCAGGTGTAGAAAAGGAGGAAATTTTGAAGATACTTAATGACAGTAAAGTACCTCACAGGTTAGCTAAGCAAATCAACACAAAAGGATGAGGCCAGAGTCAGTAAAAGCAAACCCAGAATCATAACTTGTGAAGGGCTGGTTAGTGAGCTTACAGATCAAGTTCCAACCAAGAGATTAGAGAATAGCTGCTGTCAGAATCTGACAATCAACATGTTTAAAGCTGTGGGACAATGATTAACATCTAAGAGAAGGGTGTGTTAAAGAAGAGCTCTCGGTGGCAGAACGAGGGAAGAGAAGGGACCAAGAATGGGGCCTGCTCTTCCCCAGCACTGGTGGAGAAACAGATGCCTTCACCAGAAGACTCTGGTCATCTCCTTGGTTGGTGCTTTCCTCAGTGGAGGAAGAACATATTTCAAGCACTCTTAGCTGAAGAACCCTTCATTAAGAAAACCTAATTCCCATTTGTTTATACTTAATATTCACCAAGCAATGCTGACTGTAGGTTACATTTACATCTGTTTTCCTCAGGGAGCAAATGTGAGATCCAAACACCACTTTATGAATGTCCAGTACAAGTGCCACCTTGAAGCCCAGTGTGTCTGTTAAGGACACTGGGTGCCCGGGTCCCAACCTGGGTTCTGTCGCTACGTGAAGTATCTGGGCAAGTTACTCAACTTTTCTGTGTTTTAGTTTCCTTGTCTTAAAGGCATGCAATAGTAGAACCTGTGGGCCTTGTGTGGTTGTTATGATAACTGATATGAGATAAAAGACTTTAGAGCAGTACTCTTTGGTCGATACTTCAGCTTTTGTGAATTCAGTTGTCTTGAGTCAGTTCCCGAAGACTTCATTATGTGGGGGCACTGAAAGTCCTTATATCTAGACAACAGGCTAAGAATCAGACTCTGTGACTAGATGATAGATGCCTTGAAAATCACCTCTGGGCAATACTACCTTTCTGTTGCCTGTGGGGGAAGAAAGGACAAGGTGGGGTAAGAGTTGTTTAACTAAGGTGTATTCTTACAACTTTATAAGGGTGAATTTGGGGGCAATAAGGGAATTGAATTTGGCTGTGGGGCAGCTTCTCAGCCTCTTTACTTGCCTTTTTCCCCTGACCTTCATCCTGGTAGAAAAAATCCAGACTACTCAACTAAGATGGGAATGAAAGTCCTTGGAAAAAGTACACTGTGCACAGGTAAGGTTTTATTGCTCAAATCACTTTGCCTAAGGGCTCAGGTTCTAAGGCTAAAGTTCAGGTTTTGAGGTATAGAGGTGTGTCTGTCCTCTGCCCTAACCTGCCTAGAGGCAGATAGGAGTCTGTAAGGGTTGCCAATTCAAGATGGGAACAGGACAGCCCAGAACTTGGACAAAATGTCAAAGTCTGGCTCAAAAAGTAAAAGTGATACTGGCTAAGAACAAGGGTTCACTTTCTGGTCAATACAGCAGGAGGCACCCAGTTTGAGCAGGGGTAAGGAGCAGAGGCTGAAGGCTCTTCCTAAAGGAAAGTCACCAGGCACTAGAAAGGTCACAGATACTCTTAGCAGTGTTGTAACTTTGACTCCAAACAAATCATGGAACAACTTTTAAAAAGTAATGTCACTGCACCCGTGAATGCACCTCCCCATTCATAGTCTTATAAACGAAGTCCTGTGAACCAAAGTCGTCAGCCTATTCTCTCTGAATTTCCCACTAGAAGCTGCAAAACTACCAACAAAGTTTATATTTCGGATGCTGTAAGCTCATCTTCTTCCACAACACTCTGTTTACCCCATCTGAACCCTGACTTTTGGGTAACATCATCACTTTTCTTGAAAAAGTCTCCAACCGAATCACTCTTTGCCCAGACTCAGCTCTGTTGCTTTTCCCAGACACTGACCGTGCCGTGGCGCATCTACCTCTGCTTTTCCAACACCAGCCATCTGTTATTCCACCCTCTCTGCATTCCTGCAGCTGTTCTATACTCACCTTAGACATTGCACCAGTCAGGGGCCAGGCAGGAGACAGATGGTGCACACACAGGGTTAATTGAAAAGATTTTGATGTGGGAAAGTTTCCAGATGTGGGCAGGGTAATGAGAACCAACAAGGGTTAGTGTTGAGAGATTAGCAAGCAAGAAGCCTACTGGCCCGAGACCTGAAGATGCAGGAAAACAGGGTGGCCACCAGATCCTAGAGAGAGACATAGCTGTGGGACAGAGTTGTCCCACAGGATCTGTCACCACAGGTAAGGTGGCAGAGCTACTGTCCAATGAGCCTGGTAGCCAGGAGGCCGGTTAGCCCAACTTCTCTTTTCTCCTAGTCTCCATTTTTTAGTGGCTGCATAGATTTCCATGCTTGGGATTCACCAAGATTTGTGTACTCATTTCATTAATGTTAACATTTAAAATATTTCTAATTTTTTTACTATTACACATAATACCGAAATGACAACTCTCATATGTCAGTCTGATTATTTTCATAGAAGAACGTCTTAGAAATGGAATTACTGAGTACAAATTCATACACGTTTCAGAGCTCTTTAAGCATATTGCCAAATTATGCTCTGCCAACCGTATATAGGAGCGTCCCTCTCCCCAAGCCCTTGGCTCCTGAAGAGAGTGAGTCTACCATTAAACTTTGTTTGCTATAGTCATGTAGAGTGATGGTAATAAACTGTACAATAGTAGAGACATAAATAACATGGCAGCCAGCCGGAGGAAGAAATAGAAAGAACTGTTGATTTAGGAGGAGGGAGGAGAGAGGAGGCAAGAGCACACACAATTTCATTTCCTTTTCTCTAGGACCTGGCACATTGCTGAGCACAAAGAAAGTGCTCATGGAGATTTTTGAAAAAGGAATCCGGTTTCTAGCTTGCATACTGACTGGTGGGATGCTCTAAGTTGGGAGACAGACAAACATTCACCTGGCCCTGTCCTGCAGCAAAGCCAGTCCTCCCTAGCTCTGTAAGCATTGAGCACACATGTAAGTCTGAGCAACAGTGCTGGTTACAGAGACTCGCCCAGGGCCACTCTTAAAACACTGTACCCTGCTTTTATTCCCCTTGCTTCTGATCGTTGCCCTTGGTGTCTGCATTTGGATCTGCACCATGTTTGGGGGGCTACTCATGGAGCGAATGCTTAAAAGGAGCTGGGTGAAGGTTACATTAAGCAAACAATGGACAGGTAAAGATAGATGAAGTGATGGAAAAGTCTGAATATCAAAGGGGAGGGTTTTTAAGGAAGTTCCTACCCAATTGCTTCCTTTTTTTTTCCTGTGAGGTTGGAGGTAAGGTTGTCTATTCGGAATGCATGACTAGCAATAGGGCCCAGTCACTTCACTTCCAACGTCACTGGCCACACATACCATTCCTGAATCTTTTCATTGTCAGTAGCCTTCAATTTTTGACCTCAGACACCTACCCACTCATCCTGAAGCTAGACCTTCACGTCATTTTCAGCTGCTCCCTCTCGAAGCCCTTAGTTTCTGAGATGCTTCTCTAATCGTGACTCATACACTTTTCACCCCCCTTACTCCTTCTTTCCATTAAATTTTCTTTTTGCTGTCTCCTTGACCCTCAGTCTCTCATACTCTCTTCTTTTCTTTAAATTAATACATTTTTCTAGCCAGCTTATACTCTATATTTAGCTTTTTCATACTTCCACTCTCATATTTATGTGAGTACTAAGGAGAAATTGGTGTCTTTCTTCTTCCCCACATCCTTCATACAGAAAACACACAATTTCAGAATAAATGCCTGGGTTGCAGCTGTTTGGGGAGGTTCATACTATGTGAGATAATTCTGGCCCTGGAGGACTGGCTAAACTCTGAGGCAATTCCTAGAGTTTGAATCCGTTCCTGAGCGGGCCCAGCTTGGGCCCTGTGGTAAGCAGGTAGAAATCGAATCCTGGTTCTGGTTAAGAGCACCCCTCCCCCAATACCAGCCTTAGACTTTCTGAAGGTTGACTTCTCTGTTTGTCTAATTTTTATTCATTGCTCTTCTCCACTGGAAGAGCCAAATCACCTTGTAGCTGCTGAAATGCATGGCATTATTTCACTGGGAGTCAGTACCAGGTCAACTCTGGGGAGTGCGATTTATTTCACAGTCTGGGGCTCTACAGGGCAGGAGATCCCAGTTAGTGCTACTCTGGAAAAAAGAGAATTTGGTAAATTATTGACATGTATTTGCAAAACACATTCAACTTAACCCATCATTCTCATATACTTTATTTTGTATGGTAAAAAATGTTAGTTCCTATGTTGATGGTAATTAGGAGAATTCTTATAATAAAAAGAGCATGATCTTGCATAATTTATATAGGGAAAGGGGATGTTATGGAAAACTAGACAAGTATGGGTATATGAATCTTGTTTCTTTATATGACCATGTGCAAAGAAACTACATCTCTCTGACTTCCTGTTTACTTATCCGGGAAATGGGAATACATATATCATTCTTGTTAGGATTTAATAAAACAGTGTTCTAAGGTACCTAGGATAGTGCCTGGTGGTGCCCCTGGTGGATGTCTGCTGTTGACTTATCACCACTCCCTTTGAAATCTGAAAACTACATTTCCCAGGACCCCTTCCCCAATGTGGTTCTGGTGAAAATCAGGCATGGCAGTTCCTTCTCTGTGGCTTTTTGCAGACCTCTTTGAGATCTTGCACTGCAGTTCACGGTTCTACTTTGCCTAGATTCTCATGACTTCTAGACTCTTCTGGGAGTTCTGATTATGACACCCCTGTTAGTGCTTCAGGGGCGTGGATTGTGACTGTCTCCCGAGTCCTTCAGTTGAAGGCATCCAGCCCTTCTTTCCTCCAGCTTGAGATAGCTCTGTTTTATTGACCAAGCCTAGCTTGGTACAGTACCAAAATGTCTCTATGAAAGTCATCCCTAAAATTATGCAATTTATGTTTGGAAATAATCTCACTTTTACTGTGTGCTTTAAAAAAAAGAAAAAGTGTTATTTTTGTTCTATGTCTCTACAGTGTTCCAAACTTCTTTACTAATTTTTAAGGCAGATTTTACACCCTGTCAAAATGAGAGTTTTATATTAGTTTATTCATTCTGAAAAACCTCAAACATCTAATAACTATTTCTGAAACTGGACTTTATTGGTATTTTATGAGTCCCTTCAATTAATCTGACAAACTGAAATTTATGGCTATTACCACTACTAGTCTGTGTTATTACCCCAGCCTGTTCCTCCCTTTATGATTTACTGAGGATGGATCTCCTGTTAAGAGGTTTACAATTAGTTTTTCATCTATTTCTCCACAAATTACTCTGTTGCATGCATATGCTAAAGCTATAATTCATGCATGAGAGTTAATGATGTGGTCACTCATGTATTTTCTAATTCTATGGGTAATTTTTTGATCGATTTTATTTAACAGGGTGAATACGCTATTTTTAGAAATGTTTGACATTGTCAATCTCCCTACTGGACAATCTGGAAAACAGGGGTCTCAAACCATGAGTCGGGGGGGGGGGTTGGGATAGAGGGGACCTAAAGGTTGATTTCTTTTTTTTTTTTTAATCTCCATCCGAGGATATTTTTCCCTTTGCTTTTCAGAGAGAGTGGAAGGGGGAGAGAGACACATCGATTGGCTGCCTCCCGCACGTACCCCAGCCAGGCACAGGGATCAAGCCTGCAGCCTAGGTACGTGCCCTTGGCCGGAATCAAACCCAGGACCCTTCAGTCCGCAGGTCGATGCTCCAACCACTGAGCCAAAATGACCAGGGACTGAAGGTTGATTTCCGGGTTGAGGTGGAAGCAAGTCAGAAAACTAAGACTTCAGAGATGGGTGGGGAGCAAGGTGATAATAGCTGATGTTTCCTGAGCTCTTAGGTCTCAGGCCCTGTTTTAATCTTCATCTATAGTATTTCCTTAGTCTTCAGTCCACAAACACAGGAAGCACCCATTTGTATTAAGCCCCTCGATCAGTCACTGTCCCAGCAGGATGCAGAAAGCATTCGAAGCTCTGATCACAAAGACAATTTAGTGAAGAGGCCATTTACCTGGGTGTGGGCAGGGCTACGGAAACCCATAGGGATGGCGAGGTACCGGGGACCAGTGAAAGGGGGAGTTTCCCTAGGGCTGAGGGAGAAGGGAGGGGAACAGTGTCGCTAGAGCCCAGTGACTGCCAGCACCACAAAGGAGGAGCCACCACTAAAGCTGGTCTTGGAGGCGTATGGCCACTGTCAGCTCTGCAGTGCTGAGAGGCGAGAGGGGATTAAGGACTAGCCCAGCCTCTCCTCTGCATGCGGATCTCCCACTGGCTGTACCCAAGCAAGTCTCAGGGATGCTATCTGTAGGGGGCTGGGCTCCCAGGGCAGAGAAGGAAGAATTACAGGATTACGGGCTTTGTTTGGGGGTGAGGGCCAAACAGAGAATAACCAACACTGTTCTCCATTTTACAGATGGGAAAATTAAGGCTCAGAGAGGTTAAGTACTTTCCCAAGGTCATACAGCTATAAAGTGGCAGGCCAGGATTCCTACAGTCATACCCAGTTAGTCTGACACCACCGCCTCTGGAAGAATCTGCAGGGAAGCAGGCCGAGAGTCTAGGCACACGCCCCAATCCTCTGGGTAAATAGTAGAAAAGGGCATGATTCAGAGAGGGGAAGCCTGTGGCTGAAGGTGCAGCTGAATTCATAAAGAAGAGCAGTTATGTTCAGACAAACCTGCTGAGAACTAATCCTTTTATATCCGAGGTGGGCAAAAGTAGGTTTACAGTTGTGAGTACGGGAAACAAGGAGTCTATTCTTGTACTATTATTTATTCTTTATTACATATTTTTCTATACAAACAAATGTAAACCACTTTTTCCCACCCCTGTATAAAATCCACTTCATTTGCAGGGAAATATTAGAAAAGCATCTGTGGTTGTGCGTGCGTGATGACAAACATCCAGGTGAAAAATAAAATTCAGCTCATCTTTCTCAATATCCAAATTTTTGACAGCAAACTTCTTGAATATATCCATGAATTCACCAGTCAATTTGTATAATAATAACTAAGATTTGGGTAAGTCTGCAGTTTTAACAACAACTTTCATATACATTGTTTCCTGTAATCTATGTAACAATCTTGGTCTTTTAACATTACAATTTCAGTTTTATAATGAAAAAAAATTGAGGCTCAGAAAAGAGCAAATGACTTGTTTGATATCCAAGAGCTAGTCCATGTGGCACATCCAGGCCTCCTAAGTCTGTCTGCTGTAAGCACCATGTTCTTTCCCCGGCTTTTCCCCGGCTGAGGGGAACAGGTGACCAGGCACGTGCTTCAGCCTCCTGCCCCCAAATTAGGGAAAAGTTGCAAGAGAGAGTATCACTGTGTATCACCACCAAGGAAATAGACATCACAAGAAAGGGATGAATGAAGAGAGAGAAAGATGTGAGAAAAACAGAGCCAAGGGGTGAAAAAAAGGGAGGAAAAAAATTAGTAAAAGGAGAAATAAGTGGAGAAGGTAGCAAGGCCATCCACTGGCATTGAAATACAAGCCATTAAAAAACAAAGGAAATCTGAAATGAAAAGATCTATGGTTACAGAAAGCACTTGACATACAAGTCTGCTGGAGGTTCAGGTGCAGACAGCGTTGAACTGACAAGTAAAGGAAGCCAAAAAAGGGAATATCTGGTTGAACTGGGCCATTACACAAGCATGGGGTCAAGCAAGAAAACGCACTGCATTCACTCAAGGCAGACACCACATGTGCGATTCCTAATAGGTGGTTAGACTCACTACTCAGCTTAATTTATATGAATTTTCCGCTTTCCCAACAGATATTAACATCATGTAGGCATACGTGATAGCCAGGTATTTTTGCAAAATGAGCTTAAAATTATTGAAATAGAAGAAATAGCTGGGGTCTCTGCCTCCCAAATGCCGCATCCTATTGTAGCTCTTCTGATGGAAGCTAGGAAAAAAAGGTAGATTTGCCCAAGAGACTCCTAGGAGATCTATGTTCAAAAGCACCTTCGGCCCGGCCGGGCGTGGCTCAGCGGTTGAGCATCAACCTAGGATCCAGGCGATCGGGGTTCGATTCCCGGTCAGGGCACATGCCCGGGTTGCGGGCTCAATCAATGACTCTCTCATCATTGATGTTTCTGTCTCTCTCTCTCCCTCTCCTTTCCTCTCTCTAAAGTCAATAAAGATATATTTAAAAAAATAAAAAATAAAAGCGCCTTCGTGTGGAGCTGCGCAGGTGGGAGTACACTTCAGAGGCTGATGGCATTATTTAATTATGCTGCTGTGTCCCTGCACTCCTTGTGCTCCCTGGCTGGCCTGCTAATACCCTGCCAGGTGGGTGTGTAGGGGGGATGGTGACCATACAGAAGGGAGTGGTTTCTTACAAACATTCTTATTATATTAGGCCAGATCATGCAGAAGAGACGATTGATGAGAAATGATCAAACACACTAAGAATTATATTATGATGATTAAAGATTATAAACTTAAAAAGGGGAACATTTAGGGTTCTGCTGTATCTCTGGAGACTATTGCTCCCAGAGTTTCAGTCTTGTGTTTAGGTTTTTATGTCCATGTTAGCAAATGAAAAGTTTCAGATAACATTGAACATAGCTTGAGAGAAGGGAATCTGGATATGTATATTCCATATTTTGCCATTTTTAAACATTTAGCTTTAGAGCAATGTATTTTTACTGTTTATTTCTCAGTTTTCTAATGTCTAGTTTATTATGATGCATGTGTCTTATGGGCTCATATGATGCCAATTAAAAAAATCTACACTGAAGGATGGATTCTTATTTTTAATATAACTCTTCTGATATTACATACTCTTCTTGATCATTTTCTCCCTTTTAGAGTCAAAAGGTAGCATCAACATTTTAAGAGCATTTAACTCCAATACATATATTCTTTATTTGAAATTGGAATTGATTTCCATTTTGTGCTATTATAATAAATGTACTGTTCCCAGAAAGTTAAGGGCCTTATGGTTGCTTGATTTCTCTTCTATATTATCTTTAGTTCATCAACCAAACCATAGTTTCATAATCATTTTATGACACAATCCATTTTTTTGCACATTGTTGTGAATATGAAATCAGATGCCAGAGTGACATTTTTGTCTCTATCCTTAAACTCCTCAGTGTCTGGGGTGAAAGTAAAACTCTAAAGGAAATCAGTTTTTATAAAAAATCTCCTGGATAGTTCTCTTTAATCCCTTTAATTTGAGTCCCTGGAGCCATTTAACTCTTATATGTAGAATCCTTGGAACATTAAAAACAAACATAAGCAAACTATTACAATACAGTGCATACAATACTACAGTAATGATGCAAATACCAGTTAACGCTTACTGAGGATTGGGATGGAGACGACTGATTTTTCTCAAGATCTATTTCTCTTTTCTTTCCATAGTAATAAATTTCCTGGTTTTCAACTGATCACTGCCTAAAATAAAGATCACATTTCCCAGCATCCATCCTAGCCCGTTTGGTGACCTCAGGAAAGGTGGCCACTCAGCACAGAGCAACAAGATGTAAAGTCCCCGAGTCCCCAACACAGTGGAATGCCGTACAACCCGTGGCCTGACAGCTGTGGACTTCTTGAACACTGGAGAGAAATAAACTTCTATCTTTTAAAGTCACCGCTATTTGAAAGTATTGCTGTTATTTGCAGCTGGATCTAATCACTATTATAAGTGGTCCCCTGTGGTAGGCACTTTGCTGGTGCTTTACCTCTTTTAATTTTGATAGCATCCCTGTATATAAAGTTGAGTATTTTCCCCATGTAACAGGTGAGGAAATCAAGGCTTAGAGGGGTTGAGTGATTTGCCCATGAGGAGTGAAGGCAGCTCTGTCTGATTCTAGAGTCTGCGCTCTAGAGGGTTAGAAGGGACTTGGGAATCGATGCCTCATTTTTATAGGTAAGGAAACCAAGGCTTAGCAATTGTCATCAGCCAAAGGTCTCTCATTGCTAAGAGCAGAGCTAGGCCTGAGAGCTGGGTCTCCTGACTTGGGTGCTTCTCCACCACACTGCCTCTGGACTACGGGGTACCGGCTTTCGGGACAAGGCCCTTCCCCAGGCAGGGGGAATGGGAGCCTTAGAAACTTCAAACACACCGTGATAGCCACTCTCCTGGCCTGCTCTGGCTTCCCACCAGCCACAGCAGCTGTGTGACTCTCCTCTGACCAATTCCTACCTCTGGAAACACATCCACGAACCAACTGCTTTCCTCCTCTGCCATATGCCTGGAGCCAGCCCCGTGGTCCAGCGTTTCCTTGGTCCTTCCGGGACCTGCTGTCCCACGGCTGGGTCCTCTATCCTCTGACTCTGGGACATCCACCCTACTTGCTGTGCCTGGTGCTGAACCCCACTGTGCTCTCGTCCCCCCAGTGGCTCCCAGCCTGCTACTTAGTGCCACCCTGGCTTGCTCCTGACCCAGACAGAAGGAGGGTTTGGGGGAAGAGAACTGACGGTACCAGCTATGAAATTGTTCCTGCTCTTGCATCATTTATTTAATAGCCCTCCAGCATTCCAAAGAGATAATGATGGAAAGATTGCATCTATTTCCCAAGTTGGGGCCCTACAGAGAGAACAATACAAAACTAGGGTGTATGGCCTCTCCTGGCGATGATGATGATGATGATGATGATGATGACGATATATAACATTGTTACATATTTACCATAAGCCAGGCACTGTTCTCAATGCTGTGTATGCAGTATCCCATGTGATCCTCACAACAACCTCATCAAGAAGGTATTATTATTAATCTCGGGTAGCAAGTGAGGCATCTGAGACACCCCAAGTAAGTCCCTTGCCTAAGATCACCCAGCTAGCTATGGGGAGAGTCAGAGTTTGAGCTCAGGCAGCCTGGACCAAGTCTGCTCTCAGCCACACTACTCATTGCTCCACCAGGAGCTCTCAATCCTCACAGCAGCTCTAGGAAACACATTCTACTGTATACAATTTTTCCTACTCTATTTTGAAAAAAAAAGTGAAGAGAGCATAAAATTCATTAAAGAACAGCACAGCAAACACTTGTACAACCTAACCCAGATTCCCCAATTTTAAAATTTTGCCACATTTGCTTTCTCTCTCTCTTTTCATGTGTATGTGTGTGTTTAATTTTTTTCAGAAACAATTGAAAGTTGCAGACATCATTTCACTTTATCCATAAATACTTGAGCATGTATCTCCTAAGAACAGGGATCATCTTCTGAATAGCCAAAATATCACTATCATACTGAAGAAATTTAATATTGATGCAATAGTGTTACTTATTACACTGACCATATTTAAGTTCTTTAATTTCAACCATTCTAATAATGTTCTTTATAGTTGCATTTTAAAAGTTTTGGATCTAATCAAAGATCATGCTCTGCATTTAGTTGTCATTTGTAAATTCTCCTTTATACATTCTATTTTTGTTTGTAATACACGGACACAAAAAAAAAAAGGCTTAGAGCATGCAGCAGACACTGCTGATTCCCTGCCTCACATCCCCAGGGCTCACCTGGATCTGCAATATCACCTGCAGCTGCTGTGGGCATTTTCTGCACAAAGACACTCCTTGCCTCGGTGCCCATGGTCTCAGGCTCTGTGCCATGCAACTTCCTCCAGAACCAGCGGAGCTTGCTCAGCCTGCGAGCAGGGCAACCTGGAAGAGCTGAGAATTTCATCACCTTCAGGGACAACTTTCAATCAATGAAGTTCACCATGTGATCCAGCAATTCCACTTCTGGGGGAATATCCAAAAGAAATGAAAACAGCCTGTAAAAGAGATACATGCACTCGCATGTCTATTGCAGCATTATTCACAATAGGGATTAAAGATAGGGCAACGACCTAAGTGTCTGTCAGTGGGTGAATGGGTGAGGAAATGTAATTATACACACGCACGTGTGTGTGTGTGTGTGTGTGTGTGTGTGTAACAAACTATTATTTGGCCATGAGAGTGAAGGAAATCCTGATATTTGCGACATGGATGGATCTCGAAGACATTATGCTAAATGAAATAAGTCGTAGACAGACAAATACTGTACAGTATCACTTTAGTGTGGAATCTAAAGAAGCCAAGCCCATAAAAACAGAGTAAAATGGTGGTAACCAGGGGCTGGGAAGTGGGGGATAGAAGAGATACTGTTTAACAGTACAACCAGTAGACAAATACGTACTGGGGACCTGATGCACAGCATAGTGAATATAGACAATGACATTGGATCATCAAACTTGCTGAGAGGCTGGATCTTGATTTCCACCACCACAAAAAAGATGATAATTATTTGATAGAGGTGCTACCACCACAATGAGAATCATATTACAATATGTAAATTATCAAGTCAACCTGTTGTAACCTTACATTTACACATTGTTACATCGCAAATATATTTCAATTAAAAAAAAAGAAATTATAAAAATAAGTGCACAAGTTGGTGCATGAATAGCCAACCTCCCCCTGGCAGAACAACTCTGAGGCCTGTTCTTCATTCTACCTTATGGAAGCTGAGTTCCCCCAGCAGTAACCTGCCGATGGCACACTTGGGGTGGGGGGTGCTTTTTCCCCCTTCCTGTGCTTCTCCTTCCACTCGCTCACTTGTGATTCTTGAGATTACCTCCCAAATATATGACTTGCACCCAAGTCCTTGTTTATGGGTTTGCTTTGTGGGGAACTCAAACTAAGTTGTTCAGCATTAGGCAACTAGGGTTACAAGGCCAAGAGGTGGACCCAGGAAGCCCAGCTGCAGGGCTAATGCTCTTAACCCCTAAACCAAACATCATTTTACACACAAAGAAACTTCCCTAGAAGGGTCAAGTCACTTACCTCAGATCTCACAGTCAGTAAATTAGGGCCAAAATGGAAATGCAAACTCATATTTGACTCATTGCAAAACTCCTAACAATACCATGTAAGCTCAAAGGAGCCTCAGAAACTTAGAACCTGACCACAAGGAGAGACTAGATCACCTCTCTTCAAACACTGAATTATTATTTTTAATTTTTTACTAAAGTAGAGACTTTCTTTATTGTAATTTATAAATCAACGACTATTCATCAAACTGATTGAGCTCCAAGAGCTGTGTTGGGTAGGGGAGTAGTCTAATTCCTATTCTCAAAGAAATTACAGTATAGTGATTGCAATTTATTGTAGTATTAACTCAACAACATTCTTAATAATCTCTCCTTCTCCCTCTACCTCTCCCCAAGATTTCTCATAAATGTTCTTATTATAGTATGTCTCATACTTTCTTGTTGTAGCCTATTTATGGATCTGTGTCTCCCATAGACTGAGATTCTCAAGGGCAGGGATCCTGTTTTATCCTCGGTACCCAGCACTGAACTTAGCAAATAGCTAATAATTTATCAGTTTCTTCCATATGACCAGGGACAGGGCTAAGCAGTGAGTTGCCTCATTTAATCTGCAAAATAATTCTATGATGCAGCATCTATTCTTATGTTCATTTTACATATTCTTTAATAGAGCCGGGGGGGGGGGGGCGCTAAACAATTCCCCTAAAGACACATAGCTAGTAAATAAAAGAGAGGGATTCAATCCTAAAATTCAGCATAGCCCCTTGTTCCTTTCTATGCTACATAGCCCTATAGCTTTGTTCTTCTAAACCCAAAGATCACTGAAAATGGTTCTGATCACTTTAAAACTGTGCAAAATATCTTGGCTGCCAAGCCTCTCGATATGAGCGGCACCCCCGGCAGATGAGACAGCTGCCTTGTCTCAATTAACCTTTACTGAGATCGAGTTGGGTTGACATTAGCTCCCTAAGCACCTCTTCAATCACTCATTCATTCATTCATGCATTCATAGGTTTTCATTTCAAACCGCTCCTTTGTGAACCAAGTTAGGAAATTCTCATTTTCACACATCACCTATTTTGATGGATTCTGCTCAGTTATTTTCTATTTTCATGATTGACCAGCAGCCGTTTATACATTTTTCCAGCCATCATCTCTTTTGCAGCAGTGGGCCTTGGACCTGTGATTGCTTTCAAGGAGGTATATTACCAGTAGTTGTGTGTTTTTTTGACTGTGATTCCCTGGTAGCTTCAGTTTTCAAATGAAATTGAAATGAAATTGAACAAGATGAATCTCTGTCACTTCTGAATCTGTGAAATATTGAGCTATATATGCATAGATATAGATATAAATATAGATATAGGATTTAGATATATACTAGGATTTAGGCACATGTATATCTGTATGTATCTATGTCTATATGTCTACAGATACAGATGTAGACATAGGTAAAGAGATACATTTTAGATAAATAGTCTGCTTGCTTTGAAAGCCAAAGTGCTAAACTTTCAGCACCTTCATTAGCACTGATGAGGGAAGTTGTGGCCATTGACTTGAGAGGTGCAAGTGCCAGCCATAGACATTCCCTGTGGCATGGCCAAGATGGTTTTTGTAAATAAAATTTTATTGGAATACAACCACACCTATTCCTTTATATACTGTCTGCGACTGCTTTTGTGAGACAATGGTAGAGCTGAGTAGTTGCAACAAGAGACTGTGTGGTCTGCAAAACCTAAAATAATGTAGCATCTGGTTCTTCACAGAAAAGTTTGAAATAGAGAAAAGGGCATGGTCATAAGATCTCTGTTTGAACTATGACTCTGGCACTTAATAACTGGGAGCACTTAGGTAAATCATAAGCTTTCTGAACTCTAGTTTTCTGATCAAAGATGAATAAGGACATATAATGAAAATACTTTGTGATCTGTAAACTTTTATCTCAATTTTAGCTGTTTGTGGAGAGAGTGGCATTGGCAACTATATCAGTTAGCTATTGCTGCATAACAAGCTACCCCAAAACTCAGTGGCTAAATATAACAATAATTTATACTTTTCACAAGTCTTTAGGTCAGCTGGGTGTTGACGAATCTCGACTGGCTCAATTGAGTGGAATTTTCTGGTATCTGCTGGACTCAGTCATACACTCTGTGGCTGAATGGAGGGTGGTTTTGCTGAGCTTGCTTCTTATCTTCTGGAGACCAGTGGACTAGCTTAGGTAACATCATCTCATGGTGATGGCAAAGGTGCAAGAGAGGAATCCCAATCACGTAAGCACTTTTGAAGACTCTCCATGCATCTTTACTGCAAATGTCCCATTGAGAAAGTTCACATAGTCAAGGTCAGAAGCGGGAAATTATGCCCCAGAAGGCCACTGCCAAGTCACATAGCAAAGGGTGTAGATATAGGGAGTAATGAAGACTTGCGGTCACTAAGGCAATGTACTAAAACTATTGTTTGAAAAAATGAGCATTCTCAAATTGGACATCAATTTGGCAGCATATAAGCAAAATATTAGACATGTATATGGCTTTGATTGAGCTATCACATTTCTAAGACTTATCCTAGGTGATACCAATAAAAATGCTTACTACAGCCCAGCCAGACCGAAGATCGTGGTTCGATTCCCAGTCAGGGCACATGCCCGGGTTTCGGGCTCAATCCCCAGCAGGGGGCATGCAGGAGGCAGCTGATCAATGACTCTCTCATCATTGACGTTTCTCTCTCTCCCTCTCCCTCTCCTTTCCTCTCTCTGAAATCAATAAAAATATATTTAAAAAAAATGCTGACGACAACATTGCTGATAAGGGTAAAACACTAGAAACAAATGTTCAAAAATGGGGGCATGGTAACTAATTATGGCCCATCCACATGACGGAATAGTATAGAGCTGCTAAAAATGAGGGTAAAGGAGAATAATATGAAAAAATATACATGCCATATCACTTAGTTAAAAGGTCCTAAGGTAGTTTCTATAACATATTCATGTTTTATTAAAAATGTATATATATATGCATAGATAAGAGAATGCAGATACGTTAAAACATTAACAGTCATCATATCTGAAAAATAAGAATAATATTGAGTTTTATCTTCTTACTTGCAATTTTTTTGGACAGTTTAAATTTTCCAAAATGATCATGCCTTACTTTTGTAATAGAAAATTGTTTTAAACAAAACAGAATAAATTATCTTTTATAAAAAACTGTGAGAAAGCAGGGCTGTGGCAACAAGCACATATGCTTTGGGCCGCTGATTCTTGCTTTCAGTTTTTCTCTTTGCCCTCCCGGAGGCACTGTAAGATAACTTGCACTTCATCTATTGATTGAAAATGCATTTTATTTCAAATGGGTAACTTGTTGGACAGGAATCATTTATGGCTATGTAGCTATGCATCAATTTACCACTCTTGTTTAAGTTATTTATTGTGAGTTAGAATTATGATTATTTGCTGTCTCTGCCTAAACATTTTTTACACACACTATTCCCTTGCTATTTGAAAAAAAAACCCCTGTGTTTCAACTTCGAAACACCTAAGAGAAGGCAGATTGCTGCAGCACTGTGAGGTTTTATAATATACAAAAGTATTTTAAAAATAATATAATTGCTCATGTCTGAAATATTAGGGAAAAAACTAGGTTCAGGCTACATATGGGACTCACCTACATTCTTCTCCTCTCCATCTTCGACCTACTCGTCTACTTCATGCTCTTGTACTTGTTCAGGTTGGTCCTGTGGAGAGGAAGCTTCGCTCTCCACAGCTATCTTTGACCAGTAGAAATGTGTCCACAAAGCATTAATTCTATTCTCAAATGAAGACTGCTTGTGAATATTTGTGAGTATAATAAGGCACTAAATTAGGTGTTAAGAATACTTAGAAGAATAAGCCAGTGCCACTGGCCTTAGACATATAGGCTGCCTATTTCAGGAAAAATATAACAGTAACAGCAATAATAATAAAATAATAAAGCCAATTGCAGGTATTATATGATAGGCCCAGGAGAATGGTGTAGCCACAAACTTTCAGAGACAGGCAGTGCATGTGTTTCAGGGTCTGCCTCCAGGGACCACATCCCACAATATTCATGTACAGCTTTCTTCAATAACATTAGTGTGCATTGAATGTTACAACGATATGCTTGTAGCTTATATAATAATCACAAGCTGTTTAACAGAAAACATCTTTAGGGGAGCGGATAAATAAATGGTGGTATCAGCATATAAAGCGATATAGTGATGAAAATGAGGGAACTCAATCCCCAGGTATCAACATGGATGCACCTTACAAAAATAATGTTGAACAAAAAAACAGGTTGCAAAAGCATACCTATAGTACATTTAAGTGACTCTATTTCTTGAAATCTTAATAATATGCAAAATAACAGTAAACGTTGCTTACAGATACACATGTAGTATATAAAGTGAGTCTGCAAACTAGCTGTTCACTAGCTGTACGTTAACTGGGCATTAGGAATGATAAATCCCAAATTCAGCCAAAGGGTTATTGCTGAGAGCAAAGGGTAGAGTGCATTTGAGGAAGCGTTTATAGAGGGCTTCAAATGTACTGACAATATAATTCTTTAGTTGGATGATAAGTGAGATGGAATTTATTATATTGTTTTTATATCATTCTGTATGTCTCAAATAGGTTGTAATAAAATAAAAAATAAATGCTTTGGAAGAGGCAGTAGATGCCCCTAGATCCAAGTGTGATCTATATGCATGAAATATTTTCATCAATAGTACATAAAACAGTGACAAATAGATTGAAAACGATTTACAGCCATGCATTAAGGTAAAATGCACCAACGTAAGAACGTAGGCAGTTTTTAAGAATACGAACTCCGTGTGACTATGCATAGCCAAGGCGGTTAGCCCCTCTAGGTAGGAGCCCATTTTGCTGACGAGAAGATTTGTACTGAAGGCCCTGAATTTCTAGAAACTGCTTACCAAATGTTGGGGAAAGTTTCCACGCCTGAGAATTTAGTGCTGTTCATCTTCTGCCACATTTGTGCTGGGTCCATTAGACCATTTCAGGTCTTGTCTGTTTTTATTACTTGTTATATTTCTAGTAAAGTTAAAGCTTTTAACACTGCTTGGGTGCCTCTGAAGTTGATGAATTCTTGCACTACTGATGGTGTCTCATGCTGATCCTCTAATGGGTGCATTGAAATATAATCTGCTGGGTTATTTTCTTTCCTTGGCCCATGCACAATTTTATAATCATAGCCATGTAGATATTGTAAACCCCATCACTCAGAGCACATTGCCTCTGTGAACTGCGGACTGCCAAATATTGTCATGAGTGCCTGATGATCTGTTACCACATAAATGCAGAACCGTAAATGAGTAAGAGACAGTGTATGAAAACCAGGAGGGCTGGCAGGCCTCTGTCAAACCCCTAAGGTAGATGTGACCCTCTTAAAATTGGTCTTAAATAGAAGACAGTCAGTGCACTTTCACTTGGGTTGGAATGCAAACTATATTTCCAAAGTTTTGAGAAAACCTTCATAAATCCAATGGTAGCATCTTTTTTTTTTTTTTTTTAACTGTTAGGTTATGGCCTGTAAGTTTGGATATTACAAAGCTTGCAAAAGCTATTACTTTAATTTTCATTTGTCGAGTGGCTGGAAATACACAAAAATATTTTACAGTGCTTGATATTATAACAGCCTCCCCATCAACAGAGCAGTACAAAAGCCACATTTCTGACTGGTCCCAAAATCTAACTTCTTTGAGGAACTGAGATGTTTATGGTCTTGGTGTGTGCATCTGTAAAATAGAGCTTCTCCAACTGTAAAATGGAGAGATAGTTTCTGTGTCCTGGGGTGTTGTAAAGGTTAGTTGATGTTCAAAAGGAACTCTGAAAAGCCAGATTACTGTGTTTTCAGTAGAGTGAGGAAGACAAGTAATAGGGTACTTAAATTTTGATTTTTCTTTCTGATACTGTAAAACCCAATAAAAACTATAGTATTTTCTTTCTATACCCCAATAAATCCTCTTGTGCACCACCTGGCGGTATATGTACACTTGTTTAATTTCGAGAGGAATGAATATTCCACAATTAGCATCACTTCGATCTCAGCCCTTGCAAGATAATAACACTCCTGACAAGATCTAAGTCCTGATGGAGGACCACGTGGGCCTCCATCTGGGTCATGTAGGATGAGCAGCGCCATTCTGAAATAATTTCCCTTGGATCACCAGTTTTGAAATGTTTTCTTCTAATCCACATATTTCTCCCCGATTAAAGTGAAAGGAATTAGAGAGGGAGCCAGGAGAGGGACTGTTTAAGGTCATCTGCCTCACATTCAATACAGCAAGATAGCAATAAGTCAAAAAATTTCATAGATGAGTCAGAAAGCAAGATTAGGCAGGAGTAAGATTTAACCTATAAACTTGCTGGAAATGGGCCACAAATCTGGTGCTGGGCTTTCTTGCAGCCAAATGAAAATGGAAATGCAATTGCCTATAAACTTCACAGTGATCACAAGTTAAATATTAATCTGTTGCTCAGGAAATAGCTCAAGTATTCCTATAATTTCACCAGAATAATTCTTTTCCATGGGGCTTTCATGTCACAAGGGGCTTATATTTGTGCCTCATTTTTTCTTATCTAAGAAGAGGGGGCTGACCTGGATCATTTCCTTGGTTCCTTCTAGCTCTTTTGTGCTCTGATCCTTTGCTTTATTATTATGAAAACCTCTCTGTTTGTTTTATATTATCTGACAAGATAAGAACAGTGGATATATTCTTCTAATCCTATTATTTAGTTATGTAGAATTTGGCAGAAATAAGTGTAGGGTACCAAATGAGAAGACCTCTCCTTAAAGATTAATGTAGGTCTTTGTAAAGACTCTTTGTATTCTATATCCAGGGTTTGGAGCCAGTAAAGAACTTTTCATGTCAAAATACTACATCTTCAATCCTCATTATCTTTTGGCATAATCACCATTCATGATATAAATGAACCATTTTGCCCATTGTTGATACAGTAATTTGCTGAGTGGATGGCTTTAGGTGGAAAGGCTCAGTAGTTTTTTTTAAATTAATAGGTTTTCTTTTTAGAGCAGTTTTAGGTATACAGATAATTGAGTAAATAATACAGAAAAAGTTCCTACCTACTCTCTCTATCCTTCACTCAGTTTCCATCCTTATTAACATATTATGTCAGTGTAGTAATTTGTTACAATTGATGAGCCAATATTGATTATCATGAGCTAAAGTCCATAGTTTGCATTAGGGTTCACACTTTGTGTTTACTGTTAGATGGGCCAGGTACAGAAACCCAGGAGCAGAAACTAGGGTACAGAAGGCCACCAGGGCAAGAATCCCCAGATGCCTAGAAAGAGGCAAAACTGGGAAAACAAGAACCTTGTCCTCAGGATAACCTTTCCTCCCCCAGCATACCACTGGTTACACAGTTTAAACCCCCTAAGCGTTTCCTCCCTTAAAGGCAACATCTAGGCCTCAGGAGTACTTCAGCTCCAGGCCCAGAAAAGCAACAAAACCAGACAAGACCCTGGCTGCCTCAGGACCAGCTACATTGACTAATGACCCCCTGCCCTGGCACAGCCCAATCAGTGGAGACCATGACCCTGAAAGACTGCACCTGGAAAGCTGATGAATATTCTGTTGCGGCCCTCCCCTGAGACCTCCCCTAAGATTTCCACCTACAAGAAAGAGATAAATACACTCAGGACAAAGGACCCACTGCAAGCTCCCCACCAGCGGAGCATGCCAGGGCCATCTCTATCCCTCTGAGGGGACCCCACGAGACTTGCAACCAGGGGAGCAATGGGCAACGGCAGCTCATCCTGGGCTTATCCCCTGAACCTGTTTATAGGTCCCGTTCTCTTTCTGACCTCTCAGGGAGCCAAAGCAGCCCAGCCTGGGCTCTCCTATTGCTTCTTCTATGACCTTTCTTGTTTCACTGTCCTAAGTATATATTTGCTGCCATCATAAACCTAATACCCTTTGTCTCAGTGCTGTATATCCCTTCCCTTTGGATATCCCCATCTCTCATCCCCTTTCTTTTAATAAATTTAATTTTTCTTTATTCACCTTCTGAGATGGCTATTTAGCCTGTGCACCACCAGCCTTAACCTTTCATTTATATTAGGGTTCGATCTATAGGTTTAGCCAAATGCAAAATGTCATGTATCTACCATGACAGTATCATACAGAATAGTTTCACTGCCTTAGATGGAGGTGGGATAACTCCAACAGTATTTTTATCACCTTGTAATACCTTATGTGAAGCTACCTCATTCACTTTCAAAGACAAAAATGATTACAGTGTACTAGTGCCCTCAAAATATGGCCAAATATTTTGATTTATCATATGGCCAGCATTTCTTTCCTAGTTTAGGATATATATTTTTGTGGGGCTTCATTTTCATTTTTTATAAATATTTATAAAACTTGAAAATTGGTCTGAGGTTCTCAATCCTATCATCAGTGTATCATTCCAAAAGAGCACATGGTGGCCTAACATAGCACATTGATGTTACAAGATTTCAAATTATATATTCAAGACATAGGACCTCAACAGTCCTTTCCTAGGGAGCATTGTTCTATTCCAAATATTTGATGAATTCAATGGAGTGATTAGGTCTTCAAGTTTTTAAGATTTGTGGATTTACACTCAGTAGGAAGGATTTCTGCCCCAGAAATATAGAAGCATGCAATTCTTATGTTATTTCAACATTTGTTCCTTAAATTTGTCGCCCGTGTAAGGAAAAGATGGAATACCTAGATACCCAGACACTCAGTCATGCCTTTTATTTCATATTGTCCTGCTGTTTCCCGAGGCCTCAGTCATGCTGGGCATCTGTGACAATCAGTTAGACAAGTTATCACCTTTAGCCAGTGAACATATATTCTCAGTGACCACATGCATATTGGGGGAGTAAGCGAGAAAGAGAAAGAGAGACTTATATTTACTTATATAAGATTATTCATTCACTCAACAAATATTTATTGAGTTACTACTATGAGCTGGCTAAATGTGAGAACAAAAGAGTCTAACGATGAGACAATTAGCAATTATAAGACAAAGTGAATGTACAGGAACATGGTATTTTAGAGCTCAAGGGTAGTTAAACACTCGATTTGCAACTAAGTTGAAGCTAAGAAAGTTCAAAGGTCAATGATAAAAATAAATAGTAGATCGTGGAATAGAACTGACTCTTAGTTAAGAGCTCCCCAGCCCCCCTTTTGCCCTCGCTTAAATAGCATTGCATTGTTCTGATAAATCTGAGTCATCTTTAATACTTTAATTTGTGCCAACTATATTCCTTGGAATGGTTAGGGGAGAAGGAAGACGCCTACAGAATTCTAGTGAAGTTTAATTTAATTTGCCTTGGATGAAATTTAAGCTAAAATTGTTGGCTGAAAGACATACATAAGGAGGTATGAAAACACAAAAGTACTGTTGCTGCTTTTTTCTAAGTTTGTTACAGATTAGAATTTCATCACTGGAGTTAAAAGCATTGGGGACATGTTGAATTACTTTTCTGATTGTATCTTTAAAATTTTTCAACAGCTGTGTTTATTTTAGACATTAATCTTTGAGGCTGCCTCAAGAAAATACAAAAATAAAATGTTTTTCAAATAACAAGATCCTGTAACGAGTTCTGAGGGTCACCTTTGTTCAAATATGGCTCAGGAAAGACAGATGAACCACTGAGCAATTGAACTGTATCTGGTAAAATTGACGAGATAATATATGTATCTCCATCTTCCTATCTCTTGATCTGAGCGATTCACACCAATGCAAATTCTGACCCACCTCTTTCATTCAGTTTAAGAAGAAAAAGTGTATAAGATATATTAGTGCATGGTGCTGGATCAGTCACTGTCCTGATATTATCTTTACCTTTTCCATTCTTTTAAATTAGATTCTTCATTTTTCTCAAGGTTTCATGTTTCTTCCTTTGATCATACAGAGTAATAATTCCTCTACATTTGCAGCTAAGTCAGGCTGTAGAATACATCAATTATATTTTTAATGGTACACATGAAATTGCACTATAATATCCCAAAGGCAGAAGACTGATTCTGCTAAATTACAAATAAATGTCGAACATTCAGGGATGCTGAAATTACAACAAATGGTATGTTGTCTAACATATGGAATGGAATGTTTTCTCAATAGCTAAAATTTGCTTTTATTGTCTGAATATCATACAGGAGTTTTAAGTTGTGTTTAAAGTAAGGTAATAGAGTGAAACACACATTTGAAAGGAAATATTATGTTATATATACACTAACCATGTTCTAGGAAAATTTTCCTCTGTGCAGGTGACCTGCTTCTGAGAATTTGCCTTGACCCATGATCCCTCTGAACCAGCTTTACAATGAGTTGCAAAGATCTCAAGTTAACATCTACTTGCCCTTTATCGCTTAGAGCAGCGCTTCCATACAATTACACCACTTTGATTCTGTTTATGACCACATGTGGAATATGACTCTCAGTACCTTACTTATTATGCATATGGCCCTTTATCCCCAGGGGGCTGAAAGGGAGAAAACTAACACTATTAAGCACCTCCTATAAGACTCGTTGCTGAGAGCCCCTCTTCAAAGTCTTTTTACATCTTTTTTGTAACCAGAAGATGTAAATGTTCTGAACATGAAGCACTTCCCATTTTAACCAATAACCACCAATCAAACTGGGAAGCCATGAGGAAAGTAGCAGGAAGAAAATGAAATAAACCTCCAGATTCGATGGAAAAGGTAAAAGCAAAGTAGTTCTAATTGTGGGGAATATTTACTTTTCCTAAGAAATGCCTAAAGCTCTCCTCTTCTCCTGGCCATACTTACAGAGCATAGCAATCTATCTGCATACTCGTGCAGATAACCACACCAATGCTCCTAGCAAACATTGTCACCCTGAATGCTTTGAGCATACTTTCACCCAGGGCTCACTAACTGACAGTGCCCTCCGGGCAGGTTTTCTGCATCTCCTGGCCTGCAGAGGTGGGGGGTGGGGGTAGGGGGTGAGGTGGGTGTCTGCTGATCCCCCGAGATGGAGCCACTGCATGGAGCTCACTGAAAACGCTGGACCACAGTGAGACCCTCCACCAAGGGGTGGTGTGGGGATGTGTTTAGTTGGGTTATCAGAGAAGCAGATGCTAAGAGGGGATTACAAAGGGGAAATGCCCTGTGAAAGGAAATAGGGAGGGACCAGGAAAACTGGGAGAACTGGGAGACCAGGATGCAAGTCTGACCTGAGGAAGTCTGTGACCAGGAATTTGGGTGGATGCCTCCTTCATGGCCATTGATATGTTGGAGAAGTGTTTATTCAGGTCTTTTGTCCATTCTTTTTTTTTCCTATTGAGTTGTACGAGTTTCTTATATATTTTAAATAACAACCCCTTATCAGGTATATGGTTTGCAGATATTTTCTCCCATTCCCTAAGACACAGCTTTTCAATGACATATAGTCACTGAGCTCTGTCTACTGTGGACAAAGCAGGTCCTTTAACCATGGCTGCTTTGGGTAGCCAGTTATCTATTCAAAATGGGATCACTGAGTCATCAAAACAGGTGGTTATTTCTTATCAGTGGGCCCCAAAGATACCACTAACTCTTACTCTTCTGAATTCTACCATCTCCCTGAATCCAGTTCCTGGCCTTTACCTGAAGAGCTTTGAGTATTACTTAACAAAATGTTTATTTAAAATCTTTACTTAGAATTGTTCTTTCTAATCTAATGGCGTGAGAATGTGGTTAATTAGGGCCGAAACAATTAAGCCAAACTATGTACTGCATTTTACCTGTGAGAGCTTCACACAGCTTAAGTGTATCTTGCCTGGTGATTGAACATGGACCAGGATAGCAAAGCAGAAACATTAGACTTTTACACCAGGCCTACCCCCTACACCCAGGGGATCGCCTATATTCCCACTCTGGCAGGACAGAATGAATTTTGAATTTTAGTTCTGCCTTACTGAACCCTTTATTAGAAAAGTCATAAATCAGGTGGTCAGAGCAGGGCTCTAGGCCCTGACTCCTCAGGTTAAGTCCCCAGGTGGATTTGCCCCGAAGTTGCTATGGCAACACGCATGGTGCGCTGCGCTGTACACCCGCCTAGGAGGGGAAGCCAGTGAGGCCGCCCAGGCACATCTAAGCTCCTTGTTCTGTTGCATGGACTGAGTCAGACAGAGCCAGCGTTGTATTTTGGGCACCGCAGTCTTGCTCACTGCCCTCCCTCCTCCTTCCCATAGCTGCCCTCACCACAGATGAGCATCATTCCTATAGGAGCTCCCATCCCCTTCCTGAGATTCGTGGCCTCCTAGTATCACAATCTGGGTGACATGATCATGGTCCTCTTGGGAAGCCCCCAATCCTAATTCGCCTCTATTTATTTTTTATTTCATTCCCAAATTATAATGGGGGAGGGTGACAGTTATGGTATTGCCAAGGTTTTATTATTCAAATAACTAAATGCCAATTCTTATTAACATTATTTTCATAGATGTAAGTATATTTCAACACTGAAAAGTAGGGAGAATGTCATTTTAGGGTAAAAGAAAACTGTTCCCAAGAAAAGACATTTTGTAACTTTATGCTATCATATATATATTCACATACCATTGCTGGTCTGAGAGCTGGTATTTGGGAACTAATGTGAAATAGTATCGATAATGAACACTTATTGCCTGCTTGCTGTATGCCAGGCACTGTGCTATTGCTTGCAAACATTATCTCACTGAATCCCCACAGTAACACTTGAGGTGAGCAGTGCTACTGTTTTCATTTTACAGGTGAATAAATCGAGGCAATGAGGATAAGTAGCTTATTCAAGACTAGGGAGTCAGGATGCAAACTCTGCACTTGAACTCCAGACCTACATCCTTAATCACTCTGTTTTACTGCAGCGGTTCCCAGAGCATGGTTGGGAACCAGCAGCATCAGCAAAACTTGGAAACTCATTGGAAATGCAAATTTTGGGGACCCAATGCAGACCTACTGAATCAGAAATGGGAGGTGGGGGCCCAGCAATCTGTGTTTTAACAGTGTGGGATTATGAGGCATGCTAAAAATCTGAGAAATTTTACTGTATGCCATTCTAAGATATTCACAATGCAAATACACTATTATTTATTTTCTATTTATTTTATACTTCTTTGCTAAAATATTGTATATACCTTAAGAATGGGATGGAGTCAAGTTCTTCAAATTTTATTTTCCATAATATAGGTTGCATTATGCACTTCCATAAAATACTTACCAAGTTGAAAAGGAAATGCTACTATTTATCTTGAATGACTTAATTTCAATTGTCTATGAAGATGAGATGCTAGATTAGAGAACTTTTTGAGATTCTTTGTATCTCTGGCAATCCCTAATATTGTTTCTGTCTTTCATTGTGTGTATTTGTGATAATCAGGAATTACATGAATATAAAACTAATACAGCATTTTGCTTGCATGTGCGATAATCATTAAAAACACAGCATGAATTGTAGCAACATACGGCATTTAAAAATAAGCTTTTCGTTTATGCCAGGAGACACAGAGCTCATTTTGTTTTGCCACAGTGTGTGTAATATTGGTAAGTAAAGGTTTGAAGAAAGTGTCTTTCTTTAGAAAGATTTATTTTTTCTTATGCACATTGGTGCTGCATTTATCTCACAGGTGGAGATCAACAAGACAATTCTCTAAACTACTGTTAAAGTTCTTCAGAAATACACAGTATCACCATTGTTAGTGGTATTATAGAACAGGAAACTTGCAGTCCCACAACTGAGTCACATCTCATGTGATAGACTCTAGATATTACATGAGATTGAGCACTAACAATATGCTTTGAAAAATATCAAGATTATAATTATAAAAAAGAATTGGAAGTGGCATAGATATTCTGCGGTTTGTTGTCAAGTGGTTAATTGAAGACTTTTTTCATTTCACTACCTCCAGGGTGACATGATATGCCCACTACTAAAAGGAGAGAGAGGCATGTTAAAATTTGCTGCTCGTTTTTAATCTCTTTGCCTGTAACAACATCCTCACCATCAGGCTGAGTTCTTATACAGAATTTGTTAGATTACTAAGATTTTATAATATCTGTTTACAGAGATCCAAAGGGCACTTTACTATTAATACTGTGCTCCCAGATGTCTTTATTATTACCCACTAAATGTAATTGGCAGTGGGCATGCAAAACGTTCTCCCGTTATGATTTTTCCAATATTATTTTTGCAGAGGCTGTGTCTGCATGGAATAATGTGCTAAGAAGACTACAGTTCTCCAAAACTTTTTTACCACCTTCAACAGAAACTCTGTAACCAGTAAGCCCTAACTCCCCCTGTCCCCCACCCCCAGCCCCTGATAACCTTTATTCTACCTTCTGCCTCCATGAGTTTGCCCATTCTAGATATCTCATATATGTGGAACCATGCAATATTTTCCTCTTGTATCTGACTTATTTTACTCTGCATAATGCTTCCAAGGATTATCCGTCTCGTAGCATGTATTGGAATTCCCTTCCTTTTCGTGGCTGAGTAGTATTTGATTGTATGTATACACCACTTTTTTTTATCCATTCACTTGTTGATCTACACTTGGGTTGTTTTCTGCATTTGGCTATTGTGAATAACTTTGCTCTAACCATTCAACCCTAGTTATATATTAGAACAACATATGGAGCTTGAAAAAGATACCGCTCCCTGGGCCTCACCTCAGGCCAACCATATTAGACAATCTGGGGATGAGGTGCAGTCACGGTTGTGTGTCTTTAAATCCCCCAAGAGATTCTCTTGCATAGCCAGGTCTGGGAACCACTGATTTACAGGCACACCTCATTTTATTGCACTTCACTTTGTTGTGCTTCATTGATGTTGTGTGTTTTTTACAAATTGAAGGCAAGACCCTCCTTCACCAGCAAAATGATCATGACTCACTTTATTGTGATACTTGCTGTATTGCAGTGGCCTGAAAACAAACCTGCACTGTCTCCGAGGTACGTCTGTACATAAGGCTAATTAAGTCCAAGTCTGGGTGCACTTTCTTTAAGGGTTGTTCCTTAAGATTTAGTGTGTAGGATTTAGTCTATAGAAGCATCACCAGGAAGTCTTGTTGGAAACACCTGTTTCTAGTCCACAGACTGGGAGAGTCTGATTCATTGGGTCTTGGATAGGACTTAAGAATCCTATTTATAAACAAGATACCCTTCGGGGGATTCTAATGTAGGTGGTCTGGAACCCCACTTTGAGGAACGCTGCCTTCAAGACTGTTGAGCCTGACAGAAAAACTGCACATTCTTGTTACATTCTGATTACTATGCCATCTTTACATCTTCCATTTGTCATAGGAGAAACTGAGGGAAGCACAGAGATGGCTCAGAAACCACTGGTGGCAATCAGAACGTCAGCTATACCATCCCTAATAAAGGGTAATGTACCCAACAGTAGAGGAGAGCTGAGTTCAGGACTCTGGTGCTCCTCTTCCACTTGGCTCATTTGTGAGTTAGATTGCATCTACTAGCGACTTTTAAAAAAAGCATTTTTAAAATGCTTACAAAACCAATAAAAATTTAAAAATGCTTAAGCATCAGTGTCATGTTTTTCTGACTCCCACTTTGTTACAAAGCATGCAATATAGTGACTTTCATCAAGTTGTACCTGGATTCATTGAGCTGATGTTTATTTTGTAAGATAATATTTTAGATCATGGTCCTTTAATTCTGAAATACATATAATACACACATACATATATGTGTATTCAACTTCTTTAGAACTAAAACATTTCTTTTTATATGCTTTGTTATCTACAGTCACACTTTCAGGGGGTGTTGATCAATTATTTCACACCTAGATGCCAACATAATGGAGTGACAATGCATTTTTCACATCCTCGTGTTCACTACAATAAAAAAGCTTTCAAACTCATCCAACTTTCTACTCTGGTGGCTGTGTTGCAAGGTGATTGGTATTTGATATGTCAAGCATGAGAAAAATTCTCTGTCTTCACAAGCATGGGCAGAAATGCACTTCACTTAAGTGTAAAATTATGAAGGATGTAATTTTGCACTCAAACTTCGATTATAATAATTCTTTCAATTAACAGGCCCTGTTTCTTGTTTGCTTGGGCCCTTAAATCTGACAGTCTTCTCTTCCCGTAAGACAAGAAGTAGAATTTTGCCAAAATACTGCTTGGAGGGGAATGAGGAGTTGGCGGAGTTGGCAGTCTTATTACTCCTTTCTTATTTGTATTATCTCCTAAGTTTAACTCCTGTATTTTGACAGCTTTCCAAAAAATGCCCTTAAGACTCTGCTCTGTCCCAAGAATGACAAGTTCATGACAAATGTTGACTGTTTTGTCCAAGCTGGTCACATAGCACGTGGTTTCCTTTCTGAAGACCTCCTGGAAGTGACAGAGAGGTATAACCTGACAGCTTTGATGGGAAAGTGTCTGATACAGCCTCTTCCTTGGATCCTGAGGTCAAGATCCCATATATTCTGGGTCTGGGGCTCTAGTTTTGGTCTGAGAATCCATAGCAGCTCTTATATGCTCCTGGCTAGGCCCAAGAGAGCTTAAACACTGAGGTGTATAGGTACATTATGCAGTCTTATTTTAAGATGAAAACCTACAGAGGATCCGGCCTTCTTAAAGGGTCTTCTGGGTGAATCTTATCAAGATGATGATGGAATCCAAAGCCTCTCTTAAGAGGAATGCAGAGCGAACTAAGAATGTTTATTTAACTAGAGAGAAGAAAGGCTCAGTAGCGGACCTATTATTTGTCTTCAAGGAGTAGGAAGAATTCCAGGCCTTCCTGTATGTGCGATGAGAACAGCACGACAGCTCTCTGGATCATGATGGCATCCTCAGCACTTTGAGCCAGTTTAATTACTCGCAAATGGGCCTGGTTTCTGGGATTGCGGAGCAAGGTTGCCATTCAGCCATTTCCCTGGAGCCCAGCCAGCAGTTTTCACTCAGCTCCAGCATCATTCTCTTGCATTTGGTTGCAAACAATACCATTCTGTAAAAGTACTATAGTTTAAAGCAAAAGGCCAAGTTTTTACTTTTTTAATGGGAACTTGTCCAAACAATGCATGCTGAAAAATTATTAAATTTTAAACTAATAAGACCATAGAAAACATATCTGCCCAGTGGGGGGTTTCCAGCAAAATTCCAGTAAAGGCCTGCCTCTCAGTTCCAGCAGGTCTCCAGCAGATTCAGTGACCTTTCGTAGGACTCCTTGCAGCCCATGGGGTGTTTGGTAGGTATTTATACTGCCAGGCTTGTCAAATTATTGCCACTAAGTGGATTTAACAAATGATACAACAAAATAAATTATTTAAATACTATTAATAGAAAAAAAAGCACTATACATTTTTGTGAATGCCACATCTTTGCTGGAATAAGCAATTCCTTGAGTATCAACTTATGCTAATAGGAAAGCACTTTAGCTGCAATCATCTTGTATGTTTACCTGATTCTCAGGTTCAAAGTTAGTGTGCAGCCTGAGGCTTTCATAATATGTAAGTGCTGGCCTGCCGGGTGCATGTGCTCACAAGTTAAATAACCTTCTTGTGTCTCAGTTAGAACTTCCTTATGCAAGCTCTACAGGTTTTATTACAAGTACTTTCCTGGGAGATATGACTGTGACTTGCTGTAGTCTCCTTGTCACTCAGGCAGAAGCCTGCAAAGGGATAGTGTCTTAATGGATTCGCCTCTATCTAACTGGCTTTCCTTGTTGCAGGTCCAAAAAGCAGGTCTTGTTATTTCCTCAGAAAGAGTAATACTAATCAAAATCATAGCAAAATGATGCATGCATCAGAAGATGAATTTCCATGAAAGCTCAAATCACCTCATCAGATGGGACAGTAATTTCCTTAGATCAGCACATCCTGGCCCACCAAGCAAATCTGTATGGGAAGGCACTTGATAATCAGAGGGTCACTTTTGTGACTATGCCATCAAAGCACAATGATAATTTGTGATGAATGGCATCAAACAATGATAGCTTAACATTACTGAATACTTACTAAGGCACATTCTAAAGGCTTTACTCACGACCAGTTTCTCCAGTCCTTATGTGTTAGGCAGGGTTCTAAGTGCTTTCATATATTATTTCACTGCCTGTGAGGTAAATACTCTTATCATCATCTCCATTTTACAGGTGAGGAAATAAACCCAGGCGGGTTAAATAACTTGCCTGAAGTCACTGGTAAGCGGTGGAACTGGGATTTGAACACAGGCTTAGGCCCTGTTTTACCCCAATATGCTCTTCTGCTCTTTGGGGACTCATCTAATACACCTGCACCATCTGCTCAGTGGGCATCTCCTCCCAGGTAATAACACGAGCCCTGCAGTGTTACCCTCACACTCATTTTCTGGATTTTGAGTTGCTGATCCCACAATGTCCACACATACTTCCTTAGAATGAGTTAACCTCATTGATTAGCCAGCCATTTTTCTGCTTTGAGCCTGGGCCATACATTTTAAGGTGACTTTTGCCTTTGTCTGACCTCATCCACCATGTGCTGACTTTATTTGTCGGCCTTTCAGAATGCTGAGGATGTCCCTCCAAAAGTGTGGCCCACTTGGTATTGCCTGAAGATATGTTCAAAGGTTTTAGGAAATGTGCAAGCAATGAAACACATCAACTAAAATTCAAAAGGAAGAGACAGAGTGGGGAAGATGTGATGAACAGAGTCATTATGTGCCTCATAACATGTAGTCCTGGAACCTTTGCTGATATGATTGGTAAGTGTGGCTCTCTTTTCATTTAACTTTTTCAGAGCACCATGCCCAGCAGCACACAGCTAGTAAGAAGCAGTTATTGAAATTTGAGAACTACACAAGAGGTGGAGAAACAAATGGGGGTACAAACCATATATAAGCCAAACAGATAGCTTGCACTTATTTCTTCACTGCTCAGAGTAAAATATTATCCAATATCAATGGAGTAGGCACTTGCAATGGCAGAATGCTGTCAATACCAATTGGTGGAGTGGATTCTATTTGCCTGTCAATGCACTTTTTGAGAACCAGAGGCTATGGCTGTTCCTATACAATGGCGAATGAAAAGCTCATTTCAAACAGCCAAGGGCTTCCAAACATCTCAATATTTTTCATAATGTGTGAAAAATAAGATTTTTTAGTGTCTTTCTCACATTTTATCAGAAAGTTTTAGCATGTGACAGCAATCCCTGAGTCTATATCATGTGGCTTAAATGGCTTGTATACATTAAATATTCCATTTGAAGTCTCCATTACAGGCTGACCTTCACTTACTTCTGGCATTATTTTGCAATTAGTATGGTACTAATGAGAGTAGCTATAGCTAAATGTTTTAAGTAACTAGAAGTAAAAAGGTAAAAGACAGGTGTTTTGAACAAAATTCAACCACTTAAATATCTCCATTAAAAGGAGAAATGACCATATTGCAAGTTAGAAGTAATAATATCCTTTGAAAAAAATTTGCTATTAAATACATGTTAATAGAACAAATTGGTTAACAGTACAGAAAAGAGTCAACTGAAGTGTGGGGATGATATTTAGTGAGCATACTCTTATTGGTTGATGCTAACTTCTAATTTATTGGGCTGTGTTCTAATTGGTGGGTGCCTGGTTCTGGTTGATTGATCCCTATCAATTGTTAAATATTTTGAATATTGTCTCTACTTGAAGCCATAGTCTAATATCTTATAGCCAACAAAATCCAAATAGTCAGAGAGTTGTTATAAAATAACACATTCCATAGCAATAGAAGTGCATCCTTAGATGTACTTATTCATTCAGTTAAGTATCTTAGAATAAATACCCAAAAGAAAACAACAAAATGGAAAAATAAGTTGCAAACTTAAAATCAACGGCTTATTTATAATTGTAAACAAACATTTATATAGACTTACTATGTGCCAGCCCCTGTTTTAAGCACTTTACATATAACTAATTTAATTTTCACAGCTCTGTAAGGTGAGTACTGTTATTATCACCATTCTACAAAAAAGAAAATTGAGGCACAGAGTGAACGAATAACTTGTTAAAGCTTGCTACCTAATAAGCTGCAGAGATTGAATTCAAATCAGGAATTTGGCTCCAGAGTCATGTTCTCAACTCCTCTCTTCTCTACTGTCTCTATTACAAAAATATGTATGATTTCATATAAACATGTAAGTTCATAAATGTTTTAAAAAATTTTTTATTGAATTTTTTGGGGTGACATTGGTTAATAAAATTATATAGGCTTTAGGTGTACAATTACTTAATTCATCATCTGTATATTGTATTTTGTGTTCACCAACAAAAGTCAAGTCTCCTTCTATCACCATTTATCCTCTAATTGCCCATCAGTAGATGAGTGGGTAAAAAAACCTGCTGTACATTTACACAGTGGAATATTACTTGGCCGTAAAAAAGAAAGAACTCTTATATTTTGCAACAGCCTGGATTGACATGGAGAATATTATGCTAAGTGAAATAAGTCAGTCAGAGAAAGACAAATACCATATGATTGCACTTCCATGTGGAATCTCATGAACAAAATAAACTAACAAACACAATAGAAAGACTCATAGATACAGGGAACAGACTGAAAGCTGTTAGAGGGGAGGGGTGTTGGGGCTGGATGAGAAGGGTGAAGGGATTAAGCAAAAAACCTCAACTCCTAGTTAATAAATGTTTAATAGAGATAAACAGAGAGTACATGGAGAAATAAATTCTATAATAATTACATTAAAAATCACAGCCTTTTTTGAAATTAGAGAAATACAAATGAAAAGTCATCCAATAAATTTCTCAAGTTATCAAAATGAGTAAATGCGAGTAAGCTGCATTTTCTAAGGGGTATGAGATGGCTGACATACCTCCAATGGCTGTTGGCACCACAGATTGACTGATGCATTCTACAGACACTTTGAAAGTAGTTTATAGGAGTTTATGAACCACAGGTTGTTTGCTTTTCTTTGGGGAATTCCAGTTTTGGGAAAATGCCTTAAAAATGGCCAAAAAAAAATAAATAAATAAGTGATATCTTACACAGATGTTTGCATCACTGATGTACATAATAGTAAAAATTTGATAATAATTCAGATGCATTATAAAAGGGAAACAGCTAAGTAAGCTATGGTATGTTAAGAAGATAGAACATCAATAGGTATTAAAAATAAAAAATGCTTAAGCTTTATAATATGTGAGTGAAAAAATGACTCTGAAAATAAAATAGAACTAAAGATCTGATTCACTTATTAAACTATGAAAAAAACCTTGTAAGTATAATTTGTTTAAAGTCTTAAAAAAAAAGTATGGATATAGTAGTTGAATTTTTATTAGTGTATGTTTGCTTCTTTATTGACCTTATGGTACTTAAATTCTCATTGGCTTGCTCTCTTGTGTATGTAAAAACAAATAAAGAAAATAAGGCAACACATTTCAGAAATGGGTCAATTTTATATCTAAATGGAATTACTCTGTACATCTCAGATGTGGTCCCATACGGAGCTGCCTGGGAACCTCATCTGATAGGAAACAGTAGGAGAAGGCACACGAGGAAGGAAAAACGAGAAGGAAATGCATGTAAGGTCAGGAAAAGAGGCTGAGCATTCATCACTCTTGGTGAAACATGCACACGAGAACAACCCCACCCGTAGCTAGTCACAAATAGTCTGTGAAAATAAAAAAGTAAAATAGCAGCATATGCTGGGAAATTTGCTGTTTTTATGATACGCAGAAAGGCATTTTCTCTCATATAGTCCCTTCCTTCACACTGCTGAGAATCCAGCCCTCCATTTGCTATGATTTCAGACTTTTTCTGGGTAAATTTTCGACTTTTTTCTCACCCTGCGTAGTGATCTTCAGCATCCAGGCTGAATGTGTCTGTTTGATATTTCAAAAATAACTTTGTTCACCAGAGCCTCTATTTCCATTTGACTCCCCCTCCTCTAGCCACTACCACAATTACTGGATGTTCTACATATAGTCAGGTTGGCTTTCATTGGTGTCGTGAACATTAAAAATAGAGTTTCAGTTGAGAACACGTATACCCCTCTGTGCTGTACATTTTTCCAAGAAGCACAACACTGCATAATTTTTCAAATGCAACCTCACTTTCATCTTGCCAGCAATTTGGCAGTTCTCGGTTTTCAAAAGGTTACTGCTCTGAATTTGTTTTCTTGGTAATCTCGCAGTCCATTTGTTCTGCCTAATGCTGAAAATCTATGTAAGATCTTGACCTCCATATGCCATACACCAGTAGATTTGCCCTTTCCTTTGAAATTTTCTTCTACACTAAAAAGGGAAAAAAAAGAAAGCATTTCATGACTTATTAAAATGGCATATGGATTAAATGTTTAAGGTTAAAGTCAAAGGGGTCTCAAACCTTAGGTAGGGCTTAGCTACCTGCCCTACCTCTAAGGGCTGATTTTTGAGAGTAAGAACATCTTTCCAAATTTCTAGGACACACACACAAAAGAATTTTTATCCTTGAAAGATAAGGTTCAGTTAATCTTCCAGGCCTATCACGGATCTTGCCCAGAAGGCAATCACACCTCTATTTTAATGACCACATGAAAAGGAATGATTATAGGGTTATAAACCAAAACCAAAATAAATAAATCAACAAATAAGTGAAAGCCATCCCTAAATACAAAACAGTGGGGAGATAAGCATTTAAATGAAAAGTAAACTTTGTCTATTGTCTGGCCATTTTCTATGCATTTATTCAGTACTCAATTTTCCCAAGCCTCCAGCTGTGATGTCAGGTTCTAGGGAGCCCCCAGAATTAAGGCAAGTTTCCTAACCTCAAGAGATACCTTTTTATTGAGGGCGATAGAATTAACATGCCTGAAACAATTAGAAAACAATAAATGCTAAGCCATGTGACTCGCTATGCATTTCAGGAAGGAGAGAGCTTCTGGGCTGGAGAAGCCGGTATGTTTGAGAGAGGAAGCAGAGTGTGACACGGGGGTTGAAGGGTAGAGGGAAGGGAAGACCGAGGTCTCCTCTGCCGGGGGGACAGCGTGCCAGGCAGAGGAACAGCGTGGGCAGAGACCCAAGGGAGGGATGAATTAGGTGAACTGGGCCCCGGGTGCGCTTAGAGGAGGAGGTCTGAGGACTGGGACAGAGGCCTGGACTCCCTGTGATGGGCCCAGGGCTCTCCCAACAGGACATGCTCTAGGAAGAACTGCCTAGCACTGGCTGGGGGCGGGTGAGCGCCGAGATGGAAGCTAGAAAGCTGCTCCCCCCGCTCATGCTGCCATGAGTTCAAAATATGATCATTTCTTGGAGAAAGAGAACAAAGGGGAAGTTTGAGAGAAAAGTCAAAGGTAAGAGGGAACTTGATGGGGGCTTTTAATGGTGGCTACGTCTAGGGAACAGGGTTGGGGAGTGGCTGGCAAATGGGGGACTTTACGTTTGATGTTATACTCTTTAAACACTTCAACACAACTTTGTGTGTGTGTGTGTGTGTGTGTGTGATCCTTTTTTGAAAAGGCTATGTGTTAAAATTAAAAAAATTAATCCTAAGATTTATGGTGGACTTTGAAAATAATGACACCACTGGCAAACGGGGTAACTGTAGAAGGATGCTGGCCTCATTTCTGGTAGGTGCATCTGTACACACACGCACAGACGCATCTAGGTCTGATATGCACAACATATATGTTCTCTTTTTTTAAAAATATATCTTTATTGATGTCAGAGAGAGGAAGGGAGAGGGAGAGAAAGAGATAGAAACATCAGTGATGAGAGAGAGTCATTGATCAGCTGCCTCCTGCATGCCCCCAACTGGGGATCAAGCCCACAATCCCAGCATGGGCCCTGACTAGGAATCGAACCTCAATCTCCAGGATTTTAGGTGGATGCTCAAGCCCTGAGCCACACCCGGCCAGGCACAACAAGTCCTTAATCAACTAATTTCTGTCTCCCAGAGCCTTAGGTTTTGTGGGCCTGGAGGCATTTTGCCTCCGGCTCCTCCCCCCTTTCATGATGTCCCTTCCTTTGCCGCCGCCTCTCAGTTGTCATTGTCTACTTGGAGATGTTCTACTGTCCTTCTTGAGTTTCCTGAGTCTAAAGCCCCCGTGTCCTTTGCATCCTCCCAGGGCTGTGTGGGCAGCTCTGCGATCCGTCTTCCACACTTGTCCAACTTGGTGAACCAGACTTGCAGTCAGAAGTGCTCCAGTGCTGGTGGGTTGGCCTGATGCCAGGGCTTTGCTGACTGCAGCCCTGCGTGTAGATTAATGTTCGCAGAGCACACATTCACTAACGGGCAACCCGGCTTTCCAACTGATTGCAAGATTTATAGAAGAGATGGCCCTGCCCCTATAATATACAGCAGTGGCATCATATGTATGAACTAAGAGACTGCAAAATAAATCAAGCCCCAGAACCCTTCGAGGCTACATGTGTGCCAGCTGGTCAGCGGGGACTTTGTGATACAAACAGTGAATGGGCAAGGATTTAATATTTGAACTCTAACATGTATGCGTGACTTTGCATTAAGAACACTCTAGGGAGAAGGCACCACATTTTATAGTAAACAGACAAAGGGTGAAGAAAAATGTGTTAGAAGTGGTGATTTGGCCAATAATAATCATGGAGGAGCAATAGTTTTCTTAAAATAAAATTAAAGGTTTTAAATCATGACCACAATAGTTGCACATCTGAGGACAAAATGCAGCCTCCTGTGTGTCACATCCAATAATCTTGCTTTTGACACTGTCAACTGTACAACTCCCCCTATCCAAAGGGATTTTATCCTGTAAGTTATGAGCTCTTCCAGAGAAATAATGTACCTATGATAAAACAGAATTTTAATGCTTTCTTTCATCAAAGCAAGTAAAATTATTTAAACTAGAAAAAATGTCAAGAACTTTAAAAATTAAAATTTCTTTATGAAATTGTAGGATGAGTGAAATTGAAGATTTTCCAATAAAGAAGCCTTTACATAAAGCAAAATCCATAGATTTGGAACAACTGCCAAATGTATTTTTGTCCTAAACTTAAATACTTTGGTAGATTTAAAAAAAAATTAAGTGGATTGGAAATTTATAACATTTATAAGATTTTTTGCAAAATCAGAACACTTGACAAATTCTTATAGTAATTTTACAGTTTAGGGGGGAAAAAATTTGTCTTCAAAGAATTATTGAAATTCCAGGAAATTCCAGGCACTATGCCAGGGAATAGGCATTAAGGAACAATAGGTCCTGCCTTCCTTGGGCTTATATCCTAGTGAGGGAGACAGAAATAAAAAATAAACAAATCCATGACATAGTGATCAAGTACACTGCACATGGAGGCAACAAACAGGGTGTTGCCAGAGAGCTCAGGGATGGGGAGAGAAAGTGGTCAGGGAGGCCCTCTCTGGGGAAGTGACACTGGGACTGTGATTTAAAAGATGCAAATAAGCCAGTATTGTCCAGAACATTCCAGGCAGAGGGAGCAATGAGCCTAGGTAGTGAAAAGAGGCCATTGTGCTTGGGGCTGGAATTAGAGGAACAGGCGCGGTTAGGGAGACCCTGGCCTGCTCTTATGGGATCTTTTTGGCCATCACAAGGAATTCGGATTTTTTTCTTGGTGCAAAAAAAAAAAAAAAGCCGTTGAAAAGTTTTGAGCAGGAAAGGGATCTGATCTGATCTACATGAACCTATTTACACTTTTAAGAGATGACTTTGGCTCCTTGGATCAGAGGTAGCAAGAGCTGGAACAGAGAAGTTCTGGAGTTGCTGGGGCAGGCCGAGGGAGAGGGTGGTAGCTTGAAGTGGCGGGCAACAGGGAGGCGGAGAGAAGCAGGCATGCTTGGGCATGTCTGTAGGTCAGACTAACAGGACTTGCTTATGGACTGAAAACTAGAAAAACAGCAGCGAGGATGACTCCTGGGTTTTCCGAACTTGGTAATGGTGGATAAGGGTGCTATGCCCCAGGGTGAGTGGTCTGATGGGGAAGCAGGGCTGGAGAGGAGGCAGAGATGTAGCTGAGACAGACTAGAGAATGATGGGGTCAAGGCGGCCTAACACAGAGATGCAGCTGTCGAGTTAAGCTGCTGTGAAGCAACGGCTGCGTGGAGTTGGAGAAAGACAGAGCGCAGCGCTGAAGTCCTTAATGAAGGTCGGGGGAGGGGGTGGTGACCGGTGAACAGCTGAAGGTGGGCAGTGGAGGTCCAGTTTTACCTGAGCTGAGGTTTTTAAAGGAAGAGAAATGGTCTGGAAGTCAGGACAGTGGAGGAGGGGAGAGAGAGGAAACACCAGCTGAGTGGCATGGGAGCCTCCCCGAGGAGACCGCGGGCTGGCCGTCCCAGGAGCACTGAGAGGAGAGGGAGGGTGCCGAGGCGGCTCCCGAGCAGGCAGGGGTTCCAGAGGGCACAGTGATGTGTAACTGATATATATCTCTTATCTCCTTTGACCCCGTTTCTTTCGCACCCAGCCAAACACCCACACCTTTGCACCTGGAGCTAAGGCTCTTATCTTTTGACCTGGATCCTCTGGCTCACTACAAATTCAGAGAGGTGCCAGATGGAGGCCAGCCACGGCTCCCTCTTGGTTTCTGTGGGTTAGAGGACATTACCTAGCAACTCAGAGTTTTCTGGGTGGTTACAGAGCGTAGCCCAAGGGAAAAGAGATTCCATACTAGACACGTAAGACAAGGATTATACTGACAAATTGTAGCCCAAAGTTGAACATATCATTGTTGCCACATGCAGACAGGTACAGAAACCTCCCCTGACCCCAAGGCTTCGCACAGCACAGCAGAAACCTCTGCCTCTGCCCTTGCTCAGAAATAATTGGCGCACCTTAGGGTGGTGTAGACTGCAGGTGGGATGGAAGTAGAATTAGAAATAATCAAAGGGAAGAAGAAGTTAGATCAAGCAATTGTTTTCCAATTCCAAAAGCAGAAAGGGGAAACAAGGAAGGCTCCATCACTTATTTCCTGCAGAGGTGGACCCATAGGTTGCAAGGCTCCAGGGCCTGAGGGGGTTCTGATGGGATGCCTGGGTCTTTGTATGCATATCCTAAGAACCAGAGGCACTGAAGAGTGTTATATGAGGCGCTTCAAGCAACAGGGTTCCTTTCATTGGAAATCTGTATTTTATACTGAGGGCTCCATTACTCACAAGCCAGGCAGTCCTGAGAGTTTATACTTTCTGCCCAGGACAATGAGAAATAGGGAGCCATTTAAGAACTTACCACCTCTCCCTCTTTTTCCTGTACCCCAAAACTCTACAACTCTAATCAAACCCAGAGAGACCTTATTGCCAAACCATTGCTTCATCACTCACTTCATTGGCCTATATGTATCTTCAACTTGAGTAAATCAAGCAACTTTGCTCATTCCCCCAGAATTTCTAGCTATGGTACAGGCTATAACCTCTAGTATACAAGTTCTTAGTTTAGTCTCTTTCTAGACTACCTGGCTTTCTTCTTATTCAAGGTTATTCTAATCTTTAACTGTGGCCAACTCGAAACAGCTTAAGCCCAAGTAGGTTCAGGTCAGGGAGTCTTGTTCCTAGTTGGTGTTCAACAAGGGCTATTTCCCTTCTTCCATTATCGTATCCTTACCAGTCTGGGGCATTCTTATGAGCACATAGTCTTGGCATTTTCTGTTCTTTTTGACCCTCTTAATATTGCTAACAAGATATACAGAAGTGGTAGAAGCTTTTTTTCCCTTTGTCTCTTAGCAATTAAACAGCTGAAGCTGGATGGAGCTGAGAATTGGATTTACCCTAAAGATTAAATAGAAAATGTAAGAGCAAATCAGGGGTGAGGTACTAACTTGTAGCTACAAGTTAGAACTGAAAATATGTAAGCAATTATTGAGGGAGGCTTTGGTTGGGTAAGATGGCAGGATAGATTTGCCACCTAATGGTATGACACTAGCTCTTAATGGTTTTGGAAGAAGTCAGCTCTCTATCTGTCAGAACACACTGAGGATGAGAGAGAAGAAACAGTGCAAATCTGGATTTCTGCCACAGGCTCAAAAACATGTGGGAACACCCTTGGCCTTGGATACCCATGCAAGAGGGCACTTTGTGTTGTTTTGGTTTCCATGGGCACCTCTCTAGTCCCACAATAATAGGACTTGGTACAACTGCTTAAACAAAGGATTGGATGGCAGAATCCCAGGTCATTGCTAGGGATTGGTCATATCAGTTTTCCCACCCATGGCACAGAAGAAAGTATGAGTCTAGGCAAAAAAATGATGTGAGTGGCCTAAGGTATTGGTCATCTTCCAGGGTACATGAGGTCTTTTTCCTTAGTTCCAGCACTTCCTTCAGGAAGAATGTTTTTTTAAAAATAAAATACAGCAACATTTAATAGAAGGAAATTTAACCTGCATCACTGCAAGTACTCAGCCAGCTACTGTAAGGCTTGTCTGGACAGGCTCATGGAGATGCTGGACTGGAGATGCTGGACAGGCTCATGCAGCTTTAGCGACAACTCTTGCCGATTACAGCTACCAGACTAGCCCTGGCCCAGTGGAAGACTGCTCTGAATAGGTGCTGCTTGAAAAAAAATTTCTCCCTGAGGCTTTTCTCAGTGCATAAAAATCCTAATTACTCACTGTTCATGTCCTTTTCTGTAGGTTCATTCTCTCTGATTTGGTGAACCTGAAATGTCATTGAGTGACCATGATTTTCACTGGGAGGATATGTGGGTAGAAGGTATGTGTGTTGATTTAGGTTTAGAATATGCAATAAACAGAGCTTCTAACACAAGGACTCTAAATTAGGTCTTTGAATCTAAAAATCGTGTGATTGCCATTACAATCAACCAGAGTCCTACTTGTGCATCTATAACCAGATAATGGTTGCATGGATTTTAGAATTAGCTCATTAGACAGCTACTTCAGTCTTCTCCCTGGAAATGTTGAAATTATATAGCTGATAATATCATGGGTCTCAGGTAGCAAAGAAAAACATGACATTTAGTTTACTCAATCTATAAGCAGTTTTACTTTCTTCATAAGAAAAGTCAGAAAAATCCAAAGAAACTCTGATGTAGCATTTTGGTATTTGACAGCCATGGAACATATTTTTCTATTTCAAGAGTTAAATGCGTCAAGTACAAAAGCAAGGGAAATACCTGGGTATTAAGGATTACCATAACCAAACCAATATATTCCCCAAGATTGAAAAAAAGGTACCATTTAATAATACATGACACAACTCCCACACTTGGCAAAGCAATATTTTAAAACTAAAATTATATTGTAATTAGCCTTTCAAAAATGTGAACACTTCAATATAGGAGTCCATTAATAATCTAACCGCTGCTGCAAAGCATGTTCCTCCCACATGTGTAACTTAATTAAACTCAGAGTTCTTGTTCCAACCGTCAGACAGTCATGAGGAACAGGTGGCTTCCAACTTAGAGATAACGGAAGGATGGATCTCGCTATGACTTCACACACCCAGATGAAATTATCTAAATGTCTTCCTTGTTCTTTTTTCTGACAATTTCTATTTCAAACACAGATTTGCTTCTACTTTATAGGATTTAAAGTTCAAGCATGACCTGGGACAATTCTAATGAAAATTAAATGTAGATTTATACAACAGTCTGTGTCATTCATCATACAGAGATCTCAAAACACCTTTACTTTCTCATAGAGCCAGGAAGTTAGGTAAGTGCTAAGAATAATTACAGACTAAATAGTGTGACTTCAAGGACAGTGACAGAGGATAACAAGTAAAAGCCACAAACTCTAAGTACCATATCTTGCTCCTCTAATGGGCTATAAGTCAGGTGTCATAAATTCAAAAGCCTGGAGAGCAGGCAGGAGGCTGGAATGGGTGAAGATGAGTGTAGGAGAGGCAGTAATTGTGTTAACTGGAGAACTCACGCTCTGTCTAGACCGGCAGCCCCCGCCCCACTTGAGCAGATCTTCATTTTCCCTTCACAAAGGCCAGGGTTGCCAGATCATCTGATGCCTCAGAAGAAGAAAATTCAAATTTTAGGTGGAATCTTTTAATTTTTTAAAAAATGTGGTAGCTAATTAAACACTTAAAAGCCATTGGTGAGTCAAACCAAACCACATACAGGCTTGGAGCCACCTTTGGGGACCACCGTTGATTAGGATGTTAATCTGCTTTGCCTCCTAAGAAGAGAGATGTTCTAAGTTATCAGTCAGACATGCCTCAGAGTAAATAAATAATCTGAAAAGAAACTTTGAAGAGGGGAGAATGTGTCCCACCAGTAAGTGGGAAAGGCATGTGTCTAAAGGTACTAAGCCTCAGAGGTCAGAGGAGAGGGTCTATTACAATTAAAAAGTACAAGTCACAGGGATGTTTGGGACACAACTGCACAGAAAAGAGAACTTGTAAGGTCCACCTCTACATTCTCATTGAATGGGTTTGGCCCTGTTGTAGCACAGATGACATTGGTGGTTTTGCACACAGGAGCACTTCCCTGAGTACTCAGGCTCCCATTGGCTTGTCTTGGTGTTTTACACAAGCACCTGCTACGCTGGGGGTTTTCTCTCAGCCTCGACAGAGTGCTAGAGAGTGAATCCCATGTGCCTTCCAACGAACGGCCTTCAGGCAGTAACGGATGGGAGTTGGAGCATCACTACTCCAGTTTCCCCGCCCTCAGGGAGGATCACTCCACACTATTTACAGAGTTCCCCAGCAGGATTGAGCCCCAGCGTCCACCGCGGTACCATCCCCATAAAGCACCCTTTACTGTCTGCCTGCCTCGTTCTCCCACTCCCTCCCTTGTACTGCCTCGGATCATCACCCAAACCATTTGAACCCAAATCTGCGTCTTAGGTTCTGCCTCTGGGGGAACTCTAGCTAAGGCCCTACACTACCATGAGAACATCTCGTACAGGTCTTGCTTGTCTTAGGCCACCTTACCTTGGGAGAGATTTTTATGTGACTGAATAGGTAGTGCCGTGTTCTCTTGACTCAAAATTGGGATCATCTCATAAGAGCTGACACTCCAAGCTTGAAGTATTATTATGAGGATCAAATAATGTTCATAAATGTGCTTCACGCGTTGGAAAGTGTGACATAAATGCTGTTCTTGTAACTCTCCTTGTCGTTAAGGTCCAATACTGGTGTGTCGCCAGGAACAGCAGTGGGAGTGACGGTGGGGAAGGAACAAGCATAGTGAGGCTCTTAGCTGATCTGCCTGGTAAGACTCAGGGCAAACATGTCTGGCTGCATGTGGCAGCTTTTGTCAGAGGCCTTCAAATTTATGACACTGCAACAAGGTCGATCAGTCCATGGAGGTGGCGCTGTGGAAGCCGGTACTATTTACAACATATTTGATGTGTTTAGAAACTGAGTTATTGTTCGTAGGACTGGGGCAGGAGGAAAGTGGCCGACGGGAGGCATAAAACCACAGCTTCACAGAGAACTTCATCTCTGTAAACTACAGTGACCAATTCAAACAATAAAGTGTTTCCTGTCTGTGAGACAATTTAGAGTAGGAAATTAATGGGTCTTTTATACCTGATTTAATGGCCTTTTAAAGAGTAAAAGTTTAATCGCATCACAATCGATGAAATGACTGATATTTATGGGTTGAAAAATAATTAACTATAGGACATGTGTGTGACTTATGCTCCCTCTAGCAGCACACTCCTTATGTTCATCAGGGACCATCGCAGTGAGAGTCCCTCACAATGGCCAACACCGAGCCTGGTCATTGTATATACTGAAAATGAAAGATTCCTAAATGAGTGGATGAATAGAGGGTGTCATTGGATTGAATAATTTCTACCTATAACCACTCATCTCTATTTTACAGGTGAAGCAACTGGGGTGGGGAGAAGTCACTAGAGAAGACTCTTTGGACTTTCCCCTTACCCAGGAATAGCCTAGAGATACAGATGCCACAAGCACCTACCTAGTGCAGAAATTAGCTGAGCATATCTGCTTGCATAAAACAGTGACTAGATTCTGTTCCATGAGCAATTGGTGACAAAAGGATTCTGAGAGTTGTGATATGCAAATGCATCTCTCTCCTCAAACCAGGATTCTTTTCTTACCTTTTGGGTTGTTGTCTAGGTCATTGCTGTTGAGCATCGCCTTGCTCTGATTGATGATTTGCCGTAGATGTTGAAAAATATCTCATTGATCAGGTTTTACCAACTGTACAGGCAAGAGATCATGAAAGGAGAGAGCGACTGACATGGGCCTGATTACTTTGCTTACAAAAGCTTTTTGTAGCTGTCATTATCTGGGCTTTGCTCCTGTACACTACAGTGTCAATTTCTCAGAGAGATTGAGCAGGGCTGCCAAAGGCATTCTTCTTTGTCAAATGTTGCACTTATTATTGAGTTTGTACCCGGGGAAACATTTATCTCTTGTGGCAGCCTTGCTGCCATGCAAGAGATACCAGATTCAGGCCCAGCGAAGTTTAAGGAGGTCTTGTTAGAGCAGAAGGGATGGGTGTTGAGTGAATGAGAGTCATTAGCTTGAAGGTGTGTGACCAGGGGTATCAGCATAGTAAGTTGCCACAAGGACTGAGAGTCAGAGGCCTATCACAGCTGGAGATGCTCAGAGTAAGCTCACTTGAGATCACTATGTGTTTCTTAGACACACCCTTGGTTGACCTTTATTCCAGACTATTTTTAAAACAGGCAATTCCACAAGGATTTTTTACTAATGAGAAGCAACAGCTGTATTTGACTTATTAGTGATACTCAGAATTTCACTTTTTAAATCACAAATACATTAATATCATCACGACACACAATGCAATCAGAATGAGCTGGTTAAAATGGCATTGTCTCATGGATTGTTTCTTCCCTTTTCTACCTACTTTAAAATAACCATGGGACCAGTGCATCTCTAAAAGAAGGCGCAAAGTCTACCAACTGCATTGTCAATTGTTAACCAAGGGCTACGTGCGACCGTAGCTTATGATGCAAGGGGAAGAAAGAATGTAATTTCTGCTTCTGATGCAAGAGGCAGAAATAACCCAACTTTGATGAATGACCCATCTTTGAGCATGGAATTAGAAAAACCCTTCCCCCTTGTAAAATGAACAAGTGAGGTACAGATGTGACTAAAAGAAAACGAATACCTAGACCTTTAAGTATTCTGACCTAAGGAACTCTGCTTGTTTTTCTCCTCCCAGGCACAGCAGTGCTAGAAACAAACAAACAACAAACACCTCGAAACTTGACAAGTTTTTTTGAAGGTTTATTTATTGCAAGAAACCTGCATTCCTTCTATCTCTGACTTTTCACACCATATGAATTCAGAACACAGCCCCTGTTTAAAAATAATATCTTTTCAGAATAGAAAAATAAACTTGCCTGTATGTGGCACATTTCCAAAGAGGGAACATGAACAAACAGGTTTTTAATTTCAGGTGGGAAGCAGACCTTTTGGTCCAAACTTAATTGCAGATGAGAAACTCTCATGCCTAGGACTTAACTAGCTACCGCCTGATGATGGCTTACTTTAAACAAACAAATTAAAAACAAGTTATTTCTTTATAGAGGAAAGAGATAATTAACCATACACAACACACAGCTACAGTTAGGGATCTCAGTTTCCCAGAAATCAAGCAGCTGAGGAAGTTTTACCCCTCAGGATCATGTTCTCCCTCAAACAAGGAGCATTAAACTGCTTTTTATGTAAAAATTGACAACCTGAAGAGCCATACCTTACAGTGCTGAGTAGCAAACTGGCTGTGTGACGGCTTCCAACCTCTGTGAGGGTTTAATCCTTCCGAACTGTATCTTTACCCATAAGGCTTTTTATTTCAAGAGCAAGAGTCTGGCTTCCGTTTTATACTCCGCTGGGTTTTGAAAATTGGAGGCACATTGTTCAATTAAGAACCAATTAATGTGACATTCCAGCGTGAGAGAAGTGTTAGGGAAGAGGGATCCAATCAGTGTCAAGTTTCGCTGACTCACAATTTGCTGTTTCTTAAAGGCACTAGAGTGTTTTGCACTTATACCACCTCCCACTCTTGGAACTTGAGTTCTCAGTCTGTGTAGGGTCCAGTTACGTCAGGATCATATGCAACCTTCCCAGAGGAAGGTCCAATTTCTCCAAGAACCTGCACACCTTGGGTGCTCTCTTTCTCCCACATCGGTGCTAAGTCATTGCTTTGCAGCTGGTGTTCCTGTCTGTCACGTGACTCAAAAGATAACTAGCAACCAGAGACTCAAAGGGCTTGCTTTCTACCCGGTGCTCTCAAGCAGTCTGCTGTGAGCTTCAGTTTCCTCATCTCTTAAATGGAAGCAGCAGGATCTGTTAAATGGAACGGAGTGGCTGTGCCACTCACTACCAGGGAAGAATAAGCCCTGGTGTTTTGAGTAAATGCCAGCCTCAGCAATTAGTCCATCAACTGAAATTCTCCTTGCAGTTTCAATTAGATTGAGAAGCCTTCCCTGGTTTCCAGTCAGGCTGTTGCGCAACATTTCTGCAAGGCTAACAGCTGTCTTATTCCACCCTAGAGAGAGCTCTATTTCAGCTACTCCTGCATTCCTAGCTCATAAAGCACGCCAGGATCCAGTGGGCAAAAGGCACTCTTTAGCATGGCAAGATGATATTTGTTAGCAGCAAATAAGCTATGGTAAAAAGGCAGGCAATGATTATACTCTTGTTAACAAGTCACTCAACGCTCTAGTTGCACTCACTGTACCAAGAACTAGTTGAACATCAAAGAACTTGGAGTAGCAGATTTCTTAGGGGATTTTTTTTTTTTAATATCTTTATTGATTTCAGAGAGAGGAAGGAAGAGGGAGAGAGAGAGACAGAAACATCAATGATGAGAGTCATTGATCGGCTGCCTCCTGCACGCCCCCGACTGGGGATTGAGCTCGAAACCCGGGCATGTGCCCTGACTGGTAATCAAAGCCCGATCTCCTGGATCCTAGGTCGATGCTCAACTGCTGAGCCTCACCTGGCCAGGCAGGGGATTTTTTTTTTAATGTCCAAAGACCTCCCAAGTGAGAAAAAAAAAAAATCAACGATGAAAGTTCACAATCTCTCAGCATCATCTCCCATTTCAAAAGGAATATGCTGGGAGATATTCTACACAGTTGTTTGGTAGACTTACTTATTTTTAACTTCATTTAAAGTAGCTGTCAAACAATATTCTAAAAGAAACAGCTTCACCAACATTCTCTTCAGAACCTAGAGAACTAGATTCTATTCCTTTTTCCTTCATTCACTCCATTTCCATCTCCCTTTTCTCCTCCAGTCATTCTCACCTCCTTCTATAGTGCTCCTTTTCATGGTGTAAGAGACCTTAACTACTGCCATTAACCTAAAATTAAAAAGGCCTTTCGAAGTAAGAGGCAACGAGCATTTATTTGAAGTTAAAGAATAGCTATTTAGGATGCACTGATTCAGGCATGCTGATATAATGGAGTAACCATTGAAATGGTGAGAAAATCATAGTCACATTCAAATACTTTCATGCAAGTGAGAGTGAAATATTAACCAAAATAAAAATTCTGCTCACTTACTTTTTTATAACGAATGTCTTTTTTATATTTATTTATTATAACCTAGTGATACCATTAGCTCTTTTGGAATGTAACTCTAATTTCCATTTAGTCCCACAGAAGTCTTATTAATTTAAAAGACAGTAGGTATTTAGTGAGAGGACTCAACTTTAGGAAGTACAAAGTTACTCTCTTTACATTAAAAAGGCTATAAGATACTTTTAAAGTGGTAACCAAATATTTGTAGCTTATATACCTCCTTTCTCATTACAGTATTTGTCACGAAGGTGAATTAATGTTGTGCCATTTTCTGTTCCAATTACAATCTTGGTGCTGAGATGAAATATCGGATGCTTAATGTTTTTATGAATTATAGCAGAAACTGTACAATATTGACCTTTTTAATATTCTGGTTTCTGACTGGCTGGCATTTCCACTCCTCCTCTTCCTATAACAACTCCTACTAACACGGAAGAAAAGTTCGGGATAGGTAGCCAATGAGAAAGCAGAATATTGAAAAGGTCAGCAGAGCACAGTCTTTTCTGTAAGTTCAAAAAAAGTTTATTAGGACATTGAAATCCAGATACTATAACTCATGCTTATGAACAAAATATATAATTCATATATGTGAAAAATAGCCCTGTTTTAAAGCCTTCTCATTACTGTGAATAAAGTACAGCATAATTATTCAAGGCTAAAAAACAATCTCCTAAATATTTTATATTACAACAGACTGAGAATTGCAAAAAGTAGTTGTTGCTTTTGGTTGGCAGATGCAGGGAGGCCACAGTGACCAACAGGGAGGGAGCCAGGGGAGGAGACCCTGAACCCCTCTTCCCTCCCACCTCTCATCTCCCACGGACGCCGCCCACTGGCTGAGCCCACCTGGAAGCCAGGGGACCACGAAGGTTGGCTGATCCCTTAAAGTTCAGCCTCCAGAGGTAGAAGGCAGGGTAGAGAAGGGCAGGGCCAACAGTGTTATTTAGCAAAATGTGTAACGCTGGCGAGGGGGCCTTGACACAGGAGTAGGAGAGAGCAGGGGAAGAGAGGCATCCGCCGCAGGAAAGCAAAGGACATGCTGGGCAGAGGAAACAGCCTGAGCCAAATCAGAGGACACCTCCCATGCTCAGCACTGACACCGACAGATAGCTGTGGCCAGGGAAGTGTATTTTGAGTGGTTGGAATGTTAATCCCTTCAACCAAAGCCACAGCTACTTTCTCTGAGCTCCGGCGGTGCCCCTTCCCCGTGCCCCTTTTAGGTCGAAGAGTGGTGACAGGTCCCCACAGTTGGTAGCTTCACCACCCATTGTTGGTTTTGCCCTTACCCTGCCACACCTTTGTAAGTCATCCCATCATTACCCCTGGGACTGATGTGCCCCCTTGTGAATCCTGTCCTGCTGTCCTTCGCTGACCTCCGGTGAAGCAGCCGCAGCTTTTTTGTTTCCCCCATGAATCGCCGCACCGGCCATACTTCACAGCCCGCATTTGTTCCTCTCCTCTGTGGTCTGGAAGGTCCTGGAGAGTGGACTGTGCCTATTTCCCGATCTGAGGGCCCAAAGCAGGTGCTAAAAGGCCGACAGAATGAGTGCACAGCTGAGAACGCTGCCCTGTGTTAAAGTCAGAATGAGAGAGATTTGTGAGGGTAGCTGGAGTGTCACAGCGTTCTGGAGGGACCTCATGCTCCTTCATCATGGCAAACGGTTTGAGCTCTGGTAAACAGTCTAGTCGCTCAAGCTTAACAGGTTTAGGAACTCAGTTTTTATCTCATGTAGAGTCTAGTTAATTGATATTATTTAATCATCTATGTTTATATGTGTATACACATATGCTCATCTATAACATTTTTTGCTGAATCATTTGAAAATAAATTGCAAACATCATTAACACTTTACCTGTACCTAATTCTGCAGGAGGTTCCTAAAACTATGTCTAATCACCTTCTAACCTTCCTACCAATATCATACTGAAGATCACTAGCAATCATTCCTTGATAGCATCTAACTACACGTCAATGCAGTGTGTTTGCCAGCCAGACTTGAGGAGCAGGGGCACCTTTGCCCCCAGAGCTGCTCTGGTTTAATCTCAATTTTATCTGGCCTACAGCACTTTTTCTAGATGTCGATATCTGTCAGCTTCTGCTGCAGCCATTGAGATCAGCAAATTTAACTGTGTGTCATTTGTCTATCTGAGAGTTGAGCAGTCAGGGGAGTTCTTTCTGGGCTTCTCTGGAAGCTTATTCTAAAGAGGAGGCCAGGGCTGCCTGAGACAGCAGGGGGTAGGTGACCAGCAAGGAGGGGTTTTAGATCTCTCCTTTATTTCTCTATCTTTTCCCTAGTCCTAGGCTGGGATAGCTAACTTTCTTTCTCCGAGCTGAATTTATTTCCGTCTTTTTCTAAGAGAAAGGGGAGAGAAACATCCAGATATAAAAGAGGACCCTGAAGTGGAACTTATAAAATAACCCAGCGTCTCCAGGACCCTTGCTGGGAGGGGTCCTGGCCCGCCCTCTCACTGACACCTACATCTTACAGGGTCATGCTCAAATATATGCTTTATTGGTTGTAGCTGTCAAAAAATTTTAGGCCTCTCATTCTTAATTTACGAAAAAGCAAGTGAAGCCCCTGGACTAACAAAATTTAGTTGTTTTGATTGATTTTTTTCCCGCCTCTTGTGGATCAATTGACTATTTTTTAAAATAAAAAGTTCTTCACCTTTGGGTTGAAATAACAGCATTCCAAACAGAACTGGGCTTGAGGTTTGAGGGCTCCTTGGTGAATGCTGAATTAGCATGAGGGAAGCGGGTGGGCTTAAAGGACCTCCACGATGCTGGGGGCAAATGATGAGCCACGCACCCTGTCGGAATGGGCGAGTCTCCCAGAGGTCATCACCTCTTCCCTTTTCTTTACTGACAGGAGTGTAGTGGCCCAAGGGGAAGAGCCAGAGTATTTCTCCTCCTATATCTGCTTCTTGTGGGGCTTCCAGCTTTGGGCCCTTTCCACAAAGACCCCAGCTCCTGCCGGACAACCATTCCGGCCATGGTACCAGTTCCCATTCAACACCTCTGATAACACCAACTTCTCCCAATTTCTCTCCAGCTTTTTGCCATTAATAATCTCTGATAATAACCTCACCATCCCCTGTGTATCTTCACAGCTCTTCCAGGCTGTGTGGCTAATTTCCTATATTATATACTCACTGTAAAGATGTAGGAGAGTTTCTGTTTCCTTGGCTGGACCCTAACTAATACATCTTTCCACTATAACCACTTCATACCTTGATATAAGAGTGGTCAGAACAAATTCAAAATAAATATGATTTTTCTTCCTAAGTTATTAGGTGCTCACTATGTGGAAGGCATACGGTCTAGGCACAGGGAAAGGGAAAAAAAGTCCCTATCTTAAGAAGTTCACACATTCGTGGAGGAAATAGGGCAACAGATAATTTTAATAAATGATGATAACTGCTATAAGGGCACAAAAATTTTATTTAAAATGCCTTCAGAGTTTTGTTTTATTGTTTACTGGCTAACTTTGGTGATGTGGCACAGAGAGTGAGCACTAGCTAGGAGTTGTGAGAACCAGCTCTAGGCTAATTCATGGTATGGCATTGGGCAAGTCATTGACCCTCTCTTGGCCTCCATTTCCTGGTGAAGAAGAGACACGGTCTGCGTTTGCTCTCAGATTGCAAACATTCTTACTATGGCCTCTTCACCCCTCATTTAATAATTCTGAGAGCCCTCTGGCACTTATTTTAAAGTCCTTTCCAAAGTGCATGACTGAGGCATGACTCACCCCCATTTAACTCAGGAGCCCTGCTTCTCCAACCCACTGCACAACACAGCATAACACAGGAAAACATGGACACACACGCACACACACACTTTTTTACTGTTATCCACCATCTCTAGGTTCCAGACACTCTAGGGACCTACTGGGGGGATGCATGGTTAGCAACCTCTACAACCCAACACAGCAAACAGCACCAACTGAGCTTAGCTCAGAAACTGAAGAAAAATGAGGGAATGGACCCCCCAGTTTGAGGCTCTACACACACCTATTGGGATGCATCCCGCTTGGACAAGAGCAGGTCTCTCTGGCTGAGTTCTTCACAGATACCTCCATGAAGCATCTCACAGACCTTGAGTGATAGCTCCATTGCAGTTGGGAAAAAGCAGCTGCTTTATGGGGGAGCTCTGGAGGAAATCAATCACTTAAGAAAATTTTTATTTACTTAAATATGTTTTTATTGATTTGAGAGAGAGAGGAAGGAAGAGGGAGAGACAGAAACATTGATGAGAGAGAAACATTGATCGGCTGCCTCCTGCACAACCCCCACTGGAGATCGAGCCCACAACCTGGGCACATGCCCTGACCGGGAATTGAACCAGTGAACCCTTAGTGCATGGGACAATGCTCAGCCAACTGAGCCACACTGGCTGGGCACTTAGATATATTTTTAAAAGTACATCCTCAATGGCATGCTTTTTTAGTTACTACATCATCTGAAAACACAATCTCTTAATCAGTTAAACTTATTACACTGAATATTTAATTCCTGCCAATGTAAAGTTAAATAATCTCTTCCAAACAATTTGCTTCTGGCCATCAGACTTACCGAGGACCTCGCAGAATGTCTTTTGCAGAAGCACGATGACTCCTTTTGCTGAGGGCAAATCAGCCACAGAGGGCATTTCTAGAACTGTCTCAACACAGTGTTATTATAGGTGCTGGAGGCACAGTGGTGAACAACAGGCAGGGGTTCCCAGCAACGTAGAGAAAGAGAAGAAAATCTAGATTGGAGAAAAGTGCAGTGAGTTTAAGTGTTTTTAAAGACAGGCCTTCAAAGACAGCAAATTCGCAACATTGTTCTCAGGAGAGTTGTAATTTAACAGTGATTGCTTAAAACCGGCTCATGGGTGTATGGGAAGAATTGTACTTCACCTCTACTGAAGGTTCAACAAAAGCCAGGTTTAAATTCCAGCAGCAAATTGAATTTTAGGAATGATGGGTCTCAGCCCTGCGAATCGCAGGCTGCGCAGCCCGTTTGCTGTCTTCTGCTCTCACGGGGCGCTGTATGCACTTTGTGAGGTAGACCAGACTCTCTTCCCTTTGATGCCAAGAGTGGGTTTCACATCGCAGGAAGATTGTGCCGTTCCTTTCCCCCAGTTCTCCTCAGGCATGTGCTCAGAACGGGAGGGCCTCCCCTGCCTCCCGTCCTCCTTTCCCACGGCCCTGGAATCTGTGTCGTTTAATTCCTGGCAGTGACCAGCTGCTGGGTTTCCTGCGTGTCTTTTGTGAAGGCAGGAAACACAGAGGAGGTGCCTTGGAGACTGAGAGCAGCTTTCCCAGTGGCAGGGCCTCTGCTCCACCCCACCAGGCCCTCTGCCAAGGGCACTGGGGCAGCCGTGTGACCGAACCTGGTCCTCAGACACACAAGGATCTCCCTGCCCCTGTCCTGCTACACCAGTGCCAGGCTACTGGAGCCAGTTCCATTCCCTTGAAATGAGGTGTGGAGTCAGAATGCAGAGTTTCTGCAAAATCTGCAATGAGACATTCATGACATTCCAGGTATAATAAGGGCCAGGATTGCATGCTTTACCCTGTCTTGGGAGTTTCACAAACCATCTTCAGCTTTTTATTGCTTTGTCTTGTTCTTAGCCACACTCTCAGATGAAATAACAGAAGGTATGAATGTGTCCGTTAAAAATTAGTTTGGCAGCATACAGCAGGAATACCTCCAATGACAGTGGCTCATTCATAACAGAAGTTTAAGTTTTGCTCAAGTAAAAAGAAGCTGACATTAACTCAGGCTCTTTGTAGCTCATTTGTCTGGTATGCCTAGAGGTAGGATTAGACCAGTTTTCAAGCATTTTGGTTTCAGGACTCCTTTACAAAGCCCTTAAAAATTATTAAAGTCCCCAAAGAATTTTCTTTACGTTGGTTACCATATTAGTAATTAAAACTGGACAATTTTTTGCATTTATTTATTTTAAAATAACAACAAACTTATTGCATGCAAACATTAATAGCAGAATTTTGAAAAAAAAGTATATTTTCTAAAACAAAAAAATTTAGTGCAAACAGAACATTCTTTTAAATATTTATATTTTTAAATGCTTATTGGGCTTCATAGAAGACAACTTGAATCAAATATCTGCTACTGCCTGCAATCTGTCTCAATATATTGTTTTGGTTGAAGCCTATGAAGAAAAATTTAGGCTTCATGCAGATATGTGATTGGAAAAGGGAAATGAAACCTGTGGACCTCCTGAACAAGGGTTTTGGGGGACCCTGTGTGTCCTCAGTCCTCTCTGAGAATTGCTGTCTTAAACCTCATAGCCTAAAATAGCTGCTGGAGCTCCAGCCATTATATCCACTTTCAAGGTATCATGACAGAGAAAAGTTTGAAGGAAGGACTGGTACTCTCCCTTTAAGAATTCCTGGAAGGCTCGCAGCATTCTTGCTTACATCTCTTTTGCCAAAACTTTCACATGGCAACGTCAGGCTGCAGGAGAAATGTTTTAGTGGGTCAGCAATATTCTCAGCTAAAATTTTATTTAAAAGAAGGAGAAAAGGGCTACTGAGAAGCAATTAGTAGTCTCTGCCACAGGAAGCATCAGTTAAAAGCATTCCAATGACCCACACACTTCATTTGCTGTTTCCATGGCTGCAGATCATCAAAACACCACGGATCCCTTAGCAGTCCCCCTGTGAAGAAATTATTGTTTGCCTTGCTAAATGATTGGTCTACGGTGTTCGAGAGCATTTTAAAGTGTCTTCAGAGAAGCAGGGTGTGGGATGGGAGTCTCCAGCTGAGAAAAGGGAGCAAGTTTTGGGCTCTCTCAGAAGAACTGACAAGAACCATGTTGTGAATTGGCAATGAGAGCCCCAACTGAAGAAAGACTATCATGATGAGATTTTACTGTAGCTGTGCAGATATTTCTCTATTTTGAAAGACTTTGAATAACACTCAAAGAACAGCTGTCAAGAACAGAGTTTGTTGGGGGAAAAATTAGTGTTTTCCCTCTAGCGAAGAAGAATAACACAGGAGTTGCTCAGAGTTAACAAGAAAATGTGAAGAAACTATGTTAAAATACTTTTACTGAAGGATTACTTTGTGCCAGTCAGCAACCTAAGCAATTTACATGTATTACTGACTCATTGATCCTCATAGCAACCCTAGGAGGAAAGTACTATTCCCCCCCCCCCCCCATTTTTTGATAAGGAGATTGAGGCACAGAGAAGTTAAGCCACTTACCTAATATAGCACAGCTCCTGAAAGCAGATTTAGCTCCATACTCTATGTTCTGAAACCACTAAGCAGTACTACACATATATTCTGAAGAAGAGCTTGGAGCTGAAGCTAACACTTGAGGCAAGTCATTGGATGAGATAAAAATCCATCACAACAGACTTGAGTAATACTGACATTTGGTGATAAGCCACATATTACCTGTAATGGATGCTGTCATTTCAATACTCCCCGTATTTCAAAGGAAATATTAGCTATTACTAAAAAATGTCCTTTAAATGTGTGAGAGTGATATTTCTATAGTAGGATCGCCAGATGATTCATTAAAGTAAGCCTTATGCCTCTCAGCCTTTACTTTTAGCAACACAAACCTAGCACTGTGTACTCACAGCCTGTGACTTCAGATGTCCCCTCCATCATTAACCCAGGGGCAGGTATCTAAAGCCTGAGCCCACAAGCCTAATAGGAAGAGGCACCTAATAGGAAATAATCAGCCTCATGGGAAGTACATTAATAACCCAAGCCTTTGCAGCAGAAGGTGCACACTGGTACGTCTGAGGCTGAAATCTTGCTTATGATATGCTTTATTTGGTTCATAGAGTGTAAATATATATATATATATATATATATATATATATATATATATATATATATATATAATCAGCTAAAATCCAAAATAAAGATTTTACAGAGGAACCCAGATGTGAACCTCTGCTTCTTTTAAATAGTCCCTGTTCTTTCCAGTTCAGCTTAGCCCCCACCACTCCTCTCCTCCTACTTCCCTCATGCATTTATGTCCCCTGTCTGTCCTCTGTTGGCGTTTGGCTTTGGAACCCTGTCTTTATAGATATTAAGCTCCAAATCATGTTAAGCCCCATATTCCATTGTAGCAGAACTTGCTCTGAAATTACTTCACCTGCAATTTTCAGTTGAACTGATTAGTTAGGCACAGCTTATCATATGATGGGTTCTGCAATCAGTGGAGACATAGGAGTTATTATTCTAAATTGCCTGCTGGTCAGTAAATGATGGGCTGGAAATGACAGGACAGAGCAGGACACAAAATGATGGGATACATGTCTGGAGAACAGTAATGCAGAGTCTGGCACATAGTAGGAGCTTAAACATTTATTGATAAAGGTTTGATGATACATAGGCAGAGGTTTACTAAAGCTGCTAGAATTTCTGGGCTGCCTTGATTATTACTGCTATCACTGTGAAGGTCATTGATGCTCTTTACCAGATGTTTCTGGCTGCCTGACTTCAAGCACATGGTAGAATTGCACTTCCTGCCCCCCTGAGGTTGGTTGGGGCCATGTGACTAGTTCTGCAGAATGAGTAGTCAGTGGAGGAGATGTGTCATCTTGGGCTAGACCATGTAATTGCCATAACAAGATCCTCCAGAGCAGTCTTTCCTCTGACATAGTGATCACTCTTTGAAACGATGGCAGCTCCATTAGCCTGGAACTGTGAATAACTACAATGGGCAGAGACTTCTGCCAACCTGTGATAGAGATGTTGCATGCACAAGAAATAAAACTTCGCTATTATAACCCAGTAAGACATTTGGGGCTGTTTTTCACTGTAGCATCATCTATCATATCCTGACTGAAACAGTCACTAAATGTTCATTAACAAGTTCTAAGTTAAGATTTTTGAGAGTCTGAATTCTTTAACTTGGGCCATTCACAGTTTAAAAGTAATGAAAATGCTTCTTTAGGCCCTACGTCTCCATGACTCACTGATTCTAGGTTCCTTTTCTGATGCCTCCTGCCACCCAGGAACTCTTCTCTGGCTTTTCCAGCCTTTATCCTTTGTGTCTGAGCTTGTTAGTAACAGAGCTTTTCTTCTTGTTCAGGGAAAGAGATGCGTCAAACATCTCTGTCTTTTGACAGAGTGACCTCTGACAGCTAATGTACAGATTCTTCCCAGCGCTATATTTCCAGTAGCCTGACACTCGGAGCCCATAGAGAACAATAACCATTGTTTCACAGCTCCACAGAGCCTTGGCACAATCCTTTCTACCAGCACATGTACATGCTCTTACGTATCATGTGTTCACTAGAATTTTTGGCTCATGTGAAGTCATGAATGCTATATGCAAATGAGGCAACGAGACCATTGAGCATGCATATTGCATATACCTCCTGGGTTCATGCACATTCTCTATTGCCTCACTGCACTTCATTTACAAAGCACAAGTTCAAAGATAAAACTATTATGAAGTTCAAGATGGCTGTAACAGAGCATTGAACCAAGCATGGGGCCCTGTGCGACTGAGACTGGCCCTGTGTGGCTGAGACTGGCCCTGTGTGGCAGACACCTCTAAATGCCTACACAGCCAGCCTCCATTCCTTCTTTATGGACAAAGAAAACAGATTTTTTGGTACAGATTGTCAATGCAGTCAGCTAAGTATCTATACGTCTTAGCCTTCCTTGAAGCTAAGAGTGATGGTGACAGAATTCTGAACAATGAAATAGAATTTGAAAGCCTATGGGGACCTCTGGAAAAGTCCTGATTTCAAAACACATTCATCCTTCCTTGTTTCTTTTTTTTATTCCTGCTTAAAACGGGGATATGGGGCTGGAGGATGGGCAGCCAATTGCCCTTGGGGCAATGAGCATGAAGATAGGAACATCTGGTTAGGGGGCTGGGATAGAAAGCTGAAGAGAACGTGGATCTCCCAAGGCTCTACTTCTTATGTGAGGTAAATAAATCCCTGTTTGATTAAGCCACTGTTTTTCAGGTGTCTGTTACTTGCTGCAGAATGCAATCATAACTTATACCCATTAATTTTAAATACCACCTTTATCATGTACCAAATTCCCATAGATACATAATTCTCTTTCTATACCCTTAAACAGTCCCACTGAATTTTAAAATACATATCTATGCTAAAATCACACTCTTTTAACAGCTATAGATTTATAGCATCTTTTGAAAGCTGTTAGAGCAATGCCTCTTTGTTCTTTTTTATAAAAGGTCTCAGTTAATTCTCTCCATTTTCACTTTCATATGAATTTTAAAACAAGCTTGTCAAGTTCTGCGAAAAATCAGTAGAATTTTGATTGGGATTATCTTGAATTTATGGATTCATTCAGGAAGAATTGAAATCTTTAAAACTCAGTATTTCCATTAGAAACACGGAGTTTTTCAGATCCTACTTATGTCCTTCAGTCAACTTTTAGTTTTACTTACATATGGGTCTTGGACATTCTTGTTAGATTTATTGCTAGGTATTACATCTTTGGTTCCTATTATGAATGGGATTTTTTTCCCCATTGTATTTTCAAATTGGTTTTGCTAATATATAGTAAAACTATATATTTTTAATTAATCTTGATTTTGCATTTATACAGTTGACTACATTATTTCCCTTAGATGCTTTCTAGGACCCCATTTTATCTCTAAAAGTGCTAGAATGTTATAGATCTTTGTAACTGGAAGAAGTTATATCTGGTACAGGCCAAAGGAAAAGCTTTGTGGAATGTATGAGATTTCATCGTCACCATTATTTAAGGCTGTCTAATTCTTCTGCTGGGAATGTCTTCAAGCCTGTTTGTTTATTTTTAGTGACAGGCTACTTAAGTTTCCTTCAGGCACCTCTGCATTTCTTTACTGTTTAATGCCTACCTTCACAATTATTTCCAAAGGTGACATAATATGATAGGCTGAATAAGAATTGCAACAGAAAATCCCAAAACATCTCCAGCAGTATTCTTAACAATAACCAATATATCTTTCTGTACCCAAATTCAAAGACCTAAAATCTAAATTCAAATTCCCTTTACTAGGAAAAATATTGAAAGGCCCAGCCAAGTTTTTAATTAAAGATTTTAGAATCTTGGCTTACTAAATTACAATTGAATTTAGAATGGTTCTGAAAGAAAGGCTGTTAGCTAAGAAATGATCTTCTCTCACTCCACAACCCTTGCTCATATCTCCAAGTCTCTAAGGAATGTTTCTTCCATTGATAGTGTCAAAAATTATTTAGCACTCATTGTCTTGCTCTCAGTCAAGGAACTACACATGCTTTAATGGACCAGTGTTCAAACTTAGACTTACCATGGCAGCTGTGCTGCATGTCATGCATGTATCCTCACATCTGGAACATTTTAGGCTCTTTCAACCTAAATAAGCAGTGGGGGAGAATTAGGAAGAGACGGGAAGCATCATTTTTCAAATAGATAAGTCTCTGAAAATTTTTCTGAAAATATTTGAAGATATCTCTGAAGGGTAGTGATCCCAGGATCAAGAGGCCTGGTTTAAAACCTGGCTCTCCTACTTACTATCTATGGCACTTCCATAATTCATTCTCAACCTCCTTAGGTCCAGTTTTCCTCTAACACAAATGTTACAAGGATAAAGTGAGACAGGGTTGAGAAAAGGAACATGTAAGCTGTAAAGTGCTCTGTATATGTGAGTTGTTGGTAAACACTTCTCTTTGCCTGCTCTTAAATGCTTTGGAATGTCTAACCCAAAGGGGAAAAGAACCCAAAGACATCCCCAACACATGAGAAAATAATACATAAGGATGTTGAAAACCTTTACAAAATATGTAATTAAAGTAAAACTCTTGACTTTATAATAAAATATTGATGAAAATGCTCAAAAACTAGTCATAAAATATAAATGCAAAGTAGGTAGCATTGTTTTGATGTTTGAACTAGTGGCTTAGAAATCTAAAAAGGAAAAAACAACTGTGACAGCTTGGTTGACTCAAATGCACAGAATTATTTCATTTTTTATCAAGCCCCTGCCCCCCCACTACCTGATGTCTTTCCCTAGGGTTGGAGAGCATACACTTCTCTGGTTGGTTAGATTCTGTTCCTTGATTGTGTGTAGGAGGCACTGCCTTTAAGATTATGATCCTCCTCACAGCAATAGTTTTCTATTGCTGCTGTAACAAATTATCAAAATCTTAGTAGGTGAAAACAACACAGATTTATTATTTTACAACTCTGAAGGTCAGAAATCAAAAATGGGTCAGCAGGGATATGTTTCTTGAGGAGGCTCGAAGGGAGAATCTGTACCTTGACTTTTCCAGCTTCTGTATGCTACCAGCCTACCTTGGTCCATGATCCTGCATGTCTGACCTCTGCTTCCATCATCGTCTTCTCTGGCTCTCACTCTCCTTCCCCCTTCTTCTAAGGATCTCTGTGATTACATTGATCCACCTGGATAATCCAGGTATTTCTTCTCCATCGAAGGTCCTTAATCACCTCTGCAAAGTCCCTTTTGCAATGTAAGGTAACATTTGCACAGGCTCCTGTGGAGGTGGATATCTTTGGGGGAGGGATAACTGTCATTGATGATTATTCAGCCCATCATAATCATCAATGACAGTTAACATTTATGGAGCATTTTTTTATGTGTCAAGCACTGTTCTAAGTACCTCAAATAAAGAACCTTATGAGAAGGATATTACCATGCTTTCCACTTTATGATCATGCCATTGAGGCACAGAGAGATTAGCTAACTTGCTCAAGGTCACACAGCTAGGATTTCAACCCAGGTGGACTGAATCCAGAGCCCAAACTCTTCACAGCATGCACTTGAGACAATGAACAGTTTGGCTCACTAGACTTAGAGGAAGCAGAGCTCCTAATAGTAGTTTAAGAGGCAATGATTGTATAACAGCAGTCATAATATCTCATATTTCTTTTTTGTGGTTTTCAATTTTTAAAGCACTTTTCCATAAAATTTTCCCATAATTCTAGAGCTCAGAATAATTTCTCTCTTCTTTTTTATTTATTTAAATAGCAAGGGTTCATCGTATATCTTCCACTGAAAGTTGTGTACCTGTGTGTCTGTTCAACTGTTCAACTGTGGGACCATTATATAAAAGTATAAACAAGCACCCCCCCCCCCAAAAAAAAGAAAAACAAGACTTAATATAAGTGACTTGAATTCGTAAGTTGAATCGTACACATGAGGCAGGGTATTGTTTTGGAAGTAATCAAGAACCTACCAAATAGATGTGGTAGGGTTCCTTTGATGACCCTTAATGAACCATGCCTTCCAGTATTCATGCTTTGTGTAGTTTCCTCTTGTCTGCTCTGGGCTGAGTCTATAGCTACTTTAACCAAGTGATTATGATGGGAATGATGTTGTGTCTGTTCTGGAACCATCTTTGGTTGGTGTGGAAATTTCAACTTTCTCCCTCTTGGACTGTTCCTTTTGGAACCCAACCACCATGCTGAAAGGCAGCTCAAGCAGCCATGTGGAGAGATGCAAACGGAAGGAGACTAAGTTCCCTACCAACAGTCCTTGCTGAGTTCCAGTAGCTGAGTTCCAGATGACGGCAACGGTCCCTGTGCCCCAGGCTACGTCACAGAAAATTGCCCAGACAACCTGCAGAACTATACAAGAACAAATTGCTGTTTGGAGCCTCTGGGTTTTGAGGTGGTTGTTATGCTGCTGTATATCATGGAAATAGCAGGGTAGCCTCATTTCTACAGCGGAGGGACACCATGCTCTCTATGCTTCCTGTTCAAGAACTTTCAGTGGGATCATAGATTCCATGTCAAGGAGGCAAAGACTCTGAGACTCTACCAACAGGCTGTTAAATGAGGCTCCTGCAGCTTGGAGCAGTCTCCTTGCAGCCCAGAGACTGAGAAGTAAAGTTTGAATGTGGCCTTCAAGTTTGGGGTCATGAATAGTCAGAAGAGGGATGGCTGGAGCCTCGTGCTGGTTTGAACTCCTCAGAACCTGTGTCTGGATGCCCCCCCTGTTTTTCCCTCTGAGAACTTAGTGACTGATACATGCTTTTCTTTCCTCTTTTCCAGTGATTTCACCTTCTCCTTCCGGCCCAGTGGTTTTATTTCTGGTTTTCTAGTCTTTTGGTTTCTTTATTGACTTCTCATCCTTGATCCAGGCCTTTTATCAAGTTCTAGTTCTTCACTATGAACAAAAACACCAAATCCAGAGTAAAGTGGATTCCAACCCTGAATCCAAATGACCTCAGTTGCCTAAAGAAACTTTTTTTAAAGGCTCTGGTCTGAGCTTGGAGGTTTTGCAGAAGATCCGCGGCCTAGATTCACAGCAGGCTAGTGTGCGAGTCATGAGAAGAGTACATGTAATCATGGGGCTGGAAGAAATGTGGCTCAGGAGGGTCTTCAGAATGCATAAGGCACCCTCCCTATTTCAAAGTCCTTCCTTTATCCCTCCTTCTCCCTGCCCCCTTTCTAAGACCTTGTACACAAAGAAAAGGCATTGAGTCTATGGGCATTTGGTCCGGCATGAGCTTCTTGGGTTTGTGTGTTTGTTTGGGGAGGGGGGGGAGGTGGGAAAGGATGGGGTAAGACATGAGATTTATGAGAGAGACAAGTGTGAAGCGCAGCAGTGGTGACAAGGGAGAGAGGGGAGGCAGCTGGGGTCTACTTCTCTCCTCTGGTCCCTTCATCTACCACCTGCCAGTATAAACTCCATTTCACACTGATGTTGGGACACTTGGAGGAACAGGAATGGGGGTGGAGTAAGGAATTGGCTAAATCAACTGTGGGGGCTACTATGGGAAAGGAAAAAGGAGTCTTGGAAGATAATTGATATCACTGTGCCTGGGAGACAATATAGCCTCTATTCTCTAACCTTGCTCAGGGATCGTGAAGATTGTGTTTTTGTAGAACGAGGTATAGTTGTGTATGTAAAACATGTATAGACAGCTTGAAAAAAGGTTGGTTGGATTGTTTATTTACTTAGCAATTATTTATTAGTGCTTGTTTCTGCCAAGTCTGGTTCTAAGCACCTTACAACTATTAACTCATTGAATACTCATAACTACTCTGTGAGATAGATACTGATAGGACAATACTGTTTTATCTCCATTTTACAGACTAGGAAACAGGCTCAGGAGGGTTTAGGGCCTTGTCAAAGATAGAGTTGCCAGATTTAGCAAATAAACATACAAGATGCCCACATCAATTTGAATTTTAGAATAACAAATGATACTCTTTTAGGGTATGTGTGTCTCATATATCACATGCTCACAAATTTTGCTAACAAACCAAATATTGCATGTGACATATGGGACATACTTCCAGTAAAAAATTACCTATTATTTAGTGACCAGGCATCCTGAATTTTACCTGGCAGCCTGGCTCCAAGAACAGACTTCCAGTAAGCGATGGACTAGGATTTGAACCCAGAATGTATGGCAGTCTAGACCAGGCTCATCACTGCCTTGCAATGGTGGCTCTCCCATGATGCCTCGATGGCTAATGTGGCCAGACAACACTAATAAAGTCATGTTTTCTCTGTTGCAGGTCATTCTGAGAAAGAATAAGAGGCATTTTCTCTTTCTCCCTCTTGGGAGGGTGGCCCAGGATTTGTACCCAGTGGCTGACCCTTCCCCGGATAGGGAGAGGGCTGAGAACCTTTCATTGTCCAAAATCCAGGCCCTTGAGGCCGAAGAGCTGGATTGTCTCAAGTTGTTTCTCAGGGTTGAGGGGGCCCAATCCAACGGCCCAATCCAAGGGCATTCAAAGGTGGGAGGCTGGGTCCTGAGAGGGTCAGGGACCTGCACCAGGGTAGGGGGGACTCAAATAGGGTTGGCTGCATGTTCCCATACTGGATGTCCTACTTGGAATCTCAGCCAAGAGCCGGATAGCCCAGTGCTGGCACAGAGAAGGCAGAACTGGTGCCTCCCAATGGTTGGCAAGGGCTGCGGTGAAGAGCCCAGAAAGGGCTGCTGGGACCCAAATTAAGTTTTCTGAACTTTTAAAACCATACATTACATGCATAACTTCAAAAAGAGAAAAGGGACGGCCCTCCCTTCCACATTGTGTGGTGGGATAAACATGCGCCACCATTGTTAATGTATTTGATAAGCAGTTACTGTGTGCCTGGGGCTTACATATATTCTCATCTGATGCTCACAACATCCCTATTGTCACATAGACCAGGTCAAAGAGCCAGAACGTGTTTGCCCTTCAAAATACAGATCCCTCTCAACCTAAAGCTCAGGCTCTTAGTCGCTCTGTTACACCACCTCTCCCAGTTCTGAACCCAATTTTAAACTTGAGTCAAATTTAACAGCTTAATCCCCTGATGCTGGGGGATGAAGCTCAAGAACCGGGGTTTGGAAGGTTTTTCTTGTCAGGGTCTGCGGAGGAGAATCACTTGCAAACATCAAGTGCTGCTGGATTAAAGAGATCATATTTCAAGTAGAGTTGTTATTTTTTCAGGATTAAATGCTCTTCTTTTTAAAATCCTGGGTTTAAAATTTTAAATATAGACATCCAGTTTGGTGGAGCATGAGCTGAGAATGGGTCTCTCTCCCCAGTACAAACTCTGGTTTGACATGACCCTCGTCTTAGCCACGCATCTGGTGCCTAGATCATTCCCGGTGCAGTCATGCCTGAGTCACCATTTCTTGACATTCTAGAGCTCTGTGGACCCCATGAAAGGCCCTGTGGAGGCCAGAAATGCAATTCACTCAAAGGAGTTGAAGATGTTTGCAAAATGAATCAGCAATTAATAGCAACTTTTTTTCCCACCTAAAAAATCACATCTTTCCTACAAGCAATACTAATTACGCTGTTTAGTTTTGCTTTTCCAAGGCGAATGACAAGAAAAATGTATAACCAAGGGACTGGTTGACAGAAGTGAAGAAATATGAGACAACTAAAACAGAAAACGAAAAATAATGAGAAAAATGATTAAAAGAACTGAATTGTGTGACTTGCTCTACTGGTAATGAGCCTGAACTAAATGACGAAGTTGCATGTATTTATGAAACCTGCAGGAGAGATGGGGGTATAGTTTTCTCCCAATTTCTAGCTGGATTTTATTTTCAGACTGGGTGGATAATAGAAAACCAGCATGAGAAAGCTGTCCTGGGGGCACCCTAGCTGTGGCCCTAGAAGAGGAGCTGGCCACATAGGCAATGTCTGCTTTCTCCCCCTCAACCTTAGATTCCACTCTGCCTGGACTTACCTAAAATGTCACACCCATTCATGCCTATTTTCATTTTCCATACTCATTTATTCATTGTCTCCCTCCACCCTACCCTCAGGCTGCTTAACAAGGATCTCCCTCCCACCCTATATTAATTTCCTGTGGCTGTGTAACAAATTACCCCAAATTGGGAGGCTTAAAAAAACAATGCAACAACAACCCTGAAATTTATTCTTTCACTGCTATGGATGCCAGAAGTCTGAAATCAAGGTGTTAGTAGGAACGGATTCCTCTGAAGAGTCTAAGGGAGACTCCTTTGCCTCTTCTAGCTTCTGGTGGCTCCAGGTGTTCCTGGACCTGTGGCTGTAGAACCCCAGTCTCAGCCTGTCTTTACAAGGCCTCTCCTCCCCTCCCTCTGCCTTTCTCTTGTAAGGACACTTGTTATTGGACCTAAGGCCCACCCAGATAATCCAGGATGATCCCATCCTGAGATCCTTGACTTAATTACATCTCCAAAGACTCCTTTTCAAAATAAAGTCACAACCAGAGGTTTGGTGGAGACATAACCTTTGGGGAGGAGCCACCATTAAACCCCTTCTCCTAAATCCAAGGATTTATTACTCTCTAGATAAGAGATTAATCAATCAAAAAAGAATCCGTTTATACTCTACAAAGGCATTTGTAAACATGCTTTCCTTGCCTCTCCAGTTTTCTTACAAGACCAAGATGTTTGAGATCATAATTTTCTTGTCGACTTCTCAAATCTCTCTTGAAACTCATATTCTGCTTAGTCTTAGAGTTCTATATATTCAGTTCTTGTTCTGTTAGATACACCATCTATAGATAGCCCTTTCTTCATTGCTCTAACCATGTAGATCAGTTTAGCTTTCCAAACCAGAGACTCTACATCCTGGTTTGCCTGAGACATTCCTGGGTTAAGCCTGTTCATGCCAGTTTCCTTTCCGGTTGGCACCCTCTTAACTCTCAAACCTGGTTTGAATGAAACCCCTAGCTAGAACCCTTTCTCTTTTGGAGGAAGAACTTGAGGGACAATTGACAGAAAGGATTTTGCTTAGTGAGTGATGAGTGATGAGTGATGAGTGATGAGTGATGAGAAGGGGGAGGTTTTTATCTGAACTTGCAAATGTGGCAGCTAACATGGGTGTGGGGGAGATCTAAAGGACAGAGTTGGGATAATAAATGGTCATAGTGCAGATTAAGACCAAACTTGAGTCCCACTGAGAAAGGGGAGAGTGAGCATCTCCTAACAGCGTGGGGCCTCAGTTTCCCTATCTAAAGTTGTTCAAGAGCAATTAGCTTTTGAAGTTTGAGTCTTTAATTAAATTTTAACATTTAGTTTGGTGAAATATGGGCTCTAGAACTTTGCAAGCAAAACACTCCCCAGAATTATTTGGTGACAATTTAAGCAACTTTTTTTTGCCTCTTCTGCCCAAGGAACTCAGGGACTCGGTCCCTTAGGGAATGTGCTCACAGGACTATAGCCTTATCTTCATCTCTTTGTCTCTCTCAACACTCAAAACACAGGGAGCTATTTAAAGAACTCAGGGTTTTGTTCTTTAATTAGAGGGAACATGCTTCACTTTTTCACTCCACCCGCACATTCCAATAAATCACCAAAGGGGGTATGCAATGGTGCGATCACATTCAAGAAAAGTGTGGCAGTTTCTTAAAAAATTAAATATGCCCCTCCTCTATGACCTAGCAGTTTCACTTGTTGGCATTTACCCAAGAGAAATAAAATTGTATGTTTCTAACAAGAATTGTACGGGAATATTGATAGCAATGTTATTCAGAATAGTCCCCAAACTGGACAAATCCCAAATATTCATCAACAGGATTGATAAACATATGATTATATAATTATGCAATGGAATAGTAAGTAGCAATTTAAAAAGTATTGATTAAATCAATCATTCACCAAGTCCTGTAGACTCTACTTCCAAAATATATCTGCTTCCCTCCCCTCATTATCACCATGCTGATCCGAGCTCCCATTGTTATTCACCCTCTGTCAAATACAACAGTCTTCACCTGGCATCTCCCCTTCTGCTCTTCCTTCCTCACCCATTCCCCACACAGCAGCCAAAGTGAACTCCTAAAAACATGAATCTTATCTTGGCACCACTTATGATGACCCTTCAGGGGCTGCCCCTTTCTTCTGGACAAAGTCTAAAATCACTGTGCTCCACCCACTCTTGACAGAATCTGCTCCCTCCCCAGTGCTCCTGCTACTGCTGTCCTCTTGCTCACTGTGCTGCCGTCCCCACTTTTCTCTCCCTGTCTCTAGTGGGTCAGGTACTGGGGCCTTGACAAGTCATTCTGCTTGGTACACATCCCGCCCTGTCTCCTCCAGAAGAGAAGTTGATGGAGTTTGGCTCTGTCCTTGTTTTACACTAGGGCTCTGTTATGCTTTCTAGTGGCATTCTGTGCTTTCCCTTCATGGCACCCTCACAATGACTGTGAAACAGGGTGTGGAGTGATTGTTTGCTCATATTTTGGTATTATTTTCCTATTGCTGTTGTAACAAATCACCACAAGCTTAGTGACTTAAAGCAACACAAATGTATTTTTTTACAGTTCTGGAGGTCAGAAATCTGAAATGGATTTTGCTGGGCTGAAATCTCGGTGCCAGCAGGATTACACTCCCCATGGAGGCTTTAGGGGAAAACTTGTTTTCTTGCCTTTTCCTGCTGAAGGTCACTTGTATTCCTTGGCTCATGGCCCCTTCCCCCATTTTCATGGCTAGCAGCATAGCATCCTCTCTCCCCGCTAACCTCTGCGTTGTTCTCGCATCTCCCTTTGACTCTGAGGCCTCCCTCTTATAAGGAGCCTTATAATTTATTGGGCCCACATGGATAATCCAGGATAATCTCTGCAGCTCAAGAACCTTAATTTAACCACATTTGCAAAATTGCTTTTACTGTGCAAGGTAACATTTTTATAAGTTCCAGCAATCAGGACATGGAGTTTCTGACACTTGGAAAATAACTTTTCCTGTCTGGAGGGAGGGGCATTTTTCAGCCTACCATAGTTTCTTCCAAAGATTTAAGCTCCATGAAAGATAAGAAGCATGTCTGTCTTGTTCATTGCTGAACTCTGTCTAGCACATAATAGATGATAAATAATTCATTTGCTGAATAAAGTAATAGCAGTGAGGCCACTTGCATGCAAATGGCTTAAATTTTATAATTTCATATTTCAATTTTGTTTCTAAGTTTAAGACCAGAACATCTTTTTAGCTCTGTAGCCATTAAGGAAAGATGGCCTGTTCTCCCTGGACCTCCTAGTCTCAGGTCATAATTATTCTTAAAAACCACCTGAACCATGACTCAATTATTCACTAATTCTGTTCCCAGAGTTTTCCAGCATTAAATTGTCTTTGTCTAATCATCTAACACTTAGGACCAAACACCCTCCAACTCCTCCTACTTTAAAAGTCTTCTCACCTGCCCCATTAACTCCACAGTTCACATGCACCAGCATGTATCTTCCAGCCCATCAAGCTTCTAAGAGACTTTTGACCCCACACTGTTTCTGCAAGCCGGGTCTCTTTAAACTCTATCCCCAACCTCTACACACCATTTCATTGACAAGTCCACAAATGGAGAATGTGATACTAATATTCCAAGAGCCAGACGATAGTATAAAAAATTAGAATCACAACTCAGTTATACTAGCACTGTTTTAGCCTATGCCATATTGAGACTATTCCAGGTCATACGATGGAAAAGAGAGGAAAAAGGGGAGTGTGTGTGCATGTGTGTGTATGTGTGTGTGTGTGTTTGTAAAGCCTGACACTCTGCAACCTCACATTGAACCCATTTTAAAATGGAAACTCTCTAGTAGAATGGTGGTTGCCAGGAGCTGAGGGGATAGGGAGAACAGGAAATTATTGTTTAATAGATATAGAGTTTCTGTTTTGCAAGATGAAGACTTCTGGAGATGGATGGTTGTGATGGTTGCACAACAATGTGAATGTACTTATGCCACTGAACTGTGTATTTAAAGAAATGATTAATATGTTAAATTTTATGGGATGTATATTTTAAGACCATAAACATTTTTTAAAAAGTTAAAAATGGAAACTTTCTTAGATAAGTGAAATAAATGAATTCTCTTAATCAACTGAATAAAAATAGAGAAAATTAAGTCAGTCAGTCCAATTCCTTCATATCATGTGGTCAAGAAAGAAAAAATTGGTTACTTTTTTTTTTTTAATTTTTCTAGTGTTTTTGACCCTTTGTAGACACACAGTCTGAATGTAAAAGCATTACCTAATTGGTAAATAAAATAATTAACCGAACAGATTTAGGATACTATCAATCTAATCCTGCTCATGAACATTTTATTTCACCTGATTTGTTTTGAAATTTTGTCTTGACTTGCTTCACAAGGACCTCATAAAGCCCCTTCCTCCGAACCCCCCCCAAAAAACAAAGCAAAATAGTGAGCAATCTGATTGTTAAGCCTTGCTGGACTTTCAGCACAATGCCTGGCCTTATGAGGCTGTGAAGCATTATTCATTCCTCATGGAGAAGCCAAGTGAGTTGGGATTAGCCTCAACAATGTGTTCTGCTATTTGCTATTAGCCAGGAGCAAGGTTCTCATGCAACACAATGCTTGTGCACGTTCAGCTCATTGCTTGTCTGTGCACATCCCCACATGCGGAGAGGACTTTCATAACCCCAAGTGCCAACCATGCGTCCTGTAGCTATTCCCACCATGGACAGGAATGAGACTGCTTAGCTCTCTGCATTTTATCCCCTTGGCTGCTAACTCTCTAATGCAATTATCTGGGCAAAGGACTTGAGTTTGCTTGGAGTCTTTACACAGACAACGTATGCTGGTTATTAAATAATTTTCATTAATAAATAAGCATTATGATTTAACCTCAGGTGGACACAAAGGTATTTAGGCATCATAACAATAACATTGCTGGATAAATATGAGAAAATTTCTTTAAGAAAAGGGAAATTAAGTTGAAGAAAATATGGTCAGGAGAGTTATATATACCCATCCTCTATGTTGGATATTCAAGCCCATGTTTCTGATCATAGACAGAAAATTAATTTGTATAAAGGGGAGGAGAGTGTTCCATTTAGAGTGCTAGAAATATTATAGAAATTTGAATTTCATGTCTAGTAAAACTATCACCTATCTTTTGCCTTTGTGCAATGTGGGTCCCTTTGGGATTGGGGGGTAAAGGATCGGGAACTCCTGATTCACAAGAAGGCAGTGTTGCTACAAGCACCTGCCTAAGAATTACCCATCACTTTTGGTCCAAATACTTATTCCAGCAAAAGAGGTTGACAGAAAGAATCAGGCACTTTGAATTTAGTTCTTTATGCATCAGCAGGTAAATGATGACCACCATTGAAAGAGGAGGCCTCCGTATGGAAAGTTTATTCTCTAACAACCTCACTGTTGGGACTGGAGCAAAAAGCAGCCTTTCTATTCAATACCTGTATTATTTTCTATTGGCCTTGTGACAAATTACCACAAACTTAATGGCTTAAAACAACACAGATCTGTCATCTCATAATTCTGAAATTCAAAAGTCCAAATGGGTTTCACAAGACTAAAATTAAAGTTTTGGTGGAGTTACATTCCCTCTGAAGACTCTAGGGAAAATTTTGTTCCCTCATCTTTTCCAGCTTCTAGAGGTTGCCCTCAGTCCTTGACTTATGGCCCCTTCCAGTGATCTCATAGCTCAGACACCTGCTTCCATTGTCACATCTCCTTTTCTGGCTCTCCTGCCTCCCTCTTCCTATTATAAGGACTGTGATTACACTGGACTCACCCAGATAACCCAGGATTATCTCTCTATCACAGGATTCTTAATTTAATTGCATTTTCAAAATCTCTTTTGCTATGTAAGGAAATATATTTACAGTGTTAATGGTTAAGACTTGGACATCCCTGTAGGCTATTTTTCTGCTTAGCACAGTACCCTTTTCCACTCTTAAATCACAAGCTATTGTCCATTCCTATACTTAACTATTCATTGTCTACTCATTTCAACTGACTAGCTGAGCCTTCCTTTACTCCAAAGTATTATTTGTAATTTTCTACTCCTTCACAAGATTGAGAGCTCCTTGGAAAAGCAGATGCTGTATATTGCTTATTACTGTATTCGTCAAAGTCCTAAGCACAATAAAAGAAAAAAAGTTGATAAACTGGATTTACTGAAAATTAACAACTCCTGCTCATCAAAAATATCACTAAGCAGTGGGGAAAATTAGTCTTAGATGAGATTTTTTTTGCTTCCAGCCATATCTAAGTAACAAGAAACGGAACTGTCTTTCTTCCTGAAACAACTAAAAAACTGGATGAAATATGTGGCACTATGATTATTAAGATTTGAACAGCAAACAGTGAAAGATAGTGAGTCCTGAAAGGTGGGAAACAAATTCAGAGAACCCTACACTTGCCCTGGTTTGCTGCCAGGAAAGAGTTTTTGGCCATGACACAGAATGTGGAAACCCAGGCAGAGCACAGTGGTCTCCTGGTGTTGGAGAGAAATAGAGGTCGATATGGCTAGATTTTGCAGGGTAGAAATCAGAGGAGAGAACAGAGATCTGTAGAGAGTTCTGCTAGAATCCTCATCAGTGCCAGTTTGTGAGGAAACTATCCAGGTCTAGAGAAAGAACTCTTTGAAAAGAGAGGAGAGACAGTAATAGGAACTGACACAAAGCCAGAAATAGTTTCATTCTCATCAGGCAGAGGGGAAAATCTTGTATTCTATGGGTAGAGTTCTCAGAAGGTGTAGCTTAAATATTGAGACAAATGTACCTTTAGAATAAAGGTTGCTCTAGTACCACATAAAAGCTCTAAAGTAAGTTCTGAAGGCATTGAACTGTAAGTAACTCAACTGCATCCAGAAACAAAGGTCAAAAATATATACAGGAATACAAAAATATCCAGCATCCAAAAAGGTAAAATTCACAATGTCTGACATCCATTCAGAATTGAATAGAATTAACATTCCCAGTTAACAATGGAAGCAGAAAAGTATGAACCATAATGATGATAAACATCAATTAATTGAAACTGATATAAGAATTATACTGATAATAGAATTAGTAGTCAAGACATTGAAATAGTTATTATAACAGTATTCCATAAGTTTAAGAGGCTAGAGAAAAGATTGCAGATGGAGACTAGAGAAATAGAAGACATAAAATGATCCAAATTGACCTTCTAAAGATGAAAAATACAGCAGATTAAACAATGGAGAAAAAAGATTAGTGAACTTGAAGACAAAGTAATAGGAGCTATCCAAAACCCAAAGAGAATTTTTTAAGATTGAAAATTAAAATGAGCAAAATATCAATGAACTGGTGGACAACTTTAAACACCAAATATACATGTAATTGGAATCTCCTCAAAGCAGGGAAGAAATTATTTTCAGCTCTGATCTATTTTGAAAAAACCTGCTATGAGTACTCATATGTTATATAGATGTATGCTTTTAATTCTTTTGGGAATACACACAGGAAAGAAATTGCTGTATCATAAGGATCATACATGTTTAACTTTTTAAAGAGACTGTCAAACAATTTCCCAAAATAGTTTTATAAGTTTATATTCCAATAATGTATTAAAATTCTAGCTCCTTCACATCATAGCCAATGTTTTGAGCTATTACTCCTTTTTTTTTTTTTTACTTTATAAAATAGGTTTAATCTTTATTGTAGAAAGTATTACATATGTCCCCCTTTTTTCCCATTGGCCCCCTCCACCCTGTTCCCACCCCCTCCCCAAGCTTTCCCCACACTATCTTTTGTCCATGGGCTATGCATATATGCATATAAGTTTTTTTATTAATCCCTTAATTTTAGTCATTCTCATAGCAGTATAGTGGTATCTCATTGTGTTTTCAAATTGTAGTGCCCTGATAACAAATATTATTGAACATATTTTCATAGGCTTATTGGCTATTCCTATATATATTTCTTTTTAAAATAAATGTTTGTTGAAATCTTTCCTCTTCTGTGGCCTTTATTATTTTCATAATAGTGTTTTCTCAATCCTCACCTGAGAATATGTTTTTATTGATTTGAGAGAGAGAGAGAAAAGGAGGGAGAAACATCGATATGAGAGATAAACATCGATCGATTATCTCCCATAATGCCCTGACCCAGGATATAACCCGAAACCTAGGTATGTGTCCTGACTGGGAACTGAACCTGTAATATTTTGGTATATGGGACAACGCTCCAACCAACTGAGCCACCCAGTCAGGCCATAATGGTGTCTTTTTAAAGAGCTTTGTTGAAATCCAATAGACATGCATTCAATAAACTACACATATTTGAAATATGGCAGGTTCTCAACTTCATTTCGTTCAACGTCTCTTTGTTAAAATCTTGATGAGATCTTGTAGAAACTTAACTCTTATAAAATTTTGTGTTTTTGGTGTTTGAAAATTTATTACTACTGTGTTTTCACCATTCTTATTAGTACATTTCACCCTCTATGCTTGCATAAAGGCCATAATGCTCTAATAAATAAAGCTCTAACAAACAAAAAAACTTCTTAACTTGATCACTTTTAATCTCCTTTTTAATATACCATTATTTTGCATACTATAAAGTGTTTATTTCTAATTATCTAAAATCCCTTAAAAGCTCAACTACATTTGAGATATTTTATATCCCTGGCCAGGCTCAGTTTTCCCATTAGGGTCTCTAGTTCATATTTTCCAGTGGAAAAAGAAATTTTAATTAAATACATTTTCATTTTGGAGTGGTTAAGACAAATTTTCAGCAACGAAGAACCTGGCTGATATTTCAAACCTAAAACCAAATTTAATGCTTCTTTCTTTTGTGTAGCCTTGTCTCTGGACACCGGCAGCAGCTGGGTTTACAGATCAGCCCGTGTGATAGGAGAAAAACATTGGGTCAAGCCTCTATCATGAGATCAGGAAAAATCCGTTTTCTTTCCAGTAAAAACTGAGCAACATGTTTTCAAATCTCACAGCTTCCAGCCAGCCCTGATGTGTTCATTTGGTTTGTGAAGCAGTCCAGGCTTACACTCCCTTGTTGTGTGACCGTCTTTGTTTCTACCTAGGCAACACAAAGACACTCCCCCCAAAAAAGGGTACTGGTAACTGCTTTTCTCCCATTGGGGAGATATACCTGATTTCACAGTAAGAAAAGATATCTGATCTTTTTAGCTCCCTTTGTTCCCTCTCTGCAAGTTTTGCAGTCCTTTTTATCTGTAAATTAAAAAAAATTGTACATACATTTTCCAAATGTGCTGCATAATACAACTTCATACATCTAGAAAGCTGACAGCTGCCCTCTGAGGTATAGCCTGACAGCCTAAAATCCAGAAATCAATCATTTAGATATAGTGATACTATGCTATTGCTCCCGGTATGTATTGCGGCACCCAGGAACCACTTATTTGAGATATGCCATCGTAACTCTGATAGATTAAAGCACCACATCCAGGAAACAATTGCGTTGGGGGGGAAAATGCTATCATAGATCTGCCGTGTTACAGCCCAGAATCCAGCAGCCAACCGGCAAGTCTGTGCTGAATTGAGCTTCCAGAAACCTGTGAAGCAGCAGGATGACAGTTCTGTTCTTCAACAGCCCATTATGAACTAATTAGCATACATGAATTGCAGATTTGAAGCATTAAAGTGATGTACAAATCATTAATTTTTTGTCAAATCCATGTCATCCTTGTGTATGCCTTTCTATTTTAATGTTGCATGACAGTGAAAAGAGGTACAATCCTCTGTATATAAAGAGGAGAGATTTGGTGTAGCTGATATAATGAGATCTATTTAAACATATGTATTTTTCAGCTTTGAATATATCTACTTGGAAAAAAATGCTACATTTGTCCCATTAGGGTTAATTGTGAAAGGATGTTAATATATTCAAAACCCCAGGGGTAGGTCTACATGTTGTCTGAATGAAACAAGGGATGTAAGACCAACTTCACATCTGAGCTTTCTTTTTAAAAAGTCCTCTTTTTGATGAATAAAAAGAGCCGTGAATTCTTTCTCACTGACTATGGAAGGTGGGACTGGTTAGAATGAGAGTTGAGCTTTTAGGTGTGTGAGGGCTCTGATGTAACAGATCTATTCTTGTTAACCTAACGCCAAATTTAATTTATAAAGATGTATAATGCAATGCAATGGAAAAGGGAAAACAACGTTAAAGCTGATTTTTTTTTCATACTGGAAAAGGCTTCTAAATATTAATTTGTGGTTTTCTGCATTGTTTCTGTATATTTAATTACTAACGCTATTTGTGCTTAAACAAATGCTTGGTGTTTCATTTGAATATCTTTTTCCTTATTACAGTGGTGTCACAATGCTTAATTTGTTAGCCTGTAATAGTTTCCATGGTAACAGAGTCTAATGTTATATATAAATATGTATGTGGTATGTATATGTGTGTGTATTGTAAATATGTACCATAGGTGGTTATGACTTCATTTCAAAAGCACATCTCAGAAGATTTAGCTCTCAAAGAAACCCTAACTGAAAATACAGAAATACTTTGTGATGCGAGCCTGAGGATATGGTCACAGACTTGGCTCCCTGTTTCACGTGGGGCAAAACGGAATTTCTGAGGAAGGGGAGGATGTTTGCCTGCTCTCTTCTCATAAGTTCTCTTCTGCCTGAGAGCAGAGCCATCCAGGCCCAGGTCATACTCTCTGTATCTTTTTCTTCTCTCTACTTCCTTCCCGACCAACTTTTTAATCACACAATCTAGGTAAAATGAAAGCCATGGACAAACTCCAGGGGGAGATGTCTTTCCAAAGGAAATTATAACAAGAAGACTGAGGGATTGCACTGAGAAAGGAATGGGAAAGGGTGAGATAATTTGTTCCATTTGTGTTGGCGAGAGAGAGGAATTTATAATAAAGAAAAACATATACATATGTACCACCACCACTTCAGTGAGGCATTTCACATGCCTCTCAGTAAAGATTTAAGTAGATATTATCATCTTCATTTTAGAGATAAGGAGGCTGAGGCTCAGAGGGGGTTAGTTAAAACTGTCGTGAATGTTAGATTTGCCAAAGCCTATGTTCTTTGTACAATGTCATCGTATTGCCTCAAGGCCTTCTTTAGTGCAAGGTACCAGAGCCATAAGCCCACTCCTTCCAGATTAATTAACTTCATACCTAGTCACCCATACTGTGGAAACTGGGGCAACGATAATGATATGGAGATAACTTTGGCAGTAAACCAAAAATACTCCTGATGGAAGGTGCCATTATTATCAGTGGCTGTTATTTTAAGCTTCACATAACAACAACAACAAAACAACTACAGGGGGCTTAACTAAATAGGATTTATTCTTTTAAATCATCACAAGTCCAGAGATAGGCAAATTTAGGTTGGTATGGAGGCTCTACACGGCTATCAGGGACTCAGCAGTTAAGCAGGTGCCTATCTTTCCACTGTGCCACCCTTAGTATGAGGCTATAATTTTCATGCTCATAACATGGCTGCTGCCCCACTGGACATCACAACTGCAATCCAGGCTGAAAGAAGATAAATTAATAAAAGGTAAGTGAATGAACTATTTGGGCTCTCTCTCTGCAGGGGAAAATCACAATTTCAATATCGGATGCCACATGCTGTGCTTTGACTCATATGGTTTCCTTGGTATTAACCAGCAAAGTGTCAAATGACCTCTGGAAACTGTGCAAAATACAAAATGCTTCACAAATATGTGTGCCATCCTTGTGTAAGTGCTGTGCTCATCTTCTCTGTATGATTCCAATTTTAGTACAGATGCTGCCAAAGTGAGCATGAACTTGTCGCTTTCCAGCAATAAACAATAACTTTAGGAAGCCCTCACCAAAAGACTGGGCTTACTTATATGTCATTGGGCAGTCTTGTGTCAAAAGCTACCCCACAGAGGCAAGGAAGTCTGTGGAACTGAGTCATTTTAACTGAGCCTAATGTTGCCCTTAGTAAAATGGGGGCTCTATTAGAAAAGAATGGAAAACGGTCATTGAGTAGGCAATAAGCAACTGTAATATTTTGTGATAGGTATTTCCTTGTGACTTCAGCAAGAATATATACCAATGTAGAGAAAGAGGCGCTTTGCATCAAGGAAACACATTAAGAGCATATTCTGGCACATGGTTAAACAGCAATTGGGACATTACTCATTTTTTTGCTGTTTCTTGGATCTTCAGTGTTCATTCTAAGGCTCTTCCTCTATTTAATCCCTCTAAGTTGGAGCAAGGATGATGAATAGCTATCTCCCCACAACCTGTGCACCAGTTTATATTGAAAGTAAATCTCTGGCGAACTTTGGCCACACACAGAGATGTATACTAAACGTTTATCAGGAAGCAGACACAAAACAGCTCATATAACCTATTTTAGTAAGGTTGATACAATTCTAGCTCCTAGCCTTTAGGTATTCTAACCAAACCAGTGTGTGCAATGTTCACTTGAGGCAGATACGGCTCTTTTCTAGAGGTGGGGTTCAGTTAACCTTATAGTAGGTATCGGGCCATCAGAGGGCTACGTAAATGGCCAGACAGTGGACAATCTAGGAAACAATACCCCTAATTGTATAGGCCATAGGGTTTTTTAGATTGTTATTCTGTTTATGTGAACAGGGTGAGAGTCTCTAGAATATTTCATACAATCCACATATCTTTATCATCACTATTTTCATTATTTCATACCCATTTCTAATATTCTTAAATGCTGACAAGTCACTAATTTTTACCAATGAAAACCCATTTTTAATATGCAGTATGCTAAGAGTACTCTGGGGTTGGAAGGTTAAGATAACTAAAACCTTGTTAGGAACCACCTCTGGAGGGTGAGATATCTGATTTGAAGTCTAGCTGATGACAGGTAGGGTGTAAATTTTTGGTTAGGGAAAATGATCACCCTAATGGTGTAGCTTAAGATAACTGACATATACACAACTTAAAGGGCAAAATCAGAACTAGACCTCCTGTCCTCTGACTCCCAAATTTGAAAGTTTTACCACTTATAGCATGCCAACTTGGTATTAATCTTACAAACAGTCCAGACTCATTGCCTTAAGAGACCACCTTTTCTAAGTTAGCCTATTAATATCCCCAAAACTTTTCCTACTTAGAATGCAAACAGCAAACTTAGTCGCTGATCTTTATCTTGGCGCAGCATGAAAATAGGGTAAGGCAGGATTAAAAAACAGACATCAAATAATGAAAGTTTGGGCTTATAAGAGATATTTTATAAGAAATGTAAAATAACAAATGGTTATTAGAAAATTAAGAGAAAATATGATGTTGCCTGAGAACTTCAAAGCAAACCTTGTCTTATCATCTCTCCTCTATTTTAACCCTGCAATGTCTGTATTTTGCAGGTCAGCTCTGATTTCACAACCACTCATATTTATCTCTTTGATAATTTCATTTTTTATTAATAAGCACCCACTCTATGACTTCTAATTTATTTTTACAAGGGAAACTATGGGAAAACAATGAAAGAGTTATCAAATAGGATCACCCGTTTGTGGTGGTGGTCTCTGTACTTTCTAAGAAGCTCAGACAGATTCTGCTGTGGGGATTCAGTGGCCATCTGAAGAAATAAAGAGGGTCTACACTACCATTCCTGTGATTCTCAAGAAGGCTGGGCTTGCCACCTGCTCACACAGAGGGGGGCCTGCGGATTTACCCGCCTGCTTTATAGCTTTACTTAGACTGGTTAGTGCTCTTTGGCTATTCTTCTGAAGGAAAATTCATGCTCTTTTGTTTGTTCAATTGCTGTAGAGGTGAAGGCTGCAACTGCCAATAAGTGTATCGAGAAGATCTTTTATTGGAAAGTGTGGTTCAGTAAGAATGGGCACACTGATTGAAGCCCAAATTGTGATGAAATTGTTGGCTTTATTCAGGGAATGATGAGGGATGGGCAGAATTAATTTCTACCTAGAGGAACTGGTACTTTCCCCCCAAAAAAACAATGGTATATTGATATCTCTCCCTTTCTCCACTTGTGAAACAAAGATAATTTTTTAGCCTCCTTCATAAAAATGACTAAATAAAAGCTCCTATAAAAGGCTTAGTTAGACACTAAATGCTAAGTCAGTTCTTAATGATAATCTACTGAAGTCTTTATTGCTTGATCTTCTGGGAATGAAAAATCACTGGGTCTTCCTTCAAACTCTCCATTGGGAATAGCATATGGCTCCTACATTCTGTGTAATTAAACTTCCTGGAAAGGAGGAAGCTGGAAAATCATAGACTACTGAATGGATAGATTAAAACATAAACAACTAATAGGTAAACGGGTTAAGTAGTTAAGTGGTGATCCACCTGAGGATTGGCCCTTTCTCTATTAAACCTGATATCAAAGGATGAACGCCAGGACCAGGAGTTCAAAAGCACTCTAAGCTTGAAACAGCTTTGGAAAAAGCAGGCCGGTTTAACTGATATAATTATTGTGGATTCATTGAAGTCTGAACAGCAAAGTATTTAAAGCACTGTCAGGAAATATTAAATCTCCCTCTGATGCTAGGATTGAAAAAAGGTAAGACAGCTCATTTTTTACATTAAAGCAGGATTGGGCCTGATTAGTACTTGAAATATTTTCCCCCAATTTTCGGCAGCATTAGATTTTGGCTAGTGAGATATAAATGAACATCAATTGCATATGACAACTGCTGATCCAAACCACTTAAAATTCCCTGAATGTCCTTTTCTCTCTTAGACTGGCCGCCAGAGTCTCATCATCAAAGGCAGCTCAGTGGAGGAGGCCCGGCCTAAGCTGTGAAGGGTTAGAGAGATGGCCCTTTGTTTTGTGAGAACATGAATCACTATCAGGGCCAGTACAACATTTCAAGCTAGGTCACAGTACTCCAAGTCATTCTGCCTTTTGCTCAGAGTCCAGGGAGCTCAGGCTTGTTGCTGCCTTTTTGTTTCAGTGGAAATCAATCAAATCTACTCCAGCCACCGCTTCCTCCTGCTTCAGCGTGAAACTGAAGAGTTTAAGAAAATAATACAAGCATCAAACCTTAAAGCCACAATAATAAAGATGATCTGTTTACCTAAAACCTTTTTGCTCATGATTTAGAAAACTAATATAGACTAAAAACGATGAGCTATTCTGCAGTTTGCTCTTGGAGGGAAATTTAATCATGGTTAGTCGTTGGCCATTATACTGGGTTCTTGGAAGCGACTTCAGAGGCCAAAGTAAACAGTTCATTATATACAAACTGATTTAAGAGATGAAGTTGATTTTGCATTTTGGAATCAAGGTCCTCATCTTTCCATTAGTGTAGTTTAAAAATATGGTAACCGGATTCACCTAATATTCCAAGCTCTCTCCAACTCCCTCCCCCACTCCAGAGTTGATTTCAAGATCTTATCTAAAAGATCTATTAGAACAAAGACCTGACTAATTAAGCAGCTAACCCCAAGACTATGCTGTTAGCCTGGGGGGACTTGTTTTACTCCATTAATTTGAGAGCTTAAGTCACTTTATCTCCAGTGCTAATTGGTGTGTGAAATATATCTCTACCCACTTATATAGGAGGAGATACCACCGTTTACTCTAATTTGAACTCAGTTTTATACCATGGTTTAGGCTGGCTCATCCTACAGCTTTCTATGTTAGTGATCTTGGAAGATACATCCCTTAAAGTATTTTGGAAGACTGCTCCATCTTTATCTATTACCCATGCAGATGTTTTGTCTTTAGTTAAGGCTGTAGCTGATAGAACCAAAATGCTTAGCAGATTTTGGATTGATTCTGCCCTCCTCAGTCCAGTCTGCTCTTTGCTATTTGAATTGAGCACGAAAGGTCACAGTGAATCAATCTGGGCCTAGGTTTGCAAAAATGTGAATAGAAGGTAGTCAGTCATGGTAGCTCCCTTTTGTGAGAAGGTTATTAAAGTTCACTGGCAAACAATTTCCCCAATCTCACATTTATAATTGAATACTGCTGTTGTGAGGCTTCAATGAGATGAAGTATGTGAAAGTTCTTCGTAAACTCTGTAAAATAAAAAGTATGAAAGGACTTGTACAGCTATTAACTGTGCTTTATGCTAAAGAATGAGATTATGGGGGACGCGTCACATCTTATTTATATCCCTCTCTAATGTTTGAATTTTTAAAGCTACAAATATGAATGACATAAAATCAGCAATATATAAAAGAATCCTTTTTAAAGTGTTTTCCACAGGAAAGGGTGTTAAAAACAGGCTATGTTTGGCCATTAAACTCATTGTGCTCTGGATTTCAAATGACTACAACAGGGGAAAAAATTGAATATCACATATGTGGTCAAGAATAAGAAAAATGAAGCTAGATTTTTCCAGGATCATAACACATTCTGTAGGTAGGATTTGAAGAGTCTTTTAAAAAAAACTGAAATGAGGTCTTATTTTGCTTTTAGTTGTGTAAAATCAACACAATTATGAATATTCTGGAGACCCTGTATGAAAATTGAACATTAGGCCATCTCAGGTCACCAAAAGGATTGTCCCATGTGAAATTCTGTGTAAATAAGATAGGGACAAATATAGAAACAGAAATCCCAGACATTGGGGGGAGTGGGGAGGGAGTGCCTAATCCCTTATGAAGGGGACAAGTACCCACCTCTTAGCCCATCTTTAAGAAATCCTTACCCCTCTGCCCCCTTCTTCAATGGTCTCATTCTGGCCTCCAGACACCCAGGCCTTCTTTGGACTTCTGAGCCAGAAGGCTGGCGTTCTAATTCTAGCTATGCCATTTATGAACTGTTCGAGGCTGGGTCCATGCTTTAAAGCTTATTGAGCCTCTTCTCTTAAATAGAGTCCTCTGAGGATTAAATGAGATTGATAACAAAAGCACCCCAGAAAGTGCACACCTACAAACAGAGATAAGATGGAACCTTATTTACTTCCCATACTAGCTTGTCAGTGTCAACATTTATGCAACTGACATCTCATTGCCTCAGGACCTTGTTTTCTGTAGTTAATCTGATAAAGTAAACTCTGCTCATGTGTTAGGAGGTGCTAATGAGTTAACTTAGAACCCTTCTCAGGTAATATATTTACATTTGGAAGGAACCAAAAGGAGCTTTGCCTCCTTAGGTTCAGGAAGGGGAGGAGATGGTAGAAAATCGTCTATACTTAGTGCCTTCCCCAGGTGCCAGACGCTCTGTGGGAGCTCCCTATTCATTGTGTTTAAAATCTGCACAACAAACCTATGAGGGGTGTCCACATGCAAAATTTCATAACGAGTCTTGGCTACCTGTAAGTGGATCAATTTATCAGGGACTTACTAAGGTTATAATATGATCAAAACAGAAACAAGCCTCATTGTTTGGAACTTGCATCTTAGGAAAAAAGCTGTAGCTTGCAGTTCAACTGCATTATTTAGTGCTTTGTTTATTTTAATAATGGGTTATCAGGATTATAAGAATGGGTATGCAACCCAAGGCTAATGATAGTGCTGGAGCAGACAAGAAAAGAAAAGGACTTGTTTTCTCTTTCTTTAAATTAAAAAATAAAAAAGAATAGAATATATATAGTGAACCTCCACATGGCAGATTCAATAGAGTCAACATTTATCAAGATTTCCCTTTACTTGTTTCCTCTATCACCCCTTTTTATTCTGAAATATATTAAAACAAATTAATGACTGTTATTTCAGCCCTACAAAACAATGATGAAAAATGATAATTTTTCCTTAAAGACTTATTCTTTATTGACCAGGGCTGATTGCTCTGAAATATAGTTTATACAGGGAAGTTAGGTCCCAGGCTTAATTTTCCCCTTTAATTGCCGATTGTCAGAGAGAAATATTGCATACTTACTGGTTACCTCCAATAGTGACCAAGGAGGTTGCGTGTGTGTGTGTTTGTTTTGATTTTGCTTGTATTGCTTTGACAAGATGTCTTTGTGTGAAGACTCGGGCTTCTTTAATGTATTCATTGTTGCAGCAGATGTTGTTGGTGCCCTGCACATACCATCCCAGCACTCACCATTCCTGAGCATGAAGATGCCAGAACCTGCAACTCTCTCTCCACTTGAGAGTTTTATCTCATCTTAGGAACAGGGCCAGCAGGAGCACCAGAAAATTGACATGCTGGGGGTATTAACCGGTCAATGATGGAAGAGGGCAAGTCCAAGGTGTGCTTCACACTGTTTCCTGGGGGTCCCAGCAGGATTGAGCCCTGGGTGTCCTCCATAGTAACCTGCTTACTAACATACCTTACGTTAGCTTTGTACTCTTTCTTGTCTTGCTTCCCCACTCCCTGGCCCCTCTCCCCTGGATCATTCCCCATAAACCACATGCACATAAATCCTTGTCTCATGGTCTGCTTCTGGCATTGCATAGCATCACAGTTTCTTAGATTTCACCTAGGGTGGATTGAGAGGGAAACCTGTGGAAGGGTCTGCACTGGCTTATGCAACAGGTCCAATGCTTAAAAGATATGGGGCACAGGCAGTTACAAGGATTGGAGAATTAGTTGGCTGTTGTTAGCATCCACAGGAATGAAGACAAAAGACTCAGGTCAAGCCCAGCTAGTGTGATTCAGTGGTTGAGCATTGGCTTATGATCCAGGAGATAACTGCTGGATTCCTGGTCAGGGCACATGCCTGGTTGTGGGCTCAATCCCTGGCAGGGCGGGTGCAGGAGTTAGCTGACCAATGACTCTCTCATCATTGATGTTTCTATCTCTCTCTCCCTCTCTCTGAAATCAATAAAAACATTAAATAAATAAGTAAAAATAAAAACACATATTTTAAAAAGACTCAGGTAAAAAAATCTATCAACTTGGGGCATGGTAGGAAAACCAGAATGACTCAGTGGTTTAAAGAGACCCTCAGCTCCTGCATTCAGAAGGCTATTTAAATATGAGAGTGGTAGAATTTCAAAGAGGCTGAATTCACAGCTCCAGTGTCTCCTACAATAAAGTCAGGACCCTGAGACCTAGAACGAGGATTGTCAATAACCCCCACCCCCACTCCCAATTCCCCTGATCCCTGGACCAGGTGGAGTGAGCCTCTTTCCTAGAGGAAGCAATCTTCCATTTCCTAAAGATGATGAAAAATCCTTACTGAAATGAATGACTTCAAGATGCATTTGTCTTCCTAAAACCTCTACTCCTTCCCAAATCCCTTCATTGTTTCTACACCTGCACTGTCCAACCCAATAGCCACTAGCCACCCATAACTATAAACCAATTAAAATGAAATTAACTCAGGAATTCTCTTCCTCAGTCACACTAGCCACATTTCATGTTGGACCATGCAGAGTATGTGTTTCCATCATTGCATAAGGGTCTTTGGGGCAAGGCTGACTTAGACCAGAGATTGGCAAACTTTCTTTTAAACGGTCAGATAGTAATTATTTTCGGCTTTGTAGGCAACCTGAAATCTGTTTTTATTACTCAGCTCTGCCACTGTAGCAAGAAAGCAGCCATAGATAATACATAAACGAATGGGTGTTTCTTAATTTTACAAGTTTTCAGTATCTAGCCCATGGGTCCTAGTTTGCTAACCCCTGGTCTATAACAAAAACTAGAATCAGGTCTTAGAGTGGTGCAAACAGGAAGCACTGAAAGAAACCCATGCTATGAAGAGAAAGAGAATTATCATTTACCGAAGGGCTTATGAATACTAACATGTTTCAGAACAACATGCCTGGGATTGTAACTTGGAGCTACTTAGGGAAGATGAATATATGGTTTGACGGGGAAGAGTGTATTGCTGTGAGTGCTGGAATGACTTAACATACTGGCAAGAGTTTCTGTTGCCAGTGTTTTGGATTTCGGCCATTCTAATAGGTGTGTAGTGGTATCTCACTGCTGTTTTAATTTGCATTTTCCTGATGACATACGAGGTTGGGCATCTTTTCATATGCTTGTTTTCCATCTGCATATCTTCTTTGGTGAGGTATCTGTTAAGGTCTTTGGCCCATTTTTAAAATCAGGTTTTTGTTTTCTTATTGAGTTTTAAGAGTTCTTTGTATATTTCGGATAACAGTCCTTTTTCAGATGTGTCTTTTACAAATATTTTCTTCCAGTCTGTGGCCTGTCTTCTCATTCTCTTGACAGTGTCTTTTGCAGAGCAGAAGTTTTTAATTTTAATGCAGTCCAGCTTATCAATTATTTCTTGGATCATGCCTTTGGTGTTGTATCAAAAAAATCATCGCCAGACCCACAGTTTCCTAGATTTTCTCCTATGCTATCTTCTAGGTGTTTTATAGTTTTGAGTTTTACATTTAGGTCTACAATTTATTTTGAGTTAATTTTTGTGAAGGGTGCAAGGTCGGTGTCCAGATTAATTTTTTTGTATGTGGATGTCCCGTTGCTTTAGCATTATTTGTTGAAAAGACTATCTTTCCTTCAAGGTCATATATTTTTAAAACATATTGGAGCACCATGAATGCAAATAAGTCTGAGGAAAGTAAATTCCAGAGAGAGACAGAGACAAGCCTTTCCTAGGTGGGCAGAAATTTCATTTACTTTTTACAACAACTCTGTGAGTAGGGATTATTACTAAACTACTTGCTCAAGGTCACACAGCTCAATTTCTACTAGTCCAGAGGAAATGCAAAAATCACCAGGGACCTCCTGTTTGCCAAAACAAATGGAAACATTTTAGACCTTATCTAATTGGCAGTATTTTGATAATGTTAACTATCATCTTGAAATCCTCCTCACTGACTCCTGTGACACCAAATTTTTCCTTCCTTCATGCTGGCCCTTTCTTCTCAGTTCTCTTCTTCCATCTCCTTAGTTGTCAGCATTTCCCAGAGATCCAACCACAACATTCATCTCACTAGCGTCTTTCCTGGATGATGGCGTTTTTCCACCTCAGTGGCCCAAACCAATGGTAATGATTCCCCAATAATTACTACCAATTCAGATACTTCTCCTAATTTCCTAGCAGGATCTCCACCTGAATTATCCCACAGCCGCTCAAACCCAGCCTGTTCAAAACTGACCGCCCGTCTTTTGTCTTTTGTGTTATCTATTTTAGAAAATGGAACTACCTGAAAAGTTCTCAGGACTGAAAGTTGGACATAACCCTAACTCTCTCCCACTGCTGCTTTCAAATAGTCACTAATAATCTTAAATAGTCTCTTATATCCATGTTCTTAAGTAATCTCTTATATCCACCCCTTCTATCCATCCTCACTGTTAATATCTCCTTCCAGATTCATCTCACTTTCTACTTACTTATTGAGACGATCCCTGAACTTCTTTCCTGCCGCTAGCCTGACTCCTCTCCAATCCATCATTTGTCACACTGTCATCATGATTTTGCTAATGCCACATCTGCTCATGTGCCTCCCTTACCTAAAACCCTTCAACGGCATCCCACTGACTTTGGAGAGAAGTGATTTAACACGATTTTTAAACCTATTCAGTTAGGCAGGCCCCAATTCTTCTCTCAAGATCTTTTCCCATGACTCACATTTACATTTCCCTTAGCAAGCCACACTGTCCCTACCTAAGAAATTTCTAGCATGCTATTGCTGCTTCCTGGGAATTGGTATGCTTCTCCTTTATGCTATGTTATTATTTATTGTACATTACTTTTATTATGTGTTTACTTCTGTCCTTTCCAAGCACAGGTCGGCTTTAGGACCCTTAGCCTTGAAGAGTTTGGTTGGCACTTACTTAATGGGTGAGCTAATGCAGTTTCCTCTCCACTGCTGAACTCTGTGCGCTGATTGTGACTGCCTGCCTATTCTGGTTTTGTCTGGGGATTTTCATGTTTCCGGGTGATGATTCAGCTCCTTCTCAGTTCTCAGTGGCCTGGTTTAGTCATATAAATGGTCTCGATATAGATCCTAAATGATACTGTACTACTACTCCACTCCCTGACACCATATCCTCTGTCTTTAAAGACCTAGACATTGGCCTGTAGGTTGTGCCTCTTTATACACAGTGTTCCATCCCGTGTAATCTCCAGACTCAGATTTTTGTTTTGTTTTGTGTTTTCACTTTGGAGGTCCCTTAACCAAAAGCTGAAAATGTTAGGCAGCTTCTGCCCAAAGAGATATCCTCTGTCACCTACTGGTCTTCACTTGGCACCTTAACAGCAATGAACCCTTTGAATCCCAGCTGCCTAGAAATAAAACAGCACCAAGATCATTATAGCAAGGGTTCAGTATTATGATTTTCCTTCTTGTGCCAATATTACAAGCACTGAGTTGGCTCAAGAAAAAAAGGATGGGGATTTGGATGTATCTACTTTAGATCATAGGGTGAGTTGGCTTAGTCCATCCAGTTACTAATTCTTACCTCTCATGCCAGTCAACACTGGCCTTTGTGCTCTCAGACCCTTCTGTATTGCAGGGAGCCTAAAGCCTGAGCCTGATGTTCCAGGCTCCCATGTCTGCTGCCTTCTGTCTCATTTAGTGGGAGGCACTGGACTAAGATTAAGGGTGGGAGCAAGGGAAGGCAGGGTACTTCCCTGTTCCCTATCAGCCTTAGAAGTATCTCTGGCACTTGCTGAGTTTCTTTTTTGGCTCCAGGTCCCGTCGCACAAGCCCACCATAGCTGCAGCTTCCACTGAACTCAGGTAACTTTGTCTTCCCCATTGCCCTCCACCCTAAGGTGCCAATGGCTTCTTATTCTGGCTAAGCTCTGGGTTGGTTGCCTTACTATCTCCTGTTTGATTTTTAGTTCTTCCATTTCCCGTGCAACCAATTACTTTAATTCTCTCTTTTAAAAAATAGAGTGGTTTTTGTTTTCTGGTTTGAATTCTGATCATATCCACCACATTCCTGCCTCAGTCATCCTAGATAAGGCACACTGGAGCTCCTGCAGCTTTAAGAAGTGGATGCTGGCTGACTCCACTTCCCTCCCACCTCTAAAAATTCTCAGACTCAGGGATGGGAAGTCCCTCAGCTATGCCCAAAGGCGGTTAGGCAACAGCATTCCCTAGTCTGAGCTGTGTGGGATGATCCCCCAACAGTCCCAAACATTGTTGCTATCTATGTGACAGCAAAGAAATGTTTTGGCAGAAGTCAGTCTGGGCATCAAAATGCTGAGGCCCATATGTTTCTGTTAACTTCCTGCCAAAATGTTATTTAAGATATGAAGAGTATAACTTTTTAATCCAGAATAAAAAGAGAACTCTAATCCAGGGATACATTTTAAGCTAAAAGACAAGAGAATAAAAATGAGTTTAAAATATAATAACAATGACAACAGGTCGTGATTGAAATTGGGGGATTAAGGAGGTAAAGTCCAGTGGTGGGAATTTTTGAGACAGAGTGCTCCATCCCCAAGTCCATATGTTCCACAATGTTTCCTAACTTACCCAGGTTGGGGCTCTTTAGTGGGATTCTGGCCAGTGAAGGATGAGTTGAAATAATGAAAACTACTTATAGACTGTCCCTTCAATTTTTCCAATGTGGTTATTCAGCCCTTTTATCCCTGAAATTCAGCAGCCTTGGAGGCCAGGTATTCAAGATGGTATAGCTGTAACATGGGGGAGGGCCTCTTGTCATGTATTAGATATTGTGTATGCTGGAAATAACATTTCTTTTGTTCAGTCACTGAAAGTTGGGTCTTGTTTGTTTTTGTTTTTTATTATTGCCCTGGAACTCAAGGTACTATATGCAACACTGGATTAGTGGATGGCCACCAGGGGTGAAGAAATTAATATTGGAGGCTGAAAAAAAATATCGATTCATGTTAGGCAGAAGCAAAACATTTGGAAAACTTACCACCTACAATAATTTGAAAGGCAGACTATGAGCTGACATTTCTAGGGGAAAAGGTTGGAAAACAGTGTGTTGATATTGCGTCTTGGCTACTATTGGCTGTGTTTGAAAAGGTATTATAAAGAAGAGATGAGCTCAGAAGAGAAGTCATCAGTTTACAAACAGATATCAAGCCCAGAAATTTTAGGCATTGTAGGACTAGCATAGCCTACTTCTTCTAGAGTTCAAAAGGTGGAGTTCAGAAAAACAGCAAGCCCCCAATAAAATGTAAAGTGACTGGCTACAGATCAGAAAAAAGAAGTGCCTTTCCAAATTTAAAAGGTAGGCCCCGTTAAGTTGAAAAAGATAGGAATAGAGGTAAGAATAAAGAAACAGAGTAGACTTGAGACCTATATCTAAAAGATTACTTTGGATGTATTTATTACCACATGGAGCTGATTAGAAACAAGTAGATAAAAAAATCTACTGACTTTCTGAAGGAATGGTATCCCCCCAAAAACCCACAGTCCTGGAATACAAAAGGCTTTTGATGGTTTGAGCTGTACAACAGCCGTTGTTCCCCAACCTTCCATGAGCGGAAGCAAATGTTGGCAGCTCCAGCCTGGAGGAGGAGGTGATTCCTCACACCCATTTCAGGTGTGGTCAGAGAAGGTGATAAACAAGCGAAGTCCCTCCCAGAGGACAGAATCAGGGCTAACCAAGAAACCTCCCTTACCCTGGGCAGGGGCCTCCAAAATGTGGATTTTAGAATGGCACATATGTGCTTGCTCTGTGTCTCTCTCCCCATTTCTGAATAAGAGCATTTATTGTGGTGATTCGGTCTTCATTTCACTGTTGTACGTAGGACAGGACAAAATATTAATCTTTTTAAAGTTCGCTGGTCTCTGGCCCAGGAGCAGCCACACCAGGACTTGGTAGAGATGATTGCGTGTCACCCAGAGATCCTGGACTTTAAAGCTAAATCCAGGGGACTTGGGTCCACTCTGCCTCTTCGGGGTGTGGGCAGGACTGCTTTCTGTGTGTGGGAGGAAGGAGCAAAGGGGCATTTGGGAGCATAAAGTGGACTGACACAGGGCTCTGGGTGCTCCCTGTGCCGTGCAAAAGACCCTGTGCATCTCCGCCCCAGCTCTCCTAGTGGGCTGGGATCATGTGACTGGGTCCTGGACATTGGACATAGTAGAATCACACCATATGATTTCCAGCCCTCTCTTCCTCTGCATGGTGATTGTGGGAGCCTCATGTTCCTGATGGTGCATTGACAAGATGAAGGAGGACTGCCTCACACCCCCTGGACTTTGTGTGAACTAAAAAAAAAACATTTATGAGATTTTAGGGTTTATTTGTAAATGTATCATAACTTAGTCTATGCTGACTAATACCCTCTCCAATTCTTTCAGTGAATATTAGTAATATGAGGATTTTGAGATACTTCTTAAGTCTAGGGAAAAGAATAGCTATGAAGCATTGCTCTAAGCAAATTTGGGATGAAGGCAGGCAGAGTTCTTTTTTTATTTCATAGTAGAAATTATATATAAGATGAAATACGACTTTAGAATTTCATGAGGTGACATTTTATATAACCTGAAAATTAAATCCAAAGATCTAAGTATTTCTAAACAATTTTTGGAGAAAATCAATTTTGCAAAAGGTTGTACTCTGCCATTGCTGAAGGTATTGGTTCAGCCACTCTATTAGATCTCTCTTGCCTCCTCAACATAAGGGTTTTTTTTCCCTCCCACACTTCAAGTCTTTCTTATAAATCTTAGCCATATTGAAAGACTGCCTAAGTGCCAATTCCAAATTCCTAGGAGAGAGGATTTGATTGGCCTGCTTTGAGTCAGGTATTATTGCTAGTCCAGTGAGCCATCTGCAAAGGCAGGAGTCACCCTCTCAACATGGTTTACAGGTTCCCACATCTGTGGTTCAAGAATTAGAGGTAAAGTAGAGGACAGCCCCAAAGTAAGGGAATTAGGCAAGAGCTGGGCAGATACTCCAAAAGTATGTCCTACAAATACAAACACAACCACACTGACCACATACACACACACACACACACACATACACACACACACACACACACACACACCATGGAAATGTTTGCAGTAAATAAGAACTAGTTAAACAAAATTGTAATTACTTAAACTTCCTCAGTCAAGAAAAAAATATTGTTTCAAGTAAAATTTTATCATTAGGACCTTTTTATTTCCCTCAAATAAGGCCTTGAGTTGTGTAACCTCTAAGTTTTCTTCTACTGCTCCAATTCCCTGATTAAAGGCATGGGGGACTGCCAAGCATGGTGACTATGAATTTCCACATATCTTACATTGTCTAGCAGGCACTTAACTAAGCTCAGAAGACATTTTGCATTGGCCCAGCTACACTTTTACAGAAGATCTTAAATAATATCGCTCATTCACTCCTTACCCTGGATCCAAATAATATTCGACTACTTGCAAAAATCAAACGCACCACCAAATGGCATAAAGTTTTCTCCATTGGCAACATTCAATAGAAAATGCTGTAGTCTTTAGTAGTAATCCCCACTGTGGTGTTAAAACAAAACAAAAACCACTGTTAAAAACTAAAAGCTAAAATAATGGACCTCAGTCTCCTAAGGTGACTGCTTTTAAGGCATTCATATGTGAAAGCCTGGGCTATATGTAACTTCCAGCATATTTATTTGTTAAAGAAGTCAATAGCATTACCTTATTATTATTATTACACTTCAAATATATAAATATTAACTAGATAGATAAAGAGCGGCCCCAGGGTTCAATCACTGGGCCATGCACCCTTCTTACACTTAGGCATTCTCATAGTTAGTCACCCTCTGCTTTCCCAGGCTAAAAGAAGACAAGGGGTTAAAAGCATGTGCACCAAGGCCAGAAGGTATATATGAGCTCCCATGAAGAGGGACAGGAAAGGGAATTGGCAATAGCATTAATACCCTTTCAACCTCGTGCATAATTTAGGGCTCCCTGCAGATTGATTTGGTTTAGATGGGCAGCCCTTTACTCGACTACATTCACATAGCCTTATATTATAAATCTACTTATTAATTTTTGTCAGAAAATATTCTGGAGGCAATTTCTAGTCAGAGGTCTTCACATAGATGTCATGGTAGACATGGCATCTACAACCCTTCTGATTTGCTTTAGCCTAGCAATCCATCTCTTCCCATGGCCTATTCAGAAGCCCCCAGGCGAGGGGCAGAGCAGTATTTTCAAATGGACAAAACAAAATCTTCATCCTATATTTATTTCCATTAGTAAGAAAAAATATGCAAATCTCTGGGAGTGCAGCCGAGGGATACGTAGGCAGTTGATGAAAAGACATTCATCTGAAATACAATTTCCCCGGTTGCTGGACCCCCGCCCGCCCCCTCGCCGGCTGTCTGGACTCCGCGGGAGAGGTTACTGAGCTATGGATGCCTTCCCCACGTCGGGCTGGAGCGGGAGTGGAGCTAATGGACTGTGTATTCAAATGAGACTCTGCAGAGCGAGCGGAATTGAACTCGGATGCAAATCGCGGTGGCAGGAGCACTTTCTGCTGCCCTTTGTCCTCGTGGTCCGTGTCCTTACGCACACAGTCAAGGACTCCCAGCCTCTGAGAAAGTAAACAGTCTTGTCCTCCCCCTTTGTGCAGAGGCCCGCCTGATGCCCCCGCCTGCTGCAACTGTGCGAGCCAGGTTCCCACCTGAGCCGGCTGTGCTTGGGGACGGTTCCTGAAGGACTGATCCCGCAGACACAGGAAGAGACAAACTCTGCTGGGGACAGAGGACGCTGGGACCCGGAAGGATCCAAACTTCCTTAGTGTTGAAGGAAAAGGGAAACAAGAGTAAGGAAAGAAGGCTCCTTCATGTATGAAGGGACATCGCAGGACATTTAGAACCGCCCAGAGCTAGTTTCTCAGCGCCCTGCCACGAACGAACGCAAGGCTGCAAAGCGAGGCCAGCGCCTCAGGAAGGGGTCCTTTCCTGCTTGGGATGCGCTGAGAAAAAACCCATATGAGATCAAGAAAATGGCCCTGTTTTCCTCCTCCCTGCAAAAGGTGGTGTATTTTTATTTAAGTGATACATTGGGCTTAAAACTGGTCCTTAAAGGGGAAATGCTGTGTCCCCTGAGCCCCTTCCCCACTAATGCCTCTGTTCCAGAAAGAACTCCTGCCCGACAGGGCTTCCCCACCACACGTGATATTCCCATGTGACAAGAAACAAGCCCATGCACACTCACCAGTCACCCACAGTCACCCACAGGTGAAACCAAATGAAAGTTTCTGATTCCAAATGCTCCCTGGTCCTTCGTCTTTCAGCCCTCTCCTCCTCTCATCTTCTGTTCCTTCCCATGCATAGGTTAAAGATTGAATGGCAAAGTCACACATGGCATTGAGGGAAAACTATCCAGATCATTTGGCTGGAAATGGAGCTCTAAGCAGCCATTTAGTAGGGGGCATGGGCTGTCCCTTAAAAATGGCTAAATAAAATTCAGCAGCCTAGTTTAAATACATGAGCTAATTATGTGTTGGGAGTGAATTAAAAATATGGAAAGTTTCACAAAACATATTGATTTTTTTGAAAATAATTTTTCTTCTGCTAACTAAATGGCAGTGCCAGTGGTAGGAGCCCATCATATTCTTTTTTCGGTTTCATGACTCTATTTATTATTCATAAGAAAGAAAAAGTCCTATTTCATAACTCTGTAATGAGAAAGATCCTGCTCTGGGTAAACAAGAAAAGCAAAATTTTGGAAGGCTAAACCCCTATGGCTTCAATTATGTGCTCCGTTTGTTGTGACACTGAATATTGTGTTGTGTGCAAGGTAATTTGGGCAAATTGAGCATGTATGTAGAGTTCGTATACATTGTATGTGCAAGAGACACAGTCATGATAGAATTTAGTCCACCGCAAGCAAGAGCCCAGTTTCTTACTCGCGTGCTGAGTTCTGATCATGCTCTTAGGCCCATCACAGAAGGGGAAACTGTTATTGTGACAGTATGGAGCCTTGAAAAGCACACATAAAGCTGGCCCTAGCTTCCTTATTTTGGCATTGCTGGTGGTAGGTGAAAATTATTCCCCACTGTGGGTAGAACTGCACTTCACCAAAAAAGACATCACCTCCTATGACTTGTGGTGAGTGTACTCTTTACCCCGAAAAGAAATTGTGTACCTCCCCCCATGCCTCGTAGCATCTACATCACTTGAATTGTTTTATCAAATGAAAAACCAGGAGAGCAAAATATTCGACAACACACTGCATCAGAGAGACTCTCAGACATCTGAAGAATGTGTTTCTGGGACAGATGAAGGATGAGAAGGAAGCAGTATGTTTTGGAAGACAAGTCTCTGGTCGCCCAAGGAAGGCAGCAGGTGCACAACAGCACCTTCAGAATGCCGGCTGTAGATAATCCACAGCGTCAGCAATGGGCACAATGACCGCCGACCTGCTGACCAAAGATAAGTGATGCCTGTCGGGTAGGACCAAGCCTTTGTTTGGGGAACCCAAGAATAAAAGTGATGACAGAGAGGTAGATTTTAACGTGCGGCATGGCACGTAGAGGTGAAACAGTCTTTGCTTGCTGTCTTTACCCAAATGAGGCTTCCTGCTGGCCAGATGTGCCAAGTTCCCATGGGGCTTCCATTCGTGGAAGGGAAACAGCAGTGGGTTCAACAGCTTGGGTCTGAATGGTTTTGATATGCGCTGTGTGTCTCAAGACAGTGTAGTTTTCCCCATTTTTCAATTAATCACCTCTCCTCAGAATCTTTCTTGGGTGAATGAAGAATGCAACAAGATATTTTGCAGGACTGCCAGGAGATCAGAGGTCAGGGATAGAAATGATGTTGAGAAATAATTAATTAGCTGACATGCCTCAGAAAACTCTCTTTGGGCAAAGTCTCCTGAAACTCTACAGATGGATAAGCTAAAGGGAAGAACAGATGATGAGGAAATAGGGTGAAGATTTACAAAAGGAAGAAAAATCAGATGCTTTTATCTGCCTTTTCAAGAGCATTTCAAAGAGGATTTGCCATCAACCTGGCCCACAATATTCCTGTTCTGTCAGTGTTACCAGCTGGGTTTCCTCCTCCCAGCAAATAAACAGCAAACTGTTTCTTCAGGAGCAAATTGTATTTATGGCACACACAGTTAACCACGTGCTTACACGTCCTTAGGATTGTTTCCGTTCAGTCTGCCTGTGTGGAGGAACTTGAGTATACACAACTGATCAAAACTCAGCAAGAAAATTTCTCTATCATCTACTCAAGGAATCCAATCTGCTCCCAAGATGTCCTTCCCCCTCTAGGAACAATGCAAGTCAAAGGCCAAAGACCTGATTATTTATCTGACTTACTAAGACATTTCCTTTTATGTTGGACTTAATATATCTTGCTGTGATCTTCCAGGATGAAGGCTAGCTACATTGATGCTTGACCTCTCCATGGTTCGGTTCTTCCTGCTTGTTTATATTCCTTGAAGGTGGCTGTGTGCTGAAGAAATGCGCCGAGGTTTAGGGGAGTGAGGTGTTGTAGACTCCCACTTTCTTTTAATTCTTCAACAATGAAATGGAAGTTATGGAAGGACCCTGTGGCACCTCTGCTGTGTGACCTCTGGTCCATGCGGAAGATGGTAAGCTTAGCAAAACCATTCCTGACAAAACCTGAGAAGTGGGAAAATGGTTACTCGTTCATGGGAATGGGTTTTACACCTGGCTGCATATTTTGACAGATAGAATGAATAATTGAGGGTGGTAGAGGGGTCGAGACATCTTCACATCTGGAAGAAGCAGAGAGCCAGGGTTGAGTTTAAGGAACAATCTGAATCTGAGTGATTCCCAGATAATAATAAATAAAATAATTAGAGAGGCCATAATAATTTAGTGGCAGCATGGGACCCCAGATTTAGGTTCAACTACCAGTAATAATAGCAGCACTAGCATTGCATTTAGTGTGCTATTTGAAGTGCTTTAAGTGTATTTAATTCCCTAATCCTCACAATGATCCTATGAAGGAATAACAGAGTTATTTCCATTTTATAGACCAGGCAACTGACTTCTATAGCTGGTGAGCCATGGAGATAGCCGTGGGAATCCCATGATCTTGGCCAACACACGAAACAACTCTGACATAGGGAAGTGCATTTTTTTAATCAAGGGGTTTTTCCCCATATCTACAATTACCATTAGCAAGCTTATCACTTGCTGAGTAGAGAGCTGGTTGTGACACATTCACTGCCAAATTTTAAATACTCAATGACAGGAACATATTATGAAATAAAACGTTAAAAGTTGATCTTTAAAAATCCTCAACGGAATTTCTATTTCTCTGGATACCAACTCCCAAGTCTCTTGTTATTCAAAGTAGGCTTCTGGTGATTGCAATCAGCTTTATATTTCAGCCTCAGAGAGAAAGTGCAGTCTCTAATTGACATTCATAGTACCCAGTCCTTCCTCTTTAAAGCAGTTGTCGTAATTGCAGGGAATTTTGTTGTTATTATTATTAGCTTGTTTGCTGTTTGCTCAATGTTTACCTCCCTCTCTGAGCTCATCACTGTAGTTCTGATTCATAGCCTGGTACCTGGCACACCTGCTCCAGAAATATGTGTTAGATAAATGAACAAATGATTACAGCCCAGCAGCATCTCCCTATCTTCACCAAAGTCCATTTTGTTTCTCTCTAGTAGTTATTACCCCATGGAAATGGGGGCAACATATGGAATTTTCGCCCTGTGCTCTTACTTGGCAATCCATCAAGGAATTTCCCTGCTCACTAGCACATTCGCACGCTTGCTTTGTTTACGAGGGAATTCGGCGTGTAACACAGGGGATTTTTCCCTCAAGGATGTGATTACTCCTGGCTTGATCCTGCTGCTGTAACATGGCCACGTTTGGTGCAGAGCTCGCGAGGCATGAGATTAGGCTGTCCGCATTGTGTGAAGTGACTGGGACACGTCGCTGCGTTTGTTAGAGGGGGGCATTGTGGATCGCTTTACAAAGGCAACAGCTGCCGCCGTTACTCCCACAGTTGTGTCATGATTTGGTGTGTGTGACACCTCTGCACAACACACGCAACAAAAACATTTATTCTTCTCATCTGTCAATATATTTGTGCCTCTCATCTCTTTCTCTCTCTCTTTTTTTGCTTCTTTTTATAAGTGGCAGAATGCATCCCAATTCTCAAACAATTGGCTTTTCCCCAGAAATATTCTTAAGGCAGCTGCTTTCTTATAGCACGTCTTAAAACACTTATATATATATTTATATAATATATATGTTTCTCAATAACAAGCAGGCTTTTTGAAATGCAGGGCCAGTTTCAAAGCATATAATGATATTCAATTAACCAAATGCAGGCTACACCTCAGTGATGTGGGTTAGTACAAACACTGTTTGACTCTTGAGGAAACCAAGACTTTCATAGGATTAGCCAGTCTAAAGGACACTGAATCCTTCTAACAGGCCAGAGGAGGGCACTTTTCAGAATGCATTTATTCTACCGCCACCCCAAATGATACAGGATCTGAGATGGTGTGAGATAATCCCCCAATTAGGTTCCGGAGGAAACTGAGCTGAAATGGCTTATCTGGAGTCACACAGTTAATCAACAGTAGAGCAGGATTAAGCTCGGGGCTGCTGGATCACAGCCATGTGCATACGACACTTCTTTCAAGCCATTAGTCTACGAGCGAATCTGACAATCATTGGTGTGACCAGCGTTGAAATGTTAGGCTTAGGTGCCCCGCATCAGGCATGACAAGAGTACACTGCATACGGCGAAGGCACCACTGGCATAAGGCAGCAAGGTGGCCTGGCTACTCCGTTTCTTCCCCTAGAAGTGTAGCACTCTGGCCCTGCGGCCTGCATGCCTGCCTCCCTCTATTTCCAGAGCCAGAAAGTATTCATGGCTTACCTTGAGCCTGGACAGCAGGATTTTCCTAATGTGAGCTGCCAGAGCGTGGGCAACTGCAGGTAAGATCAGTCTTCCAGCCAAGCTGCAGGATCTGATGAACACCTCAGAGGTCAGAAAGGTCGGCTAAAGCAATGGGCAGGTGGAGGAGAAGACAAAGAAAAAGTGTTTATTGAGTTTCTACCATGTGCCCTGTATGATGATAGATGTTTCTAGTCTCGTTTTATCAATGGTGAGGCTTTGAGAGGTTGCATGACTTGGCCATTTTCTGGTGAAAACAATAAGGCTTGGAACCTCAGTTTGTCTAATTCCAATGGTCTTGGCCAGGGCATCGCTCCGGGATGTGCCAGTTGTGATCTGGTGCAGAGGTGCCAGGCAGAGGAACTGAATGGGAGATGAAGTCCAGCCAGGACCCTCCTGGCCACAGTATGCATCTGGAGACTCTAGAGACAAGGTCACCTTTGCCTCTGACTCTTCCATTTCATCCCACTAGCCCTGTGGACTGAGTATCCAAAGAGTGGGAAACAATGATCCAGAGGCTTACACTTGACAAAGACAGTCCCAGATAAATAACAGAATACTCTGACACTGTGGGGAGAGTGTTAACTTGCTGCCTCTATTATTGCTTGTCTCCTGCTGAGTGTGGGTGGCCCAGGACAGCTAGGGGTTGTTGCTCATAGTTGGAGAAAGCCCAACTCTTTCAGGTAAATCCTGGTCCTGATGGGAGCAAGATCACACATGCCTGAATTTCCTGGAGAAAGTTTTTGCTGAGTTCTGTTTGTCCTTTGCTTTTCAACTAAAAAGGGTTAGGTGAAGTTTGGAGCTGAGAGAAGTAGGCAGTGAGGACTCGGCTGAAATTGATAGAAGTAGCAAAGACCATCTGGGCTTCCAGTTCTTAGTCCAATAGCAGCAGCATAGTACATTTGAAAAGAACATGGAGTCTTCACCCCGGGATGACCAGGTTAAATCCTCTTTAAGAAGTGATAATACTTTGTATCCAAGGTCTAACCCAGACCCTAAAGCCACTTCAAGGATATGATCATTCCACCCAGACTGGCTTAAACAGTAGGAAAATATACTATCTCATGCGAAAGGTAGTTTAGAAGTAGGGAAGGCTTCAAGGTTTGAGCCCACAGCTCAAAGACATTTTCAGACCTTGGTCCTTTTTAGTTTTTCTCTTTGCTATCAATGGTATCAGCTTTATCCTAAAGCTGGTTCCCTACATTGTTTAATGATGGCTGCCAGAAGCAACTGGTACAGAACACTTTGGTCTTTATTTTTAGTTGGATGAGACAGACTGACTTTTCATTTCCAGAAATCCCAAGTGAGCTTCTCCTTGCACCTCGCTGGTTTAAACTGACTTGGTTCTGCCCAACTCTGAACCAATCCCTGGCAAAAGAGATGGGAGGGACCGCCTGGTTTGGCTTAGACTAATTATCTGGGGTAGGATGAATGTTGGGAAGTCTTCCAGTTCTTCTGCAAAGTGTCACTACAACCTGAAATCCCCACTTATAAGCGTATCAGTCAGACTTCAACCAGAGAAGGAAACTGCTATGAGTGGCACAGAAAAATGGATTTATTATAGAGATTAGATCTTACTCAGCTGTGGGAGCTAGTGAAGCAGTCTGTGCAGGATGCTGCCCCTGTGTCTAGTGTTGAGCCTGAAGTCATCACAGGTCTGCTAGACTAGCAATTGGGAAGAAAAGCTGGTGCCCTTTGATACAGGACTTAGGGAAGCTAAAGGAGGAGATCTGGAAGGCACTGGGGGAGCGGCGGGTCTGGGCACCACTCGTGCCAACAAGGTGAGCCAGCAGACCAGTGACAATGTGCATGGACTGCAGCAGTGCCTGGCACTCTGCACCACACTTCAGAGCATTACCAAACAGCTGACGCTCCTCTCTACCTTCCAAATCTCATGCAAATGTCTCACAGTCAGTGCTAACCTGGAACCACATGAGGGAGGGAGTTCTGGAGGGAGTTAGCTCCAGCCGAATAGCACAAAGCAAACACAATAAGAATAATCGGCTGCAATGATTCTCAATCAGGGGTTATTTTGCCTCCCAGGGGTAATTTTGCCTCCCATTTGGCACTGTCTGGAGATATATTTTGGTCACCACAACCGGAAAGAAGCTACTGGCATCCAGTGGGTAGAAGCCAGAGATACTGCTAAATATCCTACAAAGGCAGGGCAGCCCCATCTCAACAAAGAATTATCTTTATCCAAAATGTCAGTAGTGCCAAGGTTGAAAAACCCTGATCTGGGTTGAATCAGTCAAGTTCAAACTCTGTCTCCATTTCAAGCTCAAAGCAGGGAGAAGCCAATGCTTAAGTTTATTTAGTGGTGGGAACAGGTGGCATACGCCTGCCTTTGAGAATAAAGCACATGCCCAGGACATTTGGCATTGGTCACACATAGCTATTATTAAAAGGCTCTTACTTAAAAACCAACACAAAACAGTAACAGCCCTGGCCAGCGTGGCTCAATTGGTTGGAGTGCCGTCCCGCACACCAAGAGGCTGTGGGTTCTATTCCCAGTCAGGGCACATGCCCAGGTTTTGGGTTTGATTCCCAGTTGAGATGCGTGTGGAGGCAACTGATCTATGTTTCTCACTCATAAATGTTTCTCTCTCTCTCTCTCAAATCAATGAAAAAACAAACAAACAAAAAACAATAATAAAGTTTTTATCTCCAACTTGGTTGCAAATTCCATAAAGAGTACAGGTCATCCCTTATATTTCTTTGACCTCTCCCTCACCCCTATAGTGACTTGTGTCTGGGTTGATATCTGTTGTTTCTTGACTGATTTTGCTAGGGTATAGGGCTCAACCAGCCCTTTACATGCAACCAGACTTTGTATACACAGGTCTATCATAGAAATTATGCATTGCATCAGCAATGGGCTCACTTTCCTCTTGGGACATGGTTTAGGAGGATTTTTATCATATTGAAAAGAGAGTTGGAATGGCAGTATTGATATTTCCAATTAAATTCTCAGGAAAGCTTTTCTTGATGACTTAATGGTACCATTTCTGGCAAGTGTCACTTGACTGATGAGATAAAAGTTGCTGGAGAGAAACCTAAGCCAAGGAGGGTAGTGTGTCCCTTCAAAGCTTTTATTTTTCTATTGAATTGCTGAAACTTTCAGGGAATTCCACGGTATGGATTCTATCAGCCCAGGAAGCAGTAGGAAATAGAAAAAAATGGGAAAAGACACTGATTGATAGCAAGTTGCTTATGGATCTGATGCTCTAACTCAGTGATTTTCAACCAGTGTGCCCCAAGAATTTTTAAAACATGCAATACCTGACTGTTTGGTCAGGGGCACTGACTTCTTTTCCCTTAGACTGTCAAATAGAAAAATGACAACAGCCAACACAACAACAGCCATCAGGTGTGAATGAATCAAAATTATACCTATTTCTTTGTCAGATCGGCAAAAATATATTTATTTTTGGTGTGCCACAGAATTTTAGTAATTAGTTTATGTGCCATGAGATGAAAAAGGTTGAAAATTGCTGCTGTAACTCACTGGCACTTTCACAATATAGCAGGAAAGTTTCAGCTAAGTGGTCACCAGTCCTCGCTGGACTGCCACTGTTGCTGGTTTTATCCTAAAGATGTAGGGTTCTGACCAGTCTTGGGGTGGGGGGTGTAGGAAGAGAATAAGTGAGAAAAATTTGATATACCCTCTGCCTTTGCAATCTCCAGGTGAAATGTGGGTATCTATTCTAGAATATTCTAAAACTAAGAAAATGTAAATATGTATGCACAAAATAAAGAATGCATGTGGAGTTGCACAAGTGAGTGAGGCATTGATTATTGTGTCTACATGAGCTATATTTTTATTGTGGTACAACTGATATAACATTATATTCATTTTAGGCTTACAACATGATTTGATATTTGATTATATTGCAAAATGATCACCACAATAAGTCTAGTTAACATCTGACATCATATATACAAAATTGTTTCCTATGATGAAAAGTATTTTGAGTACTTTTAAGATCTTAGCAACTTTCAAATACGCAATATAGTATTATTAACTGTAGTCACTGCTGTACATTACATCTCCATGATTTATTTATTTTATAACTGGGTGTTTATATTTCTTGACCCCTTCACCCATTTGTCCCCTCCCCAGCCCTGTTTCTGCAATCATCAATCTGTTCTCTGCATCTAAGAGCTTAGTTTTTGTTTTCTAGTCTTTTAAAATTCCACATATAAGTGTGATCATACAGTATTTGTCTTTCTTTGTCTGACTTACTTCACATAGCACAATGCCCTCAAGGCCCACCCATGCTGTCACAAATGGCAAGATTTCATTCTTTTTAATGGCTGAATAATATTCCATTGTATATATGTACCACATCTTCTTTATTCATTCATCCATCAATGAACATTTAGGTTGTTTCCATATCTCAGCTGTTATAAATAATGCTGCAATGAACATGGGAGTGCATGTATCTTTATGTTAATGTTTTCATTTTCTTTAGATAAGCACCCAGAAGTGGAATTGTTGGATCACTGACCTGTGCTTTTTAAGGCATTGGATTAGCCTCCTTTTTATTTCTCTTAGTTATCTCTTTGAAGCCCTTTTTGAGTCATCTTTATCAGAAGACTATGGTGGAAAGTAAGAGAAAAGCAAGACCAAACTGAAAGGAGATATATTGGCTATAGGTAAGCAGACTGCAGGTACAACGTGATCAAGGCTCCAGCTCTACTTCTTGGTGATTTTTTCCCTAAAGCTGCCTTCCTTCCTCATGGTCGCAAGATGGCTGCTCTTAGCAACCGGTGCTACATATTTTTTTTTTCACATGCAGGAACTGCAAACACAACACTTATTGCAGTCATTCAACACGTGTCCTAATTTCTGATCCATTTGGATTAACTGTACCTCTCACTGTGGTTGGATGAGGCTGGGCTTACTCATCCCTAATCCACTACGGTTAGAGGGATGAAAGCATGTCGACTGACTTTGCCCCCCCACCCAGCCCAGTTTACACAGGTGTTACACAGTGGGGAGGATCGACTTTACAAAGGAAAATCTGGCTGCTCTTAGGAATAGGGAAAAGGGAGAATGCATGCTGGGTAGGGAAACAAAAACTGTGTCCTCTATCCCTCCAAAAATTGGTAGACAAGAGGCAGGAAAGGTTCTTGTCTGGGACATTATTTCTCAGATGAACTGTGTATCTCAGGGCACTAAATGGTCTGAGAATAGTATAAAGAGGTGAAATGGGGGAGTGGATAATGGTTTATGATCAAATTGAGTTTAGGTAATTATTTGTTGCTAATACTAATTTTCATTGTGAATCTGAGAGAGAGAACAAAAAAATGTGTTTTCTAATTATTTCTCAATGGGAGTCTTGCTTCAAAGAATTCCTACTACATATTTCAAAACATGGTTTTGGGAAATGCTGTACCCTGTTGCTTCCTTTGATTTAAAATAATTCCCTTTAAGGTTTCTAGGCTAATAATGCTTTAATAATCTCTTCTGATTAGGAAGATAAAGCACACTCACTTAAAAGGTAAAGGAAAAGCATAAAGAGCAATATAAAATCAGCAACAATACTTCTACCCAGAAATAACCACTGTTAATATTTTGGTGTATGTCCTTTCTCACCTCTTCCCTCTCACATATGCTCTCTCTCCCTACACACCTAAACATTTAACCCAAAACCGAAATGATTATTTTACATACTGTTCTGTAACTTGTTTCTTTTAATTATATATATATAGTAAAAAGGTTTTCCATGTCAATAGATAGAAATCTATTTTTTCATTATTAATGGTTAAATAATATGTAATTAATAAGATAAACTATATTTTATTGGACCAGTTTCCCATCACTAAAATTTAAGATTTCTTAAAAAGAAAGTATTATAAATAATCTCCAATGAATACTCTTGATATACAAATCTTTCTATCATTGGACTCTTGACTATTTTTTTCCTTAAGATAGATGTTGATAAGTAGACTTACTGGGCCAAAGGGCATCCATGTTTTAAGGCTTCACTATTTATTTTGGAGCTAATATTTCATTAATGATACTATATGCTTAATCCTGGGGAAGGACCACAATCCTGGGCTTTACTGGATGCAAATAGTGCAGCTCTGAGCTTTCGCAGAGCGAATGTGCCCGCTAGCCGCAGATATTACACAAAACCTCAGCTCTGCAGTCTGGCACTCAATTGTTCATTTCTTCAGCCTAGCAGGGGGAGAAAGTGGTTTTGATAGTGTAGCAAACACATTGATCTATTGAAGTACTACCACAGACATATTTAATTTCTGCGAAAATAATTGGGTCTGCAGGAATAATTATAGCTATCAAATTGTTTCTTCCAAAAAGGAAAGGAAAGGGGGTTTAACCATTAACTATCAGAGTCATAGCTCTTTTGATCCTCAGGGAAAGAAGCAAGAAGCTTGTCCTCCAGGGGGAGGGTTGGCAGGCAGGAAGAAAGGAAAGGGGCAACCCTTAAGGTTCCATCTTCCCCCAGCACACAAAGGTTTGGCAGGATCTCAAGCTCCATTCATCTGTCAGCTGCCATAGCTTTTGGCCTCAGACTGGAGGCTAACGGGGCACAGGCGGGGCCGGCTGCTGAGAGCAGAAGCAGTACACAATTGTGTGCCTTCTACATTGCAAAGCCATGTGGCTCTTGGTTATGACGCCGGTTCATAGGCTTTCACACATTCTCTTATTTAATCATCACAACCACCCTATAAAGTTTGTACCATTACATCCATTTTACAGATGAGGAAATGAGGACCAAAGACATTAGGGACTGAAGAGATCTGCAGCTGCCACATAAGTTGTAACAGAGCAGGAAACAGAGTTTGAACGCTGACCCTGCGGCTCCAAGTGCGTGCCTCCCTATTTTGTATTATTTTTCCTATTATTCATTAGTGACTCCCAGGGGCCAAGTACTTTCACATAAATGGTCATATATATTTGAAAGGTTAGGGGTCAGTGGTGCGCAGGCAGGCTAAATAGCCATCTCAGTCTGGTGAATAAAGAAAAATTAAATTTATTAAAAAGGGGGTGGGGATATCCAAAGAGAAGGGCTACACAGCACTGAGCCAAATGGTATTGGGTCTATGATGGCAGCAGATATATATTTGGGACAGTGAAACAAGGAAGGACATAGAAGAAGCAATAGGAGAGCCTAGGCTGGGCTGCTTTGGTTCACTGAGAGGTGAAAGAGAGGAGGGGGCTTGGAGACTGGTTCAGGGGGTAAGCTGGAAGGAGCTGCACTGCCCATTGCTCCCCTGGTTGCAAGTCTCGTGGGATCCCCTCAGAGGGAGGGAGATGGCCCTGGCATGCTCCACTGGTAGGGAGTGTGAGCTGGGTCATCTGTCCTGAGTGTATTTATCTCTTTCTTGCAGGGAGAATCTTAGTGGAGATCTCAGGGGAGGGTCTCAATAGAATATTTGTTAGCTTTCCAGGTGCTCTCTTTCAGGGTCATGGTCTCACTGATTGGCCTGTGCCAGAGCAGGAGGTCATTAGTCAATGTAGCTGGTCCTGAAGCAGTCACGGTGCCACTAGTCTGGTTTCACTGCTTTTCTGAGCCTGGAGCTGAAATACAACTGAGGCCTACATATTATCTTTAAGGAGCAAATGCTCGGGGGTTTAAACAGCAGGACCAGCAATAAGCTAGGGGAGGATAGGTTACCCTGGGGACAAGGCTCTTGTTTTCCCAGTTTTGCCCCTTGCTAGGCATCCAGGGCTTCCTACCCTGGTGAGTCTCCATACCCGGGTTTCTGTACTTGGGTTTCTGTATCTGTCCCATATAACAATATTTAATCCTCAGAAAAATCCTCTGAAATAGACTTACCACCTGTATTATTTTGCTAAAGCTGCCATAACAAAGTACCATAAACTGAGTCACTTAAACAACAGAAATGTATTGTATAGAGTTCTGGAGGCTAGAAATCCTAGATCAAGGTGTCGGCAGGACCATGATTCCTCCGAAGACTCTGAGGAAGGATCTGTTCCAGGTCTCTCACCTATTACCTACTTGGTACGGCCTTCTGGTAGTTTCTAGACTTGGTGGCAGCATAGCCCTCAGTCTTATATGGCATTCTCCCTTTGTGTTTGTCTCCAAATTTTGTCTTTTTATAATGACACCAGCCATGTTCAATTAGGGGTCCACTCTGCTCCAGAATGACCTAGTCCTAACTCATTACATCTGCAATTACCCTATTTCCAAAGGTCATATCTTGAGATCCTGGGGTTAGGTCTTCAACATATGAATTTGGGGGAAGGAAGCAGGGCATGATTCAACCCATAAAGCCATAAACATTTTTCACATGACAAAACTGATTGATTTGAAGTTGCTGAACATATATATGTCAAGGCCAGGATTTAGAGTCAGCTTTTCTGAGCAGGAGCCCATAGTATTTTGCTATTATAGTTCTCCTTCTCCCAAATAAATATGGATTAGTTCAGAGCCAATGTGACTGAGGCATAAGCAATTGTCATGCAAATTGTACATTAGAAATGCAAATAAAATGTAATTACAGAGATGATTTAATCCCAAGCCAGCCTACTTGGTGCATTTAAAAGGGCATGCAAACGTCAGAGGAGAAACTTGATTTGGAGAATATAGGGCTTTCAGACATGTGAGAGTCCTGGTCAGAAGAAATGGACGTTTAGAGGCTAGGAAGGGAATAAACTGGCTTTTGGCCAAGTGATAGGTGTTAAAGAAGAGAAAATCAAAGGCAGGATGCTAAGTGGGGTCCAGAGAATGCACATGTGAGGCTGAGTATTTCCAGATGATGACACCCTGAGATTCATGATGCTCCTGGGCTGGCAAGAAAACAAGGCTGAGTAATCCCTAGAAGCACTAAGTGTGAGCCCATTACTAGGCTACTAGAGGTAGAGTGCCAGTGCACTAACTTACTTGGGACTGAAGGGTTGCCCACAATGGGATTTTTAGTGTTAAAACCTAGACTGTCTCAGGCAGAAAGTGATGGTTGTCACCTACCAGGGAATGAAACCTGGAGATCCTCTATGAACTTGATTCATTAGGAAGTGGGGCCTCCTGGTTTAAGGACCACACTAATCACTCAATAATTTGCCAAGGAATCCTTCAACTTCTGGGGGGAATAAGAATGTTGTCAGATACCAGACCTAATCAGAACATAGATTTCACCCCCAGAAACACACAGGGTAGCCTGGCCGGGCATGGCTCAGTGGTTGAGTGTCAACCTAGGATCCAGTCTATCAGGGTTCGATTCCTGGTCAGGGCACGTGTCCGGGTTGTGGGCTCGATCCCCAGTCAGGGGCTGCAGGAGGCAGCTAATCAATGACTCTCTCATCATTGATGTTTCTATTTCTCTCTCTCCCTCTCCTTTCCTCTCTCTGAAGTCAATAAAGACATATTTAAAAAAAACAACAACACACACAGGATAGTTATGTATAGTACTTCTTTCTCATTAGCTGAGTTAGAGATGTTAGGAGATGGAGATCCCACTAAAAGTGAAAATCAGACAAGCTTTGATCCTTTGTTGGTAACTCTGAAACATGTCAAAGGCTAAAGCTCCCCCAGGTCCTCCCCCTGAATAAACCTTCTGTTTTATCACCTTCTCTCCAGTCCTTGCTCAGGCCCCTCATGTGAACAGGCAACGAGAAGAGAGAATTTCTCAAGTTTTCCTGGCCATTAAAATCAACTAAGACCCTTATTAAAAGTACAGATTCAGAGACAAATTTATCCGGAATCTCTAGGAGGAGAAAAAATTATATATAGGAAATATAAAAACCAAGTTCCCCGGGTAATTATTAAAAATGAACAAGCCTTGGGAACTCCATCCCGGCAGACTGTGAGCCCATAATCCTCGCAGAAGAAACTGGGATAGCTCCCCCGCACCCCTGCCCCATTTCCGTGTCAGGACACACAGTGGGAATAGAAGCTGAGGCGTACTAGCGGCTACTCAACTCTCCATTTCCAGAGGCTTTATTTTTGTTCCCCAACAGACACATTGTGGGAGAGGAAAGTAAGTAATTTTCATTCTACCTTTTTAAGTATTTCTAGCTGGACTAATAATCAAATTAAGATGGGACAGATTAATAGGAGAAAATATCGTTGTGGATGTCTATACGGAGGTTCCCTAAGGATTTGTAGCGCAAGAAGCTAAGGAGAAGGGGGGTGTTGCACCTTGGGACTTCAAAGAAGAGGAAGACAAGTCACAGGGAGATGAAAAACAAACATTTGGTAACAAATGTTTTCAGGGCCATCTTAACAATGGGACCCAGAGAGGACTTTGAACCAATGGGCCTTGCTAGGTTCCTCCCTATGACACAGAGCGCATATTAAACCCTAGTTATCTATGACAATAGCTCCCTTCCTGGAGCAGGTCTTCTATCTAAATTTTTTTAGGCAGTCAGGGGGAAGGTCAAAGGTTTTTCCTGAGTCTTTTGTTTCTTAAAAAGAACTAGCTTAAAATAATCAATATCCCAAAAAGGGCACATTTTGGGGTAGCAAACCGCTTCCTCTCAACACCTAAAAGAGGGTGTGGTGGATTTTTTCTTCTATAGTTTGGCCTCAGTAGATCTACCCCACAGCAATGTTTTTGACAACTGAAGAGAGCTCAGGAAGAAATGGGGATGGTTTGGCGTGGGGTGCTAACAGAACCCCAGCACAGGGCAGGTTAGAGGCCTCGTCTCTGTTGTGCTCTTGTCCGGGCGGAGAACGGGGAGGGTTCCAGATTGTTAACCAGCGGCAGTTGGCAGCTTTATTGTTTTTTAATTAAATAACCCCCAGCCACAGGAGCACACACCAATCTCCCCGTCCCCCCTCCTCCTCATGCAACCTCATTTAGCAGGAAGGCTATAATTAAACACGGAATCCGCCGTTGACACTCCTACCATCCGTCTATGGCTCGCGCGCTGGCTGTGGGCAAAAAGGGCAGCTCTCCCTTCTGCGTTTTATTGGCACAGGGTGAATAGCAGGGAGAGCCCATCTTTCTCTGTCACTTAATGGGCAACTCGGCCCTTCCTTCAGGGCAACCAGATGTGCCTTTTGTTCTTAACCACCTCCACTGTGGATGGGTGCCCATCAAATAAAGCGAGACGTCTGCCTGCAAGGGCCAATTTACCTCACACAGGTGAGGACTTTGATTCCGAGAGCAAGGGAATTTTCCTGGCGTTTCTTCGCTGTGTATTTGGGCCCAATATGTCAGGGATATTTCCACGTAATTGGAAGTGGATAGCCATCAGCATTTTTAACTTATGCCTATTTATGTCTTACCAGGGGCACATGGCTACAGATGAGGCTGTGTCTCCTGGCCTGTCCCTCATTCTTTTCTGCCCTCCTCAGTCTGTCTCATCCTACACCTTAACCCTTCCCCGACTCTCTCCTCCATCTCCTGTTTCTTAACTCTCTTGCTCCCAATTTTTAATTTCAGATCCTATTAGTACGTGGTGGTTCATCTCATTAATATTGAAAAACCAGTTTTTAAGACAGGAGCAGACTCCTTTAAATGTTCTCCTACATGGGGAGGGGAGGGAGAGGAAATGAACACAGTCAGGCAGGGCTCTTTTCAGATATAATCTATTGTGTAAAGCCAAATTCCTCTCCCCACCCGCAGCTTGGGCAAAGCTCTGGTAATATTGTTTCCTGCTAAGCCCCCAAACTCGGTGAAAACAAATTTATCATTTACATCATTTCTCTTTGTAGCTCTGACAATTCATATTACTGCAGAACCTGACATCTCCACTTTCTTCCAATTGATAAATAATCTCTTTTTGATTTCTGTAACTGAGAACATCATAAGCCCAACATACAAAGGAAGATTCATTGGTCATTTATTTCACATGGGAGCTCCTTGAAAAATTGAGTCTGTGTCACCATTTGGGCATTAAATCCTGACACGCCACTTATCATATTTTGATTGTTTCCAAGAGAACACCGTATTTTAACTCTTTGGGAATAATTTAACTGATCAAATGCACCGCATCTGGTTGTTATGGCAACCAAAGTTCTAAAAATAATATAAAGGAAAGACCACCTTTAATTGAAATCACAAGAAGTTGTTATGGTAACTGGAATTTTAAAAGTAACTAGGTTAAACTACATTTCATTTTATCTAGCACTTTACACAAACAAATTCTGATTAAAATATCAGGTTTAATTTAATCAGTTAATTAATGTCACTAAATGTCATTTATCTTATAACTCTCATTTACATTCACTGCTGAATTATCCAACTTGCTAATTTATAACCATTCTGCCTTCAATTTATCATTCTAGAACCTGGGGCAAAATACGTAGTAAGTATGAAGCTAGGATTGGATATCTACCTAAGATCTGACTCTGCCCCTGGTTAGGCTCCCAAAAAGCCTTTGTTACTTTATCTGTAAAATGGGAATGATATTCCTAGCTCTGCTTTTGCCACATTACTTACATGGATCCAATAAAGTTATGTACATGACCATGTTTTGATATTCAAGAACCTATTATAATGAAACACATTGTTATATCATATTCTTTTGTCCACACATTTTTTTGGATATTGAATTAAAAAAAAGAAACCATATAAAAAAAAACTAGAAATGTTTACACTTATAACACGGAGTACAGTATTTTGAGTCCAGGGACAAATTAAGGAATGACATTTATCATTTTTATCTCCTAGGTCAAAACTCTAAAAGAAAAATAGGAGTTGTCTGGAAGATAAGGGTGGTATTAAATGCACATAGGACGTGCATTGTGTTAATACACAATGTTTTAGTAGTGGATTCCACATGCACGAGGACCTGTGCTGAAATAAACTCTTACAATATCGACAGTATCCCTGTCTCTAAAAGTGAAGCAGACATGGAAACAAATTCTTTCAATCACGCTTTAGTTTCCAAGAGAGAAGAGGGATAGGTCAGCTCTCCAGGAAGGTGGATGGTGTGAGTGAACATAAGAAAGACCTGATGAGAAGGTAAACCTTGAAGACTGTGTACCAGGCCTGGGGGGTTGGAGGGTAGTGGAGCTCACTGCAATGCTTTGGGAGCAGAGTGTGTATGAAAGCCTCACACCTATTCCAATAGCTATGCTTGGTGATGTTGAGAGAGGCAGCAGGAGCTAAGATTGGAATATACAGGACCCTGGGCCATTTTTTTCTATTTAGCACTAGAGAGGCACAGAACTTAGTGTTTGAGACGGGGGGGGGGGGGCATGTATTAGCTCAAAAAGAAAACTGCAAAATTGAATTGAATAAATGTTTAAACATCTACAAAATGTAACAATGGGCCAACTTAGTTAATTGCCATGTTTACGCCTCCTAAATATTTCATTACATTTAAAACTTTATGTTTAAATTTTACTCACTTTGCAAGAATTTCAAACTATACAAAGTGATTGCCAAGAAATCATAGCCAATCTCAAATTAAATTAGCTATCTGTAGCCAAATTGCTTCATAAGCAAAATTACATTTTTTACCCCCAAAGTAGGTGTATGTTAGTGTATTTGATACAGTACTGAGTGAAAGCTCCAGAAGGAAGCAGTCCAAGGGCCCACAAAGGTTTTTAATAGAATAGGCAGCTCTTTTTTTGTTGTTCAAAAGCATGCCTAGGACTTAAAAATAAGAGGAAACAACTAGCAAAATAATGATAAAGACATGGGCGTGTACCTCTGAACACTGACGCTAAGTTTAAGAAGAAACAAGGTGGTGGTGTCGAAAGATCGGGGAGCCCACAGGAAGACCTGGCTCCATTACCTGGGCTCAGTGTCGCACGCGTCAGGGCCGTAGGCAGCTCTGAGCAGTGCCAGCCATTGTCAAGAGTTCTCGCAGCTTCTTCCCTGTGAAAGCTAGTAGCAAAGCTGAGAGCAGGTGGTGGCTTTCCCTGGCCTTCTTTCCTTCAGCATTTGCAACAGTTTTATAAAATGACCCAGTCTCCTGCTTTAAATTCCTTCCTACTTGAAATATCTGGAGCTTATTCTGTTTTTCTGACTGAGGCCCGATTGATACACTGTTGTTATTATTACTGGTATCATTATTGCTGGAATTATTCCCCAGTCTTGAGAACAGGATCTTGTCTTATACATGACAACATCCCTTGAGCCAAGTATGGTGACACGCATACAGCTCGCAGCGCACCTTTGTTCAGGGACAAATCAACTGCAAAAGCAATCTGGCCTAACCAGAAATGCAGCTTTCTTCTCCATACAGAGCTCCCAACGGCTACCACCAGTCAACAGAAGATGGCATTAAATATGAAATCTATTTGTCATTCCTGATCTAGCTGGGGAAAAAAGTTGGTTAAAAGAATGAATGAATGTACAAATGTAAAATAACCTCTAGTTAAACTCTTTGCTCTTTTAAGGATAAACACACATCCCTTAGCTTAGCCTTCTGCTCATGGCTGTGGTTGCTTTTGACAAGCAAGGAAAAATAAAGAATTAAAGGCACAGAGAAAGTTACTTTCTTGTTTTTCTTCAAATACAGGGAAGCAGAGATTAAATTAATGAGATGGGACATAAGTAAAGTGGTATTTATAATAATAATGTGATTCGTATAATACCTTACAAAAAATATTCCAGTCCAATCTGCATTTATATTCCTTGATTTATACATATCCCACTATATGAATGTGCCTTAATATGAAAGAAAGACTTTTCCTTTTCCTGAAAACTAGAAACAGGATGTCTATAGGTGATACTTTAGTTGATGGTTTATAAATGAGGTCTACTAATGTAATGGCTTTTAAAGTTTTTGTTTTTAATCATAGAATTCTTAAACCAAAGAAGTTCCCAAGAGGTCTGAGGCTCTACCCTTTTTTTGTACCTAAAGATCCTTAGAATAATGATCATTTCTTCTCTCAGTGACTTGCTTCAAAGTCCTCGATTTTTGTTTTACTTTTATCTTTTAAAAAAAACCACCCACTTTGTGACTGCTTCTCTATAATTAGTATATATGATTTTAATGGGCTTACTCATATTTCCTCTCTCAATTGGATTTCTCTTTTCACTAATTTTTAAAGGATGGCTACCCAATCTTGAGTTGAATTTTTCTCATCAAGCCATCATTTCACCTATACAATTTTTTTTAAAAATATTTTTTATTGACTTTTAGAGAGAGGGGAAGGGAGAGGGAGAGAGAGAAAAAAATACCATCAATATGAGAGTGAAACATGGATCAGCTGCCTCCTGCACGCCCCCTACTGGGGATCAAGCCAGCAACCCAAGCATGTGCCCTGACCTGGAATCAAACATGCAACCTTTTGGTGCTTCGGTTGACACCCAACCAACTGAGCCACACTGGCCAGGGCTTTCCTATATTATTTTAATAGCTAGGCCTCAAATATCTGGGCAAAGGTAATTGATTTTATGCTGTTTTAATTACCTTTGTTATAAAAGAGTCTGAATTATTGATGTTGTATAGTTCTTCCTGACGTAGCAACATTCCCTGCTGATGTATTAAGATTGCTACTCTTGTATTAACACCTGTAGAATGGCTATGTTTTTAAAAGTAACTATCTTGTGATTTTTATTTTTGGCAAAATTGTAGTTGCTGGTATCAGACTTGTTCTCCTACTGTAAACAACTAGAAAGCAAGACATATTTTTCAGCTACTTTCAGACATTGGATAAAACAGGCAGCACAGGACAATAATCCATGATGGAAGGAAGGCAACGAACAAGGTAAGCCCCAGAATCACACTGGCCTTCTATCTTAAGCACTCTCTGGACTGTGGCTCAGGGAAGGGAAACCCAAGCCGAGCACAGCGGCCTTGCTAAGTTAAAAAGACAGAGATTAGAGTTTGAACAGGCTGAGGCAGCTGGGATTTACAAGACAGAGTACAAGAGAAGAGAAATATATGAAGAGAAACAGCCCACAAAAGCAGTTGCATCTCCACTATTGTCCTATTCTTTAAGCTTCTTTTGTTCGTTTACTTTTTATTTCTAGTCATTACTCTAAGATTCATAATATGCACCCTTGACTTATTCTTGATAGAGGGTAAAAGTAATACATACAAATTACAACAGATCAGGATCAAGTAGGGATCATCCCAGTATGCAAGTTTGGTTTAGCATTGGAAACTCTATTCATGCAATTCACCATTAACAGAAGAAAAGAGAGGGAGGGTAAACTCATAGGATCCTCCCAATAGAAGAAGAAAAAATATGTTTTGACAAAACTCAGTATCACTTGATGACAAAATCTCTCAGCAAATTGGGAATAGAGGAGAACTTGTTAAATCTAACAAAAGGCATTTACAAAAAAATGGAGCAAATATCATTCTTAGCAATGATATTACTGATACAAATGTCCCTTTTATCAATATTAAGGAGAGGTTATCTGCCATCACCACTTCTATTTAAGGTTGTACTGGAAGACCTAGCCAATGCAATAAGACAATCAAAAGAAATAAAAAGGCACACAGATTGAAAAAAGAGGGGAAAAAAACACTCTTCTATTTTCAGATTATGTATATAGAAAATCCTAAATTAGCTGGGGAAAAAGCGACTAGAGTTAGCAGTTCAATTTATCAAGGTCACAATATAAAGATCAATATTAAAAATCAATCATATTTCTATATACTAGCAACAAATAACTGAAAAAAAGAAAATATACCATTAAAACATCAAAGAACATTTATTTCTCTTTTCCTCCTTTGTAAAAAAAATCTTTTATATCTATGAATTTTCTTCTGAATACTGCTTTGGCACATCTCATAAATTTTGTTATGTAATATTCTTACTATTGTTAATTTCAAATTTTCTGCAGCATTTGCTCCTTCACTGAATGATGGCTTCTTCCTTTCTAACCAGAGTGTAAACTGTATACTTTTGGTTCTTTGCAATTTTATTGACACATGATCATTTTATTTATTTTTTATTTATTTTGGTAGATGTCTTATTCATTTTGGAAATAAAAGTATATCCTATGCTTGTGTGGTATAAAGTTAGATTTATATTTTTATCAGACATCAAAAAGAGAAAGTTATTGCTACAGCTTCCTATTAATGTTGTGTCCATCTCTCCTAATTTATAGCCGATTTCACTCTTTGCATTTTCATGTTATCCGATACATAAACTTTTGTGACAGTTTTATCTACATTGTGAAATATACTTTCTGACAGAACATCTTCATCCCATTTAATATTTCTGTTTTGGTATCTATCGTATGTGTTATCGGTATTATGATTCTTTTTTACTGTACTTGCCTGATATATTTGCCCATTTTCTAATTTAATATATATATAATTTTAGTAATTTTGTATCAAGTGGGCCTTTAGAAAAATGCTATATAGATGGATTTCTCTTTTCTTCTTATGCAATCTAAAGATACACTTTTAAATTTAGGACATTTATCCAATTGCCTTTATAGCTTTAATAAACATATTTAATCATATTTTACCACCTTATTTTTTTACTTCTCCTGTTTTCTTTCCTACCTTTCCTCCTCTGCCTTGTTCCCCTGCCCCTCCTCCTACGTTTTGCTCACTGCCTTTTACTATATGACTATATTTTCTTTACTTTCATTGTCTCTAATATTTTGAAAGTGATCCATACTGTTTTTTAAGCTACTAATAGTTGCTTTAGTTTCAAAATCTACTTCAGTCCAGGGATGGCAAGTGAGTGATGTCATCTTCGTCGGGTGGAGGCGGTGTGAGTGCCTCAGAGCAGTTTCCCATTGGGCCTGGACAGGACTCCAGGAAGCCCTCAGGAAGTCATTGCCAACTGTAATTCGGAACATAAGCTGACATCTTTTTGCCATCCTTGCTTTTTCCCATTTAATCAGTTAAACCAGTGGTTCCCAGTTTTAGTTATACTTCAAACCAATTAAATAGTAATGTCTGGAGAGACAACAGGATGGCGGTGCAGGTAACCGTGGTCCCCGTCACCTTCCACGACCACATCAAAATGACAACTAAAATACAGAACAACCATCACTCAGAACCTCCTGAAATCTGGCTGCACAGAAGCCCCACAGCCAGGGACCTGAAGGAGCCTCGAGACTGGTAGGAGGGGCGGAATCATGGAGACCGGCTGCGGGCCCACACCCAGTGCCGCAGGTTAAACCCTGGAGGGAATCTCGGTGGTGGGGGTTTCCCAAAGGAGAGAGGGGTCCCAGCCCCACAGCAGGCCCCCAGCCCAGGGCTCCAGGGCTGGGAAGAGACATCCCCACACCTTTAGGCTGTGAAAACCAGCAGGGACTGTCCCTGAGGGTCGCGGAGGCTGCAGGAGCCCCAGCAGCTCCTCCTAAAGGGCCCGGCGCGGACTCACTCGGACGCTCCCTCTGAGCCCAGCGCCGGGCAGCAGCCGGAAAGGACCCGGGACACTCGGGGAGGAACTAACCTGCCTGAGATCCGGGCGAGAGCTGGAGGGGCGGCTTCCTCCCGGGCAGAAGGGCTGGCGGAGGCCATGGCTCCTTTGGCGAGTCCTCCCCGCACACAGCCGCCAGGCAGGCGCCATATTTGAATCCCCAGCACCTGACTCTCACCTTTGGCCCCGCCCCGTGATTCCCGGAGGCCCCGCCCCTCCCCGCCTGCAGCTCATCCAGGCCATTTCCAGGGGCTTTTCTGTGCAAGTGGCCTCTCGAGCCTCATGCTTAGGACTTTCCTAAAATCTCTCAAACAAGCAGCAGCTGCCCCATAGGGCTTGATAAGTGGCCCCAGGCCTGGCACTAGCGGCAGCTGCACTGGCTCATAGCTTGGCCTCTCCTGGACAACACCAAGCCCAGCACAAGTAGCAGCCACCTGCGGTTTGCTGTGTAGCTCATGCTGGGTGGCCCTGGGCAAGGCACTGGCACAGGCTGACTCTGCACCTCCTGGGAGGCCTCAGAGACAGTGCACCTGGTGGTCAGACTCGGCCACGCTGGATTACAACCCTGCCACATCCATGAGTGACACACTCAAGGGGCACACTTGGTGAACACCAAAGCTCCACTGAAGTAAATCCTGATCCATAGGGGTGTCTCCAGCACAGCAGCTCTTCAGCTACACTTGCAGTTGGTCCTCACAGCCGACTGGCCTGGGGGTCAGTTCCTCCCAGTGACGCCAACAGCAACAAGGCTCAACTACAACAGGACAGTGCACACAGCCCACACAGGGGAGCACCTAGAAGGCCCAGCTCAGGTGACTGGGGAGGCTGAGCCACTGGACCCTACAGGACACCTACTACACAAAGCCACTCTACAAATTCCAGGAGACATAGCAGCTCTACCTAATACATAGAAACAAGCACCTGGAAGCAGGTGGAGGCAAAGAAACATGTCACAAAGGAAAGAACAGAAGAAATCTCCAGAAAAATATCTAAATGAAATGGAACCAAGCAAGCTACTAGATTCAGAGTTCAAAATAATGGTTATAAGGATGCTCAAGAAACTTAATGAGAATTTCAAGGATCTTAGCAAGAATTTTAAGGAAACTAGTGAGATCATCAACGACATAAAAAAGAACCAGTTAGAAGTGATGGCTACACGAAATGAAATGAAGAATAATTTACAGAAAATCAACAGTAGAGTAGAGGATGCTGAGAATCAAATCAGCAATTTGGAACATGAGGAAACAAAATCACCCAACCAGAAGAGCAAAAAGAAAAAATAATCCAGAAATATGAAGATAGTATAAGGAGCCTCTGGGACAATTTCAAGAGGCCCAACATTTGTATTATTGGGGTGCCAGAAGGGGAAGAAAGAAAGCAAGAAATTGAAAACTATTTGAAAAAATAATTACAGAAAACTTCCCCTACCTGGGGAAAGAAATAGACTTACAAGTCCAGGAAGCACAGAGGGTCCCAAACAAGAGGAACCCAAAGAGGCTCACAGCAAGACACATCATAATTAAAATGCCAAAAGTTAAAGACAAAGACAGAACTTAAAAGCAGCAAGGGAAAAGCAGTTAGTTACCTACAAGGGAGCATCCATATGACTGTCAGCTGATTTCTCAACAGAAACTCTGCGGGCCAGAAGGGAGTGGCAAGAAATATTCAAAGTGATGAAAAACATGGAACTACAACCAAGATTGCTCTACCCAGCAAAGCTATCATTTAGAATTGAAGGTCAGATAAAGAGCTTCTCAGACAAGGAAAAGCTAAAGGAGTCCATCACTGCCAGACCAGCACTACAGGAAATGTTGAAGGGTCTTCTTTAAGAAGAAGCTAATGAACAAAAAGCACTGACAAACAAAGTAGACCCAGAGACACTGAAGCGTGCAACAGGCTGTCGTATCTCAGAGGGAAGAGGGAAGGGGGGTGGAGGGTGGGAAGAGATTATATGCATTTCATATAACCAGAGAACTTATATGCATATATGCATAATTTATGGACACAGACAGTAATGGCCTGGGGAGGGTGCGGGAACGGGGTCCCAGGGGTCAATGGGGGGAAAAAATGGGATACCTGTAATACTTTCAACAATAAAGATAAATTTTTTGAAAAGGATATTGAATAAAATAATACTACTAATAATAATGATGTCTGAGGGTGGGAGTCAGGCACCAGTGCTTCATAAAGATCCCCAGTGGATCCCCATGCATAGCGAAACATGACAAATACTGAGTTCCAGAACAATTTTACTTTCCACCCTCTTCTCTCCCCATTTTTCTGCTATTATTGATGTAATAAAAACTCTTTTTACCTTTCCCTCTCTTCTTTCCTCCCCTCTTCCCCTTCCTTTTTTCCTTCCAACCATTGTATATCTTATACTTTGAAAATATTTTGAAATTGACATCCACTTTCATAACCACACTTATGTCTCTCAGTTCTAAATGGTTCAGTATTTATGACCAGTCCTTTTGTACAATTACCTTCACATATTGAAATACTTATTAATTTTGTTTCCTCCATAAGACAGTACATCTTCAAATAATCTGTTTCAAGACCCATACATGAATGATACATTGCATATTTCAGAGTACTTTCTTCTGTTGCCTTCACCTACAAAATGTGGCTAGGTACAAAAGTCTTGGATGATGTTTCTCTTTAAAATAGTCTGTAGACATTAGTCTATTGTCTTCTAGTATTTCAAGTTATAAAAAGATGTCCAAGGCCAGATCTTATTTTTATTCCTTTGTAGTTAACCTTTCTTTTTTTGTCCAAGGCCTTGCAAATTTTTTCCTTCACTTTTTCAATCCCAAAGTTGGCCAGAATATGCCTGGATTGGGTCTTTTAAAATTCATTTTACTTGGATGCAGTGGGTGCCTTCAACCAGCAAGTACAGATATTTTTTCAGCTCCGGAAAACGTTTTTCTTCTAAGCTTTGTCTACTTTTTTTTCCTTTGGACTTAAACTAATCTTCCCTTTAAGAACACCGATGATCTGTGTTTGCTTTCCATGAGATATCTTCCATATCTATCTTATACCTGTCATTTTAATCTCTCTTATTTTCCTTCTGGAATCCAGAAAAAGTTTTCAACTTCATCTTCTAAAAAACTGATTGAAAGTTTTACAACATGAATCATATTTTTACAAGTAGTCATGTGAATTCTATTTTTCCATTGCATTAATCCAAAGGCTCTTTCATGTTCTTTTTCTGAGTTCCAACATCCAGCGTTTTCAGGCCCTGGTGTGTGTATGTGAGATAATGGAGGGGGTGTTTGCAGCAAGAAGGAATGGCTGGGACATAGCAAACAACAGTCCTTGCTCCCAGTCAGTAAAAATCATGACTGTACTTCTCTATAAGTAAGTCATGGATACTGACTAGCACAAATCAATGTCCTCTTTATGTGAGAAAAATCTGTATAGTTTCCATGCCTAGTATACTCTTCTTTCCTGAACAAGATCTATAGACATTGCCAATCATACTACAAACCAATTTTGTTTCTAGTTTTGTGCTGGCTTCCAGAAAACTCCAAGATGAATTCATGGCCCACCATGGTAAGCATTATTTCTCATGGTACATATTCTCTGAACTTAATTCACTTCCAGCTTCCTATGAACTTCCCCAAGCCTTCATTTCCCCAACTCCTTCTCAAGTAATCCCATTTTATTTCATTTGGACCTATTATATGTATTTTCACAAGTATTCTTTCATCTTAGATTCTTTTGGATCAAGGCCAAATCTAAATAACAATTAATTAACTACTGATGTTTTTATAGCCTGGTATTAAATTATACTTGAGAATTGGGACTATATCTTGCTGATCTTTATATCTCCTATGTTTTCTTGTATATAGTAGCACCCAATAAATGTTTGTGGGATTTAATTAATGTATCCCTAAGGCCATGTGAGTCCACCACTCTTTCAAACGTGGTCCGCCTTTTATTTTCCGAGGGATCTTAGGATTACAGGTATCAACCAATTGATCTTGTGTTCATAGAGAGATAACTAGAAACAAGTCATCCCATCCATGTGGGTCAATGTGTGAATTGCTGGACTAGTCTGAGATTATTATATCAAACAAATATTTAAAAGTATTGATCTAATTTGACTAAATAGCAGCTCAGCCAAGCCAGCACACAGCTGCCAGAGACACACTGGGCCGCAACAGCTGGAGACAGGCATAGGAAACTAGAAATTATTCAGTTGCAGCCCCTCCAAACCATGTTTGACATGCTATTTATCTTCTCCCACCAAAACTCTCTCTTTCCAAATAAATGGGGGTGGGTGATAGCTAGGAGGTTGTTTACCTTCTACTGAACAAACAAGTCTGAATTAGGAATTAGAACCAGTGAGTCTAAAATGATGAACGTGCTTACCCTGGCATTACTTAGAAAATGGGAAAAATAAATTAGATTACGACTTGGAAGGACTCATTGGTTTGGAGAGCAGCAGGGACTTAATTGCGGGTCTAAGGCAGTGCAGCCTCTGGTTTTCTTTAAGACGAGCTAGGACCTTCCTCAGGGCAACAGGTAGGAAGTGGATCCCTGGGAGGGTGCTGTGATTTGTGGCGAGCCGGCAGAGACACAGAGCAGGATAGGACCCCAACTTGCCCTCGACTGGCATGGCAACGCCACGTTTTCATGGGCCCCATGGTTACTACCTGGCATCTTATTTAACATGTTTCATGTCTTGAAGAGCCTCGGGCATTGTTTTTTTTTGTTTTTTTTTCATGGGATGTATTAGGAACCATGTGGTGAGAGAGCTTGTAAAGTGAATGAAAAGATTTTTATTTCTTAGGCAGGATAAACAGGATGCTTTACGCCATCAACAGCTGTCCTTGATGAGCTATATCCTTTTGGAATGACACACCGCAACATAATGCAGTTCACTTGAAATTCTAATTAAAATGAGCTACTTGTCTCCTGCCTCAGCCAAATGAAATTATGGAACAAAACTTGCAAGCAGCAAGGACTCATTTCAGCAGTGCGGCTAGCCTGAGAGACGGGAGTTCCTGAGCAGTAAAGTCAGCTTTCAGAACCACGGGACTCAGGGTGACCAGTGGTTCCGGCTAGAAGCATACGTGTGTGAGTGTGTGCGAAAGTGTGTGATTGTCTACACAGAACAGAAAGCTAAGGCCTCACAGAGCAGTAATAGAACATGTGTTAATATTGACATGCGATATAATACACTGGAAGCTTTCTGTAATGCCAGCCTCCAGTTACACAGCATAGCCTGACCTTTTAGGTAAAACCACCTTATAATTAGGTCCATTTGTTACTTCAGAAATGACTGCTCTGGCTGAAGTCCAAAGCCCACCAGTTGCCTGTTGCCTCATCAATAAAATCCCAACCTATTAATAAGGAGGGCAGTTCATGTCTCCAGGTAGTTTTCTGTGGACCTAGGAATATTTTAAAATCAGACTCTGTAAGAAACCAGAATAAATTTGTTATGGATACAGTACAAATATCTTGTAATATAATTTACCAAAAATGATATGAACTGATGTTATGAGCACTTTCTAAATGCCAAGCACTGTATATTATCCATTGTTTCTAAAGAATCCCTGGACATACCTTTATCATTCCCACTTAACAAATGAGGAAGCACCTCAGAAAGTGAAGGTAACCTGCCCAAGGTCACCGAGATAATAAGTAGCAGATTTGGGACCTGAATTCAGGCAGCCTATTTCAGACCCAGGGCTCTTAAATATAAATAGCGAGAGCCAACATTTATATAACACTGTGTCGGGGGGCAATAAGTGCTTTACATGTTTGAAACATTTAATCTTCACATTGACTTTACCAAATAGATACTGAAATTAACCTCATTTTTATTGATGAGATGAATGAAGTCAGAGGCCATTTGACATGCCCAAGGTCATCCACGTGGCGCCTGGCAGGACGGAGTGAACCCAGAGACTATTTTAACTGCAATGCTCTCCTCTCCCTACCATGCCGTTCCTAGCATCTAGCAAGGCTTCAAAACACCTCTGCCAAGGGTCTGCTACAGCTGCATTTAGTTAGTTTTGAATTATATATTTTAAAATAAAACCAGGAAAACCCATTTTTTAAAAATAAAGGGTCTTCTCATAAATATCCCTTTATATTGGCCTTTGCTTTTCTTTCGTGGATGGCAGCTGGCAGCTGAGAGAAAGAATTAAGGAGGTGAGATAAGGTTTAGGGTGATGGGAATATTACTGAACATGGAGATTTGGAAATGTTGCCTGTTTGTAAGCCCCAAATGATTTCTTGGCAATAAATGAGTGGTCCTGTCTTAGCTATTACTTAGGTGAATACGGCAGATATTTCCATCTAAATCTGGGTGAACAAGTGCACGAATAGGTTTGCTGCAGCAGCTGAAAGCTAGGAATAAAATGAGGCACGCTGATTTAAAAACAAGTGTTCTCTCATAAGCCACCCCCCTCCAAAAACAACAGCATTAAGAAGAGCTGGTGACAGTGGCCACACCCTAATCCAAAGCCCAGAGGCGGAAGAAGGGACAACTGTGTTCATGGCCATGGCCACGAGGCAGTGGATAGTAACACCTGGAAGGACAACTTTCTTAGGTAAGCCAGAGTGACAAATTAGCTTGGGCATGCACATCAGTGTGTGTTCAGGGAACACCAGCTAATCGTAATATTAACTTGGGAGCATACGACAATTAACAAAGCATAACTCTTTGCATAAACCATGTCATATAAAATATGCAGAAGTAGACTAGGAATGTGGTGTGTCCTGAGCTCATTTCTCGAGACTGAATTGCAGATGTAGATCTAGGTGGGAGAGCAAATACAGCTAGTAGCTTTTCATGGTTTTTACTAAGAAGGCAATAGAAACACTGATAAAATTCAAGACCAACAAAATGTGGCCTCTCGATTTTTCTGTTGTCAGGATGTCACTTCTGTTTCTGGAAACCACAGGTCACTGTGCTTCTCTCAAGTGAAATTTAGGTCATGTCTGGACTCATTAATAATAACTATGGCTTATCAGGCACCTACTATGTGCCAAGTGCTTTTTAGATGCTATCACATTTCCCTCCCAATAGCCCTCAAGCATAGGTAATATTATCCTCATTTTATGTGTAAGGAAACCGAAGCTTAGTGAGTTTAAGTAACTTGCCCAGGGAGCTAAGTGTCAGAACCAGCTGAGATGTAAACTCCTGTTTATTTCCCAAGAACTGAGCCTACTGTCCCTAAGAGAACCTATTTAGAGAGTACCGTATGAATCTACAAAAATCCTAATGTAATTGGGGATTTCTTTTGGAAGGCAAATGGCCATAGTTATTAAAATTGTAAAGCCAATTCCACTCTAGAATTACACATGGGCTCTAGAATGTTCAAACAGGGTTTGAAATCAGAAAAATAAAAAAAAAATAAAATCATAAATAATATTCAATAGGATAATATGTAAATAAACGGATTCATCCTTAATAGGAATATTAGGCTGGTGTTAAAAAGAATATACTGATATAGAAAATATCTTCAAGTCATATTTAATGGTCAGAGAAAGTTGCAGAACAGTATGTATTGGAATGACTCCATTTATTTTTTAAGAGAGGTGTACATAAGAACAAGTAACGATACACAATCATAGAAAAGGAACTAGAAGGAAGCATGTGCTGTCCTGGAAGGGATGTGAGAGCTTATAAGGGATAAGAAAGGAGGGAAATGAAGGGCAACTTTCAACTTTTGCTCTATAAATTTATATAAACGTTTGAAAGTTTTATAGTGAGAAAGGACTCATTAGTTACTTATGTAACACAAAAGGAAAAAGAGTTAGCAACTAAAGTCACCTGGGGGAAATGTGTTTGTGTTTTTATAAACTTTTAAGATATGTTAGAGTACAAAATATTTTATTTTTTTTTTAGGATTTTGACGGAGGGGTGAACTGTACTTTAAGCAAACTCCAGCAATGGATATTTAATAATTATTTCAGTAAGAGTCTTTGTTTTGCTCTGTGATGTGTTACAATGTAGGAATAATAATATCCAAAATCAGCAAGTTTAGGTCCTCTGCTCAATCATTCCACAAACTAAATATGCCTCTGGGAACGTCATACTGATGACCCTGGAGGCCCCCAGCCCAGGCAGAGCGAGCGAGCGAGCGGGGACTCGCTGACCTGTGTCTTGAGAGGTCAGTGGAAATTCACTGGAGGCCCTAAATATATCCATCTGATCTTCTTTGAAGAACCTCAAGCTGAAAGACAAAGAGGAAGACAGAATACCTTTCCTGAAGGAATGCTCTGGCCTGGAATACACTGCTCTGGGTACTCACAGGATCCATATTTATGGGCATCTGGAAAGCTGGGAAATGTTTACCTGACCATTTGGCCTTCAAGCTGGGGTAAGTGCACCACCTGGTCTGCTCCCAGCGCCCGCACTGAGGGCTGGCGGTGGAGGTGTGCTCCGTATTAGGTTAGAAGGTCATGGGACACAAAGAAGCTTGTACCGTTTTGCATTCATTGAAGAGAGGAAATTATGATGTTTTCAAGCTATAGAAACAGCTGATTCCAGATCTGTCTACAGTGATGCTCAAGTGACAATCCAAACTGACTAAAAGACAGCTGGAATCATCAGGCAGCCCGGGCCACCGACTCATTATTTCAGTAGAGCAAACATGGCCTTTATCAGCACGTGCCATTGTCATGTTTGTCTCAGGAACATCAGATGATGATGGTTATTAGTTCGCATTTTTAAAAATATGTCTGGCTATCTGACAAGATTTATATACAAATTAAAATAATAACCAGAATGCAGGCTATCGGCTTGTCCTGCAGTTGTCCAGGGCAATATCATAACCTAGGATGACAGTTTCCCTCTTGTTAGTTCTGAAAGCCCTGGGAGGAAAATATCTGTAATAATAGTTCCTTTTGCTTTTCAAATGTAAAATCTTTAAACAAATAGAACATGCCATTTCAGATAGACGTCTGGGACATAGAAAGAGGCTGCTCAGGCCTTACCTCGGGTAAAGACGTGTTTATGAAAAGATCTCATTCTTCATAATTCTAACACATCATGCTTATTACCCCCTAAATTTGGCTTTTGTTTGGTTTGCTAATTACATTTCCTCCTAATCTGCAATTATCAATTTTCCCATCCTGTTTTACTTGATCCTATTATCCATGTAAGTATCATCTATTTAAGATTATTATCTCATGGAGAGCCACCATCAGCAATATTTTTACATTGCATGCCAGAGGGAGAGCGTCGAGGAAGAAACAGAATGGCAGTGGTCACAGTGGTCGAAAGAGAAGGCTACCTAGACACGACCCCCCTTTGTTCCCACCAGTGCAGTGGAGGTGGCCCCAGATAGTGCAGGGAAGCGGAAACCTATGAAGATGCGGCAGATGGAGGACCATGTGGGGACCAAGCAGTGCCATCGATCAGTGCGATGCAGGAAGTCCTCACTACCCCCTGAATGTGGTGGCTGCCCTGTGTCCCTTATCTGTTGTCTGCAGTGTTCAATGGCGTGCCATGCACCAGAGGTTTGTTAAAATATACATGGTGATCGTAAATACAGATTGAAATGAAGTGCTGAGAAGCTGAGCCTATTAACTCACCTTGAGGTCCTTGCCCTGACGGAGAAACCAGGCAGAACAAATGGGCCTGCAACGGTCCAAGCCAAAAGCCCCCAGTGGGGAGACGTGGCAATCAGCAGGTGTGGAGGAATTAGCTGCACACTCCCTTTAATGTTCATCAGGACTGAACGCTGCTAATTTACAGCACTTCAGCATTTCAGGGCCCCATAGAGTCTTTCCAATTACTCTGGCAGGGAGGTGACTGGCCCATCCACGGTGCCCGTGGTGAGACCGAGGAAGCAGAACTTAGCAACAGAGTCCCGGGGTCCCCGTGTGCCTGTCCTAATGAAGCCATGTTGTTCCCTCGATTCTCAGTTCACGACCCTGCCCTGGCTTAGCATCTCCTCTGCCCTGGTTTCCCGTACCCAGCCTGGAACGGAGAAGCCGCGTGGTCACACAGCCAACTCTGAGAGCAGAGTATGTGTAGCCTTATATTTCTAGTTAAAAAGCAATAAATCTTAAGTCAGGTAATGAATTCCATTTTGAGTAATCTCATTATGGACATCTATTCAAAGAGTCTATGTGGCACAAGCAGAATGACTGGAAGACCCAGTATAATGTGCTGGCTTTTTTCCCTGTGCCAAATTAACAGCGAAGGCCTTTTAAAGGATGCTTCATTTGGGCTCTTATTATCAGAAATATTATACAAGCTCGAGTTGGGCCTGAGTGCAGTGGTACTGCTGAGATAACTCTCACTGTTGGATCAATGGCTGGCAGGGTTCCACCATTAAAGGGGCTCGGAGCAGAGAGGCAGCCTCGTACCCAAGGCCCCAGCGCACGGTTCTTTGCTGGAGCCTAGAAGAAGGAATGAAGAAGAGGAAGAAAGTCTGGGGATGTGTAAGTGGCAAGCGAATGTTCTGTGATTATTTTGCAGAATCAAATAAGGTGCATTGTGGAGGATCTGTTTTATTTAATCTGTCTTACAATTATCAAATTATTTTTCCTACCACCCTAATGAGTCATGTCACCACTCTAACTTTCAGCTGGCCGCTTCCTATTACTGTCTAAAAAATTTGAGGTTTCTCACCCTGAAATGTACAGTGCTTCCCAAACTTTGCATACCTATCGCCTAAGGATCTTGTTAACCCACAGTCCTGGTTCATTCATTAGCCGTAGGATGAGGGCTGAGGTTCAGCATTCGTAATAAGCTTCCAGGTGATATCCATGCAGGTAGTCTGTGGACCACTCTTGGAGGAGGAAGTCTCTCGAATATTGGTTCTTAAACTCTGACTTGAATTAGAATCTCCAGAAGGGTTTGTTAAAACAAAGATCCTGGGCCCTAGGACTAGAGTTGCTGATTGAGGACATCTGGGGGGAGGGGCCGAGAATTTGCATCTCTCACAGGTTCCCAGGTGGTGCTGATGTTGCCAGACCCGGGGCCACAGTTTGAGAACCACTGCTCTACGGTAATGGTCTCAAACCTGGCTGCACATACATATCATCTAGTTAAAATACAAAGACTTTAAAACATACCGATTCCCAGCTCTTCCCTCAGACAAATGAAATCAGGATCTCTGAGAATGAGGCCTCAGCATCCAAGTATTTTCAACTCCTTAAGTGATTTTTAATATGAATTGAGAATCACTGCTCTAAACCATGGCTCCCAGCATGACTTCCCATCTGTCCAGAAAGGAAAACTTAGACTGTGCTTAGCCCAAATTAGCTTTGTACTATTACTATATTTCAGAACTTTGGCTTGAATTGCTTTTTCCCCCTGAAGTAACCTTCTGTCTCCATTGTCAAAGCTCCATCTGTCTTCCATGGTTTATCTGGAACGCCGTCTCCTTCATGAAGCCCTCCTCTAGGCCCCTGGCCACCTGAGAGCATCATTTCTTGAGTGTTTCACATACATTACTCTCCAGTTCCAGTCTCGGCTGAGATTCTCACCAATCTCACCTCCTCCCTCCTTCCTGTTCCCACAGCCCTCCTGGGAGCCTCTGGTAAAACCTGTGCCTGTAGTAGGGTTATCTGTGTGCCCCTTGGCTTCCCCCCACTCCAGCTTGCAAGTTCCTTGTGGGTAAAAGCTCTGTGTTATCATTCACCCTCCTTATCCCTCCCAAAGCTTTGGGGTGCACCATCCTACCTAGAAGTCCCTCTTTAGCACCTACTGGGTTGTTCTGTGTTTGTACCTTTGTGGTCCTCGACATACATGTCCCCTCACAATATTGTTATTTGTCTTAACCTTACCTACTAGGTATCACCTTCTTGAGGGCAGGGACTGTGCCATGCACATCAGTACATACCACCCCCATTCACACACACACACACATACACACATACTTCGCTAAGTTCTTGCTACTCAAAATGTGGTCCATGGACCAGCCTTGGCGTCACCTGGTGCTCTTTAAAGATGCAGAACCTCAGGCCTCACCCACTATTAAGGTCCAATCTGCTTTTTCACATGACCCCCAGGTCATATGTGTACACATTAAAGTTCGAGAGGCACTGCTTTAGAAGGTAAAATAGCAAAATAATTAAGAGAATGGGTTCTGGACTCAACTTTTAGGTTCAAGCTCTTGAGTGAGTTATGTGAACTCTCTACATAAGCAAGTTTCAACTGGTGTGCTGCAAGACAATTTTTAAAAAACATACAATACCTGACTTTCCCCCCATATATTGTCAAATAAAAAATGACAGCAGCAACACAACAGGAGGTGTGAATGAATTAAAATTATACCTATTTTTTGTCAGATCAGCAAAAATATATTTTTTGGTGTGCAGCAGAATTTTAGAAATTAGCTTATGTGTGCCACGAGTTGAAAATTGCTGCTCTACACCATAGTTTCCCCATCTATAAAATGAGGATAGTCTTCATCTCATAGGGATGCGGGAACATTAAATAATATAATGTAAATAAGTAAGTCATGTAAGTGAAACACTCAGCACATTACAAGCCCTCAATAATACAGTATGAACTATTATTATTCAATAAAATTGGTTAATTTTTCATTGAACTTGAACTACCACCCAGAATAGATAAGAAAATGAAACACAGTTCTGCATGGATTTCAGAAACATGAAATATAAAAGGTAATAAATAAAAATATTAAAAACCCTTTCGCAAATGTTAAGAAGCATGTCAAATCATTCCTGTGTTGAACCTTAAGCAAGTCGGTGGTTGGAGCCTTTAAAATTACCATCCCCCAATTTTCTGCTGTGTCACCAGGTTTTGCTTCACTGCGCAATTCTTTCAGGCTGCCTTTATTCGGCTCCACCTAAAGAACAACTTCATGCCCTGTATTTTGTTTCTCAGACCCCCAAATCTGTTGCTGTGGCGATTACCTCAGCAACCACAAAATGTGCTCCTTGCTTGGGTGAAACATGTGCACACACTGCCCCCTAGGGGATCTACTCTGTTATGACCCTCAAACCAAGAAACCGAATAGCTTGGTCGTGGGTGTAGTTATCTCAGAGGGAAGAGGCAGAATCCTTGACCCAGACAGTTTGCATAGCTTTGAAATTACTACTGGGCCACTCTGAATGTTAAGCAAGAATACTCTGCACCAGTGTGGGGCCTCACTAGAATTTGTGAAGCAGAATTTTATATATATGACTTGGATTTGACTCCCTCTAATGTTAGGAATAAAGTCAAGCTGTTGACTACAATGAGAGTCTGGAATGACGACCTACATTTGAAATGAAACTTTAACTACACTGTATTTGCTGATATGAAAATAATACATTTATATACCCCATACAATGTACCCAAACATAAGATGTTGGGACGATATGGTAAAGTTAGCACGTTATGAAATGCATTTGACAAATAATTATTGAGAGGTATCATGTTCCAGGCACTCGTGGTCCTCATTGAACAAGAAACAAAGATCTCTGCTCCGTGAAGCTGAAATTCTAATGAATTTCAGTGAGCCCCGCCCCCTGCTGTTTCCTTCAGCCTTGGGGAGCATTCCCCGGTTCTGGGGAGGCACTGACTTGCCTCAGAATGGCAAACAAGGGCAGTGTGGCATGGTCAGTCCTGAGGTGGCTCACAAATAATGCTGTCTCTTTCCTATGACCTAATGTTTTTTCTTTCCTTTTTTTTTCTTGTTCATTTCAGGGCTTTATTGTTTGTTTATTTTGAGAGCGAGAGAGAAAGATTTTTTGAGAAAGAGGCTACAACACATCCTGATATCTGATCTTTGTCTTGAACCTGGAGTAGGGGAGAGAGAACTGGGAGATTCCGTGGAGCAAGGAAGCTTTACCACCATGGCTCCTGAGGCAGTCAGGAGAATCAAACTGACTTCTGGTTACATGAGCAATGACTTCAGTTCAAAGGCGTCACTTGAACCCACAAACTTAGTGAGTTATATCTCTCTTAAATTATTGTCATGTTCTCATTTTGTTTTCACCTCCTGGTCTTGGAAGCTGCCTCCTGATAGTTCATCATTTCCTCCCATCATCCCATCATCACTTTGGAGACACACGTGCCAAGCCCCCTTTGCTGTTGCTGCGCAGTGGAGGTGGCTATTGTCCCTTTCCTTGCTTGCAAAGTTACTGGGGGGCAGGATTACCATGGCCACTGAACCCTTCCTGGGAGCCCTTCCTGAGGTCAAGCTGAAACAGGCAGTGAGGCTGTGGGGACATCATCCAGCCCAGCAGGGCCTCACATGTGCGCACCTCCCCAGATGCTCCTGCACATCCCAGTTTCCTTCTCCTTCCTTCAGGCTCTCTGGCAGTGGGACCAAGAACTTGCAATGAAGTAGGATGTCCCACCTCACCATTCTGTTTGCTTTCAGATACCAAATTTACACACCCTTCCTACCAACTGAGAGCTCCTGATCCATTACTCGCACATTGTGTCCTGCTCTGTTGGCTTGGCTTGTTCTAGTCTCTATGGAATCTTCAGAACTAGATGAGTACCCATCACATCATAACACATTCAATAAAGAAAACTGATAGATACACGGATGGCACATTATCTATGTGTGGAGCACTGTTCATTTCTTATTTTAATTCATCTTCATAACAATCCCTGTTTTACAGATGAGAAAGACGAATCTTACAGAACCTAAGTAACTTGCTCAACACCACACAGCTGTGCTTAGTGACAACAGAATTTAAACCAAGGAGTCTAACTTCAAAGCCTATATTCACCCTGCTCTGCTACTTCCCCTCAGAGTGAGAGTCCTTGTTTGAGACCTTCCTGCTTCCTTGTTTGGAAAGTAAAACTAATAATTCAGTTCAGTTTTTAGGGAGTCTTCCAGTAATGTAGGAGTTAAGGGCTGAATCAAGAATTACTTCCCATTTCTCCAATCCTTTCCCCTTGGACTGGGGTCAGGCATTTCTTTCCAACTCTGCCCCTAGATCAGTACAGCCCATCAGGAACCTCCCCTCTCCTCCCCCAAAAGCAAATGCCAGCTTTCAGCAGTGGCTTCTTAGCACGAGACAGAACATAAACTCTGCAGCAAACCTAGTGCCCCAGGAACCAGCAGCGGGAACAGGGCCATTACCAAGTACTCCAAGTGCCTGCCAGTGGTTTCCTAACAAATGGCTTCATTGCCTCTCTCCCCTCCGGGTCAGCCGCTGCATGTCCACTCGAGACTGCTGCAGGCCACACTCTCTTTCCTGTTCTGGAAAATGACACTGAAACCTTAATGAGCCCGGAGGAAGTCAACTAGACAGGAAATAAACGCACTTGGGTGCGTGTGCTTTCGGAAGTTTTGGAAGACCATTTGCCCCTTGGGAAGATGTTTGTTTGTTTTTTATATAGTCATGGCCAGCAATTCCTCAGTCTCTCATTGGTGTAGAAGGCAGGTGGAGATTGATTCTGAAATGAACTTAAGCTAAGAGGACAGATAGGGCGGGGCTCCGAGAGGCCACTTTGACAAGGCCTAATGGTGATGTAAGAGGAGCTTTGGTCAGGATTTCCTGGGGCAAAGGCAGAGCTGATGAAGCTTATTTTTAGATGGTATTGATATTTTTAGTGAAAGTCCAACAGCATCTCCATTTTGGGGGGGTTGGGAGGTGGAGCCAGAAGGGATGATTTCCTGAAGTTAGTCATTTCCTCTGCTGGTTTAGAGATTTGACCGCACTCCTGTGTCGCAGGAAGTGCCTGGTGATGGTAAACACTGCTGACATAATGGGAACTTACCCTGCGGGTGTGTCTGAGCACACATATTCCTTCCTGGCCCCTTGGCCAGGTGAGCGGGGGAGGCTTCCTGTTTTCAGCTCCAGGAGGACCTTTCAACTTCCAAGAGCTGCTCTGGAGAATAAATCACAAGGCCAGAGCCACAGACACCGGAAAGTGATTTGGTGGCAAGAATTGTTGGATGTGCCCTGGCAGCTGCTGGGACTGCTGAGTCATCAGGCCCTCGCTGAGGTGCGCATGGAAGCCAAGTGGGTTTGGTTCCAGCACTGTAAGGCAATCTTCATCTGAAACTTGCTTGTGAGCCAGAGATGCCCTTAGTGCCTGGATCTCATCCATTCCTAAATTCCTTCAGCAGGCCCTACGAGCTCCACCGTTGACCTCTCTTCTGAGTCTGGTTCCTGCACTCTGCCTCTGTTATGTCAGTGGCATCGTGAGCTCCTGTACGAGTTGGTAAATCTGCTCTCCCTGACCACCGTCTCCTCCCGGTAGCTCCTCCTCCACAGTTCTGGCAGGTGCTGCATTGGAAAACACATAGCAACTTTGTCACTATGCTCCGCCCTTGTCCACAGTAGACATCACTAATTGGCCATGGCGCTTTAGCTGCTAAGCCTAGACGTGGGTGACCACAGTCTTTCTGAACATTGTCCTTCAAACTCTCATGACCAATTAATTGGAACTGGCATTTGACATAAAGTCAATGGGCCACCTTAGTGCTCATGTTGTCTTCCTAAAAACTAAATTCGATTTTATCTCTTCCCTGATGTGAGTCTTCTTCTGTCTCCTTTGTGCCTTCAAAGTGAATTCAAACTCCTTGGCACGGTGCACGGAACCTTTCCTAGCCTCACCTCTCCTTAATTGTGTGGCTTTATCTTCTCGCCTCACCTTCCCCACCTTCCCCTGGCCCCTATATACCGGTCCCTGCGAACTTCTTACTCTTTCCCAAATACACTTTGCTTTTGAGTGACTCTTGGCCTTGCACGTGGTGTTCTTGCTCTCTAGATTTCCCTTTTTCCATTCTGAAAACTCAGTGGTTTGTTCAAACCTTCAATATTCCTCTTCTGTTATGTTTCCATGATTCTACTGGGCAAAGTTAGTGCCCCCTCTTCTGTGTTCTCATATGCTTCTGTTTTGATCTCCATTAAAATATTTGTTATTGTAACATATTGTACATATGTTATAATATGTTGTGGTTATTATAATAATTATAGGTATCATAAATATGATCAGACATTTTCTTATTCATTCAACACATTTATAGATTGCCTTCTATGTGTTGTTAGTAGTAGGTAAATTAATATTAATACACAGAATGGACATTTATTTAATGAATGAATAAATGATATTTCTTTGCTCATTGAAGTTGCCTTTAGCCCTTATATCTCTAGCAAAGATTCCTCTAAATCCTAGGAGTCTGTGAGCAGGACTTAACTCTCCTCAAGTCTTATAGAAATTTGTGAAAATAAGTATTTTAAAAACTTACTTTTACAATATCAACCTAGATAAATAATTTTACATGAATGTGTATGTGATTACATAATGTTAGTCATATTTCTCCCCTTTTTTTGCTTGACTTTTCCTCTCCACTCCATTCTCTACATCGGTACCCTTAGGGTGACCAACCTTCCCAATGTGCTTCAGACTCTCCCAATTTTAGCAGTAAAACTCCCACATTCTAGAAAATCCCTTAGCCTCAGGCAAACCAGAATGGTTAGTTATCCACCCTTGCCATAGCCCTATGTTTCTTTCCTAAGTAATCAATTTTAAAAATCTAGTGTGTGTCTTCCATATTTTTCTCTGTATAAATATAATACAGGATTTATAATTGTCATTGCTGTTTTATAAAAAGAGGTTATATTCTGTATTTTGTTATATTTTATATTGTTATGCTGCGTTACATTATATACTTTTAATCATCCTGATTCCCCCTCTAACAAAACCTTGCAAAGAAAATCAAGTCAAGTGGTGTAGCTCCAGTTCATTGTCCTGCATTTTCTAGGTTGTGAATATTCCATACTATTTTGGCTGTTAACTTATTGACAGGCATTTATTTTGTTTCTAGTATCTTTTTGCTGCTTTGAACAATGATGATACACAAACACACACACATACATATACACACACACAAATATCTTCACGCATCGATGCTTTTATTTCTATGAGATACATTTTTAAGAGTGGAATTGCTGAGTTGAATAGTAAATGTAATTTCAATTTTTGTAATTATTGCTAAATTGCTTTCCTAAACTGCTATAAAACATCGCATTTCTGCCATCATATAGAAGAACACCCTTTTCATTGCGTCCACATCAGCCCACCATCACTTGGTGTGATAATTCTTACTAATTTGTCCATTTGATGGTTATAAAATGGCATCTCATTGCTACTTTAATTTGCATTTTCCTGACTCCTAGTGAATTTGACCATTTAAAAAAAATGCATTTAGCCATTTAGATGTGTTCCTCAGTGATTTACATATTTGTATCTTTTACTTATTGGATTGTTTGACTTATCCTTGACAATTTTAAGAAGATTTTGTATGTTACAGGTACCAACATTTTAAATTTGATACTTTTTTTTTTTCTAGCTCTGATATTTGCCTGTGATTTTATTTATTGGATTTCTGCCATTCAAATGCTCTTGATATTTTTTTTGTATTTAAATATGCCTCTCCTTTCTTACCTAGCTTCTGAACTCCTAGTCTTGGTGAAGAAATTCTTCTCAACCCATTGATTGTATATGTAGTATCCTACATTTTCTTGAAATATTTTTGTTTTATTTTTTACATTAAAGTCTACCATTTTATGTTGTATAGTTTGACTGGCCTATGGCTGATTCTTCTATGCTCTCTGATCTGATTGATCTGATTGATTCTAGTAGCTTTAGACCTACTCATTCACTGGGATGTCCTCCCAGGTATCCAGAGCCCCAGGTGAGTCCCTCTGCTCCAGCCATCCCTCTCCTCCTGCTCACTCCCACACACTTTCCGTGAAGTATAAAACCCAATACTAATATCCATCAAGATCTCTCAACAGCGCAAATAACTCTACTCCAGGTTGTTAAATCACCTTTGTGCCGACACAACCACAATATTTTAGGAATACAAATTGTGGTATAATATTGAATTTTTAATTTAAACCACTTAGTTTCTATCTCTCCCTGCACTGTTGTTTTTTAAAAACAGCATTTTTATTTTCCTCTGGGAAATAACTCTCAGTTATGTGAGAGTAGGGTTGACTCCATCCCCAGATAAAGGGTTGGAACAAGGGCACTTCCCTAAGCCACTCAGTATTATGTTTCTCTAGCCATCGTGATGGCTCAAGAAAGTACCTTCCACACAGCCAGTGAGACAGAAAATGATATTTTGCCAGGGCTACTGAGAAAGAGTTTTTACCTTCTTTTTTCCCCTGCTGGTAGTACACAGCGAATGATATAGTGCTGGGATATGCTGTTAGCTCCCCTGGTACCAGCCAGGCTGATCACAGAGCCCGGGATGGGGAGTCAAGAAACGAAGGTGAGAAACTGGGTCTTGATCCCATTGTCTGAGTGCTGGGTCAAGCTGTGTAGACACGGATTCTTTCAACTGTTTAATTACATGTACCAGGAAATTTCCCTTTTTCTTTTCCGTCCTCACCAGAGGATATTTTTTCCATTGTTTTTTCAGAGAGAGTAGAAGGGGAGCGGGTGGAGAGAGAGAGAGAGAGAAACATTGATGTGAGAGAGACCCATCAATTGGTTGCACACGACCCGACCATGACCAGGGAGAGAGCCTGCAACTGAAGTACGTGCCCTTGGCTGCGATCAAGCCTGGGACCCTTCAGTCCTCGGGTCGCTGAGCCAAACTGGTTAGGGCAGGAAATTTCCCTTTTCAAAAAAGCCATTTTAGATTAGTTTTTCCACCTCTCATAACTAAGAGTTATAATACATGAGACCTTTCTTTTCAGCTATAGTGACTTAATGGGGCTTCTTAAGGTATTTTCCATATCATGTCCCCAATTATCGTAATCATAGTTGGGGGCAGGGTGTCTCAGGTTGAACATAGCCACATCCATCACAGGGACTAAGACAACCCAGGCACACCAGTGAACTGCCAATTCCATATGAGTGTGTGTGTGTGTGTGTGTGTGTCTAAAATTCTCTAGGTCTGTTTTTGAGGTAGAAAATACTTAGTACCAGAGTCTGATGGAACTCCTACCCAGTTTTATTTGTAATGTTTTCATGGATCGAGTATTGAACTATTCTTGCTTCTACTATACTGGAAAATCACAGTTTCTCTTGTTATTATTATTATTATTTTTTTGCCGACAAGAGGGGATGTGGCTAGAAATTGAGGGCATCTGACTAGGTGTTTTCATAGGGTGACCTTAATCTCCAGTGCCAGAATTAATCTTTCTTTTGTGAGGACCATTTAGCTGAGAAAGAGTTAATACTTAACACTCCTTCAGGAACAAATTGCCTCATTCAGGAAAGAGAGAAAAAAATGCTCCCAGAAAATTGGATGCTGGTGGATTATTGCCCCTCAGATCCATGGATTAGTATGTGTGGGGAGAGCATCCAAGTGGAAAAAATGTGCTATCAATGTATTTGTGGGCAGTGCCTGCTCTCGTACCACCTCAATTACAGGCCTCTTTATCACAAGCATCGCATGATGCAAGTCTTGCTGCCTTCTTTCTTAAGCCTATTATGGAATTTTTTGTTGAACTATTTGAGAGCTCTTTCAAAATAAGATACACTTGCTTCAGTGTTGACTGTATCAGCTCTCTCATTTTTCCCTTTCACCCGAACACTGGCAACTTCTTTCAGATGAGGAGAACCTTTCTTTTACAGCCTTATCATAAAAAATAAAAGTATGCAGTGAAAATAATATATGTTTATAAAGGTAAACTTTATAAAGGTAAACTTTATAAACATGTATTTTTCTTAAAAAGAGATTCAAAACTTATGATGCTCATTGAGAAAGGCAAATATTGGCCATAGGAAGCCAAGAGTGAAGTCACTAAATATTAAAAATAAAGAAAACAGGGAACCTTTGAGGTGCGAGTGCTCATTCCCCTTGATCATTTAAATGGCCCCGATGCCTCGTAGAGAACTTTCAAATGCATGCTTCATTACTAATGACATTTTTATGGAAGTGGATATTTTTTATTTAACAGTCCATCTATCTCTCCTGCATGCTTTTCATCTCCCATCACAAAAGGCTGAGGACAAGTTTTCACAAGGTGACTAATAAAATAATAGGCCTGATGGATATTTCAGGACCTTGGTATGTTTTTTTCTCTCTTAAAAAATAAAAGTCCTGTTGATCTAAAAGTCCTAAGAACATTGGCCAGAGGACATGTCTACTGGTAAGGAAATAGATAGGGGGCAGGGGTAGTTATTAAAACTTGCAGGAGGAGATACAGCTATGGATCTTTGGGCTCCTGGATATTTTGATCAGAGAAACAGCTTGGTGTCATCTTGGGTGTTTGAAAGCCACAGTCAGGGTGGCTGGTATGACCCTGAAATGCCAGGTAACTTGAGAATAAAGATGACACAGAAAGAGGACGGGCTTTTCTCAAGGGGTGGCAAAGGGGAGGGTCCAGATGAACAAAGAGCAGGGCTTTGGCTAACATTGATACTTCCTAGGTCTGGGCAGGAAATGTGTAACCTATTCTCTAAATAAAATTACTTTTTCAAAAGATGCGTATAATATGCTACCTATATGTGCCACATGAGTGGTGTCTCAGATGCAGTGTTCTCTGAATCAAGGAGGTTCTCTGGAAAAATGCCTCAGTGGCCATTGGATATTGGCACCAGGATCGCCTGCCAGCTGTGCACTAGTGGCTACCCCAGTGTCTCGCAAAGCATGCTGTCCTGTGGAGGAATGGCACGTTCCCAGCTCCCTGGCATCTGCGCGGGATCAGGCATAAATCTCGCCAGCAAGCAGAGATGAAAGTGAAAATAAAGTGTGAGGAATCAAAAGGAAGTTGCAGAATGCATGGCAGATGTTGTTAGGTTTGTCTAGCAAAGCCTATGTGCCAAGCACATGATTGATGACATTAGCAAGAGGTTAATAGTTCTGGACGGTGCTTTGTAAAAGAAAGCACAGGACAAATGCTAAGGCCGCAGCGGGAACGGCCAAATGAAACAAGTGAGATTTTCAAAACAAATAGCATGTCATCTGCTCACATAACATCAATGTGAGGCCAGTGGACGGCAAAAGTAGTCAGTGGTCTCTGTGATGGTTGGGGAGAGAAGGCTTCTTTGCTTGCTGACTCCCTTGAATGTGGCAGGTTCTGAGTGACAAGCAGGTTACTGTGAATTCTGCAGGAAGAAATAATATGCCTAGTTTTCATAGTGAATATTTTGGCCTTAATTTATGCCATGAGCAATGGCTGAGCCCAGGTCCATTACGTGCCCATCGAAGATGATTTATGTGGGTTTTTCATGTACTTGGACTTTAATTATTCATATGATTATCAACAGAAAATAAGGCCAGAGCAGAGTTGAATGTGAACAGGCTGACGGGCAAACAGGCCACCGTAGAGGCTAAATTTAGATAAAGACGGGAGAGCGCTGCCTTTTTTTCCACATCAGGGATGGGAACAAATTCATAAGCAGATTTTACACTTTTCCTCCCCTTTTCGCAAACAAATTGCCAACCTGTTAATCACCTCCCTGATGGCAGACAAATGTCTCTGGGAAACATGCGCCAGATATCAATTGTTATTGGCTGGAACTCAATAGGATGAAATGAATTGATGCTGCCATTCCCCTCTCTGCAAGGCAATCGCTGATCAATAGTGAGTAATTGGGCATGGCTCTGGGAAGGGGAGAATGCTGAAACAGGAATATTGCAATGAGCTATGGCGCGTATTAATCACTGTCCAACCGTTTCATCAATGTAATTTCCTTCCAACAATCACTACGGTATCTAACGATATGGGGGGCATCCCACTTTCCCCTGCAGGTATTAATTTGCAAGTTAAAACTGCAGGACTCAAGAAATCATAGTCCTGTGCCCCTCACACTTAATTTGGTGTGAGTGTCACCGTGTCAAGCTAGAACTGCACAGAGTGGGTTAAAACACCTTCTGCACCCGAGAGAGAAGGAAGGAGTGGGAATGAGCTGAACAACAGAAATCCATCTGGAATGTGGCTTTTCCCCCAAAGTAGCATTTGTTTCAGCTCTTGTTTCCCTTCTCTCACCTAAGAAATTGCCAAGGGACCAGCAGGAAGAGAAAAAAGAGGGGGTTTTTCAAGAGTCAGGCCCTAGAAAAAGTTAAATGATCCTGATGATAAAAATGAAAATACTCTGTAGCGTTCCCTTTTGAGATTCGGTTTGCTGCAGAAACGTGTTCTGACTGTGGGGGCTGGTGGGGGACTTGGGGTCGATTGCTTGTTGAATTCAGTGGGTTATGTAACACAATTGCTACCATATAAATACTGTGCCGTTACTTTCTTATTCCACCTTTTAGGGAGCCGAGCTTTCCTGAGCTTGAAGATTTAACGACAATTCTCATTACGGTTCCCTAGCTATTGGCCAACTTCTTCCTTCAAAAAACTTTTTTTTTCTCTATTCTTTGCCTGGTGTGTTTGAGATAAAATTAATTTTCCACTAACAAGGGGAAAGCCTGGAAATAACTGAGATTGGATTTTTCCTGAGTAGAATCCCAATGAAGCTCTTTTGGTAAAACAACACTGATTGATACCTTGGAAGCAGCCAAGTCCAGGACTCTAGGAAGCTGGCTCACCAGGGAGACAGTTTTGAAAAAAGAAAATGACAAGGGAACCGCAAAGGCGGCAGAACACACACAGCGAGGAAGAGAGGCCTTCCTTCTGTGTTAAACCCAGGCCCACAGGGACCAGGCCCTGAAGTAGCGATGTGGTTTCTTCATCAGCACTCTCCCAATTAGTTGACACTCACCAAATTAAGGAAACAGCACAAGAGGGGAGAGGAGAAGTTGAGCCTCCAAGGGCTCATCTGCAGTGCCTTCTAACAGCTTCTTAGCCAAGCAGATGGCACCGGGCGTGTTGTAACTTGAGACATTCTCCAGAACCTGTTTTGGGGTCTTTCTGGCAATTTTCCCTGGCTGCTCTTTAAGCCATTTGACCCACCCCAATGCCTTCCTTGTGAAAATCACTTGGGAATGGTTGGGACATGATGATAGCCTGCTCACCTGGATCCAACCGAGCCAAGAGGTTGATTGGGAGCTCAGATGTTTGCCCAGATTTGAAATTCTAGTTGGAAGCCCTTGGGTTTGTCAGACTATCAGGATATAGTCCAAGGCCAGAGACTTCAAAGTGAAATTCTCTAAACTATTTTCTTGACAGTGGGCCAGAGGTGTGGCGAGAACAGCCAGCTGTACCTTGAGAGTTTAGGATTTCCTCTGTCAGAACTCTTTGTTCTCAAAGTAATGAAAAGAGAGAGGGCAATATTGAGATGCTTAAAAAATACCTTTCCATAATGATGTTTCACATGCATGTAACATAATTATTTTCACTGTTAAAAGCATTTTCATTTCTCATCTGATACTCATAGTAACCTTGTGATGTACACATTCCAGGTATTTTGGGCTCCAATTTACAGGTAAGGAAACTTAGATTGAGGTGATTATCTTTTCAAGCACAAATAGATTAAAAAGATGAAGCTATAAATGAGATTTTTTTTTTGGTCTTAAGTCCTGGTATTTTCTTTTTTTAATGCTACTTCAACATAAATTTTATACCAAATCGACAGGAAGGGTCAATGGAGAATAAGCCTACATTTAAGGGCCTTTTTTAGAAACAATTTTTAAAATGCCTTTTGAGTTTTCCAACCCAAAAGATGCTCTGAGAGAGATTATCTGGTCATCTCCTCTATCCCCCAAGTGTTAGCCAGGACCTTTTAATCATTCAAGACAGCTAAGAAAATCTCCTATTTTTAAATACCCCAAGAGAAAGAGATTCCTCAACCCTTGTGGGTAATTTTTCCTGATGTTTAACATTTCTCAAAATCAGGAAATTCTTTCTTGTTTCCTAAATCCCTAATGCTGGAGCTTGAACATGATTCCTCGGGGTCAGTCTTCAGTGGAGAGGCTGAACAGCTGGCTGTGTTCCTCAGCCTGAGAGACTGCTCTGAAGAGAAGGCAAGGGCTGCACAGTAACTCCCTCCACCTCGTCCGACACAGGTTCAACAATCCGCACTCCTTTCACTATTTCTCGTAGGTCTCATTTTCCAGTCCTTTAGTCGCCTCCCTGCCTTCTCCCACACAACTCAAAGTTTTCTGTTGAGATACTGGGTGGGGAAAGTGGGGAGCCTTTGTTTTGGGGATGGGAGTTCGGGGGGTGGGGTGGAAACCACCAAGCCTCATTAGGATTGGCCAGCACCCACTCCCCACACTGAATACTGATGATGTCCCTGGGCCTGGCACTCAGAAGTCCAACATTCTCAAGGAACTAAATGGGTAATGAGTGAATTAAATGCCAAATTCCTTATGAAGAACCACAGGATATTTGGCAAAAGCCTTCTCAATTATCTCTGTTTACCCAATAGACCCACTTCTTTGGGCTGCGAAAGTCTCTAAAACTATCTCAAAAGCTGCCTGAAAATGACTCTCAGAAATCTTTCGAGGTAGAAGTTTCCAGAACACCATTAGTTATTTGACATTTCACATGCTTCTTCCATCCTTGCTTTAATACAAAATGGGCCCACTAAAGCACAGACTTTATATAGCTCCTTGATTTAGCTCCTGCATTTTATATGCAGCCATTGACTTCGTAATTATTATAAAATTCATGTGAATAGCATCGAGACGTCAAGCAGCTTTATATAAAGGAACAAAAACTATGGGATAACTTTGAACTTAAGGCTGTTTCATGCTCTTGCTGAATTCCTTGAGAAATAGCTACAGGTGTTCCTTGAATGAGGTCGGAGTGTCATATGAACGATGTGGTGATGGAAATGAATCCTTTAGGGGTAGTTTCTAAGCATCCCATGCATCTGCTGTACATCTAAGGTTGGCTGGGTAGGTAGCAGGTCTATGGGTCTTTAACTGGATGATGGTGAACAGTCACTTAATAACTATCAATGGGGATCAAATTGGCACCTGGCAACAAGCTAAATCCTGAAGACCATTAGCATCATATTTGGGGTAAGAAAATTGAAGAAAAATAAACAGGCTGCAGAAGGTTTAAGATTCCAGCTCATAATGGTCCCAGCCTTATAAGTTGGTGGTAATACTCACCAAAATACTCCTACCCCAAGCACAACCACACACTTTGATTGATTTAGCCAAATATGATTAGAGAAAGTTTTTTGAAAAAGGGAAATACATGTGCTATATAGAATTTTTTATTTTTATAGTGAAAGGTGCTTGATAAGTGAGATAAAATGGAGGTTGGAAAACATTTATTCACAATGTCACCCAAGTAACCTTTCTCTAGGCAGGAAACAATTACCTATTTTTGTTTATCTTCATCATTAGAACCAAATGACCCTCTTCAAATAGTGTCATCTCATTTCCACTGGCTCTTTTCTTCCTCCCAAGGGGTTCAACAGAAGTAAAACCCTGGAATTTCTCTTAAGAACCTGAAATTGTATTCCCCACTCCTGTCCAAGACTAACTGTGGGGAACAAGACTGTGAGAACCAGGCCTTCGCAATTCTTCCAGACTTTAATTTTTTTATAATTGATGCTAGGGCCCTAGCTACACCATGTGATGAACAGAGAGCAAGGCAGTTTTGAACCCAGAGTTCAGAATGGTCCTGTCTATGGACATGGCCTACCTGCCACAGAGAATAAAACCAAGGGCAGAAAGGCTGCAGAGATGTAGAAGCATAGTCTAGAGAGGGGATTTTCTGCTCCCCCATGGACAATTGCAAAGGTTCCCACCTCTGGCCAAACATTGGATAATCTTGGAATTGATAAAAATTACTCATGCTTTGACCACACACCCCAGAAATGGTGATTGAGAGTTTTCTGCAGCCAAGCTTGGGAACCACTAATGCGACAGTCACTCTCAAGGGGGTTGCAGGGCAGCTCCAGAATTTGGGGGTTGGAGGCTTGAAAAGCCTTTGAGCACTGGGAAATCTCAAGAAATTACTAGATTTTATAAATCTTTAAGTAGAAAAAATATATCCATAAGCCAGAGTGAAATGTCTCGATCACCTCGATAGTTCCAATACCCCAGACACTATCTAGCATACAGTAGACATTATGACTTTTAGTGAGCATTAAGGTGCTAAGTCTGGGGTCTGGCTGCTCACTAACTACCATAGTGACTTGGCCAAGTTACTTAAGTTTTCCAAGCCTCAGTCTACTCATCTTTTAAAGATCTAGTAAGAATCCCATAGAGTCTACCCCACAGAGTTTTGAAAACACAACAAGGGCTCCAAATGAAGTTCTTAACACACTGCCTGACACAAGGTAAGAGCTCAGTAACTATGTGCTATTATTAAAATGTCTGAACAAATGAACATATATCAGCCTGGGCTATGTCTTCATTCCTCTGTGACCCCTACCCCCACCTCTCTTGGGCAGTAAGGATGGGAATGGCCTTGTCTTCTAAACTCAACAACCTCCCTATCCTCAAGTTGTTCCTTGTTTTGGGGGAGGTGCCCTTACCACAAAAGGCTTCCTTCGCCCTGAGTTACTTCTGCTTACAGACATTACTCATGGTTTCATCATTTCAGTCTGTATTTGGCTTTTACCTGAATAAAAGTCTACAGTGTGGAGAAGGGGCAAATAGATCAACTTGCCTTGGAACTCACACTTCAGCATGCATGATGGTGGTGGTCAGACTGGCTTTGAAATCCTGACATATGATAATACATCTTCAGTTATTCCTCACTTCCTGTAGCATCGAATGCATTCCTACTGAACTACGGTAATTTAGATAAATATCTACTGGATGTTCCCAGACAACTGGTAGGCAGTTTAGTTGAGGAAGGGTAGTACTAAGCTATCTGACGGGGACAAAGTGGTAGTAAGTCAGCTGATTGGGGGAAAGTAGAGACTAAGCCATATATCCCTACAGTAATTACCTTTAAATAATGCATATCTTTCCTGACCTCTTGGGAGAAACTCAATATGGCCTTTTCCTTCTAAAGGCAAGACACAGCTAAGAACACTCTGGGTCTTTATTTCTTATTTTCTTTCATATATCTGTGATCAAAGCAAGAACAATAGCCATGCAGTTCAGGGTTCATGGATGCTGAAGTTTAGGATCACATCTCTCCTTAGAATTTCTCTAGGCACTTCCAGGAGAAAATCATTTATTCTTGGTATAACTGAAGAACTTGTTTGTGTTTGACTTGCTTAATTCTCCTTCAGTTAGAATGCATGTGAATAAAGAAGTTTTAAAGCAGATCCAGGCTATATCAGGAAACCACAGCTCATTAAAGACAAAGAAGTCCTTGACAGGACTCCCTCCCACCACGCTTCTTTTAAAAACCCCATTTTAAAGGTAATAAGAAAATGACTTTTCAGAATAACTTCACTCCCACTTGGGTGTAAAGGGCACAGAAGATTAATCCCTTTGAATAGCAAAAAAATTTTAAATCCAGTATCTTGGACACAAATGCTTTCTTTTCCTTTCTAGTGTAGTTTTAATGGGGTGAGGAAAGGAGCAGGGAAGAAGAGAAAAATCTTGGCTGTTATTGCTGGACCACAATTAGGAGTTCACTTGCTACCCTCAAATTTACATATAACTTCCACTTAGTGACACCCCTTCTTCTTCTCTTTATGGTAGCTTTCATTCAATCTCATGACCTTGTACAGATATATATATTTACACATACACAAGGCTATGACCAGATAGTCCCAATCTTATTGTAGAAGCATTTTCTGAGCCTTCTGTGGTCACTGTCCTCCCCCTTTATGCCTATTAATTACCTTCCCTAATCCAGGAACTTATCCCCACCTAAAAACAAGGGTATATTTTCTGTACATTCTACTAAAGTTAAGAATAAGTGCACACATACTGTTGAGCCTTAAACAGTGCAGAGGTTAGGGGGCTGAACCTCATGCAGTTGAAAATCTGCATATAACTTTTGACTACCCAAAAACTTAAGTTGTTCCTTGGTTCCAGAACACCAGGGAGTACCCAAATCCACAGGCTCTCAAGTCCCCTATATGAAATGGCATAGATCAGTGCATACAGCCAGTCCTCTGCATCAGGGGACACACAACCACAGATTGAAAACACTATAGCCATATGTTGAAAAAAAAATTGGATATAAGTGGACCTAAGCAGTTCAAATATGTGTTGTTCTGGGGTCTACTGTATATTCTTTAAAGTCTCTCACCTTAAGACTATACTCTAAACAGGACTTATAGAAAGAGCATGGAATCTGGACTTGGAGAGATAGAGGTTTGACCTCTGCTGTGACCTTGTAAAAATAGGGTCATCTTTCTAAGCCTCAGTTCTCCCATCTATAAAATGGACATAATAATACTGATATATTAAGATTCTGGTCTCCTCCTAGCTTCCTGATCTACCGTTCTCTCACAGTTGCTTATGAGATGGTTGCTGCTGCTCCAGGCATCTTACCCTCCTTCTATGCAGAAAGAAGAAACAAGGGTAGATAACAGGAAAAAGGCATTTGCCAGCTGAATCTGCTATTTTTCCCAGGGAAAAAACAATAGCTCTCCTGAGAGCCTTCCCCAGCAGACTTACACTTACTGCTCTTTGGCCAGCACCGTGTCCTGTGGTCTCCCCTGGCTGCAAGGAGGCCTGGAAATCAAGTTTGTTTAGTTGGCACATCCTCAACATGAATGAAAGCAGGCTGCTGTTAGTTTGGGTAGAAAAAAATGGAGAACTGGTACGTGAGGCCCTAGCAGTGTTTATATCAATCTACTTCACAGTGTCAGTGTGAAAATTAAAGGAGACATTTATGTAGAATGCCTAACACACCCAAGGTGCTTGGTAATAGGTCCCTTAGCAACACGACTTTCATGGGGCTGGATCCCTCCTGAGGATGAGGGGGGGATGCATTTACACCAAAAATCCAGCACTCACTGATGAGTTCCACAGGAGCTCTAATGCCTTTCATCAACACTGACACCCTTTCCCAGACCCCAAGAGTCGCCTCTTCAGGGTGGTCAAGCCCGTCTTTCCAATGGCACACCCATGGGTGCAGTAATGGTGGGTCTGCCAAGATTGCTGCTGGTTTTGGAGCCCTACGTCATCCTCTGGGCTCACCTATGTCAGAATATCATAATATGTTGATAAAATACCTTGCCGACCTCCACAGTGGTTCTCGGCCACACAGTCTCATTACACTCCCGCTTCATAATTGAAGTTGAAAGAACACAAGCCTTTTGGACCTGTCATTAGTGCGTGGTGTGGCAGCCACGCAGGGAGCATCATGTTTGATTTCTGGGCCTGGCCCCATAGGCTGGCATGGCCCTGGACTTTGTTCAATGTGGCGAGCCAACCTTCTCCCGTTTCTTATGGAGCAAATGTATGTGTGTGAGGTACTGTATTTCTGTTCTCATGGATGAGTTGTGGGATAGAAGATCCTTGTGATGGGATGGGGGGCATTAAAGAGACTCATGTGAAAAGGATAACCCAAAAGAGACTAAACTAGCATCCTCTGCACTGGTAAGAAAAATGCACTACCCACTTAAAACATCCCCACACTATTCACTCATGGGCAAGGTTATTTGGAATATCTTACAGCTGCACTTCTGAAGTACCCAGAGAGCTGGGAAAGAGCAGAAAAATATACATGTGTACAGATTTAGGGAGCTCGTCCTTTCAGGCATAAATTCTATACCACTGGTACATAAATAACATTCTAGGATTAGACCATAAATCAAGCATGACGCTGCCAATCCCATGCACTAAATTTGGCCGACTGCTGCCTGCTGCCTGCCCCTAGAAAGAAAGAGAAACCTGAAATCTCCTGCATTCAACTATGGCATTCTGTCCTGCCAGACCCCATGACAGTCAGAATCTAGCCAGTCTTCTCAAATGACAACACACCCACCCCAGCTGATGAACTCCACACCGTGTCCTCTGCAGGTCAAGGCCTGCAGCACCTTGTACAGGAGAAGGGGGGACAGGTGTGCCAATTTATGTTTTTGAGGAAACTTCAACTGCAGAATCTTTTATACCCTCTGAAAAAGTGTCTGGATAAAAGCCACTTTCAGGTGCCAGAAAGGCAACGTGGACAGCAGTGAATAGTGAAGTCGAGAGCAGGGAACATAATCAGACATGGTTTGCATGACACATGTACTAGCCTAGGCTATTCTTTTAAGTGACAGAAACTGTATTCAAACTATCTTAGACCAAAAAAGGAATTTGTTGCCTCGTCACTGGAAACTCCAAAGGTAGATCCAAATGCTTTTGGCAGCAGCCAGATCCAGGGACTCAGGTGGATTTGTTTTCTCTCCGTCTCTTGACCAAGCTAACCCCAGCCTGGCCTCCTTCTCAGCTGAGCTGCCTCCTCAAGTCAGCCACTAGTAACCTGAATTTATGCTTTCCTGGTTAGCAACTCCATGGAGAGAAGGCATATTAACTAGTCATTGCTTGATTTAAAAAATGCTGAACAACCACAAATCTCAATAGCATACGGTAAGAAGCCTAGATTTCTTATCAATCTGAAGGTTGACTGAGAACTTTGCTTCGGCCTGAGGCAGCCAGAACAGTTCTATTCTACGTGTGCTCCTTCTCGAGCCTTGGATGAAGGGGTAGAAGCTGCCTGAGGAAACTTCTCAAGTCACAAACAGAGTTACAATGCATAAGCCCAAAGCACAAGTATATCTCAAGCCCCTGTTTGCATCGTGTCTATTGACATCTCACTGACCAAAAGCCACATGGCCAAGTTGGAAATCAGAGGCAAGAAAATATATTCTACTTTTTTATTGGAAGAACTGTAAATTTACACAGCAAAGGGTGTGGACCTAAGGAGACGTGAAGAATTGGGACTAATAATCAACCAACCATGGAAGACCTCTCTTTTCCAGGGTCCAGCTACCAGTCTCAGGGTACATGGAAGTGGGCCTTGTTTGAGCGGCATGCCCATCCATGAACCAGTCTCTGGGATGGAACAATAACCTCTGAATGGCGAGCCTGAGTGACCCAGTGATCCAGTGCATCTTATGGAGATGGCATCAATGTTGGGGCAACAGGGCATCATGACTGATAGCTCCTGAGGACCACCTGAAGTGCAGGGGGAATTCTCCAGAGGAATGAGAAGGAATAGGACAAAGCATGATAGCAGGTATGGGACATAGCTGCCACTGTCCACCAAAGGAATCACATGTAGGAGAGTCTTCACTCAACTCCCCTGGAAATCTCTGGGATGGGTGTGGGGATAGAGCAGGCAGGAGAGGCATATGCTTATGCTTCCTTGTCATGAATTCCACCAGGGCTATGTTCAGGGTTTCCGCATTTGTGTATTCACATTTATGCACACATGCCTATGCATATGTACATATGGAGATGATCTTGCCCATTATGCTAAAATCATGATTCTAAGTATGGCATTGATATATTTTCTGTGATTGTCACTATTATATGGATACATAACAAATCATCCCAACACACATTGGCTTAAAACAAGGGTAGCATTTATTTTGCTCACAAATCTGTAATTTGAGCCTGGCAGGTATAGCCCATCTCTGCCCCATGTGGTGTCAGCTGGAGCAGCTCAAGGGCTGTGCGCAGAATCCTCTGAAGCCTCACTCAGAGGGAGATAGCAGAAAGCAGATTGCCTGTAAGACCTCTCCTGGCAATCCCTGGGCATCACTTCTGCTGCAACTATTCATCAAGCAGGTCACAGAGTCCCATGCACCCTCAAGGGGAAGGGGAGACAGACTCTACCTCTTGATAAAAACGGGCAAGGTTGCAAAAGCACATGTGGGATGGAAAACATCACTGTGGCCATTTTTTGAAAATCTGCCATCGTCACTTTCCCCTTCCAGCTCAGATGAGTATGAATAGAATATGAGTTTTGAAGCCATTCATACAACGGTTAAAATTCTTGTTCTGTCATTAACTGGCTATGTGGTTTTAGCCAAATTTTTCAGCCTCTCTGAGCTTAGTTTCTTTATCTACACAATGGGAATGCAAATAAACCTATGACGGGCACTAGTGAAAAATAAATGATTTTGGTAAAGAGCATAACCCAGTATAGTTTAGCACTCTTTTTTATGCTCCCTGACTTGTCTGCAAGGCTGTTCTTGAGTCATGTATGGCTGTTGGAGTTATGACTACAATTTCTCCCTGGACGTTGGGGCACACACAGTGTAACACCTAACATGAGTGAGTCAAGAATTCAAATCTGACCATTAACAGACAGGATTGGGTACCCTTCAGATCTATATATCTCTTCATAGAAGCCAGTAAACTGTAACTTAATAAATACGTGAGGTGCTGAAAGCTAAGTTTAGTTTAATACTAAGCTTGGTACAAAAGTTGGTTCAAAAGTGACAATGGCTATGTCTTTTACAGCCCTGTAAAATAATATAAACACATAAATACCCGAAAGAAGCAATTTATCCAAATAATGCCATGTTCTCAGAGTTTTCCAGCTTTCTAATACATATGTTTACTATGCATGTTAGTTTGAAAATGCCATCTATTGGACCAAACATCATTGGTTTGGAGGCTCTGCTATATCTCCCCTATAAAGAGCCATTTTTTGGAAACTTCTCAAAATATTTTTTCCTCAAAAGATACAAATTTCTTTTATGGAAAATAAAATCTTATTGCCAATTCCTTCCCAATTCACTCTCCAGTTTTAATGAAGAATTATGTTTTTTCCAGCAAAGGGTAACCAAATAAAAATGTGCATTCCTCATTGATGCGGTTAACTAAGATTTTGAAAAATGCACAATCCAGATATCATCAACTCTTTTCTTGGACCTCCATTCTTATAAACCAAAGCTCCCCAGTGACAATCCCTGCTTGATGCATTCAGGCTTAATGGCCTTTAAGGGAAAATGGGATTTTTTTCCTGGGGTCATCTTAAGATTTTGGTTCAGGACCCCCAGATAGATATACCAGGCAACTGTGGAAAATGAAATACAAGTACCGACCCAGTCTCTTCAAGGTTCTTTAGTTTAGGATCCACCTAGAATAGGCTCAGACCCCAAGGGCCAGTGAACACTCAAGTTGAGGATAAGAGAAGTAAATGAAAAGGAATGTGCCTCGTTAAATGCTTCCCTAGACGGACCCCCCCTGTTCTTTACCCAACAGGAAGGCGAAGCCCCCTTGGGGAGGCAGGCTAGTTGTGAACTGACACACATGTCAAAAAATTGTTTTCCAGATATTCCTCAACAACTAATTTGCTTCCTGAAGCATGAAATTTAGTTACCCATATTGGACATAGTTGCATAGTCACACATTTTTATTGCACAAAACTGTTCACTCTTTTAAAGTATAGAAACAGATCTTGGTTACGGAGATGTCTTTGACATTAGAGATTTTTACATTTCATGCAAGTAACTGTTTCCTAGTATCGATTTTCATTTGGTGTCCTTTGATATTGTTGAACATTCACTTGCACTCATATTTTGCTGTTATGTTGACGAAGAGAGACCAATGAGTTTTTATTAAACCCTCATAATGCTGAGTCCTGCTACCAAATTCATCCTAATCTTTAGCTAACCCTACTCCATGCTGCTTCTCATAGTCCATAGATCTTCCTCAACCTCCGAATGAGACCATGCCCTTCTCCAGCATTTCCCAGTCTCAGTTCCACTTCTCTTGAAACAAGGTGACCAGAAGTAAATGTGAGGCTCCTTGCAAGGACAGAGACACACCACCTCTTCAAGGGGAAGCCAATTAACTGTGAAATAGCCAGCAATATTTTTAGCACTTTCTTCACTTTTATAAAAGAGATTGTGATATCACATTTACTTGGCTAATGGCTATTGCTTTTAGTAAAGGCTGAAAGTAATTCAAGTGGCTAATCATGATTATCAGGACAAAGGGACAGGAGACTTACCTCCCTAGAAAGCCATGGTATCCACGGAAAGTTTGCTGTCTAGGGCACTTTGAGGAATTTTATCAGGATATTGGAAGAGAGACATCTGCAGGGGGCCAAGAGTGGTGTTGGGGGATGGGCACACAGTCCAGGGACTGGGATGCAAAGGTGGATATTAGCATCCAATATTTACATCAAGCGTAATTTGTGCCAGGGGCTATTTGTAGGTGCTGTTTTTAGACTGGCTCATTAATCCTCCTAGCAGCCTTAAAAAGTGGGAACTATTATCATAATCATTTTACAGAGGAGGATCTGGAACCGCAGAGAGGTTTTCTGAATCTCTCTAAGCCCACGATCTTAATTTTAAAGTCTTTCACATCATTAGGCCCTTCATTTTAAATCCATTTTCTCACATAATCCCCACAACAATACAGTGAAGGTACTCCTGCTTGTACAGATGGAAACCAAGTCCCAGAGAGGTTAGATAACTTCATGTTCATACAGCTATCCAGCGGCAGAGATGAGGTCCAAACCCAGTTCCTTCTGATGCACCAAAAAGCCTTTCTCAGCACCAACCTTCAAGGGTGCTGTGTGGTGGTCACCGGTCTAACTTCCTCCGTCAGAAAGCCATTTGCAGTTTACGTTGCAGAATATCAGAACAACATGGGATTTTAGCAGCCTGGGGACCTGGGGAGCAGGAAGTGACTTGCCCAGGGAAATATATATGTGAAGTCCTGAGGTTATATATGTGAAACTTGAAGTCTCTAGGTTTTCCATCTTTCTTAGTTTCTTGCTATTCTGTGTTTAGATTTCTTTTAGTCTTGACTGGCTCATGCCTTTGGCATTTTAATCACCACCCTGCATTGTTGGGAAGCTCAAATTAGCTTGTTAGTTCTTGGGGGGGAGCTGAGTTTATAAGTAATCACTGAGTCCAGCAACAAACAGCATGCTACCAAAGATCAATAAAAACAGGAAAGCCGAGAGGCACTAGAATGTAATTGTCTGTGGGTGGTGTAGGGGCACCCCTCCCCACCCTCGCCCATTCTTGAGATTTCTAACTGGTTACCCTGTCACAGCGAAGTCACTGCATCCCACCAGCACAGCAAACATCTGACTCTCAGATGTTAGGGAGTAGGGAGAGAAGTCTCCTATGGTAAGTGTTTAACCATGTGAAGACACTGACATTTCAGTTTTACATAAGTTAATTATGATGCCTTTATTTTATGGATGAGAAAACTGCGCATCTGGGAAATTCAGTAACTTGCCCAAAGCCAATAATGAATGGTCAATATGTCACTGTCCACATGGCATGTATCATTGAGCCAGCATTTGAACTCAGACCTGAGTCCTAAATCCGTTTTCTGTTACCATGTTACCAAATAAAGCGAATGCCATGGTCTATTTGGCTACTTTGTCCTTTGGGGACAGGTCTCTGTGTCTTCTATCTGCTATTTCTATGCTACCTTGAGGATTTGCCCATAATGGAAAACGAGACAAGAACAAAAGCCCTGTCAGTTACCAACGCTTCCCTTAGGTCTCTGTTGTCATGGAAGATACAGTTATCAGCCTTTGTTTGCTGTGGCTGCAGCTAAATTTCCCCAAACTGCTAACTGAAGTCTGTGTATGACTGGCCCAGTGACCAGCAGAACAAAAAGCTACAAATTATCTCTACAGAACATTAATCGAAGGTCTCCGCGCTGTAGAATCCTTCTCTCAATTAGAGAGCTGTCTCGGGAGTAATGTTCTCTCTAAAATCATGATATACACAGCTCTATAAATCGATGGAGGACTTGTGACCATTAAACTTAATTGATACTGAATTTAGAGGAATGCATTTCAATCATGTTACCATTTTATTTGAAAATTAGTTTCTGGCATTATCTCTTTTCCTCTCTCAGCCCACAGGGTCACAGAGCACCCTGAAGTGAGAGAGCTTGGAACCAGGCAGGAGCTCTGAGTGGAAGAACTGGGTGAACAAACAGGAGATGTTTCAGGAGGCTATAAACAAGTAGACATAACACAGGAAATAAAACCTGATTTTAAGTAAAATCAGCGACAGCTTGGTTTTATATAGTTCCCCATATGTCCCATATGCTCCACAGGAATAATACCCCATGGCACTTTATAGTGAAAGAAGGTAAGAAAAAAAGGTGCTCTGAGGACCAGGGTAGGAATATAATTAACTTCTTGAATGTGTTCTCAGGCTTGAGTAGGTGCAATTCTTTCCTTGAGATTATTATCAGCAATGGTGCTAGGGAGCTGTTGTTTTCTGTAATTGGCTCTGGACAGAAGCCATGCTGAAAGGAAAGAGCAAAGACAGCTTGTACTTATAGTGCTGAGAGAGAGAGAGACAGAGAGAGAATGTGCACGTGTGTGCGTGTGTGTGTGTGAGTTATGAATTGCAGGAATTGGTTTCACTGTATAGAAATCCTCCCAACATGTAATCAGATGATCTAATCTAAAACTATCATTGGTACATTGTGACGAAATAATAGAAGAGATCCTCCAGAATCAAATATGTCTAGAGTGTCCCAAAGCATTTATCCTTTTACTATTTTCTAAATGTGTGTGTGTGTGTGTGTGTGTGTGTGTATAGAGAGAGAGAGAGAGAGAAGAGAGAGAGAGAGAGAGAGAGAGTAGGGAAACACATTTTCTTAAAACAAATGAACAAACAAAACACCCACAAAATGTGAATTTTGCTCACAAAAAACTTTCTAGAAAGGCATTCATTAAATGTATGGTAATTTTTTCCAAATAGGCCACGGTTATCCATCTCAGCAAAGACTTTTTTAGATAAATGGATTCTTTTCCTAGCGTTTCTTTGCTATCTAACAACTCTATTTTATCCATATCAGTTAATGGCATAAAACTATGGTTTCTTCATACCTATTTCCTCTGAGAAATAAAATACATGAATATGGATAATTGACTTTCTCCCTAAATTTGTCAAATGTTCCTTAATTCCTTTCTCTGAAACTCTTTATACATCAAAGAATATGTGAACATTACTGGCTAGGAACAACCTTTTAATGACAAATATTTGCCATGAGAACAATGCATATTCATTTATATAGACTGTCTGCCCCCAAAACTCTACCTATGGATGTCTGCTACTTGCAAAATACCTGAAACATTCAGTTAAATAAGTAAAAATAAAATAGTTAATGTACTTATTCAACTCCTAAACACCTGTTAATTTTTTTACTTTTTGATATATATATTATTTCCTTTTATAGGTAGAGATCATAAAATATAATTTCAAAAATCATAATTTAAAAATTTTTTTAAGTTGGTCAATGGGTGAGTGAAATTTTAGAGATATAGTTAGTTAGTTATTTGAAGAATTGTATTAATTTTTACTTGAGTAAGAAAGAAGTGTGCAAATGCATTTCATTTTTCAGCTGACATTTATGAATCATAAGATCTCTGCTAGAAAATATACAGATACAAAAACCAATAAAATATATCTTCTAGTATGTTAGTTAGAGCTCACAATCTAGGTGATATTGAACACAAAAACAAATGACCATTTTTTCCAACATGGAATGTGATATTTGACATAAGAAAGATGTAAAATGCTGTGAGAAGTCAAGTAAGATCAAGGTCACATCTGTTTTCCATGGGTTGGGGGCAATCAGGGAAGTCTTGATGCGGGAGTGAGAATCTGGAGGAATCTGAAACCTCTGGTACCTATAACTACAGCAGATATTAAACATGGCCCAACTCCTAGCCAGACTGACATGGATCTGACCAGTAGGTGGGCTTTTTATAACCAAGGAACTTGATACAAATTGAGGCACCTGATTGGAAAAATTGTGGTCAGGGAATGTTGACTGGAGAGTAGGAAATGTGAAGAATCTCCAGTCTGGCTGAAGAGTGGAAAATGTAAAGACGGTGATGGAAGTTAAATTGAGAAAGACATTCAAGCTTCTTATATTGCCAGGATGAGTGGGTATTTACTTTAGCACATGATTTGGAACATAACTTTGTGCAGAACAGTGACATAATTAACACTGCAATTTACTGTTTGCAAACAAACAAAATGGTCAACTTAAGTACAAAAAAGCATTATTGAAGGCATACTTGGTAGCTCAGAAATCAACAAGAAAGCTCAGAAGAAGGCTTGGGAACCAGGCAGTCGAAGAGGCTGATACTGCACAGGAACAGTCAGGTTAGAAACCCCCAACCCCAGAAACTCCCCAGTGGGCACTGCTCAACTTTGGACTCTACTGCCACCACTGCTCTGGACACTGGTTGTAGACTGACCGACTGCTACCAACACAGTGGATGTTAAGTTGTCTTTGCTTCTTTGCACCCATCATTCCAGGCTCAGAGTTCTAGATGGGCTGTCTGATTGGCTAAGCTTAGGTCATGTGCCCTTACCCTAGTTGCCAGGGTCCTAGAGAACAAATATGTGGCCTCCACTATGTCTGCAGTTGGTGTCTCTAAACAAGAAAGGGAATTCAGATATTAGGTAGTCAGAAAATAACCCAACAAATGCCTACCATAGAGTCATAAATGAATCCATGTTTGTGCAAGGTCACTAAGGATGGACAGAATTTCCAATAGAAGAGTGCCAACTGTTTCTGTAACATAAAGGAAATGGGAAAATACAAAAGAAAAGAGCCACGGGGTATTATAGTTGAGAGGTCATCCATGCCCTGGAATTTTTTAATGAATTTCATTTGCATATACAATGAGAGCATATAAATGCATATTCAAACTATGCAACATATGCAAATATGCAGCTTTAATTATTTGCCATACAAATTTACATCTTGGGAATTTGGTATATCATTTGAGAAAGACTATTAACTCTTTCAAGCCAACACGGAACCAAGCATCTACTACTTTTAATGTGATTATGTCTGTACTTTGAATGAGAATACTAAGTTGAATAATAAATCCAGAAAGGGCTGTAAGAGTATATGTAACACCTTACTCTGTCTTCAGGCTATGCTACACAGAAGCACCCAAGAAGGAAACTCTTGTTTTAAAATATCCCCAAAAGCAGATCCCGCAATCTCCCTTAGCAATCATACAACCATTCTAGTGTAGTTAAACACACTTTCTGGCTATAAATTTGAACCTTAAAAGAGACAAGCAAAACTTTGTTAATATTTCATAATTTGAATAGAAAGTGAAGCTGATAGCTAGAGAAAACGAATATGTTCAAAAAATTTACAACATGAAACATCTCAGCAATTGCCAATATTTAAAGGTTAAGTCTGTCACGTCGGAAAGTGGCATAAAGTCTTCACCCTTTTCAAATAATTGGGCATCATACTGATGGATAAAATTGTGCATGTCAGTGATTCCCATGCTGATGTAGGGAAATTAACAGACACTATTTAAAGGAAGCTAGAGTTTTTGTGCATCAACATGTCATGCTGGGAATAATTATACAACTGTTTTGTTACCCTTAGCACTGTGCCATATATTATAATATTCACTGATTCTTCCAGAGTTTTGTTTGTTTTGCATAGTGTAGCAGTTCTGGGAAATATATATTTGTAAAACGGTTGATGCTGGTATACTTTATAAATGAAGACCAAAGCTCAGTAATACTGATAAACATTGTTCTTACTGCCAAGTGTGCATTTAGATATGGCCCTCACTCTATATTCATTAGCTTTAGCATCATCAACATGAAATTATAGGCTAATAGGTCTAGAAAGGACCTCAACAGGTCAACCAGTGTTTGCTACAGTCATGAGGTAAGCCGGCACTCAAGTCATCGATCCTCACGAGAATCATCATCAATAAATCCTTTAGTGCCCACTGTGTGTGTGTGTGTGTGTGTGTGTGTGTGTGTGTGTGTGGTTGTTCCAAGTGGTGAGCAAAGTCAGGAAGGGCCAGCTGGCTCAAGATCTTTTCAGTAATATTTGCTCAAGTAGCTTGTTATTATGTACATAGCATTTCATATTTGCAGAGAGATTTCCCAGCACTTGTTTATAATCCTCAGAACATTGGTGTAAGAAAGGGCAATCTCAGTTCTTCCACACACAAATGCACAACAATTAAGAGGCTTGAAGAGGCCTGTAAACTAGTAACTGAGTAGGGATTAGAATCTACAATCCTTGACCCTGAATTCTTTTTAAATCCACTACTTTTTTTAAAAATTGACCTTTTATTTTGGGTATTATCTTCATCTATTAGGTCCTGACAAATCTAGCATGACCAGGGGACTGGATTGGAGAAGACTAAAGTGAGACTTCTCAATCTAAGGAATGTGTTTACCAAGCGACTTGATTACCAGAACATTCATATGGTTGGAGGGGCATGCACCACTTTGCACCATTGCTGGGCTAGTTCTCTCATGGCCTTGGGGTCTGGTGATCTGGCAATGGGAGTATGGAGGACACTGAGTTTCCTCCCCTTGAGATGAGAGCAGTATATATGTGAGTATATTTTGACAGGCTGGAGCTAGGAAAATATGATATGTCCACAATTTAAAAGAGAGAACATAGAGTAATAAATAAAGACCTTTCTGACTTCTGTCAGCACCGTTCATTAATACTGCAGGTTGGTTATGGTTACTGAGCCTGCACAGGTGCACTGTGGGGCTGAGGATGTCCGTGCATATTGCAATAATTATGACCAGGCAAACTGGCTGGAATGAGAACCGGATACTTCTTATTCTTAAAACTTGCTTTAGATGTCCCTGTGGACCTGACAAATGGTTCAGGTGAAAGTCATCCCCTGCTAGGTTTCTGCAATTTTCCCAGCTTCGTGCAACTTTTCATCTTCTTGTTTCTTGTCATGAACATAGAAAAAGAGCCACCTAATACCTTTGGGATGGCATTTACAGTTTGGCGGCAAAGTGAAAGAGCCGAACAAGTCAGAGGAGGGCTGTCTTTCACAACAGGATCTCAGGATTTGTCAGCTGCATTGCCACCAGCTGACAAATAACTGCATGGGGTGATGGCTACCACAAAGGGAAGAGCTTTCGCTCTGAGGGAGATCCCTGGGCAGCACTGATTTAGCGCTGTGTCCACCGTGTGCACCAGGAGGTAACCAACACATGGGCAAAATCCTCAGGGCATCCTACCACTGGGGCAAGAGGTAAAAACTATAGTCACCAATTAGAAGCTTTAGGCTGGGAAAGTAAATTGAGTAATACCAATACGGGTAAGCAAATGATCTCAGGGATTTGACAGGGATTCATTGCTGTGCTTTGAGGCAACCGTTTTCGGCCATTGTAAATGAACTCAATATATTTGTAAATATGTGTAGCTGTGAAAAGAAAGATATAATGTGGATTTCATTGTCCCATCTATCATGTGGTACCTCGTGGGGGTCATGATCGAGCATTTCGATCTGGACATTGCAATCTCACAGCGTAAATGCTCAGCCTGTCACTCATTTCTGGGGTCATCAAACCAAGGAGAAATTGGCCCATGTGGCCCAATGTCCATAATATTTATTTGTATAATAAAGCAAATATTAAAGCATCTTTCTGACAAGACTATTAGAGACTCTCATTGGGTACCAGTGCACCCTTTTTGGAAGGGGCTGTATTATTTAAAAATGTGTTTGGCACAAGTAATAGAAAACCTAATTAAGAGTGACTTACCCAAGTAGGTGTTTGCTTTTCTTATGTAATGTGAAGTCCTGTGGGGGCAGAGGACTGAGGCAGTGACTTGGGGACATCACGGAAACACAATCTGTTGCCTTCTCTCATCCTCAGCACACTGTATTTTGTCTTCCCGCTCATTGCTTTGTGATCGCAAGGTATTGACTGCACCTTCGACCTCCCCTTGTGCCCATCTCCCCTCCACTCTTTCTTCCTCACACTTCTCTCTGCCTTCCTCTGCTGCTTTTAAGGGTTCATGTGATTACACTGAGCCCCTCTTGATAATTCCAGGAGAGTTGCCTTATCTTAAGGTCAGCTGATTAATAACCTTAATTCCATCTGCAAAGTCCCTTGATAGTTTCTAAATTAGAATTTGACTGAATCACCAGGGGATGGGAATATTGGGAGATCTCTTTAGAATTCTGCCTACCATGTTGAGCTCAGGGTCTGTACCATCCAAGACACAATGCGTAACCAAATGATTGTAAAAAGCTGCACCACAATGTACTCAGATTATACAAAACCAAACAGAACAAAATGCTTACAGAGAAGCCCATTGTCACTAAGTGTGTATAAAACATACAAAAGCAAAATATACCAAGGAGCCCTGGATTCCATTAGTTATTTCTGATCTCACAGGACTTTTTAACTCACTGGTATAACACTGATTTTATTTTAACTATTGCCATGGAAAGAGAGAGTAGTGTCTGAGCAAAATTATCCCGACGTCTTTTGTTATTTTGTGTTTCCTAAAATGGAATACAAATACCAGGTGGTATGTGAATTCATTTTAGGTATTGTGCTAAATATTTTTACTTTTGATAATTATGCATTTATTTTTATGTGTCATTTTATAAATAATATGGTTTAGAAAGATGCTAAGTTTGAGTTTCCCTGAAAACAGCAAAGAAAGTTCACTTGGAAAGGTATCACACACAGGAAGCACAAATGAGGGTTTGAGAGAGTAAAACAGAAGTCTAGGGAGCCCAATAGAAGCATGCATGATTGACACTAACTTTTGACCCACAGCACCTTCTGAGGCACCTTATCACATGAGTATTAGGGGGTAAAAGGGGAGAGTATCTACCCACTGACATCTATACTCCACTGATCAACGATGGGCCCATGAGATGGGTTCCACAAACATGAGTGGTAGTCTGGCAGATGGTCTGAGGTGATATACCATCTCTAACTGTGCAAATCTGGTTGAGACCTACCTGAAACTACTTGCTACAGCAGTGGCTGTAGCAGGTCCTCCAAGAAGCAGACACAAAGATGGAATTGAATCTGCAATACAGTTATTAGGAGAAATGCCCATAAGAGAAAATGGAGAGGGAGCCAAGAGAGACCGAGAACCATTAAGGTCACATCAGGTCTGGTCCTGAGTGAAGGAGAGGGGAGGGAAGGGAAGGGAAGGGAAGGGAAGGGAAGGGAAGGGAAGGGAAGGGAAGGGAAGGGAAGGGAAGGGAAGGGAAGGGAAGGGAAGGGAAGGGAAGGGAAGGGAAGGGAAGGGAAGGGAAGGGAAGGGAAGGGAAGGGAAGGGAAGGGAAGGGAAGGGAAGGGAAGGGAAGGGAAGGGAGATGTGGCCAATTCTCTGACTGAGGTACAATACTAGGGAGAATTTAGCAAGGTTGTCTCTGGAATCCTCAAGCCCAGTCCCCACAAAGGTCAACTCAATCATGAATCCATGTATTGATCTCCCTCCTTTCTTGTTTCACCTTCCCAGACCCCCATTTCTGATTCCTGGGTTAACTTTCCAAGTGAACTCTCTGCCAAGCCTTTGCCTTGCCCTTTAGGGGGACCCATGCTTAGCCTCTTCCTGAACTAGATCATCTGTGAAATCGCACATAAAAAGAAATGCACAAGTATCAAAACTAAACATGTTCAACATAGTACCTGAAATTGACTCACTTACCACCTGATATGTGTGCCCTTCTTAGGAACGTCTCCCAGGAATGGGTCTGCCTTAATGTCAGCCATTGGCTGGGAGCAGCTTGTGGGAAGCTTGGCTCATTGCAAATGTGGCTGAGGATTTCAGAAGACAGCAGCTGGAATCCTCCATGAATGCACTCCCTGAAATCATGGCCACCACTGTATACGTGTAATCAAAATTATGAAGGCAGTAAATCCATGACTGAACTTTTGGAAGCCTGGCCCTGTCATAATTGCTGAGAAACACATTTACCACTTACTTTGTTTTAAGATGCTTGCCCTTAAATTTCTTTTTCTTTTGTGTTTTTATTTATTTATTAAATTTATTGGGATGACTACAAACAAGGTAACCCTCTTGTTCCACTGAGCGGAACAAGTAAGGTTGGAAAGAGCTCCTTACAAAGCTGCTCTAGACTTAGTGCAGTGTTTCTTTCCTTTTATTGCTCTCTTTCCCTTCTCACCTTCTACTGTTTCCCCCTCAAGGCTTTAGTGTTTCTACTCTTTGGCTTGCTAATTTAGCTTTCCATTCAGCAGAGAAGCTCTTTTGGGGTAAGCATGAATGAAGAAAAAAAATAAGTGCTTTATCTGAATAATAAGAGCTTCCTAAAGAGATAAGCATTCTGAACACTCTTCCTGTGAGGGTCTAATAACAGGTTTATTGAATATCTGTTTACTTAGTAACTTCTCCTTTGAGGCAGGTATGTTGCTATTCATTTAACACTAGAAAAACCCACTTTATTCATTCTCTTTCTCTTCTTTTGCAGTTAGTGAAGTGGCATCCCAGATCTGTCATTATAGCCTTTAATCCCAGTTAAAATAAAAACCAGAAGCGCAAAATAAGTCATAAAAATGGTTCTAAAACAAAGACATGGATGCTTTGTGTTTTCCTTACAGGAGATGCTGAATTAGAAAAAATATCGAATGATCTAGAAAGTCCCTGAATGTATGAGCATATTGTGAAAAACGTGTGTCTATTAATGCACCAGCCGGACAAATACTGAGAAGAATGGAAAATGGGTTTCAGCAGCCTCACCGCTTGGATGACGGGTAAAGGAGGCTTCATTTCCCCGTGTTTTGGACGCCATCCCAGAGCTATCACGTTATTGCTGCTTCTGGTTCCTTATGTGGACATGCAGAAGAGGTGGATATGATTTTTGTAACACGGTGCATTTTTAATCCCTTTCCTGTCACACCAAATAAATAACTCACCGTGAAATACTTTCAGGGGAAGACTCTAAAGTGCAGTAGGAAATGGAGCAATGTAAAAATTGTCAGATGTGAAAATTAGTAAACCAAGCCAGGGAGCACGGCTTAGTGGCTGCCATAGTACCAGAAGCACAGGCGCTGTTTCATGGAAGGTGTATCCCCATGCTTGGTTGTCTCTTAAACTGTGAACCCATGAATCCTCTGAGCGCAAGTGGCCAGAAGCAAACGTTATAACAAACTCACCTTTCCCGGCCCCAAAGGACTGTCTGCTCTCAGCAAAGCCCAGGGTTATAGATGTGCTCCTGCTCTAGCTCACATCTCCTCCCTGATAACGGGACTCTGTTTGCCGTTTTGGAATAGCAAGACATGAATCCTAGATAGTTAAAGACGTTTGTCCAAGGTTACCCTGCGGGGCTCATCAAAAATAATAGGCCAGGAGTAGGACTCAAGCCTCCGGCCTTTTGTTTCAAGATTTCAGTGTTTCAATCTCCTTCTCTGGCATTGCTTATGCATGGAATTCACACACACACCAAGATTTCTCGAATCCCTATATTTAAGGGCGCTTATTTGTAGCCCAGCTATTGACGTGCCCCCACTAAAGCTACTTCAGCAAAGAATGGAAACAAGGGGAGAATTTAAGGCCTATTGAAAGCTGACTAGAAGCGCGTAAAGGTGAAAGTGTGCGGTTGGAAGGCTTAGCTGCCTGTTCAGTTCTTTTATTCAACAACTCGAGCAGCCCGTTGTGAGCTGCTTTAGCACTATTAACACATCTGGAGCCAGTGGTCATACATTTGGGACTTTTAAGAATGTAAAGTAGCTTTGTAGGCAAACTTGTGTTAGAAAGAAATGCTTCTGAAGAACAAAGGCTAACTTTATAGAGTAAACCCCCTCTCCCTGCCCCAATTCCATTGGGCTTTTGATTGAGCGTGTGTTACACCTATATATGTATTTCGAGTAATAAATAAAAAATTGTTCTGGATTGTGTTTGCTTTCAAAGTAGCCTTTTGGATCTCTGATCAGATCCAAAAATCAAGCAAACTAACAAAATAGCTGACAGTGCATGTGGACTCTATTGATAGTCTCCAAATGCTCCTCCAGCCCCACACCCCTCCCTGCTCCACACCCCAAGAGGCTGACCCATGGGGCCTGCATTAGTGGGCTCCCAGGCCTTTTGTTACTGGTTGGCTTCAGCCAGTGGAAGGCACTGGTAGGAGATCAGTGAGTAAGAGCAGGAGGTCAGGTATTTATTATATATGTCTGGTTTCATCTTCATCATCATCATCATCAGCAGCAGCAGCAGCTCCTTTAATCCTTTGCTGCTCCAGATTTCTAGAAGCAAATTCCAGAATAAGAGTCCATCCTGCTTATCAGGCCACAGTTTTGGGGAAGGCTGGGTTCCTATATTACAGGCCTGGCTTCTGACAGAGAGCCCTCTCTCTAAATAAATTCCCTCCTAGTTCTGGTAATGACACCCAAAGGGCCAAGGCTAAATCAAGAGAGAAGCCTAAGGCCAGAAGGAAGGCAGGATCAAAATGGAAAAAGAGCAATAAAGCGAAAGAGTGAAGCGGAAAGCGTCTTCTGTTTGCTTTATTGCTCCTCTGTGCATGGTGCATTGGTGGACTTTTGTGAATAAAAGTCGGGGGTGCAGCATCTTTCATGCAAACCCACCCTTCCTTCCCTTTACCTGGCCTCTCCACCCTCCTCACTTCTCTTGCAAGGGTAATAAAGGTCAAGGGCAAGGATATTTATTGGACCAAAATGGCCATGGTTGCAGTTTTTCCTGAATGGAGCAGAGGGATTTAAAGTCCATCTATGAGGATAGACTCTTACTCTGGAATTTACTTTCAAAAATCTGGAGCTAAAAAAGATTAAAGGAGATAAGGAAGCCCAATGTACAGATGCTGTCCCTCACTCCTTCTCAATGATGGCCTTGTTTTTCTGATTGCCTTCACAGCACCGCCCAGTGTGAAGACACGGAGAGTGAGACATAGGCATTGTTTGTTTCTAAATCTGCCCTAGCCAAGCAGAAGCGGCCCTTCAGTCATTGAGGTTCCTGCTGAGGTTCAGGGCCAAAGCCAGGGCTGATTGCGGTAGAAGACTCCTTGTCTAAAGAGGAGGTGTCTCTGGTGAGCAAAATATCATCGTGGTTGCATAACAATTCAGTGGAATTTGCAATATCCACAGTCAGTCTCAGCAGGTTTCTGACTAAAATACGGTATAGAAGCCCTAAGAGTTCAACCATTTCCTCAGCCAGGATTAGAGATTTGTTTGCCAGAGACAACACTCTAAACACTAGATCTCGATGGCTGTTCCCACCCTCCTAACATCTGAGAAGGCTGGAGTTTCTTTCAGTTGAGCACAGGTTCTGTCTGATTGGGTGAAAGAAGCTCTGTCTCCAGGCATCCCTTCCTTAAGGTATCAGGATATTGACACTGAAATACACCACCTTCATTTATGTCATGCCAACCTTCCAGCAAGCCCAAGGCACATCAGGATTGTTGCCTCATTTATGTTCTTTTCTGCAAAGCCCACAAAGCAGCACACACCTGGCCAGGGGTGTAAGGCTTCAACTTACACCTTATAATAGTACATGCCACGGATACAGAGTAATTGCCGACCTCCAGCCTGACCCCGCTTAGCTGCTGATATCTGATGGGATCGGAGCAGAAGGTGACATGGGGATGGGCTTAATTAAAGGAATGGTTTTATTCAATCTGTGCTCATCCTTTCCCCCTTCTCCCAGTAATGCTCACACATGCCAAGAAAATCACATTGAGGATGAGATTATGACCTAGTGATCTCATTCGGGATGTGACATTATCTCATTTCAACAGCCTGGGAGGGGCAATGTCATTTTCAGCTCTGGGAGAAATTTAACCAGTGACAGAGCAAAATTTAGCCTAGACTTTTCACTTTCCTGTTGATCTCCAAAGCAAGGGGTCCCCAGCCAGCTGTGTCAGGGAATACAAACACTTTCCTAATCTCTAATAAACAGCTTGCTGGCAACCAAGACTTCCCCCAGCTCCTTCTTTCCACAGGTTAGTGAAATATACATGTGTCCTAGAAGTGAGACATATACATTCAGGGAAGGAGAAAATTATATAGTGTTCTCATACCAGTATCTTTGCTTCCCTTCCCTACCAAACAAGGAAAGGATTTCTGCCTTCTTCACAAAACTGTAGAGATTTCAACCTCTTAAACCTATTACTCAATATTAAAAGGATTTGCTTACCGAAAAGCCTTCTTAAAAACACCTTCTCAGCTTTCTGTTAGGATCTATGTTTGGTCACTTTCATTCATCTGCTCAAGGCTGGCTGCCTGGATTAATTTTCTGGGCTGAATACATTTCCTTGCATTACCAACATATGTGACAAATAACTAATCGGACTCATCAAAATGCATTAGAATGCAATGTTCCAGTTACTAAGGACATTTGAAATTCAGCAGGTTGTCTTCCTACTCTTACTGCCAGAGATAGTAAAGAATTATGAAACAGTAGAGATGGTGATAGAGCCCACTTTGTGTCCAGAATTCGTATCAGCCTCTTTGCTATCCCTGCTCCAGCCATCCAAGAAAACTTGGACTTGCATCTGTTTGTTTTGAACTTCTTAAAACATTTTTCAAATTAAAATTTGAAATATAACCAGAATAATTTCTAAGAAGCATAGCAGAGCCCAGACTATAAATCACCCAAAACAGTGTTAAGAGGATATACTAAATATACTTAACACTGTTCAAAGTATCCTAAATATATCATTCCTTTTCCAGGACCATTTCCATATTCCATTTTTCAACATAGACCTTCTAAATCAAATGATAGTTGGGCCATGTGAGTGATAACTCTAAATGAGACACAAAAGATATGTTGCAAAGAATGTGGTATCAGTACCATTGTTTAATTGGGTGTAATGGACATCTTTTAAAAGAACCTCCCAAAATTTCCAAGAAGGAACTGGAAAATAGATTTATAAGTGTCTCTTTGAAAGGAAAAAAAGTGATTTGTACAACTTTATTTTAAATTATGTATTAGAAAGTGTATTAAATACAAAGAAATTGTGGAGTCAGAATTCCAAGAATATTAAACATGATATTTCTGCTAGGATCTGCTTTTGGTCACTTTCATTCATCTGGTCATGGCTGGTGGCCTGGGTTCATTTTCTGGGCTAAATATATTTCTTTGCATTAGCAACATATGTGACAACTAACTAATTGGACTCATCGAAAAGCATGAGAATGCCATGTTCTATGTGCAATGTTGCTATACAGAGAAAACGACATTAAAACATTTTTACCAACGTACTAGTGAAAGACTTGTAATTTCTTCTTCATCATAGTTTTATCTTCTTCTTTTTTCTCTCATGTTTTCATCTTGTTTCCTTTTGGGGGTTTCATACCCATATGTTTTCACCATTACATACCTGGGGGTCTTTTCTAAGGGAAATCAAGAGATTGCTGAGAATTTAAGGGCCGCAGAGGCCCTTAAACATTGGCTGACGTTCTTCTTAAACTTGGGCTCACTGCTTTTCTTTCTGTGCCTTTTATTTATCCATAAAAGGAAAATTGAGAGTGATTTGCCTCCTTGGATGATTGTGGAAGAACGCATATCTCATAAAAATACTATTGAGCACTTCCAATAGAATATGTAAGACTAATGTGGCTAGACATTCATCTGGTTGCACAGAGAGGCTGCAGATGCAGATGTTCATTATCACACCATGCAAGCTCGTTATGATGCTTCTCCAGTGCTCTTGGGGAGACGTGTTCTCCTTTCATGAGCAATCGTCATGTGCCTGAGGCATTTTGGTCAGCTTAGCCAGAGAGCATTGCAGGAGACTGTGCAGCCTGGAGTTTCCACATGTAAGTTTTGCTTTCCCACTGCCTAGGTTCAAGCCCTTGATCTACTACTGTTTAGCTTTATGCCTTGGTGAAATTAATTGGTCTTCTAAAGTCTCAGTTTCCATATCTTCAAGGATAATTATAAGGGATAAATGCAGTGGTGCCTGTAAACCACTCAACACAGTGCCTGGCAAATAGTACATACTCATATGTGTTATGATTACTAAGAAAGGCAGCCAGAGAGTTTGGGGGATTTAGGAAGAGGAGAGCTCACAAAGGAGTAAAGAGATGTCACACACATCCCATCTCAGCTACCTGCAAGCTTATTGGGGAAAAGCATAGATAGTCAATGTATGGAAATCACTCTAGGGTTTGTGTGGGCAGAGAGTAGTTTCCAGTTCTGTTTGTTTGTTTTTAAATCTTCACCTTAGGATATGTTTTTATTGATTTTTTAGAGAGAGAAGAAGGGAAAGGGAGGGAGAGAAACTATTTGTCTCCAATAAGCACCCCGACTGGGGATTGACCAAGGATCGAACCACAACCTCAGTATGTTCCCTAACCAGGATTGGAACACTTGACTCTTTGATGTATGGGACTAAGCTCCAACAAACTGAGCCACAACGGTCTGGAATTTTAGTTCTTGATTAAACTCCTGGCCTGGGCAGCATGGCTCAGTGGTTGAGCACTGACCTAAGATCCAGGAGATTGAGGTTTGATTCCTGGTCAGGGCACATGCCCGGGATGCAGGCTCGATCTCCAGCACAGGGTGTGCAGGAGGCAGCAGATCAATGACTCTCTCATTATTAATGTTTTTTCTCTCTCTCCCTCTCCCTTCCTCTCTCTGAAATCAATAAAAATATATTTTAAAAAACAACTTCTGCATTGTCTTATTCAGGGATTTAGTAGGTTAAGAACATTGGCCACATCTTGCATACACCTAAATTGAATTTGGATTAGCCAAGGCTAATGTTGGGTTAGGTCAAATTTCTTATTGTGTGGGGTCAGGTTTTAGAAGTTCTTAAAAGGAGAAATTCCCTTTAGCAAAAATTCATTAAAGATTGCTTCAACTTGTATGCTTTCCATGAGAAAACTAACTTTATATACGTTGTTAGAATTTTTTAAAACTTTTCTTTATGATATAACTTATGCTTTTTAGAAGAGACAGAAAAATCTCCCACTGGAAATGGCTTTCAGTCCACTTGCAAACTACTTGAGGGCTGACACATGTCTTACTTTCTCTGTATGTCTGTGCCTAAGTTTGAGTTGAAACTCAACAAATTTTGACACAATTGAACCAAATTGGATATCATAACTTGAAGATTTTTGCTGTTGTTATTACTGTTTTGAGGTTCCCTTGATGGGGCAAAATAGGCTTGTGATATGGCTGTGATCCCCCTGTCTCTTTGTCACCTTTATGCAGGGGATAGAGTCTCCTAACCAAAGAATGCGACTGATAAGATTTTAAAACACCCTCTGATAATCCAGAGCTGCACAAGCAAAACTTAGCTTCCCACAGATTTAACCATAGTCCACACTTTTTCTTAATCTATAAAGGGTTTTAAATTTATCAGAATTGAGGTACATCAGAATTTTTGGTGGCCACATAGAATTTGCAAAAGTCCCCCAAGTTATTGCCTATTATCTCTTCCACCCACAACCCCCCAAACACACACCAGTTGGAAACAACTGCTCCAAATTAACATCTTTATCTTAAGTATGAAAGCTGACTTCTTTGTCAAAAACCCTGCCCCTGCATGTAGGAAGTGCGAGACCATCTTTAGTTTTGTTGAGGAAACATCAGTATCCAAAGTCTCTATTGTCCCAAAAACACTTGATGAAAAAAAAAAAAGTAAATTGAATTCTGAGGATAGGATGAAAGACATGCCAACAGAGGATAGAATAGACAACGATATATAAATAGAATTAATATGTCATTTTGCCTGTTAAACTGAGACATGTTCCAGAAATGGTTTAAGACTGTAGGATAGAGAATTCTGCATGTGTATAGAATATAGGGAAGACCAAGTGTTGGATTTAAAAAGTAAGACCCAGTTACTGCTCATGGCTACCACTTCCTCCTCTCACCATTCTACTCCCAGGAAGGGACACTATCCTTCATCAAGAACATAGTTGAAGCCCAAGAATTACCACTGGGGCAGTGTCCTGGAGAAAGGAGCTCCAAAGGGATGAATGAAACGGCTCATACTTGCCTTCCCTCCTCTTCTGGCAGACTTTTCACCTCCAGGACTTAGGCTGACTTAGGTAAAACTCAGGCTGGATATGCTTTCTTCTTAGAAGGCTCTCAGGCTTGGAGGGCAAAGCAAACCAGAGCAGTGACAGGGGAAAGAAAAGATGACAGTTGCTCACTGAGGATGTAACTTTAAGGAAGAAGGTCAATAGGGGACCATGGTGGTTTCCACGACAAGTCAGAAAGCAGACAGGAAATTGGGCAGAAATCAAAACAGGACCAAACAAGGAACCCAAGGCTGGTGTCCATGTGCCCTGTAGAGCCCCTGCTCATGGCTAAGCAATGTCCAGTCTTCACTACTACCCACAAGGAGTGCCCCTGACACGTGCTTAAGAAGGTAAAGCCAAAGCAGTAGGAGGCTGAGTAGGGACATGGCTCCAGCAGAGGTGAGGAAAACCCACGCCCTGCTTGATAAAGACGGGCATACTCTATTGGAGCCAGAGGATTCAGGTTGAGAAAGCAGTTTTGATCTGAAGAGAAACCTATAGCAAGAAGAATGTTTAACTAGTTCTTATGAGAGTGAGTTGGGGGGACAGGGGAAAAAACAAAACAAAACATCAACTTGTAGTAAGGAATGAAATTAGGGAAACAAAAGACAAAGTTTCAAGATGGAAGACTGCCTGACAACAATATTAGCCTCTAATATTTATTGAGCACAGTTATATGCCAGGCACTGTTCAGTCCTTAGAACAAGGGTCAGCAAACTTTTTCTGGAAAGGGCCACGCAGCCTTGCAGGTCACTCAGTCTATGTCACAGCCGCACAGCTCTGCCTTTGTCTTAGGAAAGCAGCCCTAGACAATGTGTAAACAACCTGGCATGGCTGGATTTGGCCCAGGGTGGGCCGGGTTTGATCCACAGATGTAGTTTGCCAACTCCTGCAATGAGCTAGGTGGTTACTATCTATATACACCACAGACATGAAGACTGAGGCTTGGATGGACTGAGAGAGATGGAGGGGTCCAGTTCCCCCTTGCCAGGAACACCACACAAAAAGGTAAGCGGGAGCTCACCTGGAAGAGACCTGGGGCATGTCGGGCAAACTGAGCAACATGGCATGGTGCACAGGTCAGCAGCGTGCACCTGGCACCCTCCAGACATGCCTCGCATTATGACTAAAAAAAGAAAAACAAAAACTGTCTCATTAAATAGACTTCATGAGTGCTATATTTGAGGAATGTGTTGGGGCTAAAAATATTGGGGGAGAAAGAGCAGAGCCTGTTGAATATCTTGGTTACTTTCTCTGGGGGAGCATTCTTTCAATTCTTTGCCCCTCCCAATGCTGGCAAGACAGACCCACCCAGGGGGAGACATGGCCGGCTGGTGCTGGGAACGCACTGTCTTCAGAGCCAGAGAGCCCTGCCGTCAGCTCCTGCTGGCCTGCTAACGAGTGTACCATCTTGGGCAGTGGACAGATGGGTCCCTGCCTCTTAAGAGCTTAAAATCTAGAACAGAAGGCATGCAACAGATTTCACAGTATCATGGATCTTCCTGAAGTGGTTTTGCTATTGTATTTTCCAGACTAACATATTGGCTCATATGTGCACTGTCGAAGTCTTGTGTTTGACACTCCGGGAAGGTTCCAGTCTTCTGCTGCACCACTTAGGGTATTTACAGCTCTGGTGCTGATAAAATAAATATCAACGTGACAGACAGAGGGCCTGTATTTAAATTGCCAAAACACTGCAAACCTTCACAAACAGAAAAAGAAAATGTGGGAGAAAGCTATTTTTTACAGCTGAGGGAACTCACAGACATGGTCTGGGATCCAGACGGACTCCCGCTCACCACCACCGTTAGCCCCCGCACCATATTTGCCTTCAGAACAAAACAGGAAGTAAGTTGCAAACCAAGACAGGGCAGGAGACCTGCTGATTCTCCTGAGACGTCTGCTCTGTGAGGGGGGAGGCAAGCACCGAAGACCAGCAGCGGGTGAGCAGGGGCAAGGCCTCATCCTGCACCAGAGCTAAGTAAGGGCTTTTCTCCACGACAAAAAGGAGCCACCACTGAAGCTTATTCAAGTGTCTTTTAATTAAACTTTTCTGACCTGAGCCTTCAGTGATGCTTCTGTTATCCCTGAGGGGTATGGTTGACATGCATTTGTCTTTAAGCCGTGGCTTCTACTCATGTGATTTGTTGTGTAGACCCTACGGTCCCACAGAGTAGCCACTAGTCACATGTGGATATTTAAATTTAAGTTAATCAAAATTAAATAAAATTAAAACTTTATTTCTTCAGCGGCACAAGCCACATTTCATTCAAAAAAAAAATGTTTTCATTGATTTTTTTTTAGAGAGAAAGAAGAAGGGGAAGGGAGAAGGAGAAATATCAGTGAGAGAGAACCATGGATTGTCTGCCTCCCCCACACCCACTATTGGGGATCGAGTCCAAAACCGAGGAATTCCTGGTGCCCTGACCAGGAATCAAGCTGGCGACCTTTCGGTGCATGGGACGACACTCAACCAACTGAGCCACACTGGCCTGGGTTATACTGGCCACATTTCAAATATTCAAAGGCCACATGTGGTTAATGGCTAGTGTATTGGACAGTGCAGATATAGAGCATCCCTATCACTGCAGAAAGTCCTTAGATGGTACTGTCACCGAAGAGTGGCAGCTGTAGAGAATCTGAGCAGGCATGCACCCAAGGCCTCCTGAGCACCTACCTGCCAGGACTGTGAGTGATGTGTCAGTACACTCGTTTTGATGAAGCTGATGAAAATGCATTCACGTCTGCATTGCTCTTTCTAGGATGTAATAGCTGGCTCAGTTTAAATTTTACATATGAATCGGGTAAAATGTGCATGAAAAAGAGACAGGAAGAAAATATAGCAAAATATGAAGCATGATTGTTTAGAGTGATGAGAGTGTGGACTATCATTTTGTTTCTGGCTATTGGTAGTGGACTGCGCAGCCAGAGTGTTTTTGTCTGCACCCCCACAAAAGATGACACAGGAGACATTGCTTGAATTTCTGGAACCGATCAGGCCTGCAGCTATCCACTCCAGCTGGATTTTCTCCTTACGTTAGCCGGTTCAGCTGATCTGAGCTGGGTTTTTGTTGCTACCAAACAAATAATGACTAACCTTGCTGTTCCTATGAATTTCTATATCTTCTACAATGTGCATGTGTTTCTCCTAAAAGTGGGAAAAAAGTAACTTTTGAAAAGTGTATGTGATAAACAGTGTCCTATTTGTATATCCTTCATGTGTTGATGCTCATGAGCCCTTACAAAGCAGTTTATCCAAATAAACTAGAAGTGATTTCCAAAAATTCACAAGGAACACATAAATATGCCAAAATAGCTCTGTTTATTAAAAGAAAATTTGAGACAACTGTTATTGCCGAACTGTTTGGAGTCCTGGCAGAAACACTCCCCAAAATGATGATTGGACCATCTTCAGTAACTCCGATTGTCAGACTTGGTTGTGAAATACAGAGTAACATCTCAATCGACCAATGAAACCTAAATTAGCACAATTGATTATTAGAAAGCTTTCTCATTCGCTACTCTGGCTAGTTCCAAGGATACTAAATCACAATTTTCCATTTTAACAAATGAGCCTATTTGCAAGTCCTCTAATACACAAAGGTATGGCTGCTCAGGCGCTGCTAGCAGACTTGGCTCTAAGCACAGGCTAGAGCAAACTACCCCAGCGTGACATTTTAGTAGGTGATATTACTGGAAAGACCGAATTACCCCTTTCAGATCCTTTTCCCTCTGAATTGACTGGCTGGCCCTGGAGTCACATACTTATTTACATGTCTCACCTCTCTGCAGCTCCATTGAGCATCAAATGATAGTGTCTCCTTGACGGTCATTGTTGAGAGACACCTAGTAAAAAGCTGAAAGAAAATGGCTCATTGCTGAGGCTACACAGAGTGGATTCTGTTTGGGCCATTCCTTGGTGTTTCTTTGACTCTTTTAAAAGTCCTCTTGACTGGGCCTTTAAACACAATAATCCTTCCTTGAAGTCCCACATTCCACAGTTTGCTTAGAGGTGACTCCAGTGCCGGATAATATTGGTTGAAACATGTGGCCTCCTGGACTCCCTTCCTCCAAAGGGATTTGTCACTGACTTGCTGTAGCAACTGCTCCTGTGGCATTGCTCTTCCCTGGGGGAAGGCTGACCTGCCAGACAGGGCCATCTCAGGGCAGCCCATCTGCAGCTGTGCCGAAGGAAGCGCATGACATTAACGCAAGGGTGCTCTCGGTTCGCAGCAGCCTCTCTTCCTACTATTGTTATTCTGCGGATTTTCCCTTTTGGTTTCCAGAACTACAGCTTCTCTTCTTGCCTCCCCCAAACTGTTCCCTTTTCCTGGCAGCTTTTCATTTTGTGTCTGAGGCTCCCCACGTGGCTTGCCATGCTCCAGGGTCTGTGACTGGTATAAGCCTGGGATTCCTCAGCGTCCTCTCATATTAACGATACTGCTGTGATTAGGGCGCACCTTTTCCGAAGGGTCTTCATATTTGCTCTCTCGTTGGAGCCTCCTATCCTCTCTGAACTAGTTAGGGTGGGATTTTCATCTGTATTTTAGAGGGTGGTTTGGGTTTTTTTTACCTGTTTTTCCTACTTGATATCTCATAGGACTTCCTCATAGTTCTTCACTTGGCTTTTGGCTCCGAGGCTTACTGTGAATGAGCGTTCCAGGGAGAAACGGTTGCAATGCTCCACAGCCATAGGAAGGATGGCAAATAGTAGTTTATCAACATCCCTCCTCACCCAAAAAAGCTTCTTAATGGTCTATAGCTGAGCACTCTTGCACAATTGCTTTGAGGAAGGTAAAAACGTGTCCCTCTCATTCTGATTTCTACTAGGAAAAAGTCATGCAGCCTGAATATTATTACAACTAATTATAATATAAACAACGTAATTATAATATTTACCATGGTACTACTGTGAGCCAGGCACTGTGCTAAATTCTTCACATAGAGTGCATCATGCCATTCCACTGATAACCCTCTGAAGATTTATTAAGGAAAATAAAGACTAAAGTAACAATATTAAAGACTGTGTGAGAAGCAAGTTTGCCCCCTGACTGAGAGCATAGAATTTGGAACTAGAGTCTAGGTTCAAATCCCAGCCCTCCCACTTATTATCTCTGTTACTTTGGGCATGTGACAACTTCTCTGTACCTCAATTTTATCATCTGTAAAATGAGCTAATAATACTACCTACCTCCAGGATTGTTGTGAAAATGAATTAGTTAACATATTTATATATGTTAAGTGCTTTATATCACTTAGAACAGTGCTTGGCCCAAAGTAAATGCTATGTGAATGTTGCTATGATAACCATACAGCTGTGTGACACTTAATAAGTTAATTAACCTCTCTGTGCCCTTATTTCTTAGTGTCTTCATTTTTCAAATAGTGGTAATAATATTGCCTACCTAATAGGGTTGTTCTGAATGTGAAGGGGTACTCTTAAGCTATTGATGTCTGACACATTGTAAATGCTCAATAAACGTTAGCTGTTGTTGTCTTAGGTCCCAACTTGATGCATTTGGTCACAAAGAACCCATACTCCATGAGCAAAGCTCTGGGTGCCAGGCTGCTGGTAACTGTATTTTAATTGCTGGCTTCATTGGATTTTAGATACAGTTGCACCCAAACTCAAAATTAGAAAAAGTGGACAAGACCATTTATCAAAATGACTTGTGACTGAAAGAGATGAAAACCCAGAAGATGATTACTGTCCATTTAAATCAAATTCTATTGCTTCCTCTTCATGAGGCAGCTTAATGAACATAGCTTGTCATCCAGGTTAAAAGCTCATCCTTGTGAGGAAGGCAGTCCCCAAGGTTGCTGCCACCTGTCTGAGGCAGGTGGACAGGCAACATGGGGGCATGTCGGGGACTTTGAGAACTTAGGTACGAAATGAAAGCCCAGATGCCCACCTCAGCCTCCGCTCAGACGACCAAGCTGTGGGAGAGAAATATGGGTGCTGAGAATGGAGGGGAATATGCACATACGCAGGACTCTAAGCTGCTCCCGGGCGCAGAGCACCAGCATGGGCTGAGAGAGGCCACTGCGTGTGGGCCACTGACCCACAGCGGCAAGTCTCGGAGCCCAGAGAGCAGGTGTCTGGCGCCTGCCAGGTCTGGAACCGCTTTCTACCTCAGCTGGCATTTAGAGGCAGAGCGGCAGTGTGCACCCCTGCCAAGGATGGCGAGCCTGGGATTTATACAGCCTGTCCCCACCTATTCGTGCCATGTGAAAATTTGCTCTCCCGCCCACCCAATTAAGAAAACAGGATACAGAAAAACCGGGGGAAGGATTATTATTCTACGGTGGTTGGTTTTGGTCACAACGTTTATTTCACAGCAGAATTCTGGATCACCACCTTCCTGGTAAACAAAACAAAACCAAAACGCAGCTCAGCACAAATCCCTTTGCCTCCAAAGCTCCGTGAGTCAGGAATCCTCACTGACGACCACCTGCGAAGTCTCCGGAGTGACCTCTGGCTGGTCAGAAATCCAACCCTGTGACAGCAGCAACGGAGGAAATTAGTCTGTCCTCCTTCCTGAGGCCTGAGTGAAGGACACGAGTCAGATGCAGCGACTTGCTCTTCTCTGGGTAAAGCCGCGTCAGAACACTCCTGGAAATGCCCGGCTTGACGCTTGGCGGAGTTTGCTGTGAGCTCAGACTCCAGAATGGAGAGGTACTCGCGGGCCTTTCAAGACTCCTGCGTGGAATTTCATTACTGGAATTCTCCAGGTCATTTCCCGTGAAAGCCATCACCCTAACGACTGCGCACCATTCGCACTCCGCAAGCTGCCCTCCCACCCGGGGCTGTGAGCAGCACCTCTCACACTCTCAGACTCGCCGTGGTGACAAATCTGTTGGAGGAGAAGAGGTGTTATTTTTCTTGAAATAGAATTTGTCCCCCTGGAGATACGCGTGCCAGTAGCCTGCGTGGATCCCACTACTGGAACAAAATTCCCATTAACAAAGACTCCATGGGACACACTGGGGAGACCCAAATGTGTCCCCTAAGCCAAGGTTTAGATGAGCCCTCGGTTTTGTTTTGTTTTTACCCTGCTTTGCAAGTTCCATGGGCCTTTTTACTGCTACCAGGAAAACACATAGAAAACACGCTGGCAGAGGCACTTTCTAAAAAGATTGTGGAATCACAGTGCAGCACAATATCTAAACACACGGCAAAGCTCTTTCATAATTTAGACTTAACACGAGCACAGAAGTCACCTCTGTCCAAAAGCTGTGCACATGTGAGCACCGTGGCGCCGCATGGCTTCCTGGTGGATGTAGCCCAGGCTGCGGTGCTTGGCATTCACCTGTCAGACACGTAATTTGCTTAACACCAGTTTTTATTGATACAGTGAAATATATAGCTTATGCATTAACAGAAACATTAATAAGTTGGGCTCTGAAGGGCTGAGCAAATGAAGCCAAGGCTTCTGCCCCAGACATGCTGAGTGAGCTGGGTTCCCAAAGCTCCCACCTGGCAGGCCCTCGCCCATTTGTTTTCTCAATCACGTAGGAAAGAGTGACTGGGGATTTGGTGCTGGTGGTTGAGCTTCTCCAACCCATTTAACATTCAGGAGTAACTGTGGCTTATTAGAGGCAGAAGCAAGTGCTGCCAGAGCTGGTATCTTGAGCTGTGGTTTCCAAGTTGCTTGGATCCAAACCCTCACCAGTATCCACTGTCCCCAATTGGTGTGCTGAGTGACCAGTGGTGGTGTTTGTCCACAGATGAGACCGTGTGATAGAAGCACTGGGACAAGTCCTCACTGTGGTTGAAAATATCCCATGCTTTAAAATTCTGTGTCAGTTAATGTGGTTGCAAGGAGGAAATCACTTTGTGATTTTTGCAAGTCTTAATGGAGAAAAAATTAAAAGAAGCAAAGAGAGCTTCAAATGGGTCTACAATGAAAGCATGTTTTAAAGCCTCCAGTAAGTAATTTTTATCCCACTTCTTATAAAATTATTCAGGAGACTGAGCTCCTTGAGAGCAAGAGGGGTAGCCACCCTCCCCGAGGTTTTTACCACATGAGGATGCCAGCTGCCTGGTCTGCGTTCATGATCTGTTTGCTGTGAGAGGAATCTGTGCTTTAAAACTATAATGTTGGAAAGTCCTAAGCACTGAGATCTTTTATAACCAATATTTAAGGCCTCTCAATGCCTCGTCTCGTTGGCAACCTGTTTGAGTTACTGAATAAACCTGGACTTGCTAAAACACTTTGTTGAAATAGATCCCTGACCCTTTTTTTCTGAGCTCCTTGAGGCCATATGTGTTGAAATTCAGGATTTTTTAGTTTTTAGGAAGAGAATAAATGTGGCGAATATGCCATCTATTATCTAACACTCCAGGGACATCTGGAGCTCCCTACAATCAAACATTCATATTTCTCAGAATGCATGGGAATCGCCCCACTTGGAAGGGTTAGTATAAACAAGGGCTTTCACTCGCCTCGTGCCAGTTCAAGTCAGGTCTCCTGCCAAATAAGTTATGCAAAACTTTTGTTGATCACAGCTCTTTGGATTCTGGAACTATGAACAAAGAATCGTGGACCTGTATTCTATATGGAATCTGTCTTCACCTCCAAAAGCAAGACTGTCAAAATTAGGAATGTTTTACTGTGCTAGTTTTTGCTTATTTCCCACTATTGAAATAGTTTAAAGTACAAAGTAAATCAAAGTCTCTTTCATATATAACCTCCTTGAAGGAGTTAGTTGGCACTTTAGAAAGTTATATTTTAAGCTGCTTTCTTGCATCTGCAAATAGGTTAAACCAAATTGCTATTTTCCAATGCAGAACAACCCTTTCATTCACTCACTCATTCATTCATTCATTCAAGCAAACATTTATTTAACACTTAATATGTGCAAAACACCATGCTGGGGTCTGAATAATCTCTGAATGGTGTGGAAGTTGTAGGGACTAAAAACACTAGAAGGCATGGATTTCAGCTATTGAGCATAATATTCATGAAGAAGCAATCCTTATGATGGTGCTACTTTGAACCGGGGCAGCTCACATAATTGACACACAAACTGAGGACCTGGCCGTTTGAGCTCCCCATACGTCACGAGCTGGAAGATGCTTCGACTTCCAGCCGCAGTCAGGAAGCAGTGATATTACCGAGGGATAACATTTGCTATTCTAAAGAAGGCAAGAGGGAAAGGGACACTTAGACAAATGTCACCTTCACATAGAGGCTCAGCGCTGGAGGAGTTCATGCCAGAATACACCCGAAGCTGCTATTTGGGGACAGAAAGGGATGACAAACAGTGAAAAAACAATGCTTCTCTCTAATGCCTGGGACCCCTTAAAAGGGCTGCTCAGTAGCCAGAGACTTTGGGTGATTGTCTTTGAGAGGATATGTCCTTTCAGCCCTTCATTCTTACCTAATCTTTGCCTACAGTATATTGTAGCTAATATTTGTCTTCTTGAAAATTCACTGAGAGAGAGATTATTTCCCCTGAGGTTAAAAAAAAAAGGCAGTGAAATAAAGATTTTAGAGGTATTAGGTAGGCCAAAGAAGGCTCTAGAAAGTACGGAAGTACAGTGGGAAGACATAAGAAAAGGTTACTGGACAAGAAGAAATAAGACATTGACCTTCTGTGGACATGTGCACCAACATATAAATGAAACACACCCATCTCTGGCCATGCTGCAGAAACCTGCCCGGTTCTTTCAGGGACGCTTGGGTCGCAGACGGTACTACAGGATGGGTGATTACAAAGTGCTTATTCCCAGGTCATGGATGCTTCATGAAAGAGAGCAGATGAGGCTACAGCAGCCTCCCACGGCTGCCATGTGGTGGGCTGGCTCGATGAAGAACTCTTTGTTCTTCCTTTCAGTGGCCACTACAGTTGCTCTGTGTTTTATTTTCAATTAAATTTCCACTAATCCTAAACTACAGAAAAACATAGCTGTTGGCGCTCCCCTGTCCCTTCCAAAAGCAATAGAGTCTGCAGAGAAACCTTTTATGGTACAAGGCCCGCCTTGTACACGCTATAAAAGATGCATATGCCACCCGTAGGCCCACAAGTGCTTTCAGAAAGGTGCTTCATGGGCCCCTGGCCCCTGAGCTTCCAAGGAGGCCTGTGAATAGTGCCTCTTGTTAGGGCGGTTGCTATAGTGAGCTCTTGTTTTTAATTCAATTGCACAGTAAATAATACTTTATACACGGTGGGGGGGAAATGGTCACTTTAAATTGCCTATTCTTCATGTGGCATTTTTAGCCTTTGAGTAATGAAACAGAGCACCTGCCTCCTCAGCTTACTTGGATTTCAACCCTTCCCCTCCTTGCAAGGTATTGAGGTTTAGCGCATTCTGAATACTTCTATCAATGTGCAAATCAGCGATTAGCACTTTTTAGAATATCATTTGAAACTAACACTTCCCTTGTTTGTTTGGAATGAGATCTAGATGGGAAGATGGATTTAAACTCGCCAACACAAGCTCTGAGCTCTGCATTCCCTGACACTGAAGAGATGTGTAGTCACATTTAAGGGACTTTGGGGAGAAAATTGTAACACCAAGAAACAGAAAATGTGGTCTAGGTAAGCGTCTATATCTCATGATAAATAGTTGACAGCTCTGGGAATATCTGATTGTTCTGGAAAACATAGAAAATTGGGAATGGACTGAAAGAAATCAAAGGGGGCTAGAAAAGAGGCACCCCTCCTGCTAATACACAGCTGAGGGTCAGGAATGATACACTTCTGGGAAATAAAAATAAAAGGAGCATAGAGGTTAATAAAATGGGGACATATTCCTCTCCCCAGACACAGTGAGGTGAAAATTACTTATCACCTGCTGGAGCGGATGTGAGAACGGGCCAGTGACCAAGTGTGTGGCAGGGAGTGTTTCGCAAGGAATAAGCTCCGCTCCGAGAAGCCCTGCAACAGGCTTCCTCCAGCTTCCCAGCCAGGCAGTGTCTGCGGCTCTGTCTCCTCATTAGAGGACAACATCTGTTTCTTACTATAATTAGCTCACAGTTCAATAGTTAGCTCCAGTCTCTTACACCTGTACCACACACAACGTGGAAATTACAGAAGCACATGTTGTTTTTTTCTTAAATCACCTCCACTTACACACGTTGTTAAGCATCTAATAGAAAACAACGATACAGTCCCTAGCCCCCTTCCTCCTCTGAACGCTTTTTAAAAGCAAGTGGGCAAGGTCTTTGTTTTTATGGGCCCCAGTTCCCATTTCCAATCTCACCTCTATGCTCCACAGCCTCCCTGAATTAAAGACGGTCCCCAGCGCTGTCAACCAACCCACCATGCATCAGGCCATAAAACCTTATTTTCAGCCACCTGCAGGATGATGGAGGGAAGAGGAAACTGAACTGAGAGAGGGGTGGGGGGAGAGCTCCAGCTGGCTGTTGAAGATGGTTTCAACAGAATTCTTTGGAGGGTGAAAGGGTGCAGAGTCTCGGGTCATTTCCTGCCAGGTCTGTGCTGCATGGGGGGAGAATCCATAATCACACTGTCTCACAGTTCCATTAGTGTCAAAGCTCATTAGGAGCCCAATCCACTCAGCAGCAGTGGGCACACAAAAGAACCAGCCAAAGTCTGCCGAGTGCAGTGTCGTCCATTCCAATTTGGGGGCGGGTGGGAAGGAAGGATTGTAAAATTCCCGGCTGGGTAATTAGAGTCAGCAGGGAAGTAGAGAGGCCCAAGCAGGCCTCTCATTTCTCTCCTGGCTGTTTTAGAATATTGGCAGGGGCTGCTTTCTTCCAGGGGTGAGTCCATGTGCCTGTGTCATAATTCGCAAAGACAAATGATCATCAATATGCACCCTGCTCCTGGAGCAAGCCGAGGAGGCAGACTGTGGTTACCACTGTTATTAGTGTCCAGGTAGGGCAAGGAGAGAAAGATGGCAGAGCTGGTTGCCTTGGGTGCAATTAACAGAAGAAGCTTAGGTAATTGACTAGCTGACTTCTAGTAAGTTAATATGAACAGGTTCACTTTCCCTATGCATTGGGTAAAGAAACTTAGGGCCCTGGCTGGTGTGGCTCAGATGGTTGGGCATTGTCCTGTGCACTAAGAGGTTGTCGGTTCAATTCCCGGTCAGGGCACATGCCAGGGTTGCAGACTCCATCCCTAGTAGGGGGTGTGCAGGGGGCAGCTGATCCACATATCGTTCTCACATTGATGTTTCTCTCTCTCCCTCTCCCTTCCTCTCTCTCTAAAAATCTGGAAAGGAAAGGAAAGGAAAGGAAAGGAAAGGAAAGGAAAGGAAAGGAAAGGAAAGGAAAGGAAAGGAAAGGAAAGGAAAGGAAAGGAAAGGAAAGGAAAGGAAAGGAAAGGAAAGGAAAGGAAAGGAAAGGAAAGGAAAGGAAAGGAAAGGAAAGGAAAGGAAAGGCTTTTATGGCAGTTTTATAAAACTTAAGAACGTATTCATCTAAAAAAGGATTTTTTTAAATTTTTGTAATTGAGGTGTGATCTATGTGTGAAAAAATTGACCCATCCTAAAAGTACAGTTTTATGAGTTTTGATAGATGTATCCCTTTCTGTCATTAGCACTACAATGATGTTCAGAATATTTCCATCCACCCAAACAAGTTCCCCCTTTGCCGCTCTGCAGTCAGCCCCATTCTCTACTCTCCTTCCCAAACCCCAAAAACTGCTGATCTGGATGTCAGTTATTATGATTTTGCTGTTTCTCAACTTTTATATAAATGAATTCATACATAGCTTTTCGAGGTCTTCCTCTTTCAGATTCTTCTCTGAGTATAAAACTAAACACATCATGGTATCAAACAGAAGTGCACAAAGCGGGGAGAGAGAGTTAAATCTGCAGCACTTTATCAGGGCTTCATTGAGAAAAGTTTCTGAAGACCCTGGGGAACAGATGACTGTACACTGATTAGAGAGCACAGAGGTGAAGACCAATACAAAAGTCAGAGCACAGAATGGTCCAGGCCTGTACTCCGAGGGGCTACCATTTCCATACCAAATTGTCTGGGCTTATGTATCTAAACACAACGTCACACTGCCCTGCTTTGCTGAGTTTGACTCTTCAAGAGTCAAACTGTGGTCTTTGGGCTTCATAGAGCAACAAGGTAAAAGACTAAACCTGTCGCCGTGAGGGCTCCTGAGTTGCTGTGTTTGGGAGAATGAAGCCAGCCAGCTATCCTATTGCTCTGTTGGTAAAAACTGCCTTTTGCCAACAGAAATCATTTCTTTCATTCTCAGAGAGACTAGAAAATTACAGAAATAAGGAAGCAGTTTAAACCATTTTTTAAGCCAGGGCTTTATTTTCAAGAACACCTAAACCATAATGATTCTGATTGCATTCTATTTTCCTAGCTCCTTTGTTAAGGGCCTGACCCGAACGTTGCTATTATGCATTTTGGGATTTCTGGAGCCCAGCTTTACCCTGAGGGAAAATAAGGAAACAAATAAGCTTTAAAAGAAATTTTTTTTGACCTAACCCTACATCCTAAGGTCGCCACTGAAATACATCATATTTAAAATCTGTAAGGTCTCGAGGTCAACCTCACAGGAAAGTCAGGAAAGCTAGAAGCTGTGAAGGACATAGATCTGCTGAATATATTAAGCTCGCATGTGTGTGCGCGTGTGTTTTCTCATCCTCTACGGGAAATTTATACCAACCCATACAGATGTACTCTTTTCTGTTTATTATTCCCAATTGTGTAATGGAGGTTAATGTCGTGCAAAGGAAAAAAATCTCTGGAGTTTGACAGCGCTCCACCTATTTCATTTTCAGGCAAAGCGAAGAGAAGGAAAACCTGTTCTTCAGCCAGCGTCTCTCACTCTCTAATTCTACCCAGACTGGATCGTCTTAAATCTGATTTGGGATTCGAACAGTATTTGGATTAGCTCATTAGTGGGGCACCGTCCTGACAAGCCACTAATCTGGGGCACTGGTGCACAGAGCCACAACAGTATTACACTGAAAATGAGAGATCCAATGAGATTAGACAGATCCCGGTGCACATGGTCTACAGGTACTTTGTGCGGCCCGCCGTGAGCTCGGGGATGCAGGAGGCGGGCAGCCAGAAGCGCTGGACTCGGTTGAGCTAGGCCACAGCCGCCCTCAGAAGGCAGCAAGCAAATGCCGGTTCTAAGCAGGTTCCCTGGAATGTCAACCAATTGCCCACATTAAAGTGGAATAATAAGAAAAGGTAATCCTTTGGGGGTGGGTGTCAGTGGAAGGGGTGTGAGCAGAGATGAAGTTTTAAGGTAAAACTCTGATGGCGTGTCATGTCTCGGTATGAGAAGCAGAACAAGGGACAGGGAAGACCAGTTGGCACTTGGAGCCAGCAACCTGGTAAATTCTAAAGTTACTTGCCCAGTCCTGGCTGTCCACTGATGTTTTCCTTCGGTTTAAATGATTTTGTTTATTCCCCTTACTGGTGACTTTGGTTGTTTTCAAGCTAAACGGAACATGCTGGTCCCTTTTGCTTAGAATGGGGCTGTCGCTAAGATCAGAAAACGTTGGATTGATTGCGGCAATACATGACTTATAACGCCCAGATGTGGCCATGGGGCAGCGCACAGCACATAGTGTAAGGGGGTTTTGTGCCTCTTCCATCCGTTTCCCTCCTCCCTCACTCGCAGAGGAAAACAAAAGTTTCCGTGGCATTTTCTGGCTTCTAAGTAGAAAATCAAGCCATTAACAGAGACTGGGAGTTGGCCCCCTGGGACGCAATTCCTTTTTCATATTGTGCTGCTGTGCCACCTTGTGGTGACTTTTAGGACTCCCTGAAAGACCTGCTTGTTAATAAAGCTGCCCCCAATTTAGTATATGTGCTACAGCCTGGAGGGGGGGGGGGGGGGGATCAGTGTTAATCTGCTCTGTGCATCATCTTTAAAATGACTGTGTGCAAGACAGAGGCAAATGTATTTTCAGCACGTCATAATAACCTACGAAGTGAAGCACATGCCTTCTTTTGTATTCTCCCTTGCCAGGGCAGTGAAAAACCCATTTGGGCTTGCAAGTCATGAATGATCATTTAAGTACTTAGACCTGGATACATGACAGAATTGATTCCACTTTCTTAGTTTACCTCTTCAAAAGTATTTAGGAGGAAAGTGTATTTAGAGATTTAAAGAAGAGAGTCAGCCAGCTACGAATAGGTGACCCATTTTAATGGCACACCGCTGTTTTAAGCATCTTAATCAAAGGGGGAGGAGAACCTTAGGCACATTAGAACAAATCAAGAATTCTGGTCCCAACCCAGAAGGACAAAGAGGAGACACAGACAAATTCCTGGTGTTATAGAAATGTAAGAACTTTCTAAGGCTGAGGAAAAGATTCCCAGGGAGAGAGAGAGAGAGAGAAAAAAAAAAAATCCCTGAGAAATGTATCTTCAAAAACACATTTTAACTTTTCCTGCCAGAAAACAAAAGGCACAGCCCAAAATAGTTGTCGGAATCTCAAAACGCAGAGTTCTCAGAATCCCTGGGGGATGACATCGACCACCGTGATAAGTGTTACTCTTGTGAGACAAGCATGGCTGGATCTGTGGGGTTTCAAGCATTCAATGCAGAAAGAAAAAAGCTGAAACAACTGGACTACCCCCCAAGTCTTGGCGACATGGGGGTAATTGTTCATGATTTAAGAGATTATGTGTTCTAAACATCACTGTTTACTAGGATGCAGGAGACAAAAGAAAGAGAGGTTTTTAGGTTTTTCCTTTTCAACAAAATCCATCGTAGATTTTTTTTCCCTTTTCTTCCTGAAATTCATCAAAACCCTCCCCTGTCATTCAACTTTAGTTAAGCAGTAATCTGTTATTTCGCTTAAACACACACTAAAAAAGGTGATGTTGATTAATCAAAGGAGAAGAAGCAGACATGCTTTGGAAACTAAAGCCCTGTTAGAGCTTCAAAAGGAACGTCAACTGGCCATCAGGAACTCTGTTGCCAGGGAGATGGTTACCAGGCACAGGGCTTGCGTGGCAGCCCCGGATAGCTTGTCTGATACCCTTTGGAGTGAGTGATGTCATGAATGAAGGGTTTTCAAATATTTAATTTTTTCTCTGTGTCTTGGAAAGAAGGGGCGGTGTTGGTATGACTGCTTTTCAAAGGCAAAATTAGGAAAGGATGCGAGGAAGGGTGGGAGATGGGAGAACATGATCAGGTATTCATGCTGAAAACGGGGAGTGTCGGGAGGCATGGACCATGAAGTGAGCCCCGAGACAACACAACCCGGGAATCGCTGAAGTGGGTCTGGAGTCAGTAGCAAGACTGACCCACAAGGACGATGAAGCCAACGTGACGTGACTTCTACTCACCGTACCTTATTGAGAGCAACCATGTGCCAGCCATTCTGCCCCCTCCTTACATACTCCATTCTATTAATTCCCACACTCACCCAGTGCAAGGCCTTATTATCACCATTTAACATGCAAGAATACCAAGCATCAGAATGATTAGGGAACTTGCCAAATGCTAATGCCCTCTTTTTTTTTTTTTTTTGGTCTGATTTCAAACTCTTGTTTTTCTCCAAATGTCTTTCTCCAGGGTTCTCTCATAGGACTTAAAATTGCTAAGATTTAATAGCAAAAATTTACACAGCACTGGCTCTGTGCAATAAAACATTTTTGGATGGAGTGTGTGTGTGTGTTTCAATGTAATTGCAGACACTAGTCTTGCCTTTAGTGACCTTGCTTAGAACCTGGCAGAAAAAAAATAAGCAGATGCAAAAATAATTTTTAAAAATTATCTGAAAAACTGAGGAGTGAAGAAATATTGAGGGTAGGTGCCGAACGGGAAACTTACTCAAACTAGACTATTCGAGGCACAGTCTTGATGGATTTCAGGTAGTTGGAAACAGAAAAAGGGAATCTTTCCTGGTTGGGGACATGGGGTGGAAAGCAGATATAACCAAAGGGATGATTGAATTCACTTGGGTGGGTGAAAGGAATCAAGCAAAGGCTGGCTACCTAAGCTGTCCTAGGAGGGAGGGCAGACCGCAGGGAGTAATTAAAGGGACCGTTTTATGAAAGCGGGGATGAGTGATTTGAACTGGTGAAATAAATTGGGCATTTGCCAGTGTGAGTTTGTGTGTGTGTATATGTGTGCAATGGTGAGCCTGGGTTGGAGGTAAGGAGGTGGCAGAATGAATGGTGAGAAAGACAGGGGGAAAATCAACTGATAATGAGTTTAGCCTTCTGCGTTATTTCTTTCAGAAGCAGTTCAGATTAATATGTGATCCACGTATTCTGTTGCAGAAGCTTCTGTCCTTTAACTAAGAAAGGAAAACAAAAACTGTAGCATATTTGCATTTTATTATTAATACATGAGAAAAAAATTTCTCCCTGTGTTTGGGGGTGTCACAAATAGGAAATATATATATTTATGTATTTATAATTTATATATTTATACATATAATTGTATATATTTTTTTAAAAAATTCTTTTTACAATCCAGTAGGAAGCACATGTCATTCAGAGCCATGCAAGCCCTTTGCCTGCAGAGCACAGGCACCAATGGGGCTGCTGGGACTTTGCAGAGGCTGTGGGGCTGCAGCTGCAGGGGACAGACGTGAAAGCACCAGGTCAAGAGGCCCCTTTAGGAAAAGGTGAGGCAGTGAATTATTTTTATAGCCTGGAAATGACATATCTCATTCATTCAGTGAGTTATGTACCGTCTGGATTGAGTTCATGGACCTATGAGTCATGCAACATGGCCCTTTCTTTATCTTTGGGGACAGCAGGAGGGTAGAAGGTTAAGCCATGATAAGAGAGAGGGGGGAGGGGAGGGATGGGCTGATCAATGCTTCAGGGCCTCACTGAGCAGGTCTGGGTCTTGGTGGAGTATATCCCATGTGATGGTTGAGGAGCCAGGCCCGCTTCCTCTCTGGTACAAAAGCATGCAGCCAATGGCTAAAACCCTGAATGAGGCTCATTCCAAAAGGGAAACTATTTCCTCCTCTGCAATTTGACTATTCTTTCATCTGAGGAAGGTGTATGTATGTGTGTGTGTGTGTGTGTGTGCCCGCACATTGAAATTACTTTTCTACTTTTATTCAAACTGCTTCAAATTAGAGAAGTAATTTACCAGCCACCATGTGATGCCTGCCTCACAGATAACTATCTGTTGCCCATCTTGCCGTATAAACCTACCATCTAGGAGGAAAAGGCAATAGCTTATATGCAAATATTCCCCTGCTCTGCTTTGGTATCTTTGTCAAAAATCAAACCACCCTGCCTTCAGTCCCATTTAAATAATAACATCACTTGCCTCCAACCAGTAGAATACACGGTCCCAGCTGATTGATGCTTTTCCATTATTTTATAATGTGTTTTTTTTTTCTCAGCCAGGGATTGTTCTCCTGAATGTCAAGGAGGAAATATTTCCCAAATTGTGTGCTCTGATTGGCTGGCTTGGGCCTGATCAGATAGCGAGGTGGGGAGCAGGAGAGAGCCATGATTTGTCACACTGGTGCTCCAGTTCTGAGTAAAGAGGTGCTTTGTAATGTCAGCCTGCCTAATCTCTAGGCCACAATCAAATTAACCTCCCTCTTCTCCCCAATCTTCTCCCTTCGTCTCTCCCCCCCTCATCCCCTCCCTCTGTCTCTCTGTCTCTCTTTCTTTCTGTCTCTCTTTCATGCACACACCCTACCTCTTCAGATCTATCACTGACAGAACAGTTATTAAACAAAATCTCAGCCTAGGGAATTAATAATGTCAAGGATTTATTTCTTTATCGAATGTTGTGGCCTGAAGGAAGAGTGCTTTGTGCTTGCAGAAAGAAGGAAGTACATTAATCACCCGAGGGAAAACATGAGTTTGTGATTTTAATACTTGTCAAATGAGTAACACAGAGAATGAGATAGAGATCTCCGGAAGTGTTTGCAAACACCAAGAGGTTAAAACCTGGTTTTTGAAGGATTCAGGGTCCTATGGGGGCTAAAGAGGTCTCCAGGGGGAGGTCGGGAGGTGAGATGGAGTGTGAGGGTGTTGATTGCACTGACGGGTGGCGACCAGCTCAGCCACAGATTGGAAAGGAAGGGCCTGGAAGTGTCATCAGTCGATCTTTAAATCTGAGAGCCTAGTGGTTCGGCTCCCTTTGCAGTCAGTCAGTGGAGCGGGCAGTGAGGTGTGGGGAGGTGAAGGGAGGCAGGGGAGAGAGCAGAGCTGCAGATGGGAGTTACAGGATGTTCAGCCACATCACGAGCTGTGTAATTCTTAGAGCTCACTGTGTGCTTGCACTCGCTACAGCGAGGGGTATGAAGCTGGGCAGGAAATAGCCTCTCTTTCTTCCTCTTGACCCTATTTACTGGGATGCTTGGGACTTGTCACTCCCTTTGATATGGGAGGAAAAGGAAGTCAAGAGGCTCATGGGAGAACAAAAGTCAATGCATCTTGGTAAGAAGTACGGGGCAGCCTGCTCTGTAGTTATCAGCATTGCCAACTTAAATTGTCAATTTGAGCAAAGCCATGATCATCATCACAGACAAAGAGGGTCTTCATCTAGTGCCTGCATTTCCTATTCCGAATTTCTGATTATTTTATGAAATGTGCTGTCCTAGAAGTTGTCTTCCTGGTGGTTAGGTTACAATTACAAATCAGAGCCACTTGTTCACTGCTGCTCCCATTACCATCACATTGAATGTCTGTGGGTGCCACTCAGGTTGATGCCTGAGAAGCTGTGCAGCCTGGAAGTGCAGAGGAGTTAACGTCTGCGGGGTTACTCTTAACCAAGGGGGATGGGAGCCTGCAGGTAAATGCCCTAGTCTCCATCCTTTGATAGATAATCCTAGGAGGCATTCTTTATACTTCCCAGAAGTCCCAGCCAAATGGACGCCCCCCCCCCCCCCGCATTACCTATAGTGGCAAACTTGCTAATGTATTTTAAAAAAAATTTTAATTCTCACCTGAGGATTGATTGATTTTAGTGAGAAGGGAAGGGAGGGAGAAAGAGAGAGAGAGAGAGAGAGAGAGAGAGAAACATCAATCAGTTGCTTCCTGTACACATCCCAACTTGGGATTGAACATACAACCTAGGTATGTGTCCTGACTGGGAATCGAACTTACAACGTTTTGGTGTATGAGACAATACTCCAACCAACTGAACCACACGGCAGCGCCCTAGTGCCTCTTTATATTGGCTTTTCCTTGGTCCCTGTTTCACTCTCTCTGCTTCTTTGCTCCTACTTCTGCGATTATCTCCCAAATAAACTACCTTTATCTAAGTCCTTGTCTTGGGCTCTGCTTTTAAGGGAAAACAAACTCAGACAGCACCTAATGAGCTAAGTCTTTCTTTCTTCCTTTCTTCCTTTCTTCCTTTCTTCCTTCCTTCCTTCCTTCCTTCCTTCCTTCCTTCCTTCCTTCCTTCCTTCCTTCCTTCCTTCCTTCCTTCCTTCCTTCCTTCCTTTCTTCCTTTCTCTCCCTTTCTCTCCCTTTCTCTCCCTTTCTCTCCCTTTCTCTCCCTTTCCTTCCTTTCTTCCTTTCTTCCTTTCTTCCTTTCTTCCTTTCTTCCTTTCTTTCCCTTCCTTCCTTCCTTCCTTCCTTCCTTCCTTCCTTCCTTCCTTCCTTCCTTCCTTCCTTCCTTCCTTCCTTCCTTCTTTCTTTCTTTCTTTCTTTCTTTCTTCCCTCACCTGAGGATATGTTTTTATTGATTTTTAGAGAAAGAGAAACACCTCGTATGTGCCCCAACCAGGGGTTGAATCAGGCAACCTAGGTATGTGCCCTGACTGGGAATCGAACCCTCAACCCTGTGGTATAAGGAACAACACTCCAACCAACTGAGCCACCTGGCCAGGCCAAAGCATATATCTTTAGAGCACTCATAAGTTGGTAAATTCTTCACCAAAGCTTCTTTCTCAAATTGAAGATGCTAGCTGCCAAAGATGGTGATTGTTTCGCCACCTCAATCCAAGGCATGGGGAGTAGGAGGAAGCCAGCGGTGGAGGTGGCGCAGTAGCCATCCAACATCCAGGGCATGTGAGAGTCTGCAAATTCCTCAAGTATCATGGGAGGAGAGCTAATTTAGGAATGTTTTGTTAACCCTCCCATGTCCGGGCTGGCATCACAAAGTGAGAATGAATTTATTCAACCACTCATTCATCAAGGATTTGGTGAAAATCTATCATATGCTCAAGCACTATGCTAGAGTATAAGGATACAATGGTGAGTAAAATAGATGGCTTTTGTCTGGTGGAGCTTAGTGTCTATGGGAAAGACACATTTATCAATTAATCATACACATAGATGTATACCTATAACCTGTGATAAATGAAGGGAGCTGTAACAGGGGTCAGACCTCTATTGGTGAGCTTAGGAAGGCTTTCTCAGAGAAGTGATGTCTCTGAGGGATGAGGAAGAGCTTTGGGGGAAGTGTGGGTGCTGGGGAGAAGAAAAAGCTTCCAGAAGGAAGAGCATACATGAAGTCTTCACACTGAGAGGGGGTGCCCTGGGTGGTATGGCTCAGTTGGTTGAGGGCCCTCCCATGAACTGAGAGGTCTCCAGTTGGATTCCTGGTCAGGGCACATGCCCAGGTTGTGGGCTTGATCCCCAGTAGGGGGTGTGCAGGGGGCAGCTGATTGATGTTTCTCCTCTCTCCCTTTCCCTTCCTCCCTCTCTCTAAAATCAGTAAAAACATATTTTGGGGAAAAATAAAAACCAATTAGGAGGGGGTGGAGGAATCAATTGTTGAAGGAAGAGGAAGCCACTGTGGATGAAAAACAGAGCTAGAGGGGTTGAAAGTGTTGGTCGAGACTAGAGAGGCAACCAAAGGCCAGATCATGCAAACATGTTTGTGTTTATCTAAAGAGCAGCAGGAATCAACTGAAAGTTGGGTTTAAATTTTTTTCTTTAATTATATCAGTAATAAATGAATACACTCTTATTTTTAAAACATTCAAATGATATATGTAAGTCAAAAGTTTGCCTTTATCTGTTTCCACAGCCAACTATGTTCACAGATGTTACCTTCTGTGTCAAAAGAAACTAGACTTGATGATAGAGCAAATCACAGTGGTCTGACACTGTGTCAACGCTATAGGTTAAAAATCAGAAGACATATTTAGTAACCTTACTTGTGCTAATTCACAGAGGGCTAAAGAGCCAATTTTGCTAAAATAAAATTTATTTGAAAATATTTAGTTTATCTTTCTATCTTTCTTTAAACATTTCTATCTTTTATTTGTTTTATAATGTGCATACAATTTAAAGATAAAACTAGACCTATATTGGGGGTGCTTGCTCTATCTTTTTTACTCATGAGATCTATAAATAAAAATCTTGGAGACCACTGTAACAGTGGTTAAGGGCATGATTTCTGATACTGGTTTGCTTGGGTTCAAATCTTGGTCTCATCATGTACAAGCCAGGTGTTCTTGGCAGTTTACTCAATCTCATTGTCTCTCACTTCTTAAGTAGGGAGGATAATAGTACTTACTTCAAAGGGTTACTGTGAGAATTGGATTAAGTAAAACCTGCAAAGCACTTAGAATAGTGCCCAACACATTGCAAGCACTCAATAAAGGTGATGAATTACCATTAACGTTGTTAGTATTGCTTGTAGCCAATCACTTCACTGAACTTCATTTTTGGGTCTAACAGTTTGTAACTTAATTCTTTGGATTTTGTTAGTCAAAAAATCATTTCCTGGCAAATCATGATAATCCTAATATTTATTCCTTATTTGTCTTATTTTATTGCCTTGGTATTAACTTTCACACTGAAACAGTAACAATGAGAGCCTTTAATAGAGATGCCACCACCATTTCACCATTAAGTATGATACTTGCTATAGATCTAGAACATTTCTTTTATCAAGCTAAAGAGGGTTCCTTCTATTCTTAGGTTGCTAAAAGGTGTAATTTTGTATTGTGGAGAGAAGGTATTATTACTCAGTAAGTGAAACAAAAAGCTGAATTTATTACTTAAGTAAGAGTATACTGGTTAGCCACAATCTCCCTGAGCAAAGCAGACTGCTGCTCTGAGATGGGGTTGGGATCAGGGATTGTTTGGGGATTATGTTGGTGACAGAGACAGTAGTGGCTGACATCAAACTTAAATGCTTGTTTTGGGGAAGCAAAACTTGTTGATTGGTTAGGTTTCAGAACTGTAACTGGAGTGACTCAACTACTAATTGGTTGATCCTCAAAAGCATGAGACTGTCACTGATTGGTTGATGCTCAGATGTGGGATCAGTGAAGTGGGTGGCTATTCATTAATAAGATTGTGGTGAGTTGTCATCAATTGATCAAATATCAGGTAGGATATGGTATCTGGAAAATATGGAAGAAAAAAAAAGATGGTTGTCCTGGCAGGTGGTTGTCTTTAGAGACGTGTAGATAAACATTAGCAGGATGGCACAGATTGGGGAGACTCCTTGTCCTAGGAGGTGGACCTGGGATTGGAGGTCCAGTGAAGCAGAGAGTCCACACAGTCTGTACAGTATGGAAAAAAAAACCCACAGTGGGTGGTTTTCCAGGTTGACCTGGCAAGCCATTGTCTTTATGGATATGCAATCAATAGTAATAAAGCACAGCAGAAGGGAAACAAAAGGCAAGTACTATTTAGATATCTAACTAGGTCAGCATACTGAGAAGAAAAGTTTTCAGCGGGAATTCAGGTGTCAAGATTCGGAGCAGGGGAAGTTATCAAGACAAAAGTAGAATTCAAGCTCTAGAAAGTCTAGGGTACCAGACAGGGTATCCAGGCCAGGGACCAGGCCTTTGAGCACAAGAAGCACATCTAGTTAGCAAAATGGGGTCACAACATGATCTCAAAAGAATGCAGAAATGTTTTATTAGGGCAAACACCCAAGGACAAACCAAACCAGTAGCAAGAGTAAAGATGCAAAGATCTCTGAGTGTTAAAACCAGAGTTTCAGGGTCAGGGATGAGCCTTTCAGCCAGACAGGTGGTTCTACCTGCATCAGGGGGAAACAGAATTTACACAGAGGTTCAAATGAAGAGCCCTTAATGGAGGGACCATTTTGCATAGGTGTGGGAAGAATTAAGGGGCAATTAAAGGAGGGTGAGGCACCCACAGACTAGGGGTGAGGCACACCTAGGACTGAAGGGCCAAGGAGAGGAAATAGTGATGTAAGACCTAAGAGCTGGGGCCCAGGAGAAAGGTTTCCCTGGTGTGTATTTTTAGTTCTGGGGGGACACAGCTACTCCAAGAGACTGAGCATTAAAGCTGAGAGGGAGTGAGAGAAGAGCTACCCTGACCTGGCTCTTCCCCCATCTCTGACCTCCTGTCAGGGCTTCCCCTAAGCAGAAACCAATAGGCTAGGAGCCTGGGTGGTCCCATCCACCACCAGGAGCACAAGGGTGGACAGAGAATAGTGGAGAATGAATGGACGATGGTAATGAACAGAAAATAATGACCACCATACTCTCCAAGTGGCAAGGAGGGGTCCAGTCAGTGGTGTTTCTGAAATGTTTTTTGGGATTTAGGCACATTGCATAGGCTCCCAGTGAAGAATACATGGGCCTCTGGTTCCCATATACACTTGTGCTGGGTTGTCAGGGTAGCCTTCTTGAAGCTTCTATGACATGGAGAAATGATGGGGTGTCAAAATCACAATGGCATCTCCATGTTTTTGTCACTGTGTCAAATGATGATACCAGGAGGAGGCAAGAAAGTGAGTGAACTGGTATGTTTTGTGATAGATTCTAAGGCAGAGAAGCCCAGCAAGCCTGAAACGAGTGGAGCCTCATTAAGAGACATTGCAAGCGCAGGAGTCTGCCCTTTTATGCATAGCCAGCCTGCGCCTGCGCCTCTGCCTCAGACCATAGCCAGTGTTTTGTGAGTTAATGGTGTGTGACGCAGAGAAGGAGCTGTGAAGGGAGCAAATCTCTCTTTAAAGCGAACATTTTATAGAAATCCCATTTTCTCTGGGGCTCAAAGCCAGACCAAGTTAGTGGATTAAGCTCTGAGGTTTCACTATGAGGATGGATTTCAGGTCAACACCAGCCTACAAATTGACGTGGGGGATGGGGAGAGAACCCAAGTGAAACTAACTGGTGGTATCTAGAATATTCCCCCAGAACATATTCTAGCCTCAGAGGCTGCATCACAGAACCACACTGAATTAACATGGGAGGCAGTGAGGGAGAGAGAAGAGAAAGGTACTATCAAGATGATGCTAACATTCGCCACAAAATCTGTTGAATTTTTAACCTGGGGCGATTGCCTGGTGCCAGTGTGGAAGAGGGCAGCCTTAATTGCTTTGTGCCAGTCAAATGCATTTTCTGTCAGTTCTAGAGAAACTTCCATAATTGTTTCTGTCACATGGGGATGATCTTTCCCTCCAAGTCACTTCAAATGAGGCAAGTAGCAGGTGTTCCTTGCTCTCGCTGCACCGGTTTCAAGCACCCTCAGCCTCCAACACAACCAGCTGCCGCAGTCCATATGCACCCACATTTGCACTTTCTGATGAGCATGTATTGTGGATAATGCCTGGAGTGTCTTGAAATTGGTGGGATTCGAGTTAAAACTGTAGAACAGGCCTGGCATCACTGAAATGGCATCCTGACATGGGGATTACATATTTCCTTTGTTCCATTCTCGCCCTTAGCAGAGATGCTGTTTCTGAGGCTGACAATGGGGAAATGGTATCAGGAACTACAATTTTCTTATTACTAGTTCAAAGGTGTAATGAACGGTTTTGAGCTGTCTTTTTAGTTAACTGTGCTCCCATTTTCTGTCTGGGACCTACAACCCCCCAGCCTTATAGGTATAGATGTTAGAGGAAAGTCTCCAGATTGTTTTTTTCTGATATGGTCAGGGTCAGGGTTGGGACTGTGGAGGTCTTTTCAAGTTATTATTTCTCTTGTGGGTGTTCATAGTTGAGATAGTGGGCATTTGTGGGGTTTTTTCATATGCCTCCTACTTTGGAGCCTGGAAGCCACATGTATATGACTAGAAGAGTAACTCACAGATAGGAAATTCGAATGCTCTCTGTTTTCTATGCTGCTGTTCAGCTGAGCCGTGCCTGAGCTTGAATAAAATGCCTCATATTATTCACCCAGTAGCAAAAGCTGGTGAGAATCGTTTGATGTTCTTTCAGGGCCTGGGAAAAACTAAGTGATTTTCCTGCAGGGTCTGGATTTCCATCTCTTTTAGATATTATTATTCCCACGACAATATGCTTACTTATTCCATCGCAAATATTTATTGAGTGCTGGGCTAGAGCTGAAGCAGGAAGGTCAATTGGGAGGTTATTGCATTAGTCCAAGGAAAAGATAATGGTAGTTTGGACTAGGATGGTGACAGTGGAGATAGGGAAGACTGAATGTGCATTTAAGATGCATTTCAGAGGTGCAATTGACAGGATGAGCTATATGCCAGGCATTGGGCTTGGCCCTGAGGCTGCGGTGAAAAATAATACAAATAAGATTCCTGCTCTCGTGGAGGTTATACTGCAATGAAGAAAGACAATAAATACATACATTTAAAATGTATATAGATTGTGATGATCTCTAGGAAAGAAATAAACACAGTCATGTAGTAAAGAATAATTGGGGTGGGGGAGGGAGTAGGTAGCTACTTGAATTGAATCGTCATGAAGTAGCCCTCCATGAGGGCGAGATTTGAAGGTTGAGTGGGAGCCAGATAGGCAAGGAGCTGGGGAAGCACAATCCAGGCAGATGGAAGAAACTGCATGATGGTTGTGAGGCAGGGTGAATTTGGCACATCCTAGGAATTGTCAGAAGGCTGCTGTGCCTGGAGTTGTCATTGATGGGGAGAGTGAGTGATCTTGGCATAGCTGCCAAGATCATGCAGAGCCTGAGTACCGTGTTTAGATTTCACTCTAAATGAAACTAGAAGCCAGTGAAGAATTTGACAGAGGGGGAAAAAACAAGATATGATTTTTGTTTAAAAATATTACGCTGGCCAGTCAGTTAGTATGGCCTGTAGGTAGGCTAGCACTGAAGCAGGGAGACCAACTGGGGAGCTTTTACAGTAGTCTAAGTGAGAGAGAATGGTGGTGTGGACTCAGGTGCTGATAGTGAAGACCGGGAAGGGGTATGTTTTCCAGATATATTTTGGAGGTAAGCTGACAGAACTTAGTGATTTATTGGATATTGTTGGTGGATGGATGGAGAAAAAAGAAAATGTCCCAGCTTAAATAATTGGGTGGAGAGTGGTAACATTTAATAAAATTAAGAAGATGGGGTAGATCAGAAGTTAAATATTTCTTTCCTTCCATTCTTCTTGCTCCATCTTCTAATATCACATTATTTATTCAATGATTTTCTCCTACTTTCAACATTACATCTAAGACACCAAATCCAGAGAAAGGACCATGGATCCTTATGACCTAATATCAATTTCTGTAGTAACAATGGAACTTTGGAGAGGAGAATTTTTTGGCCTCCAAATTGATAATTGCTGTAACTCACCCGCAGAATTGCTAGAACAGTCATTGAAGGTAGAGCACTAAGGAAGATGATAGATTTTGTTGTTTTGTTAAGCACCTAAAACTGTGACAATTTGTTATGGGGCATTGTTTAGACATAGTCATCATATACTTTTCTATTCATTAATTTGCATTTGTAGAATATGTTTATACATACTGTTCTGTCTCTGGAACCCCTTTAGAAAAACATTTTACAGAGGCATTTGAAAAGTTTAAAGTGCTATCCACATGCAAGGTGTTATTAATATTGCCTGATGAACTAATTGGATACTGATGGAAAGAAAACTTTTCTTCCCTGGTAGGCACTATTTAAAATTTCAGGAACCATTTAGACTTTTAATCCTTACGTTTTGACACAGAGTGTTATATTGTGGACATAATACACCAGACATGTCACCATTGATGCTGACTTCACCCAAGCTCCTGCCGAGGGGCCAGCCTTACACCAGTGATGGATGCCATTCCCTAGTTACAGACAACTGGGCCAGAAGAGGCACCTGACCCAAGAGCGCTAATCCATGGGATGACCAACAACTTGTAATGCCTACACATCACCAAGATGAACTTCTAGAACTAGTGAATTCTTTCTTTGAGAAATTAGAATTGGAAAATTCTGAGGAAATAAGGAAGCAATTAGCAGAGGGAAGTGAAAAGTTGCATAGAGAGAAGACAGGAGATCAAGCTAAAGCTATTGCAAACTCAAGTTATGAGGTGGCAGACATTAGGGATAAACACGATCAGTGAGGTGAGGAAAGCCGAGGACCCCTTAAAACAGCTCTCACTGAGGCCCCTGCGGCCTGCTCATTACCGATTCTAGTAACATCTCAGTCTTCCTCCCCCTCCATTTTGTAGCTTCGTGTGTTTTTATGAAACTCTCTTCCCCCAGTGCTTTGTTTCCTCTCCCTTTGTCTCTACCCTGGTTTTACTGTTGTTGTGTTGTTTTGTCTTTTGTTTTTTGAGGATTTCCATTTTCTTTTTTGTGAGTCACTGTATGAGATGATTTGGGTGAACTCAAGACTCCACTTTTCTGATTTTTTGAAGATCAGTATCTGCACCTATATTGAGCTCTTAAGCATCTGAGATTTTCCCACCCAAAGCAAAACTTACCATGTTATAGCTATCCTTGCCTCCCTTTCTGATGACACTCTCACTAACAGCGACTTCAAACCACAACATTGTCTTTGATTTATCTTTCTCCCTTACTGCCTCTAGCCAGTTACATACATATATGTAGTTTGCCTCTACAGCAAGTTTTGAATATTGTCTCCTTTTTCCATTCTCACTAATAGCCACCCTTCACATCCAGATGAACTGCTCCTCACTATTCAAAACCTATCTTAAATAACTTCCTTGGGTTGCATTACAGTTCGTTGACTAATCCTTCCAGTAACATGGTCGTTTCCTTGTAAAAAGAAATTATCTTAATTATCTTTGTATCTCTCCCCCCCCCCAATAACTGAGCCTGGCACAATTTCTTTCACATAGGAGGTACTGGATGAATATTTGTTGATCTGTATTAAGGGACTGTACTGAATGCCTTTCTCAAATAATGGCATTTGGATCTAACTTCATTGGTTGTTTAACTTGCAATTTCAAGTTAGTAAACTATTTTTCTTCTGCCAAATACCTTTGTACTTGGCTCATTTTGGAGGCCTGCCCTATTAACACCAACTTGCAATCCTCACTCCTCTATTAAAACTTTTAATGTGTGCAAGTTGATTCAAGCAGGGAGAATCGCCAATTGTAGTGCAATAAAAACAGATCTTGCAAGGGTTGTGCTATCTTGGGCATGTCAGATGGCTAAGAAATTAATAGGCTTAAAGTAAAAAAAAAAGAAAATCTTGAAGAGATGAGTGAGAAGGAGACAGGAAGCTCTTCAGAAAGTAGCTTCATGGAGATGAGGCCATTAATATAGAATGGAGCCTGGCCTGACACTTACCCTTTCTTCAGAGGCCTTAACTGGACCAGTAAGCAGTCTCAAAAATGGCAAGGTGTCAACACTAATGAAAACAGAGCCATTCATCCTAAAAACTTCTATATCAGATATTTTTTAATGGAGTTCTTGCAAAGTTCACAGAGAGAAGAAAGAAAGAAGTTATATGTTCTATTGGGAAGAGCAATTGAACTTGGGTTAGTTATTGCTGAATATTCCCAGAACTGGCCTGAAAGGACAGAATTGGCCTAGATATTATCTAAAGTCTCTTTGATGTAAATATCTGGCAATTCCACTATTTAAGTAATAGTTAATTTATGGAGGCTCAGTTTGAGTCAGAAGCTCCAAGGACAAGACATTGAACTTTTGTGGGCCAGAAGACTGCTTCTCTTCTCTGCACCCTTAAGCCTACTCCACACTTGTCTAGTGCAGCTGCTCAGAAATTGTTCCTTAGAAGTGCTCAGGGGACATCAGAGGAGGGGCCTGTGGGGAAAGACACTAGGACTGGGGAAGCAGGCTGAGGCAGTTCTGAGTTTCCCTCACCCACACAACCATGGTAGCTCTACTTTTATCTGTTTGGTATAAATTTTTGTTTGAGGAGAGAGCTCTGCTGCTTTTTTAAAAGATGGCAGAAAAAGATAAAAAGGAAATATGAACTTAAAAAATCACAGATCTAGCAGCTTGTGAAGTAACCTGTGCTTTTTCACTTCCCAGCAAGCCTTCCAGGATGAGGTGGGACTATTGAGCCTTGCCCTGGAAATACAACCTATAGGCTTGGTTTCTGAGATATTTCTGGTCCCACCAATGAATGAAAATTCTATAACACTTTTTTTAGAACCTTGTGATACAGACAGATACTCTTCCACCAGGATGTTAGAGAGCCAGGAGAGGCTGGGAGTATTTACCAGAGACTAGTGTGCTTAGTCCCGTGGTCATTGCAGGCATCATTCATGAAAATGAAATGTTTGGGTATAATGAAGTAGAGATTTTATTTAAAGTTTTATTTATGTGAGATTTGGGAGAGCATAGAAAGGAAAGTAGAGTTCAATAGTAAGAATATATCTGGTATATAAGAATAAGGTATAGGAATGAGTAAGGGGAATACATAGAAATTATATCTCTTTATTTTGTTGAATGATTTACAGTTTACAAGACAATTTAATGGGCATTATTTCATTCAAATAAAAGACATGTTATATTCTGCAGCCGGAAATGGGAAAGGGCAGATCTTTGATCTCCTTACCCTCTGTTAAGCCCACCTATAAACACCCTATTCAAGTTACCTCCACTGTGTGCTTGCTCTGCTTCTGCTTCCAGGCTGCCAAAAGCTACTGGAAAATCAGGCAGTCCTGGCCTATGAAAAAGTCATGTGTACAACTCTGACCTGGACTTCACCTCTTTTTAGTAATCATATTTATTCTCTATTCCACGCTCTAGGGCTGCCTTTTTATATCAGCTAATCCAAACCTTTTCCTCTCCCCTTATCATGGATTGAATTGGGATCCTCAAAAAATATGCACAGCCCAAATCCCAGAATTTGTGAATGTTACCTTCTTTAGGAGGAAAGGGTAATTAGATTAAAGATCTTGAGATGAGATCATCCTGGATTATCCAGATGGGCCTTGAATCCAATGACAAGTGAGACAGAGGGTGATTAAACACACACCCAGAAGGCCATGTGAGGACAGAGGCTGAGATTGGAATAATGCAGCACCAAGTAAGGAATGCCAACAGCCACCGAAAGCTGGAAGAGGTGAGGATGGGTATCCCCTAGAACCTTCAGAGGAAATGCAGCCCTAACCACACTTGATTTCAGACTTCTGGCCTCCAGAACTGTGAGAGAATAAATTTGTTGTTTTAAGCTACCTAGTTTGTAGTACGTAATTTGTTGCAGCAGCCTTGGGAAACTAATACCCTCCTTATGTGTACACTTTCTATCCTTCCTAGCAGTAGGTTTCTACTTTTCTGAAGAGATTGAGGTCATGCCCCCCCCCCCCGAAAATTCCTCATTGACCCTTTCCTTTACTCAAACCTACCTCTTTATTTCCCCAAATCCACCTTTGCAGAAATGGATTCATTTATTTCTTCCTTCTAGGTTGCCTAAAAGAAAGATGCCCATTCTCTCTTATTTGCAAAAGCTGAATTCTCCATCTGTGTTCTTGACCCCATCCTTTCTTGGGTCTTGAGAGACACGGCTGTCTGTTGCCCAGCCTTCTCAGTCCCACAATGGGGAGGAGGCAGAATCCAAGACTCTGGACATTTCTCAGATGTGCAGAGCCAAGGGAGCCACTATAGAAGGGGAAGTCTGAATTAAGGGCAAGAACAGAAGGGGAGAAGATAAACTCTGGATCAAGGAGTGAAGCAGAAGGAATAGTCAGTGGGATCACCAAAGTAGAAGAGGGAATGAGAGAAATTGAGAAAGGACTGAAACCAAGTAGAAAAGGACTACTCTAAGCTACTTGTGCATACAAGGCCCCATTCTCTTAATTCCTCACTTGGTGGACATCAGCTCAGGTGTTTTCATCATATTCGTCCATCTTTCCTTAGTTTTTTATCTTTTCTCCTTCTTAACTTCATCTTTCCCTCTTGACCTTTAGACATATTCTTTTTCATCTTTTTCAACCTTAAAACCATTTACATTTCCTAACTGCTTGCAGTGCACGTATCATTTTGTCTGTCACACACCTCTTCCATGTTCTGGGACTCAAGAATCTTCTTTCTTTTGTCAAACATTGTGTCCTCTTGTGCCTTCCTACATGTTCTGATCTCATTGACAAGAATGACTGACCATCCTGTCCTGGGATTTTTAACATTGGAATTAATGAGACTTCTTCGGTGGAAAAGCTGGGGTGTAAGAGCTCCCAGCCACAATTTTTTTCTGCCCAAATATAAGAAGCTAATCTGCAGTAGGGGAAAATGAAGCCAAACTCAAAGAGAAGCAGAGATGGACTAAGGAAATAGTCCCAGTGGAATTCCGGTCCCTGGTTATTGTCAATCCTGAAGTTACCACACCTATGTCCCACCTGTGGTTTGAACAGGTGAGCCACTAAAATCACCGTCTTGCCTGTGCGTGTTTCAGTTCAGTTACTATACCGGAAACTAAAAAGCTCTAACCAGCAGGCCTCCCCTTCCTCTTATTCTCAGTGATCACCTTCTCCCATGACACCAAAACCAATGCTTCCATTTCAAAGTTGGCCTTCTAGTCAAACCCAAGAGCCATCTTTCTGTTCTTGATGTTATCTCCCAATAGCATTTGATTGTCTGCTTTCAATGTGCTCAGATCCCAGGTCCTCTCACATTGCACCATTCTGTTCTCTTATTTGCAACTTGTTTGCCTCTTTTTCCAGTGTTCTGTCATCTTCTTAGCCTCTAAATATTGGTAGCCCTAAAGGTTGGCTCATCATATCCTGTTACTCACTGTTTCTGCTTTCACTCTCAGGATACACACTTTTCCTTTATTGGCTCTCTTCAGTTGATTTTAGTCTAGATGAGAAACTCGAATTCTTTTGTTGACTGTGTCAAAGACCCAGAGGGACTGAGTGACTGTCCTAAGTCTGGCCAGCTGACTAGTGGCTGCCTTCTTTCTGAGGAAACTCCCTTGAGAATGCATAATATATATATTTTTATTTTTAGCACATTATAAATTGGTCTATTTCATGGTTGTTTATGATTCACAATTTAGAGGTTTATTATTTCTTTTTCTCTAAAGCCATACACACACACACACACACACACACACACATCCAGATTGTAGGAAGTTATCTCACCATTTTGACCATAAGAGTATACTGATTCCATATTTATGAACACAATCATTTAAATCAGAATTATATCACCATTGCCAAGAAAGTTTTTTTTTGAATCAAACTATATTGAGCCAATTTCATTATTTGATCAATTTTTTTTTATATATGCCATTTAAACAGCTTCTATTTTTTCCATTTTCATTTAACTAAAATTACTTTTCTCAGAATCAATTCTTTCTCATGAATTTTATGATGAAGATTTGATTTATCCTTCAGGGTCTTTTCCCCCCATACATATCAAATGTTACCTATTATATCTTCTGCTATTATGAGTTTTCTTTTATGACCCCTACTTCAACCAAGTATAATTGTCCAGGGTCAAATTTTACAGATACAAATTTTGTTTAGAAGATTTGATTCTTCAGTCACTTTTTAGTCTAGTCAAGGGTAAATTTTTCCATATGCAGTTTTAGCCACTGTTTGTTTTATTTGTGTTGGTTATTTCAACCAAGTGTATTTTTTTCTCAGATTAATTTTTAAATTTTTAATGTTATACAATAAGATTGATTCTTTAGTCAATTTTTCATTTATAATATATTTCACTGTGTGCAATTTTTAGTCATTGTCAATTTTGTGTGTGTTTCCTAAGTAATATTTATTATGAATTAGACAAAAGACTGATAGTTTGTATTTTGTTAATTCAGTCCCAGGTATAAAAGGAGATCTCACTATAGGCTAGGTCCTGTTCTAGGCACTTGGGTGTCGCTGTAAAAGCAGATAAGCTTCCTGCTCTTGTTATTTTCTAATGCAAACTAGAAGAGAAGACACAAGCAAACAAATAAATGGGGAAAAAGAATTTCATATTAAAATAAGGACTGTGAAGAAAATTAAACAGTATAATGTGACCGTGACAGGTTAGAGTGCTGCATTAGATTGGGTTGTCAAGAAAGGTCTCTGAAGAGGAAACATTTGAGCTGAGACCTGAGTGACAAGGTGACAAGCATAGAAAGACATGAGAATGAGTTTCTTAACTGCTACATGGCTGAAATTATAAAAATGTGTTCATAAACATCCAAATATATTGGTACCACTTTCCCACACAAAATCAGGAGTGAACAAACTGTGGGATCAGCTCGGATGGTGGCTTTGGACCATACTGTTTCTGCATATTGCTTTCCTGTTCATGACCACATATGGCAAGAAAAAAATATTCAAATAAAAATGGTTGTGCCAGGGTAAAAGAATAGTAAAAGAATAGATATATTTTTGTTCCCATTTTAAAATACTTAATATTTTTGGCATATCTTTTCAATAAAAATATGTGATGCATGTGCCTTGTGCACTAGTATTTCACTGGTGTGGGTGATATCCCCTCGGTGAGACTGAAAGCTTAGTTGAGGAAACATACTAAATTTTATTCTTTTTTGTCTCACCTTTGAGGAGTAGGCAGTCAAAAAAAACCCCAAAAAACTTAAGGATCGATGATTCCTAAAGATTTCCTAGATGCAAATGTAAATCATGTTTTAAATATGTATTTTCAGATGAAAAGCAGAATTTGAACTTCTAACATAGTAAGTTGTTGTACAGTCATGGCAGGATCTAACCACTTGCATTACTATGCAATGGACATTTGTAGACCTTTCTCTCCCAGTGAAACTTGCTTTAAAATAGTGGAACTCCTCTCCTTTTCAAGCAGGAATACATTTTGGATGAAGGAATTTGCCAACAAGAGAACAAATTCTCCTAGAAGAGTGAGAGGACCCTGACATCTGCAGTTTAAATGGCAGTCACATTTGTGTTTTCTTCCAAGGACTTGTGCTGAAAAATGTGTTCCCGGTCCTGTCACAGCCTGCATGGAATCATAACGAGGAGCCATGGGAACTCAGCTGCACCTTTACTCTGGAAGGGATAGGGGTGGGTGGTCTTTTCTGTCTCCCTTCCCCCATCTAGTCCTCTTTGTTCTGTGTTATGTAAATACACACATTCACACTCACTGACACCAGTAACTTTCAGCAAAGTGTAGCTTTTGTTTAAGGCACCCATTTTAAACAAACAGATGAAGTGCACATAATATTTTTACTTCTCAAAATCTGGACTACTTAGCATTAAATTGCAATCATTGAAAGAACTCCAAGTAAAACTGTATAATATACTGTGCTCTGCCAATGCTTGAATGTTTGTTTGTTTTTTCCCTATGGAATCACAAGAATTATCCTTAAAATAAATAAATAAAAGCCAGTCTCTACAGGAATCTAGATTTGTGTAGTGTGGTATCATATGAAGTGATAGGGACAACGGTACTTAAATCTTCTTAGTGTTGCACTTTCAGGGAAAATATTAGCCACAAAAAAATACCACATCCCAGAGAGAGCACAGTATTTGGGCAGCATTCCAATTACTGTAGAGCCTTGGGCATGTCATTTATCCCCTAAATTCTTACATTATCTTTACAAAACAAGACTTATTCATCTACTCATTCATTCAGTCATCCATTCATTCATACAATAAATATTTTTTGACTATGTACTATGAGCCACGGACTATTCTAAGAACTGAAAATATACCGATAAAAATATATGGTCCTTGATCTCAAGAAGTTCATTGGCTAGCAAGAGTCAGTCAAAGAAGCAGTTATAACATAGTACACTATATCTTATATCATAGTCTCTGTTTTGGTTTCCAATTGCTGCTGTAACAAGTTACTGCAAACTTAATGGCTTAAATCAGTACCAATTTAGTCTCCTACAGTTCTGGAGATCATAAGTCTAAAATTAAGGAGTTGACAGAGCTGTGTTCCTTCTGGAGGCTTCAGAGGAGAATCTGGTTTTTTGTTTTGATTTGTTTGTTTTTACCTTTTCCAGTTTCTAGAGACCTGCATCCCATGGATCATGGCCCCTTCTCCCATCTTCAAATTGCATCATTCTAAAGTCAGATCTCCTTTTTCTAATGTTGGCCTTCTTACCTCCCTCTTATAAAAACCCCTGTGATTACATTGGTTCCACTGAATAACCCAGAACAATTTCCCTTCCCCAAGTTAATGTCATTAACTTGCTCATATTTGCAAATTTCCTTTTGCCACATAAGGTAATATATTCACAAGTCCTGGGGATTAAGGCATGGACATCTTTGGAGGGCTGTTATTCTGTGTAATATAAAATTTATTATAGTATAAAGAGTGGCCTCTTTATAAAGTAAATGTAAAATTAGGAGAAGGCATCTTAAGTCTAATGAGGATCAAAGAAAAGTCAATATTTGAACTGGGATTTGAAGGCTGAATAGGAGTTTGCCTGCTAGAGACATCAGAAGAAAGCTGTGCAGGGAAAACAATGATATCCTACCTGATTGAAGAAAGGGAATCAGCCTTAGCCCGTGTGGCTCAGTGGTTAGAGGGTCAGCTCAGGGATCATGGGTTTCAAATTCAATTCCCAGTCAAGAGCATGTATCAGGGTTGCAGGTTCGATCCCCAGCCCCAGTTGGGGAGTGTGCAAGAGGCAACCAATTGATGTGTCTCTGTCACATGTCTCTCTCTCTCCCCCCCTCCCTTCCACTCTCTCTAAAAATCAATGGAAAATACATCCTCTGGGGAGTATTAACAAAAAAGAAAAAGAAAGAAAGGAACTCATTCCAGAGGACCGGAATATTATAAAATAGAACAGTATCTTAGAGAAACTCTGGTTCTAACCACAATGTTTAACAGTTGAGGAAATCAGAAACCCAAAGAAGTATGATGACTTGACCAAAGGCAGATGGTTAGAGAGTGGCAGGCCACAAAAGACTTACAAACTTGGTCCCTTTCTCTCACCCAGTTTGAAACTTTCCAAATGCTAAGATACCTGCTTAGGTAGGTTCTGCCTATTTTCCAATTTCAATAAAATAAATAAGACCTTCATGCAGAAGGGAAGCCATTGTTAGCTGGCAAAGTACAGTGTTTGCTTTTGATTAAAAAATAATTTTTCCCCAAAAAGCTTCAGAGGTCTTCTAGATTGCTACTTTAGAGCAATCAGAAAGATATAAATAAAGATAATGAGCCATATTCATTTTCAAAGTGACAACTCTATAAGCTCAGTGATTTTTTTCTTAGGCTATAAATTGGCAGGTGTCAGTGGCAAAAGTTGTATGACTACAAAATGGATGTTTGTTGAATAAAACCCATTAATGCTTACAGAAGTCACTGTCTTGAGGATGAGTTCCTGACAACACGATAGTCACAGAGATGTACTAAATGGGCTCTTATGCATTATTTTAGTCACTGGTGGGAAAAGGCCAGATTTGGCTCATCATTTACAGCCTGAGACTTCATAAATACTGATCTAAGTGATGGGCCATAAGGAGCCCTAATTGTGCTACAGCACAATGACATTACTTAAGTGTGACTGCATGAATACCCTGACAGCTCATGATCACTAGTATCCTTTTATGGAGCTTCAGAAAATTAATCCCAGTCTCTTCCCTAGATTTTCTTTTGGAGAAGTTATGTCATCATCTATAAGGTTTTGGTTTTTTGTTTTTAACCTATGGCAATGAAGCGGTGGATAGTTTCTCTTGGTTTTGTATTATTGGAGGCCCGCTGACTTCCCTTTAAGCTTCCAGATATTTTCCTGTGTTTGATGTCGAGCTTGGGGGAATCCTGCAGTGACCAGTGTATCTTTAATTTCATATTTTACATTTGAATAGCAATGTATGTTTGGCATAAATGCATGGGATTTAGAGTAAGAGACACTTTTTGAGCCAAAGATAAGTTAGAAGTTTGAGGAGAAAGAATCTCCTTTACCAAATTATAGTGGATTAAAATTTAAATCTTATTTACTAGGAACCCAGAAGATGATTGCTTATAAATATTTTTTGAGAACCCTAATGTTGCAAAGAGATAAGAATAAAGGAGCAGTCTTTCATAAGCACAGAAAATTAAATAATTGGATCTAGATTAGGGAACTTGTAGGTTAGTCTGAAGGGAGGACATTGGGTGACAAATTAGTTACAAATGGTGACCAACAACTCAGGAAACTGTCAAAGCAAAAAGAAAGCCTAGAATTCTCTGCAAACAAGGAACTGCAAACAAGGGATTTTGGAACTTGAATTGGCTGTGTGCCCAAGACCAAAATTGATTAAGCTTAGAAGGACAACGTCCCAGATTGGGTGTTGAAGAAAAGAGACTGACACAAGGGAATCTAGGGACAGGGGAATTGGGTGTCAGGGCCCTGGGAGGCATGCATATTGCTCCTACAACCCTAGTGTGGGAACCCAAGGACTCAGACCAGACAAAACTAGATCTTGCTTTCTCTCTGTTAAAGGGTGGGTGAGAGAGACTGTATTTTGAATGCATCTGTAAAGAATTATCTGTAAGTAATATTTATAATATTATTAATAGTAATACCAGAACAATTTGGGCTAGAATGTGCAGCTGGACAGATAGGGTTCAAAGCTGCCCCTTTCTAGCCAGGAATCTGTGGCTCTACTTAATCTCTCTGGAATTCAGTTTCATTGTCAATAAGATGAAAATCATATTATCTCATGATTTCTTGGTAAGGATGGAATGAAATAATGTAGGTAAAGTGCTTGACCCATAGAGGTCGGGGTCTCTACCACTCTCTCGGCACAATACTAAAGAGGCCTCCTATGCTCATTGTCTCCTTGTTCTTGGCTCTTTTATGTCTTCTTGACATCTCCTCCCTCTACTTCTTATGCTAGAAAGAAGCACTACAAAATGCTAATTGATGAACATGGATCATAGCCTCAAATTCAGGGGAACAAAGAAAAACATTAATTTTTCCAACGCTGAACTTAATTTCTATCACAAGCCCCTGTGTGCCTGTAACAAATTATTGCTGAAATCTTAGTGGCTTAACACAGCAAAAGCTGGCAGGGGGCTCCGTACTACACAATCCGAGGGAGCCTGGCTGATGCAGACTCTGTCATCTTCCAGCCACATGATCTTGTAGAAATGGCATTTCAGTCTCCACAAAAGTGAAAGAGAGAGCTGGAAGAGGCACACCATCTCTTCCGTGCCTCAGCTTTTGATGCTTCTGCTCACAGTCTATTGTCAAGAACTAGTTACATGATCAGAACCTAGGCTATAAGAAAGGCTGGTAAATATAGACATTATATATTGTCTCCTTATAAACTGCAAGTATATTGGGGCTTTTAGGGGGAGTGACAATAGAAGAAACTCAATTAAAACTGCATGCAGCGAAAAAGGAGGTTCACTAGCTCACAAAAATTAAACAGGGTTTATTGCTGGAATCAAGCATGGCTGGGTCCAGAGACTCAAATTGGGTAATGAGTTTGGTTTCTCTCCATCTCTGAGCTCAGCTCTGCTTGGCTTTAGTTTTTAGATTTTTTTTTTCCATGTGCTCATTAAAAATGTCTGCCAGCAGCCCTCAGTCCATATCCCCCCAACTTAGTAACACTATTGGAATGAACCAGTCTACCCTCAAAGTGCTCATGGAAAAGTCTTTAGGAGGACTCTGATTGGCCCAGCTTGGGTCACATGACTTGTGGTTGGGGTTGGAGGGAGAACAGATTCATCTCCACTCAAACCACATGGCACATGTTTCCAACTGGAATGCCATGTTCTGTTAGGACAAGGGGGAAGAGCTGCTGGACAGTCAACACCACCAGCTGCCCATCACAGCAAGGAGTACTCTTTAAGACTCCCCCTTTCCCATGCAGCATTTGTGGCCTGAAAGTGGCTTCTATAATGCATGCCCAAGAGAGCTACACTGGCAGTGAGAGGAGCTGATGGGCAAATGGCCACTCAATCTTCCAATATTTTGTGGAAATAATGGTTATGTTTTTTGTAAGTTTGACACAGAACACAGCTGGGAGATACTTGAAATAGAAGAGACTATGATCAATGATCTAAGCCAAGTTGTAAAATAGTTCTTCTTTTAAAAGTAAAAAAATAAGGATGCCTCATATAGGCAGGAGAAATTTCTCAAACTGGCTTTATCGCAGGCTTTATGGCCAGCCTGGATCACTGTGTTGCTGTATCTCAATCTTTCCCAGGAAGCCATCACTCCTTCCCCCATGCTCATCAGCCAGAATTCAATCCTATATCTGCCAGGTCTCCATCTGAGTGGCCATCTAGCAAAATAACCAATGACATTAGTGGCTATGGACTTCCTCAGTTCTGTCTCTAGAGTCTATTTAATATACATTTCTTGTTTTACTACACATTCAAATGTTATTCTTCTGGTTATGTAACTATAAATGTCTGCATTTCATAGACTCAAATGAAGGGTATATCAGCATGTATAAATCACACTGCAAAAGTTGCATTTTCTTTATTGTACTTGATATTTGGCTGAATAAAATTTATATCATGTGGAGACTTCTCACATTCTTCCATATTTAAATATGCAAAAGAGGCCCACACACATTGCAATTTTTTCACAATTAGGCTACTATACACCATATTTTAAGGTGAAATAAAATTTCTTCCTGAAAGCTAACAATGCTCTGGTGGGTATGCATGTTTTTTATGCCCATATGATTGGAGTTGGGTTTCATCATATAAAAATTTAGGAAGTTCAGTTGTTGGGAATTGAAAATTGATCCACTGTGCAAAATGTGCAAACTGGGAGTAATAATATTGACCCTGCCTCGGGAAGGTGACTTATGAAACAAGGACACAGCCTCTGATGACATAGTTGGTGGGGGTGGGGGGATCTTCAAATTGGTATTTGATAGCTCTATGCAGGGGGAGGGCCTCCCTCTGGAGCTTTATGAAAATAGGAAGGGGTGCCTTTCCCCACTGTCTGGAAGTAGAAAGCCTGTTTCATGGTTCCCTTAAACAAATAATAAACAAATAATGACCAGGTGCTGGGGCTGTATCAGGGAATAGAGTGACACGAGCTGTGCAGGGCTCCATCCGCTACAGCTGTGCATACTACATCGCAGAAATGCCCTAACGATCTGTCTATTCTGCAACAAAGAAAACAAGTCTCATTCTGAATTTTTTTGAGGCGTAGACTTAGGATCCCTGAACTTAGCCTTATGCTCACCCACCCACTCGCGAGGTCCTCAAATCACTCTCATACTCATAATTTCCCAAAACTATCAGTCAATGCACCAAGGTTTCTGCACAAACCAGCAGTATCATCTCCAATAAAGATGTGCAAGAACCCACAGTGAATGCTTGAAAGGATAAGAAATCATTCTGAAAATTCTCTTTTCTCCCTTAACCTTTTTCATGCACTTTAACTTCTAGAAAAGACAGAACTTCTCAACCTGCAGCTGTGCAGTTTCTGGCAGGAACCGAAGGCCAGATCTGAATTCTATAGCCCCTGTTTCCTGAATAAGCAACATCTTTAAGGATCCCATTTGTATGTGTTTTGTTTAATACAATTGCTACCTTTGAGCACTGAACATGGGAAGAAACAAATTAAGGTATGACTGGAATCTCTTTCTTTGTCTTGCAGTTTCTAATACTTGCCCCTTTTTCTTAAATGCTGGCAAGCCAGATGATAGATTTTCAGCAAATTAGAGAGTTTTAATTGTTTTGGAGCATTTTATGTTTCCAGGGAAAGTCATATGTGGTCACTGCCAACTCTGCTGACATTAAGCACTTCCGACGTCGACATGTCAAACAGTTCCGTAAACAATGTAGAGATATAGAATGTGTAGGCATAGAATATGCTCTTGGCAATTCAACACCACTGGTACTTGAGAGTGGGTAAGAAGATACCTTTGGAAAAGCATTTAACCTCACACTCCTAAAGTAATATTGGCTTTTGTACATTTGATAATACCAATCTCCACCAGCCCGCTGCCTCCTTGCCCCTGCTCTGTCCATTTTCTTTTTCTCAGTACCAGCTATTTGCTGACTGACTGTGCTGTGGACCTTCAGCCTTCCCATCCATTGGCTGCTCTAAGATGTGGTCTGTCTGTTTCTTGTGCATCTGCTCATTTTCTCTTCAATTAGGAAAGTCTTAACTTTAAGGTCCCACCCTAGTCCCATCTTAAGTAAACATTTACCTGGCTACTCCAGTCTCCCACACGTACTGCTTTTCATAGCTGTCATAACACATATTGTTGGCACCAGTATTTTACACTGATTGCCTGTTCAATCTATGCTGTTTCTTTATTTTCGGTATGGATTCCTTCTTCCCAACTTGAGGGTGAACTTGAGGGTAGGCAAGTGTCAAGTGTAAAGATTACCTTTTAGTATTCCCAGCACCTAGAATTCACACCTTTAGACTATATCACAGACACTAAATGCCCCTTCCTCCTTTCCAAAGCAGAAGGCCACCTGTGGATGCCCTTCCACCTTCCTTCCCCAGGACATAAAGCCCCAGAACACAATCAGAGATGGACTGTCAGTTGTGCTGAGTACCAAGTAGAGGACAGCTCGGTAACACCCCCGTTATTGGCTATCCCTCCTTTCTTGCCTCTTTCCTCCTCCCATTTCTGCTTCCCTAGGATTGAGCTTCTTAATAAAATCATGCACATAAGCTTCTGGCTTGGGTTCTGCTTTCCGAAGGACTCAAGCTAAGATGTGGGCCCAGTGAGCTGCCCAAAGAAGGACTTGCCACCCAGCTACAGGGAGTGAGGTCAGCAGACATCTTAGGGTTATCAAGTCCTTCAGGGCCTGCCTCAGCCACCGAGAGCTGCCTCACTCAAAGCCACACCTTTCCTGTCGTGCTAAGAAGGCCTGGCCACCTTGGCCCAACACAGGACATATCAGGCAAGCAAGATTCAGTCCAGAGCTCACTGCCAGTTTGGCTGAGGCTTTGCTGGGCCTGCAAGAGGCGGAAGGTTAACCTCTTCCTTGGCCCGGTCCTGCTTCTTCCCTTTCCCTTCACAGGTGTTGACCGCTAGTAAACATCCTGCACTCATAGCCCTGTCTCAGAATCTGCTCTGGAGAAGCCAGTCTGCAATAGGACTAGTCAGAACTCTTTGTGTTGCATGAACACTCAGCCCACACTGATTTAGGCAAAAAAACAAAAGGGGAATTGATTAGATCCAGGGACTTCAATGATATAACCATGACACTCTTCCTCTCAGCTCTGCTTTCCTCTGGCTTCCTCTTCAGGCAGATTCTGCCCACAGATTGGCCCCCTAAAGCTCCAGGCTTAGCATTAGCCCTCCAGTAGGAAGAGCTCCACCTTCTCAAAAAGTCCAGCAAAGTCCTGGAATTGAGTCTCATGGGTGTGAATTGTCATTTTATGTGTTCAGAGCTAGACCAATCACCAGGACCAGACACACAATTGTGGGGCTCAATGAAAAATTAAAAATAAAAATGCAAGACACTTTGTTCAAAAATTAACAAGAATTTCAAGATGGTGACCACTGAGCATAAAATCAAGGGTGGGACCTTTCTAAGGGTGGGGCCCTGTGCACAGGTCACAGGCCCATGAAGCCAGCCCTGCCAATTGTTGTGGCCAGGGGACAGAATACTCTACCTGATAAGATTTGGTCATGTGCCCATCCCTAAGGTTGAAGTTAGAGTTCCCCAATGAGATATCAGAGGAATTGATGCTGGGAATGAAAAACTGATACACACACAGAGAGAACAAGTTGAAAGGTACACTAAATTCAGTGATAAATCTTCAAGGAAATCTCTAAATTCAGTGATAAAACTAGCATCTCAAAAGTCTTTTTGCTATTACTGAAACTGGGAGAAGGCAAAGATATATTTGAGTCTGCCTGGAATAAATCACAATATTTATTGAAATCTAAAAATAAATAAATAAGTAAATACATCTTTAAAAATAAGCAAATTAAAGTAAAGCACCAGTGAAGACATCTCAAACTAGAATTTTGTTTGGACTAGAGCTCATAATTGAGATCCTGAGTGCATTGCAAAATCATGATTATTTACCCTTGATTTCAAGTAATCAGGAGCACTGTAGGCTTGATTCACTGTCCCTCTCCAACCCCCATACCCTTCTTTGAAAAAACCCAGCTCCCCCTCCAGGGAGAATTCCCCAATCTGTGTATCATTGGCAGCTCTCTAATCCCATGTAATTGTATTAGTCTCAATAGCAGATTAGCTCTAAGTGCCCCACAGAAAGGGAGCTGACAGCCCTGCTATTGTTTTCTACTTAATGTGATTCCAGGCAGCAAAGAAGAAAGGCAGCCAAAGCCCTCCTTCTCACATTACAGACCACAGTTTCTAAACCAATTAAGGAAAAAGGGATTTACAGTCCTCTGGATTAGAAACTCTGTTTATATTATCCTATATTTCTTCTCATAATACCCTACATTTTCTGCTCCTAACAGCTTTCTCTCCATCTCTGGAATGCTCCCTTTTATTTACCCATACATACATCTCCCTATTTACTTTGCCTTTGCTATTAGAGTGCAGTCACCGAGCTGGCTAATTCTTGCTGATTGTTTTAATTATGTTGCAGAATCCTCATGCTTTTGCAGTCAGGAGAATTTAGGAACAAAATTGCCGCTCGGCCCAAGCCAGATAGTCAAGCAGACCTTGATAAAGTGGTACATTTCTGTGCAAGCAATCATTCCAATTAATTGAATAAAAACATCCTGCAGGATGTTTATCAGAGAAATAAAGCTTGGCTCTCAGGAGGCAAATTGGTCAGTCTCCTGATATTATAGCACAAGGTGCCTTTTTTTTTTTTTTTTCAGAATTACATCTGATGCGGAAGGTGAAATGAGGTTTCACTGAATCAATGGAACAAATGAGAAGATGCTATTTAAGAAAAAGCTCCAGACCATTTAAACAAACTGTGGCCTGATCTGAGTGTTGGTCTGAGGCTTCTCTTACTTTTCTAAGGGAGGCTCATGCCACAAGGAGTCCAACTGATTCTCTTCGACCCAAATGGATGCATAATTTTTCCCTTGGCTGGTGCTGCAACAATGAAAACCTCACTCGATGGGTTTCTATTAGAACCAAATGGGTTTTGAGAAGCATTTTTACTCTTAATGGAGCTTTTCTATTGAATTCCATTTTTCAGAATTTTATTTTAGTTTCAATTGAATATTTAAACAGGTTTAAAATTTAAATATCTGTGCTGAACAAGCCCCGATATATGTTCTTTAAATTGCTGTAATACTTCACTGGGTTTCCTTTCTAACTCGATGCAATATGCATAATCCATTATGTTAGCATAGGTGGGTATATGCTGAGACACCAGGGTAAAGCACCCTTTTTACACAGTAAGTCACACCATCCGAAAGGACTGTCTCATCAAATTATTTTTATAACAGCTTTGTTACTAACAAAGCATAAAGAAGTTTCTAAAATTCCACCCAGGGTTCATTATTGTAGGAATACCCATTCTGATTAATGAAACTTTTATTTAAGGTTGTCCTTAAGCTAAATTATCATATTGTAGTCTTTTACCATCATCAGGAGGAAAGGCTGAGTCTCTTTGGGGAGAATTGTAATTCTATGACCTACTGGGCTTTCTAGGTTCTGGTTGTTATCTTGGCTTTTCTGAGGATTGCTTTGTCCCTTTGAGACTGACAAATATTTGAGTGTCCTAGGCACAAAGAGTGGGGCGTGGTTAACAAAGACAGAACTAACACCCGAGTCTCAGGCAGCTACAGCCAATCAGAAAGTTCCGACCTGAATGCATTCAGGCTGTTTGAGTCTGGATCTCAGCTCCAGCACTTAAAAGTTTGACTTCGGGCAACTTATTTCACTTCAACTTTAGTTTCCTCATCTATAAAATGGGGATAATAATTGTACCTATCTCAAAAATGTATAAGTACTAAACAAGATAGTCCTGGTAAGTGCTTAACACAGTGCCTAGCACCTGGAAAGAGCTCCCTCCCAATTATGGTCGATGGGGGAAATCTCACAGAAACAAAAAATATTTCCAAGTATAGGGCACAACTCACAGATCAATACGCAGCCAATAATAGACTGAGTAGTAGACTCAAAGATGGAGATGGAGTTTCAATAAGCAGAGAGATGAGGGGAGAGCCCTGGTGTTTGGGGACAAGCTCTGGCCACCCCTCCCATCTATATGAAGCTGAATTCAGGTGAGAGCTTGCAAGACAGCTCCTGTCCCAGAAGATTGAAACTGGCACCTGTCAGGAGGGCAGCGAGCTAAATAGCTGTGACTTTCTTACTCCTTCACAATATTGAACTGAAGACTCAGTGTACATTAGCAGAGCTTTATAGAAACAGCCCCTGCTCCACTCATCCCGTACAAAGCCCACACCCGCAATTCATTCGCTAGGCTTATAAGGTTCTCGGGCTATAGCAAATTGGAGAAATTGATGTTTACCCTGAAAGCTTGTACCGTATGCTTTTTGTAGCTGCGGTTGCCTTGGTACACGTCTGCCGGCGTGCCTGGACTTAAATCCCTGTCTGATAACCTTTGAATCTTTGCTAGGAGGCAAAATCAATCCAAGGTAGAACTAAGTGGGAGGACTGAGGGTAGGAAAGGTGCTGCAGAGGCTCAGGGGACGCGCACTGCATCTATCTACAGACCTGAACATATTCTGGGCACAGGTGGGAGAAACCAGTCCTGTGAAATAGCAAATTCTCTAAAGTCCTTCCTGTGCTGATGCCTCTAATGAGTTTCTAGTCAGTGTAAGAGAAAAGACATTTCTGGGAAATAAGGCTGATCACCTTGGGAAGGGATAAAAAATAAACTGAAGTAAGTGCATTTCTGACAAATGTCCAATACACAATTCCTATGTGAACTCTGAAGGCACGTTAACTGTGGTGACAGGAGGCCACCATCACTGTCGCATCCGCTCTCTCTCTCTCTCTCCCCCTTAGAGAAGCTCCATTGATTAATGCCTCCGAGGGCTTAGGAGCTCTCTGCTTCCTCGTATTTGCTGCAGGTGTTTCACTGGCTGTGAGGATGGTGTGAGACATGTTGATGTATGTAAATTATGTTCATACTTTGAGCCTAATCACTATTATAAAATTTATAGAGAATAAAACACAGGAAGCCATAAAAATAGAATTTTTACTTTGATCATGCAAAGTTATAGGCTCCCTTGGTAATTAATCTTTGATGGGTCTTAAAAACCACTGCCAATGCGAAGACTTAACAGCTTTTCTCATTCTCTCCCAGCCCCCTCAAAGAGCAGAGGAGTAAGCGCGGGCACCCAGGACAGCAGCGAAGGTGCAAACTCACCTCCAGAGCTGAGGCCCAACATTAAGGCAGGAGCACAACACATGTACCTTTCATAAGGCAATGACAGAATTAAAAACTGGAGGAGATTTGGGTAGTGGAGACGGAGTGGAGAGCATTTCCTATAGCTCCGTCTGCCACAAGCTCACTGGTGGGCTTCAGGCATGTAGTTGAGCCTCCTGTGCCTCAGTTTCTTCAACCACAAAATGGAGAGGTTGGTTTTAAAATATCTCCAGGGCCCATTTTGTTTCCATCATTCTATAAAGTAATGTAATATATTTCCTACTATTTTAGATGTGTATGTGAAGAAAAGAAATCAATGGTGCTGGACAGTTGAGAATTACACAGAATCTTGAAGTAGGTACCGGTCAGGAAGGACAGACCCTGAGCTGAGAGACAGCTGAAAATAAACATCCCAAATGGATGACTAGCCATGTGATTCACCTGACGCCTTGGGATTGCAGCCTCACCTGTTATATGGGGCTAATAACTAACATCTACTGCATCTACCCCATCAGGCAGCCAGTAAGAAGCACTCTGGGAAAAACAGAGCACTCGACAGTAAGGCTGTGCTGTCATTGTCATTGTTTTGTTACTTCTCTCAGTAGTAATATTGTCTGAAGAACAGGAACCTTTTAATGATTTGTGGTATTGCACAACAGCTAGCACAATATTAAGCTGATAATATGTCTTTAATAAATAATCGATTCAAATAAGTATTGGTTGAAAAAAACAGCTATGTTCTCCTCATTGATGTTTCTATCTCTCTCCCTCTCTGTTCCTCTCTCTGAAATCAATAAAGACATATTTTAAAAAACAAAAAACAGCTATAAAGAGTATTTGGGTGAAAATTAGAGAAACTTAAATATAACCTGGGCCCTACCTAGATGATATCAGGGAGCTATTGCTAATTTTGTTAAGTGTGATAATGTTTCAATAATGTATTTAGGACAGCTTTATTTTGGGAGATGCATGTAGTAGCATCTAGCAGTGAAGTGTCAACTTTCAAATAATTGAGAAAACATATACATCCATATAGATAAATATGTTAACAAAATGTTAACTATTTTGTAATCTATGTTGTAGGTACATGAAAGTGTTCATTGTAGTACTCTTTCTACTTCTCTGTAAGTTTGAGCATTTTCATAGTAAGGCTTTTAAGTTGTATTTTAAATTACTTTCCCATTAAGCTTTCAGTTTTCACTTTCTCTTTCAGTTTTATTAGCTTAATTTTGTGCTCCTTTTAAGCTTTATTTTCCCTATGGGCGTGGATTATTGAGCTGGCATTTCTGTTTACATGTTTGTTTTAATTTTTGCTGTTTAATATTCAAATTCCCCTCCTGTTTCAGCCTGCCATGGTCCTGGTGTTTTCTGTGACTGCACTTTTCATTTAAGTTGCTGAGGTTTATACTAGTAAATGGGATGCTTATCAATGTAAGTCTTGTTGTGGACATCGGGTAGGTCAATAGGTATTCTTCCCAGCTTGTCCTCTGTTACATTACTTTCCAAGGGGACAACTTTGTGTATTGGGGGAGGAGGGAGGTGATGGTCCAGGGATAGCGGGGAGTAACCAGGTTTCAGTGATATCTAAGAGCCTGTATTTCTGGCAATAAACTGAAAATAAAATATGTCTTATATGGCTAGTGGACATGTAAATTGGTATAACCTTTCTGAAGGGAAATTTGGCAATTTGTCTCAAAAGCTTTAATATCCTACACACTCTTTCATATTTCAATTTATATGAATTTACACTAAGAAAATAATGTATAATATTTATTGAGACATGAACATATTTGTGGCAGGAACCAGAAATCAACCTAAATATCTAACAATAACTAAATTAGCAAACATCTCCTGGTATAGGTTGAATTGTGTCCCCCTGAAATTCATAGCTTGAAGCCCTAACCCCAAATGTGACTATATTCAGAAATAGGGCCTTTAAAGACGTAATTAAGATTAAGTGAGGTCATAGGGATGGCCCTATACCAATAGGACTGATGTCTTTATAAGAGGAAGAAATGCCAGGAGTGTGTACACACAGAGAAAAGGCCATATGAATACACTGCAAGAAGGCTACCGTCTGCAAGCCAAAGGAGTGAGGTCTTCCCAGATACCAACCCTACTAGCACCTTTATCTTCCATCCCTACTAGCACCATCCCTACTAGATACCAACCCTACTAGCACCTTGGACTTCCATCTTCATAATTGTGAGAAAGTAAATTGCAGTTGTTTAAACCACCCAGTGTGTGGTATTCTGTTACAGCAGCCCTGCTAGACTAACACATTCCCAAGTGGAATAATAATGTTGCTGCTGCTGATGCAAATAGATGCCTATATACTGCCTACTATGTGTCAGGAAGCGTTCTAAGTGCTATGCAAGTATTAATTTATTTAATCTACACAGAAAACTTTAGGGGAAGGTGCTTTATTACTTCCATGCTATAAATGAGGAAATTGAGTTACATAGAGGTTATGTAATTAACCCATGACAATGAAGCTAGTAAGTAGTGGAAGTAGGACTTGAATCTAGGCAGTCAGGCTTCAGAGGTCATGCTACCTCTCTGAGAAGACATTAAAAATTATAGTATAGATGTTATTTAAATCCATATAAAAGTGGTATTAGGTATTATTTTTGAAAGTAGGTTAAAATATACATGATGATATGTAATTTCTTTTCATCAATACTTACATATATAATTAGTATTTCATATATTTCCTATATCATATGTATATCATTAGTATTTCATATATATATACCTATATATCAAATATATGCCTATTTCATATTATATAAATGAAATACTTCAAAAAATTACCTGTGGCCATCTCTGAGTGGTAGAAATAATACTTTTTTCTTTTGGGCTATTGTATATTTTATATAATAAATATGTATTTTTATTTTAAATCTGTTATAACATGTTTGCTTAGAGTGGGATATTTGAGTAACTAATAAAGAAGCAGGGTGAAGGATAATATGAAAGAAATTAATCCCTCTACAAAAGGGAGTAAATATTGAAAACAATGTTTTGAGGAGTGGGGTGGAATTTGAGTAATGGCCAAGAATCCTCAACAGATTTTGTTGTGTTGAGGTAGGAACTGAAGCGGCAACTTGCAGATCTTGGAATTCAACCTATCTGTCAATCCATTAATTTGTCACTATTTCTATTGACCAGCTTAGAATTTATGGTTTGGCTAATACCTTTAATAAAGTCACAAATGCTGTGTGAATTGGTGAAAAAGAAGACAAATAAGAATACTGTAGCTGTTGCAGTTGTTTCTACATGCTCGTGATCCCTTATATGAAAAGTAGAGTGACATTTGTATGTGAACTAGGTAGGACACTAAGGTAGAAACGTGTGTGTTTTTTTTCCACAGCCCAGGAGCTGGCTAACAAATAGAGGGCACAGGGAGCCTTGGGACCCTCATGCAGGGGTGGGTGGGAAGTGTTAGTGGGAGGGGAGGTTGGCTTGCCTGGGGCATTTGAGTATTAGAAAATGGAAGTAATTTCGACTGTCAAGGATTAGATAATCAGAGAAAACTGGTCCTGCTGTGCAAGTCACATATCCCCTTGCTGCTCAATTATAGCTCTCTGTAAAAACAGTATGAGTCAAATTCCATCATGAAAAACTCTAAGAAAGGTACAAGATCTTTTACTGGGCTGGAATTCACTGCAGTCAGCATTGTTCAAAATCTCATTGCCAGTAAGCTTCTAGGTCATTTTCCTAAGGTCAAGGACTGGACATAAAACAAAGCTGGAGCCAATGTCCTTCATGGGTACATTGAAGTTGCCCAAGCATGCAGACCAGGACAGACATGCACTCTCGCAGAGACCAGTTCTCTTTTCCCTCTGACATTTCCCCTTTTGGGTTTTCTTATTCCCCAGAGAATTGGACCAATTATAATTCCTTATCTTTTTTCTTTTTTTTTTTAAGGAAAATTATATTTTACTTCCTCCCTTCCCACTACCACTTGTGCTGTACTAGCTAGAGCTACTGTGTTATATTCTTTTCCAGTTTGTATTGTGCCATAGTCAGGTGGTAGATGTTTTCATTATGACAAGCCACTAAGACTGGTGAAAGAACATTGATTGTACTGAGATTATATATCTATCACACATACATAATATATGAGAAAATTTTAGTATAACAAGACCAACACCGTATTATTATCATGGGGCCATTGGTCAGAGCATAGAGATATTTTCATTGGACTAAATTTTGGGTTTCAGTGGTATTCATAATAATGGTATTTGTCTTGTAATAATAATGTACAAAGCCCCTATGGTGTAATAAAAAGCAACATTTCCCCATGTAGGAACTGAATTGAAAATACAAATGTGAGGCTCTGAAACTTCTATGAGACCAAAAGCTGCATTTATGTGAGGCAACAGAAAGTTAGTTCTCAGTAGTGAATGTTTAATAGAATTCCAGCAAATATCAAGGGAATTTAATTTATTTATTCATTCAATCCATTTATTTATCACCTACAATGTGCATAGTATCATTCACAGTGTCTAGGGATACACTACTGAACAAAAGAGACACTTTTCTGCATTTGTCAGGCTTACATTCTAATAAATAACTAATAAATAAATCTAGAAACTAAACAAGAAACATAAGAAACTATATACTGTGTTAGAGAGGTATACTCTGAGGGAAGTAAGACTAAAAGGTTTTTTGGGGGGGTATGATTTTAGATAGAGTGGAAGTGGAAAGCTGCTTTAAGAATATAACTTTGAATTATGAACAAGTGAACTGAGTAATAGTAGAGTGTGTTTGTCAAACTAATTCTCTCGCAGAAGAGTTAAAAAATCTGGAAAATAATGTTTAAGCGTGTGCGAGTGTGCACACACACACACACCTGTTTGAAGGCTCAGACGAGTGACCAAAAGTAAGCAGAAAGTGGATGGGAATGTACCCTTGAAAGTAGAACTGTGGAGGGTGAGATTTGTAAGCGTGTGGTGTTTTGTCTAAAAGTACTGCCTAATCTACAAGAGACTTGGTGACAGAAAGCCACAGCCCAGCAGGTTTGTGGATGACAGAATAACCAAATAGTCAGGAGGAAGTCAGGGGGATCATGCAAGGGAGGGTCCTACCCGCAGGCTGAGACAAAAAAGCTACTTAAAAAAAACCTAACCAGATCCTAGGCTGTAGACTAACGCAGTAACTTTTAGGGGAAACCCTAGGGGAGTCCAAAAAGAACCACCAGCATCTAAACACTGAAAAATTGAGCAGAGATTTCAGCTGCTGTTCTACACAGAGAAGGTGGGATTTGGAGTTTGAGGCTAGCCAAGTTAACTGCAAATTTCACTTTTTGGAGGAACAAAACAGAATCCAGGGCTCTACAACATACATTTACAATATCCAGTATCACTAAATATATGAAGTCACTAAATGCGTGAATGTGCAGGAAAATGTGACTCTCAGGTTCTTTCTGACACCAAATGAAGATTTTTTTCCCTCAACACCTAAAAAATGGCGTCTCTTCCAACAGCAATTCTGCAGTTCTCAGTCATTAACTTTCTGGAGTTAGTGCAGACTCCACAAGTTAAGGGACTTAGTCCCACAAGCCTCTGACCACAACCTTTTCATCAACCAATTGGTATATAACTGTTTTATGTGTGTTTCTGTTTAAAGACAAGTTATTTAATATATAATGTTGGTCCATTAACATTGAACTCAGCCAACAGCATTATAATTCATGCCTGAATGAAGTTTATCTAACACATTCTTTTCTCACAGCCTTCTTGCACCTAAGGACACTAGACAGAACTTCAGTCCTACACCTGAGGGTCATTTTAAACAGCAAAATCACCAACAAAAAGTAAAAAAGTGCAAACAATGAGACCTGATACAAGAAAGCAGAACATCACCTTGTTTGGTTTCAGCTGGGAATGTAGACATCAGGAGATTTAAATTTGTCTCCTCTCTACACATGTCTGCAAATGACCATGAGCAAGTCATGAGTACCAATTTTGGGGTTACAAATAAATTTTAGTTAGTAGGTCAGTTTAAAAATACAGAAAACATGAATAATCAGAATTGACTATACATAGATATTCTTTCTCTCTTAATTAAAAATTACGTATGACATGTTATCATTTATGAAATTATATAACTGTGGGGTTTATAACCCATGAACAATTAATATAAATGATAAAATAATGAGGGGGTAAATAAATCTATACTATTTCAAGGAAACTATTTTATGTTAAGTAATATACCATTAACTCTAAGTAGATTATGAAAGTAACAATGCATATTGTAATCCTAAGAGCAATCATACACAAAAAAAGTCAAAAAATATAGTTAAAAACTCAATAGAGGAAACAAAATAGAACATAAAAACGTTCTATTACCTACAAAAACTACAAGAAATAAGAAATAAAAAACATGAAATAGAGAATAAGTAGCAAAATCACAGAACTAAGTCTAACCATATCAATAATTACACTAAATTTAAATGACTAAGCACAGATTGACAAAATGGACTTAGAAAAATATATCTATACTGTCTATAAAAGATGCACATTAATACAGAAATACAAGTTGAATGTAAAATGATGGAAAAAGTTATGTCATGAAAATACTACTTATATGACAGATGGAGTAGCTATATTAATATGAGACAAATTAAACTTCAAGATAAGGAGTATTATTTAGAGATAAAGTATAATATTTCATATATTAAAAAAGAGTTAATTCATTGGAAAACATAACAATTTAAAAATGTCTATGGACTTAATTTGATTTTAAAGTACATGAAGCCAAAAGTTAAAGAACTAGAGGGAGAAATAGACAAATGCACACAACTGTGGATTTGTAACACTCTTTTTTCAGTCATTGATAGAACAACTAGACAAAAACAAATTGGTAAGGATAAAGAAGACTGGATCACTGTTAACCATCTTGAATTTATTACATTTGATAGAACACTAACCCCTCCAACTGCAGAATGCACATTTATTTTCAGAAACATGAGGCATTCACTAGAATAGACCATAGGCTGGACTTATAAAAGGTATTGGTATGCTTCAAATGACGGAAATATTATAGAGTATATTCTCTGATCATAAAGAATTTAAATTAGATCAATAACTATAGCAATCTAGAAAAGCCACAAGTATTTGGAAATAAAACAATAAATTTCTATACAACCCATGGATTAAAGAAGAAATCACAAGAGAGTCATGGTCAATTTTTATTTGAATCATAATAGAAATACAACAAACCAAAAAGTTGTGTGATGTAGCTAAAGCACTGCTTAGAGTGATATGTAAGATTTTAACTGCTTCTGTTGAAAGAAAGATCTGATTTCAATGATCTTTAACATGCTAGGAAAAGATGCATAAAATAAATCCTTAATAAGTAGAACCAAAAAAATAATAATAAAGGACAAATCAATGAAATAGAAGAAAATTAGAGAAAATAATGAAAAGCCAAAGACAACTCTTTCGAAATATTAGTAAAATCAATACTCCCATAACAAAACTGATTAAAGGGGAAAAAGAAAAAAGACAAATTATCACTGTGAGGAATAAGTGAGATCTCATGATACAAGGTCAATATATAATAATCAATTCTATTTCTATATACCAGGAACAAAAAATTGACATTTAAAATTAATTCCACTTAAAATAGCATCAGAAAACATAAAATGCTGAGAAATAAATATAACACAAGGTGAGCCAAAACTCTACTGAAAAGTATTAAATCTCTGAGAGAAATTAAAGACCTAAATAAATGGATAGGTGTGCTAATTCATAGACTAGAAAACTCAATATTGTTAAGATACCATGTTTTGTCAAATAAATCTATAGATTTGATGCAATCAAAATCATATCACCAAGTTTTTGGAGAAATTGAAAAGCTGCTCCCAAAGTTTGTATGAAATGCAAATGATTTAGAAAAAACAGCTAAGCAATTTTGACAAAAAGAATCAAGTTCAAGGAAATATACATATTATCTTGCCTTCAAAAGTTACTACAAAGCTACAGTAATCAATGCAATAAGGTATTGGCATAAGGATAGACAAATATATTATAATGGAGAATCCAGAAACAGACCAACACTTATCAATGAATTGATTAGTGGACATTTGGTCATGTCCAAAACATCCACAGAAACATTTGGTCGATGCCAAAAGATCCTTGATATCCGGCCTTGTCCAAAAGTCCATGGAGACTTTTGGTCCGTAGATAATATAAATACTGCTCTTCTGCATAATTCAAACCCTGACTTACCTACTTAGCCCCATGTGCCATTACCAGCCAGGATACAGAGGCAAAAAGGATTATTATTGGCAATAGAGCCACAACACAACTATTGAACAATAATACATGGTAGTATTTTTATGTATTAATCCTGTAAATAAAAAGTAGAATTCAACCTCACGGGCTATTTGAACCCAGGACTTTCTCTAAGCATGGACATTTAGGACAAGACAAAGTATCAAGGACTGTTTGGCATGGACCAAATGTCACCATGAACATTTTGGACAGGACCAAATGTCTTTCAATGAATTAATTTTTAACAGAAATGTCAAAGCAATATTCTAGTGGGGGAATGGAAAGTATTTTTAACCAGCGGTGCTGGAACAAATGGACATCCTCATGGAAAGGAAAAAGGAATCTCAATTTCTTCCTCATACCATAGCAAGTAATTAATTTTAGATGATGTTAGACCCAAGCATGAAAGGTAAAATTATAGCTTTCAGAAGAAAAGCGTTTAGAAAAAAATAGGACAATAATTTCATAACTGAGGGATAAGTGAATTATTTCTTTTTAAAAATAGAGAGAGAAAGCAATAACCAAAACAGAAAACTTCATTTGATAAGTTACCCATTATCAAAATTAAAAACTTTTACTCATGACAAGACAACGACAACAACACTGTTAAGACAATAACTCGACAACCCACAGGCTGGAGAGAAAATGTTCACAAATCATATATCTAACAAAGGCCTTATCTGCAGAATAGTTAAAGAATCAATTTTTAAAATATGCCGACGGTCACTGCACCAAAGAAAATATACAAGCGATCTATAATCACACACACAAAGTATTCATCATCATTAGTCAAAGAGAAAAAGTTAATAAAACCACAATAGACACTATTACACACCCACCACAATGGCTGCAATTTAAAAAGATGGGCAAATACCAAATGTGAACAAGGCTGCTGAGCAATCAGAACTCTCAGACATTGCTGATGTAAAACTGTATAACCACTCTGGAAAACTTATTGGTAGTTTCTTATAAAGTTACATGTACACCTATCTTTTAACTCCACAATCCCATTCCTAGTTATTTGTCCATCTGAAATTAAAACAAATGTCTACCAAAAGATGTGAACAGAAATGTTTATTGCAGCTTTCTCCCTCCCACAATTGCTGACAACTGGAAACAGCCCAAGCGTCCATCAAGAATGTATAAACAAACTGTGCTACAGTCTTGCAATGAAATAGTACTCAGCAAGAAAAAAAGGTAATGAACTACACATACATGCAAGAATTATGAATTATGCAAAGTGAAGGAAAAAAAGACAAAAAATACACACTGTATGATTCCATTTATGTTTTAAAACAGGCAGAAATATCTGAGATAACAGAAGTGTTTTGAAGGAACTTTCTAGAAATATAAAAATGGTGTACTTCTAATAGGTATGAATTGCATATGTATATCTATTCATTAGAACTGTACAGCTAAGATTTGCACATTTCAGTGCACATAAATTTTAGCAAAAAGTGGTAAATAATACTGGTAATAACCAAGTGAGGGGTAGGGAGTAAGTAGAGGTATAGATGATACAAAATACTGCTCTTTTGGCGATCATTAAAGCTAAATGATGGACATACAGAGGTTCAATATTTGATCCTATTTATTTTTTTTATGGTTGAAATTTTCTGTGTAATTGTTTTTAACATGTTTAAAAGCCAATAAATTCGTAATTAGGGCAGAGACACTAAAATCAGGCCATTGTCCTCAATTTGAGGACAATTTGAGGACTTTTGACTATGAATATTTAAATTTTTCATTTTTAAGGAAAACATTCTCCCAGTTGAAATTTGTTTTATGGTCTGACCATCAACAAATATGAGTACCCACCATGTCTAGGTTCTTTGCCAAACACCTCTCAGGAAAGCTCTCAAAGACGTGGGTGTCCCTGGAGCAAGTTTTCTTGGGAAAGGCATTAAATGTGTTGGGATAAAGTCACTTAGGAACTTCAGAGTGTCTGTTTTCTGAGGAGTTTCATCTGCAGTAAGGGCACTCGTGGCATGCATTACCCTGAGGCATGACTTAGCCCAGCTGTTGCCCTCCTCGAGTTTCCTCTGTGGCAGCCTCATTCACAGTCTACTCACTTGAAGGGCAGGGTGTGGGGCTGGGTTTTTGTTCTTGGGCCTGTACAGACTCCTTCATCCTTAATCAAAATCCTGAGGATAGAAAGGGATTTTTGTCTTGTCAAAGCAACTTTTTAATATTCTTAGGACTTCCCCTAAGATTTTTCTGGAAGAAGCGAGGAATGGAGCCTCTTCTGTTGACATGATGTGAGTGTAGTTAGCAACTGGCTCTGAGCTCATGGTTCTTTCCTGTCCACTGCCCCCTACCCCAGGCCTGGTCCTCCTGGAAATGGGAGGCAATCTGCAGGCCTCTCCCTTCAGCTTCCCATGTCAGCATAATAATGTGAATGGAAGTAGATAAGGGGACGTAGATGGCTAATGACACAAAGTGTGATGAACAATTTGGGGACAAAATTGACTATTACCAAAGCCACTTCCCTGGAGATCACAAAAGGGAGAGGGAGAGGGAGAGAAAGAGAGGAGAGGAGAGAGAGATTGAAGGAAAAACGGAAAAAGGACTTGATGCAGCAGCCTGGCAAAGTGAGCCTCAGCTACATCCATTAACGGTACAAAAGGCTTGTACACACACTCCTGTTTTAGTAGAGCAGAGACATGCCCTTCCATGCCAGTAGTAAGGACATTGAGCTCTGCTGGGCCTTTGCCGCTCCCTGTCACAGTGTGGTAAACGCAGTCCGCAGTGAAGGGGAGGGAAACGGAAAAGTAATTCTTCCACTGACACATTCCCAGCATGCCCTGCAGTCTCTCAAAGCCAGGAAACCTCATCAGTTACCAGAGCAGAGATTTGCCTTTATCTTAACACACTTAATCTATCTTTGCACACTGTATCCTCAAGGAGGAGTTTCGTTTGGTTTGAAACCATAATTCACATCTTAAAGCAAGATGTCTTTGAGTCTATCCCCTTTCCATCTGCTCCTCCCCCACCCCCAGGAAAACCCCAAATATTTGAGTTAAAATTAAGTTTTCTTTTCTAAGAAGGGTGAGGGAATCAGAGAAGGAAAGGATCTAGGAGGAGGGTATAAACACCAGAAAGAGCAAAGGAAATTGTTTCAAACCAGATCCAAAACTGTCTCTCTGGCTTCCTCTTCATCTTTTCTTCCCTCTGCCAAGTAAACCCTCTCCTGATTACAGTAAACACCTTCTTAACAGATCAGAAGGAATGATTTTAAAGTGAGTTGCTTACTCACAAAATTCATTATGGTAATGCCTCATCATATTTAGCTGAGCCCGCTCCCTCAGCCGCCTCCCTTTGATCTGCCACTGTGGCCTTGTGTCTGTTCCTGCAGTTCATCTACATTTTGTTGGCGTCAGACTTTTTCAGTACTTACGCCTTCAGGTTTGTGAACAGCCCGGTGGAATTAGAAGAGCCAGCCTAGAAACAGATTTTTATCCCCAAACTTAAAAAATATATATATTTTGAAATGTTACTAACAACACGTTAGCTATTTAACTCTTCCTTCCCACCCCTGCTCCCATGAATTCATCCTTTTACCAGCTCCTAGGAAATTCACCCCCTGTTAGATCTCTTTCTCACCCTAGCTCTCGTGTCTGCAATGCAGGTTTCTTGCAGAGTGTTATTTATTATTAATGATATAGCAATTTACAGTGTGCCAGCCTCCTAAACCTCAAAGTACCTTATAGATGCATAGCCCAGAGAGTCAGGCCACCCGCCTCTGCACCAAACAAAGACACCAGGTATGTAAGAAGCCACTTCCAAAAAGAGAGTCATTTTGCCTGTTTGGTCCCTGAGGACTGCTCGGGCTGGCATAGGTACCAGTGGCGGAGATTGCAGACAAGTGACTGGGACTCTAATTTACCATGATATAACTTGACCTTTGGGAAGGCAGAGTGTTTCGATTTGATTTCTGCAAATGACTTACCTGGGGGTACCTCTCTATGGTTCAGTGTCCTACTCAATAAAATTGATGGAAAATAACCTGTTTTGTTTTACCATCTGCCTGCATCCCCCAAGTCACCAATTGCCCAACTCAGCCTTTTTAGTGCCCTTTCTCGACTCTCATCCTCATTGATCCCTCTGCCACATTTAAAACTACTTACCAGCCTCTCCTCAAAATCTTTAAAATTCTATCCCCTCCTGGCTTCTATAATGCTAGGCTCTCTTCCCCTCTTGACCATTTATTTATTCTGCCAACATTTTCTGGTTAGGCTGTCCATTTTCAGATTCCTCTTAGGGAAGGTACTTGCCTATCAGTCAAACCGGGGGACAAAAATGGTTGTCCAGAATGGGCGGGCCACTGCAAGCCCACGAAAATCTGGCGACACATAATCCCCTACACAAAGGAGTTCTCTCTCTGGTTGCACTTGACTCTTGGCTGGTGGGGCTCCCTCGTCCCAGTTTCCTTGCATTCACCTGTGCTTCCTCCATAGCCATGAAGCAATGCAGACCCTACATGTAATGGACTGGTGGACTGCAGCGGGGAACACAAACTGTGCTAGCTTGATGCTGGATGGGACTCTACTCCAATATGAAGGAAACTCTGGAAACTGGCTCTGATTTTAACCCTGCTAAAGGCAAAATGGGACTTCTTTCTTGAGGGGACTGAGGGAAATGGGACCTTGGAAACTCCGGGATTTAATTCCACACAAATAAAAATCACTCGTTCTCCCATGCAAGTCTCAGAAAATATTTTTCTCGGCGTATCGCAAGAATTCCACTCCCAAGAGCAACAGGAGGGGACAAGGATCCCTCACTTCCACCAGTAACAATAAGGCATAGGCATGGCAAATATTGTCCAAGTCTCTTATCCAAATCCACTTATCTTTTTACTACACTAAGTCGCAAAATACAACAAAGCCTGTATTTCCCTCTGTCACACTACATAAATAACAGCCAGTTTTTATAAAATTATGGGAGGAAATTTGCAGAATTATCTACTGCTATTTCCCAGATTTACATGATCATAAGTTTCTCTTGAAGTATTTGAGAACAACACAGGTTTCTATACCCCACCCTAGTGCTTCTACATACCAATGTCGAGAGGAAGGGCCTAGGAAAGTGGATATAGAAACAGATTCTTCTTCTTGGTCATTCTATCCACTTTTGGGCTGCAGGACCTGGCTTCAACTCCAAACGGGGAGATGAAAGCTGTGGACCCAAGGGAACTCCACTTTGCTGCAGAGATAAAGGGAAACAGATCCAACCCAACATTCGTAGGTGATTCTCATCAACAGGGAAATTTAGGAAACAGAATTTTAAACCTGTGGCTCTTAAACTGTGATCTCAACATCATCAGCATCACCTGAGAACTTGTTAGAACTGCTCAGGCCCAACCCCATACCTGTTAAATCCAAAATTGAATCCAAATTGAATCTGAAGACGAGGGGGTATGCTTCAACAAGCATCTTGGGCGATTGTGATGCACACTGAAGTCTGTGAAAGCGGCTTCTGAGCCCATCCCAAACAGGTGAGACTATTCTAATTTACAGAAGGAACTTATACCACCTGCTCAGTAACTCCAGTGTTTAATAGTCATTACCACAAGGAACCTAAATCTCTCTTGCTCTTCTTGAAGCCCATTTTTTCTTGTTCTAAACCAGCTTTTCATGGATATGTCTCTTGGTGAATCATCAGGTAGTTCATGTTAATATTTCTTTAAAGGCATTTTTAATACTTGATTATATTGGTGCTTTTGTGAGAATCTTCTCCACAACATTGTAACTTCCAATCAAGCAATTATGCAAGCATCTTGTCTGTTTGGTCACCATTTTATGCAAACATTGCTCAGTACTATGCCTGGCATGGACAAAAAGCTCAAAAAATAATTGTTATATCTGTGAAAAGTAACTCTTTGGTCGTGGCTATGGTATTCTGATCAGAAGTGACCAGTGGAGGAAGATGGGACTCTCAGGATCACGCTTTTTGCTCTGCAGCTCAGTATCTCTGACTTGGTTCTCCATGGTGCCTACTTCATACACTTTGGTCTAGCCTGTGTTTTGTTTTGGTTTTTTTGCCTTCCTCGCCTGCTGCCCAGACTCTGAGACACTGCCCTCCGTGCCTTTCATTTCATCTGGGTCTCATCCCTTCTTCAACTCACTCAGATTTGCAACTCTGGTTCCCAAAGTAATAATGACCCCGTGCTCTCCGGTTCACTGTCACCTACAGGTGCAAAGAGTTTGGTATCTCATCCTTTAATTGTTCCAAAGTAGAATCCTTTGGTTTATCATTTTCCATCTCCCCTTTTGGAGCCAAAGTCAGGTTCAGCAGACCCAGAGAATGCATGTGGATAAAATGACAGGGAAGGAGAAAGGGGGTACATGCCAAATGGAATCACATATGTGGGGTAGTCTGTTATTAACATGCATTAAGCACTTGGGCATGCTAAGTGCTTAATACATGTCAATAGCAGTAATAGTAAAGCTCATCTTGAGGAAATGGCATTGTGTTTACACCTTCTCTGCCTGGGTAGCTATTTAACATGGTCAGTTGCACAGCTGGACTCGGACCAGTTGGTACCCGGTCTGATCTTTGCTAAGAGATGACTGCAGCTGCTACAGCCTTTGAATACTTTGTAATGCTGCCCAGTGCCCAGCAGGGAGATGCAATTGTCCAGCAAATAGATTTAAGAAAAGGAGTAGGAATAGAGTTTCCCAGGCAGCATTTGAAAAGCTAATCCATCCATTTCTAACAATAACTACAAAAGAAAATGAAGACAAATGCACTGCTCTGTGAGAATCAATTGAGATGGGAAATATTCAATAATTTATAACACTTCTGCAGCATGTTTTCCTATAAAATTTAACCAAATTGAATCTTCATTTTTATGTCAGAGAATCTTCCTACCTCATAACTGCATGTCTATTAGGTATGCGCTTAGTTAGCTGGAAGACCAGAAGAGGAAATGATTATTGATGGGTTAGAGCCTTCACATAGAGAGGAACATTATTGAGGCAGTATGTAAAATGGTAAGAGCACTACTCTTGGCATCAGGACATCTGGGTTTGACCATAGCCTCCCAAAATTACTAGTTTCATGATTTTAGATGAGTCATAAAACCTTTCTAAGCATCAGTAGCTTTTTCTATAAAATAGGAATAATGATTTATTCCCCAACCCATTTACATAGTTGTCTTAAGAAAAATTACAGATAATACAGACATACAGACATGTATACTCAGGTTTTGCTAAAATAATGTTACAAAACAAAGAATCCTACAATTTTAGTAACTTATAACATTATTTATTTCTCCCTTGTGGATTTTTGGATCAGCTGTGGCTCAGCTGAGCTTGGATGGATTTGGATTCAAGTTTTCTTGGGTGTCTCTCATTCCATGACCCAGGCTGAAGGTGTGATGAATATTTAGGTTATGCTCTTCTCATGAATGTTGGCTGTGATGCAAGAGATCTGGTAAGAAACTTACTATGGATATTAAAGCCTGAGCTTGACAGTGAAGCACTTACTACAAACTACATGCCACTGGTCAATGCAAATCCCATAGCCAGGCCCAATGTCAAAGAGGTAGCAAGGTGTACTCAGCCCAGAGGAAAGCTGTGGCCTGGGTGGGAGGGAAAGAAGAATTTTGAACAAATACAGGGGTGGGCAAAAGTAGGTTTATAATTGTGAGTACATGAAACACAGAATTTATTCTTGTATTATTATTTATTAATTATTGTATTATTTATTTGTATTACAACTGTAAACCTACTTTTGCCCACCCCTGTATTATAATCTATTACAGTACGTAGAATTGTTCTGGAAATCACAAGGTAACTTTCAGGTATTGGGGTGCTAATGGTGATTATTTTAGCCTTGGTTAACAGGGGATCAAACCGGCAACCTAGGAGTTGAACCTGCAACCTTTATTGGTGTATAGGGTGATGCTCCAACCAATTGAGCCACACCACCAGGGCTAAATTTTATAGTCTTTATCATAATCTCAATGGGTGCATGCCCAGCTAACTGAGCATGCATTTAATAGCCAAATAGATATAAGTTGGAAGATACTATGATGTTTGACAGAGTCTGAACTGTGAGACCAGCTTCTTGAGTCTTCTCAAACCCTCTTGGGAGATGTGTTGGAGTTGGTAGATTCTGCCTGTTCAGGGGAAAGAATTGTCAGCTCACAGGAAGCTCAGAGTGAGGACTACCAAGCCACTTATACTGGAAGTCAAGTCACATGAAAAGTAGCATGGGTTCCTTATATAATTTCATAAGCCATGTTACCTGGATCTCACATTTCTACAAGCAGCATAATGATTAGTCATTTTACCTATGTGTTGTACTCACTGCTGATGCATGGCACTGACCAGAGTGAGTGCACATGTGATCAGCCATCAGGAAGGGTGGAGCACAGAGGACCTGGCCAAGGCTTACTACCCACTCCACATATGCTCCTTAAACTCACAAGTATGTACTTGAAAACTGGCAGAAATGGGGGCATCTATGATCAAAACTATGAATTGACTTGGCAAATCAGGAGAGTGGTTAGAAATAAACAGGATCATTTTCATGGTGACATAGTATAGTAACCACACAGGGATGTAAAACACAAATGAAAATTTCATAGGCAAGGGTGAGCCAACTATATACAAATGTGACTGAAAAAGATAGGGTGTCTCCACAGCAAGGCAAATGTTTATTGTGACTTTCTCAAATGATTATGATCTCAGCTCCCCAGAGCAGCTTTCAGGTCCCAGCCCAGCCCCAGAATAATAAGCACAGAGTAAATCCACTCTTTTTTATTTTTATTTTTATTTTTCTAATTCCTTTATTTTGAAGTATAATTAATTGATATGTAACATTATATTAGTTCCAGGTGTACAGCATAAGGGTTAGATATTTGTGTATACAGGATGGGGCAAAAGTGGATTTATAGTTGTTCTCATGGAAAGTAATACAATAATCAATAAATAATAATAGAAAAATAAACTATGTTTTGCATACTCACAACTGTAAAACTACTTTTGCCCCACTCTTTATTGTGAAATGATCACCGTGATAAGACTAGCTAACATCCATCACCATAGATATTTACAATTTTTTTCTTATAGTAAGAACTTTTAAAGTCTACTTTCTTAGCAGCTTTCAAGCATGCAACACAGTGTTGCTAACTCTCATCACCAAGCTGTACAGAACACCCCCGTGACATTTATTTTCTAACTGGAAGTTTGTACCTTTTGATTCTCTTTACCCATTTCTCCCAACCTTCCCTCCCACCCCTCTACCCCCGCCTCTGGCAACCACTTATTTGTGCTCTGTATCTATGAGCTTGCCTTTTTTGTTTTTTAGACTCCACGTAAAAGTAGATCATACAGTATTTGCCTTTCTCTCCCTGACTTGTATCATTTAGCACAATGCTCTCAAGGTCCAAGGCGTTGAAGTGGTAACCATGTTACTTTCAACTCAACCCTCTTCTCATTTCTGTTTGTCACTTTGGAGGAGGAAAGAAGAAGAGAAAAAGCAGGTCAGGGCAAAGGAGAAGTAGTCTGTCAGGATTTGACTGCTCAAGGGTAGTAAACAGAAGCTGTGTCATGGGGAAAACATGAAATTTGGAATCCAACAGAACTGGGTTGGAATCCTGACTCGATAACTTAATAACCAAGTCATCTCTGCCAAGATAGTTAATCTCTCTGAACCTCCATTTTATTATCTGTAAATGGTGATAGCAGTAGTAGAATTGTTATGAGAATTTAATGAGATAATATATATGGTTGTATTTAGCCCTGGTGGGTTAAAAGACCAACTAATGTCAGACTCTTCTGCTTCCACCATAACAGGAGTGTCTTCCAAGGGCTGAATAAACAAATAGAGAAATAAAGCTAATCAAATATAACATTTCATAAGAAACCTTGCTCTCAGAAAAATCTGATATTAGTTACCATGGATCATTTCTGTTCCAAACCTATAAATCCACATGGCAAAAATATCAGCTGGAAAAGCATGTGTGTGTGTCTACAGACAATTATGAAGATTACATGAGTTAATGCATGGAAGTGGTTCGAATGCTGCCTGGCACAGGGTAAAGGCTCAATGTTGTTATTGTTGTTATGATTATTATTAGTAGCAGTAGTATCACCATCACTTACCGTAGTAGTATCCTTACAGTTGGCTGAATTGCCCACACATATTTCTTGAAAATACCTGACGAGTCTCATTACAAATGGATCCCGAGCTTTATGATTCAAAGTGTCAGATGGAATGAGGAGTCCAGGAGCGAGAAACAGAGAAATGAATGATCTGGCTCTGAACACCACTGTTTCTGGTACTAAGGCACTGATCCTCTTTATGGCTACCGGGAAAATTGAACTAATGTGACAGTCATTTATGGACCATTTCCAGGGTGACTGTACTTGCCTTGGAAGGAGGTGCTCTGGCCAGTTTCCAGGAGCATTGACAGAAGATCCCAATTAGTGGTTTGGTTTTGGGATTTAATCCTCCAACCTCTTGGGAAGGAGGCTTTTCTTTTCTGAATATAGGGGCAGGAGAGCTATAGAAATAATGCACAGAAGAACATTGGAAATTATAAAGCATTATCACTGGCAATGCTTTACAACACTATTATTGCTATTCTGCTTCTCTGGCTATAGCTTTCTTACTGTCCCCATCTCTCTGGAACCACTGTTGGAACTACGCCTCTGGGTAATACTACGTAGGTCCAGTAGATTTTCTCCATATATTTTTGGTAATAATGGCTCATGAACTCAGACATGATTTTGGAGAAATTTTAGCTGTAAGGAAAGGAAGTAGGCTGGCTGATTATATTTGTGACCAGCTCTTCACAACTGCAGCAAAAATAAACAGAATCCAGATACAATAGCTCAGATTCCCTGACAACCTGGGAAAACAGTACAGAATGGAGAAGATAGATCTTGCCCATCTACCCTCCCCATCTTATTTGTCTCTGCCCTTTCCCAGAACAGGTGTGTCTGCAGCTAAATCTCTTTACCTGGCTTCTTAAGTCTCCTTGAGGTAGGAACTTGAAACCAGAGCCTCCTCTCTGGGGTTCATGTGGGAGCAAAAGACTCCCAGACACAAACCCAAAAGCCATTTAAAAAATATATCATCACATAAGAAAACTCAAGTTGGACATCAAGAGGTTGACCTTTGAGTCAATAGAAGGGAGTTCTCAAAGCTTTAAACAACTTGCCACATTTTTGGAAAGCCTAGTTCTGAGCCCCAACATAGTCCACGGACAGCAGCTGCCTCAGCCCTCGGGGGCAACATGCTTTTTGTTGTGGCATTAGCAGTGTCTGGGCCAAGGCCATATGGCCAGGCAGGAGCCATGTCCCTGGGGAAGTGGGGCCTGGTGGGATTGTTGGACGTGATTCCATTCTCACTGAAACAAATTTTCCTATCTGCTTCTTCAGCTATTTGTTCTCTGTCAGCGACTTCACAGGTGGCCTTGGCTCCTAAAAGCAGGTCATCAAAAGATCATGATCAAAGAGAATGCTGAGCCCAGAGTTCAGACCACCTGCTTAGAAAAATGCCTCAGTCTGCATGCTCCCCCTTCCATTTCCAATGTCCAGCGTTTTACATAATTTTCTCTTCTTTTCTCTGCTGCAAACCCCAGGCATCAGTCTGTGTTATTAGCTTTATGTATCCAGGTCAACAGCATACTTCGCCAGCCCACCTCACAGCTGGGAAGGCTGCTGCCGAGCCTTTTCTATACTTAATGTTTTCATTTCAGCTCATGTCTTCCTCCTTCCAATAGTAATGACATTAAGGATCATTAGGGTAAGGCAGCTGAGAACATGAAGGGAGGTTTATCCTGAAACCAAAGTCTAAATCTCCACGCCCACTAGACCTGGCACGGACTTGTCTACCTCTGGGCTTCCGTGTGCCTGGAAAGGACGACTCTTTGTTTAAAGTAGTTATTTATTCTCCAGTGTCAAGGGACTGGGGCTGCTAAGATCAGATGTGCTGTGGCGTTAATGCTTTGAATTTACAAAGGGCTGTTTGTGAAAAGCCCTGCAGCTTTATTTCTCTCTCCTTGATGCATGAAATCCTGGAAGGTCCAAGGATGGGGCTGCTATTAATAGACCGAGACCTCAACTGATTGCAGAGCATGCACTGCAATACCCTCTATGATACCAGAAACTATGTTAGCAGAAGCAGAAGTAATATAGAGACACATGGAGGCATTTAGGATGTCAGAAAGAGGGAGTTATAAAAATAAATTAGTTAAGCTAGCAACAAATGAGCTGGAAATGTAAAACATGCATCTGAATCTCTTGGGTCAAAGGTAGGGAAAGGAAGGGTATTGATTCAAGTTGGGAGAAGGGGGAGCCCAGCATGGAAAGGAAAGGAACAAGAAATGGCTGCAGGGTTTGGAAAGCAGAGACCTCTTCCAAAAAGGAGGGAACACTTGAGAAAAGAGAGAAGGGCCAGAGTCAGCTTGTGTCAGTGGGCATCAAACAGACATATGTCTAAGCCCCCAACATCTGGAAAGAGGCTGCCAGCAGCCACAACTCACAGAGACCACTGGCTCATCTTACCCACCACTGGCTCATCTTACCCACAGAAGTGGGAAGAGCTGGGAAAATTCATTCTGAGCTACTTGCAAAGGACAGAATTAGCCTGACCTTCAGAGCTGGCCCTGCTGACAGGGGCTCCCTCTTCCTCTGCTACTCTAATTTCTAATTTCAAAGGTACAAATGGCAAACATGCATGCATACACACACGTGTTACACACATACACACACAAACAATACGAATTTCTGCCCCTCAAAAAAAAAAAACAACAGTTTGGGGGAGGGGAAAATACCATTGACTGGGATGCATAATAGAAGTAGGTCTTTGTTAAGATGTGATTTTCATGGATTTTCTTAGTTTAAATTTTCTCTCTTGAAAAAAAGTACGTGATTTATGTATTTATTTATTTGTTTATTTATTTATGTTTTACTGTAGTAAAATGAGTAGAATTGTAGCTGAATTTAATTACTTTCATAGAAGAATGTCAGTAGCTATAGATCCCATTATTTGAAAGTTTAATACTGCTCTGAGAAATTTGGCGGGGAGGGTTAGATCTGATTCACCCCGATGTCCTTTCTAAGCTTTTGCCTCATTCTCCTGCTTGCTGAGCTCTTAGTTTACTTTCTGGAGCATTTGTGCCACAGTCATAGACAAAGGCTTTAAATGTACAGGCCTGGTTAAGTGACACAATGACTGAAAGTCATTCACCTGATCCATCAGCAAGGTTAAGTGACTGAGAGAAAATTATTTTCAGTTGGGGAAGGGTTATTTGGAGCATAAGGGTTTAGAATTGAATTCCTAAAGAAAGGATGGGAGGGGACATCAAGTGTGAAAATAAGGTGAAAAAAGAATTATCAAGGATAGTAAGATTTTGTTATTTTTGCCCCTTGTCCAGGAAGCAGACAGATAGAAACTGTGGCTAGTAACCTTTAATTAACATACTCCAATACTGCATTATTCATAAAGCTTTGGGTTGTGTTTTTCTTTGCTCTCTACTACAAGCTAAGTTCATTCAGTCAACAAATATTTGTTGAGTGTCTATGTATGAGCCATGGTAACAAGGTAGGTCTTGTATTATGCACTTTTTGACAAATAAATGTCTTTTTTTCAGTGATTTTCTTGGTAAGTGATTTGTTGTGATTGAATTTAGGTGTTTATATGAATACAGACAGGATAATTCTCCAGGACTACATACATAAACTCACAGAATCCTCAACTTGTCAAGGACATTGACAGTCCTTTGTCCTGTTTTCCTATCTGATGGGTGATCTCTCACTAGTATCACCATTAAATGTGCTCCCTGGATGCTCAGTGGCAAAGAGCCTACTATCTCTCAAGACCACCAAGTTTCCCTTATGGTGGCTCTGATTGTTACATAAATCTTTCTTATATTGAGCTACAGGTTCTCTCTCTGGTTCCCTTCACTGGGTCCCATTTTTGCCCACCAGAGCTACCCAGAATGCCTAATGCTTTTCCCTAGTAGTAAGAATCCTTATGTACTTCTCACCATCGAAACTCTTCTCTAGAATCAGCATGCTACATGAATTCACACATTTCTTGTATATCATGATTTTTAATTCCCTTTGCCAACCTCGGTGATCTATAGTTTACTGATGGTCTTCTGCATGTATGGCAAAAATATTCCAAGCATGGTTTCTGACCGGCTTGGACTACAGTGGGGTTCAATCTCCTTTTTGAAACAGTCTTTATTAATGCAGACTAAGTATGTATTAGTTATTTTGGATGTTTCCTTACATAAGCTTATAGAAAATTATCATTCCCAGGTTGGACATGTCTACACCTGCTGCCCTTCAGCCACATCTCTGACATCTGTACACATTCACTTACTTTCTGGACTCAAACACAGGCTCTTTCCACTATTAAGTTTCATCCTAGTAGAACAAACACATTGTTATAGTTGGTTGAAGTTGTCTGCTATGACGAGCTTGCCATTTATATCCTTGGCCAACTTATTATCACTGTTGAATAGGACAAGGTTTCAGGAGTTGCTTCCTTATGAGGAAACCAAACTATCATTGAAAACAACCTACAGACCTCTCTGCATTCTGGACCTTGCCCATTTCCAGACTGAGCACTGAGCACATGAACCAATGTTCATATGGAAGATGAGCATAGTTATATAATGAAAATGGTCTATATACTTGATGACAAAGTAATCTGACAATTAAAGGCTAGTGCAACAATTTTATCTTGGCAACCCAATTTGTGGCAAATTGTACCTTAACCTAATCATCATAGTTCGTATGATTTTTTAAAATGGATTAGGGCTTCTTAAAAATATTGATGAATTAGCCCCAAATTTCCAATAAAGTGGTTGGTTCCAATGATTCCAAAGTTATTTCTAGATATAACCTCTTCCAAATTTTAGCCTAACATTCCTATCTGATTTCTGGACATTATAAAGTTTTTCTTTTTGTATTATATTTATTTATGAATATAAACCTCCCTTTGACAATATAAGCTTCTTAAAGGCAGACATTGTATGTGATTCATCTTTGCGTTGTATGTAGCATTTAACATAACACTTTTTAAAAAGTAGATGCTCAATAAATGGATTTTGAATGACTGAATCACTGAGCTGATATATAGAGAGAATTATACAATTGGCTTCAAAAAATGATTTTAGGACTGTAGTGCTTTGAGGTTCTGAGAAAAACACATCCTCAGGAGTATATAGTTTTCTTCCAGATATAAAGCAAACGTATGTCCCTCGGCTTCAGGATCTCTGAATAAGAAGTATTTGCCTTTAAAATAGCCTGAGGCTTCTCATTCAACACAACAAACTTTTTTCTTAGTATATTCTCTCCGGAATCAGTAAGTTTTCCATCTAACCTGCCAGAGAAAGTCAGTGTCGCCCAATCTGCAGTAATTATCTTGACAAGGTCAATTAGTATTTTTAAAAATGATACAGTCACTTGGCTGCTGGTTTCCCTTTTCCTCCTATTTCTCAGAAGAATGCTCCCACATCATTTGACGTGGAAGCTGCATTGCACCAGAGGAAACAATTGACTATGTCGATGCCAAAAGGAGGTGTCCTTCAGTCAGAGAAAGAGAATGGTCTACAGGCGCTCTGGGAGGCACAGAGGCTCCAGGCAGACACTCTGACTAAACAATGTTCTGGGATGCCTGAGACTTTCTCCTTTGCAATTTAAGTGCCCGAGGAGGTTGCTCAGGTGCCAAGCTGGAAGTTTAGAGTCAAGAGAAATCCCTGCAAGTGGGGGAAACACATCCTCTGAAAAAATACCTTTCCTGCTGACCAGTGTGGAAGATAGAAATTAGATCAAGCTTCTTTCAAACACTAAATCCTTGTCTGGTTTGGTTTGGTTTTTCCCATACCACAAGATTTCTAAGGGCTGGCGAACTTAATCTGTGAAATTTTCTGTTTCTTCTACTTCCTTTTATGGGGCGAATGCTATTTAGACAGTTTTTTTTAGTAATATTTTGTCTTTCAGGTTGTTCTTCTTAACACCACCTAGAATTAAGTTTTGCGATTTTTTAAATAGGCCTCGGGTCTGGTTAGTGGCATGTTGTTATTCCTGTGGGATGTGCAAGATTTCCCTTCGCATCTCCATTTAATGACATGAATCAAAGATACAGAGGATTCCTTGAGGCTATCTAATTGGCCACTGTGAGATGGGGGCTGATGCTTATGGGAGCGAATGGAAGGGTTTGCAAATAGAACTAGATTCAGACAACATTCTCTTCTGTCTCCTGGAACACTTCTGTTCCTTGTGGTTATTCTCATTGTGTGCATCTTCTCTCCTTTAAGTCAGAGCCGGTCCAGAGTAGAGTTTGGGAAAGGGATTATCAGAGAATCCCATCTTTGACGTGAGAGTCCCGCCATGGGTGGCATTTTAGCCAGCTCCGCTCCGAGCACTGCAGGAGCACCAGCTTCCTCCTTTCTGAGTGTGAGGATCCCGATAGCCAAGGAACAGGACACAGGGGCCGTCAGCATCTCCTGTCTCTGGTGCAGGCCTCAAGTAAAAGGGCAATAGGGCATTTATTTCATAGGACTCAGTTGAGGCGGGGGTGGCCATCTGAAACAGCTTTCACAGTATTTGGGCCTGGGACACCATCCACATAGCATGCATGTATAACACATATCATAGACCTATCAGAAGGGAGATTAAACTCCCCTCAGCTCTGGGAAACAGCACACGGAAAGAATTAGGTCCTCAAGTTTGTTTTCGATATTGATCGGAAGGTTGACCTGAGAAAGAACCTCCTAAAATCGTGTTTGCTGTTGCTTCTCTCCAGGGTCCTAGGATAATTTGTAATTCAAACTTGGAAAGAATCCTAAGCTATTTCCTTCAGATTTATTCTTTCCACATGTGAAACGAAATAATTAAAACACCTCATCAGCTTTTAGAGTTTGAGTAAAAAAAGAAAAAAAAAAGAAATGGCAAGGAATGGCTGATTGATTCCACATTTCTCCCAATCTTTCACTAATTCAATTTAATGTAAAAAAATTATTTACTGTAATGAACACTGATTTTTACATACAAATGGATATTTGTAAGTGAATTTTAAATTTATTTGTTACTAAAGCATAATAAACCTATCATCTGCATCCTTATTATTCAAGATCAATTCCACAATACTGGAGGAGGGTAAGAGGTCTTCTGCATGTTTTAGTTCACTTGAGGGATAATAGTTCTGTGAGGCCACAGGGTGCAGGAGATAGCTGGTTTCCTATCCAAGTGCTTCCATGTAGATACTTGCAATGGTCACTATGGCAAATTAACAAACACCTTATAATTATGGCTATTTGAGAATTCCAGTTAACTCAAGTTTCTTAAGCCACATTCATTAGAATAAAATAGTCTAAATATAAGACATTTCATGTTAGGATGTTTCTAACAATCCTTTGAGCCAAGAATCCTGTGTTTCCTATGGGCAACAAGTGATGTCTTCTGGGAGACTGTAATTGACCTCCATGATACCAATTACAAAAAGTCTCTAACTTCTCTCTAACAATCCAAGAGCATCTTCATATTACATGGATCCAAAGCCCTCTTGAATATATGTATGTTTTTTAACTTGCTTCACTTCTTGAAGTTGTGTCTTTAAAGATGTTTTTGAAAAATCCACCACCTATACTGAGCCCTAGATTGTAAGCAACAGGACTCAGTCTTACTCACCTCTGTCTCCCAGTACCTTAGTCAAGGTCTTTAGGTTCTCAAAAAATCATTTTCTGTTTTAATAGAGTGTAGTTCCTGGCCAGTAGTCCAAAGAAACAAATAAAGATGTGTGAATTGTTTTCTTTTATCTTCTTGGATAAAATCTCACCAGAAAGTTGCAAGAACCTATTCACAGGCTTCTATCTCCAGGCCTATTTACTAGAGGGACCTTCTTTCGGGGTCCTCCCTCCTCTCCCTCAAACACACACACACATACTACACACACTGCAACTGAGAACTATGTGAAACTGTTGATGTATACTTGTCACCTCTAGAATAGACTTATCGCCTCAGTCGGACATGCTGTCTTTCTTGTCTGACCCCTCCCTACACCCTCCCCTTCACCTGCCAATTCACCTTTTCAGCCTCATCTCCCATTCAGCTCTGACCCACTGAGCTTTCCAGCTTCTCCATGAAAGTCACCTTTCGAGTTGCGTGTTGGAGTCTTGTCCATGCTCTTCATTCTCCCACAATGCCCGTCCTCGGCTCTGCCCTGGAATGTTTGGCACATTCCCGTCAATCCTTCCAAATCTAACTCAAATATTACCTTCCCAGACTCTTCTAGATCTACTCCCCTGGACATCCTTAGACATGCCTCAATTTCAGTGATTGTAAGTCCTGGCTGTACTTCAAAATCATTTGGAGAGCTTGGAAAAATGATCAGGCCCCACCCAGGATCAATTAAATCAAACTCTCTGAGGGTGGGATCCAGTCATGGGTTTTTTGTCTAGTTTTTTGCTTTTTGTTTTTTTATTTCTCCAGATGATTTTAATGGGCAGCCAGAGCCCCTGCTTTGTTGTAATCTTTTTCCTTTTGTCTATGGTCTTCTCATCACTTCTCAGGCAGGGACAATGCCTTATCCATCTTTGTCTTCCCAGCAACTGGGATAGTTCCTGGCATATAGTAGGAGGTCAAGGATTCTTTCTAAATTCAAAATGAAATAGTCATGAAGACTGAGCTACCTTGAAAGAGCTTATGAAGTCCATAAATTCAATTTATAGTGCGTCCTACAGCTGAAAACTTTTCATAGGCATATCCTTCAAGGTTCCAATGCAGAGCTCAGGATGGGAAGCTCTTGATTTTATTTCTAACCTGGGTCATAATTCGAACTGAAAGCTGAATTGGTGGTGAGGTGAGCAAACATATCCCTTACGTATATTCTCTAAAGATGGCTATTATTTTTTAAATAAAAGTTTTAAAGCAAGTATGTTAACATGATAATGTTAAGACTATAATTAAAGAAAAAAATCTTTAGGGAAAACAGTCAAAGACATAGAGAAGGAATCTAAGGGTTGAGCCTTTTTAATATGAGTCTCTCTACCCAGGTAACAACTCAGACCCCACCACTTTTTTCTATACCTGCCCCCATCCCATGTTAGGATCTGGCTCATGCTCCCTCACCTTGCCCCCAGCTAGTATGGGTTATAGATGGAAGATAGCTAGTGTGCAGCTGAATCACTGCATCTGGTGGTGACTTCTAACCATTAGGTGACTTCAATGACCCTCAGCTTACTCCTCTGTTAAATGTCATCTGCTTCCCCAATGGGTTGTTAAAAGGATTAAACCATTTTATACATATATAGGACTTAACCTATGCCTGAGATGCTCAATTAGTGGTAACTGCTGTTATTGTTTGGTTGTTCTGAGCAGACACTGTTTCAACACATAGCAAAGTAGGCCAATGCCACAAACTGAAGCAGAAAGAAACTACTGGCATGTCTTTTGACAAGAAGAGAAAACATTTCCTTATATAAAGACATAATTTTCTTAAGTCCAGACATTATGACCTTTTGAAATGCATTATTGACAATCTACTTACACACAAATTTAATTTCTGATCTCCAGACATGATAGAAAGGAAGCCATGCTCATTTCAATTGTAAAGATTTTAGGCATAGTATTCAAATAATTTAATCAGTTGAAAAATAGAAATGCTTCCTGAAAAAAAGAGCTTTTAAAAATTGTTCTTTAAAGCAACCAGTATACTAATAAATAATATTTCCATTTGCTAAATATCTGTTGAGGCCAAACTAGGCAATGACTGAGTCAACCACCCTCCTCTGAGGAAGGTCTCACTATGTAGACTTTCATCTACTTTGCTAATCAAGTTCTTCTGTTCTTAGAAAAAACTCATTTGTCTTCCCTTTCTGGTTCTGGAGCTGAGATTGGTGGCTCTTGCCCCTTGTAAAGTCTTTACCTCTTTGCTCAGTGAGGTGAGGGTTCCCTGTGACATTGGTCTGTGATGGTAGTTTACTCAGACTCCTCCTTTCTACTTTTAATATGCATATTCTAATCTCCTTATAAATCCCCTTTCTTCGACTGGCCTTCATCTTGACTACAATAAGAAAAGATGCTTTTGCCTTCTTCTGTGGTTCACTTGAATTCAATGTGAAGTTCACTGGATTGATTTTGTGATTCTTCATGCTCATCAATTATTGTTTGAGAATTCTCCCCCAAATGACCACCCCCACACACAGGAACACACACTGACACTATTATTCACGTTATTATGGTTAACCTTGAGCTTCTGGAGTCAGAACAGACAGCACAATCTTGTGGGGTTTGCTGCACAGTGGATTTCTTTGAGATCAACAGATCTAGAAAGTGTTAACATGTTCTTGTTTATCCTGAACTTCCTCGATTTAGGTATCACTTCTCAGTTGAGCAGCTTCTTTATTGCCTTAACAATATCATCAGTATTAATGCACAATGAAAGCCTTATAATCAGTGTACCATTGAAGCACCATTTCTATGCTTAGGGATTTTTTCTAAGAAAATAATCAAAGATGTTGTCCAAGATTTCCTTTAGATGGAAGTTAAAGACCATCATGAAGAGTTTTGTAGCAACATTGGAAATAACTTCAAAGTCTGCTTTTTTAATTAGTTAAATTATGTTAATTTAGAACAATTACTATTTAACTAATTTAACATAATAACATAATTAGTTAAATTATGGTCCAAAGATATCATGGAATACTTTGTAGTTTGTAAACTATTGTAGAATTAAATTCCATGGCATAAGACCTATTTGCTAAATTAAGTGATAGATTAGACTACAAAACAGTTAAAAATCAAGTCACAGAAACTTGGCTATATTCATCCTGATATGAGGTAGATAGGTAGATAGACAGACAGACAGCTATAGAGATATGTAACATGTCAAGACAATAATAAACACAAAATTGAAAATATGGATAGTGAAGACCGTAGAAGGAGATTCAGTAGGATTTGTAATGATGCTGTTCTTAACTTGGTTGATAGACCAATTTTTAAAATTTGTACCCTGTAACTTTTATTTTCATTACATGTATTGTTTTGTATGTATCCAATGCTATATAATAAAACACTCAAAACTATAGGTGTGATATACTCTCATTTGCAGGGCCACGACATGCTGTTATACCAGTTGTGCCCTGACAGGTGCCCACAACAGGTGCCCTGGTAAGAGAACATTTCAGGTCAGAGGAAAAGGTGCCCTTTTTTCTAATTTGCATGAAAGTACTATCTACTTGTCAAAACATGCAGCTACAATGGCTGCATCTGCCTGGTGGGGTGATCTTTTTCTAATTTGATCCCCAAAGAGAGACACCTTTTTCTATTTCACACGCAGGTGCTGTATGTTTGGACAGGGACACTTGTACGTGTGTGTGTGTCTGTGTGTGTGTGTGCACATTTTCTACATTTTCTTTATTTTTCACATACTACTTTTAACATGAAAATATATATTTTTAAAGTACATATTTTTAGGTGAGGTGTTTCCTTTCTCAGAGGGCAGCTAACCTTAAAAATGGACATTCCACCATGACATAAATCCATCAGACAATGTCACCTCAGACCTAACCTTTTGGTTTCAACGTTGCTATCTCCCTCCCACCCTCCCCAAATCCTGCTTCTGATAGAACTCCTTCATCACTGTGTTGAGACAGCAACTCTTTCCACAGAAGGAACCATCTTTCAAATATGCCATGCCTCACCCTTTGCACTGTGGACATTTAAGAAATGCTGCTATTTGTCAATGTTTGCCAGCATTGTTGTGGCTCTGGCACTGAAAAATGTCAGTGAACCCAACACAGATTTTGCACATGGAAAAATGTGAAGTGAGAGAGAAGAAGGTCCCAAGGCTGGGAGAGATTTTTTTTTTTAAATTAGCTGCATGGCTAATTTAATCTACAATGCCTGGCTTATTCACATGTGTATGTAAGTATCAAGGGGATGTAGAACCTAATAAGTCTTGTTCTTTCCTCAAATAAAAATGGCTTTATTGTTCTTTTTCCTGAATTAAAAAAGTAATATATGTGTGGTCAAAATTTTTATAAAATATATAAATAATTTTTTAAAAAAGTAAAAACCACCTATAGTGATTAACCCCCATTGTAAATGACTACTGTTAATATTTTGGGGTTTATCCTCACAGAACCCTTAATTTTCATCATAACTACTATTTATGGAGAATTTTCTACAAGTCAGGCACTATGCTAAGCACATTTGTATATTATTTCTTAAACTTCTTATAATAACCATGTGAAGTATTATTACTCACCTAAGGTATTAATAAGAATCATCCTCATAAGAAAACTGAGTACTCAAGAGTTAAACTAATTTGCTTGTGGCCATACAGTCAGCCAGAGGTAGAACCATGATCAAAAGCTCACTTGTCCGACTACAAAGTCCAATATAACTATGATAAACTCATATCTATATGCATATATTTTTAATAAAACAAAAATAAAACCATATGTAATGGGTTGAACTGTGGTTTCCAAGCTGTGTCCACCCAAAACCTCAAAATGTGGCTTTATGTGAAATAAGGGTCTTTACAGATGTAATTAAAGCAAAGATCTCAAGATGAGATCATTCTGGATAGGTTGGGCCCTAAATCTAATGATGAAAATGAGAAGACAGAGACACAAGGGAGAAGGCTGTGTGTGGATGGAGGTAGAGACTGGAGTGATACATCTACAAACCAAGGAACGCCAAGAATTCTTGGCACCCACAAGAAGCTAGGGAGAGGCATGGAACAGTTTCTCTCTCAGAGCCCAGAAAGAACCAACAGACTTCTGGCCTCCCAAACTCTGAAAGGATAAAGTTGTAGGTCACCCAGTGTGAGGGACTTTGTTATGGCAGACCTGGGAAACTAATGCTATCCAGATTATTTAATGATTGCTTTTTTTACTTATCAATATATCACAAGCATCTTTGATTTACCAGCACATCACAAACATAAATGTAGATTTACATTTCAATTTGAAAAGGCTAAGTAGAATTCTTTATTAAGAATTTAGCAAAATTTATTTAATCAATCCCATATTGACAGACTATTAGGGTATTTTAAACTTTTTATTTTTACAAACAGTAATGTAACTAAAATTCTCAGTTGATTTCATCATTGCATATTTTCCCAAAATTATTTCTTTAGGATAAATTTGCCAAAGGGAATGCCAGGATCAAGCATGTACCCCCAGTTAAGGCTTTTGATACATTAATACCAAGCCACCTTCCAGAAAAGTTGTACCAATTTATAACCCAACCAGCAGTGTTTAAGTAGTACAATAATGATCCAATATTTGCTCTTTGGAAACTCAGGTTTTCATAAAATACTTCTTACGAATGTGTTTGGTGTGAATATGCTTATTTTATTATTTTTATTATTTTAAAAAATATATCTTTATTGATTTCAGAGAGAGAAAGGGAGAGGGAGAGAGATAGAAACATCAATGATGAGAGAATCATCAATCGGCTGCCTCCTGCATGCCCCTGACTAGGGATCGAGCTTGCAACCTGGGCATGTGCCCTGACCGGGAATTGAGCCAGGATCTCCTGGATCATAGGTCAATGCTCAACTGCTGAGCCACGCCGGCCAGGCTGGTGTGAACATGTTTAGTGTCAGACACTCCCTCCCAGGCCTGTCATTATCCAGCACCAAAGATAGGATTCTGGGACATTAAAAACAATGATTCCATAACGTACAAGTCAAAAACTCCAAGGCTAACAAATAGAATCTTAAACTGAAAAATCAGGAAGCTCTTGCTAGCTTGCTAGTTTGTTTGAAATGACACAACTTCTCTGTATCTATTGTTATGTCTACAATGTGGGAAATCCTCATAAGACTAGTGTGAATTCTGGAATCGAATTGCCTGTGTTTGGATCCGGTTTTTACTATTTATTATCTATGTGCCCTTAGAAAAGATACTTAGCCTTGATAAGCTTCTATTTCCTTACATGTGAAATGGAAATGATAATAGGCATCCTTACTTCACAGGGAATTGAGAGACTCCTACGAGATAATCCCCATTAAGGTCTGACCTGTAGCAAGTACTCTACAAATGCAATATATATTATTTATCATCATCATCATCATCATCATTGATAACAGTCTTGCTATACATGTGGCTAGTTAGAGCTGTTGATTTAAAGTTCATTCCCAGGAGGCCAAGGTCATAGTTTCAACCCCAGTTTGCTTGGCTGGGTTCCATAGCCACAGATTGGATCCTCGCTCTGGCCAGCTGTCTCCTAGGCAGCCTGGCAAATACATGATTAAATCATCAAGCTCTATTGTCATAGCCATTCAGGAGGAGGGCTTGGAGAATCCACTCCCATGGAGGACATTGTGAAGATGGAAGCTGGAGTAAAGAGAGTATGAAAGGAGACCAGCGTCCTCTGAGCCAAGCAGGACTGGGGCAGAGCTGAGCCAATAGCCTTGGGGAAATAAGGTAGAAGAGGTATTAGTTCTGAGAAAGAAAAATAACAATCACAGCGTAACGGCAGGCCTTTGCTTTTTCCTGTCAACATCTTTGGTAGCACTTTGAAAGCATATAGACTCCCATGATCCCTTTCTGGACAGGGTGAGCCACACTGAACTGGCTTCTTCCAGGTAAAGGTTAAGAAGCAAAATGTAATTGTTCATTGTAGCAGTTGTAGCCAACTGAGAGTTTTGTAAAGAAAAGTTGTCGATCCCTTTAGAATTTACATTGGAAACTTGTCTTAATAAAATATGTTGTCTTCATTCTCTGGTGTAAATTAGTTAATGGAAGAGCATAGATTTCTTTGGTATTGAGTTTTGTCTTTGGCATACACCCCAGAGCGCAGCTAGTCAAGGCCAGCTTTGAAACCTGAGGACAAGTTTCCACAGATTTTCCCAAGGAGAGAAACTTTAATGGACTCCCATGAGCCTACTATTAGAATCGGGAATTTCTTTTTTCCAAAACAATCTTATGAAGTTGTTTTCTTACATATTCATCTTTGAAAAATAACACATCAGCACACCTATAGCTAAAAAATGTCACTAGTGAGCAAGATTATGAAAAGCAGAGTTAGTTTTGCTTTCCATACTCATTGGGAGGATTTATAAGAAATAGCTGTACATTCCTATTTCTTCCCTCTTGCTGGGAATGTTTTTGAGGAATTTATAAACCACATCACTCAATATCCTTAACATAAAAGAAGTACAAGAGAAAATTCTCTCATATCTGAGTGCCAAGAAAAGGTTTGTTTCCCTTGAGATATACATGCCTCTTCTTTATAGACAACACGAACCACATTTTCCTGTGTTGCTTTAGCTGCCTGGAAGCTCAGAGCTCACTTTGCAGACTAACTTCAGTTATTATGTAGGTACCTATGGCTATTTAGTATTTTAATTTTTCTTTGGTCTTGTTTTCCTATTCTATCTATCTATTCCCTTCTCTGCCTTTAGTTTGTTTTATTAAAAGTATTTTTAAAGAAAGCTTCAAGCTCAAGGTGAAATGAATTAGAATATAAATAAATAGTTAATTTTAGAGACAACAGTCTCTAGTGGTGTGATAGTTAATTTTATGTGTCAACTTGACTGGGCTAAGAGATGCCCAGATGGCTGGTGAAACATTATTTCTGGGTGTGCCTATGAGGGTGTTTCTGGAGATCAGCACTTAACTTAGTTGACTGAGTGAAGACTATGCATCCTCACCAGTGTGGGTGGGGCGCCATCCAGTGTGTTGAGGGCCCATATAGAACAAAAAGGCAGAGGAAGGGTGAATTCCCTCTTCCTGAGTCAGGATGTTCTTCTTCTCTTGCCCTCATACATCAGAGCTCAGGGTTCTTGGGCAATGACCTCCCAGTTCCAAGGATTTGGGCTTTGGGTTGAATTATACCCCTGGCTTTCCTGATTCCCCAGCTGGCGACTGGCAGATTGTGTGACTTCTTAACCTCCATAACAGTATAAGTCATTTCCTATTCCCCCCTCCCCTTTCTTCCTCTCCCTCTCCTTCTCTTCTCTCTCTCTTTCTCTCTCTCTCTCTCTCTCTCTCTCTCTCTCTCTCTCTCTCTCTCTCTCATCCTTCTCTTATTGGTTCTGTTTCTCTGGAGAGCGCTGAAAATAAAAATGGCAAAAGCATTGCATTTGGAGTCAAAAGACCTGTTTCTGCTTGAAACTAGCCCTTTTACTAGTATGTGACCTTGGACATATCACTTAATCAATTTTTCTCATTCATTAGCCATCAAATAGGACTGAAGAGTAATAACTACTACTGAACTCACAATATCACTGTAAGGATTATATTAGCTATTAATATTTGTTAAAGTACTTTACAAGCAATAAAAATCTATGCAAGTTAAAGTGTTCTTAGTCTAACATTATATATTACTGGACAAGTCTCTTTTGGAATTGAGAGAATCACTAGACTGATTCACAACCAATGAGAGTAGAAGATGGCTTTTAGCAATGACTCCAATGCTACCTGCATTTAGACTAAACAACCTACAGACCACCTGAAGGTGAGATATTCAAGGACAGGCCATCTTTCTTCCAGATCAGGACTGGCCCTTATTTCTGAGGCCCCTATTACTTGTTCCAGCATACTAATATTATCGACTTCCTAGATATGGTAAGTAGAGCCAGGTGGTCCAAGAAGCAAAAGATTCAGCTCCCCCAAAATGAGATAGAAGCAATCTTTTCTAAAATAATTCTGGCATATAATTTCCCTGCTTAAAGACCTGTAGATGACTGCCCAACACCTCTAGAATAAGGTCCAAATTCATCATCAACTCGTTTAGGACCATGTCCCTTTTTCTATATCTCTCTAGCCTTATCCCATTTTTGCTGCTCTGGATAGCTTGAGCTTTTATCATTCTAACTCCCTAAATGTGCACAGCTCTGTATACCTCTGGACCTTTGCACATGCTGTTTTTTTCTCCCTGGAATGATCTTTCTCCTCATTTCCTCAACTAGTTCAATTTATATTCATCGTTGGGAACTCCCATGACTCCCTTGAGCATAATAACATGTTCCTTCTCTATACAACCTACACAAACAAATCTCTGTTAGAGCAGATCTCTCACTAGACTGAGCTCTTGAAGGCAGGGTCTGAATTTTGTTTACCTTTGTATTCCATATACCTAGTCGTTACTCAATTAAAATCTGTTAAATGAAGAGGTCAGTCTAGCCACCAGGAAGTAAAGAAAGGATTGAAGAGCTGGGATGGATGAAAGAAGCCCAGATGGCTGCAAGAAAGGAAGGAAAGGGCTAAATAGTGGGAGGATCAGAGGGAGGGGTGCTCAGGTACATGGTACAGCTTACTATGGGTATTCTGGCCTGGAAAGTTGCCCAGATTAATTTCTATGTTAATAGTATGGGGATTTTTGTTGACTTCTAAAAGCTTGACAGATCACAGGACCCTAAGCAAGGTCATTATGTATAGTTGTGGCCAACATACCTTGGTGGATGAGTAGAAGTTGAAACCCAACCTGCCCTTCTGCTTGTCAAAGCCATTCACCCTGGAGCTTCTACATCTGCCTCTAGGGGGTGCCTTTATCCAGTTCACACAAAGACATAGGTTGGCTTATGCCCAACTTCCCTCATTTGAGTTAAAGAACTAGTCTATATTTCTGACTGTGACCCCCTTTACTGTCCAGTGCTTGAAGGCTAAGAAACTCATTTTAGGAAGGGCTCAGGGTATAAAGGAATCCTAGAAAGGACAAGAGATTGAGTCAAAACTTTAGGGCTTGGTCTTGTGACTGTGGTTTTTGTCTATAAAATCTGCTTCAGGCAGTAGCTATAGGGATCCTGTGTAAATGACTAGCTCCTCTGTGAAACCCTCCCACCCTCACTTCCAGGTTCAGGGGCCCTGGTCCTGGTTTTTCCCTGAAGCCTGAGGGAGGAGTTTCCTCACTTTTAAGCTCATGATTTGGAAATATAATGTACACCTTTGTTCCTTTGGTAATTTTGATATGACCTCTGAAAACTACGTACTGTGTGCTCCCAATAAGCTTAGGAAGTAGTGTGTATATTGACTAGTTTAAAGATAGGTTGGGTACTCAGTTTCATCTCTGCCATTTACCAGCTGTTAAATTTGGACATATTCTTTAACCTTTTTGTACTGAGGGGGTGGGGAAGGGAGAGAGAGAAAGCAATACTTCCATGTTAGTTATGAAAATATGCCTTTCAGATCTAGAACTGTAGAAAGTGCTCTCTGAGGTTGATCACCACCTTCACACCGAAGCCATACTTCACATGGGCATCTCCCAACCAATGACTGAGCATGGTAAGACATGGTTGATACAGGTCTAATATAAGACACAGAAGATGTGATCTCGTTTGATGGGCAATTTTGGCATAGGAACTCCCTGACAGGCTTTCCAACCTTCCCTTAGAACTGCACTGCAGTCCAAAATGCTTTGCCCCAACCTTCTTTCCTTCCTCCTCCCCTTCTCTCAGTGTCATACTTGCTCTCCCATCCTGCCCTGACTCCCTTCTCATTTATTCTCACAGACATTTCCCCTCATAAGTTTTTTCCATTTTAATCTTGTCTTAGTATGTTCTTCATGGATGCTGTAGATTAACACATTATTTCATAGAGTTACTTTGACAATTAAATGACTTCATATATACAAAGAATCTTGCAGTTTCTAGGACATAGTACAGTCTCTGGTCCTAATCACATGGCATTGACTAGACACCATCTTTTCTTAGCTGTGGGCTTCCTCATACTTTCCTACTCCTTATTATGGTAGTTGCCCAGTTTTTATTTTTGGCTTTTATATCTTCTGGAACAAAACCACATGCGGCAGAGACCACAGTATCCAATCTCCCTTTCTTACTTTTGGAAGTAGAGCTTCCCACTCTGCTGAGTTTCAGCAGAACACAGAGCCATCCAATTGAAGACTACATTTTCCAGCCTCCCTTGCAGTAAGTGATGATGAAATAGTAAGTTGTTGCCAGTGGAATTATAAACAGAAGTGATGTGTACAATTTTAACATCATTTCCTTAAAATAAAATACGCTTGCTCTCCTTTTTCTCTTTCCCCCATATAGCTGACAGGGATATGTATATATATATATACACTGGTGAGAACCTCAACCATGTAAATGTGGCAAATACTATAATGGATGTCAGAGCAATGAGACAGAAAAAATATGGTTCTCCAGTGGGTCTTCGGAACAAAGCTGACTATCTTGGACCTCTCACCTATCTCTGTTTTTTGTCTAAGAGGAAAATGAGTTGTCTCTTTTGAGTCATTGCATTTTGGGGATTTTTTGTTACAGCAGCTTAGCCAGTACATTACCTAATACATCATCTTTCTGATCTATTTCTATATTCCCTTTGCCTTGGTTCACCCAACACTGGTTGACAGTGCTGTCTCCTTAATCCATTAATGCCTACTCCTCAATATGTCATTTAATTACATTTGATGACTTTGAAGGACAGCAAAACTAGTTCCCTTTGGGCAAAGGATTATCTTGAGTCAGAGCTAATAGCCTTAATGGTTTAAAATGGCACTAAATTGTTCTCCACATTTGGGGAAGGCCATCTGGTCATTTGTAGATAAAGCATAATAATAAGTACCCGGGCAGATTTCCACATATGGGCTGAACACAAACATGTTCCAAATTATATACACTATAAAATTTACTATCCTTCACTAAAACCCAAGCCACAACTAGCCCTTACTTGAATTGCAATAATGAGTTGTCACTCATATAATATGACTGAAATGAACCTGACTTCAAACAGAGCTCCAAAACCACAGTGCCCAGATTCTAGTCAAGGTCAAAACTCAATTTCAGTTCTGGGGACAGCTTCTGAGCATACACATTAGTGACTGTGTACAAGTACACGACCAATGTGTTTGTTTAAAACTGAGCCATTTCAGTTGGGTGAAACTGTGGTTTTACTCTAAAAACATTTACATCCTCTGAATGTGATTGATAAGTCATGAAAGCAAATTGAGGAAATAATGAAATAATTTTCTTTGCAATTGTAGTGTTTAGCTCCATTTCTTGCCTCCCTTTCTGTCAAGGTATCTAGTTAGACTTGATATAGACCTTAAAAAACCTTTAGCGCTGAAAGTATTATGATCGTGCTGTATTCATATTTCCTTTTATGATTCAAAGATTAATAATGAAACTTAAAGTAAGGAGTGTCCAGAAAAATTCAGAATTTTATCATGATGATTGATATTTATTTACAAATCAATTAATTTATAAAATTGGTACCTTAAGTCACATACTTCACCTGCCCATAGAGTCATATAATAATGCCCCCTTTAGATCTGTAATGGCATTAATGACAATTCTCCATTTCCATTCAAAACCCTAAATTATTTAGAAAGAACATGTCCCTATAATAAACAGAGCACCAGACAGAGAAAACAATGACTGGCATTTGTGAATGCCCTTGGCAACCATGCCTCAGCTGCTTAATATGTAAAATAGAGGTAGACCATATGACTCCCTAGCCACTTACCTGAAAGACTGTTACAAAGAGACAATAATGAGGAATACTAGCGACATATCTTGAGTTACTATGAATGAAGTTTCTATATGCAAATCACCATGGCTTTATTTCTTTAACTGAAAAGTATTGGCCATGAACTTGAGATAATGGTAGAGGCCTTATAGTTCTAGTAGATAATTTTTGTTTTATCTCAATAACTAAAATCAAAGTGGTGAATGGATTGAATTTCTTTTCTGAATGGCCTGCAAACATGGAAGGCTGAGGCAGACCAGGTCTTTATCAGTTTTCTTTATTAGATGTGGCAAGCTAGGACCAAATGGGCTTCAGGCTGTCCTAGCATATTTTAAACTCCCACCTCATCTGCCATCCAGTATAACACCTGGGGCTCCTTTGGCACAAGTGTGGTCCAGATTTCTTTGGCCCAATGAATATCTGCTTTTTGAATTATCTGTCCCCAGATGTAGTTTCTATTCAGCCAAATTTAACCTTGCTTTATTATTTCCTGCCCCTAATTTCTAACCTCTGTGGGGACATTGTGATCTGCTGGGTGTTGACATTGCTGCCTAATTTAGAAGCATCTGTGATTTGCATCAATGAGAATCCCTCCTTTCGATTTATTAATAAAGACACTAAGAAATAATATTTCTATCAAAGACTGTGCTTTGTATTTGGAAACACTGGCACATCTCACAGACTGTTACATTATTAAATCTCAGCCTATTTCCAAGCCACATTCTCTTCCAGTCCAATTTGACTTGGGTGCCAAGCAAAATATTGAAACACTGGTTTTGTGGGAAATGATTTGCTCATCTCCAAGCACATGCAACTTCGCCTTCATCAGCTGGTGGTTGGGATAGTAACACTACTAAAGTGACTTTGTGTCCATCTGGCACAGCCAGTTCTTCACATGTGGCTTGTAACTCCATTTTCTCCTTGAGTTGTACAGAGCTTTCCCTTTTGTATTCTGGGAGTATTCTCCAAGTGGAATATGAACCTAGCATATATGTTATTCTCTTGTCTCCTACAGTTGTCCAACTCCCAGAACTTACTGGAAAAAAACATGTTTTCACTTAACACGTTGTTAGTTAGCAATTTATTGCGCATCAGAGAAGTGTTGGGCTCTTCCTGGAACCCATTTATAATAAAATATATATTCTTGAGATAAATTCTCAATGGACATGGTTCCTCCTTGAGACGCACCTTGGCTTTCTCTCTTTCATTCGCCCCATTACTACTACCAGCACCTGAGTTTAGGCCACCTGAACTGATTAGGACAATCCTCTCCTTATTGGTCCCTGTTTTGAGTGTTGCCCCTTTCCAACACATTCACCATACTGTCACCACTGATTGCATCACTACCCTATTTAAATCCATCTGTGGTTCTGCAGCTGCCCTCAGAATTAAGTCCAAATACCTTAACACTTCCCATAGGGCCCTGATTTGACTCTCCAGCCTTATGGCTTGTCACTGTCTTCCTCATATACTAAGTTCTGGTCATGTTTAACAGTTTATTATCTGAACGTGACCTGACCTCTCTCACCTCCAGGCCTGTGTGATGATGGTCCTTCAGTCTAGAATAATATTATGTTTTTCCCAGCCACTCTCTTACCTCTCTTCCATCTGCTTCTTTTATAATACCTATTATGCAAACAGCTATCCATCCTTCAGGATTCAGTCCGTGTGTCATTTCCTCCAGGAGCCTTAAGGAAGAGTCACCAACACTGGATTTGGTGCCTGGACTCCCATCTCATCCTGAGCTAAACACCTGACTATAGAATTTTGGTCCTGTTTTCCAATAGTCTGTTTCCCTATAAACTACAATTCTTTGTGTGCAAGAGCTGTGCCTTGTTTACTGTGGAACACCCAGCCCCTACAAGAAACTGACATTCAAGTAGGTACTTAAATATTAGATTCTTTATATGTAACTAACAAAGAAATGCTACGTAAATGAGAATTAACTCATTTTTATTAAAACTTTTATATTCTACTTACTTTCTGTTCTTTATTTTATTTGGCATTGTGTGTGTGTGTGTTTGTTTTGTTTTTTTTCCTTGGTCAAGTCTATCTGTTTCTTTCTCTGGGACAGAGAAGCAGAAAAGCTTACATGTGTCAGAGACATGAGAGCTATTATGAGGGGTTCTGGCTGTCTTAAAATTCACACTAGCACTCTCCCTAATGCAGAAGGGCCACTAGGTGTTAAACCACTGACCAACTTTTTGACTTGTTTGTTTTCTGCTTGTGTGCACTGAAAATCAATTCCAAGGAAATGGAAGTTGCTGCATAATCCCAGGTGACTTGCTGCCTATGATAGGAGTTGCCGAAATGGAGAGTGGTAGGACTTGTGGATGAGGGGTTCTTTTAAACATGTGGGGGCAGAATGAGGAGGAATGTGGCATCTGTGGCTGGGACAGGCGTGCTTGGCTTTCTTTTGGGCAGGAGAGGAGAGGAACAAAAAAGCTTTTCTGATTCCTGTCTGACCAATTTTTCCCCCTCATTTTACTAGGCAAAACTAACTGTGAGAATAAGTTTAGTTCCCAATTTTTCATTTTACCCTCTTAATTTGCTGGTAGAAGGTTTTCTCTCTAGAGTCTTTGCCTACCTCCTCAGCTTATCTTCACCTTACCTCCCCCCCGCCACAGCGCCTCTGGATATTAGATAAATGCCTTCTTAGTCGTCTAATCCCTTTGGTTGGCATGCTTTTGGTCATGCATTATGCCTGCCTGGAACGCTTCAATCAAAGCTGCACATTCTTGTTTGGCTCTATTTCCAGGCAGTTTCTGTCCTGTTACTTTATTTTTCATCTTTTTCTTTCCCTTTACCTTTATTAGACCTTTGTGAAGTCAATTGAGATAGCAGGGAACATACATTATAATTCATTTGAAAAAGAATCCGTTGCATTTTGCTGAGTGGGATCGTTTTGCAAGGCTGTGGGAAGCACAGCTATTGCTGCCCCCTCTGTTTGCAGGCTGGAAAGTCCCAGCTATCATTTGTCTGTTCTCACCTCACCTTAGCAGTCCGGTCACATAGGCGGCCTGGCACCGATTGCTAGCCATATCTCACCCTCACTATGGCAGGAGGCGATCAATAGATGGATTAATCACACATTGGGGAGCTCACACCCCGGGAAGGAGAGAAAATGAGGATTGGAAGAGGAGGCTGTTTGCCAACGTGTTCTGCCTGGAGTTTGCAGCCTGGTGCACATAATACAGGACCACAAAGAAACCCAGTTGGCCCAGAAAGATGACCATGGCCGGTGGCATAATGAGAGTGCCTACAATTTACCATTAACTTGATCTCAGCTGATCAGCAATGCTGTAAAAAATTTATACGGGACAGAGATGGCTCAACGCCTTAAAAAAGTAGAAGGAAACATAAGTGATCTATGAATCAGGTTATGCTTTTTCATGCATACTTTTCAATATGAAAGGAACTCTGTGTGTGTGTGTGTGTGTGTGTGTGCGTGCGCGCGCACGCATTTAATATATTTGTACAGACTCTGAAGTTGGGCAGGGTGCAATGTTGTTATGTTTGTTTATATAGTTTATTTGTTTATTTATTTGTAACTGGGAGGTTTGCAATGAAGAGCCTAGCCATTAAAAGTCAGCTCCTGAATTCTTATTTGGGGTATGGTTGGGTGGTGGTAGAACCCTGATTATTGAATAAGAGGCCCAGATGGCTCGGAAACCCAAGAATCTGGGTTTTAATAGAAGTTATTGTATATGCAGAGAGCACTACATTTTGGATCAAAAGATTTAGATTTGCGTCATCCCTCTGCTATTGACTAGCTAAAAAAAAGCCAGTGAATCTCTGCATCTCAGTTTTCTCAACTCTGTAATGGATTAAACCCCTCTTGTGAGGTTGCTGCAAGGAGCAGAAAAGACAATGCAGACAGAAGTGTTTCATGAACTGAGTGGGCTCTGCAGATGGAAGCATTATTACACAGAAATGTGCTTAGAAAGGGCAAGGGGGGAAGAATGCCTGCATATTTGGACCATCATCGCTGAACTGGTCCTCTAACATGGCTATTCAAAGTAAAACAACAGTCATAGAAAATGATGTTATTTTGAACTTAAAAAACAACCAAAAAAAACCCTACTACTAATTTCCCTCTTCTGAGTAAAGCTATTTCCTTTTACCAACACTTATCCTCAAAATCCATTCTGGTTCAAGAGGACTCAGGGCTCTGCCCCTGACTGCTCTACCTCCCACCCTGGATAGAATCATCATCATTTACAAAATGGTTTGATTAATATTTGATTAAGTAGTTCTGACCTTTTGGGAATTAGCATCATAATTACAGGGCTGTGCATCCCCCCAGCCACTCGGCTGGCCCCCTGTCTGAGACCTCTCTTCAGTGGCAGTGAGTGACAGGCATGGAGGAGCAGAGCTCCCCTAACACAGTAATCACCAGGTACCACTTAAGTGCAGCTCATATTTGTGCTCCTGAGTGGAGAGCAAATGAAGCTGCCTTTTAGGGCTCTGAGTCCTTTTCAATGTGTTCCATTGCTGCCTCTAACAGCTTTGTTAATTCAATCACCACCTCCATCCAAACAATAGCCAAAGAGGGATGCGAGGAGGGTAGGAGGCAGTTTTGGGGATGAGTCAAATCTTCATTACGCTACCCTGAAACGGCTCATGTGCTTGGAGAGAGGACCAGCTGGGAGAGTTGGCTGAGCCGCTGGGCTGCAGGACAGGGAGCAGGTGTTCCCTGTAACAGCGACACGGCTGCACCGGGGCTCACATGAAATGTGGAGAAGGGGCCTTCCTCTGCTTTGTAAATACGGCTCCCTTTGGCCTCCAGACTTTTCAAAAGCGTAAGGGAAATGAGTCAGAATGTGAGAATTAGCCTGTTTGGTGGGAATTGTCATATTTCACTGCTCTGTTTTATCCCATTGGTGAGACCTGATGAAGGATTAAAAACATAGCCACCAGAGCTCAGCCAGCCTCCTCAACCACTTACAGGAACCCAAGGGTTAATGGGGCTTGGCTTTTGCTCCTTTCAAAAGCAACCTGAGGAGAACGGGCTGTTCAATTAGCCTAAGTCTAGCCCACCTTTTCCCCAAGTGTGTGGGATGCCAGTAGGGGTCACCTGAGAGAAGGGTTCTGGGCATAAATAAGTCTTACAAATTCTGGATCAAATAAATTTAAACAGGTTGCTTTGCTGCAGGACTTCTCATAGCCTTATTTCCTTAATTTGCCCAATCAGTTTCTAAAAGGAAGGTCAAGAATGCAGCGTGTCCTAAACTAGACTGACCCACAAAACTCTTTTTCATAAAGTACCATTTGGTGGTTTAGTCCAGTCTGAACTTTTTTTTAATCTTAAGAATTCAAGTTTTTTTCACCTTCTTTCTACACTTCAAACTTTGTTGCTTTCCTGTGTGTGAGTGTGTGTGTATATTTTAAATGTAATTACATTTCAAAGCATTGCTAATAAATGTTAACAGCAAAACATTCCAGCGACCAGGACTTGGTTAGTTTACTTTATGTAGAAACAGCCCAATGATGTGATCAAAGCTGACCTCCTTCCACTGTTAGCAGCTTAAGTCCTGGGAACTTTCCTATCTTACTCCTCCACAGAACTGCTCTTGGGACATAAACATGGCAGGAAAGAGATACTTTGTAATGCGGGATGTTGTGGACCTTTTCTTCCTCTAACCACAAATTCTCTTGAGGGAAGAACAACATAGTGTAAAGAGTAATGAGTTGTGAACCACACAGGTTCAAATCCTGGCTCTGCCTCTTAAGAGCTATATGACCTTGGACAAGTCAGTTCAGCTCTCTGTGCCTCACTTCCTGTCTATAAACTGGGGGTTAATAATATCATATGCTTCGCTCTGGCTGGTGTGGCTCAGTTAGTTGAGTGTCATCCCATGCACCAAAAGGTTGCCGGTTTAATTCCTGGTCAGGGCACATGCCAGCATTGTGGGATAGATCCCCTGGGGGTGGGGAGAGGCAGCCAATTGATGTTTCTCTCTCTCTCCCTCTCTCTCTCCCTCTCTCTCTCTCCCTTCCTCCCCTCCTCCTTCTTCTTGTTCTCCCTTCCTCTTTCTCTAAAATCAATTTTTAAAAAAATAATAATACTGTGTGCATCATAGGTTAGTGTGAGGATGAAATGAGATCATCTCTGACAGCATTGGGAAGGCTGGGCTCCTCATTAGAAACCAGCTGCTATTATGATATATAACATCCCAACACTTAGCACAATGCTCAGTGCAGTAGGCAACCAATATTCCTTTAACTGAATTGGATACTCAAAATCTGAACCTCAAGTACATTTCTTTTGAACCCTTTCTTTTCATGCCTAGTACAAGAATCAGCAGATGGTAGGCATCCAGTGTTGCTAGCTGGGGGGAAGAAAGGAGAGAGAAAATTAAATAAACTTTTCCCAGGGTCATTCGAGATGTTTCTCTTTATAATTTTGTTTAAGTTTCAAAAGTGTTCAAGTGATTTTGTTATTGGGAATATAAAGAAAAAATATTGTTTAAAAAGTTTATAAAGGAAGATGTTTACCACAGCACTACTTATACTGGTGATGAAACAGAAACAAAGCAATTGCTCAGTAATGAAGAAATGGCCAGTGAGTTATGTTAGAGCTAGATGATGGGATATCATAGAGTCATTAAAATAATATTAAGAGTTTTATAAGGATAAAATGCTTATGATAGAATATTAGTGGAAAAAATGGGATACAAAATGGGGAGGATGGAAAAAAAAAAAGAAAAAAATCAGGTGCAAATAATGTAAATGCAAACAGTGATTTTATTTGAGTAAAAGGATTTTTTAACTCCAAATTTCCAAAATTTCTATAATAACCATGAATAACTTTTATATTCAAAAAGATAATCCCATTATCAAATAAAAAAACTGATATTAATTCTTTCGAACTTATTTCTGATTCTGAGCAAGTGACTGTTTAGCCTTAAGCAGCAATAACAACTCACTGTCATCCGTAGGCTGGAGGTAACAGCTGAGGGAGAGCAAACAGCTGAGAGTCTGGGCTCTCCACACAAAACAGTCTGAGGAGGGACATAGAATGTGCCTGATATGTCCTTGAAGAGCAGATTTCTTGACCCTCACTCAGTCATTTCCACAAGGCCAATGCCCCCAAGCTTCTGTCTTTGGAAACTATCTTGCTTAATAGGAGTAAGAAGTACTTATTTTTTTTCTGAGGGTCTTTAATTCTCACCCACTGCTAGGAAAAAGTTATTTCCTTAGTTTCACACTCAGGACTCTACAAGCTGGCTCCTAACTATCTTTGCAAGATCATCTTCTACATCTTTTTTTGCAGCAATTAAATTGGACTATTTATCAGATATGAGAAGTACCAAGTAGAATCCTGCATCTATGAGCGTGGCAACAATGCAGCTGCAACATTTCTTACATGTTTACTTAATTGATGGTGGGCACTTGTGAAGGTGAGGAATAAGAGATGATGGTATTTCAGCTATAAAATATCCACAAAAGGAAGCAAATGGATGCAAAAATATTTCCCCTCTATCTAGAATGTTCCCCTTTTCATTCTCAAATATCTGAACCATCTTGTAAAGTTAAACTCCTAGATATTTCCCCAAAAGAAATGAAAACTTACAAAAACTTGTATGTGAATGTTCATTTCTAATTGCCCAAAGCTGGAAACAATCCTAATGCCCTTAAACTGGTGAATGGATAAACAGATCGTGGTACATCCATACAATAAAGTACTACTCAGCAATAAAAAAGGAACACGCACAAAACCCACCAGAGCATGAATGAGTTTCAAATGCATTACGTTAATTAAAGAAAACCAGACTCAAAATGTTACATTCTGTATGATTCCGTTATGATGATATTCTGGAAAAGATAAACCTATAGGAACAGAGAACAGTTTGGTGGTTGCCAGGGGCTGGAGTGGGGCGATGGTTTAGTACAAGGGGCACAAGGGAACTTTTAAGGTGAAGGGAATGCTCTCTAACTTGAACGTGGTGGTGGGCACATGACTGCATTTGTCAACACTTGTAACTGTACACAAAAATGAGTACATTCTACTGTATTTAATTTATACCTCATTAAACCTGACCTAAAAAATGAAGACAACATAAAATACATACACACATGTATATATAAGCCTGTGGTTCTCAAAGTGTTTGGTTTCAGGACCCCTTTACACTCTAAAAATTATCAAGGAGCCTGGAGTCCATGTCGATGTGTGTTATATCTATTAATATTTATTGTATTAGAAACTAAAGCTGAGAGAACAATTAAATACTTATTTACAAATTCAATTAAAATAGTAAATAACCCTCATTATATGTTAACATAACCAATACATCTTTATGAAAAATGACTATATTTTCAAACACAAAAAATTAGTGAAAAGAATGGCATCATTCTACATTTTTGCAAATATCCCTGATACCTGGCTTAATAGAAGATGTTGGGGTGATTTTCATATCTGCTTCTGCATTCAATCTGTCATTCTAACTTGTTTTGGTTGAAGTTTATAAAGGAAATACTACTTCACCCAAATATGTATTTGGAAAAGGAAAGAGTATTTTATTTCTCAGATCATTGTAGCTATTCTTCTTTGATACTATACCAATATTTCCCAAGCAGTAGGTTTTTTAAAGATAGTTACAATATGAAATCATAAAACTTTTTGTAATCTTTTATATTAAAACCCATGAGTCTATTTTACACTTTAAATGCATCTTTCACTGGTTATGGTTTTATATCATGATGCATTGTCCATTCAAAAAATATTGACTAGCTGAGTTATGCAGATCTTCCAAATGTTGGCCCATTTTATTGTTTTATTTACATATATGTAATATATGTACATGTGATATACATACATATATATATTACATTCATTAATATCATCACCAATCTCATCATAAAACTCTTCAAGTGTTGGCAAGCTGTCAGGCTTATGGTGGTGAATATAGTTTGCCAAAATTCTAATTTTCACTTGAAAGCTCAAATTTTATTTTTGGCAACAAATATTGTCAGTTGTTTTCATTGAAGTGACAGGCTCACTTTCTTCATTTTCAAGAAAATATCTGCCAAATACCTAAGCCTGGATAGCCATAGTTTGTCTGTTTGTCATTTTTTTAAGAAAAACAAATGGTGTTCATTGAAAAAAAATGCAGCTATTTCAGCTTGCAACTCAATTCCACAATTTCCCACTTTTTTCCAAGACAATCTTCCTTTATCACAGAGCAAAACTGTTCTTTGCATACTTCCCACTTTTTCAGATAACATATTATAAAGATCTTTACTCAAGAATTGAGTTTAAATAAAGTTAATTGAGTTAATAAATTTTGTTCTTTAATCAAGAACAATCTTAAGTGAAATTGGCAATTTGTTTAAACTGTGTGTGTAACAGGAAAGAATACCTAAACACTACCCATATGGTTTGGTGCCATCACTATTTTAACCACAACATTTTTGCACTATCAGCACAAAGCGACATCAACACAGTGAACAAGGCAAAGTCTTGTATTGTTATAAAAATAGTTTTTACCTTGCAGACTTCTTAAAAGGATCTCCAGGACCCCCGGGAATCTTCTGACTATACTTTGAGAACAACTGATCTAAACCTTTCTCATTTTTATGTCCTTTCTTAAATCTCACTATCTCCTCAAAATTTTCTCTCACTAAACCACTCTGCAGTTACCATTCTTGCATCTGTATTCTAGTAACCCTTGTCTGTTTCATCCTTATGTCTTGCATTGCCCACTTTTTACCCATTCTGTATTTCTAGTTACTTTCCAAATATTTTGAGAATAAGGAATGTTTCTTTAAATCCTTGCCCCACTCGTGGCCCAGTAACTTGTAGAGTCTTATTCATAATAGACATTATAAAAGTTTTTGATGATTTGCAAATGTTGAAAATCATGCACAAGTAGACACCCCTGGGTACATAGAGTAGACACAATACCAGTGTTAGTCCAATTTATGAAATAAACATGAGGTAAGGCGTCATTACTTCTGGACATTTTCAGGCTCCCATCACCTCAGGCCAGCCCATTTGAGCTCAAATCTTTTTCCTCTGGATATTAAAATTGTATATTTTCTCCTTAGTCTGCCTTCGCTCTTAGCTTAACCTAAGCAAGAAACTGTGTTATTATGGAAATAGCCAATGCTTTGGAGTGCAGAAAAAAATGTGAGTTCAAATTTTACTTCTATCATTGACCTGACCTTAGCAAGACACTTCAGAGATCTCTGAGCCTTAAGCTATCTCATCTGAAATAAAGACAGGAATAACTGCCTTGACTACCTCATAAGGCTGTAAGAATGAAAGAAGATAACAGCAGAAAACCACTTAGCTCATATGGATTTGCTCAAAAGTTCTAGTTCTATTGGCCTAAGTTCCATTTGACCTACCATGCTGGGAAGGAGCAGCTGCCTTCTCCTAGCTGAGGTTGAATGCCCAGTCCAGCTCCCCTCTTGCTTAGTAGCTCTTGGAGAATTCTCCCAATCTTTGTTTGCTCATGACTCTTCTCTTATTCCCTAGTCATTTTGTTCTTGGATTAGTTGAGATCTCTCATTCAGTCTAATAATTCCAGTCTTTGCACTTAAGCACAAGCCATCATCGGGTATATTACCAGTCACTAAACAAATGACAGATGGAGCCCAGAAGGCAAGAAGCCTTCAACCAAAAGGAGTTTTATTTATCTAAGAAAGAGAAGGTCCGTTCATTAAATATATCTTTTTCAAGTTTTCAAGATTTGTAATTATTGCATATTTTAGCAATGGAATTTTATTAGTACATTACTCATTTTTAAGTCTTAATTGAGGCAAGAGACTAATTTGCTTTGTTTTGTTTTTACTCACCCATTCAACTAGTATGTTTTAATATTTTTAAAAATATCAAATGTGTGCCTAGCACCATGTTGGTATCATGAGGAATAAAAATAATTCTCAGTTAGTGTGATAAGCCTGAGCTGGTTACTAAGGGAATAAATAGCTTCTGCATCTCATCCACAGCAGTATTGGGTATGATCCTATTACATTTAAATGCTAATCCACATCCTGTTGAATTCTGATTCACCGGAGGACTAATGTTGCTGATAGCCAAGCAGATAGCCTGGTCGGATATTACATTCTGAGCAACAGCAGAGCAAAACCCTCTCAACCTTCAATTCCCCAAAATGCCCGTAAACACTGTTTCCTGGCTGAGCTAGGAAATATCCACAAGAGAAATTTTATAAGTATATACACAAGGATGATGAATTTTATGTAACATCTGTATTTAATGAACATTGCTAATCTTATTTTTTTTAATTTGGCTAAAAGCTTGCCTTTATGTTAAAAAAACAAAAAACAACAATCTAGGGTGCACAGTTAAGTTTATTCCACTCTTAGTTCACAGAATATTGTCACCATCAGTTGGTGAAAAGCACCGTATCAAATTTTATTGCATAATTTTTATTCCCTCTGCCCCTTCTGCATTTCCACATTTCTATTTTCCTCCCTCTACCCTACAAGTACCCGATCAAATGTAGATCTGATATATATCTTTGCATGTTTGACCTGAAACCATAAAACTCCTAGAAGAAAACAACCTCCTTAACATAGGTCTTGGTGATGATTTTTTGAATGACACCAAAAACAAAAGCAACACAAGCAAAAATAAATGAGGCTACATCAAACTAAAAAGCTTCTGCACAGCAAAGAAAATCATCAACAAAATGAATTGGCAACCTTCTGAATGGGAGAAGATATTTGCAAATCATATATTTGATAAGGCACTAATATACAAAATATATAAATAACTCATACAACTCAATAGCAAAAAATATCAAACAAATAATCCAATTAAAAACGGAGGAGAAGATCTGAATAGATATTTTTCCAAAGAAGACATACAGATAGCCAAAAGGCACATAAAAACATGCTTCACATTATTAATAATCAGGGAAATGCAAATCAAAACCACAGTGAGATATCATCTCACATCTAGAAGAATGGCTATTTTCAAAAAGACAAGAAATAACAAATGTTGATGAGGATATGGAGGAAAGGGAACCCTTGTGCACTGTTACTAGGAATGTAAATTGGTGCAGCCACTATAGAAAACAGTATGGAGGTTCCTCAAAAAAATAAACATAGAGTTACCATATGACCCAGCAATTTCACTTCTGGGTATTTATTTTTAAAAAAAATGAAAACACTAACTTGAAAAGATATATGCTCCCCCATGTTGATTGTAGCATTTTTTTTTTTTTACAATACCAGGCTATGGAAACAACCTAAGTGACCATTGATGGATAAATGGATACATAAATTGTGACACACACACACACACACACACACACACTGGATTATTACTTAACTATAAAAAATGAATAAAATCTTGCCATTTATGACAACATGGATACTAAGTGAAACATCTGATGGAGAAAGACAATTATCATATGATCATATATATTTATATTTATATAAATATACATGCAAGGTGTTCTGGAGTGCTGATTAAATAGGATGTTCACTTTATGAAAATTTCAAGGAGTTGTTACCCTTAAAGATTCATGCTCCTTTTCAGTATGTATATTTGTATTAGCCTGCTCAGGCTACCATGACAAAATACCACAGACCGGGTGGCTTAAACAACAGATAATTATTGTCTCATGGTTCTGGAGGCTGGAAGTTCAAGATCAAGTTGCCAGCAGGGTTGGTTTCTGGTGAGGCCTATCTCCTTGGCTTACAAATGACTACCTTCTTTCTGTGTTCTCACAAAGCTTTTCCTCTGTGTGTGTGTGGACTCCTGGTGTCTGTTCCTTTTCTTATAAGGACAGCACTCCTGTTGGATTAAGACTTCACCCCTTCTAGCCTCACTTAACCTTAATTACCTCCTTTAAAGTCCCTATCTACAACTACAGTCACATTGAGGATTAAGGGATTTGGGGAAGATACAATTCAGTCCATAACAATCTTAGATTTTGATAAAAAGTTTACTTAAAGCAAAACAAAAAAAAGGCCTTGGGTCCCTGAAATAAAAAGATTTAAAACTGCATTTTAAAAATCACAATGGAATACTACTCAGCTGTAAAGAAGAAGGAAGTCTTACCCTTTGGGACAGGAGAGCATTATGCTAAGTGAAATAAGCCAGGCAGAGAAAGACAAGTACCATATGATTTCACTCAGATGTGGAATCTAATGAACAAAATGCACTAACAAGCAAAATAGAGACAGACTCATAGATAGAGAGCAGGCTGACAGCTGTGAGGGATGAAGGTGGGGGGCTTTGGGGGTGGAAGGATTGAGAAAATAAGAAAAAAAGAAAGAAAAACTCATAGACGGATAAGAGGGTGTTGATTGCCAGGGGGAGAGGGATTGGGAGGAGGTGGAAGAGGCTATGGGGCGTTGCATGGTGACGGAAGGAGACTTGACTTGGGGTGGTGAACACACAATACAGTGTACAGATGATGTGTGTAGAATTGTGCACCTGAAACCTGTATATTTTTGTTAACCAGCGTCACCCCAATAAATTTAATAAAAAGGGGAAAAAATGACTTTAATGCTGATTTTTCCAAGGTAACATCTCTTGTTCTACAGCCTTCGTCCCTTTGAAAGTGAACATACATCACACAGTTCCTTGTTCCTTCAGTCTTTTTTCCCCCCAATTTATTTGTTTGTTTATTTATTTATTTTAGAGAGTGGGGGAAGGGAGAGAGAGAAACATTAATTTGTTGTTCCACTTATTTATGCATTCATTGGTTGCTTCTTGTATGTGACAGGAGATTGAATTGGAAACCTTGGCATATTGGGACAATGCTCTAACCAACTGAGCTACCAGGCCAGGGCTGCTCTTTTAGTTTTTTAATAACAAAAATTTTACATCTCACATTCAGGGCCACTTGAGAAAATTAGCATTTTAGCTTTCTCCTGTCTAATAAGATATTCCGTCCCAGTAGCAAAAGACTGTTTTTCACTCCCTGAACACACAGTGTCCATCTCTAACCTCAAATCCTCCCTCTACAAGTCCTGTGGATAGAATGCCCTCTTCTCTTCACTTCCTTTGATGAATTCCACTCATTCTGCAAGTTCATGTTCTAGATCATCATGTCCTGGATGCTCTTTCTGAGTCTGATTTTTATGACCTAAATCAATCACCGTACTCTGACTTCTATGGCATGCAATTCATATACAGGCATACCTCAGAGATACTGCAGGTTTGGATCCAGACCACTGCAATAAAGCAAGTATTGCAATAAAGCAAGTGGTAATCTTTTAGCTGGTGGAGGGTCTTGCCTTCAATTTGTAAAAAATACATCTGTAAAGTGCACTAAAGCAAATCACAATAAAACATTTTAATGTTTTATTATATACTGCCTTATTCTGCTAGCTATAGGCTTCCCTACAGAAATAAGATTTTAAGCTCCTTTGGTCCAGGGTTCAAATAGCCCAAGGATCCTGGAAAAAGTGCTAAGCACAAAATATGTACAATCAATTCAAATTCAACTTCCTCATTCTTTTTAGCCTTTCTCTCCCAAATATTCCCAAGAGAAAGCCTGAAATGTGTTGCGAGCAGAGCAAACCTAGCATTTAAGGCACCCAAACTCTTCAGTGGTTCTAAAACCCATTTCACCATCAGCTCATAGCACTAGACTCGCTTCTGTTTTCTCCTGCTTCTACTTTGAGGTTTATTTGATTCCATTCTAATAGCTACAAGGAAGCAAATTTCAAATGGGTAATATTTTCCACATACTTCTTTTTCATTTAATGTCAAGATTTCCCTTAACATTTTGGACTTTAAAAAAAAGCCTCAGTCCAAATCCTATTGGTTTCCAAGGAGTAGTTCACCCCGCTGCCTAACCACCATCTGTTTTGCATTTTTTCATCATGACTTTTATCTATAAGTATACCTCACCCACCAAGTAATTACTATGACCACTCTCTTAAGTGCGTACATTAGTTTCTGAACCTTTCCTTTTATGACTTATTTCTTATGTTTCCAGAGTTTTCAGCCTCCAAGGGACCAGTTAAGACTCACTTTGCAAATGTTACTTCATCAAAGAAAAATGGCATCTTGACTAGGGAAGGGAGCTTAAGTTAGCATTCCTAGGTTCACATCCCATCTCAGTTAACAACCATGTTAGAATGTTAAGGATAAAAGGAAAGTTTAAGATAATTCAGTCCAACTTCTTTATTTTACAGCTACTTTTAAAAATTCTTGTGTAGTTGACTTCTAGAGCACTAATTTGGAAGTACCAAGCTCCATTTCTAAGAGGGTGCAAATAAAGTTAAATTAATTAACTTCTGTAAGGAATTCTATTCGGTTTGTCCTTGGTATTAGATGAAAGAAGGTTAAAGAAATAAACCCAAAGTGTTAATGTCAATTACATTCGAGGAACATGAACACTAACGAGGAAGAAGGGACCAGGAGAGAAATAGCTCCCCAGAGCAGTTTAAATTTCTTGATCACACACTTGCAGACCAAACAAAATGCAAGGGGCATCACTGTAGTTCCTTACAAACCTTAGAAACCTTGGAATTTTCTGATTTACACAGTGCAGATTATACCCTAAACAACTATTAAATGTGGCATTTTATAGCGATGGTCTTAGAGTTAAGTCTTATGATATGGCAAAAATTTCATTATTATGGGCAAAGGATTAGAACAGACATTTCTCCAAAGATACACAAATAGCCAATAAATACATGAAAATATGCTCAAAAACATTTATCATTAAGGAAATGCAACTCAAAACCACAATAAGGTACTACAAGGTGCTAGTTAACACCTACTACAATGGCTGTAAGGACCAAAAAAATAGTAAGTATTGGTGAGAATGTGAACTAACAGGAAACTTTATATATTGTTGGTGGGTATGTAAAATGGTGTAGGAAATACTCTGGGCAGTTCCTCAGGTGGTTAAACATAGTTACCATAAGGTCCAGTGATTTCACTGCCAGGTATATGCCCAAAAGAATTAAAACCATATGAACAAAACTTGTACATATACAAAAACTTATTCATAGCAGCATTATTCATAATTATAAAAATATGGGAACAACCTAAATTAACTGATGAAAGATCAATAAATGTGGTATATCCATGCAATGAAATATTATTCAGTCATAGAAAGGAATGAAGTACTGACATCTGCTGCAATATGGACAAATCCTGAAAATATTCTAAGTCAAAGAACTGAGACACAAAAGGCCACATATTGTGTGATTCCACTTATATGAAATATGAAATATCCAGAAAAGGCAAATCTGTAGAGATAGAAAGTTGATTAGTGGTTTCCAGGGGCTGTAGGGGCAAGGAAAGGGAGCGACTATTAACAAGCATGGCAATTCTTTTTGGCTGATGAAATGTTCTGGAATTAAATAATGGTAATTGTTGCACATCCTTGTGAATATGCTAAAAACATATTGTGTACTTTAAAACTGTGAAATGTAGGACACGTGTGGTAGCTAATTTTATGTGTCAACTTGAGTAGGCCATGGGGTGCCCAGATTAGACATGATTTCTGGTTGTGCCTGTGAGGGTGTTTCTGAATAAGATGAGCATTTGAATTGGTGGACTCAGTAGATTGACTCCCCCATTTGGGTGAGCATCACCTCATCCTTGGAGGGCCTGAATGGAACAGAGAGTGGAGGAAGGAAAGATTCATTCCTTTCCTGTCTGTCTGCTTGAGCTGGGGCATTAGTTCTCTTGCTCTTGGTCAGGGATTTATACTATAGGCTCTCCTGGAGTTTAAGCCTTTGGACTGGGACTGGGATTACATCACAGGCTTTTCTGAGTCAACATCTTGCAGATGACAGGTGGTTGAGTTTCTCAGCCTCCATAACCACATAAGTGAATTACAATCAATCAATCAATACTATTGGTTATATTTCTCTAGAGAATATTGACTATACAGTACATGAGTTATATATCAATAAAAAGAAGCAATCATTTACCCTAGCCTTATAAACCTGGTCACTTTGCAAATGAAACAATGACCCCATCCTCTCCTGTCTCCTTTCATTTAAAGAGTCATGGGACCCACTTTATTCCTCAGTGGGTTTCTTCCACAGGATCCTATGTCCACAGCCATCACCCCAGTCCAGGTTTCCATCACCCTATGCTGGATTTACAGCAAGTGCTTGCTAACTGGACTCCATTTCCACCATAAACCAACTCACACATAACCCCTGAAATGCTTTTCAAATACAGGGTGGGGCAAAAGTAGGTTTACTGTTGTTTGTATGGAAAATAACACAGTAATTAATAAATAATACAAGAATAAACTCTGTTTCTTGTACTCACAACTGTAAACCTATTTTTGCCCCCACCCTGAAGGTGTAATCTCTCTTTCTGCATATACATGTATTCTTTTTTTTTTCCAACCACAGTTTATATCAATACCATTCTGCACCAGTTTCAGATGTACAGCAAAGTGGCCAGAAAGCCATGCACTCTACAGAGTGGACCACCCACACACTGTCCCTGACCCAAGCACCCACCGATCTCCAGACCCTGTTACCTCGACATTATTGACTATATTCCCCATGCTGCAATCTGCATCCATCTCTATGGCCATTCTGCAATTTCCAATTTGTACTGCTTAATCCCTTCACCTTATCCACCCAGCCCTGTTTAATTCACTTAGAATAATACTCTCTAGGTTGGTCCATGTTGTTGCAAAAGGTATGATTTCCTTCTTTTTTACAGCCAAGTAGCATTCCATTGTGTAAATGTACCACAGCTTTTTTGATCAGCCTAAAAATCTGTTAGGACTCTCCACAACCAAATCATCACATTTAAACCTTATGTATGATTCAAGGCCTCCATCTAGCATCAGATCCTCTATTGCTTTACAACTTGCTTTTCCTTCCCATGCAGATAAACCCCTTCTGAACAGTCTCCTCCTTATCTCTTGCATATAACTTGCCACGTCTTGCTCCTGTACTTTGACTTTTACGTATACATTTTTCTAGAATGCTCCTCTATTTCCCTTCATCAGTCATGACTCCAACTTTAAGACTTTATTCAAAGTTCCCTTTCTTCAGGAAGCTTACCCCCTCTGAATAACACCTTATCATAGTAAAAGCAATAACTACTAGTTATTAAACCTCTACTGCCTCATCAATACTGTGCTGGGAGACTTAAACATCCAATCATTGTTTTATCCTTACAAAGACCTAGTGAGGTAGGCAGTGCTGTTCTTATTTATAGGTGAGGAAAACAAAGCTTAGAGAAGTCATATACACAAGGCCACACAGCAAGGACGTGCCAGAGTTGAGATTTGAAAGCATTGCTACTAGGCCTTAAGTTTCATACATTTGCTTCCTAGATTATCAGAAATGTACAATTTTGTTCAAGAGTTTTCTTTCAGAATATCGTTTCCTCAACCTACAGAATATTTTTCAAGGGCAAAATATTATGCCTACTGGCACTAGTTAGCTTTCTTGGTAGCAAACAACCAATATTATCTCTAGCTACCCAGGAGCACACAGTTAACAGAGTCAATACCAGAATCAGCTGAAAGGCTATAGAACTAGGCTCAGAAAACCAGAAGGACTAAAGGAAGGTTAGGCAAAGGAGAATAGAGCCAAGGTTCCATGCCTGAGGAAAACTCTGGTGATAACGCTGTTGATAACATGACCACCTTCCCTGAGAATTCGACTGCATCGTTGTTGGGTCAGCGATCTGTCTCCCTGTTCCTCCTTCTGCAATCATTCCCTCTGGATTGTCTAGTGTCCAAGCCAGGCCAGGGGCCAGAGACTGGGCTGTGGTACCTCTTTAAGCTTCTGAAGTGGGAGGCGGAGAATGCAGGGGTTGGTGAAATTTTGGATTTTTATTCCATAACATTTGCTTTTCTTTCTATCACGGGCTTGGCCATGCCACCTACTCATGATGGGCTTTGGCCTCTGTGCTGCTGCTGCTGCCATGAGAAGAGCATGCCACGGGAGGCAGCTGCCCCATCTGCCTGGACCCTGGAATGAGCATCTGTGGAGCAGAGCCCCCCCAGCTGACTTGCAGTCCCGTAGTCGAGACAGAGCTGCCCCAGCTGAACCACAGAATGACGGGAATGATTATAAATGCATATAGCTGGAAGCCACTGAGTGGCTTAACACAATGGATTTCTTCCAAGTAGGAAGAGTAATAAGATCCCACAAAATGTCAACTGTTCATTGTGCTCCATCTCCTACTTTATTATATTCCCTACTTCCTAATGCCTTGCATAGAGCCAGTGTAGCCCTCAACCGAAATGTTTACTCAGTATCTCTTTGTTAGCTATCTAATGATAATACTGGGTTTCTGACTGCGATTTATATAGAGAAAGATAAAAATAGAAAACCAATTTTGACATTTTCTTGAGTCAACAGGACCAGCGGGCTTCCTAGGTGCCTGAATGGAAAGCAAAATGATTAGTAATGCTCAATAAGCAATTACTTCTTAGAGTGGCAGGCAGAACTCCATAGGACTGGCAATGAGACCTTAACTAGAGAAGTCTGACATGGAGGATTTTATTACATGACTCTTGCTGGTGTGAATTAGACGTTATGTGTGGTCCCACAACCAACCAGCTGCACCTGTCCATCCCAGTCAGGGTAGCTGAACCCAAATGCCTCTCTATGAGACTGAAGAGTGGGTTCTTAAGGAAATTAAAAATTCTTAAGCATTTTAAAAAAAATCTTCTTTCCCTTGTTCTGGTTCTAGACCAATCAATCAATAAGTATCCATTTTTATTTAGGTACCCAGCACGAGGTCTGCCCCTAAATCCTACAGCCCTGTTTCAAGAGTAGTAGAGTTCCATATATCACATGTCTAAATATTTTTAAAGTTAGAAATCAAGGTAACAACTGCAAAATAACATTTGTGCTAGCCTCCAACCTTGACAAATACACTTCCATAAAAACATAAAACAATGACGACAAAATGGAAATATGCGTATAAATCTATGGTTTTTATATGACTGGATTTTAAATGACAGAATTTAAATATCTGTTCACGCTTCCGTGTTCTTTTGATGGGCTGGCAATTTGGGGTGCGTAAAACGATACATATAATCAAGTCAAAAATAATCGTACATTCATTACATAGCTTCTTTTTCCGCCTTTTTCAGCAAAATCACTAATTATGTTGATATAATTAAGATTTTCATATAACGTATAGTCTACTAACAGTAATAATTTAAAGGATTATGAAAGTACATTGGATTTTTAAAAAAACATAATTTAAATGCATTTTTACTAGAAAGCAAATTAAAATAAAATTATATGTATGCTTATATTTTTAAAATGTCATTTCCTTAAGATACTTAAAATTATCTATTATGAATAAAAGACAAATTCAAATTGCAATGAATGAAGATCAAGTTTCTAAGTCAAAATTATTTAAATAAAGCTAAAGTGTTTATTTTAAAATTTTGAAAATGTAATTAAATCTTACTGACAATTTACTCCTAGGTATGTACCCCAAAGAAATGAAAAAATATGTAAAAAAAAGAAGCGTGTACATGCATGTTCATAGTAGCATTTTTCACAATAGCCCAAGGGTGGAAACAACCTAAATGCCCATCAGCTGATGGATGGATAAACGGAATATGGCCTATTCATATAGTGGCATACTACTGGGCAATCAAAAGCTATGAAGTACTAATTTGTGATGCAACACGGATGAGCCTTGAAAATTTTATACTAAATGAGAGAATCCAGTCACAAAAGATCTTATAATGTATCATGCTATTTATATGCAATGTCAAAAATAGGCAAATCCAAGAGACAGCAAGTAGCTTTGAAGTTGCCAGGGGCTTGGGGGCAGGGATGAGGGGATTGAGGATGACAGCTAAGGGGAGCAGGGTTCCATTTGGGGTTGATGAAAATGTTCTAAGATTGTGGTGATAAAAGCACAACTGTGAATATGCTAAAACCATTTATTATACACATTACGTGAGTGAATTATGTGGTATGTACATTATGTCTCAGAAAGCTGTTAAAATCTTATGAAATATTTTTAGAAAACTAAGAATATTTACAATTCTAGAATTTGACATCCACTGAGTTACCTAGGTAAAGAATTGATACCATGCTTCACACATATATTTAGACTTACATATATGCAAATTAAGAAGAATATAAACTGTTTAACATTGCAAACTGCTCCTCAGCTGCCATATGCACTGCTGTGAACACTGCCTTATTTGTGAATAGTTCTGAAACTACAAATTGGAATATGGAAGGAGGTTAGTGCTAGGCACTACTGAAAAAGAATATTTCATTATGTAAGAATCTATTTCAATGATATTAAGAAGGAAAATTTGACTTTTTTTTTTTTTAACTTTTTCCATGGATCTAATTCTCCCCATGGTTTACAGCAAGGTCTTTCTTTGATGTCACCAGAACAACCCACAAACCTACATGGTGTTTGGATGCAGTTACATTTTGATTCAAGAACACTGGGCAAGATTTGGAGAAAGATTCTCTGAGGCCTAAATGGCATTAATCATTAGAGCAGATGTTTAGAGTCACAGGTCACACAGGGCCAGGACTGAACACTGAATCCTGGTAACAGAAAGGCAGAAAGGTCCTTGTGTTCTTTATTACATTTATTTGGGAAAAGTACAGTGATCCATTTTGCTGCCTGTAGAGGTACAGAAAGCAATTTGTAAGCCCTATGAAGTCAAGGTTGAAACGAATGAGAGACAGACACTCTCCCTGCCATCCTTACTCCGCCCTGATCAGGCAAAGGTGTAGATGTGGGTGCACAAAACCCATTTCCTTTTCTTGGGTACCCAACTAAACTTTATACCCCAACTTCTCTTGTAATAAGATGGATCCACATGCTGGCCAATGGAAATGAGATGAAAACGACACCCATCACCTTCCGCCTGCCCTAAAGCCACTCACACAAACCTCTGTACTTTGTTCTTGTCTTGTCTGCCAGCCAGATCCACAGGGGCCAAGTCCCTAGAAGGTGGTGGAAGCCCATTATGGAAGGAGCCTGAATCCCCCAGTGATTGTGTGGAACAGAGCCCCTGCTCCAACCTGCAGTTGACTGTGATACTAGCAAAGCAATAGCCTGGTATTATTTTAATCCCCTGGGGTCGTCTGTTACCGTAGCTAGTATTACTTGCCCTGGCTAGTTTAGTGTCAAAAATCATTAGGTAGAAAATAAGAGACTTTCTCAAATTATATAAATTAGACCTTCATCTACTTCTGTTTTGATATTTGGCATCTTTTTGTCTCTCTAGTTCTGAAACCACTCTTAGTTATGAGGAATGATTCCAGCTAAGGGTAGGGTGGGTAGATGTAAGCATCAGGGAATATATTTTATTATATATCATATAAGATAATATGTGTTGGGTATTTTAGGGAGTACAATATAGCCAAAATATTATCATTTCAACATATGATCAACATAATTTTAAATGAGATCTTTTATACTATATTTTACTATATATACTGTTTATGAAATTCAGTTTATTTTACACTTAGAGTACGCCCGCGTTTGGACTAGCCATGTTGCTAGTGTTCGGTGGCCACATGGGGCCAGTGGCTTCTGCATTAGACAGTGAGGGGCTAGAGTCTGTCCCTCGCGCTGCTTTGGGGGGCAATAGAACTAGGGATCCAACTAATTTGCAGGCATTCTCTAATGCAGTGTTTCTCAAAGTGTGGTTCGGGAACTGTCTGTGTGGACTTGCTCAGGGACCTTGTTAACAATAAAGATTCCTGGAACCTCACCTTCAAAGACTGATCTGGAATCTCAGAGATTAAGGCAGAGGAATCTGCATTTTTAATGAGCAGTCCCATTACCAAAGCCCAGTAAAAACAGAAGTACTGCCTTCAAGCCATGGGATAGACTTTTTTGTTGTTTTGTTTTTAATAACGTCTTTGTGGCCTGGATAATTTTATCAACTCAGAATAAACCAGGAGTTGATTGTTGCTATGGAATCAAAATCGCAGCTGCTGTCAGGCAGTAATTATTAAAAACTCCGCTCCACCTGTGCAGTCTGAAGCCGATCACGGCAACTCTCCCTCCTGGCACGACTTCCCCGTCGGAAACGACAGCAGCGGTGCTCGTCTATGCCACCGCCCCCCCTGGGGATAAACGCTTCATAAACAGAAGTTCTCAGTCCCTTTCTCTGCCTGACTCATCACTGTGGTTTCTCAGCTCCAAACCCTGACCGTTGTTTCACTTGGAATGAAAACGGACAGGGTTGCATTTTCCTTGTTTTACCTGGATTCCCGGTATATTTCTCCAACTGTTAGTTTTTAGCTTTGCACAATGTGCCTGAAGGAAGTCGGGGAGGATCTGCGAGCTCATGTGTGCCACAAACTGCTGAGGTCGAGTTCCCAAATTCACTCTGCCCCCCCGGATTCCCCACTCACGTCCCCGCCAGAAGCTTGAGGCCACATTTCCACACCTGACCGAGCAGCCCTTGCTCTGAGGGTGGGGGACTCTGGTATCTCCTCCATCCTGTGGCAGTCACAGGAGAAGTCAGCTTTCCAAACTGTGTGTGAGCTCGGATCTTCACAGTTTTAAAGCATTACAGCATGGTGTCCTCAGCATTTTTTTTTTTTTTTTTGCAATGCCTTATTTGTCACTAATTTTCCAGGGAGAGGTGGCAGGTGGTTTTAAATATTTGACACGTGCAGGGCAAAGCAACCGCCTGAGCTCTGGTCCTGGGACACAGAGCGGAAGCCCCGGTGATGGAGAAGGGACTGTTTCCAGGGGTGTCTGTCTGGATGGGGCGGGGGCAGCCGGGGTGTTGGCCTGCGCCCTTCCACCTTCCCCCTCTTTCTCTTCCTCTTCTTCCTGTTGACACTCCTGCTTCCTGTTATTGTGCATCTTCCTGCCAGTTTCCTCGGGGTTCCCCACCCGCCGCCCCAGTGGGGTCACAGGAATTCTAAGCTCCTGAAAGACAATTCTGTGCTACTAATTACAGGTCTCGAAACTGAAGCCCTAGCCTGCAGGTGGTGCCGCTAAGAGCTATCACTACTATTATTGTTATTGTTCGATTAGCACTTCAGCTCTCCAGGACTGAACTATCTTCCTCTGCTTTAGTCGCCATGCTGGCTTTGTGTGCCTTCATTTGCTTTTTGATAAGGCATTTTTCTTATTCCTTTATGCATCCTTTGTTTCTTTACCCGGAGTTAAATGTGACAAGAAAGCATTCTTAGATATATTAAGAAAGATAGTAAGAAAAAAATGTTGCTTTTAATCCAAGCAGCGTTGAATGGAAGAAATAGTCACGAAAGGTGTGATGTTTTAATAACGGTCCATGAATATTTGAGGGCCTGTGATGTGTCGGGCACTGTTCCAGACTCTGCAGATACGCCAGTGACGAGCACTAGAGAGTCTCTGTCCTGAGACAGGAAGCAGACTGCAGACAAATTATAAGCAAAACATGCATTGAGGTGAACACTCTGAGAAAATAAAGCAGGGAGGGGCGCAGAGAGGACGGGGGGGGGGGGGGTGGCTGCCACTGTAATGAAGGTGGGGGGAGAGCTCGCTAAGAAAGTGACCTGTGAGCAAAGACCACAAGACTGGGGGCATACAGGCTACATGGGACGTGCTTTCTTCAGATGAGGGTAGCAGGAGCGTACCCGGTAGGCTTCCCAGAACTTCACCTACTGGGATTTATGGTGGCTTAAGCAGCAGGGAGAGATGTAGCATTAGGAGGAAAGCATCTTGTTTGAATTTTTTAGCACTTAAACGACTCTAATTTTACTTGGTAAAGCTTATGATAACCATAGTAGGTGGACCGAACCTTAATACTTCACTGTTAAATTAGGATAAGGTCCCCAAATGCGAGCCTTCTAGAGAAGGGGAGAGAAAGGAAGAAAGCTAACATTTAGTATTTACTCCACACCAGGTGTTTAAAAGGTTGTTTGGAGGCCCCCGAGCCTCAGCAGCTTTGGGATACAAGTTGGATTTAATTATCCTGAGCACTCTCACCTCTCTGGTTCCTGGCTCCCACCAGCATATGTAGGGTTCCCAGCTCACGTCCAGGGGCTCCTCCTCCTGCCAGATGTTGGGATGGCGAGTACCCTAGGAGGTGTTACCTACGCTCACAGGCAGCAGCTTCCCTCTGCTGCTTCAGATGGCCAGTTGCTGTCCCCCAAATGCCCACTCAGCCTGTTTTCCCGTGTCCTCCCCTCCGCCTTGCTAAGCACTCATCACCCCTGTCACCACCGCTGCTTCCTCCTGCTGGCTGCTTGGCACGGGGGATGGACTGGGATATATCTTACAAATCAATAAAAAGCAGAGTTTATGGCAGTTCTTCTTTTGCCCATTGCTGGTGACTCATCAAGTCGTGTTACCTCTTACAGCCAATGGTGTCTTAGATGTGGTACGATATGGCAGATGCCTGGGTCAGTAAGGAGAGAGGTATTACGCAAGCCAGTTTTGCTAAATCCCAGCTCTGGCATTTTCCTGGATCCACGTTACTCATGCTTTATTTGATCTAATGTTCACAATGACTTTAAGGAGTCGGTATACTATCATTCCCATTCTATATGTGAGAAAATCATTTCAGACAAGTATAGTCAAGGGGCCAAGGCCACAGAGCAGCTAAGAAGCCGAGCCAGGAATTAAGTCTGTCTGTTCTCTGTCCTCAAAGCCCAGTCGTTTTCTTTCTCCTCCATCCTGAACTTTTCACACAAAAAATGGTACAAAGAGCCAGAGACTCGTGTGAAAGGTGGGCAGAGTGCTGTGATCATCTTGCCCTTGGAACGCCCTTTAAAGTTGAGCATGAGCTAGCTTCTTAGTAGCCTTAGCACTCAAAACCCCCAAGATGTATAAGATGTTTCCTTTTTTCTGTCTTTAGTCCCAAAATGTGATACCATTCTGAGTTCTTAAAACCATCCCATAGGGACCATGATAATTTCCTTATCGGTTCCATATGTTTTACTAATGTGGTTGGTTGGAAAGCAACATTCCTCTGTCCCCCAATTCCCTTCCTGAAGGTCAGGTCCACCGGAGATGAGGGCTAGCTGCCTCCTGGCTTGTAGGTCCCACGGGGTCTTTAGAGACCACCTCTTCATGGACTTTATTCAGAGACTTGACCTTCTTAACTTGCCTGGGTGGCTTTGTAGTGGTCCAGTGGTCTGAGACTCAGTTCTGGGAGAGGCCAGATGTTTACAAAAAGCTCTTGTTGCTTATGGTCACCACTTTACTACTCACTTGCTGATCCAATCAACAGGTGAAAATAATTTTCCTTTTCTATCAGTACACACCTTGACTCAGTCCCCTTCATCTACCACGTGCCGTTACAAACATGTCAGATATAGAACACACCTGAGGGGCCTTAAGACCTATTGGCCCCTGATTATCTCCAGGTAGTGTATTTTTTTCCACTGCCAAGGAAGTAGTCCATTTTATTCTTACTGGCTGAGCTTTCCTCCAGTTTTGGGGGTCTGAAAACACTCAAATCCAAGACAAAACCTAACCTTTCCACATCAAGCAGCATAAAGGGGAAACAAGACAATAAATGTCCTTTGGGTTGCATTAGTCCCAGTCGCTCTACTACTTTTGATTACTGACGACTAGACCCCATAAAAGGGGCTCTGGTTCTGATGTTTCATGATAAATCTCTGGAATACACACGGTCCTCCTTTCCTTGGATGGAATGGCCCAGCTAAGATACAACAACAGCAGATTCAAGGAAATGGGACTGTAATAAGTAATGCAGATTAAGTACGTGGTAAGTATATGGGGAAAGCCCTGTACAGGGAGGCTGGGAAGTTGGCTCATACTCAGCAAGTGACTTAATTTTTAAAATGAGGACAGTTCTAACACTCTTGCCAGATATGGGGGCTAGCCCAGATGGATCCTAAATATCTTGTAAGAAGTACTGGGGGGAGGCTACCTCTATGTTTGGTGCCGAAGGTGTGGAAGAGATACTCCTTTCAGTTTATAAGCAAGGTGGGATCAGAAAGATGTAACAAAAAGAAGTACCTGGGTCCGAATCCTCCCTCTTATTTCCAGGGTATGTTCTTGCGTCTCTCTGACTCAGTTTCCCCATCTATAAAATGAAACCAATCGTAACTAAGCCATAGGGTTGTTAAAAGGATTAAAGGAAATTACTCGTAAAACGCTTAGCAAAGAGCCTGAGCCAAAGTAGGCACTCAAAAAAATGCTATTTTCTTTCCTTAGGGAGAAAAAAAAAAAAGTACATATGAAGCAATTAGAGAACAAGACAGTAACTACAGAATGTGAAACTGCTGGTAGAGCCGGTAAGTGCTCAGGAGACAGAGGGAGGAGAGATGAAAGCCAGCTGGAACCTACAGGGAAGGGCAGGGAGCGGGGGCGGGGGAGGGGGAGCTGCGAGCCGCGGCCTGGGCCCGCTCCGGTCGCCTCTGGGCTTGAAACCCGCACCCCAGCCCTTTGCGGACAGGGGTGCTTTGGCCGAGTGTGGACTTCGCAACGTCTGCAAGCAGAGGGGAATTCTAGCCAAACCGCCATCATGAAAACATAAAGTTTTGAAAACGGACAATAAAGCACTCATGACCTTTGAAGCAGCAAGTGAAGAAGTGCAGGGGGCCGCTTGCAGGAACCCGGTTTTCCACGGCCGCCTCCGTGGCCCGTGGCTTTGGGGAGGGCGTGGAGGCTGATGAAAGACAAAACTCTCCGCTGCTGAGATCAGCAGAAGAGATTAGAAGGGGGCGGGGTGAGGCAGAAATCATCTTTAAGTTTAAATTGCTGTACATCAGACCCGAAAACTAGACTATACATTATGCTTTTGTTACTGTGAAAGTTAAATTACAAGGAAATGAACTGTGCATAATAATTCCCCACGTCACTGGTTTCTGGGCTTTTAAAAGAGCTCTCCTTAGGAAACAGGTTGAAGCTGGGAGCGATCGCTGGGCGAAAGGCGCCCTCTGGTGGCGCATCCTGGAAGGCCGCTAGGGGCCTGCGAGGCCCGGCGGAGACAAAGCGGCCTTGCGGCCGGGCACCTGGGTTTAGGGGCCCACAGACAGTGGCTTCCCCAGGGCTGCGCAGCTTTAGTGACCCCCCCCCCCACGTTGTTAATAAAGGGCTGCAAGTTACCTTATGCCTGTGTCACTCTCTTCTCAGTCCAGGCAGGGAAATAATAGCGAATGACCAGAAACTCCCCTGTAAAGAGTAAATTTAGAGCATTTCATCAAATATTTGGTAAGAGCTAATGAGACTAGTCTGCCCACCCTGCACCCCCACACCCTCACTGGCCCGTGGCCCTGCTCCCAGTTCTTCTTGAGCTCGGTTTTCTGAAGGGAAACGTCCTCGTGTTATTAGAGAAGGCTGTCTACCCGAATTCCCGCAGAACAGAGTGAAAGGCTCATACCAGGCTGGGGTCCTGCAAAGCCTTTGCCTGGAATGTGTTATTTTTTTCCTCAGACCAAAGCAATTTAAAAAAAAAAAAATCAGAGTTTCAACTAGAGAACTCCTAAAGAGGCTTCCAACTGACCGGGTTTAAACAACAATCGAAAAAAGGTCTAGTTGAAGCAGAGTCTCCCCAGGTTTTCCTCTCCCTTCAGGTGACTTAAGGAGGCAGAAAGAGTTCACCTCTCTTGCCTGCCCTTCAATCAGGAGTAATGAGAGTCCTCTGTACCTTGAACTCTCCCTGGCGCCTGCCTCCCTCCTTCTGTTTTGTAAGTGGTCTGTGTGAGGAGGGCAGGGTACCCTGCAGCCGGGGATTGCTCTGGCCAAACTCCTTTCTTCCCCGTCCCACCCCCACCAGATGGAGACCCAGAACAAGTGGCTCTGTCACACTAGATTCTGTCACGGTCTAAAACATGATGTGTGGCCGGACACACACACACACACACGCACGCACGCACACACAGTTCTGGCCATGCACAGCCTTTCAGGCCCTGGGTTCTTGATTGGACTGGAGCGTGTGTGTGCATGCATCCAGCGCTTGGGGAGGCGTGTGCGCTGGGCTGCAGACACCAGCCGGCAGATGCAGGCGCTGTATTTAAGCATTACATATGGGCTTAGCCACTGACAGGCTCACCCAGAATTTATGGAGAGCCTCATTCAGTGTAACAGCAATAGGCTCCATTTTAATAAATCCCCTTGGTAGTATAATCATCACTCAGACAGGAACAACTGCTCTATGGCGCTCTGCACCCTCTCCCTGACCTTTGCACCTTCCTGCTGAAACCAAATCCTTCCCATCTTTTTTTTTTTTTCTTCACCCATTGTACAAAAATTTTATTTTTAAAATGAATCAATGTGTGGGGGGGGGGAGTGCACTGAGGTGGGGGAAAGAGGAGAAGAGTGTGAATTCCTAGTTCAGGGAGGAAGGTAAGTCTGCTTAGTTGGAGGCATGATTTCCCTTTATAACTACCGTGAAATAGAATTTCATGTTGCAAATTAATGCGTGTGTGTGTAATTTTTTTCCAAGCAAACGCTTTGTTTCTGAGAGAGTGCATACGCACCACATGCTGTGGTTGCTATGGTAATTACCAGCCTCTGTTGAATGGGGACACAGGGGTTACAGAGAAGGGAACCAACTGGCGAAAGCGCGTGTTCGAGTGAATAAACCTACTTATTTGTAAAAGGTTGCAAGAGACACTTGAACCAGAAAATAAAGGAGGTGGAGGTAGGGGTGCATTTTCATGCAGACCCAACAGAACTACTACTATAATAGTTTTCATCATATTTCTGGTGTTAAAATGTCAAAAGCCTTTACTGTATCTCCACATGGGTTTCTATAGGCAAATGACACAATCACTTCTAAAAACAGTCTAATCTTGAGCACTAGCAATAATGATGATAATCAGGATTATGATTTATTGAGTGCATGTGACACATGCAGTGCCTTTCCTATTTTATCTCATTTGATCCACACAAAAGCCTGAAAGACGTTCGTTAGTCCACATTCTTATTTTCGTTTATTTTATATTTATTAAGCACCTTCTGTGAGTCACTAAATTGCACCCTAAAGATGTTGAGATGGGAAAATGCGGTCTCTCCCCTCCTGGCTTATGGCAAGTGTGAGAAACGAGAGGTAAACAGGCTTATGACAGGGCAGGGTGCGAAGGAAGCTCACAGGAGAAACACTTTCTCATTGGGCTTCAGGGCCCTGCTGGAGCTGGGATGGGGACCTGAAAGGGAGGTCTATGGAAGAAAGGGGCATCCAAGCAGGGCCTATGAATAGCGAAGTTCAGCAGAGCCAAGGAGAAGGGAAAACTGTGTAAAGACTGATTATGGAGTCATAGCCTGACAAGTTCCCTGAGAAGGAGAGAGTTCACTGTGGCGGGAACACGGAGCAGTATGGGACTGGTGACACAGGCAACGGAGAAGACTGGGCCAGATTAAGAAGATCCATGTGAAGGGGTTTGGACCTCGCCGGGGCAATGTCAAGCCTGTAAAGGATATTGAGTAGTAACACAGTTCAGCTTGTGTGTTAGCAAGTACACTTTGAGAATGGAGTTGAGGAGGGCGAACATAGAATCAGGGAGATCGGAGGAAAGGCTGGGTGGTGCACAGGGAAAGACAATGGAAGGTGAATGAAGGTAGAGGGGGGGGAAGGAGTAAGAGCAGGAGGAGGGCAGATTTGAAGTTCCTGAGGGGAGCCTGATCAATAGGTCTTGGAGAGGTGGCTGAGGGAGAGGAGGCAACACAGGAACCAGGAAGTAATATTATTTTTTTATTACTTATTACAGAATTGAAGTTAAGAGAAGCTAAGTAACTTACCTAAAATTCTTATTGCTAAGGGGCAGGAACAAGATTTGAACCCATGTCCATCCTACTCCAGAACTTACATTCTGTCCAATAAGCCATGTTACCCTCATGAGTGAGGACCAGGCTACTTACCAAATCCACCAGAGACGTGTTTACAAATGAAGAAAGGAGAAGTATTCTATTTCGCTTAAGATCACAACGTCCAAAGGCAGACTGGGAAATTTCATAGTTGGACAATAAGCATTAGGAACAGAAATGCAAACTGAAACATAATTTATACATTTTATTGTTGGTTCTTTTCTTTGGCTAAGCTTCCTTTGGAAATGTTTCCGTTTAGCCGCAATCCAGGGATATACCATCTACTTTAAAACACTGTCTAAAGAGGCATTAATAGGGAAAGCAGTGTATCTTCTGCCAAATCAGAATCAAAGGTGTCTTCTTCTTTGTTGTTCCTGACGTCCCTTCTGTAAGAAGTAGCATGATCGACCCACCAATGAATCAACAGGTGCTGTGCCTTATTCCGAGAATAATTTATGATACATAATTAAATTTCCTTATGAATCTGATGACGGTTATCCGTTTAACTTTCCAGGTAAAAAGGTGTCCTTCAAAAAGAGAGATAGAAATAGAGAGAGAGAAGAAAAATTGAAAACAAGGACAAATTCTATACAGAGAATTACGTAACCAATTAGGCTTTTCCTTTGTCTTCAGCTGTGGAATTTTGTATTCATTCTATTTCATTTTAGGATCACCATCTGATCTATCTTTGCTCTAAATTATTTCTAAGCTCTCCTTATTTTTTTAAACTTTTATTTTCTATACCTTTAAATGTAAGCCACTTCTGTTTGTTTTAGAAATCGGTAAAAATAAACATAGCAATGGGTTTATGTTTGCACCGGGTGTACTTTAACAGGAATGTCTAAAAAAACTGAGGACTGGCATGTGCAAGATACACAGAACAGCTTATCCGTGCACATCTGTTCCGTTTGCTATAACAGGACCAGTGACCACACTGCCATCAGAAGGGGTGGCTTTGGAAACCAGGGCATACTGGCTTGAGATCCTAAAGGTATGGAATCTTGCCATCCAGAGACAAAAACATGCCCGTCTTAGACACCACGAAAGCATTGAATGGTCTGATTTAAGTGTTAAAATAATGGCTTGAACAGGGTTTGAAATTTGCTGAAGAAAATCAGAGTAATCTTCTTAGCTCTCTCCTTCCCCTCTTCTTCCAACTCCCTCATCACACGTTTTCACTCTTAACTGCGACCTATTATTACTCATACTCTGTGCTCCTAGCTTTTGGGGGAGGTAAGATATGGGGCAGAAATAATAGTCTAAATACAGCAGAGAAAAGCCAGAAAAGGGGGAGCGCCAGCCTGAAGGATTTAAATAAGAGTTGTCAAGAGAGGAGCCTGTCCTTGACTCCTGGCTTCCAAGCCACTATACAAGGCAAACTGCGGCTGCTTTTGTGCTCAGCAATTTGACATTTGTGTCATCTCCAGAAAAGTCAGCACTTTATGCTTTCATCTTGAGAAATTCACAGGCCTCATGAGGCTCCTTTTAATCATCATACAACCCAATTGTGAGACCAGGAGGTGGTACATGATGCTATTCTTCTTTGATTGGAGCACAAACAGGGCCTTGGGTCCATCAAGAACCGCCCAAGGACGAGTAGCAGCGAGTGAGCCATTTGACAAAGCGATTCAGAGCAGCAGCTCTCCAATGTAGCGTTTATCTACAAAGCTGGATTGCTTCGGCATACTTCAGGAAGCAATGTGGTTAGTAGCTTGTGACTCTTCTTTCATATCCTGTGGGGACCGCATAGAGCTTAGAATCCTAATTACATCCAGACAGCATTGGTAATGTTTACCAGAAAAATGAGATCCCCTCTGCCCTGCTCCTACTTGCCAAGATGAACAATGACTGATCCTAGCCTGTCCTGTAAGACCTTCCTCTCTCTCAGTGGTTGGGGTAGGTGTAGGCATGTGACTGGACCCAAAATTCTAGCCATTGAGACAGGCGCTAAAATGTGGAAAAGAGTCCTTGGTGTCTCACACCCCCTTTTTTCTTGTCTTTGGACATTATCACATGAGCACTTGTTGCTTAGAATTGTGGTTCCAAGAGAATTAAAAAGAAGTCAAATCCATCATAACCGATAGAATATTCTCATGGTTATGAGTACCAACTCTAACAAACTGTGGGTTTGCATATACCTTTCAGTGGTTACACTGGAGGCCTGACATTTGGGATGTACACCAACCTTCCTCTGAAAGGGCACAAATCTTCAGGTTGCTAGAAATCAAAACCTTGGTTGGCTTTTTACACTTAGGGATTTTTACTTTTTTTCTGTTAAATCCAGGCCGTCTTTCTGGCTGTGGTACATGGGCGCTGTGCCGCCAGCTCCAAATGTTCTTCAGGATCCCTACCTAATTATGTCAGCTTGTCTTTCACCCAGGCCCAGAGGGCCACTATTCTGCACCCACATCTGTGTCTTAATAGGGCAATGAGTTACTATCACTCAACCAGCCCGACCTGCTTTGCTGTATTGGCTTTCAGATCCTGTTTTGACCCCACTGAATTCCCCTTTGTTAAACAATGACAGCCTATATGAGCGATAATTACAACTACAGTCTATATCATTGAGCAGCGATAGATTAAGAACAAATACAGTATATTATGAAACAGATAGAAAGCCCAAATATGTTTGAAAAACCACTAGGGCAATGGAAATGCCTGGATTATGATTAAGTAGAAAGAATCTTCCTATTGTGAGGCAGAGAAGGCTGTCTTTTAAATTGTTAAGAAAATAGCATTCAAAAGAGGCAAATCCAACTCTTGACAATCAACCATTGTAGGTGGTTGGCAAATGCCCAGAAACTATTTAGTATGAGACTTGTATACAAATTGCAATATTGCAGTATGAGTGTACCTTCCTTTACACATTCTTAAGTGAAATTTCTGTAAGTCCAATCCCATTTTAAAGTCCATTGATTCTCTATTTAAAAGAGTCCTTTTAAAAACTTGGTAATCTATGTGTATGAAATATTGAACTTTTTGGTAATTTAAGTTTTAGATTTTAGGCGTGATATTCTCTGATCCCCGGGGAAGGCAGAAGACAGCTACGCTGCCAAGGTATTGCTCATTTATTGCCCCCACTTAGGATGATGACAGTGGACTTTGTGGTATCTCTCCTTGATGGCATCATTAAAAGATAATCATTTAGAGTAAAAAGCGAGTGGAAGTTGCATAGGAATTCAAGTGGGAAGAGAAATTTCTTGTGCAATGAAACAAGCTACAGGAAAAACCTATCCAGGAAGGAAGGGCCTTCCGACTTGGGTATTACCTGGGTGGGATGAGCACAGAGGATTCCTACCTTGTTGCTGACTGTCCTGTGTGCACTGGCTCCAGCCCAGGGCCAGGGTGCTGGCATCTCAGCATCCTTACCCTTGTCCCTTTAACCCAAACATCTCTGAGGACAGTCACTTCTAGAAGTTCCATGCAGCCCCCAGCCCACTAGGAGTATTTTGCAAATGTCAAAGCACAAGCAACAGATTTTCCCAAAGCAAATTGTTTTCTCTGTTTTCTAAATGAGGGCAGATGTGTTTGTGTGGGAAACTTGAACAAATTTGTAAGAAGTTTGCAGCTGGACAAAAGAAGAATAAAATTGGTTTCTAGAGACAAAGAACTCTTTAGAAAGTTGTTAACCTTTCAAGCCACTCCTAAGAAAGACAAAGATCTTGTATATTCAATGATCTTTGGAATAACAACTGCTTGTGTTTCCACTGCCCAGGAGTGTAAGGGAGCTAACAAACCAATTTACATTTCCCTCAGCAGTAGCTTGTTTGTTGTTATTTTCTTTAAGAGTATCAAGGACTGTGGCTGCAAATGGAATTTAAATACATAAAGAGACAGTCAGACTAAAAGTAAATGAGATTTTGAATAAACTCTGTAATATTTATAATCTCGTACACTCTGAATTCCCATCATTTCTTACTCATCCAAACAAACCAAACTCCAATGGGTTTTTGGGCCATAAGCCTTCTTTCCACTAAATACAGCCAGTGAGTGGGTACACACACACACACACACACACACACACACACACACACACACACAAAGCTGCAATATGAAAACATTCTGACCTAAGACATTTTAATCATTGCAAGAGAATGTATTTGTAAACCTCATGGTAGAAGCCTTGAGAGGCTTTCCAACCAAATATCTCGAGTCCAAGTCTGCATCCACAGGGCTCGTTGTGGAGTGAAACATATGGGTCTGGTCAGCAGCACAAGTGAGAAGGGGTAGGGATTAGTGAGTAATCACGCTAGGGGAAAACAGAGAGGAACAACTCTGGGAAGCGGGAGGGAATCTGCATGGGCAGAAACACAAATTCCCTAGTAATCCACTGCCCCAAAGTGGGGCTGGAGAATGTCAGGGGTTTCCAGAGCACACACAATTAACTCCTGGAATGAAATCAGCACACCTGCCTCCTCTTCAGTGCTCATTCTTCTTCCAGGGACAGAGAGTCTCCTGGCTGGGGCTTCTCTGGCCTTGGGGAGTTGGGGTGCAGACACTGATACTGGAGCTTCACCTGTGTCTCATACTTTTCAGTTGGCAAAGTGCTTTCGCCTGCAATTGTCTCATATGACTCTCCCAACAGTCCTGTGCAGGATGCAAAGTGGGTATTATGATCTCTAAGGTACAGGTTAAAATCAAAAGGCAGGAAAAGGTTGGATGATGATGTCCCAAATCAGATGGCTGGTAGGCAGGGCCAGAAGCAAGACCCAGGGTTTCTGAGTATGGTCTGGTCCTTGAAACTTTTTCTGCTGCATTGCCACCTACTAGCCTCAGACCTCAGCTTTATAAAGGCTTAAGCACACACTGTTTCCATCATTCCATCTATGCCAGGCAAGTATAAAGCTATTCAAAATCCATAATGTCCTATCCATCTTTGCTCTGATGAGTTAGAAGTCAGCAGACAAAACAAGAAAGCAGGCTGTGTCTGATGGTCTTGGATTCCTCCCCTTTCTTTGTTCATGTTTCTCAGTTCATGTTGGCCTCCCCAAACCCCACGAGGAATATGGTGACTTTTGTTCTGCCAAACTAATCACTAAATGTCGTAAAGAAAAACCTGTTTTAACAATTAACTCAACAAGCCTCGGGAGCCAAGCACCGATGTGGGATGCTGGGGATACAGAAACGAAAGGTGGGACTCCTATGCCAAACAACGTTCCTTATGATGGAAGAAGCAAAGGTCAACACAGATGGTGACGACTGCAAAGATGGAGATGGAAGAAGTCTGTGCAGAGCACCTGGGAAGAGGCAACCTCAGGTTTCCTCTCTCTGAGGAGAGTATAAGGTTGTTCTAGAGGCTGGTCCTAGAGGCCTGTTCCCTGGAGCTGTGAGAGGGTGAACGTCTGGAGTGATGACATCGCTACCCCCTCCCAGGTTTAGCTCAGGATCACAGAGCTCCTTACTTTCTACCCACCCTAAACCTCGCATTCTATAACTGACTCTGGGAATTTGTCACTGAAAAAAATCTTGAAATGTAGAGAGGATTATAACTGGAATATGATGAAAGGGAGAAGATCTGGAGGTGGGAGAAGAACCTTGAGAAGCCTCAGCACACTGTGCATGCAGAAGCTTGTGCAGGACTTTCTCTTAAAAATCAAGGAAGCCACCTTTTAAAAGCACTCAACTACTAGGTCCTACCCCTTTAACAATGTCCCAAGCCAGAGAGCACCATTGAGGGCTGGGGTTATCCTTGTGGGTTTGCTGCTCTTGCTGTCTAGTCTTGTGGTTTGGGAGGAAATGTCAGGCTCCATGTATGCCCTCAATTCCTTTTCATATTCCCATAAGCTATAGACCTACCGACCACTTATCAATTGATCTCCCAAGAGCAAACCTTGATTTGTCCCCTGAGAGTGAAGTCTAAACCCATAGGGGAAAAGAACAACATTTACCCAATTAACTAGCAAAGCACCTGTCTTGACCTTTGAATCAATGGATCCCAATTATCAAGATGAGCAACTTTCATTTTTTCCTGTTATACATGAGGAGACTAGATGCATCTTAATAAATAAAGCCCTACACCAGTTTTTGATGGCCACTCTCTGTATTTCATGGAGAGCTTTTGGCTATTTAAATCCAGCATCTCCCTTTCCCAAAGAGGGTATAGCCAACTTCTAGGTGGAGCAGATGCAATGGCAGCCTGAGATGCAGGCTTGCTGCCAGGACTGGCTATATAATTTGCAGGCCCAGTGCAAAATGAAAATGCAGGGCCCCTTTTACAAAAGTATTAAAATTTCAAGGTGGTACCAGCAGAGCATTAAGCCAAGAATGCAGAACCCTGTGAGGATGTACAGGTTGCTCTCTGGCCCTGCTTGGAGTCTCCAGGTGGTTTGTATCCTGGTGCACATGAAGAATATACCCTAACAACAGGCACTGTGAGAATGATTGGCTTGAGTTGATGAGACTCTAGTCCAGCGAAGCTAGTGATATGGAGCATTGCTAACCCAGCCATTAGGCCAGAATATGTTGGCTTAAAAGACATCAGGAGTACTCAGAGTAACAGTCTCTGAGAACTTTTTGTGGCTGCTAGGACTTCAGCTTTCCAAAACCCTTTCTTTGCCACAACCCAGCTTTGTCCAATGGATTCTCTGTTACGTTAGATGCTCAGGCTGCCTCCCATGCCTGCATCTGTCAGCCAACCATCTGTTTGTACTATAACCGATCCAGCACAGATGCTTCCTGGGAAGGTAGCCCGATGACCTGGGCAGGTGGCTCTGGTGCTTGCTGATCAGCTCCAAGGCCAGGGGAGTGGCCCAGAAAGAATGGATGCTGCATCTTCTAATCCTTTGGCTATTTAGTTCCGCAGTGATCTTCCTGGTTGCATGTGCTGAACATGTAAAAGGTGCAACTGTGCTTATGAGAAGGGATTGGATGGCCTTCTGGCCTCTGGCCTTACTGGCCAGAGTAGGCAGCTTGTTGACAAAGAAGGCAGGCACCGGGGTCCTCGGAAGGACTGTGCTTGAGCAGTTTGGAGCAGAAGAGGACAGTGGTCTATGGTCTTGAAGCAAGTTAACATTTTAATTACTGGGATTAAACACAGGCAAAATCCATCAGGTGGTGATTTATTTTGCTTTTGCCTCCATCATTATAAAATGAATGCTCAGGCTATTGTGTCTATAACTCTCCATATACCGTGAGCTTTATGCACCAAAATCACTGGGTTCCCTTTACCTCTGGACATGAAAAAGTACACTTTAAACTTGGAGGGAGAATGAAGTAAATTTCTTTTCAATGACATCCCTTTTTGCAAGAGTCAAACAGTGCTATCAGAAAGCTATTTTCAAAGCCTAATTTTGGCTACACTCTTCTTCCCATTATAACGACTTTTTTATTATAAGCTTGATTTTCAGTCTGCGAGAAGTGGTAATTCTACAAAGTTTTTCTCTGACCTGAAATTCTGTTTTTCCACTTTGCAACATCCTCTCAGATAAATTGCTGGCTTCTTGCTCGTCTAAGAAGTTTCCTTGAGGAAGCTGGGGGAAGCCCCAACCTGTGGGGACTCCAGTGGAAATTGAGTTAATTGTCATAAGCCTTTCATACTAAGTACCTGAAAACTTTTGGGAATAAAGGGAGGAGACCCTTTTAAGTAATCATTTGCAGCTCTGTGCTACTAAGAAGTGCAAAAAAAGATTTTTTTTTTTTTTTTAATTTAAAGATCGTCAGTCCTGATGGTTTTCTTTTTAAAGGTAAGGATATATCCTTGGGATTTTTCTTTTCACTGGGGCTCCTTATCTAGCTTAAAATTTGTTCTAGATTAATGGCCAGAAGGCAAATTCGATACATTACCAAAGCAGAGCTATCCGGAGCTGTCACACAGGCTCTCCTGCCATCCAGGCCAGTGTGCAGCCCTTTGTGTGAGTACAACCAAGCTTCCTATTGAAACCTGTGGGGAGTGAGGGCTTCTGATACTCACTGTTTTCCTCTGAAGATCTGAAAAAATATTTTTAAAAAATATTTTTATTGATTTTAGAGAGAGAGGAAGAGAGAGAGAGAGAAACATCAATGGGCTGCCTCCTGCATGCCGTCCCCCACTGGGGATCTAGCTGCAACCAAGGCATGTGCCCTGACTGGGAATCAAACCGGTGACCCCTCAGTGAACAGGACAGCACTCAACTAACTGAGCCATACCAGCCAGGGCTGGAAAAATATTAAGTTGACCATCCTACCAAGACTCCTTTTATGCTTAAACAAAATATTCACCAACCTTGCAGAAAGAACCTTTTCAATCTGCTCAACTTCTCTTTCTCAAACCAGCCAAGGAAAGGACTAAATCAGCAAAATGGATCTAATTTAATGCCTGAGGATTATAAAGGACCTAAACCTGTAGTCACCATCACCACCACTCCAGGACAGGGGAACCATTCAGTGGCAATGTGGAGCGTGAACGATTTCAGGATTAGACATCAAAACATTTGCACTGATGCTTCTCAATTGCCAATTACAGCTGCTTGTACAACTCGGTTACCGAAAGCATTGTGGTGTGCCTTGATGAATAAACACTTATGACTAATTGGAAAATGTATTTCTAGAGTACCATGTTGCAGTCCTACATAGCTCCTTTATTATCGAGTCCTGGCAACTTGCCCACCCAGCAGAGCCCACTTCCCTTTGAATAGGCTCAGATGTAAGAGGCTGATGCCTTCCCTCCTCCAGCCGCTCCAACAACACAGCTGATTATTCAACCATTTTCTCTACCCTTTGCTGCCTTCTGTGCTTTTTTATTTTTTGGTTGTTACCATTCAAAAAATCTGGCTGTTAGAAGCTCTAAAATTACTAGCTCTCTGAAAATATGCCTTCAAAGCTCACTTTGCATGCAGTTTATAAAGATGTTTCTCTTAAGCACAGTTAGGAATAGTAAGGGGAAAATGGCAATGTAATTTCAAGCAGTTTTCTCATTTGTTTAAAGTGATAATTTAAGCAAATTAAAGTTAATGCAAAATATATGCATGTGTGCACACACATGCACACACAACATACAAAGATGCATGTCAAAGTAAATGACTGATTCTAAATATTGTGATTAAAGTGATTTTTCCTGTATGTTCTTATTTTTATCTTGATCATGTATCACTCATATAGTCAGAAATTTACATGTAAAGCGATATTAAATACTGTTTGCTTTACATGAATCATTTGTTTTAGGTGAAGAGGTTGTTGTGGAAATTAAAAGTGTTAATATTACTTTTTTTTTTGGTAGGGGTGAGTGAAGAAAAGTAGGAAAGAGAAGTCCATGATATAATACATTTTTATTTATATTTCTAGAAGTGTCTGCCAACTTGCTTTAAAGACTTTGCTGGGGCTGTCTGTTTCAACCTCATTTTCAAGTGAGAGTGAAGGGTTTGCCTCTCATTTCTCTTCCCATGCCTCCTTCTGTCTGCTGGCAACTTGTACTTTCTCTCTGACAAAGACACAAAAATGACTCCAGGGAAATGGAATTTTTCCTGTGATGGCTACATCTGAATCCCAAGATGCGACAATGTTGTGTGTTAAGAGAATTCACCATGCAATTGCCAGTTATAGATGCAATTATATATGCATCTATATGTTATATATGTAGATGGTAACTGCCTGAAAAATATAGAAGTTGAAAAGTCTATGGCAGATTCTGAATATTTAAAACTTTATTTCTTTGAGAAAGTTAGAGAGAAGGTAGAGTAGGGAAGGAAGAGAGAGGAGACACAAGAAAAAACAGTACAAAATAGCAATATAATAAAATTTTTAATAAAGTTTTCCAAACACATTTTTTCATATACAAAGAGAAAAACAACTATATTATAGATTTGGGTGCCAAAGTGACTAATTTTGCAAAACTCTGAAAGTCTATGCTATTCTCAAACAAGACTTGTGAGTCAGAATCCTTTGTTTACTTGGGAACTGAGATGTTCATAGGAGGAAAGAGAGAGAGCTGTGTGGGCAAAAGTAATGTCAAAGTTTAACTTTATCAAAAAGGAGCATATAACTACGCTGGGCAGAAACTTCTACTAAAGGGAATTAAGATTTTCCTTTTGTCTGAATAATTTATGTGTTATAAGCTATCACAGAAGTCCCTGCCAAGTTTCAGTACAGCTCTACATGCCTAGAGACAACAAATACATTAGCTGTGGGAAAAGTAACCAGTGAAAACTTCTCCTTCAAAGGACTGATGCTACATCTTAACCAATGGACATTGCTGTCATTTCCAGCCGTGTTACCATTATGTGTACCTAAGTCTGGCCAGATGTGACATATATACCTAGAAAATGGGTTGTGATCCAATCTATAGCATAATCCAGCTGTGCATTTTGGTCCAACATTTATTGAGCAGTAAATATATTTAAAGCATTTTGATGAGTACTATGGGAGATATCAAAATGAGCAAAACACTGTTCCTTCCCTTAAAATGGTAAAAGTATGAAATAGTATAGACTATAATATGCTTTTATGACAGTTACTACATCAGAAAATAATCCTAAACAAGGGCAACTATGAGAAAACATCATTTGCAGGAAGGAAAGTCATCATAATAAAAAGAAGAATGTTTTTGCAATATCAACAGAAACGGGAAAGAGATAACGTTCATTGTGCAACTATGCCTGTGCTCCATCCTGTGGGTGGGGATTTTATATTCCATTTTCACTGACTCCTGGCAATAACCCTGACATGTGCCACTATGTGCACTCCACAGGTGAGGAAGCCGAGGCTCAGGAGTGTCATGGAGATTATTGGAAAAAGAAACTAAGTTACACATTTTTGTGCTTCTCCCATCATCCTCTGCTTTCAATCTCTCTGTCAGTCTAGGGTCGTCTGTGTCACAGAACCTGGGGAATAGGAAGTGAGATGGCCAAGTCACTCTACAAAAGAACTGAGTCCAGAGAAAAAAGAACAGAGAGGACTAGAGAATCCATGTGGGTGGATGGATGCCAGGAAGAAGTCTAAGGAACTTGCTGTGGGAAAAGAAACCCTGTAAAAAGTATATTGAAAAGGAAAGGGGGGAAATGGATGGTAAGCAAGTTGTGATGTCATTATGAATATATTCTCCCCTCCACCTATTTAAGAGAGTGCATAGTAAATATTTAATTATGTTTCAATAACTATTAATGCTGGCATCTTGTATCTGGGATTGTGGCACTGCACCTACCAGGAGGTGGTAGGGTTTACAAAGTTTCCCGTAACTTGCTAAACACATTGATGGTAAGTGACAGAATTAGTCTTTGAATCTTTTACAATAAGAGAGAACTCTGTAGAGGCCCCTCTGGGGAGATACTTGAATTAAGGATGGGAAGGGAAGTGTCCATAAGTCTTTCTTTGCCATCTACAACCCTCTCCTTGGCAGGACACAACTGCTGTTCCCCCGACTGGAGTGAATGGAAGAAACACTTATGTGACACATGCTTTTCCAGCACAAAGGATGAGATTAAAACTGTGGCAAGGCAATTTCAGGAGACAGATAAGAAATATTTATTTCAATCATGCAAAATGACAGAGATGCCCCTGCCGTGTCAGGATGTGAGAAGCGATGCCACTCTTCCCCTGTAATGGACCTCACATTTTTCAAGGATTCATTTAGCAATATTAGGTTGGAAATCCATTTAGGTTTGAGTCAGTGGGACCACACAGATACAATTACAAATATCAGTTTTCATTATTGTATTTGTGGATTTAAGCAGCATATTTACATCCTGTCTGCACAGGAACTTGATAAACAGCTCCAGCAAATTGGATTAGAATGCCAAGGAACAGAAGATCTTTCAGTGGATTTCTATAGCCAGCATTGGCATGGGGGCCCAGCAGCTCTCATTGGCCTATGTTCTTGCTGCCTCCCTTCAGCTGTTCTACTTGACAGCAAAGAATGCTGACAGCCTGGCTGAATTCCCTAAACTCTGATTTTCTATCAGACTAAAAGATGACAAATGAGGTTTTCATCCTGTTGATGAGCACATCACGAAAATGGCATGATGGTGTAATTTCTTGCCTGAAGACAAGGAAAATAATGTATTGGAAATCACTGTTTCATGTTTTTGTTCTCTTTCCACCTTCATCTGACCATAGTTGTCACTCAGAACTCCAAAGATGAGCAGAAAAAGGTGCTGTTGCTTAGTGGCTGCCTTGTTGTGTGTCCATGATAAGGTCTTACTTGTCCATGCCCAGGACATGCTTCCCTTATTGAGAGGAGTTATCCCAGGAACATTTTACAGGCATCCTGAAGTTGGATGTGACACCCTAAATGGCATCTCTTGGGGAGAAAGCTTGACAGACACCCATCGAGAGAAAGAACTACTTCTGTTTATGCACTACCTAAAACAATTCTTGAGCAGTACATGAGCTCTCTTCAGTCTTTGCACTATTGTTCTTGACCCCCTTCTCTGACAGTGAGCCCAAATTGACCTAAATTATTTAGGTTGAAATCATTGGAAAAATAAGCATCAAGGTGAACAGTTTATTACTATTATTTTTTATTTTAATCTTGTGAAAGTTCATCTGCTGTCACCCACTAAACCCTGGGTTTAGTCTGGGTCCAGCTTCAGGTCCAACTTGAAGGGATCCCTGAGAAAAAAGGTCCTGGCTTTCGCTTTCAGAGGTAGGGCAGGATTCCCAAAAAACTGATGCTCCCACAGCCCAGTGCTAATCTGATGGAAGGTCTGTGATGTGCCTCCAGGATCTCCCAACTTAAACCAAAAAGGTTGGTGACAGTGCTTTGTGGGATTTTGTCTTAAACAAGATTCTAAAGTCAGTAGGTGAGGCCAAAAGTGCTCACAATAAAAATTACCATACAAACATGAGCATGTGAGCAGATTCCCCCCCCCCCCCCCCCATGAGTACAAGCCATGGTTTAGTAAGACAATTCAGTGAGACTGTATTTTGTTGGCTACAGTTGTACACTCTCAGGGACATGCAGAAACTGAGAATGTTCCACCTGGCATTGACATCATGCACCCATGAGTACAAAGGGCTTTACTTTGATACACAATTGAAATGGTTTTCACTTTTTCTCTTTATGCTTTGCACAAACATTGAGTTCTCAATGTTAAATATATAAATGATGTGACCTCACAGGTACCTAGTGGAGCACCTTGAAAGGCTTAGAAACTGACTGAGAGAAAAACCAAGGATGTAGGGTTCATTGAAAGAGTAATTTCCTTCATCATCCCATATTTTGCTGCTTACTTGCTGAAAAGAAAAATCTCCTTTCTGATAAACCTGGCTATCATTGGATATTCTTTTTGCTTCTTACTGACCAACCTAGATTCTGCATCCCAACCAATTTTTGACCACTTTTATAAGAACGTAAGATATGTGACTTCCCCTTGGTAGCCAGGTGTATGAATGGCCCTATTTTTCATGCCTCCCTGTATCCATACCTTCTGGAAGTGCCTTCCCACACTGATGCAAGGCTAGGCCATGTAATTTGTTTTGGCCATTGAGACAATAGCAAACTTGACACAAGCAGAGACTCCAAAATGCTCTTGTGCTATTTTGCTACTTCTCTGTGGCCCCTGCCATCACCATGAGAATGTAGCCAGACTAGCCTGCTGGGGGAATGCGAGAGACACATGGAGGAGGGCCGAGGTGTTCAACCAACAGCGTGCACACCCGCAGCTGAGTTCAGGTGGCTGAATCCCCAGTTGACTGCCAGCTGACCTCTGAACACCAGGCCCTCCTCTCCCCAGCCTAAATCATCAGCCTACAGACACATGGGCCATGAATGCTGACCATTGTACCAAGCTGTGTGGTTGTTAGTACTTGGCGTATTTTTTTGTGGCAACCCCTGACCTTCCTTACATCTCAATGTTTGTTTTGACACATAGGATATCAAACAGTATTTTGTTGGGAAAAATTATGTGTAACAGGAAAATGTATAGCAAAAAAAGAGCTTTGGAAACTATCTGCTTAATCATAGTTTTAAAATCTTTTTAAAGCAGGAAAAAAGAAGGAAATCATATTTGGACCCACAATAGATAAAATGGATTAAAAGTAGTTAAAGTGTATGCACAGGAAGGGTCAACAATGGAGCCTCATTCCTGCTTTTCACTCATTAGCCACACAGAGGCACCAACTCAGGGTCGTAGGGCTCTGTGCACATAGTTTGAAAACCACATTTCATTTTGCAGACCCTAAAGGATTTAATCAGTTGGTCAAGGGTACAAGGAGAGCTAGGACCAGAAACTGGGCTTCCTTAGAGTACATTAGAGTTATAAGAGGCCAGGATAACTCCAATATGAGCATTTCCTGGTGATCCACCGGCAGCAAATTTCTAATATCATCTCCCAAAGGCTATACACCTGGGACCCATCCTTTACACCTTTCCAGACTCCATTGGTTGGCCACATAACACCTGTTCTGGACACTATTTGGTAACAGACAATAACCAAACAAGAAAACCACCTTATTTTTATGGGACATGATCTCAAACTATATAAACCATATACAGCTGCACTAATTCTAATGTTATGGTTCTAGTCTCCCTTAGAAATGTTACTTTTCTTCTTTTCTTTTTCTGTGGCCATAGCTCCCAGGTCAGCTCCCCTTCAGCTTCCCTATATAATCTTTTTTCCTCATTTTTTTCTGGCTTTTACACTTTTTCCTTGTAGCCTTAAACAAATTTTTCTGATGTTTTGTCCAATTACTCCAAAACATTATTTCTTGTCATCCTTCTTTTGATATTACTACAGTTCTGCTTCATCCATTGTCCTTTCATTACAAATATTAGCATATCTTCTCATTACAAATAGTAGCATATCTAACCTCCATGTTTAAAATTTTAATAATTTTTCCATAGAAAGAGATATTATAATCCCTAATCTACATAGAATGTACTCTTTTGATCATTTCTTCCCTTTTAAAAAATCTATTAAATAATCCAAATTGGTTATTAATTTATAAAAACCTAATTTTAATGTAGTCATCATGTCAGATATTTCCTTCCAGAGTATCTTATAGTTCTAGAATTAGATGGTCAATTTGGCCACATGGTCTGCACTAATTGTTTTCCCTAATTTTCTTGGATATCAATTAAAAAGTCAAAACAGTAGATCCTGTCACCCTGATAATAATATTCATTCATGCTGGAATTTTCTAGAATAATTTTCATGGTGTTTTATATACTAAGCACATAGTAAAAATCACAAAGGAAATGGTTTGCAGTTGATTGCAAATTCCATGGAGGCAAAAATGATAAATTCTGCAGTAGAGACCCTCAGAGAAAAGAGCTTTGAACCAATGACTACAAGGGTTAAGATAATTTTCTCAGCCCCTCTCAAACTATTTCAATACATCAGTTTGAGAGACCTTTTGAAGAAGTCAGTTCAGAATATATCTCCTAGAGGTTTTGAAGAGACTTGAATTAGCAAATGGTTTGCAATTGAATAAAAATTAAGGTTTTGTGGGAAACCTGGTCTATAGACTGATGTATGTGAGCACTGTCATTTCTTTATTGCCTTTAGATAAAGAAAGATGTCATTCATTCTGTTCTTAGGTATGTGTTTTTTTCATTTCTATTTAAGTTTTCAGGAGATACATTCATCGAGAAATAGTCACTTATGACCCTCTGGTCTCTGTTTTCACAATTTCAGCACAGATCATTTTTGACACTGAATAAATGCCTGGTATTAACAACTATGTAAATATGTTCAACTAAAATGGTTAAGAGAACTTTTGAAGGAGTACAAAACCAATTTTGTACCATCTCTAGTCTGACATTACCAGGGGATGGTGGTGGAGGGACAAGGTCAATGACGTTTAAAGGTACAAACTTGTAATGAGTAGTAGTAAATAAGCCGTAGAGACCTAATGCACAGTATCATGTACATAGTCATTACTGTTCTATAATGATGTAACGTGACAAATATTGCTTTAATGGCAATCATATTACAATATATAAATATATCAATGTAACATGCAGTATGCCTTAAATTTACAGATTGTAAAATGTCAAATTTTTCCAAAAAAGTCACCTTTTGAGCCCGACAGTGCAAATGTGTGTTTGGGAGTGGGTGTGAGATGTGGGAAGGCATTTAGGTCTAAAAGCAGATTTGCTATAAAAACCCACCTCTTCATCTGCATACAAAAAGGCTAAGACGCTGCCGTCACCACCTGAAGACAGGTACCGCTATTTTGCAATAGGATTACTCATCACCACAGTGCATCATCCTTTTGCGTATTCCTATTTTTATGGCCTAGAGAGAGACAGGAACAGGGCAGGAACACCTCCACTTCTATCTGAATATAGAGAAATGAATGGTATTTAAGCATCCACCATTACCCCCGCATGTCACTTTCCTGAACCTCTAAAAGCTAGATGTTCTCCCTAATGTTCTTGCTGGGAGTTTCCTTTTTTAAAGAAAAAGAATTAAAGTAATTGTATGCCAAATATTTCAGATGGCCACCCAAAATTTGGTTAAAAAATTAAAAGAATATAAATACATTGTGCTGACATTAAGATCGATTTTTTCTTTTTCGACTGGTTTTAACAATGCCGGTGATGTAAATCAGGATATGATGTAATCTGTCCTAATTACAATGATGTGACTAGAGATGAAAAGAGGGAAATTTTACTGGCTTTGAAGATGGACCCACTACTATCTTGTCCATTTTACTAAAGGGAAGGTACAGTCGCCAAAATCCACAAGCCTTTTCATTTTGCTCTCTACCCATGTTGGGGGCATTTGTTTTCTTAAACACTGCAGAGGGTCAGAGGAGGTCCTCAGAGAAGATAGTCATAAAGCCTCTCACAGGCTGCTCTACTCCCAGATGCTCTGAGAAGTTAAGCTTCCAGAAACATAAGCTTGGCCCACCTTTCTCCCTCTCTCTAAGAGAAGGGAACCATTTGCGTATAAAAGATAACACTTTGACCCTCTTTCCACTCCCTCCCAAATCAGGTTGATCACTCAGGAGCAGACAGTAATTTCAGATGCAGTCTCATTTCCTAAAATATAGCCACTTGTGCCTGATGATTCTTGGCTCTCCTGTATCAGGGACAAAGATTTTAATACCAACCATCATCCAAGTTGCTAGTTAAAATACACACATTGACTAAAATTCACTCAATAAATATTTTTTGATGAATTCCCAGTAAAATATGATCTGGTAAAGAATCAGTCCATGTTAATTCTTCATGGGTGTTAGTGTGGAGAGGTTATTGGGTACCTGAAGTTCAGGGTGGGATGCAAAGGCAGGAGGTGATCTCCACTTGGGCAGGGGTGAGGAAGGGCACCCAACAGGGAGGGGGGCGTAAAATGACTGCCCCCCTCACACACACACACTTGCCATTGACGTGGAATCAATCTTTTTGCTTTGAATGGGACAGAGACAAACAGGAACTCTTTGAGAAGGCATTTTTGCTCAGTTAGCATAGGCAGGCTGCTCTGTTTTGTATGATTTATAAGGAGTTAATCTCATTTTTAATACTGGCACTTTATTATAGAAGAGCTTTGCTCCCAGGGGGTTTGTTAATTGAGGTGTCACTGGACTCCCAGTGGTTGTGAATCTTCATCCTTGGAGGCTAGCTGTGACCTTTTGGAGAGAACCAAAAGTCATTTAGAACCAAGCGGGATGGGTCAAGCAGGAGATCCAGCTGGGGGAATACAGTCTGAGGGAAAAACAAAGAGAGGACATAAAACAAGACTGATTCTTCCTTGTGGCACAGAAATGGGCACTGAAAGTGGCTGCAGAGGACCTGACGTGTTGGGAACGACATCGTTAGAGTAGATTCATCACCTGCCAAGGTGACTCCTCAGAAGATGAACCTCTGCATTTGTGTGTTCGCATTAGGATATGTTCAGATTAAGACTAAACTAAGAAATGTATGTTTGACACTTGCTGAAGTTTAACATGCAATTAATACTATTAATGTGTGTTTTGGGCACTAAATTTTTTAAGATAACATGGAATCTCTTAATCATACTCTAAAAGATCTATTTTATAGCAAGTACTCTGATAAAAGGATCCAAAACTTCCAGACAGAGAGTATGCAAACATAGTTAATTTATACATGTAAATTAATTTTGACCAAGCATTTTTATGGGTGAAGCTGAGCAAAGGGATTCATGTCCACAGGAACAAAATGAAATTGCATTTTCTGTCTCATTTTATGGAAATTCGGGACTACTTTGGTTTCATAGCTCTGAAAGTGTCCCAGAATATGTCTTATTTGTTTCCTTTTTGTGGACAAGAATTTTTGGTGAATAATATTCTCCAAAATGTTTAAATTGCTGGATTTAGAGAATAAAAACACAGGACATCCATTTGAACTTGAGTTTCAGAAAAATGACAAATAATGTTTCAGTCTAAGTATGCCCCACATACTGCATGGGACATACTTATACTGAAACATTATTTGTCACTTACCTGAAATTCTAATGTAACTGGGTATTCTATATTTGAGCTGGCAATACCACAAAAGGAACTAAAAAGAGGGGGGAGAGTCAGGGAGTGGGTCTTTGGGCTGCCTTCAGCAGGGAATTGCAGAGTCTTGGCATTCTTAGAACATCACATACAGGTGTGTCTGGGTGGCCCCAGGGAAAGAAGAGACTGCAGGTGTATGTCTGAGAGTTAGGGGAGAGGAGGACTGAGAGTGAGGGGTTTAGGGGAAAAAACGCTTGGGAGACCCCATGTGTGAGATGGTGTGTGAGTACAAGAATTGAAAAGGAGAAGAAAGGAGATTTTTTTCATGTATTGTTGGAGATTATGAATTGGATCCCCTTTAATGTTCCTTGAGAGAACAGGTAAAGATTAAAATTGCTTTTTAAATTACTTTCCGTTAACTGGATTGTGTGTTTTTCAGTGATGCTGCACTCAGATTAAGTCATAAATCCCTAGGGATTTATTTGAGTTGCGAGGAGTGTAATTTTTCCTGTTTTCCTCCTCTCCAGTTCCCCGCGGTGGAATGTGCTGCCTAGCTGCCTGCCACCCATGAGGCCACAGCCAGGAAGCCACTGGGCAGCAGCTGGGACTAGATCTTTGACCCTGCCACCTTCCCCATGTCTGATTTAGGCTTGTCTCTCCATCTCAGTTCTTTCATAGTCCAGACATCATCAGAGATTATTAGCGAAAGATTCTCCCCATGCTTGTTCATTATTAATGTATGTGCTAATGTAGTTTTTGGTTGTCTGCTTTTAGCAAGGATTAAAATCAGTTAGCAATACTCTACAAGACTGAAGCCATTAAAATAAGACACAAATAAAAGGGGAGGAAGGCATGTCTGCGAAATTCAGAGGCTTTAAATTACAAAAAAAACAGTGAGCTATGCACCTTCCACTCCCAACCATGTTTTGTTGGCGTTCTGGTCAATGTTAGCAGTGGCTTTCTTTGGAATTAAGTCACCTGTTAAGGACCATCTTGCTTCTTCTTGAAGGTATCCTTTGGCCCATACATCAAATTATGTTTTTATTTCTGTTCTATGTATTTCACTGGGGTACCCACCAGAGTATCCAAGTGATTGACTCTATGAGTTTTATCCCTAGTTGTGTTGCTGTTCTTTTTTCAGAGATTTGTTTTTTTCCTGTTTTTCCTACTTATGGCAATTTGCACCGATTTCTTAGAAGCAGCATCTTTCTCAGACTGCGAGAAAAGCTCATTTTTCAATGTAATAATAAATTTAAGAAAAATTCTTATGCACTTCTGAAAATACAGATGTGATGCTATTTTCCAATAGTTTTGCTATCTTTTCACTTTCTTTTCCCAATGACATTTTCCCTTTCTCCTTCTAAGGAATATATGTTTGACATTTGCTGAAATTCCAGGTACTAAACCAGAAATGCCAGATGCTCTTCTTGCCATTCAATAAACCTCTCACTCTTCCCTTAAAAGTTAACAGGAAGCAGTTATCATGACAGAATAATTTGCAACCATGATAGGACTTTGTGAATTGGCAAAGAGTTTTCATTGACAAGGATAGGTGCTTAGGAAGGAGGCTATTTTAATTCCTAAATTCACACCTTCTTTGTAAACTCAGATTTCAGTGGGAAAAGGTGATTCTTGCACTGGTTTATCTAGTTTCTGAGAGTATTCTTAAACTCCATTTCTTTTTACCTTCATCAGAGCCTGCATTTCATGGAGAAGAACCAGGTAGTCACCATGCTGTGATTTAAGGGGTGCCCCAAAGACTGGTGTCTTCTGCAATGTCTCTACCACCACTTACCTTCCTTTAAAGGAAAGAAATCCTGACCGATCAAGTTCCTTATGTTATCTTTAGGTCACAATAAGAGACGGTTAACGCAAATTAGGCAATCATTAAATGTATGTTTGTGGAATGAAGTTGCTTTGTCAGAAAGGCAAGGACAATTGAATTAGTAAGTAAATAAACAAGTGTGCCTCAATGGTGGGGATTAGGGTCTGGAAGTTTTCTACAGGTTGTCCCAGGCTCTTTCACCCATGGCCTATATAATATAATATCAGTGAATGAAGGGGGGAAAAAGTCTCATCAAATTTATGGATGACACAAAGCTGTGAACAATGTGGAAAATGACTATATCATGATTCGAAATGCTTTTGACAGGCGAGAGCAATAATGAGCTGACTGAAAGGATTAAATTTAACAGGCATAAATAAAAGGTACTGCAACTGGCTCAAAAATCTAATTGCATGCAGGCAAGATAAGAGAGACCTAGCTTAGCAGCCTTTGATATTTGGTCAATAGGAAGTTTAATATTTTCTGGGCCTACCCCACAAAAAGTGATGTCCAAGGATGAGCTGGGAATGAAAAACAACAGGAGACCCAAAAGCACTGGTACAAAGCTAGGAAAGGTAACCAGGATATGATGTAAAGAGCAGGTCAAGGAAAGCAACTCAATACACAGTCCATGAATGACAGCTTGGTATCCGGTATTCTCTTAACTGGGTTCTCCAGAAGGTAGAGCCAGGGGCAAGAATTACAGCACAAACCCAGGGTGTTGGGAGTGAAAGAAAAATAAATGAAAGGTAAAGAAATATGCAAATCAGCACAACCTGATGCATTTGCATGCTGGCCCTGCTTCCCAAGTCATGAAGAACACAGCAGGGCTTTCTGTTTGGCAAACAGGACTTCTCCGGAAGAAATGCAAGAAGGGAGAAAGGATGGGGAATTTATCTGGCTCCTTCCTTTCTCCTGTTTCCTACTGGGTAAGAGCCAAGTGAACTCCCCCTCACTTTCAGGTTGCATTATCCAGCCCCTCAGTGGCTGCTTATGAAACCAGATGCATCAGTGTCACTTTTCATCCAAGACTGGAAGCTAAGAAGCAACTCAGCATGGTGGGCTGTTGACCAAAAGGAGAAAGAAGAAGGTGATTCGGGAAAGCTGAAAGACAGAGTATTGTCCAAAACAGTACCCTTTAATCCCATTTTCAGCATGATGGACAGACAGGGCAACCAAAGTAGCCACATTGTGCTAGAGGGAAAAAAAATCAACAATGTGTTCTCCAAAAGAAACTATTGCCATCTAAGTCACACATATGGCTGTACTGGCTCTTCTATTTCCTGTCAAAGAATGTGAAAGACCCAGAATTATTTAGTCACTAACAGTACAGCACTTACAGCCTTGCTCTTTTCAAAGGCCTATAAAAATGTTTTAAGATCTCAAAAGATTTACTGTTTCCAAAATACAAACTGGATAAATTGAAATTAATAAATGTTTAATTAAACATCTACAAAATGTAACATGACTTCAACTTCATTATTTGTTATATTTAGTGTTCATAAAAATTTCATTACATTTGAAAATTTGTAGGCTAGATTCCCTCAGTTTATAAGAATTCCTGAGCATGCATGATGCTTGCCAAGAATTCATTGCCATCATAAATTAAATGGGTTACTCTCAGATAGAAAAAATTATTTCAAAAGCAAATGATTTTTTAAATCCCTTCAGAAAATTTACAACAGAAAGTACATTTCATGTGGGCTATTATTGTACTTTACTGTGTTTTATATGATGTGGTGGAGGGTCCAAAAGAAAGGGCTACTGCTAAGAGCTGTTTGCTATCATGAGGGAGGAGACAATCTTCTCTGCCATGAAGAAACTACATACAAAGTACTGTCTTCAATTCCTGGTACTGCTCCTAAAAAGGAACACCCTCAAACTGGAGACTTTGGAATCAATCTCTGTTCAGTCATCCCACCTACCATATATTGGCTCCACACATGAACCAAGATACATTACTTCATCTCTCCGAGCCACATTTTCTCATAGCTAATACAGTATTGATGAGACCTACCTTGCAGGGCAGTTGAGAATATTGTAGGAGCTAGCCTAAGTAGGACCTTCTACATAGTGGATCCTCAATAACTCTTCTTAGTAATAGTGTTTTTCATTGTGAAGTCTGGATGAAGAGATTTAGATTATGATGGATGGCCTCCATGTTTTATGAAAAGTTGAGAGAACTGAGTGATTTTAGATTGAAAAAGAGAAATGAGCATAAGTGGACTAAAGACACCTCTTTAGGTGAGAAGACAGGTCTGTTCAACTTTGAATATGACACAGTAGACACTATAAAATGCAAACTGAATGAATAAATGAGTAAATTCATAAATTAAAGATAGCTGGGTTTTCATACATAATTGGCTTTAAAGTGGGAGAGAGGTTGAATTTATTCCTTTTAGCTCTAGAGGGCAGAACCCGGACCAGTGGTTCAAAGTTACATGGGAAACCTGTCTCCTTATTTTAAGAAACAACTTTATTGCAATTAGAATTGCCCCAAACTGGAATGGACTTCCATGGGAGGGAGTGAATTTCCTATGACTAGAGATGTGGAAAGAGACTAGAAGGCTAGCATAGAGGGCTAGACTAGAGGATACCTGAAACTCTCCCAACAGTTCTTATCTTTCTGTTATCGTGTCAGCTTATATCAAACAAAAACCTAATTGTCAATAGGTTCTTCATTGTAATTCCCAACTTTGCTACACTGAACAACTAAATGAGATCAGGCCTCTGGGATCAGCACAAAGAGAGAAACTCGCTAGCCTATCTGAGAACTCCCACACAAACGGATGTGAGACACCAGGAAAAAGAATGGGAAAGGTTGCCACACCTTACCATTGAGAAACTGTTAGGGCTTGTCTAGGCTGCTTTCTGCTCGCTATGAGTATAAATCTCAAGGAAACCATAAGCACTTAATAAAATACCTTAGGTAGGAGTAAAAGAGAGGCTGCCAAAACTCTGCATCGTGGTCAGGAATTCTTGGATTAAGTAGAATTTCATCTAAGTGCTGGCTGAATTGTGTAGCAATGTGTGAAAATATTTCTGAGCAATGGCTGATTTACTCAAGTTGTCAAAAGACAATATATTTAAAATGAAGTGCCATCTCTGTTATGATGCTTAAAAATCTGCCTTATTTGGGGGAATGGTGGGAAGTGTTGTGGCTGTATTTCTTTTGGAGGTCTAAGGTTACAATTTAGTTGCTTGGCTCCACGTCACATCTTATAGCGCCCCAAAGCCTCTATGTGACTGCCTATGTTTGATTTCGACAACTTCTTAGTTATTTCTATAAAGGACAAAGTCTATCTGGAAAACTAGGTCACCTGATAAAGACAATGGCCTGAAATAAGACAATGAAGGACTGAAAGGGTCATACGGACATGTATTAGGTGATGTGCCTTTGCTTGTTTGTTTTCAAGTTTCTTTTCTCAGCTCTGGCCACTCTTTTCTTCCTTCTATCCTCATGCATAGGTCTCAGGCTTTGACTTGTGAAACAGGGCTCGGCCTTTCAGGAGGGAGTACAGGACACCTCTCCTTTGTGCTTGTTTATATTCTGCCAAAGAAAACTGCAGATGCATTGTGACCACATGTTTCTTTTTTGTCTTTGGCCCAGTCATGGAAAGAAGCTGGCTTCCCAGCTGAGCAACAACCTAGCACATGGATGCAGCTCAGAATGCCTTTATTTTTCTCTTGTGTCAGCAAAGCTGTAGCTCTGTGCTAGCAAGAGGTTGGGGCATCTAGTTTAGTAGAAAGCCTAAAAGACCTAGGTTTAGAGTTCAGGTCTTGAACCTGATGTTCTCTGATTGCCTGATACTGGGATTTTTTTTTTTTTAAGATAATTTTATCTCTCTGGGTCTTAGGTCTCAATTTTCAAAACTAGAATCAAAATCCCTTTTGCTACCATTATGCAAAGATGTGAAAACAAATGGATGTGAAAATATGCTCTAAGGAATCCCCATCTTTCAACCTTAATGAAACTTTTTACAAAACAGCTGCCCTGAATGCAGTATGGTGATTCCACTGAGAAATGCCTTGAGCTGTTTTTTCCTGCAGGGGAGGTGGCTTTAAGAGTGTGTCATCCTCACTCTCTCACCTGGCTTCCCAGGGGACCCCCTGGCTGAGTTTGGGGTATAGTCCAACTCTATAAAAGAGTCCTTTTTTCCATTGTGTGAGCTAATTGGCCCTTATGGAGATTGGACCCATGCCCTTGGACTAATTAACTCTATTGCCTATTTGCTCCAGCTGAACTAACTTCCTCAAACTTGCACTCATTTTATTTAGTAGATAGCAATATGCATTTCTGAAAGATAGTGTCCTCATAGCCTCCGGCCACCAAACATGCCTTCGATTCCATACACACTGGAAGCAATGCGGATTTACCATTACACTGGTTCCAGAGGTGTTAGGAGCTATTTAATACTTGTTAATTTGTCAGTGGGGCATAGGTGGGGTGGGAGTAATAAACTATGGGTGTAGCCCTGCCTCTGCCACCAAGGAACTAAATGACCTTCCTCAAGGAAGTGATTAGCCTCGCAGGACCTGTTTCCTCTCCTTTAAAGGGAGAGTGTTAGACTAACCAATCTCTAATGCCCATTCTAGGCTTCACATTCCATGATCCTTAGCATTTCATGCTCTGGGAACACGCGGCTTCATTAATAAATAGCAGTGTTCACTGCCAGTAGGAGAGACTCAGTTAATAAGCGTGCCTTCTCCTCATGTTCCACACACATAATTCTTAGTGAAAGTTAATGGGAATTAGAAACATCACTAGCAAAATAATCGATGCCCAGACCTTTAACCCGTGACCTCCCGGTCTGTTGTCTTATTGCCTGTGTCTATCTGGTCGTCTTTCTTAACCAAGGATACCTTAACCCTGAGCAGAACCAGCTGAGGAGACCTACACCAGGACATACTGATCCTCAGGGGGAAGGTGCTTTCTCATCAATGGCAAAGTTCTCGTGGCAGAGCAGAAGCCAACACAGATGGAGGAGGAGAGGTGCGTGTCTCACACCCCATCCTCAACGGTGTCAGCAGCCCGGTGAGGAATGAGACGCGTGGACGGAAATGTTTTTGATGCCTTTACAAGGAGGTTCCATTATGTGTCCTTTTGACCGCACACCATTGTTACTAAGCACAGTGTGATTTACCATTTAGGTTATTAGGTCAATGGGACCTGGTGATGAATTATGCATTAAATTGGCGGCATTTAACCAATACCACGTAATTTCAGTTAAATGCACACAGGAGAATGACAAACCCACAGTCTAGGATTTAGCTCCCCTGAGGCCCTCATGTTCCTTCCGCAGGGTGGACGTCTGTGCGTGAGCCTGGTTACAGCAAAATCGGCTGCAGTTTTCTTTCCTGCAGGGGAACCAGAGAGAGCAGACAGGAGGAGCACATGTGAAGGAGCCTTTCCTGCCCAGCACCAGCTGGACACTCTCTGGGATTTCTCCCTCTTCCCTGCATTCTTACCCTTGACCCTTCGGTGCTATCCAGCTCCCCCTGTGTCAGGTCCCTCTGCAAGCTGTGATTTCCTCTCCTGACAGGCTGCAGGAAGGGGAGAAAGCTGCAGGCCAACCTTTGCTCTGAGAGCAAGGAGGGTTATTACAGAGGGGCATGTGACAGGGTGTGCTCAGGAAATATTGATAAAGTGAGAGAGAGAACAAGGAGAGAGGAAGAGATGCCTCCCACACCACCCCCACCTACCCCGCTCTCATTGCTGTAGTTTGAGGTATGTGAGCTACTCTAAAGGCTTGCCCTAATAGGCCTTTTGTTGCATCGGACCCCATTGCTCCCCGTGAAGAGCTCTGTGAGGTGAGGACACGGTTTCCTTGTCTATAAAATGGGGACAATATTAAAACTGACTTCATAGAGAGGATATGAGTTAATCAATAGAAAGAGCTTAGAATACAGCCTGAAATAAAGTAAGCATCTCACAAGAGTGAATACAGTTAGATTTTATTAGTAACTATCACGTGCTTTGGGGGAAGGTAAGCACCACAGTAACAGGCCATTACCCACTTGATTTTGCTCAGGTTGCGGTCAAGAAGATCTCCACTTAGAGAAGCAGCAGTGTACATGTGTTCCCAGGCTCGTTTGATCTGTCTCTTTGTCCTAATTCTGCAGAGCTCAACCCTTGATGGGCATTAGACCATCCAAGTTTTGCTGCTTGCACTTGTTTTTTATTTATAAAATATATTGGGAATACAGGTATAAAGGCAAGAAGCCTGGATATAAAGGCCTCAACCTGGATATTTATCAGCTAGTTAACCTTGGATGAGTTCCCCAGTATTTCAGAATGATGGTTTATTTGGGTGAAGCTTAGGCAATAATGTTTATCCCGACTGCCCCATGGTATTACCATAAAAATCCAACGAGACCCTATAATGTGAAAAGATACCAGAAAGTGTAAATTCCTATAGAAACATAAGCAGAGTCTAAATCTTTGAGTTAGTTTATATACAATGCCCAACACTTGTTACATAGTCTTTACTGAAAATGAAGATTTGTCACTAGGACTAGGAACAGCTAAATTGCATCTCACCATACCTGCGTTGTCATCTTTTGCTCTCAAAAATTTCAAGCCAGACATGGAAAGAAAGCCTGGTTGTTCAATACTATTCAAGGCCACCATTTATTTGCTAACTCTGAAACCCTCCTTTTCCTCCCCCACTGAATTCTAGCACTATCCTCGTGCTGAAAACTCACCCTTTTTCAATGGAGGTTTTTACCCCTTGCCCTTAATGTAAAATGACAACCAAATCTTCAGAAGGTTTGGTGTTAAGATTATGTCTTTTACATTCCTGCAGTCTCTGTTGTTTAGTTCAGCTTGCCAGGCTGTCGGATAAAGGCCCAGGGAGCATTCTGCAGGAATTATTAATGAAGATTCGACTGGTTTTTCTTCTGGAAACGGATCACTTCACTTTTCATCTCACTGGCTTTCTACATTAACAAACTAAAAACAGCCATGAGTTTTCCAGGGAAGGGATTATCACTATTTGGCAGTGTATTCCGGTTGTTAGACTTGGTTCTTTCCCCATTTAGATGAATAAATACAGGTAGATGAATGAACCTTAGTATCATCCCCAAGTCACTACCCATGGACTTTTACTCAGAACACGGAGAACTGAACCTGGTCTCAGGACCGGATTGCTTTAAGCACAGGCCTTAGTTTACTTACCCTGGAAAACAGCCATTTCAACACAAAGTTTGACTCTGAGGGCTTTAGGATGTGGCCCACACTGAACTCATATCACACCAGCACAATTGCTGTCCCTGTGCAAATGTCCGTTCAGAATGCTGTTGACAGCTGGTGCGCCGCTAGCTATTGGCTCATATCCCACGCGTCCTTGTTTACGCGTGGGAAGTCACCTTGGTACTTTCTCCCCTCTGCAGAGCCCATCGGAGTCCACCTCCACCCGGGCTCCTCTTTCGCAGAGAGCCACACGTGTCAGAATATTATATGGATGGAGCTGGACGTCTTTATTCATCTTCTATTTATGGGATGAACGTACAGTTAAAAGGTGGCTTGAGACCATCAAACCCACGTCTAGCTGTGATCTAAGTGGAATTTAACGCAGGTCTCCTGAGGTGAAGGGAGAAATGAAGGAAAGAAATGAAGTGCCTGTTTCAATTTAATACTTTAGGCTCTTTTTTTTTTTTTTTGAGGAAAAAAAAATCAAAAGACTAGGACCTTCCTCGGCCCCCTGAAGTTTTAGGGTTTCATATGCTTAGAGATACAATCTGTGCACTTTCCTTGGCATCTGTGTTTTCCAGACAGTATATTACCACTATAAAGTAGCCTGAACAGTGGGGTCCTCCCGACTGGGGGCCCACTTCAAAGGCGATGTTTGAAGTCCCCTGATGCTGGCTGTGGGTGAAAGAGTTGATTGTTGTGTTTAGTTTATTAATTACTTTAAACAGAAAAATAAAAGCTAATTTTCTTCTCTATTTCTCTGCCTGTCTTCCTTCTCTGAGTTAACATCTTCCCATCTGGATTTTTGTCATACACAAGTAGCTTGATTTCTAAATATTGGTGTAATGTAATTATTTAACTCCTTTAATCTCTGGAAATATTGGCATGTCTTGCAAAAAAAAAAAAAAATACATTGCTGGTTTTTTTTTCCCTTATATTCAGAAAACAAAAATTTAGAAAGTAATAGAGAGCGAGCTACTCTCCTAGAGTTACACAGTGAGACGTGGATGGAGATAGGGAGAGAACCCAGAATTCTTACTTGATTTCCTCAAGGAAGGAAATTTTTCCCCACAATATTGGCAACTCTGGAATCCCCCTGAAATCTGAAGGAAAAAAATGTCCCCTTGCTTCCTCAGGAACCAAACGTGCCACCGAGTTTTACTAGTAATCCGTTGTTTCACGCCAACCACAGCCTGTTTTTGCTAAATATTTTCTCAAAACCAAAGCAAGTCAACAGAGTTTTCCGTGGTGTGAAGCAAAACAAAAACACCCCCAAGTTCATGTGTTGTCACCGGACAAAAATTTGCTAAGAACAAGCAGAAATGAGGAGTTAATGGATCCCAGATGTGGCCACTAAACCTAGGTTTATGAGATTTTCCACGAGATTTCGGAAGAGAATCCTATAGCACAGAACAAGATCAAACCCCCATTTTCCTGTCAAACAGGACAGTGAATGCTCGGTCTGTAATTTCCCCTGCATTTGCCTCAGTAAACAGGGAAAGAAAATGTGGCGAGAATCTCTGCTTGCAGGGGGCTGACCGCAGCATGTGGTAATCCCAGGGCAAGGAAGCACTTAAAGATGTGACCAGCTTCTTCATGGCACAAGCAGGCCAGCCCTTAGAGCCCACCGCCTGATGTTAGATTTATCCTAGAGAGGAGGCAGACCGACCACAGGTAACAGCTGTGGAAGTCTCTTCATCCAGGAAGACTGCACGTTCGCAAAAATAACTGTTTTCCTCAAACGTCAGTCAGCTCCTTGAAGTTTCAGACTTTGCTCGTGGTCAGGGAAGGCATGTCCCCTGCACATATTTCAGTAGGCACGGGGCAGTTCAGAGACACACGGTTTCCCCGCACGGCGGCTGTGGCTACCTCAGTGTTAACCTCAGTCGGCGCAGGGTGGGGAAAAGATTGTTTTTGTTGTTGTTGTTGGAGTGGAGGCAGGGCAGCTGTTGGGGTCAAAATGGTTTCCATTATTATTGCTTTCTTTCCCCCTCTGTGTGTCCTGAACTCTGACCCGCAGGAATGAGAGCTGCGCTTTTGTTAGTGGAATGGCTTCTGTGAGGAACTTCCAACCACTAGAATGTTCTATGAATTGCGAAGACAACCACAAGAGCCTTGGAGGTTTGTCTGAAGAATGATTGCTGGGCTCCCTGGTCACTTCCCTCCTCCCTCTGACACAGCAATAGAATCCACCGGACAAGCGGGAGAGGAGTGGATGGGGGACAAATCAGGAAGAGAGGGAATCTAGCTAAAATGTCTGGCCACAAAAAAAATGTATGCTTTTAGATAAAACGTACCCTTTAACCAGTTGACCAAAAGCACACTGGCAGCGGAGGTCTGAAGCATCCCTAAAGGCGCCCCCGTCTTGGAGCTGCTGGATGACAGTGCTATGTGTCTACCCCAGACAGGTTCATGAATCCCAGAGCCGCCTGAGGCCGGTTGGAAATGCTCACCACGTGGGGAGTCAGCGGGATCTGTAGAGATTATGGAGCATTCAATTTGACAACCAAAGCTTGTGAATCCAGAAAGAGTGGGAATGTTGCTGGGAGGGGAGACAGTAATTGTTTTTACGATGACAGATAAGACATTCGGGCTTCTGCAGACTTGCCACACCTGGGAAACAACTCCTTCCCAGATCAGTGCTAAATATTTAAATGAAGGCATGCAAAGTCTTCAGCTTCTCTCAGCCTCCTCCCACAAGATTACTTTTAAGTAAGAATCTCCCTCCTTTGTAATTTTACACTGAGATAAACAAAAACGTAATCAATTTTAGAGGATTGTTTGGTTCTAATCTGATCAATACAATAAGTCACCAAGAGTCTTCTAAGAGATTACAGGAAACATTGACTGTGCAGCTGGACTGGGTTTCGTGACTGGAGGGAGATTCGTAAATAAACCTTAGGACTTTAGCCCAAGAGTATAAAAGGACAGAGAACAGAAGCTAGTGGAGAGAGATGTCTGATGTCTCCTTTTAGGTGAAAGTACATGCAGAGTTTGTTCCCTCTGGGGTTGTGTACAGTTTAGTCCCTCCTTGGGTGTTCCCACTTCAAGCTGTGGTCAAGTGAACAGCTGGAGATGTTACTATATCTTAAAAACACACACACACAAAAACTTTTCCATGAAGACCCAAGTTCTCTGTGTGACATCCCTCCCTCAGTGTCTCTCTCAGGGCTGACGGATATTTGTCCTGCACGAGCATTCATTTGGGGAGACGAGACACTGTTTTTTACTCCTCTAACCCAACTCGATTTTTCAAAATATCAAACAAAACAATACTCAGAACACAGAATAATGTTGCCCCTGAGAGGGGTTTCCCCTCCAGTCTCCCTCCCACTCCTGTTCTATCAGTCTGTCTTTCTCTCCCTCCCACCCTCCAACACCCACTCGCCCTCCCCAACAAACTCTGGAAAAACAGTAGTAACTAACATTTGTGCCTTTGGCAATAAAACCACAGGCCTTGCAAACCCCAAATGGCAAAAAGACATTTCCATTCCAATCCCAGTTTTAAATTAAACTGTAATGAAAAATCAGCAGTGGCAGCTGGGACCAGAGACACTGATTGTCTCTAGAAACAAAAAGGAGGGGAACAGAGGGGGAGAGGAAAAAGAAAAGAGACTGCAAGGAAGCCTCGCTGTGGTAATAAAGCAGCTGGTAAACCTTCAAGTAAAAAGAAATTAGAAAAACAAATCTAGTAGAGAGACAAGCAAAGATGGCTGTTTGCCTCTGCAATCACAGGGAGGCGACCACAAATCACCCTCCACTTTATGAATGGACATGGAGGGGGCAGGGAGGGAGGCGGATGTGTAGGCCTCTACTGACACCTGGAGGCCCAGTGGGGAAATTCTCAGGGGGATTTGGCTTCTCCCTCCCCCCCCCCCCCCCAAGCCTGGCGAAGGAGTGAGGATTTGGACTTTCTCCCGGATCATAGACAACAGCGAGGCTCCCAGAGCAACGATTTTCAACAGGCGTGCAGGGTGCTGCAAGAATTTTTAAGGCTTGCAATATCTGACTATTTAGTCAGGAGCACTGACCTGTTTTCTCTTAGATTGTCAAATTTTAAAAAAATGACAAAAGCCAACATAACAGTAGCGTCAGGTGTGAATGCCCTGTTTGAACCATAAACATGTAGGTCATATAAGAGTTGCATCTTTTTAAAAAATATGGATATGTCTTTATTGATTTCAGAGAGAGGAAGGGAGAGGGAGAGAGATAGAGAAACATCAATGATGAGAGAGTCATGATCGGCTGCCTCCTGCACGCCCCCTACTGGGGATGAGCCCACAACCCGGGCATGTGCTCTGACAGGGAGTCGAACAGCAATCTCATGTATCCTAGGTTGATGCTCAACCACTGAGCCTCGCTGGCCTGGCGGGCATGTGATTTATATATATTTTCTGAGTAGTAATGATCAGGAATCGAGAAAAGACATGTGCTAAAAATATAAAAGCCAAGATGCTGCCGAGTGCTTAAGGATCAAGGCAGTGAATGGGCTTCTAGGTAACAGATCAGAATTAGAGACTGGTTCCAGCCTCCTCAACCGTATTGTGTTCTCAGACTTCTAGGAGTCTGATGAAATTTGTGGGCCCAATTATAGATGCTCACAGATAAAACTTAAAATGTACAATTCCTGCCCAGCCGGGCGTGGCTCAGCTGTTGAGCATTGCTCTGGGATCCAGGAGATACCAGTTGGATTCCGGGTCAGGGGCCTGCAGGGGGCAGCTGGTCAATAACGACTCTCTCATCATTGATGTTTAAACTCTCTCTCCCTCTCCCTTCCTCTCTCTGAAATTAATATATATTTTTTAAATAAAAAATGTACAATTACTTATTCAGATGTCAAGTTGTTGTAACCAAAAACACACAAGATTTCCGCCAAATGAACAGCCTCTTCAAAGGATGTCCTTCTGATTGTGACTTACTCTGGAAACTTGACAGACACTGGGGAGGCTTATGACCCTTGGGGCTCCTTCTCTGAAGAGGGTCTTCATCAGCCCTAATGGCAATGGCAAAAGAGTTTAAGTGGGAAAATCTACATAAAATTACAGTGATTTATTTTAACCCATCAGGTGTTGTGTGCTGTGCATCTGGGATGTAGAGCCGAGGGTGAGCCTGGAAAAGCTCTGGGTGACCCTTTGGGTGGACATTTGATTAATTAACTCTGTCCTGGTGACTTGAAAGGATTAATGCACCTCCCCATGGGTCCCGCTTTTCCCAACCATGACTCTCCCAGTAAGAGGTATGGTTTTCATTAAATTCTGATCCTCTTTGCTAAGTTCCTTATTGTAGTAATAGTAGCTGAAAGCAGAAAAACAAAACATAGCAAAATGGCTTTTGGAAGACTAGGTGAATGGAAGTGGTTTTCACTCCACTTTGTTCTAGTTAGTTCACTCTCCTGGATTCTACTCTACTAACCTACCTAATCTTCTCATTTCCTTTTTACTGCCTTACTTCTGCTCTCTATGTTAGCACTAGAAGGTGATCAGGAGCCCAGAGAAGAAATCCTCAACTTCCTCAGGAAATAATGGATGCAGAAGAAGTTTGAACCTAGCAGTACAGTTAAAAATGTTTTGATGATGATTATTATTATTGTCCTTTTTAATCTGCGCCCAGGCACCCACTTTTATTGACTTTAGAGAGAAAGGAAGGGAGTCCTTTGCTATATTGTGGACACCCTGCTAAAGATTTCATATATATTTAGTTTTTCACAGAAATCCTGAGTCATCATATCTGTTTTACAGAGGAGGAACTGAATTTTGCCCAAGTTCCCCAAGTTGGTAAGTGAAGGGGCCAGAATTCATATGGCTTTGGTGCCGTATGTCTGGCACCAAAGCCTGAACACATAACACTCCACTACAATCACCACTGGTGGTGGTAGGGGAGCTCATTAAAGTAAAGGTTGGAGAGAAACCAAAAAGGATTGAGCCCCCCCCCCCCGCACCAGGACTGCTCACAGGTGCTAAGGAAGGTGCCCTGTGTGCTGCCCTGCTTGTCTCCCACCCAAAGCCCAGAAAAGCTGAGTGAAGACAAACTGTGAAGTGGGGAGGGTTTTCCCTTAGAGGCCTCACTACTCTAGTGATCTTCACCTCTGGTGTTGCAGGGGTCTCCCTGTTCCCAGGCACTTTGGGCCACTTCTAAGAACCTACTGAATCCACTGAATCACTGTTCTGTGCTTCTGAGGGGGTGTGACCCCACTATACTTTCAAAAGATGAAGAATTTCCACAAATGAATATCAGTTTAGAAACAAAACTCTTCAGAGCTGTTAACCTCCAATGATTGTCACTTAGCTGAATTTTCTTTCATTTTCTCTTTTTCCCCCCAAATAATTTCCTTTAAAGAAGCAGCACTCTTCTTAATTAAGGCCATGGTCAGAGACCACAAATGGCTATTTGTAATGGTTTCTAAACCTGAAACATGGAGGATTTCTGTGTATTATTTCTGAATCACAGCAAAGAAACTGAGTTCTTTATTTATACTGTGAAAGGGTTTAAATAAAAATATTATGTTTACTAGTGCAGTGTGCACAGAACCGATAGAGAACACAAATGGTTATGTAGAATTCAAACACATAAAATCCATACATCTATGGGAAGTAGCACATGCTGTATTTTTAAATACAAAAATACATTCCTATACATAAACCCATGTATGCATATGATGACTCGATCTTACATCACTTCCAAACGATCCTCCCCAGTGAAGGATTTATTAATAATGTCTTTCCTAGTGTGTTCTGGGTCTGACCTGCATAACAATCACCTGCATTAGAGTCACCTGAGTACTTGTTAAACATGCAGATTCCTGACCCCACCAGAAAACGATTATAAAGTAGAGTCTCTGGGGATAGAGCCTTGGAATTCTCATATGTAACAAATATTCCCCAGGTGACTTTTAATTTATTCCAGAATCTGAGAACCACCGATAAATAGTGCAGCAGAGTGTGTAGGAGCAGGGACTTTGGAATCAGACAGACCTTGGTTTAAACCCCAGTTGGCCCATCTATCGAATGATGATAATCATCCCTACCTCCTAAATCTGTTGTTGGGATTAAAGGAGATGATGCATGGGAAGCAGAGCCAAGAGGATGGAAGCGAAAATACTCAGAGCCTCTCTTCTCTGCCTTCCTGAGAGAATGCTTTGTGCTACTGCTCTGCTCCTGGCTCTACTGAGATGGTGAGGGCAAGAAGCTATCCATGGAGGAAAAGAGAAAATCTGGAGAAGGGGAGAAATAAGGAAAGACTTAGACAGTGGGCCAATAGGGGCTGGAAGCAGGGGAGGTGGAGAGACAGAGAGATGGAGACATTGTAGCTCTTTGGGGAGAAAGACAGGTTAAAAAGATTTTTAGGCATTTTTTTCAGTGTGTTATATCCTAAAATTCTCCCTTTGCAACTTTTACATTTTTTAAATCACTTAGGACTCAGGTTTGAATTTCTATTAAATGCATTACCAGAGACAAATTCTAATCCTAGAAGGTCCAGATTAAATAGATGATAGATTAGATAGATGGATAGATAGATGATAAATTGATTGATTAATATAAGGCTTAGCAAATTGTGCCCATTTATCAAAGTATCTGATTTATTCCTAAATAATGCAATCATTCTACCTGTTCTCCTAATGAGTATCCTACACCTACTTTGTTTTTTAAGATTTACTCCTACCCCAATTTGCCCTAAATTTTCATTGTTTATTCTTCTCTTTACTTTCATTGTCTACTCATCTTCTAATGTATCTTTTACTTGTTTGTGTTTCTCCTTTCTCTTTTCCATGACATTTTTTTCTTGCCCTTTCTCAGGTCCACAACCTGGCTTCTGACTCCAGGGGCTCCCAGCAGTGAAGTGAGGGAATGTATGTGGCTGAGGCTTTTGCTTTCCTCTTCACTGGCAGCCATGACCCTCTTCTCTATAGACATACAGGTAAGAGCTGGGACCTCTGGATGCCAGAGAGTCTTTCTGCAGCTATGAGCCCTGAAGCCTGTTCTTTGATCTTGTCCACCCTGAGCCCTCTATAGATTTTTTTTTTCATTCTTCCAGAAACCATTGGATTGCTTCTTTCTGGACAATATCCCTCTTTCCATTTGGAGTACTGCTCCTCCATCTCGGGTGACTCTGGTGGAGCTGCCAATCATGTGCTTGATGGCACGTGACTCAGGTCTAGCCAATCATAGCATCTTACCTCTCCTGAACCACACTGACTGGTCCAAGGATAACCATATGACTCAAGTAATGCTGGAGCATCTAATGAGCTTTAGTAGTTAGATGCTGTTTTCTGGGATTGAGTACCGTGAGAACAATGTAAATTAGATCTACTTGGCAGCTATCTTTTCAAAGTCTATATCGAGAGATACATGAAATGAGAGAGTAACACCTGTGGAATTACCCTCAAACAATAAACCATGAAAGTAGTGGATAAATACCCAGCTTTCTCACCACTCAGCACTGTAAATCTGGGGCACGTTCCACATACTCTCTCAAGAGTCCCCAGTAGATTAAGCCCCAGTTGCCCACAACAGTAACTTGCTCATGAACACTCCCTTTGTTTGCTTTTCTCTGGTCTCTGTCTCACTTCTTCTCTCCCTCACAGTGCTTCCTGGAATCACTTCCCCAATAAAATACTTACACCCAAATCCTTGCATAGTAGGCAGGGGAATGTCCTGCCTCACAAACAGTCTGCATCCTAATCTTCAGAACCTGTGAATATATTAGGTTACAAGGCAAAGGGGAATTAAGTTTGCAGATGGATTTGAAGTTGCCTATCAGCTGACCTCAATATAGGGAGATTGTTCTGGCCTCAATTTAATCACAAGGGTTCTTAAAAGTGGAAGAAGGAATTGGAAGAGTGAGGATATCTTGGCCTGGTCTTGCTGGCTTTGAATATGGAGGAAGGGTGTCATGAACCAAGGAGCTTGGGCAGCCTCTAGAAGCTGGAAAAGGTAAGGAAATTAATTCTCTCTAAAGCTTCCATAAAGGGATATAGCTTAATGACGCCTTGGTGTAGGACTTCTGATCTATGGAAGTGTAAGATAAATTTTTGTTGTTTTAAACCACAGAAACAGTAAAAAACTAATACACCTTGTCTCAGGATATGCTTTGGGGAAAACCCAAATTTAAGATGACAATTGCTTTCCTTATTATTCTTGTGGTGTTCAGTCCCACTTCCCCTGATACATGATGGGGTAAATGCTTGGTGGATTTGACTGCCAGAACAATGTAGAAAATGGAACTAATTTGGAATGATGTCTGGCTAATTACATTAAACCTCTGTCTCTTTGGCAGAGGAGCCCTTACCTTGGCACGCCAGGGAAGTCTCGCTAGGGTAACAGTTTTAATTAGTCCAGCTCTATCTCATATCCAATGCCTGGTTCTGCATCTGTTGACATTTCTCACTTAAAATATGAAATAAGCTAAGTATTCCAGTATTAAAAAATAATTATAGTTAAAGACACTGGTGGGATCAGTTATTACCTGGATGCAAATAGTTTCATATTTTACTGTAAAGGAAATTATTTCTACCATTAGAAATAATGTAATATTTCTTCAGATCTCCTACTGCAGTACTCTTTTAAAGTGAAAGCTCTGAAAATGAACGGCATAACCTTCTTATTTATTTATTTTTTTAAATCCTCAAAAGTATTGGCCTATCTCATTTTCTTAGTCAAAGCTTGCTTCCCGTTTTTGCCCTGCTAATGACCTTAGTTCTCTCTGGATGCTTTAGGACCAAGAGCTCTTTGATTAATCATTCTCTGTGTTAATATCAAATGGCCCTTGCATTCTTCAAACAGATTGCTGCTTCTGTTAAATAATGCCCTAAATATACAAAGCAGATAAATGATGACCATTGAGCCAATGGGAACAGAACTGAGCTTCAAGACTGGGTTGCAATTATAATGAAAAGACACATAACTGATGGGCTCCATATCTGAACTTAAAATGATTTGTGAAGCATTGGATCAAGAGAAGTACAGACTCAGGTCTCAAGTTTGAGTTGCTATGATGAAGTGTAGACTGGGAATAGAAAGCATTTTAAAATTGCTTGATATGTGTCTGTGTATATATGTTTTCTTTGAAATGGTTAAATGCTTTAAGGAATAGAGCCTCTTTGGGGGGCAAAGGCCCAGAATGATATGTATCAGGGTCTTATTTCATTTCAGTCTCTTGCTTTTTTTAATTTATGAGGTGTGGAGAATATTAGTTTTTAGGATGATTTAATATTTTACGTTGTAAGTGATCTGCAGTGAGTTTGTTAATTAGATACTGCAGACAGGCTGTTTTAATGTGTGTTGACTCTGCAGGAAAAAAAAAGGAAGAGAGAATATTTCTGATAGGTAAAAAGAATCCAAGGCACATGATCAAAGTTCTCTTACAGACCATGTGTTTGAGGCACTTTGCTGTTTTACAAATTGTATTTTGCCCTTAGAAAGGCTCCCTGAGAGCACTGGAGATAATTGGAGCCCTCTCTTGCTTTGCTGCTTTAGAATTTTTCTGGAGTCAGGTAGGAAAAGATGTTGGGGACCTGAGCTTTTTATTTAAATAAACAAAACCATGTCTGGGAGAATTAGAATACTTTTGGAAGTCTGGAGTCCATTGAAATGGATTGTCCTATTCTGATTTCCTTGGGAGACCCAGTTTGAAATGGTGACTGTATGTTATATCCTACTGACCCTGTTCTGTTCTCAACACCAACATCTCCTAAATAAAGAAATGATGTGGCCTCCCAGCATATTAGTTATGTATTTAGCTTTTAATGCAGATAGCAGAGGAATGGGGAAAAACTGACATTGAAAAGATTGGTATATTCCCTTCTACCCCTGCCAGAGGGAGAGGCTGTCAGCTGGCTTCTTTGGTTGGTATCTACTGTATGGAGTGGCTTTACCAAAACTTTGTAAGGAAACTCACTAACACTATGCTTTATCATACCATGCTTTAACTCCATCATATGTGCTTTATTTTTCCTTTGGTTAAATTAGTGTGGACAACTACAGTGAGATATTTTTATACTCAAAACACGTTGTAAAGACTAAAGAGTGATAAATTGGGTCATTCATCTGAAGATGGAGTTCAGGTATATGAAACTGAAGACTAATATTTTTCTAAAATAACACCCCTGCCACAGGAGTTCAACTTTCATGGGGAACCCAACAATAACAAAGTATTCTATGGTGTGTTATAAAACTTCAAAGAGATTTTGAGTTGTACTTGGTAAAAACGAACTGATGACAAGTACTATGAACAAGAAAGTTAAAAATATTTCTCCAATACGACCAAAAACAACATGGAACCTCACAGCTACCAACATAACTGGCTTGTTTTTACCCATTTCTCTGCCTTTTGTCTGTCTTATTCAATCTATGATACCTGAACATCAACTCACTGTCTTGCTTCTCTGGGTTTAATGATACTGATATCAGCATGTGATAAATAAGAAATTTTTCCCATAAAATAGTACTTTCCAAAAGCAAAATAATGAACATTTGTTATCTCATTTGGGTTTTATGTGACTGATATAATTCTAATTAGGAAATAGTTGAAACTATGGAACTGATATGTATAACAATGAAAATCCCATCACTATACACTATGGGGTTCTCTTTTTTAAATTTTGTTAGCATATCCCCTCACTATTAGTATCCAATTTTAAAATCAGAATATAAACTTTTATTATATCTTATCCTCTGAAAACAGTTTGATGATTGCTAGGTAGGAGGGGGATGGAGGGGATGGGTGAGAAAGGTGAAGGGATTGAGAAGTACACATTGGTAGCTACAGAACAGTCATGGGGATGTAAAGTACAGCATAGGGAACACAATTAATATTGTAGTAACAGTGTATGTCAGGTGGGTACGAGATTTATCGGGGTGATCACTTTGTAAGTTATATAACTGTCTAGTCACAGGGTTGTATACCTGAAACTAATATAATGTACATCAACAGTAATTGAAAAATAAAAATTTTTTAAAAAAATGTATCCTCTGAGATATTTCCCCCCAGTCATGTCAGCATAGATGCTCTTTTCGACTTTGCCAAACATTTATTCAGAGGTGAGGAAAAAGAGGCACAACTAAAAATGGGGTGAATGTTGAAGACCTCAGCAGTTAGTGAGTCACTTTAGAATATAGGGAGATTAGACAAAACTACAATCAAGATTTCTCTCTCTCAAAAACAAAAGAACACCCCTCTTGTGGGAAGTAATGAGTAAAACATAAATAGAGTACTTAATCTCCAGAGTTGAATGATGATGAATGTTTGGTGCACAATGGTTTCAGCAAAGGCTATGCTTGATGCCGTGATCAGAGCCTTCACAGTGCTCTCTTAAGCATCAATGCAGCTTCACCTGCTGAACAACTTCACACATTCAATAGAGAGTCATCACATGTGAACAAAGGGTTGTATTGATTCTTCAGAGAAAAGCATTTGCCTCTCTGAACATGGGAATTTTTTTAAATTTCAAGACTTGGTTCTAATTAGTTATAATATACCGATCTAGCATCACTCTGTGGATATGTGTGGAAATGTATCATGTACTTGAAATATATATTTAATATGATAATATCATCAACCAAGCATAACTCTAAAGAATGTGTCTCCTTTTTTTTTTTTTTCTTTTCTATCTGCTGTTTAATTTCATTATGATTTCTAAAAATTCTCTGGTAGTGTACAGCTGCTCCACTGTTAATAGCCTTGAAATAGAAATGTGTTACTTTGCTTAGGGAGAGACATCTGCATACCGTAGAAAAACAAAATCATTTGCTGTGATTAATACAGGAAGATGGTTATTCGTATTTTTAATGTATGTTGTTTAAACTCAAATATGTTTGCCTTCCAACCATTTTGAGATATGTTATTCTGATCTATGATTTAAATGTGTGAAGCTTTTAGTATCTACATAAAAAGCGAATGTTTGCCAGCCTACCCAGTACCTCCTGCTGCTAGTTGGCTGGGGTTTTTTTGAATGTCACAAACAGAATCTTTGATGTGGTACCCACGGGGCTTTTTATCTGAGATGATGTAAATAACTGCTCCCAACATTTGGTCCTTCTACCATCTTTGATCATGTTATCTTGAAATTTGCCCTTGCAATGAGCAAGAGTCTTTACTTTCACATTAAAGAGCTCATACTATATTTGAAAATGTCAAAGTCTATAAGCCCTAGGAGGGCAATAGGACAGGTTCAAAAGTTTGCAGGTAGATGGATTATTACAGGTTTAGAAATTACAATGAGGGCGAGCATACATGCCTTCTCTTATTCCCTCACAGTCTTGCAGATCTCTTGGTACATCATAAATCTTTCTATGTCTGTGCCCCATTCTCTAGCCATTTCACAAGTGGTCAGCTTCAGCCTCAGATTTACACACAGGGCCCTGGAACTGACCTCACTGAAGGGCACGATTTATGTGGTGGAGCCGAGTGCGGAATATGATCCAGCCCTCTTGTCATGCAGCTGAGATGCTCTCATCAGACCGCTACTGCTTACCATTCATGGCATGGCAGTGCTTAAGGGGGCCTTGGAGTGCACCTACTTCAGCTCCTTCCTTTTGCAGGTAAACACAAAACCTCAGGCGAAGCGATTTTCTTGAAGGTTACACACCAAAGAGAACTTCCTCTCTCTCCTCATCTGGAAGCCATCTTGTTATTGCTTTAAGAAGATGTGTTCTATACTCCTGGCCTGGAGCCCAGTAGCACTGACCACAGAGAACTTAAACCCTAAGGGTTCATATGCCAAGAGAGCAAAACTCTACCTTTCTTGCCCATTGATCCTGGAGCCATAAGAGGGCCTGTTGGGGATCTTGTGACAAGGCTAGGAGACCCATAAATTCTTCTCTGCCCCATAAGGCAAACCCAACAAATTTCACAATGGGAAAATAAGATGCTCAAGTATGTGTTCTTTAATCTCTGCTCAACTCAATGATGAGTATTCCTGAATTTGGTATATGTTAAAAGTGGCACTTCAAAACCATTGGGGGAAAGATGGACTATTTAATACATGATGTTAAGACAAAAGGGTAGGATCTGAAAAGATAAAGTTAGGTCTTTACCTCCCACTCTACATACCAATAAAATACAAGTTGATCAGAGGTTTAGATGTTAGAAATAAAGTCATAAATTTCTTTTAAAAATCATAAAAAACTTTAATTTTTGGAATGGAAATATTTTTTTAAACTGATTCAAAATCTAGAAGCTATAAAAGAAAATACTGGTAAATCTGAATCCATAAAAATAAAAGCTTCTACATGACAAATAACACACACACACACACACACACACACACACACACACACACCCATGAGCAAAGTAAAAAGGTTGAAAAACCCACAAATTATGAAAAAATATTTGAAACTCATGTATAAACTAAAAGCTAATTTCCCCAATAGATATAAAGTTCCCACAAATGGAGAAATAAAAGTACAACAAGCTGTTAGGAAAAACTGGGCAAAAGATACAAACATAGTTCACAGAAAATGAAATACAAATGGCTCTTAAACATTTGGAAATATGCTCACTTCACTCATAATAAAATATATGCAAATTAGAACTATATTGAGATACCATTTTTCTCTGATCAGGTTGGCAAAAATCCAAAAGTTTGATAACACTCCATTGGTGAGGCTGTAGGAGTATATGTTAGCACAGCCCCATATGGAGAGCAATTTAGCAAAATCCATCAAAATTACAAATGCATATATATTTTGCCCCAGCAATTTCACTTCTGGAAATTTATGTTACAAATGCACTTGCAAATGAATGAAAGGACATATGTTTAAGATATTCATCACAGTATTGCTTGTACAACCAAAAAATTGAAATAACCTAAATTGTTAAATCCAGTAAATTGCTTAAATAAACTGGTTAAATAAATCATGATACATTAATACAACAGAATACTATGAAACTTAAAAAATTAGAGTAGACTCCATGTATAGCAACATTGAAAGATCCTTGAGACTTTAATTAATGAAGAAAAACAAACAAAATAGTGTGTAAGATAAGTTATCTTTTATATTTAAAAAAGAGAAGAACCTTAATTTATCTTTGTTATACACATAAAGAAACTGGAGAAATTTATGAGAAACTAAATATAGTAGTTACTAGTAACAGGTGGGGATAGGAACTGGGGGTGTGGGGTACAGGAGAAACAAGGTTTCTCACTGTTCATCTTTATATTTTTTTAGAACCATGCAAATTATGTTTTCAAAAATTATATCTTTAAATCAAAGAAAAAAACTGAGCTTTCTTTTTGACTCTGAGGATGCTCAACAAGTCTCTATCTTACCATAAAGGTGAAGACTTCCAGACTAACATGGGGCTGCTCAGAGGCTTTATTCACTCATTTTTCTTCTTTCTTTCATTCACTCAACAAATATGTATTTACAGTAAGTTATGTGACAGGTGCTGTAGTAGGCTCTGCAGATGCATGGAGAACAGGACCCACTGGATCTTTGTTCACAGAAATCTACATTCTGGTTCAGGATCTCTTCCATCTGGAGTCTGGGGGTCTCTAATCAACATGAAAGGACTCTAAAACCCACATCAACAAGTTTCACTTTATGACAATATCATCTTAAGTGTAAGCACATTAAATCTCCATTGGTACAGAGTCCACAAATTCAATATCCTTGATTTTTATGAGCAAACAAGATGCATACAAGCTGGAGACATCTTTGGTTTCTCTCAATGGCACCTCTTTGTAGAGTTTCACAATATCTTTTATTGTGTATAATACAATATAATTTGAATCTGTTTCAAATATGGCCCTTGCTTATACTTATCCAGGGTTGTAATAATTTCCTGTGATTTATGTTGATGCTTTTTTATTTATGCACTAAAATTATACAGTGTATCCCTACATTCCTTTCTTTTCTGTTTTTTATTCTTAGTTTTATTAGTTTACATTCCATTATGATTAATTTTTCAAGTCAAATATCTGTTCCTGGGTATTTGTACCAGTGCCTTGAATAGCATTTTTATATTTTTATATTTTGCACTCCCTTTCAGACCAAACAAGAGCTAAGAGTGAAGTTCTATCAGCTCACTGCCTGTCTGTGCATGATGTGTGTACATCAATGATCGTATCAGCATCTTTCAGGACTAAACCCATTTGGTTAATGAAAGAGAACAGTGCTTTCAGGGCTGTCCAACAGAACTTTCCATGATGATTGAAATAGTCTCAAGTTTTGCTATCTAATAGGGTAGCCAGTAACCACTTGTGGCTATTCAGAACTTCAAATGTGACTAGAGCAACTGAGGAATTGTATTTTTAGTTTGATTTCATTTAAATTAATTTAAAATTTAAAAACTGTCAGGAGAGAGATAAGATGTGAAAGCAAGGTATATAGCCCCAAAGAGAGTAGCCAAGTATCCAAATTGTAGCCTCCAAGGGTGCAGAGGTCATAGTAATGGGAATCTCTGAGCTTTATGTATTCCAATCAGATGATGAAGGCTTCTTAATTTGTGAGGAATAGTCCACACAGATTGGGGATGGTTTACGAATAGTTGCTGAGATAAGAGAGAGCACAATTCATTTCTCCCACACTCTATCATTAAAAAAATAAGTCAGCAAGCCTTAGCCAGGTGGCTCAGTTGGTTGGAGCATTGTCTCTATGCATCAGGGTTGAAGGTTCAGTCCACGGTCAGAGCACACACAGGGGTCAACAAGTGAGTGCATGGATAGGTAGAATGGCGAATCCATGTTTCTCTCTCTCTCTTCTTCCTCTCTCTCTCAAGTCAATAAATAAAAGTCAGCAAGCATCCTGGAGGTTTAGTTAAAACTCAAGGCAAGCTCATTAGGGTTCAAGGCTAAACTACAGTCCTTGAGAACACGTCAGGGACATGGGATAAAATACCATCTCATGGACTGAGCACAACGGTCTGTGTTTGGAGGAAGATGGATACCCAAGGGACATCAGAGATACCAGCCTTAGGAGAGTAAACTGAACTTTAGACCTCATACATTGGTGGAAATGGACTCCTAACACACAGCCACCAGGACACATATTAGCTCAAGACCTGACTGCAGTTATGCCAGTGAATGGGAAGTCTCCATTGTCTGCCCGTGAATGGACTCAAGTAAGCAGAAAGTGACTAGCTACAAGTCTATCCAGTTCAACCTTCTTCACTTACCCCTCATTACCTACACTGTAGATACAAATACCCCACCTGAGCATTCAAGTCTCTCCACAGCATGGAGCCAGCCCACGCTTTGCTCAGCCCATCTCCACAAATCCCCCACGCTTGTGCTCCAGCAAACTTGGCTGTGCATGCTTTCTTATCCATGCCCCAGCCTCTCCCACATCCATGTCCTCGCTCAAGCTGTTGTCAGAAATGCCCTCCTCCAGCATCCCCATCTGTCAAAACCCCATCTCTCCACATGGCTCATTTCAGGCCATGCATTCCCTAAAGCCTCTTCCCTGGAACCCATAACTGCATGTGCTCACTCCCTCCCAGAGCCCGTGGCACTTGGTTTCTGCTGCTGTTTTGGCACTCGTTCCACTCCTCCTTATGTTGCAGGCATTAGTGAATTTGTCTGATCTTGTCTCCTATCCAGTGAGCAGTTTGAGGATAAGAACTGTCACCTACATTCTGTATGCCTGACAGTGCCTGGCACAAGGTTGGGCTCCAGGAATTGTCTTTGAATTGGATTAAGGACAGTTCTACACATGGAGAGAATTTCAGCTGTAATCAATAAAAGAGATATTTTGCTCCAGAACATAAGAGAGCCAATGCAGGTCTGAGTGTTTATCTGTAAAGCACATTATTGTGGCATAGAACATTTTTCAAATCAAAGGTAGCAAGCTGGTGATCTACTCACAAGTGGCCAGCATATATATTTTGTTTGACACACAATGTTGTTTTTTAATTGTAGGCAACATTAAACATTTTGGAGAGTTCACATAAATATCTATGTTTTCAGATTTTCTTGAGAAAAAAAAATAGATCTCGCATCTTGGTCATTCATTCCCCTCTGGCAATTTTCCAGTTCACCGTAGTCCCTCACTAGCCTATTGCTCTCAGAGCCTACTAGGACTAGACTGACTTACATATTTTTTCCTTACTTAAATCATACATGCATAGAGTCCATGAATCTTTAACAAAGATAATGATCCACCCACACCCTTTATGAAACTCATTTTGCCTATTTTTAAAATCGTACAGGTTCTGATGACTTTAATGGTTATTGTTTTGGCCTGCTACTTTCTGTCTCACTCATCTAACTCCCCAGAGTGCCACTCATGTTCAGATCAAAATAGGATTTAGATCATTTTTAAGGGTTGTAGTGGCAGCTCCATGTCCATCGTCACTTTATCTGCAAGTGCCATTTTCAGGCATTAGAGAATTAGTCAAGGGACCCAGGGTGGCAAGGCAAAAGGCATACTTGTTGAAAGCAGAAGTGGTAGACACTTGAAAAAGAATAAAGAGGGTGAGACCTATGTGATATTGGATGCTAACATTTCATTTCACATCCATAGCACTTCTCATGTGAAGATTTCCAAGTAGACTGCAGGCAGTAATTGAGCCTCACAGCACTTGATGAGAAGGGACGTGTTTTCTTCATTCTCTGTGAGAGGAAACTGAGGCACTATTTGTTCACTATTGTAAGGACTTCTCTGCAAGAGGATGAGTAGTTAAATTTAATTATCTTCATTCCTGGCCCCTTCCATAATCACTCATTCTTACTCTTCTGTTTCAAGGGTAATTTATGTTAGATCAATTTAGACTCACTTTCAGAAGTTAATCAATACCATCTGCTCTCCTCGGCTAAAACTTATTCTTCAGAAACATGTAAGGGCTAGAGAGCATAAACAGGCAAAATATAAAATCAGGTGGGCTGCAAACTGACTTATAGGTAACCACCAATGTTTCAAAATCCCCATCTTCCAGTTTTCAATAGTCCCTGACTGTCCCTCCTCACCTCTCCCACCCTGCCACACTTGTTCGAGACTAGTGTTAAAGCAGCAGCTATGTTCACCATTTATTTTAATGTCTCATTCTTGAAACATCTTAAGGGAGACTCTTCTAACTCCTTTGACCCATGAGAACTGTGAGTTTTTAAGAAAAGAAAGTTTTGTTAGTTAGATCAACACTTCAAGTGTCCAGTTTAGAAAAGAACGAAGCCCTGGCTTTGACTGTTAAACCCATTACTCTAATCACAGTTTAAATGAACCATTATAAGGCACTGATATATATGTCTCTGCAAACACAGTATTTCTAGGGTGTAGGTATTCATGCTTTTTTGAGTTAGATCTGGTCATTATATATTCTTTGTAATAATCATTGGTGATCAAAATCACCTCACCTGAAACATCATCTTTTCAAGGCCATCTCTCTAAGTAACTAAAAACAATTGGAGAAAACAAGAGTTAAATACTAAAGGATGTGTCGGCTTCACTGAGTTCACAAGCTCACCTTTCACTTCTGGAAGGATGGGATTAAATACCACTTGGATAAAGGTAATTTAAGATGCTCTCCTATAAATTTATGGAACCAAAGAAAGAAAGTGACTACACAGGTCTATCTAGAAATCCTTGTTGTGGGGGACAAAATACACAACAATATTTGTTTTGTGTTTCATGTCTCCGCAGCAAGACATTAATATCAGCAGATGACTGTTTTTTCCAGCTTTACGTAGAATTTCTGATGCTCCAAGTAGGGTGTAGGCGAGCCAATCAAAGTTGCACCAATTTAAGCCCGGGAAGATTGTTAGCCATCATTTTCCCCTGGGTGTGGACAGTGTTCGTCCCCAGCCAAAGCCACTTCTGATTTGCCCCATTGGAGTCCTTGGCCTCTGCTGGCTGCTCCTTCCCAAGGGCATCCCTTTGATAATCATTTGATCATCAGCTTGTTCTTTCTGTCATCTCTTCTTGTAGCCAAGTTACCTGCCCTGGATCATTTCATGTTCTGTGTTTTTCTAAATTACATTGTCCTCTGGAGTCTGTTGCCCAACTGAAAGAGTTACATATCCTTTCTCTGTTAGTTACTCAAAGTATCAATCATTCTGTAACCACCTGTACTACCGTTAACCTTCTTCCTGTCTTCCAAATCAAAACCCATTTCTTACTTCCATATGTCAACACCAGCCACATGCATTGATTAAATGTCCTTCATTTGAAAGCACACAGTCCTGCTCTCCTTGCCTATGTCTGAATGCCTCCCATATGCTCTCCATGCAAGCCTAATTCTTCTGTTCCCTTCTTCTGGAAAGTCATTCTTCATTGTAATAAGTTGCCCAAAGTAAATGTATTCATCATCTTTTTCTCTGACAACCATGTTTCTCCACTACGGGAAATTAAACACTGCAACATATGGCCTGAGCAGCAAACTTTAGTGCTTGTTCGCTCAATTGTTTTAACACATTGCCGCCTTCACATAATATTCTGTTTGTCACTAGCATGTCAGGCTTCCACTTGACATATGCATTAGACATGTTAATGGCAAGACAGAAACCAACTGAAGCTGACAATATGAGGAAAGAAGGCTAAGTGCCTATTAATTACTAAAATTCACTTTTTCCCACTATTTAGCAGGGGGGAAAAAAAATTAATGTGTTCAGAACATGCCACCACATTAGCCTGCTGTGGTGCCATCTGACAGATATTTAAACCCTAAGTACTAAGGAACAGCTTTGCATAGATTCAGTAAGGCCAATGTAAATGATACCATCGCTCTCTCCTATCAGTCTGCTCTTTCTGCTTCCCCTGTCAGCCACTTACACAATGGAGAGGCCATAGTTGCTGAATTCTTTATGTAGCCATCTGAACATCACTGGTACACACCCCAGGACTCTTTTCTCTATTACTTACACATGTAAGCTGCTCTGGAGGTATGTTCTAAATACTACACATTTACAGCCCGGCCGGGCGTGGCTCAGTGGTTGAGCATCGACCTAGGATCCAGGAGATTGGGGTTCGATTCCCGGTCAGGGCACATGCCCGGGTTGTGGGCTCGATCAGTGACTCATCATTGATGTTTCTGTCTCTCTCTCTCTCCCTCTCCTTTCCTCTCTCTGAAGTCAATGAAGATATATTTTTTTAAAAAGCACTATTTAAATACTACACATTTACTAAAGATGGTAGAATACATTTTTTTCTGGGTCATTTCTTCAGAGATTAGATTAATTGCTTATGCATCTTTGGGGTTCTGTTGTGAGTCTGTGGATTCTGAATTCACCTTTCATTAAGTAATTTTGATCTCAGAATTAGTAAAATATTACCATTTACTTAAAAGCAAGCTTTCATTTAGATCTTTACCTTTTCATGAATACCCTTTAATTTTCAGGAGTATACTTAACACTTATGTATGTCCCTAAACAATAAAAAAGTTTAAAAGTTTTTCAGTGGATACTATTTTGAATTTTCTTTCACATAAACAATTTAGAGCTATTTTTGAGCCGTGGTTTTTACTTCATGCTGGAGGACATCCAATAGATAGTAGGTTTCCTAGAATCTCTGAATCTGATTAGCCTCTATCTTCAAGACATTTCCTGAGACCTCGGGAGTCCGTGGCTCCTAGGGCACCCCCCCATCAATAACAGCATTATCTTGAACTCAGTGTCAGCCCATAGTTAGCCAAAGCCTAATTGAAAGAAATAATTTATGGAGGTGTCCTGATGTCCACCCATGACTCTGACCCTTTAAGAATCTATCTTGAGATAAGCTGGATGGCAGAAAGCTGTGTCCCTGGACCTCATCAAATTAGTCCTCTGTAGAATTGCTTTTACATTGACTTCAATGTCATCAGCCTATACTAAGGGACATTCCCAGAAGCAGTCCTATGAAGCTTATTGTATTTTCTATAAGGATGTTGTTAAAGATATTATCAAATGCATTACATAGCGTCATCTCTGTGAGGACCTATGTGACGAATTTCTTTCAGGTTTCAGTACCAAGAATAGCTGGGCCACACCCAAGCACTTAGTTTCATCTTACGAAGAACAGGAACATTGAGTTCCACTTTACACATAGCCTGTTAGAAAGCTTGGACCAAGTAAGTAGCACCTTATGACTAATATTTTTCTACCCTAGTCTCTTTTTTTTTCTAACTGCCTTTATTTTTTATTGCTTTGACTTTCTGAACTGTTCACTTTTAATTGAATTGAACATTATAATACACACATACCTTGTACAGTGGCCTTATAATCTTTCTGAAATAAGGTATGTTATAAATATGTAAATATAAACACAGAAAACTAGACTTTAGAAAGCATACATTTATACCTATTTATAGATGTATCTTTTTTTTTTTTTTTTTCAAAATATACCATCTAGCAGAAAGAAATGTACTAGGTACCCATGGTTACTATGCTTAACAACACACAACACCAGTATGAGAATTTTATTTATTCTATGAAGAAAATACAGTTGATCTCAGGCATAGGAAGCTATAAAGGACATACAGAAGTACATGAGTACTGTGCATTTATGGATATACTCAAACCATTGCATGTAGAAATAAACTTAAGAGTTGGGAGAATACTGAGAAAAAAATCGAGGAAAGTAACTTTAGACCACCTTGCTCTACCAGTCTGCACATGACAAGAATAATACTATTAATACTCCCAGTGTAAATACTTACACATATCAAGGAATTTTTAGATCATTGAAATCTGTATTCATTCATTTTATAAACATGTATGGAACAATGTGTTAGGCACAGGGATACTGCAATGAATGAAACACAGTTCACTGCAATAGGAAATAGGAAATCTATAGGATATGCGTGAGGAGAAGCATCCTGCAGTGTTTGATATGTCAGTGAAACATCCAGGTAGGTATTGAAATATAACAGACTAGCCTCATCCTCATAGCTCAACCTAGCCTTTTATAGTTACAATACAAATATCGAGTGACTCAGTGGAGCACATCTTGCTAGATGAAGGACTTGTTCTTGGGGCAGAGTTGGATGCTGGAAACTGTGCTCCTTCTCATGACAGCATCAACTGAATGGCTGAATCAATTCACAAAATGGCATTCTTGTGACCACAAATGCTAATGCTACTGAAGAGTGGCTTATAATTTTGAAACCATCACTGTCATTCTTTTGTTTTCTTTATATCTTTAAAGTAAGTTGCCAAGTGAAAAATTTGTGATATTGTCATTATGCCAGCCAATGAGAACAGAGAAATTTGCACTGAGCCATAAGAAAGGTCAGAAAATGTATTTCTTTTTGAAAATCATAATTTCAAAGTTGTCTATTTGAATTTAAGTATATTCTAAGGTTCCTAGGTTAACATTTGTTAGCCAAAGGTCCTTTGTTTGTTTTAATATTTAAGTAGAACCCTAGGAAGAAAGTAGCCTACACAATTGTTTGAATGAGTGGAAAGATCAAAGTTATTGAGTTGAATTGCACATGGAGCAAGATGACTGTAAGTGCAGTCTTCAAACACAGATATAACAACCTCTATATGAGACACCAATTGGGAGACTCTTAAACTGCACTCTGAATTACCAACCGATGGATCAAGGGAGACCCTGATAACAAACATTGTAATAATTCGATTTTGAGGCCACAAAGGTCTGGAACTTTTTTGAGAAGTCCAGTAAGAGCCCATTTGGTTTGTTTTTCTGCTATACATAATATATCCTATGTGGAGAGGTTGGGACAATAACCCAATGAATACAAAATGGATTTCTAAGTCAGGAGGCTTCAAATATCTTCCCATCACAAAGGCTGACACTGGATCTCTTAAGGACAGAGCATTTAAAATCTTAGTGCCTTAATACTTAGTATCTTAATACTTAGTGCCTCAAGAGTGTGAGAAACAATCGGGAAATATGTGGGAAGATCTCTCACATAAAATGACTTCTGTTGGATCTTCCTGCTTCTGTTATGTTTATCTGGTTTTGGCAATCCAGTTCCACCACCATATTCCTAACATTGATCAGAAGTGAAGACTATAGCCCTTCACCAGACTCATACATTAAAAAATGCTTCCTAGTTGTCTCTTTCTTTGCTTCACCTTGACCACTACCTGCTGTGGTAGACATGCCTACTACTCACCAAGATTTATCGTTCTCTTCTCCTCTGGGAATATCATGTGACTTGTTTTGCTGCCGTTTTATCTCTTTGAATCAATGAAGTCTTACAGCAGAGTAGTAAAAAAAAAAAAAAATTGTCCTGAAATCAACCTGCCTGAATTTGTATTCCAATTGAATGCCAGTTGCTAGCTATGTGGCTTTGGCCAAGTCCTTTTTATCTCTTCCACGTCTCAGTTATCTCACTTGGAAAAAGGAGGTAAAAACTATTCATACCTACCTCTAAGAGTTATTATAAGAATTAAACAAGAATTAGACAAGGTACATGGCACAGAGTAAGCACCAGATAAGTATTTTCTACACTGTTAGTATGCCCATCTCGTCCACGGCCTCTGTCTTCTTTGGGTCCTTGAGAGCATCGATTCTTAAGCTTACCTTAAACTGTTGATTGCCTCTGTCCCTTGAATAGGTTCTTCTCTAGGCATTTGACTCTGCTATTTTCTTCATTTTCCTATAAAACTGCTCTACTGATAGCTTCCAGCTCAGCTACAACCGCAGAGCTTGCCAGGGAGACCTGCACCTGCCTACTGTTCCCATTTTCCACTCATTGAATTCAGCTTAGCAGCTGCATCCATTTCCCATCTTTAATGAATCCATCAGCTATGGTTTCCCCCAGGGCAATTTTCCAAGGTTACCTTATTACAACACAATACCTTTAATCATATTTAATCATATATTGAAATGGAAAAACAAATAACTCCCATCTGACAATAAAGGAATCTCTTTCCACATTATGTGTCACTGTTTAAGGTCTTCTTCAAAATGCAATATACAAAGTGTCTCTAGAAGCTTGAATAATGTAGAATTATAAGTACTTAGGGACTTTAGAGGTGGATTGAAAAGTTATTGATTTTCTTTAATTGGCTGAATGATCTAATAATCTATACCCTAGAGATCATGGTGAGGATCAAATTTGCTGCAAGTCTGGCTTGTTTATGAGTCACTTCAAGTTTTTGGGATGTGAGTAAAAAGAAACTTTTTTTAAAAAATTCAATCAGAAGGAAAGGTTAATTCATGTATTTTATAGTTTTCTTTTGGAAACAAAGCTTCTCAGGATGTGAAAGCACAAGAGGTTTTTGAGGATATCTAGAGACCTTTGCAGTTTTCTAGCCAAGAGTCTCTACAATCCTCATCAGTTATAGAGCAAATCCCAGTGTGGGCCAAAGAATCTAAAACTGATCTTTTACAATTCCCTGTCCACTATGGATGTGCAGGGCTGGAAGCCTTGCCGGCACACCAGCTTTCCCAAGCCCAGCCTATGGATAAGAGCATATGGAGATTAGCTACACATGTTCTCTATCAGCACAATCATGCTGGTGAGATGCCTGGACCACATCATATGAGATCTGGTTAATAAAAGCTGGTGTGATAAAAATAAACAGTAAAGCGATATTTTGCTTTTCAGTCCAGCCTTTCAATCTGTATGTGGGAGAGAGCATCCACAGGGTTTTTCTCTCCTCATAACACACATCTATAACTTTCATTAGCATCAGTGAGAGAAACATGTGCACAGGGAGGAAGATTCTGAGACCCCACAGTGAGCCGTAAGTGAACATAATTTTAGCAACTTCTGAGTTGAGAGCATGGGGCTATTCTGATTACCATATATTTGGAGGAAATAACAGAACCAAGATTGCTTTGCAGGATCCATTTATACATGTACATGTGCTTAGATGATAAATACCCAGACCAATATATAAAAGAGAAATGTGTGTGTGGTATATTTGTGTGGTATATATTCTAATACAGTGCAGGATCATGATTTTATCATGTACAAAAAGTAAAGACAACAATTAACATGTTCTAACCCATAATTTAAAGAAAGCATTTGGATTTGACCAGGCAGAGGTATTACTTGCAAGTCCCTCTTATCTCTTAACAAAGGAGTAAGTTGGGCTACAGAATACACTTTAGATTCTATCAAAATTAGGCCTGTAGATCCTCTGGTCAAGATTTGATCGGTGGGTAACAGCCACAGAAAATGGCTATTGCACTTAAGCATGGCAAGCACTTGCAAAGTAACATTTTCATTTGTGTTTTCTCTGCACGATGCTAATGGGTAAGGCTACTAACAATTACAGGGTCATGCTGTTATTTTCAAATTAGAAAACACTTCGTGAGCAGCCTTGACAACCGTGCTCTATCAAGGAAAAGAAAAATCAGCTTTTGGTTGGAGGACAGTGAGCACAGACCCCTCTGATTGGAGGCCCTGGCATGTGGCAGTGCGCAGCTACTCTGCTAATGACAGGGATCTTAACATGTCTGCAGCCCCGAGTTGCAGAATTTGCCCACTTGTGAATGTAAGCATTCTGTAGCATTGGGGAATTGAAGTGTCTTTTTGGAAATGCTTTTGCTCCTCAGCTCAATGATCAATTTTGACACAACTCAAAAAATATATATATTTTAAAGTTACACATATATGGCCAATAGTTTTGTTTCCATGTATTTCTGACATGGACACTCAGAAATTGACTCTTAATAATGATGCTCCCTCATTTAATAGTATTGGTGATAATTTAAAGGAATCATTTTATCTGCTTTCCTTGGAGGAAGCATGGGGAGGAGAAGGGAAGGGAAGTAACATGACACCTCCGTTTTCTATGCACTTACCATATGCCAGGCACTCTGCCAGGCACCTCATGATCATTACCTCAACCACTCCTTAGAACACCCTTGTGTGCTAAGTGCTATATCACTAATTAACAGACGAGGAGACTGGGGCTTAAGGAGGTTTTAAGCTACTTGCCCAAGATCACATAGCCCAGAAGTACCAGATTATGACCCAACTGCTCTGCCACAAACCTGTGGTCTTTGTACCCTTTTCTACTCCTCAAATAAAGGAAGGATGCTCTCTCCTTGCCCTAGAGGAGAGAAAGTAAATGAGGCCCTGGGAGGTATTAATAGAATGCGAAATGCCCGCCAGGGAGAGATCCTTCTGCTTCCCTCAGCATTAGTCAGCATGGCAGGCAGTGTCTGTCCTCTGCCCACAATCCCTGAGGTCTCTTTCCATTTTTAAGTACACCAGCTCCCAGCTGCCAGCACCTGCATCTCTTTGTCTGCTGGAAGCCCTTAGGCTGAAGGAGCCTGTTTTGTTCGCAAGGACACCATAAAGTACGTGGGAATTTATGCCTCCATAGGGGTATCGCTTCACCAATGACTGACAACCCAGGAGGAATAAATACCCAGCCAAGTTATTCCTGATAGGACACCTTCCGTGTGATCTACACTGACTCCCCCTGCTGGATTAAGCCAAAATTATCCTGTGGGACTTCGATAGTGTACCCTTGTTTGGCCTCCTTTCCTTCCAGATCCCACTTTCCTATTCCCCCATTTTCAAATGAAGTATTGGGGAGTTCACTGGTAGAAAAGAAAATTAACTAATGGGTGGCGCAAACTTCACATAATTGACAGTGGTTGCTATGATTAAAAGCACACTAAGTATTCTCTGTTTCAATCGCAATAGATGACCAATCAAAACAAATGAACTATATGGGGAAGAAAATCACAGATAGATATAAAGAAGACTTCTTAATTATATATGTGACTGAACACTGAAGCTGTCTCATCCTTAAAGATAATTCAAGGGGAATGGCTGGCTACCTAGATTGCTACAGTAATATACCACAAATGAGAGAAAGGGATTTTTTCTCAAAAGACCTGTGTTTCAGTCCTGAATTTTCCATGGGCTGCATGGTAATCTCTCTATACCTCAATTTCTTAATCTGTAAAATGGGGATAAACTCTCGATTTGTTGTTGTGAAGCTTCAGTGAGATTTAATGCACTTAGGTTTCCTAGTATATAGCAAGGAATCCATAAAATGGTAGTCATTATTACAGAGTTTTACATTTCTGAATGCAGAATGCCCCTTTGAAATTCTTTTTAGGTCTATAATTATATTCCCAAAAGCTTGACGTTGAAAGTAGGATCTTGGGTACATCATCATGGGGGGGAAAAGAACCAGGAGAGTTGGTGAAAGGTGCACTACCTTCACTTTCCAAGGAGAACAGAGCTTTTTACAGATATATGCATCACCAAAGGCAATTGCCAGCTACTGGTTCTAAAGAGAATATTACTGTTGTAACTGAGTTTTACAAAGTAAGATCCATTTATTGAGCTTTTACTATGTGCAAAGCACTGTGCATGCATTTTATTTATGCTACCTTAGTTAACCCTCACAACAATCCTGTGAAGGGGGCATTATCCCCATTTATAGAGGAGGACACTGAGGCTCAGAGCAGTTATTATGTAACATTCTCAAGATCAAGTGATGGGACCAGATCTAGGTCTCCATGACTCCAAGCGCCCTTACCTTTCATTCCATGTGGAATTTTGGGGAACATATCTCTGGTAAATTTCAACTCCTCTGCGCCTGTCCAAGCTGGTATTGGGATGATGGACTATATATGTGTCAATGTACGAATATGCACATCACTGAAGAGTAACAGCTATTCAAAAGAAAATGTCAACCTCAACAAGGTCATTGAAACCAAGAGATGATTTCTATCCAAGGATGATCTTCTAAAACAAAGAGGACACCCTACCTTATCATCACAACCCCTAACCTTGAAAGAGTAAGCCTCAGCAGGCAAAAGAAAAGCTCTCCAGCACTTCCAAATTATCTTTTTAGAGTCTGTTAAATTGCTTGAGAAGACCACTAGGAACGAGCCCACTGGCAGCCTCTTTGCATTCAGTCCTTTAGTTTCTGCAGACTGCTGAGGGATGCCCTGGTAGTCAGACATGGAAATGTTTCAGAATGCTGTCCAATTTTCCTAGCAGTCCTCCAACCTAATGAGCCTTGAGAGAAATCCTGAAAGATTCACAGGCGAGCTCCAAGGAGGCAGCTTCCCATCCCCCAAGAAGAGTGTGTTTGCGCCAGGGCTAGCGAGCAGGGTGAGGGGACAGCCAGATGCCTCTGGCATAAAGACTAGTATCACATTTGATTCCTGCTTTCACCTCCTGCTGAAATTTTGGAAAACGTATGTGAGGGTGACCGCTCACTCTTGTTTAGTACAGAATTGGGAAGAGGCCAGTCATTTCTTCTCTGACATTTTTTAGACCAGCAATTCCCACAGGACCCCCTCTGAACCTAATGCAATTTGTGCTAAAGAGGAAATGAGTCTTGTGAAAGAAGCTATATTCCATTCAAATGTTTTCTGAGTAATAATGGTGGTGGTTTTGAGGGAAAGTAAAGCCTGAATTTGTACTGAGAGTAAGGGACAGCATTTTTAGTCTCTGTTAAGACAAAGAACTGGTATTAAGACAAGTACAGTCAAATTCCCTGCCCCGTGTTCCCCCGTCAGGAATCCATTCTTTTTTATTATGCCATATGCGTAGCTGGAGGTTATATTGGAATGCATAAATCTCTTGTGAGCCACAAAACGTTAAGCTGCCGTTGTCCTCATAATTTCATTATCTCAGTTTCTGCCCTAAAACGTTTAACACTAATTGAACACTCGAGGTTTTCCTGTGAAGTTTATTTTCTGAACATTATTGAAGTGCTGTTGATAAAAGTCAGAATTTATAGAGTCAGCACTCCTTAAAATGCCATGATAGATTTAAACAGGAATATATTTTTTAGAGCAGGAATATTTTTATGAATTTGCCTGGAATTTCAAAGTCTTTCAATCATCCTACATTATAAAGCTGTCTATTTCAAAGTGTATTTTCCAAGGGCCAAATTACTTCACTGAACCCAACCTATTCATCTGTACATTCAGGTTGGACATACTTGGCTATCAGATTTATCTTACATTTCAGGTTGTCTCTTGATGTTTATTTTGTTTCTAATTAAAAATACTTAACTTCTTCCCACCTATATCCTCCATGGTTCAGGCTACCTTGAATAATGTAAATAGGGGCAGTATCTCACTAATGGCAGTTCATTTTTTTTCTTTGAAAGAAATGCATTTGTGTGGCTCAAAGCTATCAAGCATCCCTTAGTCCTTTAAGGAAAGGAACAGTCTCCTGTAAGTTTCCCAAAAAAAATCATAATAAAGAGGAGCCATGTGTTAAATCTATCTCTTGGATATTGTTTGCATTTCAATTAATTTCACATGTGTCTGTCAGAAAGTAATTTAGTTCAAAAAACGATTTACGATTGGTGTCTCTTATGGATTTGCGTTAATATTTATGCATATGTATGCATACACAAATCACACAGACACACACAAACACACACAATTTATGATTTATACTGTTCAGAAGTATAGTCTTTACAAAGCATATGATTGCATTTTGGCTTCAGAAAATGAAGCAAAAACTTAGAGTTAAGTGTCCATTTCCCATTTAAAAGAAGTGAGTTGCTCCTGGTTACTATAGTAACTGCCAACAGACTAGCATTTTTCTATCATTATTATAATTGGAGGAGAAAATAATCTATTTTAAACTATAAAGCATGGAGAGGACTGTGCATCTAATATGGGTCCCTTAACTGGCTAAGAAGGAGGAACAGAAGACATTTGCCACACATGGCATTGGGACTTCACTTTCCTAGACCAAGTTACAGATTCTGAAGGGCTAAGCAAGGGTAAGTTGTTTATCCTGGTGCAGGAACTGCAATGACAGAAAAGAAAAATGATATGGTATTTTCATCCTGGGCCATAAAATAAGTAAAATATTCAAAACTGCTTTCACAAGGTGATACATAACTAAAAATCCATGACTTTTTCAGTATTCTAGGAACGTAGCCTCTGTCTCGTACATATTCCGTCTCTGCCCTCTATTAACATACTACCATCATCTACAAGGGATAATTTATTGTACTCATAAAAGAAAAGGCTTTCTCCCCCTTTCAATGAACTCTCCCTGTATTCACAACCCCCCCCCCCCCAGTTGAAACCTCTTTCTGCACAGAAAGGAGGCTGAAAATAAATAATCCAAAATATTAACTATGGGGGATGCTGAGTAAATTTTACTTTATATTTCAATGTAAAATAATATAAAGTCTCTATAATGAAAATGTACTTATTTTATCATCTGAAACATTTAAAACTGTGATAATGAAAAAATGCACAACTCACAGGTCCAAAAGACTTTCTAATAGAAATACAACAATTTCTGCATGACCCAAACATAATCCAAACATTACCTATCAAGACTTATATGCTATGGCTGAAAAGGTTCTTAGAGGGATATTTATCACCTTAATGTTTAAATCAGAATATAAAAAGTATAAATTAATGAGTTAGCGATTCATTTTTAAAGAATAAGGTATTGATAAAGGTAAACCATATTTAAAAGGATCTGATATTTTATTGTATACCATAATGAAATACTGTGTATGAAGACTTTCCCACACTGCTTTCTCTTCAGAGATGTTCTCAGATGTGTCCTAGGGAAAAGGGACAACTAAAGACTTTCCTACAATGTTCACATTTATTTATAAAATTTCTCCATAGTGGAAGATCTCACATGTTGCCTACAATTAGAAAATGACTTAGGTCTTGTAGGGTAACAGAATATGCCACCCCAAAATATACCGATTTGGCATAAAGGTTATTTTGAGCCAAAGGCAATGGAGAAGAAGTAGATACAAGAAAAGCTTTCTGCCCTTCTCTGGTTTGCCTCAAAGCAGAACATAAATTTGTAAAGGTGTGACCCCTCCCCTCTCTACCAAGAAAGACAAATGTTAATCACTGGACACATCTTTAGCCCAGAGATGGCACCAGGGGAATCTGCACAGCAAACTTTACCAACGAGACTTTATCTTTCACTAGTTTCCCCTCATATTTATCTCCTTGCAATTTGCCACCACTAGAAACTCCAGCCCTTTTCCTCTATCTTGTCAATTTTCTAAAAATCTATTGCTGCTTTGTTAAAATGCTATATAAACTCAAGTTTTAACCACCTTTTGGAGCTACACATATAAAAACACAATTCACATGCTAATAAATTTCTGTTTGTTTTTCTCTTGTTAATCTGTCTTTTTTACAGGGCTTAATGCCAGAGAAATTTGGAGGGTACTAGGAAAAAAATTTTTTCCTCTTACAGCCTCAAATCCTTCTGTTCATATGGCTTATCTATAGGTTAACTTCTCACATCTATAGCAAGATACAAACAATTAGTGAAAGTGTTCCCATACTCCTTATTCTCATGGATTATCTATAGTGTGAGTTCTCACATGTCTTAAAACATACAGGACAATGCCCATGTTCCTTACATTTTGATAGTCTCCTTAGCGTATGTTGTAATGTGTGGAGCAAATTTTGAAGACTCATTAAAAGACATTTCCATAAATTTTACATTATGGCTTCTCTGCACTGTGAATCCTTAAATGTTGAGTGAGGGACAGCATATTAGTTACCTATTGCTGCATCAAATAACCACTCTTAGCATCCTAAAACAAGACATATTTATTTTTTCATAGTTTCTATGGATCAGGGGTCTGGGCATGACTTACCAAGTCCTCTGTTCAGGGTCTCTCACAGCTGCAATCAAAGCATCAGCCAGGGCTGAAGCCTCATCTACAGTCTCAAAAGAGGGAAGAGCTACTTACCACTTCACACGGTTGTTGTCTGGATTCAGTTCCTCGCAGGCGTTTCATTGAGGGTGTCTGTTCCTTGCTGACCATTGGCTAGAGATAGCCTTTAGTTTCTTGCCAAGATGGACTCTCCAACATGGAAGTTTATTTCATTAAAGCCAGCAAGAGAAAGAGTCTGCTGGGAAGATAGAAGTCACTATCTTATGTAGCCAAATGAAGTTATCTCAATATTTCTGTTTCCTCCAAATTAATATGTTGAAGCTTTAATCCCAAAAGTGATCAAATCATATTAGTAGGTAAGGCCTTTGTGAGGTGTTTAAGTCATGATTGTGGAACCCTCCTGAATGAGATTAGTGCCCTATAAGAGAGGTTCCAGAGAGATCCCAAGCCCCTTTACCTTCCCCCTTTCACCATGTGAGGATATAACAAAAGTCTGTGACACTGAAGAGAACCCTCACCCAACCATGCTGGCACCCTGATTGTGGACTTTCAGGTTCCAGAACAGTGAGAAATAAATGTCTGTTGTTTATAAGCTACCTAGTCTGTATATTTTGTTATACCAGCCCAAACACACTAAAGCCAAATCATGGAGGTGATGTCCCATCACTGTGCCATGTTCTATTGATTAGAACTAAATCATTAGGCCAGCCCAAACTCAAGGGAGGGAATTACTCAAAGACGTGAATACCAGGAAATAGGGGTCACATGCACATCTTAGAGCCTGCCTATCACACATGAAGATTGACTAACAGTCCTTAAATATGAGATACAATGGCCAACTTGTCCACACTCCTTACACTGATAGGATTTGTGTCCAGGTAAGAACTGACATGATTGTCAAGGGATAAATGATCCATAAAGGCTTCTCCATACTTTCTGCCTTCATGGAACTTTACTCCAATAGGGGTACTCTTTAGCAGAGTAAGATCTGGAAAATGGCTAAAGGGTTTTCTGCATTGATTACATTCATTACATTCACAGAGGCTTTTCATCTTATGGTTTCTCAAATATCTCTCCTTGTTCTTGTGCTGAAATTTAATTACAAGATATTCTCAGTTTTCTCCTAAAATGGAGAGACAGAAGTTATTCATCGTGATTCTTTCTACGTTTTGTCCATTGGACTTTTTTATCTATGAATATCTTGCCAAGCAACTGACTCATTGGGTTTAATTTGAATCTCACAATCTACTGAGGCCAGGCTCCTGAGGCTGTTTTTCCAGCATCATATCTCTATAGGGGTTCCACTGAGTGGAAGCCAGCAAAGCCTGCTCCCTCCTGCTACATTTCACAGCCATATCCTCAAAGACCACCAAGTCTGCTTCCTGGCTTAAGCTTCTGTAGGTTTCTGTGAGCATCAGCTCTACAGTCCAAGAGGGAAGAAGAAACAAGGTGGAACTGGGCCACCTGGGGCAATTTGAAGCCAAACAAAAAAAGTCTGAGCACTTAGGTGGCAGAGCACCTTAAATTCTTGCTTTGCAATACTGTGCTTGTGCTCACTTTTAAAACATTCAACTGCAACTTCTATGATTTGCGTCTTTTTCCCCCCCACCTTATTTCCTTCTTCCTTTCATACCTCTTATCATCAGTCTTCAGAGCCATAGGAAGTTGTTATAAAGAATTCTGGTAAAACATTCCATGTTTTTTAATAGGAATCCTTGGCCAAATTGTGATCTGTTTTGAGGGACTTATTATGTGAATGGACAATGGCCAGACCATATGCACCAACAGAACTCTGCCCCACAACCTCTGCAGCTACTGGCCTAGGAGGCTAAACCTTAACTTGTGTAGCAATGGCCCAGAAGAGTCAACACCGGTTAATGATTGCCAGCTTCCCTATTTTTGGTCTCTCCCCTCTCCATTCAGTATTTCAATTCAGGATCAACCAGAGAAAGCCAAATAAGCTTCCCAAACCAATCACATAAAAGCACTTCACTTTATTTAGTGCACCTCCAGGTCCCCCATGCTAATGTCCTCCAACCAGAGCTTACCTGAAGGTTTTCATCTTTTTCACCCTACAGCTTTCCCATTGCTCTGCCTGCCTTTGAATCTAGCAAAATGCAACCTGTGGTGGCCAACTCCTTTCCTATAGGAAGCTCTGACTTAAATGGCCTCTGTTTGTTCTTGCTCTCTCTCTTTTTTATTTATTTCCACAATTTTATCATATAGTTCTTAACTTATTTCCATGTTTTTAAACGCTAATAGTTCAACATACTTCAAGCTCATGTACCCCTTATAGCTCAAGAAAACACTGAAATTCAGATTTAGGAAAATTACATTTGTTCTACAAAGAAATAGAACCCCAATACTTTACTACATTCACATTAGAGAAGAAAACTTGCATTACAAAAAGGAAGTGCTCTTTCTTGCTCTTTTTATTTTCTGTAATATCTTTATTGAGCTAGAATCCACACACCATACAATTCACACATTTAGGGTACGCAATCCAATGTTTTTCATATATTCGCAGAATTGCCCAACCATCACAACATGCATTGACTTTTCTTAGGTTTCAGGATTTGCAAGGTTTCATCAGTCCCAGACTGAAATAGTAAAAGCTAACATTTACGGAGTACTTACTATGTGCGAAGCATTATGCTAACTGTTTCACAAGTATTAGCCAGTGGAGTCCTCATGCAGAGCCAGTGGAATAGGCACTATTATTGCCTTCATTTTACAGGTGAGAAGACAGAAGCACAAAGAGGTTTAATAACTTGCCTGGAGAGATGCAGATGGTAAGCATGGAGCCAGGATTGCCACGGCTCCAGTCTCGCTTCAGACTTTAACACCACTAGATGTGTTTCAGGTCAGCTGAATGCTGCCACTCTTAAAAAAATTAGTCTAAAGACTTAACTGGGCCTATGAGGAAACTTTTAGAAAAGAACAACTTTTATTCTTAGGTTTTCATATCCTCACTTATAGATGTAGTCCTACCCACCCTCCTCAGTCAGCTGTTCTCTGTGGCACTTGTAGTATTTCCATAAGTGATGTAAATTTCTCCCATCAGCTATTACTTGAGTAAGTCATATGTTCACATAATCACATTTTAAAATAGATTTCTTCTACTGTTTAATTGCTCATTTTATCCTCTCTCCCTCCTCTTTTCATTCTCTACTTAAAAACAGAATTACTTCAATGAATAGGCCTCTTACATACTGTCTTCTTATTTATTTCGCTAAGATGAGCACTGAACCATTTTTGTCTTAGAATGTTTTCAGTTGTCCTAAATGATTCCTAAATCATCAACTAAAAGTGCTTGACTGCATCTGTAAATGGCCAAGATACTCATCGCTATGTGTTTATGGTTCTCCTAACATTTTCCAAATATTTTTATCTCTGTCCTTAACATGTTCAGCACTCATATGGATATTTCCAAATAGTGCCTTTTTAATGCTATCTCCTCTGCTGTCTCTCCTCATTCCTCCTTAGATAAAGGTTTATGTGCTGTAGAGTCATGAGATGTGAGCCAAAAGCTATTGTCATAAAAACATTGTCATTAAGATCAATTCCTCCAACCAGAGCATTCAATAAGCAAAAGTTTTGATGGATAAAATGTAAATTTTGCCAGTAAAGTAAGATTTTAGCCCTGGCCACTGTGGCCCAGTTGGTTGAGTGTTGTCTGGTGCACCGAAGGGCTGCCAGTTTAATTCCTGATCAGGCTCATACCCAGGTTTCGAGTTTGATCCCCAGTCGAGGGGGGGGGAGGGGAAGACATACAGGAGGCAACCAATTGATGTTTTTTTCTCCCGCTCCCTCTCCCTTCGTCTCTCTCTAAAATCAATTAAAAAAACTTAATTCTTTTAAAAAAATAGATTTTACTTTGTGCTGAGCTCAGAGAAAGGAGGGCCTCGGAAATGGTGGCTTGCCAACAGATTCCATGGAGCCCTGCTGAGCACTGATTGGCATCTGTGCCTTGTTTGTTAAGACAAAGGACAGATGCCCTGCTAACTAACTTCACAGGAGGGGGTTATTGGTTAGAAACTGGGTTGGCTGTTTCTCAGTGACTGAATATGCTTTAGAAGCCTCCCTTTTATGACTTAGACTAGTTTAGCTGCTAAACTCACTGAAATTTGTTCAAACAGCAGCAAATATTCTCATAGGTCCTCTGCATGCTCTGGACAAATCATAGAGGGACAGTCATGTCCTACAGACATGCTGGGGTCAGGACTGACTAGTAACGTCTCCTCAGTCAGTATGCAGGAGAGGAAGCCATGTCAGCCCCTTTACCTGAGCCAGCTGCTCTAATCTTGCTGACAGAGATCTTTGGTATAAGACAGGGCCATGTTGGCAGTTAATTATACCCAGAGTTAATTAAGTGGTCATATTAACAGTCTAGTCTCATGAGGTCTAAGAGAGGATTCCAGAAATTTAGGTGTATAAGACCCTCAAGACGAAGTCGAATGAGACATCATGTTCTTTTTGACCTTCCCTTTCAATTTGGGATGATGATTTTATTAATCAGGATTCCTTCCCCCTGTCATTCGTTTCTAATTGACAGATGCTAATTAAAATAGCAACCGGGATCCTCATGACAGTTTCTTCTGGGCTTCTTCAATGACCATTCTGCTCTTGACTGATTTAGCATGGCTTTTCCCCCTCAATTAACAGACATGTTAAACTTTATATTGCCTTAAATTTTTATTACTTGTACTTAGGAAGTGAAAAAAATCATTTTGCATTTTACAACTTTAAAATGTAATAGTAAATTAGGTACTCAAATAATGTGGGGCTAATTGCCTAATCTGAGGTGAGCCAGAGTCAAGTACCTGCTGGGCCCTTCACTCCAGCATCCTGGTCCAAGTCAATCTTCTACAAAAGTAAAATATTTCAAGGAATATTGATTTTTAAACTTGCCTAAGTAAGATTCTAAACATGAAGTCATTTAACCACAGCAACAAAAAATGTTGGCTTTAATTCTAAAATCTAGGTGGTGCATTATTTCCATTCCTGATTAGATAAACATGGATATACTCATGTTAATGTAGCTTCATGGGGCCAAGGAATGTCTTACTCAGCTCTGTGATCCTGTGTAGTCCAAGCTCAGCACATTGTACCCAGTGTGCACTCAATGGCTCTCAAATGAGTGACTCAACGGTATCACCCCACTCCAGCATCTACCCTTAATTTTATATTTAGCGCTCTTACATCTGTTTTTAACAGTCAACTACCCTTCACATGAGTAACTTGAACACTGAGAATCAAGTTGTAGATGCTTGTAATGGCCTTTCTTAAAAGTGTTGCCTTAGTCTAGTCCCATAAGAAGAAAGAATGATTGTTATGTACTGATCACACCTTACCAAGAAAACAAGCAAGAGGAAATTAGCCATGAATGAATTTACATTAAAATGAAATATGCTCAGTAATTATCATTAATGATATTTATTTTTTTAAAACAAGAATTTTTATCAAAATGTGATTTTAATTTCTCGGACAATCCATAGTTTGTTTCTTTCTCTGAGTGGAAAATATCAGATTTCAACTGGTTACATTTTGGCTCTTAAATATAACAATGCTCTTTGCTTCAGATGTGAAATAAAAAGATCACCTTTGTGAAATGACATATTTTGGAAGGAAAGGGAAGCAGAGTCCTGGGGAGGGAAGTGGAGTCTCTCCTTCCTCATTCTTCCTCTGGAAAAGCCTTGTCGTTAAATATCAACAGTAATTTCCGTATTGCATCAGGAAGAGAAAAAATATCACTGCAGTTGCAATGCAGCTAAGATTCTTCACAGCCACCTCAGAGAGCTCAGATTCACTGGGAACTGATGGGTATTTACACCTCTGAGTAACACAAATGCATTCATGAAAATCACAGTCACAGAAATGTTTCTGGAGGCAGGAGAGAGGGTTATCCTGAAAATTACCCCTGATCTAAACTAGCTGTAGGAAACCCGTCTCTTCTCACCTAATTCATGGATGTGCCAGAAGGGCACAACCCCTGAAATCCCTCCAGGACCAGAAGAAAGTGCAATGAGCTTTTGTATAACAGCTAGAAAAGGGAGCTGCAAATATTTGTGAATGAACTGTGGCCAGTATTCTCTTTTGCTGTGGAGTCCCCATAATAATAAAATGTAGGAGATTGACTCTGTGGGGTGACCAACAGCCTTTCCTGGTTTTCCTGAAACTGAGGTGTTTCCCAGGAAGTGAGACTGCAGCGCTCCAACTGGCAGCCTGGGGTAAACCAGGATGGTAAGAACTAGCTATTTTTGATGATGTGTATTTTGGGCCCCACTGAATTAGCATTATTTAGACACCAGCAACTCTTCTGGTTTAGAAAACAGGGCCATTCTAGGATCCCAAATTTTGGAATGGGGTTAGGAGTAGAGAGACCTATCTGCTGGGGAAAAAAGGAACATGGGTCAATATTTCCAGGAAAGGAATGAGATAGTGCTAGGTTTTTAAAAAAACAAGGAGGGAGACAAAAAAAGCCTTTTAAATACAATCAGCCCATGAACTGCCCCAGTACCCCAGTCATTCCCATCTCCTGACCTCCTGCTCCCCCTAAAAATTTGGTTTTCTTACCCCTATTGGAGTCAGGCTACCATTTTTCTCTTTAAGCATGGTTTGATGCCTATTTAAACCAACTTTCATATATAAATGTTGGTGGAGGTACATCAGGTGATTTAACCTGTACTGTATAGAGATGGCATTAGGACTTTTCCTATATGAACTTCCCTGCATCAGACATCTGACATTGACCAGAGGAGAGTTTGGCAGGCAGATGGATTCAAAACTCTTGGGTTAAGATTTCTTCCCCTTTGTTACTTTACATTAGATAATAACCTAGCCTAGGGCACTAACAGCAGCAAAATGTTCATTTACAGGGAGAGAATTTATACTACTACAGGGGTCAATATGCCTCAGTTTTGGATACTTTTAGAGGTGTCATACCTTAGGCAACTTGCTCAACCTCCCTATGCTTCAGTATTCATCTGTCAAATGAAGGTAATAATAGTTCCCAGGGAATTGTATAGAGAATTCAATAAGAGAATTCATGCAGAGTGCTTAGCATAAAAATAGGTCCATGGTGCTATAGATTTTTACTATGGCCCCTTGCACTTGCAGAGCATAAGGGACTGTTAATGATGACACAGATGTACACTCTCACATTCAGAACTTAGAGCAGTGGCTCTCATATATAGGGAGTGTTTTAAAAAACACTCAGATCAGTGGTTGCCAGGGGTTGAAAGTAGGGGAAGGATGAGTAGGTGGAGCACAGAGGTTTTTAGGACAACAAAAATACTCTGTATGATACTACAATGATGGATATATGTCGTTACACTTTTGTCCAAAGCCATAGAATTTACACCAAGAATGAACTCTAATGTAAACTATGGATTTGGGGTGATTATGTTGTGTCAATTTAGTTTCACCATTTGTAACAAATGGACCAGTCTGGTGGGGGATATTGAGAGTGGAGGAAACTATGTATGTGTATGGGCAGTGGGTATATGGCAGATCTTTGTACCTTCTTCTCAATTTTGCTGTGGACCTAAAATTGCTCTTAAAAAATGAATAAAAAGTAAAATCGAGGAAAAAAAATACTAAATCTTAGACCCTTCCCCAGACTAATTAAATTACAATCGTTAGAGAGTAGATCCCAGGCCTTGATATGTTTTTAAAGCTTCAAATCTGATTCTCAAGAGCGACCAAAGTTGAGAGCCACAGATAAAGATTCTGTTGGTTATGGCTTAATTGGAATTAGTTGCTTTGTGATTGTCAACCACTGAGATGGCCTACAGGTGATTATACCAAGACTTGGGCTCTATAGGGTGTGGGCAGAATTCTGGAACAGTGATTTACAACTTGATCCCCACCCTGAGCTGGTAAATTTTCAGTGGGAGGGAGCATCACAAAGCAAGGCAACAAGGTTCTCTGAGAGTTGAGAGGAGGTGGTGGCAAATAGGAGGTAACTCTTGGCTCCTTCTCAAGTGACTTCTCAGGGTCCCTCTGTTCTTTCAGAAAACATAAAAAATTAAGGAGCTAAGAGTTTGGAGTTCTGAGTTAAAGTTCAAACTGGGGTATATGCTCCCAATGGGGTAAAAAGGAAAAACCAACTTGCAAATTAGACCCAAATCATAAATGAGCAGTTAGGAAACTGCACACAAACTCAGCACATCCAGTGGTGAGAAATAATAGCATAGATTTCTCCTTATGGCCTCAAAAGTAGGAGATGGTTCCGAATTCTATAAACTTAGAGGGCAATTTCTTAAGGAGGATCACATAGCTTTGGGGAGCTGGTTTAACTTCTTTAGATTAATGAGAATATATGGATTTGCATTAAGCTATCACCTGCATCTTAAAGCTGTGGTATTTATTTAAGTCAGTCTCTGAGCTTGTGTTAAAATAGGAATAATAATACCTACCTCTTACTTTCCTCAAAGGGAATTTGTGACAATAAACAGAAATAACATTCCACATAAAACTCAGTTTGAGCTCCTAGAAAGGCATAGGCACAGCTTAAATCAAGGTAATATTATTGTCATGAAGAAAGGTGCTGGAACAAGTTAATATTTTTATTCTTATCAAAGTACTGTCTTTCTGGGCAAAACAGAAAGTTTCTCCAGGAGAGATTTCTCTCAAGTATTATCCAGTAAATCCCAGCATTCCATTCCTCCTAATGAGCCACACGTTGAAACTTGCTGCCAAGTCTTATAAAACACCCAACAATAGTAAGGCATTCAAAAAAGTTTATGCTAACCTTAAAATGAGATCCAATCTATAGCCTGACATGTTTAATAATGTTTCCAGTCTCCTTCTCTACTTTGAAATGAATACCTCATCGAAGTGAGCAGAGTCTGCATTTCACGCATTTGTGCTTACTATTGTTTTTCAGGCCGCTGACACTTTTCTACAGGCCCAGTTTATCAGCCCTATGGGGTTTTTGATTATAGAAAATAATGTTGACTCAAGTGTCCCAGTTGAATCTTAAATACATTTTTCTTTCTTACCTATAAATGGACTTTCCCTGTATTATTACACTGCAACCAATTTTTTGGACCACCTTTCACATGTCTTCACAATTTGTGGGGGTTTTTTTTCCTACTTAACCTCACTATTTTTTAAAACTCTTCTTTCCATAGACTCTTATTAGCATTTCAAACTTGATAATATATTACAGCTTTGAGGCACATCAGATCTTTTGTACAGCCAATCTCCCAAAATGTTCTCAAGAATTAAAACAAGAGAACAAATGATGTGCTTTAATTTTTTGAAAATTCTACTCTACAAAATTTAGGCATGTGTTGTAACTAAAAGCTGGAGGGGAGGGAGAGTCAGAGTGTAAGGGGAAAGTATGAAACGTGAATGTTTTTAAAGAATTAAGAAGTCAGGGAGGTAGGCAATAACAGGCAAAGAGATATCTGCACAAATTTGACCAGACGAGAATTAGTTAGTGGACATAATGCTGTTTTGGTGGGATGATTAAAACAATTATAATATTATCATGGTCTTCGTTGTGTGTTCACTTGGGGTTGTCTCCAATCAGCAAATGGCGATCCACCGATGGATCTCTACATCGCTGTTAAACACCCTAAACCTTCTTTTCTCTTGCTCTCCTGTGTGCTTTACAGTTTTCTTGTAAGGGGACAATGGAAAATGACAGGAAACTGATGTCTACCAGAATGTAAGCTCCTCAAGACAGAAGAATGAAAATCTTATGTTCAGTATCCATTTATCCTATGGTAACAATATTCCTGTTTCTCTCTAAGAAACCACTTCCCCCTGTAAAGTCCACGTTGTTTGGTGGGACTAAAACTAAATTGATCAAAGTGTTGCCTTCTCTAGGAATGAATATATGATTCAATGATAGCCAACTAGAAATCATGAAATTCTTCATCTTTCCCCTGTGATGTTCTGGGTCAGTGACAGCCATCTTGCAACACAAGGTCCTATCTTAGAAATAGAGCCAACATGTTAACAAGCAGTGCTAAGAGATGAAAAAGAGAAGCTGGGACCTAGTGACATCACTTGAACACTGGTCAGCCAGAGCCCTAAACTGTTAAGTTATGTGAACCACTAAATGGAGTCTTCACTCAAGATATTTTGGGTTGGATATTTGATCACTTGTGACCAAAAGAACCTATCTAATGCAGGCAAAATATGTATTTTATTTGCATTATTTCCCCAGAACTTAACTTGGTAATTGGCACATAATGGACACTCAATAAATACTTATAAAACTATATTGATTTTTTAAATGTCCCTGTCAACAACACACTGTTTTTCCTCATCTTCACTTGAAACTTCATTTGTAGGATATCCAACTTCCTTAGCCAGCAGACAAGAGGAAGCAATACCAAGACATTGAGGGAAATGAAAAATACTTTTATCACATTAAGATTGGGGACTCTCAGTTATTGCATGCCTTAGACACTGCCCTGAACAACAGAAAAAAGAGTTATTTAATATCTACACTCTCCCTTGCATTTTCCTGGCCAGTCAAGTGATTACATGGCTTTCTCCACCAGCAGAAACATTCCCCTCCTCATCAGGTTTTGATATTTTACAATAATATCCCAACATGAATTTCCATTTATTCAGAAAGTGTTGCTCTGCCATTGAATATTGAGGTTATTGACATTTGGATTTTTTGGATTCCTCTAGTAGCTTATAGCCAAACAATTAAACCAAAAGAACATTTTTATAAAAGAACACTTGTGACTGGGATTTGGGAAATAAACTAAGATTCAAAAATCTTGGACTCTGTTCTTGGCTTTGCCAGTGACTTCCAGCATAACGTCATTGTTTCAGATAGTTTAACTTTTTTCCCCCAAGTCTTTAAAAAAAAAAAAAAAAAGTAGAAATAGTTCACAGTAGCACACTATATGGCAATGGGAGGACACTTATGAAAATAGACAAATATTGAGACCTTCAGTCTGTAAATATGTCTGTGGATAAACTGAACACTGATTTGTTCATGAAATACTAAGGTTCTCAGAGAGACACACACTGAATTTACAAAGGAGTACATTTGAGTATAACAATAGAGAGCTCTATTTTATACAAGAGTAAAGTTATATTTTTTAAAATCTGTGAATACAAAATCCATAAATGGATTAAGAGGAACTCTAGAGATTTGTAGCACATTCCACAGAGAGAGAGAGAAAGCTGGACTTGATTAATCTGGGTCTGACCCATTAAAAAATCTTACATTTATGTTCTTTTCTGACTATAAAATGAATTCAAGAGATCTTATAAGGACTTTGTTACTGCAGCCCTAAGGATGCCGACAGAAGGAAAACATAAATAGAAATTTTTTATCTCAATTCATGGGCTTTGAGAGCTAGACAGTTTACTGCTAATTACTGGCTGTAAGGTCCTTGGAAAATTCCTTTACCTACCTGTGCCTCCATTTTTTCATTGGAAAAATGGGGCAGATAATAGCCTCCTCCTGTACTAGATTCCTATTGCTGCTGTAACAAACTACTACAAACTTACTGGCTTAAAACAACATAAATTTATGTATCATCTTACAGTTCTCAAGGTTGGAAGTCAACAAAAGTCTGAAGTCAAAGTATCTGCAGGGCTGCGCTTCTACTGAAGGCTTTAGAGGAGGGTCCATTTCCTTACTTTCTTCCAGTTCTAGAAGCTGTCCAGTGCCTTGGTGCATGGCTTCCTTCCATCTCCAAAATCAGCAAACATATCACTTCGACCTCTGCTTTTGTTTTCAGACATTTTAATCTGACTCTGACCTTCCTGCCTCTCTCATTTATAGGACACTCATGATTATGTGGGCCCACTCAGATAATCCAGTTAAATTTTCCCATGTGAGATCCTTAACTTAATCACAGATCTATAGTTCCTTTGCCATGTAAGTTAGAGTAGTCGTAGGTCCAGGTATACCTTTGGAAAGAGGACATATTATTCCTTTTACTATTTTCCATGCCACCCAAGCATTGTTATGAAAACAAAATGAGACAATGGTCATAGTAAATTTAGAACACTGTTGCAAAAGTAATGAGAATAAAATGAATGCTAGCTGTTGTCATCGTGTTCATTGGCAGCTCATATTATTAGTCTCAGGATTTCTCATATATGTACAGATAATTCAACATTTTATGGTTTGAGTCAAAGTTCATTTTCCTAAGGAAGCTGCTGTGCTTTTCTTCCTGGCGTTCCAGTTCCCTTGAGCTAAGATAACCCATGGACCCCGTGGATCAACCAGTCCAATCTCCATGCCAACTACAGCCCCCCTTAGTCACCTGTTCTCTATATTAAGCCCCTCTTAATGGGGACCGCTGAGTCACACAGGAAGTCCATTCCATTCAGAAATTGCTCTACTTTTTACAAAAGGATCTCCAGAGTTTGAATCGATCCACCTCCACAGGTCCTCAATCTGCAGCCTGGTCAGAATAATTTCCAGTCTCTCAGCCCTGTGAAAGCCCTTTTAGATGCCGAAGGACTGTACCATGCCCCTGCACCATCTTCTCTTTCCAGTCTAAACATTCATGGGGATTCCTCCCCATGACACCTGTGCTGTCTGAAATGTGAACTCAGAAATGTTTGTGATGCTCTAGAATTTTTGAGCATTCATCAGCAACTCCCTTTCCATCTCAGCTTCCTCAACTCCACCCTCTGAAGTAAGGACCAATCTTCTTATTGCAACATCCTCTACTCAGGGACCCTTATGAACGTATTGTTACAATAATAATGACCATTATTATTATATGCCTAACCCTTATTTCTTACAGATTAGAGTTTGGGAGATAAAATTTTTGCTTTATTTTTCCAGTGTTTTATAGCATGATAAGAAAATCCAAGTAAATATATTTCACCAACTCTAGCAATTTTGAAAATAAAATAGGCTAAAAGCAGGCCCATATATACCCTGCTGATGAAAGTATAGCCGAATACAACCATTGTAGAAGGCAACGATGGAGAGTCTTTAAAATGTCATATCTTTTCTCAGAAATTCCATTTCCTGGGATTTATCCCAAGAGGATGACAAGACACACATATATTTATGGAAAAAGATGTTTACTATAACATTATTTATAATAGCAAGAGGATGAAAGGAAGCAGCCTAAATGTCCACCAACAGGGACTTGCTTAAGTGAATTATGCCTTGCCATATGATCAAGCTCTGTTTTAAAGTATTTTTAAGGATAATAAAATTGTCATAACATTAAAGGAAAAAGGACAGATGTAAAAAAGAATACACAGTCTAACTGCAATTTGCAAAAAGTAAAAACAAAAGAAGTGTGTGTGTGTGTGTCACATAGAAAAAAAACTTGATGGAAATGCCCCAAGATATTCACAGTAATTATTTCTGCCTGACTTCTGTTTTCTTCTTTATTGTATTTTACAACTTTGAAACAGCCTCTCCCACTATCAACATCTGCACCAGAGAGGAGGAAATGGAGGAGGAGGGGTGAAAGTATGTCTGGCCATCAGAATGAGACTTGATGGAAAAGTTCATGAAGAGGGCCATGAAAACTACCACTCTGGGAGGCTCTTGCCTCAGTGTAGCCACCACTTCTGTAGCTCTGCAGTCAAGCCCCTGGAGGCAGACCCGCCAGGGCTCAGATCCCAAACTGGACCCAGAGCTGAGAAGGAGGAGCTGGGCCCCCCGGGACCTCTTGCCTAATGACACAGTATCTGACCCTGATGAACTTTAGGAGGGGTGATTGCTTCTGCTTCATTTCTGCTTTCCAAATATCACACAGTTTCCCCTTTTGATCAATACTACTTGGAATCATATAGGAAAGGGAATTCTGAGAAACAGTTCTGAGCCTTAGCCAAGTTGATAAAATCTAGTACAGCATAACTACAGGATGTATAATTTTTATTTTTTATTCTCATAATTTTTATTTTTTTATTCTTTGATGTGTGTATACACACACACACACACACACACGTATATATTTTTTATCCAACCCACATCTAGCCTCAGAGCTGTGGGATAGCCAGTTCCTGCTCACTATTTCTGACTTAACCCTATAAGAAAATGGAGGCTACTCCAAGTCTCATACTTCTAGCCCAAGGTTGACAAGAGTTTGTAGAGATCCAGAGCTCTGCACACTCTTTCCCTTTTTTTTCCAGGCCACACACTTCTGCCTGAACAGGCCCCTCCCCTGTTGGAGTACACATTCAAGCTATCCCTGGATTACCTGAATGAAAAAAATCACTTTTCTCTCTGCTGTGCAAAGACCTCATCCCCAAGATTATGATGCCATGGACCTGGAAAAATCCTTCGTTATACTTCATAGAGATGTCTATAAATACAGCTCCTGGAAGCTGTGCCCTCATCTCTGACCAATTTTCCAATTTGGTTCATGGTAGAATTATAAAGCACAGGCTGTGGATTTAGGCACCACGAAACTTAATCCTAGTCTTGTAAAAACTAAATTGTGTAATCTTAAGTACATCTTTTACCTCCTGGGCCACAGAATCTTTATTTGTAAAATGAAGTTTGGATTTGACTCTAAAAACTCTTCCATCTCTGAAATTATATAAACCAAATTGGGACACCCTGTAAGAGAAGCAGTAGGATTTTCCTTCTGATGCAGAGTTGAATGTGGGAGACTTCTTAGACATCTTTAAATCCAAAGTGATTTGCATGGTAAAGAACAAGGCATTTACTGAACAAGAAAGTAAGCAAGAGCCTGTGCTCTGTCCTACAGGCTCCTAATTATTTTTTTGCTCAGAGAAGCTGGGTGCTACAAAGATCAGGAAAACAAGGGTTAACTTTGCTCTTTTGTCACTGACAGTGCTGTAGGCTATGACAAGCAATCTTTCATTTCAAGACTAAATAACAATGGAAATAAGACATCCTCTATTTTTATCAAATGCAGTATTTGCCATCTCCTGTTAGGGAACAGGATGCAATTAAACTACCGATCTTACCCTCTGTGTTTCTCTCTCATCACAACTTATTCAAACAGAATGTTGGCTGATACTTTGGAATCTCTTAGGCAACATTCAAAGTTGGAAATGTTTGCTTTATTCTGTCCTGTGTCCAACTTTTAGTTTAACAAAAAAAAAAAAAAAAAAAAAAAAAAAGAAAGAAAGAAAGAAAGAAAGAAGGTTTTCCTTGATTGCAAATTCATATGGGAGGTTTTAAATTTTTTGCAGACAAATTGCTTTAGGTACATCAACTTCCTAATTTGTGTGTGGCTAATTGGATTGCCTGATTAAAGGAAATGGCCATTGTTCCAAGATAGCAATGGCTGGACGGGGTCTTCAGTGGCTGGAAAGGCCTCTGGTGTGTAATTTTACACCTCTGATTTGATGTGACTAGTGGTATGTAAAGCCAACGGAAAGCCATGAAACTTCTCAAAGCACCTGTACTGGTGAGGACAGTCTTCCCACAGTTTCAGGAATCCAGATACTGAGCCTTACATATGACTTACCAGCATCAGGAGAGCTGTCCTGGTGCAGGGATGCCAGACTGCACCAACATTTGAATCCCATCCACACTGGGATGTGAACATGCTAGCCACCCAACCACTAGGGGTCCCAATTGTTTTGAGAATGTCACTACAGTCTTTATACCCTTGCCTATCTTTGTTAAACCATTCTTCAGTCAATTTAAAAATGTTGAAAATATTAAGCCAACAAGTCTAAAAGATCTGTTTTATTTATACTTTCACCACTGATGCTTCCATGGTATGAAATGCCACATAATCCTAGATCTGATTTAAGCCTACAATATACCATCTAGATGAGAGGGTAGCATATCTCTAAATAAGGGCTCAGTGCATCCAATTTTGAACTTACCCCATTTTTTACCCTAATATCTGATGTCCCCAAATAAAAGTCAAGGGAATACAAAATATTACCCTAGGCAAAGCTAAAATTGCATGTTTTAAATTTTTATGTCAGGAAATGCAAAATTAATACTCTCCTTGCAATATTGCTCATTAATACTGTACTTAGACAAAGCTATAGTTTTAATGGCCTAATTCAAAAGAGTGGAAAATTTTATTTTACTTAATTTAAATCATTTAGATGTATGAGCTATTTTATTTCCACTGGCACTTTTTCACATTAAGTGTAATAGGGAAGAAGTCGGTCTCAAAATCTCTCATAGAACATAAACTCTTGATGGACTGAAACGTAGTTGAGCCTCTGAATACTTATGTCATAATGAACTGGATGGAATGGGAGAGCAGACTGGGACACTCAAGGGAGATGTCCACATGATTGGGTCAGAGAAAATGTACAAAGTGCCTTGGAGGTATTATTCTTCAGTATGACTTACCTATTCAGAACATGAGCCACAACTTGTAAGAGTGACAAGATTTCAGGAGCGTGGAAGTGGTGATGATAATCCAGCAATGCCATTAAGCATGATAAAGGAATGGACAGGGAATTAATGGAACAAGACCCTGCAAGCAACATGCCCAGCTTCCAGTGAAAAGGCAGCCCATAATCTCTGCAGTGCAGCAGAGCCATCTATGGCTTAGGGAGTCTGGACTCTCCCTCCAGCCCTGCCACCATCTGTCCTCACTCCTCTCATCTATAATATAAGGGCACTGGGCTGGAGGAACTCTAAATTTCCTGCTAGCTCTGGTATTCTATTCCGTGGTAAAATAGCTCCAGGGAAATCTAGTTTCAGTCACTGTTATAGCAATGCATAAGAAATAGTCACTCATTCATTAAATACCTTCCATATGAATAATTATGTGCAAGTAACAGCACTATCCACAGTGTTTTTCTTTATTACAGTGGATATGTGGTATAAAAGCAAGTATTCAGGATGTCTCCCAAAACAAAGTGCTTCACCATTCTTAATATTTCTTATGAATACTATTGTCTTTTGTTAAACTTACTTTTAGCCCAAATGAAACAGGCCTAAATAACTAAAAATACACAGAATTTTAAGGTAGTCCAGAAAGAAGGTATCAATGAAATTCCTCTGTTCCTTCATTCTTTTTAGCGCTAAGTAATAAATATCCTATTTTCTGGATATACCACAGTTTATTTATCCATTCATCTACTGAAGGACATCTTGCTGCTTCTAAGTTTTTGGCAATTATTAATAAAGCTGCTGTAAAAAATCCATGTGCAGTTTTGTGTAGACATAAGTTCTCAATTTATTTGGTTATATTCCAAGGAGTGCGACTGCTGAATTGTTTGGTAAGAGTATGTTTGGTTTTGTAAGAAGCCACTAAACTGTTTCCCAAAGTGGCTGTACAATTTTTGCATTCCTACTAGCAATGAGTGAGAGTTTCTGTTGCTCCACATCCTTGTCAGCATTTGGTGTAAGCAGTGTTTTGGATTTGGGCCATTCTAATAGGTGTGTAGTAGTGTCTCATTGTTGTTTCTGTTCCTTTATTTTCCTCAGTGCATGTATACTAAATGGAGCCAGTGTCCAAGAGTAAGAGAAGAAGGCGGTATTTCTATTTTTCTGTAACAATTTTCCTTTCCAACATACCAGCATATAGCCATGATTGGGCCATCATACTCTTTTATGAAAGGTAAACTGACTTCTACAATAACTCTGCAATGAGAACGGAGAGTGCTGAGACCGAGTTAACTGCAGGAATGGAGGTAGATATGTAGGAGACTTTTAGGGTAGATAGATAGGCTGACCCATAAGAAGTGTACCCATCAGCATAGAAATATTGCATAAAGGAGGTGTGGTATTCTGATTCAGGATGTGGTTCATTATTTAAGAGTAAGACAAAAGCCAGATTGCCTAAGTTCAAATGTCACCACTAGCTCTCTACCATTAATAGCTATGTGACCTTGGGTAAGTTACCTAACCACTCTGTGTCTCAGTCCAGGCTTGTATATATAGACTCTTCCTCAACAACTTTACTTACATATTAAAGTTAACATGTCCAAAAACAAATTCTTTATTTCCACCCCCACAAATGTGGCCTTCCCACAGTTTTCCACAACTCACTAAAAGGAAACCTCCTCCTACCAAAAGCAGCTTGGTATCATCTAACCCAACTCTCCCAGTTTCTGGGGGGGAAAGGACAAGAGCTGCATAGACAGAGCAAGGCAGCAGGCACACCAGGTCTTGATTTCATCATGTCTAGAGGTACAGCACAGAGGAAGAGAAGCTGAACAGAAAGGCAGAGTGTGGCCAACAGGAAGAGCTCTTAGAAAAAGAATCAGAGGCTCCTTTCATTGGGGGAAAACTTCAGGGACATGAAGGGGCAATCATGGACAGGTATATTAGTTTGTTAAGCTGCATAACAAACTACCACATATTGGGTGACTTAAACAACAGAAATTTATTATCTCAGAGCTCTGGATCCTAGAAGTCAAGGTGTTGGTTCCTTCTCAGGGTTGTGAAGGAAAGTCTGTTCATGATTCTCTTTTAGTTTTTAGTGGTTTGCTGACAATCTTTGATCTTCTTTGGCTAGTAGACACCTCACCCCAATCTCTACCTTTCTTTATCTTGAAGTGGTGTTCTCTTAGGGTGCCTGCCTGTGTCCCAATATCCCCTTTTTATAAGGACATGAGTCAGATTAGGACCCACCTAATCTCATTTTAACTTGATTACCTCTGTAAAGACCCTATGTCCAAATAAGGTCACCTTCTGAAGTAGCAGGGTTTAAGAATTCAACATCTGAGTTTGGGGGTGAGAGGGCACAATTCAACCAAAAATAACAAGCAAGAGCTGGCCACCATACACATACACATACACATAAATGGGAAAGACCATGTTTATAGAAGAACATGGGACCTCCAAATTCCATTAGTCAGTGGCTGAAGGGAGAATATAAACTAATCTTAACTTTTCACAAAAGAAAGTGTTTAAAGATATAGAGATAAGAGTTTGAATAGAAAAAAGGACAAGAGATGAAGTATGGTTGTGAGTGGTTGCTGTTTTCCTAAATGGCAATTGTAGATACAAGGAGTTGGATAACCCAGGAGTGAGGGGGAAGACTCACCTTGAATGCAATGAGGACACCCTACTGCATGGGCTTTAGAGCTTCCAGGCCTGATTTGAATCCTGGTTCTATTACTTACAAACACTTTGACTTTAATAAAGTAATATAAGCTCTTTGGCCTTACACTTCTTACCTGAAAAATGAGCACGGTAGTACCAATCTCATTAGGTTGTTGGGATAATTCAATGGGAGGACATATGTGAAGTGCCTGCCACTGTTTCTAACACATAGTGAGTGTTCCATCAGACTTCACTAGAATTTATGGGGAAGTTACCCCAGGGGTATATCTAATGTAGGACTTTACCTGGAGGTAAACAAGAGAAAATGATTCTCAGGGCATCTAAGTGAAGTTATTCAAAACAAGAATATTAATTGTAAAGAAACAAGCCACCTGGAGAGACAGACATTTATCCGAGTTATATTTTCAAAATAGCTTGTCTTCCTTCTGCAGATTCATTTCAATAAGGCTCTCTCTTCCTCAGAGAGATTACTTTCATAGTCTCACTTAACTGAAACATGTGTTCTCCTTCTTTAAAAAACAAACAAAAAAAATCCTCTTTGCACTTTTTATTCTTGAGAATGAGAAGTAACCCTATTTTATATGAAAAAAAAATATCCCTTATCTGTGTTAGAAACAAACAGAAATGCATCGTATTTTATAACAATAGTAAGAGGACTAAGGGTCACATTTCCCCCTTTTGAAAATACACAAACCCTTTTACTACCTTTGAATTTTTAATTTTCTTTCTACCCATGGCAAGCAGGGATTCCCCTGAGTTGCTGTTCTCCTGATGTGTGTGTAAAATGTAGAAAGTGATTTGAAAGTCTTCTTTACTATAAAAAGCAATCAGAGCTAATACACATAAGGACTAACTACTGTGAAGATGGAGGATGTGTTTTGGTATCTAATCATATTTTATTTGTTAAGAGTGATGCATTCTGAGTGACTCAATCTTGCCTTCATTTAAATAGAAAATAAAAGAAATAATCTCTAGATGGAAACACCTAGTGAAGATTCATCCCAAAAGTCATGTGACCGTTCAAACCCAGATTTCCAGGTGGTTTTGGCCTCAAGCTTCTTGGTTAAGCACTCGAGATTGTACGAAACTCTTGGAGTGTATGTTCCAGAAATATAGCAGGAGATTCATGTAAATGTTAAGTAAGCTCATCTATCTTCTTTTCCCGTTTTGCACATCGATGCGAGGTTCATGTGGAGAAATGAATCATGTATCTTAGAAAATCAATAACCTAAATCTTGTTGTATACATTAAGCTTAACCCTTTCTAAAGCAGTTTCAAATGCACTTGTCCATTTTTTCACTTCCCTCTTGCTCCCACCCCTACTACACTAAAACTTCCCTCACCGAGGTTAACAACCAACACCAAACTCAATGAGCATGTCTCACTCTTTCTCTCGCTGAAACATCTCAATAGCATTTTTGCTCTTAACCATCCTCTTTTTCACAAAATATGCCCTCTTGGATTTTAGAGTACCGCAGCCCACAGGTTTTCTCCAGCTTCAATGATTTTTAATTTACAGTTGTTTTTTAGGTTCTACATTTCCTCCTTTCATTTCATTTTTATTTTTATCAGCCGTGTCATGCATGGTTTTAACAAATAGTTCTACAAAGCTCAGCATGAAAAGCACGGTCTCCGATTCCACCCTTGATCTCCTCTCCCTGCTCTTACAGGGTTTTGCTCTGATGTCTGTCTTCGTATTCCTATAGGACACACTATTTCTGGGTTTTCTGTTTGAGACATCCAGCCTAGGAAGATGAGTGTTTAAGTTGTCCATTCCTCCTTCTCCTGTCTAACACGCTCTCTCCATTTCTTCATCTCCTTTTTCCTTCTCTTTCCCCCCTCATCTTTCTAAGAAATTAAAGGATAAATTTTGGTTAAATCAATAATCAGTATTTACTTTATTACAATTATACAAGTGTTATTACTCATATAATATCCGTATATAGGATACTAAGATTACAATTCCTTTTTTGTACAGCTTTCTGTTTTCCCTGATATTAATAATTACCACACTTTCTGCCTCTGTGTTTATTAAGTTGACTAGCTGCTCCAGCAAAGAAAACATCAAATCTCAGTGGCTTAACGGAATAGAAGGTTATTTCTGACACAAAGAAATTCAGTGCACGTGTTTCTGGTTGGTGGGAGGTCCTTTCTGGGTGAGTCAGGGGCCCAGGCTTCTCCCAGCTTTTTTCTCCTCTACTCCCTTGGGCCTTGGCATTTGCTGTTGAATCCTTATGTTCTGCACACAAACCGGGGTGAGGTCAGACCCTGGTGAACGTTGAGGTGAACGTTTCTATAAGATAAATTGGAAGTGGTATGCGTAACTCCCATTCACAGCCTATTGGTCAGAATTCAAAACATGCAGCCTAAACTGTATGCAAGGGAGGTCGGAAATGGAGTCTAACTATATTACTAGGAAGAAAAAGAATGAATTGAGTTTTGGTAAAAATATTGCTGTCTTTGTTATTTCAATCAGCCTGTATGTATTTCACTCTTCCTCCCATAGGTAGAACATGATCAGTCCTCCCACTAAGACAATAATGCAAGGCCTTGGGAGTCACTAATGCACAGTCCTCTATCAGGTCCAGATATGGCTCCTCAAGGTCCAAGAACCTATGAACCAAAAAAAAGTAATTTACCACCCCCCTTCCCAAGGCACACACTCAGTAGGCAATGGAAGAGCAGGAAAACTGAAGAACAAAAGGCACAGAGCAGTCATTGATACACAGCCATTACAAAATCTCTGGGTGGGGTTCAGCTCCTGAATATTAACAAACATTCCAATTAGCAAATTAGCAAAGGGGCTTTGCTTAGACCCTGACTCTGTTCCCTGTTCTCAAACAGGGGTGATTTTGTACCCCCCCCCCCCCAGGGGACATTTGGCAATATCTGGAGACATTTTTGGTTTTCACATCTAGGGTAAGGGGTGTTACTGATATCTAGTGGGTAGAGGTCAAGGATGCTGCTAAAAATTCTACAATACACAGAAGAGCCCTCACAACAAAGAAATATGCAGGCCAAAGTGTCAGTAGTGCTGAGGCTGAGAAATACTGCTCTGGCATGTAGATCCATGGAGCTTCTCCATACTTAAAATGCCATAGACCAGTTTTTGTCTGGTTTCACAGGAATCCATCATTTCCCTCGACTTTCCTCCCTTCTTTAGTGTTTCAGAAACTTAAATTTCTCTTTCCCTTAAAGATAAAGTCATTATTTGTTCTACCACAACCTTTTCTCCTTTTTTTTTTTTTTTTTTTTTGGTGGCACCTTTGTGTTTATAAAACAAATAATCTCTAGAAAAGAGTATAAGTCAAATTGTATGGATTAAAGATTTACTACTATCCCAAAGATTTCTGTGCCCATCTTACCTGTCTTCCAGCCATCTACATACCTCACTATGTGTTCTGACTTATTCCTCTATGCTGTTTGGGTATCAAGGACACAATAAGCATCTCGTATGACTATATCTTGCCTTGAGCAGAAAAATGGAGTTTGAGATTATTTTAAAAGAGAGCTAGCCCACCAATTTGACCCTTTAGTCAAATATTGGATTCACTTAAACCCAAAGTGCCTGGAAGTTAAGAAGAGCTAACCACAGTAAATTGACTGAATGTTTCTGGATGTGTATTTAGACTGAGTCAGGAAGTAACATAAACTGTAATAATCCACCACCAGATAAATCCTATTTGCACAGCAATCTGACCCAACGTAAATCAGGATAAACAGGTAAATCAATACAGGAAAGTCTGGCCTGTAGGCTTCATTTCCAGACCTAAGAGATTAGAGATGAGTTTAGAAAGACATCTAAGCACAGACCTACAAATGTATACAGATTGCTTTTAACCCATTCCACAGATAGAATGTCTTTACTCATCAGCTTATTTGTCTGCCTGATATTTCAAAGACTGTGATTTGCATCAGCTATTGAAAAGCATTTAATCCTGGGATTTTCCATTTATCAATAACATTGGAAATTAAATTGCTGTATGGTAGGATCAAGTCTAGCCCCAAACAGTCCGAATCTCTCCTGGCTTTTCAGTTCTCTCCACATAGTTTACTTGTCCTTCCCATGGCCTCACTGCATTTCTGTTTTTCTTAAACACAGCTCTGGCATTCATTCCCAGCAAACCTTCTCCCTCCCTCCAGCTGCCAGCTCCTTTCTCCTACTACCCACCCTGATTTCTGGCTCCACAGTGATCCACTCAGCAATGATCCAGACTCATAATTCAAGGGTGTAACTCCACAGTCAGGGGCAATGAGCTGTTTTTCCATGAAAGGCTAGTTAGTGCTGGAGCCTATGTCTGCAATTACAGGAAATTACATCAAGCATCAATTTAACTTACAGGATCTCCAGTTTTTTAAAGGGAAGAGAAAAGGGAGGTGTAAAAGGAGAAAGAGAATCCACAAATAGATTTTTGTTGAAACATACCAGAAATGGAGCTTAAAGTGCCAACGGGGTGTTCCAAACACCGTTTTTTAAAATGATTTTCCATGAATGTAAACAGTGAATCCAGCACATAGTTTATTACTGGAATTGAAGTTTGTCTGATACCATAGTTAAAAAGCTACAATAGCTTTTCATAACTCAAGTGGCTGACGCCTAAATGAATGGAATGGGAGGCTGATGGCAAGTTGAGGGAATGGATTTTTCTAGGCAGCAAGACATTCCTCAAAGCTCTGAGACAGAAAGGAAGTGAACATAGATAGAAGATTAAACCAGAAAATAAAATAGTCACCTCTTTGAAATAAAAAGAAGCTATTTTTAATGCATTCATCTTCTAAGGAAAGAGGTAAAGGGTAACAAAAATTGAACATTTCAGTTAAAAGCTCAGTAACAGCTTGTTCTCATTTGGTTTAATTTAGTCCAACAGATTAAGTACCATGTCCAACTCTCATCCAAAACTGTCACAAGATTTTACTACACTGAATTCCAACACTTTTTTCCTCTCTTTCAGAGTATGTGCTGGTCCTCTCCCTCCCCCTCCCCCTTCCCTCCCCCTCCCCTCCTTCTTCTCCTTCCTTTCCCTTCCCCCCCTTTTCTGGACACCATATCCCAAGCAATGGAAACTAGATTGTTATAACTTTTAAGGAAAATACCAAGTAAGTGAAGCCATTTCAGCAAAATACTATGGAAATGATAACATATGAAACAGTCCCTAGGGTTCTACTGGTATAAAGAATGGCTCTTCATCACCTTTCCCTCTACCCTGTCCACTCTCCAGGCCTTCCCTGAAAAGACATTAGAAATAGAGTAAACATTAAAGACTGATGACAACATTTGAAAAATGAAGAATGTTGGAACTGAGGGGAGGTACATGTGACTCAGGATTAGACAAAGCCAAGAGGCAGTGGGACATATATCTGTTGGCCAATAGGGAGTTTCACTTTTTTTTTTTTTAATGTAGCTGTTGAGGGAGGGTAAGAATTGGTAATGGGACAACCATAGACTCTTTCCCTTGTAAATTTTCCCAAGCAGCTTAACATCATAAGATGGACCTCGCCATGCTTGTGTTCAGGCTAGGGAGAAAAAAAAATGTAAGAATAAAATAAAAAAAAATAAACACCTTTCATGTTTGTTTGAAGGCTTAGTGTCAGGAATCTGCTTTGAAAAGCTTAAAAAAACGTGTACAAATAATTTGTATTATGTGTACATTTTTGTAAGCCTCTTTAAGTATTTTTGAGAGCAGTTTGTATATGTAAAAAATAATTTACAAAGAGTAAACTTTATTTTTGTTAATGAAAAAGCCTTAGTCAAAGAATCAGACCACCTGATCGCTATTCAGTCTTTGCTACCAACAGAAGGTAACCTAACCTTGGTCATTCATTCCTCTCACTTCCCCAACACTCTACTGAAATCTTGTTTACCACTTTTCACATCCGAAAGTAATTATCTATTAATATACCTTCTCCATCCACAACCATAAGATTTTCATCGAAAAACTCCATCTTTTTCAGCTCTGTAACTGCCTGAGATAGTAGGGATCTCTAAGTGTTGAATAAATGAATGAATGAAGTTTCTGCATATCAATCTCCTTTCTTATTCCCCATTAAAGAGCCATTGTGAGAGTGAAATGAATGAAGGTAGGTAAAAGTGCCATTAAAAGGCAATGTATCACCAGAAATCACTTAGAGGACAATGACAACAAGATAAATATGGAATGTGAACAGATGAAGGAAAGAAATATTTTAAAGGAATTATCCAACTGACAGCCCGTTGGCTGTCACCATAGCCATCTTACAAAGGTCTAATAATAGCTGAGGAAGACCCAGTCTGAAGCTACCAAAGGCAAAGCACATAAGTGATTATTAGTCATTGCGCTAGTTCTCCCTGTTGTCCAATTTATGAAACTGAACTTGTGTTGTTTTTGGATAAGTCTTCCTATCCTGATATCCCAATGGATGCACAGGAGCATGTACCTCTCCCTTTGACTTCCATTTGAGGTTGATCTAATCCAGATGGAAAATTTTTCATAGACATTGTAAAGCACTCCATCTGTGAAGCAAACAAAAGAAAGTAAAAGATAATGAACTGTATGAACCTGAATTACCCATTAAGGGGTTATGCTGAGGTCTGATAATGAATTAAGTCAGTGTTGTGTGAATGCCGCAGATAATGCTGAGAAAAACACTTTGTTTCCTCTGCTTGCCCTTTTGAGGGTCACTGAAATTATGAATGTCTTTACCAGTTGGTGGAAAATATGCACTTTCTATTTATTATGTTAAGTAATACTTTTAGTTGGGCTTTTAAATCCCTTCTTTCTTTGTGAGTTAGGCAAGCCCCTTGGTAGCAGTGAGACCATGGGCAAAACTTTTTTTAGCCTTTTGATCTCCAGTTTTTTTTATTTAAAGTAGGGGGTATTATACTTACCTCACAAGATCACTGTGGGGAAAATGACAAAATCTTCTACTGGGGTTTAGCAGAGTGTACAGAGCATTTACAGTCTCTGTATGATGGTAGTGCATAGTGTTATTGGTCTTCTGTCAGGTGATTTGTTAATATTGCCATGCTTCATTGTTTGTTTACATAATTTGTTTTACACTATGTGTTCATTGCTTCAATACCAAAAAGTGAAAAAGAGATAAAGTTTCCCAAAAGTCAATGTGCCACTTTTTCCCCAAGGTGATAGAGGATAGCTAGAAACTTTAAGCATCAATAGTATTGATGTTAGCCTTAGAAAGACATGTATTAAAATACAGTGATGTCCACACCCAAGAAAATAGCCAAATTTAAAAGAATGACAACACCAAATGTTGATAAGGTTGTGGAGCATCTGAAATTCTTACCTTTCATCGGTGAGAACAGAAATGGTGCAACTGCTTTGGGACACGGTCTGGCAGTTTCTTGTAAAATTAAATATATGCCTCCCCTGTGACCCAGCAAGGCCACTCCTAGGTATTTATCTAAAGGAAACAAACACGAGTTTACAAAATACATCACAGGAATGGTCATAGCAACTTTATTCAAAATAGCCAAAAACTGGAATCAGCCCAAATACACATCAGTAAGAGAATGGATAAACAAATCGTGGCATACAATGAACTACTACTCAACAGGGGAAAGGAATGAACTGCCAGATGTTGCATGAATCTCAAAACAATTCTGAGTGAAAGAAGCCTTAGGCAGGATAACATACCATACGAGTCCTTTTACCTGACATTGCATAATAGGTAAAACAAATCCATGGTAGTAAGAAACTCAGAAGAGTAGTTGCTTCAGGAATAAGCCAGCACAGGACACCCCGTGGGATGGTGATAATTTTCTCCCATCTTGATATGAGTTAGGTTTGCGGAAGTGCACACACTCGAAATACTCCACAAATGGGCATTTAGACTTGTGCATTTCATCATATGTACATTTTATATCAAATGAAGGAAACTAGACAAATAGCTGACTCTACTTAGTTATATGCAGGCTGAAGTATTTAGCATGAAATATACTGATATCTGAAATTTATTTTGAAATGCGTCAAAAAATAAGGTGGGTGAGTAGATAGATACAGGCTTAGATGGATGGATAATGATAAAATAAGTGTTAATGGTAAAGCTACGTGTTTGATATACGGCTGTTCACTGCAAAATTCTTTCAACTTTAATGCATGTTTGATTTTTTTTTGAATATTTGAATGTTTTAGGTATATGAAATGTTGGGGAATATATAGTGGTGGCAAAGTGTTTTTCTTCCTGGAGAAGTAATCCTTTAACTTTCCTTTCTCTTAAGAGTCCTGCTCTATTAAAGGGAATTATTCCATAGAGTATGAAAAAGGAATATATCAATGTACAATAGCTTGGAAATCAGGGGGAATGGCCAGAGATATGTCCTGAAGAGATGGAGCTAGTTAAAATCGGGTGCTGTTTCACCATCTTTTCATTTTCATGTTTCCTTCCCCCTTTTCTATTGGTCTGGAGGTACCCAGTGAGTAAGTCCTATCTGAAAAGGAGGGTCCTGACTGTTTGTGTTCTGACTTGGAGGTTGATGGGCAAAAACTTCATCTCCATATCAACTAGTTTAAGAGACAGAATAAAATGGGGGACAGCATCAATTTGTTTCTGCAGAGAGCTCACTTTCAGGGAAATGAGCACGGTGATAGATTTGTCCCTTTACTCTAAAGATTGAAGCACCCATATTGCCAACACATTAATGCAATAAATACTGAGGAAAAGAAAGTGCTTGTTTTTCACTGGCCAGGAATAAGAGCAGCGCCGTGTATGAAAAATGGAATTTTCCTTTTGTTAACAGGATCTGGGTTTCCATTTTCCACATTAGGTTTAGCTGGCATGGTTATTTATAGGGCCTGGGCCCAGACATGCTAGCCATGTGCTGATTTTGATACTTTTTCTTGTTTAAAATTTATAGCAACGTAGAAAAGAGACATTATTTTAAAAAGAAAATGAAATCTGAAGAAAGCCTCTATGAAAGCAAATTAGTTTGTTCTTTCAGAACTACCGCAGGATTTTGCTTTATAGATGAGCATAGGATCTGCTTATTTTGGCACAAAGGAAAGGAAATTTAGGCAGAATCAAAGGAAACGACCATATCAGGGTTACGACTCCATAATAATACACAGGCTGACAACACTTGATTTTAATGAACACATGAGCGAAAGTAATTAAGGATAATTGTTAATTTTGCCTTATATAATTTCTAGAATAACCACTTTCAGGACATGGAGCTTCTGTTAATGACTTCAAGGAGGCAGCCAATAAATATTTTCAAGCTTCAATAGCTTTCCCACAGGCCTTTTCTGGGAAGGTGATCGGAAGCAGCATTCAAAAGATAAGCCCGGCATGACTAACAGGCGGGAATACTGTTCGCATCTCACGTCATCCAAGGCAGCCTCAAAATCATGACCCACTTGGCAGGAAATTTATCCTTTAAAACTTCTTCAGCTCAACTCTAGCACTTTATTAAAGTTTTTAAACAAGGATTAAACTAGTAATCCCAGAATTAATTGCTCTAAGGGCAAATGAGTCCAAAGCTTTGTATTTTTGTATCTATCCGAAGAAGAGGAAGATATTTATTAAAGTGTTTTCTTTGATTTTTCTGGAGAGAGCAACGTAGAGACATTATTTTAGCATTCTGCTGCTATTTGCTTTTTCTCGTTTTGAAGCGAAGGCATTTAGAAATAAGAATGATCACAAAAATGCATATGGCCAACAAGAATGGAAAAATGTTGATTTGCATTAGTAATTTAAGAAATATAAATGAAAGTGAGGAAATATCATTTTTCTCACCTATCACACTGGCAAAGTTTAAAAATTGGGACGAGGGTAGAGGGAGCATTCTTGTAACAGTTTGCTATAACTATGTGGAGGGAACTTTTTGCATTGCGGATTAAGAATTTTTAAATATTCTATTTCTAAAGTTTTGAACTAAAGGAATAATTAAAGATACACATACTGATTTCTGTTTTTTAAAAGTTTATTGCAGAATTTTTTATAGTAGCTAAAAATTAAAGTTAACCCAATGTCCACCATCAGGGGATTGGTTAAATAAATGATGGTACATCCATATTTGCAAACAATATGAAAAAAAACTCACAATTTTAAAGAATATTTAGTAACATGCTCATTATATGCCATTAAACAAAAAGAGAAAAATCTGGATGAAAACTATGTTTAGAGCAGTATTCTACATATATATGAAAAATCCTCCAAGTGTATATATAAATATTTGTGTATGATGAGACTTCGGGTAATTTTTGTTTTCTCATATTTTCTGTACTATCTGTATTTTTTACAATGAGCATGTTCTACCACAGGACAATGAATCAATGCTTTGAATTAAACAAAGCAGAATTTGTGCTTTGTTTGGGTCTTGCAGACCATTGTCAGTCAATTCAGTTTGAATGATGGGACAATTTAGTGAAGAAAAAAAAATCAGACAACCTAGTTGGTTGGCAGTTTGTAGACAAAAGAGTTGGCTAATTTCCCATACTTGTAATTTTTCAACTAGTTGGTTTGGCATCACATAAATACAGCTAAAGCTGAAACATTTGAAACTGAAAGAGCTTTAATGCCAAAAATCTCGTAGACCCAAATTGAAAAAAGATGAACACTGAATTTTTTTTCTACTACAGTTTCTCTCATACATAAAAATGAACTAATAAACCAAATTCCTCATCACCACCAGCTATATTTTGAGCATTTTAAACTAAATGTAGTCCTTAACCCCATCTGGCTCCAGAAGAGCTATTTGTAAGAAGTGTGGGGCGGGGAGGGGAAGGGGTGGTCCATGAGAGAAGTAAAGCTGTCTCTGCTCTGACATGCTGGGCTTCTTTGCTTTCTTAATTTTAGCCTCACCCTATTGTGTTGCTCTTCATTGGTCACCTTGGATATGGTAATATTAACCATCATAGCTGTTATTTCAGAGAGGTTAGCCCTAGAACTACCAGGAATTTTCATTTGTTGTTTTTTTTCTTTGCTGTGCTCTCAACAGCCCCTGGCACATAGTAGGCACTCAAATAATTATTGATTGAAAGAATCTGCAATTTAATGCCTATAATCTCATAACTCTTCAGATACTTCTTTGGCTTAGGCTCTGGAAGAAATATTGGAGTAAAAAAAAACCAAACACATCCCATTTATGGATTAAGAGTTTAAGTTGCTATCAGTAATTTATAATTTAGTCTGATGAGTTTCGGGTCCTTGAGAATAGGTTATGCCTGGGAAAAGGGAGCTCAAGAATAAAGTTTCAAGGTGCTTAAAAGAAGAGAAAGGTAATAATGCTTTTTGAGTTTTAAATAGCTCAAGGTTCCTAGTAAGTATACAAGGATTGTTTTGAGAGCAAAATAACCTAAAATCTTGCTAGGTGGTCTCACATATTATATCATTTAATTCTTGCAATAATCTTTCAAGAAAGGCATTTTTTATCCCCACTTTGCAGATAGGAAACTGAGGCTCAGGCAGATGAATCTTCTGAAGACCTCACAGCCAGAAAGTGAAAGAAGAGTTTAGTTTCTTCGATTCCAAACCACATGGGGAAATAAATAAGTTAAATTAAATCAATGGGAAGCAAGGAGCACTATAAAGGAGTTTGGTTGTCTTTTCAGTTTTGTTCAGAGCTGCCACTCTAGTGGCCCTGGTGCTATTCTCTCCACAGAGATAAGCAACGTGTGTGGGTTCCTGGCACACAGAAGACATTTAGAGAATGACTTTTCCAACCAAGCAGGCAAGTTGTAAACCTACTGCCACCTTATCTTTACAAATGCTACAACATAGCTGTACCAACCTCCTGGGCAATAAAAAAAAAATCCTCCCCAAGCACTTCTAATATCCTTAAATAAATACTGGGAAGTCCCAAGTAAATATCCAGAAAGCAAAGGTTGAACTGAGAACTAAACAACCTTAAATTATTTAAATTCCTGAATATCAAACGAAAAAACCAGACACTAGGTAAAATTAGTGAATGTTTACACACCAGCAGTATAATTTCTAATCTAATTTGCTGTGGCATTTGGAACACTACTGACCATTTGAAATAAATAATATGTTGTCTTAGATTCAGATGATTTGAATACTTTGCAAAGATCTGCTTTATTGCACATTACCATCTAGCAAAGCAATATTGCTTTAGGAGACAACTATTGCCAAACTGGGGATTATTTGCAGAATATACATGGCTGAGGATAATTGTATATAGTATGAATTTTATTGCCACACCGAAAGCTCAAACAAGCTTTTCTAGATAGTAGCTGAAAGTGAACTAAATATGATTTAGGGTACTGTTATTCCAGGGAGTAATTGCGTAGCCTGGCCAGCAGTTGAGAGCTATAAACCATGTTCAGGAAGTCAGAAACAAATGTTTTAATTTTAGTGAGTAAAAAAGTTTGTGAAAGAGCATCTGAGTAGAACAAGACTGCTCTTCAAATCAAGAGTAAAAACTGACCACTCCCTTACAGGGGCAGCTATCCAGACAAGGGCTTTGAGAATTGGAAAGCTGGACTCAATTCAGTCAAGCTTCCTAATTTCTGGAGCTTTGGTTTCCTCTGCTGCCAACAGAAAAGAGAGGCATACAGAAAAACAGAAATGTGCACTTTATAGCAAGGCTTGCCAGCTTGCAGTATTGACATGTCCCAAAGAAAAGGGCACAGTGAGTAATGGCAATGCTGCGCCTTCAAGAGAGATTTTTGGTCTGAACTTGTGTCAGAATAATATTTAAGTGTAAGTACCAGCAAGTGGGGTAAAATGAAAGTTTGTTGCAATAAATTACTAGATGTTATAATTTTAGAATGTTGATTTAAGAAATTGGAAATATTATGACCCAAGATTACGTAGATATACACATTTGATGTCAGAATTCATGGGTATGGGTCTCTAGGTCAGCCATGTTCTAGTCAATAAGTATTGATTAAGAACTACTATATGTTTGAATCTAATACCTGCTATGAAGGACACAATATTATCAAATATAATTGAAACCCTCTGAAAAAGGGGAAGGGAAGGAGATGAGAACTCATCAAGAGTCAACTATATATAATACATACCAAACACAATTCTGCAATTTGCATTTAATGTGGCTACTCTTTGACAAAGATATTAGGATCTCTGTTTTATGAATGAAGTGCATGAAAATGCAAAATGATACAAGACAGCATATAATTAAGTCTTATATGAACATCATCGGGATCTACAGTTTATGATTCTCAGGTAGTGGTACGGAAACTCCAGAAGAAATGACATCATTATTAACTAGAGTGATTACAAATGGCATCATGAAGGAACTAGTGCTTTCAATGTATTTTAAAGTGTGAGTAAGATTGGAATAGGTAAAACATGTCTGGATGGGAAAAGGTTAGGCATTGGGGGCAAGAACCATATAATCAAAAGCAAAAATCCATAAATAAAAATGATGTAGGGGACAGAAGTGAATCAATGTGGTGGCCAATCTGATAGGAAGAAAGGATGCATTAAGGAGAGTCTAGGAGAGTAAAATTATATAGAAGTTATGAATGTTTAGATTCTGGTTGATCCAAAAAGCAAGGGAAAGCAATTATAGTTCCTGGAGAATAAATGATACAATATTAATTCAAATATTAAGTCAGATTATGAGCAAATTCCTAGTCATAAAGGCAGTCCAATTTTTGTTGGCATTCGAGACACATCTGCATAGAAAGTACTGTGATGACATTGATGTTTTATGAAGACATCACTTGGGTCCAGAGACAGGAAAAAGCCTGAAACAGGAGATCTCTGTATTCTCTTTCATTGTGGGGACAATGATTTGAACTATGGTTGCCCCAGTAGACAGAAAAAGAAAAGCTTTTCAGTTACTTTAAAGGAAGAATCTTTAGGACTTTATGACAGATGTGGAATGGTAGAGAGGAAAGCATGAAGATGCTAGGCAAAGAAAGAACCTCTAGCAATGTAGGCATCATTTATAATGAAAGCACATAAAATACAGCTTTTACTTTGTTAGGTCAGCTGCAATGGTTCAACTGATGATCTTGTTCTGCCACTCAACATACATACCCATAACTCAGCAGGAAGATGGACTAGACAGTGGAGGGAATGATTAGTAACATTTACCTTTTAATCCAAATTTATATTTTTCCCTAAGAGAATACAAGAGTAGCAATGAAGGATATTGCAGAGTGGCTCCATGTCCATATCATTGAGCCAATGGGACTAAAATTGATGTTGATGTTCATATATCAACTTTAGCCTTCACAGCCTTACCACCACTCCTGCCTTCTCCTCACTCACTACTATAAAATATGGGTGTATTTTATTTGAGGGCAATAGGACTTGTAGAAAATATTTTGTTGACCTAGGAAAATAATGCTAAAAGCAAGAATTCTGGCCAAAATTGAGATTGTGATCCTTAATAGTGCAGTATGTGTCTTTGGATCTGATGTTCAAACAATAGCTCAACACTGGTGCAGTATCCGGTACAAAATCGGTACACAAAAAATATGAGATCAGTAACAAAAATTTTCTTATTTTCTTTTTGGGTTTTTATATTGCCTTTGCTTGAAAGCATACAAAGGCCTCCATCATTATGGTACTCTGAAGAGTAATAAACTTAAGGTGGCTGTGAACATTTTGCAGCACAGTGGAATAGAAGAAGCATTTGGCTCAGGAGACCTGGGCCTGAATCCTGGCTTTGCCTTGAATCATGTGTGACTTTTAGACAAATCACTTCCCTCTCTAGGCCTCTGTTCTCTCACTAGTAGAAAAGGGGGCTGGATCAGGAGGAATCTCAGGCTTATTCCTGTCTAACACCCTCTGAGTCTATGCAATCTAGCTGAAGCTAGCTCTAAGATTACCTTGAGCCCTGCCCAGAATATCCGGTTGGCTAAAATTTCTGCTCTGGCCTTAAAATATGACTTAGTAGGATTTTCTTTTCATCACCTGATAAAGGTCATTTGAAGGGTCTTCTGTGACAACCAGAATAAATGTGGCTCCAAGCCCTTTAGAGGCCCTTAAATACAACAATTCTTCAGTGACATCCATGTGTCACCCATGAATTTTACCACTCTAGACATATGATTTGGTAATAATTATCTGTAAGGCTCTCTCACAGGAAACACCTGCCAAGATGTAGGTCGACCCAGCTGCTCTCAATAGGAAACACTTATATACATGTCCCTGTAGAGACAGATAAGCAGGCCAGCCTCTCAGCAAAACCTCCATAGAAGCCTGCAGCTTCCTCTTCACTCTCTCTTTCTTCCATCTGGGGTCTGCTGTCTCTCCTAGAAACCCAACTTTTTGTTTTCTTCCCAGGTAAAAGAGCAAAGGAACCACCATTAGCACGTGCACTTTTACCAAATTCTATCCAGATTCAATTGTCCTGGTGATATTTGCGTTTTAATATTTGTTCTTTCTCCTTAAAAGCAGCAGCGAGCTAGTAGAGATTTTTCTTGGTGGGAAAGCAGAGAGGGATAGGAAGTAGATCAGAATGTAACGGTTGGTTTTAGATCTCTATCTCGTGCTATCTCTTAGAGCATACTTCCTATCAACTCTGTGTGCAGCTCCAGGACTGCAAATTGTGTCCCAGTAACCCTGACTTCTTCTTCGTGCCCCACTCCTTGAAGTCAACTGTTTTCCTTTCAACTTTCTGCTCTAATACTCCCAACTGTCCCATTCCCCACCAGCCCCTCAGTGCTTCCCCCACTCTCCAGTGGTTTTACCATCGGCCTAGGCTCCCTCTTTCTATTCAGCGGTACTATTAACTCTCCTTTTCAAGGAATCAAGAGTCTCAGACCTTAGAGCTATTGCAGCTTTGAGCCCCCTAGACAGTATGCATCTGAAACATTATTCTTTTAACAAATAATTATTAAGTTAATAAACATCAAATGAAATATTGATTAGGTATAAAAACATGGCAGCAAATGAAATGGAGAGTAGGAGCAGAAAGCAGATCAAAGACCCCTCCGGAAGGGTGTGGAATAAGGTATGTTCTGGGTTAAATAGTGTGTGTCCCCCAAAAGTTCATGTCTACCCAGAATCTATGAATGTGAACTTATTTAGAAACAGGGCCTTAGCTGATGTAATCAAGTTAAGATGAGATCATACTGGATTAGAGTGGGCTTTAAATCCGTTATGACTGTGTCATAAAAAGAGGAAAATATGACACATAGACACACAGAGAGAACACTGTGTGGCATCAGAAAAGTGATGCAAGCCAAGAGGTGCCAAGAATTTCCAGCAACTGTAAGAAGCTGGAAGAGGCAAGAGAAAGGATCCTGCCCTAGAGCCTCAGAGAGAGTATGGCCCTGCTGACACTTTGATCTCAGACTTCTGGCCTCCAGAACTGTAAGAGAAAAAATTTATGTTGTTGTAAGCCATCAAGTTTGTGATGATTTATTACAGTAGCCCTGGAAAATTGATACAGTTTATCCTGGGGGTTAAGTACCAGTGGACAATGCGAAGCCCTGAGAACCTCGCCCCCAGGCACAGGAAGATGGGGGGTTGGGACCAACGATTCCCCAGTTGGGAGTTAGATCCAAAGCCTTGTTCTTCCAATATATGTGGATATCAGAGTATATCCCTGTGCAGGGAGAGATGGAGATGGTAACGACGATGACTACAATCGTTACTATGACAAAGAAAAAGCGATGGGAACTGAAGAGGAAGGGGGCAAAAGGGGAGAGATATGGAGAAAAGCATTATTTTAGAGAAAAATGACATTTGTTAGTGAGTTTATATCAATAACCACAGGCAAAGCAGAATGAGTAAAACACCAAAATCTGGTTCTGCTGGATAAAATAATATTAATTACGTGAACTGCTTGCCATTTATACCTAATAACCTTGTAGCACAATAACAATTATATATATCATTAAATATTAGGTATAAATTATTGTTAATTTTATTTGCTCAATGCAGTAAACCCTGTAAATAGCCTTTATAAATGTTGACTCCTACCATATGGTCATTAACTCACAACCTGAAAAAAAAAAAACTATAGGCAACAGTGCTTCATATTACTCAAATAAGCCTAAAAAATATAGCACAATATCATGCTATTTATGGGTTTTACCACCCAGGCATAGATTTAATAATAAAGATTGGGAGAAACGAAGCATGTTATTACTTATGAAAGCAAATGTTGAAAGAACACAGCAAGTCCTCAGCGGTGATATGTCCTTTTGTGTATAGTATTTCTTGACCAAATAAGGGTAAGAATTATGTGTTCAACAGAGAACCATTACACTCTCTTTGGCATACCTCTGATATGTCTGCTGCCTGCGTTTTAACAAAGACTGTTTGTCATTAGTGTGTGCTTGCTGGTTTGTATACAAGTCTCAAATACAAAATAAGGTCTCTTTTCATGCTCCCACCAAGACTTAAGGAAAATATCCTGCAGTATGAATGCACAATCGTGTATAATTGTTGGAGTTCGGCTGAACTTTGTCTCTTCCATTTTGAGACCATGAGCACAGTCTCACAGTTTTTCTCTCCCAAATATGCCTGATTTTTTTGTTTGTTTGTTTAATGATCAGTCTGGGTTTAAACAAAATGCAATTTGTTTTTAGAGATATTTGAAACTAAAATAGGAAGTCTTGTTATTGGTTTATTGGTCTATAACCAGGTTCTTTCCTATAGAGATAGTGTCAACATTCAGTGTGAAACCCACACAGAGCAGCGCCCTTTCTAGGCATGGGGTGTTGGTGCCCTCTTGAGGACGAAGGACCGAGGCGAAGAAAACAGAAAGTTGAAGGAAGCAGTTGGAAACTAGGAAAAGAGTGTTCATGTAGCTCTCTCTGTGCTTCAAACAAGTCCGGTCTATCTCAAAGGAAAATTTGGGTCTGCCTCGTATGTCTAGTCCAACGAACTTTTTGCATTTTTTCCAGCTGGGACTCACATCTCTTGATTTTATAAGTATAGTCTGCTTTGCTCCTGCTCTTCACTCACAGTGTTTTCCAAGGTAATGCCATTTTGATGAAGTGCTGCCTCCTTGCTTTCATATAGCTCACAGCCAAAAAAGATTTTGGATTATTAAATCCACACTGTCCCTCTGACAGAATATTTGCCATCCAATCAATATCTTCTAGCTGCATTTGAGGATCACAAATCTCAGAAAGCGCCACCTCTCCTGCCCTCGTTCCCCACTTCTGCCTCAATCTAACTGCACATTCGGCAATTTTATCCACTCTGCCTTTCACGTCTGCCAAGCTCCTAATTATTTGTCTTACAATTCTTTGAACTCAGTCCAGCTTTCTGCCTAATTCTGATTCCAGGAATGTGGGCTTTAAAATATTTTTATATCGGGCAAGTAATTTGTTTAGTTAGTTAGCATCTCTACCTCCAACCCCCAAATTAAAAAACCCTTTTAAGAGTTTCCTTGAAAGAAAATTAATTGACTAATGAACAATCCCAGAAACTTGAAGAGACTTTTGGAGCATTTTACCGTATTCATTCCAATGAGAGTGTCAGCAACAGATTCCCTGAGGTTCTGATCTAATATTGCAGAAAGAAGTTTGCACCTACCTGTACCCTTAGTTAGCACAATCACAGACTTAGAAGCCACCTGTCTATATTTCTCATCCCCAATTTATTATTATCTTGCAACTAGTCAAGATAAATATGCAAATGTGCCTTCTAAGAGACAGCATACTCTAGTAGATCAGAGAACCAGTTTTATTTATTTTTTTAATTTATCTTTATGGTTGAAACTATTACAGATGTCCCCTGAGAACCAGTTTTAAAACTACATAATCTAAGTTCTAAGTCCTTCCTCTGCCACTATCTAATTATATAAACTCAGTCCAGTTATTTACCCTCTCTGGGCCTCATCTCCTCAGGTATGAAACAGGGATTGTGGGAGTGTCTTCCTGGGCTAGGAGAACTTGGGTCAGTCCTATGTATCCTGGCCAGGGCTACTTTTTGACCACTTGTTAGGTGACAATTGTTCTTAAATCTTCAAACATATCAGATATTCAAAACTGTCTTGAGAAAAGTAGAGCTTAAACCATTCCATTCCAACAAAACAATATATTTAGTTAAAATTAGGGAAATAAAACAGAGCCTAGGGTGACATCACATGTTTTTAGCTTTGTTTTCAATTGTCATGAGACAGTTGTCCTGTTTTGCATCCTTGCTACTCTGTAACAGCCTCTCACAGCTCCATCCATCTCAGTCTTCTCAGGTAGAAGGGGGCAGGTCAGAAGGAGGCAGATCACCTCCAGGAGAGAAGCATGACTGTGTTGTATCCATGCTGCTTCTTCATGGAAAAACATAGTTTTTGCCGGATCTACCCAACAGAGAATGGGCGTTCAATGGTAGAGCAAGGAAGGACAGACCTTTACTGCTATTTAGAATTTTGAAAACCTTTATCACTTAAGACAGATCTCAGCATCAGGACGCTGAAAAACCAGGTCTTATAGTTTCTGATTCTTATTTAAGAGAATCTTGAGTCAAAGTAAAGGAAGTTTGCTGGGGGGGCGGGGAAAGCCCTTCTGACTCTGTTATCTATCTCACAATTCTGAACCTCCTGCTCACTGTCACGGAAAAAAAAAAAAAAATTCCTTATCAGCCTGAGACCTGAAAGACATCTGCCCCTATTTTTGACCCAAAATTCCCCTAAAACATTCCTTGTAGAGTGGTTATGAGGATTAAAGAAGATAACAGTTGTAAGGTGCTCAGTGCAGGTCCTGGAATGTGACTGTACTTGATAGATACCTGTCATTATCACTAGTGATCATTTCATCTTTGACACTTTTGTTAATGTCTCAGCCAGTGAAACCATGGACTATAAACTCAGCTTGAGCTGGCCTCCTGGGCACAGTGCTCATGCATGGGAAGGTTTTTGTCTGGCGAGGGACCCTGCAGAGGCTTGCAGGGACAGGATGCTTGTCCCTTTAAGTCAGGCAAGGTCACATGAAAGGACTGAAATGTTTCCTGCATTTCTCACCACATCAAGTCTCTCCTTCTGGTAAAACCTGTCTCAACATGAGTTCTGCTACTGAGAATTCTTTGACCAGTCTTTGACATTTTCTACAGCCATGTGCTCTGAGCTTGTCTGTATTCTCTCTAACATTAGGCTCTTTTCCTCACAGGGCTAGAAGGAACACCTCTTTAAATGTGTCAGAGTGTCCTTTCCCACCAGACTGCTGACAAACACTTGGAGAATTGTGCCTGTTACTTATAATGTGAAACTGGCACGAGATATTGTCTTATTAATGCCATTCAGGATTCTTAAAGACTTCCCATGAATAAGATATTATTTCCCTTTTAAGTAAGGAAAAAAAAAAAAAATTTTCCAGAAGCCCACATGGATCTGCCTTAAATATTCCAGAAGTCAAGAATAGTTGAGTTTGGATACAGCATAAAGCTTAAGTCTCTCAGATCGTTATTTGTGAATGTGTCTTTCTTCATCTATTGGAGTTATTGCTTGAAAGGTTAGAAAAGACCCAATTTTGTTAACAACAAGAAATGTCCAATTTTTCTACACTTAACCTTTCCCATCTCAGTATGGATTAGTCTACTGCAAATCTGACTCATCCTGTGGGTTAGTGTAACAATATTTCAAAATAGTAGAGACTATAAAAAAGTTACATGTGGAAAGTTTTGCTATGTATCAGTGATACTTGAGGCAGGTAGCCAAGAAGAACAGGACAACCACCTTCCAGAATCATCCCCAGAGTCTAACCACCCCATCTGTTTCTCATAAAACCCACAAAAGCAACAGAGTTTTTTTCTTTTGCCTCAAGTGGCTCATTAGCTTACACAGGCATCCTTGGGATTTAAAATACAATCAAGTGCAATTGAAATTTTAACTTATGCAATATGTTCACAAATAAGGATGTGACAATGGGTTAGGGCATGTTTTGTGTGTTTTTTAATCATCTCTCTGCTTTTAATATGTTAAAGCTAAATAGCCAATGTCCCAGTTCTACCCTGTAGAGTTTTCCCCATTGTCTCAATTACTTTGGAGTTCCAGTAATGTGGTCTTTTCATCACTAAAAATCAGTGATTACACGTATCACATTTTGTGGAAATGTTTATCAAGATAAGCTTTGTGTTTCTTAATGCTGAACAGCCAGAAAATAAAATGGGCTGACCAAAATCATGTAGATACCACCCATCACAGAGACTAACCAAGGCTGGAGAATTCTATTTTAGTATTTCTTAAACTCAGTTCCAAATAGAATGTTCAGTCTGCAGCCACAGACTCCAAAATATGAACTGAATATGAAAACATTTTAACTTTCATGTTTTAATGATGAGAATGTTGTTGGCATTAATGTTTGAACACTTCAGCATACCTAGTTCTGAACGCCATGTCATGGCAGGCTCAGAATCCACTGCCAGGCTCTAAATAAAATCTTTCTATAAATATACTTTATGCCAAACTACTAGCAGAATACATTTTTCATCCTCTAAACAGATGGTATAAGAGAAAAATCATGCATGTATATGATTAATCGAACATGCTTTTATGGGTAGAATTTTCATTACCATTACCAGCATGGGTTTTGTGAAATGTCTGCATGTTTTATTTTCTTTTGAGAATTAGCTTATTTAAGAAAATGATTAATATAAATGAAGATAGAATGATGATAGACCTTTATGTGTTTGGTTTCTTTAAGGTCCAATGAGCCTGATATTTAACGATTTATTCTACAAAGACATAGCCAGGAAGCTCTTTTAGGCCTGTGGTTGAGCCACATGCTTGGGCTCTAACCTTATTATTCCAGCCCCTACCCCACACTCTCACTGGTCATCTGTCAGAACTCCTATCCTGCAAGGACGTTAGCCTTTATCAAAATCCTTACCCATTCCAGTATGTGAAACACTGAAAGCAAGAAAGAGACTTTACTGGGGAAAACGCCGTGGCAAAGGCTTTGGAATATTATAAAATAGCACCATGGGTATCTATGGTCTAGTCACTAAAGATAGGGCGTTCCTCTAGATTCAGACATTCTAGGTTCCAACCCAGCCAATCACTATAACAAAGAATGATGGTTGCCCACCCCGATAATCATTCTTCTATTTCTCCTTGTATAGAACACCACAAATTTTTATCTGAGCTCACTGCCATCTAGAATAAGACTAGTTCCTAGAGCCACCCTAGTGCCTAGGTGAGGCCCTCGAACTAGATTGTGGCCTAGGACTAAGTTTTAGCCAAGATATAACTAGGGTAGATGATTTATTCTTTGCCATTCCACCTTTTGTCCTGCTTCCAGATTGCAATGTATGTATGTGATGGCTGGAGTTCCAGCAGCCATTTTAGGCCATGAGGTGAGCATGAGGATAGAAATACTAAAATCATGTGCATAAAATTAGAACTGGAGTCCCCAAAATCACTGAGGATCTACCACATCAGTTCTCATCTGCCTCCTACTGGGCTTCTTTAATGTGAAAAAATAAAAATAAAGAGCTATATTATTTAACATACTGTCTGTGGACCTTTAGAAACTTATTTAAGCTCTCAAAACCTCAGTTTCCACACATATAAAAATAAGGATACTAACAGCGCCTAAGTCATAGGGTTGTTGTGGGTGTTAAATGAGATGATACATGCAAAGTACTTAGACTAGGGGCTGGTACAGAGCAAGCACTCCACAGAGACAACTACTGCCCTTATTAAGGGTGATTCACAGTTGAGTATCTAACAATCAGTTTCTACAGTTCAGAAGTGAGCTGGGAAGTTCCTCAGCATGTTATTATTTTTTAATGTTCTGAAGTGTGAATTTGAATCACATCCTCTGAGAAGGAAAGAGTCATTTAGCTAGCTGGGGATGCTGGCATCTGCCTCTCAGTACTGCTTTGCTGCCCTAGGCTCATGCAGGAACTCACTAGTGGTATGACTAAAACATTGTTTCTTTGTGAAAACAACTCTTCAAAAAAAAAAAAATGCTAATGCTAGTGACAGAATAAAGGAAACATTAAGAAACTTAATAATGGAATGAAATAAAGTGTCGTAGTTAAAAAACTGACATTTTTGGCAATGGTTCTGAACCATGCCATAAATATACCCACCGTATGCCCCATGCAGAGGAAGTTATAGATTGTAGAGGCCATTTCCAATATGATGACTTTCAACTGTCTCTCAATGTATCATTTACAAATGGGAAGGACTTACTACTATGTTGGATCCGCAAGCAAAATCCACAGGTAATAAGAGGATTAAAATGAAAGAATTAAGAGGGAATAGAATCTGCAGAGTTATGACACCACTGGGAAGATCCTTTGCTAAAAAAGAACTCTAAGAGAGAAGAAACTATTTTTATATTATTCATACCCATATTCTCCCCCCTCAAAAGACTCAAGACATTTTTTACAATGAAAGGCATGGAACTAACCAGATTATAGAACCATTGGGACAAGGGGAGAAGAATGAGTAATGGGAGAGGGAAGAGTAATTACAGTAAGACAGCCTGGTTCCCATCTAGAGATGTCACTTTCTGGGATTTCACTTGGATCAGAGGTAATACTTAGAGAACGTCCACTTAGAGCAGAAAGAGAAATGGCTGCTGTGTTAGATTCCCCCCATGTGCCCCTCCAGATGCCTTTGCCACCCTTGCCACCCTCTCCACCCCGCCCCATGCCCACAGAGGCTGACCTGATGGTCCGTGTCCACAGGCGCCCCTCTCCTCTGGTTTCTGGTTGGGTCCAGCCAGCAGTGAGCCCGGGCAGAAGTTCAGAGAAAGAGGGGAGACTGAGGTTACAGTATTTCTTCTCCGGTTCCCTTCCTGCAAGGCTGCCTTGAGTTGTCTGCATCCCTAGACCCAAGTTTATTTCCCCTCCCAAACAGCCTGTTCTACATGACTGTCCCCTTACATGTTCTCTAATTTCTCTCTTCCCTTTGAGTCTAAAAAAAGGATGTCACTTTTAGCAAAGGCAACTATAAGATGGTCAGTTATATTTGAATTTCAGATAAACAATGAACTTTTAAATATGTCTCTTGTAATATTTAGCATCTTACTTATACTGAGATTATTCATTGCTTACCTGAAATTCCAGTTTAACAGGGCATTCTGTATTTTACCTGGCAATCCTACATAGCCTAAGGGTACTGTCAGCCACTAACCCGGGGTTTCTGCTGGTTTCCCTGCACCCTGCCCACACCTTTGGAATGAGTCCCTTTATCTATAAGCCATCTTAGAATTATTCTGATGTGAGCGTGCCATCTGTTTTCCCTCAAGATCCTAATACAGTCATAATACCCCTTGGTTTTCCCCATCAAGGTTATTTCCTCTCCACCGCCTCTCATATGGTATTTCTTTCAGAAGATTTTCACAAGGGCTCTATGGCAGACAACCCAATGAGACTGAAAGAAGTTTCTTACTCTCCAGAAAATAGATGACACTGAGGTGGCAACCCTGACATCTTAGCATGAGGCTTAAAGAGCCCAATTTAGATCCTCGTACCTTAGCTTGGCTTTCCCTGAAAGAGGAGTCTGAGACACAGGCTTGCTGCAGGTCGTTTATTTCTGAATGTGACCTCAGGAATCAGGAGTGCAAGGCAGGGCAAGCCATGTGAGGAAGTGCTATTGACCATAGGCAGCTGGTGTTCGATCCTACCAAGACCTTCTGAAGAGCCTCATGAATGTGCTCAGGCCATCTATCCAGGAGTTCAAAGAGGGGAAACACTTATCAATGATCCCTGTCCCCTAGTGGCCTCATGCACGTCTGCATTTCCAGATTAAACATAGGAGAGGGAAGAACCATTTCCTGAGATTTTTATGCTCCCACATCAGAGAGGCCTCAAGGCAAAATAAAATGGAAAATGGCACATGCCTAAAGTAGTGCTGTCCCATACTGTCCAGTTGCAGCTCCCTGAAGATGGTCAAAGCCTCCACAGCACTGGTTGAAGCCAAAAGGATTTTAAAGGGGTGGCCAAGGTCTCCCATGCCCAATAGAAGACCAGCCTACTTTTGTATGGAGTGAGCTACCATTTTACCCAGATAAGTGCCAGGAGACATTAAGGAGACATTAAGAACCTAATGCAATTGAGGAAACATGTCCTTCATAAGAAGAGATCTCTGGAGGAATTGCCACCGTTGGCAGCAGCTGGATGTCAGACACTGTCAAGCATACAATGTGCTTGGGTAGAGATTAATTAGTTGAGAGGAGCCAAGCCAAGCTCCTCTTTGACACCCCTCCATGTCTGTTGTGAATGGTTATGACAGATTTTGCCTGCGACCACCCACAGAGAGTTTCCAAGTGGACTTCTATGGAAAATTCCTGGCTTCACAATTTAGACACATGAAGAATTTCAAGATTTAGAATCTTTATTAGTCCTGAGTAACAGAATTATTACTTTGTATAGTTACTTAAGTGGTTTGTGGGTGGAAACATGGCAATTTGCTTCTCTGCTCTGGTGGGCATCTTACTTTACCCACACGGCCAAGACCACCAACCTCAAGTATGTTTCCATGATAAACATGGGTGGAATGGAGAACATAGCCAATTATCTCTGTCTTTTCTTTGTTCTGGTAAAAACATTTATGAAAAAGAAGACTTGAACACAATCTAAGCCACATTTCTTGCTCATCTCTGAACCCAAACCACACTCCATGGTCTGGAATAATGGCAAAGCACAGTAATAACTAGGTAGGCAGAATGGTTAGATATGGAAATAATTAGAGAGCATTATCAAGATGATATCATTTACTCATAAATCACACTATGACCCACAGACCTGTCCAGTGACTTGCAGTGGGGAACAAAGTCCTTGTCTCATTCATTTTCTAGCTTAAGATGAAAGAGTGACAGCAGATAGCCCTCATAATCTAGCTCAAGATATAACTGCTCCCCACATAGTGAGCCAGAACCAAGCTTCTATTCATATACCATGTAAGCTGTAAATTAGTTTGGATTATTATCATCATGGCTATAATTCAGTTTTTCACATTGTGGCAAGTAAAGAAACATGAGTAGTATTTTCAGTATTTTTCTTCTCCATGTGAGATGTTCTAGTGTGAAACACAACCACAATAATTTAAAACTGATCCTCCGCTCTTAATAGTTTAATATTTCCACCTTCATTTTACCTAGATACAAAAAAAGATATTTGAAAACATGAATAAAATTAACCCTTTCAATTAAAATTGGGGAGCATGGAAAACTGAGGTCTAAAAATATAAAATAATGATTCTTTTCTTTCTTTTCACATACTTCCAGCATTCAGAGAAGCTGGAAAATGGGTTAGCCATCAACCCACAGGACCTCAAAGATTTGGAAAAAATTAAGTCATTGCATTATCTTACACCCTGTTCCACAGCATATGAGGTTTTGACCTATCAGTTGGATTGTGCTCAAATCACACACACTGAGAGAGTTTTACTTCACCGACTGTAGTTAAGTGACAAGATTACAATGGTTAAGACTGCATTTCATCTGCAGCAAATTTCAATTTGATCTCTCCTTCCTTTGTCACCAATGTGTCAGCAGCAGATTTCTCCTCCAAAACCACACATAGTGAAGGGTGTTTGAATAAATTATAAGGGGGGATACCTGCCTAGTCTAAAGGGTGAATACACCCTTAAGTGTGATTGGCAGTTCATATAATTTCAAGGCATCACAGACATCATACTTATTTCAAGTGCTCTCAGGTAGAGAAATTATGAAAGTAAAATATCAATAAGTGATATAACTTGATAAGTGCTGAAGAGAATTTAAGAGATTGAAGATGCCTTGGTTTATGCCCAGTAAGAACAGAGTTTTGAGCTAAGAAGCAACACTTGACTTCCACCATCAAACTGTCTGGCTCCAGAGAACAAACGAGTCATTAGTATAAGGTGTGAAGACTCTGGCCATGTTCCTCTCCTTCCTGCTGCATGGAAACCAAGAAATGGGTTAAGGGTTGAAGGAACAAGAAGGAACTGGCAAATAGGAATCCACTTGTGACTTTTGGCCTCAGCTACAATGTGTACAGAGTTTTGAAGGCATCACTACTGTTCTTATGACAAGAAAAAATAATTACAAATTGAAAATCCATGTTTTGTCTTGGACCTATCAGGGTACTTGGGCTTCAGGGCAAACTGCCACCCTAAAATCTGGAAAGATGGGGACATCCAGAGAAACACAGCCAAGATCTGCTGAATGAGCCAAGAACAGAAGCTGCTGGAACCATAAATTGGTAGAAACACTTAAATGGTAATTTTGATGAATTGCTAGAGCTGAGTGTGGAGTAACATGAGAGTGAAAATTCCTGGGGGCCATACTCTTAGAGCCAATCCCTACACCTTCATGGATTTTCCTTCCAGGAACCCCTCCAGGTTCTCATGATGAAGATCTGAGAAAGATGGTTTCTAGGTTATGGGGAAGGGAAGAGCCTGCTTCATGGCAAAAGCCTGCTCTCTAAGGGAAAAGACTTTGCCAGACCCTTTCACAGCTAAGGACGAGGCATTCTTCCCATTCCAGCCTCCTCTAGCCTTCTTGTCTTACTTAAAGGGAGAAAATACAAATTTAACCAGAGTCAGAACTTCAAGTAAATAAATTGGAAAAGAAAAGAATAGGGAAATAAAAGCTATACCTTTGGAGAGACACTTGTGAAGGTCATTTTCCATAACACAGATCCACTAAAAGCCTAAGATTTAATTAGAAAATTATAGAATACTCCCTTTACCGCACACCTCACCACCATACCCCTTCACAACAGCGAATAAGAGCTGGAAGAGCTTCAGGACACAGATTCTTTCTGAAGAGGAGTACTTAGGGACTCCCAGAGGACCTGCTCATAGAGGAGCTTTCTGGTCCCATAGATCCCGTGTCCTTTCACAGTAGCAGATGCTGGTTGAACATCTCTGTCCAGACTTAGAGTGGATTGATAACTGGTCTTGTGGGTTAACAAAATACCACAATCTTATAGAATCTACCATCATGTGGTTCTGTAGGAGAACCTGACACCCAGAATATACCATCACAATAAGTTGTGATAGAGAAGGAAAGCAGAGCCATGCCTGACAATCTTGTCCATTTCTAGTCTCCTGTATGTCGGCCTGGATTACATGGCTTTAGGCACAAAGTTGCTGGCAATCCTATGGCACTGGAAGAGTTTTTCATGCTGTTCATGAACTTGCTTCAATGAGTCCCTGAAGAACTTTCTCCCCCTACTTGCCATAGCTAGCCGTTAATCTTAGGAAGAGCCTGTAAGGTTAACCATCCTTCTGACCATATCAGTAACTCATTTGGTGGTCTAGATTGCTGACCTCAGCAGCTCAAACTGGTTCATCATGAAAGGTCCTAAAGAACCCTACCTAGAGTTGCATGAGCAAGATGCTATTGATTTAGCACAAGTCATTTGCAAATGTGCATTAAGAGTATAAAACAGCTGCCTGGGTTGATGTCTCAAATGAGGCACAAAATAGTAATCTTGGTGCTCTCAGTATAAAGAAAGTGCTGTTATAATTTTTCATAAAACCTTCAGAAAGAACTCCCAGGCTTCATATGCAGATAGCCAGTTCTACAAGTCAGGATTCTCTCAGTTGCAAGCAACAGAAACTCAACTCAAACTAGCTCAAAGGAAAGGGGGAATTTATTGGCTTATGTGAATATGAAGTTGAGCATAGAACTTGTTTCAGGAATGACTAGGACTTACATATGTGTAGTCATTTAGTCTAGGTCTCTCTGTCTCTTGTTATTTCTCTTTCTCTCTTTTCTTCCTTCTTTCTTGCCCCTGCTTCTCTTTCTAAGTAATTCTCATTCTTTTGTAGATGTTCTCCCTTAATTCGTGAGAAAGTAACCACTGTAACCTATCCTAGAACATTCTGATACAAAAACCCCAGCAGAAAGAGCAAATTAATATCTCCTAGATTCCATACAATAATCTCAGGGAAGGACTCTGATTGGTTTGTTTGGTCATATGCCTATTCCTTGTACAAATCACTATTTCTAGGAAGAGGAATAAAATGACTACCCACCCCTGTGGCCAGAGACTACTGTGACCAATAGCTCCATTAGCACTCCATGGAATAGGCAGGGAAACTTACTTCATGAAAATTAAGAGAGTTGTTGCTTCAAAAAAGGTGAAGACATTCTGGATGACATAAACAACAGATATTCACTATATTCCACCATTTGATTTCCCAGCATGTACTCTTAATCTTTATTGAGTACATGTAATCCCAAAGGTGTCCTGACCTGAGAATTTGATTACCTTCCCAAATCCACAGCTGCATCTAGCATCTGTGATCATATACATTGTCTTGGCTAAATCCAGATATAACATCTCACAACAGTGGAACCTAGGGCTAAATACCAAACATAAAATAGTAGGTACAGAGCAACAGCAATGGAAATCCCCATTTGGTAAATAGAGAAGAGAGGAAAAAATGCCATATGCCATGTTCTGCTAGACAGAAATCATAAGAATGTATGTCTCTAGGGCTAGAGGAATTCTAAGGGAAGTCAATCCCATCCCTAGTCCTACTTACAAGGAGGCTCTCCCTTGGTCATTGAACTCCATGGCTCTCCTTGACATGTGTGTAGAAGGGTATTCTGGGGTTTTGTTAGCAGCCCAATTCCCAAGGCATGGTTCTGGGGTTCTGGGTATTACCTTAAATGTTGAGCATTACAGGTTCCTTTCTTGGTCTGCTCAGATAGGCTTACTCCTTAAAACTCTAGTAAGCTGTTAATGTAATCCATTCTGGAGAAACTCCATTAGGTCAGACCAGTGCCAGAAATCTTGTCCAATAACAATTTGTGAATCTGAATCCCAACTTTCAGTTTCTGTCTCTTAGCAACAAACCTTGGTGCTCTGCCCAGGCTTCTAGCTCTCATATAGATATCCATACCCATATCCATCTTGGTCTCTGCTGTAGGACTATATAAGACAATAAATTGTGGTAGTGAGGCAGAGCTAATCTCTTGGCCCTCAGGAAATATCTCATTGGGATATAGGGGTGTAGGGGTAATTATTACCTTTATTTAGCAGGAGGGAAGCAGAGCAGGTAGTATTTAAGAGAGGTTCCCATATTTCCCTTGTTCCAATATAGTCTCTTGTCTTCCTGTGTACTAAATTGAGAACAGGACAGATATTTTGGCATTTGCAATTCCACAAATACATGACCATTAGTTATCTGACCGTTAGTTGTCTTGGCTTTCTGGCTATCAATAGGTATATATTATCCTTTCACTTTTTTCAACCTACCAACCAGTCCCTTTCTTTCAGGGCAATAGCAAAGACTACAAAAGTAGCTAACACCCTCCATCATTCTGATATTTCTCTAGCAAATCCCCTGAGGCTCCAGGATTGGTAGGCTCTTAGTCTGAGTCCTAAAATCCCAAAGACAATAATGAGCCAGCTGCTCTGCTAGTGCATAGCAAAGATTTGATCTTCCCAGCCTGGGATGGAAAGCTCAACAGACCTCTACTTCACCTCAACCCAGGTACATAATTCCACATTGTGGAGCCTGTCACTGGCAATTCCCTACTTCTAGATACCAATTTCTGTGTTGGACAAACCCCTGTTACTTGCAAATGACAGAAATCTAATGCAAACTAGCTTAAATAAAAAGGAGAATTAACTCGCTCATGTAAAATAGGTTGAGGAAGCTTCTGCCTCAGTCAGATCTGGGGAACAATGAGATTCTCAGGTCTCCACTTTTTGGCTCTCTTCTCTCTAAGAGTTGGACTCATTCTCTCTTGGCAGATAGTCTCCCCCTGTATGGTGAGGAAAGGCATTTGGCAACCCCAAACTGCAGTATTCTGGAGCAGATATCCCAACAAAATGAGAATCATCTTTCTCACAGCATCCAGTTATTGGTCCTGTGAAAGGTCTCTGATTGACCCTGACTAGTCATATACCCGACATATAAACTCATCACTGTTTCTGGGTGAATGGCATACAATAAAGTGACCCTTCCCATGGCTAAGGATTTGGTAAAAGGATGGAGGGTTTTGACTGGCAGCCCCACCACCCCCACCACAAGGTCCCTGAAAACAGAGTAGATCCTCTTGCTAGAATAAGCAGCAAGGAGATACAAGGCAGAAAAAAATGATACCAATTTTACTACACTGATTTCCCTGCCTCCCTGGGGCTAAGATTCCTAAACTCACACACACACACTGACTTGGTGAAGAACCTGAGACTTTATGATCCACAAAGTATATCGATATTTTAATCCACCAAAAAAAATGGCTGTGTTACTCATAAATATGTCTGATGCAAATATCACATGTGAAGACTGCAGGGATAGTGATGCCTCAGGCCACCAGAGCAGGACCTGAGTCTGTACATACTTCCATTATGGCTTTTTGCACTTTTTAGAGGTGGCCTTCTCTCTTCATATCATGTTTGTATAAACACAGGGACTACACCTTTGGAGTCCTCCTGGAACTCTGATGCTCAAGACCTGATGTTCTAGTTATGTTTGAGGAGGCAGAGTTAAGGAGCCTGTACCAGACTGAAGTTTCTGTGGGCAGGACTGGACTAAGCGGAATATGACACTGGAGACAGTATAGCCAGAGGAATCGGTTTTATTACAGCAAAGGGCACTTAGAGGTTGTAGAGGGCCAGACTGACTGCCAGATTCAAGAAGGAGTTGGGAAGTGTTTAGAGATGGATCAAGACAAGTGGTTCAGGACTCATGACAGGTGAAGTCTTGACTTTTCCTGAAAACTCCTGGGGAGATTAAGCTTGAGGAATTGGAGGCAAAAGTAAGACAATGGATTGTGCATTGAAGCCATCTTCTAAGAGCCCAGCTGCTTTACATTGTTAGGTTTTTTAATGTATATTTTATAGATTATGATATTCAAATGAAGAAATATCTTGCATAATGGTTTAGAATGTTTTTGCCTCAAGACTATTACGTTGCTTATTTTTATATAATTGACATTCTAAATTTCATAGAGGTAATTTATGCAGCACTTAATCCAGTGGTTTTTACTTTAGGTTTTATTTATTTTTAAATATATATATATATATCTTTATTGATTTCAGAGAGACGAAGGGAGGAGAGAAAGAGATAGAAACATCAATGATGAGAGAGTCATTGGGGATCGAGCCCGCAACCTGGGCATGTGCCCTGACCGAGAATTGAACCTCCTGGATCCTAGGTCGATGCTCGACCACTGAGCCATGCCTGGCCAGGCTAGGTTCTTTTTAAATAACTAAAATGCTTTTTTGTTCTCCAAGTAAAATATCACAAGAAATTCCAATCTGTAAGACAGTGTCATTCATTCAACAAATATCTATATTCCAGACACTGGGCTCAATATTGAAACATTAGGAATAAAATTTCATCCCCATTGCAGCCTGGAGGGTCTCAGAAGCCCCTTTCAACTTCTCTGCTGAGCCTGTCAGCATCCTTTGGTTTCCCTGAGGCTCAGCCCTCAGTTTGCAAATCCCTGATCTAGGCTCACTCCCTCATTCAGAACAAGGACTCCGAGGTCAGAGGGCAAAACATCCTAGTAGCATTTTACAACTTAGTATCAGAAAGTTAAATTGCATCCATGACTCCTCTTGCTTTAGATCAAAAAGAACATCACAAGTTGCCCACCTTCCTCTTTAAAAATAATAACCATTCCTCCTACATCTGCCTTCAGAATTCTTTTGCTTTAAGTAGAGGAACACAACCTCTGTTTATTCTTTTTTGGTACTTTCTTTTTACTGTCATTTTGCTTCTTGAAGGAAATCTGTGGGAGGATGAGAGTGTAGTTAAATTGGCGGAATTAAGAAAGCAAATAATTGTTCTGTGGTGTGGCACCAGCCTTGGGGTGGAAGAGTAGGAGGTACAGAAGTGTGATTATGTTAAAATTCCCAGGAAAGAAAGCCTAAAAGTTGAAATGTCAAGAGAAGAGAAGAGAAGAAAAAGCCACTCACAAAGGATTCTACATGGATCACCAGAGCATCAGGGATGGTAGAGTGCTGTTCATGAGGGACAAATTATAGAGCCCATGGGGTGACTGAAAGAAATTTGTATAATAAAGACATTTCCATGGGAACACATTTTCTTCATAGAAAATCTCTTGTCTTGCCATTTCTGTGATCAAAGAACCACAATTGCTGGTAAAACTTGAGACCAACCCATGACATAGAAATGGACTATGATGTAATTCAGAATATATTAACTGAGCACCTACACCATGGCAGGTATCATGACACACACTGAGAGTCTAACAGACTAAGAGTTACAGCCCTGTCTTCCAGGAGCCCTCTACCTGACGAGGTAGAAAGACCCATCCACAAACATAACACTGAGTCATTCATTGACCACTATGTGCTTAATGTTCCCTCTGAGCCAGAGACCGGGCTGGGCAGGCCAGCAATAACAGGAACATTTCTTCAACTTTTGGCATATGTGGTATGTGGGAGAGGCAGCCAATCAGGTAATCACACAAACAATAGTAGAATTTTCTCTGTTACAGGGCTATGAAGGTAAGGCCCAGGAAGCTATAAGAGCTAAAATGGGGCATTTGGCCTAGTCAGAAAACTCAGGGAAGGCTCTCCCCAGCTGAGATCTGAAAGAAAACTAGAGATTTACTAGGCAAAGAGGAGAGAAAAGAGCCTTCTAGGCAGAAGAAATAGCTCCATCGTACCTCCTTCTCCTCTCCGTCAGGCCAGGGAGCAATGGGAGAGAGCTGAGTGTGAAATTGATGAGGTGGGATGGAACCTATGGAGGAACATGTAAGCCACAGAGAAGGGTTTTGTCTTTATCCTAAGGGTAATGGGGAGCCATAAATGCTGTACAAATGTTCTACATAAGAAGGGTTATGGGCACAGAGACGTTGTAATTCATTCCTCCCCAGGGGTGGGGATGTCTGAAAAGGCTGCTAAGAAGACGTAACATTTGGGCTGGGCCCTGCCAGATAAGTGTACATTTTTCTGGGTGATAGAACTGGGTAAATCAATCCCAGAGAATGCCAATGGCATGAGAAAAGGAAAAGGGGGAAATGGAACGTGGCTATGTCAGGGAAACACGGGACAGGACACATGACATTCTGGTTGTGATGGTGAATAGTGGTGGTGAGGTGGGAAGGGGTTGGGGGCTGCTGAAGGAGGACTTTGAGATCATGTCAGTAAAACTATGTTGGGAAATTGAGGCATATGTCAGAAATGTGGAGAGGATAAGGGGGAACAGGTGTGAAGGAAAAGAAAACCAGCTGGACCAAAGAAACATGGAACTAGAGTCTTCATTTTCTTATACCTGCCAAGAATTTTCTTCCCCGGGTCTAAGAAGTCAGGTAGACTAAATTGCCTCTACCATCAGAATTAGGTGCTTTCACTCTGAGAACCTGGCTCTGGCTCTGGGCAGGGGTGTCCTCAGAATGTCAAGTTCCCAGCAAGCTGCATTCTCTTCTCTCAGACCTTGTGCCTTGATCACAATATTTGGTTGCCCAGATTTTTTATCTAGGGTTCCCTTGATCCAGTGTCATATGGCTTCTGCCTTCTTCCTTTCATTTTCAAGTTTCCCATTCTGAGTTTTTGTTCCTCCAGCTTGGCTTCCCAAGTTGCTTGCCTGTCATTTTATCACTGCCAGAACTGACCCATTTACCGCTGCTCTTTGGACAGTCTGAGGAATGTAGCACCTGAAACATTTTAGACATGAATTATTGCCATGTGGCAATCCCCCCAGCATCCAGTAATTAACTGAATCAAACGAATGGAAAGCAGATGACGACATACATTTCTCTGCATCAGCTTCATGGTTCTGGGAAACTGAGTTAAGCTGAACACTTTCTTTTTCAAATAAAATGGGGCCCTTTTAGGGTTTCAAGGATAATGTAAGTAACATGCTTAGCCCCATGGCTAATCCATGGCAAGTGCTCACTGAGGGGTTGCTACTATTAAATATTTTGATAGTGAAAATATACATTCATATTATTTTTATTTCATATTTTCCTGGGATTATTGTATGGCAGCTAGCTAATAAGCCAAACAAGAAGTAAGTGTCTTAGCCGGCCGGGTGTGGCTCAGCGGTTGAGTGTCAACCTAGGATCCAGGCGATTGGGGTTCGATTCCTGGTCAGGGCACATGCCCAGGTTGCGGGCTCAGTCAATGACTCTCTCATCATTGATGTTTCTATCTCTCTCTCTTCCTCTCCTTTCCTGTCTCTGAAATCAATAAAGATTTTTTTTTTTTTAAAAGAAGTAAATGTGTTAGATCAGACGTCAGCAAACATTTCCTGTAAAGGGACAGATAATATTTTAAGCTTTGCAGGCAACATGCTTCCTCACAACTACTCAATGCTACCTTTGAATCAGTCATAGGAAATAGTAAACAAATGGGTGTGGTTCTGTCTCAATAAAACATTAGTTACAGAAACAGGTGACAAGCCAGTGGGCCATAGTTTGGTGACCTTTGACGTACATGGTTGCTTGTGATACAATATTGACTAATGGATTAATGAATTTATTAATTTGACAAATAGTCATTGAGAACCTATTATGCTGGGTACTGGGCACACAATGGTAAGACAGAGATATGATTCCTGATCCATAGACATAACAGTTAATTGGAAGAGATGGACATTATTCAAATAAGCACACATATAAAGTTACAAATGTGATTAGAGCTATTAAGAAAAGATGTGTAATGCTATTAGACTATTTGACAAGGAGGCGTTTGTTCACTTGTTTGTTTGGTGAGGGTTGTTTAGAGAAGGTTCTCTAAGGAAATGTTGCTTGTGCTGATATCTGAGGGGTGAGAATAAGTTCACTAGATTGAAGAAGTTGTTGAAGAGTCTCCCAGACAAAGGACCTAAAGTGCAGAACCCTGTGATGGGAGGAAACATGAAATAGCCACTGAATTGATATAAGACTTGTGTGGCCAAAGCACATGTGTTAAGATTATGCCTGCCCGGCCGGGTGTGGTTCAGCGGTTGAGCATCGACCTGGGATCCAGGCGATCGGGATTCGATTCCCGGTCAGGGCACATGCCTGGGTTGCGGGCCCAATCAATGACTCTCTCATCATTGATGTTTCTATCTCTCTCTCTCCCTCTCCTTTCCTGTCTCTGAAATCAATAAAAATCTTTTTTTTTTAAAAAAAAAGATTATGCCTGGGAAGCCTTGGTGAGGATTATGGTCTTTAGCCTAAAAACAATGGCAAGCCATTAACCAGCTTTAAAGCATGATTGAATTTGCATACTGAAAAATATATACCCTTTCAGCTAAGGTGTTGAAAATGGAGTGGAAGGGACATACAATATTTCAGATCATTCTTTTGAAAGAATCATTCTTTTGAGGGAGAATGTGTAGTTTGATGATTTGTAAGTAAAATTGCTTTTCTGCATCATGGAAAAATCATTTAAACTCTTTTATGGAAAATGAAGAAAAAAAAATGAATATTTGTATTTTTATCAGAGCCGACATTTATCCTCTCAATGTTTCTCTTTCAGCAGCAAAATGCAGATTAATTTGCATAAAAGTTTAGTCACACACAGTTCTGGTGACCTACTGACTCAACCTGTTTTTCAACTTGACTTATTTTCCATACATGAAACATTTTGGCTCAGAGAGCAGACAGGTTGTAATAAAACATATTTCTTGTCCTTTGACCTAGAATACCATTAATCAAAACTATCTAGGAGTAAATTAAGTATTTTCAAAGGTAAAAAATTGGTAATCCAACTGTTGTTTCAGTTACCATAAAATGAGATTTACAAAATCATTTTTTAGGCTCCTGCATCTATGAAAGATTTTATGACTTCTGCAAAAGCTAAGAGACCTCATTTCAGATTATGGACAACAGGGGAATCGGCAAAGATGCATACAAAGGAGAAGGGGGAAGAGAGGTAGGAGGAGGGGGAAGAGAAAAAAGAAAGGAAAGGAAGGAAGGAAGGAAGGAAGGAAGGAAGGAAGGAAGGAAGGAAGGAAGGAAGGAAGGAAGGAAGGAAGGAAGGAAGGAAGAGAAGGAAGGAATTATTAGTGTTCCTTTTAATGGTATGAAAAACTCTTACAAGCTCCAGAACAGTAGTTCTGAACTGGTAGTGGTCTCCCCCTCATCCCTGGACAAGGGGATATTTGGCAATGTCTGAAGACATTTTTTGGTCACAGCTGGAAAGGGAAGGTTGCTACTGGCATCTAGTGTGGAGAGGCCAGGGATGTCCTTAAACATCCTATAATACACAAGGTAACTTCCCACAACAAAGAGTTACCAAAGCAGAATGTTAATAGTGTTAATACAGTGGAGAAACCCTGGTCTTGCATAATGTTAAGCCCCCAATCCCCTTCAATTCTGTTTGTTCCAGGTTGTACTATAAAGTCTTTCTTTCTTTCTTTCTTTCTTTCTTTCTTTCTTTCTTTCTTTCTTTCTTTCTTTCTTTCTTTCTTTCTTTCTTTCTCTCTCTCTCTCTCTCTCTCTCTCTCTCTCTCTCTCTCTCACTCTCTCCCTCCCCCCTCATCCCCCCCTCCTCCCTCCCTCCTCCCTCTCTCCTTCCCTCCTTCCTTCCTTCCTTCCTTCCTTCCTTCCTTCCTTCCTTCCTTCCTTCCTTCCTTCCTTCTCCTTTCTTTTTTCTCTTCCCCCTCCTCCTACCTCTCTTCCCCCTACTCCTTTGTATGCATCTTTGCTGATTCCCCTGTTGTCCATAATCTGAAATGAGGTCTCTTAGCTTTTGCAGAAGTCATAAAATCTTTCATAGATGCAGGTCACTTCCACCCTGGTATTTCTTGGAACCCAATAATGATTGACTCAGCTTATATCACAGTGACTTGTGTCCTCAGTATGTCAATTATTATCTCTCACTAGACTCACTCATCTCCCTGAATCCATTCCTGTGCCCTCTCCTCCACCAAACAGCCTTTTAAACATTCGATTTAATCTTGTTTATCTCCTATTTACACACATAAAAATTCAATGACTTCCCAAGAGGAAGTTCAAAAACTTTACTGGCCTGCAAGACCTTGCATAATCTCTCTCTGCCTCACCACTTCCCAGGTTTTCAGTTTCATCTTGTGCCACTCCCCTTCTCTCCAGCCACACTGGGTTCTCTTAGTTTTTGTTTGTTTGTTTGTTTGTTTTTAAATGTTTTTATTGATTGAAGAGAGAGGAAGAGAGAAGGAGAGAGGGAGAGAGAAACATCGATTGGCTGCTTTCTGCATGCCCCTTACTGGGGATTGAGATGAAAACCAAGGCATGTGCCCTGAACCAGGAATTGAACCAGCGACCTCCTGATGCATGGGACAATGGTCAACCAACTGAACCACACCAGCTGGGCAGGATTCTCTTAGTTTTGAGTAGGTTATGCTCTGGTCTATCTTATAGGTTCTTCCCTCCATCTGGAACGTTGCTCCCTTTATTTGCATAACTTCTACTTATTCAAGTCCCAACTTAATTATAATTCCCCAAGGAAACCTTCCCTGACTCCCAGACTAGATATACCATCAGAACACTCAAGAATATTTCATTATTTATGTATTATCTTTTGTTTAATGTTGGCTCTCTCCACCAGACTATACAGCAAACCATGAGTGGGTGTTCAAAAAGAACCTTGCATTTGGAGCTGTTTAAAAAACTTTTCATCTTTTATTTGTAACCATATGTCACGGGCCTAAAGTTTTCTCTACAAAAATAATGGTCTTGGCAAAATTAGCAAATTATCCTGGCATCTCACTGTAACAGAGCACAACAAGCCACATTTATCCACCCCAATACAAAGTCATTCTGCTTAAATGTTATCCTGGCAACTTTATTAGCCATCCTTTATGCCTCATCTTGTATTCTATTTGGCCACTCTTTACTCTAGTCATTATGGCAGCAAGCAGTTGGTATAAACTTACCTTAGCTGCTCACATATCTCCAGCTTTCAGCCCTAAGACTGATGTGTCTTGGGACACCTGGGGGAACCTTCCTGGACTCATAAATGTGCAGCTTAGAAATACAAGAGGTTTGGCACCTTGTAGGGCAACTCTTAACAATGGTTGATGAAACTAGTGTTCTCCCACCCACCCTAATGTCTTGAGAGAACTAGCCTGGAATAAATTCTAAGTCTTCCTCAGAAAGTCCTGGCTGGGTCAAGCACCAACTGCCTATAATAATGGAATGCCCCAACTAGCTCCCTTGATCCCTGGCTTATAGTTGGGTCTGTCCAGTTGGAGGCAACAAAAAGAGATCTGAAGGGTACGTGGGCAGTGAGGTCTCCAGCTCTCTCCTCCCAAGTTCCAATAGGCTGATTTCATACCTCTCCTAAGGTCACAGATCATGTCAGGTGCCTTCTACATAGAGCTTGCTTGCAGGGCCCTCGCTCCTGCTACCTCTGGAAATTGCCCCATCACTCGCTGCCTTTCCTGAATTCTGCCCACATTTCTGTAAATAGCTTTTGATTAAATGTTCCTTGAATTACCCAGTCTGTATGTTCCTTCTGACTTCTTCCAGGGCTCTGCCGTATAGTCTCTTACAGCTAAGGAAACTAAGGCTCAGAGTGGTTAACTAGTTCACACATTTCATCCCAATGTAAAATAATCAGAACATAAGATGAAAAGCAGAGGTTTCACCTGCTTTCGCAGTTGTAGGGAGGATTGCTGATGTCCTACCAAACTTGAAGAAAAAAATCAAATTCATTGTTGTTAATGATTGGTCTGTCGGTCACATGCAAATTTAATCTGTCTGCATTTTTATCAGGCTGTATCTCTTAAATGCTGTGTCCTCATTTTGTAGGTGTATTATTGGGTGTTTTTTTAATAATATATGCAAATTTTGTAAAAATATATTATTTTCCATCTCGTTTTGATCATCTTGACACCGCATTTTCCTGTTACACAAACATTTTAGACTGTGGTTTGTCCTCAAGACCATACCAATTGAGAGGAAATGCGAGCTGTCTTAGTTATATATGGCAATTTTTTATGAAGCCTGCAATTCTAACGGCTGTGTCCTAAATTAAGAAGAAGATGGGCATTTCTCCTGAGATAAACCAATTCATCAAGAACCCATCTTGCACATAATATAAAACTTTAACAATTCACCCCAATGAGGCCTGGCCAGGCTGAAACATGTTGTTTAAAGAAATCCAGTTTGATGGTTTTGAAATACAAACAAGAACTAGAACTAGGTAAATAGAATGTGGCCAAGCATAGTTCTTAGGAACTCTGCTTGAATGAATAGCTAAGAAAGATTATAATTGGTATATGAATTATTTCTGTGGGAGTGGATGTTCTGATGATACTTGAGAGTACTTAAAAAGTTTGTTCTCATAACTAATTTAAACATTCCTCTTGAAATACCACTTGTACTATTAATTTATTTAGCAAATTAATCACAGAATCATAACATTTTAGAACTGAAAGAAATCTCAGAGAAAATCCAGTGCAACTTAATTTTTGCAAACAGTTTCTTGGATCATTCCTAGATCCATGCACACAGAACATGAGCCAGCCCTCCACATACCCTTTCAGTCCAGCTCTTCCTAAGACACTGGACCACAGCTGGGTGTCTAGCCCAACTGGCACCCTCTTGCCTGCAAAGGGAGATCAAAACATGGCATAAGCGTGTTATAAAATGTTCCTTTCACTGATTCCCAAAACAGAGATTTTGTTCTTGTCTACAGTTTTCTATTTTTCCCCCCATAACTCAGTGCCTCCATATCCTATGCCCCACTTCCCAGTCCCTCTCACTATGGAAGGCTCAGAGTGCCGTGCCCTACCAATCTTACATTCTGCACTCTCTCTCCATCCTTTTGAAATCCTATCCTCTGAAATGGCTTTTGCCAAGGTCATTAATAACAGAGCTCAATGCCAATATGACCTGACCACTCTTTGGTAGCACCTGGAATGTTTGATGACTCCTCTCATGAAGCTCTCTTCTCCACTGGCTTCTATTACATTGGCTCCTTCTTGGCTTACCCTCACTACTCTGACCATTCTTTCCTAGTCTCTTTTGTTGCCTTTCTGGTTTTTGTCATCTTTTCTTCTCATTCTTTCATTCACTTCATGGGAAACTGCAGTTATCTCACAACTTTCTCAACTACCTATAGGCTCTTTAGTCTCAGATTTAAGTCCCTTGTCCAGATCTTTCTCCTGAGCTCCTAACTACCTGCTGAATATCTTCTGAAGTTTCACAGGCCCTCCAAACTCAACAGATACAAAACAGAGCTATCCTTCCCCCAAAATGTGCTCCCCACTCATGTTTTCCTATCTCTGAATAATATTATCATTCACAGAGGTGCCCAAGCCAGAAATATGGGCATTACTAGATGAGTCCATCAGTGGTTTCCCATTGCTCCTAAGATAAAATCCAAACTTCTCAGTATAACTTGTAGGAAAGATGTGTGGTCAACGCTTATTGCAACAGATTCATCTCTTATAACTTCCTGTCAGTTCTCATATCTGCTCCATTGGCTCATATCTCAAGGGTCAGTTCAAAAATGATCTCCTCTATAAAGCTTTTTTTTCACCAGTATTCTCCTTTCTTGAAGATTCAGTCACCCTCGTGTGCCTCCTCTATGACACTTAGCTGTGCATAGCCCAAAGATTTTGAACAAGGTTGTTATCACTGAGAATCAGGAGAAAGGAAAAACCCCAGCTCACAAAGAAGACGCAATTGTGTTGAAGAGATTAAAGTTGTCTCAATTAGGGTGAACTAAGTAACTAGCTTTAAAAATGGGAGATTTTCAGAACTTTTCTCTCTCTGAGGTTTCTTTGGACAGGATACTTCCTTGAAAATGAAATGACTCTGTGGCTCTGTTTATGTAACAACTTCTCTATGGTTTGTTTACCTTTGGCTGCAGAGTTCTGGAGACAAACAATCACAACCTGTAAGCAGGGAGTAGAAAAGCGGGGAGTAGAAAGGGGAAGGATGTAAGTAGGGGAAGAATAAAGAGGCATGTTTCCCTATCTGATGTCTTTAATCTTTTAAGGCTAGACATGGGGCAGGTTAAGAGAGAAAATAAGCTGAAAAACAGAAGATGCCAAAAAATCACTGGTAAAAAAGATTTCACAGAACCAACAGCCCAGTTAAGGGTGAAGGCTGGTAGTAAGATGGAAAAAAGGATTTGCCTCTGTTCATTTTGTCAACTTATAGCTAGGATAGAGTTGACCATGAGCCTTGTATCCACACTGTCTAGCCAAATATCCAAGAATCAATAATATCTTCAAGTTTTTGCAAGTCACCCCAGTCTTTGCTTTCTTTTTCTCAAATTACCTCCAAGACTTCAAATGACCATGGTTACTGAAATTAGAATTCTGGCAGCAATAACAAAGAAGCATTAATACAGTGGTCAGTCCCCACACCCTGCCATGTAGACAGACATGTGTTTATTTTATAATCTATCCTTGAGTACTTAAACGTGTCACATGATTTTATCTAACTTATCTGAACTCCCATGTAAAAATTATTGAAATCAGATATCTTGTACCTAAAGGTACTTAATACATGGTTTCTGAGTTAGAAATAAAAATGTAAGTAAATTCTGAAGTCTAAACTGGAGAAGCAAAGTCTTAATATAGTGGTTCCCAGATGGAGCCTTTGTAAATTTCTTCTTTTAAGCAGCAGGATGAGTGATCTACAGTCAAATCAACAAAAGCTGGTGGCTTCTTTGTCACTTCACTGAGGAAAAAAGAGGCAGTTCCACACATAATTAACATTGTCTGATTGAATTGAGAGTTTCTGAATGATTAAGAAACTAGAACTTGACTAAGTCAGAAACCATGTGGTCTGTAACAGAACACCTTCTAAAGAAAAACAACATAAATTTCCAGATGAAACAAACAGACGACTTCTGTAACTTCATAACCAGGACAAGAGCTCCATTTGCCTTCAGTTCTTGATAAAGTCCCTGAACCAAGACAACTCCAGGAGAAGGGGTTAAAATGTGTTTTCAATTACTTTTTTCAAGGGCAAGAACTGTGTCTTTTTTATTTTATTAAATGTATTGGGGTGCCATTGGTTTTAAAATTATATAGGTTTCAAGTGTACAATTCTATAACACATCATCTGTATACTGCACTGTGAGATTTCTTGGAAAGAGAAAAATTATCTATGGAAACCGAGCCCTCAGATTTATTCTAATAATGTCTCCATTTTTGTCAGGTGAATGGTGGTGAGGGGAGTGAGTTCTGAATTGCCTATTTTGCCAGCTAATATAACTGGTCTTTACTTGTTGTAGTCTTCTAATGAAAAGGCAAAGAACACAATTCTCACTGAGGGGAAAGGTACTAACATTTTATGGAGTCTACCACAGGCTAGACACCGTGAGAGAGGTTATTTCATGTGCATTCTCACTTTTAGAAACAGTCCCAATAATGACAGAATCCTATTGGCATAGTCACCATTGACTGAACACTTCCTATGTGCCAGGAAGTGCTAAATGTTTTACACAGATCACCTCATTTTTAAGGTTTTCAACATTCACCCATATTGTGGCATATATCAGCACTTCATTTCTTTTTGTCATCTTTTTTTGTTATCTTAAGATAAAACTAATTCAAACTTATGAAAGGTAACTTCTGTGACCACTGAATATCCTCTCCTATGGTAGTTTTATGAGCTCCTCTGTGAATAATGATTTCTCCGCAATCTCTGCAGCCCCATATGAAGACAACCCCTGGTGTAGTATTTAGGAGACACATAGCATTGCAAATCCTCCATTACCTTCATTGTGAGCTCAGTCCAGTTGGCTTGGGAATGTAGCACCCCTTTATCAATCAAAGGCAAAGAACCCAGAGACTCCAGGCCTGTCTCAGCTTATGTGGGAAGACAGACCAGATTAAGAGAAACTGTTTTTTTTTAAAGTCTGCTTGTCCTTGTTTGTTTATCACCATGATAATTATCTGTTTTACTGCTCCAGGATTTGGGCTTCCCATGAATTCTCTTTTTTGATTCTTTTGTGCCCATTATCTGATCTTAATGGTACAAAAATTTAGGTAGAGTAACCAGAATGAGATTGGGAACACCAATTCTATCTAACATTTGGATTGTTTCCATTTGTTTATTAGGTAATAGAATGAGAGAGAGACTCGCAGTATTGGAAGCAACCTTGGTCAGCATGCCCTTTTTAAGAGGCCTGCCAAGGTCACACAGCCAGTTAGCAGCAGAGCTGAGTGGTTAGAGCTCAGAGAACAGGGTCTTTTTCTTGGTGAACTAAAAAGATACCACAAAGGTATATCAGAATCAGAAGATCTAGCTGTGAATCTTCACTCCACCACTTCTTAGCTACAAGACCTAATATAAGTTACTTACCCTCCTTTAAGCCATTTCCTCACTGAGGGAGGTGTGAACCTTAAATGAGATGACATGTGTAAAGTAACAAACATTGCACTTGTGCATCATCTAAATGCTTAATAAATATCAATTACCGTCCCTTCCAGGTCAGGATCTTTTGTTTTTAGACTTTGAGCAGTCCCTCCCAGGGAGTTCACCAAAACCCATGGTTCTCCATTGTCTCTTCCATTTCCAAAACAAGGAGACTAGTTAGACACCTGACTCCCTAGGGTAGTGCTCTTTGGTGAGTTGTAACCTGAATGCCAATTGTCACAATTCCAGAACAGAGTAAAGGACAGTGTCTTTAATGGGCACAGTACTTCCTCCAGTCCAAAAGATGCTTCATTTAAGTCCCAAAGCCAGTAGTCATGTCAATCCCTGTTATGGTAATCCCAACCAAAGAATCTCTGGTAAAGTCCTAGAAAGTATTTTGAATAGAAAGTAAAAGATTATTGTTCCCACTTTGTGGTTCTCAAGGATGAGAATGAACCCAGAATGTGGTCTGAACTTCCTCTTAGTACCTTAACATATCACACTATCAAATACAGCCCACTACTTGTAATCCAATCATATTACAAACAATCACAGTTTTCCCACCGCAAAATATTGTCTTCATTTTAAAAGCATGCTTACCTCAAAAATCTATCTGAAAATTTTCCATACTACCCAAATGTCCTGGCTAAAGAAACACATAAGCTGTCTTGCAGAAATGCTTGTTCCAAACTTCCTCCTTTTTCATAGGTTATTGACCCGGGGGAAATTTTACATTTTGTTACTTTTTACATTTGCAATTTCCCAGCTATGGATCTAATAGTTCTGAAACATATTTTCCTCATCTTACAATTCTTTACCCCTCACAAGCAGTCCTTAAATCTCCTCAAGGTTGTTTCAGTGCCCACCCCCAAAATGATTAACCTTCTCAACCTCTTTACTCCAGCCACTTGGAGGGAAAAAATCAAGACACGTCCCTTGACAATTAATTATTCAAATTTTGAGGGAGGCTATGTAAAAACTGAACAATGTTCTGTCACATTATAGGTGACCTAATGAAAACTGCTTAACATTCCTAAGCTTCAGTTTCCCCATCTGAAATGGAGACAGTAATAGCAGCCATTACATGAGGTTGTTTTGAGAAATAAAAGAGATAATGAATGCAAAGGGCTTGGTGTAGTGTCTAGCACACATAAGTAATCACCTTATCTTGGCTATTATTATTGTTGTCATAAGACAATAAGAAATACAAAGATACTTAAGACACATTCCCAACGCTTAAGAAGTTTATAAGATACTTGCTATGATAAAACATAACCATGTGACAACAGCATTAGAGATATTCTAATAAAGTATGTGATGCCATTATTTGTCAGATGAGTGAGGGACAGAAGACGGTGGGCTAAAATATAACCTGGAAAGACTTGAGGTTGTTGGAGAAATAATAAGCTAGACTTTGACAGATGTAGACTGAGATAGGTGGTGAAAGGACAGGAACATTCTAGGTAGGAGAAACAGTAATAAGCAAACATATGGAAAGAGGAATGTTCAAGTGCTCAGAAAACCATGAGAGACAGGTTAAGTGGAGAAAACATGTCAATGTAGATTGGAGCCAGATTAAGACAAGCACTGAGTGTAAGTGTACACTGTAGGTATTTGAGGTTTTAAGATGCACAGCTGTGAGAGCATCCTATAGTGGTGGCATGGGGCAGGGGGTGGGAGGGAGAAACTAAGACAGAAAGGAAATAAGTTGTTAAAATTACCTAAATTTAAGGTGAATTGCAGAGATGTGGGTGACTATCTGGAGGTAGAAAGGGAAGCCACATCTGAAAGACACTTAGAGGAAAAAATGATGTCCTGATTTAATAGGCAAGGGCAAAGTGGAGTGGAGGTGTAGGCAAGGAAAAGTGAGACAGAGCACTCTGAGATTTTAATCCTAGGAGAGAGAGAGAATGGGGCATACTATCATTCATTTAATCATTTGTTCAATAATATTAATTCTACACTCTATGTCAGACCCTGTGCCAGGCCATTGGGATCCAGAAATGAATATAGCAGTCTCTGCCTTCCAGGAAATAACAGTATAGTCAGAAGAGGAAACTAGCTTGGGAAAGAAAGATTAATGTGTACCCATAAATTGATAGACCTGAAAAATCTTAAATGTCACCAAGAGTACCCCTCATTCTGCCCTACCTGAAACAAACTGTAAAGATAAGAAAACTAAAGTCCAAAGAGAGTAAAATTCACACCTCTACTTACTGTCAGAGCCAGCCCAGAAGTTTTTTGTTTTTTTTTGAAGGGGAAGTGGTTGGTGAGAAGTAGGAAGCTGGGTTGCTAACCCAGCTGGAGGCCTTCATGCTCATGTGAGTCCAAAGGAGAGTTGGACCTCTATTTGGACTTGAGTTTGGCCTGTGGAATGTCATGGGGACATATTGGGAGCGAGAATGTGGGGGATACAGATCTTCTTTTCTAGCTCCACTTTCCCAGAAGCTTCCTTTGAACAAGTTAGGCTTGGGAGGAGGCAGGTGTTTGCAGAAGTGGAATGAGGCTTCCCTAGGGACTTCTCCAGTTCTCACCCTGGGCAGCTGAGGGAGCTAGGAGAGGGATTCAGGAGAGGTCATCTGAGAAGTTCAGATGCACCACTGATTGCAAAGAAGAGTCTATCCAGAAAAGAATGCTAATAGATGGCTGAACTCTATGGAATGGAAGACCCCAGCAGATGACCCCCACATACCATTTCAAAGGACCAGGACTAAGTGCCTTTAACTAGCCCTAAGCCCAAAGTGAGACCTTCCCAACCAGGGAGAGCACAGACCCCTGCAGGCACCTTTGAGGCTACTGAGAGCATACTTCAATTAAAGCCAGGAGACATGGACTTTGGCCTTGGCCTTGCTGCTCACTACTTGGGTGTGTGAGGACTACCAACCTCATCAGCTTGGCCTCAGTTCACCTCTGAAAAATGGCATCTCAAATGTCAGTCACTTCTAGTAATTTCCCAGGAGTCCTTGGAACCAGAGGGAAGCCCACAAGGCCTTTGATTTGACCCTTATAGTTAGTGTCCTGGGCTCAGTCCTGCAGAAATACAAAGGGGAGTCAGGAGTTCCTTTTCTTTTAGAGCTGTGAATGCTTAAGAGATAAAAGCTCTTCTTGAGTTTAATATGTTTTGCATTTCCTGTGCCCTTTTTATAGTAGGTACTAAGTAAACATTGTTAAGTCAGAAGTTGGGCAGAGAAACTTTAAAGTGCCAAGTCAGGAGCACAGTTGGGTGAATGACTTCCTTATCCTCAGATTTAGTTTGGGCCTTCATGGGAGCACATCTTCATATTATTTGCTATGTTTATGTTTATATCAGCTTTAACCCATTTCTTGCTACCTGTGCCTCAACACTCTGGAGCTTTCAGAAGCAACCCCTTTATCTACATTGCCTACCCTGGTTGTTAACTCATTGGGTAATAAGCATTCCATCCAGATCTCATTTGATTTCTGCATCTGCTTGGTGTTCTTGACTCACTCATGCCCTAGGATGCAACCTATGGGTCCACCTGTCCAGTCCCGGTAGTCTCACCTTATTCTGTAAATGTGCATGTGCCAATATGTGCAGTTACACCGTTCAGAAGCTCTCATCTTCTTCTCCATTCCCCTGCCCTTGCGCCTCTCTTATATGTGACAGTTTCAGCGATTAAAATGCTCTCTTTCTTGGACTAAGTGTTTGTATTTACTCAAAAGGAAGACTACATTGCTGTGTTTTTTTCCAATGTCGCTTAATTTAAAATCACTGTAAATTCTTAAAAGACTGACAGCTAGTGACAAAAGACAATACTTACTTTGAAATACTTCTTATAAAATCTCCACCATGTTTTATGAGAAATTTCACCCAAATGTTTCCGATTTTGAAATTGCTCACTTGTAATTGCCATTTTTAAGTCCAGGAAGCATTTCAACTTCATTGATAACATTTTTTTTAAGTTTTTTTCCCCTCTGAAATCTCATAAAAGAAGCTTGTATCATATATGTTTTTATTCTATAAACTAAGAATTAGGTGGTTGCTAATTCAAACATATCCCCCATGTTGGATTGCCACAAATAAAACTGCTTCTTTTAGTTTGCAAAGTCATTCCTTTCTGCTCATTTTCATGGCGGCAATCCCCTTCTCTCCATCCATAGTTCAAGGGGGGGGAAAGGCACAATATAAAAATAAAAATGGAAAAATGGAGACTCCAAAATTGAACTAAAAATCTGAACAGACTACATCTTTCCTAAGTGAGTTGTCAAAAAGTAAAAGACAGAGGTAGAAAATATCTTGTGAGTAGGGTGGTTTTCTCAGTGACTTTGGGAGCTTTAAGAGTTTCCCAGAAATTAGGGAAATAAATTATAAAATCTCTGATTTTGCAGCTTTAAGTACAAGACTTTACCAAAATATAAATTCATCTTGTGAATGTAATTTATGGTACTTTTGCAGACAAGGGTTGATCTCTTAACCACCTGAGGAAAATAAAGAACTGAAGTACAAGTGCTCAGCAGTGAACTAAAGCAGCACAGACTCTGATAACCCTTAAAATCGTCACCAGGAAAGATTTTAAGAAATGCTAAAATTCAGGTGCTGAGGATGGAGCTAAACAATTTTAAATGCTAGAATAGTAAAGTTGTAAAGGTAGAAGAGACATCTCTACCTTTTGTAACTAAGGAAAATGAGACCTAGAGTGTATTTGACTGTCAGTGAAACGATTGAGTGTGTGACGATAGGTGCACAGACAAAAGTCAACAGGCTTTGAGTAAGAAGAAAAATTATGTGTGAAAGTTAAAACTAAATGGGATTCAGTATAATTGTGATGCAATTACATAGTGGCCTCATCTGCAAGGACCCTAAGCATCAGTCCAGGCGCACCTATGGCACACTCCTAGCTCCCCCTTCCTGAGTACAAAGAAGTTGGCAACAATGAAGGTGAAAATACTTTTTTAAAAACTGGAAAATTCAAAGCTAGTGATAACAGTGGGAAAATGAAGAAGTGTGAGATGAGAAAGCCAAAAAGCTCATGACAATTATGAGATGAGAAAACTGACTAATTTTAGACAGATTGTTAGTGAAAAGTGTATAACCACATTATAAACTTTTTTTCAAGCATGTAATTAAAAAAAAAAAAAAGTTCTAACCTTTTTTTTTGAATTCAGGTTTGTCTTTTGTAAAGATTCATGTTAATTCAATCTACAACAACAGTAAGTACCTCTTCTTTAGAAAAGCAAATTATACTATGAAAAAAAATGCTTAGCAAGAGCTTCTGTTTTGTTTTTTTGTGGAGGTGGCAGAGTTTCTAGATTATAGGCACCAGAACTCAGTCTCATTATCTCTCTGAGCACTGTATTCTACCTTTGCTATGCTTCTTAGTGCAAATGGCTCTCAGATGGCCCCCACAGCCAGCTCAGTTCAAGGTGCTTTCAAGAGCATAGAGGCAGAATTTGAATTTGGTGGAGTGCTTGAAATTGTAATACTCAGTGCCTTCAGGCACCAGAGCTTGCTGTTGCTAATGAAGATAATAAAAGGAGGGGAAAACCCAAAAGACTTCAAATAAGCCTAAGCATCAAACGTTTCAAAAGGCAGAGGCTGGTAATTTGAGTTAAGGATCTTTTGTGGGCTGAACTTGACATAATGTCCCACCTCTGCTTTACCAATAATGCATTTAAAAAAGAGAAACTGAAACCATCTTTTGGAAATCAGATGAAGGAAAAAATTAGGTCTATTTGGCCTAATGAAGAAAAGGTGGAAAGGAGGTTTACTAATGATCTTCAAGGATATAACATGATATCATTGTGGACTTGTCCGAGCAGGCATTCATTAATAGTGTGAGCTATTTTCATTAACAAATGAAGAAACTGGTTTATATTTCAACAGATAAGAAGCACATTCTAGTGAGAATTAATGAAAAATAACTCTATAAGAAACATCCGTCTCTGAATACTTTAAAAATGAAGTAGAAGGCAGGAGAATAAATGATACTTCTTTTCAAGGTCATATCATGTTTGACACATCAAAGTTCATCTCACATATTGCTCTTGTGATACCTCTAGGATTATTTGGAAGAAAAGCTATTGTATTTGTTTTGTGTTCCCAAATTTTCTATTAATATATTTTACACAATAAAGTGAGGAAAGCTTTTTGTGGCTACAAGATTCTCTTGCTGAACCTACGAGCAGCAGAGAGTGAAGGAGGTGGGATGAGAAGCCTAGGAAAATGGAAGAAAGAATATATGAGAATGCTCAGGATCAGGGAAAGTCATCTCAAACCCAAAGAAACACATGACCCCTGAGTCAGACTCCAGGAACTCATCTTCCACCATAGCCCAAGCTGCCCCATCAGAGCAACAGGATTTCTGGGAAAACACATATTAAAAGGTGAAGGTGGTAGCTACCAACACTGACTCCTATACCTTGTCATCTGAGCCCATTTGTGGAACCCCTGCCACCCCAAGAAGATCTACCTTTCTTGCAAAATCTTAAGTCAAGATAGAAAACATGGTTTCTAGAGTTTATTCCTTATTACATTGGCCAAAATATATTTTTCAAACTTTTCCTCCTCCCCTGAAGCTACTAGGCTTTCTAAAACTTGAGAAAAATACTGACATCTGATCTATAAAATCTCAACTGTAAATTCTCTAGACTACCCGAAAAGCCTATAAATCAAGCAAAACTAAGTATATTAAACTTATTGAAGAAAGAAAGGACACCACCTTGACAGTTTCAAAACAGAAAATTGAGACAGGTTATTGATAGAGTTTCAAGGTGTAGGCTGGATAATTTTAAGTCAGGCTTCCAAGGCAGGAAACTGGTTGGGATTGGGCTGTATTTATGACAAAGTAAGTTGATGTGGTAGATACAGTGGGGCATAGATACTACAGTGGATCTTGATGAGCAAATTAGAAGTAGAAGTTTTGCTGGCATTAAAGGTTGGCTTCTCTGTGAAGCAGACTCTGAGACAGAATTTACTATTTAGACGGTTATTAGGAAATAACCTACTGCAGGCATATTGAGATAAATGCCTGCAATAGAGGAGGAAGAAGCTGAATTGACCGGGGAGAGAACTCAAGCTGTGATGTGGGCTTCACAGCCTAAGTCAATCCCATAGGGAGCTCTATATATTTTAAATGACTCATCAGAAATGTCCTACTCTGAGCCATATCATTGGACATAGGTTACTCCTGGAAGGAAGTAATGAGAAAGCAGCTTTCTTCAGCTGAGGCAATCTCTGAAAGGAATGACAGATAAAGGCTTTCTGACACCATTCCCCAGTAGCTAGGGCAGAAGTCTTTCCTTGAAGAAGGACCTGGGTGGGGTGGTTTAGAGTATCATCATCCATGAGCATGTATTCCCTGAGCAAGTAACCATTCTTCTTATTGCTTGTTCTCAGCACTATTTAGCACAGGAATAAGAAAGTATGTCTGGTCCCATTACTGTTCTAATACAGGGGCAAGGAAATAGGGCAGTTTCATTCTTCATAACAAGTTCTGCTTTTCTCCTCCCCACATGAAATTTATGTGGAGCTCAGGTAAAGCGGTGCCCTTCCTTTACATATGGTTGAATTCTCTGTCCCATCCACCCTCATCTACCTTTCTCCATTTATGTATTACATGTGTTATTCCCTTACCCTCTGCATATTCCATCACCCCTCACCACTGATAGATTCTCTACCAAAAAACTTCGAGTTTTTCTTAGTAAAAAGAATTTCTTTAATTTATTTAGGCTGGTAAATTCCTGCGTAATCACCCATCTTCCTTTCACTATCAAATGTCTTCACTTTAAAAAGAAAAAGAAAAAAAGAGGGTGAGTTTAGAACACAGAGGTGATATAGTTTAATACCAGTACTGGCATCATAACCTTCTAAGTCAGCGATCAGCAAACTATGGCCTGTGAGCTAGATGTTTTAGTAAATAAAGTTTTATTACAACACAGCCTTGTTTGTTTATTTATATACTGTCTATGAATGCCTTCGTGCTATAATGGCCAAGCTAAATAGTTGCCATGGAGACTGGATGGCCCACAAAGCCTAAAATATGTATCTGGCACTTTACAGAAAAAGTTCACCAACCCCTGCTCTAAACTTCCAAAGCTGAACAACCTTATTATTTTGACAACTGCACTTCCTTCACCCTCAATAAAAAATAATACACCTCTGTATTATTATCACTCCTCCTTGCCTCTGTTTCCTTGCCATTCCTCTCCTCTTGGTTGTCTTCTTTCATCTGTCTCAGTCTACTTACATACTGCTACTATATTTTTCTTTGGAAAACTCATCTCTGGAAATATTTCTGCCCTGTTCAAACATTTCCACTGCTTTCCTCATTGAATAAAATAATTAAATCTAAAGCCATTGCCATGTTTTGCCCCAAACTACATTTTCTGGCTTGTTTCCCACCACTTTCATACACACTCAAATCACTGACTTGTCTCCAACAAACCCTACCCTTTGCTATCTTTGTGATTTTGCGCTGATGCTTCTGGTTTAAGAAAATCCATTAAAACAACACCTATACCTCCCCACCCCCTGAGTTAAAAACAAATTGAGAAATAAACTGTCAATTGGAGTCAGGAAGATGGAGATCAAAATATTAGAAATATGACTATGAAAGCTAGAGGGGAGTATGCGGTTAATTTACACAATAAAATAGGTCTCCTGATACTGTCTATTACACTATATCCCATTCATAATCCTTAGGAAAGTGCATTGAGGGAAAAACTTGGGTCTGCAAAATAAAACACTATTCAGGATTTCTGCCTCACACTAATCCAGGATGGAGAGAAAATAATAGAATTTAGCACCCCAGTGTTTGGAGCTTTGTAATAAATCTACTCCATCAAATGGATCAACACGGATGAATGAATGTCTCCTACCACCAGAAGGTGTGGAGTAAGAAAAAGATAGGTAAAAGACAAAGGTGTTAATGAGCCTCATTTTTTTAAAAAAAAAAAAAAGGTTGGGAAGAGGTAGGAGTTCCCCCAGTCTTTTTCCATGTTCTTTTATCTTATCCTTTGGGATTCACCATGCATTATATCAACCAAGGGAGTGAAAAGGGAGGACATCAGCAGTTTGTCAAGGCAGTCTTGTTTCTGCCTCCTTAAATACCACCTGCTGCTCCTTTGGGATCCTCCTGTGGAAGCATATAAATGCTCCCAGATAGTACATTCATTAGATTAATTTCAAATCTACACTGCATCCAAGGCTGAGATTTTGCTCCCTTTTCTTTTTCCCATCCCAAATTATGCCCAACTACACTGCCCAGTATAGCTCACCAGAGGTTAGGCATTATAATTAAATGGCAACACTAATATATTCTACTAATAAATTTCCAACAACATACAAAGCTCCTCCCATTGTGAGGAAATTGAAGCCCAAAGATTAAATTCTCTTGCAAATTCAAATTCTAATAAATTAATATGCAAAAGAATTAACATCCTTAATTCTTCCTCCCCAAGTTCTTATTCTACTTAGGCTCAGCTAAAGGACTTAGTCTCAGATATCTGGAAGAGTCTGAGTTCTTTCTACCACTGCTGTCTGGGATTTTTATCACTGAAATAAGTGTAATTTCTTGTGTTCCTCAACATTTAAAGAACCCAAAGACACACCTAGATTATCACATCAGACAGGACTATGCTCATGAAATTTAAAACAAGACGAAATCCAGCCCCAAAAAATCTCATCTCAGGTGAAATTGTTTCTGGAACACAATACCTAGTCTAGACCCACATTAATGTGGCCATGAACTGTAGCGGTAAATCATGGCACTGAGGGAAGACGAGTAGCCAGACAGGAGAAAATCTCAATGTTAGTCTTGCCAAGATGTCAGTCAGCTGATGTCAGTTATCTAAAGTTCATGACTGTGAAGTTAAACCCAAGTAGGAGAAATCTCTCATAAGATATTAATTTTTCCTAAGAAGTTAATGCCACACCTGAGGGAAAATCCAAGCGCATACTACCTTTTTCTTCTAAGAGAGGTGCTAGAGACATTGTAGCCTTCTTAGAAAGTGTAGAGATTTACAGTGGTTACAACACCAGTCATGAGATATTTCCATTTCCCCTTCAAGTCTTATATCTCTGGTGCCCAGGTGCCATACCTAGTGTGGTATCTGTTTAGACCATCATTATCACACTGATTGCCGAGGAAACATTTTCAGTCCTATGACTTAATGGCTGCTACACCTATCTCTTGAAGTAGAATTGCCTGGGCCTGTCAAACCTGTTTTCTAGAAATGATATTACCTTACCTACTACATTTTTTTTTTCTGCTGGTGGCTCACTCTCAGTAGGTCTCTGAACTGAAGCTCGTACCATGTTTCAGAATGTTTTTCCTCCTAGGGAGTCAATGAACGCTGATTTTTTTACCCTGTATCTTCAGAGTACTACTGTCTTCCCTCTGATTTTGGATATTCTAGGCTTTGAGTAGAATTTCATGAGTAGAATTTCATTCTTCTTCTTTTTTTTTTTTTTCTTCAATCATAAGACCTGACTCAGGGGTTTCGTTTTTCTCTTCTGTCCTATAAATATTCTCCAAGTCTCAGTTGAGATTCTAACAATGAAACCTAATTCTTACATGGATCACGTTCTTATTTATCATAAGTAAGAATACCATGACTTTTGGACTTGAGTGTCACCAGTTAAGGGAGATTTGGGTTGTTCTCAGTTTTTAGTTATTATGAATAATGCTGCTATGAACATTTGCATACAGGTTTTGTGAAGATGTATATTTTCATTTCTTTGGGGACAATTCCCACTGGTGGAATTGCTATGCCATATGGTAAGGGTATGCTAAATTTACAATAAATTGCCAAACTATTTTCTAAAGTGTCGTTACCATTTTGCACTCCCACTAGCAATGAATGAGAGTTCCAGCCACTCTGTATCTGGCCAAGCTTTCATTTTGGCCATACCAGAGAGTGGGTAGTGCCATCTCATTTTGGTTTTAATTTGTATTGTCCTGATAAATAGTGATGTTGAACAGATTTTTCATTGTGTTTATTATATTTGTTTCATATATCCAAACCAGTGGCAGGCCCAGAGCCTAAAAATGTACCACACTCTGACTGGTAGTTAGGTAAGTGGATGACACCAGCTGGAGTCATAGTAAAATACCAACTCTGATAAGTAGGGTTCTGAAACTTTAGCAACTATGCCCTTACACAGACTGCTTACCGGAAGAAACCTTAAAAGCAAAAGTCAATGCTGTCAAGTTATTTTCTTGCAGGAGTAATGATACAGAAATCACCTAACCCTCAAATTTTAGCAAAATGATGATTTGTAGAACTGCAAGTAAACTGAAAGGATTTAGTGGGGAGTAAAAGGGTAGAGTCTGAGTCCCAGAACTCAAGGATCTAGCCCTCATTTCCACTGACTCTTTCACCCTTTCACCCCAAAACAGTTTTGGCCATAGCTTCTCATGTGTGGTTTAAACTTGGAAGAGGAACCAAGTTATATCAGTGCCCCAGGGGTCAGGGGCAGAGTGGAGTGTCGGGAGAACACTGGAGGACACACAGGGGGTTGGAGGTAGGGATGAGTCATGGTGAAGAGAAAGAAGAATGAAAGGAAACGGGGATTGACAAACTGCCTTCCATATAAGGTTCTCCTTCACTTGCCACCCTCACCCTTCCTCCATATCTTCCTCAGTCTTCCTCTATGGGAGGAGGGAGACAGATAAGAGGGCAGAATGAATGTTTATGGGGAGGGTAGAGGGTGTGCGAAGTTGGGTTCGGTAAGAAAAAGCAAGAGGGAAAAGAGAAAAGCAATGGTGTCAGAAATAAGAGGCACGGCTTCTGGTCTGCTTCTGATATTCACTAGGATTGTAATCATGGGAAATCATTTTACTTCTTCGGACCATCTATAAAGTTGGACGGTGGACCCCTGGAGACTCTGTGGTTAGAGAAGAGCCTATATAGATTCCCTGGCTGTTCTGCTGAGCCTTATAAGCACTTTTCCTTGTGATAAGATTTGATACATTAGACCTTGCCTTCACTCACTTAAAATGGGTTATTCTAGGCATGTGAAAATCTGAACAGTTGGCTTTCTGTAACATTTTTCTGAAATACAAAATTCAACATAAATTAATTGTTCCTTTGCAGTGAATATGTGGGGGGTTAGGAAGTGAAGAGAAAGGTATGTAGGCATTTTTATCATTTTAAATCACTCTTTTGCTCTTCACATACCAGTAGGATTTACTCTCAAAGCAGTTTGGGAAATGTTAGGCTGGATCCAAGTTTCAACTGGAAGGCAAGTTAATGGTTCCCATATTTTTCATGTTCATTCCTTTGGGTTTCTGTATGTTAAAAGAGGAATGCTTCCCAGAAATAGCCATTTTTCTTGACTGTTGCTAGGAAATAAATTCAGACCCCACAGTATTTAATATATACCATGGGATGGAGGAAAATAGAAGATCCCCACCCTGATTTCCATTAAAGGGAAAGCTCTGACCCAACATAACTTAATTAACTCTAGCTCACTTTCCACATTAATAAAGTGAACAGCCATTGAAAGCTAATGTCAACTTCTTTTAGGATTCTGGCAGGTCTTGCCAGATAAAGCAAAAAACTTTATTTTACAGTGACAGGGACCCAGTGGCAAAGAGGACAGGACAGTCTCTTGGCTTAGTGAGGCAATTGAGTCTTTTCTTAACATGGGTTCAAACTGTACTGACTCCCAAGTATAGATTCTTCTTCAGGAATGTGCTTACTACCAGGGACCAACTAGCAAACAACCAATGGGGTCTGCAGCTCCTTTCCATAGACATAATGAAAAGGAAATGGAAATTGGCAAAGTTGAGTTCACCATTGTACATGGATCTGCAGCCCACAGTGGCCTGTGCTCTGCTAAGAATAATGTCAGCCATCCAGTTGGCTGAGGTCTAAACCTCATGACTTAGAACATGGCCTGCTGGCCAGAGAAAGACTCCAGAATGTGGAGTTTCAGGAAGAAAGGATTAGAGCAGAGGGTGGGGATCCTAAGTATAAAGGCCTAGATTGGGAGTGGAAGAAAAGATGTATAGGGGGTTTCTTCCCCACCCCCTCAAACCATGGTGGTTAGGGGACTATGATAGGCTAAATAATGGTCCATGAAAGAGACCCAAGTCCTAATCTCTGGAACCTATGAATTACCTTATATGGCAAAGGGACTGTACAGATTCTCACAGATATGATTAGTTAAGGATTTTAGAATGGGGGCAGGAGGGTCATCCTGGATTATCAATATGGGCCCTAAATGCCTTTATAAGTGCCCTTATAAGAGAAGGGAGAGGGAGATTCAACAACAGAAGTGGAGAAGGCAGTGTGACAACGGAAGAGGAGATTGAAGTGAGAACAAGCCAAAGAATGTGGGCAGCCACCAGAAGCTTTGAAAAAATAAGAAAATTGATTCTGCCCTGGAGCCTCCAGAAGGACCAGCCCCACCAACACCTTGATTTAGCCCAGTAAAACTGATTTTGGACTTCTGGACTCCAGAACTGTAAAAGAATAAATTTATGTTTTAAACGACCAAGTTGATAGTAATCTGTTACAGCAGCTCTAGAAAATCAATACAGGAGAGTATGAATTAGGAAGAAAGAGCTATTTCATCAGGCTCTTTGAATGAGAAAATATAGGGAGGAGGTGGAAGAGGTATGTGAGCTGCTTAGATTAGGCTTCAGGAGAAGAAAATGAGGACAGAGAGGTTCAAGAGCCGCCTCTAGGCATGGGGGAGGCACTGATAATGAGGAAAAGGGTTTTTTTAAAATAAAATTTCCCTGTGCTTTGCAAATGAAACCTATCCCCGTTTTGGCACATTCTCCTAAGACTGGGAAAAGATATATTTCCAGTTAAAATTTATTTCTGATTGAAAGTCATTTATTTCAATGAAACTCTGAGTCCCCTCCTGTGGAGAATGTGAATTTAACAAAGAAAAAGCTATAATAAGGTGGAGATTTTCATTCATTGGAATTCAAGCTGATACTCCTAAACAAGGAGGTCAGATCCTAGGAGGACTCTGTGTCACAGAAGGGGAGTAGAGCAGAGGAACAGGCCATATTTGGGTGTGATTCAGTCAGAGCTTTTACAGAAATAAGTAATAACCCAAAGGTTACATGCAGAGAGTAATGAAGGGATTGTTTCTAAAGATATAGATGAAATCAAGGAACAAACAAGAGAGAATGAAGCAGCAGGGACTAGCAGCAGTGGAAAACCACTATTTCTTCTAAGTCTGGAGGGTTACAGGGAGTGTGAGTTGGAGTTATAAGATGCAGATGCTGAGGCTGAGACAGGCAGTTTATGTGGGACATTTAAAAAACACCAATAGGGAAGGAAGGAAGCAATGTATGTGGGAAATGAAAGAAACGCCAATAGGGAAGTAAGAAAGAGATACAGTTTATGTGGGAAGTGAAAGAAATACCAATAGGGAAGTAAGAAAGAGACACAGGGGAGGAATGGCTGTCAAACCAGTAATCACTATAGACACTTGGAACTCAACACAGGCCATAAGGTGAGCCACCCCAGGCCAAGGGAGCCACTGCGGCCCTGAGCTAGGGATGGAGGAACCACCACAGCCTAAGGTGTTAGAGCCGAAACTGGATGAGAAAGGCATCCATGGAGTGGGAGAGCCCAGCATAGAGAGTCAGAGCCCAAGCTGGCCAATCCCAGGATTGCGTGTCCTGAATGGAAGAGTCAGAGCCCAGGAGGAGAGAGGAAGCTACCACATGGGGAAGGGGGTACCACCAAGTGGGAGATTGATTTGATACTGGGGGATTGAGCAAATAAGTAAACATATTTGGGATAACAAGCCCGAGCCGGGTGGCTCAGTTGGTTGGAGCATCGTACCATACACCAAGAAATGTTGTGGGTTCGATCCCCAGTTGGGGCTCCTATGAGGTAACCAATCGATGTTTCTCGCTCAAATCAATGTTTCTCTCTCCTCTCTCTCTCTCTCTCTCTCTCCTTTCCTCTCTTTCTAAAGTCAACAGAACATATCCTTGGATGGGATTAAAAAAATAAAAAGGGTAATGAGAGTCAGGTTTCTCACTATTCTGAGAGGGACAAATAACAGAAAGGAATAAATCTAGGATGGACCCTGTACTGTTGTACTGGAATTAAAGTCATGAGTATGAACTTATGGATTTCAACATACATAGATAGTTACAGATATAAAGATAGATATAAATATGTGTATGTATGCATATATATGTATATATATGTATATATACACACACACATTTATATCTATACTTACATATATTATGTTTACATATATATTGGTATATGAGTGTACATACACACATTTACATATATATTTAAATATCCATAAATATATATATGCATACACATTTACATCTGTATTCGTGTTTGTGCATGTGCGTGTCTGTGTATCCCAGTTCTGTTCACTGAGGGGTCTAGGAGCAGAGAAATCCCAATAGTAATAAGCATAACTAATGCCTAGATCTTGGCTGCTAAAAATCATCGCCCACTCCAGGTATACCAGGGCTCCCTGGAGAAACTGTAGATTCCAGCACTGGGACAGGGGAAACATAAGCTGAGTCTGGGATGCCTTGTTCAGCCAGAAAGCAAGGAAGTGCTGAAAGAATGATGGTGTCTTGTTAGACAAACATGAGAGCTAGTTAGAATAGCTTCCCATTGGCCAAGGACGGGACAATGTAAGCATAAAAATAAAATAATGGCAGTAACACATGTTTACCCATCGGGCAAATTAGGAAACCATATAGAGGCAAATGAATAAATGTATAAATTGAAACTTTGACAAGAAACAGGAGAGTTGCAAAATTTCAAAGTGCCTTTGCATAAATTACTAACTATGAAGAAGAAAGAGTTCTTTACAGTGGAGAACTCAACAGACAACACCTCGGTTAAGTGACCAAAATCAATGTTATAAGTAACGTAACAAATTGAGGTTGTGAGCCACCTGACAGGTTGCAATTAAGAGAATGTAGCATCACTTGTTTGTTATTTTTGCCAAAGATCGATAACCTGATTTTTTTACTTATGAAGAAACATCAGACTGACTCAAATCAAGGAACATTCTACAAAATAATGGGTTGTAATCTTCAAAAGAGCCAAGGCCGTGAAAGTATAGATGAGGGAACTGTCCACAGTGAAGGACACAATAGAGATGTGAAAACTAAATGCGAGAGATTCTAGATGGAATCTTTTTCTATAAAGTATATTATGGGGGCATCTGGCAAAACTTGAATGCAGTTTGAGGATCAGATGGTAGCAATATATTGTTAACTTTCCAGTGTTGATGGGTTGCGGTTATGGAGGAGAATGTTCTTGCTAAAAGGAAAGACATACTATTCACAGGTGATAGGGCATTAGGTCAGAAACTTACTCAGGAAAAATGCAATTGTTCTGATATACTTCCAACTTTTTATAAGTTCGGGGTTGTTTAAAGAAAAAATTTAAAGGAAGAAAGGGAGGGAGGGAGGGAGGGAGGGAGGGGGAGGAGGGAGAAAATGAAAAGAGTGACTATTCTAAGCAATAGAACCACCTCAAGAACAAGGGCAAATTTGCTAAGGTAATCATTTTCCTCCCTCAAGAAAACACTGAGAGGTATTTTCAATTGCTGAATATCAAATGTTTATTCTTTAGTTTTCTACTACTGCTAAAATCCATTTCATAAGCAACACCTCTTAAAACCAGTTTTTATTTCACAGAAATTGTATCCTTCAACAATTCACTTTGACATGTCGCATGCTGAGGGTGAGGCTGCTTCAGGGCACAGCTTGGACAACCATGCCACGTGAAGGGTCTCCTTCCACCCTGATCCCCCACACAGAAAGTTGCAAATGACTCAGGAAACACCTCTGCAGCCAGCCAGGTTGTTTAAGTCAGCTGAAAACAGAGTACACCATACTTGATTCAAATTACAAATTCAGTATTGTACTGTACACATCCAGCATTGCACATGCTTAAAATAATGTAAGCATGCATAATGACACATCAGGTCTCACTTTTTAAAAGTAGGCTATAAGCAGGCAGCTACACATTTTAAAACAATAACACAATTTTACCTAAAGTTTAAAATGTTGTTGAACACACATTGGCTGTTTCAGAAGTCTTTGGCATGCACACAGGAAGTAAAGAAAATATTCAGGCTAAGAGTAATCATGTTACATGTATTTAAGGATCTTTCCAACCAAATCGTATTAGGAGGAAGACTGTCTTGAAGGACTGGGCCCCTTTCCAGGCTGACTGGTTTCTAGGAGGGGCAATCGTGCTGATGCTTCCTGACAAGTCTGTGTTTCTTCACAGATCCCAGAGGTACAAATGCAGGCTGACCCACTATGGTCCCCAGAGTGACTTCAGCCTCTGAGGGCAAGAGTGCCTGGTTGTCCCTAGAGCAGGGGAGTCTTTCACCCCTTGGAAATCCACCCAGGTCTGGATGGCTGCTCCCAGCTGATGGGGGTCATTTCAACCTGTCAAGCCCAGAAGCAGCAGGGCTGTAGTTTGGCAGTGACCACCAGAGACTGCAGCTTTGATGCTGAATAGATCATTGGCTCTACCCCAGGACATTGCTTGACAGTTATAGATGGTTCTGTTTGTTTGTTTGCAATTGTATTATGATTACAAAAATAACTTAGTTTGTAATTAATAATACCTTGAAAACATGGGTAATAAGATCATAAAAGGAAGTCACTTTCCATTCTGGACAACGATTCCTATCATTAATACCAACAAGTCAAGAAAATATACCATTTTAACTGAATTTGGGGAAAAATATGTATTTTTGGAGCAAAAGTATTCTTGTAGGAAGAATACAGGTAAACCATATTCATTAATCTGTGAATATATATATATGTGTATATTAATATATTATATATATATATATATATATGTATGTATGTATTTTATTGAGTGGTAGAGGAAAAATATAGACATAAGTCCCTACTCAGAGTGTCTGTCAAGTAGTCATGTAGAGTATTTTTAAAAGGAAAATTGAGAGCAGAAGACATCTAAACTCTTGATGGAGTGGTGGGCTGGGGTTCAGAAGTTGGAGAATACTGTGTACTAATGTATTAGGACACTACAGTTACATGTTGACATCTCTGAAATAGAATAGCTACAGTTTTGAAGCATCTCCTATACTGTCTGGTTAAAAAAAGAATGCTCATCCTACAAGAAGAGGTAGTCTGTTAGTAAAATATGGACAGATGCTGGCCCTCAGCTGCCTATTTGCTCTGTAGATTCAGTACTCTTGACATATTTTTAAAATGTTTATAGATGTGTTTGTTTTACTGGCTGGTACATTCCTAAAAGCAGATGTGAAGACAGTGATTCCATCCCAGCAAGGTCTGTTTGTTGAGCACACGTGAGCCAGGCTTTCTATAAAGCTAGTCGCAAGAGGGTGTTTGTTTTGATAGAACTCAACAGTACTGAGGCAGTCTGTTGAAATCCCTGTTGCCTGATCTAGTCACTGGTTCAGACTGAACAAAACACCAGTAGAAGATGTATGTAGTCAAATCAAGCCAGGCTCTCCATGGTCCAGGAAATGAGGAAATCTTGCACTTCAAGTAGGGTAGAGATGGCCAATGTGGTTCATCCCTGGGTGTTAGAGAGTCCCAAGTTATGAGCAACATCTGCAACAAAAATTTAGCATAAATTACTTAAAAGCTTTCATGTACCAGTTCCCTTCAATAAGTTTCTCCCTTTTTTATACCTCTTATAAACACATGAGCATGCGCACACGCATGCACACACGCACAGACACACCCCATCCAAACTTTTCTTTATCAGTCAAGATCTAACACCAGTTCCACATTTTCCATGAAGTTTTATTCAGCCTACTCTCAACTCCTATCTAAGAGATATTATCGGAACTCTACACTTTTCACTTGAGTACTTTTGACACTATCACGTGACTCCATTCTCCGTACAAACATATCACCTCTCCCAATGACATTACAAACTGAAAACAAGGACAGTCTCAGGTCTTTCCTCCCTCCACCCAATACACATTACTCAGCATGGTGCTAGTCTCATAATAATGATTCAATAAATATTTAACAGAGGTGCTGAGTCAGGCTCTGCTTGAAATTGTGTGTGTGTAATGCTTTCAGAATATAGAGAAGAAAGATACTGCCTCCCCTCAAAAAGCTTACCCTCTGGCCATTTTCATAGGTATTTGTTTAAATTTAATTGCAAGATATATGCTAGGCTTGGTAGGTGGGACATGAAAGCACCCACCTCTGATTTCAGCCACCCCTGGGTAGACATTTCCATGCATGCTGACTGTTCTAGATCAACAGCCTCATTGTGCCTGTCTCTGCTTTTCTGCCTTAGGGCTTTCTCTGAAAACGTGTGAGCCAGTTTACCCCAAGAACAAGGCACAGCTCAGGGACGAGAGATCTCAATGTGCTCTGTAGGCAACCCCAAACCAGTGGGGTTGGGAGCCAGTGAATAAATGCCCCCCTCGTGGGAGACATCTGTACACTTCTCAGAGGTTCTGTGACCTCTAGCTGAGATCTCAGTAATGCAATGTTCATTTGCTTTTCCTCCCTGCCTATCTCACCCCTGTTCCCTCACCCGTTCATCCTGGCATCACCTTCCACCTAAATTACTTGCACCCAAGTCTCTGTCTCAGGGTCTGTTTTCAAGGTTCCAAACCAAGGCAGACACATTATCACAAGCACAGAGATTGAGAGAAATGATTAAAGTAGCATTTAGCTCCCTTCCCATACTTTAATTCTACAATGACAGATATTTTGCGTGTTGCTTTAGTGTAAGTTCTTCACCACTGAGGTGTGGCAAAAGTGCAAAGGCTTCTGTCTCATTGTATGCCTCATATCACTGCAACCTCAAAAGCATAAAACTTACACCTTTTCTACAATAGATGCTTCAAATTTTCTGAATGATCCTCAAATTAATGACACTCAAGTTGACAACACTTACTCTGAATGGAAAAAGTCAAAGTCCCACCTAAGTGGCCTTCTGTGACATCCACGATTTTTAAACTTGCACATTTTAACAATATCTTCACTAATTTCTCCTCTTTCTCTTGGTAACACCAGCCCAGGTCTCTCTTCCAAATCTCAGTCTAAAATCTCCATATATCTATATATCTCCTACAGTGCCTCATTTAGATTTTGCACTTAACTGATATTCAGTAAATCTCTGACTTAATGAACTTTTTAATGAGGAAGACTTAGAATAATCTCTATTTTTAAAATATCAGTTGGAAAATTTCCTTGATACAATAGTGATTTATGAATTTGTTTGTTTATTTTTAATAGTAGTTTACAACCTTGTTGGTTTTCAATGCTCTGCAGAAAACATAAATTCAGTTAAAATAAAAATTCAGTTTTTCACAAAAAATACTAAGATTCAGACATAGAGGCATTTTCCCTTCCTTTAAAATCATAAATTCAAATTTCAGGCTTACTGTGAAAAATGCTCTTCCTTTCCCAAACCCCTAAATGTTGCTGTACCTGAGAGTCTGGGCTTCTTTGCTGTGTTCACTGCAGCCATGAACATGTATTCACTGTTAGGGTCGTGCACGCTGGTTCGATGCTTCTGAAAGAAAAAGTCAGAAACCTGGCTTGTCAGCTGTTCTCCCCCATCTCCATGGGTGATTTTTGTTTGTTTATTTGTTTTGATATTTTGTTTGTTTACTCTTTTCTATTCTTTGTTGAAGTGGTATGTGACAAATGTTATCACGGAGCTTAGGCTCCTGGCTTTAGGCTAATTCGGACAATATGAAAAGGGCTTTAAGCAGAAAGAGTTTTCTGCTGAACTAACTTCCTCATTTTTGCCTCTACTGTTCTTTCCTCAGTGGATTTAGATCATGGGCCCTATCTCACTCTCTTCCTTCTTTCTCTCTTTCTTATATCCCCTTCTGACACAGATGTACACACCATGTGGCCAGTGATCACACTGTGGACACACTTGAGTATTAGCGGATTTGCATAATATGCAGGATGGTGTAAGTTCTTTGAGATCTTGTATGGCAAAAGACTAAAAAGAATATTCCCAGCACAGAAAGATCTTTTGTTGTTATCATTATTGTTGTTGTTTTCTCTTTCTGCATAACTTTCATTTTTGGAAACAAGGAGTCCTAACAATTTACCAGGCACACAAGCTGGCCATTTACTTCTCGGCCACTACTGGTACCTTATAAGACTTTCTTGCTGATTATTTCTTAATTGACCAAGTGAAAGAAACAGAACTGTTTCCTCTTTGTCCTGACTCAGGAAGCTTAGAATCAAATGTGCGGTCCACATTAAATAATTTTTAAAAGCCAGGAGCATCTATTTTAATTTTTTTTACCTTCCTCTTGACTCTTTGTTTTTTGTTAGCCCCAATTTCTTCATCTTTATTGAATAATAACATATCTTTTTGTAAGCCATCAAATGATTTTTAAATGAAGCAGCTGTAAAATAGATAAGCTTCTGTTCCAAGTTAGTAGTTTAATCAGTAGGTGTATCTTGAGAAAAAAAATCATCTACCTATTGATCAGCTTGCTCTGGCAAGAATAATAGGTGCCTTGATGAGTAAATAACCACTGATGTTCCTCAGGAAAGTAGATGCAAGAAAGAATAGGCACTGCTCACCTTGTTCATAAACCAGCAAAAAAATGTGCATCCACAAATGTAGACTACAGCAAAAGCTGCACATCCTATGGGTAGCCAGAACTTCAGCTGGCAGCAAAGCTGTGATTCTGGGTTAGAAGAAAAGATATATTAAGAACAAGTTCTAAAAATCAGATCTCCTTTTTTGGTGCTAAATCATAAGTTCTTTTGCCAAATTTAAAAGAACCATTTAATCAAATGAGCTTGTCTTTATTACAACCATAAAACCCAGTAAATAGTAAATAACATCATTTTATTATTATAGTGGGGATCCGAAAACTAAAACCTAAAAGACCCTATGCACATATATATTTATAAATGTGGCTGAAAAAAAGGACTTTTCTGTCTATATTTTTGCAAAAGGATAAGTAGGAAAAGTAATGACATAAAACCATTATGTTCAATCATCTCACTGCCTTCCACAAACCTGGCATAAAAATCACAACCTGGAGCCTTATGAGAATAGAAGCGACAGTCAGCAAACCATGGGTCTGGGTATTTGTCTTCATTTTTCCTGATTTTTAATGGCATATGTGTTTTAAAGACAACATGACCTATTTCTAACTCAGCAGTCTGCATGATTAAATTGCATATTACTGGTTACTACTAATTATTATTACTAATAAATCATCCCTTGCGTATTTTCATAAGTGATTGCAGTCAGTCTCACCTAAGTGAACCCCAACGCAAAAGATACTTGTTTGTTTTCCTTAGTGAGAAAAGCTGTCAAAATGCATGTGTGCACCTGTAACCACATGGTGAAAACCTTGTCTTACCATAAATATGCAAATATTCTCTCCTCAGAATCTCTTGGAAAGGAGGAGGGTCAAAAATGGACAGCTTGCAGGAGTAGGAGCTCTCATGGGACCTGTCCAAGCCGTTCACGAAGTACGACAGGCTGCTGTTGGACGACTGGCAGAGCCCCGGGCTCCCAAGGGACTTGGCGCTCCCGCTCCCCTTTCTCTTGCTGAGGTCACAGACTATTTGCGTCCCTTTCAGCAGCTCCATCCTAAACTCCTGGACCCGCTCAGGGTACCTGCACAAGATTTGTATGCCTCCCCTGTGAAATGTGAACATTTCAGGCTTCATAAAATCATCGATTTCTCCTGGATAGAAAGAAGAAAAAAAAGAAAAAGTCAAAGTGACCTTTTATGTATAGGTTGCCTTAATAATTATATTTGAGCACAAAAGTAATCTCTTCATAAAGTCACCTCTATTGCACCAAAATGAAGGAAACTTCACAACAGTAAAGAACACGACAGTAGTGAAAACTGTGCCCTAGAAGAAACCTAACCAGAAGCTTGCTTCTCGTATATGAATATGGAATATGCAATATATTAGATAATACATTTACAAAGTACAAATCCAACAGATATGACCCCTGCCCTTTGGCAGCTTCCGTATTAGAAACAGATGGTAAGCAAATAAATATGCAGTAATGCACCATAATTTGTGCAAGGAGTGGACTACTAATCAAATAAAGGTGGTGGATCAGTTCTAATTTTCACTGTAGAATCAGAAAATGCCCCTTGGAGGAAATGACTTTTAATATTGAAATTGAGGGAGGATTCACACTTAGTCAAGCAAGGAGAGCTTGGGGGAGAGATTTTGGGAATGACGTAGTTAAGGAAAAGCTTTTAAAAGTACAAATAACTTAAACTAAAAATAAGTGATTATATTTAAATATGTTTATATTATACTCTTCTAGAGCGTGAAAGAACAGATGCATCATTTTCAAATGATAGAAATGTGTGTCTTCTCTGAATCTCATCCATTGAAAACTAAACCAAGCCCTGATGAAAAAGGTAAGGCCCTCAATTTTTGCTTACTGTTTCATGTTTTAAAATAAATTTTAAGCTTAAAGGAAGCCAGTGTTGTTTTTGTGAGCTACATGGGGATCACAGAAGGAAGAAACTTAAGTGGTTTTGGTCTGGCTGCAGATTCTGAGGTATTAGATTATAAGTTCAAAGTTCTCTTTGCCTTCCTTTTTTTTAATGCAAGAAATTTTATGCTGAAATTGTTTGGGAAAATTATTATCATGACAGTTTTCTACTTGTTTTAAAATCTCTGTCTCTATTCTGAAATATTTGTGTATTTTTGCCTTTTCTCATCCAGATATATACTTGTTTTATATGGCAAGCATATTGTTTTGTTTTCCTCTATTGTCATTTAATGTTATATCATAAACATTCCATTTTGACATGTAGTCATCATAATAATCCTTTTTAATGATGGTATAAAAGGCCATAATGTCAATCTATCATAATTTGTTAAAGCATTCTACTAACGTTGAGTATTTTTTTAACATTCTGCTTTTATGTAAATACTATGACATTTGGTCAAAATGTTTAAACATTAATATGACACTGTGTATTGCCACATTGCTGACACTGTGTATTGCCACATTGCTGACAGAACTTCTCCAATTTATAATACGACTAGCATTATGCAGGAGGATTCATTTACCACAACTTTACTTGTGCTAGTTGCTTTAATTTTATTTAAGATTTACCACAGTTACTTATTTTTTCTTAATATCTGTAGGCTTCCATTTCTCTCTCTCTTATTGCTAGAGAAGAAACTTTCAGCTTGGTGTTTGCTTGTGACTCTACACACAAGTATCCTAGTTTTCAGTTATGGCAGTCCAGATTGTTCAAACTAATTCCCACACTCCAACAACTAAAATGCTCAACAAAATGTCTCAAAATACTATTAAATGGGAAGAAAGTACTAGGTCAAATCACAAGCAGATGTTTTCAAAATATTTACATCTACACATAGCATAATGAAAATCCTAAAAGCAGCAAGAGAAAAAAAGAATGACTGCCTTCAAAAAGCACTTATTAGATTAACAGGTGATGTTGCAACAATAAAAGTTATGATACAGTGAAATTATGTCTTATATCTTCAATGTGCTGAAAGAAACTGCCTGTCAACATAGAAGATACTGTCTAGAAGGACAGTGAATGTATATGTGACTTGAAACTTTGATAAGTGGAGTATGCATATTGTGATAATGAATAAAAGAATACATAGAACCAGAATACAGAATTTAGAGTATAGAACCAGAATACTCATTTAGAGTATCACAAAGTTCAGTAAGGGGGAGAAGAGTTGGAATCATTGAAATCAGGAAGGAAAACACAGGCATGGAAAGGCTTATGTGTGCTGACAATGTTTTATTTCTTGACCTGTAGTGATTGTACGAATGAGGTAGTATGCTTTATAATTATTCATCAATAGGACATTTATGTTTGTTCACTTTTCTCTTTATATGCTTTGTTCTAGAATTAAAACTTCTTAAGTATAGAGAAAATAAAGTTGATTTCATTTTAAAAATAAGAATAATATAAGCAAAGGCAAAAAAACCAATAGCATGAGAGTAGATGAAGTCTGCATTATAAGAAAATGAAAGATGTTTTGCTTGGGGACTTATTTGTCCAAGTAAATTATGTTGCACTATTATTGTTTAGATGTTTATGTCTCTACTGTCTGCTGCAGAAGATAAAATCAGTAGTCTGGCTCTCAGTTCCTTTAGAAACAGAGTAAATTTCCCAAGCACTTTAGAATGGTAGCAAGTAAACTACAAAGACATCTTGGAGTAAAAGTTTCTGCATCCACTATGCATTGTCTTCTATTTCTGAAGATGATTTTGTCATGAATTTTTTCCCCGTTTGTGTCCACACAATGACTTATAACCCAACACAAGATGAAAGTTGATGGTTGGCAGCACAGGATGGTAGAAGTCCAATGCAGTGGTTACCAAGGAAACCAGACACAAATTCTGGCTCTGACATTAGCAAGCCCCTGTGACTAGAGTACCCCTCTTGACTTTAGTCTCTTCATCTGTGAAATAAAAAAGTGAAATCAAAACGTCTTAAAGTTCTTTCTAACACTTGCTCTCTATGAATCCAGGATCAGAACATAGCCACCGTATGAGACTACAGATAGCCAAGAGAGCAATTACTTTGCTGTTGTGTCCTCCAGAGAAGAAACCATGTTCCTATAATCCCCTCTCTGTCCCTGCATCTTATTGGGCTGTTCCAGGGAGTCAGGAAAAGTGAATATAAATGAGACTATCTTACTTGCCCATAAAAGCACTTAGGTAGGGCTAGGAAGACTACTTGAGGTGTTCTTGAGTGACAGTGCTGATGGTTTGTGTCTTTGACATCAGAGGAGTAACTGGAGATTCCTTCCAACATGTCATTTCTACTAGACATGCTTAATTTTTCATCTCGTCGTAGTCTAAAAATTACCTAGGTCACCTCTTTATTATCAAATGTAGTGATAAAAAGCCTGACTTAAGTTTCCACATAATCAATGTTTAAGCTCTCCATCTGGAAAACCACTTGGCAAATCTAAGTCTGCAATTTGAATGTGTTCCAGTAAGGGAACTAGGTATGGCACTTAATCAATTGCTTCATAATGACTTTGGCATCTACAGAACAAGATATACTCAAATACCTCATCACAAATTCTCCTTCGTCTTTGGTGACATTTGAAAAACAGTATCAAAAGGAGGTTATACCTATAACCATGGCTAAAGCATTTAATGTATAGATAGACAATTTAAGGAAAATCTGTACATTACTTTCATATAACTACAGAAGAAGCTGGAATCTTTTCTCCACCCTCCCTGGATGTTCTTATCTCCAAGGCTAATATTCAACCAGGAGTATTGATAGGATAGCACCATTTTTACAGCCAGTGTCTGTTTTAACTGCTTGGGTGTCAACTCTGTTTGGTCAGTTCCTCTGCCATACCAGTAGTTAAAATTCCCAGTGTCCCCTTCAGCAATCACTTTCTTCCTGGCCTTTCTCCCTTTCTCTCATGCTTAAATTTTCTTCACATACCACCTCAATATAAAACCATCCTCCAAAATGTCTTCTCCCACCTTATCATATATATTTGAGGTTTAACTTAAAGCTGGAGTGTCACTAGCAACAACCAAGGGAAGGTTAATGGAAGTAAGCAACCACATGAAGCTAGACAGTGCTCACCACAGACTGAATCTTATAGGACCACTGTTATCTGTCTAAAGGAAGTCTAATTTCGTGTACCTCTGTTTTATGCCCAAAAGAATGTTTTCACTTCTCATATATATGTTCCTCACTCTCCCTAACATACCATCTCCATCTCTGATACCCATAAATTCTCATATACATTGCCTGTCGATGTTTCAGACACCCTGTAAGCACCCCCAAATTCACATACACATTTCCTGTAACATAATTTAACCTTTGCCTGGCATCATACACAGTCAGAACTGGTAAACTTAGAAATCATACATCAAGGCTGATTTTTCCATGTACAAACAACTAATGGCTTAGACAGTTTAGATTACTTGTTTATAAGGTCACATAACATCTTAGATGCATGAAAGATTTGAGGTTTAACTTAAAGCTGAAGTGTCACTAGCAACAACCAAGGGAAGGGTAATGGAAGCAAGCAACCACATGAAGCTAGACAGTGCTCACCACAGACTGAATCTTACAGGATCACTGTTATCTGTCTAAAGGAAGTCTAATTTCCTATACCTCTGTTTTATGCCCAAAAGAATGTTTTCACTTCTCCTCCATCTAAACTACAACTGTCCAAACCAGCCCCACCTCTCTCTGGGACTACAAGAGTTTCCTAATTCTCTGCTGTCACTCTTGCCCACTTACCATCCATTCTTCTGAAGGAAATCAGAATGATTTTCTAACATGCACAGTTGGATAGTGCTGTTGCCCTGCTTATAAAACATCTAGGGCCTTCCCATTTCACTTAGAATAAAATCTAACTCCTTAGCTTGGTTTCCATGATCTACATGACTCATCCAATTTCTCTAACACCATTTTACACCAGTCATTCACTACATTGCAGTCACATTGCTCTTTTTCTAAACCCTCAAACACAAAAAGCTGGTCCCCAAGGCTTTGAAAATTATTGTTTCTTTGCCTGGAATATTCTCTCTAATCTTTACATGCTTCTTACTTCTCCAGCAACCATTGATCACTCAATACAAAGTACACCCCAGGTCATTTTATAGCTAGCATATTACCTGAGATAAAGTATTTATCATTGTCAGAAATTATCCATTTTATATGTTTATTTGTTTATTGTCTGGCTACCCACCATAATGTAATCTTTAAAATCAGGGACCTTGTTCATCTTATTATCGATCCATTCCAAGTATCTATAACAGTAACTGGTATGTAGTAGATCACAATATGTATTTCTTGGATGGATGGATGGATGGATGGATGGATGGATGGATGGATGGATGGACAAATAAAAATGTAGCTATTTATAAATCTGAGAAGATGAAACATTGGCTATAAACTGTAAGAACCAAAGGGCTCTTAGGAATGATCCAGTTAAGCCTTTCTATTACATTTACATTTGTAAGTTAAACTGGGGCCCCAAAATAAGGGAATATCTTGCCCAGGATTATAGCTCATCGATGGAACATGGTTCCATAATTAGCTAAACCATGTTGCCTTTCTTCTGAAAACAAGGAAATGCAAATATACAATCAAGCAGAAAAGACACCTGTTCAACTGGGATATCAGATTCTAATGTAAATTATCTGTCTGAGCTTCGAAGAAATAGATTCTTTACCTGTAAATATCCCCCAGGTTCATAAAGACTTATTTAGGTGATTAAAGATTATCTTGGCTCTTTTATGCCTACAGAGGGAAGGTCAGGTTTGTCTGGTTGATAATTTGGATCTCCAAAGTACACAGTTATTAAATTTGCCCAATGTACAGGGGTCCTGGGACCAATGATTGTTCTAATACACCCAGATGTTTCATAACCACAGCATGTTAGTGATTTCTATGTAAACACCATGCCATATCTTTTAGCATTTAATACATTATTAAGAACACAGATAGGAATATGTTCTCTTGAATCCTGATGATGTCTTAAAATCTGAACATTAATTCTTAGTTTTTGTTTTGACCTATCTGTTCACTTCTTCTTTGTACTCTCAGGTTATAAGTACTCTAGAGCAGTGATTTCAACCTTTTCCATCTCATGGCACATAAACTAACTACTAAAATTCTGCGGCACACCAAAAAATATATTTTTTTGCTGATCTGACAAAAAAAAATAGGTATAATTTTGATTCATTCACACCCGATGGCTCTTGTGTTGGCTGTTGTCATTTTTGTATTTCACAATCTAAGGGAAAGAGGTCAATACCCCTGACTAAATAGTCAGGTATTGCATGTTTTAAAAATTCTTGTGGCACACCGGTTGAAAATCGCTGCTCTAGACAACAGGTACTCTATCTCCTTAATCATGTTGACTACCATGTCTAAAGGGTACAATCTTACCAATAGAGACTCAACCCTGTTAACTGCTGCTAACTATGATTTTTGTAATATTACTGTTGCTATCCATAAACCAATGTTTTTAAGAGAAAAATCAGAATCTTTATATCAGGTGACTTCTTTAAGTTTTCAAATTTTTCAGAGGATAAGAGCATTTCCCTCTTTGTTTTTTGGGAGCTGTTAAGAAAACCTCTGAAGAAAAATGTATGCCCCTGAGAACTGCACAATAGTTTAAAAGTTTACTTGCAAATTGATTCTTTTAATATCTAAACTATTTCATCTCTTCAATATAAGATGGTCTTGTTTGAACCCATCCTATCAGGATGGGTTGTATTATCCCAGGTTAAAAATCTTTTGACAAAATCACACAGAAAAATCAGCACAATGCAGGGTTATGAAACAAATAAGCAATTCTACTTTTTTCTTCTTATCTCAGACTTCTAACCACAAACCACCCAGAGGTGTCAAAGTGGTAGAAACAACTTTCCTGAGTTCACATTATCGACAGTGCTTATTAAACATATTTTCAATAATCAAACCATGATGAGCTTTAGCTGAACATAGCACATTTATGTGACATAGAGACAAAGATCTAAAAATTGCAATGTTTATTTTAGATTTTTGTTCCATTTGGTCTTTTACTAAGAAATCCTAAAAATGTGCTTTCTACCACTTTTTTTCACCTTTCATAAATGCATTGTCATTTCTTAAGAGTCTATTAGCTAAAAATGTTATGTATGCATCATTTCTATATTCACATTATTATTCAAAGGCACCCATAAGCCAAAGTGATTGAAACAGTAGGAAGAGTAGGCAAATAAGCCCAATCCAAATACTTAACATTTGCAGAAAAGAGAACCCAAAATGCTAAAAAGTGAGGAGACAATTTAACAAAACCAAAAGAGGTCATGCACATGCACACACACACACACAATGTGTGAATTGTTTACACTCTCCAAGGAACTTTGTAGTGGAGAATAAAACAAGCCATGATCCTCTAAGTTAAGTGAAAGATTAATTTTCTTCTAGTAAAAGCTGATTTTCTTCAAGAAAATGGAAAAATCCCAGAGGTGATATAAAACTTTGTGGCAAATATTCACTAAGTAGTTAATTTGCAAACAAGTTACTTCTTTAGCTATTTCATTACCTTTGATTTGAAATTGTTCTACTAGGGAAATCACACGAGATTAAATAGACCCAGCCCTCTTCCAGGGAGAGGGAGGGAGAATTTCATCAGTGCTTGTGGATACCGCGTTACTTTTTGTCCTTCAACTGCTGTGCAAAGCCCTTGCACACTGACAAGGTGCTCACTGGGTGACCTTGTTTACATTTAAGGCTCCTCTCTACTCCAGTGAGCCATACCTTTCTCTCAAGCCCACCCTTCCCCTTGGCTCAAGAGAATATTTCCAGTTGCCTTTCAACATCTCATTCTGGAAACCCCCTGTCACAGCAAGAGTAACATTGCCCAACTGAATTCAGGATTCACTCACATACCCAAACCTTCGCTTTTAAGGGAATCACTAGTCTGACTCAGAATCTGAGTCATCCTCATTTCTCCCTTTCCGGCTCTCCTGATCCAACTGGTCACCAAGTCCAGTTGACTCTAGCTCAAGGATATCTCTTGAATTCAATTGTTTGTCTCCACTCTCATTGCCAATCCAGATCGTTTCATGTCTTCCCTCAACTGTGAAAGCATTTTCTTGACAGTCCTTTTCAACAGCAGTCTCTCCCTTTTGAGTCCCTCCTCCAGGGTTGCTCCCAAAATTGTATTTCTAAAAAAGCATTTCACTCCCCAGCTTAAAAGTTTCCATTATAGTGTTGCTTATGAGGTAAAAAATATTTTTTTTTGGCATAACACAAAATCCTTTGACAATCTCACAGATCGTATATTCAAGCCATACCAAATTTTTTGGCCACTCTTTTTATATTGTTACTTCTGTTTTCATAGACTAGAATATCCTATTACCCCCTTATCTGCCTAGAAACCCTCATTCATTCTTTAAGAACCATTTTGAATTTGTCCCTGTGATGCCCCCAAACACTTCTATCTCTATTCTCTCAATAGTAGTTTGTTTACACCAATATATTTATAATTCATATATGCTTAGAGCATAATTATTTTTACCTATCTTTCTCACTTAACCACAAGCTTCACAAGAATAAGGACTGCATCATGCTCCCCTAAATAATCCCAGGGCCTGGAACATACTAGAAGCTCAATAATAGTAAATGAATAAATACATAGAAGAATACAGGGGTTGAGCACGGTTGGTAACTGTCCTGCAACAGGGTGAGAAGAGCAAGAAGGGCAGGGTAAGAGATCCTATTTACTGGTATTGGAGGACACCTGTTTCCCAGTCCAAAGGCTAAGATTCATAATGATGGAAAACTCAAGAAGTTAAAAGTTTTAGCTTTAGTTATATAGTTAGTTAGTTTGGTAATTAATGAAGAAAGCTACCGTTCCAGGGACTGGAATGGACCTGCCCTGACTTCAGGAGACTCGCAAGCAATTTGACCTTTGTGCCCCAGGAGGACTGCAAGAGACCAAGATGGTATCTGAGTCACTGTGCTCCAGGGAGAGAATGTCCTAAGGCCAGGACACAGATTAAGAATCACCATCAGCATATGAAGGGATGCTTGTAATATCACCAGACTGCAGCTTTTATCTGATTGAACTTTTTCCCTGAATTCCAAACCCCTTACCTACTTTTTTCCTGAATTTCAAGCCCTTTACCTACACTTTTCTTTTATGAAAAGGGTCAACTTGAGATGAGATGCAAGACAGCTTTTAGGTACATAATCCACCATCTTCTCAGATCACCAGCCATCTGAAGAAGGTGTCTGCCCATAAAGATTCAATACTTGTCTCTACTTATTGGGTCTGATAGTGACAGGACAAATGCCAACCTTTCTTGTTTCAATACTGAATGTTTCTCAGCCAGTTCTGTGAAGCCCAATAAGTCTGGAAGTTATATAAATATCTAAGCTTTCAAAAGCTTCCAAAAATAATAACAATAACTTATAAGCATGGAGTGCTTCTTATGTATTGAGTACTATATTAAATGTATTACATGTATTACATGCAATATATCATTTGTTGTTCATAACAGCCTTTTCAGTCAGATTGTCTATTTTTATCCCTGTTTTACAGATGAAAAAACTGTAGCTTAAATTACTGGCCCAAGTTTATAGAGCCAATATGTGGTAAAGCCATAATTTGGACCTAGATATTCTGAGATGAGAGTACATACTCTTAAAGAGCCACTTAGTATATTAGGCTAAATTTGGAAGGTGTTTTCAGATATTTCTTCTCCTTTAAGATATAGTGGGTATGTAATTGTCCCAAATATTTAAGTAGTCAAATTGGTGCCACATATATGCTGAGATTGAGAGGGTTATCAGACACCAAAAAATTATTTGTTACCTGTGCTTAATACATTGAGCTTGCAACGAGTCTGGGTCTTCGCTCTAACAAGGTCTAAATTCTTAAGTGATTATTCTGTGACTTATCTGCCTGTAGAAATGTAAAAATATGGATTCACACATACCAGAAACTTTTGTCATAATTAAATAAGTGCAAGCAGATACTACTATGAGATTTTTAACTTAGACCTAAATAGTACAAAATGAAAAGAACTTTCATTGTGAGCACAGTAGAGACGTTGTTGTTGTTATTGTTCACATTTTTTGGGTGTCAAACCCCAGAAGAATCTAAATGTTGTCTGCTGAAAGTGTGATTTTTCAAATTCAAAAAAGTTACATTTTAAATGATGTTTAATTGGACTGAACCAAACTCTTGCATCTATCTTCCTCCTTTTATTTTTGATATATAAGTTGGAAGAGACATTCAAGTTTCAAGACTCCACATTGAACTTAAAAAAAATTATCATCAGCATGTGGAAGTAAATAAGCCAAGTTGTATAACTCCAGGAGGTAGAGGCCTTCAATTTGTACTCATATATGCATAGGCACAGAAGAATTCAGTGTTCCAACAGAAAAAAGAATTTGTCAAAAAGTAATAAGTTGTTTACTACTGTGACATTTCAAGATTCCCACAGCTTTGCCTAAGGACACAAATACATTTGACATAATTCCCTGTGTCTTTTGTGTGTGCATGCATGTGTGCATGTGTGGCTTTAAATTTTTTTAATTTGTTTTTGTTATTTATTTATTTATTTTTTTGTTTATTTATATTGTCCAGTGCAGGAAAAGTCTCACAAAATTTCATAGACCTAAAATGTTCAAGTTAGTTTTCTCTCTATACAGCAATGTTGGGATTCTGCTTTCTTTCCCACCCTCATCTTGCACCATCCCCAATGCCTTCCTCCTCTACTGAGGCACACCTCCTTCTTCAGGTTCCCTGGCCAGACTTTATTACCTCCTGCCACAGGGCCCTAGCACTTACTTTTCTCGTGGTATGGAATGTTCCTCCCAATCTTCATGCTACTCCCTCCATTTACTCCTACTTGTCTTTCAAATATCAGTTCAAATACCATTTCCACACAAAAGACTTCAATGAACCAGGCTCCCCAACACCACCTCCATATCCACCCAGTCTAGACAGGCTTCTTGATTACATTCTATGATATAACTGAGTTCTATCTGTAATTATCATTAATTCATAGACTTATTTGATTCATGCTTCTTTCCCAATCATTCAGTTAGCTTCATGAGAGCAGGGACTGACCTCATTTTGCTCATCACTGTAAATACAGCAGCTAGCACAGTACCTCCTGCATGGCAAGTGCTTGGTGCTGTATGAATAAATTGATGAGTGAGTGAGTGAGTGAGTGAATGAATGAATGAATGAATGAATGAATATTAATTCTAAAGCTATTCATTTGTTGTTTATGCTGCTAAGGGATTCCATTGGATTGTATAAAAGCCATAGTTAGACAAATAAGTTGTCCCAAACTGTGCTTGGGACTAAGAAGTAGACCCTATTTCTTCATTCCTCATTATTCTTTACTTAAGAACAGTTGAGCCACCTTGAGCCACCACAAGATCAAACATTTAATCAATTTGCTTTTGTTTTTTATTTTTTATTTTTGGAGATAAAAGTAGTCTATTTCTTTGTACCACTAAAAATTTACTTCTAGATAAGATTTTACCTACTAAAGTTGTGATTTCACTTTTAGTGTTACTAGAACTCCCCAATTTAATATAATTTCACTTTTCTTTTCCCAACCTCAAAAACATGGCTCAGAGTGAAAGATAAAGTAAATGTAATACTAAATAAAATGTATAGATTAAGAAGCAGTAGAAAGACATATTAGTTTAGTTGTAGGTAGTATTATTTAAATTGTTCAAATAGTCTGGCATATACCATCTAAGAGAAAGAACTGAGGCCTTCGGAATTATCTTTTTTTTAATGTCTACAAGGACTGGGGTATGTTCTTACATCATCCACTACTCCTTGGCCTTTCAGAGGGCCTCTGAAACTGTGTAGAAAAAAGTCTGTGGAGGCTTAGGCATTTCTAACAGACCACCCGGATAAGATTAAAATCAAAATCCTATTTTTCTTTCAAAGTCCTTCCATTTCATTTTCTCCTTCAGAAATAATTCCCAGCCCAATGCCAGGACTTTTAATTCTCATTCTGTTGACATAAGTCCTTCTACCTTTCATCTTTCTCTGAGAATAGTAGGCCACTCTTCTACTTTATCCGCTTAAAGGTAACTCCAAGAAGGTAATTTAAAATTTTAATGGTCTGATGAAACATTTTTCTTTATCTTAAAACATAATATCAAAGGAAGCAGTACAAACTCAATGCCATCAACAGTGACATGAGTGACAAATGCCCGTAGCTATCCATGTACCTGGGCTCTTCTGTAATTGTTCTTACTTTCCAAAAAAAAAACAATCAAACAAACAAACAAAAAAAACCATTTCTAGTTGACACCTAAATTCCTTTGATTTTTTCTTACTGTTCACTTGAATTAAAATTTGATAAGAATTATTCAATAGGCCACTTACTTGTTAGAACTTCAACTTGGAAGCAGAAGAGAAAGAAATACCAAAGGTCTGACTTCATCTTTGCCAGGAACTGATAAAATCCTCTCCTTCAGTGTTGACAAAAATGACAGCAAAATTCATGCTCCTAAGTGTTTTCTACTTGCTGAAAAGGAAGTGGCTTTGTGGGGGTAGATGTAATGTGACACCACCAAGGCAAGGCTGTGACTTGTAATTGATGGCAGTAGCTGTATGAGAAGCATTATCACTAATGTGGGCTGAGCACAATGCATGGATTGTTGATGATTTTGAAGACACGGGAAAACTCTACCCTCATTCTGGTTCCAATAAAATAAATGAAAGAGACAATGCCTATTCTTTTCAGAACCACCCTACTTTTCTGAATCAATAGTTATTGGGGATAACAGAATCTAGAAATAGCCACATGATGAATAACATATTTTGACACATTTCTGTCTTATGCTATTTGCCTGAGGTATAGAAAGCCTTTGAAATAAGACAAGAAATAAATGAAATTATTACCGAAATTGAAATGAAAATATCTGAAAGAGGAATAACATAGTAATCTGAGAATAATATTTACATGGCATTCATTGTTGATAATCATTTTCTAAATGATGGAGTCAGTTTTAATCCATCATAAGCCCTGCTCTGCATCTTACAGAAGAGTCTGTAGAAACCAGGACTGCATCTATAGCCTCAGATAAAAGCAAGAAAGTTGAAAAGCCTACCTATGATTTCTTTATCCCTGCAAGAAGATAGAGTAACCAATAACAACAGTAATAATAATATAAATGATTATATTTATGTGTACACAAATGTTTTATAAGACATAACACATGTTAATGCAAAAAAGTATAAATTAAATGCAAAATAGTATATAAAATATTTAATATATATAAAATATTCTATGAATATAACTAATATTTTTACATTGTTTCACATGTATTTCAGTGGATTAGCTGTGTATATATATATATATTTAATTATGTTTTATACATGTATTAATCTATTTAATCCTTTCAGCCATCCTATGAGATGGGAATTACTAATTACCCATTTTACAGATTGGAAAAACTGAGGCACAAGAGTATAAAGTACCTGGCTTACATTGTGTGATTAGTAATTGGCAGGGCTGGAGCATGCAGAGTCTGGCTCCAGAGCCCTCACTCTTAACCAAGCAGGTGGAACCATTAATGCCAAAGCTTCTGAGAATGCCATCCAGAGGTCTGAACCAGCTTCAAGAAGTTGAATCCAGGCTGGGTTTCTGAGTAGTGACAGGGCAGGACCAACTCTCAGCATGCAGAGGTGACATCCAGGTGAAGTTGAAATCGGTTGAGCAGGACAACCAAGGTGTCAGTCCAAAATGTACAAACTCTAAAGTAGAACCCAGGTTTCTGGCTATAGAAGAGCAACTAGGGACCAGAGCCAAGGGGTCACAAAGGAAAGGTAGGAGGCTGATTCTTCAGTGATTTCCCTAAGCTGCTGAGGTTTTCCCAGGTACAATTTTTAGGGCACATGGGCCTCAGTAATGGGTATGAAAGAAGCTATTTGAGGTGTTGAACTAGCCTTGGGCCACCAGGACCCCTGGGAACCTGCTGCTCTGATTGCTTCCTTTCCCTTCCACTGTGTCCCCTGCACAGCATTAAGAGGAAATGCTTCTAGATGAATTGTGATTACATTGGAGTCTTTTTCCAGCAAAGACACGGGCAGTGGAGAATAATTGACTTTTCCTAACCTTTTTGTGGTCCAGCTCTGGAACTAAGTACAGTATGGAGAGCTTCTACTTTATTTGATAAAAGCTGCCACAAATTCTAGAACTCAGCTGCAGTTATGCAGGGGAAAAAAGGGTAGGCATCTAATAATGAACATTTATTGAGCACATACTATGTGCCAGACACTGTGCCTCACATTCAGTTCTCACACCTACATTATGAGGTAGATCCCATTACTATTCCCATTTTACAGATGAGGAAACTGATAGAGAGATTAAGTAATTTGCCCAGGATCACACAACCAATAAGTGATAGAGTCAGGTCAAGCCCAGACAAGGAAACTCTGAATTTCACACTCTTAATTACCACACTACATTCTCATGTTGGTCTTCATTTATCTCTCCAGAAATTACTGGTAACATGGCTTTTTGGTCTCATATTTTGGTGGAAGAAGAGTAGTTTTAGGTCCTAGACAAAGTTCCAAAATATTTGAATGCAAAAGAGATTTCCTAGTAAAATTTAGGTGCAGCATTTCTATCTTAAGAGGAGAAAATTATACAACAAACACAATTACTTATGGCTTTAAATATTCAGAACTACTTTTCATGTGCCTACAAAATAAACTGGGCAAAAATTTCCATTCAACGCACAGGAAGCACTCTTGTTTGCTTTTATGTGTGTGTGTTTTTTTCATTCCATGACTTAAGAAGGTTTTGATTTGTGTGTGCAGATGCCTGGGGCAAAGGTGGGGAATGGAAAATCTGTTACATTAAAAGCAGAGTTTTTATTATTACTTGCCTTGTGGGCACCAGAGTTCAAGATGTTGTGTGCTTGCTTTTCTGAAGTTCCACAGGTAAATATCTTTCTTTTGCCCTACTTAAAACTTACTGAAATCAACGTTTGCATGTTTAGGGGGCCCACACAACAAGGCCATTGAGGCCAAACAATGGGATTAAAAAGCACCCCCAAAGTATTTATATGTCACCTGAACTTGGCTTGCCAATTTGAAATAGAAGAGCATGGAAAGAGAAGGGTTCTTCCGAATCAAAGTTTCTTCTCGTTTGTTCCCTTTACTGGTGAGTGACAACACCATCAGTCACTTAGCCAGGAATCTGGGTGTCAGCCCACTCCACTCTCCACTAATTCACCAATAAGCTCTTTGTTACCTCAGAAACAATCACCAACTAACATTTCACTCTTTGAATCATAACACATAATGTGAGGGCAGGAAATTATCAAGATGCTTTCGTATTTCACATTGAAATTAATTCAATAAATTAAAAAATTAATCATCCTCATTTATCTCTTATCTGATCATTCTGTCCATCCTAATCATCAAACAAAAGAACATTCTATTTTAACAACCAAATCATGTTTTCTAATTTAAAAGTTATTCATTAATCCATAAAACCCAGAAAACTAATTGCACATTTCCATGAATGGTAAATAAATCACAATGTAAGATATGATTATAAAGTGATATGATGATATTTCTAACATGAATATCCCAACTTAGTCACGTTGGCAGCAAAGCTTTCTTCCTGATGATGGTGCTATTGCTCAAAACATCGTAAAGCTCCTCCTTGGACCCACTCCCTCCAGCCTCTTCAGGGTTCTGGATCCCTCAGTCCTCTCTTTTGTTCCTGGACTGCCTTCTTATAGCTCCTTTCCTTCATTTATAAACATGATATAACTTCTCCAATCATTAATACATATAAAGACATTTCCTCAGATCCTATAACCCCTGCATCTACATTTCTTTCTTCTTTCTTAGTAAAGACAAGGCCACACTCAGTCTCTACCACTCCATACTTCCTAGATGTTCTTCAACCCACAGTAGATGGGTTTGTGTCTCTATCATTCCACTGAATCTGCTTTTCCAAAGCCCACCCATGAATTCCACAATGCCAACTCCAACCAACACCATCCTTCCCTTCCTTGACCACTGGGAATCATTTGATGCTATACTTACTTTATGTTGATGTTATACTTTATCTTGAAACAGTACCACCATTCCTGACTGAGTTACCATAACTAAGGACGATTCTGGGGTTTTTTAGGTTGCTTTGTATATCTCTACCCTGATTTATTCTGTTAAATTTAAAATCTAACTCTCAGAAGAAAATCTTTACCCTCTTAAAGTTCAAACAATACTTAATTGAAGCCCCACTGTGGTACCCATGCATGGTCAGAGTTGTTGCTCTCTTCTTTTTAACTCTTATCTTTTAGACCCCTTTCAGCTTGGGTTTTTCTGCCAGTTGTAATTCCTCTCTTCTCCTAAATGTTGATGTTGATATTCCCCAGAACTTGAGCTTCAGTTCCTCGGCTTTCCTCATTCTCTCTACAAATCCTGAGTGATCAAGCAGATAATATCACTTGTTAATTTTAAAAATTTAAATAGGATAAAATACCAACACCATTTTTCTTCTGTGACTCTTAACCTGATTCTGAAAGCTATTTCAAAAATGTTTTGAACCATAATAACATTGTTAAAATGAGTACATAATCCTTCCAAAAGACTAAAACTCAAAAAAGGCTCCCAAACTTACATATGTACAATGGCAAGGTGGATAGAAAAAAAATGAATGAAGTAGACCTGGTATAAGGCAATAGAGAGTGGTGGAAATTGGGGCAAATTAGAGAGTACACAAATTAGGAGAAGCAGTTGATCAGATCCAGTGTACATTGCCACAAGGGAATGTGAGTCCAATATAGCTATTATTTTCTGATTTTTTTCCAAATAGATATGAAAATCTAGTCTTTATGGGAAATAGCCCAATATTTAAATTTTGCAACTTGTTCAAAACATTTAAAATGCAGTGTGAGCCAACATTATAGGAGGCAAACAAACATATCTGAAGACTCACTTTGGCCCATGGACTATCAATTTTTAACCTCTGCTTCAAAGGAAACACGCATTTGGCAGTACATACATATATGTATGCATATAAAGTTAGAAGATCCTTGTTCTAGGCCTGTCTTTATCATTTATCAGCTGTGTAGCCCTGAGCAAAATGAGGGCCTTTTCTGAACAGAAGTTTACTCATTTGTAACTTAAGAGGATTTTTGTGCAGACCAAAAGGTAATGGATAAGAAAACTCTTAAAAACTGTTACATAATAGCATAACAATCTAGTTACTAGAGTCATATTTTATTGACTTAAAATTTCATGACTTTTAAATAATTTTTTGGTATTTAAAAAATATCTCATTACATTTAGACTCATATTTAAATTTTATGCATGGGATTAAGATTGGTGAACCTCCTGCAGGGAAACAAGACACCAGCTTCATCGACAGTGTTTAGATGGCTATTCAGTATAAGATTTTAATAACTTCTTAGAGTAACTGATGCATTTTTAGGAAATAAAATGATCACTCCAAGCCTATGAAATGCAGTCCATTTCAACACCCCCCCCCCTCCACACACACACGCCCCTTCTTTCCTTCTTTGCAAGCACCTTAAGGGCAAAGGTAACATCTTCTCCATTTCTGTTTAGTGCCCTTCACCCAAGTGACTCAGATCAGCTAGAACATCATACTGGAATTCAGTAGATATTACAGAGTAATTTGATGTAGAGTAATTCTATGTCAAGTTACATTAGGTTTCCTGGGTGAGCTGTTTGTGAATGATGACACCTACTGGTATAAACTGAGAATCTGCTTTTTCTTTTTAAGAAGTAAAATAAGTGTTTTATCTTTTAAGCCAAGGAAAAAATAGAGAGAGATTACATCCAGCAGAGTCCAACACTGCCAAAAGTATAATTGCCAGTTTCAAACCAAGGATTTCTTGAAATCATGAGAAAATGTTCATGTTACAGAAGTATAAAAAGCAAATTATATGTATTACAATATATGAGCTTAATGTTTAAGTTTTATATAAAAACTTACAAACAAAAATATATAATGCCATACATAAAAACTATACATAGAAATAAATTCAAAGGATAGGCACCAGAATATTAATTTGCTAGCATTACAAATAATTATTTTTCCTTTTTTTTCTGCACTTTTAATTTTTTTGTCCTATGACATGTATCATTCTCACAACAAAAATAAACAGTGTGTGTGTATGTGACTTTTTTTTCTTTCTTAAAAGTTTTCTGAAATTACCTTATACATGAAGAAGCAGAATACATAAAACACAAAGGACAAAAGTGATTAAAAAGCTTAATAATGAGCTTTAAATTTTGGTCTGGCAAAGCCTCTAACTTGTTTTTCTTTTTCAAAAATGTTCATTTTCACCTCATTGTTTTTCCACTTGTACCTGAGGATCATTGTCAAATTTTTACAAGTTCTCCCTGTCCAACTTCCCCACTTCTGTTACTACTTCTCAATCCTAGGATCATCTTACAGCCTAGTAATTCCTAGCTTTCATAAACCATTTTATTTAAAAAGTCAAATGGAAGTTTAACAGATATAAAGCCATTCTCATACTTTCTATCAATGTTCACCTTTATTGCTTAATCACTATTTCATGCCTTGAAGAGACTTTGGTAGCAATAAGAAATTAACAGGTAACAAGAGTTTTCCCCATTTTTAAGTGCTGAACCACTGGAAGGGACATAGATCTTGCAAAAGCTAGTGGAATTCTACAGAAAATTAATTGAGCAATGAGAACTAAGATAAGCAAATAGATAGCTGTTTAAGGCTCATGATAAATCAAGGAAAATAAGAGATGACTTAAAAGTCTGATGGAGAAATAGAGCAGAATACCTTGATGATTAGGTAAAAAAAATGATAAAAGACAGAAAATATATTAATTTACATTTGTATAGCATGGTGTAGTTTACATAATACCTACATATACATTTTATGTTAAAAACCAACAGAGCAGGTATTATCATTCTTATGTTGTAGGAATGGAAACCTGAGTCTAAGAGAAGTTAAGTGTTTTGCCCAAATTAGCTAGTCCAGAGTCAGAACCCAAACTCATATATACTTGTTTCTAGCTTAGTGCTCTTATAAATGTCCAGACAGAAAGAGAAAAAGAAAAAAAATGCTGGGCTTATAGAAGTTTATCTTGAAGGCTTGGCTCTATTTCACTCTCTGAAAGTTTACATTTCTCTAAGCCAAAAGAATGCAATTATAAATAATCTTGGACCCAGCCTCTTCAGATTATAGATGCACTGAAGTGTCCAAACCTCTTTGACATTAGCTTTTCACAAGTTATTTGACATAAAAATATAAACAAAGTTTTGGCAGGTGCAATTAGAAAACCTTAAAAATTAATGTCTCATTTTATTTCCAAAACCTCACCTTAAATTCTTAGAATTATTTTGTGATTGCTATACTAGGTTAATTATCAAGCTACTACGAAGGCCTACCTGGACTCCCAGCCCAAAGAATGAGCAGTTTCCTCAAGTGGTATATTGAATCAAAATCTCCAAGGAACAGAATGGGGGTAGGGCAAGGACTATGAGGAAACTGTCAGAGTTATACTAGAGGTCATCCAGAATAATAATTTTTTTTACTTAGCTTGCCATATATTAAAATATATTTTACAGTTATAATAACTGTATAATTTTATACTGTCACAAAGATAGACAATTCAATGGAAAAGAATATATATTCAGAACTAGGGACTGAATATAAGACTTTAATGTTTGATAAAGGCAATGGACTAGATATGGTTCAGTTGTAGGTAACAGAAACCATTCTCTTTAGTTTAACCAGAACAGGCTTTGTTATCAGATATGACAAAATCTTTGAAAGGACTGGAGAAGCGTATTCTGGGTTTAGCATGCAGAAATAATTTCCAGCCCCTAGATATACACGGTTTCTTATCATGATCGTAAAGGTTGCTATAGTCATTGTTGAAGTCTCCCGTATCATGAATCTACTGACTATCTTGCCTCTGCCATAATTTATGCTAGCAAAATAGCTGCCTTCCTCTTCTCTTCCATTATGCAATCCCAAGAGTAAGTATTATGTTGGCATGTCTGGTTGCTGGAACAAAAATTACATCCGAACCATAGCTGCAAGAGAGCCCAGAAAGGTAGTTTTCAGATTTACTGCCTCTTACCATAAAGGAAGGTTAACTTGGAGGTTGGAATAAAATCTGAGAGAGCCAATTCTCAGTGTCCACCAAACACAGCATTTCACATCAGCTAGAAAAGAAGAAACGCTTAGCTTTAAAGTTAGTCTTTAAAATCATAAATTAAAAAGTCTATCTTGGGTACACAAAGTCTGTTTTTCCTCCTGGATCCTTCAGTGTGTTGTCACCATTTTCTTTATCAGCCTCTGCCTCACTGGTCTGTCTCTCTCTATTACCAGCATTATCTCTCAAGAAAGAATCTGATATCAATCATTTATAGTGAAAAAATTTTAAGCCAGGGAAATGTGCTCCTTATGTTCCTCTCCTTAATATTGTAATGAAAGGCTTTATCTCCACTTAAAGGAAATTCACCCATCAATGAGTAAGATCAATAGGTGAGGGGTAGGGTGAGATAAAGGCCTTTTCCTGGCCTCACTCCTGAACTAACAATACATATAACCAGGCACTTACTATTAATCTCTTTACAAAATTGGTCCTTAGATCTACGGGGCACCTCCCCTCCTTAAAGGAAATGGGCAATAAACTCAAGTAGGAGTAACTGAAGAAAGTTTAATAAAGAGATTATTTGAAAGGTGTAGGAAAAGTTAAAGAAAACCAGTATGAGATGGAGAAACATACCAGAGCAAGCAACAGAAGGAAGCCATTACCACCTCTAGATCTAAAGGTCAAGGAGAGGGAATGTTACCAGAACCCAGGCAGAGCTATAGGAGTTATGGGAGTAGCTGTAGCTGTGAGAGGGGGCTTTCTGACTGAAGCTATGATTTTGAAGAGAGTCCTAGGGAATGACTACTCAACTCTACTTTCCTCCTGCCCTGCCCCCTCCCACCAGAGTCCCTACAGCTGGAAGCTAGTGGACGGAGCTGAGGGAGTTGATGTGTTCAGTAGGTTCAACCTCCCAAAACACAGAGCAGAGTGGAAAAGGTCCTTCTCACTCAATGTGTTTCATTTTTTGTTGCAAATGAGGTAACTATTCAAGGCCTTGGAACAAGCAATGAGTGTTAATTATAGGCTCTCGTTTTCCCCTCTCTTTTGAATGAGGAAACAACTAAGAGAAAGCTTCTGTTAATCACTATCAATAATTTAGTCTAAATGTCTGGTTATACATCCTACCACAATGAATTTTCATACTGTGTCTTGAACATTTATTTTATCCCCAGTGTCAAGGTGAAGGAACCATTTTCCCATCTTAACAGACTTTTGCGGCTTTTGCTTGCCCAATGTTCCTTTTCTTCTTTCCTGGTAACAGCGCCTAGATTTTGCTTTAGGGACCACTTTTACCCAACTCTTAGTTCATGTGGTTGGCCTGGGGCCCCTGATCTCTACTTCCACAGAGATCCTGAAGAGATTCAAAAGGAAGAGTAAGCCACTGCTGGAAAGGCTAAGACCAAGGTGAAATTTCAAGGTGGATGGATTGCTCCAGCTCCCAAGTTCACTGTTGTTCAGCCTGAGGTCACAGACTGGTTTGAAAGTGTCCAAGGGCCCTCTGTGCCCATTCAGCAGTTTCCTACTGAAGACTGGAGTGCTTGGCCTGCCACTGAAAACTGGTCTGCAGTCTCCTCTACTCAAGCCACTGAATGGGTAGGAACAACCACTGAGTGGTCTTAAGCTATTCTTCCACAGACTCTTAAAAAGAAAATGGAAATATGGTCAACAGAAAATAAAGTTACTAAAAATGTATTTAATTAAAGTAAAAATCAAGTATTGAGGCCTGGAATAGATCCTTTGGCTCTCAGAAGAAGCCTATCCTGCCAACACTTTGATCTTGGACTTATAGTGTCCAGAATCTTAAGAAGCTTCTGTTGTTTAAGCCACTCAGTCTGTGGCACTTTGTTATGGCAGCCCTAGCAAAGTAATACAGCCACCCCCATGGTTTCTAAGGTAAAGAATTCTCTTCTGGGGGGAAAAAAAAATGCCTCCTCCATCAGACCTAGAAAACCAAATCAATCTATTGATTTAACATCACTAAACTGCAACTTATGCATGCATATAAATCCTAAGGGGAGGTAACCATTTTTTAAAATCTTTCCATCAATATATGTAATAAGATCCATCATTTTGGGCAACCGAATTGCCAGTGCATTTATTTCTTCACCATTTTGTTTGGAACTAATTATAATTGGACTACTGCCCATCCTCCCAAATATTAGGACAAAGCTCCTTTTCTAAGCAAGGACTTGGCATTTTAGAACTTAACATGGTATCTCTTCTCACACAATGGTCCTGTGCAAGGATCACCGAACAAAGAGGTATGGAAATTCAACTGATGTGATAAGCAAGAAATAAAATAAGGTAAGATAAGATTCTTGGAGTGCAGAGTTTGGATACTTAGCTAATCCATAGGTGTCGCTACTCCAACAAAGGTTATTTACAAAGCCTTATCTAAAACTTCTGGGTCTCCTTGAGCCCATACCCTGACCTACCCCAAAGCCCTTAATTGGCAGGATTTGCTTGCTAAAGATTGGTCTATTCAGTGTGCTGTTGGCAGTGCCTTACATGGACACAGAAATTAAATCTAAACAACAATAGAAAGCAAAGTAGAGAAAGAGCGCCACACAATCCCATTTATTTTTTCTCTCTGTGGGCATAAATACTGCCGGGATACCCCCTGCCTCTCTTGCAATTATTAAAAAGTAATAGAATTCTCCTTTGATATTTGTCCTTGGGAACTCATTGCTTTATAAATAAATGTAAAATCACCAAGTAGGTTTAGGACTGATTAAAAAACAAAGAAAATGAAAACCAAATTGCTGAAGTTTTAGAGAAGTCAGCCTCAGAAATGAAATATCCTATGTGATAGAAACCCCATTGACGGAGCCATTTGTTTAACTGTCTCATTTTAGTTCCAAATTCCAGAATTGTTAATTTGTATTTAATTTAGTGAGGCTCCGTGTTCTTAGCAATAATTTATAGGAGTAAGTTTTTCTTTCAACTATCTAAAATTAGACGTTTTGCCACATTCTTAAATGTGATGTTTATTACACCCTGTGCCCAGGAATGTTTCCAATAAAATACAACTTGATTTCAAAACACAAGAACTGGATCCCTTTCACAGACTCTTGTTGGCTCCAGGCTCTGTTGGAGCAACAGTGCTTCAAGCAGAGGGTTGGGCGCCTCATGCAGACATTGAGAGCTGGGCTTCTGGAGCCAGGCCTCCTGGATCTGAACCCAAGCTCCTGGTTTTACTAGCTGCTGGCCCCTAGGTGAGTGACTGAACTTCTCAGTTGTTTTCTCTTCTGTAAAATGAAGATAATGACAGTACCTATCCTGTTCCTTTGTTGTGGGAATCAAATAACACAAGCAAAGTACTTCCACTAGTATATAATATGGTTTAACTGTTCAGGAAGTATTGGTTGCCGCTAGTGTTAAGTGAGCAGAGAAATAGCGCATGAGTTCTCAGCCCTTCTCTGCAGACCTCAGCTCTACCTCCTACACTCGTCAGAGAGCCAATGAAAGGACTGGGAATGCTTGTGTGAACCAGGGGGTGTGCTGCGTGGTTAGCTGGTCAAACCTCTAGCTCTCTTTCAGGGACCCTGAGCTGGGCCTGTGGTGGCGCTGAGGTTTTGTGACACCAGCTTCCTTGGTGGGTTTTGTTTTGAAGATGCAGAGATTAATCACCTTAAAAAAAAATCACTTCAAACTTTCTCTTGCTTGACCTGTAAGACTTAATAAAAATTTAAAAGCATTTTATTATGTGTGCTCAAAAGCTGAATATAAAAAGATGACTGACATGAAATGTAAAAAAGGAGAAGAGCGGTGAAAGAAACTAAAAGCAGAAACTGCCATTATTTTCAGGCCTGAGGTAGAAAGTTTTCTTGTATTATCTCATAGTGGGAAAACCTCCACTGAATCTTTCCTACCTATCAAACTCCATCCATAGCAATGTTAGAAGAGAGGGAAAAATTACTTTTGCCCAAATCATTTTCAAATTGACTGCCTTCTTGGATATAGTTTCACATTGGTGTGTTTTCCCTATATACCCCCAGAATTTGATGCAATAACATCCTTCAAGGACATAAATTATACAAACCAGTTTCTAGAAGTATCATTTTATTGCCCCTTGGTGCATAAAATAAAAAGCAACAACAATGTGCACCATAACCTGGAAAACCCACCTATCTCATCCAGGGAAGCCATGGAAAATGTTTCCCTCTGTGGAGAAGAGTATCCTCTAGTCGCTTTGAATTTGAACTCAGAACTTGTTAAAATAACCTTAAAAGAATTAAAAAATATATCCAGGAAATGTCTTGTGTGCACATGGGTCCTCTTTTGGAGATACCACAAGGAAGCCTAAAGCCCAAGGATTCAGAAGCTGCATCCTGATTGGTCAGGTGTTGGAACACTAACGTCAGAAGCGTGCAGTGATTGGTGGATGGGAGCCAGAAATTTCACCAAAAGGTGGGAGATAAAAGAGCAAAATGTGAGAGGAAGCAGAGAAAGGACAGGAGATTTAAGAAATAACTTGAAAGGGGGAGGGAAAGACAACCACCAGAGGAAGAGAGGACTGTAAGAAGAAAATCCATCTTTCTAGGGGAAGATTTAATGAGGGAGCTGATTTATTGAAACACCCCATTCTGCTTCCAGATTTAATTGTTTTCTTAGAGGTTTCTTTAAGGTAAAACCTCTGAAGCTGAGACTTGATCTACAAGCTCCCCAAATTTCAGACGTTCTTGTAGTCACTTGATGATTTAGGGAGGGGAGTTTGTTTTTGGTTTTGTTTCTATTTTGTTTTGCTATTTCCCAGGGCCACTTGAGTTACAATTATCTTAATATTTATATCTTTATTAAATGCGTTCCTATATTTATATTTTTATCTAAAGCTTAAAGAAAGAAATTTTATGTCAGTAATTAAATGGAAAGTCAGTATTATTTTCCATAAATAAAAGGTCATGACAAAAATAAATAAACTGGAAATAAGTAATGCATTGAATTCTAGCCAGAGAGAGAAAGAGTTTGAGATTAGCAAACATTGGGAAGTGCTAAGATATAAGGGCACTAAATGAGACCTGATCCTCTGTGTAACCAAAAGGAATGAAAGAATTTAAATGGAAAAAGAATATTCTCACTTTGTGAGTCAATGTAATTTAATGAAATGTCCAAGTACAACCTGAAGTCACTTTTTCTTACACCCCTCTTAAAACTAGTGGTATTTATCCTACACTTCAGCAAGCACTGGGACTGTGAGCATTTCATACCCTAGAAAGGACCATGCTCTCTACAAGTTAATACATGTTCTCATTAGACCAGACAACAATGTTAGGACACTTTAGTTAACCTGAACCCTCCTCCCCCCAGGGCTAATCACCTCTAGGGGTTCTAAGAGTTGTAGGGGAAGGCCCAGGACCAGAGCTGGAGATATGTTACCCCAGAAAAATGCTAACCAGGAGTTGATGGACCCCTGGATGACATCCCATCACTGCATCTGCCCATGTGCTGTCCAGTATGGCAACTCCCAGACACACATGGCTATTGAGCACTTGAAAATGGCTAATTCAAATTGAGATGTGCTATCTGTGCAAATTACACCAGATTTTCGAAGACAGTACAAAAAATGTAAAATCTCTTATTTATAATTTTATGCTGATTACATGTTAAAATGATAATATTTGGGATAAATTAGGTTAAATAAAATATTAAAGCTAAATTCACTTGTTTCTTTTTAATTTATTTTGAACCAATTTTAGATTTAGAGAAAAGTTGCGCAATTGTTAGAGTTTCTATATACTCTTCAGCTAGCTCTCTTTTGAGTTAATAGATTATATAACCACTATAATTATCAAAGCCAAGAAATTAACATTGATACAATACTATTAACTAAACAATAATCTGTAATCAAATTGTACCACTTTTTTCCACTAATGTCCCTTTTGTGGTTTCAGGATCCAAGCTAAGATACCACAGTGAATTTAGTTGTCATGTTCCCTTAGTCTCCTCCAATCTATGGCAATTCCTAAGTCTTTTCTTGTCATTCATGATCTTGATGCTTATGAAGAGTACTTACCTGTTATCTTACAGAATGTCCTCAAATTAGGCTGGTGTTTTCTTGTATTTTATCATAATTGGAATGAGGTTATGGCTTTTGGGAAAGAAAGACCACAGCTGAGAAATGTTCTTTTCAGTGCATACTATCAAGGAGTTTATGGTGTCATTATGTCTTATTACTGCTGATTTTTACTTTTATTTAGCATGGCTACTATAAACGTTTTACATACATTAGTAGTTCAAAATACTGTTCTATCAGACAGCGCTGGTTGATACAATACATAAAATAATTAGTATGTAACAAAAGAGCATGTTTGTAACAGAAATATGGATTTAATTATGTTTTTCTTAGACCTTTTTGATGTATTTCACCTTTTAATACTAATAACAATTAACATTTACTGAGAACCCACTCTATGCCAGACTCTTTTGTAAACACTTTCCTCTATTAAATCATTTAATTCCTAAACAATCTGATAAGGTAGATGCTGTAATTCCCTGCTTTGTAGCCAAGGAGCTTGAGCGGCAAAGCTATTGTATGTTGCACGAAGGTCCCTTGGCTTAAGTGGCAGATGCAGAATTTGAACAGAGGGACAGAATTCCAGAGCCAGAGTTTATAGCTGCTACACTTTTTAAAAGCTACAATATCAGTTAATTCAAATCCCATAATTCAAGAGTAAACTCTCTGTTTTAGCTTTTTTCTCTTTTTTTACATGACAGAGGGGGGAAATTGACATTTAAGCTTCTATACACTGTGCTAAGAATTCAATACACATTATCTCATTTAATACTTACAGGAGTTCCACTTTACAGGTAAGAAAATCGAGGCTCAAGAAAATAGCTACTGCAGGCTGGGATTCATATATTTCATCACTCTCTTTATAGTCACACATTCTCCAGTTAGCTAAACCCCTTAAGTGTTTCATTTTTTCAGATTTTAATGTTTAATTTTTTAAAATCAGTTCTATACTGAAGATATTCTATCCATCAGTAGGTTTTATGATAAAAGATAATGACCCTAATGTGCCCATTCACTTAGCAAATGGAGAAAGTGGTGTCACTTTAGTACAAAGTACAAAATGGGTTAGGCTCTCCAAGCATGGGAAGCCAAGTCATCTATCAGGGAACATAAGGTAACTCTTAATTAGTAAGAATGTCTAGTGGAGAAACCAGAGTTTGTGACCTGCTTGTTATTACCTGGGATAATTCCTTTTGCCAGTACCTCCATGGCAAGGAAATCGATATCACAGTGAAAACCCATTGTGCTCACATCAAGGCCCACCCCAGGGGCTGAATGACAGAATCATCTTTAATAAAAGAGTAGAACTGGGTACTCCTTTCTGGGGCTGTGCTGCTTAAGTGGATGCAGACAGAAATGGGGCCCCAAAGGAATATTCCAGTGACTCATGAAACCAAAGCAGAGAGGTGCAGTTTTTTCTTTGTTCAATTGAGTTGCCTTTAAAAAGGTAATGAGGTGATTAAAAAGAGTTCTATGTAATTAAACATACTTGGAATGGTGGGTGTGACTCACAATATTAGACGTTAAAAGGAAAAAAATGTAGATTTCTGTTAGTTTCCTGCTTTGAAGTCCTAAGATTCCTTTGCATCTCAGAGCCTGCTACAGTTCCCAAATATAGCCACTAGAGGATGCTGCTAAATCATACTTCACACAAAATTCACAGCTTCATAATGCTTGTTTCTTTTCTGGTAGAGGGAACAACTCATTTCATAGGCAAGTGTGCAGAGCAATGTAAGGGGCAAGATTTTTTTTTTTTTAAAGCATTTTCAATGCAGACCCATAGAGCAAATATTGTGAATTCCTGTATTGCCATTAGAAGCAAGCAAAGCTCAGCAAGAAGAGAGGGACAAGTTATCTGATGTAGCGATATCGCCCCTTGAATTATTGTCTTGAAAGGATTTTGTGTTTGCATTGAAGGAGATGACTGCCTGTGCTTTTTGTGTGTTTCTTTGTTTTGGGGGTAGTGAGAGAGCTTCCCCTCAAATATTTGAAAAGGAAACTGAAATATCATTGGAGAACTGCATATCCCAGTGAGTGCAAGAAAGCCAGATGAAATTGATATGCACCCAACTGGCTCATCTTGACCCCATTCCCACACCCTTTACCTGCAAACACACCTTATCACTCTCCTCATGAGCTTGTCTCACTAGCAGTAAATCTGTACCCCACAGAGCAAGATGGGTAACTTGAAATAAAATACATACTCCCACATGCAAGAATGAAGCAAAAGGAGGTGGCAGAGGCTGCTAAGAACAGAGCATGTCCCCAGTGTCCACTGGGATATGTTATGATGATCCACTAGAAGACAACGGACAGTCAGGAAAGAGGCATGCCCCAATTCACTGAGAACATACATTCTGAAAGTCCATTGGCAGTCCCCTGTTTGGAATTGAGAGAACTAAGAAGGATGGTTAGAGTCCTTGGACAGCTGATCAAACACATCCAACCCATAGGCTGGACTATAACACAGGCAGAGGGAAGCAGACTGCCCTGGCTACAAACTACATACCACCACCGCCACTGGCCATACCTTACCTTATTTTATTCTCAAAGCAATGCTTTAAGGAGGGTATTACTATCCTTGTCTTACAGATGAAGATTGGGATTAGAGAGTTCATCAAATCTCACACCAGGTCACACAGCCAGAAAATGGCAGAGATAAACCAATTGACTTCAGAGCCTGTGCCCTTTTACTTTACTCGCCTGTTCTTATTGAGTGTTTTCAGTGTACCAGGCACTCTTCCAAGTGCGTCACATGCATCATTTCATTTACACCCACGATAGGTGTAACGGATATGTACTGCTGTTATTTCCATTTTTAAAATGAAGGCATTGAAGCACAGAGAGGTTAAGAAACTTGTCCAATGTAATAAATGTAGTGAGGAAGTCATGGAGCATGGACTCAAAACCAGGCCATAAGCTCCAGAACTGTTGCTCTGAACGAAACCACCACCCAGGCTCTCTCATGGCCTCTCAGAAAGTTCTCGGGCATTGGCTGAGTTTAAAAGTTATAGGACCAAAACCAGGACAGCCAAAAGGGAAAGGAAAAGGGTTGCTCTCCCTGAGTTGGGCATAAGAGTAAGTAACACTTGTTAGGAGCCTACCATTTGCCAGGTTCCATGTTTAGTGCTTTATACATATGATATCATTTGGTTCTCACAATAGTCCTGGGACAAAGAAATAACTATCCTCATGTTCAGGTGGAAAAACATGTACCAGGAAAGTTACTTAACTTACTCAAGAACATGCAGTTAATAAATAGCAGGCCCAGACTAAAACATAACATCAGTTTAACTTGGAGGGATTTTCATGAAGTATTATTGTATGAAAAAAGCAAACTCCAAAACTGTATAAACAATGCACATATGTAAAGAATGACATTATTATGGAAAAAAAGATGGAAGGATACATCTTAGGTTGTTAATCTAGGTTATAGGAGAAAATGTGGTAAGGATGTAAAAAGTACATACACCACACATTTATGCATCTATGAAAATTATGCATGTGCATAAGTAAATGTACACATAAATAATTATGAAATTTGTACAAAAGTTACAATAAATAAAATTAAATAATTTAAATTAATTATTAAATATTTGATAAAATTCAATAGTCATTTCTAATAAAAACTCTTAGTATACTTTATTCTTATAGATGTGTCTTTCTAATCCTGAATTATTAACAGAGAAAAAAATAACCATTACATTTAAGATGAAAACTCTAGATGTTTCATCAAGTTAAAGTAAGGAACAAGGCTAGGAACCCAATTATTTTTCTCTGTTATTCAACATTATTCTAGAAGTTCTAGTTAGTGTGATAAGAAAAGTAACTTAGAGCAGAAGTTTTTAATTTTAATGAAGGAATCCAACTATCATTCTATCACTGTATTAGATAATCAATATTTTTAAGGAAAATGCTTGATAAACTAAGTGAAGCTCTAATTAATAGAATTCCAGTTAATAACACAAAATTAATGTTAAAACATACAGATAATGTCAGTTTGTACACCACTGTATTAGGTTTCTCCAAAGGAACAAAACCAACTGTGTGTGTGTGAGAGAGAGAGATACATATGCTCATGCAATTATGGAGGCTGACAAGCCCCAAGATTTGCAGTCAGCAAGCTGGAGACCCAGGAGATCTGATGGGGTAGCTCCAGTTCAAGTCCAAAGAACTGAAAACCAGGAGAGCCTACCATGTAATTCTAATTCAAAGGCCAGCAGGCTCTATACCAGGAAGAGCTGATGTTTCAGTTCAAGTCTGAAGGTAGGAAAAAGCCAGTGTCTTAGTTCAAAAGCAGTCAGGCAAGCAACAAAAAAATAATTCTCTTTTACTCAAGGGAAGGTCAGCCCTTTTGTCCTATTCAGGTCTTCAACTGACTGAATGAGACCCACATACATTAGGGAGGGCAATCTGTTTTATTCGGTCTACCAATTTAAATGTTCACTTCATTCAAAAACACATTAACAGACACACCCAAAATGATGTTTGTCCAAATATCTTAGCAGCTAGGGCCTGTTCAAATTGACCATCATGACCAATATAGGAATAGGAAGAATTGTCCTTGCTAAGACTCCAGCTTCAGAATCAGCTCATGGTAGTTCCTGCTTTCATAGCATCTGCCCTTCCTTCCTATGTCTCTGAACCCACAGATTATTTAAAAGCTCCAAGTCTTTTTTTTAAGTGGGTTCTAGGGCAGCAGCAGTGACAGCAGGAAGGGATTGACAGTGTTGGCTGCTGTGAACATCAATCATTTCTCTGCAGAAACAGAGATGAAATAAGATCCAAATAGTAAGGACTATGTGGAACATTAACATGTTAAGGGTGATAAGGAATGCACATATTTATACACATACCCAAACTTACATATGTGCATCTTTTACATATAATACAAATAATTAAAAATATTGAGCCCGGCCAGGCGTGGCTCAGCGGTTAAGCATCGACCTAGGATCCAGGCGATCGGGGTTCGATTCCCGGTTAGGGCACAGGCCCAGGTTGCAGGCTGCAGCTGATCAATGACTCTCTCATCATTGATGTTTCTATCTCTCTCTCTCCCTCTCCTTTCCTCTCTCTGAAATCAATAAAGATATATTTAAAAATATATATATATATATTGAAGGCCAAGCATGTAGCAAAGGAAATTTTAAAACTTTTTTTAAATCAGAGTCTGTCAGAAAGTGGGGGGAAAATATATTTCCTACAAAAGGAATGAGAAAATCAGATGGCATTAGACTACTATGCCAATGACAATATGTGCTCAAAGTTCTAAAGGAAAATTATTTTCAACTTACATATGCATAATCCAGTATTAGAGCCAAATAAAAACTTTTACAGACTTGCAAAAGGATCAAATATTTGCCTTACACACGCCCTTTCTTAATAATTTACTTGAGGATATAGTTTAAGAAAACAAAGGTATATTCTCCATTTTCTCAAGGGTAAAATGAGGGCCAAAGCCAGGCCTTTGGTCTTTTAAACTGCTCACCACAGAGCCCAATGCTCTAACACAAGGGTCCCTGGAGATGAGGAATGACAGAGGGAGTGGAACAGACCCCCAACTCCTGCCCCACCTCAATGGGAGAGTTTCGCTTGGAAGTGCTTTTTATAATGGATTTCTATGGAAGGTTTCGCTTGAAGAAAGAGTTCTGCAGCTTTGAATCATTTGGAAGCTTCTAGATTGGACAATCTCAAATGTCTCACAGGTTCCGGCACTTCACAAGTCTGTGAACACAGGCGAGTTTGTTCAAACAATACCATGTGTTGAACTGTGGAGCACCAGAGTTCCACTTTGAAAACTAAATCATAGCATCCCTCATCCGAAAAAAAAAAAAGAGGCTTTCAGAGATGTGCCACAATTTCTTTTACCCTGCTTGAATCTTTCTCTTTCGAGTTTATTTTTTTCAGAGCAGAAATCCTGAGGAAGACAGTTTGATGATATGGAAAGAATAATAGGCTAGAAATCAGGTTTCTAATCTTCATTGCATTAGCTTAAGCAAGACGGTTAACCTCTAAGAACCTCCCCATTCCTTCCCTTATATAGAGAGCTGGAGAACATCTTAGCTCAAAATGAAAAAAAGAGAGTGCCATTCAGAGTAAGGTTCTAAGTCCAATGTTGTGAACGTACATAACTTTTTATATAGAGAATATGTTTAGAAAATACTTAATCTTTATTTCACTATTCTGAAGACAAGCAAAAGCACTTCAGGCTCTCCAAAACACTCATTGGCTTGCCTGCAGAAGGTTTACCAGCTTTTATCATTATGAACAAAATAATCATGAAATAATTCAAGTCAACAGAACCTTGAAAATGAAGTCATTCAAACTCTGGCTACTGGTTTTGAAGTTTGTTGGTTTGTTTGTCACTTTATTGGTTGAAGCACACATTTTTAGCCCATGAGTCAGTGCTGATTTATAGACCTTACTTTAAAAACTTGGAAATTTCAAGACCACATGTAGTGTTGTAAAAATCATGCAGGAATTTTGGGTGGACCATCAAAATGTTTTGTAATTAGATAGCTGGTATTCTCCAGAGGTTACCAGGCCAAGCTTTTATGTCTGAAACTTGGACAGATGTTAATTGATGTGGCCAGCATTCCACAGGACTAAAACTCCAAAATGGATCTCAGAAGGCTGTTGCAAGATTAAGAACTGCTCCATTTCATAAATTCCATCCTGTGGCTCAACCAAATGCTCAACAATTTTAACCCAGTTCTTCCTATTTTAATGACTAAAAATATTTACGGTCCATGCCCTTCACATTACAACTTCTCTGTTTCTGAGGAATGATATTAATACTCCAAGTTAAGCAATCTCAAACCCTTCAAGCTATTTTCTAGTTCCTCCCGCCCCAACATTGTTTTAGCTCATAACAGAGTTGAGGAAGAGAAAGAGAAGATGAGACTAAGAAAGAGTACAGATACAGTTAAGAGAGAGCCCTAAAAATATAGTAAAAAAAAAAAAAAGCTAATATAGCTTTCACATATGGTTCATAGAGTCTTTAATTTGACAAAGTAAAATTTCAAAGTAAGTTGGTTAATCAGTGGGGAACTTTGTTAACTTTCACTTTGCCAAGCAATAAAATTAAGGAAATAATTTTTTTAAAGAATAAAGATCATAGTATAATCTACCAGACAAAATATATTCTCAAAATAGCAAAGGTTATTTAAATGGAATTAAAAGTACACTACATCAACCATGTTTTTCTCGTCTAACTTTAGACAAGTAAAACTTTGTCAAAGAAAAGTACTCCTCCTTCTAGGTCTGACATTTGAAAACCACTAGACTACTCCATTGTGAGCACGAAATTAAGCAGAAAAGCCCAAAATGCTGCAGATAGAGGATGGTTTCACAGTACTACAAAGGAAGCACCATGGCATGTATAACTTTGTATAGCCTTCTTAGAATACCCATCAGAAAGTGATTGTATTTTCCAAAAGAAACAAACTACCAACCTTCACCATGCTTTGAGTAGACACAACAGATTTTTGTATATTGGTCTTATATCCTGCAACCTTGCTGAACTTGTATGTTAGCACTATTAGTTTCTTCTTGGTTCTTTAGGTTATATATATGGTTGTGTCGTGTGCAAATGAGATAGTTTTATTTTTTCCTTTCCGATCTGGAAGAAGTAGCTCCTATTTCTTTATTTAGCTTCATTTTTATGGCTATAATATCCAGTACAATGTTGATTACAAGTGGCAAGAAGAGACATCCTTGTCTTGTTCCTATTCTTCAGAGAAAAGCTTTTGGTCTTTCACTATTAAGTATGATGTTAGCTAGGATGTTCATAGATGACCTTTATCAGGTTGAGGAAGCTCCCTTTTATTGCTAGTTTGTTGAGTGTTTTTATCATGAAAGATATTAGATTTTGTTAAGTGCTTTTTATGCATCTACTGAGACAATCTTTTATTTCAATAATATGGTTCATTATATTGATTGATTTTTGTTTGCTGAACCAACTTTGCATTCCTGGGACAAATCCTATTTAGTCCCAGTGTATAATCCTTCTTATATACTAGTGGATTCATTTTGCTATTACTTTGTTAAAGATTTTACAACTATGTTTGTATGGAATATCATCAGTAGTTTTCTTGTGATACCTTTTTGTATGGTTTTGGTATTTGGGTAATACTGGCCTCTTAAAATGTGTTAGAAAGTGTTCTTTGGGGAGATACTGAGCAAGAAACAATGGGCAGAAGCAATAGAAAGATCTCAGAGTAAGATAGAAAAATAAAGAGAAGCTGTGCCTTATTAAACAAATGGCTGGCAACAAGCATTTTGTAGATTATACTATAACCAAATGTATTTTCAGAAAACAAGAATTTTACACAACTGATAGGTAAAAGATACAAGCTAGAGGAAAGGAAATAACCATTGTAGCACAGAAAATGACAGATTTGGGCTAATTCCTAATTGGAAAAACTTAAGTTTAAATTATTTCTTGAATATAATTATGTTCAAGTTAACTGTATAGAAAAATGTATGAAATTTTCATGTCATAGTTGAGTTGTTTTCAATCCATCTTTGTAATAGAGATTGCTAATTGCATCCCATTACCTTGCCCCTTTTTCATTTTTAGTAATAGTAAAATTTAGCTGGACACATAACTACACAGCCACAACCTACATTTCTCAGCCACCCTTGCACCTAGGTGTGGCCATGAGACTAGGTTCTGGCCAATAGGAAGTAAGAGATAGAAATATCCTATTTTCTATTCCTGTTTGTTAGAATGTGGAAGTCATGGTGGAAGATAGCGCAGCCATTATAGACCACAGTATAGAAGCTGTGTGTTGAGCATAGTAGAGCAAGGAGGACCCCAATGTCATTGATCATCTTGAATTCCTTTACTAGGACCATTAAGTAAGAGAGATAGAAATTGTGATATTGTTTGAGCCACTGCTATTTTGGCCTTTGTTAAAGCAGCTAAATTAGTACCCTAACTAATACAATCTTTGTCTAAAATTCCAGGTTTAAAAAAACAAAATAAAACCTCAAGAGTTGTTGAGGACTAGTATTTTTATCTAACAGGCTATAGATTTCAATATAGTCATGGTGTTGGTATTGCAGAATAAATGAACAAAAATATCCTTTATTAAATGTTGCCTTGTTAGAGACTTATTATTATTATTACTATTATTATTATTTTGGCCATTTATTTCTCTCTTTTCACTCTATCTTGAACATGCTTTAGTCAAGTCCTTTCTCCCCACTCCTCCACCAAAACTGATTTAATCAGGATCAACAATGACCTCCATGTCATAAAATTCTACGCTTAATTCTGAGCCTTCATTGTACTCTCCTGTTAGTATCTGATGCATTTGTATATTTTCTCCTCTTTGAAACATTTCACTTTGTTTACAGAACACCTCACTCTCCTGGATTTCCTCCATCATCACTAGCTGCTCTTTCCTACCACATAGTATTAGAGTGCTCCCCAGTCCTTGGAAATCTTTAGTCTATCTACATTCACTTTCCAGCCTATGAGTATAAATCCTATGAGGATAGGAATCCTTGTCTGCTTCTTTCCTGATGCATTTTCAGTGCCTAGAAGTGAACCTGCCACGTATCAGTGCAGCAAATAAATATTTGTTGAATGAATGAATAAATAACTAGAAGCTGCTTTGCTTTATAAATAATCCCTTTAAATTGTTTAATATTTACTTTCCTCTTGAAAGTCTTATTAGAAGGCAGGGAAAACCATATCCTTGCTCATCATACTGAGCATATGAAGAATAAATTTCAACTATGAATTTCCTGTGGCATAGCCAGGCTGTTTCACTCTCACTATTCTTGGCCAGCTATGCAGAGGCTGTGATGACAATCTCCTCAGTTGGTTTTAGGAATTTACAGCAAGGCAGAATAGGGAATAACATGCCAAAGTCAATAATTGGCTTAAAGAAAATGAGTGCTTATTAGTATTCAGCTCTTCATGTCTGTGAATTCTCATCTCCAAGATAAACTCTTTTAGGGTCATAAACAATGCTCAAGGACCAACACCTTTAAAGGGTGTTTATGGGGTCTTCTATGCTTCTGAGCATATTTAACAACCAATTGTACTCAGTGGGATACTAGGAACTCAGAAAAGAGCACATGTGGGTAATTAGAAATATTATCAGTTAAATGCAGGCTCAGTTAGTCCTAATGCAACCTGGGCTTACCCAAAACTAAATAAGGAACTGAAATTAGCTTTTCCCTTTAAAAGCCATTATAATAGTGTGCACAAGTTTGTTGAGTTGTCTCTGAGTGAGCAGCTCAGGGGAGTGTCTCTTTGTATGTCTTTCTATGTGTCAGCATGTTTATATGTGTGTGAGAATGTGTGTCTGAGATAGCATAAAAATACTCTCTTCAGATCTCCAGAGGAAAAAGCAGAGCTGACCGTTACTTGAAAATCTGTTTATAAACAGAGAAAGCAGAACATTAAGGAGACAAAATATTTTCCATCTGGAACTTAAATTCTCAGAAATGCTATCTTTCATTGGACACATCATTGCCAGTGCTTCAGTTTGGCAATGCAGACCTACCTCCCACACCTGAGAGAATCAGAGAGGCTAAGAAGGGGTAGTGTTGTGAAACCCAGTTGGCTGCCTACACAACAAACATCTCTTTCTCCCTTCTTCCTTCTAACAGAATTCAATGTTTGTTCAGATATCCAACCCTGCCCTCCATGCAACTCAGGGGACAGTTGACCCCATTCTCAGATCTAGAGGTAGATTGTGACTCATCTAAACTCTTGCCCAGCAAACTGATGCTGTAAAAGGCCAGGTAGTAAATATTTTAAGGTTTTCAGCTACAGAAGTCCTTGTCACATGTTCTTTGTTTTGTATTTTTATTTTTTACAACCCTTTAAAAAGGTAAAAACCTTTTTTTTAGATCATGAGTCGTGAAAACAGACCACGGTCTGAATTTGACCCACTGGCTATAGTTTGCCAACCCTTTGTCTAACCCATGATAATAATTTTATTCCCTTGTCAGTAGCTGCTATAGAAGAAGGCATGTGATCCAATTCTAGCCAATGAAATATAAAAGGAAATCTACTAAGGGCTTTTGAGAGAACTTTTCTCGTCTCTCCTGCCCCCAAGACATTACTGCAGCCATCCTGTCATACGAACCCAAACAGGGAGACAGAGCCAGTAAGCCACAGGTAGACACAAGATACAGAACCTCAGTTGCACCAGTGTTTTCAGTTACCTGTAGCCTAAAGCCCAAATTCTGATCAGTCCAGATGACAGTGAGTTCAAGGCAGATGAGAGGAAGAACAAAGAGAATACTTGGAAAGATAAGATGTCAAATAATGTTTCCCACCATTCCCTAGATCCCCTTCCTTCCCTTCATCCTCATCAGCCCCCTCTTGGGTTATATTTTATAAAGATCATCTGAGTGAATTTTGATTATTTTAGTTTTAAAAACCATTGGGCTAGAGATTAAAGAGACACTAAGGATACCCTACTGTAATTCCTTCATACAGTAGATAAGAAAATAGAGCACAGAGAGAAGTAATTTGTCCCTAAACACACAACTAGTTGGTGGCAGAGATGGGAATAAAAACCAGGTCTTAAATTCAAGTCTGTATACTGAAACAAATGATCCAAGGTGTAAACCCTAAGAGACATGGTCTCCTAGCACTGCTCATCATGAAAATCTAAAAATCAAGGATGCTACTGTAACATCAAGAGATAAATATAGTCAGTAGGATGAGAGAGAGAGGACAAGAAAAGAGAGAGTATGTAAGAAATTCGCTCACAACATTATGGAGCCCAACAATCCCAAGATTTGTAGTCAAGAGCTAGAGAGTCAGAAGAGTCAATATGTAATTCTAGTCTGAACACTGGCAGTCTTGAGACACAGGAAGAGTTGATGTTTCAGTTCAAGTTCTAAGGCAGGAAAAAACCCAATGTCCCAAACTGAGACAATCAGGCAAGATGAGTTCTTTTTTACTGGCAGGAAGGTCAGCCTTTTTTTTCTATTCATGCATTCAACTGATTGGATGAAGCCCACCCACATTAGAGAGGGCAATCTGCTTTACTCCATCAATTTAAACGTTAATCTCACCCAGAAATACATCAACAGACATGCTCAGAATAATGTTTGGCCAAATATCTCAGCACCCCATGGCCCAGACAAGTTGACACAAAATTAACCATCACAATCTGTCACCACTTAATTTCTGGGATTTCTGGGTCTGGGTAAAAAGGAGCAGAGGTACACACACAGCCCCCAACACATCTATCATTGACAACTGCCCCTGGCTCAGAAGCTTTAGAGGATCGTGGTATCAGAGGAAGAAAAGGCACCAAAGCCTTCTTTCTAAGTCTACTTTTTTTGGAGTTGGGAAAGAGGTAGATAAACTAGTACAAAAATAATTTCATTTATAGTAGAATTTGAAATATAAATCCTGACATTTAAGAATGAAATGGAAAATATAATAGAATGGTAAGATGTGGTTTAGAGAAATGTATTCTTAAAATGGCAAGGATTTGGGGAAGGTGGAGAGTTTTACAAGAATAGAGCTATGTCTCTGTGACTTTTCTAGAAAGCAAGGGTCCCCAGTGAGATTTGATAACAGAAGCCATTTTTCATTTCCCCAAAGCCTTGTGCTCTCACAAGTATCACACAGCAAGAAGGGGGAAAAGCCATAATACAAAAAAGAGTGGAGGAAGGGGCTCTTCCTTACTGATTGGAATTTTGGCAAACCACAGAGTTCTCTGCTCGTAGAGCCCCACTATGAAATGATTAAAGGCCTCTGGTTGCGGTTAATTGGTGTTGACACCTAACACCCTACAAATGTTCAAAAAACAAAATAACAGGAAGAAAAAATAAGAAGAAGCTCTATAGAAGTCACAACGAGTAATAAGTATACCAAAAAAATTTTTAAAAATGTTAAAGCAACGTCAGCACTTTCTAATGGGAAGTGAAAGACGAATGAGGAACTCACTATTTAAAGAAATCAAGAGAGGCCCCATAAAAATGAAGGTTCCATTTATGGCTTTAAGTGAAATGTCCTCTGAAACTTTTGAATGATGAACTGGAACAATTTTTAGGTAAAGTACATTTTTGCAATTTCATTGCCTGGATTACATGGCCTAGAGAGCCTAATCAGGGGCAGGAAGAAGGCTTGGCCATTATTTGAGAATGTTATTCTATGGCTTGTGCAGCACTGATGTTAGGAAGAACACCCAATAAGACCACAAATGTAACACACCTGAGCAGCAATATCCTGTTTTTAAGAAATTTAAGAGAGGTCGGTTAATTACCACACTTTGGAGATCAAATCTGGTTCCACCCTTCTAGACTGTCAACCTTTTCTACCAAATAATGTATCTGGGAACTGCCCAAAACTGGTGCATGTGATCTCCATCCTACCTCATAATTCATCTCTTCACCTTCTGCCAGATCCAAAAAAAGAAATGTAATCTGATTTTTGAGGCCACAGAACTAGCACATTGTTAACTGGGCCTCCTTTCAGAACTGTGGCAAAGGCTAGAAAGATTAGAAGCAGCATATCTGGAACTGGGCTATAAATTAAATAAAAATGCCAGAAGTAAAAATGCCTACTATCTACTTACTATCCAGGCCATTGTCAAGGAACTGAATTATTATCAGTTTAGCAGAGTTAGGCATTCAAGATTCTCCCCTCTGGAGCAATCTCACCACCTGCATAACTGGCACATATCTCCAGGGACCAGCAGGAGTGAACCACAGGCCCCAAGCAAAGGAAACTGAATGATTGGGGGGCCAGGGAAGGGGACAGGAGGAAGGCAGTCAAGAATCTTGGCTGATGACTTCCTAAGCTATATTATTACAGTACAGTAGATATACTATATATATGCAGGGTACAAGGATGAGTATGTTTTTTTTTCACAATAATTAAAACTGGTGTTTGGAGACATGATTGTATAAACTGTATATGATAATAAATAAATAAGTTCTTTCATGATCTGGCTGCTTAAAATACTTAAAACTACTGACAAATCCAAAGACATTACTACACTGAATCCACACAATAACATGGGGTGGTAGGTACAATAATCTTCTCTGTCCTTTATAGAAAAAAAGAAAATGGGACTCAGAAATGAATCAAACTGCCAAACAGTAATTTAGAGGCCTGGCTGGGAGGCAAGGCTGACCATCTGATTCCAGAGGGTTTAGTTTGTTCTTCCAGCTACCATTATACTTTTTTTCAAAACTGAGAGAGAAAAAACACAGCAAACTGTAAAAGACATTTGTTTCATTTCATTTGGTTTTTTTCCTAGAATTTTTAAATCTCCTAGGAAAGTACAAGACATTTTGTAAATAATAATAGCTAATATGCACATGTGTAAGCAATCTAGTACTGATGATATCCCACATTTTTTAACAACCCCTAAAATAGCTGCTTATCTATCGTTGTGGGGTTGTGGGGTTGTTTTTTTCAGGGTCAAAAGTACAGAGAAAATTAAGCTATAGCTCTCTTTTGCTTTACTAATAAATGTGCTCCATTAAAAGAACTGTTGCTCCCAAATCCCTTTGGTTTTCATGATAGCCAGTGAAAGAGTCCCATGAGAAAAGAAATGTGGGAGGAGCTGAATTCATAACCCTCAGCAGGAAAGAAGTTATGTGCTGCTTCTGCAGTCTTACACCAGGCAGTTTCAGTCCAGTGTGTTCAGTTCTTGAGCCAGCACCAGTTCTCAAAGGGACAAGTGAGGTGTCTGATTCTTGGCCAGCAATGTGCAGATGATGGGCTAGGGGAATAGGGCCCTCTGCCAGAAAGACCAGCTAGTGCTAATTGACAATGGATGACCAAGTAGATCTTGGGGTTCATAGGTATTTGGAGAGATAGATGAAGGCTATTCAGGAAAAGAGAACTGAATGAACTAATTCTGTTTGTGTGCATGTGAGAGGGGGGAATGGCACTTGACACAGCCAAAGTCCCCATGTCTCATGCTTCAGAACATGAAGCATTTTTAGTGGTAGAGAGAGTATAATCACCCATTATACTCTGGTTCCTCCTGTTGGCAGATCACTCCCCATCTTAAGGAACTTACTTATACTAAGAAAGATGGAGGATTTCTGGCTACATTCCTCAGAAATGGTGTGAGAGAGGCTGATCCCATCCTCAGCTCAGCTGAAGCCCTAGTCAGAAAAGAGGTAGTCCCTGTTATAGAGAAAGAAGAACTCAGTATGAGAGTCCTCAGTGACCCAGAACAAAGACAAAAGTTCTCAGAAAGCTTACTTGACTCCAAGGAAACCTCACTGTGCCCATTCCACATGTTGCTGAGTAATCTTCAAGCTCCCTAGTCTTCCGTCCTGACACAGTCATCAACCTTTCCTAACCAATACATTTTTTTTTTTTTGCCTGGATGTCCTCTGAGCCCATTCCTTAGTTCTCAGCATCTCCCTTTTTGACTGGACCCATTTATCAAGCCTAATAAACCAGAACTGCAATGCCCCATTTGACTGCATCATATCATAATAAATGACTCAAAGAATTCCTTATGTTCAAAGTTTCTGATGCTAAAAAATAAAATTATCTTTTTCTTCGCTTCTCCAAGTCCACATTTTTACTTATTTTTTTTTTCTTATCAATCAAGATCTTGACCTTTTCATTTATTTTGTTTATTACAACCATTCCTTATATTTCTGCAACACTTTGGATATTGCAAAACACTTTCCCATCTCACATATATTTGAACCTTACAATAACCTTTCATGGATAGGAAGTCCAAGGCTCAGGGCTTGCATGAGGTCCCATGGAGCAAAGCTTCTGACTCTGAATCCAGTGCTTTTTCTTTTCTTTATTTTCTGGACAAGAAACCAGTCATTTCAAAGTAGGTTTCTTCCCTTTTCTTGACCTTTCCCTTTCACCACATCTGTGTAAGCATAGGTCTTGAACTTGAATATGGATAGACCTGGGTTGGATCTGATTCTGAAGGAACCTCAGGCACATCCTGTAAACTTCCTAGTCTCCAGTTCTGTGCCTATAAAGTGGGGATACCAATGCCTGTTTCGCTGAACTGGGTTCTCAAAGTGTGGTGCCTGACCCAGCAGAATCAACATCACCTTTAGCTTTTCAAAATCCACATCCACATTTTTAAATGAATTACTTTAAGAGGGAGTCTTCAAACATGAGGAGGAAACACAGAAGCATTCCCCTTCTAGCTTTATTCCACAGTTGTCTATGACAAGAAAGTTTCAGTCGTACACAGCAACTTGTTCTGACTGAGCACTATATCTGTGGTTCTCAATCCTGGCTACACATTAGAATCATCAGGGAAGATTTTAAAAACTAGTGCCTGTGTCCCAGCCCTGGTGGTTCTGATTCAATTGGTCTGAGTTGAAACCCAAACAAGAACAGTTTTAAAAAGATCCCCCAGGTGGTTGTAATGAAGAGCTCTGGCTGAGAACCACTGCTAACTTCATAAACAGTGCCTCATTGAATCCATTTTTATGAGTCAGAATTCTATGTTCATCTCTGAGGAAAGTGGCTCAGAGGAGATATTTTCTTGATTCATGGGCTGCTGTTGCCTGTCACGTACATTCTCTTCATAACTGACTTAGATTAGTGCTATGACTCATTTCTCAAAAGTCAAAAAAGCCCAAATTCCATTTTAGGTAAATCTGAACAACTACAACCATTTTCATTCTCTTGCTTTTGAAATGTGCTTTTACTTTACAGATCATTTTCCTGATACTCTCATTCAATCCTAACACAATCCTGAGGTAAACAAGTCAGATGTTATACTCCCATTTTAAAGATGAGGAAATCAATGGTTAAAGATAGGGAGTGATTTCTTCAGAGTCGCACCGAGGGGAAGTGGCAGAAGCAGGTCTCATACCTCAGTATGGTCTTTTTCACACTCCCTCTGCTGCACCCAGCCAACTCTGCTCCCTAATCCTACGGACCCAATATTACAACCTGATTTTGTTTACCTTTTTCCATGTTTCTCAGTCATAAGACGTATGTGAATCACTTGGGCATCTTGGTGTAAATGCAGAATCTGTGTCACTGGCGTTGGGATGCAGCCTGAGACTCTGCTTTCCTAACCTGCTTCAAGTGACATGGATGATGCTGGTCCATAAACCACACTTTGAGTAAGAAAATCATAACAAAATCACAAAATATATCCCTTCAAATAATACTGAAGGAAAGACTTAAACTGAGCTTCATCCATCTGATGCTCATGAGACAACACACACTTATTGAAGCAAATCATCAGATGCTTGGGTGTTCTCCCTCTGGCTAGAATATGTGTTATTTTTTTGGCAGCAAAATCATTATCATGCTCATGTCTGGAACCAGATCAACAGCTGGAGTTGCAGCAGCCACTGGCTATAATTTCTCCCTCACTCTCTCTCTCTGCTCTGCCCTAGTTCTCAGGCCAAGATAATCCCAGTGGGGCCACTGGGCCATCTGGCAATACAGCTGGCCTGGGCTTCTGAGTCTGAGAACACAGTGGTGATTCACTGCCTGAAATCCAAGTCCTTAGATGACATCTTCAGTTCCTGGAAATAAACTCTGAGGAACATCTATGTTGACACAGGGTTTTGTCTTGAGACTTGCTGAGATAGTATTCTATGGACATTGATAATTGTGTGTGTGTGTGGGGGGGGGGGTTCAGTTTGCTCTTATCCTTAAAATTATTTAATCTAATTGTTAAATACCTTTACAATACACAAGAATGTCCTAGGGAGCACAAAGGAAAAGGACCCCAGAGACTTGGGCTTAGTTCCATTCTTGCCATAGACTAGACAAGTTATGCAAATGTTATAACCTTTGCATACTTCAAAAAATTAAGTGATGAAACTATAGGCTCTTTGACAATCTTTTTTTAGCACTAATATGCTATGAGTCAGTGTTTCTATCTTCACAAAGTAAAAGGAGATATAATTTTTGAGAAATTTTATCTCTCTTCCTTCTACTTAACTCATCTCCCCTCCCCCCAAAAAACGTATCCTACATTCCAATTGCCCCACAGGCCGTTTGATCATTGCTTACTGTTCTATGAAGCCATCTAATCTTAAAGAGTCATTTTTTTAAATTGTTGACAGTATTACAGATGTTCCTCATTTTTCTCTGCCTCTGCCCCCCTCCACTCAGCCCCTATCCCACCCCAGTCTTCCCCACACTATTGTCTGTGTCCATGGACTATGCATATATGCATATATGTTCTTTGTTTAATCTCTTCCTGTCCCCCCCGGTTGTGATCTGTTCCATGCATCCATGCCTCTGGACCTATTTTGTTCATTAGTTTATTTTGTTTATTAGGTTCCACATATAAGTGAGATCATGTGATATTTGTCTTTCTCTAACTGGCTATTTTACTCAGCATAATAATTTCCAGGTCCATCCATGCTGTTGCAGAGGGTAAGAGTTCATTCATTTTTATAGCCACATAGTATTCCATGGTGTAAATGTACCACGGCTTTTTTATCTGCTCATCTACTGATGGGCACTTGGGCTGTTTCCAGATCTTAGCTATTGTAAACTGTGCTGCTATGAACAGAGGGGTGCATATATTCTTTCTGATTAGTGTTTCAGGATTCTTAGGATATATTCCCAGAAGTGGGATCACTGGGTCAAATGGCAGTTCCATTTTAATTTTTTGAGGAACCTCCATGCTGTTTTCCACAGTGGCTGCACCAGTCATTTTTAAGACCTACCCATTTTATGTCATCCAATTTTTAAAAGGCACCACTGAGAAAGCACAGCTATGTCTGAACACACCAGAGCTCCTCTCAGTCCTGTGTGAAGTGGATTCTCCTTTCCTCCTAGTCCCGTTGGCCCCTCCCTGTGCAGACATTTTGACGAGTGTGTACATTTACTTCCATGGGATTGTTAAAGGATAATATATTGATATAATAATTTATTTTTCAATCCCAGTGTGAGTCCCTTTCACTTCTCTCTACCCCCTTCGCATATCCCCATAACTTGCTCTTCTTGCCTCAAGGGAAGAAGGTGCCAGAGAAAATGACAGAATTACCCCCGTTAGTCTTTCTGCCTTTTGTTTAAAGTCCTCAGGGTAAAGGAAGAAACCTGAACAGAGAAGGCTGTTCCTCAGCCCCTAAAGAGACTTCCTGGGGGTAAGGGGGAATGGAGGATAAGTCAAGGAGCAGAGGGTGCTTATACTTCACCCTCTGGTGCAGCCACCTGAAAGGCAAAAAGACCTCAGAGAAAGCAAGGAATGACTGTAGGCGATACAACGGCCAGTGGGGCCAGAGACAGCCTCACCCAGGATACCCCAACCCACGCCGAGGGGCTGGGGCCCCTACTTCTGAAGGGCGAAGAAGATGAAAATAGGAGAACTGGACAGGTGTGAGAGGACCTAATGAAAAACCTACCCTGGTTGTCTTAACATTGCACAAGATCCAGAAATGTAACACAATCCTGGGGAGAGATGGGGAAACCCCAGAAAGTGCTGAGGTTAAAGTTTCTTTCCACTAGCCTAGCAGAATGAAGCTTAGAGTCAGAAATTAAAATTTGAAATTGAGTTACAAAAATGAACTGAGATATGCATATCCCTTTCTAAGATTCATTCTTGCTCTGCATCCATAGGGTGTTATACCATATTGCCTTGCACAAGCAAATCCAGTTGGAACCTACTCTTCAAACTCCTGGGGAATCTAATGATTGTTCATTAAGTATTCCTTGCCAGCGAGGTGTCCTTGAACCACCTAGAGCAATACCTGGCTTGCAATAGCCTCTATGAATATTGCTTGCTGGCTGAAAAGAACCAGCATACTTAACGAAGCACTGAAACTACTCCTTTATTTTATTGTGCTAGTTTAAATAGAAGAAGAGAGAAAACTGTTATAATCAGTAAAATGTGAGCTAAGAGTGAGCCCTTAATAATAGCTTTTTCCAGATCCAGTTTCTCAGATTACTCCAAAGATCTAGCCTGCAAAATTTCAATCATTTTCACCAGAGAGCTAACCCTGGATGGCAGACAGCTGCTATATGTGGTTTTACAAAGACTGTAAGGGCATTAACTCATTTGAAGCACTAGGGCCACTGTGAAATCTGGGATGCTGTGTTTTAAAGTCAGAAGTTCACCCTTGGCAACTGTGCTGTAACCAGGCATGACTGGGTGTTATCTGAAATTGAAAATAGCTTTTCAACAGCCCTAGGTCTCCATTATTTTTAACATTATTGTTCATGTTGCTAAAAATATTCCTGAGTCTCTTCCTTTAGATAATTTGGAAGGGGAGGTATTATATTGGGAAATAGCTGAATAATATCCACCTTCCTAGTGGAAGTTCAGAATAAACCCTAGTGAAACATCAGACGCCCTCTGAGGGGCAGCCACATTGGGTCCTGTCTGTCTCTGCAGAGGTCTCTCTCCTCCTGGCTAAGACACATTTCAAACAAGAGCTTCTACATCTCTTCTAGCTCTTCTAGCCTGAAAGTGACATGATTTTTCAAATTTCAGATCTCTAACAGTCACTGCTTCAAAGTAAGAATTCACCACCCACGAATCCTGTTTTGTTGCTTCCTTTCTCTCGACAAATATTTCTTTAATGGGGCTTGGAATTTAAAGTATAAACAGGAAAACGGGGAAGGGATATGATTTCCATACTCAATCATAAATGTCAGGGTTTTGATACTGGGTCTTATCTCAATGTGACTCCCAATGCCTGCTGAGAATGCCTTCCTGACTGAAATTTCTAATCCTAGCTATATTTAGCTTGCTGGGCAGATGATTTTGCTGGTTGCTGTGTACATTAAACCCAAAGCAAAAAGGATGAAGGAGCAAGATCAGCTTTTACTATTCACCTCTAATAGAATGCAAAGGGCTTCACAGACACTAAATGACTAACGAGAACCTCCTGTCTAAGTTTCAAAGGCAGCAACTAGAAAAGGAGAAGCACCAGACCCAAGATTTTCTAACAAGTCAACAACCTGAAGATTGGTTATGGGCCAAGGATAGAAATACTCTCAGCCTACCTAGCCTAGATACTCTTCCACAAGCTTAGTTATGTCACTTGAAATTAGTTGTCCTGTTTCTGAATGCCCAACACAACCACACAGGTCTTTGCTATATGTGTGATGCCTGCCCCCCAACACCCAATGTGATATTACAAGTGAAGGTAATAATCATTCTTACCGCACCTTATAAACTAAATACTTCTATTTTAAAGCTTGAAAACAGTTTTTAGTGCATAGCTACTCTAAATATTTGTAATTATTATCTCTGAAGACTCTGAAAGGTTTTTCTTAAACACACAGACACAAAGATTCCACTTGCCAACATTACAGAAATGCCATTTTTAATAGATATGTGATATTATTCCAGAACCTGTAGGTTAATTAGATGTTCTTTGTCAGGGTCTTGTGTGGTGAGTCCACTATCACTTTCCAGGAAGTTCCTTGGAGAGGGCAGCCTTTGTAATCACCCACCTCACTTACAGTTTCTTTATCCAACAGTCAATAAGAAATTCATAGTTGTCACAATTGAATCTAAGCTTAGCCCCATTGACCCAGAAGCCATCCCTCTATTCTCAGTCTGAGAAAGTGCTGCCAACCAATCAGCAACAATAGAAAATGCTGACTCTGCAACTGGACAGAGACAGCTCAGGGCTCTCAACTACATGCGTAATCAGTGAGGGGGTGGCTGACAAAGATTTTCTTAGGTGTAGCTTTACTGGTAGAAGCTGTCTCAGGGAATCTTAAAGCATGGCTGCATCTCAGCAAAACTAACCAGGGTTCATCTCCTCTTCTCTCTTTGCTCTCTTCTCTTAGACTAGGACTTGGAGCCAAACTGACTACCAAGAGTTATAACAGCAATTGATTTCTATAGCAGGGGGACTATAATTCCTACTTAGAAGTGGTTGTTAAAATAAACAAAAAATTTATAAAGTTGGGACAGATATCACACCTCCAAGGTAATTACAAAAATCAAGCTTGTTCCTACTCAAAAATGGCTGCTAGGACATTGAATGGACCCCATATGTTTCCAGTCCAGCTTTTCACAAGCTTCCAAGGATTCCAGACAACAGGCAGCCCGATTCATTTCTGACAAACATTTGGTAGTATTTTTTTCAGTATGGCCTATCTCTCAGCTCTTTCTGATCCTGAAATCAAAGCATTTCACCTTATACCTCTAGGCTTGGACTAAATACAACGGTTAGGTAAGCAGCCACAAATTGCCAAATGATCTCTTGCTGACTCCCCTCAACATTCCTCACTCCACTACCCCACCTTAGTATTTCTCTTCCTTCTACAAGATTACATGCCTTTGCTTTTTCTCCATCCTTCCCAGTCCTAAAGCTGTCTTAACTTAATGGCTGTGTGGAGGTAGATGATCAGATTGTGTATAAGCTTCTTAAGGGAGACAAGTTATCAAGAATATGTTTGTTTAACATGTCCTTATTAAGCATTATTCAGTACTTATTCTGTTAGTGTTGTGCTGGGGACTATAGGAAATACAGCAGAATATAAGGCATGGGCTTGACCTTAGAAAACATATAATTATTAGTAATCTTCTCTAATGCACAACACCTCCCACTTTCCTATGTTCTAAGAAAATGGTTAGTAAATTCCATGTGTATAGAATGATGTTATGGCACAATATGTTGGCAATAAGTGGATGCTAAATAAATTTCCCACTTTCCCAACGCCAGCCCAGCAAAAGCATTAAGTACCTCCAATAATAAGTAGGTCTTTGAATGAGAAAAAGCCATCCCATCATATGATGTGGCTGTCAAATGCATGTGTATATACAAATGAATTAGAGGCTTTTCTCTAAATTATGAATTTGAGGTAATTTTGCTAATTCTTGACAAATGAGCCAAGTTAAGGGCATGTGTCCTTTAAAAAACTCACATCTGTTTCTTGTAATTTATTAAGTGGCAAAATGCCACTCTGCTGGTTCTATACACCTATTGTTTAACTTGGCTCTGTTTTCAGCAGTCTGAATGGTGTTCTCTCAGATGAACAATGTGTTTATTCATGTAGCTGTAGCTATTCTGTTATTAGAAACAGAATTATAATGTCTGGAAGGAAGAAAAACACCCAGAAGAAAAAAAATAAGTATATACTATTTTTTCTTAATGCTCTTTCCTCCTACACAAATATTAAACACATCATACTCCTCAGAACATCTTTATAGAAGGAATCATTAACAAAAGGATAGAAGACTATTCCGAGATTGAGTCTAGGCAGACGAGGTTCTAGTTCTTATTGCTCAAACATTAATAGACCTTCACTTGATGCCTCTGCCCTTATGGAAGGCAGGAAAAATGCCTCTTCTCATCTTATAATGCTAAAAATGGCAAAATAAATCCTCCGGCTCAAAGAAGTTTTGGTATCGTAAATTTAGTACAACATCTTCCCATTCAAGGCATCATTTTGCAGTGAGGGGAGCCAAAGATTTTGAATGGCAGAATGGAAAGAAATTGGAGAGCACTTCCTGGTGGAATATTTCAGCAGTGATGAAGAGAAGGATTGTTGGGTCCACCTGCTAAGGGTTCAAGCTGGGCAAACTGAATAGCCACTCTTGGAAGAAGGGACTTTAGCTATGACTTCTTGAGCCCCTTCAAGCTCTAGGGTTGAATGATTCCATAATAATAATGTGACTGTGTTTTTTAAAAAGTACTGTGGTGACCAGATTTGCTAAGGAGATAACACAAAGGAAAACCTGAGTAATGAGTGAAGCTGCCTGTCAATCATAAAGGAATTCAATAGGTAAAACAGAAAGAGGTCTCTTGAGAAATGGTTGGCCACAGGGTACAACACCTCATCAAATTTCTGCCTGTCGAAACCCTCTTGCTTTGCTGAGAAGGGCTCATTTGCTGAGCTTTCACAGATGTAGAAATATGGACTCAGCAAGTTGTAAAGCCAATTTGACAGTTTCAGTCATGTCACTTACAAGAAGAATTTGATAACCAATTCAGAAATGAATTGTGCTCTTTTCCTCTCTTGATTAGCACACCTCACCAAACCCATTCTGAATGTTCCAAGCGTGCGGTCTCAAGTCTAATTTGTTGTGGAGCTTATGTACTGAGTTCTTTCCTGAAAACAAAGCTCTGAGGTTTGGGGGTGGGAAATTGGGGGAGAAGAGAAAGGTATCTATTTTAAAAATCACATGAGTTTCCTTTCATTTTATAATAAAAATTAACATTCTAGCAAGAAGGAACTAGGAATACAGCTTGCATTGAATAAATTTTACTTGCTTGTTTTAAAACTTATAGGACAATAATTATATTAACATTTACATTCTTTATCAAATATATCATAGAAATAGTACCACAATAATAAAGTTGAAAACAGAGTGAGCAATTGAAAGCATCCTATAAGAAGGTTAATAAACTAAGTTAATTAGCATTCCTAAACCTTGACCTTCTCATTTATAAATCATGACCAGCCCGGTAGTACCTACTTCTTAGGGCAGTTATGATGGTCAAAGGAACTACCATTTCCTTTGACTACTGCTTTTCAGCAATATTCATGAAAATGCTTTTACAATAGAAAGGTGTTCCTCGAATAGAAGGTATTGGGAAAATTCAGGCCAGAAGTTAATGACTTGAATGAAACTGGCAGCTAATTAGTGATGGGTCTGGGCCTCCTGTCTTCATTTGTTACCCAGCAGTATTTCCTCACTAGACTCTATTACCTTTCCAGTTTCTCCTTTGAACCAATTGTGTTACCAAGATTGCAATTTTAAGACTTGCTTTAGAAATAAGCACTATACCCAAGCCTTTTTTATCAGAAAGGAATCGAAGGAGTTTAACATCAAAATGTGGAACAGGCCTATTCAAATGACCTTCTTCTAAATAAAATGACTGAATATCTGCTTTGAAACCAATGTTTGTGTTATGGAACAGAAAGATTTTGCCCACCTCATGCTAGCAGAGCAAAAACTAAACACCGAAAATTGCAGTAGAGAAATATTGACTCTTTTATTATGAATGGCATCATCCAGGGGAAGGGGAGGCTAATGCTCAAAAGCCCAAACTCCCCAATGGCATGTAGATTGCAGATTCAAAATCATGAGACACCGTGGGTTAAGGGTTTGGGGTGGTGCTGGGAGCTGATTGGTCAGAGGTGAGGTAAGGGTGATGAATCTTGAGGACAGCCCTGAGGGTTTTTTCCAGCATCCCTCTGTCAGTATCATGGGACTGGGGGTGGGGGTGGGGTCCACTTTAAGGCTCAGGAACTGAAACACAACTTAGGTCAAGATGTTACCTGTAGATTTGCAGAGTCCCAACCCCTGTGACTGTTAGTCAGGCCCAGGTTATTCTCTTCTGCTGCCTCCAGGGTTGCTGACTATTCATGGAAAAGTCTAGGTCTTTGAGGTGTATCAGCAGAGAGATGTACTATTTCTAGAGCTAGGATTTAAAACTAAATTTAATCAGTCATAAGGACCCTTGGTTCCATTTGGAGAACACATAGACACAGCCCTAGGCTGTCCTTCCGTGAGTAACATACTCCTCCTCTCTACATCATTTACCAAGAGGCATGTGAATTTCTGCCCACTCCTCTCTTCACCCAACCCCTCCTCTTGAATGGGCCATGGGCCAGGTTTCCTTCCAGCCACTTGAGGGACTTTGTTAATGGCATTTTGTAGTTGAGATTTGTTCTTAAAATATGCAGAATTCCAGAATACAGCTTATTCTTATATCATTTCCTGGGAAGTGGATTGTGGGTTCATACCTAGTAAGTAAATGTTCTATAACCATTTGAGATTTGCTCCATATATTGATCTTAAGTTTATTCAATGTGCTCTTAGCCCCCATTTTCATGTTTAATCAAAACTTTCTCTACCAGAGATATTCATTGAAAACCTACTCTGTGCCTATCTGCTCAGTGCCTAAGATGTTACAATAGAAAAAAAATGGGCAGATTGAAAAGAATATGACTGGAAAATATACCCCCTATTACCTTCTTTTATCAGTTTTTCATATATTTATTCTGTTCTTCTTTGTTACTATTTATAAGTACAATGCAATATTTGTGAAAATTCTTGGTGAAGGAATTAAGAAATACAAATTGGCAGTTACAGAAGAGTCACAGGAATGTAAAGTACAGCACAGGGAGTATAGTCAATAATATTGTAATAACTATGTTTGGTATGAAGTGGGTGCTAGAAATATCAGGAACACACACACAAAAAAAATACCCCAATCACCTTCTCATCACTCTCATCTCCTGCTGGTGCCTTCCATTGGTGGATTGCCAGAGGGCAAGAAAGACAGGTGATGTGGTCCATTCAGGTCAGCTTCCCCAGCACAGAGGGGAGCAGGAGAGAAGAGAGGAGGAGATTTTGAGAATAACTAGCTGATACAGTGAATTCATTTACCCATCATTAATGTACATCTCCATTTAACCTAATTAGTCTTATTACAAAGATTCTATTTGCCTAGTAAAGAATTACTGAAGAAGAAATGAAAAAAAAAAAAAAGGTGAAAAAGAGGAAGGCAGAAAAAATGTAAAACTGTACCAAGGGTCTGTATGAGGGTTCACAAAGAAATAATTAAAGTATTCTTTAGTAATATACAGTGCTTACTATATATATTACAACATAATACAGTGTTTACCCCATGTCAGGCCGTTCTAAGCACTTTATATACACTAACTCATTTAATCTGCAACCTCATTGTACAGATGAGGAAACGGAGGCATAGGGCATTGAGCAAAATGACTCAATCCTCATGCTTTAACCTCTACTCCACACTGCCTCTGGAAAGTAAAACAAGTCCCTCACAGAATCTAGCATGTACTGGGGAGATAGTAATAGTAATGCATGAAAACTTAATTATGATGATTAAGCAATAACAAATTACATCTTTACAAGACAACATAAGACTGAGTCCAGGAGTTCAGCCTAGCCTGGAGCACTCAGCAAAGAGGCCCAGTGACTATAAAACAGTGTCTAAACCAGAAATGGCTTCTGGCAACTGCAAACCTGCTGGGGCAGAGCCAAGAGCAGAACCAGGTCTTCCATATCTGAATGAAGATTACTAGTTCCCTTCCCTTCGGCAACTCACTTTCAGAGCTCCGTAAAAGTTTCCTTGGAGACAGGGTTCCAAAGTACAGATCGGGTACCTCACCCCACGAACCTCAGGGGTCATCTTGGCCAGACTCCTGCCCTCAGGCCGGAATATATTGATATACTGTTTTGCCAAATGAAGCAATTCTTCTGCACTCAGCTTCTAAATTCTGTGGAAAAGGCAGGGATCAGTATTTTTAAGGAACTTATAGACATAAATCTATGCACACGAAAACATTCAAATAATAGCATATAAGCAAAATAAGACTAACCTTGTACATTACAACCTTGTCTATAGTCATCACTTTTGAATATAATTTAGATTCTTGGAGTGAATGATTACAATCATTTTCTTCACTATCTGTCTCTTAGAAACATGCAATATTTAATAAAAATATTGAGAGGTCTTTTTGTTCAAGGACAAAGCAAATAATTTTTTTACACTTGCACATGCATTTTGACCTTGAAGGGAATAAACATCACATTTGATTTTATAATGTTACTGTGTGGTTTTCAATTAGGTTTCTGTTATGTTCTACAAACAGAAAAAAACAAGCCTGTATCTAATTTAATACTTATAAATTTCCACAGATGGTCGCAGAATAATGAGTAGTCTAGTGGATAAAGATTTCGCTGCGTTTTCCAATTTGTGACTTAAAATTGTCTTTTTACCACGTTTTTTTATTAAAAATTTCCATTGACTATTTTTTTTCCAGCGAGTGTGATTATAAAATAATTCTCTCAGTTTCACTAGGCATGAAGACATCAATTTGAAAAAGTTTGTGGGTTAGGCAGCCAAGTTAGACAGAAATAGTTCAGCTGCAGCTGAATAAAGGCAATAGTGTTAGCATGGTTGTCAAAAGTCAGATTCATCAAGACTAGTGTGATCTCAGTTTATATAATGCACCACAGAAGATGGAAGTTTTTGAGGGTGGAGCTGGGAACGCCACTTTCAGAGCAGTCAGGAAATTCCTTATAAGTCTGTGAATGCTCACAAATGCTGCCCTGTTCTCCTTCTACCTAAGCCTGTGCCAATGTGCCGAAGGGCACACCATTGAGTGCAGGATTTAAGGAAAAGAGCATGGGGTTTAAACAAAAGACTGACTTGAATGTGAATCCAACTCTATCACTTTTTGTGATGTAATCTTGGCTAAGTTATTTAACAAAAATAGAAATAATATCTTCCAATCTAAAAGCTGGGTCACACAGTTGGTGTGGCTCAGTGGTTGAGTGTCAACCCATGAACCAAGAGGTCACCGGTTCGATTCCCGGTCAGGGCACATGCCCAGGTTTCGGGCTTGATCCCCAGTAAGGGGAATGCAAGAGGCAGCTAATTGATGTTTCTCTCTCATCAATGTTTCTATTTCTCTTTCCCTCTCCCTTCCCCTTTCTCTAAAATCAATAAAAACATATATATATATTTTTTTAAATAAACGCTGGGTAGACAAATTTGAGAAGGACTCTCCCATTGCCCACAGTGAGCACCACTGAGAAAAGATAAAAAGCCAATAAAAAATGTTGATACTGCAGAGGGTAAAGAGCTAAAAGAGGAAAGAACCAAGTGCAGCAAGAGTACCCATGTGTGAAGATTTAGGAAGGTTTACAGAGGAAGAGACATTTGAGCTGAGCCTTGGAAAAGATAGAAGTGGTTAAAATCTCTGAGGTTATCAATGACATCTTGAATGCCATCTGTGATGACTCTCTGTGATTCCCTAGAGAACTGTGTTGGAAAGGATTCTGAGGTTATTCCAAGGCTCAGTAGCCCAGTGGTTTACCCCAGACCCAGTCTACAACAGTATCTCCAGGCAAGGTCTCAGGAGAATGTAGTCTTCCTCAACTAGTGAAGTTCAACTGGACTTTGGCCTCAGTTTATTTGCGTAGGATGCCAATTCTCCCAACACTTTGCCTAGCCTCCCCAAGCATGGAATCCTACTCTTTGTACTCCCAAATGTCTGAAGGAATCTTAATGTGAACCAGCTAACCCACCAGAACATCAGTAGCCATCTGGCTCTGGGTATTTTCTACTATACCATTTTCTGCTACAGCACCTGCCTACCAGGTTAGGCTTCCATGGACAGTGATGCCTGCCTTAATGGAGCCTGAACCCATCACAAGTCTCAGGTGCAGTCTGCAGAGGTGCCATCTTCCCAGCAGGAGCTAGTCCTTCAGTCAGGTCCATTTCTCCAGCCTTCTGCCCCACGCAATCCCCTGATTCTTTCCCTTCCCCATCAGCTAATGTTGATAAGGATCCAGCAGGCCTGCCCCACACCAATCTGCAATATCACCAAATAAGATGTACTCTCCCTGGCTCTGAACTCAAGTCTACATATAGGAAGAAAAATCACACGAATCCCTCTTTCTGTCATGTTCTCATGTGGAACACTAGGGCTGAGTGCTCCAGAAAACCCACAGAGTAAATCTAATTCCTCTTTCATATGACAGCCCTTCACATCTTGAACACAGCTATCATAGTCCTCCATGAGTCACCTTTCAAGCACAAATTACAAACATTATAAACACTCAAATTGGCACAAGTGCAGTCCATGCTGCTCAGCTTTGCACAGGCTTAAAGCACTCAGCAACTCCTTTGTGATGTTCCCTGACACTAGTCCCCCCAAATCAGCTTTCACCCAGGCACAGTGCCCACCACCACACACACACCTGCCTCCACTGCCACCCATCCAGAGTGGAACCATTGCCTTTAATGCCCATTCCCAGCAGGAGAGATCATTTTTTATTTTGGCCCCAAATGTTCCTACAACTTGACTTCTAGTAGAATTTACTTGTGTTTGCGTAGCTCAGCGGTTGAACATCAACCTATGATCCACGAGATCATGGTTCGATTCCCTGTCAGAGTACATGCCTGGGTTGCAGATTCAATCCCCAGTAGGGGGTGTGCAAGAGGCAGCTGATCAATGACTCTCTCATCATTTATGTTTCTCTCTCTCTCTCCCTCTCCCTTCTTCTTTCTGAAATCAATAAATACATACTAAAAAAAAAAAAAAAGTAAGAAAGAAAAAATAAGTTACTTGTGCAAAGCTACCTCCATCACAGTCTCGGCTAGGTGGTACCCTGTTTCTGACCTGGGCTTCTTTCAGTCTTCTATGTGGCATTGAGCCTTGCTTGATCATTTTGTTCAAAGAATACTGATCCACTTTATTTTTTTAATTGTCATTGGGGGATCTTTAGGCCTCTGTCTTCTGCTTTTGTTTCCTATTTTTTTCCTCAAAAGGATTCATTTCTTTTTTCCAACACCTCCCAACCCCAACTCAGACTCTCCTTTCTCTTTACCCCCACCTCCCAACTTCGCCTTCTGCTCTAGGCTGATTATTATTCTTTTACAAACTAACCCCATTCCAAGGATCACAGATATACATGCAAGGTAACTCCCAATGACTTCCATTGGTCGTTACTTTTTATTACCTCCTGCCTGTTTTGAATAATGAAAGACCCCATTTGCAAGGAACATACTACAGGTTATATGAGAACCAAAGCTTGCCATTGGCTGTATGAATGGTTTCCATTTTCCCCACCTCTGAGAAAGAAGCCACATTGCTGCACTGACTTCAGCACCAGTGAGTGGGAAACAGCTACTGCTAAGAGTGCTGATTGAAACCAGTGGTCCACATTTACATGTCTCCAACTTCCTGTTTTCCTCTTTCACTGGTTATACCTCTCAGCTGCTGGAGGTAATCTCAGCATGAACATCTTAAAAAAAAAACTTTTAAAATATTTGTCCCAAGATTATTTGCTTATTCCAACACCCATTTGTAATCTCCATGACACATGATTTACTTCTCTAGCACTTTCTGTTTACTTTTCATTTTCTCCTTTTCTTTTTGCAAGTAGCCCCCTAGATATGGTCATTTGAAAATAATGTGGGTTTTGGAATTCAACACTAGTTCTAATCCTAACTCTCCTACTTAGCTGTGTGGCTTTGGGAGAGTAATAAAACCTCTCGCAAACTCAGTTTCCTCATCTGTAAAATGAGGATGATGGCAGTACCACTTCTGCAGGGTTACTGTGAGAATTGCTTTAGCTAAGTACATCCATGCAGTGTGAAAGGCCTCACAAGTTGGTTTCCTTTCCCACTTTATCAGAATAAGGAGCTCATGAACTGTATCCAGCCTTCCTAAATAAGAAAGGAATACTAGAGAATGCTAGTCTTTATTCACAAATACAGGCTTTCTGTCCTTAAAGTCTAGTCATAGTTATAGACAACTATGATGTGCCAGGGGCAAAAAAAAAAAAAAAATGCTCACAGGAGACTAGAGACTAGTGTGTCTGAGTTGCAAGTTAACTACAAAAGGAAAGGAAGACTCATTTTCAGCAAGGTGAAGAAAATAAGTTAATATTGGGATGACTACAGGATGGACTAAAGTATTGTCAAGGTGAAGCAGAAGAAAAAGGAAATGTCCTAAGAAAAGTTCTGTATGTGAGAAATCATTTGCATTGCTTTCTAAAATTTGAAATCACCTCCTGAAATGTATTTTCTACAATTTTTCCCAGAAGGAGCTTCCTTTTTTGTTGTTGTTAGAATAGATTATATCACTCTGTGGACTAATATCATGTTTTGAAAATATTGTTGGTTGCTTTGGTAACCTTACTGTGTGTGATAAAATGAGCATGTGTCCTTTCCCTGGGTTGTTACATGACTTCCAGAAGAATTTTGAACCTTTCTCAGTGTACTGCAGGCATTGCTGACAGACTGTTGGCAGTGGTGGTTTTGTGTTTTCCTCTGCAGCATTCTTCTGTGAGATAGCCGAGGACAGGCTGAGTCATCTGAGATTCTCTTGTTGAAGCCCTGTAATATTAAGGGAGAGGTAGAAAACATGGAGCCAGCATCAGGCCAGAAACAATGGTAATGGTCATACTGATGCTTAACACAGCAGCTGGGATGGAGATGGGAGGACAAGTAGCTTGAAAAGAACAGCTCCTGGGCAGAAAGGTTCTTAGCATCACCCACTGCAGAACCCTGATGTGAAAATCAACAGACTTGACCTCTCAGCTTGGTTCCAATCCTGCCTCCTTCTGTGATCTTGGACAAATTTCCTAATGTATATGAGCCTCATTTTCTTCTAAAATAATTTCCAAGATTCCTTCTCCAGTCCTAATCATCTATGATGGTAGGATCCTGAGTTAAACCAGGGCTTCTGAAAATATGATCCAAAGACCCATTGGAAAATTAAAATCTTCAGGCCCTGCCTCCAATCTTACAAATGAGAAGCTCTGGGTCTGAGGCACCTCAATCTGCATTTCTCCCAAGTGCTACAGGTAACTACTGTACACAATAAATGAAAGAACAACTTTAACAGAGTGCACCCAAGAAAGTAACAATCTCCAAGAAGGGGTTGGATGTGAAACTCCTTGCCATATAGACCAGAGCAGGTTGAATTATTCTAAGAAAAAATTTTAGAAGGTTACTACCTGCCCCCTTTGCAAGACCCATTAGCCCTGTTACCGTAGGTAGCCATCATTTGAGCCCAGGGCCCAGCTGGATACTTTGGAGGGGCAGGCCATGGAGGGGAAGGGGGCTGAGCAGAGAATGCAGGCACACCAGGATCCAGAGGGACCCTGGGGAGTCCAACTAGCTCCCCTGGATGTGCAAGCAGGGTGTCCAGCATCAGGAGACCAGTTGAGGGCTATGGCATCTCCAGGCTTCCTGATGGCAGGTCCTTCAGCCCCCTCTTCCCACTACCATAGACAGTCAGGAAGCACTGGGGAGTCTCCTCCATTGGCTAAGATGGCACAGGGGCAGGTTCTTACACCAACTATGCCAAAAGCTAGAAAGATGAATAGACAGGCCCTTAGCATGCCAAAAGTCAACAAGATAATTGGATAGGAAAAAATAACCCTCCCCTCCCTGTCTCTATAAGAACCACAGGCTTGAGCAGGAAGGGGGGATGGTCTTTAAGATGGGAGTCCACCATTCTCCCAGATCATGGTACCTGAATAAACCTCTTTCCTTTTGAGCTAACACCTGTCTCACAAGTTTGGCTTTCACTGCAGCAGGCAACCAGATCTGCATTTTGGTTACAGCCCCAGTGGCACTAAATAAACATCAATCCCACAAATGCCCAGGAGCTGCAATAGGAGATTGTGTTAGAACTGAAACAATGGCCATAGTCTCAGGTTGTTCCTGCCAGGAACTCCTGGGGAGGGGTCACCAGCAGACATTTTATTCACACCACATTAAAGGTATAAACTTTCCTGCTGATAGGGTTGTCAAATCAAACAGAAGTCATCCTCTTTTGGGGGTGGGAGATGTTTTGGTCTGGTTTGGTTTTGTCTGAATCTATAACCCCGTATTCCAACCTATAGCCAAGGACACATAAAAGAGAAAGAAAAAAACCTTTTTTCCTCCTATAAAGCCTTTAAGGCACCTGGTCATGGCTCTAACCAAGAGCCAAAAAGAAGTGAAGCAATATGAATAACTTTCCAGGGAAAGTCATTTTCTTTTTTGCTTTGAGACCTCCCAAAACAATAACTTAAATTTATAAATTTCCAAACTTCTTAACTGGCTTTGCTCCAATTAACAACACAGTGATAGCAACATTTTGCAAATCCAATTATAAGTAAATTAAATGTGTATCAACCATGGAGATGGAATAAGTAGCAGACTTAGTATAAAAATATAGTCAGTTTTATCAACAACCCCACAGTTCAAAAGAAACAGAGAGTGAAAATGAGCATTTTTGCCTACACACACACACACACACACACACACACACACAAAGATTGGAAGAAACTGGATTTGGAACTAAGATAAAAGTAGAATGTGAGAACAGGGTAGCCAGCTGGAGGTCACATTCCAGAGTCTTAAAAGTTTAAGCCAAGAGATGTATTGACCTACACATAGTTCTGCTGGTCAATGGGGAAAGATATAGGATGAGGCTACCTAAGACAATATAGCCATGTTCTGCAAAAAAGACAATTTTCCTTCCCATAAACCCAGATATCTAAGCTCTCCAAGTCTTTGGAAGACATTTATTTGAGCATCTACTGTGTGCTTAAAGCTCTAATGATTCTTACTTTGGAGAAGTTCCCACTCAAGCTAGGGAGAAAAGACATGCACATTATCAGAGATGAAACTAAATATAGTTGCAAAACAGAAGGGGAGAAATCTATGTGGGTTTGATGTGCCAGCAAATCTGATAGAGGAGGCAGAATCTGAGATGAGTCCCAGTGGATGTAAAAATGAGGGATACAGATATTTAGGGGTAAAAAATGTGAAAATGGGAAGTATCAGAAATGAGAGTACCATATTGGAAGAAAAAGGAAGGTGAGCAGAGGTATGTGCTGGGAACTGGTAGGACTTGGGGCTGACCCAAGGAGCTCTATCCTGCTTCCCTTGTCAACCACATTCTTACCTGGGGCCTGTGGTTCCAGTGAGAAAGGTTATAGTGCCCAGGCTCTCCCTCTATCCTGGACCAAGTCCCATTTAGATGAACAGAAATTTTGGACCCTGATCCCAGAGATGGAGGTAGTGATCAAGATTGGAATGCCATGAAAAAGTTAGTCCTCTGATTTGGGAGTAATGAATCTCTGAGTATTGTAAGCAAACCTGCAATCTACCTTTATAAACAAAATGAGGATTAGAAGAGGCTTTCTAATTTCCAGATGCCCTCACCCCGTATTTCCTTTCTCCTCTTTCAGTGGAACCTCAGGTCACAGTCTTTCTTGCCCATTTATTCCTCTATAAGGGAAAATTTTTGAGCTAAGGAGTACTTAACTTTTTCAAAATTGAGATTGAATGAAGAGGACAATGCTTAACTCAATGAATAGCTAAAAGTAGAATTTCAACTAATAGTAGAGGAGATACTGAGCTTATATAAAGTAATCCATCATCTAATGGTGTCTGAAAGATACCTGAGAGGTCCTTTGTCTAAGTCCTTCTTATCATTTAGATTAGCCATCAACTATGGAAAGAATGATCTCTCTAAAGACATTTGAAGGAGTAGAAATGGCATCATACTATCCACTGGGGACTCCTAAACTGTGTGTTCCTTCATGGCTTCCAACCAAAAGCCAAGAGACCAAGAGGTACAGTATTCAGCATAGTAGGAGCTCATTCTAGGGTAGCTGCTATTATCATATATTGAAAGACCTATAAATTTTTATTTAACAAATCTTTATGGAATGTTTACTATATGTTGTCTCATTTGTTCGCACTTGCTGAGAGAGCGAGAGAGGGAGAGTTATAGTAAGCAAGAGGAGAGAGATGCTTAAGCAGTGATTCTCAAAACTTGATGGGTATAAGAAGCACCGAGAGTGGTTGGAAGAGCAAACTCCTGGTTCCATTGCCCAAAGATTCTGATTCAGTGCATCTGGAGTTAAGCATTTGAATCAGCATTTTTAGCAAGTTGATTCAGTTACAGATGATCCCCGGCCACACTGAGAAACATTTCACAAGACAAAAATAGGATGTGGAGGTCAAGAAGGAGAAACCTTGTGTGGAAACCAAGTAGGTTGAGGCTACAATTGGCTGACCAAGAATCACAGAAGGCTTAATGGGCCAGGTCTGCCAACTGATAGTAACACAGAACCGCAGGTATGTTTTCCTCACATTTGTGAAATAGTCCATTTGGAAGCTACAAGGAAAAGCTCTATTTGCCACAGAAGCAGACCAAAATATCTGCAAGGAGCATGGTTCATAACACTGGAGTTGCCACGGCAACTGTAATGAGGGGCCAAGTTGAGTTGAGAAAGCTGTGGGTAAGAAAGAGGAGGTGTGCCCACCAGTGTGGTTCAGCAGTTGAACATCGACCTAGGATCCAGGAGATTGTGATTTGATACCAGGTGAGGGCACATGCCCAGGTTTCGGGCTTGATTCCCAGCAGGGGCCGTGCAGGAGGCAGCTGATGAATGACTCTCTCTCATCATTGATGTTTCTATATCTGTCTCCCTCTCCTTTCCTCTCTCTCTGAAATCAATCAATCAATCAATAAATATATAAAGAAAAGAAAGAGGAGGTGAGGAACCTATGCTGAAGAGAGTGCTGTGTGATTTATCAAGAACTGCTGTACCTGCGGTAGCCCACTTTATATCTCAGATAGCTGTGAAGAAATGAAAAGAACAGAGGCCGAATTTTGCCAAGGATGGCTTTCAGGTAATCGGCTGTGAGACAGCGAACTCACAAAGCATTGTTTGCCCTTGGGGACTTTTTCATTTTGTTCCCAGTATTTCTAATATTGGAGCCCCCACCTACTGCTGAACAAACCAATCAAAAGCAAACGCAAACACAACACTCCATTACAAGGAAAATAATGACAACTCTGAAAAACGACCACCACAGACTTTATTTAATTAAAAATATTATACATGTTGTTGCATTTTCATGGAAAATATTGAGTTAAAAAACACCAACAGTGTTAGTTTTCAGAAACATTAATGCACCTCGTTCTGCTACCTGTTTCCTTTTCCTTTCCATGGCATTAACCATGTGTAAGGAACCGGAGCCCTGTGTAACTAGAGCTTCCTTGAAGTTCACACCATAGGACTTCCAGAATGAGCCATGTTCTCGACAGTGATGTTCTATCAAGTTAACTTGATGGAACACCAACTTTGATTTCCTTGCAAACCACTAAAAGGAGCTGGCACAAAAGCCCGAAACACATGTCAACACCAATTCAGCCTAACATCTCTGCAAGAATCTGCTATGACTGCATCCAATTTCCAAGCTAGTTAGCAGGTGATCTTATATTCTATCTGGTGTATTAGTGTCCTGAGCCCCTTCACCAAGCTTCCCCTGAACCCATGATGGGAAGACACTGCCATATAGTGTTTATATTCAAACTATCAGCAAGTACACAAAAGCACATGTGGCTCCCATGCACAAAACTATCAAATAAAAAATACATATTGGTACAATACAACCCTTGGAATCACTGGCTAAAATATAGCCACGTGAGTATTTTTAAACCATTCATTTAATTATACACTTGTTAAGAAAAATAACACAACATAAAAATTTAACTTGAAAACATCATTTCAGCTAGAAACTTCTCACATGTAAATACAAGGTGTGTAAAATATCATCCTCACTTCCTTCCTTTGCTTTCCCAGGACTGTACCATCCCTTAACTTACTTCCTTGATTCCACATCATAATGCTGAATCCGCATATTGCTCCCAAGTGATGCTTTTACTAAAATTGAATCTGATATGACAGAAACATCCTGGCTCTGTTTTTCTGCTCTTTTGTTTTAAATTGTAGTACACCTAATTTGGGTTCTGTATCCAGCTTTATATTAAAGAGAGATGAATCCCCCCAAAATACACAAATAAATGAAAATAACTGGATAGCAAAAAGGTAGAATTGCCTCAGCTCTTAGAAATTGGAGAATGGTCTTTCTTCTTCATAATGGTCTCTCAATTGATGGGAATAAAATAAGGCTGAAATTGCTTTTCACATTCTGGCTCAGTGGGGGGCATTTTCACATAGACACCGGTAGTAAGAGGGCTTCTTTTCTTTAGCTGCCAAACACAAAAAGAAACAGTAATTAGTATTGAGGAAAACAGAAGCCACTTTTAAGGATAATAGGATGCAGCAACTATTGGTTCGTCCCCCACCCCCACCATTGAATAATGAATGTTTACAACATACAGAATTATAAGCACCAGGAGCTTTTTTTGATTCAGCTATTAAAACTCAGTTTAGATAAATAACTCTGTGCTATGGATGTAAAACAGCAATTATTTTCCCTGACTGGAAAATAGAAGAAACAGACTTTGAGAAAGCTTCAGAAGAAAAACACCCCCAAACTCCTATGGTAAGTGACTGGATACTGTCTGTGGGGGGATGAGTTTGATAAGATAGTAAACTTTAGTTATCCTGCTTGAGAGCTGTATTTCTCATCTCCAGTCCTCATATACTTTTTATTACTTTTTTTTTCTGTCCCTCTCAGTTCCCAGTTTTTATCACCTCAGTAAGTTGAGGTCTAGTATACTAGTCTGTGTGACGGTGTGTAGCAGATGAGGTAGGAAGAAGCTACAGCAACAGAAGAGGTTGAGAGAGAATCTTAGAAGAGAAAGAGCGGGGAGAGAGAGAGAGGAAGAGAGAGGGAAGCAGAGAGAGAGGAAGGCAGGGAGAGAAAGAGAATGGGGGAGGGAGGGAAGGAGAGAGGGAGAAGGGAGGAAAGAGAGGGAGAAGTTTGTGACAGAGCCAGCCTTAGGCAGAAGTGGCTGAAAATGACTGTCAGAAAGAAATCCTGATAGGAGGCCAGATTCCACCCTCCTTCTCTTCCACCAACAACAGTAGTAAATAAAAACTGGGGTTTTCTTTTACTAGGCTGGAAGAGATGTCTAGACTTCCCAATCAAGCTGACTGGGAAACAGGGAACCCTGGAAGGTATTATGTGGACAGCTACAGTGTGGACAAGGAAGGCACAAGTTGGGTGGCACTGAGAGATGGCTTCCTGGTGAAGAAGAGGGACACTAAGGGAGATAATAAAACCTATCCAGATGGATGGTCTTCTCTAGCAGCATTTTGCCCAACCTAACCTTGTGTTTCAGGATTAACCTAAGTACAGTTGTCATGAAGATAAAGAACAAAACAGCTGCCCCATGTTGTTCAAACGGTTACTCAAACTGAAACCCTCTTCAGAAGCACACAAACATTCAATGTCAAACACACTCATCTAAAATATTAGTCATCCTGAAACCTCAAAGGCCAATGCCTTGGGTTCTACTGTGTTCCTTACCACTGTCCTTCACCTTACTAAACTCAAAAGCGTCATCTGGTCAGTTTTTATCTCTACAGATATCTCCACCAAAAATGGTGCATTGTCAGCATCACGCTTACCATTTTGCTCAAAGAAACAGCTGTAATGAGGAAGCTGTAAAAAAATAATCCCGAACTAACTGCTGCAAGGATCCAGAGGAGGAGATCAGAATCTGGGCATGGTTCTGGATCTGCAACAGAAAACAAAGCAGAGCTTCCCTGAGCCACTCTTTAAACTTTAGGGCCTTACTTCCCATTGATGAAAAAATGAAGAAATTTGAGCTTCCAGCCCTTGATAGTATTGCTAGCCCACAGTTTAGTCCAACTACTTGGGGCTCCTTCCCCAAGAGTGTCATATCAAAGGCATAAGAGCAAACTTGACGATGGTTATCATTCCAGAGTGAGTGCCCCAACCTGCCAGTAGAAAAAAGACCTTCTCCAGCCCATTTTATTTTATAGTCAGAATGCAGTTTGGGTTGCCACCTATACTACAAAAAAGGCTACCATGTGGTATGCCAGAGAACTCTTAAAGAGAATTTTCACAATCCTAAAAATGAACTACTTGACATTAAGGAGCAAAATTATTTTCATGCAAAGACAACCGTGCAAAAGGTGTTAGCTTAGTGATATGGCTCTGCTCACCAATAACATAAATCTGGGTTCCATTGCCCATGCCCACATAGTAAGGAGGTGGGTACATGAGCTCCACCTTGCAGATGTAGAGCCCCGTGTCCATGGCTCTCAGCCCTTGGATGGTGAGGTTCACTTTGTTTCCACTGGAAGTGCCAATGCAGGTGGAATCATCTAGGAAGGTCAACTCATTGTCCACCATATACGTTCTGGCGCAGACTTCAGTCATCTGGCTGCCAACCTTCCGCAGCACTGTCACCCGGACCTCAGCAGCTTTGCCTGAAGACTCATACTCACACACAAAGCTGGCAACACCCCGGCTGCTGGCCAGCACCACTGCAGGCTGGGCCACGTGCATCCCTAACATGGAAAAAACAAAGTGAACTCAGTGAATGCATGTTCACTCACCACCAGGCCCAGGTAAAAGCCAGAGAAAGTTTATCTTTGATGGGCACCTTCCAACATTATCTTTCAATTATTCTCTTCCCCTTAAACGAGCCCATCACTCTTCCCTATCCCTTCCCTTCTCCACCCACCCCAGCTTTTCCCTCCATCTCTCAGCTGTCTTCCAGCTACTCTCCATAAAGGTGTTTCTTACTGGAAAATAGTTTCTTGAAGGCAGTTGGCTGTGGCAGAAAGAACGTTGATGTGACAAACAAAAGGCCTGGTTCTACCATGAAACATATGATTTACCATGCCTCCCCTATGGGCTTCATTTTCCCTCACATGTAGGAAAAGGGGATTAGATCAGATAATATCAGAGTGCCTTCCAACTCTGGTATTCTAAGATTATAATACAACTAGAGGAACTATAGTTCAGGAACTATGAGCAGTAGAGGAAACTTTGGAAGCTGAAGTACAGAATATTGCCTTATATCTCAGCATACCTCAAAAACTTTTGCCTACATTTCCTTGGTTTTAGACCTCTATTACCCACATGTAGCTGCACATTGGCTCACTGTACCAGCCACCCCCTTCCCTGGCATTATTATTACAAAGTGAGGGATGCTGCTAGATGAAGAAAGCCACAGAGCAGAGGGCACCAGGTCCTTTCCTCTCTGGGCCAAAGCATCCCTGCTGCTAATTTCTGTGGGCTTTCCCTGCCATTGCCACCACACCTTCTGCCACCCTCTCTCCTCACTTGAACACCCTCACAGGATGCTCTTTTTCTCTCTGGTTTCTACAGGATAAGAGAGGTCAACTCTCCATACAAAAAGGCTCACGTCATCTAAAATATTGTGGCTTCATGTCAAATTATCTGCCTTTAACTAACCCCTCTTCAGTCAATCATATAAATGACACCCAAAACTTGGATTGAACCATGCACATCACACATTCTGCTCAAATTTTTTTTTAATTGATTTTTTGAGAGAGAGGAAGGGAAAGGGAGAGAGAGAAACATGGATGTGAGAATAAAACATCAATCGACTGCCTCCTGCACACCCCCTCCTGGGGATTAAGCCCACAACCTTGGCATGTGCCCTGATAGAGAATCAAACTAGCAACCCTTCAGTGCATGGGATGATGCCCAACCAACTGAGCCATTCTGGCCAGGGTTCTGCTCAAGCTTTTTGATGTGTATGTAACACTTACTGCAAAAACAAATAAAGTAAATAACATTCAATATCCTTCATGATCCAATCCCAACCTATCATTCCAGTCTGAGATTCCAGGACACCTCTTCCTTTGTATAAATTACTCTGTGTTGAAGGTGCCAGTCCTTTTCCCCAGGAACTTGTACGGGAAAACATCTGTCCTCAGAAGAGACAACAATATGGCAGCAGCCCTTGCGATAGTTAATCCAGCAGCCCTGGTTAGACAATAGTCTCCTTGCTCGCCCCTCATCTTCATCTATCATAGATGTCCTCTGAATATCTGCACTGCTATAACTTGATTATAGTACTTAAGTTCTGCCCTGTATTAAACATTTTAGTGCACTAATAACACCTCCTCCAGAGTATGCCTTCGGCTGATAAACTCTTGAGAGCCGCCATTATATCCTGCCCAAATGGACACTCAATAATCATTATTGTGTTGACTCTAAGCCTAGAGAAGAACAAGTTTCCTGCCCTACCCCAGGCAAGCTCCCAATTATTACTGCTAAATCTGGTCACATTCAGTTTCCCAGTATCCACCATGGGAGGATTTCAGTTACAGGTTGAGATAAATGCCCTAAAAAGGAAATTTGAATACTTCTAAGGGTATTTAATCTTTAATGTTCAAAACATGTGAAATAATAAAAAGTATATGATTATTTCTTATCCAGTAAAAATAAAATCATTAAACACCTTTTGACTCTATACAAACTATATGGTTTCCTAGCGAGAAAGTCTAGAGAGAGATAAATTTGAAATTTAGTGGAACTGCTCATCATTTTATACCATGTAAGAGCTTTATTTTATCTGAAAACTGGAGAATCTGCTTCTGAAGTCCACAGATAAATCAGGCAGCAATTAAGTATCTTATGCCAAATGGACTGATGGTTTCCTTTCTTCCTTTCTTTTTTGTTTCACAATTTCAAACTGCTTTCATTTTTAAAAATAACTAGCTAAGTAGTTTATAGAGCTGATTAAGAGGACCTTGAAATCTTGAATTGAGTAAGAAAGCCTTAAATTTTAAACAAGCTGGCTAATTAGTTTATAAAATTGAATTAGATGACCCTAAAACCTTGAATTGGGCAAGGAAGAAACTGTTTATGATTTGCTCCAATTAGCATTTTTTAAAAAGAAAAATCATGAGCTCATCCTGATTCCAAGCTCAGATGTATTCAAGACTGTGGATATATTTTCTCTCTTAAGTCACTTAAGTTTACAGTATTTTCCTTCAGTCATATAGAAGTGTCTGAAATTGCTCATGTCTTCCAAACCAACTCAGATGTATCCATTAAGCCTCTACTCAATGCCTGGCCCTCTGCAATGAGCTGTACCTCTGTTTATTTGCTGCTGCCAGTTGTGCCCTACTTGCCTCAGAATACAGAGCTATCCAAGTCTGGAGGTTGGAGTTTTACCTCTAGCTTCTGGCTTTGCTAGAAATCACTGCCCTTGACTGTTGAAAAAAATGAAACCCAGGTGGGAGAAACACCTCCTCCACTTCGTGTTCCAAAAGCTTCACTCACCCTTGGAGAAGACAGGAATGAAAAGGAGAGAAAACAGCGCGATGCAGGGCCAGGTCCTATAAGGTGGGTCAAGTGGAGCCCTGTGCCTCCGGAATCCAAAGCCAGCCATGGCGTTACGGGTGCAGAGTTCAGGTCTTCAGGAAGCAGAGCGAAACCTTTCAAGATCCTGAAGCTTTGAAATGTGTTTGAACCCACACAGAATCAAGGACTTTATATAGCTGGCTTTTATTTCAGGTATGTACTACCCATTCAGTACATGTAGAATGCACCTGAATAGAAAGGCTTTTTGTTTTGATTTTACGAGAAAGGAAGACGTGGGTTTAGCTGTTACGTCGAAATGATAACCTCAAACACTCAGAGTAAAACTGAACAAAACAAGCCAATCCATGGATGGAAAATGCACTCAATTTGAAACTGAAGCTTTTTCTTCACTTTGAGGATAACTAAGCGGAGACTTGGAAAATTTCCTGGAGTGCGGGAGCCCCCCTAAATCCCAGTTTTATCCAATCGTCTAAGCATCTTTTAGCATCCAGTGCATTTCAGTGTTAACCCCAAAACTGCCAAGCTGCCGGTTCTCTGAGCCCTTGAGCTAATGACAGAATTAGTCTGTAGACATCATTAGTAAACTACCTGTGAGGCACCATCCCCAGCATGCTTTACAAATTAGTTTTAATTTCTCCAAGCTCCATTTAGCACTTCATTGAGAGAAAATACCAAAATCACATACACAAAAAAAAAACCAATCTGCCTCTGGTTTTACAGAGTAGGAAAGAATTCCAGTGCTCTGGAAAGCCTTAACTCAACAAAGAGAAGCCAGAGTGGGAGAAGGTTCAGAAAATGTCCAAGAGATTCAAGCCCTTCTTAAAAGGACAAACATTGTTTTAATGGGAATTTTTCAAGCAGAAAATCCAAGAACTAAGGTTCAATGTGACTAAAGTTCTTAAATGTATAAAAGTTTTAGACAGGACAAAAAGAGGATAATACTAAGCACTGAGGATCCTTCCTTAAAACTGGGGGGTTTTCACATATTTCAGCAATGAAAGAAGTATTTATTGAAAATCCAGGATATTCTAGAAATTGTGTACACTAACGATTGTATAATGACAAGACAAAAACAAAGTTAATGCTTTAAGAGACCTGTAGAAAACTGACGTGCAAACAGACAGTTGCAGCATGGACCACAGTGTTGCCTGCCCCAGCCCTTCGCGGTTTCCCATTGTCCACACACCTCAGCTCAGCACAGGAGGCTCTGTAGATTATGTATCTAATGCCTCTCTTTCTAGCCTGTCTCACAGCATTCCCTCCCATGTCTCCTCCCCGCTTGTCGTTTCTCCAGCACACCTCTTTCAGGTCTCACCATTGCCTTTCCTCCCATTATCTTGTTTTAGCTTCCTTTACATGCTCTAGGAGTTAGCTAAGGTGTCAGCTCCTCCAAGAAAACTCCCCTGACCTGCTTTTTTCCTACACTCCCCTAGCACCTTATATAAGCCTTCAAATTCCAGCTGAAATGCCAGCAGGCAATAACAACCGAATGGGAATTTACTAAGGGTCAAGTTCCAGACTGGCCACTGGAGGTACCAGAGTGAGAAATGGAAGCTCCCGCCCTTGAGAGAAATTCACAGCAGTGACGGGCAGATAGCTAACCCTGTGACAGGAACAGAGTACATAAATGCTGGAATTGAAGTATTGCGTAAGCCATTGGGTTGGTCTGTGGAAGTCAGAAAGGGCTTCTTGGAGAAAGTAAAACCTGAGCTTATTGTTGAGGACAAAAGCAAAGGGTGGGTATTCAGACCAGAAGAACAGCATGTGCCAAGGTTGGAAAGGACATAAAACTTTCATTATGGCCAAAGGGCAAGGCCAGTATGGGGATCAGCAGTAGGTGGAAACATGTTTTTTAAGAGGGCCAGTGCACCATAAGGAGCAAGTTGGCATGACTGAATTCCCATTTTGGGGAAATTCCCCCTCACACAGGAAGAGGGGTGAAGAGGATGGGTTCAGCAAGGAATAAAATATAACCAGAAAACCCAGGAAGGAGACTATTGCAATACCCCAAGCAACAAGGAATTGGCAAGCTTTTTCTGTAAAGGACCAGATAATAAATACATTAGACTTTGCAGGCCCTATGACCTCTGTTCCCACTACTTAAATCTGCTTTTGTAGGGTGAAGGCAGCCACAGAAAATACGTAAATGAATGAGTATGGATGTGTTCCAATAAAACATTATTTACAATGTCAATTATAGCTCAATTTTTAAAAAAACATAACTTACTAAAACAGGTGGAGGCTGAATTTGGCCTGTGGGCCATGTTTTGCCAACTCCTGATCTAAACTAAAGCGATGTCAGCAGTGGCGACAAAGTCCCTAAGGAGTAAGTGGATGGAGAAATTTAGGATGACACCAGATTTATGGCTTGGGAAATACTATGGTGCTGCCAGGAATTGTTCAAATGTTTGTTGAGTTTTATCTCATTCAAGTCTCCAAACAACACTACAAGGCAGGGATTGTTGTTTTTCTTAAGTTATAAGGGATGTAACCAAGGCACTGAGAGTTAAGGGGACTTAGCCAATCCTCCACTAAAGCAAAGACATTAAAGTCACAGAGAAGTAAATTTGAATCCCAGCACAAAGACTTCCTAGCTGTTGATCTGTGGCTGAGAGCCCAGTGTCCTCCAGAAAATGGTTCCCACTCCTCAAGGCTATTGCAAGGATTGAATGAGATGATGCATGTAACATGCATAAAAGACGTATTATGGTGACTGGCCACTCAATAAATAGGAGTCCTTTTTATTTTAGAGTCACTGAGAAAACAGAGGTGCAATTTACTGGAATAGAGAACTTAAGAAGAATAGATTGAAGATGCCAAGTGCAATTTGGTCATTTGAGTTTAAGGTATCCATAGATGGTAAGGTGGAGAGACACAAAAGCAATTGCCAATATGGATCTGGAGCACACGGTAAAGATCAAAACCTAAAGACACTAGTTTAGGCAACCATTAAGCCACTGATGAAAATTTCACAAGGCCAAGGCACTCTATAAACATTTGCTAAATGAAGAGATAAATGAATGAAAACAGTTTAATGTAAAAAGAGATGAGGATTGTAACAGGAACTTTCAAAGAAGTCTTAACCAGGTCCCTTTTATACTTTCATAATAAAAGTAGTAAAAATTATACCTTATCTGCCATAGCGAGAAAATACAATGGTTATGGAAACCACTGGATGAAAGAATGTTGGTAAAATAGATAAATTCACAATTTTATCCCATAGATTACTTGATAAATACAAAGGGGGAAAGATAATGGATAAATCTAGCAGCTACTGCCTTAGCCAAGTGATCAAAGCAAAGATCACCCATGATGGGACCTTCTGACACCAGGCACCTCCAGATATAATGCACTGAGGACACAACACCTCTGCAGTGTGATTGCCAAAATTGTTTCAACTAAATCTATTCATGAAAAAACAGTAAGACAAAACACTGACCATCAAAACTGGACTTTGATTCCTCAAAAATGTTAATATTATGAAAGATTAAAAAAGAAGAAAACTTAAAAAACTACTTTAGTTTATAGGAGGTTAAAGAGACACAACAAAATCCAATGTGTGATCCTTGATTGCAAAAAAATAAAACAACTAAAAAGTACATTATTGGGACAACTGAGAAAATTTGAATTTGACTATATTTGATAACAGCATTGTATTAATGTTAAATTTACTGAGTGTGATCATTGTATTAGGGTTATGTAAGAAAACATTCTTGTTTTTAGGTGATATTTACTTGACTATTTAGGAATAAAGTCTCAGATGTTGGCAAATAACTCTCAAATGGTTCAGCAAAAATATGTGTGTATGTTTGTGTTAGTAGAGAGAAACAGTAACATAATGTTAACAATTGGTGAATCTAGGTAAAGAGTATATATGTGTGTTCATGGTACTATTCTTACAAATTCTTTGTAAGATTGAGGTTTTTCAAAATAGGAAGTGGAAAGTAAAAATTATAAGGCCACTATCAATATGGTAGGCATTGATAAACAAACTGAACTTTAGAGAGAAGTGACTTGCTCAAGGTTGTTCTTCACTCCCCTTTCTCACATCCATTCTCCACCTGGGAGACAGAACCTCGTGGGCGACTGGGTTCCCTAGCAGGTTGACTCTTGGGAGGGATCAGCTGATGGGAAGCACCAGCAGACCAGAGGACAAGAGGATGGAGGACAGGGTGTTTCTTCCCTGCTCTCTCCCAGATTCAGAACCCTGCCTCTTGCAGTAACAGCAGCTCTGCACAGTGATAGCTCATCAGGTGGCCCCAAACCTCCTTCTATGATGCCAGTTCTCACTATTTCATCCCCTGGTCCTTTCACTCCTGAGAATGATATCACTTTCCAGTGTTGCTAGCTCCTGAGTGCACTAACATCCTCTGCCCCCTACCCTCTTTAATACCTCTCAAAATATAGTCCTTTTGCTGAGTGTCTTATTTGAACCACATGTGTCCTATAAGTCCCTGATTGAACCAAATTTAAATGCTGGTCTCATTCCCATCCAGAACTTATTTTTTCCCTATTACTTCGTGTGCAATAACATGTTGTATTGCATGGGTGTATTTTTTACAGCCAGTCATGTGGAATTCTGTCTCCCCTGTTTCAAATTCTATTTCCATAGCACTCACACCCTCACCTCACATGGAGTGTTTAACTAGAACTTCCTTTGTATATTACAGGTGATGGAAAATTTCTGCATTTCGATTTAGGTCTCAATTCTTTTTCTTTCTCTTACATCTCATTTCCAGCTCTGGGGAAAGTGTTAATAAGTAAAGATTCAATGAGAAGACAGAGAGGCACTAATGAACCCAGCACAGTGGATAAGAGCATTACTAGAGTCAGACAGACATGAGTTCAAGAACTGTTTCTACTGTTTACTAAATGTGCGGTCTGGGAGGAGGTTTTTGAGCTTCTCTTATCCTCAGTTTCCTCATGTGTAAAATATAGCTAATTATGGTAACTATCTTATAGGGTTATTGTAATGATTCAATGAGACTATACCAATAAAATATTGAAAACTAAGCTTACTATATGCTCAGTAAAATGTTAGCTTATATATTGAATACAGAGAAAACCATGGGTTTCAAACTTCAACTATTATATAAACTCTTCTTTCATTATAATCTCTAGTGAGTGGATGGCATGTGAAACTAAAAATCAGATACTATTTGAATACTCACACATTTATTGAATTTCTGCCCTCTCAGTGTCTCCAAATAGCTTATTATATCTCCAGAATAGCTTATTATTTGCCTCCTGATTGAGTCTAAAAGCTCACAATTCTAGACATAATCTAAGAATTAGGTACTGGGAGCTCTCAATTATTCAGTGGTCGAATATTCAAATGTCTGAGGGTACCACATCCGTGGATATTTCATTTCAGGGTAGGAAGGGAAAAGTCAATTTTTACTTTTATTACTCCAAAAAGATTGATGGTAAAGTAAGTGAAAATAATTGGCTAAAATTAGGGCTTGGGGATTCACTATGATTTCATTTTCTTACTATCTTCCTATATCCTACTGGGTTGAGTAAACCCCAAATTGGTTTGTAGTACTCTTAGTGGTTTCTGGATTTGAAAGATCTCTCAAGATTTGCATAATTCACAGTGATGCCCACAGTGTAGTGTCTTCAGAATTCCAGATGCGATTTGGTTTGAGCAGGGTAACTTGGTTGATTTACTCAGTTGTAAAAACTCTGAATTTGTAAAACTTATTCTGAGCTTAATTAAACTGTTCAGTTTGGGGAGACGATAACATGAGAAGATTTAGAAAGAAAAGAAAAAAAGCTTAAAAAACTGAACCAACCTTTTGTTGAAAGATCTGCACCTGGCATTGACTATGGTACATACTGCAAAACATCCTTTGTGATGGTTTCAGATGTAATGGGAAGAATGAAAAGTCTAATATTTGCATAGCATGCAGTTTCAGGACATCCCATTACGTTGAGCCTATAATCATGCCTAATTAAGGTTATATACTCTGTGTTTTTGTGCTAATTAGCTCATCACAGGACAACTCCTTTCAATACTGACTTCAAAGGAAAAAGAAGATCATCTACCAAAGTAAATGGTTGCTGAAGAAGGATCTGTCAATCATCTCTCTTCAAGAGAGTTAAAGAGAAAGGAAATGATATGCAAAGTGACTGGAAAGAAATGTTAGCTTCATTACCATTAAAGGGTGAAGATATGGGCTGGTCAAGAACTCGCTTAGATAAATGTGGTATGTGAATTTTCAGGCCCTAGGAAACTGTAATCTATGGAGTAAAGTCAGGTCAAAGTGAATGCTTTTGAGCTGTGGACTTTGTGCCAGTCCCTTGGTGGGGCAATAGAGTAGGCTCCTCCTGGCTTTTCAGTCTACCTTGACCCCTCACTGGGGGAAGAAATGGAAAGCGTTGTCAAGTAAGCCAAGTTTTATTTGCTGATCTGGATGACAAAATGAAATGCAGAGGCTGCTTCAATTGAAGGTTCATCCTCACCTATCAGAGCTTTATTTATGTAGAGATGAAAACAAAGAGTATTTCTGAATGAAGAAATGACAAGGTCAACTGTGGTCACAAAGCAATTTGTAGAATGATCTATGTTCTAATTGCCAAGCTCCTTGTTTTATATGATAAACCCTTTTGGATATCTTATCTCCATTTATGGATAATAGTTTCTCATTATATTTCTGGTTTTAGCCATTATCGCATCTGATTATCTCTCAGTCTCCTTAGCTTCTCATACCTAAAAGTAAAAATTAAAGTTGGATTGTGTTTTATGCTTAATCATTCACCCCTGCTGTAACACAGCCAGCCACAAATAAATTTAGGGAAGTGACCTTATCAAAAACCAAGAAAAGATGTTTTCAAAATAAGTAACCCATTTATTTTACACACTGGAAAACTGATACTGGTAAGTTAATTGACTTTTCCAGGATCACACATTTAGATTTTTGTTCTCCACATTTAGATCTTGCACCATCCTCAAGGATACATGGGCAGAAAGGGGGGGGGGGGTAAATACTCCATTACTTGACCTATGATGCACCACAGCTCACATCACCTGAATGGTACACTCAGAGTGTACCTGGTTCCCTTTAGGACAAGTTGAGACAGCCCAATACAATCTCCATTTTACAAAAGAGGAAATTTCACAAGTCATTTATGTTACCTTGCCTTAGTATAAAGAAGACAAAAACTTGGGGAGTGACTGGAAATTTTCTTTAATGTTAAATAACCCACTCACTCAAACCCCAAAATTTGTTAGCTATCTATAAGGAATGACATTGAAAATTTCAAACATTTGATGGAACCCATTCCTCCCATGATATTTGTGGCTGGTGTAATCTCAGCCTCAAGCACATATTTCAGTTTCTTGGTTAGAGACAATCACTGTTTTCATATTTTGAGCTGTGTTATTTCAAGCCCTGCTGCTACCGTAGCATTTGAGTGATTTCAGGTCATGACCCCCTTCACACCTCCAGTTCACAAGAAACAGTTATGTTCACACCCTGAGCATAGAAAAACAGTGTCTTTACTCCTTTGCAGTGTTAGCAATAGTAGTTGCGATGGTGGGGAAAGTGTGTTGGATGATGAGGAACACAGTGTGTTTGCACAGCCTGTTGCAAGCATTAAATCCTGAAGCTAGAAGAAATGTTAGTGAGTTCTGTTCTCCCAGTTTATGAGTGAAGAAACAAAGGCCCAGGGAGGTGAAATGATCTACTCAAAATTACATGCGCAGCCTGTTGATGGCAGAACCAAGATCAGAGCCCAAAAATTCTTAACTCAAGTTTAATTCTCTTCTTACTATTTGCTTTCACCATAGTTAGTTATCTTCCCAAGACCTGTTAAACAGACATGGCTTCTGGCTCTAATTTCCTGCTAGTTTGCAGCTTGAAACCCATAACTACCAAGTAGTCTGGTAGGTATTGGGTACCCACAAACATAAATCTGCAAATTGGATTTTATTTTAGTAAAAAAATTATGGTCTCATAGCACTAATTACAACAGCCAAAAGATGAAAACAACCCAAGTGTCCATCAACTGATGAATGGATAAACAAAATTTGTTCTATCCATACAACTGAATGTTATTCAGCCATAAAAAGAAATGAAGTACTAATGCATGATATAACATGAATGAACACTGAAAACATTATGTTGCTTGAAAGAAGCAAGACACAAAAGGTCATATGATTCCATTTATGTTAAGTACCCAGAATAGGCAAGTCCATAGACACAGAGAGCAGACCATTGATTACCTGGAACTGGGAAGAGGCATGAATGGAGAATGACTGATGGGTACAGGATTTTTTATGGGCTGATGAAAATGTTCTTGAACTAGATAGAGGTAGGGTTGCACAATATAGTGAATGTACTAAATGCTACTGAACTGTATGTTTTAAAATGTTTAAAATGGTTAGTTTTATGTTATGTGTGCTTTATCACACACACACACTATATATATATACACATATACATACATATACATATATATATGCATTGTAACTAAAACACAGGGTCTTTTTTTTTGTTTGGCATGTGTATAGAGCCCAGCTTCTGTACTCATCTAAGAGAATCATGTTACTACAATGGCATTGCCTTTAAAACTAGGAATCCACTACTTATGTTGTTATATATATATATGGCCATGTTGATGGATTTAGTAGGCTTCTACCATCTTAAAAAGTATACCATTATTATTACAGTATGTATTGGCCATACTTTTTGCTCTTCTTTAAATGTAATCTAGACAAAATCTGTAACCAAATTCACTTCTTTCCAAGTATAAAAGAATGAACTAGTAAATATATCCTGAATGGCTGAGGCAAGAGAGAAAGATTCTGGTTATTTCTCATCATCTACAATTCTGAACAGACATCACACTGAGCCATCACAAGCCAGAATCTGAGATATGGATCATTTGGCTCTACCCTCCCCTAGGAACAGATTTCTAACTGGTTACTCAAATGTGGAGTAACTGAATGAGATGGAGGGAGGCCATGTTAGGAAACTTGGGCTCAGCGAACTGTATTATTCAAGCAAGCTTTAGGAGAATGTAATTTAGAAGCAGCTGGTTACATTTAACAGCTTTCCTTAGGAGGCACCATTTCATGGATTATGCTCTAAAAAGAAAATCCCTAGCCCAATGCTTCATTCATGAGTAGGAAACTAAATGATTGTACTTACACAGTCACGTCAGGGCCTGCTGAAGGCAGTAAGAGTAATGCATTGTAACTAAAACACAGGGTCTTTTTTTTGTTTGGCATGTGTATAGAGCCCAGCTTCTGTACTCATCTAAGAGAATCATGTTACTACAATGGCATTGCCTTTAAAACTAGGAATCCACTACTTATGTTGTTATTTCTCAACATTATTTCAATCAGTCTCATCACACGAAGCTCTTGCCTCATGTAAACTTTGCAGTTCTAAACATTTCTGTCACATTGGTTAAGAAATGCTGACAGGTAGAATATACCAATAACATTTATTTCCTGTTCTCCAAAAATATAAGCAAGCCAAGAAGCATCATTGAACTGTATCCTCTGCATTTTGCCCTTTGGATAAGATAGACAAATGTGTGTTTAAGAACAAATGAAATTTTTAATTCATGACATTTTTAAAAAGCTAAAGAAAGTTATAATTTTTAAAAATTAAACCTTTGCTACTGAAATTTATTATCCTGATTTATAGGATAAATTCAGTAACCAAGTGTATAGTAATAAATAATGTTAAATAAATACATTTCCTTTCTCATCATTTAGAACCACTGTTTTCATTTAAGAAAATAAATCACTTCCAAATTCTCTGGCTCTCTCTCTTGAGATCCAGGCCTTCTTTTAATTAGCATCATAAAATACTTAAGTAAGTGAATGTCATTTGTATAATCTGAATGTATTCATTGACTTCAATATTTCCTATAACAAAGAAAAACTGGGGGCAAATCCTCAAGATTTTTATTTTAAGAGAATGGGAATAAAGAGGAAAATGAGAAGAAAGAAGGATAAGAGAAATAAGAAACAAATAGAGAAGAAAAAAGAAAAAACAGAAACTTTAAATAAAGGATAATTTGCATATATTCAAAGAAGTGTCAATTTTGACCCAACTGACAGAATTAATCAACAATAAAAGATTATTGGGTTTTGATTGTGGGTGGAACTGTCATAAAATTCCAAAAACCTCTCAATATCACAAAACGCTAAAAAAGATGTTCTGCTAGATATTTTATACAAAAACTGTACAGATAATGTCACACTAGTGCTAAATTTAACAAATAAAATTGATTGTGATTGATAAAACTCATAGAACTTTTTTTTTTTTGTCTTTAACTCAAATTACTGCCGCGTAAATGGTTTTTTTAAGTCACTAACTTAAAAGTCAGGAAACTCTTAGTTAGATTTAATCATATTTCTATTGACACTGGGTTAGATAATAACTTTTTATAGATTTATAGCAGTTTGGGATGTCACCAAGATGCAATGATTCAAACCCTCTTGTTTCTACAGAGAGGCCTCAATTTGAAGATTTAAAGACTGAAAAACAAATGACAAAATACACAAATTATTTTCTATATAATGAAGCAGAGCAAGACAGTCAAAACACTCAGTCCTCTGAGACCCAGACAAATGGACTTGGGGGAAAGCTGGGCCTTACTTGAGTATGAAGGGAATCCAGTAGCCATTTCTGAAAGTAGGTACCCAATGGTCAGAACTTTATCGGATCCGAGTCTTGGATAGTGAGCAATGCTAAACCTCACTCAACGAAGGACTGAAACTTTTTAAATGCTTATAACTTCAGTTAGGACTGAGATAAAACAGAGCCAGTAGGTGAGGTAAGACATTTGGGAACACAGGTGAAAGAAACTGATCAAGATAGAGATAAGAGACATAACTGAGAGCTGATTGGATGGCCAAGGTCACTTTCTGAAGAGACCAGCATTCATAAATTCTGATACATTTATTTATCTATCCCTTTACTCTATGGTAAAGCTAATAAGAAAAAATGTCATACTTCTTTTCCCTCTGGGTTTACTGTTCTTAGGAAGGTGCTGTTGTATTCCATAGATTGATGGGATTTTCCAGTCACTATTTTTTTAAATTAACTATCCAAGTTTAGTTGGGTTGAAACCAGACCATGGTTTTCAAAGAGCAGACAGATTGAGACCAGACTATTCTAAACTCCCCCACGTTCTGGTTTCATTACGTTTTTGAAACCCAGATCAACTTTATTAAGAGTTGGTAAAAGTAGGCTTACTTCTTAGCAAACCTGACCCAGTTAAAACTTAAGGTTGGAGTGAATTCAGCTTTAATTTGGGGGTGCAGTGCTAAGAGTAGAAATGAAACTAAATATGCGCAAATGTGTAAGAACTGATGAGGAGGAAAAAATTATTAAGTGATAAATTTATTAACCCAAATCTATGAGCAATGAGTGGATAAAAACTAGTAAGAAAATGTTTCCAGGTCTAAAAGCCCAGCAATTACTCTAAGGTCATAAAATTCTAAAATAACTTTTCTGATTAAGTTCAAACTTTCCAAGAACATTCATCCTTTATCTGAAAATAAACCATGAGAAACATTAAGCTAAAATCATTGTAAACTGCTTGCATGAGAATTCTGTTTTCACGATGGAACTATCAAGTAATCATTCTAATTTACTAACTATGACATTGAAGTAAAAGACAAAAAAAGTCACTGGGGCCAAAAAGGAGAGAAGGAGAAGGAGGGGAGTGAGGAGAGAGAGAGAGAGAGAGAGAGAGAGAGAGAGAGAGAGAGAGAGAGAGAGAGAGAGAAGGAATGAAGGAATCAAAGAAAGAAAGGAGTGAGCAGACAAGGATTATTAAGTCCATGCAATCTTTTTCTTTTTTTCCCCCATGCATTCTCAAAGCAAGTCAGTTCTGACCAAACCCCACCCCTCAGGAACAATATACTGTTAGTCTTATTCCAACTGTTTCTCAGAAACATCATTTTTCTTGGTTCAGTATCTACCATCCATAGCAATCCCCCAGAGTTCTATCTCCAGGGAATCACAAAGCAATTGTGCCAATATTCATACCCAACTCCCACTGTTATTAACTCTCTAAGTCAGGGCTTCTCAAATTCAGGACTATTGACATTTTGGACCCAAATGGGATTAAACATACAAGGGTTTTGTTAGGGAAAACATCTGAGAAAGAAATATAGGGAAACCTGGGAGAATCATCAGATCAAGAGGCACATTTGAGGTTCAAGATAAGAGAGGGAGTGAAGGTTGAGTGGAAACATTCCAGAACCTTGCTCAGACTCAGAAAGATTTGGCAAGAATGCCAGGGGTCCTTGAGCCAAGGGGGACCATCCAGAACTGGCTTGCTTTAGAATTCCTGCCACACACAGTTATTGCCTGGGAGCAGCCCATGGGAAGCAAGAACTCAGCATAAACAGGGTAACAGATGTCAGAGGGCAACAGCTTGGGCCCTTGGTCCATTACCTTCCTTACAGTAGGAGGTCTGTGAGGCTCATTCTCATGGATGCTATAGTTTACCCCTTGTGCCACATAGATCCACTTCTCCACATAGGCTCATGTAGCTCCTCTTCCACAATTCCTATAGGCCTTTCTTCCTGATGGAGAACTCTAAAGAGGGAGGTTAATGGATGGATACAACCCCCATTACTACAACTGATCTCAAGGCCACAACTAGTCTTCCTCCTCTCCCTCCTCCACTCTCCACTCCAAATTCCTTCCCCACATCCTCAGCCATCACCATGGCAGGTCTTGGTGACTTACTTAGTAGTATAACCTAAACCTTCATTCCTAAGGAGTCTGAGCCCTTGATAATCATACCCTTCACAGTTCTGGATTGCTATACATTTCACTCCTGGACTCATGGTCCACCCCTTTCATTCCTGGACTCATGGTCCCCACCTACCTGGGACACAGCACCATGTAAAAGACTGATTTAATAAATGCATTACATCCTAAAGGATGGCACCCCGTTCTCTCAAAATTTTTCTTCCAAGCTGCTCCATTTGAAGGACATTGCATCACTATATGAGGCTGACTGCCTCTGGATACAATATGTGATACAACCAGTGGACATGAGCCAATTTCACCTCTTTCAATGTGAAGTGGTCCCTTGGTCAAATGACATTTTGAATGAAATTCTTTCCATATGGATCAGGTATTCTAGAAGCCCCTGGATAGTAGTGTTGATATGAGGCTCTGCAGGTAGAAAAAACAAGTCCATCCCCAAAATAAGTATCTGTCCCTGAGAAGATGAATGATTGCCCCTTCCAGGACGGAAAAGCCTCTATGTAGTCAACTTGCCAACAAGTGGCTAGTTAGTATCCTCAAGGAACAGTGCCATGTGGACACTCAATGTTTATAACAACTTGGACATTCATAGATAGCGTTAGCTAGATCTGCCTTGGGAAGTAGAAGCCTGTACTGCTGGACCATGATGTCACCTCCATCTCTTCCACTCTATTCATGTGTCCATCATACCAGTTCTGGGGTTACCAATGATGAAGGCTGGTTAATGTCAACTGGTCAAATCATTTTGTCCTGGTTAATGTCATCTGGCCAAAATATTTTGTCCATTTGGTTGTTCAGTGCTTCTTCCATGGAGAGTGCTTTCTGGTGAGCATTAATATATGAAACAAAATCTTTGCAGTTAGTGAGGCTCTAGACTATATGAGGCTCAAGGCTCTATCCCAGACCTCCTTTTCTCTAATCTTCCAATCCTTTTCCTTCCAGGTCCTTGATCAGATGTCTAAGCCACTTTTCAAGATCTGTAATACCATTTTAGACCACTTGCTCTTCCACACAAAGTGGATGACTGGGAGTATGGCTCACAGATCTGCCCACAGGGAAGATTTTTCCTCCCCTGTCTTTCAGGATCACCCCTGAATAAACCTATAATGTGGCTACTTTCAACACTGAGCTTGTATCTAAGTGCCAAACAGAGTCACCCCAAAACAAAACTCTGGCTTTTTTCTCCTTTTTTGGTTGGTCATACTGGAACATCTACTTGGCTATAGTTGCAAGCTTGGGAAGGGGCACTACTGCAGCTGTGGTAGCTGACATGGGATCTGGACCATCTGCTCATGTAGCTTACTCATGCCCTCTAGTTTTTCTTAGCTCAATTCCAGATGTACCATTTTTATCCTATGATAGACTGCTTTTGGCTTTATGGCTTGGTGGATCTAACAGAACCCATCTCATAATAAGCAGTTCCAGACCCATAGTCACTTGGAATCCTATAGTCAAGTGTTCTACCTCTAACAAACCAAGAGCTATTTCTCAAAAGGTAATGCTACAAAAAGCATGACCTTACTCTACAATCCCAGAGGCCTGCATGCTGGAGCTTGCAATAAACTCTATACTGCATCTTTTTCTACCACTGAAACCTACACCATAGGGTTTGTTGAATCATATAACCCAAGTGGCAAGGCTGATTGCACCTGGATCTGCTGCAGTTCCCTCTTGTGCTTTGAACTGTACTCAAATCTGGGAGCCTTCCATGTCACCTGGTAAAAGGATGGTAGCAATATTCTTAGATGTGGGATGTGTTGTCGCTAGAACTCAAAGAGGCCTATCAGATCCTGTTTCTCCCCACCCCACCCCCCTTTGTTTGTGTGTGTGTGTGTGTGTGTGTGTGTGTGTGTGTGTGTGTGTGTGTAACAGGAGAAGCAAGATGCAGCAGATTGTCTTTTACTTTGGAGGGGATAATCCAGCATGCCCCTGAGCATTGGATCCCTAAGTCCTTCACTGAAGTTGCTGTCCCTGAATCTTCCCACTCACTAGAGAATATATGGTTTACCAAGGCCCTGCATACTAGTTGCCTCTTGCTCAACCTGTCCAATCATCCTGATGTCATCAATGAAATACAGATGGCCCCTGACTTAATATTGTTTTCCTTTACAATGGTGTGAAAGCAATGTGCATTTAGTAGAGACTATACTTCAGATTATGAATTTTGGTCTTTTCCTGGACTAGCAATATGCAATAAGATACTCTCTCATGATGCAAGGAAGAAGCAATGAGATGATTTTGCCCAACTTTAGGCTAATGTAAGTGTTCTGACTATGTTTAAGTCGGCTAGGCTAAGCTATGATGTTTGGTAAGTTAGGTGTATTAAATGTGTTTTCGGCTCATGATATTTTCAACTTACACTGAGTTTTTCTCTGCCTAACCCTATCACAAGTTGAGGAGCATCTGTAGATCACTGTGATGTTCTGTGGGATGTCCAGGAAGTCCACATCTCTTCAGACTATGTTATAACAGAGGACAAGAGAAACATAGGCCTGAGGCAAACTTGTAAATGAATATTATTGCTTACCTCGTGTGAATGCAAGCTGTTTCTGATCCTCTTTTTGACTTGGAATTGAAAAGAATGTATTTGTTAATACAATGGCTGCATGTCATGAGCCTGAACCTTTACTAATCTGTTCTAGGAATGATTCCATGTCTGATACAGAAGCTGCTTTGGGGCTTTTGTTACTAAGGTAGTCTACAGAGCTATCACGATCATCCAGTTTCTGAAGGGGCTAGACTAACAAACTAAGTGGAGATACGGTAAGAACCACCATCTCGGCATCCTTTAGGTCTGTAATGATGGCACTAATCTCCATCATTCCCTCACCCCAAGATATGATTTTTTTGGTCTATTATCTTGAGTGAGATGGGAAGAGAGTTGGGAAATTCAAAGGTTTCCACTTGGCCTTCACTACTATGATAACTCTCATTCCATAGACCATAAAAACTGTATGGCAGTTACTGGGTTACTCCAATTTCCAAATACTATATCAACTCCAATTGTACAATCCTCCAGGATTCCATTTATTACCAGGCCCCTATATGCTCTCACGCTAACAAAGGGTACAATAATGACACTTTGGAGCTCCAAGTATTCATGTAATCTCAGATCCTTTGTCCATTAATCCTCAATATGTCTGCTCATTCCCCTTTTCCCATCCAAGTAAGTGGTCATAAATCCCTCGGGGGAAGGACTAAGGGAATTGTTCCAGTATATCCTTGCCATGCTGCTGAAGAGTCCTTCTTCCTAGGCACCTGGCCACCTCTTCAGTCAATGGGTTCCAGATCTGAAACTGGCTCAAATCAAGAAATTGAGAAAGAAATTATGACTTTTTATTGGGGTAATTGTCCTCAGCTTCCTGATCCTCCATGCCTGCCTTTATTTTCTCACAGTCTCCTGGCTTCTCTGAGTTCCATCATCCCCATAGATGTTAACAAGCCCAGCCCTGTGACTGTCTCTCCTCCCATAATCTCTAGTATACATAAGAGGCAACCACTGAGATGCTTATGTTCCTCTCCTCAGCATATTTCTTATGGCTTTGGTGAATATTTTGTCCTCTGGTCTCTTTCATGGAACATCATTCTCTGGTGTGTCTTTGGATCTCAAAAATATATCCATTCCTGAATGCCTACTTCAGACTCTTCATTCCTTTCTTTACATCTACCAGAGCAACATGGGCATTTCCACTTAATGAATGTTAACCATTGCTTTATTCAGACTTCTAGGAGGCACCCCAACAGTGAGTTTGCCCCATCCCCTAACAATTTTGCTAAGGTACTAAATTCCACATCTAAAGAAAGTACTCTAATGTCAATTATTTCTTTCTTATATTCCAGCCCCCTTGATCAAGCACCCTCAAAATCCATTCCAGCAGTATTCCACTAGTTTATGCCAATACATGTTGACTAATTATTGCAATTCTTTGGGATAGTGTCTCTTTCTTAACTTACCAGGCCCAACATGACCTCAGCCATGGGATTGGCTTGGTAGGCAGGAAAGGAGGTGGGGGCAGGTCCTGAAGGTGGTCCCTGTTATAGAGATGAGATATCTATAGCATCTTTTAGTACCATAGAACTGTTAGCTATGAACTCTTACTATGGAAAGTGGGCCACCTCTGCAAGCCCAGAGGTTTTGGGGAGGTTGCAGAATTAATATCTTCTGGGCGCCATCCAGATGTCCTCATCCCATGTTTCAGTACTCTATATTTCCCACCAGATCCCTAAACTGCATAATAGACCTGCCTTGGATGAGCATTCACATGTCTCTGGGGCTCTGTAACTCTAACAGTTAGATCTTTAGACTGCTCCTCAGTAGGTCTGACCTTCTACTGAAAGGGATGCAGGCATCTTTAAGAGCTATCATAAAAGTTCTCTGGCTCTCACACTTGGCAGTAAACTGTTTCCTTGGCCTGCCAATGTCCTTCTGCAGAGCACTGATACGTTAGTAAACTTAGGGTAACCAGCCAACCTCACTGTCTTTGTATGTGTAATTCCCCCATAGTTTTCAACACACTGGATCATCACACCTTACTCAGCACTCCCTTCCACCTGAACATTTTCTCAGGTCACCACTGGTGAAATCTTTAGCAACTGAGCCTCCACATTGTCCCAGAGACTATCTGTACTCCACCTACTAGCCAGGACTGTGTCCTTTATACCAGGTGGTTGGTGGCAAAGTCAGTCTCAAATTCCAAGATTAAGGCCTATTTCCTCTGAGAAGTGAATGCCAAAATGAGATTAAATATTGCAGGGATTTTATTTGAGGAGCTGCCTGGGATAAAATGAGGAGGAAGGTGGAGAAGGCTGGGAGAGCCATCAGACATTGTGCAAGTCTAACCCTGAGTGAAGGAGAGAGGGCAGGAGGGTTAAATGGAAGCATCCCCAGTGGCTCCACAGAGCAAAGCCTCTGGAGAATCCTCATGCTAAAGGCAGCTGTTAAAGGAGTCCTGTATCTTCCCAAAAGGGCCTGCCTCAATATCCCTGCCACATTTTGTCATTGGCTGGAAGCAGCAGTGAAGTGTGGCTTCCACACAAACACAAGAGGGACTTCAGAGTGCAGGATCTGGGGGCTTCTTGTAGTTGAAGGTCTGGACACCTGGAAGATTGTAATTATTTTGCTGTGAGCTCATCTTCACTGGAGTTGGTCACTTGGTATCCCAGGGCATTCAGATGTGGAGGTATCCCTATTGAGCTATTTCTGGTTTGCTTCTGCTGGAACCCTAAGTATCAGATAAAAAATACTTCTTGGCTTGGTTTACATACTCCATGTAGCTAGTTCTAATTCAAACACCATGAACTCATATGTAGGCTTCTTCGCAGCTTCCCTAAACAATAAGGAATCATTTTCCTAATCTCTAATTCATGTGTGGGTATGACAGTTTTTTATGTTTCTAAATTTATGCAAGAAACTAAGTCCCAGATTTTATCTTAAAATTAAAAATTAATTTTATTCTTTTAGATTAAGTTCCAGCAGTGGGGTTCTGAATAATGAATTTTATGGTTTTTGACATACATATATAAAATCCTAGACAAATGTATCAATTTACATTCTCATTTTGTAGCTTTTCTGGCATGCATATTTTATGTGTTTTTTTCAATTTCCGCTAGTTTCACAAATTATGAAAGTTTTCTCACTATTTTAGTCTCTTTTTATTAATTCATTTTGGTCATAAAACTGAGCATTAAGTGATTAAAGAGCAACAACAACCTGAGCTGCTGCCACCTGGGGAATGTTTAATAATACTCCACAGAAAGGCCAGGAGGGTGGTCTGCCTTCTCTGAAGGTTCTGCCCGTCTCTTGAATCTTCCATCCTCTTGCACTCTGCTCTTTCATCAAACCAATCTACTGAAACTACCAGGCTCTTTGAAACTTGCAACTCCTTCTGCCTGGGCTTTCTACATTTTCTTTAGTCTGTCAAATACGCACTTCTTCCATAAAGTCCATCCTCTTTTCCTCCTCCCTCACCTCCACCCAGTATATTAACCACTCCTCCTTCTGCCACTGCTATGTGTTATAGACACTTCTATCAGCATCCACAGCCCTCCATTGCCTTTGTTAATTTGCAAGTCTTCTCCCCATGTTCTATCCCTTAGAGACAAGAACTATATCACTTTTATCTTCATGCCATTGACATTTTGAACACTAAATGTGCAAATAATAAATACATAAAATGCTACAAGATTATCTCCAAAAGAAGAGAGAAAATGTAATGTAGCTTTACTTTCATATTTAGTCTTTTCTTTATATTTTCTCTTTGCATTTCTTTCCCTTGGTCAGCCAGCACACTCAGGTGTCCATCAGTCCTATCAGACTGCCTTTCATTATGGTAGCTTCTCAAAGACAAATGTGTATACAGTCTGAGCTCTCATGTGTTGGAGGCTCCAGACAAATATCAAAAATCACAATAAATATTCCAACAGTCAAGCATCTAGATTTTTTAAAAATCTGGATGTGGAATGTTAAATTGAAAAACATATGGATGCCAAATCAAAACTTTCCATTTTAATCTGGACACAGCCTTATTTTACTAGGAAGCTGAAAGGAATATTGTTCAAGATCACAGCTGCTCTTATGAATTTGCAGCTTCCAGATTGTTTTAGAGTTGACAGCATTTGTTGAGCCTCCAGTATGCATAAGGCGGAGGTCCTAAACAGTTTCCAGATGTCCATGGAAAAAGACTCAATGGCTTTGGGTTGAGAAATGGATTAAACAATAATAGAATACTATTCTTTTTTAAAAGATTTGTTTTTATTGATTTTTAAAGAGAAAGAAAAAGAGAGGGAGAGAGAGAAACATCTATATGAGAGCTAAATATGATTGGCTGTCTCCTACCGGGGACTGAGCCTGAAACCTGGGCATGTGCCCTGACTGGGAATCTAACCAGCAACACTTCAGTGCACGGGAGGACACCCAACCAACTGAGCCACACCGACCAGGGCTAGAATACTATTCTTAAGATTCCTGTATCACAACCTCTTCCCTGGTGAAAGCAACCCTGAAGTGACCACTCCCATGAACACACACACACCCTGGTCACACACAGAAACATCTCAGTAATATTTTCTCTATCGTTTTCAGAATAGTAATAGCTTAACAATGAGCATGGAGTGTGGGAGAGATGCTCCAAGAAAAAACCCTCACCCTTTTCCACTACATTCTCCCACAGTTCTAAGCCTTCACACTGGTCTGGAAGAAACATGAGGCTTATCATACGCTTGACTGCAGGCCACACTTAGCATTAGAAATGCATCAAGTACTGGATCTGCTGGAAGGAAATCAAGCGAAGACATTTGTGAGTTGAAAATATGTTGAAAACATATTACAATGTGATAACCTAGAGTTTTGGTGGCTTTGCTAAGTCAGAAAAGAAGGAAAATGAGGGAAGAAAATGTGTTTCTCATTTTTAGATTTACATCATCTGGAGTAACAGAATACTTGTCCAAAAGGTTTCCTCAGGTCTCATGCTCCAATAAAGTTAAATTTAAAAAAGGAGGCACCTGCTCAGTCTTCCTACAGCTTATAAAATTGAGGGTTATTGAAACTTTGTCTATAAAAAAAGAGAGTCTTTAAACCAAGTCTAGTCAAGAGAAAAGGGGAAGGCAGAAGGGCTGCCTGAATCAATTCCTGCTTCTCCCCTTTCACTCTATGGCCCCTTTCTTGGCCAATATATCCAAGTTCAAAATATTTACCTATTAAAGTCACTTGACTACCTTTAGTTCCCATCCAGACTTGTTTGGTCTTGGAAGACGGACTAGTCAGAATTGGACATAAAATCACGGGGGGTACTCACCACTCTGGACCCACCTGAAGTACCCTGAGTTGTATTGCTACTGACTCTTGCCTTCTTTACCAGGAATTATTACTCATTTGTGTATCATGTAGTCTGAACTAGACAAATGCACCATAGTGGAGAGGAGACAACAGGAAAAAGGGTCTCGAATAATCCTTGTGCAAGCACATACTTACATACCTATATATAGTATATGAGCAATAAATTAAATGAACTTAATTTCTCTTCACACATAGTTGGTGGAATATGACTGATGACTTGGATATAGAAAAGGAAATATAGAACATAGTCAAAAGAAATCATTGTAAAAGAAGATAAAGGCAGAAATCACTCTGATAAAAATTTCGACACCAGCAAGGAACGTGATTTATAAAATCAAAGGTATATATGAAGGAATCAATTACATTCAATTTTTATTGTTTTTACTACAAAAACAATGCATATTAACTACATATAAGATAGAAAATTCATATAGGCAGTAGAAATTCTTATATCCATAAATAGTGTGCTAGCAAAATAAATGATATATGTATATAACTAGACTGTGGACAAAGGGCCCTATCAGTCTTACCACTGTTGACTCAATGAATAGTCTTTGAATGAATGAATTTGAGAGATTTTTCTATGCATATATACATATAAAAATGAAATTATCCCATACACACTATTTTGCAGTTGACGGTATATTGTAGATATATTTCATGTCAATATGTATTCATGTACAGCACTTGATTGCTGTGTTTTATGATGGTGATTTGTACCCTAATTTACATAATAGATTCCTTTTCAGTCTGAGCTCACTGGTATGAGGCCTTTTTTTTTTCTTGTTCTCCTTAATCAGGACCATTGCTCATTCCTTTGTCTTTCCTTTTTCTTGTGCTTTAATAGAAGTGGTCTCGAACTTTTATGAGCATTATTGTTTTATGAAAAACTGGTTAAATATTCAGACTCCTGAGCCCCACCCCTACAAATCTCAATTCATTTGATTGAAGTACATCTTGGGAGCTGTTATGTTTAAAAAGGATTCCAGGTTATCTGTCTGTAGGGGTGTGGGGAGACTACACTGTGAGAATCACCATTTTGCCAAACTACAGACTATTGAGGGCATATTTTCACTCCTCACTATTTGAAGCCCCCCACCTTTTGGGAGCCTTAGCCCTGCTTTCAGAAGATATGCAAAGGTCTACCCCTATGTCCCAGAGTTCTAAAGTAAAGAACTTGGTGAGTGTAGATTATTAGCAATAGGGATGGGTCAATATATAATCAGTCAGAAACACTCAGGTCTGGCCACCTGTGTGTCTTCTGAAAACAACCAAACATTTGGGACAAACCAGTGACACAAGGACCCCTCCCAGGGAGTTCTGATAAAATTTTAACCTAACTTCAATTTTACAGATGCCTCTGTGTGTTCAGTTACATTGTACCTCCAATCAGCTCACAAAAATTCCAAAAAGGTCAGAAAATGTACCAACAAAGGAAGCTCCATTGTTGTTTGTCTCATTGAGTTGTCCTTCCTTCCACTACTGCCTCTCACCTCAGTTTTGGTACGGTGCTGGGAAGGGGCTGGCAGAGAGAGGGATATGGACAAGTACCACTTATTGAGTCTTTAAATAAGTGTCTCCTCCACAGTCAGGCTTGGAATCCCATGGCTTATTGGAAGTCAAATAACAAACTGTCCTAGCATTCCATGACCAAGCAATCCCTGGGCACACATTAAAGAGGTCTTAATTTACCCCTGTCAAGGATGAGTGGGAAACACAACAATAGCAGTAAATGAGGCCTGATTTCTATAACAAGGATTGCGGTGGATCTGGAATGTGATAGGAGGAGTAGGAATGACCGCAGTAGCCCTCTGATTGGTGCCTTTGCCTCAGCTAGTTCCCCTCACCTCTTCTGCTGAAGCTAGTACAAATCTCATCATGGGAGATGCTTTCTTAAAACCCTTCCAGGACCTCCACTACAAGTGGCATAAAATCCAAACACTTGAATATGGCTATGAAGGTCCATTATGGTCTAATCAGTGTTTTTATCTCTACAGACTCACCTTTTGTCTCTCTTCTCTCCAGCCCTTCCTCCACACATGCACACACACCTACTATGTGCTGCATTCATAACCACTCCTTTCAGATTCTAGGATTCACCGCTCCCTCTCACCTCTGGGCCTTTGCCATGTACTATTGTCTTTGCCTGGAACATTCTGGGTCCCTCTTGACACCTCTCCTTTTGAAGAACTTCTATTTATCTTTATGTCTCAGATTAGACCTTGCATCCTCTGGGAAGTCTTCTTTCATCCTTACTCCTCCATAGTGGTTTAAATAATAGCCACTCAAACATATTGTTTCTTAATCCCTGGAATTTCCTTATTTGGAAAAAGAGACTTTGCAAATGTAATTAAGTGAAGGATTTTGTGATGACAAGAAGATGAGAAGATTACCCCTGGCTTATTCAGGTGGGCCCTCAGTGTCATCACAAGTGTCCTTATAAGAGAGATGCATAAAGACACACAGTGGAGAAGAACATGTCTGAAGAAGGAGACAGAGATTGGAGTGAGGAAGCCACAGACCCAGGAATCCTGGGACAGCCACAAGAAGCTGGAATAGGCAAGCAACTGGTTCTCCCCTAGTGCCCCCATAAGGAGTGCCACCCTGCCAGTCTTCTAGCCTCCTAAACTGTGAAAACATAAATTTCTGTTGTTTTAAGCCATAAAGTTTATGGTGATTTGTTAATACAGCCTCCAGAAACAAACACACTCTCCAAACCAAAAGAATTCTCCCTTCCTTCTTCTCTTGTAGCACACCCAGGGTAGCACTCAGCTGTTATCACTGAACTATTATCACCTATTTACTTGTCTTTAGACTCTGTGAGATTAGGATTGGGAGCTCTGTTTGTTCTGTTCCCCACTCTATGTTCATGGCCTAGCACAATTTTTTAACATATATGGTCAATATATTTGTAGAGTCAATACATGAATGAATGAATAAATGAATGGATAGATAAATTAACGAATGAGCAAGGAAAGATTTCCTTAGGAAAAGAAAACAGGGACACCTATTAACGATTATTTGAAAGGCTATTCTCTAAAGAGAGGGAGAGGAAATGAAAGTGTAATGAATATCCACTGTATCAGCCACTATGCCAGATGGTTCATGTATATTATCTCATTAATTCTCACAAAATCCTTGAAAGTAGTTATTATTGCCCTGATTTTACAGAAGTAAGGCTCAAAAACTGAAGTAATTCACCTATGGTCATAAAGGAAGAGGCATATGTGAGGATGCTGGGGGTGTAACCTGGCCCAAGGAGTAAAAGACAGGACAAGATAGTTCAATTTAAGAACTGTTCTTGGTATTAATAACCAGAGTTATCCAACAATGAAACAGTGTGCCTCAAAAAGCAGACAGTGTCACAGGACACGTTCAAGCAAAGGCAGAATGATCATTCATCAGGACACAAAACAATGTCTGAATCAGAGAAAGTCGGTGTCAATTATTAGATGGCCTCTAAGGCTCTTTCCAACGCAGACTGCAGTTGTAGGGTGAGCTGGGAAGTCAGTGAATAAACAGCTTGTTGAAAGCTTAATAAACACACAAATTCATTCTTATGGGTTGTAAAATCTAGTAGACATAAGTAAGCTATACAGCCCATGTAACAAAATGAAGGTAAAGTTGGCATGAGAGCACTCTTCCTGTTGAGGACCCTTCTCACTCCTTCTTTGGGCAAGTAATCCACTTCACCTTTTTCTCCCTTTCTGAAACATTGCTCTTGCAAGGATCAGTTCTCAACATTAGCCCAAACCACCTCCACATTTCCTGATACCAGACCAGGATCCAAATGTTCAGAAACCACTTTTGAAAGTTGTCGGAGACTTCTACAGCATTTCCCAAAGTGTTTTTAAATGCACTAGATATTCCATGAAAAACAGTCTTCCCAGAAGATGGGGTTTATTCCATAATACTCCAAGATACTCTATGAATAATTATTTTTTATGTTTTAGTAAAATCTCTGAAATTAAGTTATCATTTACACCTTTCTCCCAAAAGTTGACTGCAGAAAATAAGATTAGTAAATCAAGGGTTCAGTTGGACTTCTGATCCCCAACCTGATGTAGCCTCTTCTTCCTTTCAACATCCAGGGATACTCTGTGCCCTCTCTTAGTGTCCTTATTTAATTGAGTCCCTAAACCATCTTTTATGATTTTTATTTGTCTTTGTCATATTATCCCAATGAGATCATAACCTCCTCGGGAACAAATACAAATCTTATTTAATTTTTCTTTGTGGCAACTTCTACATTGTATATTATGTGCTAGTCAATGGAATTGCTCAAAGTTTTACTATAATTTTTGTTTTATATGAATCTGATTATATGTCACTAGTGAACTAGATATTCTTGGCTATAAAGTAATTAGAACCTTCCGAATCAACATTCAATGTGATGACCTCTTAATTAGGAAAGATTAACATGCAGAAATCATCACAACCAAGATTTCAAAGTTTTTCTTAGTTGTTCATCAATTTAAATATTTACTTTCCCCACACAGACACACCAACATACTTACTAAGCCTTTGTTTCAACTTTATTTTCTGTTAATATACAACAAAATATATTTTTAATTCACATCCAGTTTTATCAATTTTTACACATGTATAGATTCATATAACCATCACTACTATCAAAATACAGAACAACTCCATCATCTTAAAAAACTCCCTCATACTATCTTCTAGTAGCCACGCCCTCTGCTCTGCCCTAACTATGGGCAACCACTTGCTCCATCACTATAGTTTTATCTTTTGGAAAATGTCAAATAAATGGCATCGTACATTATGTAAACTTTTAAGACTGACTTCTTTTACTTAGCCAGTAATCTGAGACTCATCCAAGTTGTTTGTGTATCCATAGTTTTTTACTTTTTATGAATAGACTATCTATTCACCTATTGAAGGGCGTTTGGGCTGTTTCTATTTTGGGTGATTTATAAATAAAGCTGCTATGAATATTTACATACAGATTTTTATGTAAACATAAGTGTTCATTTTTCTAGAATAAATACCCAGGAGTGGTATTGCTCTGTCATATGGAAAGTATGTGCTTAACTTCATAAAAAAACTGTTAAACTGGCTGTACCATTTTGTTTCCCTACCAGTAAGGTATGAGAGTTCTGGTTGCTTTGCATGTTAACCAACACTTGACGTTGTTAATATTTTCTTATTTTAGCTAGTCCAATTGGTGCATAGTGATATTTCCTTTTTATTTAGGTTTTTATGACATTTACAAATGAGCCAAATCTATTAAAGTTAGGGAGGAGGATTATCTAGCAGAGCAGATAGCCCGCCCCATAACCACATTTTGTTTATCTTATTTTCTAATACCCAAAGTATATAATGTAGTAGTGGCCTTATAAGATATTCCAAGGTTAAGCTGAGAACTATATTATCATTTTATCAAACTATATTTGAAGTTTAATTAATGGCATATGGCAGTAGAGCAACTGGGTCCTCCAACTGCCCCTAAGCAGAAATCAGGAATGGACACAACTAAAAATGAGGTTAGTCCCAGCACAGAGAAAAGACAAGTGGTGCAGAGTGTGGAAAAGGCAAGTCACCCTTCTATGCCATTATCTCAGGGTAGGTTCTTCTTCACAGACCCCTTGCTACCTACACTCCAACCACATTTTGTCAAATTCATCCCTACACAGGGGCTTTAGCACAGTATGCCTCCTCTGCCTGAAGTGCTCTTTTCTGATATCTTAGCAAGATTGGTTCCTTGTTATCATTCAGACTTCTACTTAAATATCATCCCATTAAATATATCAATGGCCACCTACCCCAATGCAGGCCCACAAGACACTCCCTATTTTCATCGTAGTACTTACCATTGTCTGACATTATCTTTTTTTAATACTCTATCTCTCCCTATCAACTCAATAGTTCCAGTGCCTAGAACATTGATTTTCTACCTTTTTTTTTATCTCATGGCACACATAAACTAATTACTAAAATTACTAAAATTGCTGATCTGACAAAAAAAAAATAGATATACTTCTGATTCATTCATACCAAATGGCTATTGCTGTGTTAGCTGTTATTTTTTTATTTGACAATCTAAGGGAAAAGAGGTCAGTGCCCCTGACTAAAAGTCAGGTATTGCAGCATACCAGTTGAACACCAGTTGAAAATTGCTGGCCTAGAACAAGGCTTTAGACTTAGTAAGCACTCAGTAAATGTGTGTTGAATGAGTAGATAACTGAATGGTATCTACTTGTAAGAAGCTTACTTCTTGCAGAGACTGTTGGGCAGATGTGCTACTCATGGTGCTTTAAACCTACACATTGACCGTAACTCAGTCTTCATATCTTTGAGCATTGATGGGAAGAGTAAAAACATCCTTGAAATGGAACTACTATTTCAAAGTTGTAAGCACTTTCTTCTCTTGTGAGGTGGAGACAAAAATGAATCTTTGGTGCAGACCAATCTGTCGTTCTGGGAAAATCACTGGAATCGGCCTTTCGTTTAGAGAACAAAGACCCTACTCACAAATACAGATGTCTGAGATGATGTCACACCGGGAAAGTGAACTGCTCTTCTGAGAATATAAAAGGTTGTCTGTAGGGTGGGCAGACCATGCTTCCTTTGAAATGTTTCTTTTCTAAGAATGAGCTCAGATGGTTCTGGGCCTGCACACGCTCTCTGGTTCCCATGGAGCAGTGTTTTGTATGAAGCAAGGCTTGCAGAAGATCTGGTGCTGGAAACTTGAAAATGCAGGGTGTACAAATTTGATTTCACTTCATGTAAAAGCAAACTGGCCTGGGTGTGAAGGCACACAACCAGGACTCTACCACTACAACCCAACTCGTGGTGCTATTAAAGCCTGAGCAACCTAGGCTTTGAGAAAGGTTAAATTAGACAGATGGATGGATGGATGGATGGATGGATGGATGGATGGATGGATGGATGGATGGATGATGGATAGGAGGGAGGAAAGGAGAAGGGAAAGAAAGAACGAGACAGAAAGAGAGAGAGAGAAGGAAGGAAGGAAGGAAGGAAGGAAGGAAGGAAGGAAGGAAGGAAGGAAGGAAGGAAGGAGAAAGGAGCAGCCCTTTACTTCTGAAATGTAGAAAGTGAAAATGTAAGACTTCACACACACACTTATCCTCTGTATGTGGATTGTCTATAGGAATATGGGCCTATAATGTTCTGTTGTCATTGACTATAATCAACCCAGTGGATGAAGTAATCTCCTCTAGAAATAAGTCAATCTAGGAAATAAAAAGAGCACAGAGAAACTGAACTTTGTTATGAGTTGCAAAGGAAAAGTCTCCCACTGTTTGGGACACAGTGTCTTAAACCTGAACCCTGAAAAATTGACATTTTCAGAGTACTCCTTATCAACTGTTTTTTCTTTATAATAAAATGACAGTAGTTGAAGCAATAGCATCCTGAATTATGATAATAAATCCTTCATCCTCACAAAATAATTTGGTTCAGCCACTCAGTCATGTGATAAATATTTGTTGAGTGCCTACTACATGACAGACACCTTGTAGGCACCGAGGAAAACAGTATGAGCAAAGCAGACATTACCCATACACTTGGGTTGCTCACAATATAGTGGAAACACTGTTAGTCAAATATAGGAAAGAGACATTAGTCAAATACAACAATACCATATCAAAGCATGAAGAGAGCAAAGCAGCCATGGAAATGTTTAGATTAGAGAGACTTCTTCAAGTCTATGAAGCAAAGGGCCCTCTCCTACAGAAATAATTATTCTTAAGCTAAGATCTCAACATTGAATAGGACAAAGCTAGGCAAAGAGGAGGGGAAGAACATTCCAGGCACAAGAAGCAGGAAGTACAAAAGCCCTGAAAGAGAAGAGAAGAGAATGTGGCACATTTGAGGACTGGAAGGGAGGCCAACAAGGTTGCAGAGAGACGGTGGTCCAGGATAATGGAAATGTGTGAAGGAGGCAACTCATGCAAGGTTTATGGGTCATGGTAGGGATCTTTTCCTCTATTCTGAGATCAGAAGAAGCTTTGAAGGGCTTTGGAAAGAGTACTACAGTGCAGGGTGGAGCTCCCATTGGAGAAGGCAAGAGGTGATTCAAGAGAAGCATTTACAAGCTCTGCCAATCATTAAGTTGTGGTCTCTTAGCTCAAATCAGTTCAACTGTACAACCAGATTCATGATAGTCTCTGCCAATAGAAAGTGCCAGAAGGAGACTGCAAGGCTGAAGCAGGAAGAAGGAGCTTGCCATTTCCATGTTTGTGTGAATATCACCCCAGGCTCACTTTCATTAGCATCAGCTAAATCCACTTTGCAATTTTTTCCAAGACTTGTGGAACCAGCTTCATTGCCCAAATCCCTCCTCCCCAGAGTTAACAATTCTTTATGTATAAATCTTTCTGTTCAGATAGTTGGTGTGGTTTCTGTCCCATGACAGGTGGCTGGCTACAGCAGCACGGCAGCAGGCAGGGGAAGAGATGGCAGGGAAAATGGGGAAACAGCTCTGTATCTGAAGTTTCTATAATAACTTGATTGCTCCATAATTGATTTCTTCTTTAAGATTATGAGGAGAGGGACTGTCTTCCTTGCAAGTAATTGGTAGAAACTGTGTCCACAAAAGCTACCTAATAAATATTTATTAGATAAATTTTAATCAGCTTTATGAGAGTTTAAAGGATCTCAGGGCCATTGTTTAATTTCTAATGAATTCTATCATCTTGAAATATAAGATATATCCATGTATGTTTAGAAATAGACTATCTAGAAATCAAAATTTTAACATTTTTATGACTCAGTTTACTGTGCTAAAATAATATGTAAATATTGTCCAATAATATTAATGCAGGATTTTGTGAAACACACTTTAATCCTACTGATTTATACTAGGCACAAGTTATTTTGCCCAGCTTGATAATAGATTCGTTTTCAAAGACTGTTTTCTCAGAAGAAATGAAACGCACAGCTGTTGTTTGTTTTAGGGTTCAACTTTAAACGCCTTGGGAGAATAAGAACCACAAGCATTAATTTCGGGTTATTAAAAAGCAGACTTATAACCCAAATGCTATTAATAAAATATTTAAACTGCATAATACATTTGTAAAAATGGTGTTGTTCAAAGAATGTAACTTTTATTAAATTTTTTATTTGATTTAATTTAAAATTGCAATGATGTCTTTTAATGTACTCATCAAGGCTATCAGTTCACAGAATCACGATTCTGTTAAGTTAGCCAATGTTTTTCCTTGAAATATCTGAATTTTTTCATTAGAAAATTAGTCTATTAGATTCTGGCTCACTTCTGTGAAGTTCCACATTACAGTACTTCAAGCCACGTCATTTTCTCTTATCAGGTGCCAAGTCCTATCGATTTTACTTTCTCAGTTCTTCATATCCACACCCTTCTACCAGTTTCCTCTTGCTGTGCCTTGGTTGGCCTTTGTTACCTCTTACTTGGACTATTGCAGTAGCCTCCTAAATAGTACTGTCAGACTTAACAAATAAAAATACAGGACACTCAAATAAATATGAATTTTAGATAAAATACAAATACTTTTTAAAATATATTTTATTGATTTTAGAGGGAGAGGAACAGAGAAGGAGAGATAGAGAGAAACATCAATGAGAGAGAAACATCCTGCATACACCCTACAACCTGAGCATGTGTCCCAACCAGGAACTGAACCGGTGACCTCTCTGTGCATGGGATGGCCCTCAACCAACTGAGTCACACGGGCCAGGTCCAAACACTTTTTTAATATAAGTATGTTCCAAATATTTCCCAAATATCATATGGAGCATACTTATAGTTTTAAAAATATTTGTTGCTTACCTAAAATAAATATAACTGGGGGTCCTATATTTTCCTGATGTCTTTATTCTCTGATTGCCCCAATCCACCATTTATATATTCTACATATATCTAAAAAATATTCTTCTGATCCTATCACACCATCACTACCACCTTTTCCTTCCTTTTAACTTTTCAGGCAAAAGGAAATTATTGACAATTTTTAAATACAAGCACTTTACCCTAGCATTCAAGGCTATCAAAATACCCTCTTTAAATGATATTTTGACATTTTAACTTAGTCATTCTAAATTGAATTTATATTATTCACTAGCCCCATAAGTCTACATTTTCCTGTTTCCATATCTTGACAATCTAGGCCAAATTCTAGAATATTTAATCCTTAAAGGTTCATATCAGAAACAAAGAGTAATAATACCTATACAGAAAGCACTCGATAAATTTTGATTTTTATTGTAATTGTATAATTATAATTATCAGCATTGTCTTGAGACTTAAAGCAACAACATGAAAGTGAATGAGGTTTTTTTAAATTGGAGCAAAATATTGATCTGATTCTCACTACACATATGCTATACTGAACCCAAGAGCTCCAACCTGGAAAAGGGAATATTTTTCTATAATAAATGTGAAAGGTATTATGGAACTAACTCACAATGCTAAATCCTTAATACATGATAAATCAATTAGTGTTGTCTAAAATGGGAATACTTAGAAACAAACTACCTGGCACTTATACATTAGTGAAATGAAAGCAACCGCACCCATACCCAGGCTGCTCCAGAAATAAACGAGAGTTGTTTCTCTACTTTCTCCTGTCCTTAAGTCTTCATTTATTCTTTGTATTTATATTTTAGAGCCATTTTGAAATTCTGAGAGCTTGTCCTTTATTCCAAAACTTGAGTATTTAGCTTGAACTCATATTAAACACACATTTTAATTTTCCAAATGTAGTTAAAAAATAAACAAATAAAGTAATCTCAAACATCCCAAATAAATTTTATTAAAAGTTTACACACACACAAATCCATCAGGATCCCAGCTTTTATATTAAATTCCAATTGGGTACAGTATTAAGTAGGCAGATATTACTTTATTTTTAATAGCCTTCTTTAAACATCAGTAACAACAATACTTGCATTATGCTTTTTTTCCCTTAATATCACCTTATATGGAAACTTAACCAGACAAAAAATATTGGCTTCTGAGAAGTGATATAAAGCAGCTTACAGTGTATGAGTTCAGTGACTCAAGATAAATGAGGTAGAGACAACCTACTCCTTGCTCTCTAGTTTTATCAATTTACACATTTCCCATTACTCTACATACATTTTTTTTTTTTAACATTCTACAACCTTCAAAAAATATTCTTCCCACTTTGAGAACAGTTAAATTATTTTCTATTAAGAATACTAGATGCTAGTCATAATGGAATCCCCAAGGTTCACGAAGTGCCCTGGGAGAATGAAGTGTGGGTGTGGTTAGGGGTAAGACCTCATACAACTGGGAAATGACTGGCTCTCACCAGGGCCATTCAGTCCGCATGATAATAAATGGATGAGCCAGCACCTTCCCCTCTTAGCACTGCTGAGTGGGCCTCCAGGAAATGAAATGTCTCCACCAACACCAAACCCCAAACCAATGAGAGGAGCAGCATTTCTGGCCTTAATCACACCCCACTCAGCTCTGTGGAAACATGACTGCCGGCTTGCAAAGAAGCCAGAAATGATACTTCCTCTACTGATTCAGGCAAGGCCTGAGAGACACCTTGAGAGGTTATTGGGTTCTTGTTTCTCTACCTAGAACTACACTTTATTTACAAAGAATTTTGCAGGCTCCTAGGCCCCTACTTTTGGTTGAGGAAGGGAAAACGAGTGCCGAGGAAAGAACTATAAGGTCCGCAGTATTCATCACTGTCTCTCCAACCCTGAGCACTGTCCCTGGCACATAATAAGAGCTCAACAAGTGGGTGCTGAAGCTGGCTCCCACCTGCCCAAAAGATCTAACTGTTAGCTTCTCTTCCCAAATCTCCATTCATTGAAGCCATGTTGGTAACTTGAAATTAGCCATGGTGGGAAAATATACACTAGGAAAACTCAAATACTACAAGTTCGCCTCCTCTCCTCCCCCAGAGAGCCAGTTGTCAAACATCACTGGGCTCAATTAATGCTTATTATTGAAATTTATGGAGTGCTTATTGTATTCCAGGTGTTTTTACGCATGCCATCTCACCTGATCGTAGAGTAAAAGGTGGAAATAATGGGCAGATGAGAATGTAAGTAGCTGTGATATCTGTCGTCCCTTTGAGTGCCAGTGTTCGCTGTGGTTGCCTTCAGTTCACTATACAGGAGATGAGACAGACTCTGTGTAACTAAGTCACTTGTCCAAGGTCATCCAGCAAATATGGAGCATATCCAGGACTTGAACCAAGACTGACTGAAATGAAGCCTCTGTGCTCTCTGTCACACCCTTCTGCCTGGTCAGGGCAAACCCCAACAGGACATTGAGCTTCACTCTGTAGAGATATTACAAAAGAAAAAGAAATTTAAGCTCCTATCAACTTAGTTGCTAAAAGCAGCACTGCCTTGCCCTTAGAACCAGCAAGCAGGGTCTTTACCTTGGCCTGTCTACCCTGCTCTTTGGACTGTCTTCCTTGAGTTCTCCATTGCCAGGGAACACCCAGAATCATCAAAACCATTCCATACCACTTGTGCTCCCACCACCAACAGGCAATTCCAAGTGATGTCATCCCCTACCTACAGCTGATGTGGTGACAACATGCTCTCCTGGGTCAGTGTTAAGCTGTGCCTGACATGGGAGAAACATTTCTTACGTAAATGACACAACTCTACCACTCCTCTCTATCTGCCCATGAGGTCTTCTCCTCTCCTCCCAGCTTGGGTGGTGTATGGAAGACAGAGATGCAGTCATAGTTGAAGGAGATCACATTCTAGAAATGCAGTGATAATGACCTAAAAAAGTTCAAAAGAAGACATGATTGGAAGATATGCTATTCCAACTTGTGTTATAAAATTCTGCACGTGACCAAAAACCAAATTATCATTCACATTTTCCTGCATACTCTGAGTATGACTTGCATTTGTGGTCACCCTCAGTGAGGTACAGTAACAATCTCTGAACCAGTAATTGGAAGCCAATATTTATAGGCAGCATGATGGATGATGCAGGATCGTGAGTAATGCTGTAATCAGCATTAAAGAAATGGAATTGCCAGACTGCAGAGGCTGAAAAATCTGCATTGTTTCAACACAAATAGGTTCTGAATAGACATGGCAATGTGAGTAATAATAGTGTTGCTACCTTTTCCTCATGAAGACACAAACTTAACCAAGAACAGAGCATTTGACAATAAAGACCACAAAGAGATGGTTCCCAGACCTGAACAGGGATCTTCATATGCACTAATTAAACAATAAGTAAATAGATGCATACCTCTTCTTTACGCACTGTTCTAAATCTTCACTGACAAACCATATAGGCCTCACATGGATTCATTAATATTTATGACATGCTTTTAATCAAATTGTTTATATAGACAGGGGCCCCGCAAGAAAATTTTGCTTATGCCTTTGCATATCCATGGCAGCCTTGGCATTGTTAAACGCTTTAACCACTGTGATGGTGACCAAGCTGATTTTTCTCCTCAATGAAATATTTAATCACCAACCCTCAGCCAGATAACTCCTCACAACCTAGCCAATGAATGGAAACAGCAACATGGGGCAGAGGCAGGGGCTTCTTCCAACCCCACAGTACCCTGTCTGGAATGGAACCTGTATCAAACCTCTCAGTCACCCATCAACTGTTGGGTGGGGTTCTGCATACTCCCTGCATACATAACTAGGGAGTGATGTGTCATATACAAGACACTCAATATAAGACCTTCTCATGGTCCTGATGACTGGTCTTGACTGACAACTTCTGGTTGACTTTCCTGTAGAGGTTAAAGCCACACCATATGACTAGAGTAGAATTTAGTACAAACCATGAGATCAGAGGCAGAACCTGAGAGAATCATCTGCTCCAAAGACCACAGGTTGCATGTTAGGATACTGAGGCCCAGAGAGCTCAAGTTAGTTTCTCAAGTCTCCACAAGGCAGATCCAGGTGTCTGTGCCCACTGCTGGCATATAGTGGGAGAACAGGAGCCAGAAGACATGGTGGTTAGGAGCTTGAGCTCTGGAGTAAGACTACCTGTGTTTGAAACTATAGCTCAGTTTCTCCAAAAGAAAAATGAACATAATAATACTACTGCCTTAATTTGTAAGATTGCTCTGAAAATTACATGAGAAAATATATGAAAAAGGGTTTAACATGATGCCTGGAACCTAGAAAGCACTACATAAATGTTGCTCATACTACTATATAAGGCTGCCTTGCTAGTCAAGTAAGGTTGACCTAACTCCATGCCTTAGCCAGTGCATAGCAGAGTAAGACCCTTCAGCAGTGTTATTGTGAATGTGTTCTGTGCCACATACTATACTGGTCCCTGGGGGAGTCTGCACAAAGAGTTTTACCTGAGATTACAGACACAGATAGCAGGAGCTACCAAACTCCTGGATGCCATGTTTGCATGTGAAACATGTGGTCCCTCTTCCTGCTCATGCAATTCTTAAACTCACTGCAGTCTGACTTCCAGCCTTGGCACTTCCTTGATCTTGCTGAGGTCACAGGATTGCCAAATTCAGAGATCACATGTCAACCCTTATCTTTGTTGATATTTGTCTTTCTTTAAACAGTCCTTGAAACTCTCTCTTCTCTTGGGTTATTAGTCTGCTCAGGTTGCCATAGCAAAATACAACAGTCTGGGTGGCTAAAACAACAGAAATTTATTTTCTCATCTGGAGGCTGGGTGTCCAAGATCAAGGTGTTGGCAAGGTTGGTTTTTGGTTTGGCCTCTCTTTCTAACTTGCAGATGGAGCCATCTCTGTATCCTCACATGGCCTTTTTCTCTATGCCTGAGGAGACTAAGAAAGAGACCTCTTGTGTCTCTTCCTCTTCTTATGAGGACACCAGTCCGACAGAATTACGATCCCATCCTTATGACCTCATTTAATCATAATTACATTTTTAAAGTCTCTATCTCTAAATGCAATCACATTGAGCGGTAGGACTGCAACATATGAATTGGGGAGGGGGGCCTAATTCAGTCCATAACACTTAGCTTCTATAACGTGACTCTGTCATTATTCTCCCCTACCTTTCTAAACACTCCTTTGCAATTTCTATGCAATCCTTTCCATCCCTCTTCTTCTGAATGCTGGAGTTCCAATGTCTGATGTCTTCTCTTCCCCCAACCCAATACACATTCCCTGAACAATCAGTCATACCCACTACCATATCCATGTAGATGGTGCTCAAATCTATATTTCAAGCTCAGATTTCTCTCCTAGCTCCACATCTGCATACCCTATTGTCCATCTTATATGATACCCCACAGAAATGTTAAATTCATCACTTTCCAAAACAGCATCTTTCCATGTCAACCTACTGCTACTTCTGGCTTTTCTGTCCCATCATCTAAACTAGATATCTGGAATTAACCAAAAATCTGTGATCATTTCCTCTTCATACCCTGTACAATCCAGAAGAGCAAGGAGAGCATCTTTTCTGTTGTTCCCTGTATTTCCAGCATTCACTATAGTGCTTGCCTTAAAACTTGCACCTATTAACTATTGTAAATAAAATAAAAGTTAAACCTAGAAATAGACACAAAAGTAGTTTTTTGATCTTTGACAAAAGAGCAAAGGCAATACAATGGAGCAAAGATAGTTTTTCAATGAATGATGCTGGAACAACCAGACATCCACATGCAAAAAAAAAAAAAAGAAGACACAGACCTTACATTCTTCACAAAAAAATAACTCAAAATGGATCATAGACCCAAATGTAACCTCAAAAATATAAAATGCGTAGAAGATAACATAGGAGAAAACCTAAGCAAACTTGGGTATTGCAATGGTCTTTTAGATACAACACTAAAGGCACAATCTATGAAAGAAATAATTGATATTCCAGACTTTATCAAAATTAAAACTTCTTCTCTGTGAAATACAATGGCAAGAGAAGACAAGTCACAGAAAATATTCACAAAAGACACATCTGATAAACGACTATTAGCCAAAATATACAAAGAACTCTTAAAAGTCAACAATGAGAAAATATACAACCCAGTTTAAAAATAAGCCAAAATCTTTCACAGACATATTACCAAAGAAGATATAGATGGCAAAAAAGTATATGAAAAGATTCTCCACATTATATCATCAAATTAAAACAATGAGATAGTACTATACATCTATTAGAATAGCCAAAATCCAAAACTCTGACAACACCATATGCTGGGAAGGATGTAGCGCAAGGGAAAGTCTCATTCATTGCTGGTGAGAATACAAAATTGTACATCCACTTTGGAAGACAGTTTGGTTGTTTCTTATAAAACTAGACATACTCTTAGTATATAAACCGGCAATCACCCTCCTTGGCATTTACCTAAAGGAGTTGGAAACTTTATGCTCACACAAAAGAACCTGCACATGGATGTTTATAGTAGCTTTATTCAGAATTACCAAAACTTGGAAGCAATCAAGATGTTCTCAAGTATGTGAGTAGATCAATAAACTCTGGTACATTCAGAAAATGGAATGTTGTTCAGTGTTAAAAAGAAATGAATTATCAAGCCATGAAAAGACATGGGGGAAACTTAAATGTATATTATTAAGTGAAAGAAGCCAATCCAAAAAGACTACATACTGTATGGTTCCAAACTGTATGTCTGACACTCTGGAAAAAGCAAAACTATGCAGATAATAAAAGGATCAATGGTTTTCAGGGGTTGGAGGAGGCAGGGCAGTAGGAATGGACAAGTGGTTCACAGAGGATTTTTAAGGCACTGGAAATGCTCTGTATAATACTGCAATGATGGATACGTGTCATTATGCATTTGTTCAAACCCATAATAGATTCAGCACCAAGAGTGAACCCTAATGTAAATTATAGGCTGGAAATGACAATGATGTGTCAACAGTGTTTCATCAGTTGTAATAAATATATCTCACTCGTGGGGTGTTGATAATGGGGAGGCTGTCATATATACAGGAGGAGAATATGGGAAATGTCTGTACTTCTCAATTTTGCTGTAAACTTAAAACTCCTCTATAAAATAAATTCATTTTAAAAAGTTAATGGGTCCCTTATTTCTCATATTAAATTAATTACCAAGTCCTATTAAATCTGCTCTGCAAATGGCTCTCAAATCTGCAGCCTGTTCTTCATCCACACCGCCTGTGCACATTTTTTTAGCCTTGTTTTAGTCTCTCTTTCTCTCTCTCTCTTTCTCTCTCTCTCTCGCCCCCTCCATCCCTCTCTCCTTCTCTACACACACACACACACACACACACACACACACACACGCACACACTATACATGCCGGACATGCCAGCAGGCCTCACACCTCCATGGCTATACACATGCTCTTTCTGTGGAAACATCTTGGTCATCCTTCATCACTTAGCTCAAGTTTTACTTCTTCCAAAAAGCCTTCATAAATACCTTCCCACCCAGATCTCAGGCCAAGGCTCCTGTTCATAACAGTATTATAGGATGGATTACACAGTATGGTGATGTCTTTTTCTTTTATAATATCCAACAATCACTGATGTAGGCACTGTCTTTCGGTCCCCTCACTATCCAAAGTACCCAAAATCATGAGAGACTGTGAGTAGGATCACAGATTTTGGAGTCAGAATTATATGGATTCAAATTCTCCTTCTGCCCCTTAAGCTCTCTGAGCCTCAGTTTTCTTATCTCTCCAATGAGGGAAGGAATTAGATCCACTTCATAGGATAGGGTTGTCAGAGGGATTATTAAGTGGTATGATAAATGTAAAGCACATGGTGTGTCACTTGTACAACAGGAGACTTAGTAAATGGTTATACAGTGAATTGATTAACTGATTAATTAATTTAACAGAGATGTAAGTTACATATATAAGATGAGTAATTTTCTACTACCTCATTGACTTACTCCCTATGCTACCTTGGTCGAGACTTGCTATTGTCAATGGGAAGATGAAAATCATATTTGAACATTCCTAAATTCACTAGTTGCAACAATGTTGGGCTATGTTGAACTATCCGAACTAATTAGACCAATATCAGCAGGATTTAGGCCAGGAGGGTGCTCTCTGGAAGGTAAAATGGTTTGTCAGACACAATTCATGAAGCTCCCTGGCTTCTCACTCTGCCCACTGGATCACTCTCTCTTTTTCTCACCAATATGCCACATTCCCTGCACTCTGAGACTGCACCTCTGTAAGAGTGAAACGGAAAAAAACTGGAAATCTTGGGTGACAAAGTGAAACAGTACAAATCTAGTGAGATATAACACATTTTTATTTTAATCTAAGTAGAAGTGCCCCCATTTGACTCTATTCCTGATTTCTTATAAATACAGGAGATGTTGGCTAAACTGGGTTAAGGGAAAGCTGACTCTCCCACAAAGGTATTAAGGACTGACACTCTCCAGTTTGGAAGTTTCTAGAAACATAACCTTTATGTACAAGTTAGAGGTCTCCATGAATGAAAAATAACCCTTTCCAATGGCATACAATAGATAACATAGGCTTCTAAAAGGGAGAAATAAAAAACAAAACTCCCTTAAAGAACATGTCTGAATGAAGCTGAAAGCTCCTAGTCTGGTAAACTTTAAACAATTGCATTTGAAATAATTCTCACAGTAGCGAAGATTTTCAAAGTAAGCAATAAAGGAATAAAGTAGCTCCTGGTATCGTGGCTCCTATTGGCAGTTTTTGCTTTGTGTTGGTATGGTTTTTAATTATCTGTGTACATCAAGGTTTTACCGTCTTTCTGGAAAGTTGGTATAGTTCATTTCATAACATGGACAGTTGTCATTTCCTTTTGGCCGCCTACCATTTGAACATCCTGCCTATATTTGAAGAATTGCCTTTCTTCCGAGTCTTTGTGAGAGGCACAGCCCACTTTTCACTATAAAAGCTGAAACGCCAAACACTACCTTTCCCAGTACCCCTTGCAGGTAGTTAGTTATAGACCTGGGATCCAGGATCCACTAATCAGAAACACCCATTCTGGAGTCTGAGTCAGGTGCTAGTGACACAAGCATCAATTCTGAAGCTCTAGCTAAAGGTCACAGCAGTTGTAGCAAAATCATGTTTCTGTGGCAGCAGTGTTTGCATGCTGTCCCCACCCTGTACCTGAAGCAGAAGTGATGCTGCATCAGTGAAAGAGCACGGCACCTGGCAAGGGCAGTGGCAATGGCATGCATCCTCACCAGCACACTGTGTGGCATGATTGCACGTATTGAGTGCGCCCTGCCGCTGTGGCTCCAAGCCTGTTTTCCAGCTCCCCTAGTGACCCTACAAGCACCTCAATGTCATTTTAATAAATGAGGTTAAGTCAGCTGGAGTCTTTTTGTGTTGCCTACAACTAAGAATTCTGACAAATTCTGAGAGCATCAGGGGAAAATACAGATTCAGAAAGCTGGAGCTGGTCTGTTCCCACCTCTGGGGCGTCTAGGACACGAAGTGTTGGCCTTCTTTTCAGACCCACCACAGAGAGCAGGCCACCTATAGGGTTCAGTGAAGCACAAAAGAAAGCAGATCAAAGCAATGAACTGTAGTGCACTGAATGGGGAAGTGTCAAGAGAGCAAGTCATAGGTGCCCATGAACTGTGAATATTTGAAACCACAAATTGAAAAAATCTGTGCTCCCTTGGGTCTTCTCTTAGTCTGTTTTGAATGAGGCTCCCATTTCTGTTAAGGCAACTTTAGAGATTTCGAATATGTAGTTCAGATTATTCATTTTTTAAAATTAATTCAACAAAATTTTAACAAGGATGTACTATGGTCACAGTACAGAGTGGGGTCTATCAATAATTCAGAAGTGGAACAAATGCAAAGTTCAACATGTATGCATTTACCAAAATGTCATGTTACCTGCTCGCATAGTACTCCAATCATTTCTAAGTGTTATGTCCTCAAGGAAGCCATGAAATCTCGTATGGCCACTAAAAACCCAGTATACATTCTTAAATGCCAACACTTAAGAGTTTTCTCCTGTCAAAATAAGGATCATGGTGTTAGCCAGACTGGATTCAAAGATGAGTCAACTCTGTAGGTACAGTATAAGCACCTCCCTCTGAGCCTATGAGGGATTTTTAAAACTTAATGGGTGCCAGTGAGCTTCCTTATGCCTTGACCTCATTACCCAGAAAGCCCACTGTACCATGGTACCACCATCCAGACCTAGTGTCCTGTTCTCCCCTAGGTCCTTCTCACATCTCTTTGGCCAGTCAGGAGTCAAATGGCCAGGCTTGTATTTCAGTTCCTACTTCTGTCCTAGCTTTGCAAAACCAGGTGACAACTCAAAGCATTCCTCTCATGAGCCTCAAATAATGCTGACAGGACACTCACATGGCCCTGGGACCTGGGAGGCAACAGTTGCCTGCAAAATTCTGTGAACAGGTTGCAAGATCATCTCAACACTAACTGTTGAGCCAGGTGCCTCCTGACAGCTGGGCTACTGCACTGGGGACACTTAGCACCACACAGACTCTGAGCCCCAGGTCTTCTTTCAAGACTTGTTTTGTGGATTTGGTCCCAGCCCTCACACTGACCCCCTCTCTGGACCAGTCTTCTCCAATTCAGCCAAATACTACAGCCAAATTAACCTCACAGGATATCTTTTTTCTTTTTCACCTTCATAACCTCAAAATTCTATTGTCTTCATAATAAAACAAAAGATGACACTCAGAACTGGATCGCCTTTCTCTTCTTAGCTTCTCCCAGTTCAAAATGCTTGTGTCTCTTAATAGACAGCATTCTCTTAGATCTACAGTTGGGTTCAATGCATTCAAGCCTCAGCATGATCTTCTTTGTAGTTTATTATATGTTATTACATATTATTTTAAAGGGTTACATTATGGATATAATTAATCTTCCCAGTTCTCTGGTGCACTCTGGTAAATGGCTTTTCTCAATTAATTGAAGTAGTCCCCTTTTTCCTGAGTTTGGTGGTCTTGTCATGTTTCAACCAGGGACCTTTCTGCACAGTCACCATCCTACTCCACTCTCTGAGGCAGGAGTAAAAACAGAATTTCTATTCCAGAGTGTTGCCCCTTCTCTCTACAAGAACCAGAGGGAGATCAGAAAACAGGGTTCTATCCCATTGCTGTGGAAAATGCACCTACGACATTGTGTCCCCCAACCCTACCATGAGTTGGTGATTGGGCACATTTGGTCACCTTTAGCTTACCTTCTAAAACATACTTCCAAACAAAATTTAATAATAGAATACATATACAACACTGCTGCTGTTTTCCCCTCCTGACCTATCCATGTGCCTTATATTGGACAATGAGGAGGCAGACATGGTCCTATATTTGCAATATGGAGAAAACAGATGTTGGAAAGGTAATCCCACAAGTGTGACAGGAGTTCCAAGAGAGGTCAGAATGGGATGCACCACAGGTACAAGGAGATCTCCCCCAGTCTAGGGGATCTGGCAAGGCCTCATTCAGAAAGAGACTTTTAAGCAGAGATCGACAGGAGGAAGAGGAATCACCAGGATAAGGGAGTTTCAGGCAGAGGCGGGCAGCAGACACAAAAGCACCTAGAGATGGAGAGAATGGGCTTTCCAAAAACCAAAAGAGATCAGCATGGTTGGACCAGGGAGAGCCTGAGGGACCCTAGTAGGAAAATGGCCAGGTGAAACAGACTTGGAAATACAAAGTACAGATGCTTGATAGGAGACAACCGTCTGAGAAACCCAGTTCCTCTTTCCACATGAAGTTGTCTTAAACTGCACGGAGCACTGCGGACAGGGAATCTGCTCCACCAGCAAATACCCCTTTCTGGTGACTCTCATTTCTTTAAAAATCCAAAACCTGCATCACCCCTCCAAAAAGCCCTCCCTGACTTTCCTGTCCTGCTCTCCGCAGCAATTGGGGTTCCTACTGTGGTGTTCCCTGCAGCAGTGGGTGCTAAGCATACGACACCGGGACAACAGAAAGCAGAAATCTCTCCAACTCCTGGTCCATCCGCTTATCCCGCCAGTTGTGGGAAGATGCAAGCCCCACAGGATTTTTAAAAACTGATGTCTTGGTCATGTCATGTAGAGGGAAAGGATTTCCTGGCTATTAGAAACACATTAGCAAATGGAATCCAGGTGTCCAGGTCCTTCCTTGTGCATGTCTACATCTCAAGGCCAAATTTCTCCCCTTGTTCCAAACAGAGAATTACTGAGATTGGCAAAAAGCATTGCATCTACAAAAGAAGCCCTCCAAAAACGAGAATGACTTTCAAGAGTAAAAGGGAGATGTGACTAGTTTTTAAAATAAAATCCACCACATTGTGTCTGAAGATAATCACAGCCTACGCTCCTGAAATTGCAATAAAACATAGTACCCATAGATGGCGCGAGGTGACTGCTAAATAAATACTTAAATCCGGATTACCTCACAGAATCGGTCAGGTGGAGCCTGGGGGGCTAAAGGCGGGAGAGCTTTCAGCGCATACCCCATCTTTGTTACAACCACGCACAAGCTGTGTAGCTTCTCTATTACAGTTGGATAATCATAGAAGAGATTTCACCATTTTCTTCAAGAACTCTTTCTGGTATTTTAAATTCAATGTATAAAATCAGCCCAAATTCTTCAGACTGGTGCAGTTCATCCTACTCCCATCTTCAGCGGACAGGCATTAATCTGGTCCAAGTGAACTATGTAGGAATTCCAACTCCTCCCAATGTCTGTCCTTGGCTTCTGCGCCTTCTCCACGTTTTCCACAATTTTCCTGAGGTTTAGTGCCAAGACCAGGTCACACGCACAAAATGTGTTTAGACAGAAATAATAGGAGCTAAAGAACTACTTCAGGTTGTTAATCTAAATCTTTTACATTCGTTTAGTGATACAGTTTATAATGCCCTATCTTTGCCTTGGTAAGTCCCTCTCAATGATGCAATGAATGTAGTAGAATTATCTCCAGTTTGGAGGTGAGAGACAAACTTAAGAGACCAAGTGGCTAGCATTTTCAAAGCTTATGACATCGGGCCAAAGATAGTCGAAGTCCAGTGACTTTTTCAACCCATCTGGTTGTATCTCTCCATGCTTTGTTCATGAGTGTGCTCCTAATTTTGTTTCTTTTTTTTTTTTTAATTACTAAAACTACAATGGCGATCCATTGTCGGTTTACTATTACCTGTTACGGTTTAGAGAATTAACATTTCCCGGGTAGAATCGTAATGTGAATATCGCTAACACTACCCCCACTTACAGAGCCCTTCTGGAGTGCAAACGCCTTTCTAAAGTACTTGCTTAAACATGTTAACTCAAGTGACCCTCCGACAATCACGTGAAATAAATAAAACACTGCTCCTGATCCCCAATTTACAGATGAGGAAGCTGAGGCACAGAGAAATTAAATAATTCCAATAAAGATCACAAACAAACAGTAGAGCTGGGATCTGAGCATAAGCCATCAGCTCTGGAGGCCATGTTCTTACCAGCTCTGCTAATGTGCACTTAGAACCATTACCAGGGAATGGAATGAACTAAGTTCATCTTCCCTCTCCCTGATAAATTTGTGACACGTTGACTTGAGGTCAAGCATAAGGGTGGAAATAGCTCCCACCTGGAACCTCATGGTGTGGTTTTTACAAGTTTACACTGGTCAAGGGAACCTGGTATAGACCCAATAAGGCTGCCTGCAAGCACTTTGTGAGAATTCCTATCAGAGCCAGAGTAAGTGAGTGGAGTTTTTATTACCAAGAGAGGAGTGAGGTGTATCGTTACCAATAGGCTGACTTAGCCTCCTACCTTTGTTTCCCATTTCTAAAATGGAGATAATTCCATCCAGCTCACTTTGGCATCTACTACACAAAATTTCCCCAACAGAGACAGTGGGCAGCATCAACCTGCTGGGGCTCACCTGGATCCAGAGTGGGTGGCCCTTCTCTATCAGAATTTCAATGTGTGGTTTCAACAGTTGCAAGTATGTGAAGATTAAATAAGATATAAAATGTAAAGTATTTTTGGAGGCTCCTCAAAAAGTTAAACATAGAATTACCACACAATCCAGCAATTCATCTGTTCAAGTCCCTTCTTCTATTTCTTCTGAAGAAGGGACTTGAACAGATGTTTACACATCAATGTTTATAGCAACATTATTCACAGTAGCCCAAAGCAGGCCTGAATGTTTGTGTCCTGCAAACTGCATATGTTGAAATCCTGACACTCAATAGGATGCTATTAGAAGACAGGACCTTTGGGAGGTGATCAGGTCACAAGGGGGAACATGAATGGTGGTGATGGTTACACAACACTGTGAATGTACTTAGAACCACTAAATCGTGCCTTTTAAAATGGTTGAAATGGTAAATGTATGTTATGTATATTTTACTGCAATAAAAACATAAAGTTTTTATAAATGTAAAGTGCTTAGGGTATCAGGAACAGACTGCCAGGTGCCTAGCCAATATCCATTCTCCTCTTTCTTTACTAACAGAACCTTGACTTGTTGAGGGCAGCAGTGAGCCCAGCTAAAAATACGTCTCCAGACTCCCTGCAGACAGGGGCGATGGTGTGACTGTAAGCTGTGTAATTAGATGTAAACTCCAGTTACTGAGGGTGGATTCTGGGAAAGTTTATTAAAAGGTCAAGGGGGGTGCTGATTCATCTGGCATGCTCTCTTTTACCTTTAATTCTGTTAAAGAGAAAACCACAGGCCCAAAATGGTGTCATTTTAGCTAAAGCCCATGACACCAAGCCTAGATTTAATACCTGACCTAATTGCTGTTTCATCCTTTCTCAGAAACATAATCCTCATCAAACAGCCTAGAATTTTCTGGTTGAACTCCAAGGAGGTAGTCTGTCACATGGGCCCTCTCCATCCCCCCGCCCCCACCCCATAGGAAAAAAAAAAGTAATCTGCATGATAAAAACCCTTTCCCTACTCTTCTCCCTCCTCCGAAAAGATGCCCTGGCCCCAAATAATCCTTTCTTTTCTTTTGCTAATTGTTTCCTTGCCTCACCCTTCTTTTTTTTTTACAAACCTTCAATTTTTACGACCCCCGGGGGCACCCTCTAGTTGCTAGATGGGATACTGCCTGATTTATAAATTGCTTAAGAAAGACAATTAGAAGACCAGATTTACTCAGTTGAATTTTGTTTTTTGTTTTTTAAACAATCCTTTCCAGCGTAGAACATAAGCAAGAGAGCTAGAGCCCCAGCAGCCCTCTAGAGACCATGAGGACAGAAGTCAGCACCGGGGAGGCAAAGCAGAAAGAGAGGAGCCTGAGACACCACTGGCTTTGTGGAGTTGCTATCCTTTTGTGGAATGATTATCCCTGGACTTCATGTTACAGGAGAGAAAAGAGAATCCATCTCTGGTTTACACCAGTATTTAAACTATCTGCTGCTGAACACAATTCCTAACGGATCCAGCATGCTAACGTCTATTGTTATTGTTGTTACTGGTTTTATCATCAAGAAAGGAGCACCACATACTTAAAGCCAGAGGATCTGGGAACACTGCCCTGCCAGTCCCACTGCCACAGATGCCATAAGAAAAACTGGAGACCTCACTGCGTGTCCCCCTAGGTAGCTATGTTGGTTGATATGCTTCCTCCTCAGTGAGCTCAAATGTGAAGTTTTCTGTTCCACAGAGTAGAAAGGACTGGGAGGCATCTGGTCTTTTCCCTGCCAGAGTTTAAGGGAAGCCAAAAACATCTCTGATTACGTTTCACAAGGTCGTGACAACTCTCCAGGATGGACTGGCCGTCTGGTCATCTGCATGACTCATTCTGACAACTCACAGCTCCTTAACCTTCTCTAGTTCATTGACCTTTGCTAGCACACTGCCCCATACCAACAACTTCCTGGGCAGCCACACCCTGGACCTTGTCAGAAGGGAGAACCGCCCCAGCAGAGTCTTGATAGCTGACATTTCACTGTCCGATTGCTTCTCCCTCTTCTTCTCCCTACTCCTCACACTTCCACTCTTCGGCTTCATTATGTTGGTCAGTCCCTGGGTGTGCATCTTGGTACAAGGAAATTCAGCACTACCTATCAATATTTTAGATGCACATGCTCTTTGACCCAGCTATTCTACTCCTAGGAATTTATCCTACAGATGACAAGAGTGTGCCTAATAACACACAAGAATACTTTATTATACACTACCACTTGTGTGGGATAATTTATGTAAAAATAAATAACATATTAACTATATCTGTAATATATTTGGGTATATACACATATATATAAAACCTATACCTGTACTATGTATATACACATATATGATATCTGTACCTATAATACACACACACATAGTAACTACTATACTGTCTCTATAGATATCAAGAAACTAGTAATTAATAGTAGTAGATAGAGGTGGGTGGTCAGAAAAGATTTTTCACTCATACTCTCGATTTTGGACCTCTAGCCTCCAGGACTGTGAGACAATAAATTTGTTGCGTAAGCCACCCTGTCTGTGACACTTTGTTACAGCAACTCTAGCAAACTAGTACAGTGGCTATCTGCTAATTAGATGGGGTGGCCTAGAAAAACCTTTCTGTGGAGGTGATATTTAAGCTGAAGCCTGACTAAAGCAAGAGCCAGCCTTGCATAGGTCTAAGGCAGAGCATTGTAGAAAAAGGAGCAGCAAAGGCAAGGGCCCTGAGGGGAACTGCGCTTGGTGTGTTCAAAGAGCAGAAAGAAGGCTGTTGTGTCTGGACTTCATGATCAAGGGGAGAATGGTACAGGATGAGGTTGGAGGGTTGGACAGGGGCCAGATGAGGGTCCATTAAAGTCATAATAAAAAAGTTTAGATTTTAATTGAAGTGCAATGAAAAACCATTGGAGGATTTTAATCAGAGATTTGATATGATCATATTCGTGGTTTTGTAAAAGCATTCCGTCTGCTGGGTGGAGAATGGCCTAGGTAAATGGGGGGACAGGATCAGAAGGCTGGAGATGACTGGAGAGGCTACAGCAGTTGTCCATGGGAGAGGTATTAGTGACTTGGATTATGGGGTGGAAGATGCCAGTGGAAAGAGAAAGAAATAAATTCAGATATAAGTAGGAGTTAAATTGGTAAGATTTGTTGATGGGAGGATGTTGGGGGAATAAATCAGAAGGACACTTATTTGCTTCCTTGAGCAGCTGGGTAGATGGTGAGCCACTTACTGGAATGGGGACGCCTGGGAGAAGACAAGGTTGTGTGGGAAGAGAGGAGAATTCTCTTCCCTTGGCTTTCACGATATTGCCCTCTCCTGCTTTTTTCCTTCCCTCTCTGACTCTTCCCTCTGGGTATCTTCTTGGCTCCTCTTTCTCTAGCCACAGAAATGTTGGCGTTTTACAGTTCTTTCGACTTGTTCTCCATACCCTGGATGATTCCCTCCATTCCCAAGATTCTGGTACCATCTCTATGCTGATCAATAGCAAATGTACATGTCCAGTCCAGTCTCTCCCCAGAATTCCAGAACTGTATTTTCAAGTGACTTATAGATTTTACACCTGGAAATTCAAACTAATGCATGCAAGCTTTTCTAAGCCCGTCCCTGCAGGCTCTCCCTCAGATCTACTTGTTGTGGTTTCTTTATCTTAGCTAATGGTCAGCCAGTCATCTGACTTCTCTTGTTCTTATCTATTCTACTTCCAGCTCACATTATTTCCCAAGCCCCATGATGGTTATATGTAGTAGTGAGAACCATTACTGAGGAAAAAATTTTTTTAAAAAAGCATGAACAATTAGGTTTTTAAACAGCATTAGTAATTCAGCTGGAATTTAAAGTCCTGTTTTCAAGACATTATTCTAAGGTTATGTGAAATATTGTAAGGTTATCTGAAATATTTAGTGATTGGGATATTTGCTTGATGAAAACATAAATTTCCTAGAGGAGAGCAGAGAGAAAAAAAACCCTAGGCCAGAAATCAAGAGCCAACATTTAAGTAAAAGCTTTGTCACTTATTTGCCATTTGCTCTTGGTGAATAAGTAATTTATCATTTTTGTGTCTTAGTTTTCTAATCTGTCAAATGGTTATAAAAATTAATACTATCCCTACCCAACTCACAGGGATGTTTCACTAAAAAAAAAAAGATTATTATCATTAAAACTGTCTAGGAGGAAATACGTGGAATCAAGTAGAATATTAAAATAATAACGCATCATGACCAAGTAGGGTTTATTTCAGGAGTATAAGCATAGTTTAATATTTTAATGCCTATCAGTATTACTCACTACATTAGCAGACCAAAGAAAAGTCATACAATTATTGAGAAAGATGCCTGAACACCATTGGAAAAATCCAACATTAATTTATGATTAAAAAGAAAAAAACTCTTATCAAGTTAAACAACTTTTTTTTCATTTTTGACTTGCTATGTTACACTTACTATGTGTTTCTCATAAGTGTAGTTTTAGGGTAAAGAATTTCAAAAGCACTTGCTTTCAAAAATGCTTTTCAATTTTTTTAAAAAAAAGCTACCAAAAATGCTTTTCAGTGATAACAAGCATGAGAGAAAAGAATGTGAAATAGAATTTTGTTACTTGAAATTATCTTGAAGGCCCATACTTGTTGCATTGTTTTCTTTGTATGGGTATAATTGGTCATGGCCTTAATTTGTTGATGCAGTCTTAAGTCAGAAATGCAATCTCCCATAATAACTGTGTGAACGGACCCCGGCTCTGGGAGTAAGGATGATCTCACAGTATAGAGTCAGGGGCACAAAATTAATTTTGATATTTATTTTCCTTTTTTTTTTTTTTTTTTAAGAAGTGGACTTCAGACATTCCTATCTATTTCTAACAACATAAGCTAACTATATCTAATCGGAACACAAAGGCCAGTCACTCAGCTATCTCACCCAGTAGTATTTATGTCTACTATCTTCAATATAAAAGTGATTTGCCTGTATTTCAAGCCATAGAATCACAGAACATTTTTGAAAGGGGTCTGAGCAACCCAATCTGACTAGTGGGTTTTAACCCTGGCTGTACATTAGAATAACTAGAGGGTGTTTAAACAATTAATGATGCCTAGACTTCTCCCCAAAGAGTCTGACTTATTTGGTCTAAATTAACTGGCTTTAGTATTGTTGAAAAGCTCCCCCAAGTGATTCTAACATGTAACCACTGCTCTAGTTTCACCTTTTCATTAAGTGAGCAAATTTCGGCTCAGAGTGACCAGCTAGGTAGCAGTAGATCTCATTGATTTACAGATAATTCTTATCTTAAGAAGGTTTCCAAAACTTGGAAATAAAGAAAAAAGGTGACTTGCACCCAATCAATGCATTAGTAAAATACTGTCTTAAGCTTAACCAAGGGTCATTTGACGCTCTAAGGGGAAATAAGTTTTATTTCACTTACCATTACTATTAATTAAAGTCCAGAAATGTTTAAGTCTATAAAGATTAGATGTTAACTTGTGGAAAATTAATGCCATCCAAATGAGTTTTTGTATATTAGAAATAAAAATTATTTCTGCTCAGCTGAGAAGATAACCCCAAAGGTTATGATTTTATTGGCCTGTGAGGCATTAATTAACCAGTTTTGTATGTAAATTTAGCAATCTTATTCCAGCATATTTTTCTATTTATTCTCTCTCTCTCCCAAATAGATCATTTAACCTTCTCTGTGTCTCAGTTTCCAAACTGGCTTTATCATTTTTCTGCTAACCTCATTAATGAGAAATAAAACTTTGACACTTGCTCACTAAATAATTGTGTGAAAATTATGAGTATAAAATTATGATAATTATATTTTGACATTTGAAAATGGTATAAATTTTATTAGGGTGTCCTAAATTATTAAGAAGTTTTAATTGATCATTCAAGATGTAATTTATTCTGTCCTCCAAATATATCACTCATCAACCACATTCAGAAGCCATAAAGTTGGAGAATTTTGCTTCAGGCAAAGTAGAGGAATAAGAATCTAACTAACCCTCTCAAAAAAAAAAACACCAAAAAACTAAAAACTAAATGGGAAAAATATATAAAATTACAGTTTTTAGATACTGGACACCAGTCAGCACAAGAAAGTGATCTCTGAGAGAGGGGAAACAAATGAGGTGAACTCTGTGGTTTTCCAGGCTTACTACCTGGAAAGAGTTTCCAAGACACAGTGCAGGGAAGTCTCCCTGAGCTGAGAAGATGGAGCTGGGACTCTGAGGCCAAGGCAGGTAGAGTTTCACAGGTAGAATATCAGAAAGGTGAGAGCTTCACAGAGAGAGGGTGAGGCAAAGGAGGCACCCACTTCAGGTGCAAATTTTAAGGGGACACCAAAGACTCAGTGACTAAGACAAATAAATAATATTTTAATGTAATATTTTTAAAAATCAACATGAATGCAAGCAAGCCCATGATAAACAAAATATCAAAAGTTTGAGTGAAAATAGGCTCTAACCCTATGCTTGCATGATTCACCTCAGGCTCCTCAGTCCCAGCCCTGCTCTTTAAGAAAAGTCCTGAAATCCTCAGCACATTTCCTCCACATGGCCCCTCTGCATGGCCCATGTTAACTCAGGTCTATACCCATCCACCCCTCTGATTTCATTTTGGTGCTTAGACAAGTGTCTCAAGCCATCTCCTGCTTTTTTATTAATTTATATTTTCTTTATTTCTCCCCTTCTAGAGTCATAAGAGAATTATCTTCTCCAAATACAGATTGCATTTCTAAAACTTTTGTCTCTGTGTTAGAAAGGGTAAGGGAGACATTGAAATTTCCTAACAAAGCATTCTTAATCAAATAAATAAAAGGGAAATAAAAATAAATACAAAACTTTGTTAGTAAAAAGTACAAAGTGGAAAGAGGTGTGTGTGGGGGGTGCAATTTCTTTTTTGGTCAATTAACTGCAACTGACAGGTTTTTTTTGTATTAATTAGGCTATTGTGTTGCTATGGTTGCAAGTTTGCATTGGCATTTTCACTAGAAAACAGTGTGATCTGATCTGAACATTCCTCCCACTTGTCACATCTGCCCACTTGCTCCAGATGGGGATTTGGTAACATAGTTTCCAGCCCCAGCCTCCTCCACTACCCCAGTGAGTGCCCATTTTTCAGCCCTTCTCTGGAAATCTGAAAGCCTCTGAGATATGAAGTTAGGTCCAGGCTCTTGCTCAAAATACATGTCAAACCACAGAACACTAATCAGTTTACTTTGTGTGGCTCAATAACCTTTCACCTCTTTGGCATGATATATATAAGACATATATAAGATCACTATGAGATTATTTATTTTAATGATGAGTCCTTTAAAATGCCTTTAGAAATAAATTTATCACTAAAGAATATATCTATCTTGAAGTTTTGGGTGTTTCTTAAAGCAATCCTTAAAAGATACTTTTGCAGCCTAAGAATGAACTCTTGATGATTCTTCTAAGTTTTACACATTCAGATATCTTTTCTCTCTTCCTCTCCCCTCCCTCTTTTTATATCTTCTCCTCTCCTCTACTTATCAATTTTTCTGGTAACATTTACACTCATTATTCAAGCTTTTATTTCTCAAATTTGATCACCGAATGTCTCCTAAGATGTAAGAAGGCAGTAGGCAAAAGGTTCCCAGGATTGGGCCTCCTGAGGACTGACCCAGTGCAGCAACTGAAACTGATTGTCCTGTGATGTGGTGGAAAGAGCACAGACTGCAGGTGACAAAACCTGAATTTAGATTCTTGCTCTACACCTCTGCCTCTGTCATGTGACCTTAAACAAGTCACGTTCTCAATTATTTTATCGGTAAAAACTAGTGAGTTGGACAAGATCAATGTTTCTCCAACTGGGATCCACAGACGGCCTGTATCAGAGTCACCAGGGATGCTTTTTGGCAATGCAGATGCCTGGGCCCCTCTGCATCCAGCTGAATCATACTCTTTCTCAGGGGATGGAAGGAGTAGAAGTGGGAGGTGGAGTTTAGAGCATAAGAGAGACCCAAAGTCAACATTTTTAATTGCTTCTCAAGTAACTCTTGTGCTTACTAAGATTTGGGATCCCCTGAAATACATGATTTCCTAAGCAGCGGCTCTCTTTCATGCTCTCACCACATAGTTCTAGGTTACTATCTGTTGTGAGATATGTAGCAAAAAAAAAAAAAAATTTTAGTGATGTGTTTAATTACTAAACTTTAGAATTGTAGTTAGAAAATAAAATTTAGAATTGTGTTTATGAATAAATTATAAGGAATTCAAAGTATCACTATAAATTGCATCATTTCCATTTCTTTGTTTCCCTTTTATTTGCGTAAGTAGGAAGCAAAGAACAAACTCACTCATCAGACTCTAGGAATTGCACATATGCGCAACTCATTTGATCTGTTAACAGCCTACTGTAGCAGATTTCTTTAGTGCTGGACGTCATATCCCTCAGCTCACCTCCGCTTTCCACATGGCAGTCTGTGGTGGGCAATGAGTGCAAGCTCGAATTCATCTTTAGCTGACAATGCCCAGCTTCAACACTCACTAATCGATTTGCTTGGTTTTATTGAGATAAAATTCACATTCCATAAAATTCACCCTTAAAAAAAAAAGTGTTCAATTCAGTGGCTCCAGTATTTGCAATGTTATGCATCAATCACCACTAATTCCAGAATATTTTCATCAGCCCAAAAAGAAATTCCATACTCATTAGTGGTCAGTCTTTATGCTTCCCTCTCTTCACCCCTGGCAACCACTAATCTACATCTGTCTCTATAGATATGCCTCTTCTGGGCATTTCACATTAATCGTACAATAGGTGGTCCTTTGTTGCTTTCAATATTCTCTCTTTGTCTTTGTCTTTCAAAAGTTTGACTATGATGTATGTGTTTAGACGTGGATGTTTTTTAGTTTACACTGCTTGAAATTTGTTGAGTTTCTTGGATGTGCGGATTAATGTTTTTCATCAGGTTTGGAAAATTTTGCGCCATTATTTTATAAATATTATTTCTACCGCCTTCTTTTTTTCCTTCTAGGACTCCCATTATGTGTATGTCAGTATGTTTGATGGTGTCCCATGGGTCTATAAGGCTCGATTAATTTTCTTTACTCTTTTTTCTTTTTCTTCTATAAACTGGATAATCTAAATTGACTTGCTTTCAAGCTCACTGATCCTTTCTTCTGCCATTTCAAAGCTGCTGTTGATCCCTCTAGTGAATTTTTCACTTCTATTATTGTACTTTTTAACTCCAGAATTTCTATTTGATTCTTTTTTATAATTCCTAACTCTTTATTGATATTCTGTATTTTGTGAAACATTATTTACATACTTTTCTTTAATTCTTTAGCCATGGTTTCCATTACATCTTTAAACGCATTTATGATTGCTAAATTAAAGTCTTTGTATAGTAAGTACAATATCTGGGTTTCCTCCAAGGCAGTTTGTATTGGCTGGTTTTATTACTGTGTATGGAACATACTTTCCTTTCTTTGTGTGTCTCATAATTTTTTGTTGAAAACTGGACATTTTAAATGATATAATGTGTCAACTCTGAAAACAAGATTTCCCTTCCTCTCCAGGATTTGTCATTGTTGATGTTGTTGTTTTGTAAATGAGGATTTTTAATGGATTTTAGAGAGGAAGGGAGAGAGAGAAAGAGAAAAAGAGAAACATTGATGTGAGAGAGAAACATGAATTGGTTGCCTCCCGCACACACCCTGACCAGGAATCAAACTTGCCACTTTTTGGTGAATGAGACAACGCTCCAACTGAGTCACACTGGCCAGAGCTGTTGTTATTTTTGTTCCTGTTGTTTGTTTTGTGGCTTTCCTGGACTAATTCTGTAAAGTCTATATTCTTTGTCCTATGTAGTCACTACAGTCTCTACTCTATTAGCTTAGTAATCAATAAATGATTGGACAAATTTACTTAAATCCCTTGAACCAATAAGTGTCCTAGCCTTTGCCCACAGATCCTGTGTGTGTGTTGGGGCACATTTTCAGCACTTCAGCAGGCCATTTCCAACTTTGCCTTCGCTTTCACTTCCAGCTTGCACAGAGCTTTAAGGTCAGCCAAAGGTGAGAGCTTAGGGTTTTCCAGGCCTTCCTGAGTAAGTGAGTAGCCCTATGCATCCTTCTAGATTTGCAGGAATATGTCAGAGCTTTTAAAACCCCCTAGGGACATCTAATTCACCAGTTTTTCCTCTTAAATTTTGTCATCAGCATTGGAATGCCACAGTCTTCCTGTTCTTAATGAGATTCCACTATTTTTCTTCAATAAATACTCCTTGGATTATTGCAAGACTTTAATTAATTTCCAGAGTTCTAAATAAGTTGATTTTGATGGTTCTTGTTGCTTGTATGGAAGAGCAGATTTTTGGAGGTCTTTATGTCACTGGTTTGTTTGGTTTTGTTTCTCTTTTACCTCATGGTCCTCCTCTGAATTCCACCCCAACAATGTACAAACATCATCTCAGAATTACAGGGCAGTTAAGCTCCCAGGAAATCCTCAAATATGGGTGACAGAAGCCAGCCCTTCAGATGGATGCTGCTGAGAGACATTCTGTATGCTCTCCAATGTTCTGGGAGAATCTTCCCCCACTGCTTAATATACCAAATACCTTTGTTCCATCCAGAGCCCTCCTTGAGTCAGCAATCATGGGAGACCCAGCCTTCCTTCCTACTTCTGCTAGGCAACCTAAGTGAAAAGCTGCTTTTGACAGTAATTGTTGGCCTGAAAATGTTTTCCCCAACACTTGTTGGCATCTTGGGACAGAAATAGGAGCTGGATTGATTTTTGCTTTTCAGCAAATGCTAAACCTGCAGGCTGAAGGTCAACCTGTATAATGAAGATGAGAGAACCTGGATTCAGACTGACATATAAAAGGAGAATAATAATCATAATAATAATAACAACAACAGCAGTAATAGCTACCTCCTAGAGGTATAAAGGCTAACTGAGGGAATGCATGTAAAGCTATTGCCTAACACATGGTAAACCTTGTGTAAATGATTATTACTATTAATTACAAGGTTCAAGGCTGCCTTTATTATTAGCCAAAATGAACTAGACTTACATCATTTAAAGGGTCAAGATTCAGTCTAGCAAATAAGGGAGAATGGAAGAGGGGAACAAAGGGATGGAGAAATAAAATGAAGACATAAATAAGGAAACAAAATCCAGGGCCTAAATTTAAAGTTCAAAGATTATTTTTTAAAGTCTGCATTTGTCTTGTTATGAATTAGTCTAAAATTGTGCCATACAACTTTACTAAATTCAGTCAAACAATTGATATTTGAAACCAGTGCTTTCCAGTCAGATAATTAAAAATGACGATAAAAAGACATGAGGGGGTTGGAGAGGTGAATTGTCATGTGGGGGCAATATTGTTGGCCATCAATTCTGAAAACTGGGAAACCAAAGCTAAACTAAAATATCTGAGCAAATTCTTCCTGGTACTCCTGTTTATTTTGGTCGAGCAAGTAAAGGCCAGGAGCTATACAGAGAAATTCCCCCAGGATTCTGAATCAGAAAGGTTAAAGTGACTTAGGTCGAGATAGCCTTCTCCCTTCACTTTTTCAGTTCCTGGGCCTGCTCAAACAGTTTGAATGCCTCTCCTTTCCACAAACTACCTCCTCCACTAGAGGAAAGGGTGATTGATGGCATATTCATAAATTGAGCTGGCTAACAGAGAACCCCTTTTTTCCTTTTATTAAATCTGAGGATTACTTCTTGAGCAATTGACTATGGTCATAAAATAACTAACATTTACCACTAATCTTTAGCTCAAACATGCAAATAGTTACATTTTTGTCATTTGTCTCTATTCTGCATAAAATAGGATTTTTGAAGGAAGCTTCAACCTAATAAGCTAATAACCTAATGAATGACAATTGCTTTAATCTTAGAAGCCCATCTTGATCCTTGCTTTCCCGAAAAGAATTCACAATTCTTGAGAATATGAGTTTCAATGCTCACATTGCACATTTATAATCACACAGCACAACCAGTGTCATGGCTACAGCAAGCCTTTTCTAGGTCTTCCCTTTCAAAACAATGACCGAACTTCTGTGCTGTAATATAAAATGGAAACATCCCAGAAAAATCAGCCTCCGAAGCTATCCAAATTGCTAGTTTAGCTTTCAGATTCAACTATTTCCCTTCAAATGTACTCTAGGGTACAATGAATTGTTATGGGGTTTTCTATACTAAGGAAAATTTCCAAGTCACAGTTTGAAAACCTCCACTGAAACAAATGCATTGTGTCACTTGAAATAAGAGCATCTGTAAATACTTTACAAAATAATTTTCTTTGTTCAGCAGAGGAAGGCCAGATGATGCAATATCTAGCTTCCAGCTGCGCCTTCCTCCTCTGGTAATTCAGCTTCTTTTAGTGCCGTTTGAAAGACTCCTGACCACTTACTGTGCAATTTTGATGATGTGCTTAAACTCAGTGCTTCATCTCATCACTCAGGAGGAGAGGGAATAGAAATTGTATGAGAATGCATATGTTTCCACAAAGCAACAGCAAGATGGTTATCTTTCTCCTGGGCATTATTTCTTAAACACAAACAGTGCCAGAGGAAGAGGGAAATCAGCCAGAGACCTTGGGGGATTCAGAATGAAGGAAATCCTTCCACAGGATGAAGTATACAGCCCATAGAAAGTACATAAACAGCATTAAAAGCTGGATGTTATTGTGACTTCTCTGCAGTTTTACGTTTTCCAAGCTTTTAAAGTCATTCATCGTTTCATTGTGCCAAAAAAGATGAACTAATAAGTTGGCTGCCTGCTTTTAGGAGGTTAAAAGACAAGCAGTGAAAAAATCCCCTATATGAAGCATAACAAAAATATTTTAGCTGATTTAAACATATTCTTAGCACTTAGAATTGATAATATTATCAGAGCAAAATGTTAAACAATAAATAATGAAAATCAGAGTGTGGAGCTAAAACAGCTGTTTAATCAGCCATTTAGTAAAGGGGGGGGGGGACTGGTCCAATTAATTGTTTTCTGTTGTAAAAACAAAACAAATGTCTGATAAGATTTTTAACCTTCAATTTGTATAGGAAGGGTAGTACAGTGTATACGTTGCCATTGTCTAGTGTTTGGGCTGAATCCAAAAGACTAGATTCTTTCTTATTTTCCATAACATTGTCCCAAGATTGATGTCCTGTGCTCTGATGTGATGATCTTTTTAAATATAAGATTTCATGACTTGGAAGTCTCTTACTCGAACCTTCAAAGGTTTCATGTTGTACCACAATTGCTGGGATGTAGATTAGAATCCCCGAAGCAAGCATGGATGTTTCCCTTTCCCAAGCATGCTCTCCGACCTGCACTCATCATGATTAGGGATGTGCATCAACACCAAGCCCAAAAAACTGTGGTGGCAGCAATGGGAAAAGCTGAAGGAACTCCCTGACCTTGCCCCCAACTTCCCTGCCCATCACCCATGTGCCCCTCCAAGCCCACAGGGTGAGTTCATGATGACCACTGGCATGTGTAGATTTCTCAGATGTAGAAAGAACTTCAAAGCATGAATTCTTTTCATGGGGACACAGCCTATAAATTACTGTGTTTCTTAACAGTGAGCAATAGAAAAAATGGAACCATTTAAGGATACACTTAACATTCTTGGGACTTTGGACATAACACCACGCTTACATAATTCTGTAACTAGAATGATATAGTAGGCTTTTAGCTCTAAGCAATTCATGACAGATACTTTAAAGAGATATTTAATCTAAAGTGTTGTGAAGAGAAATAATTCCTGCAGCTCCATGGTTCTTTAAGAGGATCGGATGAACTTCAACTCCACAGAGGCTGTGAAATGCCTCCAGTTCACTTCCCACCCCCTGTAAACAGATCTTGATCCAACACCTGCCCCAAATCCACTAATGTCACCCCATCTGTGTTTCTCAAAATTGGATCCATAGACAATCTTCATCTCCATGCAGATTTCTGGGTCCTGTCATAGCCCTAGTGAATTTAATCTCTGGGAAAAGGCCCTAAGAATCCACCTTTTTATCAAGCTCCCAAGGTGTTTCACAGGGACTGGAAAAAGTCCCTGACAGAGAGCATCACAATTCTATCCCTCTGTTAACATAGACCCTGGAAAAAGAATTTTTGCTCTGTATCAACAGAGTTTATTGCAAAAATGACTTTATTTTTACTTCCTAAAGCCATGTCTTCTGTCTTTATTGGGTGGCTGATTCAAGAGCCATCTGAGGTTTCTTCCAGCATCTTTTATACAACTGAAGTTAAGATTCTGTTCACTCCATGCATCTCTGTGTTTCACTGAAGGACCCCATGCCATTCATTTGTGATTTTATTTAGTTGCAGGGCAGCGAGGGCAAGGGAGGATTTATTTGCTTATGGATTTATTTGCTTCCTGTTGTCAGAAAATGAAAAATATATAATTCTGTGTTTCTTTTGTAGCTTTAGCTACTAGAAATCTTGCAGCAAATTTCTTGCTCAAGTGTGGCAATCTGTTCTGCTCTGGGGTCTAAATGTATTTAGACCTCCTTGTCTGTGAACTTTGTTTTGTTTTGTATTTAAGTGACATATTGTACTGTTGTGGTCTGTGGTGACCTCTGAACCACATTAAGCAGGCTATAAATTTTTACAAAGCAGAGAGCATACATTTATTTTCAGTATTTAATACTTGGCTTGCAGCAATTCCTGAATGGTCACTTGAATCAAGATTAAACGCCTGTTTGTTATAAGATGCAGGACTAGTAGTACTATATTCTGTCCAGTTGAGTCTCTTTGTTGGATTGGATACTAGGGTCCAGCTGTATTTGTTTTACACATCTATTTTTATGAATACAAGCCAGAGACATGGAGTTATGATGCATTTCCATTGCTTTCAGAATCTATCTCCCTTTGTATGCTATGAATTTCTGAAACAACACAGCGTCTCCATGGCTACCTGACAAAGTACTAAGGCTGCCAGAGCCTGCTTCTATGTGGCTCAGTGTAAACCAAACAAATTACTACAGCCAACCTAACACAGAGAATTTGCACCTTGAAGCCCTGTAGAGGGAGATATTGAGCATCCAATGAAAGCCCAGCAACATACCTGGTAGTGGCTACATCAATGTTTGCTTGGGTGCTGGCCAAACGCTCATGTATAGGAAATAGTATCATGGGTCATTTTCATTCCCCAAACCTCCTAATGCTATTATTCATCACATATGGCAACCACACACTTATGGCAAAGTTTGGGTTGGACCAGCAATGGATTTTGTTTAACTGTACTTCCATATATGGTTCCTTGGCTTCCTCGGCACCATCTAACACAAAGGCACTAATTACTTAACAGGGGGTCTCAATGTTCCCAGAAATTTTCTTTTACACATTCCTGTCATGAAACACCTTCCATGTTTGTCCAATTCAGACACAACAAAAATATCCTGTTTGAAAGATCCCTTCAGAACTGCTATCCACACTACCTGATACAAAATTTGCTAAGGGTGGTGTGGCATAGGGTTTAAATGCATAGACTTTGGGTTGAAAAAGACCAGGATACATATCTTGGCTTTGCCCTGTATATACCATTTGTGTGTCATTGGGCAAGTTACTTAAGCTCTCTCAGACTTGGTTTCCTCATCTGCAAAGTAAGGATATTTATAACAGTATTACCTCAAGCGTGGTTGTTATGATTAAATGATTTAAGAATTTGGCACATAGGGGAGATGTTGGTCAAAGAATACAAACTTCTGGTTAGACAAAAATAAATTCTGTGGCACTAATGTACAGCATGGTGGTTATAGTTGATAATACTGTATTATACACTTAAAAGTTGCGAAGAGGGTAGATCTTAAATATTCTCACCACAATAAGGAAATGGTAATTCTATGATGTGACAGTGGTGTTAGCTAATACTATGGTGGTAATCATTTTGGAAGATATAAATGTATCAAATCAACACATTGTACACCTTAAACTTACACAATATTATATATCAATTATATCTCAAAAATAGAATTTAGCACATAGTAGGCACTTAACAAATTTTTATTATTAGCATTCACAAAGTATCTGTTCTGGGTTGAACAGGTCTATTGATAGCAAGTTCTTTCTTGCTATTTCTGCCTTCAGAAGCCAGTATATTCTTTCTTCTACAATACAGTATTTTAAATATTTGAGGAAGCTCTCATGTGCCTCTTTTCATATATTTGTGGGCAGCTATCATTTTTCCAGTTTGATTCTCTAGGTCTTTCAACTATTTTCCTCATACCTTTGAATCCATCACCATTTTGCCAAGCTGGTTAGATGCTTACCAATCCCATTTTCTCTTCTTGCACTTACTGAACACCCCATTTTCCAATGTAGGTTTAGGTCCTAGAACTAGGTTCTGGCCAATAAAATGAGTGCAAAAGGAATGTGTGCCACCTCCATGCCAAGCCATAGGCCTTGTGATTTCCTCCTGCTCTCTTTCACTTGTTGGCCTCCTTAAGCAGATGACCCAGGGGAGGATCAGTCCTTATGCTCAGCTCGATTGCATTTTTTCTTTTAGTTTTAAGTCCAAAATTCCAACTGGTTCTGGTAATTTCAAATCATGATTTTATAACCCAGAAGATCATCTATTTCCTCAAAATTTATCAAATTTGTGAGTGATAAACATATATTCTATGTGCTATTCAAATCAGTGCCCAACACAAAATTTGTTTTTTAAAATATATCTTTATTGATTTCAGAGAGAAGAAGGGAGAGGGAGAGAGAGAGAGAAACATCAATGATGAGAGAGTCATTGATTGTCTACCTCCTGCGCGTCCCCTACTAAGGATCGAGCTCACAACCCTGCATGTGCCCTGACCAGGAACTGAATCATGATCTCCTGGATCATAGGTTGATGCTCAACCACCGAGTCATGCCTGCTGGGCCCAAAACAAACTTTTAAACAAGAAAAGGCTAAGACAAAAGCATAGAGAAAGACCAAGTTGAAACTAATTATTAATTAGTACTCTTTGGAGTCAAGTGTTCAACTATCTCTTGATCCACCTATTTCTCATCCAGCATCCATTTCTTCACTAGAATATCACAAGATATTTTGTCAAATTTTACTTGAAATTCATATGCGCTATGGACCAATAATTCTCTTTAGACTAAAGAGCCTATGTAAAATGTAAAACTTTTATTTACTTCTTTCTCTTAGTGAACTTATGCTAGCTTCTTAGTGGTGACCACTTCCCTTTGTAAGTAATCATAAAATAACTATTTAATATTTTATTCTGACATTTTCCCAAAAGCTTATGTCTTAATGGATAAGAATCTTCTGGAAGCCACTTTTCCCTCTTTTGTTTGGAACTTCAAGGACCACAATCTGTTCATCTCTAGTTTTCTGTCATGCCTCCTATCCTCCACCAATTTTTAGAAATTATTGACAATAATTCCTAGAGCACTGTTGCAAGTGATTTCAGTTCCCTGGGTTACCATCTGTCTGTGCCTGAGAATGCAACTGCCCTTAAAGCAACAAGGAAATGTTTCACTAGAGCCTCACTTAGTGTATAAGTGAGGGTCCTGGCAGGACACAGAATTCCCTCCTTACCCCCAGAGGGATAGCATGAAGAAGCCTCAATAAAAGGAATACTTACAAGAATGTGGGCAGAGTTAAAGAAACAAACAAGGATGGTGAAACACCAGAGATGATGGGAAACTGGTAAAATCCTGAATCAACCAGGGTACCAGTAAGAAATAGATGACACACTGAAACTGAGTAATTGAAGGGAGGGACCACTTGCAAAGCCGTGGGCAGTGTTTAGGATGAGCAAAAAGTGATGGTACCCTGGAGCTTGTAAGAGCAGGGGAGGCGAGTATCCCCTACACCTGAATGAGTAAGTGGAGGGAGCTGTTGCTAGGGTCCACAGAGATGTTGCTATAGGATAGCCCTGGCAGGAGCTGTGTGTGGCCTTTGGTACAGGCCCACTGCCTACAGTCCACAGCCAACCCAGCATGGCAGGGGGAAGGAAGATGGAGAGGGATAGAGGGACAGGAGAATAAAAACTTCAACCTCTTTCTCCCCAGCCCCACACTCTGAAACCCTGTTGAAGCCACGCATTGGCTGAACCCCCCTGGAAGCCTGAGGAAAAGGAGCCCTTCGACGATGCCCATACATGGTAGCCACCTAGGTACAGAGCAAAATAGAGGATGGGGATAAGTAGAACCAGAAGGGGAAAGAATAGCCACCACCGCACCTTTGGCCCAAAGGGACAAGAGGAGGAAATGGTACTGGAGCCCTCTGCACACTAGAACTGGAACAGAAGGAGGGGTCATCTGGTGGAAAGCTGTAGATGTGAAGGGATGAGACACCAAAGTAGGAGAGGGTGCAGGGAAGAAACACTCTCCCTCTCTTTCTTATCCAGCTCTAAACTTCTCACCACTGCCTCCCATTGTCCACACCCAACTAGAAGCCAGTTAGCAAAGGAGCCCGTGTGATAGGACCCATTTGGGGCTGCCTCCCAGGACCTGGAGCAGGGCAGGAAAGGACAGAGATGGAGACTAGCCAGCACATCTACCCTGAGAAATTATCTTAACCACCTTTATTTTACGTATCTCAGTTGAAAGATAATTTTCCATTCTAGAAAACAAGGAAATGAAATAAGAGTTTAGTAATTCTGTTGTCTTAGTGTCATTTGATATACCAGTCCTGGACAAATAGTAAGTAGGATCTTCCTTCCTTTTTCTCCTTTCTGTCAGGAAGCTCTTCAGAAGTTCTTTTTATTACCCTTAGAATTCCTCACAAGTCATTTCGTTCTGGGTTTTAGACTGACATACATTTAACAAATATTTAAGAGCCTTTGCCTTGTAATGAACTCTGTGCTAGAGAATCACAGGATATGACCAAATAGCAGTGCACAAGTCACCTCTACTCAAAGCACCTACAAATCACTCTGCTTCCTACCCTCTTAAGGACAATCTCTTTCTAACCTGGGAAAATCCCATCTTTCCTAGACACTCTGCCCAGCTCGAGAAAGCTCTTCTCCTTTTTGCTTAAGGACTCCTAAGGGCTTAAATTCTTGGAAACAAAAGCTAGAAAGTCTTTTAGATGTTCCACCTTAACCACAAATCTCTTCTGAGACAACGCAGTTAAGAGTCAGTTTCTTACTTGAAGAAAGAGAAGAAAGGAGGGCGGAAGGAGAGAACACAGGGACAAAAAAAGAAACTTAAGAATTGGTATCTCAAAATATGACCCAGTGACACTTGGCTACTTTCACACCTTCTGTCTTTTAGATGTGGCCTTTTAAATGCTGAGCTCACCGGCAAACCCTCCTGCAACTTCATTGATTTGGTTGGTTGTTTTTATTTTTTCTTTCTATAGTCATTTTATATCACACTGTCAATATTTTATTTTAAGAGAGGCCCATCCACTTTGAATTATCTTCCCTGTTAAAGTCTCTGGCGATGAGAAAAACCTCCAAAACATTTTGAAATCAATTTTTGTCAAACAGATTAAATTCAATATTGTTCCCACTGACAGCTTTATGAGCTCTAAAATGGAGTATAATCACTTTTTTCCCCAATGTTGGCGTAACTTTCATTGTAACTATTTCTGATTTTAACTAAATTCTAATCAATTATTCCAGAGTCATGGTTCTTATTTCATCTTTTGTATCCTGAAGGATTGGGTCACCAGTAAGCCATGTTTAAAAAAAGAAAATATATATCAATTTTTCTTTTAGGAAATTGAGACTTCCAGCCAAAGTTTAATGGTGCTATTCTATGCATACAAATAAAATTCATATATACCTAGTAATAAACATCAGCATAATAAACACATCAATGTGGAGTTCTCAAGCCACAGTAATTCATCAGGAAGTCCCACATTTTGTGGAAATAGCTGCATTAGTATTCTTACCCTGTTTAGCCATTGGCTGGGAGCAGCCCACAGGAAACTTGGGCCTCAGAATGAACACCGTGTTGGATGGGGGGCCAGTGGAGGGTGCAGGTAGGACCACAGTCAATTCTGCTCCCTTCAGCAGGAATCCTGACATATTTTCATGAACATTATACCACATTGCTAGATTAAGACTAGAAAAGCTATAAGATTAGTTTTAAACTATATAGGAAAAATACTTGTTTTATTTTGAGTCTATTTTTGATTTTAAAAGAATCCTTAGCAAATAGGACTAGAAGTGAACATATTTAACTGGTAAAGAGCACTAAAAAAAATTAGCCCAAATTTCAAATTTAATGGTGCATGGTAAAATAATTCCCTTTTATTGAAGACCAATGTAGGAATACCTGCTCTCGCCACTGTGATTCAACATTGTATTGAAGCTCTTGGCTACAACAAAAAGCAGAAAAAAGAAATAAAAGTCATTAGGATTGGAAAGAAAAAGGAAGCCATCATTATTCATATGTGAATATATAATATATAAACACATATAACAGAAAAGGATAGCCAGGAAAATTATTAGAATTAAAAAGAGGGTTTGGCAAAGTTGTTGGCTACAACATCAATGTACAAATCAATGTATACCAGTAACAAACATTAGAAAATATATCTTCAATAAAGCTTATTTTCTCCTTTAAGTTATTACATGTATTTTCTAGATTTATTCTTAGATACCATATTTTTATTACTTTTTAAATGGTGTATTTTTAGAAGACTAAATACACGCAATGATATACCATATATTTAGATGGGGAAACATTATAAATATGTAAATTCTCCCCAAATTGACCAATTCATTGAAACTTCAATGCAAATCCCAACAGAATTTTTCATGGATCTTGACAACTTAAAATATATATAGAAGACGAAATAGCCCTCCTAATGAAAAAAGCCAGAAAGCGAGGTTATAAAGCTACTGTAGTTAAGGAAGTAGCTTAGTGAAGTAGACAACTACACAACTGAACAAAATAGGAGCCCAGAAACAGACCCATACCCACATGGAAGCTTCATGAAAAGGTGACCTTGAATATCAGTGCAATAGTGGCACAAATGGGCATTTATTTGTCTATAAATGGATCTATAAATGGAAAAAATAAAACTGTATCCCAACCTCACACTATATTCAAAAATCAATTTCAAACTGATTGTAGACTTAAATGTAAAAAGCAAACTTAAAAATCTTTAAAAGAAAATATATTTATAATCTCAGGGGGAGAAGGGTTTTTTTTAAATGAAACACAAAATACACAAAACCAAAGGGAAAGACTTATACACAGAAATTATCAATTTTATCTTAGCCAAGGTTATTGAAGACACCATAAAGATCAGGTAAAGGCAAGCCACAAATGGGAGAATATATTTGTAATACATTCAAATAACAGAGAACTAGAACTCAGAAAATATGAAGAACTCCTTAAATAAGAAATCAGCCCCCCCAAAAAAACTATAATAGAAAAATGAATCAACTTGTATAGACATTTTGCAAACAAAAATTTGAAGAAAATATACTCATTTGAAATCTAAAAAATACAAAGTAAAATACATTGAGGTACTACTATACACCCATCAAACTAGCAAAAATTAAATGCCAGTGGTATTGGCTCTGATGTGGAGAAACAAAAATCTAAAACACTGCTGGTGCAAAAGAACTGGAAACAATAACTGGAAACAATTTGCTGTTATCTAGAGAAGTTGAAAATTAACATAACCTATGACAGCAATTCCTTTCCTAGGTATCTATTTTTTAAAGAAAATCTTCTATGCATGCATGAGTTGATAATAGCCTCATTCCTTAACATAGGGAGAAAAAATAAACAGAAAACAACTTAACTTGGAGAATGGACCTGACATATAGTCAAACAATAAACCATAATTCAATGAAAATGAATAGCATCAAAATGGACCAATATCTCAAATCTAATAGTAAGCAAAAAAACAAATCACAGAAGAAAACATGCATTATGACTCTTTACATAAAGGTCAAAGACATGCAGAAGTAAAAATAAATGTTGCTGAAAGATGCATACACATATGGCAAAATTAAAGCAAAGCAAGAAAATGACAAAACACAAACTATTATTTTTCTTCGGTAAGAAAAGAAGGAGATGGAATAGGAGAGTGATACAGGAAGCTTCCAAGATATTGATTACCTTCTATTTCTTATTCTAAGGCAGGTGTACATAGGTTTTATTATAATATTTTACTTTCAACCACATGTATGTGTGTATTCACACACATACTATATGTACATTACTCAGGCTTTTTTATATGTATGATATATATGAAAAATACTGTACAATTTTAAGTTGTTTATTATTATTACTATTATTATTATTTTAATTTTCAGCTTCAAACTGGTTAAGACAAGTATTAGCAACCTCTGTAGAGGTCAAGTGTAGAACCAACAAGAGTCCTAGACCAACATCCCAAATGTGGTGCAGAACACTAATTCTATGAGTTATTAATAGATATTGTGTGCTTTAAAAAATTGAAAGATAAAAATTAGTTTGGAAACATTTGTTTAAAAGATAAATTACTTTTTTATAACAGGGCTTCTCAGAACCTTCAATATGCTAATATACCCTGTGACTCTATAAAAGGAATATCCTTTGTAGTATTCCCCAACTTTTGACCTCCATCTGTTTTCTTTTTACAAAGTATAACTTTATCTTTTGCCCACTCCTTTTCATTTCTGCACTTCTATTTTTGTTTCCTAATTCTTATAGCACTCTCTCTAATTTTTGTTATATTGGATTTCTGTGAACAGGCAGGGAGCAACAGATTTTCCAAAACAATGATTTATTAGAGAAAAAAACTACATGGCTAAGTCCACTCTGTGTAATAAAATATAGTCTATAGGAACTCAAGGGAATAAAATAGTAACAGGAACCCAAAACAACAAAAACACAAAGTATACTGAAGCAATACTTACCCATTCCTGACTTACAAAGCAGGTTTTCATTAAGGTAGTTAATTATTCATCATAATTTATATTTAATTATTCTTTCTTATGAAATAACACTATGATATGAAGTCCTAATCATGGGTCCCTTTACTATATAGATTTTCAAGACCCAACATCTCAGTTTTCTAATTAGATGGTAGTTTCAAATTACATGGTAGTTTTAGGTGCCTGTACTCTATGACATGGGGTTCAACAGGCATTGGTTGCATGCTAAGATAGAAGCAGAATGCATAGGAAGTTTTTTCATTTAGCACATTTTAGGCCTTCCCATAGCATAGCCTAAGTGGCACTCATTTCTTCATTTGGGGCATGAAAAAGTTCCAGCACATTCTCAAAATCACAAATTTGCTGTTTTATTTATGTGCACTCATATCTGCCTAAACTACACACCTTTTCCCTTTCTCTTAAATGTTTTCATGACTTCTCTCAAATGTTTTCTGTGAGTCAGATCATAAGTTCTAGGACCAAACCTAACTCCCCTGCCCCTTTTTTTTTTCCTTTTGCGTTATATTTAGTACTTGCAATTCTTCCCAAACACCCAGAGGCCACACAGGTATGAGATATCTCTGACTGTGGTAGTTGTCTCTAAACATCACCTACACCTCCCCCAGCATGGCCCCCATACTCCCACATACCTCCATGGCTCATTCTCTCCACTCCCGTTGGGGCAGCCAGGCACAAGCTTCACCTAATTTACAAATGACTAGATTCTGCAAAGGCCCATCTGGAGTCAAAAAACAACCTTGGGTTAGATTTGAGTGTGAAAACCACTGTATTCACTTGTTTTTTACAAGAGTTATATAGATGTGTTAATCATTTCAATTTCTCCCCTCCCCCCTTAAAAAAAAAATGAAGGAAAGAAAAACAAGTGAGAAGGAAACCTCATACATCATTGCCTTTTGCTACTATGCCTTAAAACAAAAGTTCATAAACTTGTAGAACTCTCATTTGGAAGGTATCTTAAGGTCAAGATGGTTTAAGCACCTAGACCGTAATGACATTGGCATGCAAACCAGTAAAAAAGAGCATAGGCTTTGAAGTTGGACAAAATGTTTGGCTTTACTACTTCCAAAGTCACATGGCCTTAAACAAGTTACTTAACACGAGTCCCAATTTACTGAACTGAAAAATGAAGAAAATGGACAATGCGCAGGGTTATTATGAAAATATGAGGTAACCTATTTAAGATGCTTAAGATTGTGCCTAGTGCCAAACAAATGGTAGCTGTAATCTTATTCATTTACTTACTTATTTAATTCCTACAAAATTAACAAATGATCATCCAACTAACTCCTCTTCAGTGATGAGAAACTCATTGCCTCTCTAGTCAGGCCATTTCATCTTTTAAAAGTCCTCTGAGAGTTACCAAGTGTGTCCTTACTGTGGGGATTGCCAACTGCCCAAGGAGGAAGAAGCTAGGGGTAGGTGATAGCAAGGGCTATATTAATGATTAACAGAAGAGGCTGTGGAATCAGATGGAAAGGTAGAGAAAATAAAAGTTCAGGCCCAGTCAAGTCAACATGTGCTCACTAGCCCTCCTACACACACATACCCTGCCCTCAAGCCCCCTAAGCTTGTTCAAAGAAGGTCGAAAGAATTTGACTGTCTAGTTGCTAGCAAAAGTGTGAAGGGGTGAGGGTGGTGAGCACTTTGGAACTTCCTATATCTAAACAGTGCATATAAACTTGTAACCAATGAAAATTAGAAGAAAATGTATAGTGTCTTAGTTTGGGTTCCTCAGAAAGAAGAGCATGAAGCAAAGACTTCTATATGAATCCTTTATGGGAGAGTGGAACCCAGGAAGCAGGAGTGGTGGCAACATGACTTAAAGCCAGGAAAGGGGAACAGCCAATTCAAAGATAAAGTATTAAATTAGTCACCACTATGTGTGACTGGTTTCTCCATCCCATAGGACTATATGGAACACCACATGCAATCTGGGAGTAGAAAGGGAGAAACATTTAACCATTGACTCCCAATTTCCACTGTTTCAAAGTTCATCCTACAGGACATTGACACCACACATTTCCAGGTTGCCCATAGATATTAGCTAACTATTGCTGCAACAATGCTGCATAACAAACAACTCCAAATTTCAGTGGCTTACCAAAAAAAAAAAAAAGATTTCTTTTTCTTATGAATGTGAGAATCAAACTTGAACCCAGACCACTCATGGCCATGCTTTGTTTCAGGCTATGAGTGGTCTGGGTTCCAGTCTGATTCGCATGTCTCTCTTGAACCATAGACTTCCTGGTACATGTTCTCTCACGGGGAACAGCAGAAACATGAGAAAAGTCAAATCACATAAGCACTTTTAAAGCTTCTGCCTGCATCCCATGCATTCACATTCCATTGGCTAAAGCAAGTTACATGGCAAAACTGAAAAATCAATAGAGATAAAATATCTATCTATTTTACTGGGAAGCACTAAAAATAAAACCACTTGCCTATGAGTTTCAGCATATTAATTCTTTACAGGGAGGTAGTAAAGATTGGGAGCCATAATCTAATCTACCAAGCCTATGTGGGTGCTAAGTGTATTCCTGAGGAGCCTACACTGGTGCACAGAAGCCCCAGAGCAAATGAGATGCACCTAGAGGTCATATGAGATGAGGTACTGTCAGGTTGAAACTGCATGAAGTTGGTTGACTCAACAGAAGAGGGGGAAAAGAGACAGGCAATGTTGAGAAGATTTGAAGTGATACATAAGAGATATTTAATCCAGCCTGGCTGAGCATGGCTCAGCAGTTGAGCATCCACCTAGGATCCAGGAGGTCGAGGTTCAATTCCTGGTCAGGGCACATGCCCAGGTCGCAGGCTCAATCCCCGGTATGGGGCGTGCAGGAGGCATCCAGTCAATGACTCTCTCTCATCATTGATGTTTCTATCTCTCTTTCCCTTCCTCTCTGAAATCAATAAAGATATATTTTAAAAAGAGAGAGAGAGATGTTTAATCCATATAGTCAACTCTGATAGCCACGACAAGGATAATTACTTCATCATGGTATGAAGAAGGGAGTGCCAACTCTACTTGGAGTTCACTCAACTAGGATTTCACTCTACGAGGAGTTCACTCTCTTGCCTTGCCTTGTGGATGGGAGGAAACTAATGTGAATTAAATCAAGGAATCATCACTTTCCCACCCTGCTATTAACTTTGGAATGGTTTGTTACATATCAGCAAATAACAGATCGGGAACAGGGGTGCAGAGAGAGAAAAGAGCACTTACACCTTTGGGTACTATTTTTAGGTGTAGGCAACAACCTTCACAGAACCAACTGATCCCATGTGGGGAAGGGTCAACAGCTCTGTCCACACATAAAAGGAATATAGTGCAAGCTCTGATGATATCAACGCATTCTGTGCATTTTGCACCAAGAAAAAAATAGAAGTGCTTGCTTTGCAGAAAAGAAGTCCCTAGTAGTCCATCAGTGCATAGTGCAGCAAAAAGTTCAGTAGATGATTGAAATAGCCTTTCCCCACACTCTACAAATAAGAGGTGCTCAGTGCACTCTGTACACGTGTGTATGTGTGAAGAGACTAGTATTCCTCTTCAAGCCAAGATTCACTGCTTCCCCTAACCCTAGATCCCCCTTCCCAACCCTCCACTCTCTCACCTTCCTCAACCCTACTACCCAATCTCATTGCTCAAGGATCTTTCATCATCTATTATTTTCTCTTATTTCTTCAGCTTTCATTTCTCCCTTTCTACTAGAGGTCCTCTTTCCTTAAGCAGGTTAAATCTTTGCCTTCTAACAAAAACACACCTTTCCTATATCTTACTGTCTTCCTCTTACTCTCCAGTCAACAAATGTTTGATAGCCTATCATGGCTCAGTTGCTTCATAGTTTGCTGGACTTTGGAGATACTGTCAAGGAACTCCCAGGCTAAAAACAGAACACATGTGCCAAGAAGCTTCTCTTCACAGGGAAATTCTTGCCCTAAGTTCTGCTTTCTTGACGTTCTGTTCTTCACTCTGATCACAATTTTCCCTGCTAGAACCTTACTTCCAGCCCCATCATCCCACTGCAACTAGTTTTACCAAAGCCCTAGATGCTAAATCCAAAGAGCTGATTTCACCCACCATCTGACTTATAAACACTGTTGACCACCCTCTCAGACTTAGACTTTTCTTATCTTTGAGAGTAAATGTGATCCTGTCTCTTCTTTGCATTGAACCACATGAAATAATAGTTTTTATAAATCAAAAGTAGTAAAATAACCAGGAATTTGGGGGAAGAAAGGATGAGTAGGTGGAACATAAGGAATTTTTAAGGCAGTAAACTATTCTGTATGATATTACAATGATGAGCACATGTCACTGTACATTTGTCAAAACCCATGGAATGTACAACACCAAGAGTGAACCCCAGTGTGAACTACGAATTTGGCTTGTAATAATGTGTCATTGGAGGTTCAATAATTGTAATAAATGTACCACTCTGATGGGAGGTCTTAATAGTGGGGGAGGTTATTTGAGGCAGAGAGGAGAGGGGGAGTGTATGGGAATTCTCTGTACTTCTCACTCAATTCTGCAACGAACCTAAAACTGCTCTCTAAAAATTGTCCATTAATCTTTTTTTTTAAAGGTCAAATCTCAGCAATTTCACTTAGTAGAACTTAACAGCTCTCCTATTCTCTTCCTCTCTGGCAGCTCCTTCTAGGTCTCCCCAGGTTTACCTTCCTCAGTTCTTTTCTTTTCTTTTTTAATATATCTTTATTGATTTCAGAAAGGGGAAGGGAGAGGGAGAGAGAGAGACAGAAATATCAATGATGAGAGAGTCATCATTGATCAGCTGCCTCCTGCACGCCCCCAACTGGGGACTGAGCCCGCAACCCGGGCATGTTCCCGGACCAAGAATCGAACCTCGACCTCCTGTATTCCAGGCCAATGCCCAAATGCTGAGCCACACCTGGCTGGGCCTCAGTTTTTTTCTTAGCTGTTGGTGTTCTCCAGGGTCTTGTGTTTTCTTCCCATGCTGAAAACCCCACAGGAAAAAGGCTGCTGTCCTGAGGATCCTACATATCAGGCTTCTGGAAATGCTCTTCCACATCTCTTGTCCTATGACCTCAAAAACCTAAGCGACTATCTTCACATGCCATAGAGGTTGTAAGTTGCACCTCTGCCAGTGTTGGATGCAGATACTGCTTCCAAGTTTGGGGAGAATTGAGTGCCAGAAATTTTTCATCTAAGGAAAAGAAAAATTAACCTTTTAAATTCTTCCTTTCAGATAGCATGAATGCTTTAGATTCTTATGCAATAAGATTTCACTTCCCATGACTGCTAAACACCCTTTGCCTTGCTTCTTTTTGAGTTCCAATTTATGGTTCCAGAAGTGTTCACAAATTAGCACAGTATTTGCAACAGTTCCACATATTTTGGAACATTTTACAATATTAAACAATTTAAATGACTGGAATTTATCTGTAAGCCTAGACAGCATGCACGCAGGTTGCTACTGGTTCTTTACTATCCTAAGTTAGGTTTCCTGAAACCAAACTCTGAGACTCTAAATTTATTCTGAGTTTTTACAAGAAAAACATCACTCATTGGGGAGGGACAGTGAGAGAACCAGGATTGGGCACAGAAAGAAATTGAACTGTGATGCAGCTGCAGTTAAAATAGAAGCCTCAGACAATATCGTTAGAAGCTCTGGAGCAGGGATTCAGCCCTTCAGAATTGTCCCAATGGTGTTACCTCCAAATTGATCCACCATTGAACGAAGGCTCTTGCCAGAGAGGAGGCTTATCCTTGGGTGGGGCAGCTCCCTTCAGCAAATGGCAATTCCTAGAGAGGGAACCATCAGAAACAAACACTCCAACAGCTGCAGAAATGAGGACTTGGACCTGCAGGGGGTCAGGATGGCACATCTTAGTGATTATCACATTTACATGGGCAACTAAATGGACATTACATGGTAGAATTGCAAATTCTGCAATATTTATAAAAATATTAATACCATTTTTTTTAAGTCTTTAAAAATTAAAGGAAACAATTTTAATTTTATTTTAATGTGGGGGGTTTTCAATTGTCAAAGGGAAGTCTATGAGAATGACACTAAAATGACTGGAAAAAAATGCATGCAAGCCAGAATTTTAGTCAAAAATACAGAAGTCACATATGACTCATTATTTGTTTTTGGCACCAGGAGACTATGACTTCATGTGTGCTGAGAGTGATGACATTCTTTGGAAAAATTCAAAGATTATACACAATATTTTATGGATCTGCCAAAAGATAAAAATCTTAATGAAACACATACATAGCAAATTTGACCTTACAACTGCTTTTGAATATATGATGGGAATGCCAAATAAATGCTATTAAAGCAATTAGACTTGACATAGACAAGATAGAGAATATATTAGAAGAATTAAGTAAAACGACAGAGGATTCTCAAAAAAAAAAAAAAAGAAAAGAAACAAATTATGATCTTCGTTAGAAAATTAAAGTTCTTCTGTATTTTTTCTGGCTATAGATATTTGGTATGAACTATTACTTGTTATTTATTTTAAAAAGAAACAGATATAAATGTAGATGTTTAGGCTTTAAAAGAAATTTAAAGTATTTTTATGTTAGAGTAAATTATTTTTCCAAGTGAAACTACATGCAAAAATGCAACAAAAGTAAAATTTTAATAATCTATAAAACAATTAAAACAAAACAAAACAAAAGAATTGTTTGCAAAAATGTGAAGAAGCTTTTTTTGTAACTAATACTAAAACCAATTTCTCTAAAGACTACTTTTTGGCCATTTGAGATCACGGCACAATCTCAGTTGAGACTAAAAACTGTAATGAACATAGATAAGTTATTTCATTTAATATTACAGCCAACAATACACAAATTATGTAAAAATCTCGATTATAACACAATTTGTGCTAAAATAAAAGCAAGAAAATAAATTTTATGGCAGAAGTATATAGTACATTTTTAAAACTTTTTGCTAAAGTATAACAATACAGAAAAGAGCAGAAATCATACTTTGACAGCTCAGTGAATTTTTAGAGTGAATAATAATCAGCACCCAGTATAAGAAACAGAACATTATATTTGCCTCAATTGTAATGTTCATCCAATCATCTCAGCTCATTAACAGAAGACCTTTGAGCCCCAACAACTCCCTATGCATAGCTTTATAACAGATAAAAAACAAAACAAAACAAAAACATGGGAAAACTACCGTATCTCCCATAGCCTGGAAGTTTCCTGAAGACAGGGGCTATATCTAACACCCATGCCAAGTTCAGTGCCTGGTACTTGATAGGTGCTTACTAAATGCTGATACATACATAAACAATGAAACAGTAAGTTTACATCTGCTCATTCCTAAAAGGAAGGCTTTAAAAGCAAAGGGCAACTTTCTTTCAAGAGGTCCTAGATTAAAAAGCCAACAGTACAACTGAGAAAAAGAAATGGTCAAAGAATAAGAATAGACAGTTCACGGAAAAAGAGATGAAAATAGTTCTTAACCATATAAAAAGATAGTGAATCTAATTCATTAAAAAATGAAATGCAAATTAACTCAGTGATGAGATACCATTTTAAATTATCAAATTGTCAAAGATCAAGTGTTGATAATACTGTGTTATTGAGACTAAAGGCAATTGGCTCCCTTGTACATCACTGGTGGGAGTATACATCAGTATAACCTCTTTGCAAAGCAAAATGACAATATTTCTAAAAATTAAAAATGCAAATACTCCTTCTCAGGGCAGCTCTACTTCACACAATTTGACGAGGTGTATATACAATACCATTTAGATCTGGAATTCCAGTCCACAATAATCTTTCACCTCTGAACTTCAGTTGTATATCGCTTAATTGGAACTCAGCATGTACTGCCTTTATGACCAATTTTTTACCCAACCAGATTGTAAATATGTGAGGTCAGGACTATATCTTAAATATCTTTCTGTCTTTCTAAGCATCCACAGCTATATCAAACACGTTTTGTGCTCAACTTTTGTCCCTTTCACAGGACCCAAGTCTTCCTCTGGGAAATCCCAAAGCCTCTCTAGAAGTTCATATGTCATCCCAGGGACCCCAAGGAAGATCAGTGTTGCCTGAGGAGCCACTGCCAAAAGCTGAAAGAGATTGAAAGGATGAGGGTCCAGGCCCAGTACACATATTTTGACCTTCTGATAAGATTTCATTAAAAGAAAAATGGGGGAGGGTTTTACCACTTTAAAAAAACTAAGCAACTGATCTAAATCAACAATGTTAATTTTTTAGTTTTATATTTTTAAATATATGTACATTTTAAAGTTTTATTTTTAATACATTGTTTAAGTATTTATTGTTTTATACCTACTAAGAGTTATCTTTCTTATTGGCCCCTGGAGTAGGATAGCATTAAGGAACACAGGGGTAGAATTCAGCTAAAGAATCTTGAAAGAATTTACTAGTGCATGCTATCCCATACTGTAAGGAAGTAAGCCAATGTTCCCATTTTAATTCAAAATATGACAATAAATTCCCCAGGCTCCCTCCAGGAAGTGTTCCTTCTCATTAATTCATATAACAGAAGGAAGAGATGGAAAAAGTCCTAATGCTCTCTTGTGGAGGCCTTCCGTCTTCTGCTATTCTGTGATCTGTTACATCCCCAATAGACAACGTGTTCAACGAGGCAAGTTGCCCAAATTTTATGTGTCCAATTTTATGGACACTGTCCTGGGTCCAGTAACAACATTTAGTTACTGAGAGTTAACAGAGACTAATAATTGAACATGTCAATAGGACAAGATACTACTGAGTCAAGTTCTTTGAATCCTTAAGTAATATAATCTATTAATATAAATACACATCAATAAACATGAAGGAGTTACCAGTTAGAATGCTTTAAGCTTTCTACAATAAAAAATCCAACTCAAACTGGCTTAAATAGTAAAACTGTCTCATATGACAAGAAGTTGAAGGAAGAATAGTTTCAGTGGTGGTTCGATCTGTAGCTCAACAGTGTGATCAATCTGCTTACCTCAGCATGTTCTTCTCAGGCTTACTCTCCTCATGGTACTGAAATAGCTGTTCCAGATGCCACTTTCAAACACAAAATCTATAGAAGAAAGATATTATATTTCCAAATATCTTTTTTAGAGCAAAGAGAAACTTTCCCAGAGGCCCCTCAGAACACACTGGCCATAGCTATTGGTCAGAATTTCGTCACGGGTGCATGCCTAAAACATTGACTGATGATAAAAACAGGACCACTATTCTGGCTTCAACCAATCCTTATGCACACCTTGGCATGTCCCAGAAGCACATGGAGGGTAGATACCTGAACACAAGAGTTCTGTTTTTTGCCAAGGAAGGGTAAATAGTTTTTGCTTCTAAATGTCTGAAGAATGTCTTAAAATACATATTAATAAGATACATTTAACAATTTAAAAAACTGTAAATCTTTATCAGTAGTCCTCAATTTTCCCATCTTTTCTAGTACCTAGTTCATCTAATCTGTTAAAGACCAAAAAACAGCTTGCAAGTATTCAAATAAAAGATAGTCTTTCATTCATCTGTCCATTTATTCATTCAATTCAGGTGTTCTGAGCACCAATCATATTCAAGGTATGGTTTACTCTGGAAGGCTCCATAATGTAAAGTTTATGTTATCAAGAAGTTTATTATTTGGAAAATGTCAAACTTTAGAAATGATGTAATAGTTTCTTAGCCTATAATGCATAGGTGCTTTTCAAATTAAATCCATAAGTTCCAAGAAATTTATAAGATTTCTAACCTAAACTTATAAATAAAATTTATTATTTTCTTATGAGAAATTGCTAAAAACAATTTTGATAAATTACTTAATTTAAGAGTTATAGGAAATAGTAGACTTAGTCAAATAATCCTGATTGACAAATATCAAACATAAAATATGGTTACCTGTAAAATTTAAGCATGAGATGATTTGGGTTTTTTGTTATAAAACCCAAAACAATGCCATTTATTTTGGAAAAATTATTCTGGGGCAGTTATAAGGATTATGACAACTATTATAGGAACTAGACTTGAGAGCATTTAATCTACCCTCTCGTGTATTGATAACTAGGAAACAAGAGTAGACTCTGTCACTAACTAAGATGTTCCAGGGACATCCCAAAAACTAACTCAAAATCCAGTATTCTCCAGGTCACAAAATCGAGCTTATATTTCCTCTGAGATCCAAACCAGCAAGTTTCTTCTCACATTACTCTTAAAAGACAAACCCACCAGATGTATGTGAGGAAAAACCTGACAAACTGAATTAAAGTGTAAAGAATCGAGGGGAAGAAATGGCTAAAGAAGGAACCCAGGAAAGACATTTCATGGCATAAGAACCATGCCACTTTTTTGGTTTTATTTTAACTTTTTGTTCTTCCGAGCTAATTTCTGTTTGGAGAATGGTGATCTAATTTATTATATGAAGAGCCCAGTAACCAAGTGGCAAAAAGGCAAGCATTCTGTCAGAGTCTCAATACCAAACATACTGAACATTAAAGAAAGGTGCCCTCTCCAGGTAGATGTAGCTCTTGCAGGCGCATAACTTAGTAAGGGGACCCTGAGTGGATTTCAGCCCCTTCCATTCTTTTGACGAGAAGTCCCTATGCAGGGTGTACCATGCATAAATGCACAGAGTGACCTTGCATGCTGAAAAAAAATCTTGGAATTCCTGAGACCATTTTCCCAGATCCAGAACTTGAATGCCATGTACAAAGTCAGGATAAATCCATTCTGCCAGAAACATTTTTCATCACTGACACCCGAGACATTGGCACAGTAATATTAATCATCTGACCTTTTAGAGGCAATTTCCTGATCTTAGCTGGGCAGATCAGGCTAAATGTTACTACATTCAGCCCTATTTTTAAATTGCCCAGATGGTGTGAATGGGTGTGTAGTCATGGTGCCCACATACACTGGGCTGCTTCCAGGGACAATTTGTACCTTGGGTGTGACCAGCAGCTGTGGACAGGAGTGGAGAATGGAGGTGAAGGGATGACAAATGTCAGGTCAGTAAAACTGATTTCACCAGTCACCTGTGAAATGCTGAGCCTTAGCTGAAGTTAGAGGTAAGAGGAGTTCACTCTTGGTCATCCATAAAAAAGCAGCCAAGTGCAGATGGAAAGAGTGTGACTGACAGAAAATGGGAGGCCAGTTCTGAGAGAGCTGCTCCTGATCTCTGCTGCACCAGCCCCAGGGTGGATTTGAGTGTGCTGTGTAGGGAAGACTTTGCAGGGAAAGACAGGCCATTTTTTGTCCCCTGCCTGCTCTGACTTGACGTTTATTTTGTGTCCTTTGAGATTAAAAGCATTTGATGCCTAGAAAAGAGCAGAAAGGGCAAACAGGGCTTATGAGAAGAGTAACCATAATTCACAAGATCTTTAGACTTTCAGCAACAATATACAGGGGACTCTATCATCCTGAATCAGCTTCTTCTCCTCTTTTCTTATAATTTCCTGTTTCTTTTGCCTAAGATGACTTTCCCTCAGATGAAGTTTCTTCTTCCTTCCTTTCTGTTGATCCATGTCTTTCTTTCAAACAGATACTTAATTAACATTTAGCACCTCCAATAGGCCTTTACACACATCCAACGGTGTCCTTCTAGCCTTACAAAGGTAGATGGTGGCTAGACCTCAAAGACAAGCTTGCAGCTGAAACTGTGGCCTTGGGTCTAAGTTAAGGGTCAACACTTCGCAGCCTGCAGGCCAAATCCAGCCCACCGCTTGCCTTTGAACAGCCCATAAACTAACAATGGATTTTACATGAGTAAATGATCAGAAAAAAGTCAAAAGAATATTAAGGCTATGTGATGTGAAGATTATATGAAGTTAAAATATCAACAAGTCAAGGTTTATTGGAACACAACATGCTCCTTTGTTGGATTATCATCTCTGGCTCTTTTTATACTGCAATGGCAGAGTTGCATAGCTGCAAGAGACTATATGGCACAAAGCCTAAAATATTTACTCTCCGTCCCTTTCCAGAAAAAACTTATCAGTCCCTGATCCAAGACATTAAACAAGTTAGAGATGTCAAATAAGAACATCTCAATGAAATAAATTTCAGGCAAATCAAGGCGAAGGCTATCAAATAGCCACATTAAGGTCTAAGCCCATAATTAAGACTAAGTGGTTACCCTGAGAAACAGGATATTAAATAAAGCAGGAGGTGGGGAGGTATACAAAGTCTACACTCTACACTTGGTAAGTGTGGAGATAATAATGTTCATGTTGCTCACTGTCACATCTCCAGTAGCTGGCCCACTTCTTAGAGCTGGGCAAGTGCTCGTCAGATAGTTATTGAATGAGTGAGGGGGAAGGCAGAGGGAAGAAATATAAAACAACTTAAATAAAAGATGCACAGGGTTGGCAGTGAAAGAGGGTCCCCAATAACTACCTCAAGCTTGTCTACCCTTGTGTAAATGTCATGAGTTCCCAAAAATTAGCAAAAATTCACACTTTGGAAGCTAACATAGCAAATGCTAAGTGTGCACCCAGGAGACGAAAGAAATGACTAAAAATAACTATGGTAACTGCAATACTGCTCATTGAAGACCATCTTTTCCACCCCCTTTCTCAGCCACCAAACACATATATATTTAGTCCAGAGAGTTAATTCAGACTTGGAGATTAGCGAGGGGAAGGAAATTAAATATAGAGCTCATGAAATAAACAACACCCCTTGTCACTGTTGATCTTTGATTAACTGGCTCTTCTTTCGGAAACAGGGCCTCTTTTTCTTTCTCTCTCTCTCTCTCTTTGCTTGCAGGTGACACCCACACATATCCTTCAGTGTTGGCAGAGATGCTCACTCAGATAACAACTGGAGTTCGTGCTGCACATTTTCATCTTCGTGTGTCATCATCATCATGTAAAACCACAACTATAGGAAAACAAAGCTGTTTGCTGCTCTTCTGTCTCAACTGACATTTCCACCCAGCTCTCACAGTTTGTTCTTTGGAGCCAGAGGAGTGTTTAAAGCTGCCATTGAGATAGCTCTGCCAGGTGATGTATAAGTAGACTCCAACCCACCCCTATTCTGAGATAAATTCACCTTTTGGCAACTTTTTGTCCCCTCAAATTCCCAGTACCCAAAAACCTTTCATAGAGTTGAAGCAGGTGACTAGGACAGGGAGCAGGGCTTGAGGAGCACACATTCTGGCCTTAGAGTGGCCTCAATAATGAGGTCAGCTTGGAAAAGGTGAAATATTCTTGGATCACTCATATTTCATCCCAAGAGTTTTTCAAGTGTAAAGACCAGTGTCCACACCCTCAAATGAACAAAAGGCACACTGAGAAAGTGGGCCACATTCTGCTCTGGACAGTGGTAAGTATTGAGAGCCCATGAGTCCTTGAAGGGAAAACACTAATTCCTTTGGGATGCCAAATTGGAGAAAGTTCAGAGGTCCACCCTGAACTTCCCTGAAGAACTGAACTTCTTCTGAGCACCACTGAAGAACTGAACTTCTTGAAGAACTGAACTTCCTGAAGAACTGAACTTCTTCTGAGCACCACTGTTGAAAAGTCAGGAGTTATGCAGTGCCTCTCCTGAAGAACTGAACTTCTTCCTGAAGAACTGAACTTCTTCTGAGCACCACTGTTGAAAAGTCAGGAGTTATGCAGTGCCTCTCAGTTTTGGAGACACAATAAGCTACCAAACAAGGCCTGGTATGTTTCCAAGACTATCCCATTTGCTGCTGCTTAGTGTGGTGGTCAGGCTGCCATTATGATGGATCCAGAAGTTTCTTTGATTTTTCTCATTTATCCATTATCTCTGTTCCACACAGGATGAGAGAGGAGAAAAGGTACTGCTTTAAAAGCAATCAATCTGTTTTATCAGTCTGAAGGGGGGAAAAGTGAATTCAGGACTGCAGACAATTACATATTTACATAGTTATGTAGCTAGAACATAGTAGGAGGTCTGTTAGGTAAAGTCTTGAAGTTTGCATTTTATTTCATTTTGAACTTGAGTTTCAAGGTCCTAGAACCTTTTCACAGAAGCAGTTTGTATTATTTTTATTATCCCAATAAAGGAGTGCTTATTGAGCAGATTCATTTAATGACTGATTTTTACCAAGGTTGTCCCTTTTCGGTTGATTAGATCTGTCCTATTGAACCCTTGAGTGATTAGCTAAGTTCAGTCTTTCTTGGAGTAGGAAACATATAGGCTTACCTTTTTCAAGTTTTAGTTACTTAATAATGGGACTCATTATTAAGTTTAATGAGCTCCATTTCAACAAAGAAAAGAGTAAGTGTGGAGATGAACTCATTGCACACATATTTGACTTTAGGCCATCCTCAAAGCACAATCTGTATGAAGTAAGTGGGAGCTGCTACATGAATTATCAGACCAGCCCTTATGTCTCTTGTTCAAGGGCCTTCCCCTACCCACAAGATCATAGCAGTGTGTGTGTGTGTGTGTGTGTGTGTGTGTGTGTGTGTGTGTGATGATTAATATGTCTGATTTGAATGTTCAGCTTGTTCCAAGGGCCACAGTTTTGTTTGTTGTTTTTCTTTTATTTTTAAACTATTGCAAGCCATTAGAGTGTTCAGTTATGACATGAGCATAACAGATGAAGAAGCTGAAATTGTCTGTCCCCAGCTTTCCCGTCTTTCAGCTCCTTTTGAATCACAGCCAGGCAAGGCATTTATAGAATTTGTTGAGACAAAAATTACTCCATAGAAAAGAGCAGCAGTTCAGTAGTAGTATGGAATTTTAATTACAAAGGCAACATTTTTAGAAGTCTTAGGCAAAGTCATGTTTAAAACATTGTCAATACTCCATTAAGAGGGGATGAAGGGGCTTCAATGGGAAATCAACTTAACTCCTTATTGTGGCTTATTTAGCATGGCTTTTTAAGATGATTCTTTTTAACAGTATTGTTTTTACTCACTGCACAAAAATTTCTAAAATATAAATTAACTTATATCCATTAAGTTTTCTTTCACCAGGTTTAACTGTGTATATTTTTACCTCCTGTTTCACTAAAACAAATGGATTTTTGAACGGATTAATAGGAAAGTGAAAAGCAGAACTGGCTCTCTCCTTCTCTGAGTGAGATTAGTGCATTTAGATTAACCATTAATTCATTAGGGCATGTGAGATTCAGTCAGTCAATAAATATTTATTGCATGCCAGGCACTGTTCTAGGCACTGGGGACATGGCAATAAACAAAGCAAAGTCCTGCCCCTCATGGAACTTACATTCTAGTTTGGGAAACAATAAATAAATAAGTAAAAAAAATTTAAGAGATGGTGAAATGCTGTGGGGGGAAAAAATAAGCAAGGAAAGCAGATAGAGTTTAGGGGAATTTAACTATGATAGAAGAAGGTGATGCTTGAAAAGGGACCTGAAAGAAATGAGAGAACAAGCCAGGTAGATATCTGGAGAACATTCTAGAAAAAAATATATGTGTAAAGGCCCAGGAGTGGGAACATGCCTGTGATGCTGAGGAGCATATGTCAGAAAGTATGCATTTACCTACAGGAGAGAGATTTGCATCACACAGAATGCGCAGGTAAGCCCAGCCTGACATCTCAGAGAGGTAAACCATTGTTTTGATGAGAAATTGTGACTAAAGCCAAGCCAGAAGTGTGCCTTGCTTGCGGTGAAAATATTTGAAAGTCTAGATTTTTTTTTAAAGGTTAAAATTGGCAATTTATGAAAAGGATTTATCCCCCAATTTTTAAAACATAGCAAGTTTTCTCTCGTTTCATTGCCAAAAGCGAAGACTCTCTGCTCTGAAAGACAATATTAAAGCACAAATTTAAAAACAGGCACATGGTAGTTTAGTAATTTTATCACTAAATACACAGAATATGATGTACACTTGGTCTCTTTGAATTGGCATACTCAGACTAAAACAAGCAAGCTCACAATAAAAATGTATAGAAATGGTAAGTATAAAATTCTTAGAATAAAAGCAGCCAGGGACATTGTTTTCTTCATAATTACCACACCCGAAATTATAGGAACATGGCTCCAACCACAGCCTCAAACCATTTCTTGGTTCATACTAATAGTGAAAAAGGACTTCCCTGTTCACATTTCCACTTTGGTTCTGTTCAAAGTGAGTAAGAAAAATCTCAAGTGTGATTCATCTTTAGTAAACCTATTTTTCCCATCAGAAAATAAAACCAGTTACTGCCAAAGATCAAATCTTTCCATTTTATTTATTTATTTATTTATTTATTCATTTATTCATTTATTTATTTATTTATTGCCATTTCCCCTTCTACAATTTCTACAGCTTTATCACTTTCAAATCCAATCTGATAACTTGGATTACAGAACTCTGTGTGCCAAGGAACCAGCACTGTGGCTCCTGTGCCAGTTTAAATCCAATCGTTCTTTGTCACTCAAATATTGCTGAGTTTGGCCTTCTTTAGATCAATTAAACTCATGGAATGGATTTAACTGATCTAAAAAATCACTAAAAAATCAACCGAAGTACAATATTTTCTGTCTGAAATCATAATATTCTTACCTCTCCCCACATTACAAAAAATTAAAGAAAACCTCTTTATATACATAAAAGTGGGAGGTGGAATGGTGTATATTTTATTACAATAATCCAAATTTTATAGCACCTCATCCCTGGATGGTGGGTACAATATTATTCTTTCCTTTCTCAGGTCATGGCCCAGTTTAATTTGTACACATAATTGATCTACATGGCAATAATAATGATAGCTAACATTTTATGTCAGGCATGGTACTAAGTATCAGGGACAAGTAGAAAAAAGAGACAAACTAGGGCCATGTCCTCAAGGAAATCACAGTTGAGGGACAGACATTTGTGATCATTATCTCCATTTTATCGTTGAAGAACCAGAGTCTTAAAGAGACAGTGACTTGCCTCAGACCAACTAGCAACAGGACTTAAACTAGGTGTGTCTGCCTCTAAAACCTAGACTCCTCTAACATCTGAATAAATAGAAGCACTGAACAAATGGCAGCAGTAGAGCCATTCTTCAAGGTCCCCAGGCATACTCCAGTTGACCCAAACTGGAGGTAGAAAAATGTCCATGGTCATTCCAGGGTCAGGCTTTACAAGGTATCTTGAGAACTTTGATGCTGTCTCAAAAGACACACTCCAAAATACTTTTCCATGTCGATGGACCTCCAGGGTAAACAGGCACCTGAACAAAGTTCTGGAGCTCTGAGCCCTTAAAACACTGAAGTTCCTATAAAGAAGCTTTCATCAGGGCTCTTCTGCCTGCCATCTTCTGGAAAATTTCCATCAGCCAATCCCTCAGCACATGCCAAAAATCAAATCATTTTCTTCTATTCTCCCTCCTCAGAACAAGTTTCTTGGGACTCATCCCACACACACTAATGAATGCTAGCATCCCTTTTTCACAGTATTGTCACTTCTCCTACGGATGTACATTCAGCATTTCACTTCAGATCTCCACGCAGACGATAATGAGACCAGCTGTGCAACCCTGAAATATATGGAGCAGAAAAGTCCCCCTGACTGGAATGTGTTGCCAAACAAATAACCTTTCATAGTATTTAAATAATTTTAACATTAAGTGGCCTTATTTCCAAACATATTCTTTCTTGGTGGGAACACTACTTTTTTTTTTTTTTTTAATCATATTGTGAAGACTGTATTGAATTTCCATCACAGGGAGCGAGGAAAGCAAGTCAGTTTGCCTTGCATTGCTTTGAAGATATTCCATTGGTCAAAATGACTAAATATGACCAGAATTTATCAAAGACAATGTCTACCTCTTTCTAAACTAAAAAGAAAACATTAAATAGGAACTAAGTGGCTCATTTCATGAGTGAGTGTTTTCATAATGTTTAAATCTCCCTATCCTCCCCCACCCTAACCTATCCCTACCCTAAACCCCCATTTAATCAAAGGGAATGATTTTCTAACCTTTCTTCTCATCTAAAAAGTCCTTCAATATCACACTTCACTTGACCACCATGTGCAGGGGGGTAAGAAGGGAGTAAAATTGTAAGCAGATTTTAAGACTAACAGCATTCACTCACTTTTTATTTTCTACCCTAACCTCTCAATCAAGTCAATAAACACATAACAAGTTTGAATTTTGATCATGGCACTACCAGATTTAGCTTGCTATAGTAATAATATTTAACTTCATTTGAGTCTCAAAATGATGTTATTTGGTCTAGTCGGTCAAGAAAAATTGGTATTTGTGGCCTAATGGAGGGCCTGAGGTCGCCGGCTGAAGATGAGGCAATCATTTCCTATCCAGAGCAGTGGTGTTGAGCAGGTGAAGAGATGTCAGCCGGCTGGCATCTGGATAGGTGTCCGTGTCAGGAGCGGTATGCAGCAAAGTCTCGAGATGGAACATAGGGATAGTAGTGCTGTCGGGTGGGCCCCTGCCTCCGGGGGGTCATGTTGAGGTAGTCGCTGTGAAGGATCCTGTTTCTCTTATTCTTCATCTGCAGAAAAGAGAAGCGTCACTGTGAAAGGCCAGGGACATGGAGGGAGATGTTGTGGGATGAGTTCTAAGACTTTGGGGGCAACTATTCAGGCCATGGACTGTCAAGTGAAGCTGAACAGCAGAATTCATTAAACACCTTAGACTTGGATCATGACTAATTAAACCTAACTACTTTGGACTCTTCTAAATTGACTTGAAAAATATGAACCAAAGAAAGTATTTTAGAGAAATGCACCCCTGTTACTCTCAAAGAAGTCATTTAACCTAAATGTCAAAAGCATATCCCATTAACATACCTGCTGTTGATATATAAGTACTCTCGAAGGCCCTTCCTCCTATGCAAAGGTTAAGCATCCCAGCTGAAATCTTCTTACTTTAGTCATTTGCTCAACAAGCTATTTTTCCATAATTAACCAAAGAGGACCTTCAGCCCTTCAGAGTCTGGAGTAATCATAAATTCATAGCAGTGGATTCCAAATTAATGGGAAGATTGTTCTAGGCAACTAGTTACATTTCTATTCCTTTACATATATTTACATTTCCATAAAGACAAAAGAACCACTCATTTTTAATCTTCAGGCTCAGCTCCCTCTGAATGAATTTCTGCAAGGGGTGAGAAAAGTAGGACAATACTTAACCTAGAGCAAGAATGATGCTTCCATGAATCTTAGCAAAGTTTGGATTAAGGAGCATCTTCTTTGGATCAATATGATGCTAAAAATTTATATATTTGATAAAAGACCCATAAAATTCTAAAAATAGAAAGCCATCCAGATTTCTGGATTCAGACTTCTCTATTATGGAAAAAAAAAAATGCCTATTTCCTGGCACATAAGCCTAATGCATAAGTAAATCTGCTGGACATGAATGATATGAACACCTGCGTAAATAAGTAGGCAGATGACTTCAGCCCTGGCCTTATTTCCATGCACTTCTACCTGAGCGTTTCACACCTTCCTTGTCAAAGGAGCCTGTGTAAGTGTTAAAGAAAGGTTGGAGAAACACTAACCTCCACATTACTAAATATGACTAATGTGTTTTCAGCCCTCATTTTCTTGACTCTCAGCAGCATTCTTTATTCTTGATTTTTCTCTCCCTTTTGAAACACTCTTCCACTTTGTGTTCTATGAGATGGTACCATCCAGGATTTGATTGTGCCTCTCTGACCATGCTTTCTGGCCTCCTTTGCAAGCTCATCCTTCACTAACTAGCCATTCACTGTTAGAGTTTCTCACAGCTTTGTTTTAGGCCTCTCCTCTATTCACTCCATCTTCACTCTCCCTAGGCAATATCAACATTCACAGCTTCAATTATCACCTGTTCACCCACATTAATATCTCTGGACTAGACTTCAAAGTCATTTTAAACTCAATACATCTAAAACAAAATTTAAGATCTTTGCCTAAACTCTGGATCTCTCCCAGGGTTTCTCATCTCAATGAGTGACACTACATGTATACAGTTGTCCAAACCACACCTCCCAAGCCTCATTCTTGCTACCTCCAGCTCCCTTATTTCCTGTCCTATGGGACATTTGACAATGTCTGAAGACATTTTGGGTTGTCACATCTGGGAGGAATGCTACTGGCATCTAGTGGGTAGAGGCCAGAGATGCTGCTAAATATTCTACATTGCATAGGGCAGCCCCCAATAACAAAGAATCATCCAGCCCCAAATGTCAATAGTGCCAAGACTGAGACATTCTAATCTAGAGTCTGGTTATGGAAAAAAAAAAAAAAAAAAGGAATGAAAAGGAAGCAATGGATACAAAATGTATCATCAAATTAACATGAGTATTGTCAGACTGCTTGACTCCTCCTTCTTGCTCATACCCAAAGATGACTGATGACTTGATCCCGGGTGACTTGAAGGATAGTGTTTCATCCATAGATAGATATAAAGCAGTAGGAGAAGTGTATTTGAAGGAGGTTATAAATTCTGCTTTAGTCATTTGGGACTTGAGATGATGGATGGGTTATCTAGCTGGAACTAAGAAGAGGATAGCATTAAACACACATAATTGGAAAATTCATTCAGGGAAAGGTAGTCATGGAAACCAAGTGCATGAAGGAAGTTGCTCTTCAAACATCTTGATTCTATATCTTTTCTGTAAATGAAACATAGGAGTTCTCTTGGGCACAGAGGACAGGAATAAGGACATGGAAATGTCTGCCTCCAAATCAGTGTGGAAAGTTGCTGATGATACCCTGCCAAGCATTTTAGTACTTATTCCAACCCTGAAGACTCCCCTTGCCAGATTCCCAAATGACAGTCTTTGTCTCCAGACACCAAAATAAAACTATAGCGGGTAGGGAGGGCCCAATAATGAAGATGTTTCTGGGTTCTCCAGGTTGCACGCAAAAACTATGAAAGATCTGCTGCAATCAATTCCCATGCTTATTCTCACTGTGTTATCAGACGGTGGATTTAGTCATCATCACCCTAACTCTAAACACAACAGTAAGATGGAAATGACACATGCATGACCGGAAACACTATACAGAATTCACAGTGTCCATGTGCATCCAGCATATGCATATATGTTTGCAGAGTACTCACCTCATGTGTCTATGTGACTAGGTCACCTACTCTGCCCCTTCACCATTAAATGTCTGTGAAAGGTGTATCATTTCAGGACCCACCTCCCTTGCCCTTCCCTTCAGTGCAGCCCTTACCCACTTGTTTCCTGGAAGCAGCAGCAAGACACAAGGCATACACAAGGCAATTTAGTGAATAGAGAATTGAGAGTGAGAGTAACAGGTGCTGGCCTGTGGCAGCCTCGCCAAGGGGAGCTCTTTATTTATTCAAATGTCAGCAATAGGTCAAGAACTGAGATAGAATCTGCAGCTGCTCCCAGAAACCCACTCAGCCTAGAACTGCCTACGGTAGCACGTCACAAGCCCTCAGGAAGTTCCGGAAAACAGCAACTTATACCAAGGCACAGTGCAGACCAGCCAAAAATAGGATCCCATAAAAGTACCTAGGAAATGGCTAAACTGTAGGGATCCCTAATGGCCTAGTTGCCTATCTCAGCAAGGTGCTAGCTGCTTAAACAGTGACAGCAGCAAGAAAAGATCATCCCAGGGTAAAAATGCTGAATTAGTCTATGAAATATAGGTATATGTTTATTTCACACTCTTTTGGTCAAAGAATACAAAGACCTAGCTAGGTCTGATTGCAAATAAAGGATAGTTATGGGGTAACCAAATTGACTATAAGAGGCCACAGATGGTAAGATATAACGAAGCACTGGAACTTCCCAGTTTATAGGGATCCTGTGGGACAGAATAAGAGTAAAATAAGTAAAATAAGTTTTTTCAAAACAAAACAAGATGAACCCCACTGGGAATTAGTAGTACTGCCAAAGAGAAACCCATAGTGTCTATGTTGTTTCCGAGTTGAAAGTAAACTGTTAAAACTCCTTGAAAATGAGAAGCTACTTTTGTCCCTTTGGTTAATTTGAGTCACTTGGCAAATTAGTGTCTGATTATAGTAACTGATATTCTATTGCATATTTACAATAAATTTTAAATGATGATCAGCACCCTTTTGCCACTGAAAGTTAAAGCAGTTCCCCAAACTACTTCCTGCAAAGCTAGTAAATTACATTGACCTACGTCAGCATATTACAGGGGAGCACCTACCCTGGAAGGGTACCCAGGTGCACCTCGCTTTTTTTGTTTAATCCTCATCTGAGGATATTTTTTCCATTGCTTTCAGGGAGAGTGGAAGGGGAAAGAGAGAAAGAGAAGCATCAATGTGAGAGAGACACATTGACTGATTGCCTCCTACACGCACCTTGACCCTGACCAGGGGTGGGGAGTGAACCCACAGCCCAGGTATGTGCCCTTGACTGGAAACAAACCAGAGACCCTTCAGTCTGAGGGCTGACGCTCTAACCACTGAGCCAAATCGGCTAGGGCAACTGCACATGGCTTTTAAATAAAGTTAAGAAGTTGAGATTCCCAATGGGATCAGGAAAAAAAAAAAAGAAAAAGAAAAAAAAATTAAGAGTCTAAATTCTAAAATCATTAGCAAACACCACAGTGGTTTAAAGCTGGAAAAGATTTGGATGAAGACACCAAGATCCAGAAAGATAAAGGGACTCAGCTAACATTAGAGGTAGAACTTAGACAATATTTCACTACATAAAAAGCCCCCAGGAGGCTTAGGAAACTTGAAGAAGGCAAGGCAGGCAAATTCTCAAGGTGATATCTAGTATAAAGCATTTCCAGGAACAAGCGGCCACTTTGTTCCCTACCCGGCAGAAGGTAGAGATTAGGCAACAGGCAGCATGACCAGTGCCCAGAATACCCCAAGTGTCTTCTGAAAAGGAGAAGTATGTCGGGAACAGAACAAAAGAGAGGCAAACTTTGGCAACAGGCCGACAAGAGATTAACATCGTCCCACGTTGTATCTATCATTGGCATGACTGTGAATCCATGGCTGCCCAGCCCCTCCCAGCACCAAGACTATTGTAAATAGGATGGCTTCACATGGCATGGCTTCCAGAAATCTCTAACCCATGTATGAATTAGTTAAATGAGTGGAGTATGCCTTGAAGATGGGTGTTATACTTCAGGCATGTTTATTTAAGTCCTCAGTTTTGCCTCCATGGAGGTTATGAGTTTAAGCATTCATTAAGCATTAAATATACTTAATATTAGGTAGATGGTGAATATAAAAAGAAATAGTCCTTTATCCTTAAAGAGCATGCATTTCTTGTTGAAGGAATGACTCATACATGCATCTAACTTATAAAAAACATTTCAAAGACAAAATGGAGTTAATACATGATTATTCTGTGCCCCAATGTGTATATAAGAACAGGAAGTCTCTGAGTAAGGGAACGGTCCTTGATAAGGAGGTTCCCTTCTTAACAGTAGACATGATCATCATGATGTCCTCAAATCTCATTCAGTGCTGAGGAAGGTAAAAAATATATATACCAAGTTTATTGCCTGAGTATTTGCAAAAGTTGGTGAACTCCAATTCAGTGATGAGAGCTCAGAAAAGTCTAATTCTCATTATAGTTTCATAATGACAGTACCATACTTGGCCTCACAAAATTCAACTGCTTCTGAGGAGATAAAAATATGACTCAGATAAACAGACCTAGTTTCCTTGCTAGGTTTGAATACTTAATTTCAGAAGCCAAATTTCTCATGATTTTTGACCCTGAACCAAAGTTGTTCATTGACTTTAGTTGTCTAGATTCCCAAGTTGCTTAGATTTTTATACTTATGTACACATTAAAACTATTTTATATATCATAATGATACCCCTACCCTAATTTAAGCATTTAGCTTTTTATTCTTTTTGGCCACCTAACCAGTGCCTTCTGGAAAACAGAACACCCATCAGATTTTTATCTCAGATAAAGTTGGACAGGCTAAAAGAGAACCTACTTAAACCTAGCAAGGAAAAAGGCAATAATAAAATTTCTGTTAAACAGAAAATAAACTACATAGGCAAAATTCTTGAATATGATCAGATCACATGTGTGGTAGAAAAGTTGACATAAAAGCAGTGCTGCTTCTCTTACCCAGTAAGTAAAAAGAGCCACTGTTACTAGCATGCTATACAGAGTCAAGACTCCACCAACAACCACCAGTGCCCAAAATGGCTTAGAAGACTCCGGAGTTCGGTGAGCTGGACAAAGCTGATTCTCTGAAAAACAGAATAGAGTGGATTAAATGATTTGAGAGTGGCACTTGAGTACATTTCCTTCCTTCTGAACATTATGGAAGAATGTGAGAGGGACCAAAATATGCAAATTACCACTAGCTTAGAATGTGCAGACTTTCCCTTTGGTCTTTCCTCTTTGGAACTTATCCAATACCACTAATCATGACCTAGTTTTCAAGGCTACAGTTGAAAACCATTACTTTAGAGCAGTCCATTAACAGAGTCGCATGTTACCTTTCACATGGATAATGGTTCCATTGCTCTTCTCATTGTCTATGTATGGAGGAGGGTACATGACCTCTATTTTGCAGAAGTAAATATCCGTTTGGTTAACAAACAAATTCCAGAGGTAGAATGTCACTGTTTCGTTGCCCAATTTCCCATCACAGTTGAATCCTGTTTTTGAGCGAAACTGAAGCTGATGGGAGTAATTTCCATTCACAACACAGACTTCCACAGCACTGTCTGCTCCCTTATAAAGGGATGCCCGGAACTCCTTTGAAAAGAGGTTGTAGGTATAATTGCAGCTAAGGTTGACAGCATTGTTGTGCACTACAAGCATGGGGGACTGCTTCACCAAAATCTTGTCTTCTGGAAGAGAAAAAATCACCTGCTTAGAACAAGGGTATAAAGACTTGTTCCTGAAATCAAAGTATAGTAATTAACAAAATAAACAGATCTCCAGTAAAGGCTTTCTCTTGGCAGACAAAGACTCAGGAGCTCTTTGGGAGATAATTAAACCAAGAGTATAAAAGTTTAGGGTTTGATGTTGTTTTCATCTCCTTTGAATAGGACAATGGAGCATGTTTTCACTTGGAAGGTAGAATATGGTTTTCTGTTGGCATTGAGCATCACAGTTATGCATTTGGATTCTTAAATCTCTACTGAGATTCCTAAAATGTTAATCATGCTTGATTGTGTTAATTTCCTGATTGAATGGCACACTTGGAAGAGGTGCTTAATACCTGATATAGATACACAAATAGATTTGTTTTAAAGTTGTGGTACAAGCTTTTGTGAAGGAGTTTAAATGTTTTGAAACATTTTGACTTTTTATTAGCCATTCCAAGGGTAAGATAAAGAGGTAAGAGAAGCAATAATCCAAAGAGTTTAATATATCTTCCATAGCAAATTTTAAGAAGAGCCTTCTCAAGAAATTTGCATATTTGTTCCTTTAAATCTCAGAAGGTAGAAGAAGCCCACAAGAATTCTCTCTCCGGTCTATCTGCTACCTTTGTGCTAGCCTAGTAAAAGATCAAAGAATCTAGAGACCTTTTAGTTCAATCTCTTCACTTTTTAAGCAAAGAACCTAAAGTTAGGTCATAAACTGCATGAAGGAAGAGAACACATCTGTTCTATCTGATTTCCCACTACATATGTGGGAAATATATATGTGTCATTGCCTGGCACATGACAATATATTTCTTTTATTTTTTTAATGAGCTGTATGAGGCCTAAAATCAATGGGCAGATGGTAAACAAAGCTAGGACTAAAATTCAAGCCAACTACAACCACCTAAGAAATAGACAACTTAAAAGCATTGAGAACCAACTTTGTAACCAAGACTCTTCAAAATTTCTCTAAAACAATAAATTGATTTGTGTCTTTGATTCTAATTTTGGTACATTTTTTGCTATCATATGGAGGTAAGCTAAAAATTGTCTACCTACTTGCATTTTAAAAAAGGTTATTTGAAGCAACACCCCACAGTGAATTAACATATATTTTATTTATTATATGTATTTTATACTATATTCTTACAATAAAGTAAGCTAGAGAAAAGAAAATGTTATTAAAAAAATCATAAGGAAGGGGAACACACTTTGACAGTATTTATTTAAAACTCAGCATATGAACAGCAAATAAGTGGACCTACGTAGTTCAAGCCCATGTTGTTCAAGGGTTAATTGTATATTTTAAAACACCATCTTAAAAATACTAGAATGTTATTTTCCACTTTATATATTACCAAGATCAGTTAAACTACAACTATCTGAGAATTCTGCTTAGTTGAAAGTATCACATCTGTTAAATTGAGCTGAAAATTTCCAGGAATTAATTGCCTTCCAAGAAATTTTTTTATAAATTAACTGTATTTGGACAAGCTGTGCTAAGATAATGGCCATTAATATAATGGCAATGAGACCAATTTAATTCTAAATACTCATTCCTGATAGTGCCACAAAATTATTTAATTCCAGCTTATGTGTTTGCTAGTTTTTAAATTGCAGATAATAATATCTCTTAGGGTAAATAAATGTGCTCAATTAGCCATCAACCTTCAATCTTTTCATTTATGTTTATTTTATACTTTCAAAATACAGCAAGTTCTACATTTTAAATACCCTGTTTTATATGCTTCCATTTGTTCAGTTTTTGCTTTGTATTTCCTCTAGACCCCTAGTTTTCAAGTATCTTGAAAGCAATGACCACATGTTACATTTTTTTGTATAATTCTGTGCAAATAATAGGATCTCATTAAATAATCAATAAGTGAAAGGTGGCCTTCTGACTATCATTCTTAGCAGCGAAGCCTAACTACCATCTTATTAAATCCTTATGCAAAATTTGAGTCTCAACAATGACTTTAGCTGCATTTATTATTCACTCAACAAATACTCCCTAAAAGCACTAAAAAGTAAACATGAAAAGAATCAAAAAGAATCAAAAGTTCCTGTCTTGATAGGAAAATCCAACTTGTTTTTTGTGTGGTTTTGTTTTGCTTGGCCTTTTTCTTTGTGTACTTAGAAGAAATCATTGGGCAGGACCTGGCTGGGAGACTTAGCGCCAGCAAGAAATGCCAGCATCTCTCCTTCTTTACAGTGAGTTCAAGTTAGGTATTCGTATTTCTGCTTACTGAGCCCTCAGGAATTGTGTTTCTATAATTACATGTATTCTGTTGTAATGGGCATTCAGATTCTTCCTGATCTGCCTTTGAGAGCTGATATAAGAAAAAAGATGAGACTAGAATTTATTTGCTGAAATTAAAAAAAAAAAAAAAAAGGTGGCGAGGAACTTGGGCGGGGAAAGTGAGTAAGGCTGGAGAGAAACCAGCCCTGATGGTTGCCCACTTTGGTTTCCTTCTCCTGGCACCCACAGCGAGGAGGAGGAACTGAAGGGAGAGGAAGGGAAGGGAAACCATGTTACTGTACTCCATAGCATCTATACTCCGGTAGTTTGCTTTATATGTCCTGTGTAGCTCAGAGTGTGACACCTTCCCAAGATGCATGTAGGAGAAAAACAATGATTTCCTAAAGATGAACAGAGTTCAGTTTCTGTCCTTGGGCAGTTCACAGCCTGGTGGGGGAAAAAAGATAAACAGGAAGTTACTTAAAAAATAGTGGCACAGTGATACTCACGGTGCTTCTGGGGGCAGTTGGGGCACCAGCTAAGGATTTCTGGAGGGGGTGACTGCTACCTGAGTCTTGAAAGATTATGCATACACTGACAAGTTTTTACTAAGATGAGCCTTTGTATTAAAAGGTTGGGTGAGGTAAGAGAGTGTGTGTGTTGGGGTAGGGGGGGAAATAGAGGACTTTGGGGAAGATAAAACAAAAAGAGAAAAAGAACAGTCTAGGCAGACAAGAAGAGGAGAGAAAGAGCGTGACTGGGGTCGGGAATTACAGCTACTTCGATTTTGCTGGACCATAAATTATAAAAGACAAGATTGACAAAGCAAGCATAGTTCATAGTTTGGGATCTCTCCTGTATGTTATGAGGATCTATTAAAGGATTTTTAGCAGAAAAGTAATATGTACAACTTTTCATTTTATACAGATCACTTTAGCAAAAATGTGAAAAGTAAATTCGAAGGGTACAAGAGTGAGAAGATGGAGACTAGTTAGGATAAAATTGTATTAGTCTAGGCAAGAGGTGATAAGGTTAGAAAGAACCACAGTTTTAAAAAAGTGAATAAATTCAAGAAATATTTACAGGCTAAAGTTGGCAGAACACCACATTGGCTTAGATGTGGTGAGATAGGGAGAAGGAGGAGTTACCAGTGACTGTCCTCAGGCCACACAGACCAACCAGTGAATAATATTGTTTTCCTTTCACCTGCATCTCTTCTTTGTTCATTACCTAACCAGAATAGGCAGTTCAAAACCTGAGGTGAAGTTTGGACATCTGGGATATAAAGAAGATGTTCTTCCAGCCTAAGGGATCATTGCAAAAAAAAAATACGAATTACCTCAAAGATTCCTGGGAATACAGTTGACTCCCTGGAGCTTAGTGCAGTGTTTGCTGTTTTTCACAAGGGAAAAGCAGGGATCTTTCTCTTTAAAACTATTTTTTTCCTTCACAAAGCATAATACAGTGAGACAACTAAAAGATAGATAGATTTTCCTTCTGTTCATCATAGAGCCTCCAAATTCAAACCTGAGCATTGTTAAGACTGAATCAGATTTCTCCTGAGCCCATTCTAGTTCAGTTGTACAAGTTGAGAAATTTCTCAGGGAAGAGCAATCCAAGATCCCAGCGTCTAGGCTGGCTGTTACACATTCAGTTTTCTCTGGTTGACAGCATATCCAACAACTGAGCAAGGGAAGGAAAAGTCTTTTTTAAAAAAAATATTGAATAGTTGTGGAATGTTTATTTCTTTTTTTATTGAATTTATTGGGGTTACATTGGTAAAAAAATTATATAGGTTTCAGGTATACAATTCTATAACACATCATCTGTATATTGTATTGTGTGTTCACCACCCCAAGTCGAATCTCCTCCCATCACCATTTATGCCCCTTTTACTCTCTTATACCTGACCCACCCATCTTTCCCTCTGATAGTCACCATACTATTGTCTATGAGTTGTTTTTGTTGTGTTTTTTTGCTTAATCCCTTCACCTTTTTCACCCAGCCCCCCAACCTGCCTCCTCTCTGAGAGCTGTCAGTCTGTTCTCTGTATCTATGAGTCCATTTCTATTTTTGTTTGTTAGTTTATTTTGTTCATTAGATTCCACATATAAGTGAAATCATATGGTGCTTGTCAATTAGCTTATCTCACTTAGCATAATATTCTCTAGGTCCATTCATGCTGTCACAAAAGGTAAAATTTCCTTCTTTTTTTTAAAAAATATGTGTGTTTTTTAATTGATTTCAGAGAGAGAAGAGAGATAGAAACATCAATGATGAGAGAGTCATTGATCAGCTGCCTCCTGCACACCCCCTACTAGGGATTGAGCCCGCAACCAGGCATGTGCCCTGACTAGGAATAAAACCTTGACCTCCTGGTTCATAGGTGGACAGTCAACCACTGAGCAACACCAGCCAGGTTTCCCCTTTTTTGTGGCTGAGTAGTATTCCATTGTGTAAATGTACCACAGTTTTTTTATCCACTCATATACCGAAAGGCACTTGGGTTGCTTCCAAATCTTGGCTATTATAAATAACACTACAATGAGCATAGGGGTGCATAGATTCTTTCAAATTAGTGTTTCAGGTTTATATGGATCTATTCCCAGAAATGGAATAGCTGGGTCATATGGCAGTGCCATTTTTAATTTTTTGAGGTAACTCTGTACTGCTTTCCACAGTGGCTGCACCAATCTGCATTCCCACCAACAGTGCACGAGGGTTACCTTTTCTCCATAGCCTCGCCAACACTTGTTGGTTGAATTATTGATGGTAGCTATTCTGACAAAAGTGAGGTGATCTCATTGTGGTTTTAATTTGCATTTCTCTGATAATTAGTGATATTGAGCATCTTTTCCTATTGGCCATCTGTATGTCTTCTTTGGAGAAGTGTCTATTCAGGTCCTTTGCCATTTTTTTTTAATTGCAATGTTTGCCTTTTGGTGTTGAGTTTTACAAGTTATTTATAAATTTTAGATATTAACCCCTTATCAAATGTATCATTGGTGAATATGTTCTCCCATTCAGTGGGTTGTTTTTTCACTTTCTTGATGGTTTCCTTTGTTGTGCAAAAAGTTTTTAGTTATGTAGTCCAGTAGTCCAATTTGTTTATTTTTTCTTTTGTTTCCCTTGCCTGAGTAGATATATCAGAAAAAAGTATTGCTATGAGAAATGTCTGAGATTTTACTGCCTATTCTTCTAGGAGTTTTATGGTTTCAAGTGTAACATTTAAGTTTTTAACCCATTTTGAGTTTATTCTTGTATTTCGTGTAAAAAGGAAGGTGGTCTAGTTTCTTTTTTTTTTTTTTTTTTTTTGCACATATCTGTCCAATTTTCCCAACACCATAAATTGACTAGACTACCTTCACCCCACTGTATGTTCTTGCCTCCTTTGTCAAATATTCATTTACCATAAAGGCATGGGTTTATTTCTCAGCTTTCTAGTCTGTTCCATTGATTTATATGTCTGATTTTATGCCAATACCAGGCTGTTTTGATTACTATGGCCTTGTAGTATAGTTTGATATCAGGTAGCATGATTCCTCCAACTATGTTGTTTCTCATGATTACTGTGGTTATATGAGGTCTTTTGTGGTTCCATATATTTTTGGAATATTTGTTCTACTTCTGTGAAATACACCATTGGTATTTTGATAGAAATTTCATTGAATCTATAGATAGCTTTGGGTAGCATGGATATTTTGATTATGTCAATTCTCCCTATCCGTATGCTTCCACCTGTTTGTGTCTTCTTCACTTCCACCCATTTGTCTTGTACAGATTTTTTACATCCCTGGTTAAATTTTTACTAGGTATTCTTTTTATACAATTGTAAACGGGATTGTTTTCTTAGTTTCTCTTTCTGAAAATTCATTATTGGTGTATAAATATGTCACTGATTTCTGAATATTTATTTTGTATTCTGCTACTTTACTGAATTCATTTATCAGTTCTAGCAGTTTTTTGGTGGAATCTTTGGGGTTCTCTATATACGGTATCATGTCATCTGCAAATAATGACAGTTTTACTTCCTCCTTTCCAATTCGGACGCCTTTTATTTCTCTTCGTCTGATCGCTGTAGCGAGGACATCCAGCACTATGTTAAGCAGACATCCCTATCTTGTTCCCAAACCTAAGGGAAATGCTTTTAGTATTTGCCCATTGAGTATGATGGTGGCTGTGGGTTTGTCATATATGGCCTTTATGATGTTGAGGTAGGTTCCCTCTATTCCCACTTTGCTGAGAGTTTTTATCATAAGTGGGTGATGGATTTTATCCAATGCTTTTTCTGCATTTATTGATATGATCGTGTGGTTTTTATCTTTCATTTTGTTTACGTGATGTATCACTTTTATTGACTTGGGGATATTATACCAACCTTGCATCCCTAGAATAAATCGTACAAATACTATGCTTGAAGTAGTTTGCTTAATATGTGCTAGTGTATGGCTAACAGCTTCCTAGATTAGGGTTCAACCTGAGTTTAGGATTGGCCTATGGAGTCTCTTGTTTTTCAACATTTATATGCTTATAGCACTTAGTTCTGCCTTGGCCTGAGTTCATGTCAATTATTCAGAGAAACCTGTGGGAGAAACAATCTCATAGGATCCAAAATCTACTTCTGTGTTAGAGAGAAACTCAAGGAAGGAAATTCACTTTTGGCAGTGGAAAAAGATAACCAGTTGCTCTAAGTGATATTAAATATATCATGATGATTATGACTTTCAGTAGACATAATAATTCTGATTCCTTATTTTTTCTTAAAATGGAGCATGTGTGAAAATGCACACCACTTGTTCAATGGGAGTGGAATAATGACATAAATAAGTCAAAGCAACCAATAACCAAAACATGAAATGATATTTGGCCTTGATATGTATTTTGGTCCTCTGAGTTTCAGGGAATCCACAGTACTTCAAATAATTTAAGGATATATCTAGACTCAGAAGATCGTAGATGAATATTTAGCTTCCTCATATTTAACTTCTGTTTGACTCCTTTTTCTTTCCAGTTCATGCTAGGAGTGGGAAGCACCCTTCTCAGGCTAATTTGGTCTCAGTAGACCTAGCCTTTTTCCATAAATATTTGGTTTTCCCTCTTGTGAGTAGTTAGGCAAAGTCTACCTAGTTCAAACGTATTAGGTTAAAAGGGAAACATTTTCAACCCATCTACTGTATTTGCTTAGGTATCAAAAAATTGTCTTGACTGACACTTTTATAACTGAATTGACAAGTTGTTTTGATGATGAATTTAGTGTTCTGCTTTTCAAAGCCTTCCTAGCAGCTAAACCAGCTAAAGGTGTGGAGACAGGAAGCAGTAACCTCAAACCTCTTTCCCTCACAACTACTCCTTGACAACAGACAACATGAAGAGTAAGATTGGAGGTGAGAAGGTACTTATCTGTTGCTTATGAGCAAGGCAGTGAGAGCTAAAAGATTTCCCACAGATAATCTGTGAATCTTGTGCTATAGTTGACTTCTGGAAAATTGAGAGTTGCTTGTGCTTCCATGAGAATGGAGTGGGGGAGGAAGCTTGGTTACAACAAAAGCTTTCCCTTTCTCCCTATTGGAAATGGGTCAGTTACTATATCAATAACCAAGTCAATTCTCTGCACAGGTGGAATGGATAAACATCTGTAAGGTGTGGCTCCAAGTACCAGAAAAGGAACCTCGACCCTGAAAGAATCTTTTCCCCTAGCTCTTTAATGCTTAGATTTCAAAACAAGATGAAGCCCAAAATGTAATGTGGGAAATATGTTGATTTAAATTAATAATTATAGTCTACATACATAGGGCTACAAAGTGTTTTCTCCTATTTTATCTCATATGAACTCCATATTAACATGAGAAGCAAATACGCAAGGTATTCATCTTTATGGCCATTTTATAGGTGGGAAAACTGAGGTCAATGAAGCCAATGACTTGCCCAATGTTACAGGACAAGTAAGTGACCCTTAAGACTTGGCTCATGCCTCATGACTTCTAATCTACTGTGTTTTCTCTCTGGCAGGTTGCATCAAAATTTCAACACACTTTCAATGACTGATTTTAGATCCTCTCAAAGCTAGGCTTGATAATTGGATGGTAGTACATGTGTGAATTGAGAGTTATGGAGGAAAATACCATTGAGCAAGAGAGTAAATGGAGTGGGAAAGACAGGACCAAGATAAATTCCATTTTCTCCACCATTCTGCTGGAGTCCCATGCTGCAAAAAGTACTCAGCTTTAAGGAAAGCTGGAGATGATCTAAGCCAATCCCTTGTTTTATAGGAGAGACAATTGAAAACAAATGAAGTAAATAACTTTTTGAGCAATTTCACACAAACACTGGAAGAGTTAAGGTTTTATTTATTTATGTATATCTTTATTTATGATTCTAGGAGCAATGTTTTAAACCATGAATGGATAACCAACTTTGTGAATTCAGCAAAACTGACTTGATTTCATGGTCATATTTAGAAAAAGTGTGTCTCCAAAAGGTCTGTGCCTCTAGTGCACATACACAAAACATTTTGCTTACCATTGCAAAGACTTCCTGAAGGTCATAGATGGATCCCAGATAAGGCCTACAGATAATATGGTCACATGAAATGCCTCTTATAAATTATTTCAGATCCACAAGCAATAATTATCCCATGGCAGCTCTTCCATTTCAGCTTGCCCAAGTGTACAAAGAGGTTTGAACATGAATATTAGTCAATACATAAAGTCACTTTCCAGTCTAAACTTCATTTGGGAAAATCCTTAACTTCACAGTCTTTTTGAATTGTATTTATTCGTCATGTTTAATTTACCCTATTTCATATTTCCTTTTCTTTATCATAACGCCATAGAGAAATAAAATGCCACATAGATGCTGGTAAACCAGAGAGTAAAGTAGGCAGCACTCAATGCTGAAATCTGCATTGGGAAGTTAAAAAAGCAGTAGAAAATATATAGTAGATATTTATTTAGCAGTGTGGCTTCCCTTCAGAACCTCTTAAGAACTTTATCGGGTTCCTTTTCTGTACATCCCAACCAGAGTTTCTTTTGCAGTTTAAAGATCAGGTTGGAAAATCCTGATCACCTTTTTTTTTCCTTTTTTAAGTTCTGACTGAACAGGATTTAACATGTTAGGCAGCAACCAAAGAAAATGAAAGCTTTTTATTTTCAACCATCTTGCCCTATGATGTTTGTGAACATTTTGTGAAGATGACACTGGTTTCCCTGGCACAGAACACCTCCCTCCTGACCACAGAGCTGGTAAATTACCGTAACTTCCCTCTGAGTATATTTCCTGCTCAGGCCCAGGATACCCTTCAACATGTGGCCATCTGACCACTTTCTCCTTCTCAGTCTCTGTAACAAGCTGGCTGCCCCACAGGCCAACCCAGGGTTACTCAGGAAGCTGTCAGACAAACTGTGCTTTCTGGGAGGAAAGGGAGTCTCAGCCTTCTCTGGCTGTGGTAGCTCTAGCTGGTGGCTTGGCCTCTTACGGTTGTGAGAAAGAGGAGTATAAAACACATCAGACTACAGCATCTTTCACCATCTTCTTTGAGCTACTAGGAAGATAAAAACAGAGCTATGAATGATTCATACCTTGAATGGCTCCAGACGCTCTAAAATTCATGTTAAAATGAAAAAAAAAAAGGTAATACCGATTACATTTTCAAAATAACTCTGGTCATTTCCTCTAGTTTTCTATTGACTGTCATCTTGCAATTCTCCCCATTTTCACAAGGAATAGAGATTTAAGGAAAGCCTCTCAAAAAAAGAGACTTTGAAAAAATCATGGTATATATACATATATGTTGTCTCATTCAGGATCCCAGAAGAAAACAGATGGCACACTCAAAATTAGGTAGTAGTAGGAGGGTTTTATTTATAAAAGGACTATTTGCAAAGGCATGGAACCATAAGGGGTAGTGCTAGAAGCTGTAGCTCATAGCAGCAGAGTTATGACCACCCTTATATATAAGGGGGCAAGGGGAGAGTGAAGTTAACCAGAAGCAGATGGAAAGAGGATTGTGTAGAGAAGGCCATGACAGAAGCAATGACTTCTATAGAGAGAAACAGTCAGGCAACTAGCCAACCCAACCCCACCTCCCAAGATTGTGTATGTACAACTATCAGTTACATCAAAGCACATTCATTCATTCTTACCAACAAAAAGTGTGAATTTTAAACAAAATCTAAAGAGATCTTAGTCCAAACAAGTAACAAATAATAACAAGTAACAATAGAAATTGAAGCCTAATTAATCAATTTACTAAACAAGCTGCTGTTGGTCAGCACTAAGCTCCACATTTTACCCTGATTTGTGTCCAATCATTATGCTGTACACCTGAAACTAATATAGTGTATGTCAAACTATAATTTTTAAAAAATTTTTGTGCTACATGAAACTGTCAGAAAGTAACTCAAAGATCAAATAGTTTGGCAGCAAAAAGTCCTATCTGAGCACCTAGACCTAAGTCATTAATTCTTAAGAGAAAAACATGATCAAAATAATCAATAAGTACTTTTCCTTCTAAGGGAAATCTTAAGGCAGGTACAAAATTAGCTGTACTCCAAGGCCATGTATGGCATCTTAGCCCTATAAACATTCACTGACAGTCACATGAAAGAGGCCTTGTTGCCAGGCAACATGATTCTGGAGGCTTTTGTGTAGGCTGGCCTTAAGCTGGGACATGAAGTCTGGGCAAATTTAAGACAGGTCAAAATGAAGGAAAGGACTTTTAGTGTAAGGGTTTACTGGAGGCTAGGAGAGCATCTCACTTACTTAACAGGGAAGTAGGTAAAGATGGCTGGTACCAATCATGGAGAGCCTTTAATGCCAAGAAAAGGCACATGGATTTTACTAGAAAGGCAATGGGAAACTGAAGAAATCTGAGTTAAGAATGGGGTGGTAAGTACCACTTGGGATGTTAGCACATCAGCTTTGATGTAACCGATAGTCAGTGCAGAATGCAATGACTTGGAGCCAAGCTAGAGCAGAGGCAGAGACCATTGGAGGCTGTTGCAATAGTGTTGATGTGAGCTCATAGGATCTGAGCTGTGGAGATGGCAGCTGGGATGGAAAGGATGAACAAGTCATTTGTGCACAGTTATGTTCTGTGATGGCGGATAGGAATCAGAAATGACACAGAGGTCATGGGCTGGGTGAGAGCAAACGGGGAGGTGCTTGTTGACAAAATTAGATAAGTGAGGAGAGGAAATTTGTTTGGGAAAAAAGCTGTTGGGTTCAGTTTTAGATATATTGGGTTTGACTGGTGGGCAAGGCACCCTGGAGGAAAGGTCCAGGAGTTAGATATGTCAAACTAGAGTTCAAGAAAGTCAGAGATAGATTTGTATGTTGGGATGTCATCTGTATTAGGATGACAGTTAATATCAAACCTGCTAAAAACCATTACCTACACTGTAATCCATCCCTACCACTCAGAGACACTGCCCAGCAATGCAGGGTAGGAGGAATCTAGAACTGACACTTCCTGAAGCTAAAGCAATGTAATCTTGGGTGCAATGTGACCCAACCTCTACCATTCAAAGGTCTGCAAGTATCCTCTCAGCTCCTAATGGTAGACAGTCCAAGAGGACACCATGGCAGAGCACCTTAACTTATACGAAAGAGGTACCATACCCAAAGCCACCAAACTACTTCCAAAAAATCAAATTGTATTACCCTAGAAGGATGCCTGTAGTCCAAATAGTAAGTAACCAGGGTTTTATAGCTTTCTACAAAAATATCATGGTAGTAATTCAGCTAACAGATAGAAAGAAATCCCACAAGTATCAAAAGGCTTCCTATATGATTTTCTAAATGTTTATTTTAATCCAGTAACCAAATTTAGGAACCATATTTTCCTCTTGAGTCACCATGATTCTGAGCCCTCATTCAAAACAACTCTGTAGAAAAGATGAGAGAATATTTATTCTGTTCCATTCTCCCTAAATCTTCTACTTCCAAAGAGCCTGCTCAGGACCACCTTGGCACATACAGAATCTTCTAGGTAAGTGTCATGGCCTGGAAGTTTGAAAATAATTGCTATGTCGAATCTTAGCATTACATAGGAAAATGAGAGAGAACAAAGACAATACTGTCCCTTAAACTTCTGCAGTCATTTCAAAGCATATTAGTATCTAAGACCCTGGTTTGCACTCCCTCCAGACGATTTCAGAGATGGCTGGCTTGCAATTCTTTGTATTTTCTCTATGAGATCATAAGAGCTTCTACAAAGGGGGAAAGGTGGTTAAGTTTCCTTTTTAGAGCTGATAAAAGCCAGAGGTTTTTATTCCACTAAAGAAGCATTTTTAAGCCAGAAATATACCTGAAATGTCTTCATGTCCAATCCCTTCATATATCAGATGAGAAAACGAAGGCATAGAAAAGCTGTGCCACGGTGTAACAGACTAAATCCCCTAGTCACATCCCCTTACCTTGAAAAATCAGTAGCTTTAGCTTTTGAGTTTGACAAAAAAGAAATGTAAAAAGAATAAATGACCTTTCCAAAGCCAAGGGCAAGCAGCCACATCTTTGTTCCAAAAACTATAGGGAGATGCTGAGATTAAGTTTCCTGACTGGAAAAGGGAGCCCTGCCCCTGATGTTCGGGAGGGCTGGTCCTGAACCTTGTGTGTTATCTCAGCCCTGAGCTGAGGCCACGCCCAGCCATAGTGTGCATTTTTGAAGGCTCAAGCAGATTTAAAGTACGCGTGCGCTTCAAAGTCAAGGTATGTAACATCCCTGTGGCCCTTGTTGATATGGTTAGCACAGCGATCTGTTCTGAATTATATATCTATACATAATCTTTAACATTAGGTTTACCAGCACAAAATTGCTCATCTCCCCTAGCTTCATCCTAACACAACTCTGCCCCTATAAATCTCCTTTCTTCCTCCCCATTTTTCTTAGATATTGGTTGTCCCCTCACTAATCTCCCATGCTCCAAATCATCTCCCCCTCATCTTCTGGAGAGAACGGCCTCCATCTTCCATTTTTCCTTCTGCCTCCTCCTTTCTTCCCTAATAGTTCTCTTTCCCCTCTAACCTACAACAGTACACATCACACACACACACGCACACTCTCTCTCTCTCTTTCTCTCTCTCAAGACCAGCATTTGGTTCCTTCCACATGTTAAACATAATAAAGTCACTTAGTTTGCAAACATTTATTACATACCTGCTATGTACAAAATACCATGGTAAACATTATAGGTGATAAATGGTCCTAATTGTTTTCACTTTAGTAATTTCCTGCCCCTTTTTTAACCCTTTAAAGTCTTATCTCCCTTCCCCACAACTCTACCTAAACTCAAAAGTCCCAATTGGCCTCCTTTTAACCAAACCAGTGGCCTTACCAAGTTATTATTCATTTCCCCTTCCCTTATCCAATTCATGCTATTAACCATTGTGTTGTGGGTTTTTAAATTGTCCCCTCCTTTGACTTTAATGATACTTCATTAGCCTTCTTCCCCTTACTTCTCCAAACACATTCTCTGTCTCCTTCACTAGCCCATCATTCCCTCAGCTGACTCCTAATCAGAACTATTTTTCTTCTTACCCACTTCCCATATCTTCAGCTTCAGTGTAGTTGTATGAGACAGTGAAGAAGGCTGCAGTATTGGAGTTGGGGATATTAGAGTATGAAAGGAGATATATATTAGATAAGTAATATGGGCCCAGCCTAAAAGCATCCAAAAATGCCAGGAAACATTGCAATGTCATCTTTCTATAAGCACCTTCTAGGAAGCATCAACACAACTTCCTTTTCCAGACATTGAGAGATGTCTAAGTTTCCTCCCATCTCTAAATGTCTATGGTTAAATTGAACAATTCAATGGATTGTTCTGCTTATAACTGTTTCCACAAAATAAGTAAATGTAAAAAGAGTATCATTATAGAAGTGCTTGATGGAAAAAATTTTCCAGGAAAATTTCACAATTCTCATTTTTACTTCCTTGAAGCTCAAAATGAGTTTTTGTATCTGTCACAGAACCTAGAATAGCACATAGAAGATGTTCATAAATACCTGAATGAGCACATGAATGAAGACCTGTCTTACCAAAGCATCAGAAGAAGCAAGCACTTTGGAAAACAGGAATCCAATACTTTCAAGACCTATCACTTACTAACACCCTATTTAGTTCCCAAAGGAGCCTCAGAGTTGAAGGAAACAGTCTTCTCATGTGCGTCCATTCTTACCCACCTTCTATGGGATAGTCTGTGGCTCAGAAATGGAACCCCCCAGAATCAGCATTCCTAAGCTGATCTTAAACTATGTACCCTGATTATTAGTCATGTTCAATATCAAGGAAAGTTATCAGGTCACATGGAAGTTGCACATATAGCCACAGTGATGTTCTGACACTTCATCACGTGTCAAGTATCCTTCAGCAATGAAAAGTACAACCTGTTACCTTCTCAGCAAGTGGGGGAAAAAAGAAGTCAAACACACACCTAAGCTCTTAATGAGGACATCTATGTCACTGTTAAAATGTAAGACATTTCAAGAATTCAGATTCTTGTGAGAATGAGTGGGTGACTAATAAGAGTTACTGCTGTAACCCATACATTACATTTTGGATTGTGAGCCAACAAAGTGACAAGGGTACTGCAGAAAGGGACTCACTATCAGATCAGAGGTAAGAGTGAACAGTTAATGGGTAACTCTGATGACACCATCAAGAACCATTAACCTGGTTACCTTGGCAGCCAGAGTCCCCAAGATAAGGAAGATGATGACGAATGAAAAAGATGACAGTCATGGTGATGCAGAGATAAAGTTGCAGCTCAAAGTTAAGTAAGAAGTTCTCCACCATGATTCAGGCTTTCTTCCAGCAATGAAAACATAAGCACACGTAACTTGCATGGTGAAGCACACAGACTAAATTAAAATGCCTATGAAATTAGCACTGAAATACCAAGGCCAAAGAAGTCTCAAATCTCTTTTTTACATTGTGTAAGGAGCAACTGAGTAGTAACTGATCCCATACAGGACACCTCTCTTCTAGTCATCAAAATGAGAGTAAGGGGCAAGCAGTTAGACACCTACTTTCCAACCACTTCTCAACTGGGCCTGGGTTACCTTCTCTCCAGCTTCAGAAATCAATTCTCATGCCACAATTCTCAGACTGAAAGCTCTGGGTACAATTTTTTATGACAACACCATGTCATTGACCAAAAAGAGTCAAATAAATCACCATAAAAGAGACATACACTGATGGCCACGTGCAGGTGCTGGTGTGAACAGGAATGCCAGGAGGGCCGGGGCAGGCGAGGTGGTGGGGACAATGGATGGAGACAATGGTCTAGGTAGTGGCACAGGGCGCATTGGGTGCAGGAGGCATGGCTATGGCTGTGGGCCTGGCCATTTAATGACAGAAGGACCAGGCCCCCCAGGCTAGCAAGTTTTGGGAGTCTAGAGACAGTGCGGATTGGGTGGACTGGGTGCAGGTCTGGCTGGGCAAGCACTACAAAAAATATGTTCATGCAGATGCAACTACCAATAATCCGCTGGCTGGGCTGGTGGTGCAGTTTCTCCACTTCCAGGTGCCTTTGGGAAGCATGTAACCAACTCGGCCTTCACCAAACTCCCTGCAAAATGTTTCATGGATTTCAAAACTGGAGGCACCTTGTGTCACATTCTTGAGACTGCTTACAAGCATAAAAATGAACATGGATAGCAAAGGTTTGATCTACAGAATCCAACCCTAATGAATAGTAATGTTGAGATGTTTATGAACATTGAAAAAAACATTGGTGCAGAGCAATTATCTGACCAGAGCCAACATCTACCTCATTCCAGACATTGATCTGAAGTTGGCTAACAAATTGAAAGGTATCACCAAAGGACCTCAGGGGACATTTATTGATGAGAAGTCAAAGGCTTCCATCACATTTATCTGTATCCTTCCTCAGTGAAGTGTATCCTTCTAGAAATGAAGAGTGGTTGCGATCCATGATAAGACAAGCAGGTGTTAGTACATTAGGGGCTTTACCTGGACAGCTACAAAACTTGGATCCATAGTAATGATGTTGATGTGGAAATTGAAGATCTACCAATTCCAGAAAAACCATGGAAGTTTCATGCAAAATGGGTTTTGGATGCTGATGAATGAGGAGGATTACAAGGTGGACAAGAACAGGAAGCCCATGAGTTTTCAACAGCAAACTTCAACAAAGAATGAAGACTCAGCCAGAATTCCAGAGAGAAAAAATAGAAAAGCATCAGCTAATGCCTTCCTCTCTGCCCCCCACACCCCCAGAATCACATAAGAAGTGTGGGAAGAAGGGCCAAGCTCGTCTTTATGGGACGTGCAGAAGTCAGAAAGAGGAAGAAGAGCAGGAAGGTCTTTCAAGAATATGGAAGGCCCGATACCTGTACCCAACACAGAGGACGGGGTACTTCCCAAAAATGTAAATCCAAAGAAAGATAGTGAAAATACACCTGTTAAAGAGAAACTGTAGCTGACCTAGTTGAGTGGAATGAAGAAACAGTCACAACAGGAGGAAAGGAAGATGAAGCTCCCTTCAAAAGTGATCAGTCAGTCAGTTCACCCCGGTGAAGATAATATCACAAAGCAGACCAGTCCCATTATTTTTCCAAGCTATGCATCATGGTTTGATTATAACTGTATTCACGTGATTGAAAGCTGTGCTTTTCCCAAGTTTTTCAATGGAAAAAACAAGACTCCAGAGATATATTTGGCATATCAAAATTTTATGATTGACACATACCACCTAAACCTCCAAGAATATTTGACCAGCACTGCTTGTCAGGGGAACTTGACTGGAGATGTGTGTACTGTGATGAGGGTTTGTGCCTTTTTAGAGCAGTGGGGGCTTGTTAATTACCAAATGGATCCAGAAAGTGAACCCATGGCAATGGGACTTCCTCCTACTCCTCATTTCAATGTATTGTGTGATACCCTCTCTGGGCTTGTGCCTCTACATTTTTGATCACCTCAGGTCCCTGCTGCTCAGCAGATGTTAAATTTTCCTGAGAAGAACAAGGGTAAACCAATTGATTTGCAGAGCTTTGGTCTCTATACTGATATTTACTCCAAGAAAACCTTAGCAAAGAGTAAAGGTGCCAGTGCTGGAAGAGAATGGACTGAGCAGGAGACCCTGCTAGTCCTGGAGGCCCTGGGGAGGTACAAGGATGCCTGGAACAAAATGTCAGAACATGTTGGAAATCAGACTCAGGATGAATGCATTCTCCAGTTTTTGAGGCTTTTCATCGAGAGCCCATACCTTGAGAATTCAAATGCCTCCCTTGAGCCTCTAGCCTACCAGCCTGTTACCTTTTTGGCATCCTTGGTGGACCCTTATGTAGCATCTGCTACAGCAAAAGACACTTTGGAGTTTTCTTGAGTCTTGAAGGAGGTTCCAGTGGATTTAGTTGAAGCTCATGTCAAGAAAGTGCAAGAAGCAGCCCCAGCCTCTGAGAAAGTGGATCCCACCTACAGGCTTGAGGGCAGCGGCATCACAGGCCTGGGCCTGAAGAGCCAGGAAAGCTTGAAAGAGCTGCAGAGGGAAAAATGGAAACAGATACTGATGGTCAGCAGCCTGGAAAGGCAGAAACAAAGAGGAAAATTAAACTGATGAAGGTGATAAAGCACAAGACTGAGACAATGAACAAATATCAGGAAGGAAAAGGACAGTGAAATTAGCGGGGACACCAAATCAGAGGAACAGGAGACGGAGGAGAGCCAGGAGCTCACTGATAGTTGTAAAGAAAGACAAAGCGACGTTGAGAACAAAAAAGTAGAGCATAAACTTTCTGAAGGAAATGCAGTCACAGCCGCAGCTGCTCTGGCCTCAGCTGCAATCAAAGCCAAGCACCTGGCTGCCTGGAACAGAGAAAGAGCAAGCCTCTGGTCGCTCTCCCAGTTGAGACACGGATAAAGAAACCGGAAATCAAATTTCAGCATTTTGAGGAGCTGGAAATGACCATGGACAGAAAGAGGCTTTAGAACAACAGAGGCAGCGCTTGCTTACTGAACTCCAGAACCACCACGTGGAGAGCCTGAAAGACGCAGAATTGCGAGTCCGCCTACAGCATGGGCAGAACCCTCCACAGGGGCACCAGCATATGGGAGGGCCTGGCCTGCCACCCCTGGGAGCAGCAGGGCACCCCGGCATGATGCCTCAGCGGCAGCCTTCTTCCTACCCTCTGATGCAGCACCAGATAGCACTGCCCTACCCACTCCAGCCAGGTCAGCCCTAGGTCCAGATTCTGATGTCCCGGCAGCCCATGCCAGGTCCAGGATTCCCACCATTGCAGCCAACATCCACCCTCCTGGTATGCTGCCAATGAGGGGGACATCCTAGGGCCTCCAGTTATCCTCACATTTCCTAAGGGCATGCATTCCTGCTGCAGCAGCAGCAGCTGCCATCACCTGCAGGATGGAGTCCCTCCGCCTCCTGCTCCAGGCCCACCCATCCACACCCAGCGCCACCAGCTGGAGTGAAGATGACAAGACTTAGGTTCCTCAACTTCCTTGGGTCTTTTTTAGGTTTTTTCTTCTCACAGACCCAATCACAAGTTCCACATCCTGTCTCTCCCCATTTCTCATGCCTCCCCTCTCCATGCTCTGACACCCCTGTGTTAGGTCCTCAGCCAACACTCAGGGGAAGCCTTGGTGACAGTGTGCCCTAGTCATCCTAAAAATAACCTCCATCATCCCTGCCCTGGTATGGGGTATTCTTTGTCTATTATTTTTGCTCTCCTTCACTTTTTTGCTTTGTTTTATGCCTCTGTGGATAATATTTTATAATCATTGTCTTGTCTTTTTCATTATCTTTTTTTTTTTTTTTTTGTCATTATTGCTTTAAAGGAGAGCATTCGAAATTAATAGGAACCAAAAATGGTGATGGGCCAAGGGAGTAGCCAGTGGGGAAAAACCTTAAGGCATTATAAGTTACCTTATTTATGCTTATCTGAGTTAAGAATGGTGCTGATGGTGAAATTTCATGAGGCTTTTGCCACACATAGATGCACCAAAATTCAAAACAATGGGGAAAGGGACTCCACTGATTTTTTTTTCCTCCTAGTGAGGACTGCCAGGGCCTCCACCCTGCCCAGCAGACCATACCCCTTTGGTACCTCGAAGGGTAGAGCACATGCATTAGCACAGATCACTCCCTCCCGGGCCCACAGGCTCTACTTTTTTATGCAGGTTTGTTGGATTGGGATGGGTGTTTTTGTTTTTCTGAAGGCCATGTGAGCTTTGAGGGCTGGCATTTGGGGAAGCATCCCTTAGATCCTGGGACTAGCCAGGAAAATTTTAGGGGCCAAGGGCAATGGCTACCCAACAAATCTACCCCACTATTCACTGCTTATATGCATTCTTTTCCCCCCTCTTAAAAAAAAAAAAAAAGTAGTAGAGAGTGCTGAACATTTTAGCTCATGGAACTTGGTTAGGATGGTGGGGTGCTCCCCACACTACCTCTTGCAGTTGCCAGGGTGAGTGGAATTTAGTGTGCACTGCATGCAGCAAATACTTGGAGGAGATGTTCACACATCATAGAAGCTGAATAATAGTCATACGGAATTTCTATACTCATGATAATAGAATAAAGACATTAAGAAGGAAGGCAGTCTATGTCTAAAGAGAGACAGTGAGATCCCCTCCCCTGCCCTAGTAAATGTTTGAATGTGAGAGCTTCAAAGTCATTCCTATCTCTAATCTATCTGTGAAAATGACTCATTCTATTTCCTGATATTGATATATTGATATTAGTTATACAGCCCTTGCTGTAAAAGTCCTGTCTGGATGGTTGCCTTTAAAAAAACATTAAAAGTAATATCTTATTGTAGGTATGGTAGTAAAACAGAATTCTTAAGCAAGGTCTATACTTTGAACATGTCCTTCAAATTTACTTGAAATAACAAAAACACCCAATCAATTTTTTAACAGTCAGAAAAACTGGCTACAGTGTGTTTAGTGTCACGTGGATACAGCAATTTGCTGATTTCACTGCATTTTTGATGTTCAGCTTTTTACCTTATTTTCCCCAAGTCCAGCCTCAGAGTATCACTTTCTTATCAGAGGAAAATCACTTCCTTTCATGTACAACTACCTCAGAGGGGTGATTTGCTGAACTCAAAATAGTTTTTCATTACCTGACTTTGCCGATTATTTAAATGATTAAGTATTATTTTTCTGCCTTCCGTGCCTCTCTCAAAAAAAGACATGCCAAGGGAAATGAAGCAGTGTTGGAGAAATCACTCCTGCCCAAACTGGCCATTTTGACCGTTGATTCGCTAGGGTTTGGAGAAGTGAAAATAAACGCTCTTGTGGAAAAAAATAAGTGATGTCTTCCTGATTTTGACTTCAGACTGAATAACTAGCCTGCTGAAAAATAACCAATATTGGCTGCAAATGTATGAACAATGCCATGTATTATATGCATGCTCCTTCTATCACCAATCACAAGTCAGGTCCATTTCAAGGGTCTGCAGTTCTAAGCTGGACTCATATTCCAAAGTCCAACAAAATCCTCTATTATGGGTCTCAATTGCCCAGTTACCCAAATCTGGTAGAAAACATGTAACTTTAGTAAAAGAATTGTCTAAGTAAAGTTTTCCTCACACTTTCAAAGTCATACTTCTTTCAATTAGCCATAAAGATCTTTCTAGGGTGTCATTAAAATCATGGAGAATCAGGGTAGGTTTAACCTTCCTAGAATAAGTATTTTAAACTATGCTGTGAGCCAGTGATTTAGGATTATTAAATTAGTGGAAAAAAAGAACCGTTCTTCCATTCTTCACACACGCACACACATACAAACGTACATACATACAAACACACACACACTTCAGCACAGACATACCAATAGTTTCTCACAATCCTAGGGAGGACAATTACACTTTGACCAGAGAATTATCTCATTTTTCTAATTTATTCATAGAGGGTAAATACAGAGAAACAAAGAGCACATGGAAGGTTTTGCACCATTGATTAGAATGGATTATACATTTGTGTATGTTGTCCTTGTGTTTTCTCATAAGTTTCTAATTGGAAGAAGCATTTCAAAAGTGCCATCTTTACCCCAAGCCCTTTCCTCTTTCATTAGATGACCACTCAGCACCAAATCTGAAAAGTTATGAGGAGGGTGATTTGGTGTTTGAAAAGCAAATGCATTTTAAAGTTGAAAACAAAGGTTTTGCTTGTATGAATCCTCCATCTGCTTTTTAGCTACCCCACTTTTAACAGATGTTCTAAAGAAAAAATATAAAGCTTTGAGTCTTACAAAATGTATCTTCAAAGGACAGTGAATGAACTGATGACAGATGGTTGTCCACAAAGCACATCAGCAAAGTATTTTGTGTACAATTGCCAATTTTAGTTTTCTGTCAGAGTGAGGCTTCTCTTTCCTTGCTGCCTGTTTTAATGTCTAATAAACGAAGAAATTTTAAAGATCCCTTAAAACTAGCATTTAAAGGCCTTTTTAAAAATAAATTTAAAGATACTTGTTAAATGAGTTTAGTAGCTCTAAATGCTTGGTACTAGATACTGGGGCAAAACCTGTCTTATCACCAGCTCATGCCTTTCGTTATATGAACACCTTTTACAAATACACACAATTTGTAAATGTTCTCGCTGACACATCACACAATGAATTAGATGGGTATATATGTAACTATTGTACTTACGCAGGTTGGGAAATAATACCCTTTGGAGCATGTGTACATGATATTTAAGAACAACAAATAATGTGGTCTTTGCAAACCAAAATAAATGAGAAAGAAAATTGAAGAGATTGACTTTTCAATGTATCTTCAAGGGAAAGAAATAACTATATTTAAACATTCCATCAACCCGTATCAGTCCATTTTTTTGAGCCAAACAGGACCCTTTTCTAACTCTGAGACAAGCTGAGAAAAACACCTCATTCTAGCCCACCAAAGCAACAAGTTCATTCTGTTTGGAACTGTTATTTTTCTAAAGATGATTTAACCTTGGATGAATCTGAAGCTAAGAAATTACAAACCACATCATGTTAGGTAGGATAGCACAATGGTCACGAGCACAAGCCCTAGCATCAAACCCTGGTTCCAGCAGCTAGTACTTGTACAGCCTTGGGCAAATTAGCATTCCTACTCCTCCGTTGCTTCATCTAAAATGAGGTTTTGTAATAGTATTAAGTATATCATCCTCCGTCATCATGATTGGGAATTTAAGGAATTTTAATCTAAGAAAATAAATTTCAGCCAATTGTAAAAAACAAACAAACAAACTAATTTATTAGCATTTGTATTGTGCCCGTTTATATGTTGACTCCAGAATTCATTTTGGCACTCATTCAATTCAGGTAACTATAGTAATTACAAGTAACACCTTGCTAACCAAGCACTGACTGCACTAAGCATTTTACAGGGATTATTTCATTTTATCCTTACAGTGACCTTGAGATGAGGTCCCCATTTTACACATAAGGAAACTGAGGCTTAGAGAGTTTAAACACTAGCCTACACTTAGCTAGTAAGAAATGGATCTGTGATATGAATGCAGGCAGTCTAATTCCAGAGCCTTCAGAACCAAACTGCTTATAATAGTTTTTTTAAATTAAAAAAAAATTATATATACATGACATTTCCGACTAATACCTAAATAAATTTTATTTAATTCCAAAAGATGTTCATTGAAATATTATAATGTAATCTGAGAATCAGTGAACTTCTAAATAATAGGTTGCCATTTATAGAAAAACTATACTTTAAAAACCCAAATTTCACACATTGCTCGAAATGTAAAATGAACCAAGCCAAAATAAGACCTCAAAAGTAAAACTCAGAGGAGGAAAGAAATCAAAGTTGTTTACCTGCTACTTGAATTGAAGGGAAGAAGTTGAGAGCCAGGAGCAGCCTGAGGATCATTGTGCTAATGGTGGGTCAGGGCTGCAGCCCCTCCTCCCCGAGGAGCCCAAAGTGTGAGGTGGGTGGGCTGAAGACGCACTTGCCAAGGCCTGAGAGTCTCCGTCATCCACTGCCACCTCCAACTTAACTTCCCTCGGGGCATCTGATCAAACCACATGCATTCAAACCACAAGGCACTGTTTCACACAGGATATTACATTGTTTTGATGACTTTAGACTTTTCTTTTAAAGGCAGCCTTTTCTTGGCACTAAAACAGAATGTCAGCCACTCTATGATGGGCTCATGAGAATTACTCTCTACAGTCTGGTATCAGAAACTGTGAGAAATTGGTGCTCGGAATCCAGCAGGACTTTAAGGGTAGACAAACAAGGTATTCTAAAGGACCAATAAATAAAGTCTCCCACAGAGGAGATTTTCATAGGATGGGGACAGACTTATTGTTAAAAACAACAATAAGAATTATATTGAGGATTTGGGAAAATTTATATCAGTGTTAAAAGGAGTCATAAATATTAGGGACAGAGGTAGCCCTATGGAGCATTTAACACATACTCCTTAGTTCATACGAAGCCTCCCCAGCTCACTTCTAGGAACTTTGAGAAACACACCCTCCTTGCAAGCACCCAGCCCAGCAAAGCACCCTAAGCAAAAGGAGAGTCAAATAACATGGTATGTCCTGAGGGGGACAGTAGGTGACCAAAAGCCCTTTGGTATTGCATGCTCTCTATGTCCCTCAAGGAATCAATTCAATGTTAAGTGGTAGGCAGGAAGAGAGGCTCCAGAGCAGTCTCCCCAAGGCCAGACCTCTGCAGCCCTCTCTGGAGGGCCAGGCCTTCTGCATGTAGAGTCATTCCACTGATAGGGCCAACTCTGCTTCCATCTTCTGCCACCTGGTTCAGGGTCCTGTCCTTGCTGGCTTTCTCAAAACTTTTCCAGTAGTTTTTTCTGCTTTCCTGAAAATCTAAGTTTTATATGATTACCCTAGTTTTTGGTTTGTATATGTGAGGGTTTTTTTTAAGATAATTTGTATTGCTTTCTATTCTGACTATAAAAGTAAGACATACTTCATATAAAAAATTTAGAAGAAGATACATTTACCTTTTTAAATGTTAAAAATAATCATTAAAGTCAAACTCACCCATAATCCTACCACTCTGATATAAACACTTAATTTTCCAGTCCATTGCCTTCCATGTGTTTTTCTATTAAGATTTTTACATACTTAATGTCATGTTTTATTTATAGTTTTCAAAAGATATATACTCTTATCTGTTATATCTTAAACATTTTCCCATGACATATAAGTTTTCTTTATAAACATCAGTTGTAATTGATGCATAATATTTTGTTCTATAATCATATCATAAATTGTTTAAGCATTCCCTAGTATCGTTACCAATTTTTTGCTATTTTAAAATGCTGCAGTGAACATCTTTGATGCCCTAGCTGTATGTTCCTCCCTCCTCATCTGCTGAATGACAGATAAAAAGTATTTCCTCTCCTGATAGGGCCCCGTTTGTCCACATTTCAGTTTTCTCACCAACACAGTCTTTGTGACCCTCCAATACTGACACATTTTTCTGCCCTTTGGAGCAATTTGTCCTTGAAAATGATTCACTTACACTTCTGAACTAAAGGGAAATAATGAAGTTATGCCCCCAGTCCTGGAGAAGATTCTCTATCCTGTTAGGGGGACCTATATCTTACTTAAGGCCTGATGTCTTTCCAGGGACAATTTAAAGAAGTCTTAGTGCCCTTCTCTAAAAGGTTACCCCTATTCTGGAGTGACCAGGCCACCCAGATCTAGAAAAAGAGGCTCTGAAGTTCATCATAGAGATTAAGAATATGTACAGTAGAGACAAAGACTTCCCTCTGATTAATAACAAAAGACTAAGAAGAAAATGAACAATTGTCTTCGAGCATGTGAAAGATGACTATACAGCATCTCGTTAATATTGCATATATGTTAGTGCTTGGTTGAATCAAACTTAACTAGAAAGAAATAGTGCAATTATCTGGTCTAACTATTTTTCAGAGGAGGAAGTTGAAGCCCAGAGAGGTTAGCTAATTTATAGAAACTCACAAAGCAATAATTAAGTGTACTTGATTTTTATAACTTGACTAACCTTACTTGGTTTTTATTCTTTAGAGTAAAAGGAAACATAAACTTTGACATTTGCCTCCCTTTTTTATAAACAAGTGTCACACTAAAGAAGCAAATCATTTCATTAGGGTCCTTTCACATTTGCTCTTGAAATTCAGTGGCATTCACATATACTGAGAAGTGGAAATGATAGAGATGAAATAAAGGATATTTAAGTCATCAATGCACAGAATACCAAGACTCTACTACATTCCCCATGGTAAAAATAGCTAGCATTTATGTACCAAGCATTTTATATGCCTGATCTCATTTAATACTCACACAACCTGTAAGGAACGTGCTATTATTATCTCTATTTTACAGATGAGAAGAATGACTCTGAGAGAGCTGAGAAGTCTTGGGAAGCAGTGGAGCCAGCATTAAAATCTAGAACTTTCTAACTTGAACTGCTATGCCCTAATCATAGCACTATACTGCCTCCTTACTGTCAAGCCTCTCCAGTATTGTGAATTCCTTCAGGACAAAAGAATAAGAACTGTGCATTATCTTCCCCTTGCAATCTAACATCCAGCCTGTGTGACTCAAGTGTGGAGAGGAAAGGGGGTGGGGCCCAAGATGCTGGGAAGACATAATCAAACTGTGTTTCATAAAAATACACCTGGATACTTCTGGAGAAATTCCAGATTTTTAAAATTCACACATGATTTTAAAACTCAAGGACATGCGCATTGTGATGAAACAAATGACCTTAATCAATCAACAAAGATACTGAAGTTCTGACTATGTGGCTTGTCAGAGAAAAATATTACAAATGATCAAATTCTATAGGCTGTTTGAAATATAACAGGAACTAAGCCTGGGGTTAAGACCCTGAAAAAGAAGAATCTCAGGGCATATAATATTGTGATATAATATTGCAATATTGTGGTTTTCACCCTTGGCTCCTGGCAAGAGGTCATAAAACCTCTGTAATTTCCTAATCCATAAAGGTTCTAGGAGCATTTTTTTTTCATATTTGGATTTTGTTCTAAAGCATCTTTTGTTCTAATAAAGTGATTCTTGGTGAGCTCTTGGATAGCTTCAGGATGGGGCTGGTCACCAGAAAGACCAAGCCATGATTAGAAGCTTAGAATTTTCAGCCCCACTCCCCATCCTTTGGAGAGAAGGGGGGCTGCAGATTGATTTTAAAATTGATCATACCTACATGATGAAGCCTTCATAAAAACCCCTGAACTACAGGGTTCCCAGAGCTTCTGGGTTGGTAAACACATCACAGGATGCAAGGGTGGTGCACCTCAACTCCGCAGGGACAGAAGCTCCTGCACTTGGGACCCCTCCCGATCTCGCCCTATATATCACTTCATCTGGCTGTTCATTTGTATGTTTTAGCATATCCTTTATTATATAATAAACCAGTAAGCATCAATTAGTAATTTTCTGAGTTCCATGAGCCACTCTAGCAAAGTATTAAACCTGAGGAAGGGGGGTCATGGGAACACAATTTATAGCCAGTCTGTCAGAAGTACAAATGACAACCCAGGACTCGCAACTGGCATTTGTAGGAGTGGCAATCTTGTGGAACTGAGCCCTTAACTTGTGGGTCTGACACTAAAGCTAGTTAAATAGTGTCAGAACTGAATTATACTGTAGGACAGTCAACTGGTGTCAGGGAATTAGTCAGTGTGGGGGGAAAAACACTTTTGGGAATTCTAGTGGCTAAAATCACAGGACTTGAAGTCTCACAGGCATAGGGGTGAAATCCCAGTTGGGCCATTTCATAGCCATACAACCTTAGAAAGTCATACCCTCAATTCCTCATGTGTAAAGAGGGGATGAAAATAACTCAGGCAATAAGTTGTTCATATCTCACACAATGTGTGAATTTCCACACCTTTAAGATAGAAATAAGATTTAATGACTCTCCATTTCACAACTATAAGCGGCTGAGTAAATGTTTGTTGGATCAACCAAAATGGATCAATGAATATATGTTTGATATGTTTATGTGGATCAATTTTACTTCATAGCATGTGTGCCACTAGAACTCTGTTTTAGAAGTTATCATAGTATTTCTCTCTGGTGCACAGTGCTTTCATTATAACCCATACCAGTCAGTATAAACTACGAAGTATCATTGGAAAGTCTTCAAGAATTATATTTGTCAAGCTGGTCAATGACAGAAAGCCTTTTGGCTATCTCTAATTAATATTAAGCAAGCCTACTAGGATATTTTCTTTTATCTAAATTTCAGCTAGAAACTTGCCTTCATTTTAGTTCCTAATTTTCCATAAAGCTCTGTCATACAGAGGTTCAAATGCTCATCTGGTGATTGTAGGAAAATAATGAAGCCTGACCTGAGTTTCTCTCTTTAAGCTCTGCAGTATTACCCCAGCTGTTCGTATGAAAAACTTATTCAAAAAGCAGACAAAGATGGTTAAGAAAGTCATGCATATTATCACAAACCAACAAGACCAAAGCCTGAAAAAAATTATATTACTCCTAAAAGAAATGAAAGAGCAAGAAATAACTGCCATATTGATCAATGAATCCCACTGAGTAAATAAATATTACAGAAAAATACCTGCAGGAACAGCCTAGGAGGCTTTATCAAGGATTACATGAAAAAATAGCTTAAAAAAATTACCTGAAAACCTTTTGACCGCTTACAGAGAAAGGCAGGCCTACAGCTCCAAGTGGTAAAAGCAGTAGCTAATATTTCCTGGACGCTTCCTGCTAGCAGGTATTGTGCTCAGCATGATGCATGCATCATCTCATTTAACCTCCACAACAACCTTAGGAGGTTGGTACTTTTAATATCTCCATTTTATAGATAAGAAAACAGAAGCTTAGACAGGTTAAGTAATTGACCCACAACCACACAGTAAGTAGTAAGGCAGGGATTTAAACTTGATTTGGTCTGACTCAAAAAGTGAACTCTAGATTAGAGCATCATGACAGAAGTAGATACAATCTTGATCAATCAACAGCTGGAACATGTGATTGATAGTGCAGTACTTAAGAACAAGGGGTTGTTTTGGGGGGGAGGTGATTATTTATTTTAAGTTATTTGTTTATTTTTTAAATTTATCTTTATTGTTGAAAGTATTACAGGTGTCCCACTTTCCCCCCCAATTCACCCCCTCCAACCCCTCCCCAGGCCTTCACCCCATCCTTGTCTGTGTTCATGGGTTATGCATATATGCATATAACTTTTTTGGTTAATCTCTTTCCACCCTCCACCCCCCTTCCTTCTTCCCTCTGAAATATGATCGTCTGTTACATGCATCAATGTCTCTGGATCTATTTAGTTTGTCAGATTCTTTTGTTCATTAGCTTCTTCTAAAGAAGACCCTTCAACATTTCCTGTAGTGCTGGTCTGGTGGTGATGAACTCCTTTCGATTTTCCTTGTCTGAGAAGCTCTTTATCTGACCTTCAATTCTAAATAATAGCTTTGCTGGGTAGAGCAATCTTGGTTGTAGTTCCTTGTTTTGCATCACTTTGAATATTTTTTGCCACTCCTTTCTGGCCTGCAAGGTTTCTTTTGAGAAATCAGCTGACAGTCATATGGGTGCTCCCTTTTAGGTAACTAACTGCTTTTCCCTTGCTGCTTTTAAGATTCTCTCTCTGTCTTTAACCTTTGGCATTTTAATTATGATGTGTCTTGCTGTGGGCCTCTTTGGGTTCCTCTTGTTTGGAGCCCTCTGTGTTTCCTGGACTTGTAAGTCTATTTCTTTCCCCAGGTAGGGGAAGTTTTCTGTCATTATTTTTTCAAATAGGTTTTCAATTTCTTGCTCTCTTTCTTCCCCTCCTGTAACTCCAATAATACAAATGTTGTGCCTCTTGAAGTTGTCCCAGAGGCTCCTTATACTATCATCATATTTCTGGATTCTTTTTTCTTTTTGCTCTTCTGGTTGGGTGTTTTTTGTTTCCTCATGTTCCAAGTTGCTGGTTTGATTCTCAGCGTCCTCTACTCTGCTATTGATTCCCTGTAAATTATTCTTCATTTCAGTTCATGTAACCTTCATTTCAAATTGGTACTTTATTATGTCATCGATGATCTCAGTTGTTTTTGTAGTACTCTTACTAATATGCTTGAGCATCCTTATAACCAAAATTCTGAACTCTGTATCTGTTAGCTTGTTTGGGTCTATTTCATTTAGTTCCTCTTCTAGAGATTTCTTCTGTTCTTTCCTTTATGACATGTTTCTTTGCCTCCACATTTTGGCTGCTTCCATGTGTTTGTTTCTATGTCTTAGGTAGAGCTGCGATGTCTCCTGGAATTTGTAGAGTGGCTTTGTGTAGTAGGTGTCTTGTAGGGTCCAGTGGCTCAGCCTCCCAAGTCACCTGAGCTGGGCCTTCTAGGTGCTCCCCTGTGTGGGCTGTGTGCACTCTCCTGTTGTAGCTGAGCCTTGGTTGCTGTTGGCATCAGTGGGAGGAATTGACCCCCCAGCCAATCGGCTGTGAGGACCAGCTACAACTACAGCCAAAGAGCTGCTGTGCTGGAGACACCTCTATGGAGCAGGATTTACTTCAGTGGAGCTTTGGTGTTCACCAAGTGTGCCCCTTGAGTGTGTCACTCGTGGATGTGGAAGGGTTGTAATCCAGCGTGGTCGAGTCTGACCACCATGTGCACTGTCTCTGGGGCCTCCCAGAAGGTGCAAAGTCAGCCTGTGCCAGTGCCTTGCCCAGGGCCACCCAGCATGAGCTACACAGCAACCTGTAGATGGTTGCTACTTGTGCTGGGCTTGGCATTGTCCAGGAGAGGCCAAGATATGACCCAGTGCAGGCTGCCACTAGTGCCAGGCCTGGGGCCACTTATCAAGCTGTATGGGGCCTGCTGCTGCTTGTTTGAGAGATTTTAGGAAAGTCCTAAGCATGAGGCTCGAGAGGCCACTTGCACAAAAAAGCCCCTGGAAAAAGCCCCTGGAAAAGGCTTGGATGAGCAGCAGGTGGGGAGGGGCGGGGCCAAGGGTGTGAGTCAGGTGCTGGCAATTCAAATATGGTGCCTGCCTGCTGGCTGTGTGCGGGGAGGGCTCGCCAAAGGAGCCATGGCCTCTGCGAGCTGTTCTGTCTGGGAGGAAGCTGCCCCTCCACCTCTCGCCCGGATTTCAGGCAGGTTAGTTCCTCCCCGAATGTTCCAGTTTCCTTTCAAGCTGCTGCCCGGCATTGGGCTCAGAGGGAGCGTGTCCGAGTGAGTCCATGCGCGGGCCCTTTAAGAGGAGCTGCTGGGGCTCCCGCAGCCTCCGAGTCCCTCAGAGACAGTCCCCCCTGGTTTTCATAGCCCGAAGCTATGGGGACTTCTCTCCCCTGGAACCCTGGGCTAGGAGCCCTCACTCCTCTAGGAAACCTCTGCCTCTGAGATTCCCTCCTGGGTTTCAACCATGGCACCGGGTGTGGGCCTGTGGCCCAGTCTACCCGATGCAGCCCTGATCTGCCCACATCTCCGCCCCTCCTACCGGTCTCGGTGCTTCTTCATCTCCCTGGTTGTAGGGCTTCTGTTCAGCCAGATTTCAGGAGGTTCTGAGTGATAGTGGTTTGTATTTTAGTTGTAATTTTTATGTGGTTGCGGGAGGCGGCAGATACAGCTGTTACCTGCGCCATCATCTTGAAGAACAAGGTTTTTAAAGGGAATGTATCTTCTTTTTTTGTTGTTGCTGTTAATCCTCAGAGGAGGATTTTTTTCCATTGATTTTTAGAGAGAGTAGAAGGGAGGCGTAGAGAAGGGGGAAGAGAGAGAGACAGAGAGACATTGATGTGTGAGAGACACATCAGTTGGTTGCCTCCTGCACGCACCCTGACTGGGCCTAGGGATCAAACCCACAACCCAGGTACGTGCCCTTAATGGGCATCGAACCCGCAACCCTTCGGCGTGTGGGCGGTTGCTCTAACCACTGGGCAGAATGTATGTTCTTGATAGGCACATCTGACCTTTAGCGCCACCTTCATAAAAATTCAGTAACAATTCTATAGGTGACTTGCAACATCTCCCTTCAGGTGGGAGGATGCAGTTAATGCTCCCGGCTGACCCTGCACCCATGCAAACCGTGTCAAGAGAAAGAAGCAAGATGGTGAAGTTTCGACATCGTCCTAGAGGAATTAACTCTGACGAGATCCTGTAGGAATGTGTGTACTGTCAGCAAGGATCCATCATGTGCCCAGGCAATGCTGATCTGAGCTTTAGGACAGTTCCTTGACAATCGGTTTATTCACTTGGTAATCTGAAAAAAAGCAGAAGGAGAGTGGCAGATACAGAAGACATCAGTCACCATCGTTAAAGACTGAGAGAGATATTACAAAGCAAGCTCTGGCTAAACCACTATGACAATATAAACTTAGAGGTCTTAGGACCCAAAGCCATTGTTATCAGGAAAGTCTACTGTGCTGTTCTCAAACCCTATGACTCTGAAAAACTAATGGTCTCATGGAGCCATGTTCTGTTGGCTCGTGGGAGACCAGCTGCCGCCTTACTGCTGGCATTGTACAAATGCACTGAGGGCCCTGTGCCAGGCTGGATTTGTTATTTTTTGAAGCCACTGAGACATTTGGATATTTTCTAGAAATAGGGCTGTTAATTAAATACGACTGGGGTTGGAAGGGCAAGGTAAAGAATGTATTTCACTCCACATCTTGTACTGAGCCTGATTTTACTCTTCTATTCCCTACTGTGCAATCAGTTGGATGGTGACGGGGCAACCTCTGACCTCTTCAGGAAGGGCAATCTTGTCCCAGCCTTGGGAAAACTGTCATGCCTGGTTTTCATCCTTTCATAAAAATTTTAAGGGCCCTCATCCCCTAACGTGTTTTTTAGTACAGAAACTCCAGCAAATAAAACTGTTAGCTTCAACATTGCTTTCAATGGTCTCTCATGTTACTGAGGACCCACGGGAGCCTTCTCACCCTTCCCACTGCTGTATCTCCCTCCCCCCACCGTTTTCCACCAGTTCCCACACTCACTGAATAAGGAAGGTCAATCTGAATACATCTGTCCACATCTCCAGAATGCCACAAAGGAGTAACAGCTGTTGACCTCTGTTCCAAACACATGATCCTGTTTGTCCCAAAAGTAGCTTGGGTGAACTCCAGCTAATATATACAATCTCTATTTCCTATGGAGAATGTAGAGTCAGGAGAGTATATTCCCCAAACTTGCTTTGGTATAGATTGAACAGCCTGCTTTCAAGTGCTGAATCCTATTACAGCTAATAATAATAATGTTAATAATTATTATAATAATTGTAGCTAAAATTCATTAAGCATTTGCTATGTGCCAGATATTGTACAAACCTAAAACATGGCAAGTTTTTAAGCCTTAAGTTTTTCTTTAAGTTCTGGGAAATGCAGTACTTTTCTTTCTCTCTAAGTCACTATGCTTTCTCATCTTAATACACACACACACACAAAATATTGGGGGAGGGAGGGAGCTGTAACAGATATTACAGAAGCCCAATAGTAAGAGTAAGGAGCAAGATTAAAGAGGCTATGTCCTGAGGCAAGGTCCAGACAAATCTAGTATTCATCTAAGAATCCATCCAGAAATAGCCATTAACACCACAGTGCACTTGATGTCGTTTATGCATGGTCTTGAGAAAAACTCCAGACTAAACTTGTTCTCACACATTTAGCTCCCTGTATATTACAGGCTGCTCAGTTTTGGGATGATTGAAACCTAAGTCATCATTCTCTTCACTGAGGGGCCAAAATCGACATTGAAATGCAAGGAAACCTCATCCACATCAGGAATCTAGTCTATGCTGATTTCTCATACTGTTCATTGTATGAAATTTGCCCAGCTTTGCTGTGCCAAATTGTCATAGGACTCTTCTAGAAAAACCGGAATCATTTAGCAGACTTCAAAGTGGAACAAACAAGAGTAGAAAAGTCTATATAGAGTGACCTCGAAAATGCATATAATTCACTCAACAAATATGCATTCAGCGCCCACGATAGAGAAGGCCTCTTTTACACCCCGAGGATCTAGGGAAATTAAGGCAGCCCCCTTGTCCCCAGAGAATTCAAATCTGGAAGAAACACTGAGAAAGAAGCCCCTAACTTGCCCCTAACTTGCTTTCAGGGTAGGGAGGCTGTTTTTTGAAGGATAAGCAAAACTGGCCAACCAAAAGTGAGGAAGAGTGGGGCTTTCCTTCCAGGCAAAGTGTATACTTTTGCAAAAGCCTAAAAATGCATAACTTACTGAATGAACTATGAGGAGCTCAGTGTGACTGAATCAGAAGGAACTGAGCAAAGACAAGGGAAGTGACAGGAGTCAGGGGTCAATCAGGCCATGGTAAGAAGTTTGCTCTTTGTACTGAGAACAATGACGAACCCTCACAATATGGGTCAGCGCATAGGTCTGGGTTGCTGTTATAGATTTAGGAGGCATCAGCATGTTAGACCCAGGGTTTCAAAAAGGTTTAATTTCTGACGTCAACTCCAATTGATTGATATCAGCTGCTTGAATCACAGTGCTGAATGGGATTTCTGAGGCCTCGTACTGGTTCAACGGGGGCATGGGAAGGGCAACGGGGAGGCCAGGCATGGCTCTCTGTGGCTCCCTGATCAAGATTATAAAAAAGCCATGAACACAGATCAGATTGCAGGCTGCTTTTCCTCCATCTGTCTCTTCAATGTTGGCACTTTTCCATAGTTGGGGTTTGAGGAGGCCAAGTGATTACTTCCTTCTACTTGCTAATTCAGTTCTAAATCTAATAAGGGAGACTAAGAAAGAAAAAGGAGTCATGCTGAGGGAGATGCAAATATTACTGATAGAGTGCTACCAAGGAATGTGGCTAAGATTTGTGGCCACAGCAAGCATCCCAGAATTAGGCATATTTACCCATCAATCACAGACATTGTTAGAAACACAGGATCCACCTACAAGGGTAGAGTCTTCACCACTAAGCTACCACTGGGCCCAGAGCAGAACATGGGCTCTCTGCAGGAAGACAAATCCCAAAGGTGGGGATGAAGGCAGTTGGAACCAGAGGGACATGTAAGGTCAAAGGAGGGTTTGTTTAAAGTGGGAGAGACAAGTGAGCATGTTTTCATGCTCCAGCAAGGAAAGCATGATAGAGAGAAAGACTGAAGGGATAAAAGAGAGAAAATATCTAGGGGAAAGAAAGGAGATGACAGGAAATAGGCCTAGACATAAGCTAATACCTCAGTATTAATTTAAAAGTATGAGACAGCCCTGGACAGGTGGCTCCGTTGGTTGGAGCATCATCCTGTGCACCAAAAGTTTGCGGATTTGATTCCCAGTCAGGGCACATACCTAGGTTGTGGGCTTAATCCCCAGTCAGAGTGCATACAGGAGGCAACTGATCGATGTTTCTCTCTCACGTCAGTGTTTCTCTCTCTCTCTCACCCCCTTCCTCTCCCTCTAAAATCAATAAAAGCATATCCTCGGGTGAGGATTATAAAATGGTAATAAGGAAGTAACCTCTTTGAGACTTTCACACCTGTCTAGAAAAACAGAAGTTATAGCAATTAGAGATTAACGAGCATTGACCAGGCACTTCTCCATTCTTACGCATAATCTCCTAAAAATCCCTGTGTAAAAGCTGTTCTGATTGGTCCATTTTATAGATGAGAAGAGCTATGAGGCAGCAGGAAAGGACCAAAACATACTTCCTCCAGATCTGAGACTGTGATCTTGGGAAAGTTGATGATTTCTCCAACTCCTTGTTCTTTGCCATTAAACCATCGTTTCATTAAACCATTGCTTCAGAATGAGCTTCCACTAGGCGATGTGAATCGATGGGAGAGGCATCTTCAGAAGCTATTATTCAGTCTGTGTGATGGAGAGTGGAGGATGGTGGGGAGTGAATGGCCTCTTGAGCTTTAAATCCTATTTCTAAAATCTCTGAAAAAGTTAACAAACATCTCTTTCAGCAGAGGGGTGTGAAGGCATTTCTTATCCCTGGGTGCCACCTCAGATCTTTGGGAAACCAGGCTGACCTCTCAGGGCTTGCTATGCTCCTATGTCTCTGCCAGAAATTAGGCTTCCTAAAAATAGCATCCATCAGGTGGCTAAACTGTGGGAGGTGGCAGACTGGCTAATGATTTGCCTCATGCTTACAGATGTTCTCTCTGAGGACCCTGAGATTATAGCCCTAGGGAATGGGGAAGGCTCGGGCTGACTGAGTAGACTTTCTCTAGACCCTGGAGGTTAGAGTTTCGGAGAAATAAATTACGTTTGTTCTTTTCCCAGATCTCTACTTAGCAAAGGTTTGTGGAAATGCATTCTTTGTACCCAAGATTGTGGGCACATTCTCTGAGATCTTTTTCTCTTGTCTCTCTTGAGTTATCACTCTCTTTTTATTTCTCAGAAATTCAGGCTCTGAACTGCTTTACAAACTGGATAAAAATATGTATGTTTCTGCACAAACATGGGGTTGACAAGTACTTATTGCCTCTTCTCTTTTTCTACTCAGTCAGAATGCAAAATGCCTCATGAAAGTGGACGTGTGGATAGTCTGTCCCCAACACCCCTATTACATAGAACTGGCAAGACCATCCATTACGTCTGGCAGTTCTTAACTTTTTTATGTCAAGGAACTGTTTGGTGGTCTGGGAGCCTGCCAACCCCTTCTCACAAGCATGTTTTGAAATGCAAGGGACAAAATGCATAGGATTGCAAACAAACCAGACTATTGAAATGCAGTTTTCAAATCTTTTCTGAAACATGATGCAGTAATAAATGTGCTTTATTAGCACATTAAATAACAAGATCTAGCTATGGTGTGATAACTACTATAATTTTGAAGTAGTGATAAGCATAAATGATACTTTGAGATACCTGCAACAACTATAATATGATATGAAAATACCTGTGATTTCTACTGATGCTAAAATTACTGTGATTTGCTGCCTAAATATATTGTTGAAATGCTTACTTTCAGTTAGAGAAGTTAGGGAATATAAAGATATAATTTTTTTCCTGCCCAAGATTATGTCAGACCCCTGGTTATAAATCCCTGAATAAGCCAATACATCTGGCGGTCATCAGCATCCATCTACCTACATCTGGATCTCACACACACACACACACACACACACACACAAGCACTGAGTGCCCTATAGCCTCAACTAGAACCTGATAGCTTCTTAATGAAACTCATAAAGGACACTTCCCAGATGTCTTCTATTCTGAAAGATCAGGAGCAGAAAGTGCAAATAACATTGCACACCTCAATATCAGCATCTCTTTAGCCTCATTTCCAAGTACCAACTGGGTGTGGATGGCCACTCCCAACCATGGTTTTCTCATCTGGGCCTGAAATGTAGGCCAGAATCATAAGCTCTACAATTCCACCTACACTTGTTTTGCTCCCACATTTCAGATGAATTCCAACTTTCCATTCCATTCACTGTACTCAACTGGGTGGGACATATGGTGCTGAGATGAAACACAATATACAGTGGAAAGACCACACTCAAGCTCAGACCCCTTGCTCTGAATAATGATGTCAAGCCCCCTGGTGACTCTGCAAGCACCCCACACTCTCCATTTGATATTCCGTCCTTGACAGTAGATCCAAATATCCTTGGAGGACTTCTGCCACTTAGGGAACACTCTCCCCATCACTTACTCTACTGCAGACAAATGAGCACTGTTTTTTTACTCTTTAAAACAACAATTTCTTTTAGGTGTGAGGTCCTTCACATGAGCTCTTTCTTCTGTCTGGAATGCCCCTTCCCTTCACTCTTCCCAAAGCATACTCCTCCACCTGACAGTCATTTCTGGTAACCCTATGTAAATTAGGTATTTCTTTTATTCCCTACCTCAATATCCAGGTAATTTTTCTTAAATGATCACAATATGTTTCTACTTTCTTCCATCTCTTCTGCTAGAGGCTGAAGTTCCTAAGGGAAGGGATCCCCATATCTGGCTCATTCACCTCTGTACCTCAGCACCAATGCAATGCCTGGCATATAGTAGACACTCAATAAAAACTTGGTGAGTGGATTAATCAGTAATGAACATTCTTTTTTATAATACATAGCTCTATAATCTGTAATGTGTACACTAAGCTCCTATACCAGAGTAATAATGGAAGGTAGGCAGAGTAAAGTATCAGGTGATGTATATTTGAAAGCATTCCTCTGTTTTATGGACCAGAAGTGGTATTCTATTTGGCCTAGTTTGATTGCCTATCACCTGTTGACCCAGCTGCCACAGTTCACTGTACTTGCTGTGCCAATCTCTAACAACTGGTATGGATTACTCTGCGCCTACTTCTCTGACTCCAGGGAGTATGGCTGTAGGAAGTAGAGTTGATTAATCTGTAGAACCATGGAGTTTAGCACCTCAGGAATGCTCTAATCCTGGCTGGCCAGGTACTCTTCCTGGAAATCTCTCTGATCTTGGTGTCATCGTACCAGGGAAATCAATTTGGGGGCATCAGTTCCCTCCCCAGAATTCATTTCCTTTGCAAGCCATACATTCATCCTCAGATGATTAATGACATTGCACTCAGTGATAGGCCCTCTGCTAAGGGCTGGGAAGATAAAGGCAAACGAAGCATGCCCTCAAGTGGCTCAAGACAGATAAGCAAATTAACAACTCGTACGAGGTAAGTTTCTGCTTTTACATTGATAGGAACAGTTCTATAAAACTACTTAAATGAGCCAACATGATAAGGGCACCCACAGATATGTGTATGTGTATCTTCACATTTGCCATCTCTCACAAGATCCTGAAAGTATCAATTATAAAATGAATCTCCCTCCCAGGGGCATATGAACCAGATTTTACCATTCAACACAATTACTGTTGCTTTAAGAGAATGTCTGGAGCTGCTGCACTGCCCAGCCCAGTAAGCACAATGGAACATTTTCCTTAGGATTACCTCACTCCCAGTGACCCACACAGGAAATAATTATTTTGGTAGAGTCGCCAGTAAACAGTGAAACGCACTTACTTGAAAAATAAGCTCTTTTTGACCCTGCAAGACAGTGGCTTCACAAACATAGCTGAACCTAGTTTCTACCCAAACTCAACAATTTTGTACATAAATGCTGCCTTATTCTTGGATTGTGGGTTCCCAGATCCAGGCCACACTTCAGAGTTCTGCCAAAACCCCACTGCAAACAGTGGTTTCCTTGTATTTCTGGCTAAAGAAGAATGTGGCATCAAAGAAAAATTATATTTCTTTCCTGGGACAGAATATGGAAACTCCATAGATGTCCTAGCAACAAGTTCAAACACTGTGCTCATGTCTGAGAAAGTACTCCTGGTCTTACAGACGTCAGTCATGAGGCCTGCCCGAGGAGTATGGCAATGTTTGGAGTAAATGAGAGTTCTGGGCAGGATTTTTGAGTCAGTGAAAAGTTTAGATCTCTACTCCTTATTCTAGTTGGACCTAATTTCAGAACCCTTTGTTCTTCTGGGTAGCCCCCAAAAGACAGTACCCTAAATGGAAGCTACAGAGCTCTGAGAAGAGTAACGGTACCTATTGAAACACATGCTTTGGATTAATAAGGCAATGTTCTCAACTAAAATTGACTTTATTCTACTGAAAACCAAAGTCACTGAAAGAGTAACCTAGGGCAAGAAAGGGCTACATGGTAACTTGGAACTTCTCTATGAGTTCCTGAGTTCACTCCAAGAAATACATTGTGAATAGAGAGAGTTGGAAGTAACTGATCCAGCCCTCTTCTTGGGTCATTTTGGAGTGAGACTCAACTGACTTCAAAAGGAATAGAGAATTCCTGAGGAGGGACTTCCCAGAGATTTTCATTTATTAAGGAGGAAAGAGTGAAGGGCTCTGTGCTGAATGGATTAGAACCCCACCTGGTGTTTACGCCAAACCACAGGAAGTGCTTAACATCCTGGCATGAATAGGCCATCACTTGGCAGCAGCAGCCAGCTGTTTACAGTACCCAATCTGGTCATATAAGCTTAATGATACCTATTCTAGTTTCAAGTGATACAAAAACCAAATGTATGGATGTTTAGTATCTCAAAGATAATCTATGAGAAAGGGGGCCAAATTGAAACAATTCCTACCTAAGGGACTGAAACAGAAATGTAGTTGGTTTTGTGTGATTAGCAGAAATTGTGATATATTACTACTAAATTATGATAAAGTCATAGCCCAAAAAGTCTTTGATGTGAGGAAATTTTACTTTATGAAGATAAAATCATCTCCGTTTGACACAGGACCTGTAAACTATAGAAGTATAGAAATTTAACCACTGTCACAGCTGATTTTAGTGATTCTATATAGCACATGTATCATGGCTGATGTATAGTACAATTGACACACATACACACATGTATATACAGTAACAGACAACAGAATCTTAACAGTGATATTTTAATCATGAAAAGATTCCAAATCGCATTTAGGTCCCTAGTCAGGGAACATTAGGACATCCTCTTCCTGTTTCTGCCTTGTCCAAAAGCTAGAACAGAGCTCTTGGAGGAGATCCAAGATGTCAGGAAGAAATTATTTTAAGTGCTGTTATGTTTGGGAGGGGCAGCAGGGCAACATGAACTGAGTCCTATATCTGAATCCATGTATAGTAATAATAAATCAAGTCCCCAGAAGACTTCAGTATGTTAATTTCTGGCAATAAACGGAGGAAATTGCACAAATGTCACACACATAGGCCTGTTTAGTCATTCCTTCCTCTGTACTCTGTACATCCCTCCATTAGCACTTACCTCATTCATTACACTATAATTATTTGTTCACAGGCCTGTCTCCGCCACTGGCCTATGACATGGGAAGGAATTAAGAACACTAGCTGTGGAGCCAAGCTGCCTAGATTTGAATCCTAGCTCTGCCACTAACTAATTTCTGTGGCTTCAAGCAAGCCCTTTAACCTTGCCAACCTTTGGTTTCTTCCACCGTAAAATAGTTAGCAATAGTATCTGCCTCTATGGTGGCTGTGAATACTTTGTGAGAAGTGAATAGGAACATGCCCTGCCTTAGGGAGCATCCTCAGTAACTGTTAGCTGTTCGTATTATCACCATCTGGGGATAAATCGCACCCTGTTCATCTTCACACTCCCAGCATCTATAGGATGCCCAACTGCTGAAAGCACATCAGTTGAACCAACCAATGAATGAGATGATGGAGTGAAGAAGAGGCAGTCTCCTCCATGCTCTTCACTCACTCTGGGGAAAATAATGAGGCATGTGTGGCCCGGCCTCATCCTTCCTCTGGGCATGAGCTGCTCTCAAAGGGCATGTGAGGCAGGGCACTTCCAGCTTCGCCCTGGTGGTAGGCCTGCCCTTTCTCCCCAGCTTCCTCTGAAGGGGGTGGGGGAGGCCAAACTGCCCAGAGGAAGCGCGCATTCTCTACCTTCCTCTAGGAACAGGCTCTCCCCCACATGGTTTGGTGCCATCTGAGACCAGGTGGAGAAGACTGATGAATGGTGTTAAAAACAAAACAGCCCGACAGGGCGTGGTTCAGTGGTTGAGTGTTGACCTGGGATCCAGGCGATCGGGGTTCGATTCCCAGTCAGGGCACATGCCTGGGTTGTGGGTTTGATCAATGGCTCTCTCATCATTGATGTTCCTCTCTCTCTCTCCTTCTCCTTTCCTCTCTCTGAAATCAATAAAGATATATTTTAAAAAATAAAAAATAAAATAAATAAATAAAAGCAAAACAAATTCAATTTTCTGGGCTCATTTGGTAGACTCATAGGTGCTCCCATGAAGCTGTTCCCTCCAACCTAACTTGACCAATCATATACAGGGTATTTTAGCTTCCACCTGCCATTACTTGGATTATTCCTCAGTATGTTCTATTTAGTGCACCCTCTCCAAAACCCTGTGGCTCAATTTAAAAACTAATAATAATAATTTTTCCAGATTTTTAATTTTTCAATTTTTAATAAAGTACACCTCTTGGGAGAAACTGAAAGTACATGAATTTCTGAAGAATTGAAGAGTTGAATAACTAGGATACTGGCTGTTCTCCTTTGTTCTCTCCAAGCCTATTCTTGGCTGTTCTCTTCTTTGCTGTACCTCGAGAGGTTGACCTCTTTGGCTGTATCATCTGGGCTCTCTTGCTGTCTGGCTTCCTGGTAAGTTTTAACAATTGGAGAAGACTGAAGGGTGAGAAGAGAGAGAGACCTGAGTATTTGTTCTGTCTGCTCCCTCTCTGACTGTGGTTTCATTTCTCTGCTGTTAGATGCTTCCCTCTCATGGCAATAGTTCATGCTGGGTTTCTAACATCACTCATTCTTCTTAGCCCTTCTGGCCCACTAGCAGTAACAGCATCCCAACATTGCTAGTCCCCTTGGTGCTTCATCATCTTTGTTAGTTCCCTTTGCCCCGCACACACCCCTTTTACGAGTCCTTTAGTTAAAGGCTCTTCAAGTAAACCTTTGGGTGTGCCATCTCTTTCCCATTAGGACTCTGATGAAAATAAGTGATGAAAACTAAAGAAAGACCCTTTTGGAGATGGAAATATTAAGCATGCATAGCTTGATATCACTAACCACTTGTCTCATCCAAAAATGATTACCTTTATTCTCATTACACCTCACCTAGAATCTTTCTGGTAACTTGACTTTCCATGTTGTTCTAGCTAAAGAAATAGAAGACCCTGGTCAGACTGGTTCTCATGACCGTTCAATATCTCATCTCAAATCAGTAAACTGTTACTGCGCATTATGAAAATAGTGAATGGAAAGTCAAAAGGAAGTGGAAGTGGGAGAATTAACTGAGTTTACTTTTAGTTCTGTGGAAAAAAAAATCACATATTTGAAGGGCTGACATTCTAAGATAAAGAGCTCTAAGATCAGGATTCAAAGATAAAGACTGAGATTTACCAGATATGAGCTTCTGAAAATGTAGCCTCCAAGTAAACTCAGAGGCAAACTCAAATTTTATTTTCTAATTTTCTAATCTACTTCCATCTGCTCTTTTATATTTTAATGTGTTTGAATATTTGCTTATGTTTATAAGTATAGGCAATTTCTCACAGCCTCAAAACTTCCATGTAAGAATGAATTCTGGCACATAGAATAACATCAGTAGAGACTGGTGCTTTGAGGGAATTCTAAAAGGCAGTAGCCAAACTATAATTACTTTTTTATAGAAAAAGTGAAAGGCACAAAAACAAAAATCCTCAGTCCAGCATTCCAGACCTTTCACAATCCAAAACCACCATAACTCATAAATTCAAAACACCAAAAACACCACACTCCTTCCTGCCATTTGGCCTTTGCTTATTCTATGACCCACAACCTGAAACACCTTCTCCTGTCCTCTCTGTCTGTCCTGGTCACTCTTCAGCCTTCAACACTCTGACACAACCCCATTCTCCCACAGCACTTTTCCCAGCCATGCCAGTTCACCATATTCTCTATCCCTCTTTTAGCACTTGACAAATCATATTTCACTCTTTATTCCCTAAACTACTGACTGTCTCCCTCCAGCCTTATTCCTGGGGTAAATTCTTGGCGATTTCAACTATCTTTTCCAATATAACCTAGCCTCACACTTCTTTTTTTTTTTTTTTTAACTGGAGGTTTTATTTGGGAGTGGGGAGAATATTTAATATTTTAATTGGCTGGGGCTATTGCATTCCCCCAGACTGATGCCATATGGAGAGGTGTGCTCCACCCAAGAAAGGTGGTGCTTGCAGTATGGGAGAGTGACAGGGATCCTAACAGCTATCCCAGTAGCTCTCTCCCCAGAGCCACAAACCCCAGCCTCTCCTCATGTGACTCTTGTCTGCTCTGCCCTCCCTTCTCTGTAGTCCAGGGTGAGTGGCTGTGAATGAGATTTTGTGCATTGGCTCTGTAAGAGGGTGTCTGTATCTCTAGCCCACTTCTGTCTGTAACTAGTGAATAGAACCCCTACCAATTTTCACAGTCAGATGTTATGTGGGTACCTCTTCCTGGCTCTGGTGTTCTGAGCTGCGAAGCCAGGCTTCTCAGGGGGAACCTTTGCAACAAAGGCATCTTTCCAGAATCTCAGCTGCTTCCCCTGGGAGCGGGACTAGCCCTTTTCGCCACTTTGCCCTTTCTACCGGTCTCAATAGGGCTTCTTTTGTATATCCTTGGTTATAAGATTTCTCTTCAGCTGGTCTTCAGTTGGTTATTTAGGTTGATTGCTCTATATTTTAGTTGTAATTCCAGTTTGGTCCTGGGAGGAGGTGAGTGTAGCTTCCACCTACTCTGCCACCACCTTGGATCCACCTTCTCTCATAACTTTTTTTTTTAATCTTCTCCCAAGGATTAATTTTTTTTTTCCTGGAGAGTGGAAGTGAGGGAGAGAGAGGGAGAAACATTGATGTGAGAGAGACACATTGATTGGTTGCCTCCCCTGCACCCTGACCAGGGCTGGGGATCAAACCCGCAACCCAGGTACATGCCCTTGACCAGGAATCAAACCTGCGACCCTTCAGCGCACAGGCCAATGTTCTAACCACCAAGCCAAACTGGCCAGGGCTCTCATATCTCTTTTATTCGCCCCTATTGAGTAGTCCTCTATAACAGTTCAGCCACCCTATCCTATTTGTCTTTACCATTAACTGCACTCCCTCCATAAGCTCAATTTCAACATTCTACTCTGCAATGACAATCTCCAATATTTCAGATGATTCTTCCTATGACCTCAAGCCCCTCCAGTCGACCAAGCCTACCATCTTTTCTCTCATACCCTTCATGGCCTTAATATCCTTCCTTATCCAGCCTAAAGTCGGTTATCCCTCACTATACTCACTAATTCACATACACCTTTAACTCCCTGGACCTTCTTCTCATGCTCCTCTGACAACCCCAAGCCTGACTAAATCCAAAGCTCTACCTTCTTTGTACCTGTATTTGAACATGGCTAGAGTCCATCATACAACTGCTTTGACTGTTCTCAACTTAAAATTGTGGCTCTTCATCTACTCTTTTGATGCCTTCTACTTTGGTTTTGTAGAAACAGTAACCCTCTTCCTTTTTGCATTCAATTTACCTGCTATTTCACTAAATAATAACAAAGTATAGTAACAAATGCAAATGGAGTTAACAGGTTTGGGAATAAACCAAGCCGACTCTTGGTAAGCATATAACTCAACTGGGGAGAAGAGAAGTGTGTGTAGCCTACGAGCCTGGGGTGTTCCAGGTGCCATGGACCTCAACCAGGATGTATTACAGAGGGCACAGAGAACCTCTGTTAACCTGCCACGGTAGTTAACTGGGGGTCAGTTAGTAGAATGTCTATTGTACATGTATTACACATGAAAACTATGGATTCTGGAAATAAAAATCCGTAAATGACATTCTGTAAATAAGCAGAACAAAATTGACCTCCTCCTACTTCTTTATTGACGATATGAAAAGTCATTTTTGGCCCAGGTTTATTGATTTATAGTAAGGCTATTGAGAAAGAAGCCTGTCAATTTACCAGAGGCTCTTTCATCATTTCTTAGCCATGCTATCATTTTGGCTTTATCCCATCATCATCATTTCCTAACTGATGCTATAACATAAATATCAGATTCTTTAAGATTAAGTAGCTTCACCCAAAAGTAAATTATCCCCTTAGTGCTATACAAAGATACCATTAAGAGCACTGTTTCTCAGCCATTTGTTTTTATTATTGCCTTCCCCCTAAGAAACCTTTTTAAACATTTTTTTCTAATTACTCACCAACCATGAAATGTTAATATAATAGGTTTATTGTATATCTGTTTATATAATGTGCATCTATACTTTATACATTAATACACACACACACACACACACACACACACACGAACCAATTGTCACCTCCTTGGATACAATTACCACCCTGTTGAGACTGCATGATTTAGGGCATCCTATATAGGATTCATTTTTTAATAAAAATTATATATATTTAAGGTGTACAACATGATGCTTTGATATACATAGTGAAGTGATTACTATGGTCAAGCTAATTAACATAACATCACATTCCATAGTTACCTTTTGTGTATGTGTGGTAAGAGCACTTGAAATCTACTCTCTGAGCAAATTTTCAATACTCAATATAGTATTATCAACCGTAGTCATCATGCCTTGAATTAGGTCTCTAGACTTATTGATGCTACATAACTGCAACTTATACACTTTGACCAACATCTCCCCACTTCACCTACTTTCTTGTCCCTGGTAACCACCATTCTACTCTCTGCTTCTATTACACAGTTCTTATTTGACTGTTACCTGTGGCTGACAAAGAGAACAAAGGGAAAATTTATTTGAAGAAGTGGCCTTAGTGGTGAGGCTGTCAGTCGTGGTCACTCTTTTATGTTTTCATTTCTTTTATTCTGTCTTTCTTAACTTGATATCTTTATTCTTTTCAATTCAGTGCTCATATTTTTATTAAAATGGTAAACAATTAAACACCAAAGTAGGACTAAAGATTTTCATCAATATTAACAACAGCTGCAAATAAGCTTTTCCTTTTCAGATTCTTGCCATTTCCTTGACCTAAGAAATGAAATATTTGTGAAAACTATTCTTCAGTATCATCATACCATTTCATGTGCCCACTCAGCTCCATACTTATTTTTTTACCATCAGTAGCATATGTATCATTAATATTAGCAACACAGCTCAGAGGTTTACATGGTATCATTCAGGGAAACAAAAGAAATGAATAAAAGAAAGGAAGAAAGGTAAAAAAAGAATAGAAAGAAAAAAAATGCTGAAGGGTTTCTTCTAATGTATACCCACAAATTTCAAAGGGAACTATGAAACATTAATTTAATAAAGTGTGTTGTCCTACTATATTAAAGAAGTCAGCTTGCTCTTCCAGTGTTCACCTTCTAATACTGAAAAGTATATTGAAGTTATTTTCTTAGATCTGGAGCCAGAAAAAAATATGTTGTGCTGTGTATAACTATTTCATAGACTCTAAGAGTAGTCTTCCTAATGTTTGGAGAACAGTGCAAATGAGTGGCGCTTTTATTTTCTACCTCCTGTATTTATTTGTCTTTTCATATTCTTAATGTGCGAGAATATGCACCCTTGATTATAGATGTCGGCAGTTTTTTAGAATTCCAAAACTTTCATGTGTTCTGACTCATGAAGTATCAAGACCATTGGGAAATAATTTTGGGGAAATCAGACTGGTGTTTACCAAAAAAAAAAAAGTTTTTCCATAAACAATTGAGTCAAGCCAAGCAGCTAAAATATCTATAATAAATATTAATTCATGCCCTTCTCCCTATAGAAATTACGCATCTTGAGTTTAAAAACTCAATTATTGCAGGACCGTAGGAGGGAAGAGGGGGAGAAGATAAGTTATAATTCTAATAGGCATCCAAAACTCCGATAAAATTTCAAGTTTTCCTGCCATTTTCAGCTAATATCTTTTATTTCAATATTTTTACCTACATTGTCTCTTTTGATAGAGTTAGGAATTAGATACTTGAGTGATTATTTTTTTAAGGTCGATCTTCCTCTATCAGGCTGTACACTCCATAAGAACCAGTGTCATGTGCATTTTGGTCACCATTATATCCCCATGACAGACACAGGGCCTGCACAACAAGATAGATGCTCAATGAATGTATTGAAAATTGAATAGACTGGATATAAGGAAGTATATTTTGATACAAAACTTTTCTCAATGCAAAATGATGGTATAAAAGCGTCTCTTCACCCACGTTGATTTTGTTGTTTATCCATCATAGAGCTATAATGTGCCAGAAGAGGACTATTAAGATCTAGTCCCTGACCTGAAGAGACTCACAATCTAGAGGGAGTGACAGACATGTAAACCAATTAAATCATAATATAGTGAGATATGAGAAATAATAAATATCTATGCAAGAGGTAGAGAAAGAGGTAGCAATCCAATTGCTTTCCGTTGACATCAGGATTTTCTCTCTGACAGGCAGCCATAGAAGCATAGAAAACATGAAATATTTAAAACTGAATTTTTGTTTTGTTTTGTAACAGGACCATTGAAAATGAAGCTAAACTAAATTGGAGACTTGGTCCATCTAACCACTTTCTGTTCTTGGCTTGAACATCACTCCTTCAGAGAAATCTTTGATCCCTCTTGACACACACACACACTGGGGTAGGACTCCTGTCATGTGCCTTCCACTGGAGTGGGAATTCCATGAGGCCAAAGAACATGTCTATCTAGTATACTGACTGTTATATTTCTAGAGCCTAGAGCTATCTCTGGCATGTAGTAGGTGTTCAATAAGTGATGAATAAAATCTCCCCTGCAATACGTTTCTTTTTCTCTTTTCAAACCAATTTATCTCATTTTTCCATTCTACAAATTAAAAAAAAAAATTTTCCTTTATAAATAATGTTCTTTGCCTTTTCTTTCAAGATGAGTGCTTCTCTGATTGTTCAAGACATTATCATTGACTATCTAGAAGTAATTTGCATTTTATGCATCTACACACAGTGGAGAGTTGAACCTGAAGAGTATATCTGAGGCTGTTGGCCTACTTGTAGACTCCCAGAATAGGTTCCCCATGGGGTTTCTCCACACCTCTTATTCATACAATTTCCAACGGATTTCAGCTGAAGAAGGGACACTTTCTTCCAGAAGGTGGTTAAAGATTAGTGTTCTCAGGGGAACAATGAAAGGTCAGCATTCACTTTCTTTGCCCAAAATTAATTCTTACCCCCTACTTTCACCAAAGGGAGGAAGAGAAGAGGAACAAGATCCTGGTTTAAGGCTTAAAGTGTTCCAGATATTTAGAAACAGAGACTTAGGTATCATGAAAGAGCCTCCAGTCCTAAGGCATCAAGTTCTGAGGCCAGTGAACCCTGTATTTGGTGGTTCCCCAGGCCATCTGGCTGCCAGAGAGAGATATTTTAAGTCATGGCAAGGCCATGTGGCAACCTCAAAAACCACGCCCTTTGAACGGCAGCTTCCTCCATCAACATGGGGCGAGTCGGAGACAGTGCAAGAAATAAAGGCTGTGCTATGGGGATATAGGTCTCACTGAAATGCTGTTGCCTTTTTAAAAAGTGATTAGTAAGTTCCTTGTATTTTTATGTACTAAATGTTCTGCTAAAAACTGGAAAAGTCCAATTTGGATGTTTTCAAATGTCCAGATGTGCCCTAGATACAGCCTAGATGTCAGGAAGAGATTTGAATTGATTTTTTTCACTGCAGAAATATCTCATCTGAATTATGTAGTCTTTCACATGACCCTTGGAGGAAACAGGGGGAAAAGTACATTTAAATAAATATATATATATATATTGCTATTTCAATTATAACATATGAGAAGATGTTATACTGTTATATACCAACTGTAACAACTAACTCACCAAAAGGTTGTGGGTTCAATTCCTAGTCAGGGCACATACCTAGGTTGTGGGTTCAATCCTCAGTTGGAGCAAGTACAAGAGGCAACCAATCGATGTTTCTCACTGACATCTATGATTCTCTCTCTCTCCCCTTCCTCTCTCTCTAAAAATCAATAAAAACATATCATTGGGGGGAGGATTTTTTTTTATTCCTCACCTCTCTTAGATTATAAACATCTTGGGGACAGGAACCACTCTTGAACTCACTCCCAGAATATAGCACGCTATTCTATATAGAAGGAATAATAACTTAAATATACACAGTTGGTCCATTTTTACAATAAAGAAGCATGATTTTGTTCCATGGGCATTTTATTTTTCTTCTTTAAACTAAAGGAATTGGTTGGCCTAATAGTACCAGACCTAATAGCGCCACAGACCTACTGAATCAGAAACCACATTTTAACAGGATGATCAAGTGATTGATTGTATATACATTAAAGCTTGAGAAGCGTCATCAAGGATGAAATTGAGAAAACTGATAATCTGAATAAATAAATAACAACACTGTGAAGTTTATAACACATTTCTTTCTCACTTAGTTGTACCTTCCTCACTCACCGCTCTCAATAACCGAGTGGACCTGGTATTGTCATGACTTCCACCTTACATGTGAGACACAGGAGACTGGATGATTGTCCCAATGTCACAAAGGCAGCAAGCTAAAGAGCAAGGATTTAAACACAGGTCATTTGACTCTGAAATCTAGGCTCTTAGCCACCACCAATAACTATTCTGCTTGTAACTCCATTGAAGTCTTTTTTTTTTTTTTAACACATCACATTGCCTCTCCAATGGCAATTTCATACATGTGTAACCAACTAAGCTTCTTCCTAAAACTAAAAATCATATATATCCATTTAGTTGAACAAATATTAATAAATGTTTTATAACAAACAACCCCGACTTTGTGGAGCTTATAGTACTAGGCCAATAAGAGTAAGTGCTCAACAAATATTTGCTGAACCAATCAATCAGTGAGTTACCTTCTTATAATATGCTAAGTGACACAGGAGCAAAGCTGAGAGAGACACCTGTACACTTTCTGGATACTGAGACATTTCCTATAAATGATGTATGTTGAGCTGAACCCATACAGAGAAGAAGCGTCAACCAGACGAAGAGTGAGGATAGGAGATTCCAGGCAGGCTATGAGCTTAGGCTTTATCTCAGGATGATGAGATTCATAAAAGTATTTAAGGGGGAGGTATGGACTTAAACTGATATGTGTGAATGCATATATATATAAATAGTTATACATAATAAATTCAAAATATCAAGAATGAAGCCCCTGAAGCAATCAGATCTTGACTCAAAAGCTAAACCATAGGATTTAGCTTACTAGTGATCATATCCTGTCAGAGGGTGGGAATATGTGGTTTGCGATTGAGGTCTTACCTCTGTACATATGGGAATGAAGAGAAAGGGATTCATACCCTTAATTGTCTGCAGGAGAGAGAAGGGCCAAAAGAAGTTGGAAGATACAGAGACTTGATCTGGGGACCTTCAGAAAAAGAAAACGGGAAGCCCTCCCTTAGTTTCAGCATCAGCTCTTAGAAAGAGTTATTAGAAAATAGGAGCAGGAGACCTCAATTTGAATGAAATACAAATTTTCTCTTTGACACCTAAGTGACACCCCATTAACACGTCTGCCCCTGAGAATTCCCTGAAAAGTGGAATCTTCTTTAGGTTTGTATGCAGTTTTTAAGTAGATTTTTGTGGAACTTTTAAGAATTATAGACAACCCAAGAACTTAGTATCCCTGCACAGTAAAGGGGGGGGGGAGGAGCACCTATTGTTTCCCTTTCTCTCCTGTTTTTGCTTATATCTTGTTTTATCTCAAGGTATTAAACAGATAAAATAACGTCATTTAAGAAAACAGGGTTACTTGTATTATCTGTTATATGCATCAGGGTTTTTCTTCATCAAAGAAACCAAACTTTCCTATGTTCTTTATTAGGGCTTCAGTATTAAAGGTGTTTCCCTTGAGGTGTTTTGTAAAGCACAAAGGGTTCAAAAGAAAATGCTTTCACTCTCAGTGGTTCAAACCAATGTTCAGACTTGTAAGGCTTTCTCTTCAGTAGGGTGTGTTGGAATCTGAACTGGGATTTGAGGCCAAGCATCCCACAGTCAGGAGTGCAGGGACAGAGTTTATTCCATGTCCAGACACCATCAGGAACTAGGAATCCTCGAAAAGAGACATGACCTTCTCCCAAAATGACAGACATGACCCAAGAGACCAGGGCCACTTGTAGGTCAAGCAGAGATCAAAGCAGCCCTCCCTCTGAGGGACCCCTCAGCTCCCTGGCATGTCCTTAGTGAACATCAGCAACCGTCTGTGTGAGGGCAAAAGGAAAGCAGGGGCGGGATGGGGCAGGGGGTGGCCAGTTCACTTCCTGCCAAAAGACATGAAAGCAACTAGAGAGAATGTCCACCCACCTGCAACAGCCTTGTTTGCCCTTAGTCTTTTTTCATCTCTATCTTGGCATCCCCAGTGAAAAAATAATAGGTCACCCAAATATTTTAATAAATATTTTGCAAGAGCAGACTCAGAGTACTGGAACTACCTTAAACCAAACCAACACAGCAATGAGAAACCCCACTTCAATTGCTTCTTACATAAAACCTTGGTTCAAACATCAATTCTTGATAGTCTTCTTATATCATAAAAGCATTAACCACATTGAAGAGAATTTTAATGAATAATTTTTTTAATTATCTATAAATTTCTACCACATTAGTACAAATATTTTTATGTGTATGTATTTCTTCAGGCTTTACTATATGAGCAAGTAAGTATTTAGATACACAGTTATGGGTCTATTTTTTAAATTACCTGTGAAAATGTTTTTCTGTTTTACAAAGTACTAAAGCCAAATAAAGGGATGTTCAGCCTACAGAGCATATAAAGTTGTATCTACATTACAACAAAATTATTATCTATTCGTTACCCCCGAATTTTGGAGACATAGCAAAATTGGTTATCAATGGATTAATAAGCATTTGATAAATATCATCTACTTCAGTCTCACCCTTTAGAAAACCATGTGCTTTAAGGGGGTTTTTTGTTCTGTTTTGTTTTTTAACCTCTTAGTGGTTTGACATTTCTTGGTCATACAAACAAGTGTGTTATCAAAGAGACTAATATACTAGCATTTAGTTTTTTAAACGCTTTTGACCTCTAAGATAAGAAGTTAAGAAATGACAACGCCATACCATGTCAAATGGCTGATCATGTACTGTAATATTTTATCTCTGTGAGCATGGCCCAAAAAAGGACTGTGTAAAACCATGATTATCTCCCATAATGGTGAAGGTATATGTACCTCTTCTATTTTCCATCTCAGAAAAAAAAAAAGTGCAGTTTCCCCTACTAAAGGAAAATCTGTCTTTATGTTCTCTCATCTCTACTTTTTTCCAATTTTCTCTGGAAGCTTTTGAGCCATCCCTTATTCCAACCCCCTCCACCCCCATCCATTTATCTCCACAAATGCCCAAGTCAAATAAATGTCTTCCCTCAACCCTCAGTTACTATTTCATCTCTCTTTAACAAATATCTTGGAATCTATACTCTCTGCTTCTACTTCCTCATTTAACCCAGCTCAGTCCTTGCAATTTTCCCTCAAAACCCATTAACTATGGACCAAAACATTCCTTTTTCAAAAACACCAACATCCTTCTAATGATCAGATTTACTAGTCCCTTCTCAGTCCTCGTTTCCATCAGTGTCTCTTTCTATCTGAAACTGGTACTTGATCCCGTTCTTAGGCTACTCCTTTGTACTGTCCACCATCTCCTCCCATCTGACTCTAGTTTCTCCTTCTATTTCTGTCTCCCTGCTGGCTCCAGTTGGGAGCTCCTCTTGTTGCCCTAGGAATAAAGGCATTATGCATGGATCTGTCCTTGAGCTTCTCATCCCTCTGATCTGAGCTCCAGGTCCATATTTTTCACATCTTGCTAGAGATCTCCACTTGTGTGCATCTCAACCCCAGCATGTCCAAACTTGACTGAACATTCCTGCCAAGCCTGTTCCTCTTTCCTGATACTAGAAGAGAACTCTAGAAGCCATCTTCAAGTATCTCCACTTTCCCAACCCCCACACTTAGTTACTATGTCTCATATATTTTTACACATTCCCACTATTTCCATTATCTTTTGTCTGAATTGTTCCAAAAGCCAAGAGATGGTTCCACGTATTCAGTCTCTTTCTCTTCTGACCTCCAATATACCCTATACACTCCTCCAAAGTAACCCATCAAACTATGGCTCTTATGGTATCACTCCCCTGGAAAATGAAACCCAAATACCTTACCATGTTATTCAAGCTCCCAACAAATGGTCCCATCTTTTATCTCACCTGCTCATGAATCCTCCACTACAATAATACTGGATGTTTCATACACCAGAGTGCCACTTTGCCATTGCTCATGGCTATTTCTGCTGTCTGAAATATTCTCCACCTCCCAAACCCTCTCCACCATTAAATCTAAGAAGCATTTCAATTTCTGCCTTTCCTGTGAAACCTTCCCTGTTCTCTTAGTAATTTCTCTTTTATAAGACTTAGAACTTTGTTACATTAAGGTAAATACAGGTTTTTAATAAACTTACAAGTTTGTGTGGAGATTCCATTTTGTACCAAACATTATATTCAGGATATAGAGGATGCACAGTTTCTGCCTTGGGAAGGTTCTGCTTATGGGGGAGAGAGAAAACTTAGCTTACTAAATTGTATTCATGTGTGTGCCTTTCCATGCTAGAGATGCTCACACAGGCATGAGGAAGTTGTCCTTAACCTAGCCTCGGGCATCAGGATGACTTTCCAGAGGAGTAACACCTAAACTGAGCCTTGAAGGAAGGATTGATGTCCAGGCAGATTGAGTCATGAGTGCATTTCAGAAACAGAGAAGAGCATATCAAAAGGCATGAGACACCAGGTCCAATTTCAGGAATTCAAGTAAATCAGGTGACTGGAACATAGAGTGCTTTGGAGTATCAGGACATGAAGCTAAAGAGGTAGACAGGCTACATTGGAAAGAACTACTAGTGCCTGTATCAGTCATCTATTGCCTGAGGCTGCATAACAAAACATCCCTAAACTGTGAGGCTTAAAACAACAGCCATTGCTCGGCTGGGCATAACTCAGTGGCTGAGCATTGACCTAGGATCCAGGAGATCATGGTTCAATTCCCGGTCAGGGCACATGCCCAGGTTGCGGATTTGATCCCCAGTCGGGGACGTGCAGGAGGCAGCTGATCAATAACAACTCTCTCATCATTTTTGTTTCTATCTCTCTCTCCCTCTCCCTTCCTCTCTCTGAAATCAATAAAGATATATTTAATACAAACAAACAACAACAACAATAAAACAGCCGTTTATAATTGTTCATAAGTCTATAGGTCAGCGGGGTGGCTCTCCTGATTTCATCTGGGATCACTTACATGTCTATAGCCAGAAGTGTGCATTGGGAAGCACTTTAGCTGACCTTAGCTGAGCCTTCTCACGTATTTGGGAGTTGGCTGGCTGTCAGCTGGTTTAAATGGTCTTGGCTCTTCCCCACATTTTTCTCGCACATCTGAAGTAGGTTAGCCTAGGCATGCTCTCATGACAGGCCGAGATGAAAAAGAGAATTCAACCAATCACGCAAAGGGCAAGAGGAAACACACGTGCTTTTCAAGCCATCATGTTTGCTAGCATTCCATGGGCCAAAACAAGTCACATGGATGAACTCAGAGTCAGAATGGCAACTTGCCTCAGGTTCTTTGCCTTTGATGTTCTTCAGCCTGGAACATGGTTGCCACAGATACCTAGAAGGCTCATTAGTCCTCTGTTCAAATGTCACCTTATCAGAAGTCCATCCTTAATTGCCGGTATGAATTGGCACTTGTGGCTCCCTTCCTACCCTATAACTCTCTTCTTTTCTAACATGTTACATATTTATTAGTGTACTTGTTTATCATTTGCTCCTCCCACTAAAATTTAAAGTCAACGACAACAGGAACTTATTTATCTGGTTCACTGCTTTATCTCCAGAGCCTAGAATACAGACTTGGTGCATGGTAGACCATCAATAAATATTTGAACCTGGTCATGCTGCATACAAGCATTAAGCACATCGCTTGCTCTAAGTGAGATTTGTTGGGTTTGTTCACCCATTCTCTTTGGGTATATTTCTCAGAACTACTCAGGATTTAACCTGGCTATGATACTAAGCTAAGGAAATGGAACTCTGCAGCATTTAAATGGTATCAACTTTAGATATTTGTTTTAAGAAAAAGGGAAAGTTTCCCAGCCAAATTCCTAAATTAATGTGCATAAGAATAAAATAAACTTGCTTAATCTTTCTCAAATCACTTGAGTAATTCTGAACATGGAATGATAATACCACAAGCTTCTCTAAGTGCATGGCAGGCACTTGCCAATCTGATTCTTTAACAAGGAAATAGTGTCAACTTTTAAGTGAACATATTTAGTTATTTTCCATGTATTTACTTCTAAACCATCACACTATATGAATCCATTGAAATTCTTCAGTAATTATCCAGACTTCACCAAGCTACCTCACGTCCTTATGTTCCCCAAAGCAGCCAACTCTGAGTGCCACTAAATCAAAAAGCAACCTAGCATTGTCACCCCACAAGGAGGCTAAATGTCTACTTTCAAATGCCAGTGTAGGGCAATTTGGCAAACCCTCAGGGTGCATTTTTGGTTTTTTATTCTGCTCTTCCTTTTATTGTGATTTAGTTTTCGAGTATATAACAGTGGTTTTCCAAACAGTATGCTATGGCAGCCCAGCATTTGAGCCCTATACCAAATTTATCTTTGCAGCAACTGAGTATACACACTGTTACTGAGGTCTGTGGGATTCATCTTGCAAAGAGATAAAAGCTGTGGCATAAGAGAAGACCAGCAACAAAGAAAGAGTGTATGTTTTCTGAAACATAAACATATAATACATCACAGTAAGGGTAGTAAACAGCTGTCCTCATACCTAGACATGGCGTGGAAAGGTCAGCACATAAGCTGCAGCTACTTTTATGAACACCAAGAGATACTGTTTTATCATAATGGGGATGGTGGTGTGTTTTGGTCCTTTGAAGCCCTTCATTTGTGTTGCCAATAATTCTAGCACTTGGAAATGGACTGCAAACAGAAGACTGAGACCCTCCAATATAACAGAAAGCTTTATACCTTTATTGAAGATCTGGAGAATACATACGGATTTATCTGAGCATACTCTCTCACATGAAATATGGAATAAGGGAGAGGCTTAATTTAAGGACGGATTCTGCATCCCAGAGGCAATTTTCAGAAATGAGTAGTCAAAGTAAATTAGACCAACCTTAAAGCTGATGTGTCTAACAGAGGTCATTATATAATCTCAGAAGTTCTCCTTTCTCTAATTTGTGCTTTGAGATGTAACTATCCCTCAGGGTGCCAAAAATAGAAGATAGTGCTCAAAATTCCCAAAAGTGTTCCTCCTCCTTTTGCCTCTCTGTCTTCCAGCTAAATTGTATTGGCAGCATTTTTCTCCCCTGAAGGTTTATGTCTGAACCAGATACAATGCTGGGACCTCTCTTGGAGAAGCTTTTGCTTCAATAGATTTTATACAAGAAATAAATGTGAGAGCTTCCCATCTCTGTCTATCACATTCATTCAAAATAATAGTGCATGCCAGGACCGGAGGTTGTGGGGAGGAAAGGGGGGGTGAGAGGGGGGAGGCGGTAATGTCATGAATTGTTTTCCTGCAGCTGGTACTGCTCAGTAACAACTGTTCATGCAAAACAAAAGATCACTTCAGAAAACCAGAGACAGACAGACAGAGGCCAACAGAAAGAGATCATTATAATCATATTTTAGAGATCAAACAGCTTGGATTATGTTTGCTTGAGCCTATTTAAGTTTCCCAGTTGTTTCATACAAATATAACAATTTAACATACCATTCCATAATAATATAGTACTAATGTAATGACAAATGCATATGATATACCTCCAGGCATCTAGCAGGTTTCTTATCTTCTATTTACCTTCCCCATGCTGGGGAGAAAAAAGAAAAGATGTCAACACAGGGAGGCAGCATAGCACAGTGGTTAAGAGCACGGCCTCGGCTTCTCATCAGAATAAAGTCCCAGCTTGGCCTCTTACGGTGTGACCTTGGGCAAGTTCCTTTACCTCTCCAAAGGCTCAGTTTCCTCAAGTGCTACATGGAGTTTGAAATTTACCCACTTGATGGTTATTGTAGGAGTTAAGAGAGGGAACGACAGCACGTAAGACATTGAGCGCAGTGCACAACCCATAAAGAGCACTTAGTAAATGCTTGCATTTATAGGCAGTGAATGAATGAGAAAACAAACCCTTTTTTTGTAGGCCTCTCATTTTCCTCCCTCATCCCATCCCCAGTGTAAGCAGACAGAGGGAGGTTTGGCAGTAGTTGCAGCAAGTCGTCAGGTCGCTAAAGGAGAATGCTGGGCTCAGCTTTGCTGTTGGGTCAAAGGCCTGCTGCACAGCTGTGCTGGCCACAGAGCATTCCCCCTCTCATCCCCTCCAGCATGTCTCCTATTGGGCTGCAGGACTCTGGCCACACAGCAGCCAGCATGCCTGTCCCCATGGGAGGTGAGCATTTCATGTAAGCGCTCACGTAATTCTTGGAAGTAAGCATTACACAACTTTTATGTAGGACGCTGTTTCCCCAGGGTAAAAGTCCACAGTGATAACAAGAGACAGGCGTGGAGGGCAGGGCAGAAGACTTCTGAAAAATCGTTGTCTCTTTTCTTATAGACAAAAATATGTAGTGTTCCTAGCTTTAGATCTGAGCTGTGTTCCCTAAGATGTTTACTTAACTGTCTATAACTTCAAAACAACAGCAAACATGACCACATACCACATAACCTGGGGTGGGGGGGGGGCAAGGGAATATTATTTAGGTCCATGTGAACAATGAAATCCAGGAGGAATTTTACAATTACAGGTTTCCTTTGACAAAAGAACCCAAAGGCCCACCACACACCCAACTGATTCTAGGACTGCTGTGGCCTCAGAAGAAGTGGGTCGTGCGGTCACTTGCTATGGCTTATAGACTATGTGAAGGTCCACACCAGGGGAAAATAATCTGCTCACAGGCAAAAGCCAACTGCTGCTCCTAATGCTTCCTAAAAGAATACAAAACACATAAATATAAAGCTATCTGCCTGCATCCAAGGCAAAGAGCTGCTCCATGACACTGAGCTCAGCTGGCTCAAAGCCAAGTGAAGCAGTTCACCCTGACGGAAATTATAGTGCTGTCATTGTGTCGTAATGAGCCTCTATACAGTGTTTCCGCTGAGTCTTGAATGAAAAAATGAATCAGAATCTGGCTTCCTTAAAGGAAGGGGAAGAAGTGTGTATTTGCTTGCATAGAGAGGTCATTCATTTGGCCTCACGAAGTACACATTTTGCTCGTTTTTTAAATTCTGCCCTTCAAAGGGAGGTGTATCTGACCCAATTTGAAAATGCTTATTATGTGCAGAAGATGGTGCCATTTTTTGCTCCATAAACTTTAGAAATGCATTTGCTGTTTATAACTGGCTTAATGTACAAGAAATCCAGGTGGAGGGAAGTATTAGAAAGATGACACATGAGCGAGGCTGCATTTCCCTGAGCCACTGCCAGCAGCAAATGCAGACACCTGGTGGAAATTTAGTGACATGCCCACAAGAGGTTCCCCCATTTTTAAGACTCAACTGTTACATGGCAAATAAACTCAAGCACACGTGCTTAAGTACATACAGTGAGACAACCCTGGTGAAAACCTAAGGCAGAAAACAGCCAAAGTAGGTTGTTATTCCAAAGGATTGGTTGCTAGTTAGGAAAGAACTAAGGTCACTATATAGTTTATTCCCTGGAGTTGTATAATGTGGTTGGTGCTTTAGACCAGAGATGGCCTCAAGTTATATTTACCCTAATAAAAGACTCTTACGGGTACTACTACCTAGCCCAACCCTGTTTTTCCCCTATTTTAATACTCTGAACACCTCTTTCAGTTTTGAAAACATAAATACCTAATTTTTGTCAACAGATATATGTGCCAGATTGATTTTGTTACAAGTCTCAGACCTAACCTCTATTAACACTTAGTTTCTGCTTGCCTCCAGTCCAGAAGCTGAAGTGTCCACTAGAGGGAAAGGCAAGAAATAGCCAATGACATCTTTTGTTTTGTTTTTGCTTTTTTTGGTATATCTATACCTTTGAGGAAATAATAGTTATAACTGGCTTTTTTGCTAAAGCCTTTAAAACATGATCTCTTTTAATCTGTCCATTTTTGAAAAAAACCTATTATCTTTATTCTACAGAGAAGGAATTAGAGGAGTTAAGCAATTTTCCCAGGGTCGGAGAGCTAATAAATCAGAGAGCAAAGAGTTAAACCAGGCTGATTTTGACATCCATTATGCTGCCTCCCAAGACTGTTTGCCCTGGGCAAATATTACACTTCTATTTCAAAAGGCAAGGAAAAAGAAGGAGACAGAAGCTGCTAAGTGGATGAGAAGCAGATGGAAATTTCGTGCTGTTTATATTCGCCCAAAAGGCTTACTAAGGGACACACACTCTTTTTGAGATCCTTACAGAGTTGCAGGACAGGTCCCGCCCTCAGGGTGCTAACGTTTTAACTGGAAAGATGCCCAAGAATGTAAGTCAAAGCCAAATAAGAGCTGCAATGTGGTTATATACAAATTATTGTGTGTAAGAGGGTGGGGAGAGGAGGCTTTTTTTCTGACGTCTTGGCAAACAGTTGGAAAGACTTGTTTTGCCTACTAATCATTAATATCGCATCTGTTTTAATCTCCTCATTAGGAACATTTGACATGTGTTTGCCAAGTTTAATGAATATTTATATTGAATATTTGAAGACTCCCAAGTTCGTGAACTAAAAAAATCTGCTTTTATATTCTCAAATGCTTTGGTAGTAATGAAAAATTGGTAAAATTTACAAAGAAATGACAGCCTATAAAGTTGAAGGTGAAGTTCAGTGGCTGAGTGAATTCCCCAAGATTATGCCATGGGCAAGTGGCGAATCCATTCGCCTCCCAGCCCGCTGCTCTTTCATGCAACAACTTACTTCCTCTCTGCTTAATTTTCAGTGTTTAACAAAGTTATTCTTTTCTATAGGCCGGAAGAAAATGTCTTAGGTGAGGATTTACTGATGGAGAAACTTTTAGAAATTTCCTCCTGTCAAAGACGCAAATATTTAAACTTCATGAAAGGATGACCTAAACCACTTGAGCATCTGAAAACTTTCTTTTCACTTTGGTCCTGAGCAAACTTGAAAATTATATGCTTGTGTAGAAAATTCTTTGGTTTTTAACCTCAGAAATATGTATGAGTGCTAAAGAGTTTCTTTGTTTTGGAACATGTGGATGATACATCATTTAGTTAAAGGTAGTAAGAATAGTTTAAATGACAAAGAAGACGATCTGGGACAATTTAGGAATATTCATATAAAAGTATAAATTGTATAAACCTCTGTATCATTTTTGTTATAGAGACTGGCTTTTTTTCCCCCTGCATATTTCTCCTCAATTTAATTAATCAGACTTTTTTAAAGCTCCTTTTCCTACACTTTTCATTATTGAAAACACCTTTTTTTTCATTCTCCTCCTGTTGATAATATTTTCCACTTCTCATTACTGCATTATATAATGTTTTCATTACATCTCAGCACTTGGCATGAGGTTGTTTACATCAAATCCACTTACCCATACTTTGGAGATTGATAATCGCGCTCTTTTAGTAATGACAAGAATGTAGGAAGAACACGCACTCCTCATATAACCTGTTCACTCCACTAATTAGAATAAATTCTCTTCTGAAATGTTATCTATTGAGAACCAGACAAGTTTTCAACCCTAAAAAGCACATTTGCTAGAGTTATAAACAATGGAATCTCAGAGCATTAGCCATAGAAAAGGCCTAATTTTACATAAGAGGAAACAAAAGCCTGGAGATCTTTGTGCAAATTGGTTTCTTTCATCAGCCAGCAACCTAACTTATATAACCTAAAATAAATGATGTGGTTTCTTTAAGTCATTGATTCAATGAGTAACGCATGCTTCCTTAGTTGGTTTGGTTTTGGAGGTGTGTGATTATAATGCATGAAAAGTTGGGAATGCCTTTGGGCCCTTTTGTCCTTTAGTTTATAAACATAGAATCACTGGTTTAAAAAAAGAAGAAAAGAAGAACAAATGTACAGCATTTTTCTTCCAGTTAAAGAAAAATGTGGCTCTTCCACATGAGGTCTGGTTACAGGACAGCAGAATCACCTTAGAAATGCCCTCAAAGTTAGCGATATATTACTCCTTGTTGCCTTGAAACTGGACAGGAATAAAAGTTATAGACCTATGTTTTCCCTGCCAGAATATGCATCATATGTATATGGCTTTTTTTTACTGTCTCTGCATCAGAGAACAAAAGAGCCAAGTCCAACCTCATGTCCACTATCTCTGACACGTCATGATTTTCTGATGATGGCAAATCTACCAAGCAAGTTCCAATCTGAGATCTGACAGAGAAAAAGGTTTTGCCCAAGGTGAATTATGACTGCTTCAATAGCAATATTTGGAATGTTATTTCTGGAATATATTATATCATATCATAGTAAGTCTAGAAGATACATTTCCCTCTTCCCCAAATAAGATAATTCTCTTTTCTTTTCTGACTCTCATACTTACCAACTGTGTGCAAATTTGAGCAATTTACTTACCCTTTAAGTCTGTTTCCTCATCGCCAAAGAATAGCCACTTCACAGAGTTATCGTTGATATTAAATGAGAAATTATATAACATGCTTACAAGATAGAAGGTACTTGATAAATGTTAGCTCACTTCCTTCTCAACTCTTCTTTTCTATATCCCTGTCTTATTTCTTTTTTTTTTTTTTTAATATCTTTATTGATTTCAGAGAGAGGAAGGGAGAGGGAGAGAGAAAGATAGAAACATCAATGATGAGGGAGTCATTGATCAGCTGCCTCCTGCACGCCCCCAGCTGGGGACCGAGCCCACAACCCCAGCATGTGCCCTGACCAGGAATTGAACCAAGATCTCCTGGATCCTAGATCAACACTCAACCGCTGAGCCATGCCTGGCCAGGCCTGGCCTATTTCTTCAGAATATAATTTAATATTTTATAATATGTTTAAAGTATAATGATTTTAATCACATTTTAAAACTTTTAATTGAGGTATAACTTACATACAATAAAAGTATATAAAGTACACAAACAAGAGAATTTTTATGTGTATACACCCATGTAATCAGCAGCCAGAGCCAAATATAGAACATTTATAGAACATTCCCACATGCCACCTCCAATCAGTACCCATCCAGAGGTAACAATTATTCTGACTTCCATGATGATCATTAATCTCAAACATTTTTAAATAATCAAAAAAATAAGTGACAATATATTCATACCAGAAATTTAAAAAAATAACACAGCAATAGTTCATGTATCCTAATATGGAAAGATCCCAAAATACATTGTTCTGTTTTACCAATGTAACTGAAAAGTAATAACAGAAGTGATCATAGAAAGAATGATAGATGGAAAGGAGAAAAGAAATATTATAAATAAAGCTACTCTGAGTTTTTGAAATCCTTACCAAGTGTGGCCTTGCTTAATAGTAGAGGAAGCATCCAAAGGGAAGTCAGCCACCAGCAACCTAAACTGGAAGATAGCAGGAAGCATTGACGGACCATATACTTACTGAAAGCAAATGTACTCCTCTCCCTCTGACTTGGACACCACCACATCCTGAGCTGAGACTCCTTCTCACAGTGCTTGCCGGGCCCCACCTTCCCTATCTCCATCCAAAGAGTGTAAATGAAAGGCAGGGAACCCTTTGTTGCTGTCTTGCTGTGCAATAATATGGACACCCCACTGGGGTTTATCAGACTCTTTCTAAAAGCCATAACCAAAATGGATTCTTCCGAGATGCGGTGTAGAAACGTAGCCTCAAAGAGCATTTTGGTTGGTGTCAGCCGCCAAAACAAGTATAATGGGTCAAGGCTTTGTCTCAGAGAATCCTGAACCTTTCTAACTTGCTCCTATACCTTCAAACTAAATTTTTGTTAATAACTGGATTATTATTGTCAACAACTAAATTTTTTCAAACAAAAAGTAACTGGTTTGTTTTCAAAACAATCCAAAAGCTAGTATTTGAAAGCACCTCATTCTTCCTTTGCAGGTAGATGTGAACGTGTAGGTGCACCCATAGCTGTACATTAATCTTTTTCTCTACAGTTACCAGCAAGAGCCTCAAAAGCCTCCTTATTAATAATTCTCACAGCCCCAAACCTTCTGGAGTGCCATGTAAGCTTCTTTCCTCTTGGCCTGTTATTTATGGAGATGGGAAACAGCCAATGCCTTTTTTGTAATGGCCCTCCAAATCTGTTAGACCTTTATTCTCTAAGCTAACTAACCCCACAGATTTTTGGCCTTTCCTCTTAGACCTTATTTTCTAAGCCTTAATTACATTTTTTGCTCTTCTCTGGAGTTCTGCCAGTTCCCCACAACCTCCTTAAGGGGAGACACAAAGTAGCCACAGTTGGGGTCAGACCGTGCTGGGAAAAGCTGACAGGCCACTTCCTGCCCTTTGCCTCCCATGCATCCCACTATCTGGTTGCCTTTGTAAATAAATAGCACTTGTTTAGCTAATTCTAACAGGAGTGCCATACCGGCTCAAAGTCAACCTTTCCCCATCTGGCACTGGCAGCATCTTGATTTTGTCCCATAAGCTTTTTGCACTTACCCCCTTTGAACTTTACCTGATTCAAAATATCTTACCCAGTAACTTTTCTGGGTCACTTCATATTTGGTCCTTACTCTCTCCCTTTCTCATAGCAGACTTTGCAAATTCAGGAAATGTCTTCCCAGAAGCCTAGCCATTGATCAAGATTTACTAAGATTTTTTTCTCTCTCCCCCAGCCATTCACAAGGCAAGTGCTGACATTAGGGTGATAATAACCACCATTTATTTAGAGATTATGCTAGGAAATTTTACATACATTATTTCATTATTTCCTCACAACAGCCATATGAGTCAGATCTTACGACCCCCATTTCATCGAAGAGGAGTCTAAGATTAGCTAAATTAAGGAATTTGTTGTCAAAGAACAAATGAGTTCTGGGTTCAAACTCAGGTCTCTCTGACTCCAGGATTCACGATGCCACAATGCCAGGAAGCCAGTGCTCACTGGCGTTTGGGTGTGACCCACTAAGCAAATATGACTCCGCCTGTGAAATATATGTATGACTTATCCTGAAAATCAACAACAAGCATGGAAAAGGAAAAAGATTGAAAGTAAAAGAGAAGGCAAGACAGACAGGAAGGGAAAGAAGAGAGGTTCATAGTGGAAGGTCATCAAAACCTGTTCCAGGTGACCCTCTGGGAGGCTTCCAAACACCTTAGTCCGATCATAAAAGTAATAATGTGGGATGGAAACAAATTGTTTAAGGGTCCTGACAGAGCGCGGCACGTCTCCTACATTTCCCTGGACACTAACAAAGAATTACCCAGCCATGGACTGGAGAAAAAGGAAATTGCCTGATGAGATATATTTATTTAATTAGTTCTTGCAACTGTTAATTTACTACTGTTTGGAGGAGATAAACATTATTGGTCCTATTGAGTCTGTTACTGCTTTACCAACAAAATTAATTTTATGATTAAATGGAATCAAAATGTGGGGGGAAAGTTGAAAGGCATTTGTCTATATGTGCCTATATAGCTGTACATGTATGTGAACATCTAGAGAAAGCATTAGAGTCAGGCACAGAACTGCAGCCAGAGGCAATATGGGGCAAGGGGGGAGGAAAGAGGGAGGTCTTTCAAACAATAGCATCTGAATGTTTTATTACAAGATGTTTGCATATTATACACATTAAAAAAATTTTAAATAGATTTTATTTAACATGTCATCTGCCCAAAACCCATTTTAAGGAATTTTATTATTTAAATAGAAAAGAAAGAAGAAGAAAAAAAAACACCTCACTTCTGTGGGCAAAATATTAAATAAAATACAGTAAAAAAATGTTAAGTAAAATTTAATAAGAAATGTGGATTTGGGGAAGGTTATCTTTTAAAAGTTGGTTCTCCAAAATCAATTTTTAAAGCTCCTAAGCAGAAATAGAACTCTTAGTTCTTGATCGATATCAATTCTACAAGCCCAATATTATTAGGAAGAATGACCCAAATGTCAAACTTTTCCTCAAGAATTTGATGAACTTTCTCTACTATTTAAAAAAAAAAAAAAAAGTCTTACTTTTTAATACCATTTCTGACTGTGGACCCATACTAAATCAAATAAGAATTACCTCAAAATTGTAATACAACTTTCATGAGTTTTCTAATAATCTTACCCATCTCAGAACATACTTTTACAGAGACCTGACAAGTTTATTGATGTGTATTTAAAGGTCGACAATCAGAGAATTTCTATCCTGCGGTTATTCTGATTTAGATGTTTCTCTTATGGAATCAGTACATTCGTTGAACTTTCTAAACAAAATGGTTTCAGGGTTTCTCAGTAGTCCTTCTAAATTTGCTTGCCTTTGAATTCTGCTAGCTTACAAAAATAAATTCATTTCAATCACTGCCTGGCCAAAGTTTAAACTTAAAAATAGACCCGACAGTTCATCAATAGGCTGATCTGTTGATGCAATAGTGTAGCTAGGCCTGACCAGAGGGCATCGTGCTAAAACAGTAAACAATGTGTTCTTGAAATAATTCAGTGCAGAGGATCTAACCTAGCAATAAAACTGCATCATATGAATTAAGTAATATGCAAGTCCTCCATAAATGTTTATTGAAACTGGTATCAAATCAAATCTGTAAGTTCTTCCATTATATGATATAACAGTCATTTGTAAATAGTTTAAATCTACAATTAAGGTATAGTTTATTTTTCTACAATAGAATTCCTTTAACACTGTAGTATTAATTATTAGGTAGTACGTTTTAAAAAGTAAATATATAAATCTAGAGCCTTAGCCAAAATTAATGTTGTCTGAGTTAATGGCTGTCTCTATATAGGAAAGTTTCATAGTGAGAAAAAAAGATATAAATTGTTTTATGCAGGCTATATGGAATTACCTTAATTTAAACATGATCTCATTAAACCACCTTCTGGTTGACTCTGCATCACGTTTTTAATTTGTAAGGATGGTGTTAGAAGAAACTTAAATGGCAAATGTCCATTCTGGGTTTTGTTCATACAAGGTTGTATTGGCCTGGGTTATTTACAGGCTCAAGATGTTTGGAGATCTTTCACAATAGCTCTGAGAAAAACATGTAGTCAATTTGAATTCACAAAAAATTTCCTCATCCAATGGTGACTGAAGGATGCCAGTAAAACACCAAACAATTTGACATCAGGTGAGTTGCAAAACTACCATTTTGAAATTAAATGCATCCTAAAACCACTGAACCAAGGCCAAGGAAGGCAGGCAATAAACATCTAACGGAAAGCAACAGGGCAGAAAAAACTGAATTTCCTTTCTTCCTCTACTAGAATGTGATGAACAATCATTGATGGGGAGTATATTTTATAGTATTTGTGCCTTGTCTTCCCTTTCTTGGCTCACAAGTATCCTTTAAAATAGATGCAAGCATCTGCAAGTGTTTGGAGTATCTTGAAGTCAACACCTGGGCAAGCATGCCACCTGGAGTAGAAGTCTGTGTACAAACATAATAGACAATGAGGCAGAGTGATATCAATGGTCCCAGGCTGAGTCCCAACCTTACTACAATGACAGGGAAAGGCCAGGGACCAAGAAGCTCAGCTACCAATTGCTGGAAGGCATGTAGAGCATGGTTAAAGGTGAGGGCCTTGCAGTCAGCTAGTCTGTATCCCAGTTCTGACACTTCCTAACCAGGTAACTCTGAGCAATTTTCTTTACTGTCCTGAGACTCAGTTTTCTTGTCTGAAAAGAGTGATATTTAATAATATCCATCTCAAAGTGTTGTTGCAAAAATTAATGCTTATAAAGCATGTACAACAGTAGTTGGCACATGGAGAGCATGCTGTTAATATTAGCTATTCATCATTATAACTAAGTATCTCATTGTTACTATAACTCTTTAGATGGTTTAATAGTGGATTTATTATGCTTGATTTCCAAGCCTCTAGTCTGTCCCTCCTCTGAATCATTTTGCAGATGTCTGCCATGTTAAGCTTTCTAAAAAGTCTCTTCCACCATTCCACTTTTCTTCTCAAAAACATTCAAGGACTCCCTACATCCAAGAAAATGTCTGAACTCCTCAGTCTAGCTAGCAAAGCTGCCTATATAGTCTGGTTCCAATCTGCTTTACCAACCTTCTACTCCAGCTAGACTGATGGCTCTCTTCTTGGTATCAGCCATCTGGTACAAATTTCTATTTCACTTTTCATACACATGTACTACTAAGAAAACAGTGTGTGGTTGGTAACTATTTGCTAGTCTTATTTTTACTCCGGCAGCCTGGAGTATGGATGTTTATGTCTGACTGCGGCAGAGGATCCTGAGGCTGTGGTCTAACCAGAGAAAGGTTTGCACAGAAACTCCAGCCTCATTACAGTGCATCCTGGGAAACTTGGCAACAGTAACAGGGGTAAGCTAAGGCCAGTGGCATAGAACTAACATAGTATTTAGCCCCCAAAGTGTTTAAGAAATACATATTATATATTAAAGCTTTTTTAAAAACATATATGTATATGTATCCCTATTAAGAGGTTTAGAGAGAAATTCTCAAGTGAGAAATCTGGAAATAAGGCTCTAGAGTACTAGAGGTTTAAGAAAGCCCTACTATGCCCTTGGCTAAATACTATCCTAACTATAAATCTTACCCATTCAAGCTTCTCCCTATAGGGGCACCCACTTTAAGAGGAATTTGTTCTGATTTATTTATACAAAACTACGAAGTAATCTTTCCTTCTAATCAACAAAAACTTCCGGCCCCATTCATAAAACTGACCTAAATCTCACTGTTATGATGGCTTGTTTCCTTTATGATGCCACTGGGATTTGGAGAGGACATAGCAGAGAGCAGAGTGTGCCTGGGATTAAGGAGAGGCCCAGAGCGATGTGTTGATAACCCCTGAGGCTGGGATGGGATGATGGAGGAAGATTCTCTGAGTGTTTACTCCTAGCTATTCACTGAGGAAGTGAAGGGCATCCCCCCTGACAATTTGCAAAATGAACCTCTTCCTTCCAAAGACATGTTCTGCATTTCATGGCAATAGAAAAAGGACAGGAAAAAGAGAGAATTTTCCATAATGCTAAATTGTCACAGAAAGTTTGGACAATAACTTTCCTTATATAAAGCAGTTTTGCAAGCCATTTTCAAAAAATAAATACAGCCCAAAAACTCAGACCGTCAATGTTGAGCCCTCCCTAGATGGCAGTCACAAATTGGTGGCCCTTGAGCAAAATTACAGCTCACAGATATGTTTTGTTTGGTCAACACAGTGTTTTTAATGTTTTAAAATGTAATTGCCTTTATACCAGATATGTGTTCTGCAGTTTGACCCAGTCCCACCATTCCCCAAGGTCTTACACTTTCTAACATATTTATTACCCACCAGTCCCTGCCTAGAAGCACCTGATTTTGCTATTCCTACTAGAGTCTGTCTCTTTGATAGACCTCTTATCAGTGGCCTTAGGTGATGCGTTCAACAAATGCCCCTCACATATGCCCTCATTTCCCTGTTACCTCTGTACATCATTCTCTTCAAGGCTCTTTCAATTTTATACTTGGCTCTTCTTCTTCTAAGTACCTCAGAGGTTCCTGGGAGCTTGTTTTTTTAAATCGTGCAATGAGAAGAGGCCATTCCCCGCTTCACACTCATCAACTCTGTTTAGCTCAACCCTCACTTTACCTATGGGGCTCAGCTAGGCAGTGGGGTTTCGATAAGTTAGTTTTGGCTTTCATGCTGAAAAACCTGGCCTTGAATGTGCTATCAATAGCTTTTGGTTTCACAAAATATCTTAAGGTTAAAACATTATCTTCTCTAAAAAGAGATGGAGAGGGTGGTAAACTGGAATCTTAGTTGTTCATAATTTTCAGCCTGTCCAGAAACTTCTCCACACTGCTCTCTGATACCACCTGTCTTGTCTGGCCCACGAAGAGAGTGAAGCGGGCTCTGTTGCTCTGGGTTTCACCAGGACATTTCATTTAAGTAAAATGCATGGCGTTCTATTTCTTGGCCATGAGAGAGGGTAAAGGACAGAGTTCGCCTTTGACATAAACAGGACTCATCCAGTAAGTAGCCAGCGGGAAGTGTTGGCAACATGTAATTAGCCAGCTGGTCATCCTCTATTTAAATCCACCCTCTTCTAGAAATGCCAAGTTTTGAAGACTTAAATATTTTAGCATACCAGGCATAGTTTAAAACCAGATTTTTAAAATCTGTTTTCATGTTGCTCCCTTCCTCCTTAGTCAGTTTCACATACAAACTAGGGGTCAAGTAAGTTAATACCTTAAATAAAAGGGTGCTGAACTTTTGGTTGGAGCCAATTGTGAAGTCAGTATAAACTTTTCTTGAACTCTTGCTCAAGAAGAAAACTTCTTGAGTCTTAATTATCTTTGAGGCAGGAATTCTCAGAACCCATATCCCAATCCAGTCCAGTGCCTTTAGCAGGACAAATATTTCCTTTCTGCCGGGGTTACAAAAGAGACGCTTGGTTATCAAAGTGACCCAAAGCATGCATGAAGTAACCCAAAACCCTGGTAGCACTTGAAAAGACCCAGCTCTCATCTTTTTTGCCTTTGCAAATCCCCACCTCCTGTTCACGAGCCTGGGAAGTAAACAGTCTTCCCTGGAATTCTGATAGATGTCCACCCCAGGTCTCCCCCTTCTTTAGGTCCAGCATTCCTACATGTCCCCCCTCCTTGGCTTTCTTCTCCACTTGTACTATGTTTACTTCAACTCAACTCAAATGACTTGGTCTTAATCAAAGCAAGAGCATCTCAACTCATTAACTTTTACTTTCACCTTCTGATATTCAAGTCTGAAAATCTCCATAAGTTTAGATATTCTTGGATGAGAAATATACAGCAAGCCATCACAAACATAAGAGTTGAAGTCTCTTATCATGGAAATGTCAAGGTCTGTCCCTTATCCTGCTCCAGTTAAACAGTGAACAGTTCATTTGAAGTTTCTGGAAAAATGATTCTCACAAAGGAATAGCTTATGGAAACCATTTTACTTTGAGGTATTCATTTACTGAGATCATTTCCAATTTTGTTATTAATTGTTCTTTTACAATGAGTAATAAACATGTTTTAAATTCTGGTTTCAAAGAGAAAATACAGCATATCTTCCTTGGCTCTTCAAACCCCAGAGCTACACATTGTACGTAAAATTTACCACAGAGACACTTAGGAGAATTTAATCTCTGCCAAATATGCTACCAATTCTTATGGGCTCTATTTGTCAGAAAATACATGATTAGGACAATTGTGGAGTGTAGTTCAGTGTGTTTCTCACGAATCTTGTGATACCTAGAGCCAATACTTTTTTTTTCTTTTATGACTCCTAAGAAAAAAAAAATGAGTGACCTTTTCCTTACCAACTTCACTGGGTGCCAAAACCCCTAATGTGTATCTGGGGTCAGATGCAAAGTAGATACTATGAGCCAAAGACCACCAGATGTGCTGATGATAAACAGCTTAGGGCAAAATAGAAGTCATTGGTAGACTTTAACAAATTGCTCGTCTCTCCCCATTACCCCCAAATTTCTGTGGATGAAAAAGGGGTTTCTACAGAAAGTAACCTCACAGGGTGATCTGATCATAAATTCCTAAATGGGCAGGTCATGCTGGGTAGTCAAACCCCAGGTATATAACTTCTTTAATAAAGTGTTTATGTTTGCCGTAAGCAACTCCTGTCCATTGTTTCTGTGCATCTAGGACCTAGATTCTAGGTTAACACACCATAGAAACACCTATTTTCAGGCCCTTCAGACCACCCTCAAGAGAGTACTTAATCTTGTTAACAATCCTCCAATCCAATCCCCACCTTGCTTCCTCCCACCTTCATATGAACTTCCTTCCATCTGTTCCTTAATTCCAAATGCCTAAAAGAAGCTGCAAATTGCCATTCTGAGGAGCTTTTGAGATATTACTTCCCAGGAATTATCATCAGCTTTGGTTCAAATAAAATCTTATAAAAATTCTTTACATATTTGGACATTCTTACATCAACATTTCTGCTCTTCATGACTGGCAGCAATGTCCAATTTCTAAAGCTTAGTTTCTTCCTTTCTTGTTTTAGTGTCCACCTGTTTGAGTCTCCATGTACCTGCCCGGTTGTGCCATGGGATCACAGCCCCACTGTTCCTGGCTCACTAGGGCTGATAGCATCTCAGGTGCCCTCTTCACCCAGTCGCTGCGTGATACTGGGTACATCAGCTGGTTATTGCCGCTTCACTCAGTGTCAAATTCCCTATACTTCTGTTGCGGATTGAGTTGTGCTCCCCAAAAGGATTATGTTCAAGTCCTAACCCCAGGTCCTATGAATGTGACCTATTTGGAAAGGGAGTCTTTGCAGATGTAATCAAAATAAGATGAGGTCATACTGAGTTTGGGTCATACTGAATCCAATATGACTGTTGTCCTTATAAGAAGAAGGAAATTTGGACACAGGGGCACAGACACACAGAAGGCACACACAGAAAACAGGCTGGATGAGATAGCTGCAAGTCAAGGAACACCCAGGGCTGCCAGCAAACCCCAGAGTCTAGGAGAGAGGCATGGAACAGACCCTCCCTCAGAGCCTTCCAGAAAAAAACCAACCTTGCCAACAACTTGATTTTCAATTTCTGGCTTCCAGAATTGTGAGAAAATAAATTTCTGTCATTTTTAACACCCAGTTTGTTGTACTTTGTCGTCACAGCCCTGGGAAGCTAATACAGTTTCTCTCACACTTTTGGAGAATTGCTCAGTTCATTTAACAAACATTTAATCAGCACCCACTATCTGCCAGGGCCTCCGCTAGGTGTTACGGCGGAGACCACCGTTAAGTGACAAGTTGTCTCTGCCACTCTGATACTACTGTACAGCCGGGTCAGTGAAATGATGTCACATGATAAGCACAGTGACAGAGACATGCACAGGGTTTTGAGGGAGCAGAAAGGACAGGGACTCCAGCTCAGGGTTATGAGAGGGCATCCTGGAAGAGATAATGCCAGAGAAGAGTTCTGAAGAACTCCCTCCCTAGGGGAAATCTGCAGGCTGGAGTGGAAGACAGCTTCTCCTCCACCACACCCACCTCTAAAAGCAGCCTCTTCCTGCAGCAAATAGGTTTAAATGGCAAAATGAAAGCCATGTTGCACCACACTGTGATCTTCAAGTACTTTCCCACAGCTTGAAGTTTCTTGCCAGTTTAGTTTTATGGAAGAAGAAAAAAAAATAAGCTGGTTTCTCTTTAGGCTTGATTTGGGCAGTGGGAGAGGGGGTATCTGTTTACTTTTTTGTGTTTTGTATCTGGACTTTATATAATTGGAAATATTAATACAATATAATTTTTCTCTGTAGATGTTATTGCCTTTTGAGACACAAAATGCTTTAGAATAATACAAAGGCACTTAGGTAGCTTTTTCAGAAAGGAGAGCATACTGAGTTCTTATTACAAAAGTAATGTGTATAAAAACAGTAAACCAACTAAAAGAAAAGGTGATGCACAGATCATTTGGAAAACAGAAAACCAGAAAGATGATTTTTAAAAAACACACTCAGCCTCACTATCCAGAAGCTATCATTGTATTAACATTTTGATGGATTTCCTACTGGATTGTTTTTCATGCATAGTTTTTATTTTGTTTCTTCGTACTCTATAAACAATCTTGTATCCTGCCTTTTTCACACACCATTATAGCATAAACATTTCCCCAGGCCTTTAGGAACTCTTTATAAACATGGTTTTAAAGGCTGTAAAATGTTTGGCTGCACGGATGCCCATGGTTTACTTAACCAGGCCCTGTGTTGGCCCTTTAGGTTAGAGCACAACTTTTTAAATAGCCTGCAGATAAACTTAACAAGCTTCAAAATGGAGATTTTAAGTAATTTCATCATAGACTGACAGTTGTGACGTGACACAAGGACCATTTTATCATCGGGAAGTTGATTTTAAAACAAACAAACAAAAGACAAAGACAACATTAGTGGCTGTTCTCCACCCCCACCCCAGCACCACAGATCTTCCCTTCTTTGGCTTTGTGACTCTCTATTGCTGGGCCCTATTATTTTACCCTTCATATTCTACTCACCCTGGTTTCCTGGTCCAGCTTGGTGTGAGTACTCTGGGGCCTCAACACGCTCTCCTTGGGCCGAGTATTATTGATTAGTCTCCTGTCATTCTGGCCTGTGACAAGTGCTTCAGTGCTAACCCAGGCTCCTGCTTTGCACCCAAGTCACAATCCTGTGGGGTTCACTCAGATTTTCTTGCTGCTAGTCTGGCTCAGGACGCTGACAGAGCTCATATTTTTCCCAAATTGTCATTCCCACCCCACCCCAAGATGAAGTTCTCTGATAGAGAACCTCTCTCATCCCAGTACCCCAGCCAGTGTCATGTACATACACACACGCGCATGATGATACAGCTGAGCTTCTGTATCAGTCTATGTTGTTTCCATTTCTATTATATAACCCATGTCCCCTGATGTCCTAGCTCTTGCCCTGACTCTCAGCTGCCACTTGATAGCCAGATTCCCTTACCTGTGTTTATTTACCTGAGCTCTCCAGAATCACCTACCTGTGAAGACACCCTGCTACTACTTGAATCCCCAAAGCCAGCCATTTGCCTGATTTATGGTGAGATTCCTGTGCCCTTTACATGAAACACCTTGCCTTCCCAGCTCAAACTTTGCTATTGGATAGGCCCACTCTACCCTCCTCCCCAACATACCTCAGAGTCAGTGAGCAATGCCAGCTGCAGTTCCAGGCCCTCCCTAAACCCAGCCCCAATAATTCTGACTGGCTGTGAATGAACAAGGCAGCATTAAAAACCATGTTGAAAAATCCTTGAGAACCAATCCTAGATACAGGTCCACAATCTCTTATTTGCAATTCCCAAATTAAAAAAACTGAAAACTCGGGCATTTTTTTCATAAGTAATTTGGCAGCAAAATCTGACTGTATTAGTTTCCTGTGGCTACTATAACAAATTACCACAAACTTGGTGGCTTAAAACAACAGAAATCTGTTCTCTCACAGTTTCGGAGGTCAGTCCAAAATCAGTATCACTGAACCAAAATCAAGGTGTCAGCAAGCCCACACTCCCTGAGTCTCCAGGGGAGAATTTGTTTCTTGCCTCTTCCAGCTTCTGGTGGCTGCTGTCATACCTTGACTGTGACTACATCACTCCAATTTCTGCCTCCTTGGTCATGTCCCCTTCTCCTCTTCCATGTGCATCAGATCTCCCTGTGTCTTCCTCTTATAAGGATACATCTGATGGCATTTATGGCCGACCCAGGTAATCCAAGATAATCTCACTTTATCAATCACACCTGCAAAGATGTCCAAACCCTTAACTGAGTCATACCTACAAATATCCTTTTTCCTTATAAGGTGACCTTTAGAGATTCTAAGGACCTGCTATGTTTGGACGGCCATCCTTCAATGTACTATACTGACTTACATGAAAATGAAGCTATTTATGATCTTTATTTATCCCTCTTAATATGAGCAGCCATGTTTTGCTAAATGCTGCCCTTGATCTCAATGAGGGTGTTAGGTAATATGCAAGATGGAAACTGCTTTTCCTTTCTAAAGTCTTAAAAACTCGGCTTCATTCTGAAATGCATTGGGCCACAAAGGTTTCAGATAAAGGTTTGTGGACCAGTCTCACAGTGTTGCACACTGTCTGAGGCATGCCATAAAGTGGGCGGTTCTGAAATGCCCTGGCTCAGGAACACTAGTCCATGCCACCTGCACTGCATTGGGTAACCCTTTCACATATGCCATCTCAGTCAACCTATACATCAATGCCATAAGGTAAGCAAAGCAGGTGTCCTTATCCCTGTTTCAAAGATAGGAACCCAAAGGGTTGAGTGTCTTGCCCTGGGTTCGTTTGTTGGTAGCAAGGACCAGAACCAGAATCCATGGTTCTAATTCTCAATCCAGTATATTCCATTCATCACAACTGCCTCCTCAGAGAGAGAGAATCTGAAGCGAATTACTCTTTAAAGCCTGCAATTTGAATATTTTTATTGGCGAAGGTTAGAAATGACACTGTGAATTCTGCCAAATGATAAGATAGGCCCTGAGCCAAGATTAAACAAGGGAGACAGGAAAGGTACAGAAAACTATTGTTTAGGAACTGAAGGCAGCTAGGAAGGCTATACTGCTTATTGACTTGCCTTTTTATTTCTCTGTATTATTTAACTTTCTATTTCTGCATTGTTTAGTGTTGGAAATTGAGAAGAAAAATCTGCATTTACATAGGCATTTACATCATGTTATGGCAGGCTGACAGCTTTTTTAAAAATAAGGATAATCGTGCTTTCTTTGCAGAATTACCATGAGAAGTAAATGGAAGTATGTGAAGTGCCTAACACAGACAGAGCCTTAATAAACATGAATGTCTTTCCCTCCTCCCTTTCCCTTTCTCCCTGTCTTTAAACCCAGTTCAAGGAACCAACCTCATAAAGCTGTGTTTTCAGGCACTGCCCATCTCAACATCCCCAACTCCAAAGCTGCTGGGCCTGTGTGGGACCTGCCAGCCCTGCCTTCCCGGTAGGATCAATCCTGACCATTCCATTCTAGCTACTGCCCTTTACCTTGCTTTTCCTTCTCAGCTAAGCCTGTTGGAAAAGTTGTTACATTCCTCACTCTCCGCCTTCACTTCCTTCCTTCGCATCACCTTTCAACTCTCTTGAATTTGAATCAGTTCTATATAATGCCACCAAAAACCCTCATATTTCCAGTCTCAGTGGACTCTAGAATTCGCTGCTGCACTTGACGCTATTGACCACTCTTTGTGAAACTCTCTACCCCCTTGACTCCCATGGGAATATGAATTTGGGAGTACTGAGCATGTAGGTGGTCATACATGACCAGTGGTAAAAAGGATGAGCTCACCCTGTAGTGTCTAGAAGAGACGAACATCAGGTCAGAGGAATCGTGCGCTTTAGAGAACCCCCTCTGGTTCTTGAACGATGTTCCTTCTCACAGGGTGAGGAGTCTGCAAGGTCTATGGAATGTATCAACTTGAAATCCATAGCCTGTCTGCAAGCCAGGACGCCAGCATACCCTAAACAGACAGTCTTCCAAGGCTTGCACAGTCCTCTGCCCAAATCCTGAAGGTGGACTGCACCACCAGGTGTTCACACTAGGCCTAAGGAGTGGGCAGTGTTCCCAGCAGTGTGAGCAGAGCTTGGATATGCAGGTTGAGGTGACCTCACACTCGCACCCAAGGTCCTTCATAATTTTCAGATATTAGAAGGAAAGTGACCATTAGAAGGAAAGTGAACAAGCCACGGACAGTGACCGTTTCTCCCCATGCTGCCACATTCCAACATGGAACTCTGAGGAATAGGAGAATTTGGGGTTGTAATGAAGCCATTATTTTTCAGGGTAGGAGAGTAAAACATACAATGGGACCTCGGTTTTCGAAAGTCTCCATGAACGAACATTTCGGTTTACGACCGCCATAAACCCAGAAGGAAATGCTTCGGTTTTCTGACACACCTCGGAAGTTGAACATGCCACACGGCTACCGCTGAGGGCAAGATCCTGAGGCCCAGCTGTGGGCTGTGGATCCCTCGGTTTTTGAACGTTTCAAAACTCGAACGGTCTTCTGGAACGGGTCCCGTTCGAAAACCGAGGTACCACTATATATTATTTCAGAGTTTATTGGCTTGATTTATAACTCTAAGGTAATTTAGACATATAATATGTGGCATCCATTTATACTTTTATCCCAGACCACGAATGTTAGAAGTAGGCCTGTGTGGGAGCTGAGCATTCATATAGGTGCCACCTCCAGTGTATCCATACATCCTGCCAAGAAAACTGCACTGAGAGTCAGCAGGAGGAATTACTGGAGTGATTAATGTCTGGCCTGGGCACATCTAACCTTTCTCTGACCTAGCCACACCTCTTCATTTCATGTAGGAGAAAATTGAAGTCAAGAGCAGTTAAAATATTTCCCTGCTCTAGAGAGGGGCAGGATAGCATGAGGACTCAGGTCCTCTGACTCCAGGACAAGGCATTTGTTCTTGCAATGCTGGAAGCAGGACATCCTAACCTTCAGAAGGCCAGAGGAAGAAGCTTTTTCCCAGGCTCCCCACAGAGCTGCTGGGCATGTGCTTAGGGAGAGGGTATAACAGAATGGGGTAATTAATTCAAAAAGATGTCGTGTGAAAAAAATTATAGGATATTCTAACAAAGCAAGTAGTGTTCTGAATTATGTAGAAATTATTCTGGTTTAATTGTAATGAAAGGGAATGAACAATCAGTTTGGAGATACAAGGAAATGTTTTAATAGCAAGACTAGAGTTTGAGGAATCTAAATGGGGATAAGCTAGCTAGGTCTTTTAAGTAGGTCATTTTAAGGGGACATATATAAGCTAATACTTAATGTTACTCTTGTAACAGGTCATTCATAGGACATGAGTGGCAGACGTTAGGTGAACAGAAAAGCATGACTGATATGGTCTGGAACCTGCATCTGTGGTTGACTAGATGAATGGCCTCAGATAGGATAAAGCCCTTAATTACTCTAAACTTCAGCTTCCTAATTTGTAATACAGGGAAAATAATATCTAGCTTATACTGTTGCTATGACAATTAAAGATAATATGAGATAGAAAATACACATGCAGAAAGCAGACATTGGTGTTATTATCTAGTAGACTGTATCATTCATTGAGTCATACAACTAACCTTTACTGAGCATGTATTATGCACCAAGCACAGTTGTGCTGTGTGTCTCACTTCCCCTTTACAATCGTTTTTTTGTTGTTGTTGTTTTTTTGCATATTCAGGCCTGTCTGCCTTGGAAATCAGGTTAGTTCTCTAGATGTTTCCTGTCTTCTTCCCAGGAAGGTGACAAAACCTCTGAGGATAATCTCAACAGATAGTGCTTTGTTTAGTGTCAGAGACCGTTCATGCAAGGCTTCAACTCACACTATGCAGCCCAAGGGCTTGGGTTCAACTTTCGGCTGAGCTGCTTACTAGCTGAGTCAGTTACTTAATTTCTCTGTTCCTCGGCCCTTCCATCTGTAAAATGGAAGCGACAATAGTGCCTCGCCCAGCCGGGCGTGGCTCAGCGGTTGAGTGATCGACCTAGGATCCAGGCGATCGGGGTTTGATTCACAGTCAGGGCACATGCCCGGGTTGCGGGCTGCAGCTGATCCAATGACTCTCTCATCATTGATGTTTCTATCTCCCTCTCTCCCTCTCCTTTCCTCTCTCTGAAGTCAATAAAGATTTTTATTTTATTTTTTTTAAATAGTGCCTCTTCATAGCATTGTGCAGTCTAAATGAATTAACATATGTTGATGCAGCTAAGACAGGATCTGGCTCATGCTCAGTGTTATATAAATATTAGCTATCATTATTTAAATCTCTACTAATCACTGACATCTTAGATTCTCTTATTTTCATTGTAAACATGAGCCTTGTCCCTCCGTAACTATTCCTGCACAGGGAGTTGCTTAGAAGAACTATAGCATAAAGAACCTCAAGCTATTGGCACTAAACAGGTAAGCAAATTATAGGTACCTAGAAAAATCCCAGTACCCACCCTGGCACCACTTAACACAGGGTCTAGCTTCCCCATAACAATCTGTTTCACCCCAAGTCAACCCAGCCATTTCCCTTTAGTCTCACGGTTAAGATTCTAACCAGAATCTTAGAATGAAAATATTCTTTCCCAATCCTTTGAGCCAATGATATCCCTTCTGGAAAACCAACCTAAGACAAATTACCATCCTAAGACAAATTCAGATACATGTGCAAACATCTTTCCACAGGAATTAAAACTGAAACGTCAACTGAGGCACAAAGATATAATAGCTGCTGCATTTAAAGGAGGTGGGAATCCAAATGCAAAATTTTCTAACGATTTAGCTAAAAACTGGTTTCTATAACTTTTGAATTCCTGAGTCACGTTGGAGATATAAAAGGGCTGAGAGTGCTGGCCAGTGTGGCTCAGTTGGTTGGAGTGTCATCCCATACACCAAAGGGTCTCGGGTTTGATTCCCTGACAGGGCACATACCCTTAGTCAATCTTTAGTCAAGGCTCGAATGGGAGGCAACCGACCAGTGTTTCTCTCACACTGACATTTCTCTCTCTCTCTTCCTCTCTCTCTAAATCAATAAAAAATGTACCCTCAAGTGAGGATTTTTAAATGGGGCTGAGAGAGAGTGGGGAAAAGGAGGGTTTTTGGACAGAGTGACTTGGACTTGGGAGGAAGGTGTGTTGTGGGTCCCTCTTCCCCACCAAAGCAGGAGGTGGTGTTTCCCCTTCTCTTCAAGCCCCAGGAAGGAAACTCAAAGGGACCATTTAAAAAGCAGGGGAGGTGCTCCCTGCAGTTCAACACACCAAGCACTGGCTCCTAACTCACATTTGAGAAAGCTGTAGTGACTGGCGTCAGGATGGAGGGTTTCGTCTGGGAAGTGATGCAATGGATTAAACGTACATCTCAGGAGGAGCCAGATGCAGAACCACCGAGGTGTGTGGAAAGGGATGCTGTGCATGACCCCCCAGGGGGCAGTGACAGAGCCCCAGTGGAAAAAGACTGTGTGGAGTGGACTGTGGAACACAAGGGACCCCAGGGAGAGCTGCTCTTCAACTGCCCGCAGGTACTAAAACCTCTAAAGTCGCATTTGTGGGAACTACGTCATTACGTTACACCAAAGCTTTATTTGGACCTGCCATGTAGGCCTAGCAAACTCTTGGAGAATTAAGCCAAACTTCCAGGTGGTAAGAAGCCTTATGGAGATGTCCATGTGCCAAGAAACAGATATCTCCATTGAACAGCCAGAGAGGAGCCTGCCTCCAGCCATGTGGGTGAGCTTGGGAGCAGATCCTCCCTCAGTGGAGCCTTGAGATGACTACAGCCTTGTGAAGGTCCCTGAGTCAGAGGCATCCAGCTCAGCCATGCCCAGATTTTTGACCACAGAAACTGTGACATAACAGTAAATGTTTGTTTGTTTAAGCCTCTAAACCTTAAAAAAAAAAAAACTACCCTTTTGGGAGGAGTAGCAGTTTCCCCTTGTTGATTAAACCATCTCTTCCTTCCATGCTGTACTTTCTTGAGCTGTAAACTGCCAGCCCATCCATCTTATGAGAGTACCAGGTTAAGTAAAAACTTTCCCTTCCCATCCCCCTGACCTCTCATTCCTCTCCCTGCCCCAGGTCAGAAAACAGGAGCTACTGAGAAAGGGAAGAAGGGGAAAAAACAACTGACCACAATCTGCTACTGGCCTACCTGGGGTGGAAGGCATCCTACTTTTATTTTTTAATCCTTACCCAAGGATATGTTTTTTATTGATTTTTAGAGAGAGATGGAGGGAGAGAGAGAGACAAACATCAATGTGAGAAACATTGATGGGTTGCCTCCTGTACCTGCCCCAACCAGGGATCAAACCCACAACCTGGGTATATGCCCTGACCGGTAATTGAACCCACAACCTTTGGGTGCATGGTACAACACACCAACCAACTGAGCCACTTGGCCAGGGCAAAGGTGTCTTACTTTTAAATGAAGATTTGATATGGCTTCTTATTTCAAACTGGATATTTTAATTTCTAAATGGAGACCGTGAGACTTAAAGCAAGTGTAAGACATAATCAGAAAAGTCATAGAGCTGCCCAAGTTTTTCATTCAGGGTCAGGGAAATAATTTCCCCCCCTGCATCAATTTTGCTCCATAGCAAGAGTAGTGGGAATGGTTCTTACCCAAAAGGGCCTTTAATCCTACACACACAGGGGCCAGAAATCTAAGTCAATCGGGACCACGCTCCCACTTCACTATCTCTGCTTTATAGTGCTTCCTTTCTCCCTTCTTCACACCACTGCCCCAGTCATACCTGGGGACATCCAATGGCACTGCTTAACCATTGGCAGCCACGAAGTAAATGATGCCCACAGGTATGACACCTGGCATGGGCGACTTCTCTGCAGATACTCTCCCTTGTTTGATGTTTGCGAATTACGTTCTGCAAACCATTAATTCCAAGACATGTGATTCATATTAGCACGTTAAATATTTTTGAATGCCCTACAGAGAGGTGATTTCTTAAAATTTGTTCAACCCAGGATTTTTCACTTTTTTCCCCCCAACCATACGCAACGGTTAAAAGAAACAATCAAACAAAAATACTAGCAACCAGTGTTTGGGGAATCCTGTTTGAGAAGTACCACCCTGATTTCAATTGGAAGGTTATTGCGAAGAAACTGGTGGCTCTGGGAGGATACCCCATCCTTTTCAGCAAGCCTTCCTGACATAAATCGTACTGCTTTGTCCTTTAATGGGAAACAAGAGGGCCACGCCCTACCCTTTTTAGCCAAAGACAGATAAAATGAAGCAAAAGTAGGCCCTTGATTGATGGATACATCAAAGTCAGAGGGCTTTTAGAAGCAAAGTTATAGCTTGGCGAGTTTCTCTGGACCTTATTACTTTACATCTCAATGCTTCATTCTTTTGAAGGTTATTTCTCCACTATGTCTCTGGTAGATGCCACCATTTGTCTTGTTGAAGTCCAAAACTGAATTGCTTTAAATGAACCCTGTAACTGATATAAACCTACCACTACAGACAGGAAGAGCAAGTTGGGTCAGAGGAAGGAAAATGAGTACTTATCTAATCCTATAAATTCAGGCACAAGGATCTCCTTGTTCCTTAAAGTTGTCTGGAAGTGATGACTCCCTGACTCCTTTCCTGTTATCAAGTCGCCAAGATGTCATCTCCAAGGCCAGAATACCTGTCACAGCATGAAAAACCTTTAGAGCCACTAATACAGCAGCACATCTGGAGTGTGTCTAGAGTTACTGATAGGTCTTTTTCCCTTTGCCAAACAGACAGTGTCCCACAGGGATTGCACCCAGTGACCCGGGGTTCTCTGCAAGAATTGACATATGGCTTGGGATTTCATCACACCCTCCCATAACCTTAACCCTTCTGAACACACAACTTCGTTCCTCCTGATCACAGAATGACCAAGCCTTGTATTCTCTCAGTGAGAAGTTTTTTGGTTAGTGTTATTTGTTTGTTTTTGGGGCATGGGGAGATGTAATTTCACTATATAGTGATTAAAAATTTTTCTTAAACATGTGCAATGTTTATTTCATCCAATGTTATGTTTCTCAAATACTGAACTCTTAAAGTGTTCACTTTATCTCCATGTTCCCACTTTCAAAACTGAGCAGGGAAAGTCCCAAATGCTGAGCATTAGCAGATAAACACTTACATCCAGAGGGAATTGGAAGCACTTTTAAGACCAGCTGGAAACCATTTCATAAGTGCGTGGGAAGTGTTTCTTTTTATAATCTATATTTCACTTTAGAGCAATGTGACTGATAGTGGCAAGAAGTTTGTGGTTAAAACACAGTAAATGGGCAACAGAGTACTGTGACCAGATGGGGGGGAGGGAGATGTTATATTAGAAAAAACACAAAAGGCATAAATAATATATTGAGGAGGAGGTCACTCAATGTGAACAACTAAGTCACTCAGAGTTATTAAAATCATTTGTTATTTATGGACTCATTTTTACAAACCAATGTTCTTCCTTCCTCCCAAATGTGCTCTGAATGAATGGTAGGCACACTGTCCCTCTTGTGCTACTCTGGTTAATTCAGAGGTTTGGTAATTTTCCTAATGGAAAAAAAATCAAATTCATAAAAAAAAATGTTCACTAACTACCTGGCAGAGGGCCTGAGGCCATATTCAGTGTGTGATACAACACATTCATTTGACTGCTTTCTTTTTCAGCCCACGTCGGGCTCTCCGAAGTTAGCTTTGCCTCTGTTCCAAACTCTGTTGGCACAGCTCTTCCCTGGGTCCTCTGATGCAGTGAAAGAATCCGGAGTTGGAGTCTCATCCAAGAAAACAGATGCCGTGAGTGAAAAGATCCAAGTGAAAACAACTTAATATGGTTGTCGGGTAGGAGTTTACCTTGATGCGAAGGTAGCTTCTGAGAACACTACCAGGCAGATTATTCCTGAAGCCACAGAACAAAAAGGCTTAGATCCTCAAAACTGAATATGCTCAAATTGCTTGGTTTAATAAGTTAATTTAGAACACATCGCAGAAGCAAAGGAGAAGAGATGGGGTACGTGAACACACTTAAAATAGGGTGCGAGTGGGTGGAACGATCATACTCATAGCCTCTCCCCCCTCCCATCAGCTTTCCTCAACATTGACGGCATGAGTAGCACCAAATGAGGTTGCAACAAGTGAGCTTACAGACAGAAGGTGCCCTGGGCTCATGTCATACCTTGATAAGAGACACGGAGCAAGTCCACCTGGCCACAGCTATAGCTTCCCAATTAGCCTGCTGAGTAGCTCTGGTTTTACGGTTATTTCTTAGGCAGAGGACATGTGGCACCAGAATGGGTGTTGCCAATGGGTGGCCAACTTAGGGATGACATAGCTGTCAGCCCAGAGGTGACATGATCATGACTTGATCTCTCCTTTTCCATCTATAAATAACATTCTTGTCTTTTCCCATCACATATTTCATTTACTCTATCTTTCCTCAGCACATTTTATAGATTGCTAACTTATTATTTATATGTAACACATCTTATGAATCTGCCTGTCTCACAAGCTGTTTCCTTACTCATTAACTATAATTACCACTCTAGGAGTTTCACCAATATCTTATGAGCTGCTAGCTTACTTTCTATGTATACATATCATTTCTTGTGAGCTTTATCCTGCCATTCACTTGTTTTCTTGTCTTCTACAACAGAATTGAAAACACAGAATTGAATATAGAGTGTATGAGCAGTGCAACAGATGTATACAACATCGGGACCTTCTCTGGACCTGTCAACAGAACCTACAGAGAACACCACAAGAGACAGTGAAACACACAAGCATGGCCTTCAGGCTTTCTCTTATAGTTTACAAACTTTGACTCCTTCCAAGAGAGCATGAATAATTAAGTATATTTTGAGTGTTAGTCTTTGGGACTTGACCTGGAACAGGGAAAACTGATTATCCTATGAAATCTTTGAGACCATAAACTATTTCAACTCCAATTTGGGATCATTTAGTTGAGCATGTTCAAAATCCAACCCTTGGCCTAATTCTCCTTAGAAAAGTCACTTAGTATAAATCGCCCATGTAGATAAAAAAAAAAGAGCCTGGGACTATCAACCCCCTGAGACAAGGCACAAAATTAACAGTGTAGAATCTGGCTAAGCTACTGATCTGGTAATCACCGACTTGGCAGCCCTTACACTGGATGCCAGAAACAGAATTATTCCATTTCTGCTTCTATGAGACAGACTCAGTCAAGGCATTAGCTACCACCTAATCTCATGTATAAGGCCATCTGTGCAAGAAGGGCACAAAAATCTATAGAAAGAAAAGTAAAGAGGACCTCTGACCTATTTCAAAAGGATCCCGCCAAAGCTTAGGTTTCTCCAGTATGGCACAGAGGGCGAGTCCACCTCTAGTCTCTGAAGACATACAGTCCTATAGTCAAATCCCAACTCTTTAACACTTATTAGTTGTATGATACTAAGCAATTACTTAATCTCTCTGAGCTTCAGTTTCTTCATTCATAAATTGATAATTATATCAATTATAATACTATCCACCTACAAGGATTATGGTGAGGATTGAATGAAATAATTTGCATAAGTTAATTAAATAAATAATTTACACTATACCCTCACACATGCCTTTCCAATGGTTGTTGTAGTCAATATTATTGTAATTGCTGCTATTATAATTAGCAGAGCAACTTTAGAGTAATAATTATATATATATATTTTTTAATCCTTACTGAGGATATGCTTATAGATTTTAGAGAGGGGAAAAGAGAGAGAGAAAGGAAGAGGGGGGGGAGGGAGAGAGAGAAACATTGATGTGAGAGAGAAACATCGATTGGTTACCTCCTGTAGGCCCCCCAACTGGGGACCAAACTTGTAATCTTCCAGTATATGGAACGATGCTCCAACCAACTGAACCACACTGTCCAGGGCAAGAATTATATTATTTTAAAAGTAGTGTTCTCAAAATGCATACCTACCTCCTGGATAATGTTCCAAGTGCCTTCAATAAAATAAAGCCTTTTATTTTAAATTTGGTAAAGAATCTTAAAATGAGACCATCTCCTTGGAACTGTGGCATGTTGATTTAAATTCACACAAAGACTTAAATGTCAATGGTAATTCCTTTTATGGTGAGATTTTTGAAGAGCATGGAATGAGGAAAGAAGATACCCGCAAAAGGAGAAGAGGGAAGACTGGAAACTTTTCTCCTGGGTTTGAAATCAGACAGAAGGAGATTTGATTCCAGACTCTGTAACACCACTGTTAGTGTGACCCTTTGGAACCTCAAGGTCCTCATTCATAAAATGGGAATAATTGTGGTACCTACCTTGCAGAGCTCTTGTAAGGGTTCAAAGAGACACAGCCTATGAAGCACATTGGTTGACACATAGCAGGTTCTCATTAGGGGTTGATTTCCCTTCCTACCCATTTCCAGGAACTGATTCATTTTCTCAAACTCAGTTCTCCCTCCTGGCTAGTGCTAGCTTTCATACAGATTAGGAAGAGAAAGATGCAGAGATTTTTAATTTTTTTTTTTAATCTTTATTGATTTCAGAGAGAGGAAGGGAGAGGGAGAGAGAGATGGAAATATCAATGATGAGAGAGTCATTGATCGAGCCCACAACCTGGGTATGTGCCCTGACCGGGAATCGAACCACGATCTCCTGGATCCTAGGGGGATGCTCAACCACTGAGCCACGCCCAGCCGGGCAATGCAGAGATTTTTAAGATTGGATTTCTGTATGGAAGAAATAGCAAACAGAAGTGGATGATGCAATTTAGCTGAGAAAATCTAGACACTATCAACCTGATAGCACTGCTAGGAAATAGTTAAAATCTCTCTACTCCTAGATGAAATTCCAGGCTGGAAGTCTTCAATTCATCTAACCCTAAGTGACCTTCTGAAGTCTTGAATTTCCCCAGGCTATGGAATTCACCTAAAATCAGTCTGGTTAGCAGATGGAGCTGGGAGCTCTGCTCTACTCTACATTCAGACACGAGTCCCCCCTGGAGCCTTTGAATCTTCCTCAAGAACCTGGGATAAGCTAAGGTACTGGTATTTCAACAGGCCCCCAAGATCCTTGGAGGCATTTCTGAGCCCCTAGGGCTAAGCCAGGGAAGGGGGAGGGCAGGCAGGAGCAATCGTGGCTCTTGCACTGCTAAGGTTTCTGCAGCTACCACTTTCTCACCATTGGATGTGATCCTGCTCAGGTCTCCCAGGAGAGAAGGAATGGGGTTTTTTGAACTGAGGCTTTTCTAGTAGCTCAAATTTAAAAAGAGACGATGAGCTACCCCAAGATAGGGTACAAGAAGTGGGAAGAAGGTAAGTCAGCAAAGTTCTCTTCACAGAATAATGAAAAGAATTAACACTTTATATGGTGCTCACTGAACCTGCCAGTGTTCTAAGGGCTTACTTACTTCATTTAATCCTCACAATAACCCTACAAGGTAATAGGCAGTTTTCCCCCCCATTTTACAGTTGAGGAAACAGAGGAATAGAGAGGTTGAGTAACTTGCCAAAGGGTGCACAGCCAGTAAGTAGTAAAGGCAGGACCCCAAGACAGACATGCTGGCACTGGAGTCTGTGTGCTAAACCATAAAGATAGCAAATATTAACTGAGCCCTCTCTCCCAGGCACTGCACTAAATGCCTGTTTCACATGGATCACCTCATTTAATCCTCACAGTAACCCCATATATCACTGTAATCCCCATTTCACAGATGAGTTAATGGAGTTTGGAGACATTGAGTAATTTGTCCAAGGTCCCAGTAGTCTACTTTGTCCAGGCCCACAAAGAGGAAAGCCACTGATCTGGAAGAACCCCTTTGCCATCCCACTCCACAGAGCAAAAGTCTTGGGTCATTGCTAATGAATAAACATTGGACAGTTTTTGCAACATCTACTTCCAGCAATCTCTATTTTTGTTGTTTATGGATATCAGGACATATTTAAACAAAAAGGGTCTACTTGAGGATGCAGAGGTTTCACGCTATGCTTTTTTTTTTTTTTTTTTTGTAACTGTTGAGTAAAAATCCCTCCTGCTCATGCTGTGTCATACCACGGTCTTATTTGTGTTACTTCTACCCAGATGTGAAAGACATTAGCTAATGAGGTCTGTGCTTGTGTTGGAGAGGGGGGAACTCCATTATTACTCAGTGAGAGCAGAATGAATCTGGTTTTCTTACTGCCTAAAAAGCAAATATTAGATTTCCATGCTTTTTGATAAGTTTCTTTCCTTCTTTCTTTCTTTCTTTCTTTCTTTCTTTCTTTCTTTCTTTCTTTCTTTCTTTCTTTCTTTCTTTTTCTTCCTTCCTTTTCCTTCCTTCCTTCCTTCCTTCCTTCCTTCCTTCCTTCCTTCCTTCCTTCCTTCCTTTCTTTCTTTCTTTCTTTCTTTCTTTCTTTCTTTCTTTCTTTCTTTCTTTCTTTCTTTCTTTCTTTCTTTCTTTCTTCTTTCTTTTTGCAGCTGGTATTTGGCTGCAGTCAACCCTCAGGCAGGCTCTAGCTCCTCAATGGCTTCCTCAAGAGTGGTGAGTTGATGATATTTTTGGTTTGGGGTCTGAGGGAAGGAGAAGTTTGGAGGAAGAAACAATAAAGCCACCTACGATTTCTTCTTAAATCACATGCACAACTCATATTGACTTTGACAAGAGCAAAATTAAATGTGAGGTGGTCAGCCAGGCCTGACTCTGCCATAGGAATCTGAGATAAGTCTCACTGGAAACCTGGTTTGCAGAAGATGAGGCTATGCCTGAGGGATGACAAAGGGCAACTTCATTTTGCAAAGTGAAGAGACATGTTGTTTGTGACAGGAAGGAATTCCTTAGGGTTTTTTCCCACAGGATCCAGTGAAATATGTCAGGTCATCTCCTGCAGATCTCTGTGCTTCCCTTTTGTAATTCCAAATCTATGCTGAGCCCTGGCCTCATTACTCAGACCCTACCACCAACCCCCACCTTCCTGTCACAAACATCTCTCTCACTCTTCCCCCCCCACCTGCACCCCCACCCCCCACCCACCAGCCCAGCACAGGCAACCTGCAGGACCAAGAGGTGGCTAACAGATCAGCATCTTAGCCTGTGAAGAGCCCTTGTTCATGTGTTGAAGAGCCGTTAGACAGGACTAGAGGTTAGGAGCGAGAAATGTCATGGAAAACCAATGTGCCCTTGAAACCCAAAGGAAAAAAGCAAGATTAAAAAATGGTCTCTGCATTTGCAAACTCTTTGCTTCCCCTTTCCCTTCTCCTTTCTCCCTTTTGCAGACCATCTTCTCTGTGCTTCACTTCCGCAGATAAGGCTTTCTATTCCTTGTCTCTGTTCAAGTAAGTAAAAGAGCATTTATCTAAGGCTAGGCCCTATGGGAAATGCATAAAAAGATACAATAGACCCCCTGCCCTCAAGAGGGATAAAAACACATTGGGGGAGGGAGCAATCAAAGCCACCACTAGTCTGATGTCTTGTGAGAATCTAAAAAGTCGCTCCTTCCTCTTCAATGAGCTATTGGCATGGAGAAAGGAGCATGGGCTAGAGTTCATCTCCTACTCAGCCCGTTGTCCAGATGCTCTTGAGCACAACACAAAATGCATGTGGGACATGTGAGATAACCTTGGGAACAATGATTAAAATGTTCGGTCCAATGCAATCCATTGCAAATAGGCACGGTGCAAAAACTATCTGACATAGCCAGTAAGAAAAGAGAGAAGTAAATGTTGGTTAGTTTCATTGGGAGGGCTGTGTAGAGAACATGGGCTTTGAACTGGTAGGGTAAACTAGGAGAAGGTCCTTCTGGATGGCAAAGGCTATTCCAAAAGAAGAAAATTGGACAAGCTGAGACATGGAGGTGAGAAAGAACGACAGTCCCCACACTTCTTCAAGCCCTTTCTCCCTTTTGCTCTTATGTGCCTTCGTTTAGAATATTTCCTCGGATTCCTCAGTTCCATGAATCCATCTTTTTTCCACAGATACCCTTCATAAAGGATGGGCAGACACTGTGTTTGCATGAGGAAGCCTGTTCTGATTCTGTCAGTGCTAAACCTCTGCAGTGGTAAATAAATCACTCCAGTCTCCATAGTTACTAACCTCGATCATGTCATAAGCTTCAGACACACAGTAAAAATAAAGATACTTGAGGCTGCAGAAACAAAGGATTCTGAGTCTCTGAGGTGATGGCTTTATCCCTCAGCCCAGGCAACTCAGTCTCCAGAGCCTGATCTTTCATGATAATTCTCTGATTCTTTCATCTCCATGTGTAACCGGTATTAAGGCAAATGGCTGAAGTGTAAGAGCCATCAACACCAATGTACTTATGATGAGTGCATAGTCAAAAATAAGACTGGCATAAATATATCGATGAGTCATGTATCTGCCACCGGCCTAAATAATATTTTCAAATGGAATTTTATTTTCAGACCTCAGCTCTAGTTAGCAAACTGACAGATGAAAACATAGCAGGTTGCCAGAATATTTATATGTTTATTTCCTTCCCAGTCCGATACAACAAATAGAGTGACAGTTATGGAAACAAAGGAGATGGTCCAATGTCTTTTTCCATACAGGAATCTTTTCTGCCCTTTCCCTGGAGGACTATTATTTAATCTCCACTGGAAGAGTATCTGTGATAGAGTTCACAACTTTGGGCAGCCATCCCTTCCATGGTTGGAAAGCTCTTGGTGGTTTTTTTAAATTCTTCTTTATATTGCATTTATTGCTTTCTGGTTCACTGACACCCACTGGTCCTAGATTTGCCTTCCATGGGAGTATAGAATGTAGAATCCTTACATTTTTAATTACTTAAGGTAATTGAAAGGGCACTAAACTTAAGTGAAGAAACCTGATTTGTAATCCCAGGATCTCCATTCAACTGCCATGCTATGTTGAGCAAAATCAAGCTAAGCTCTTTGAGCCTGTTTTCTCATTTATAAAATGACAGCAGTGTCTCCCTTTTCTACTTCACAAGGCCAATGTAAGAATCAAGTCAAATAATGAAAATGAAAGAGCTATGAAATTCATGAGGTGCAATATATAATGTAAGGTGCTACCATTATCCACATGCAAGCCCTCCAAATACAGGATGATGGCAAAGTAGGTTCACAGTTGTGAGTAGGCAAAACACAGAGTTTTATCCTTTTATTAATATTTATTAATTATTGTATTATTTTCCATACACACAGCTGTAAACTTACTTTTGCCCTACCCTGTATTTGAAGACAGCTGGTATTACCTTGGTGTTTGCTGGAATGATAGTTTCTAGATTACTTTTTAATGCCAAGTGTCCTTATCTAGAAGCTTTCAATTCGTCACTGACTCTTTTAAACATGGTGCTCAGAATAATAGCCCAGAGATGGTAAAAGCAGCAAAGGAGAAGGGAGTGATTTCTCCCCTGCCTCCCAGGCTGCACACAACACTACAGTTGGATTACTTCTGCTTCAGATCGCATTGGTGCTTCTAACAGCCTCTTCAGACTGTTACCAAACATTAAGTTAAAGCCACCTAACACCTCTATGTCTTTTTCACATGAACTGCTATCAAACCAGGTCTACCCTTTCCTGAATTCACTTAATATCAAGATGAATATCAATAGTTTTATAGTTATTTCCATGGAGCTGATCTCTATTGAATTTCATCTCATTGTCATCAGTTCATTGTCAAGAAATAGAATGCTATCCCATTATTCGCCAGCTATTTCAACTGACCTTTACATCTTGAATGGGGGTTTCTGCAGCAGTGTGTGACAGGAAGACTTCTGAGAAGTCCCAAAATGTTCAGTAAACAAAAACACTTTGAGATCTATGTACCGCAGGAGGAAATCTCCCTAAGCAAGGTCTCATAACTAGCATTCCTGTGGTGAGAAAAGATTGTTTTAATAAGATTTTAGTATTAAAATGATTGATAGTGAAGTATTTTTAACATTAACAGACATTTCCGTTTCTAGAGAGTCACAAACATAATTGCAGTTCCAAAGTTTGAAAACATTTTTCTATGTTCTAGGCATTTAACATGGATTTTTTAATTAAAATACTTTTCCAATAAAGTATGAAGCTTCTTCCAAAGGAGAAGCCAGTTACTGAGTCTGAAAGGACGGATGGAGAGATCTGAAGGGACATCAAAAATCCTACATTATCCTTGGCCTCTTCAAAGGGAATTAGAGGTGACCAGGCAGATGGGGGCAAGATGCCCCTCACCTCTAATGGGCAAGGATTAGGTATGAGTCTTTTGGCTGCAAGTTACACAAACCCATTGCCAACTGGCTTAAACAAAACAAAGATAATTTATTGATTTATATAGTAACTGGAAATCCAGAAGTTAGTTTCAGCAATTCCACTCCTGGGTATACTGCCAGACATGTATGAAGATGTTAATGGCAACACTGTTTATGGAAGCAGGAAGCTTTAGTCAACCCAGAAGCCCTAGCCTAGTCAGGTCAATGAGTTATAGACAGCAAGGGAGTTAGAACTTAAAAACACAGTATTAGGTTGAAAATAAAAGAAAAAAAACTTAGTGAAGTTTATAATACAATGTTATCCATCTATATTTAAAACATACACACAAAATCATGCCAATATATGTTCTTTGCTATGTGTGCACCTTTGAAAATATATAAATACATTTAAGTAAGTACCTGCTGTGGGAAGAAAATGAGAGAAGGGATGAAGGATGAAGATGAAAATAACTTCTAGAATGAGACCAATAGTGATGTACACCCAGAACTGAGGAGCATGATTGATTCAACTTCATATACCAACAGTCCAACAATTTTTTAAGAATTTTTTCATCAAACAATGTAATCACAAATCAGATGGTCTGTCTCTCAATTCACTCCTCTCTGGATTGGCTTCATTCTCCAGCAAGCTCTATCCACATTGAAGGAAAGATGATTCTGGAATGAACAGGTTTATGTGATGTTTTTAGTTCATGATCTCAGGAGGAGAAAGATTTACAACATTCCTACAAGGACTCTGCTTGCCACTGCTTGAGTCATGTGTCCATCACTGTCACCTGGAAACAGGTTATTCTTAACTGGTCAACCTGGTCATCTACCTGTTGATGGGGGAGACAAGGCCCTTTGATTGACAGCCCCACTAGTGGAGACCACCACCCATAATTCCAAAAAAGTCCTAAGCAGTCAGAATTCAGGGATAACTGTACTCTGACCAAAAAAAAAAGTTTATTAATCAGGCTGTGCTCTGTAGAGTACAATCAGGTAGTAGCTTTATTTTTCTCCCAGTCTGGTGCTTCAAACCTCCTGTCTCAGATCTCCTTTTGCTGATCCCAGACAATATCCTGAGCAAACTGCATGACTTCTCCTATTGCTTTTTACTTTTGTAACAGTCTTATTGCAAGGTATTATATACAAATTCAATCTTCTTTAACAGCCAAACTTAGTTCTTTTCTCTTATTCACACCTTCTTCCCCTACATTCCAGATTGGGTATTAATAGGTCCCAGCAACCTGTAATAAGGAAGTGGGCCACAGTCTTATTCCAACCACACCCAATCCTGTTGGTTGTTCCTCTCCAGTTGAGAGGTGGGGGAGAAAGGAAAAGTAAAGAAGCAAAAAGTTCTTTGTTATTTAGCTTGTGCTGTCCTCCATGAGACCGATGACTCTCTCCTATGGGGAACTTACGTATGTTCTTTAGAAAAACCCTCAACCCCTACTGGGGATCTCCAACACTTTCTTGTTCCCTCAAATGAACAATAGCTTCTCCTGTGGACCACTAATGGTTCTCCCTTAGCTCCAGCTCAGACAGTAATCACACACACACACACAGTATTATTGGTCAGGGTCTTTTCAAGATAGTTACACCTCCCAAAGTGTCCACTTACTCCTCATAAAACACAATCCTTACCTTGCTTACCATTGAATTGTAGCTTGTGCCCACTCAGCAGTCTCTTTGCTTTGAGGGACAACTCTAGCCAGCCTCAGGTATAGACAAGGAGCAGACTCCATACCTGTGGTCACAAACTCCATGGAACAGAGGTCAAATTGTCTGTCCCAAGACCTCACAAACTCATGAACATGAATGTTCATTTAGTATTATTTGTAATAGCACAAAAGTGGAAACAACCCAATGTTCATCAGCAGATGCATGGATAAACAAAATGTGATATATATACACATTCAGCCATAAAGAAGAAGTAAAGGTCTGGCCCTGGCTCATGTGGCTCAGTTGGTTGGGTGTTGTCACATGCACGGAAATGTTGCTGGTTTGATTCTCAGTCAAGGCACATGCCCAGTTGTGGGCTCAGTCCCCAGTAGGGGGTGTGCAGGAGACAGTAGATGAATGTTTCTCTCTCTCCCTCTCTCTCTAAAAAAAGAAAATCAATAAAAATATATTTTTTTAAAGTAAAACTCTGAAATATTCTACAATGTGGATAACCTTTAAAACATTACACTAAGTAAAAGAAGACAGGCAAAAAAGACCACATATTGTGTGAATCCATTTAAATAAAAATGTCCAGAATAGGCAAATCAGAGAGACAGAAAGCAGATTGATGATTATCAGGGGTCAGGAGAAGGAGAATGGGAAGTGACAACAAATGAGTACAGGTTTCTTTGGGGGGTGATAAAAATATTCTAAAATTAGATAACTATAATGGTTATACAACCCTGCAAGTATACTAAAAAACATTGAATTGTATATTGTAAAAGGGTGGATTTGATGGTATGTAAATCATATCTCAATAAAGTTGTTATTTAAATAAATCCTCCCCAAAACTCTTGTTGGACAACTAGTCATAGAAACAGTTTAAGTGGGTACCTCTTAGCAAGCTTCAGTGCTAGTCTAGCTCCTCTACATCGAATATGAAGGTACCTGTCCCCTATTGTGCTCTGCTTTATCATCTCAACCTGAGGCCACAGCAAAATCCCACGTAGTAATTTTATACTGGATTCTATGTCCAGATTCTAAGGTTGGTGTCCTCGCCAACCTTCACTTTTCAAGTTTTTCAACAGAGGTGGAAATCCCTGCCTACACAGCTGCGGAAACTATCACTGTTTATTCAAAAACCAGGGACATTCCACTTCTTTGAAATCTCCAAAATAAAGGAGTGATTTTCACTGAATATCATGCCTGAATGTACTACATGAAGCGCTGGTAGCTGAACCTCACACAAAAAAGTTGTTTTTTGTTTGGCTCTCCTTACGGCATCAGACAACTGATTCCAGTGTTGATGATTACAAACACTGTTGTCATAGGTTTAGGAGGAATTGCTTTATTCAACCAGTTTTACCACGGGGCTCTGTTAGTGAGCACACAGGTTGCAAGGATGAAGAACATAGGCAGGCTGCTCGCCCACACAGAGCTTGCCTCCCCTCAAATTCAGCTAAGAGGTATTCTAATGAGACTGCCGTGCTTCCGTCAGCAATTGCCAGGGATCAAGACAATGATGGTTCTAGGAGAAACCAATGAGTTGCATTACATAATCAGAAGTATCTACAGTATTAAAAACATAATAACACATAGACACACACACCACCACCATCACCACCATGTAAGCACTAGAACTGAATTCCTACAAGATTATGTGTTACGAAGCAGATGCTCTGTCACACCCTTTTTGACTAAGCATTAGTGCCATAACATTGTAACTAACACAATGAGAGGAAGAGAAATGTTCCCCTTCCCAAAATGTTACGGCAGGATTCTCATGCAAAGATTAATAAACCCATTGTTTTTTCAAAAGGCCTTTCACAGTTCTGCATTTATATTCGTAGTTATGCTTCAAGGCTTGGTGTTTTTGCTGGTTTTCAAAATTCTAATAGTTACATTGATACTGAGTGAGGCTATGCCTGTGTAGGGGGCAGAGGATGTGTGGTAAATCTTTGTACCTTTCCCTCAATTTGGCTGTGAACCTAAAATTGCTCTTTAAAACAAAAATCTTTAAAAACAATTCTAATGATTACCACTTTTTCTATTAACCATCACGCAATGAAACTTTATAATTGACATCCAGTTGGTTTCTCCCCTAAAAGCGCATACTTTCCAAACTTTTCCCATCCTCTGATTCCCCCAGGTTTGCACTGAACTGGAGCAAACACTGTCCCAGCCAGGACTTGCCATCTCATTCTACCTAAAACGAATGTTATACTTTTTTCAAAAGCAAGTCATCTCTTCCTACATCCCCATTTCCCTTGTTTTGCCAGCCGACACCCCTCACAACTCTTGCTCTAAAGAAGTACAGTGTGTGTGTGTGTGTGTGTGTGTGTGTGTGTGTGTGTGTGTTCATGTTCCTCGCTTGTCAGAGGTTGAGTAGGGGAGGTAAATATGCATGTTCACACATCATCCAGACTTAGAACTGGGAGAAAGCCTACGGACCATCAAGTCTAAGTCCCTCACTTTTCAGATGAGGCAGCTGAGGTTCTGGAGCACACAGTGCCAGAGCTACAACCAGGGCTGGGTCTTCAGGCTCTTTCTCCAGGGCACATCCCCCCAACCCCCCCCCATCCCCTGTGTGCTTTTTACTTCTCCTCCTACAACCTCTCTCTTTGCCATTATTTCAACATCTGTAAACAGAATAATAACAGTTCTGCCTACCTCACAGGGCAGTTGTGAGAATTAATGAGGTAACATATGTGAATGTGCTTGAAAACCCTTGAAAATGTCAGACGCTACTTAAAATGAAAATTATTTCAATCAAGAAAACAAATGCATACCATAAAAAATGGATAATAAAATAATTCACAAATGAGAAATACTCTGCAGATGACTTCTAGCGCTTATAATTAAGTTTTCAATTAAATCTAAGTACCAAAAAGGACTAAAGGGAAAATAAGATTGTCTTCTGTGCGTGGGGCTAAAGAAATCAGCAGGTGCCTAATGGAAATTAGACAGCTACATGGGGCCTAATGAAAATTAGGTTATGTCACTAAAAGCAGGAATTATACCATGCCCTTTATTTCCCTCTCACTACTCACTCACTTTCACAGCCACCTCATCAGTAATGGAGCTTTGAGGTTATTATCTTAATGGAGATGGTTGGATGTTCTTGTTCAAGAAGAAAGTGGCCATGCTCAACAGCAGTGTGTTCATGGAAAGAGAAATTCTTTGGGCTGACATTTATACTCAAGTTTTGGAAAACTCTGAGAAAGCAAAAATGGGAATAGAGAAAAACGGAGCAGAAACCCATGGCTTCCTGAAACAGTTAACCTGAATGTAAACGCTAAGAAGAAAAATATGTAGAAACAACTGAAGTCAAAACAGAACTGCAACACTGTGACTTCATTAATTGAGGAGTACTGGGTCATCATGCATGATTGGTACTGACCAAGCCTGGTAATTCAAGGAGATAAATTAGTAAAGAAATTTCCATCAAGAAGAGAAAGTCCCCAAGGAACAAACTTTATGCACAGCAACACTCTTCTAAGTACACCTTTGCCTACACACAGTTATTTATTATAGCTACCTCAAGTACACACACCCCAAAGTCCCTCTGAACCAACTAAACTGCATAGGTCCCTTCATGAGCAACACAGAGAACATATGACTCAGCCCTTCTCCCTTGCCACCTTCTTCCTGTCAGTAGGAAGATTACGTGGTAGCAGAACAGCCCTTAAGTGAGATGAAAAAAACAGAGACTAAACAACATTCCTCTGAAGGCCAGGCAGAGGCTTGGGAAATAGGCACTTAGGAAAGACCAGTCTCATGGGCCGGGCATAGTGTCCAGAGAGTAGAACAGGCAGGTGGCTGCCTGAACGAGTGGAAGGAACTAGCCATGGAGCATCCTAGAGCAAGTAATATTCAGAGATGCAGGGAGCAAGGTCTGGCAGCAGGTAGGTGGAACCCTGCTAGGAGAATGGCATTCAAAGGCAGACTGGCAAGGTCAAGGCAGAACCTCTCCTCCAGAACCGAAGTCTTGACCAGAAAGTAAGGCAGAGACTAAGGATGTAGAAAAATAAGACAAAGACCCAATCACCACACCAAAGAGACAAGGTAAAAGTTTGGTCCAAGGAACAGGAAAAGCTGACCTGCACTAAGAGTCACCCTGAGGACAAAAACAAGGTGGCAGCGCAGGTAACAGCAGCACCCACCGCCTCTCGCAACCACATCAAAATTACAACTAAAATACAGAACAACATCACTCAGCCTCCTGAAATCTGGCTGAACAGAAGCCCTACAACCAGGGAGCTTAAGAAGCACCAAGACCAGTAGGAGGGGCAGAGACTCGGGTGGATCGGGGCTGGATCCCGGAGACACGGCAGCGGGCCCACAGCCAGTGCCAAGGGGTAAACCCAGGAGGGAATCTTGGCAGTGGAGGTTTCCCAGAGGAGTGAGGGGTCCCAGCCCCACATCAGGCCCCCAGCCCAGGACTGCAGGGCAGGGAAGAGACGTCCCCACAACTCTGGGCTGTGAAACCAGCGGGGACTGTCCCTGAAGGTCGCGGAGGCTGCAGGAGCCCCAACAGCGCCTCTTAAAGGGCCCACCCACGGACTCACTCGGACACGCTCCCTCTGCGCCCAGCGCCGGGCAGCAGCCGGAAAGGACCCGGGACACTCGGGGAGGAGCTAACCTGCCTGAGATCCGGGTGAGAGGTGGAGGGGCGGCTTCCTCCCGGGCAGAAGGGCTGGCGGAGGCCATGGCTCCTTTGGCGAGTCCTCTGCGCACACAGCCGGCAGGCAGGCGCCATATTTGAATCGCCAGCACCTGACTCACGCCTTTGGCCCCGCCCCGTGATTCCCGGAGGCCCCGCCCCTCCCACCTGCAGCTCATCCAGGCCATTTCCAGGGGCTTTTCTGTGCAAGTGGCCTCTCGAGCCTCATGCTCAGGACTTTCCTAAAATCTCTCAAACAAGCAGCAGCGGGCCCCATACGGCTTGATAAGCGGCCCCGTGCCTGGCACTAGCGGCAGCTGCACTGGCTCATAGCTTGGCCTCTCCTGGGCACCTCCAAGCCCAGCACAAGGAGCAGCCAACTACAGTTTGCTGTGTAGCTCATGCTGGGCGGCCCTGGGCAAGGCACTGGCACAGGCTGACTTTGCACCTCCTGGGAGGTCCCAGAGACAGTGCACCTGGTGGTCAGACTCGACCATGCTGGATTACAACCCTACCACATCCATGAATGACACACCCAAGGGGCGCACTTGGTGACCACCAAAGCTCCACTGAAGTAAATCCTGCTCCATAGGGGTGTCTCCAGCACACCAGCTCTTTGGCTGTAGTTGCAGCTGGTCCTCACAGCCGATTGGCTGGGGGGTCAATTCCTCCCACTGATGTCAACAGCAACCAAGGCTCAACTACAACAGGACAGTGCACACAGCCCACACAGGGGAGCACCCAGAAGGTCCAGCTCAGGTGACTGGGGAGGCTGAGCCACTGGACCCTAAAGGACACCTACTACACAAAGCCACTCTACAAATTCCAGGAGACATCACAGCTCTACCTAAGACATAGAAACAAACACATGGAAGCAGCCAAAATGTGGAGACAAAGAAACATGTCACAAAGGAAAGAACAGAAGAAATCTCTAGAAGAGGAACTAAATGAAATAGACCCAAACAAGCTAACAGATACAGAGTTCAGAATTTTGGTTATAAGGATGCTCAAGCATATTATTACAAAAACAACTGAGAAAACTGATAACATAATAAAGTACCAATTTGAAGTGTAGGCTACACGAACTGAAATGAAGAATAATTTACAGGGAATCAACAGTAGAGGACGCTGAGAATCAAATCAGCAATTTGGAACATGAGGAAACAAAAAACACCCAACCAGAAGAGCAAAAAGAAAAAAGAATCCAGAAATATGAAGATAGTATAAGGAGTCTCTGGGACAATTTCAAGAGGCCCAACGTTTGTGTTATTGGGGTGCCAGAAGGGGAAGAAAGAAAACAAGAAATTGAAAACCTATTTGAAAAAATAATGACAGAAAACTTCCCCTACCTGGGGAAAGAAATAGACTTACAAGTCCAGGAAGAACAGAGAGGCCCAAACAAGAGGAACCCAAAGAGGCCCATAGCAAGACACATCATAATTAAAATGCCAAAGGTTAAAGACAAAGAGAGAATCTTAAAAGCAGCAAGGGAAAAGCAATTAGTTACCTACAAGGGAACACCCATACAACTGTCAGCTGATTTCTCAACAGAAACTTTGCAGGCCAGAAGGGAGTGGCGAGAAATATTCAAAATGATGCAAAACAAGGAACTACAACCAAGATTGCTCTACCCAGCAAAGCTATCATTTAAAACTGAAGTTCAGATAAAGAGCTTCACAGACAAGGAAAAGCGAAAGGAGTTCATCACCACCAGACCAGCACTACAGAAAATGTTGAAAGGTCTCCTTTAAGAAGAAGCTAATGAACAAAAGAATCTGATGAATTAAATAGATCCAGAGACATTGACGCATGCAACAGATGATCATATTTCAGAAGGAAGAGGGAAAGGGGGTGGAGAGTGGGAAGAGATTAACCAAAGAAGTTATATGCATATATGCATAACCCATGGGCACAGTCAATAACAGGGTGAAGGCCTGGTGAGGGGGTGGGAGCAAAGTGGAGGGGGTCAATTGTCGGGGGAAAATGGGACACCTGTAATACTTTCAACAGTAAAGATTAAAAAAAAAAGTTACCCTGAGGCTCAATAGCCAAACTCTGGCCTCTTTTTTTGTTTTTTGTTTGTGTGTTTTTTTCTATTCTCTGGAGTGGGCAGAGGTCCTCAAGCCTGGGATAGGACTGAGTGGAAACAACATTTTGATATTGCTAATGGGACTAGGCACTCCTACAATGCCCTGTGTATATCTTTATTGTTACACTCACTTATTTAACAAACACTTATATAGCATTTCAGCATTCTTCTACAGAGTTCGTAAATATAACTCCTGTGAGAACCCTATGAGGTAGGTACAATGACACTCCCTATTTCACAAATATGAAAACTGGACATAGAGAAGTTAAGTAACTTGTCCAAGGTCACACAGATAGGAAGTGGCAGAGCAAGAATTTGAACCCAAGCACTCAGGCTCTAAGTCCGTGTTTCTAACCATGACCCCACACTATTTGCTACTTTTGTCATGATCCATCTGTGTTTCTCTTCCCTCTAAAGTCCAAGATATGGTCTCTGCTTTAGAGAACTTGGATCACCTTTGCAACTCCAGTGCCTAGTGCAATGCCTAGTACATAGTGAGCCTCAATAAATGCCTGACGGATGGCTGAATAAATAAACGAATGAACAAGTGATTAAGGGCCTGGCATATTGAGCACACAAACACCAGGGACAAAGGGAACAACAGTAGACTGGATTTTGTTAATGTGATCTGCAAGACTGTGTAAAAGAAGGCAGCCAGGTTCCAAAGCAGGGAGTGGCTAGTGGAGCTGCGTGGGGGAGGTGTGGAGATATGGCTCATAACAGGAGCTGTGGATCAGTCGCTTAAAAAAGCAGCTGAGGTCAGAGGCGGCTGGGGCACAGGAAATGGTTATACAATAATCTGCTACTTGTACATGTCCCACATCCCATTTGCTATGTGGTATTTTAGAGCCCCACACCTGAGAGGATATATGGATTTGGTCAACCACAATTTGTGTGTGGAAATGACTATTACCATAGATCATTGTCAATTGTCTTACAGGATTGGACACAGCAACCTCTGGCTAAGAGTCAGCTTTAATAAGCACAGCTTGAATTCAACCATCAACAGGACAGGCAATATTAAAAACAGAACTGATCTACATACCTGCATAAAAGCCAGAAAGGTCGCTTGTGAGAGAAGTCTTCATAAATGTTTGAGCATTCAATGGGCCCGATTATGCTTTTGTGCACAGATATGGGTACAAATAGGAGTTAGGGTGGACAGAGGACACATCCACACATTTCTCAGTCTTCTATACAGTGTAATGCTCTCTCTGACCAGAGCCATCAAGCTAGACAGTGAGTCAGTAATCATTTGGCATCACTTGTAATTTCAAGAGAAGGAGAAAATAAAAGCTAACATCTATTGAGCATTTACTTGGCGCTGAATTTTGCTCTAAGTGCTTACTGAGACCTCATGACATTCCCCATTTACAGAGGCAAGAAAAGAAGCTCAGCGAACTTAGGCAATTTGTCCAAGGTCACATGTCAATATTGGTAGAAGCAGGGTTCACACTGAAGGCAGTTTATCTCTAGAACCCGTGCTTAGAACCACAAGTCCATAGGGATCATCCACGCTGAACAGAGCAAGTAATAGAATGACTAGAATATAAAACTGACTTCTAGCAGCCACACCCACCTTTGTATACCCATTTGGAGCTCCAGACTGTGCTCAGTCACCCAGAATACTTATCCTCTAGATTTAATAGCTGTAGGGAGTATAAGGATCCCAAAGCTTCCCTAGATATACAATATAGCCTTAGCATAGAGCTTTCCCTAATCATTTTTGCAGCAAAAACAGATCCAAGAAATATTTAATCCCAGATATGACAATAAATTTTTCTCCAAGCTACTATTTCAAAGAGCTGTTATTTTCAAGCCACTACTACTATCCCTGAGCTCCCCAACACATATTCTTAAGACCCAGCTTATTCAAATTAGAGGGTGCCTTTACATAACTAGGAAGCCTTTGGCATCAAATTTCCACCTTGGCAAGAAACCAGGGTAAGAAGGCCCTCCTCGGCCCATGCAAACCAAGCCCATCCAAAGCAAACAGTTCCCATAACTGTTTACTGTAGAACAAGCCTCTTCCTTTAAAAAGGGCGAATGTGGAAAATCAGCCAGCCAGACATTGCTTGTTATTCCAGCACTTCTGAAATTCAGGGAGGAGACCATCCAGCCCTATTCAAACGGGGAATGCACAAATTGGGAAACACATCGAATGTTCTATTGGAGCCTATAAAGATTTAATTGTTTTTGTAAAAGCACATTTTCATCAGAATTACTTAAACAGTGACTGTGTTTAATATCTCCACTTAAATAGCCTCTTCTGGCCCAGCTTACAAATTCTCCCTCCTCTTCTGTGACACCACCCAGAGGAAATCCATAATCTGTCTGTGTTCCTCGGTCCTGGCAAGACCAGGGAAAGAACCTCTGCTGAGCTGCTTCCCGGTCATTGGCTTTCCACCGCCGGATTATTCTCGCTCTCTAGTTGTAAATAGAGACAACAACATTATTGCCGAAATACTTTGAGGCAACCAGTAATGTGTGCTAAATTTTTAAAGGAAATGTTTGCGAGCATTCGCAGCCAAGTCTGGAATTTGGTGAGATCCGTATGATATGCAGAGTAGTTGACAGCTTTACGGAACACAGCTAAGGTCAGAGTGAGGCGTACCACAGGTTGGTCTATGGGTGATCCGAATAACTACATGGATTTGAATTTTTTTCCTAGTTTCCCAGAAGTAGGCCATTTCTACGCAAGCTTAACTGAGCATTCGCTGTTTTAAATTTTGAAATGACTGGGTCAGTTTAGATAATAGACAGTATTAAATGTATCGGGAATAGCAAAACAGATGTCTAAGTCTTATTTATATGACTCTATTCTACACATAGACAACTACACAGCACAAAGAGGTAAAAATCACCCACTTAAGACTCCATGTTCTTACACCATAAAAAGAAGAGCAGGAAGCTTTAAGAGGGATTTATTTACTTATGTTTAAAATACAGTAGGATCCACGTGCCATACAGGGGTTGATTTGTCATTACCCAAGATCCTGACAACCACGGATTCAGCAAAAAGACCTCCAGGATGAAAATGACCATGGAAACCTCTGGCTTTACCCTTGGGCGTGTGCAGTCAAAAATGAGAAGGCCCTTTGGCAGTGTCTGCTTCTATTTGCCCTGAAGTGAAAGGCTGAGGGGGGACATCAGCACTGCTGTCAGATTGGCTGATGTGCTGACTGTGCTACCAGCCAGCCAGTGCATGTGCCTCCAGAAAACTCTCTCCCCACAGATCAGCTTTTGTCTTCCTGATCTCAGGAACCAGGGGGCCGCACATGGACCTGCAGTCTCTGCTCATCAGCCTGGGAATAAACAGCACCAACCTCAGGTACCCAGGGCTCTCAACAGCAGTAAAAACACAAATATGTACACATTTGCACATATCTTCTAACTGAGGACTGCATGAAATATAAAAAAAAAAAATGTCTTTTATTAAGCTGCTGCTGCTTCTATTCTTCTTTAAAATAGGAGAGATTCATTGTAAAGAGCCCTCACTATTTTTTTAAAAAGGGAGCTTTCAGTTTTGAGCAGAGGGGGGAAAAATGAAGAAATAATTTTATAATTAATGCTACATTGTTTACAATTAAAAACAGAATCTGGAAGCATATGCAATGAGTAATACTCTAATGACTAGTATTAGCATGTTCTTATTTTTTATTAAAATGCCTCATACTCTTCTGCATTCACTATCATTTTATGTTCTCATTTGCAGAGCACAATAGTAATCGTTCTATTAATCACATGGTTATTTTCAGCAGTGTAAATAATTCTTTTAGACTGTGTTGAACACTGATCGCATATATTTATAGACTCCAGCCTTCTCTCTTTGGCTAGCTAGGTTGACTATATCCACCACATCTAACCAAAGCCACAGATTTCAGTTTGAGTCAGTTGTTTTTGTTTTCTATTTATTTATAAACCCTGCCTCCTCCCAGAAAGTGTTTGAAGCTGCTGTTAGTCACACCAGTCCTTAGGAGTCCAACAGTTGGTCGAAACCAGTATTTCTGGTTCCTTACTGCCTGTGGAACCTCACAAGGGCTGATTTGTAGCAATCACAGACCTGTGCGGACTGGCTCAGATAACTGCCAGTTGAACTAACCTTTCTCACTTGCTTCATCAGCCAAGAGTGGAACAGCCAAAGTGGAAACTTTATAGAGGTTATGTCTTTCTTATCAGTATAGAATGGACTGTCACTACTACCAAGACCCCTCACTCTATGATAAAAAATGTATACCCAACTTCAAAGCAGTTACTCAAAGATATTATGTCCTCGACTCTACAGTCAACACAATTCTGCAAACTCACAGGATACACACATGTGTGTTCTGCGGTCAGTGTACTTTCTTCTCTTACAGACAGCTTTCCAAATCTAGTCTCCCATTCACATATTTTTCGTGTTTATTAGAAGTCAGAGATTTTCCATGGAATCCCTGCTATATAGCTGGATGGACGATCCATGTTTTATAGCCCAGAGACACAATGTTCCTTTGGGCTATGAACTTGTCATCCTTCATTGAACTCTGGATAATTCTTAGATAAGAGCTTTCGGGGGAAGGGGAGATCTGATTCCACAGAAACTGGGGTTGATGATCCAAGTGGCAATTTTCTCTCTTGAGTAAGAATTAAATCAACACACTAGTTGAAACATGACCCTCCGGTCCTGGCGTAGTTTGATTTTTTGAAAATACACCGGTGCTCACTAAAGGGTTATGATAGAAAACATATTTTGATTCATTCTTAAATTTTCTCATGGTTTCATATTAGAAGCTGCTCTTGACTTTCTCTCTTCAAGCCTACTGTGACGTCTTGGTGGTGCAGAATAACCAGTTCTTCAACCATTTGCTGAAGCCCAGCAGTGTTTTAACTCAAAGTTCTACCTTCTGCAACCAGTCTTTCATCCTGGGGTTCAGCAAGGTTCCTGATGGAAAAAAAAAAGAGTTGGCAGTGACAGGCTACTCCTCACATTATTCAGGAATTTCACTGTCAGCCATCCCTTCCTTTCTCTACTCTTCCAGCCACCAACTGTTAGCAACGTCTTCTCCAACACTGGGATGGTTTCAAGGACTTCAGGAAAATCTTTTCCTCTCAAAAGAATCCCATACCTAGCTTGACACCTGGCACATAGTGATATCAATAAATGTTATATGAATTAAAGAATTCATGCATTGATAATTCTCTTTCTCTGAAACCTCCCCATTTTATCTCCAAACCCCTAAGTACTCTGTCTTTAAATAACTCCAACTATTATTACACATTTACTATAATGGCTTCTATAGAGGACTGTCAAATCAAAAGTGGGGAGGACTCTTCAGGTATAAGATAAAGACAAATTGCTTCGCTCTAACCCCTTATGGTGGAGGGACAATCTGCTTTCAACATCAATTTCAATAAATAAAAGTAATTGCCTAAGTTTATTTCAACAATGTTTCCATTGTTCATACTTAACTACCCAATGTCTATGAGCACATAAGGTGGTAAAAATAATGGCATAGAAATTTTGTCTATCTACATATCTTCAACTTAACTAGAGGAGAAAATAACCTTTAAAAAAGGAAATGGAGTTTGCAATGGTCCTGGAAAGAGTCAATCTAAAAACACAACAACATTAAAATATACACATATTTCCTCTATCCCTTTATTCTCATCCAAAAGGCCTCTGTTTATCACCCTAGAACTGATTTGAGGTGAAATGGGAGTTTGTGTGCAAATAGGGTTGGAGAGGTAGAAAGCAATAGTGAAATAAGAGATATTATTGTTGCAGCCTTATTGTTGTTTCCATAATCATCAGCTGGCTAATCCTACTATAGAAGGCAAAAGGGAGGTTTATCATGTAGCCATAGTCCTATTGCTTAGTCTGCCACTACTCAACACATCACTAAAGAAAATCTTGGGGTCCAAAGAAAAGCACAGAAGTCAGGAGGAGAAGTAAACTCTCCAAGACAGAGAAAAATCAATGACTAAAGTGACTTCACATGCTAAGCCCTTTGAAGTGGAATCTTACTGCTCTTTCCATCACCTACTCCAGACATCCCCCACTACGTGCCTAGCTACATGTAGTTTCCATTCATAGTATTAACAAGTGTGACTTCTATGGAGTCATAGAAGCCATTCAGTTATCTCAACAAAGGTTTTACATTGGCATGTGTGAGAAGAACTCAGATAACTTCACCAAATGGTGATTTTTTTAAAAAATGCTAATCCATTGTGAAATAATTTCCTCTAGATATTGCATTATTGCCTTGATGTTAAAGGGCAACAGGAAAATTTGTGATCTTTGTGTAAGTTGTTTTGTACATTTCAGCATAGTTTAATAATTAATCTGGCTTCTGCTCCTGTCATTCTACTGAAGCCTCTCTCTTAAAAGGCATTTATCACCTTCTAATTGCTAAATACCATTTCTTCTTCTGTCTACCTCCCCTTGAACCCTCGATTGTAATCCTCAGTGTTGCTCCAATTCTTCCTGAAATTCTCTCTGAAACCCCAGCACACTGCATTCTCCAGGTTCTACTACTGCTCAGACTATTCCCTCAGTGTCTTAATACCGTTTCCTCTTCTTTCTCCTGTCTTTTAAAATCAGGGGTGTCCCTAAAAGTTCCTATAATCATCTTTTTTTTCTCCCTATGGTTTTTCTTGGAGATCTTATCCCCTCCACAACTTTTACTATCATCCCTGCCTGTCCATTCACATCTCTACTCTCAAATTCTCTTTAGACAGGCTTCTAACTGCCTCCAGGATATCCACGCCTCATCGCTTTCTCAAACTCAACACATTCACAGGCAAACCTACTCTTCCTGCTAACTTCCACCTTTCCATGAGAGGGGCCACCATCTTCCCAGGCGCCCAGATTTTTTGGAGATTCACACCTTTTGCCCCCATTTAACTTTTTCTGGACATTCTTCTGCTCCAAACCGTCATGGTATGTTGCTTGTAAGCTCACTTATGACATCATTTAACCCTTGTAATTTAGTCAGTTGTACATTTATCTCATGTTCCCTAATAGATATAAGCTCCTAAAGAAAAAAAACCATGCTTCCCTCAGCTTTGTACACCCTGAAGAGCACAGAGTCTGACCCATAGTAGGTATATTTAGTTGAAAGAGTAAAATATACCTACTTTTTCATTCATTGGTACATTTTATTCACATTTCCACTGCCCTTTGTCATCTACAGTCAACAACACTGAGCTAAAATTGTACTTAATCTCAGTACTATGAGGAAAACTATCAAAGAAACATTCTAAGTAATACCACAACATGCAGAGTTCTTGCTGTACTGAATTTATTGTTCGTGCAGCCCACGTTTTCATCCATTGATTCCACATAGGGGAAAAAATTTATATTTGGAAGGAGCACTGAAATGTGTGGGGAACCAAACTCACACCTCACCTGCAAGCTATTCCTTAGGTTTGCTCTCTCAGTAGTGGAATCCCTTCTCCAGTTCCCTATAATTTGCTTGTTCTGTTATTACTCCCACACTTGGTTATGAGAGCTTTGTATTGCGAAAATCTGCACTCAAAACATTGCAATTTTAATTCAGAGAAAGCACGCACCTCTGAGGGTGACTCAGTGTTATAATGAGGCCCACGCTCCCACTCTTGCTGATCTCATCGCTGACTCGGGTTTGGTGTTAACTGAGCATGATCACAAGCTTTAGTTTGAAGGGTTGGTTTTTGTTCTGTTTGATACCAGAATAAGCAGCATAATGGAAGATAGGATAGTCAAGCTCTCTGATATCCTGGCCTACGTTCCGATACCAAATGCATGCCTTTAAATCCACCAGTAGAAAGATAGCAGGTGCTGGGTTTATTGTAGCCTGGAGAACTTGCCCCAACCTGCACTCTGTCAAAGAAGTTTAAGAAAACTGGAACAAATCATTCCATTGATCTCTTCTTACTCAAAAGGCTATAAACAGGTAAATAAATAGAATCCAATTGTGCCTTAAGGATTTTTCCAGATTCATCATTTTATAGAAAGAGGGGAAAAAAGGCAATTCAAGTCTGAACCTGCATTTTTAAGAGCACTTCATCCAGCTTGACAGTTGATTTTTTTTTTTAATGTCCAGCTAGTGGACAGTATAAAGCTAACACATACACCAACACCATTCATGTGTGAGAGGTTTAATTTACTAAATCAATCAGGAATGCCACAACCACAGACTTAAAGACGCATTTACAACACAGGTTTGGTTCACATCTAGTTATGGTTGACAACACCTCAAGCTCATGTTCGGACATGAGCCTATTTTTTAACATCAGCTGAAATAGATTTCACAGGAAAGTTGTACTGCCAGTTGTTTTTAAGCCAAGTTCGAATGATATCACTCATCTGTTTACTCTTCCCCACTCCCTATGGTCTAAGTCTCATCTACTTCTCCTACCTATTTCCAATGCCTCCTACTGGACACTTCACATTCCAGCCAACCACACAGCTCACTCTTCCCCCATATCATCTCATAGACTTCTGCTTCTGTGTGTGTGATGTGCTATTGTGATCTCACCCTCAAATCTCTGTTCAAATGTTCCTTCCTCCATAGAACATTCTTTGACTCACCCTCTTCCAACCAACTATTTCATGGTATCTGTACCTCTCAAATAATTTCAACACTTCCTACTTTGTTTGTTTGATTTTTGTTTTGTTTTTTCGCTATTTCTGCCTATCTTAATTTCCCCTGCTAACATGTAAACTCCCTCAGGAAAAAAATCCACAGGGAATTTTTTTTTTGGTATATTTAGAGCCCATGCAGCAATTTTTGCTTATACAGATCCATGAACATACCTTGGAATGAAAGAACAAATGTTTCCCAAGGTATTAACAAGAATGGAAAACTGTCAGTGGCTTGACTGTACTTTGTAGGTCAACAATCTCCGAGTCCTCCCTGAGGGTTGACATCATTGATATGATTAGCATGGCCTCTCCTGACTTTCTTTTCTCTAAGCAAGCCACTCCATGTCTTCTCTGTGCCAAGTTTCTCCACTGTTAGTGGTTGTTCCTCAGCATACAGTGGCTCCACTACACAATATCCATACGCTGCATTAGAAGCAAGCATGAGGTACATGTTTTATAAGTTGCCATGAAAAAAAGCAAAAAACTATTATAAGTAGCAGTTTTACTCCTTCTATTCTAAGCAATGCCAGCAACCCTGAAACAGCCAGCACATGGTCACTAATGTCTTGCCAAGTCTTCTTACATTATCAAGTCCATTGATATCAAAGCCAGTCATCATCACCGTCTACTGTTTGTTCAGTTGCCACAGAATGCTTGGCATCACACTAAGCACTTGAGTAAAAATGTACCTTAATTGTTGAAAGCACAGTCCCTGAGTTCTTGGAATTTCCTTCTGAGACAGAGCACATTGGCATGAAGTACTACCAATAAGTTACAAGATTAAATTTTCATAAAAGAATCCGAAGTTAGATTTTTAAGTCAGTCACATTGGAAGGCAATGTAATTCCAATGATGTTGGCGTTGCCTAAAGTTATTTTAGAACACTTCTTTTGATTCACCTTTCTCTTTCTTTCTTTCTTTCTTTCTTTCTTTCTTTCTTTCTTTCTTTCTTTCTTTCTTTCTTTTCTTTCTTTCCTTCTTTCTTTTTCTTTCTTTCTTTCTTTCTTTTCTTTCTTTCTTTTCTTTCTTTCTTTTCTTTCTTTCCTTTCTTTCTTTTCTTTCTTTCTTTCTTTCTTTTCTTTCTTTCCTTCTTTCTTTTTCTTTCTTTTCTTTCTTTCTTTCTTTCTTTCTTTCTTTCTTTCTTTCTTTCTTTCTTTCTTTCTTTCTTTCTTTCTTTCTTTCTTCTTACCATTTATGTCCTTTACACCCTCTTTTCCTCCCCCCACCTCTGCCTTTCCCTCTAGTAATCACCATGCTGTTGTCTGTGTCTATGAGTTTGTTTGTTTGTTCTGTTTTGTTGTTTAATTCCTTCACCTTTCTCACCCAGCCCCATTAAAGTCAATTTATATGACATATTTATCAAAACCTTTTATCAGATGTTATCATCTGCATAATATTTCATTCTGTTTTAACCTCAAGTAGAATTATCCAGCTTGATTACCAAGACCTGGCTCCAAATGAACATGGGTAATTTTGGAAAATCACATCCACCTTTGAAAGATGAAGATTTTCCACAACTGAGGAGATTTCAAAGAAAATTCGAGAAGCCCTGAAAGGTCTTCTAAACATATTTTGAACAATAGCAGCATAATAAGAGTAAATGTATAATTTTACTGGGAATGGGGGAAAATCTTAGAATGTTTGTGTTTATATATATTTACTGTATAGTTACACTTAACATATTTCTCAAAAGAACTATAAGAGGCAAATAGAAAAATCATTTGGAATTTTTTTTTTTTTGCATTTGTGTATAGTATTGCCTTTTAAAGAATGTATTCAATTAATACTTTCTTCTAATGAAAATTAGCTATACAGGAACCAAAACATTGGATCCAAGGGCCAAATTGGACTCAGCCAAACCTTCAGACACATCTCACATCTGTGTAGTTGCTGGAGAATGGTCCACATATTTTGTTCTTTCCTATTACACAGTTTAATTTAGTTTTGGTACTATAGGATTTCTTTGTTTTTCTAAATCATGCCAAAAGCTCTGTGAATTAGGGCCTCTAACATAGGTGTTTTCTATCTCAGCAAACACTCTCCAAATCTGGTACATAAGCACTGGAACCTACACTTGAACTTGGGAACATTATGATAACACAATGGACTTCACAGTGTACTTGAGAGAGCACAGCTGAACCACATCATTTAGTCACATTATATTGTGTCATGAGGGGGAAAAAATTATCAAGGACCAAAGGTGGGGAAGTAGAACCAGTTTCCTGTGTCATGTAAATGTATATTTTACAAGTATTATATGTGTTAAAAATATCTTTTGACTTTTCAACTGTTTCTTAGGCCTGATGCTATATAAGGACATACCCACCTAGGATGATCAAAATAATCTAACCTATGAATATGTTTAATAAAAGTCCTGCAAGTAATACATTGCAGTTGGAAATGTGCAGAATTATTAATACAAACACCATCTTTTACAAATAATGCCTTAAGAAAATTATAAAGGTAATGAATTATAGTATTTAATGAAGAGTTCTAAATCTAAATAGTAGTGATTTTAATAGCTCCATTTATGGAGCACCAATTATGTACATGTAGTGCATACTTTAAGGTAGCTTTTAACTATCCTCACTTAACAGATGGAACAAATGAACCTCAGAGAAACACAGCTAGTAAATGGGCAAGGTCTGTGCTGTGTGGTAGACCCAAAATGAAGGTCTTCCCTGGAGCTTGACTTCTGTAAATCCATCTCAGTTTTCAAGAATAATTTGAATGGTAATTAGAGAAAAAAGGCAGGGAGAAAGAAAGAGGAGAAGGGAGAAAGGGAAGAAAGGACAGAGGGTACAGTGCAATACAGTGTCCATTGTCTGTATATATATATATATACACCCCCAGAGAACTAACCTTTTCCCTCAGATAATCAGCAACCCCCAAGGCAGCAGAAGACAATAGCCTGGAACTGACTAATGGTCACCCTGTCCGTACCTCTGGCAAGCTAAAGATAACATCTTGACCTAAGTTATGTTTCAGTTCCTGAGTCCTATGGTGGACTGACAACTTTCTCATGAGGCCAGACAAGGAATATCAGAGCTGTCCTCAAGACCTGAAGAAATAATTCATCACCCTTACCTCACCTCCAACCAATTAGCTTCCAACATGACCCAAAAACCATAGTCCACCATATCTTGTGATTTTGCCCTATATAATCCATAACCTACATGCCATTGGGGAGTTTGGGCTTTTGAGAATTAACCTCCCATTCTCCTGAATGGTGCATTAATAATAAAATAGCCAATATTTCTCCACGGCAATTCTCAGTGTTTAGTGTTTGGCTCTGCTATTGCCGGTGGACAAACTCTTTCTGTTCTGCAATACAAAGAGTTTGCAATATAAACTCTTTCTGTTCTGCGTGTGTGTATATATATGTATATATTACACATATATATATACACATATATATGTAAAACTTTGTAATAATGTACACCTCACAGAGCTGTTGGGAGAATTAAGATAATAACATATGGGAAATGCTTTGTAAACTTTAGAGCTCTGTACAAATATAAGGTGCTATTATTGTTTGAAGAAACTGAATTATAGCAGTTAGACTAACTTGCATTCTAATCCTGGCTCCACTGCTTGCAAGCAGCATGACATCAAGCAATTATATTACCTGAATTTAAGTTTTTTTCACTTTGTAAAATAGAGATGAGTTATGAGGATAAAACAAGAAAATGCTTTTGAAGTACTGCCTGGAACACAGTAGGTACTCAGCAAATGTAAGCTCCTTTTCCTTTCCCAGCTGCAGTTTTAAATGCCTTTATTTCTCTTAAATCAGAATATCTTCCACCATTTTCTTGCCCAATAATAACCAGGATGAATCATAATGATATGATGCAACAAAAGAGCAGCAAATCAATGATAAACCATAAATCATGGTGTTTTCACATCTAGTAATAATTTCTATTGTGCCGGAACCATCAACAGCAAATTGCACAAGTGCCAAATAAACAGCCCAAGGAACAGCATGAAGCAACCATGGCAAGGTAAATTAACCTGGAAAGCTACCATAAAAATATGAGTGATAACCCTGAAAATATCCTTATTTGTATTCCAAAACATAATTGCAAATTGCTTAGACAAGCAGGATATGTTCAGTTAGATTCTTGAAATTTTACCAAAAAAATGGTTTCTCTCTAAGACCTTGTGGAGTCCTGGGCTCACAGTACACAAGCTATTGAACAATTCATTTAGGATTGCTTCTTACCACAAACAATTTTTTTAAATGCATAATATTGCATACTCTGCCACTAAGCTCTACTGTGTGTCATCCTAATTAAGGATGCAGACAGGCTGCTCAGTAATGATGATTGATGTCTGCTACAGCTCTTAGTGAGGAGGAAGGTGAAGATGAGCATTAGCTGCAGCCCTCAAGAGAAACGTGGTAATTGGCATTGCTCACTGTACCGCAAATCACATCTTCCTGGAATTATAGAAGAGGCACTTAAAAATAGAGAATTATCATGCATAAAATTGTAGTTTTGTTCCTCCTGAGGAACAATCCTACAAGGCACAGTTTTCAATTATTTTCAGTATATAAATGAATGGCAATGTAATTTTTAGCATTTCATTTCAGTTGGGGCATCACGACACCAATAATAATAATAGTTCATTTTTGACTTTATGACATGGACCTCTTTTTTTATCTTTTGTGTTTTAGACTTTTGTGTCTTGAGATTTATCAATCTTCTTGTCTGTATGTATACCTGCCAGCTTGAAAGCAGCTATTTTAACAGTAACGGTAGTAACTGTTTTTGAATTAATGAAAAGCGGTTTGGAGTAAAGAGCTAATTCAACAGCCAAGTGTTGACTCTTTGCCCATTCCCACCATCCTGCAGCTTGATCACTCCTTCCCTCTAAAACAAAACACAGTAATTACTCCAAGCACAGGTAATACAAGCAACCATACCAGGTATCATGTAGACTTCACAGAAGAGGAAAGCTTTGCCTACAGAGACTGTACCTACTACATCAAGAAAACAAAAGGGGGTCTCTGCTCTGAAGAAGACATGCATTCTACTCAAATTTACTCTTATAAAGCCAACTTTCAAAAAAATGAGGGTTCTTTATCTACACTCTCTAACTTATCCATCTAACAAATCAGAAAGTAGAGTAAAAATGTTCATCAGTTGGGGCCTGATTCAATACGTTACAGCATACCCAAACAATGAAACATCATACGACTATAGAAAAGAAAGCAGAAATGGATGAATAGTATGAGCTCATTTATATAAAGCCAAGGGAAGAAAGAAAGGGAAAAGAGAGTAGATTTTTAAAGTAATCACCACACACACACAAAATTAAAACTTTGGGAGATGATGAATGTGTTAACTAACCTTATTATGGTAATCATTTCATAATATATGCATACAATCATTACACTGTACACTTTAAACTTACACAGTGTCATATGTCAATTGTATCTTAATAAATCTGGAAAAATCAATTTAAATAAATAAAAACAGGCTCTGGCGAGAGTCCCAGAGAGCCTCTTTCCCTGATTTTCATCAGGAGGGAGGGAAGGAAGGAAGGAAGGAAGGAAGGAAGGAAGGAAGGAAGGAAGGAAGGAAGGAAGGAAGGAAGGAGAAAGAGAAGGGAGAGGAGAGGAGAGGAGAGGAGAGGAGAGGAGAGGAGAGGAGAGGAGAGGAGAGGAGAGGAGAGGGGAGGGGAGGGGAGGGGAGGGGAGGGGAGGGGAGGGGAGGGGAGGGGAGGGGAGGGGAGGGGAGGGGAGGGGAGGGGAGGGGAGGGGAGGGGAGGGGAGGGGAGGGGAGAGGAGAGAGCCATGTGTGTATGTTTATATGCATTGAAATCTTCTAGAAGAGTGTATGGATTATTTGGATTATTTGCCTTGTTCACGTTATGTTTTTAATCTAAAAAAAAAAAAAAGTGGGAGTAGCTTGGGTCTAAAGTTCTCCCAGCTCTGCAAATTGGTTTTATCCCACTGCTGCTTTGATCAGGAACAACAAGTCCATCCCAGTGCAGACTCTGGATGTGCTTCTGTTCTCCCATGGAGACATCAGTGAAGGGACACAGGAAAACAGGAGGGACAGACTTGGCCTGGCCTCTCTCTGACCAGAAGATGAAGTGTGAGAAAAGATATTTAAGGTACGTTTACCTAATGATTTCCAAAAATCAGAAAGAACACAGTATCTGCATTTTATAAGAAACTTTTGAGGAGGAGAGGAGAGGTTGGATAAACTGGCTCTACCATTGAAAGGGGTCAATCAGAATCAGCCTCGGTAAACTCAATGCTTTCTCTTTAAAGGGCAATTTTGACCCACTCAGAAAGAAAAGGCGGGAGTAAATCAGGGACTTAGAATTCAATAGAGCAGAAGAAACTGAGGTCTTTTGGGCGATTTCATGCTCAAAATGAAGAGCAGAGTGTTGTTAAGGAGTGGGTTCACAGCTATGCCAAAAAAGTTAAAAAGCCGAATACAAGCCAGGCTGGGTGTGGATAAAAGTGGGATGAATCTGACCTCTGGGCCTTTGCTCCCCAATTAGGAACCACTATTTGCCTGGGACAACAATTTGAGATAGAAGCACAGAGCTGAACAAGAATCGGAAAGCTACTTTGGGACTTGGCCTTCAAGTTCTCTGGCTTTGCAGAGACAGAAACATCAGGGACAAGACTCATCATTGTTCCATTCACCCAGTTCAACCTCATTCTGCCTTCTCTTCCTTAGTAGAGTTGTAGAAATTTTGTAGACATTTGTATAGCTGATAAAAACTGAAGAGCTGAATAATTTATTCATTCTACCAATGTGAACAGAGACCTGAGAACAGGAGTCCACTGTTACAGTAGAACACTGGCCTGGGGACTAAGGACATCAAAACTCTAATTGCCACTCAGCTCATAACAACTGAGATGACTTTGAGCAAATCACTCCTCCTCCAAGCCTCTTTCCAAAATGAATGAATTGCTTATCCCCAAGGTGTTAATCACAGACAACGGTCCAGTGTTGCATTTCATCCAAAGGTTTCTGAATTTTAATCGTCTACTGGAATAAAATACTTTACTTCAAAGGAGTGAATCTCCAATAATGGGAATTATAGGTAGCCCTGCTGACTGTTACCAGTGCTTCCTTTTATTTCTTTGCCTGCATACACTGATGTTACACAGCCAATAATGATGTTAACAAACTTGAATTTAATTGAGTTGGAGGGTTTGATGGCATGAGTTTCTATAAGCAGTTCCAATCTTCAAGGTTATACAAATTATGTATGATTTCATAACTAGTGGGGTTTCCAACTAGTGCCAATGCTATTTTTCTTAGTCAGTTTCATTATTTGGAAAGTAAATAAAAGAAGTATTTTCATCCCCAAAGATATAATTTTATATTCGGAGGGTTAGAAAAATGTTGCAAGAAAGAACTGCCCAAAAGGAAGATGCTTTGGATATTGGCATTTTAAGAAGAGCAAGGAAAAACTATTTTTAAAAAAATAAAAGATTAAGAGTACTTTTACTTGCAAATGAGAGATGACTAAATGTTGACATTTTCCTTTACTGTAATTAAAATTATATATATAAGATGTGGTTGACTCTCAATAAGTCAGACAAAAGCATACCTAAAGCAATCCTCTTTCCATGTGTACAATAAGGAATGATGATGCCTCAGAGTGAAGTATTATAAATATGCAATCATCGTCATTCTGAATTAGCAAAAATTACCCAAGATTCTTCATCTGTTAAAAAATGATCTCTCAGTTCCTTTCCGGCTCACAGGGAGCTTTCTCTTCCTTCAATGGAAAGAGTTAAGTCAAATTAGGTAATTACAACGAATCAGTGGCAATATGACTTTTACCTTGGGCAACACTTACATGTCTTTCCATGTTAATAAAGTCCCAGGACTTAAATGAAAATCCACATGGTTTCATTTGTAACTTAAGAAATAAGAACTAGATATTTTTCCTTATAACAAGCCATTTCTTTCAGAAGGCAGAATAGCTGAGAACCTTTCTAAGTCTTTTTGTACTGTTTTTATGGTTCCACTGTGTTGAAATTTATTGACTAATCATTTAATTAGAGCACTGTCACAGGTTAGGTCCCCTAGTAGATCCCCTGGGTTTAAGAAACACAAAACAGCTAAGTACTGCCTTCCCAGAACAATGTGTGAATTCCCTTCCCATGAAACATAGATTCATCGATTCAGAGGGTTGCATTCTTCTGACCATTTTCCTTCTATCACACTTGACTTTCAAATTAGGATTTACATGGGGCAACTCAATTGCTTCTAGTAAATATTTTAGTGTCCTATACATTAAAAAATAAATAAATAAATCTGCTTTGTACAAATAGCATTTTCTCAAAATAAGCATTGACAATTTTTCACTTATTTAATATACTTCCTACACAATTAAATGCATATCTTAGTTGGAATGAAACTAAACACCACTACCCCAGAGTTTGGATTGCAAATGTAATCATGGCACTATTTTATGGGGAGATCAGAAACTCAGGAGTGCCCTATAGCTTCCTGAAAAGTTAAATCTGAAAAATTGTGAGATTGTTTTGTTATTTGAGTTTGGATCAACATTATTGCTTCTTGCTTAAGAAGGAATGTTGTCTAAAAAAGTGAAAAATAAACTTGAACCTCTGACCATAATGCTTCAAGTACCTATTTAATGATGTCATCATGGTTTTACATTTGCAAATAACTTTGATATCTATTATCTCATTTAATTCTAACCACAACCCCACCAAATAGGTAATTATCCCCATTTTACTGATGAGAAAACCAACTCCAAGAAGGTGTTACTTAAAGCAGATCTTCTAACTCTAAATCCATTGTTCCTTCCACTACACCGACTGCTTCAAATTACTAGAAATATCAAATTTTGCACGAGGTCAGTCAATAGTGTTAAAAGATAAACTGAGGCATATTTTAAAAATTGAGTTTATTTGAGCAAAAATCAATTTGAATCAGGCATCATCCAATCTAGAAGATAGAAAGGAGCTCCAAGGAGCTGTACAAAATGAAAGACTTTTACAGGCAGAAGGGATCAGAAACAAGGAAGTTATACTAGCAAAAAAGATTGGTTATTGCAAGGTTGCTTTTCTTTCATGCTAAGTAGTGTTGATCAGGATATTCCTGAATGATGGGTCTAAGATTCCATTTCTGGGAGAGCCAGCACTGTAATTTTCTTGGTTTGGTGATGTGGGGTTTAGCATAAGTGACTACATGTGAGGATTGTTGTCTTGTTTTAACAGTGGCAAAATATGTTTAAGATCAGTTATCAATAAGGGGTATGAGTTCCAGGTGACAGGACCATGCTCACATCTGTTTGTGAGTTCCTCAAAAGCTAGTCCTCATAGTGTCTCTAGTATATAACACCATGCCTGAGATTGCCGGCTCTGTGCAAATTTTGATTGGATTAATGGAACATAATTAAATAAATATATGATTTATATAAACAGTGACAGTGTTTTCCAAGCTGTTTTTAAGGAATGTTAAGAAGTATACCATAAAAGTGGGTTCTACTGGTAAGTGGATTTGGGAATTATTATTTATTATAGACCCAGAGAATTTACAATGCTTACTAGAGGTTCTGAAAAGTCCTATGGTAAAGAATCTTGTTTGAATTTATTCAACCAAGTTCTTCCCAAACAATTGCCTGCAGAAATCATCCCTTTTCTTCCAATAGAATTATCTGAACTTCCTTCCACACACCGGTGTTCCATGGGATGTGGTTCCAAAAAGAAGCCTTTAAAATAAAACCTAAAACAGAACAGTGCATGAGGATACCACAAAAGAGGAAAAAGTATTCCGGGCACAGCTGCAATGTTTTGAAAAATTTAAGAGAGAAGAGTAGAGCAATATAACCGAAGGACAGTTGGTGTGAGATGGTCCAGGCCCAGAAGAGCTAGAGAATCTAGGGTGCAGTGATGCACTCCTGTGGACCAGGCCCTCTGAGACTGATCCACACTGGACAGAAGCCCAGACTAGGAAGGGATCAATGTCTGGAAGAGTCCATGTAGGTGCAGGTCAGGGTCAGAAAAGAACCCAAGCATCTGAGGAATTCAGGAGCTGGCTGGAAGTAGAGATGAAGGTAGATGATCATCAGACACAGAGAGGGCTCAGCAGATACCAATCTCTGCTACGTGGCTGGAGCTGAGAGTGCGGAATTCAGGCCGAAGAACCCAGTGAGAAAGGTAAAATTCTAGAAGGTCAAGTCCCAAGTCAAGAATGTGGGCAAAAGACAGTAAATTAGGGGCCTAATGACTACAAATATCATGTACTTATTGTTATTATATATTATTATTATATTATACTATTAATATAATACAATTAACAAGGGGGCAGCCATGCTACTAGGACCAAAATTTGGAGGCCCTCCCTTTACCCCACCCCTATCTCTAGGGCGTGGGGCATTCAGAACCACTGCTATTTCCAACACACAATAAGGACTTGGAAACTAATTAACCCATATTGTCTGAGCTTGGGTCCCCTTAGCAGATAATCAGTCTAGGTCATGATTAGCCCCTTCCTATAAATCGAAGTTCCTCTTTTCCCTCTTGCTTCTCTCCCTTCTTCTGGAGATCTTGTGGACAGCTAATTTTACCATGCCTAACACGCAGGGCTGCCACAAAAGGCTGTGCATGTTGCACTGCTTGAGGAGACACCATTTCAAGGCACTGGCATCCTTGTTTGGTTACACATCCCCTCCTTGCCCATGTAGATCTCTCCTTCAATCTGTCTTTTATATTTTTATTCATAGTTCATTAATTCAGCCAATCCCTGCAATTCTCTCACTCAGTTGCCTTTTCATTTCACCTACTTCCAATCCTGTTTTCCCTATTTCTAGTCAAGCTACCGAGGATTGCCAGAGGAAAAGACAGGGCTGTTCATACTGGGTGTTGTTAAAATGTATGGGCTCCACCTGCTCACCCCTTCTGAAAGGTTACATAAGCATGAAGTAAGCCTTCTATTGTGTTCAACCACTGGGAAAATAGCATAGTCTCCAGATAAAAACTGGGACATCAACCATGCCTACAGTTTCTTTCAGGGAACCCTCTCACTCTGTCGCATTTTCCTCACTCTCCTCAAACCTCCTACTCCATCCCTGGGCCCCTCCTTTGAACCAAAAATGAGCCCCCTACTTCCCAAGACAGTGGCGACCATCAGAAGAGAGTTCCTTCAGCTTCGGTCCCCCTATCTTCCTGAATTCACACCCATCTCTGTTTCTTTCCCTCCTGCCCCAATGCAAGAAGAGTCCCTCCTCTTGTCCAAGGTTAACACCTCCTCACCCTTCCATGACCCACTTTAGGGACATTTTTTTCTCTCCCCAGTTATTACCTTTTTTATCTTTTTCCTCTACTGGCTCATTACCAGCAGCAGTTAAACAGTTCACCCTTCAACTCCACAGATGCTTCTACCTACCACACCCCACCTCTTTTTTTTTCACCTCTAAATTTCTTGAATTCACCAGCATCCCAAACTCACTGTCCTCTTGAACCTTCCCTCCTGAATTCTATTTACGCTCCCCCATTCCTCATGTCCCATTCACCCCTTAGCCCATTGTAACCTGGTTTCTGTCAAACATTCCACTTAAACTCTTCTTACCAAAGTCCTCCCTATCACAAATGGACTGTTTTCCACTCCTATCTGACACTCTTTCTTAGCAGCATTTGCCACTGGTGATCACGCCTGCCTTCTACTGTGATTTCCCCATTTCTTTACATGACACTATGCACTCCCGGATTTTCTCCTGCCTCTCCAGCTACCCCTTCTGAGTATCCTCCAAGGCCTCTTTTTGTTCATGTCTCTTCAATGATGGTCTTTCTCAGGGTTTTTGAAACCTCTTTTTTCTCCATTGACTCAGCCTCCCTGGATAATCCTAACTCTACTTCTAGGTCTTCAAGTATCCTCTTAATGCTGACCACTTCCAAATCTTGTCTTCAAAACTAAATATCCAACTCCTTAAGAGATATTTACACTTGCTTCTACAAGCAATTCAAAGGCCCTTTATGAACTCATCACTTCCCCAGCCCATCCAGCATCCCTAGGTCTCACCGTTCCCAGTAGCCACTCCATGGAGCAGGGGATGGAGCAAGAAGCTCATCATCTTCCAGCAAGGACTGTGAGCAGAGCAGAATTTCCTCCCACCTGGGCCTCTCCAAGCAGATGTCTGCACTCCAGCAGGGGGATGTGTGCAAAGCAGCAACCTGGTACTTAATTTCCCTGTTTAACCTGAGGGCAACAGGGATTCAGTGAATGATTTTAAAACTCCAAACTTCTTAACTTGGTACACAGGAGTTTCCTTTGGCCATCCCCTATATTTTACTTGGTACTATAGCTAAATAATAACAAGCCATTTCTGTTGTGTAATATTCTGGGCACCATTCTAAGCACTTGTGCACAGTAAGTTTATTATTCCTCACAGCAATCCTATGAGGCAGGTTCTATTAGTATTCCAGTTTTACAGAGGAGGAAACAGAGGCAAAAGGGATTATCTTGCCCAAGGTCACATAGCAGCAGTCAGAACTCAAACCCATGTGGTCTGGCTTTGAAATTATGATCTTAACTACTATGTTTTATTGCCAAATGGAGCTATTTAGAGTTCCTGGAACGTGCTCTGCTCTGCTTTTCCCTGGTCTCTGTCCGTCTGTCTGTCTCTTTCTCTCTCTCTCTCTCTCTCTCTGTCTCTCTCTGTCTCTCTCTCTCTCACACACACACACACACACACACACACACACACTTCTTCCCTATGTGCTTAGGTAACTCTCACTCATCCTTCAGATCTTTGTATGGAAATCAACTCGTTGGGAAGCCTTTTCTGACTTTCCCTTCTGCACCTATCCCACGCTCCCAAGGTTGATGCCTTTCCTCAGGGCTCCCACAGCATCTTTCTCGTGGCTCTGTCACAACACTTACCACTGTACCATGATTCGGGTTAACTTGTCTGTCTACACGTCTGAACTGCAATACCCTCAAGATAAGGGCTATGTCTCAGTATTTGTAGAGTCTTCAGTGCTACACACAGTGCCTGGCCCGGGGTAGGGGATGAATGGTAGTGGGGTAGGTGTTGAATAAATACAAGGAGAATATACAAATGGCATCAGCAGACAGGTTAACTTGAGGCTGGGTTGTCCAGATACTGGTCTAGGGCTCTTGAAATTGACCCAGACCTGACCCAGAGTTGCTCCCAAACTTAAGTGTAGGACTGAGCCTGTGAGTGAAGACTTCGGGATCCCAGCTGTCGAAACCAAAGGAAAGGAGATTGCTGAGAGCCAGGAGGAGACTAAAGCATTAGCCTTGATAGAAGCCTGAACAGATTTTGTAAAGTGGATTAGAATATAAGAAAAAATGAAAGCAGATAAGCAGGAAGGACAGCAAAGGATTACAGAGAGCGTTATTCTGGGCGATTGAAATGAAGAGAGTGTGTGGGGATTTGATATGGGAGCTTGATCTAAATTTAAACTGAGGAGTTTAAACTGATCTGGAAAATGTAACCAAGTCGAAAGCAGTCATGGTGCACCTAGAGTAAGCACTTTTATATGATTTGGAATGTGCTCCATATGATTATAATGATTCACTTTTCATAGGTAGAAGCAAGCCTGGTATTTTCCTGTGTTTATTTGCCACTTTAGAGGGTAGTACTGGAGTCAACAGAGCAGAGGAAAAAAAACTCCTATTCTAGTCGAAGGTCCATTAGCAAGCCTTTGGTATGCTTTCTGGATGAAGATTGATCTTCGGTTATAATCACTCCATTCACCAAGCCTTTTAATAGGATGCCTGAGTCTAGGGCAGAGACATTAATGTACTGTGACGGCCTTGACCAAGAAAAGCATCTCAGTAACAAAAATTGGCACAGTTACCAACACAAGCAGTAAAATTTCAGAAACATCGTGTTTTTGTACCTATTTTAATGAACATTTATATTTACAATAAATCATCTTGTAATTATTTTAAATAAAACCTCTTTACATTAAACTTCATTATTTCAGATTCATTAATATAAAATCTGTATAATCAGTTCTAGATTTGATATATGAAAGGGAATTTTGCCTCTTATAGCAGTTTTATTTTTTTCTTCAATAGGTCTTGCACATTTTTTTTTTTTTTTGTCAGATTGAAATATATAAAAAACACTTAGAGCAGTCCCTGGCACTCAAACTAGGGCTACCCATGTTAAATGTTAAGCTATTCTTTTTTAAAATATATTTTTATTGATTTTTAGAGAGGTAGGAAGGGGGAGAGAGAGAGAGAAACATCGTTGTGAGAGGGAAACAGGGATTGGCTTCCTCCTGCGCACACCCTGACTGGGGACCCAACTGGCAACCTTTCGGTGCACGGGATGACTCCCAACCAACTGAGCCACACCGGCCAAGGCAATGCTATGCTGGTACCGAAATTAATACTTCAGAAAAAAGATTACCTCCTTCAGAACATAAACTGTTATTAAAGGCTTTAAAAATATGTGTCCAGTTGTTGTTCAATGAGTATGGAGCTTCAGTCATACAAGATGAAAAAGTCCTAGAGATATGATATACAGCAATGTGCATATAGCTAACAATACTATAATGTACACTTAAAAATTGTTCAGAGAATAAGTTCATGTTATGTCGGGGGGGGGGGGGAGGTTAACCACAATTTAAAATAAAATCTGTGTCCAAACAGTCTGTTAATTGCGAGTCTCATCTCTTCATTAAAATAAGTACAACAGGATCTCTTATTGGAAATCTCCAGTAGATGAGAGTCATAAAGGTACTTGTATTACTGGGGTAACACTAGCAGCTATAACCAATAAGCTTCTATTGCCTTACAGATATTACACAGTTTGAGGCCTATTTCTTGCTCATGTGGTGCCTATGGTTGGCAGGCAGCTTTCTTGCAGATGGTGACTTAAGAACCCAGGTTAATTCATCTGTGGCTCCGCCTCCATCAGGTCCCCATTGTCATGTGCCTCCACCCAGATGGAGGTGGAGGCGGAGGAAAAGCAAGAGGAGACTGCAAGGTAGAAAGGCTTACCGGCTGTTAAAATACTTAACCCAGAAGTGACAAAGGTCACTCCTGCTCACATTCCATTGGCCAGAGCTCTCACATGGCCACACCTACATGGAGGGAGGCTGGGAAGTCTAGGCCCTGGCTCAGCAGCCATGGGCCAGCAACAGCTGTAACCATGAGAGGGAGAACGGATTTTGGCAACCAGCCGGCACCTCTGCCACAGCACTGGAAAACAGTCTTTTAAAATATGTTTAATCTTAATTCAGGTTTCTTGCAAAATCAAATCATCATTCTCTTCAGTACTTTAAGTGCACTTTGCAAAAATACTGCAAATTTTAAGATTCCTTTTTCTAATAATTTTTTCCTTTTACTTTTGTCACATTCTTAATTTCCACATATCATACTTTTAAATGGGATTTAAAATGATTCAAGAATCAGAATTCATTTCTGGGTTCTGAGTCCAATCCTGCTTTGGACCATAGGGGATTTAAAGAGCCTGAAAAATCAGTCTTCTGCCAGTTATGCTCTGTCTGGGCACATTCCCTGGTTTTAATCACTGCGTTCTGATCTAGTTCCCCTAAGCTATCTCCCATCTCGTACTCCCATTTCAATAACTAAATTCCCATCTCTACCATTATTTTCTTCTTTGTTGTTTCTGTTGTTCTTTTTCCCCCCTTCTATTGAATTTATTGGGGTGACACTTAACAAAATTAAACAGGTTTCAAGTGCACAATTCCACAACACTTAACCTTTATTTTCCATGGAGTTTCTACCTTGGTGTTTATTTCAGTTAGGAATGTATTTGAGTGCAAGCAACAGAAATCCCAAAATTGATTTAGTGAAGTAAGTGTTCTTTCTTTACAAATAAAAAAATAAAAATACAAGAAATCTGGAGGCAGGGTATCTAGGGCTGGGACAGGGCTGCACTGTGTCAAACACCCAGCTTTATTCTCTTTTCTTGCTCTACCACCCTTAGCATGTTGCCTTTGATCACTGTATACTGATGCAGCATGCAGCACGCAGCGGGCTTGTATTCAAGGCTAGAAAACAAAAAAAGAAGAGAAAAGGTTCTTGCCAATAATGTTTATCCCTATTTATCGGTAAAACAAAATGTTTCCCAAAAGTCTGCTTCTTACTCCCAGCAGACATCCTTCAATATGTCTCATATTAGAATTGGATCACATGGCCACCCTGACTGCCAGGGAAGGAAGCTGGGGATGGTTTGGGGTATCAAACAACAGTATCTTTTGTAGTTCCCACTATGGTTATTCTAAGCCTGGGATCCATCTTGCTTTTGTCTTCCCAGGAACCAAAATAGTGCCCTGAAGCCCAGACTCATAACCAGGGCAGTGCTACCCACTTCCAGTCCTGCCTGTTGCTGACCATCTGCCCAGGGTTCTGCTCATTGCTCTGACATGACTGCATGGCTGTTTACTCCCAGGAGACCGACTAAAAGGCATTCTATTGCCTCAGCTGGCCTCATCCTCAAAGTGCCCACTCTCTGCAAGGTGCTTAGTCTGAAACTATGAGACCCCTATCCCCACCCCTTAAGCCAAACTAGTCAGTAGGGCTGAGCCTCCATACTCATGGTCAGAGACAATTCAGCATTTCAATCCTAGCCTGCCTTTGCTCTTTCTAGGAATATACCCAATATATGACAAGTTCTCAAAGTTTTTATGAATGAATGATGAATGTCCCAGTCTACCTGATAGACATGGAGTAGAGTGAGAGACAGTTAGGCAAAGTCAAAAATGTAGAGGGAATCATCTATGATAACTCTTCGTTCTGTGTGACACTCTAGGAACACACGTTTCTATATGACAATAATTTACATCTAGACAATTTGTTCTTCAGTTGTTATGCTGCTTAGAGAATGCTGAAGGAAAAAGATTTTTCTCCCCCTTCTTGGAACCTTAAGGAAAGAATCAGGCACACATCCTCACATTACACTGAGAGCTAATAACTTTTTTTGTTGGCCTTCCATGCATGCAGTTTTAATGTCCCTGATTTTATGAACCATGATATATAGACATGGATAATCGGTGGCAGATGTACATATCTTCTCTTCCAGAATAAGTTTAAGGAAATATGATCTAACTAAGGAACAGTTAAACATGCACTGATGTTTAAAGGGCTTGATCCCTTTGGATAACACTTAAAGGAAAGAAAGTTTTTGTTACACAAATAAAAGCATAAAATATAAATTTAAAAGATGATAATAATATTTAGGAAAAAGTCTTTCACTTAGAGTTTTGACAAATATTCTACATGGACAGATCTTCCAATAGAAAAATGCATAACAGGCCCTTGTGGTTTCCCATTATTTGTTGTGGTAACAGCAAAGAAGCTCTGCTGTATGTATAGATTTTACTCATCCTACATTACCATGATATTCTAATTATAACTTTTACTTAACATTGTTATCACATGCATAAATATACCCAAAACTGAAGCAGAGGAACAGAGAATATGAAATCTCCAGACAAAATGGAAACTCCTGTGTTTCCCTTTGTCAACTTGGGCGCTTCTAGGAAAAAAAAAAACACAGTAGTCATAGGGCAAAAGTTATTACAGAAATTACAAATACAATGTGTCACTGAAGAAACTATTGCTAGTGACTTGCCTTGCTTTTTAACAAATTATTTTAGGGGGGGAAAAATCAGTGAATGAGTTAGACTTAAATACATAAGGGGATTTGCTACAAATCATCTAGTGTGATTCTTCTTACAATATGATTGTAACTATCTAAATTACATTCTCATCAACATATATATCCCTTTACCACCACCATCCCCCTAAGTTTTCCCTATTAACATATTGCATTTGTGTGGTACATTTGTTGCAATTAATGAGGCAATATGGATACATTATTGTTAACGGAGGTCCATAGTTTACATTAGGTTTCACTCTTTCTGTTACATATCTATCTTATGGGTTTTGACAAATGTATAATGGCATATATCCCTCATTATAGTATCACACAGAATTGTTTCACTGCCCTAAAAATGCCCTGTGCTCCCCTTACTCACCCCTCCTTCCCACTGGAATCACTTTTAGCCTGGTGATGGGCATGTCATTAGTACTCTATGGGTCCTGATGGGCAGTACTGTATAGAATTGGACTCTGTTTTACCCTCATGTTAGAATTATTGGGAGAAGGGTGTCATTGTCCAGGTAGGAAACACTTTTTAGTGTTTTCAGTACCTGATTTGGTCTTAAAGTTTACATTTTCACTTGATGCAAAAAAGGCAGAAATAATTTCAGAGGCTAAAGTAGGGTTGCATGTGAACACAGTTAAGTTTCCCTTGGGAGGAAGCAGATAAATAGACCAACCAAAGGTTTTTAGCTTATTCCTGTATGAATGTGGAACCAGGCACTCTCCTTTCATGGAGAAAACAGTGAAAACATCTGCATACATAGCTAAAATATTTAAATGTAATTTAAAATATTTTTCTCCCCTGTATAAAATTTTATCAAATAAACCCTTACAGCTAGTAAATTTTTGTGGTCATCTGATTCAACTCCTTTCCTTTAGGCAAAATTACCCATAAGCCATTTTCAAAAGTTTCTTTTTTTTTAAGAACTACTATAGAAGTACATTCTATAAAGTTCAAAATTGCTTCATTGTTTGATACCCTTATGGTGAAAAATCTATTTTAGCACACCTAAATTCCATTATATGATTATAGCTTAGTTCCCTCTTCAATCTTAATTTCTAGGGAGAAAGAATCCTATCTTCTGCATAACACATTTTCATAAATGTTAAGATTATTATTAGGCTCACTTCCTTTTTTTTCCCCCCCTCATGGATAAATGATTCTGGCTTCGTAATCTTTTCCCATCAGGTCTTACTTCCCATTCTTAAATTATCTTTGTGGAAATAATGAGAAAACATGCCGCATAAAGATGACAGCTTAGTATCATGAAACCGTCCTCAGGCCCGGGCCTTTTGTAACTTATAAATACCCACAATGGCCACAGTGCTTTCTTCCAAGGAGAACTCGACCTTAGTACTTCTGAGCTTTTGCTAAACGTATAATGTAATCAATCAACATGAAGAGCTAGCTCTATGAGTGCAATTTTGTAAAACATGGTATTTTTTTTCCTCATGAGGTTTATCATTTATTGGGAGGGAGACTCAAACCATAAGAAAGTAGGCATGTTACAAATATATTGTCTGCATATTACAAACATTCAGAGAAGGAAGTCTTCCCTGGCTGATTTGGGGAGCATTTCATGGAATGTCCTGGAGGTGGCTGGGAAGGTTGGACAGGATTTGGAGGGTCAGGGAGGGGAGGTGAAGATAGTCCAGACCGTGAGAACAGCAAGAAGGAGCAAAACCACAAGAACAAATGCCATAAAGTGAGGCAGGGGAGATGGAGAGGCCAGCTGGAGTGCAGCAACACGAAAGGGGGGGGGGCAGAGAAAGCGGGGGTGGTGAACAGCTTTGAAGCCAGTTAGAGGAGCTAATTTGAGAGAGTAACAGACAACAGGGAATCGTTGCAGGCTTAAAAACATTCCTAACTATTTTCACCCTACTCCTCCTGCACATGATAGAAACAGCCAGCTTGGGCAGAAAGAATAATCTTTTGATTTATATATTCAAACCTCGGGAAGGAGAGAAGAAAACATGAGCTGGTTCTCAGACGACCACAACCAAGGATGCAAATACCACTAGGATTCTCCCCCTCTGTTTTCTTTCTCTCTCCCTGGCTCTCATATTTCCTACGATATTAGAACCATAGTCACCAATATTTCCTGGTTTATCTTTTTCTGAGTGTCCCGTCAGAGAAGAATCGACTTTTTCTCCTAATTCTAGTTGAAAGAAAGAACAAAATGCGGGGAATACTTCTGGTTATCCCAGTGTGGAACACATGCTCTCAGCAGTAACCAGGGTAGAGGTGCCATGATTAGCAGCAGCCCTTAGAAGCACGTGGTTGAGTTGGAGGCTGGTTTGGGAGGAGCAAACCAGAAGAAGAGAAGACAGGGCAGAGGCAATAGCAAAGGTCCTCTCTAGAGGCATTTATTGATTTTGTTGTCATTCTCTATGAACAAAAAGTAATGCAAGATCATTTTGAAAACTAGGAATATTGATCGAACACAAAGAAGTAAGCCCTGGCTGGGTAGCTTGGTTGTTTAGAGCGCCATTCAGATACCCCAAGGTAGAGGGTTCGATCCCGGTCAGGGCACACACAAGAATCAACCAATGAATGCATAAATACGTGGAACAGCAATCAATGCCTCTCTCTCCCTCTCTCTTTCTCCCTAAATCAATCAATAAAAAAAATTTGAAAACCACAAAGAAGTAAAAATGAAAATTGCCTGGAGTTCTTAATCTAGAGATAACCAAGCTGTTAATACTTTGGTATACCACTTCTTTTCAGTTTGTCATGTTTATTTGTGTGTATCTATCTATGGGTGTGGTAGACAGAATAATGCCCACTCCTCCCAAAAGATATCCATCCTGGAGACCATAAACATGTGACTTTATACAACAAAAGGGATGCTGCCAGTGTGATTAAGTTAGGGATCTTGAGATGGAAAGGTCATTCTGAATTATCTGGATGGTTCGAATGTAATCGCAATGGTGCCTATAGGAGGAAGACAGTGGGTTAGAGTCAGTGAGAGAGGCTGGGACGCGCTATGCTTCCCACTTTGAAGATGGGGATGGGGCCATGAGCCAAAGAACGCTGGCAGTCACTAGAAGCTAGAAAAGGGTGAAAACAGACTCTCCCCAGAGCTTCCAGAAGGAATGCAGCTTTGTTGACACCTTGATTTTAGCGAGCTGAGACTGATTTTGGACTTCTGACCTTCAGAACTATAAGATAATAACACTGGGTTGTTTTGAAGCAACTGAGTTTATGGTCATTTGTTCCAACAGCAATAGGAAGCTAATACAATGGATGTATATGTATGTTTGGATGTTTGGATTTTGTTCGACTTTTTGTTTTCAACAAAATCAGAATCATACTGTACTTGATATTTTGTGTGTTTTTCAAAATAAAAACATGGTAATATTTTGGGGTTGTTTTCAACAGAAAAGTGATACAGTGGGAGTGGTCCTGGTAGTACCAGAAATTGTTTAGGAATATTATGCAGGGTGTTTCAAAGAGAGAAGAGAGAAGCTAGCCAGACCAAGCCCACAGACTTGTGCAAAACCTTAGTTTGAGATTATGAAGAGCTTGAGGTGGGTGGTAGCAGAGAAAGCAGTGAAGAAGTGACAATAAGGGGCATTTGAAAAGCACGACTGATGGGACTCAGTGGCAGCACTTCAGTGATGTCTTGTTCTTTGGCACAGCCTTGCCTCAAAGGATATAACTGAACAAAAGTTCTAGTGACCAGCTATTCATCTGTTTACTTTGTTTTTCCATGACATCTTTTTTTTTTAAATGACTTTTCCCAAGCAGTTCAAAGAATCATACAAATGACCATGAGGCAGGAAAGGGAGAGAAGAGAATCATTTCTTAATTCTCTTATCAATCTCCTATATGAACTATAAAGGGGGGGGGTGAAAGTATTAAATGATAAATATATAATAGTAGGAGAATATAAAATTGTTTTTGGTAAAATAATGGACTTTGAAACTTCTAATTGTTTCCATGAAGCACATTTTGCCTATACATGGCATGTATACATTTTGACCAAAAAGTCTGAAAACCTAGATTATATATATATTTACAAATTCAACACCCCTGATTACTGATTCTTCTGGGGTATGCTAAAGATTCACATTTATCCAATAAAAGTCTGAGACACAAATCACCTAAAGCAAAGAATCATAAATAGGTGTGCAGGAGTCAATGGAAAGATTGCCTTAATGCACCGCTTTCATTGCAATTTTGCACAGTGCGTTGAATTATACATTGCTAATGAGGAACAACACATTAAACATATCATGCAGTGTCACTGAACACATTATGTATTGTAATATCAATAAATAATTTATTATATATACGTATACGTGTGTGTTTCCAGTCTTTATTTGCTGTGTAGTCTTTATGGCCACCAGGTGCGTATTTACCTCGTCAGCCTTGATTTCTCACCTTGGATGAAGTCCCTTCAATTCAACAAATATTTATTGGGCAGCTTTTATGGACTGAATTGTGTCCCTTTCTCCCCAAATTCCTGTGTTGAAGCCCTAACCATCCTCCCACCTGGAATGCTAAAGCAATACTTGAAGCAAGTTCATGTCTGCCCTATTTTTTCCCATTGTAGACAGTCATTTGGGGGGATAGGGTCTTTAAAGAGGCAATTAACTTAAATGGGGTTGTTAGGGTGGACCTTAATCCAATATGACCGGTCTCCTTATGGTAGGAAGAGGAAATTAGGACACAGAGAGTCAACAGTGTGAAGACACATCAAGAAGGTGGCCATCTGCAAACTAAGGAGAAGCCTCAGAAGAAGCCAAGCCTGCTGACACCTAGGTCTCCGCCTCCTGGACCTCTAGCCTCCTCCAGAACTGTGAGAAAATAAATGTCTGTTCTTTAAGCCGCACAGTCCGTGGCATTTTGTTATGGTAGCCCTAGGAAACTACAGCACTCGGCTGTGTCTTAGACACTGTAACAGAAAACAGAGACTGAATATTTACCAATAAAAAAGCACAGTTCTTAGCTCTGAGGACAGTCTAGTTCTTGATTTCAATCTATAGAACAGATCCATTTAAATGTCTCACCATTACTTCAAATGCAACTTGTCCAAAACTGCAGCTTTACATAGGGTATTGAAGGGCTCTAACTTTTTTTCATTTCACTGTTTCTCAACAGACTTCTTTAGCTCTAGTAAAACCATTTCCCCCATTGTTTACTAATAATAACCTGCTACTTTCTGCTTGTTACGTTTGCTATGCCATCCCCTGAGACCTGACAAAACCCCACACTGAAGGAAGACTTGATTGAAGTTCATGTTTTGCCCTGTTCTTTCCTAATGCAGACACTTTTGAGATGGGCATAACCTTTTTTAGTTTATTTGGCACTGAACACAAGTCGTTCACTTTCACTTAGTACTTAAAGCTAGTTCTACTAGTAGTAGTTTAATTATTGAGCTCAAATGCTGACTTAAAAATAACGCTCTGTAATGTGTATGTAATCAGAGAATTACTGAGTTCTGATTGGTTAAATTCCTTTGTGGTCTGATTGTGAACGTCAGAACACTCACAAGGGTGCAGGCTGTGATTATTGCTCTTGCATAATAGTTGGTGTTTGTTCTAAGTCAATATCTGGAAATGTCCAGCGCAACAGATTTAGAAAAAAATGCCCCGAAAAGACTTACAAAAAACATCTTCTATAACTTTAAAAATATATTATGAAGGACATGTAATACTCTATTTACTACATATTTATATTACACAGGGCATGTAAATCCCACTTGTGTGAAAGAAGCAGAAATACCTCGACCGTCAAAGATCGTGTTCTGCAGTTGTTAAAATTCAACTGGGAGGGGTGAGATATGCATAGGATGGGCCATGCCAGGCCCTTCTATCACCTTATATTACTGCCACTGACTCTGTTTCTCCCCATGACATTTAGATGCTAAGCGCCAACTAAGTCTCACTATTTTTCTGAAGTCATATTAACCTGTTTCAACCCTAGTCAATTTCTCTCTTTCTTAACTCCTATTGTACTTACAGTCTGTATCAGAGTTGAGTATTTAGTTATTGTCTGGTTATTTCATATTCTTCGCTCATCAACAGTTTCTTGAATGCAGACATCCCTTTTTCAATTAAAATTAACTTTATTTTTTATTAAATAATATATGTTTTGTGTGTTGTTTTCCTCAACATTTTGTTTAGAGATTTAATTTCATAAATATTGATTTAGTTCATTTATTTTAATTGCCAATTAAAGCATCATTTAAAAATAAAGAAATTAAAGAAAGTATCATAATCACACCACTCTGCAATAAACATTTTTTGTATTCTTGTTGTATTTATTTCTAGATTTTCTTATATAATGTTTTTTTCATGAGTTCATATTGTACATAATGTTTGTAAATTTTTATTGGTTAGAATATTGTGAACACCTTTTCAAATCAAAAACTATTTTTCTAGAAATAACCATTTTCTTAATCTCATTGCTGGATATTTAGGAGATTTCCAATTATTTGCCATCATCCCACAGTATCCTAGCTGATGTTTTGTTCTTGCTTCTTGGAATAAATTCATAACAGAGAAATTGCTTGATCAAATAGATGCACATTTTAAGGTATGTTAAAGTTTATTGCTAACCTCCCCTCCAGAAAAAAGCTTTAATGATTTATATTCCCACCTGCAGGATACGAGAGTGTGTTTCTTTCTCTCCTTGTCAATAACTGGGTGAGGTCATTTTTAATAATTAGAGGCTATTTCTTGTATTTCACTCATACTCCTTAAGTGATTCGACAGAGCTGGGGACACAGTGGACACTAAAGAAATAGTTTTGATAAATTGATAAATAAATATTCTTTCCACTACTTATGACTACTGATCTTTTAAGTTAATAATCATTCATTCACTCAACATACCTATATTACATGCAGTGGTCCTTGGTCTCCCTGCTGAAAATGAATACAGCATTTAGAAATGAAACAAAATTACTGAGTCATAAATTAAGACAATGATAACTAGTTTCTAAGTTAATGTGTATAGCAGCTACTCTTAAAATGAAAGCTGTAGTTTAGTCCTAAGAAGTCTTTTGGGAACAAACAATTTGGCTCATTTTTCTAAGAATAGGAAGTACTAAAAACTTCTCCTCTGGGGAATAGAACTATGAGTTTAGGATATGAAACCTTCCCATCCTTTAGCTTTTGGAGAATTCAGAGTCTGGGGAATTGTGCGAGAGATGAAGTCAAAACCTGGTCTGGATTTCCATACTCCTTTCCTCCAATATGGGGGGGAGGTCAACACTAAAATTTCTGGGGAGAGTTTTAATGTTTCTATCCATTCCTGAAAGTTTGTTTCACTTAAAGCTACCTCAGCACTAGAGTGACTAGATGGATGTCCTAGGCAGTTAAGTAATTTAATTCTGCAAGGCTCCCGCTCGATTATAAAACAATCATACTACGGTAATAACTGGTTCCACTTTTCCAGTGTAAAATCTTTTCGTCTTACATAAAGTCATTAAAAGTCATTAAAAATTAGCATAGCTTTAAAAGTTACTGATTTGAAACCTCATTTAAAAGAATATATCCCATAATTTTTTATAATTTTTTTCTCATTATGATTGGCTGATGGAGCTACAATGAGTTCGTAGCTCATAAAACATCACATAGTGGAAAGAGCATGTGAGTGGGGTCAGAAGATATGGGTTCCAGTCCACTATCTTCCAGTGGCAGTTATTTAACCTTAGGCAAGTCACTTCATCTCTACTGTAGTTTACTATAGTCACTTCATCTCTACTGTCGTTTTCTCTACTATAAACCAACAATTTGTCTTAGGTGAGCACTTCCTAAAGTATATTCCGTGGAAAACCTATCTTTCCGTTAGAAAAAGCATTTCATGTTCCGGTGGAATGGACTCTGTACTCTAATAGTGACTTCCTTGCCACCTTTACCCACTAGACCACGTGCTTTTTGAGGGCAGAGAACCACCTTGTTCTGTCTTTCTTGACTTTGTATTTCTAGGTTTTAGTTGGAGATCAATAAACCCCTGTGGAATGAATAAATGATTTCACGGTTTGAAGGAACTGATGAGAGCCTGCTTACTTTTCTCAGTGGCTGAAAGTTACTTTGTTTCCTTTTCCAATTAGCTTTGACCAGCCTAAGCACTGGGAGGAGTGAGAGTTGGCTAAGAGCTATCTAAAAAGCATTCAATGGTCTACTTTCTAAAAATTTTTGTTAATCCTTACCCAAGAATATTTTTTCCCATTGATTTTTAGAGAGAGTGGAAGGGGGAGGGGAAGAGTTGGAGAAAGAGAGAGAGAGAGAGAGAGAGAGAGAGAGAGAGAGAGAGAGAGAGAGAGAGAGAGAAAGAGAGAGAGAGAGAGGAATGTTGATGTGAGAGACACACTTCAGTTGTTCGCCTCCTGCGCCTGCCCCCGCCAGGCCCCCACCAGACTGGGAGGGAATCCAACCTGCAGCTAAGGCGCTTGCCCAGGTGACTGGGATGGAACCCCAAACCCTTAGGTTAGGCTGATGCTCCAACCACTTGGCAACACCAGCCGGGCCAATGGTCTATTTTAAAAGGAGATTTCGACAGTGAATTCTCTCCCTTGTACAGTAGTATCCTAGCCTCCTAACAGCATTTGATGACAGTAGGGATCTATTAGGTTTGGCGCTCAGGTGTGTCTAATTTCAACAAACCTGGTCATAAGGGAAATGGAGTGAAAGGCTGCAGACATCTGTATTATGGCTTCTCAAAATATTTTCATTTATTAATTTAGAGATATTTCTTGCGCAAGGTACTATGCTAGACATTATGGAAGATGTAAGGACGAACACCCTGAATCACACCTATTGGGGAAGGTCCTAACTTCCTGAGATTACAGCTCGAGGTAATAAATGATGAGTTCTACAAGAAAGGAACAGCGGCTACAGCAGTTATCCTGCACAAGGATGTTAAAGCAGCTACTCGGCTGGACAGAAAGAGTGCAGTCGTGTTTCTAGAGCACTGAAGGCTCAAGTGCGACGCGCGGCTCTAAACACCAGTTTGAAAAAAGGGGTGCACCAGTTTGGAATAGACTGCAGGGGGGGAGGGGGGGGAGACCAAAACCACTTGAAAGTCCTCAAGAGTATCAGAAAGAAGGAATGTAAAGAGCCGAATCGGGACGTGGCCCAGGGCGGAGGAACGCACACCCTGCCTCGCAGGAGAGGAGCCGAGGTCTCGGGAACGTACAGCCAGGTCCTCCTTCGTGAACTTTCAAGGTACAGATCCTTATACTTAGCAAGCAGCTTGGAAGGGGTGGAAAAGGAGTGTTTACTGCCCACGGGTGCCAGGTCACACTCCGAGCTTTTCCATTGTTTTCGAGCTTTGCAGACAGCCGGGCGAAAACGATTTAATCCTATTTTTTCCTGCCCTGGGTCAAGTGTAGGGGGTCAACGTAAAGATTTAAATTAGAACCTAGAAGTCGAGCGGCAGCGTCTGAGTCATTTGGAGGCTGGTGATGAGGAAGCATGCCAACCCCTTATTCCCAAACCATTTCAGCGAGGGGGTGACGGCTATTAAGAACACAAGATAAGCAAGTTCCGGAGTTAAAAAGTACTTCAAGACAACGGACGTGTCCAGTTTTTAAAAGCTTCCCAAGACAGGGCATGAAACCTCAGAGCTGTTGGCCAAAATGGAAGGATTTCCTTTAAAAAAAAAAAAAAAAAAAGGCCCCACGGGTTGCGAGGACACTGGTCCTTTAAGCGCCTAAGACGGCACCTGAAGCGCTGGGGTCCGCGAACGCCCGCCCCGAGGTGCTCGCCGAGGTCCCGGGCCGACGCCGGGAGCCGCGTCCGAGGACCCGGGCGCCGAGGCCGCGGGCCTGCTTCCAGGGAGGCGAGCGGGGCGGGGCGGGCGCGCCGGGCGTCCCCTTCCCACTCATTCATTCTCTGAGTCACAGGTTCCCCAGGTGGTGCGCCCGGGCCGCGGGGAACGGCGGGGCGCGGAGGGCCGCCCGGCTGGGCGCGGTCGGGCGCCCGAGGGGAAGGTGAGCGGGCGGGGCGAGGGGCGCGGGCCGGGGGCGCGTGCGGCGGGCGGGCGCCCGGGAGGGGCGGGCGCGGCCGCCGGCGCCGGAAGTGAGTGGTTGGCGGCGGGCGGGGGAGCGAGCGGCCCGGCGCGAGTCGGTCGGCCTGTGGGCAGCCGGCCCTCAGCCCCTCCTTCTGCGTCTCGGCCGGACGCGGCAGCGCTGGGATCCGCAGCGCCCGGGCGCTGCGGGCGCCCCGCCCGCCGCGCGCGCGCGGCCCGCCCCCGTGGCCGCCGCCCGGTCAGTCAGTCAGTCAGTCACGGAGCGCGCGGCGCGGGAGCTGCGGGCGCTCACGGCGTCTCTCGGGAGGGAGCGCCGCGCCTGGGGAGGAGGCGGTGGCGGCGGCGGCTGGGGGAGCGCTGCCCAGCCCGGGGCCGCTACGGTAGCCGGGGCCGCCGGACGACCGAGCAGCTGTCGCGGTGAGTGCCCAGCCTCGCCCTTCGGCTGGCGGAGGGAACCGGCCGGGCGCGGGGCTGTGAGGCACTGCCGCCGCTCCCGCCTCCATTTTCCCGGCGCCCGGCCCCGCCGCACGGGCACGGTGCGGACGGCCGAGCCTGGGGCGGGGTCGCGGCCGGGGCCGGTGGGACCTCGCCCGGCCAGGCGGACGCCGGTGGGTGGGAGTCGGCGGGGCCTGGGCTGCACCCTGCGCCCCTGGGGGCCGCCACGGAGGGAGACAATGAGAAATGGGGCCGCCTGGGGAGGGTGCGGTTGGGCTTCTCCGGGCGGTACCGGGAGCTGCTGGCCCGGGACCGCGGGGAGGAAAGGACGCCCCCGACTAGCTGCGGAAAGCGGTGATTCGATGTCTGGGGTTCCTCGGTTTCGGTGCCGCCCCTCTCCCCCCGTCTTTCGTATTGGAGTTCAGTGCAGAGATTTTAAAAGGCGGGGCACCCTCTGTGTCTTCTTTCTAATTAAGCAGGCTAAGCGATTGCTCCATTGCTTTTGAGCCCCATCTCCTCTTTCTGTGTCTGTGCATTCCCGCCGGAAATCCAAACTGCAGTTCACGGGGTGGGGGTGGGGTGGGGGGGCAGGGGCGGGGGGCCGACGGAGGGGGAAGGCGCGGGAGGGGGAGGGCTGGGATTCGGATGCCTCCGCTTCAGGACGGTTAGGAAGATGTGGCTTTCTTATTCAGACAGCGTCTTAGGGTGTCCCCGCCGTGGGAGGTAGAAGCCGCACAAGCCTTACTGCTTATAAGCACGAAGACGAGGAGCTTTTTGGAAGAGCATGAGCGTTACATCAGATGTGTCTTGCGTGCGTGCGTGTGTGCATTTCTTGCATTCTGTGGGAAGCACGGTCGGGGAAATCTGGGAGAACTGGAAGGTTTTCACTGAACGCCCCAGTAAGGGTTGATGTCCGCAGCCTTTCCCTGGGAAGTGCGGAGGGCTGTCGGTGTATGTAACATAAAGCCCGCTGTAAAGGAACAGTAAAGGTAACGGGCTAGGGGTGGGGGTGACCGGCTTACTCGACGGGTGGTACTGAGTGCCTAGGAATATTAAACTCAGCAAGTATTTGTGAAATACCTACTATCCGTTAGGCATGGTGGGGGACGCAGTGGACAGGACCTGCAGCGTCCAGCGGCGGGGAGAGCGCTGGGGAGCCGGGAGCCAGCAGCCAGCGGTTCGGTAACGCGCTGTGATTGGCTTGGCCGGGCGACGTCGGACACGCCGCGGGACTCTCCCCTGGACGCGCTCTCCCGGGAACGCGCGAGGGGCCCCGCCTGTTTACCTCCCCAGATGGTCGTCGGGTCAGCTGCGACGACGCGTGCTAACCGCCTAGCACCTTGCTTGGCACTGAGGCTTTAACAAACGCTAATTCCTTCCTTCCCTCGCCTTCTGCTTTCGGGATTTTCTTAGGGGAAGGTGGGAGAAGGGAAGGTAGGCAGTTGTAGTGCAGTGAATTATATAATAAAATGTTGAAGCAGAGGTGCAGAATAGGGGAGGGGAGAGGAAGGAGTTTAATTCGAGATTGGGAGCATTGGGGGGAAGTTGATGGAAACTGCGGCGTCTAAATGGAACCTTTCAGAATGGGTGGGATTTCAGCTGATGCAGGTGTGACGGGAGGACATTCCTAGTAGAGGTGGTGCTACTCTTGAGAGCCAGTCTGTGGAGGAAGGGCAATGGGGGAGAGCAAAACAGAGACGAAAGCTTTTTAGCTCTTGTTGAGTTTGACCTTCGAAGATTGCCTGTTATTTTGCTTTTTGTGTTGTGAATTTCTCAGAAAACAGATCTAGCCTATTCAAGTAAGTAGAGAGAGATGTCTGCAAAGCTTAATACATGATTTTTTTGGATTAGACATGGTGTGTTACTTGGACTGCTGCTCCCTTCTGTTCGAATTTAATAAAGAATTATTTGTAGATAATTCCTCTATTTGGTAGAAAAAGCACCTGATTTTTCAGATTCAACAGTCTCACTAAGATTATATATTAAGTAACTGGCTGAAAGGAGTGGAGTACTGGGCATATGGGGGAGTGTCTCACACTCTTGATCCGTATTTGTTTTCACAAATATTTTAACACTTATTTTCCACAGAGGTGTTTTTAACCTTTGTCTTCGAAGATAATTAAAATGGCTTTTCTTTTGGTTTTCCTACCTTTGGTTCCCACTCATGGGTAATTATTTATTAGATTAGCGTGGTAGGTGACTATCAAGCTATTTGTAGACTCTTAGACACACATTATAGAATCTCATGCCTTTGCCTTGGTTCTCAAGTAGTTGAATGTCAACGTTAGTTTTGTTAATCCCAAACTCTTATTTTAGGAAAATTAATATTAGTGAAACAAGATAATGTGACCTCAGGTAAATCATTTATCTAGGACTCTCAATTTCTTTAGCTATAAAATGAGAAGTATGGATCAGATCAGTGATTTTCAACTTTCTTCATCTCATGGCACACATAAACTAATTACTAAAATTCTGCAGCACCTGAAAATATATATATTTTGTCTGTCTGACAAAAAAATAGGCATAATTTTTTTATTCATTCACACTGGACGGCTATTGCAGTGTTGTTATTATTTTTTTTTTTTAATATATCTTTATTGATTTCAGAGAGGAAGGGAGAGGGGGAGAGAGAGAAACATCAATGATGAGAGAGTCATTGATCAGCTGCCTCCTGCATGCCCCCTACTGGGGATCGAGCTTGCAACCCGGGCATGTGCCCTGATTGGAAATCCAACCAGGATCTCTTAGCTCATAGGTGATGCTCAACGACTGAGCCACCCCTTAAGCTTGTATTCTTAACCACATTCCTATACTGCCACCGTAATAAAATTAATAACGCATAAGTATTTTTTATTGTGGTAGGAATATACAACATAATATTTACCATTCTAACTATTTTTAAGTGTACAATTCAGTGGTATTAAGTACATTTACATGGCTGTGGAACCACCATCACTGTCCATCTCCAGACCTTTTCATCATCCCAAACTCTACCCATTAAACAGCAACTCTCCATCCTTTCTTCCTCCCAGCCCCTGGTAATCACTTTTCTACTTCCTGTCTATGATTTTGACTACCCTGGTTACTTGATATAAGTGGAATCATGCAATATTTGTGTTTTTGTTGTATCTGGCTTATTTCACTTAGCATAATGGCTTCAAGCATCATCCGTGATGTAGCATGAATCAGAATTTCATTCCTTTTTAAGGCTGAATAATATTCCATTGTATGAATGTACTACATTTTGTTTACTCATCTATAGATGGACCTTTATTTGTTTCCACCTTTTACCTATTGTGAATAATTACGTTCTGAACATTGGTGTATACATATCTGTTCAAGACTCTACTTTCAGTTTTCTTGGGTATGTACCCAGAAGTAGAATGGCAGGATCATATGGTAATTCTGACTTTTTTTTTATTTTTAGAAACTGCCATACTGTTTTCTACAGCAGCAATAGCATTTTATATTCCCACCAGCAATGCACAAGGGTTCCAATTTCTTTGTATCCTCACCAACACTTGTTATTTATTTTATAGTAGCCATCCTAATGAGTGAGAAGTGGCATGTCATTGTGGTTTTGATTTACATTTTTCTAGTGATTAATGATGTTGAGCATTGTTTCATGTGCTTATTGGCCATTTGTGTATCTTATTTGTAAAAATGTCTATCCAAGCCCCCTTGCCCATATTTTAAATTGGTTTATTTTGTTGTTGAGTTGCAAGAATTTTTTTATATGTTCTGGATATTAATCTCATATCAGATCCATGATTTACAAATATTTGGCCCCATTTTGTAGTTTGCCTTTTCACTCTGTCAATAGTGTTCTTTGATGTTCCATTTTTTCATTTTAATGAAGTCCACTTTATTTTTGTCTTTTGTTGCCTTTCCTTTTGGTGTCATGTCTAAGATATCATTACCAAATCTAGTGTCATGAAGCTTTTCCTCTATGTTTTCTTCTAAGAATTCAATAGTTTTAGCTCTTATATTTACGTTTTTGATCCATTTTGAGTTAATATTTGCATATGATGTTAGGTAAGGGTCCAACTTCATCCTTTTGCGTGTGAATATCCAGTTTTCCCAGCACCATTTGTTGAAAGGACTGTACTTTCCCTATTGAATGTTCTCGGCACCCTCATGTACATGTATAAAAAATTTTAATACATTGAAAACCATAGTGCTACATGATTATACATGGTTAATTTGTGTGTGTGTGGAATGCAAGCATTCCTTAGTATAAAGTTTCTCTTACTATCTCTGTGCTTATTTGTGAATTTCAAATGGGTCAATGAATGATAAGGAAAGTTGTAGTTTGCAGTAGATTTTTTAAAAATTCAGCCTTGTGCATATCCATATAGAATTATTTAAATAATACCTTAGTATGGCACATGCATTGTGTTTAATTAGTTAAGCCCATTTCTTTGGGGGTATACTCATCCTGTGTAATTAGTGACAAATAAACATATAACACTATGTCCTGATGTCATAACATAGGTGTTCTTATAGCTTTTTGAAAGTTTTGGGTTTTTCTTGTTTGCCTTCTAAGCAGTTGTTAGATATTGCTAATAATTTAATTTTGAAGGAAAAATTCTTATTTAAAAAAAAAAACTTGTATCAGTTTTATTGAAGCATATTCCGAGATTGCAAAGTGAACCAGTAAAAGCTGCCAACAAAACAAAACTAAAATGCCCTGGCTGGTGTGGGTCAGTTGGTTGGCGCATCATCCCGGGTTTAATTCCAGGTCAGGGCACATACCCAGGTTGCCAGTTTGATCCCCAGTCAGGGCACGTGCAAGAGGTGGCCGATCGATATTTCTCTCTCACATTGATGTTTCTCTCCCTCTACCTTCCTCTCTCTAAAATCAATAAAATAAAATAAAATAAATAAAAATGAAAACAAAAGCAACTGCTTGTCTGGTGAAATCAAAACAAAATTTTGCATAAACAAACAAACTGTAACTTATATTCCTAAGCCTCAGTTTGTCTATTTGTAATAAATTAATGTGATGTATTTGAACATAAAAGAGTATTAGCAACACTTTTGCCAGTTTTGTATATTTAGGATACTATATAAGATTTCATCTGGAAAAGTTTTGTTATGAAATATTAGAAAACTCCCAGATTATATGATCTTTAAAGCTTCATCCCATGCTCTTATCCCTGTTATTTTAAGATACAATATTTACCACACTTTGGGGCAGATGTTTTAAAATACATCACTCAAAAAATAAATAAATAATTAATTAATTAATTAAATACATCACTCATGATTTATAAATTGGCTTTTTAAAAAGTATATATTTAGCATAATGAAGAAATCAAAGAGATAGGCATTCTCTCCTCCAAAATATAGGACGCCCGTTTAAGTGCAGGATACCAGGAATCAGTAGAGAATGTAATTGAGGGAACAGAGTCTTAAAAAAAAAAAAACAGAAAAAACTGGGATTTGAAAATGGATGAAGAGACTAGGTTTAGAAAAGAAGGGACAAGTCATCCCTTTAGATGAGAAGAAAAGCAAGTTGGGAGGCCCATAATAGATGTCTTGTCATTATGTATCCCTTAAATTGTAAGCCCCCTGGTGAAACATGGTGAAATGTAAACATGTAAATAGGCCCAAATATTATAGAATTGCAGTAAGTCAGTTTTGTAGCCATACCTGAAAATTGGATGCTTTTTTTTGAAATTTAGAAAACCTTACCAAGTTTGATATATGAAGAAAAGTTTAGCTAAGTCAGTACAGCAAAAGTAATAAAGTAACTTGAAAATACAGCGTATTCTTTATGTATCCCAGATTGTACATGCCTCTATCCATGTTTCTGAGTATGGCTTTTTTTCTTGTAAGATATTTAGTTGCCCTCCCCTTCCCCTAATTAAAAAATATATATTTGGCTTTGATGAGCACACCTGTTCACACACTTCATCCATATTTTGAATTTATTTATTTATTTTTAATTTTTTTAAAATGTATCTTTATTGATTTCAGAGAGAGGAAAGGAGAGGGAGAGGGAGAGAGAGAGAGATAGAAACATCAATGATGAGAGAGTCATTGATCCGCTAGCCCGCAGCCCGGGCATGTGCCCTGACCGGGAATCGAACCCCAATCGCCTGGATCCTCGGTCGATGCTCAACCGCTGAGCCACGCCCGGCCGGGCTGAATTTCTTTTTAAAATAGATTTCTGTTTTTAATTGTGAAACATTTTAAACCAAAGTATAAAACATGATAGACATCTACATACTCATCACCAGTAGTAATCAATTGTTTACATTTTGCTTCAAATAATTTGTTGAAGGAGTAGTAAGATACAACAAAAATCCTCCCCCAGGTAACAATTTGTGTTGTTCTGGTACATGTTTTAGTGCATTTATTACTTATGTATTCATAAAATTTTACTTAATTGCTGTCTGTACTTTTGAATTTTATATGAAGGATGAGCTCTATTTATCATTCTTTTAAGATTTGCATTTTTTACTCCACCCATAGGGTTTGACATTATTCATACTGGTTCTTATAGATCCAGGTCATTCTTTTTATAAGAATAAGGCAGTTTTTCCATTTCCCTTTTGAGAGAGAGTTATATAGTTAGGATGCCACAATGAATATCCTTTTACATTTCTCCTGGTGCTTGTCTCTTAAGTACTTGGACACTTACAGGTGGTATTGTGGGATCATAAAATATATAATCTCCAAAGTGATGAGTTGTACATGTCCCTACCACCAGTGAACATTACTCCACATCCTCCCCAATCTTTGGTTTTATCAGACTTACTATTTTTGCCAAACTTGATGGATATGAAATGGATAACATTTTTTATTTAATAAGTTTTTAGAAATATAGTTATTAGGATAAGGAATATGAGGTTCTGTGGCATATTCAGTGAAATTTTTATCAATGAAAACATTTCAAATATCCATTAAGAAATGTTTCCAATCACAAATTAAAGCCTTTAAAGAGTTTTTAATAAAAGCATTGTTGTTTGTTCACAGTGTCCTGCCTGTAAGACTGTTTGATATTAGAGAATTGCCTAAAATGCATTAATTCTTATTTTGTGATATCTGTGTAGATAATCTAGATAAGTGATTTTTCAACTGGTGTGCCACAAGAATTTTTAAAACATGCAATACCTACCTGACTATCTAGTCAGGGCCACTGACCTCTTTCCCCTTAGATTGTCAAAAAAATGACACAGCCAACACAGCAATAGCCATCTGGTGTGAATGCCCTGTCTTGAACCATAAACATATAGGTCATATAATAGAGTTGCATTTTGTTGATCATGTTGCATAATAAGGTTGCATCTGATCGGTTACTTCTTGGTACCAGAAATCCTTGTGTACAAGTATAGGCACCTGATTTTTTAAAAAGTTACTTTGGAGCAAAAAAGATAGCTAATTACTACTACTACTACTGTTGTAAATCAATCAAAATTATACCTATTATTTTGTCATATCAGTGAAAAATATATTTTTTGGTGTGCCGTAGAATTTTAGTAACTGGTTTATGTGTGCCTTGAGCTGAAAAGGGTTGAAAATCTCTGATTTAGATGATTATTTGACTAACAGAACCCATTACTGATTTTACTTCCTGTGAGCTTTTTGGGGAAACATTTAATTTTTTTGTACACATGTATAGTCAAGTAAAAATATAATCAGCTACATACTTGTTTTCATTTTAACAGTGGCAGTTTGATGAGTACTTACAGTATAAGAATAGAAATTATTTACCCTGGGAATGGGGAATATATCATCCTAATAAAATGCATCTTCTTTAACTCCCCCCCACCAGTGTGTCTGTGTGTTTGTGTGTGTGTGTAATGAAAAATACTTTCGATTTAAAATATTTTAACATGTAGGCACATTAATTTTAAAAGTAAAGAGTATAGTCCTGGCCAGGTGGCTCAGTTGGTTGGAGCGTTGTCCTGTACACCAAAAAAGGTTTCGGCTCTGATTCCAGGTCAGGGCACATAACCTAGGTTGCAGTTTAATGCCTTGTTGGAAGTCTGCTAGTATTCTTAAATAATAATATTTAAGCCTTAGTCTTTCTGGTCTTCTGAGAGAAGCATGCAAGTAACAGCAATCCTATGGTGTTAATTTTTTTACAGAGAAACCCAACTCCAGATCTATTTTTAACCAAAAAGGAAAGCTAACTTTTTAACTTAAGAATTCATGTGGAGCCCCTCTGCATGATATAGTTTTAGCTTGCCTGTGGGTGTCCAGTTTCCTCTCCACGATTTCTGACTTTACTTGCTTATGGTCTTATCTCTCTCTGCTCCTGTGCCTTTTCCCCCTAGTCTTTGTAGGCACAAAACTCTTCCCTTTACGAGACAGTATAGTTACTTTACTGACAATTTGGCGTTTACAAGGGACAAATCACATGATACCTATAGCCTTTTACTATCTTACAGCCTCTGCACTTCATCTGTGGCTGCTTTCCCCAGCCAGTGCTTCAGACCTGCCACCTTTCTGTCCTGTACAGCTTTCTCAGAACTTTAGTTCACCACTTTCATTGTATTTTCGACAAGGAGTAGCATTGGCTATTGTTGTGTAATGGATCACCCCAGAACTTAGTGACTGACGACAGCAGCAATCATTTTATTAGTATTTCAAGTGGTTCTGGGGGTTGATCTGGCTTAGATGGTTCTCACTGGGAGTGACTTGAAGTTGCAGTCACAGGTTTCAAGCCTTCTACTCACTCACTCTACATGCACTAACCACCAGTACCACCCTCCTATTGATTCACTAATGCTTTGAAATTTCTCTCCTCTCGTTGTATTCAAAACATATGATATCAATATAAAACAATGGTAGTCTATACTAGAGTGCTAAGTAGTGCAATATGACAGTAAAAAACTGGTATTTATAAGAACATATGTGCTAGGCCCGGCCGGGCGTGGCTCAATGGTTGATTGTCGACCTAGGATCCAGGTGATGGGGGTTCGATTCCTGGTTGGGGCACATGCCCGGGTTGCGGGCTCGATCAATCACTCTCTCATCATTGATGTCTCTATCTCTCTCTCGCCCTCTCCTTTCCTCTCTCTGAAATCAATAAAGATACATTTTTAAAAAAAAGAAAAAAAAAAGAACATATGTGCTGTAGGAATTAGAGTTGTTTCATGAAGAAAGTGGAACTTAAATTGGATCTTGAAAAATGGAGTTTAGATATGTTTTGCATTGCTGGAAAACTACATCAGTTGTGAACATTTTTTATAATCATTTAAACATATCTTAGAGAAGTTCAGAATGGATGATTTTGCTCCAAAATGTAGAGACTAAATACAAGGGATCTCTTTATTTTTCATGTAGTTCTTTTTTGCTTATCAGTTTCAGACAAGGTTTAACAAAGCTAAAGACATTCCTCCCTGTGACAGTCTCTGAAAGAATATTGTAGCAGTCTGTCATTTATTTCTATGCCAAAATTACTAATCTGATTTTAAATAAATCTTAAGTTTTCATCAACTACCTACTCAAATAGAGAAGTGAAGAAAACACCAACAGGAGCTGGGCCACAATGGAAATAGGAAGCCTTCAGTAGATGTTACCTATGGGCCAGACACTGGGCTGAGTCTTTCGTGTAGATTATTTTCTATTCACCATGACCATGTGAGGTGATTTTACAAATGAGGAAACAGGTTTAGGGGATTTAAAAAGGACTAGTACAAGTTCATGGAGCTAATCACTGTCTGAGCCAGGTAGTCTAATAACTAGCCCTAGCTCTTAACCAAATGAAGTTGGAACTGGAAAGGGCACCACCGTAGCCATGTTGGCCATTTTAGCCATCTGTGGAATGACAAATTGCAACCAGAATATCTTCTTTTTCTAAATAATGGATATGAAGCCAGTCATGGGAACCTTGTAGCTATGATCAAAAATAGGACACCACACTTAACACTGCCTGACCATTATTGGTTCTGGCCATTGTGGTGAGAATGAGTTGCACTGATATTTTAAAAAACCTTTTCTCTTTTGACCCAGCATACTGTCTAACCAACAGTTATAATGATTGGGCATTGTCAGTGCCTTAAAGTTGTAGGAAGATTAGCAAAGTTATTAGTTTGTTTTATATTTTTATTTTATTTTAAAATATATCTTTATTGATTTCAGAGAGAGGAAGGGAGAGGGGGAGAGAGAGAAACATCAATGATGAGAGAGTTGTCATTGATCGGCTGCCTCCTGCAGGCCCCCAACTGGGGATTGAGCCCACAACCCACGCATGTGCCCTGACTGGGAATCAAACCTCAATCTCCTGGATCCTAGGTCAAAGCTGAACCGCTGAGTCACGCCCAACTGGGCTGATACTTATTTTTTAATTTAAAAATTACCTAAGATTTTTTTTAATTGCTTTTTTTTTTTTTTTTTTTTTTTAGAGAGGGAGGAAAGGGGGTGGAGAAAGAGAGAGAAATATTGATGTGAGACAGATACATTGCCTCCCGTACAATCCCAAACCAGGGATCAAACTGCAACCTAGGTATGTGCTCTGACTGGGAATTGAACCCACGACCTTCCAGTGCATGGATGACACTCTAACCAACTGAGCCACACCAGAGAGGGCAAAAAATTACTTTAATTTTTACCTAGATTTAAAATTTTTATTTACAGTTTATTGAGAGGTTAATAAAAAAATGAATAGCCTATATTATGTTTTTAGTCTTTCCTTTTTCTGAGACTCTTTGAACTTCAGTTTCCTCATTATAATAAGATGGAGGTGATGCCACCCAGTTCCCTGCTTTTTCAAACTAGAGCAATGTACCTCCAGCCCTTTCAGGGTGTGTCTGTACATTTGAACAGAGGGTTGGGGTTTGGAGAGGGATTGGGAATACAAAACCACAGAATAAATGTTCTCACTATTCTGAAGCACTAAATTTACTTGATGATAGTTTTTAAACACTTTTTCTACTTTAGCTCATAGAGCAGAATGTGAAATTAATATGAATTTTTAAGATAAGATAGTGAATTCAAAATAAATTTTAGGTGTGCAGGGATATGGTTCATTCTTTCACTGGTACCCACCTTTCATGCTTCCTGAAATCTATATTTTGTTCTATAAGTCAAATATAATTCTTTCTTGTAACCATAGCTGTTTTTACTATTCAGACAAATGAATGGACTCTGATAGGTAAAACAAAACAAAGCCAAACAAAAAAACCCAGAAAACCCTAGAAGTATCAAATTATTTAGAAGTCAAAGCACCCTGAGCAAGTTCTAGACTCCTACTGAGACTTCATTTTAACTAAGACCGTAGATACTTTTGGGTAGGAGTTTGGGCTGAGGAGGTGGAAAAACCAGCTCCCTAAGTCTCTCCCTCCTCTTAAGCAGTTTGTCTAAAGCAGGGGTGGGGAATGTCCCGCAAAATCATTTAGTTTGGCCCTGTCAAAGCCTCACCAAAGAGAGGCAGTTCCAGCCATAACATTAGAGGTGAGTCAATTAAATGTTTAACCAAATATAGCAGGCTAAGTTTTAAGTTGATAATTTTTTTTAAGTTGATAATTTTGTATGGCCCGGGAATGATGTTATAAATATCCAAATGGCCCTTGGCAGAAAATGGTTCCCCATCCTTGAAGAGTAGTTGGCAGCAGGTACTTACCCTCTGGAATTAAGATTGGAGAGAGAAGACTGATAAATTGGGAGGAATTTAGAGTGAGGTCAGTAATTAAATAATAGAGCTTTAAAGACAAGAATGGGTTGGAAGTGGTAGGGTCGGGGAGAGACCTTTCAATTCAACTAGTCAGTCTTTTTTTGCAGATTAAGAAAATGAGGTATAAGTTAAATAATTTAGCCCAGAGTTCTAGCTAGTTAGGGACAGAATAAGAATTTCCAGTCTCTTGACTCCTTATTTAGTCCTAGCTGGCCTAGGCTGGGAAGATCTTGCAGGCTTTGTGGACCCTTTCAGTGGAATAATGAAGGTACTGTTCTAGGGCATAAAAATGGAAGATTTACTTACTTGATTTTCTTGTTAACTGGAATTTGTATTGAAATGTTAGAGAATGTTTAGCATCTATAGTTTAAACACCCAACAAACTCATTCTGAAAATTTCAGTAACTTTGTAGACCCTATCCTTTTCACCCAAAGCAACTCTTGATCATTCAGTCTCATCTGTTTCCATCTGTGGCTGGTTAATGTCAGGAATAAGAGCAGAGGAAGAACTGCTATAGTATGTGGGATTTACTAGTGATGTGACTTATCCCAGCTTTGAGTTTCTGTTCAGAATTCTGGTTAACTCAAAGTCTTTTTCTTCTTTTTTTTTAGCAAAACTGTATGAATTTTGGATTTTCATATGTAGGAATTGGAAGTAACTTCTTTGAGGGTAACTTGCATGATCTGCTAAGAGAGAACCCGAAGAGATGGAGATGAAAAGCAAGTTGCAGAACAGGAGTATAGAATTTTGGAATGAAACCTTGGAGAGGAGAGAAAGGGAGATGAAGGAAGTTGAGAGAAGAGATACATTGTGATAAATGTATTGATGAACTTTCTTATATTTTGAATTTGAATAGATTCTTTGCTTACAACTAGTTTGAGTTAGGTTTCTGTCATTTGCAGGAACCCTTATGAATACTCATTTGTTAATTTTTACAAGAGTGTCATATTATAATACAGCTATTGAATCAAATCATATTCTTGGAAACATAACCTTATAGAAATATAAAAATCTTCTGAAACTAAAGTGCATTGTAGAATTTTCTTTGGTTTTTCTAAACTATTTACCTCTATTGATAGGGAAGTTAATTTTAAATGTATTGGTCCTTTTAAATTAGTATTTATTGAGAACCAAATAAATTAGCCACTTTTTTTTTTTAAGAAATACACCTTTAGCTTTGAGTCATCTTAATTAGATGTCATCTTAAATTTTGAGTCATCTTAAAGTAGAAATATTTAGCAGAAAATAGTTGAAATTCAGATGAAGAAGGACCATGATTATTTGTTAGTTGGTCTGGGGTGAAAATGAGAACCATATGTCTCTCTCAGAAGCCTATGACCTAGTTGGGTGTGGAGGGTGATAAGGCCAAGTGCACAAATAACCACCACATACTACAAAGCTGATTAGCTGTAAATGCCATAGAGAGTTACAAAGTTCGTGTGCCTCTCAGAGGAAGTAGTATCTAACTTTCCTGTGTTTAACTAGCACAGTGCTTAAATTTTTTTTTGTTTTTAAAAATTGAGATAAAATACACATACATATATTCACTCTTTTAAAGTGTAAAATTCAGTGGGTTTTAATATATTCACAAAGTTGTGCAACTTTACCACTATCTAATTTCAGAATAAACTTTAAAAAACTTGAATGTTTTTAGCTGAGGTTTGACCTCTAGGTCTCAGGCTCTTCCACTCCCTATTATTTACATCTGTCTACCAATGGTATTTATACTGGCCACCTGACACCACAAGGCATTTAAATTTCCTACCAGGCTTAAGAGAGTTGTTTTGGGGGTGTGTGTGTGTGTGTGTGTGTGTGTGTTTTATAGTTTCCTTAACTCTAGAAGCAGATGCCAAAATTACCGTCTGGGTGCCCATGTGGTAATACTGGCTGCTGTCTTGCTCAGCATCCTTTTTCCCACCTTTTTTCCTTTTTTGGACTCTACCATCTGACTCCTTTAAGAATGGTTTCCACCTCTGCTGCAGTCTTTTGTGAAAGACGACTTCTCATTGCCCTCAGGAGGGCTTCCTTAAAATAAAATCCAAACTCCTTTTCTTGGTTTACAAATCCTTGCATGATCTGGCTCTCTACCTGGAATCCTCTTCTCTGATCTTTGTGCATCTGATTTCTTCTCTTCATTCATATCTCACTTTAAATATTGGTATTCAGACCTCCCCTATTCATTAAATATAAAGCTACTTGGTCATTTTTCATACAGTCCTCATTTAATTATCACTACACTTGTCATGGGTCTTATTTGTTTTTGTTTTATATTTTTCTCCCTTGTTTGGCACATAGTATGTGCTTAATACATATTTGTTGAGTAAATGCTGAGTAAAAATATTTTGCTTAATACATATTTGTTGAGTAAATGCTGAGTAAAAATATTTGCTTTGAGCTATTGCTCCTGCTCTGGTTCATCTGGCTACATGATTCTACCATTCTCTTCCAGAAATTTACCAAAATCTCTGGTCTTTTGATCCCTTTCCCATCTCCAGCTCTCACTGCCTTGATGAGTTCATTCCCTTTTGTAATTGTTTACTTTCATTTCAGTGGGATGTCAGCGAAGGAGATAAATGTAATCTTGTCATTCTTTTGACAGGTTGAAATGTGTGCTCAGGTTGAAAACATGAACAAAGGCCAAGTTAAGAAAGCATGACTTGTTTTTTGAGAATACCAATTAGTTTATGTTGATTGAAGGGTAGAAAATAAGGTTGAAAATTTAGGTTGAGACCATAACAGAGGTTCTGAAATCACTTAAAGAAGAATTCATACTTAATTCAAAATGTCATGAGGAATTGTTGTGGGTGTTTGAGCAGAATCATGACCTGAAAAGTGTTTTTAAGGAAGATTAATCTGACCTTAATGGATAAAAGAATAGAGACAGTTAAGGAAGTTGCTAGAATAATCTGAGGATGATGTAGTGTGGGTCTGGACTAAAATAGTAGTCATCAAAATGAAAAGGAAAGCAAGGAGTCAGAAAAATAGTTGAGACTTATTGTGCTAAAACTGATAAATTGCTCTATGATAATTACAGTTTAGCCATGTGACTTTTACTTAGATGGATTGGTTGATTGTATGTGGACTGTACTGAATGTATCATCTATCAGTGATGTGTTGTAAATGCCTTTCCTAGGATATTTACATTTATGAGGTTAAACAGAAAGCAGATACCTCTACTTTGTTGGATGGGGATATTTGGTCAACTCTGGCACTTTCCAACTCTGAATGTTGGCAAGAAGTCAAGGAATATGTTATGAATAATGCAAGGTACAAGTGTTTCACTATTTAACATTCTTTGTTCTCACATTTAGTAACAAAATTTTAAAAATCAAAGCATCTTTAAAAAAACCATCTTGAAGTCTATTTAGCTTAAATCTTATTATTTTATTGAAATTAATCTTTTATTTAGAAATGAATTCTGATTTCTTCCTGACCTACTTGTGATAATAACCAACTTATTAAATTTTTTTCTTTTTAAAAAATTTATATTTATTGTTGGAAGTATTACAGATGTCCCTCTTTTTTTCCCCCATTGACCCCCCTTCTCCCTACTCCCACCCCCTCCCCATGCTTTCACTGCATTATTGTCTGGGTCCATGGGTTAGGCATATATGCATATAAATTCTTTGGTTAATCTCCTCCCTTTAATTTGTTGTTGTTTTTTCATTTGAAGATTAGACATGATTGTTTTTTGCCTCTGTGAAAGAATTATATGATGAGTAATTAATTTTCTAAGATGTTAAGCTTTTATTTGCAGTAAGTAAAACTAATTTTATGATGGCCAAAATAATCTAAAAAAGTTAATTGAGTAAGCCAGGCAAATGCAATTTAGGAAAGGTAATACTTGCATACGTAATAAAAACCATGTGTTGGAGAAATATACCGTATTTTTCAGGGTCCTTAGGTTAAACTGCGTTATTTTATTTGGTAAAAATGTTTTTCAGCCTATATAGGTTTTTTTTCCCCTTAATTTATTTCTGAATTTTAAATGACCTATTTGTTGACATACTCTTGTTTTCCTAACTAAACTACAACTTCCTGAGGCCAGAGACTATTCTTTTTATTTCTTTCTTTATCCCCCCTTTCTCCCTTCCTTTCCTTTTTCCTTAATTTATTTTGTTATAATTTCAAACTTATGGAAAAGTTGTAAGAAGTGTACAAACAACTAACTCCCATATTCCCTTTACCTAGACTTATCTGTCATTTACATCTTATCTAATTATCATTCCTCTCTCTTTGTATATATATTTGCACACACACAGTAGCATATATGCGTACACACATTTTTTTGAGCCATGTGAGGATAAGTTACAGGCATTGTGCCCTTCATGACTCAGTTCTTCAGTGTCTCTTTCCTGAGCGCAAAGATACTCCGTTACATAACTGCAGTACTATCATCAAAATCGAGAAGTGTAACATTGATATAATACTATGTTCTAATCCACAATCCATACTCAACTTTTGTCAATTGTCTTAATATTGTCCTTTATATACGTACATATTTTTTCTGATTTGGGATCAATGATTGCATTTAATTGTCCTCTTAGGTGTCTTTTAATCTGGAACATATCCTCAGCCTGCCTTTGTGTCCTTGACTTCCACATCTTTTAATACTATAGGCCAGTTATTTTGTAAAATGTTTCTTATGATTTGATGTAGGTAATGCGTTTTTGTCAGGAATACCACAAAATGATATCTTCTCAGTGTATCATTACAGGAAGCATGCAATGTTGGTTTGTTCCAATATTGGTGATGTTAACTTTGATCACTTGGTTAACTTTGATCGCTTTAAGATAGTGTCCCCCCCATTACTTTGTGGGGAGATATTTTTAGAATGTGTAAATAGTCTCATCAAATTTTCACCCACTAATTTTAGCATCTGTTGATGATTCTTGCCTGAATCAGTTGTTACTACCATGGACATACCTGCAAATACACATACACATGTATCAATCTTTATTTCTACCCTTCTTAACTCTTTCTGTTTGAAACTTTGAGTTCATTCTGATGATTCAAAATTCAATTCAAATGGCTTCTTTGCCACAGGCTGCAATTGTCTGGAAGACCACCCCGCCAAAAGCATGAGATGCCCTGAGGGGCTGGATTTCCTGCCATGTATCTTCTAGGGCAGGGGTGGGGAACCTTTTTTCTGCCAAGGGCCATTTGTATATTTATAACATCATTCTCGAGTCCTGCAAAATTATCAAACTTAAAATTAGCTATGAAAAAAGCTCCTAGATTTATTGAATTTCTAGTCCTGCCTGCGGTTGCCTTGGCAGGATCAGATCAAATGATTTCAGCTCGCTGGCCAGATGTTCCCCATTGTTTTAGGGGAATAGGGCAAAAGTGAAGGGAAAAAAACAGTAGTCACCTAATGAGGCCTTTAAGAATTTCAAGACTGTTTCTTCTGTCCAAGAGAGTAAAGTCATAGCATGCACAATATCCACTGCTTCCAAAGATAACTAAATACTTATGTAGCTAGCATAGCAGGAAAGGGTCTAAGTGTGGAGCAGAAAGAGCGAGATGAACATCTCTGGAAGCAGTCATGGAAGCCCCATTTCTACAGATATAGTGACCATTTTAGTTTCCTAGGGCTGCTATAAAATAAATCACTACACACTGGCTGGCTTCAAAACAAAACAAAACAAAACAAAAAAGAAAAATGTATTCTGCCACAGTTTTTTAATGAATTTGAAAAACTGGAATATAAACAAAGGGATTTTACAATTATTCTTTGTTTTCAATTTTTTTGTTGCTCAGTGATTTCAGATTATGGTTTATGATGTACTGTGTAATAAGTAATGATAAAATTGATCATTAGAACTTCTTATTTATATGAATGTTAGGAGTTTCTTTGTAGAGCATTGAACTAAGTTTGTTTTTTTCCACTTTAGATAAGGGAAAACTCTGTTTGGGGTTTAGTAGATATCCAGTGTTATGAAAATCCATTGTAAATAAAAGAATTCCTTTACTAGGCAGTGTATTTAAATGCTTGATAAATAAAATGTTAAATTAACAAAATTGCCTTTGATTTGATTTGTAGCTCTTAGGAATCATTACCTCTATCAACTGTTAAAATATTTATTTTTATGCATCCTTATTTGATCTTTAGTTACTTCACATTTAATGGACATGATAATGATAATGAAGAGGGTATGTTAGTTACATTTGTCAAAAACAGACATAAAGGAGAAGGCATCACCTCCATTAGTATTTCTATTTCCTCTGGGTAAAGAGGGTTTCACCAGGCTAGCCCAAAAACAGTACATCTCTCTGTTTATTAGGGAGGTACAGTTCCATGTGGGAACTTTACAAAATTTAGTTCAGGTGTTAGCTCATTCCCAGAGCACCAGGCCACGCAAGTTACCTCATAGCCAATTTACTGTGTTTGCTCCTGCAAAGCTTTTCAATAACGTAATACATGCCTTCTTCCTAGTCCCTTTCAACACTTAAAAGATCATGGCTTCCTTTAAATTTGCTTCATGTACAGGCCTACAAAAGGAAGGAACTTTGTTCTTAGATAATTTGTTAATCAAATTACTTCTATGTTTACCATCTTCCCCACAGTTAGGATTAATGTTCTTTGAAGCTGTGGAAGGTATTTTTTGCTTCCTTTGTATCCTGCATATTACTTAGTGTAATGCTATTTGTAGGCAAAGTATTTTGAAGTGTTAGACCCTAAGTAGAACTTGGGCCTTTTCAGTTGAGGGCCACTAACCTACAGAGAAAACTTCATGATGTATATATGAAAAGCCAATTTTGACTTTTAAAAAAAACTCATCTGCTTTATAAGTTAATGACAGAAGCTATGAAATGATGTTTATTTAAGAATAGGCACACACTGGAAGAGCATCCTCAAAACAAGAGCCCTGGTTTATGCAGAACATAGATACAAAAATAAACATAGCAAAGATGGAAAATTTTAAATTTTGGGAAAATTCAGTTTAAGGTTCTCACTCACATGTGTTGCCAAACTGAGCTACCTATGTAAAATGTAATAGCTACATAAAAGAATTAATAATAAACTAAAAATTTACATAAATATTTGTTTGCAGGGTGGAGAAGAATTTACTGAACTAAATAGTGTAAGAATTCAAAGGAAAAGAATTTGTACCTCTGATAACTTTAAACAATAAAACATTTAGCGGTGTCTTAAAAAAAAAATACTATGCAACAAATTAAAAGGTAAAACCCCAGGAAAATGTTGCCATATTTACAACATGGTTAATATTTTGAGCCTGTAAAGAGCTCGTGTAAATTCAGTTGGTTTATTAAATTCTCAGTCTTCATTTGCTCAGTTTACAAATGAACCATTTAATTCACAGCAGGTCCTGTGTTCTAGATCAAGAGAGAAACATACGTTTGGTGCCTTATTCAAATGAGTAGTTAATGGCCCTTCATCGCCCGAAACACTGCATTTTACATTACGTCATGCCCATCTCTCTCCTTTTCCTTCTCTGCTCTGACTTCCTCTCTCTCCCTTTTGATGTCTTCTTCCTCTTTTGTGCCTTACTAAATTTAACAGAGTTTTGGGTTTTTTTTCTTTATTGTTCCTTTTATCTGATTTAGGTTTCCTTCCTCTTGCTTTTACTTTGCAAGAGGTTTATCCTGCACAGTTGGGGGCACTCCTTGATCCTGGGTCTTCACAGCCTCCCTTCTCTAGTGCCTGTTTTACTTAAGAATTATTTACCGGATTAGAGCAGCATAGGAGGTGTTTAAAACACCATTTTTATTTTTTGTGTGTTACAGAGCTACTGAAACATAACTGGATTGTAAAGGACTAAAATTTATTTCTAAATTAATAACTCTGAGAAGCATGGAACTATGGTAACAGAGGAGGAGTAATTGGGGTATGTTAATTAGGGGATCCTGATACTGCCTAATTTCTTTATGGTCTTAGGGAGAACTTGGTCTAAGCTGTTCTGCCTTTAACCAAATTGTGGTTATGTAAACTCCTTTACTTTTGTCTTACAAGTCCTCCCAGTAATTATAACACAACACATTACAGCAGCCGTCAGACTTTAGTGGACATAAATACCTGTGGAAACGTGTTAAAAATGTCCCACTCCCTGGAAATTAGTATGCAGTAGATCTTGGGCAGACCATTTTAAAGCTGACTTTAAAAGAAGCACCCCAGGTAATTTTGATGCAGGTCATCAGACCACAATTAGAAAAACATTGCTGGGCAGCATCATGGCCAAATTCTTTGGTATGGCTTATAATTTTGCCCGTGCCTTCTCTCTAGCTCCATTTCCTATAGGTCTACACCACACATTCCTGCAGAAATGCTTATATTTCATAGGCTTTTGATGATTTATGACACCGTGGATCCAAGCACATGTGGTTGGACCCACACTGCAGCAGAAGGCAATGGTAAATCACTGCTGCACCTTTTTTCCTCAATCTTTTATCTTTCATACCTTGAAAACCCTATAATGAGACAGCTCACGCCTTCATAGGGTTACCAGGAGTCAGAGCTCACTCAATGGCATGTAATAACACCACTAGACAACCTTTGCTTCAGAAATGTTAAGTAACTTAGAATTCTCAACATTTCTTACTTTCTCACATCTTTATACCCTTGCACATTCTGGTCCCTCTGCCTAAAACACCCTTCTCTTTCTCTCCTTTACAAGTTCTTCAGATCTTGCCTGAAGCATCACACCTTTCCTCTTTCCTTCTCAAATTGAGTTAAACTACACTCATATAACATACTTCTATTATAGCACTTAACACAATGTTTCATCATTGTTGGTTCCTTGTCTGTCCCCTACTAGATTATGTATTCCTTCAGGACAGAGGCTGTCATCTTCATCTCTGTTCTTCCAGTGTCTGGCACATAGTAGATGTAAATATTACGATCAAAGTTTCTCTTTACTCTTTGGAACATTGAGGATGCTAGACAGAGAAATACTGTAGTGGCAGCTCTGCACTCCCCCTGTATTCTGAGAGTTTTCCCGTCGTCTTAAGTATAGAGTGCTTATTTTGAACAAAACAACTATTTTTGAATTATTAAAGGGATAAAAATAGTAACAAATAAGGCACCCTAGCTATACATCATGTATTTTTCCTGCCACTCTCTAAGTATGTCACTTATGTAACTTTATTTCCTCTCAGGACTTCAATTTCCCTATTTATAATGATTTCTACCTAATATATACAGTAGCCTTCTAATGGTTTTTCCCTTCTCTAATACCTCTTGTATTGGCACCATGTCCTTTGAATAAAATACTATTTCTACCCCTACCCCTTTCATTTCTATGTTTAAGAATCCAGTTGCCTTCGGGCTTCCAAGTTCTGTATGACCAGGTCCTGCCTCAGTCCTTGACTTTTAACTCTCACTCTTGTTGTTTTATTTGAGTCAATCTCATGACAGTCTCACAAACACAGACTTTCTCCTTTGCTCTTTGTAATTTGCCCTACCTGGAATGTATTTACTCGAATTTTTAAACTGTAATCTAAGCCCAGCCTTCTTGATAAAGATCATTACTCTATCTCACAGTGAGGAAATGGAAGAGTAAACAAAAATATCTCCCAAGAGGAAGGTTTAGGGACAATATTCTTGAATAATTAACTTAATGGAAAATTTAGTGGAAATATTATTGTTTCATACTAAGGCGTACTAAATGGATGTTTTCATTATATGTAGTGGAGCTTACTATATATTACAATTGAATAATTGAAGCATGATTATTCACCAACCAGTTATAAGCAATGGTTGTATTCCTCCATTATTTCTGTTTTTACTTCATTGAATAAAATAAATGAAAACTGGTTTAAGATATTAGCCAAGTCATATTACTATAATTTATGATTTTTCTGTAATAAACATGATTTTGAAATAATACTCAGACTAACTAAACCTCCTCATTGGCTTAACTCTTCACTTTTTTCCAGTTGGATGTTTGCCAGACATCTCTCTGTCTATCTTCAAAACAGAATCCACACCTTCTCTCCCCGGAATGTGCTCCAAAGCACAGCAGGCAGGAAGGACACTGTGGCTGGAGGGGAGAGTGGGAAGAGAGGTCAGAGAGGTCCCTGAAGGCCAGGATTACACAGGAACTGGTTGACCTGCTAGTAACTTTGGATTTTAGTCTATATTCAATATGTCTGCATCTTGGAGGGAGTAAACCTTTTCATTTGTGCTAGGATACATTTATTCATTCAGGACATAGATGTAATGGAACAGGGAATTTAAGTACAACTTTAATATATTCTCCCCAAAGTACCTAATCTAATAGTCACAGTATTTGTTCTAGTATAATTATAGTTTGTTTAGGCCTTTATCCACATCATTAAAGAAAAGCATCATATTATAAGCTATCCATTTAAAGCCAAATTATTTTTAAAACAAAACTGATACGTTCTATTTTCTTTTCCTTAATTGTTCTCCTTTTGTTTGGAGGGACAGTTGACTGACTATTATTTATTTGCATTTTATGCTGTTGTCATTTTCAGTAAGGGCATTATGTTGGGAAAATTCTGGTTTAGAATTGTGATTTAATTGGAGACAGGCATTGATTATATAACAGGGAATGAATTTCTTTACTAGATTTGTTGACTTTAGACAGGTCAGAGTCCATTAAAAAAACGTTCTTTGGGCTCCTCATTCGGTGTGTGTAATAAATAGAATTGATGCCACAGTAGAGGTAAGAGAATAAAGATCAGCATCACCTTCAAAGGAATGGAGAGCGCTGCTTTAGAGTGTAGATCCTTACATGTTGCAGAACCTAAATTTCATTGGAAAAGTCTCTGGATAAATGTCTTGTTAATTTGTATAAAATAACTCAGGTGGTAATAGGAATTCAAGAAAGGATAAAATGGGCAAGTTATATAAATGGTAAAAGTTGAATAGTTGCTTCAAAATTTCCATTTATTTTAGACTCTGTCATTGTTTCCTATCCATATTTTACTCTACTTGAGTATATAGTAGTCTAGATAAAAACAAACTATTAATGAAAATATTTAAAGAGACTTTTTAAATCTAAATAATTATTGGGTTTTAATAATAATAACACAAAACACAGCAGACTTCGATGTGGAGTCTAATTCTATTTGGCTTTGTGATAATTTAAAATACATTCATTTTGAACTATTTTGTGTTTGTTCTATAAAATTATATTCCTATTGCTTCTTTTTTTTTTTTCTTCCAGTATAGCATCTCCCTTATGTGTGCTCAGAAGGGAAGTGCAGACATAAGTATCATTATCTCAAAGCAGAATTACTTCTAGAATATTTTAGCTTCTGAGTTGTTCCAATGTGTTTAGTTTTGAAAATTAGGGAGGAAGAGGAAGTTGACTATTATCTTCCCAGTTCTGATGCTTGTTGACCTTATCATGAAGAGTGGGTATTACTACACCTAGATGTTATCAAACTAGCAACTATTATTTGAGTAAGTCACCTGATCAGATGAGGTTTTTCTTTGCACTAACATTTTGTTTTTCATGAGTAGATAACTTAATGAAGAATAATATCAATTGAGATTGATCTGTTGGTAATTCAGTAATGAATAAAAATCTTAAGAAATATTATTAACACAAGTGAATTATAAAAACCAAATCTCTTTAAGCCACATTTATGAATTGGAAAATTAGTGGATCTATTTTTGTTTGTTAAGGTAGAATGCCCTGATTTATACATGCTTAGAGCAGTGAAATTAGAATGATCGGTTTTTATTAGAGATATTGATAAGCTGTTATCCTTTGTTATTAAGCTTAAGAAAATTATTTCCCTTCAGTGATTAAATGAGATATGTTCTGATTTTTAGCATTGTTTAGAACTAAGTTCAGTTTGATTTTGCAATATTATTTGACCCTTTCTGAAAAATTTTATATAGTAAAATAAGTTTTAAATTTTAACTTCATGACATCTTATCAGCTAATTTGATTCTTTACCTATCTCATAACCACATTTCAGTATCACAGAGGTAATTTTGTTGATTGCTGCTTTGGAGAGGTGTAAGATACATACAAATTCTTATTTGAAGTTAAGGATATCTTTAAGTTCTGAGGAATTGTTTAAACCAGCTGGAAGGTTGTATTCCGAATGTTGTGTAGATCCATTAGAACAAAATCTGTGTTTCAGAAATGTGAGTCAAGAGTATGGAATGTACAGTGATGGTATTCATTATGTCACTGAGAGAGTTAATAGGTATTACTCCAAATTGAAGGAAAAGGATTTGTGCTTAAATAAATGTAGAACATATAGAATATGTTGTTCTAAGCCAAACCTAAGCTTTACTGAAGATTTCTCAGAGCTTTTAATATTATTTTTAAAAATTAGATTAACTTACTTTAACAACTTTAAGTGTCCAGTCATTGATCTTATTTTGTGTTGTGTAATCTTTTCCTCCCCTCACAAAATAATATGCAAGTTCCATGTCAGATATTGCATTATTTTATTAATAGGAAGAAGGAAAATATCTTTTTGTTCAAGTGACTTATACTTAAAAGTCCCTGGAATTGTTTCACTGGTGTTTGGGGCATTTTAGAATCTGTTACTGGAGAGAACTGGTATGCTATCATATCCTCTAATTAATGGGAGTAATCTGCAATTTTTAAATTATTGCTGCTTGTGATTCTGGTCATAATCTGATGCAGTTCATTCTTTCACAGTTTTCTAAAAATTTGAGAATCTTTCATTTCTCCTCGTCAACCCTGTCGCCAGTAATGACTTCTAATTTCCTTTTATAATATAATCTCTAGTTTTGAAGGTTTGACTCCAGAGAGTTGCAATATGTATTAGAACATATACTGCATAATTTAAGTTTAATCTGTAACTTCTACACAAATATCTGTTTCAGATGGAGCAGCTATCAGATGAAGAAATTGACCATGGTGCTGAAGAAGACAGTGACAAAGAAGATCAAGATCTGGACAAAATGTTTGGAGCCTGGCTGGGGGAACTAGACAAACTCACTCAGGTTAGAAATAGTGCTTGAAAAACTGGTTGAGGATTTTAAGTCATCACTCTGTGCTAAAAGTTTACAGTATAGTCATAAGGATATGAATATAGGTTACATTTTTAAATACTGCTATAAAAGGAAAATGTCCAAAACATTAACAAGTAAATGAATATTACTATAGGATAAGATATTATCTTCTCTGGTTATTTGAAGGAGTTTTAAAAAAGTACTTATGACAGAGCTTCTGTCCATCTACAGGGATTACTTACAAATCTGTTTCATAAATTGAGACTGCTGGTTAAGAAGTTTAAAACCTAAAATTTTAAAGTCTAAATTTTAGCAGATTTTATTTCATAGCTTAGTGAATTTGAATACATTTTACAACATAAATAATATCTTCATGTGCAAATGTTTTCTATTACATGATTCCAGAATACTTCAAAATTTCATTCCCAGCTGCATTTTAAAACTGTGGAAAAGCCTTTTCACTTGGTTTTATTTTATCTTGGGTAGTTTGTTTGTTTGTTTTAAAGAATGACCTTATCCTCTAAACCAAGTCACTTTTAGAATAAAAGGGTACACTATTACTACCCCAGTTGATAGATTATATTAAAACAACTTTAACTTTATGGCAATGAGAACATTAGAACAAAATTTATTTTCGTTCATTCTTAATATCTCTGGGGAGAATTTTTGTATAAAATTGTTTAAGTATGAGATTCCTTAACTAGTAGAAAAGTAGATGGTAAGGTGGGAACTTAAAATACTGGTTTGTTCCTCTCTTTCTATAACAGTCTGTAATTGAAACTGATAAACTCTTCATATAATTCTTAGATCATTTTGAAAAGCAGACATGTTATGACCATAATCTGTTATTGCTCAGTTTTGAGGAGAGTGCTTTCAGTTCTACTAGGATCTCATAAGAATCATTTCCTTCATCTCCAGTCAGGAGAAATAACATTACTTGTTGAGAGAAAGGTATTTTCTTATATCTGTAGTTGTGAAACCATTTCAACCTCTCAGTTTTTTTAAAAAGGTAAAGATTTTGGCATAAAGATGATGACTAGGCTGTGTATTCCTATGCTGAGGAGAAAAAGGAAAGAGGAAGCAAAATAAAGGAAATAGAAAATAATAATAATTGCCAGCTGACATGTATAGGGTTGACCTGACCGTATGGTTTAATTGCTCATACTTGGGAAGGGAGCCAAAAAGAGTACTCCATGCTACTCCACTGCAGATGGCATTTCTACTGGTTCAGTACCTTTTATTACTCTCTATATTTTAAATCCCCTGACGTCTAAATGTGAAGAACCACTCACCAAAAAAGTTGACTCCTGACTAATGCTGTGACTTCTTTTTACTATACAAATCTGTCTCTAGAGAAAAAGGTAAAAAAAACCTGTTGTGTGATGTGGCCCACTGCTAACAGTTGCGTTTTAACACTTTAGAAATTTTCAGACATTTTTACTAAGTTAGTGGCTAAACCTCAAGTTTTTTTGTTTCTTATTTTAGTTCACTACAAAGTGTCATCTTTACACCTGTATCACACATACCGTGTTAATGGGATTCTCAATTTTGTATTAAATCAGGTTTAAGTTTTAAGTGGTTGGTGAATCTTCTGAAATCATTTGTAAAATTTTGTGTGTATTTGCATTTTTCTGGAAGGTGCACAGCTTTTTTCAAATTCTCAATGACACTCACTCCCTCCCCGCTAAATTTCTTGGCATCAAGGAGTACTTCTCACTCTTTCCCTTGTTGCCCCATTGCCATGGACACAGCAGATAATTATAACAAGTATCTGTTTATTTAAATTGGTAAATAGATTGACTTCTAATATGTCCTCAATTATATTCAACAGAAAACATCCTACCTATTAATTAGTCTTCATTTCCACTGAGAGAAGGAGACTTAGGACTTAAATTGCAGTGGAGGATTTTGGTTTGAGATAAAAGTATTTCCTCGCTGTTTTGTGAATATTTGAAATAAGGCACTGAATAAATCTACTAAATATGATAGTTTTAAAAACTGGATGGACACTTTCTGAGTAGATTCATTTTATCTTGAGATAAATGAATAAAGAAGATGGCATTCTAATTTAATTCCACGACTCTACTGTCCAGCATTCTTTTTTTATTTGAAATCTATGTGATAATTATAGGTAGAAACTAAAGTTTTAAAACACTAATCCCAATATTTACAAATTTATTTAAATAAATGCTATATAGCTACTGATCCTTACCCTGAGCTTCTCTGTTGTAAACATCTTATTTTCCTTATTGTAGAAAAAGTGTCATTTTAAAAGGTGGTGAGATAACTTAGAAGATAGCCTACCCTGAAGTACAGTATAATTCTAGACTTAGCACAAGCAGTGCAGCTGGGTTACAGTGTGCCCTCATAGAACTTGAAAAGAACAAGGATATTTCATTATTGTTTAAAATTGTAGCCTCTGTTAAGATCTTGAGTCGCACTAATTTTGAGTCCAAGATTGTGCCATATCTTCAGGGTCCCTCATGCCAACAATGACTCTATGCTGGACCAAAAACAAATTACTTTGAAGAAAAAGATAACAGAATTACCTGCATCATTTCTTCCTACTTATCTTACCATGCCCATGTTCATATACCTAGTGTATTTTATAGTGAATTTATGTAAAATGAACTACATTGCTATATTTGACATATTTGGAAAGATATTTACTCTGAACTATCACAGTCTCAAGTGAATTAAGTAAGATCATTATTTAAAAATTGAAAAAACTATAACCAAAATAATATGAAAACCAATTACTTTTCCTTAAGGCTATTACCTAGAAAAACTTTGGTTTTATTATGTATTCTATAACAGTTCACTTAATCATAAAACAAACTGTCCTTTTATATCATTGAAGTGTGAATATAATATGACTTACTGAACTTTCTTTTTTAAAGAGTTTGGATTCTGATAAGCCCATGGAACCAGTAAAACGATCTCCTCTTCGCCAGGAAACAAACATGGCCAATTTTTCTTATCGCTTCTCCATATACAACTTGAATGGTAAGATATAATTGGAAATAAAATGTAAAATAGTTTACTAAGTTATATAATGTAAAAGCAGTGCAGCTACAATTCCAGATAGCTCAACATAAGAATGACATGCATAACTTGACTGAGTTTTTATGTTTATTTGTATATTTTATTACTAATTCAAACGATCACAGGAAAAAACAAACTGGAACATAACTAAAATAGTTTTCTAGTTAAGCTATTAATAATTGACAAAGTACATATTTGGGTGGAGCCCCACAACAAATTATAGAGTCCAGTGAAGTTAGTTGTTAGTAATTTTAAAATCAACCCCTCTGCCCTTTATTTAATGCTCTCTACCTAGTCAACTTTATAGTATTTGAAATTGATATTTCAGTCTGTAATTTTTTAGGCCTTACATTTTTCTTTATGCCCTCAGCTCTTTAGGTAGCATCTCTACCAGGGCACTGATCATATTAACAACTTAGATCCTTTGGAAAAAAGTTGCATTGGAGATGTGGTTAAAACTAGGGACAGTGTACAATTTTTGCTTTTTCTTTTAATCTTTACCCAAGGATATTTTTTCCAATGCTTTTCAGAGTGGAAGGGGGGGGAAGAGGCAGGGAGAGACAGAAACATTGATGCAAGAGAGACACATTGATTGGTTGCCTCCCGTTCTTTTGCCAATGGGGTCTGGGAATTTAGCCTGCAACTGAGGTATATGCCCTTGGCTGGAATAGAACTTGGGACCTTTCAGTTCCCAGGCCGACACTCTAACCACTGAGCCAAACCAGCATTATTTTTACCTTTCAACTTACAATTCTGTTTTCCTCTGATTTCTATAAATCTTAAAAGATGGACTGTTTGCTTCTAAAAATTTCTCTTGGAATATAAAACAAACAAAAAACTGTTAGAAATACTATATTTGAGAGACTTTAGGTCCAAGAGGATGAATATCTTTGCTTCTTCCTATTCATTAATTGCTTTATAATAGAATGTATACATTCTGATTCCAATTGTTCTGGAAACATCATGTATTGTTGTTCATTGCAGAAGCTCTGAATCAGGGAGAAACTGTGGATCTGGATGCCCTAATGGCTGATCTTTGCTCAATAGAGCGGGAGCTGAGCAGTATTGGTGCAGGAAACAGTAAGCGTCAAATCACAGAAACAAAAGCCACTCAGAAATTACCTCCTAGCCGACATACATCAAAACATGGCACCTTGAAAGGATTGTCTTCTTCATCTAATAGGATAAATAAACCGTCACATGCCAACTACTCCCTGGATGATATTACTGCACAGTTGGAACAGGCATCCTTGAGTATGGATGAGGCTGCCCAGCAGTCTGTGCTAGAAGATGCTAAGCCCTTAGTAACTAATCAGCACAGAAGAACAGCATCAGCGGGCACAGTGAGTGATGCTGAAGTACGCTCCATTAGTAACTCCTCCCGCTCCAGCATCACTTCTGCAGCTTCCAGCATGGACTCTTTGGATATTGATAAAGTAACACGCCCTCAAGAACTGGATTTGACACATCAGGGGCAGCCAATTACTGAGGTAGGTAGATGGAACTTTTTTTTTCTGATATTTTAGTATTAAAATAGGAAACCATATTTTTTAAATGTAGTTTTAAATAACTTTCTTATTTTTTCTACATTTAAAATTGGTGAAGGATACCTCTGAGCTAAGTTTTAAAATCACTACAAAAGTAGTATATTACCAGCTCTGGCAGTGTCACAAGATGATTAAGAAGAGATTTAATTTCTTCTCTTTTATTCTTGCGACTATTGGAATTCTTCGAATTAATGTTAGTTGTTTCACATTAATAAAATACTTGAAATGTGGTTTATTTTGACATTTTGCAAAGTTTGTATGGCTAATAAACTGATAATTGCTTAATGTATATTTACCGTAAAATAACAACTTAAGAAATTTCTTAAGACTCATATTCCCATTGTAGTCCTCTAAGATTCTAGTTTTTAGGGTTTACTTCATTTTATTATCAAAGAGTCAGTGTGGTGCAGTGGAAAAAGCCACTGGTCTTGGAATCAGAAAACTTGCTTCCAGGTGTTTTCTTTGCCATTCACTACGCATAGGACCTAAATGAGTTTATTCTACATTTGTGAACATTAATTTCTCATAAGTAAGAGGGAGCTAATGTAGTACATGATCTGTCTTCCTCGTATGGTAGTTCAGAGAGTCAAAAGGATATACATGAACAGATTTTTCAAGATGAAATTTTTCTGGATGTGATGGGATGATGGTAAGGAATGGATTTGTGATCAAGTAAGTTTAGAAACAGCTGACTTTAGTGAAGGTGAATTCCTTATTGAGTTTTTTTCAGGAAGAAGGCAGTTTTGTTATAGGAAATAAAACCAACCTTCCATTCACTTTGTATTTACAATGCCCTCTAATACAGGGTAAAACAATCTGTTCATGAATAACCAAAAGATAAATCTTATAAAACATTGTTTAAGGAATTGCACAGAAATTTAAAATTTATACCTATTGACATTATTGATTCCCCCCCATTGATTTAATTTATTAGATTACTTTTCATCATTCAGTAACTCCTGCTACCTACCCATTTACCTAGCTTTGTTCTAGGCAGTGGGGAGCACAAGGGAAGCATAAATCATGAGAGTTTGGAGTTCAACAAGTTTTATTGCTTCTAAGGAAATACATCAGTCTAAAGAATAAACTTTTATTTATTTAAAATGAAATTTATCAGAGTGATATATATTCTATAGAGAACTTTAAACTGATTTCTACCCCATGATACCTGGGGATTACTCTTAGCACCAGCTACTTGTATGCGTCATTTATGTTTTCTAGATTTACTTGTTGGGATATGAGCAATATTTTATTAGGGATGTGCTTTCTTGGTTTTTCTGTGTTTTGTATGTTGATGTTCCTTCTTTTCAATCAGGTTATTTTTAATTAGGTCAAAATGCATGGGAACGGGTTAATCATTCAGGATCTGTGTGTGTGTTTCCATCTGTAACATACTCTCGTTATAAAAGTTCAAATAGTAAAAGAGCAAGTGAAGTAAAAAGTCTTCTTCCAGCAAACACTTCAGATGGCATCCAGTGCTATCCATGGGCAAGGATATCAATGTTCAGTGGTATTATGTTTAACATGAAGCTTTAACATAAAGTTTGGTGAGTAAATCAGGAATAAAGTAAGGAAAGGAGTTAAGCTCTCTGTTCAGCCTGTTCTTTTGCCTCTCCCAGATGGATAGAAAAGTGGTTTAACTGGAACTTGCTTTAATATACTTTTTTCTGGATATAGTTTGTTCTGATTTAAATCAAGAAAACGGAGGGAGTCTTAGTAGGTCCCAAGCACATATATCAAATTATTTCCACACTCATACACAGTTTTTAAAAAACATTAGGTTTGCATGCATGGAGCTTAAAGAGTCAAATGGTTCTGAAAGACTTGTTACCCAAAACACTGCTGTGTTTTGGGTTACATACACACACACACACACACACTATATTCTGCTCCCAGAGATAAGCACTTTCTGCCCTTTTAGCTGATTCTTAGGGTATTTACCCCCATATCATTAAATCTATACTTACATCACTATTTCTTGATTTTTTTTTTCAGTCGCGTATATTATCTACTGACTTACCACTCTTGAAGATTAAGAGCTAGTGCTCTTTAAACATCTCCCCCCACTTCTCCCCTCTTGTTACCCCATCTTTCCAATATATTTTGGTTGGGTTGCTGCTGTTCAGTGTTTATATTATTTCTATATACTTGCAATTTTACTGCTAAACTCTGTATACTTTTATTAGATTTCCTTTCTGGGACATTACATTTTGCTTTTCCTGGAATTAATCATTGTCTTTAGATAGTAAAATAAATTTTTTTGGTAAGTTTATCACTATTTCAACTCCAAACTTTCCCTCAGTTAATTAAATCTCTTGCTTATTTTAAACAAAATTAGTGTTCTATTAATTTCATCTTAAAATGTTTTTGTCTTTTGAAGTCTTTACTCTAGGATCATTCTTAGGTCTTTTCTCTCAGATGGGTAAGCTTCTCCAAAGCAGATTCTTCCAGTCCCCTGCCTGGCAGGCGCATGCCTGTCTGCCAGTGCTTTAGCAGCCCATTTGGGAAAGAAGGCTTGAGATATGGGGTGGTCCTCAATGTTCAGTATGTGATCTTCCACTTAATCCTAGGTCAGGGTTTCTCATCCATCAGTTTATTGACATTTAGAGCTAGATAATTCTTTGTTGTGAGGAGCTCTCCTGTGTATCATAAGGATGTTTAGCAGCATCCCTGTCATCTACCTACTCGGTGCCAGTAGTACAACACACACCCTCCAGTTATGAAATCTAGATCTGTTTGCACGTATTACTACATGTTCCCTGTAAGGCAAAATTGCCTCCATTTGAGACTGACTGCTTTAAGTTCAGAGTTAATGGCAGGTCTGCGCCCTTTTATTCATGGGAAATAACTAGGCTTTCCTTCCCCTGGAATTCATTTACTAGAAACTTAATAAAATGTAGAATGTTTTCAAGCATAGTTATTGTAAATTGATCCCTGATTGGTGAGTTCATACGGATCAGGAAGACAGTAAGTGAACTTTAAAAGACACAGACCTTGTCTTTCTGGTGTGCAGTATGTGGCTCTTGTAAGTTAGCATGAGCACATCTCTTGAGGGGCCCTGGAACCTACACTTATTAGTTGTTTTAATGTACTACTGGTTCCTGTAGAGCAGGAAGTTTTTCTAGCCAGGTGATTTCTGTACTTATCCAACGTGATCTCTTTCTCTTGACAGTGGTTGGTCTGAGAAAGACCTCTGGTGGGCTGTATAGATATCTTCTGAAGATAGTATGTCTCATGTTAATGTGCTGTCTTTGTCTTTCTGTAGAATTAAGTGAACTTGGTGCCAAGCTATGTTCTATTGGGTCCCAGCAGTGAATATCAATCTGAACCTGAAACTGCTGCTAGTTGGTGAATAAAGGCGAGAATCTGAGAATTAACTGCATTCTTAAATATGCTTTCAACCAATCCTCCTGCTTTTAGTGCCACTTTCACTTCTGCTACTTCTGGAGACTTTGAGGTTACATAATGTAAATTGGGATGCTCCTCTGCTTTTCTCCAGCATTGGCTTAGCATTCAGCTTTTTTTAGGCCTGCTGAATTGGTTACCACTCAGCCACATGCTTTCTAGCTTCCAAAATTGTCATGCCTTTTTGTGAGTTTGTCTTAAAAACAAACAAGCAAACAAGCCATGCAACAAAACCCTTCATTTTAGTCTTTTTTAGTGGGATTTGAGGAGGGATAGCACTACCTCATTGTCCACTCACCATTTCCTCATATCCTCAGTTTCTAGACCTGGAATGCTCATGGTGCAGTTCTCAGATTACCTTTCTATCTATAGCTACTCCTTTTATGATCTTATCCACTGACAACTCCTAAATCTCAGTATCCTATTTTATTTAAAACACACTCCTGCCCTCCCCCCTCACACCACCTCCATTTTCATCTCTCTAAAACAATGGTTCTCCACTGGGAGCTATTTTGTCCCCTAGGGGACATTCAGTGACATTTGGAGACATTTTTGTTTGTCAGTGATATAAGGGTGCTACTGGCATATAATGGGTAGACGCCAAGGATGCTGCTAAAATCCTACAGTGCACATGACAGCTCCCACAACAAAGAATTACCTGACCCAAAATAGTTCCAAGGTTGAGAAACCATGTTCTAAAATCAGGTGGCATCTATCACTCACTACCAGCAAAGTGGCAATTCTATGTTGTGTGAAGCCTTCTGTTGACAATTTCTGATCAAAATCAAGCAAATACCAACATTAAATCATCTTAGATTCAATGAAATACTACAGGATCTTTAGCCAGCGTGTCCCTTGAACTCCAGGCTCATACATCTTATCTCTAATCTATATTTATCTCTATTTGAGTCTAAAAGGTGGCTCAAATTTAACTAGTCTATAACTGAGGCTCTGATCTTTTCTCTCAAACTTACTCCTTCCACAGTCTTCTCCATCTCGTTCAGTGGCTATTTCATTCTTCCAGTTCATCAAGCAAAATCTTTGGTTTCTTATCTATTTCCATTTTTCTTTTTAGCCCCCTTTCAATCCAGCAGCAAGTTCTTTTGCCTTTACCTTGAAAAGTTGTCCAGAATTTGATCGTTTCTAACCACCTCCACTGCCACCAAGCCAACATCATTTTGATAGAGATTTTTACAAAAGCTTCCCACTGGTCTTCCTATGTTCACCTTCCCCTTAACAGTCTATCATCCCCACTGGTAGCCAGAGTAGTCCTGTTAAAGGTAAATAGCAAGTGGTGGGATTCAGGTTTCATGATGTAGAGTAAACATTAAGCACATAACTGTGATGCCAAAAATTTCCTTTACACATTTTAATTTGGTTGACATATACAAGTGTGTTGTACCTGATTTTATATTAATCACTTAATTTTAATCAAAGATACCAAAAAAAAAGGTAAATCAGATCTTTGCTTTATATTTGTCAGTATAAAACCAAAATCCCTACAGCAGTGTACAACGCCTTACCGGATCTGCTTCCCTGTTACTTCTGCCCGTTTTCCTTTTTTCTCTCCCTTCCGTACTCTGCCAGCCATAACTGCCTCCTAATTGTTCTTTGCCTGAAGTCAGAACCTACCTCAGAGCCTTTCACTTGTCCTCTGCTTGAACATCCTTCCCATGACAGACTTCTTCAATGATTTGCTCGGATTTTACTTTCTTTGATCACTCAGTTTTTTTGTTTTTTTAAATAAGTGTTTATTGATTTCAGGAAGAGGAAGGGAGAGGGAGACTAAGATAGAAACATCAATGATAAGAGAATCATTGATAGGCTGCCTCCTGCATGCCCCCCACTGGGGATGGAGCCCACAACCCAGGCATGTGCCCTGACTGGGAATAGAACCTCGATCTCCTGGATACTAGGTTGATGCTCAACCTCTGAGCCAGGGCAGCCGGGCTGATCACTCCGTTTTGAAATTGAACTCCTCTTCTTCTGCCTTGTGATTACTTTTTATCTCTCTTCTCTCCTTTATATTTCTCTTTTATTTTATCAACATTTAACATATATATTTTACTTTTTAAATTGTATTTGTCTGTCTTCTCCCACTTGAATATAAGCTCCATAATGAGAGGAGTTTAAAAAATTTATTATTCCTGATATGTTCTTAGCACCTAGAACATTATTTGGCTCATAAGAAACACTCAGATATTTGAATGAACAAATATGCATTCAATCCATTTTGTCTAAAAGTCTGCATGCTAAAATTATCAGCAATTATTTTCTTTCAAAATGGTAGATGGAGTGCCACAAGTGAAGTAACATGTGAAAACACTGAAGAGTGAAACTTGTCTTTTACAACTAGGTTCTTTAGAGGCAGTAATTATACCTAACTGTTTTAAGGAAAGCCAAGACAGAATAGTTATTTTCAGCTGAAGTTTAGTGACACAAATACCGGTCAGAAAAATCAGTTTGAAATTGGTTTTATTTCTCATCTTGGGGACGTGGGTAGTTAAACTGCCCATCTAAAAGTAAAATAATACTGTGGCTTATCTTTCTGCCTCTTTGGTCTCTGAAAGCCATCAGGGATAGGCACAGTACCATTTCACATCAGGAAGAGTATGTCTTTTCTCACTTTCTTGACTCTTGTTGAAATAATGTGCTTCCAGGCACTTCACATATGTTATCTCATTTAAGCCTCCCATTGTCCCTTTAGTAGGGGCATTATTCCAAAGAAGAGAGTAAGTAGGTCAAATAACTGAGAAATCTGTATTTGAATTTCAAAACTAAACATTTGCCTTCCGATTTTTATCAATATCTTAAAAATAAAGTGAAGCTGATTGTTAAAAATGATTATTTCCAGAATGTTAAAGAATGTTTAAGCATAAAAATAGTTTTCATGGATAAACATTAAAATTAATTAGAGAATAATTTCAGTCAGTATTCTTATGAAACCATCAGTAATATTCATTTGCTAATTTTTTGAAATTAGAGTTCATTGTACTTGAAATAAATTCTAATAAGGGCTCTTTAAATCTTAACCAATGTGAAACAAATGTTGCAGCTGGTTTTCTGTCATCTTTGTGGTATTTTTAATAACATTAACTGATTAAGACAATACTTCACAGTAAGACAGCAGTTTGCTAATTTAAATCGCAATCGCATGTTATAAATTTTATATAAAATAGGGTTTACTGAAAAGGTTAATGCTAAAATATACCTTTATATTTATTTTCTGATGGGATTTAAACTTTAGTAATTCCTCTAAATTTGGAATCACTAAAGGCAGAGAGTAACTAAATAACTTTCCCAAGGATCTGAACCCAGACATTCTGGTTATAGAGCTCATACTGCAATACCATGCTGCTTCATCAAGACAAGGCTAGGCTGGCCCTCGCTCAGATCCAGGCCTTAGAGACAGAAGTTGTATGGGTGGGAGAAAAAAAGGCAAAAAGAATTATGCGGTAACATCCCCATCTTGTGGTGGTGGTTAGTATATTCCTGAATATAGTTAAAATTTAACAACTATCTCTAATTTAAATGAATTGAGGCTTAAATAAAATTTAGATGAGAGCTGAATTCTAATTCTAATAGATTTCTCTTTCTAGCAAGTTTTGGAGATAAATGTTATTACTACTCCTATTTTACACATGAGGAAACAGGTTAAGTAATAAGCTCAGAGTCACACTGACAGTAAATAGCTGATCTGGGGCTTGAACTGAAGCACTCCATCCAGCCCCAGGTCTACATTCATAACCATCATGCTATGTTTTTGTTTGTTTGTTTGTTTGTTTAATATTTGTGAAAAGCTCATACATATCAATAAGAGGAATGTAAATATGCTTTATTGAAACACTAATGTGTGTTCACAAACCTCCACTTCTTTCTTCCAGTTGTAATCTAAGGTGTTAGCTATCGAAAGGAAGTGTTTCATTTTGTAACCACAACTTTGGTACAAGGCCATGTCTTGATTAAATGGTTTGGCTCCTACGTTCAGATCAATGCTTTTCTATATACAACCCCCTCCCCACCCCGCCCAAGGTTCTAGCTCATAAATGGTACTTAATTTGAACATGTTACAGATTCAGTTCAAAAAAGTAGTGATCCGTACTTACGTTGCAGAGATTTGTGGAGAGTTTTTAAGAGATTGATGGAGAATTTGATAGTTTTATAACAAATGGAAGTTATGGGACAGAGATTGTTTAGAGCAAAATTTATGTGAAGAATTGATCCTCAAATTTCATTTTTATTGTGTGTTTTGAGCACAGCTTTTAGATTTAAAGAGTGATAAAAAGTAGGTAAAAATTAGATTGGGGGAGATCATTGTTTTTGTAGGAAAGTAAATATTTTGTGGAAATGGACCCTAATTAACATTAAATAGTTTATATCATTCCCTAATTCCTTTCCATCTTTGTTAATGTAACAACATTTCATCTTTGTTTGCGTATGTCCTATTTTCTATTTTTTTTTTTGGTCACTTTGCATACATACATTCACTTTTGATAAGGATGTATTGAATTTTAATAACACTAATGTTCCATCATATAGTTTAACATGCTACTTAGGCAGTCATCTCTTTTGAACACTTTAGATTTAGATTTTAAAATAAATTAACCAGTAAGCATTTGGAAATATGTGAGCCTATGTGAGAATCTAGAGAGAATTGATTTTTAAAAACTTTTTATTTTGAAATAATGTCAAACTTACAAAAATGTGAAAGAATAGTACAAAGAACTCAGGAAACTCATTGCTCAGATTCACTAATTTTTCACATTTTGCCACATTTCCTTTGTTGTTGTTTTCATGTACATTTTTTCTCTGAACCATTTGAGAGTTCATTGCATTTATCATGTCCCTTAGCCCTTAATACATCAGTCCTTGTTTCCTAAGAGTGAGGATATTGGCAATATAGATTTGATAGGCCTCCCATTGATGTAGTGGTTGACACCGTGGTATAGAATATGTTAGATGAGAAAATGTGGAGGGAAGAAAGCAGGAAGTCTTGATCTGGCCAAGCATGTGACATGAAGACCAAAAATCAATAATCATTCATACATTCCATAAATAGTTGAGCGCCTAGGCACTACACTGGGCTGTAAGAGATAAAACTGTGAACATAATATACAGTGTCTTTATGAGGTTATAATTTATTGTATGAGGAGATGGGTGTCAATACAGACAACCAAACAAGCATTTTCAGTCAGTGTGGTGAGTACTATGATAGGAAAGACAGAAAACCTTGGTTAAAAGGTCATTGATGATCTTGAGAATGAATTACAGAATGCATTAAACTCAAAGGCTAAAGATGTGTGCCAGATGGTAGGGAATTGAGGGGTAGGTGGAGTTGGTACACGATGGCTAAGTTCAGGAAATTGGCAGTGAAAGGGAGAAAATAATAGTTTAAGAAGAGGAGGGTACCCAGGAGATTTGATTATTTTCCTGTCCTTCCTGCCACCAGTAAACTGGACTAGTTGAGTATCAGCCCCTGGGATTCGAGGGGGAATGAGTGAGATCTAGGGCATGATTAGCTTGGGGGAGGGGCGTATTTATTTATATAGAACTGGAGAGAGGATGAGAATATGGGTGTAGTTATAGGGTACATTTCAGCAATGAAGATCCCTACGATAGATGGATGTGATTTGCTTAGTAATGGAGGGAAGTGAGGTCATGTGAAGAGGTGGAAGGATGAAATTAGAAGCTTGAAGAACTTGGAAACTGCTTAGAACGAGCTTAGAGTGAGTGAGGAGGAGAGACGGAGTGCTGTGAAACAGCAGCCAAGGCCTAGTTGAGGTTTATAGCATGAATTGGTATGGATACAGTGTTTCTGCATAATTCTCCCATAGGGCTCTACTGTCCAGAAATAGAGTGAGGTTATCCTTAAATTATCAAAGGTTAGGATCATCTGGTTCTGACTTTTTTTATTTTTGCATAATATAATGAAAGGTGCATGCAACTTTGCATTACCATTTTGTTTCAACTATTCATTTCAGTGATCTTTTCTCTTCCTGCATGACAATGAGCACTGCCCTTTTCCACCTCCTTTACCTTTCATTTCTTCCTTCCTGCATTTTCACAGCATGCTATTTCTCTGAGATGTCCCAGCAAGCAGGCCAAGCATCATATTGACTTCACAGAAGAACAGGCTGAGCTCACACCTGTAAGTTCTGTAAACATGTCCATGGGACTGCTTAAATATCAATGAAGAGGAATGCATTCTTTATACCTTCTGATGATGAAACCTTGTCATATACCTCAATTTTTGAATTAAAAATTAAACCAAGCTCACTATAACCTGTTTGGCTCAGTGGTTAGAGCGTTAGCCCATGGACTGAAGGGTCTCGAGTTCGATTCCAGCCAAGGGCATGTACCTCGGTTGCATTCCTTTCTTTTTATTAATATACTAGTAATTAGTTATTAGTGCTGTCAAAAGGAATTTCAGATCTCTCCTGTCATTTACATACATATGACAGTGAAATCTGATACTGCCAGTTTTGGTATTGGCAAGTCTTACTTCGAGCTAGGTTTCCATTTCCATTGCTGAAATGATTTTCTAACATAACAAATAACTCTTGGTAAATTCTGAAGAAAAGAAAGTGCTGGCTTCCCTTGACTTATTTGACTATAACAAATAGCATTCCTGGAAGAGTCACTGAATATTAAAATTATACATAAATACTTTGTGTTTATAGGTAAGATGAAATTAGGTTCTAAGCTTAGATTTCTATAAGGAGGATTAGCCATCTGTATGATTTTCATATAAGGACATTAAAAATTTATATGTGGTGTGGGACTTTTGTTATCATGTGTAATTGTTCCATGCTTACAGAACATCTAGTATTTCTGACTTCCCTTCCAATAAATACCAATAACACCCCCCTCCTCTTCATTGTGGCAGCACTGAGGGCAGCACCATCCCCATTGAGAACCTCTGTATCTCTACTCTCTGCCTCTACTCCCCACCCCACCCCCAGCTGCCTCTTACTCACCCTCCAGGACTCTAAGCTTTTTCAGAAATACTTTACTGAGCACCTAATTTGGGGTTAGATATCCCATCTCCTACTTGTTCCCATACCACTTAACACAGTGTATTGTAGGTGTCAGTTCTCTCCCTATTAGACTCTAAACTTTGTGAGAGCAAGAAATGCCTGTCTTGGTCACCTTGCATCCTCCAGTGCCTGGCATGGTTACAGGCTCAAAGTTGAAACCTAAAATAGTTGAATAAATGAAAGGGGAAAATGGAAGAGAGTAAGAAAATGGGCTAATAAACCAGTGAAATGGATTAAGAATAAGCCACTGACTTTGTGTTGTTAGTGGTAAATGAAGGAAAACATAAAAAGGTCTCATTTAAATGAAGCTCTATGCATTTTTGTTACCAGTAACATATACCAGGACTGAAGGCTGATTGAGTGATGTGCCCAAACCAGTGTCTTTTACTTTTCTCAGTCCTCCAGTTGCACACCACTCTTCTTATCCCTCTTGCATCTGTCTCCAGTAACCATTCTCCTGCCACCCTGCACCCCCTTTCTAAGGAATTCTAGAGCAATGTAGGACTGGCACCAGTAGGGGAAGGTAGATAAGGCATTTATTGAAGGGAGGAATTTGTGGCTTCTGATTTCTAGATTTTTGAGGGGTGGGAGAGCAGGGAGTTCTGCTACAAATTCTTGAAACTTAGACAGAGGGAACATGGAGACCTGGCCTCCCTCCCTGCTAGTGATTAAGCAGTGAATAGCTATATATGACTGTCCCAAACTCAAAGTAATTTACAATCATGTCCACCTATTGCTTGTGGTCTCATTTTTTGGATGTGGCATATTTTGGAGTCACCAACTATAATAATTATCCCTTACAAGTTTAAGCTACTTAAACTTGTAAAATTTTTATTTATTTATTTTTATTACTTTTTAAATATATCTTTATTGATTTCAGGGAGCGGAATGGAGAGGGAGAGAGAGAGATAGAAACATCAATGATGAGAGAGTCCTCTTTGATTGGCTGCCTCCTGCACACCCCCAACTGGGGATTGAGCCCGCAACCCAGGCATGTGCCCTGACTGGGAATCCAACCTCGATCTCCTGGATCCTGGGTCGATGCTCAACCGCTGAGCCACACCCGGCTAGTCATAAACTTGTAAAATTTTTAAATGGCTAACTTCTACTTTAGAGTCTTCAAATAGTTAAATATTAGTCTTACTGATCAGAGTATAGATTTTTTTTTTTTTAAGTTTAAACTTGAATTTAAGATCTGGAATTATATTTACCAAATAATAATTTGTTTTAATAGGCTGAAGCAGATTTACTTCTTAAATTTGAAATACAATTATCTAAATATTGATATTCTACTCATTTTGGGAATCTTTTTCTGAGAAAGTATCCTTTATGAGTAAGATAAATAGAAGGTTTTCACTAAGTTATCTTCTATATGTTTTACATAATTGTATAAGAATACATTTTTTTCCCATTACATGTGAGTAGCAAAAAATGAGAGTAAGAGCAATAAAAAGTTATATTTGCTCTTTTTAATTGACATTCCCAATTTTCGCCTTTGTCTTTCCCAATTGTTAACCTCAAATTAAATTGAATTTTTAGAAATTTCTGCTTACCTAGTGTCTTTATGGATGAACCAACTTATCTTTATCTTCAGGAGAATTATACTATATAAGTAAATGATAACCTAGGGATAATTGTCTCTGTTCTTGTTGTCTGACCTTGTTAGTGCTAATCTTGATTAATATATCCAATATATTTTAACCTTAGGTTTCCTTCTTTGTTGTTTTTTATTTTTTTATTTTCAGGAGTGGGTGAAAGGGACAAGTGTGCTTATAAGGTTCATCTTGAATTAAAACAAAGCTAACTGGGGAACTATTTCTAATCTTGAAGTAGTGTATTTTATTATTTGTGACAAAGAACTTTATGAGAGTAGCTGCTGCTCTGGTATTTGTTTACATAAATTAAAAGAATTTGTTTCTCAAGAATAGCTTGATATACAGTTAGGTTTATAAAATATAACATTATAGAATGTTTTCTATAATTCCACTTAGCTGTGCCATGTATTGTTTTAAATGCTGGTTAGTAACTACACAGCATTAAAACTAATTTGGAATTATTTAGGGACAGGCAAGTATGAATTGCATATATATCAAAACAGCTGTAATGTATACTACATGAGTTTAAATACAGTTGCATAAACTTACCTTGCAACATGTTACTAAAAAGTTATTAAGGTGGAAAAGTGTAGTTAGTTTCTATGTTATTCACAATAATTTTAATGAAAATATCTTAATTGCTTGAGTTAATATAACCAATTTAAGATAACACTTCTTAATATTTTATTTATATTCATTTGCTATGCAAATTCTTTACTGTGTAACACAATCCTATTAGTATTCTAATCTAATGAATTAATAAAATTTTACTGAAAATAGGTGATATTTATTAGGCAGAATATTTATGGACATTTTTCCTCTTGGTGTGACTATCACTGAATTATCAGAAATACTTGCAGAAGTTTTAGAAATGATGTAGTCTTGTTCTCTTTTCATAAGAATATACTATTTAAAGCTGTATAGATCTTATGTAGGCTTTACATGAGGAAGGATATATTTGTCATTGGTTTTCAACACCTATTTGTATTTGTGCTGTGTGCACAGCACTCACAAACACTGTCCTGGAAAACACACTGGCTCTGCGATCTTTGCAGCGTATGGTCCATTTCCCACAGTGAAGGATCAGCAAGAGTTGGTTAGGACACAGCTACTGGCATCCATGGATCTTTGCGTGCCCCTCCTTTTCTTTTTTATCTTTTTCCTGCCCTTTTTAAAATTTTTCTTTTGGACATATTTCAGTGAGTTTAGGGAAAAGATAGGAAATTAATAATAGAGATCATTCTTGCTTTGTCTACTTTATATTTTAAACACATAAAACCTCCACTGACTTCTGTTGCCTTTTTTTTTCTCTCTCTCTCTTTCTGCACAAGCACTCCTATCTGGACAGGGAAACCTCCCTTCTTCTGAGAAACATTGCAGGAAAACCTTCTCATTTGCTGACCAAGGTGATACTTCTTCTTTCCACCTGTATGTAAATATTTATTGCCTTGTAGGTAGAATATAATTTCTGGTTTTGATTGTGCTCTCAGATTTCTCAGATTGTGCTTTCTTATTTCAGCACCTTTGTGAATAGAGGTATTTTTTCTTTTACTCAAGGTATAATTACTTACTGACTTTAATGACTCTCAAAATATTTAGAAAATATTTTCAGTAAGTTTTCACTAGTTTTAAACTTTTGTAAATAACAGTCTTCCCAAGTATGTTGTACTTTTCTAGCTTAACATTGTATTTCACTTTAAAGTCTAAAAATCATTGCTTTGATTTTAACTTTTACTACTAGTGGTTATCCATGCTGTGAGTTGTTTTTTAGCAGACTTTGTTTTCTAATTCTTGTTTATATTATCAGCACCTCACTTAATTAAAACCCTTGTTTATATAAAAAGAATCTTACTTTACATCAGCTTCCTCCAGTTGGAAGAGAATGTTGAGTTTTAATCTCTCAGTTCTTCACTTTCAGAATGGTTAGAATCGGTCCAGCTAGGCTTTCATTGGGCTGGTATTTTACATCAGTTTTAGATCTTTTAGCCATTGTCATCATTAATGAAGGGTAACAGAATAAGGAAGCTGACTGAATAGCTTTCTACCTCTTTTCAAATCATGTTTTTATTTCATTATCTTATTTAAATAATGTTAAATTCAAGAATGCCAGACTTGGCTTCTGAAGAACATACACAGTAATTATAGGTAATGTCTCTAAGTTGTTATTGTATCAGAGGGATATTTTTAAAGTTTATTTCTTTTTAACCTTATAAACTTGTAAAAGAAAATGATAAAGCTAAAATTAAAATCTCCATAAGCGATCAGAGAAGACCCAAGATTCAGCAGTGAAACTCTTTCTCTGCTTGAGTTTCTCTCTTTAAAGTAGATCTAGGAATGAGTTAGGAGCTTAAAGATCAGGGAATATAGAAGTCTAAGCAGGTAATAGACATGTACTTTATAACCATAGCAACGTTCTTTCCTTTTCCTCAGCTCTTCTCTGTTTACTGTCTCTCTACCTGGAATTTACACTCATAGATTCAACTAGCAACTCTGTTCTAGATCACATCTCTCTACCTGAGAGCAACAAATTTCCAGATTGCCATCAGGCATTTCCTGGAAGATTACCAGTACCAATCCTGCAGGTCTTTAGCTTCCTTAACCTGGGGGCTCACAATTTTATTCAGAATGCTGCCATTCTCCCAGTTGCCCAGGTTTGACCCCTCTATGATTCTTGGTGTCTTTCTTCTTTTCACTTATGACCTCAAAGTTCTGGTGAAGCTCACGGTGATCTTCAGGATTTACTGAGTTCACCCACCCACTTAATTCCCTTTGTCACCACCCTAAAACCAGCTCTTAATCTCTTACCAGAGCCACTACACTTGTCTCTTTATTCTTGACTGTCCTGTCCATTTTGTACACTGCTCACAGATTAAGTGCAACATTTAACCATTTCCATTGCTTATTTATTCAACAAATATTTGTTGAGTCATGTGCTGTGCTAGCTATAACATTGTATAAAATTGCCAGATATCCCCCACCGCCCCCAGGAGCTCACAGTCATGATAGATTCAAAAACTATCAACAAGCAAGCATGTAGGCAAATTCTAAATCACGTTAAGTGCTATGAAGGAAGGCTACATTCCCTTTACATGGTAAAATCAGAAAAGGCCCTTCTAAGGGGGTGACATATTTACTCTAAAGCTTGAAGGATAAAAAGCCATCTTGAGGGTAAAGGGAAGTGGTTCATGTGGATAGTCCCAGGGAGAACAGGAGTTGACATGTTTGAAAAGCTGAGATTATGACTGTTTCTGGAGCCACAATAGTTGAAAGAAGAAATGAGTGTCTTGATTTGGATTTGGAGAGCTAGGCAGGAACCAAGGCATTCAAGGCATGTTAAGGAGTTTAATTTTTCCCCCCCAAATGCAATGGGAAACTGTTGAAGAGAATAACTTCATTCAACAAATATTTACTATGTGCCATACAGCATTTACAACACAGTATGCCAGTGAATAAAACAGTTTCTACCGCAGGGAGAGTTGTTCTTTGCAAGTTTTGGATAAATGCAGTTGTTAACTTCTTATCTCCCTCTGCCCAAGAGATGGAGATGCCAACTGCAGCGTCAGAGCCATTCCTTACTCAGATCATATCTTCTCCCGTTACCCAAGTGGTGGTATTACTAGTGTATATAGTCAACATCCTGCTTACATACAATAATCAATTTGAGCAGGAATGTGATTCTGTAGCAGAGAGCCAAACATTTAGGGTGGAATGGGGAATGGAGTCAAGGATGAAGTGGCAGAGCTTCTAGATAATCTGAGCCACAGGGGCCTCTCAGTGTCAGTGCCCTCTGCACCAGAGCATCTGGCTGTTATGAAGCTAAAATGAGTTTGTACCTCTTGGATATCTCCTGTGTGGTAGTCTGGTTCTCCCTACCCAAAGAGCATGTGCCCGAGTTACTGACACAGCTCTGATCTGCTCTCTTCCAGACTAGGCCATTGTAATACCCAGTGGTTAGTACACAGTAGAATGAACACAGCAGCACTGTAGTTAGGCCAGGGCAGCAAAAAGAGTGAGTTTGTTTTGTTTTGTTTTGTTTTCAACAGTACAGTTGAAACTATACTACTGTTAATGAAATAACTATCCCACATGGAGTTCTGAGCCGGGAGCCTCTGCAAAAACAGTGCCAAACAGTTTCTTTGAGGAGTGGCATTAGTGCCAGCACAGGATTATTTTGCCATAAGTGAGAGCAGTGGGCAAAGGGCATTGCTGATCCAATGACCTTGATATCTCTGAATACCATTCTAAAGGCCTTCCCTACCTTCTGATCTGGTAATACGTATTTATCACTCTTATCCTGCTTTATTTTTTTTCATAAGACTTACCACTGACTGACTTATCACACATCTGTTCTCTTGTTTTGTCTCTCTCATTAAGTATAAGTTTAAAGAGAGCTGAAACTCTGTATCTCCTGCACTCAAACCCAAGCCAGCTCAGTCTCAACAAACATCTGTCAAATGAAGGATTGGTTCTTCAGTAACCATCAGGGTTTCAAGAACTGCTGTAATGTTGACCACCATTTTCTTTGCTTCAAATAAGTAAAAATGCTGTTATATAGATGAACATTTTTTATTTTTGACAAGCGGTTTTTATTTATTGCTGTCCCAAAAGTTTGTGTTATAACCCTCAGGACAAAAGGAACTGTCACATTGTAGTGGAAAGAGCAAGCAGTCACTTGGTAACTGCCTGTGTAATCTTAGAAAGATTAGTCTTTCTGGGCCTTAGTTAATCAGTACAATGGATATAATAATGATGATAATAATAATATTGGCCTTGCAGTCCTGAGAATGAAATTAGATACTAACGTGTAGCATGATAATTAGTGTGTGACAAGTTTCAAGGTGTTCGGTTAATGTTATTTCTCTTCTCATTGAGAGTTTATCAATTTCATGATTTGTTTCTTTTTCTTTTTAAAAAAATTTATTTTAGAGAGGAAAGGAGAGAGAGAGAAACATCAATTTGTGGACCCACTTATTTATGCACTCATTGGCTGATTCCTGTATTGTGCCCTTACCAGGGATCAAACCCTCAAACCTTGGCATATCGGGACAGTGCTCTTGACTGAGCTGCCTGGTTAGGGCAATTTCATGATTTCTTTAAGGGAAGTAAACTAGTTGTTACTATTACTATTTTGGCTCTAAGTAGTTTTGTAAATGGGGTATTAAACTGCTTATTGCTCCAAGTTTTCTTTGAATTCTTTTAATTTACATAACTTTTATTGTAATTTGTGAAATAAACTGAATCTCAAGGAAACCTAACTTCCCTTTAGCCCCTTAATATCAATCAGATTTGTTCTGAACTCACAAAGCCTTAATAATTTCTTAGTTGAAAGAATTCCCTAGCAGTCTCTTAGCAACTGTAACTCTTTCTGTAAGTATTCTGATTTTTACACTGAAGACAATGCTCTAACACTTTGTAGCCACAGCATTGGCTTTCATTTAATCATAAGATCTTCACCGAGTTTTTGTCCTTGATGTAAATTTGAGGAGGCTTGGCATTTGATGATTATTGATAGCCACACAAGAGTTTTTCAGGTAGAAAATAGGTTGTCTCTTGCTCTTGTAAGAGAAGGAGTAGGAGAGAAAGTTATTGTATGTGTGAGGTATCTTTTATGTATATTTAGGATAGTTAAGGGACAAACAGCGTTAAGAAAGGGATAGGCAAAAGATAAGGGGCAGAAGACTTAAGACCTGGGTTTGTTGGCTTTAACAGAGAGAACATGAGATGAATAAAGCTTTGTTCTTTGTTTTAAACTTGGGTTGCAGACATTAAACAGATTTGCATTGCCTTTATAAATCAACTCTTAGATGTCTTCCAAGTATATAATCTAAATTCATTAGCAAAGACTTATTGATCTTTTCCTATATTGCACAATACTCTCTAAGCTTATAATAGCCTCTTCCTTTCCTCGGTTGTTTTGGTTAAAAGATACAATTATGGCTTAAATAAAGTAGATAAAAACCAAACTTTCTGAGGAAAAATAAAATACTATGAATTTTGCAGTTTGGTATAAACATTTTATTTCTACTTTTGCTCCAAACTGAAAGTTAGAGGTGTCTTGATTAATTGTTTCTTCAGAAAGCTCCTAGCAAGGATATCCTTGTTAATAAACTGGAGAAGAAAGAACTAAAGGTCAAAATTAAGTACATAGCTCTTAAATTTGAATTGGATGCAGTTTTAACACAGACCAATTTATGTAAAGAGTAGTCTTTTAAGCAAATGGGAGAATAGCTGAATTTGGATGTTAAAATAGCCCCACCTCACTGTTTTACCTAAAAATTACTTCTTATTAACGACTAGGAAACCTCATTGGTTTAATGTATGTTAATTGGTTTTTTGTATCTCTTGTTTCTTTCCTTTCCTTTCCTTTTTTTTTTTTTTTTTAATGGATTTACTGGGGTCTTTTGTTTCTTTAAACCTTTCTTCCAGTGTGTCAGCTTTTTTCCTATTAGCCTGGTGAGCAGAAACTGATCTAGGATTTTAAGCTAATCTTACAATTGAATTACTTTTTATGTCATTTCTTCAAAAGATAGCCCTAATTGTGTTCTAAATAATATACTAAAGTGGGAGTTATGAAGATAAATTTTCATAATAAAATTTCTAACCAATATCAGATATAATATTTAAATTCTTATATTCCTTTTTTGAATAGACTTTGTATTTTAGAACAGTTATATGTTCACAGTAAAACTAAGAGGAAGGTAAAGAGATTTCTCATATACCACCTACCCCCACACATGCATAGCCTCCATCATCATCATCCCCCACCAGAGTGGAACATTTGTTAAAATTGATGAACCTATATTAATACATCATTATCACTCAGAGTCCATAGTTTACATTAGGGTTCACCCTTGGTGGTGTACATTTTACAAGTTTGGACAAATGTATAATGACATATATCCACCATTATAGTATCATACTGTTAGAATAATTTCCCACAAAAATTCTTTGTGCTCCACCTGTTCATCCCTCCCTCTCCCCGACCCCCAACAACCACTAATCTTTTTAGTTTATTCATAGTTTTGCCTTTTTCAGAATGTCATATAGTTGGAATCATATAATGTATAGCCTTTCCAGATTGGCTTCTTTCACTTAGTAATATGCCTTTAAGTTTCTTCCATGTCTTTTCATGTCTTGATAGCTCATTTCTTTTTAGCATTAAATAACATTTCGTTATCTGGATGCAGTACAGTTTATCCATTCACCTACTGAAGGATATCTGGGTTGCTTACAACTTTTGGCATTTTATAAATAAGGCTGCTATAAACATCTGTGTGTAGGTTTTGGGGTGGAAGTAAGTTTTCTGCTCATTTGAGTAGATATTGAGGATTGCTGGGTCACATCGTAAGAGCATGCCTAGTTTTATAAGAAACCACTAAACTGTCTTCTGAAGTGACTGTACCATTTTACATTCCCACCAGCAATGAATGAGAGTTCCTATTTGCCTACAACCCTCAGTAGCATTTGGTGTTTCCAGTATTGAAGTCTGGCCGTTCTCATAGGTGTGCAGTGGTAACTCATTGTTTTAATTTGCAGTTCCCTAATGACATATGATTTTGAGCATTTTTTTATAGTCTTATTTGCCATCTGTGTATCTTCTTTGGTGAATTGTCTGTTAAGGTGTTTTGCCCATTTTTAAAATGGGTTGTTCATTTTCTTGTTGGTTTTAAGAATTATTTCTATAGTTTAGATAGTAGTCCTTTATTAGATATGTCTGATAAATATTTTTTCCTAGTCTATAGCTTGTCTTCTCATTCTCTTGAATATGTTTTATCCTAAAAATGCTTTATGGCTTTGAGGACATTAATTTTTTTTAACTTCTGCATATTAATTATAAAAGAATTTGGCCTTGCAGAAGTTCATGTTTATGTCCAAATACACAAAGCATTGATTCTACATGCCCGTTTTTCCTCATCAGACTTTGAGATTTAAATTTACAGTAGTTTAGTTTTCTCATTTTATAACCTGTCTTAAAAAGAAAAAATATATAAGTTAAAATACACAGTCAACATAATTTATAATTATTTTATTGTTTATTTGCATAAAGGATGGATAGGATGGCCTAATCTTTTAATCAAATGAATATATCTATAATAGTGTAAGAATCAAGTCTTATCTTACTCCTCTCCATTGTTAAAATAAAGTTCTTTGTTCTCTGTCTAATTGGGTTTACAGATAGTATTTCCAGACCTCGGTTATTATGTTAATTCCCTGGCTCCTTTCATTGACGAGGATCAGATTTCTGACAAACAAGCCCACTGTCTTCCCTAACCACTGTTTTTCCCTCTGTTCCGCAGAGTAGTAAGTAAATACTAAGCTCCAAATGAGGGGAGACAGCCTAGAATGTGAGGTGGAAAGAGAAGCAGTTCAGAAACTGGAAAGCCAACAGAATTTAGAACAGTGAATAAATCTGTTAATGAATTGAGTTTTGGGAGGTTTTTTTGCCCTGAAAGTTTTAGGTTTTTAATGAAGAATATCACATGGATTGTGGTTTTTTAATCAGAATCCACAGCTGATAAAGTTTGGCTAATATAATTAGGCTTTTCTCTTGTTTTTTGTGATGTGTTTTTTTTCTTTTTAAGTTTTATATTAAATAAAGGAATCTACAAGCTGGCAGTTTATATTTTTCTTAGTTATTTTTCAGAGAAATCAAAGTTTAGAATTAGAAAGTAACCCTTTATAAGCAAAGGTTTACTTACATGACTTTTTTCAACTCGGGATTAATGCTACAGTGTACTATGGCCTATTGCTGGAAAGTGCAAGTAAGTACCTGTATTAGAGTACTATATGTTGTCTTAGGAAAAAATAGACAAATGGTTTAAGGGTAGTTGTAGTTCTTGATAATTTTATTACTACTTATCTACATTTTATAAAATAGAAGTTACTAGAAATTAAATATTTGGAAAATTATATTTGACTTTTAAAAAAAATTATCAATGAATTAATGGACACAAATTTGAGATTATTGACATGAGACATTGATTTTATTGTTTGGTTTTCCAAAGCAGAGTAAAACCTATAATATAACGCAGCCTCTTGTATTTGTATTGGTATATTAATAAGAATGTACATTTTTTATTAAGGAGTTATATATGGTTGCAAATAAATTGATACTGGGTTTTGTTTTGGTTTGGTTTGTGTGGTTTTTTTTGCTCTTTTTATGATGATGATACGTTGTCAGTGCAAGAGAACAGAACATTAGCATGCAAAAGATTGCCCATGCTTTAGAGGGGAAGTATAAGTTCAGAGCTGGGATTGTGCAGGTATAACAAATGGGCAGGCCCACAGATAACCTATATACACTCATGTTTCCCCCACGCCAGAATCCAAAATGCATCTGCTTCAGATGGACAGAATCAAACTCATTAATTTATTCCATCACAGATTTCTTTTTTTCTAGAATATGGAATCTAGTCTTATAAGAGATCTTCAAGTGTGCATCTTAAAAAAAAGTTTCTTTATGATATGTGAGCTCTCACTTTGTGAACAGGGTTATTTTTAAAGTATACTTTATATAAGTGTGTCAAGTTATATTCTTGCTGAAATTCAATGCTAGCAACATCCTGAAGGATAAAAAGACTTCTAAAAACTTCTCATTATTTTAGCATTAGTTTATCTGAAGTGCTTTTGTTCACAGGAAGAACAAGCAGCAAAACTGAAAGCTGAGAAGATCAGAGTTGCTCTAGAGAAAATTAAAGAGGCACAAGTGAAAAAGGTGATATTTGGGCTTTTTCCTGGTCTGGGATTTTTTTTTTTAATCAGTTTTACAGATTTATAAAGAATGGCCTTGTTTATATAATGTGTCTCTAAGAGGTTTTTTTCTTCCTAATATATTTTTCACATGTATTTTTGTGGATAAAATGCATTTTAAAAGATATAACTTCCTGGTTTTAAGTTATGTAATAGAGTAAAACGAAATAATCTTATAACCTTACCTTTTATAATTTTAAGGAGGCTTTAAATTTGTTTAGATAGGTTATTTGATACCTAATTTTAGAGCATTTTTAACATAATAGAGTTAAGTTTATTTTAATTTATATTTAATTAAGGGCATTACTGAGAAACATTATTCAATATTGGAGGAAGTTTCTAAAATGCCTGATTATTGGTTTATATTTAATTTTCTTTTTGCCTTTTATAGTTGGTTATTAGAGTCCACATGTCTGATGATAGTTCTAAAACAATGATGGTGGATGAGAGACAGACAGTGAGGCAAGTGCTGGATAACCTGATGGACAAATCCCACTGCGGTTACAGTTTAGACTGGTCACTGGTGGAAACCATCTCTGAGTTACAAATGGGTTAGTAATCTCATTGCTTCAATTACTTTTTAATTTCTATGTAATTCCAACAGTTTTCATGTTGATAAAAGCATCTCGAGACATATTTATTTATTTATTTTTCTATAATATAACCTTGCCTTTTTACATTATCTTTTTTTCTCCCAAGTATTTTGAACTTTCTTTGAATATGAGGTTTCTAGTTCAGTTTAGAGTTTCTTATAACTAGAACAAAGGTGTGTGTGTGTGTGTGTGTGTGTGTGTGTGTGTGTGTGCTTTTTAAGGTAATAAATACTATTTCCCTTCAAATAAGACCTGCATAGATCAACACATTTACTAAAGACGAGTTTATTTATTCACATTTGTATTGAAGTCTTTATATCTGCATTTGTCTTTCAGGGGACACATAAAAGCACAAATATCTTATTTTTAGCTAGGTATACTAAGTCTTAGTCTCCTAAGATTTGTAGTTTGATATGATGTTTTCTAATTTTAAACATCCTCATTTTTTATACCATCATTGATTCTTAAAATGTTTTCATTTTTGCCCTAGCTGGTTTGGCTCAGTGGCTAAAGTGTCAGCCCATGGACTGGAGGGTCCTGGGTTCGATTCCAGCCAAGGTCACGTATCTTGGTTGCAGACTTGATCCCTAACCCCAACCCAGCTGTGGCAAGTGTGAGAGGCAGCCAGTCAACGTGTCTCTCTTACATTGATGTTTTTCTCTCTCTCTCCCTCTCTCCCTTCCACTCTTTCTGAAAAGCAATGAGAAAAATATCCTCAGGTGAGGATTAAAAAAAAAGTTTTCTTTTTGTAATATTAGTTGTATGATCATAGAAACCTTGCAATAATTATCTTAGCATGTTTAGTTTAATCAGTAATTAATTTTTAACTTACTATTTTATTTAAAATATGTATTTGCATTTCTCTTACTACTTATATCTTTAAATATTCACGGCAATTTCCAGAGAAATAAAGACTTAGTTATTAACCCTTTCAGAAAATATATACACAATTCCCAAAACTAAACTATAAGTTATTAAAACTTCATTAACATGAATAAAAATGTATTCTCTCCATAATACTCATCTATAACTCTTCCTAATGAATTAGAAAATTTGTTTGAGTTCATAAGATGTAGTAGCATCATGATACACAGAAAATGTTTGGATGCTAGTTTTGGAATATTTTCATGGCTGTAGGTTAGACTCACATTTTTAATATTTTTGTATTGCTTTTTATGTAATTGACTCTGATGTCTTAAGTAACAGTTATTTAATCATATATGCACAGTGCTTCAACTGTAGTATGAGGTGAACTCATAGATACGGAGATCAGACTGGTTGGTTGCTGAAGGGGAGGGGGATTGAGGGGCTAGCTGAGAAAGGTGAAGGGTTTAAATACAAATTGGTAGTCACAGAATAGTCACGGAGATGTGAAGCACAGCATAGTGAATATACTCAATAATATTGTAATGTGACACAAGAAAATGGGAAAATATCCCATGTTCATGGATTGGAAGAACCACCATAGTTAAAATGGCCATATTACTCAAAGCAATATACAGATTTAATGCAATCCCCATCAACATAGCAATGTCATTTTTTTAAAGAAATAGAACGAGAAATCATCAGATTTGTATGGAACCACAAAAGACCCTGAATAGCCAAAGCAATCATGAAAAAAAGAACGAAGCTGGAGATACCACACTACCTGACTCCAAATTATACTATAGAGCTACAATAATCAAAACAGCATGGTATTGACAGACACACAGATCAGTGGAACAGAATAGAGAGCTCAGATATAAAACCATATGTATATGGGCAGATAATTTTTGACAAAGGAGCCAGAAACACACAACGGAGTAAAGAAAGTCTCTTCAATAAATGGTGCTGGGAAAACTGGAAAGCCACATGCAAAAGAGTGAAACTGGATTACAGTTTGTCCCCATGTACAAAAATGAACTCAAAATGGATCAAAGACTTAAATGTGAGACCTGAAACAACAAATTACATAGAAGAAAATGTAGGTACCAAACTTACGGACCTTGGTCGTAAAGAACATTTTATGAACTTGACCCCAAAGGCAAGGGAAGTAAAGGCAAAAATAAATGAATGGGAGTATATCAAACTAAAAAGCTGCTGCACAGCAAAAGAAACTGCCAACAAAACAGACAGCCAACTAGATAGATGCGAGATATTTGCAAACAGTACCCCTGACAAAGGTTTAGTTTCCGAAATATATAAAGAACTCATAAAACTCAACACCAAACAAACAAACAACCCAATAAAAAAGTGGGCAGAGGACCTGAACAGACACTTCTCCCAAGAACACATACAAACAGCCAGTAGATACATGAAAAGATGTTTGACGTCACTAGCAGTTAGGAAAATGCAAATCAAAACTACAATGATGAGACACCACCCTCACACTTGATAGAATGGCTATTATCAATTAGACAAGCAGTAACAACTATTAGAGAGGTTGTGGAGAAAAGGGAATCCTCATTCACTGCTGGCGGGAACGTAGACTGGCACAGCCACTATCGCGATTCCTCAAAAAATTAAGAATAGAGCTACCATACGACCCAGGAATCCCTCTCATGGGTATATACCCAAAAAACTTGAAAACCTGTATTTGCAAAGATATATGCACCCCTATGTTCACTGCAGCATTATTCATGGTGGCCAAGACATGGAAACAACCTAAGTGTCCTGTAATAGAGGACTGGATAAAGAAGCTGTGGTACATGTACACGATGGAATACTACTTGGCCATGAGAACAGATGAAGTACTGCCATTCGTAACAACATGAATGGACCTGGAGAATATTATGCTAAGTGAAATAAGTCAGTCCGAAAAAGCTAAGAACCATATGATTTCACTCATATGGGTTATAAAACTGAAACTGGTGGACACAAACAGCAGTGTGGTGGTTGCCAGAGGGGGCGGTGAAGAGGGTCTTAGTATATGGTGATGGGAGAAGATACGACTTTGGGTGGTGGGCACACAGAGCAATATACAGATCTTGTAATATAAGAAACCCACACTTGAAACCTCTATGTTCATATTCACCATTGTCACCCCAATAAGTTTAATAAAGTGTTTTAATAATAGTAATATTGTGATGAGTGTGTATGGAGCCAGGTGGGTTTTTGAAATATTGGGGGAATCACTTTGTAAAATAAAAATAATAGTGCATGTTAACTGTAATTGAAAAATAAAAATTTAAAAATATATATGTGGTCATTCAGTATTTGTTGAATGAATAAAAGAAAAGAAAACAAGACTACTAAGAGGTCAACATAAGATGGTGGAAACAAATTATGATAAATGTAAATTATTAATGACTATTAGAAAGGACAAATAAACAAAATGCAGCTGTTGCTGTTTACAAAAGACCTATTTAAAGATACATAAAGGTTGAAAGTAAAAGGAATGTGAAAAGATACAAACCAAAAGAAAGATAATTAACTGTGTTAATATCAGACAAAATAGACTTTAAGCAAAATGCATTACTAGAGATGAAGAGAACACACATACTCACTAGAAAGAGACCATAAAATGTATAAAGCAAAAGTTGATAGAACTACCACGAGAAACTCGCAAGTCAGCTTTCATGGTAGAACCTTTACACCTAAGAATCTTTTCAGTGATCAGTACAGTCAAGCAGACAAAAAAAAGATACAGGAGATTTGAAAAATAATTCCTTTGATCTACAACATACATTTAGAACACTAATTACAGGAAAATATACATTCTTTTCAAGCAGAAGTATAATATTTCTAAAAATTAATTCAAGCGTGAGGCCAGAAGCAACTCTAAAGAAATTTCAAAAAATTAGTATCTAGAATAGGTTCTTTGAATATATGTTCAATCTAAAGGACATGTGCTTTGGTTCCTCATTTGGAAATTAAAATACATCTTTGTTTAAAATTAAAACCCATGGCTCAAAGAAGAAATTATATTGGAAAATTTGAAAATTAAAAGAATTGAATACTATTGTGAATACTTAATATCAGAATTTATGAAATGCAACTAACATGTTCTTTTTTAAGGATGGAATGGGAAAAGGCTGAAAGCTGAAGACAGCCTAGGGTTTAGGAGACCTAGATTCTAGTCCTAATTCTTCCACGTAGCAGCTATGTGACCTTGCTGAAGTCACTTACCACTATTAGGGCATGTTCGCTTATTTGAAAACAGATGGAAAACCACATAACCTCTTAAGGGCCCAGGGCTGTAGTTTCAGTAAAGATTCTATGGTTCTGTTGTGAATTACTTTGCAAGGTTTCGTATCTTCGATGCAGTTCTGACGAATACTAACAAAATATTGGTATTTTATTTTGGGACAGAGAGAATTTTTGAAGACCATGAAAACTTGGTTGAAAATCTCCTTAACTGGACAAGAGATAGTCAAAACAAGCTTATATTTATGGAGCGTATAGAAAAAAATGCACTTTTCAAAAACCCACAGGTAAGACTCAATAACATAATATGAGGATTTTTAAGTCCTTATATTATTCTATTGCTGCTAAGTTAATAGAGTTAAAAGACTGGCAACCACCTGGGTGGAACCCTGTGGTTATAAAACCCCATGGGAGCATTCACTACTGCTAAGGTGGAGGGACTACTGGGCCTCAAAGAGGTTACCAGCCTGAAGAGCCAGATGGGTGAGCCCTTGGGGGGGCAGCAGAAGTAACTCCAGGGAGATTTCAGGTTTCTGCTCTCTCTAATCCAGAGTTTCTCATCTATCAAAGAAAAGTACTTACATATTTAAGTTTCTCTACTTCAGTCATTTATCCAGTTAACACATAATTTTGATTTTTTTTTTAATCACAGTAACCTTGATTATAAAGTTCCACATTGTAATATACGTTACCTTGATCTATTTGTATCTTTTCTTATTTCAAAACAATGTTTGAGTTAATACTTCCTACTGCCCAAATATTTTATAAAAATCAGTAGGTGAGAGAAAACAACTTCACTGTAAATTGTAGTAATGAGGAAAAGTAGTAGCAGTGTTAAAGGTATTGAATAGTTATCCTTCAGGTGGCTTAATCATGACACATCTTTACTGGATATTTTAAGTAAAGAATACACATTTGGTAATACCAACAGATCTTTTTATAGGTGATTGTTGAAAAAATTTTCATAAAGCTAATAGTTAAATTTCATATTTTAGTTGAGTCACCCAAATGAGATTATGGTAGTCTCAGAGAATTTGGAATTCCTTCTTTAAAACCCAGAACATAGATTAAATTGTCTGCATATAGATCAGTTGAACCCAGCATATTTTAAGGAAATTTTCCTTCTTTGTTATACTTAATAATTTGTAAGCCTTTCAGGTTCTGTAAACACAGCTTTCATTAGATATATCAAAACATAATACTGTTGCATGTAGATCACCTCACAATTTGGGGGAGAGCAATTTTATGGAGTAGTTCAAGATGAATGGATAAGGAGGGAGCCACCATTAACCACTTAATGATGGTGTTCATACACAGCTTGCTTTTCAAAGAGAGTTCCTTCTCACTCTGCACAGGCAGAGCCTGACACAGAGTTGCAGTATCTCTAGAAGAAATCATATATATACTCTTGTGCCAAGGGAATAACAGAATGTGTTTATCCTTTAACTTTCATTTATCCATTTTTCCAGAACTATCTTCTGGGGAAAAAGGAAACAGCTGAGATGGCAGATAGAAACAAAGAAGTGCTGTTGGAGGTATGACTCTTCACTCCCCCATTATAATAAAATATTAAGCACGTTATAATACTAAAATATTAAGCACCATTTTTTGAAGTCAGGTATGTCAATGCAGTATATTTACTTTTGCAGTTGTAACTAGAGAAGGCTAGATTCTTCTATAGCTTGATGGAGAGAGTTCAACTGGTACACTACAAGGGGCATGAGCTTTGGGGGCTGATGAGTGGGAGAAAAAAGGCTGGTCAATGAAGCATATGATTGTGCTGTTTTATCTGCTTACCCAGAGAGAAGTTTGAATATAATTAGCTGTTTACAAAATATTTCAAGCCTTAGTCTTACATTACTGAAATTTTAAAAGCATAATCAATTTTAAAATATATGCATCTCCTTATTTTGAAGAGTAATAAAAACAAATTCAAATATAATTGAATTTTTGGCTTTTGCTAATTTAAGAGAACTGAGATCAAAGAAGTTCATGTGTTTGAAAACCTGAATAAATGCTTACTTGCAACAAGGCAGTTAGGAAAATGAAGATCAGTATTCAGCTTTTCATATGATACTCACTACAATTAAGAAAAATCCTCTTTATAATTCCTCATTTTTCCGTACTTTGGGGAAAGAGAAATTAATTTAGGCTCCAAGTGTCCTATGTTTAGTGAGTATTTCTAAAATTCTTTTACCAAAATACACGATTGCTTTTTATTTTAAAATTAAGTTTTTATCTAAGTATAGACAGAATTCAGAATTTTGAGTTTGTTTACATTTCTTTCACTTTAGTGTTAAATATTTTAAAAATAAATGCCCTCTTTGTTTTAGAGTCATATAAATTGTTTTTAAATTAAACTCTATAAATAGTTTTTAAATTAAATGGTTTACTCATTCACTTAGTATGTTACTTTCTTTTAAAATGTATTCCTATTTAGCTTGAGAGCTAATCTAAATGTATTATTAATTTGGAAAAATATAAAGTTCAATGTTTATGTTAGCTCGACACTTTTATTAAATTTAGTATAAGTATGCTGTTTACAAATGCACTTAAGTGCTTTACATGCAACTCAGTTGACATTTCATCTTAGTTTCTTCAAAACAGTGTTAGGTAAAAGTTCAGAACTGTCATAACAGTTCTGAAATAAATCCATAGTATGTCTAGAATAGAAAGTTCTAATTGAGGTAAAATTAGTAGCATGGTTTTAATACAAAGCCATTTTGGTTTAATTAGTGTCATACATTTCATAGGGGGTAAACACAACTTTGTTCTGAGAACCCAAAGATCATATGTCTTTCCAACTTATCTTCTTCTTTTAGGAATGTTTTTGTGGAAGTTCTGTAACTATACCAGAAATTGAAGGAGTCCTTTGGTTGAAAGATGATGGCAAGAAGTCCTGGAAAAAGCGTTATTTTCTCTTGCGAGCATCTGGTATTTACTATGTCCCTAAAGGAAAAGCAAAGGTATGTCCCTTCTGCTGGCTTTTGAGTTTCTTCATTATGCTCATTGATTTCAGCTTGTAGTGAGTGTGCTGACAGGGTGAATCAAGGCTCTGATTTGTTTCAACTTCTGTAGGACACACAGAACATCGCTTTGTTTACTTATCTGTTACAAAGAAGAAGAAACCTGAAAATGTTCCCTCTCTGGTCACTAGTTAGGCCCATCTCGGTTCTCTTGCCAAAGTTGAAACCATACTTTTATTTATTATTTTGGGGACTTCTACCAGAGTAGTTTTTGCTTGTTGTTTGGAGAGAATAGCTTTCTGGGATTATAGATGTTTCAGCCTTGCTTGGGTAATATGCTTCTTATGAGGGCCCCCTTGGTACCTATCGCTTCTGTGCTTACAGGGGGACCAGCACTGTTTAAGCTCCTTACAGTATCACTTCCATTCTTTACTGCCATCCTAGAGGTATCTATTGTTGCCCCTATTTAACTAGTGAGGAAACCCCAACTTGAAAATCACTGTACTTGAAATATGCATGTACAAACAATGAACTACATTATTTTCTTGTTCTTTCCAGAGAGCTCTATTGTACTATATTGTATTTAATATACTATACCATATTTAAAGCTTCTTTAAAATGCCACCCTTTTCCAAGCAAGTCAGTGTTTATTGTAAACGGTAAGACAGTAAGTGACAGGGACAGCCTGTTTTGTTGTTTCATGGATTAAAAAAGAAACATTTATAGAGAACCTCACTGTCTTCACTTTTGCAAAATAACAGTAATTTCTACTTGGTAAAGTTTTGATTTTCTACTAGAAACTGTTACCAGTAATGATATTTGCTTGCTTACACATTATTGTTAATTCACTCATTTGGGTGTTTTTTATCTTAGGTCTCCCGGGATCTCGTATGCTTTCTCCAGCTGGATCATGTCAATGTTTATTATGGACAGGACTATCGGAACAAATACAAAGCCCCTACAGACTATTGTCTAGTACTAAAGGTAAACATGTATCTCTTTTAAGGAATTTTAATTGATGTTAGAGTGTGTTATTGGACATTTTAGAATAGTTTGGATCTTCATCAAGTATATTGTTTTTGCTTTTTTCTATAGATTTTTAAAGGAATGATGAAGGATAGTGAATAGTGTGCTGTACCACAGGTGACCCTTAGCTAAGTAGCCCACATTAGATTGATGCTACTAAGACATGGATACTAGATTATAAGCTTTAAGTCATAATATATAAAATAGATTAGATTATAAATTTGAGGCTTTCATTTCATAACAGACTTATTTTAGGAAAACTTACACCAGAGCCAAACATGGGACATAGAAATTTTGGGTGGTTTAGTTTTTCTCCTGTACTTACTCAGTAGAACCATCAGAGGGCACTGTGGCCAAGGTCAAAGTGGACTGGCTCTCATCTAGTCCAGAAATAATTTTTGTCATCTCCCCCACAGCACACAGCTATAGCCCTGATAACCTGTGCATGTATTATGGCCTGACTGAGCTGTTTTTAGGGTTCCCCTCCCCTTATCTAAATTTTTGAGCTTCTCACACCAATTATACCTGTACTTTGAGAACTGACATTTTTAGTGAAATTTTAGTGATCTGTTGGGACACAGATAAAAACAACTTTTAAAAATCCAGGATAATTATGGAGATGATTACGTCTTTGTCATTGGCTCCATCTTAATAACCCCTTGGTAGCTACTTCGGTCTACATGTTCATTTGATTTTGCTTTTCTGAGAATTGTCAGTTGGGTTTGGGGAGATGGTATTTGTTTAGGGTTTTGGAGTAGTTTTTATTGCTTTGATAAAATTAGGCGTATTGTAATGGTAAACCTTTTTTAGGTATTCCTCTCTTGGAGAGTACTGCTGTATCTTTTAGGTTACAGCAGCAAATAGTTTTTTAAAAGTCAATAGAAAGTAGCTTAATACAGTAACTTTCAAAATGAGGTCCAAGGTCCCTGGGAGTCCCTGAGGACCTGTCAAGGGGTCCCTGATTTCAGAATTACTCTTCTAACAATGCTAAGGTGTTACTTGCCTTTTACACTCACATTCTCTCACAGATGTATAATGACATTTTCAAAGAGGTTACATGACATGATGATATTTTTGCTCTCTTGGGTAGTGGAATGTGTATTTGTATATTCTTGTATTTTAATTTTTCTAAGCTTTAATTTCTTATAAAGTAAGTGTCAATAAACATAACCCGTATAAATAAAAGTTATTTGGGGATCTCATTACATGAGGACAGTAAGAGTTGGTTATTTTAATGACTCAGATTGTCAGTGAGAACCCAAATTCTTTCCATCTTTCCGTTTCATCTTTTGCTTGTCAGTTTATTCTCAGGCTGGCTTGCCTCACAGTCACAGATGGCCACTGCAGTTCTGGGCATCACATGGTGACCTAGAAAATCCATCTGTTGATGGATACTTAGGTTGTTTCCATATCTTGGCTATTGTAAATAATACTACAGTGAACATAGGAGTGCGTATATCTTTTCAAATTAGTGCTTTCATGTTCTTTGGATAGATATCCAGCAGAGGAATTGCTGGATCCTATGGTACTTGTATTCCTAATTTTTTGAGGAACCTCCATACTGTTTTCCATAGTGGCTGCGCATATACAATCCCACCAACAGTATATAAAGATTCCCTTTCTCCACATCCTCACCAGCACTTGTTATTTATTGCAGTATTTTAATTCCTTTTGCAGCTTATAAAATTCTTAGGTTAAGAATATTTTTGTTCTAAGTGTTTTTTTCTTTGAGGTTTAGAGGGATCAAAAGTGTTTGAGTAGGTGGAGTGTTACATATATATTTTTTAACTTCTTGCATGTTAGTTTTGAGGGAACTAATTTTCAAACCTATATGTTTTCAAAGTAATAGATGCTTAATATACCTTCAGTGGTTTTCCTTTTGCCCTTGGACTGTGATTTTAGAGCATCACCTTCAGTTACAGAGTTTTAGAAATTATCCGCCTCAATCTATCTGTTAATTTGGCATAAACAGAAAAATAACCAAATAGCACCGTAGTAATCCAGAATTTTTCACAGTATTCTAAATGTTTTTATTCTCAGAATTTTTACCTTTTATTTGAATTATTGAAATAATTCAAACTTTCCAGATCAACATTGTTTTAGAAATGAAATAATGACCTTTCTTTCGCTATAGCTATTCATTTGTTTTGGGGAGCAATTTCATTATATGTTCTCTTTGGAGTGTTTAAGAATTTAAATGCAAAGCTTCTGATTTTTAGCAAAGAATGTCTCCTCCATACTTGCTCTTAGCTCGTGTGTGATTTTAAAAGTGGTGGAATAATATTTGGGGAAAAGAGAAGCAAGTTTGGAAGAAGATTTTACCACTTATATGACGGTAGTAGGACATAATATTTAATAGCATGGACCCTGAAACAAGATCGCATGGTTTCAAATCCTGGCTCTTTCACTTGTTGGCAAATAACTTTGATTGTGGTCTTAACCCCTCTGTGCCTCCAATTCCTTCTTAGATTGTGGAGGTAATAATATGTAACTCATAGGGTTTTCATGAGGATTGAATGAGCTAATATATGTGAAATATTTAACATACTGTGGTGCATACTATGTACTCAATAAATGCCACTTTTAATAAAAGTATATTAGTGGAACAGGCATTTTCCTGAGATACTGGCACAGAACTTGAATGACCGTAATGAAGGCTATAGAATGAATTCATGTGGGAGGTTGAAAGAGAATTTTTGAGGTCCTAAAATGAATTTAAAACTAGTGGAAATCTGCAAATACTCAAATAATCATGTCATAATACTCTTCAGGGTGTTATTTTGATTCTCAAAGAGGTGGGGAGAGAAGGATACGGATCATTTCTCTTTGATTTTCTCTGACCTTGTATTGATAAAAACACGCCCTTTGTGTAGGAGCACACACTCTCTCAGGTAGGGCCACTGCTGCAGTTGAACACCCATGGTGGTAGCCCTACTGTCAGGAAATGGAGGAATCAGTCAAGAATGGTTTGTAAGCCACTGTAAAGGGAGGGGTGGGGATGAAGGCTCAGAGCCATCCTGTAGCCCCTCGTTCAAATGTCTGAACCCGGCTCAGTGGGCAGTGTCTCAGGGAAGCAGGAGATGGATAACAGCTCTTCTAGCCCTAGTTGGCAACACTAAAGAAAGTTCTTTTTCATCCATCTCATTTTATCTTCTGCACAGACTGTGGCCTCTTCTGTTTTGTTAACACTGCATCCCAACATCTACTTGAAGCATCTGGCAGATAGTTCTAGCTCAATAAAAATTTATTGAATGAATGAATGAATGAAAATTCCCATTCCTTCTCTTATAGAAAAGTACATACTTCTCTACCTTCCTTCCTTTACCCTTCCAAGATTGCTATGGTGGTTTATTATAATGTGATTTAATGAGGACAAGGGCATGTATTCCAAGAGAAGGCTGTGGAGCCTATATTATCAGGAGAAAAAACTGTTGTTTTACTGACCTCTTATTGTTGAGGGGTTATGGTTAAAACTGTAGCTTTCAATAACTAAATTGGTTTTGTTATTAAATGTTTTATCATAGGAGCTGAGCTCTGTAAAGCAATGTATAGAATAGAATAAATGAATTTACATTTCTCTCATTGTAGACTAGAGAGATCAGTCTTTAACAATGCAAATACAAAAACATATAATGGTGGCCACCTATTCCTGCTGCATTGAGAACTTACTCAGATTGCTTATTTTATTGATTTCTTGGGTTTCCACAACAAACAAATATGGTTGGATAATTTTTAAAGCCCCTTATAATTGAACATAATTTAAATACTTCAGGTAAAATATAGCCATTTTTTAAATGTTTCAGAATAACTAAAAAGAGAAGTAGTAATTAACAGTTATAACATCCAAAACCAAGTGTGATTTAGAGTTTTTCTTCCCAGGGAACTAGTGGTTGTGGACCATTGGAGCTAAAATATCTTAAGTCTGTTCTAGCACTACATTTTGTAGTCAAGGTCAGGTCAGTCACTTCCCAGTCAACCCTCAACTGAAAAGTACAGTAGGTTGTGAAAACAATCTGATGAGGCAGTTGAAAAGCTGCTCATAACCTGGAAAGCATGTGCTGCAGGTAGAGGGGCCTGCAGAGCAGTGCTCAGTTCTCTGGGCACCGCTGCAACAGGTGGGAGCGCCCAGTCGCGTCCCAGGTGCTATGCCCTATGCGTGGTCCACCCTGCCCAGTTGTTCGCCTCCAGAGACACTGGAAGCTTCCCCAAAGACTCTCGTTTGGAGTCTTTTGAACCCCTTTCTGTGGGTTCAGTGTAAAATCAAGCTTTTTTTCTTTTTTCATAGTCTCAGAGATTAAGAATTCTACTGACTTTGTTACCCCTGATGGACTTTGTTTCTTTGAAAGGTAGAAAGGGTATGTGGGAATTTCCCATAATGTGAAGATATTTTTTAACTTGGATACCTTGACCTAAAACTCAACACAAGTTTCTCATTTATTTTGTAGCTATATTTATGGGCCATTTTATTTATGGGCCTTATGGCCTTATGTGAGGTATGAATTATTTGGCTATTAGCCTGATGGCCTATAACTTGTCAGGATATATTTTAGCTTTGTTAAAGTTTATTTTTCTTTAGTTCTCCAGCAGACTTAGTTGGACTTTGTCTTTAATCTTGCAGCACCCACAAATCCAAAAGAAATCTCAGTATATCAAATACCTTTGTTGTGATGATGTGAGAACCCTACACCAGTGGGTCAATGGTATTCGCATTGCAAAGGTAAGTTTTCTTTGGGTTTGATGACAGAATAACGAAGTATTTAATTATATGGTTTTGATTGTCATGACAGTTATTCTGGTTGTTTCATGTTCATGATTTTGCCAATGTCTAGTTTTCTCAGGCCTTATGTTTTAAGTGTCTTTTTTTCTTTGGTGATAGGCATAAACTTTTAACAGTTGGTATCTGTGGAATAATGCTTCTAGTAAAAGCTTGTGTAGCATCAGAGTGATTTATTTTGGCTTTGGAGCATGTGTTATGTGATCCTTATATAGCAGAGGTTAGCCTAAACAAAAGAAATTTTTTTAAAATGAAATTGTCTTGGGGTGGGGGAAGGGATGGATGAATAAGCAGAGAGCAGGATTTTTAGGGCAGTGAAATATTCACATGCTGTATGAAACTATCATAATGGATACATGTCATTATTCACATGTCCAGATTCATAGGATGCACAACAACAAGAGTAAACCTAAGATAAAATGGACTTAGAGTGATTATGTGTTAATGTTGGTTCATTGATTGTAGCAAAGGTACCATTCTGGTAGGGGATGTTGGTAATGGGGAGGCTGTGCATGTTTAGAGGCTGGGAGTGTATGGGAAATCTCTGGACCTTCCTCTGTTTTGCTGTGAACCTAAAACTGCTTTATAAAAAAGTAAGTCTTAAAAAAATATTTTAAATGGCATCTTAAAGATGATTATACATAATGAAGGAATATTTATGCCTACTAAGTAACTGGAAATAACATTTATTTTAGCTATAAAATCGAAGTTGCTTGAGGGATAACTGAAAAAAAATCTTTATATTGATAATGAATACAGTCAAGTGTTAACTTTTTGCTGCCTTTGTAAAAATGAGGAAAAACAAGAGTAGATTATAATTTACTGGTATTAAAAGTATATTTGAAGGATTATAGGTATTAATTTTAATACACACTTATGAAGCAGTAAAGAGAAATGTATCCCCCTTTCCTACCCACCCATCTGTGTCATGCCCTGTGAAGTTCAGATGTTCTCACTGCCTTCTGTTTAGTATGGGAAGCAGCTCTACATGAACTATCAGGACGCCTTGAAGAGGGCAGAGTCTGCCTGTGACTGGACCTCCCTATCCAGCTCCAGCATTAAGTCAGGATCTAGTTCTTCCAGCATCCCAGGTAAGTATGACATGCTCAAAGCACTGTTTACTAGCAATATGGAGGTGCTCTGTAGAGTGCTAGTAGACCTGGTTACTTCAGCATGATTCTTAAAAGCCAGAGCCACACCTAATTTCTAAACTATAATAAATATGTAGATGAGCTTTTTTTATTGCTAGAGGGGACAGTATCTTGGGCAATCTAATAATGTCCACATCTCACAGAGCAATTGGATAGGACTAGCTATAATATTTGAGTCTCTACCAGATGTCAGGCATTGAGCTAGGTGCTTCTGTATGGTTGTCTTACCTGACTCCAGTGAAGTAATCTTCCCAGTTCCTTCTCCCTGGGAGTCATTCAGACTACACTGTGTCCTCAGCCATCCCCAGCTCCCTTGAAGACTTGTCCTCATGCCTTGCCAGGAGGCCAGGCTAATAGTATGGCTGCTGCCTTGTGGTGCCAATACCTGAATCCTTAGGAAACACACTTCTCACTTGGGGGTCAAATTCTAAGTACTGTTCATTGCTGGTAAAAAGGATGTGATCATCACGTATAGATCTAAGTTCCCGAGTGAGAACTCTCCAGGATGGCTGGAGCAGGGGCATATAAGAAGATGGAATCGCGATGTAATGAAGATACACTTGGGAAAAAAAATTCACTACTCTATTGATGGTTCATTAATTTTCTCATTTGCTAGGAGTTCTTCCAAGACAGATTGTCAGGATAGCAATAGTGTAATATGAACCTTTTATTGTAATTATCAGTCTCTCATGGTGAACTGTTGTAAAAGAATCAAGATTTCCTATTAGCCCCTAAGGTAAGGGAAGTTTCGAAGTGGAAAATACAGGCTGTGCTTTATATGAGATGAGTAAAAGTAACTTGTTGCTCCTCTATAAAATACCTGATCTTGTGTAAAAGATCTTTCTGAACGTACATATTCATACTGTGAGAATACTGACTTAAGTAATCCTATTTTTTTAAAAAAATCTGTTTTAAACAGAATCTCAGTCAAATCACTCGACTCAGTCTGATAGTGGAGTATCTGACACCCAGCCAGCCGGACATGTCCGCTCCCAAAGCATAGTGAGCTCCATCTTCTCCGAAGCCTGGAAACGAGGCACTCAGTTGGAAGAGTCTGGCAAGGTAACCATTTGTGTTCATCAACAGGAAAACCTGTGGTGCTCCATGGGCTTAGCTTGCTGCTCTCTTTTATTCCTTTATTAGGAACCTTTCTTGGCTTTATATTTGTATTCTTTCTTTGATTTCTCCTCAGAAATGAATATTTGTGAATGGGCTCTAGTGACCTAAGAGCTCAAAAAACAAACCAACAAAAACCCTGGCAGTGTAACTCTTTTTCAGTGGCTCACATTTTTAAGAAATAACAGTTTCCTTCCTTCGTCCTTAATCAGTATTGATAGAGCAGCACCATGTAGTGCCAGTGCCCTAATTTTGTTCCAGACAAGCTGCTAATGGTTGATTATTTCTTTATTTGTTATTAATGGAACTTATTCGGGCTCATTCTTTTATCTTCTTTTCTTTTATTCTTTTTGGCATTTCTCTGCCCATTGATGAATTTTCTCAAATTATTGTATATGTGGAAGGCTATATTCAAATTAACCCCCTAAAGTTTTGGATCCCTGAGCCTTGTGTAGTAGCTTGTTCAGGGACACTGAGGGGCGAATATAGTTATTGCAAGACTGTGTAGGAAAATGGGAGGTTCTTTAGACAGTTGAGAGCCACCATGTCAGATTGGCTCTGGAGCTATGGGCGAGGGTGTGTCCTGGCCGCATTCGCATTAGCCCTCAGTAGGCAGGAGTTCACACCATCACTGAGGACCCAGTGGCACACCTGGCCTGGCCTCATCATTTTGTTTTTACCCAGTAATCATTTTGACTTTTTCGTTCTTTTGGTCTGAATCACTTACACAAGTACATTTACCAGTGAGAATTAAATGGTTATTTTCCTACACTTTATTCCTTAATTTGAATATCTAGTTAACCCGCCCTCGGGAGGGTGGAGGAGGCATTAGTAACCCAATGTGGAGGTCTCTTATAAGTAAATATTTGAGAATTAGTTCTAGTGACCTAAATTCTCAAAACACTGATAGTTTAACTCCTTATCAGAGGCTGAAACTTTAAGAAATCGTCCTCTCTCTTTTCTCCCACTTAATTTGGATGGAGCAACCCCCCTTTCTGGTGCTAATAATTCAATGTATGTAGTAAAGAAGCAGGTTTACACAAGTCAGGCATCTGAAGAAAAGTCTTTATCTTACTAAATTTTTAATGGTGTTATCTATTTGCATTTTAAATGAAAGGCCAAGGAAAACAAAGGTTCGCACGCCCTGTGATTAAGCTGTGTAGTCTTATTGCAGTTTACGAAGAAGTGTGAACCTTGCTGTGCAGCAGTGTGAGGTGTTTGAGTCTTGATCCCCTTGTGTTTCTTCTGTTACCTCAGTCTCAGGTGCCAAATGAAAAGGCCAGCACAGCTAAGGTCTACACCCCTGCAGCAGCCAAGACAGGGTCAAGTTAAGGTCAGGGGATGCTCTTTGGAAACACGTTAACCTGGGTGACTCCTGTAACCAAGTCTTGCAGACTAATGCTTTTACTTTGATGTGCAGTTTTTTTTAAATGTTTTTTTTAATTGATTTTAGAGAGAGAGGGAGAGGGATAGAAGCATCGATAAGAGACAGACACTGATCGGCTGCCTCCTGCATGCCCCCTACTGGGGATCTAGCCCAAAACCCGGGCATGTGCCCTGACCAGGAATCGAACTGGGGACCTCTTGGTTCATGGTTCAGTGCTCAACCACTGAGCCACACGGGCCGGGCCGATTTTCAGTTTTTAAAGAAACATTCAAGTGTCCTGATGAGCATTAGAATGCAGCCCTGTAATGAGCCTTCTAGTTCACTAACCTAAGCATTCTCTGTGCTAATTAGATACCATTCATAATTGAAAAGAAATGGTTTATCTTGGATGCTCCTAGGATGTTCAAAGAGCCTAAAAGATATACCCAAAGTTATTAACAAGGGTCCTTCCTCTGCTCTTTTCAAATGTACTTGAACCACATTCATGCCTGAGTAGTCCCTGAAATAAGTGGCCTGATGTGGTAATTTGGGCAATGCCAAAGGTGCTTGATGGGCTGGCCAGCAGATTGTTGGCAGATTCTAGCTCCACTTTCTTGATATATTTCCTCTACTCTAGCCTTCCAAAGTATCCTTTCATTTTCTTCTGGCTTTTTCTGTATGATCTTTTTTGTTTCGATCTTTTGCTGTAATGTTTATGAAGCATTTCTTTATGTATTTTCCAGTAAAACAGATGTAAAGAATCCCCTTCTTTACCTGTATTGCTGGACTTCTGTGCATGTTGGATGCAAGTGTCTCACGTGAACACGAGTGTGTGTGTCAAGCTCATTCATTCCTGTGTGACTGTGCACGCCTGCTGAACATTCTCATACTCTGAGTGTCAGCTTTTAGCATCAGAAAGCTGTCCTCCTTCCTCAGGAGGCCCTCCAGCAGCACTCCTAAACCCAGCTATGGCATCTGCTTGATGTAGATGAGTCATGGACTGAAAGGTGAACTCGAGCCATCACATCACCCCTTGCCAGAGTTCGGGCAGGGCCCAGTGCCCAGAGCCCTCCTGTGGAGGGCTCCCATTCAAACAGCATTTGCAACAGGACATTGTTCCTAGATTGTTAAGACAGTCTACCTATTTGAAAATATTGTTGGATAAACGGATTTCCCCTCTGCTCTCACTGCCCAGGAAGTCAGATTTTAGCCTTCCTGCCTTGCTCATCTGTATGCTCACAGCTGCTGCACCCTTTCATGCATGTCCCTGCGTCCTTGCTTTTTACTTTTACCCATTCACAGCTGACCTCTGTAACTGTTTTTGTTGTGTTTTCTCTCACCCCTCTTTTATACTCTTTTTAGGCCAGAATGGAGTCTATGAATCGATCCTACACTTCACTTATGCCCCCTTTATCCCCACAGCCTAAACTAGTCAGCCCCTACACTGCCTCCCAGCCTTCTCCGCCTCTACCGCCCCCCCCTCCGCCGCCGCCCCCGCCCCCCCCACCTCCTCCCCCACCTCCCCCTCCTCTGCCCAGCCAGTCTGCACCTTCTGGGGGCTCCGCAGCCACCGTGTTTGTCAAGTACAGCACAATAACCAGGCTACAGAATGCCTCTCAGCATTCAGGACCCCTCTTTAAGGCTCCGCCATCCTCAGTGATGCAGCCTTTGGCCTCCACCTCACAGCCAGCAAAGCCTCAGATCCCAGTGCCCCCCAATGGAGTTGTGCCCCCACCGCCTCCCCCTCCCCCTCCCCCCACCCCTGGCTCAGCTATGGCGCAGCTAAAACCTGCACCTTGCGCCCAGTCCCTTCCACAGTTCAGCCCCCCGCCTCCTCCCCTGAAGATCCATCACGTTCAGCATGTTATTCAAGCAGCTCCTCCAGCCCCCCCACCCCTGCCCCCTGCCCCTCCTCAGGCCCCTCCTAAGCCTCTTGTGACCGTGCCACCAGCCGGCACCAAGACTGTGCCCCCGGTGGCGACACAGGCTGTGCCACCTACACCTGTTCCTCCAGTCCCCCCAGCGAAAAAGCAGCCTGCTGCTCCCCACGCCCCGCCCCCCGCAGCCGCCGCCCCCGGCGCGGGCCCCCCGCCGACGTTACCGAAGCATCAGAGCTTCGGGGTGAAGCCGCCGGCCTCCCCGCTGTCCCCCGGGCCCTCGGTGGTGAAGCAGATAGCCAGCCAGTTCCCCCCGCCTCCAGCCCCTGCTCCCGGGGAGCCGCAGCCCGTAAAGCAGGTCTCGGCACACGCGGCCCCACAGTCCCCGCCTGCTGTGAAAGCGAAACCCAAGTGGCAGCCCAGCGCCGTCCCCGTGGCGTCGCCCGACTTCCCGCCGCCGCCTCCCGAGAGCAGCCTGGCGTTTCCGCCGCCGCCGCCGCCCCCTCCGGCCCCGCCCACGGCTGCCCCTGCCCCGGACAGAAGCGGGTCTCCCGGCAAAAAGACCGGTAAGACGTCCAGCCCGGGGGCGAAGAAACCGCCCCCGACGCCCCAGCGAAACTCCAGCATTAAGGCCAGCGCTTGTGCAGAGCAGCCTGAGCCTAAGAGGCCCTCGGTGGACAGTCTGGTCAGCAAGTTCGCGTCACCAGCGGAACCCTCCGGGTCTCCCAACAAGGACACCCCACCACCTCCTGCAGCGCCCCCCAAGCCTGGAAAGCTCCATCTTTCCGGAGTAGGCCTCCCGGGAGTCCAGCCGGGGGCCGTGGCGGCCAAGGCGGCGGTCCTGAGCGGGCGCGGCAAGGACGCCGCGGTGGAATTCCCGTCCCCGCCGTCCGACTCGGACTTCCCACCCCCTCCGCCCGAGGTAGAGCTTCCTCCGCCCCCCATCGAGATTCCAGCCGCCTTCCTGGGAAACGTTTCGCCAAAAGTGGCCGTCGTCAGCCCCCAGCCACAGCCGTGGTCCAAGGCGTCCGCGAAGAAGGCCCCTCCGCCCACGCGCCCCAAGCGGAGCGACAGCACCCGCCTCACGCTCGCCGAGGCCCCCGAGCCGCCCGCCGCCGCCCCGGTCGTGCCGCAAGTGCCCACCTCCCCCAAGTCCAGCCTTAGCGTCCAGCCCGGGTTCCTGGCTGACCTCAACAGGACCCTGCAGCGGAAGTCCATCACCCGGCACGGCTCGCTCTCCTCCTCCCGCGTGTCCAGGGCCGAGCCCACAGCCACCATGGACGACATGGCGCTGCCCCCGCCGCCGCCCGAGCTGCTGTCGGATCAGCGGAAGGCCGGGTACGGAGGCAGCCACATATCAGGCTATGCAACCTTGCGGAGAGGACCCCCTCCCGCGCCCCCCAAGAGAGACCAGAACACCAAGCTCTCCAGAGACTGGTAGCTACGTAGGACTTACTCTCACGGTCCCTGTAATCAGTTCTACACTCACTCGCCTGGCCCTCGGGGCATTCGGGTGTTCAGAGCCTTCTGGTGTGTTATTCAGGTAGTGTCCAGCCGTGCGCGTGCGTGTGTACACATAGCTGTGCGTGTGTGTGCGTGTGTGTGCGTGTGTGTAGCTGGGAGTGATCCTATTTATTCCTTTTCTCTCCTAATGGATTTTCTCTAAATGGATTTTGTGTATTTGGGGCAGAAGAGGCATGGAAGTGGATGCGTGTCCTGTCCCTTATGATTTCTATTGTGTGTCATGTGGATTGGACCAAAAAAAAAATTCTGATGACTTCTTTAGAAGGTGTAAGTCCATGTGCGGCTACCTGTGCATGTTGTGTATGATATATTAGGTAGATGTATAATGTGCTGTTTCTCAGTCTGAGAAGACAACCACAATGTTTGGTGTATCTATAGGGCTTTTGTGTTTGTTTTTTCCCCAGTTGGCTCAAGTTAGAACTGCTTGATTGACACTTCATTACTAAACATAAAGGGGCACTTTAATCAGGAAAGTCTCTCAGCTTCAAAGAACGGGTCAGTAGTGCAGTTTGGGGAGACTTCAGGCACGGTCCGTACACAGTTGTGCACAGGAAGCACGTACCTGGCGTAACTAAACCATTCTGGTTGCAGTGCCGCTGCAGTGATCTGCCTGAATCGAGGTGTGTTCTTTCACAGGTAAGCTCTTTGCCTACAGTACGTGGATAATGTAGTACTATGATCGTGGACAGTTCTTTTTATACTGCTGGAACCTTTTCATGGGCTTTCATCAGATTTGGCTTCACAATCCTTGCTTTGGCTCATTATAAGAGAATATCCAACACAGTACCCTGGAACATTCAGTTCGTATGTCTTTGGGTCACCAGTTATAACTGCTTTAGGTAGGTCTTGATCTTAGGTACCTGTAGACAGTTGCTATATCAAATACACCCATCCTGTGTCCAGTACAGTGCATCATCAAGAAAAACACAATCACCTTCTGAAATGTCTGTATTGCTCTCTAGAAGGTTGGATTACAGAAAGGAACAAAATCACCCCTGTGCAGGTATCATTAGTCAGGTTGTACTTGGATTGTAATGTGTAATACAAAGAATTCCTTTAAGGTATGGGACTATCATAGGAAGTGAAAAAATGAACGAGGTTTTGGTACTGGGGCACACTAGGATCCTTGCTTTCCGCAGCCAGGTTGTGGAGACTTGTCCAGGTTGCCAGGTGTTCTGTGGGAGTAGTGTAGTCCAAGTACAGTAAGTGACATTACATATTATGCATGTGCAATCTGGCGTAATATGAAATCATTGCTCTAATGACACACTAATCTTGTATGTTTCACACTACACTTCATGTGCTTTTCATTTTTTCCTGTGAATTTTCCTTTGAGAGAAATGTGATAAATTGATTAGAAATAAAATGCAACCTCAGAGCTGCTCTTAAACAAAAGAAGAAAAACTAGCTATCCCAGGAATAAATGAGCAAGCACGTCTTATAAGCAAAGTCTCTGCCTGTCGTAACTAAGGATTCCCAGTGCAACTGCAGGAATCTTTGACTCTGTCCTGTAAGGAAAACATGCTGATGCTGTGAAGCAGATAGTAATTCAAGAACGTGTGCGGTGCACACCCATATAGCCCACTCTCCAACAAAGTGTTGCATCTTAGAGTGACACCTACCTCTCCATCGCTACATCTGCAGGATACTGTTCAGTATACTCATGTGGTTATAGAGCACTAAGAACATACACCATTGTGCATTTTTTAAAGCCCTGCTTCTTTAAAAGATACTTTTTGGATCTTTTCAATTGTTCACAAGGTTTGTGTGCTTGATACTGTTGTGCTTATGAAGTGACCTTTAACATCTGCATTGTTAATTTAAGCATGCACAGCAACTTGGGTAATGTGTGAGTACAGATTGCCAAGCTCCAGTGTGAGTCATGAGTGAAGTAACTTCCTATAGTCTCTGCCTGCAGTTTTATATTCTAAAAATCACTCGTTTGTGAGGTAAAAGAGCTATTAAGAATATGAATCCAATGATATATTCATCACTAGGGCTTTTTATTGTGGTGGTGGTGTTTTTTACATGAAGGTGGACAACTTCAGCTTTAATGTACCTACAATCCATGATTTGAGCCCTAAGATACAGCCTGTTTTTTTCAGCGTGAGCTTTCCTGGCACTTCTTGTGTCAGTGCCGACAGCAGCCATCCTGGACTGATGCTTTTGGTGTATCATTTTCCTGAAAGAGCAGACATCCTTTAGAACAAACTAGGGACACCAAGAAGAGAGCTGGGTGAGAGGAGGAACTGTCATTTTTACCCCAGTCCATTGGCTTGTCTGACAACAAGTGTTTACATTTCTCCAAAGGTGAAAAAGGCTTCTAATCAACTTTTTCCCCTTATGTGTGAAAATGAATGAAAAGACAAAACAAAACGATACTTTAGATTATATCCAGTGTTCAACTCCCTAGTGGGTTGTTTTTTAATTTGGATTTTTGTTGGGATGTAGCTTTGTGGAGTGTTGTTTTTGAGACTACTCTTGTTATTTTTGCAGTGGTTCCTTTTCTCTGGTTTGTTCATGGTAAACCCTACTGCCAGATGGCACTAGCTCCGTGCCTTCTTTCACTGCCTCCTGCTCAGCAGCTCCAACCCCAGCATAGATTCTCCAGGTCAAAGAAAACCTGGACAGTTGACTTGCCTGTACTGAAAATGAATAGCGTGGATGACGCATCCTGCTGTTGAGGGCAGTGCAGACAGGTGCCTAGTAGAGCTAGTGACTTGGTTAATTAGTGACACCCTTAACTTTACCACAGAATTTCAAAATTGGATCACCCTATGCTTAACGTTTTGGTACCAAATCTGAAGGTCAGCAACAAATTTTAGGTTGTTCTCTATTGAAATTTTATCAGCTTGGCTTCTGTTACTTGAATAAATACATACTTTTTTTCCTTAGCTACTGTAATTCTCACTTGGGAAAAGTAACTATTCTTAAGGTTTTTCAGATACCCACTTAATAAACTGGATTTTTAAAATTTGAGACTTTTTAAAATGAGAAAGATTGCTGACTCTTAAAAGTTATAGGACATGATTTTAATCAGAAAATTTCAAACAAAGTAATGTAAGCAGGGTGTTTTCCAGTCCTCTAGAATCAAGGTGCTGCTGGCCACTGATGGCATATTCTGCTAAGGGCTGTGAACTATCTTAGAAGTCCCCCTCCCTGTGTAAGTTTACTTGCCACTGAGTTTATCAAGAAATTTTAAACAAAATTAGAGTGACAACTCTGAGATCAAGGTTAGTAAGAGCTGTGCATCCAATTAGAGTTCAAAAGCTGCTATTCTGGTAAAATACAGTTGTTAATAAGATTGTGTCAAAAATGTAAAGTCATAAATTAGCCTGAAAAAATTTTCAGGTGATGATGTGGATTGGTTTGATTTGACTTTCAGGTCACCAACAGAACCTTCTGTCACCTTTCTTCCTCTCCTAAAAGCAATCTTATGTTAAAAACACAAGGTAATTTTAAACAAGTAAAAAATATTTTCCTAGTTTTATATGTTATAGCAAATTTTTTAATATACCTGCAGAGCTAACAAATTAAAACTGATGTAATCTCACAGATTTTACTCAAGTATAGACCAAGTAAATCTGAATGACCCTGACTTGCTTTAAATGAAATAGGAAGTAATTTGGATTCATACATTTGATGAGAGGATTCTCTCTCTAAAAATCATTTTAGGTTGCAAGTAACTTTTGCACTTCGTTTTATACACTTTTACATTTTTGTATATAACAGGATATCCCTGACCCTGTAGGGATATGACTACTCAAAGTTGAGATTTGATCTACAGAGATGCAAGTAGAACAAAATTAAATATTCCACTACCTTTTAAGATTTATTTTCCTTTAAAAATTCAAGAGAAGTACATTTCTACACCTTACCAGTCCATCCCTTAAACAAATGCTCTGTTGTATCCTTGGAAGGTCTATATGTAAAAGAAATCTGATATTTAGCTGTAAAATAAACTTGCTAAATAAAAATAAGCAAACAGTATACTTGATAAACACTTGAAGGAAAAAATCTCCAATTGGTTTGCTCTTTGCTTGTTCAAGTCATAAACCATTTTGAAGAGAAAACAGTATCTGCTCTAATCCCCAGTGCCTTGAACTCTTTGGGAAGAGAATAGCATTTAAAAAAGTGTAACAAGCAAACTAAGGTGCTAGTGAAAGAAAGGTATTTCTAGTTTACGCAAAAGTAGAAAAAGTGACTCACGAGATGGCTCCATCTGCCTAAACGAGGCCTGGCTGCTTTCTACCAAAGACACTGAGAGAAGTGGGTTGAGTTGGTGACATGGAACACTACTTAGTTAAAAGATAGCAAAGTTCAGAAGTGCGTATGTTGATCATAGATGGCTGTTAATACCAAGCTCATAAATGTTGAAGCCTCAACCTCTTCATAGACAGAATATGCTTGCAGCACTTAAAGGAAAAAAAAATCTTTTTGGGAACTGTCCATTGTTAAATTTATTGTAACCTAATACCAAAAACTGCCATTTTCCATGACTGCCGTCTCCTTTATTTTTTCTTGTAAATAATTGCTCCTAGAAAATAAGCATTAACTGGAATGTTTCAAATGATTTTGCTTAATTTTATTATCAGCCTCTAGTGAACTCCTTTTATAGAAATGTACATTTAAAATAAAATGTCATTAGCTTGTGCTAAATGGTGTAAAAACAGTTGTTTACTATTTTAAAGGAAAATTGCACATAATTTAACTGGGATTGCCTCCCTCTCTTCCCATTTCTTTAAAAAATTAAGTCAAGGCTCACATTGACATGTAGGCTGTGGGAAGCTTTGCTATAAATAAGTAAATAGATACAAATGTAGGAATGTACTTTTAAAAAGCATGACAAAGACAACAAAAGGAACTGCATTATAAAGTACCCAATAGAGGACATTATTCAAAGGATTATGCACAGCTCGGTAAAGATGAAGTTACAATTTTTTTTTCAGCTTTGTTGCTGTTATTTTCTTGTGTTTAAATGTACGCTCTCATTTCATCATGTGCCTTGCTCCCTGATTGTGCAAACCTATATATATAGATATATATATAGATATATATATGAGAGAGATATATTCAGTACTACTGACGATGTTTTTGTCCTACTGCTGGATTAAGTTATTTTCCAAGTTACTCTTGCCAGTTACTGTCAGTGAAGTATTGTAATTGCTTAGGACAGTAGTCATACAGTCAGTGTAAATTCATTTTTCCAGTTACATGTTTTCACTATGTCAGCCAACCCAATCCTTAATAAAAATAATACATAGATTTCGTTTAAACATGGGGACTTGACTTTACTGTTTGCGGATCGGCACCATTAAGAACCTGTTCTTGCTATTTACGCTGGGGTACTCAAAATAGGTTGGTGCAGTTAAGAACAAATTAAGTGTGAAATTAAACTAGGGAGCTTTGGTTATTAAATGTTTTTTCTTTAAACAGAAGTATAAACTACTACAAAGGCATCCTTTTTGTTCAAGGATCACAATTTGATATCACAATTATGTGGACTGCTATGTGAAGGTATGTATTTACAGATCACTATCATTCACTGAAACTAGGGCAAAAAATAGAAGCTCTCCTTTTTATATTAAAAGAATTACATGTATTTGGGGAAAAGTGATCAGAAAACTCCAGGTTCACTTACAGCAAAAATAGTGATAGAAAATAACTATTTAATAAACAGCTGTCCTGAAGAAATTTCACAGAGATGAAAATTGATTTAAGGCTCAACATTTTAAATATTTGAAGTTTTTAAGACATAATAAAAAGAAGCTACTGGTTTTGAGCAACAGATAGAAAAGAGGTTACTTGCATAAATATATTCACAAGACACTTAGATACACTTTGTGGAATTTTATTTAGGTCAAGTTCTTAGTACACAGCAACAATGCCAAATACAATTTCAAAATTAAAAAGTGGATGCTCCCCCACTCATGGAGGTGATTTAATGGCACACACTAGAAACATTACTGGCAACAGAATGCTCCCTCAAAGTTTTCCTGTGTGGTTTTTACTCAGAACACCAGCCCTCTCTCTGGGAGCTAAAAGTACAACTGGCCAGATCACAAATCGTTTACATTCTTTTTGTAAACCATTTTGTTGTTAAGAAAAAAAGATGCAGGGACACAAAATATGATAAAAACTGCTTTTTCACAGAATTCCAAAGTTGTAAAAGACATTTCCATTTTAATGTGAAAATAAGCTTTTTGGTTTTGGGGGGTTTTTTACAAAAAAATCTCAAGATCTTTAGCAAGGTCATTTGTCAGTTTTTTAATAAGAACTATGCGATTCTGAGTGAGAAGCAGGAACAAGATCAGCATAAAGTAAACCTAAGGTGATGAGTGCCGCGCCTCCGTTTCACTGTTTTGTAAGGCTCTCAAATAAGGCTGTGTGCTGGGCTCCTACCAGTGCTGAAATGTTTCTGCTGCATACACCTAGTGGAAAAGGCCGTTTGTACCAAGTATAGTTTTAGAAGGGTTAAAAATGAAAATTTTTCAATAATTAAGGTCGCACTTAGTATACTCCTTTAAACAAGTTTAGTTTAAATAATACTCTGGTATTTATTGAAACAGCATAGCTTTTCAAGTATCTTCCTGAAGACATCAAGGAGAACTCTTAATTTTTAAAGAAACAGCACATTCAATTAAGACACTTGTAGAAAGAGTAACAAGTAGCACTGAGTCCGACTTTACCGTTACTAATTAGCTGTTGTCTGAAACATAACCTCGTCAGTGAAATGCGTCTGAACTAAAATTTCATCTGGCTTTCAAATTCTATGATCCTAAGTAAATCATGTGAGGGAAATTACCACCAATCAAGAGTTCCCGGACCAAGTAGTTCGGAAGTGATTCAGATCCCCATTCTTTCAGAGATTTGGCAGTCACCTGCCAATTCTTCCATCAAATCCTTTTCAAGGGGAAAGGTGGCCTTGCTCTCTCCACCGAGCAAGAAAAGAATAAAAATTAGAAAATAGTTCCTAATGCAGAAAGGTCACCTGTTAAAAGAAAATGAACACAAAAGGATAAAAGCAAACTACCATCATTTTGATGTCTCTAAATTAATCATCTTCAACCTAAGACTGCCAAGGAGAATAGCTCCATTACAGAAATCCCTGTGAAGATGAAGGACATTCTAGCTGGGTAATCAACGGAAGCAGGAAGGGGAAGGGAGGGATAAAACGTCTCACCTAGCGACTTCTAGGAATAGAGGAGAAGTAGCAGGCCCTTGCCAACCCTATTGGTGCCCCTGAGGGAGACAGAAAGCAAAAAGCCAAAAGATAGAAAATACTGAACAAGAAAAGATATTTATTTCAAACACAGCAGGCTGAATCTCTTAAGATTTTTGACACGTTGATACTTATTCAGATTTACTGCCTTGGCTAGGTCAGTGACAAGAGTATTTTCATTCATACCACCATGGCCTTTCAAACAGTTATACCAAAAAAATAAATAAATAAAAAGGAGTGACAAAAAAAGGAAGAACAACTCGTAAGGAAATAGGGAGTGTCCAGCAAGTAAAAAAGGAACATTTCAGAAGGAAAAAAAATCCCTCCCCCATTAGATTCTATCCTGATCTGGTTGCTTACTGGTCAGCAGATTGAGACTTGGATTCTATATGCCACAATATTATGTAGCATGTAAGGTTTCTACATTCATTTGGAATTCCTACTGCCCACCGTCTCATCTCGTTTATAAAAAGATAAATGGGGAAACTTACAATAAAACAAATACTACCCTCACAAACTATTAATAGCATGCAATCTATGAAATATTACATATATTAAAAGTCTCCCATTACGGTAGGCCTGGCCCATCATTACATAGTATCTTTCCAAGACAATATATAGAATTCAAAACTGTACAAAAATTTAAAGTATGCAGAAAATCCAATGTGTTTTTAAAACAAAAAATCACTCACATTAGTACTAAATAATATAGAAAAAAGTTAGCTAACCCATGGATTCCCCCTGCTACAGGTCTTCATCACCACCAGTGTCCTCTGCACTCCCCAACCCAACAGGCAAGCTGACCGTCACCAACTCTTGTTGCACAGTCTGCCGTTGGTATGAGCTATGGAACTATTTGTTGAATTTCAAATTACCCTCTTATTAAATCCACTAAGTTTTCTCAGCAAAAAGGTATTGAAATAAATAACTAGACTATCTAATTTTAAAAGTTTTCCTAGTTATACACCAACACTAAGAGTTTAACCTATCCAAGTATAGTCTAGGTTGGGTCCATAACAAAACTGATGGCTCGGACACTCAGGACCATTGCTTTAAAGGAAAACGGAATAAAGGATGTTGAGATGACCTCACATAGGCATGGCAGCAAAGCTAAATTCAAAGGGTTGAAGAGAGCTAAAAGCAAAATAGCTGACTTGCAACATGTTGGGGGAGGGCAGGGGAAGAACTTGCAGCTTTTCGACACAGGGAGTCTTGACGAGGGAGCTGTATATCTGGGTCTCAGTTAAATGGTGATGAAGTTCTGTGCTCAGATAGATTCACAGGTGGAATGTTCTGCCTACACCATCTGAATTCCCTCACACTACTACACATTCACTTTTCAATCAAGTTCCGCTATCTACACTACCTCATGTTCAAGGCTTACATGTCAAATACAGTTGACCCTTGAGCAACACAGGACCCGTGTAATTGAAAATCCACCTATAACTTTTGACTCACACTTACTACAGTCAGCTCTCTGTATCTGTGGGGGACTGGTTCCAGGACCCCCCCACACACACACACACACACAAACAAAATCCTTGGATGTTGAAGCCCCTTAGGCAAACTGGTATAAAACAGTGCACACAGTTTGTCTTCCACATCTGTGGGTACCAACTGCAGACTGAAAATTCTGTTTTCGATCATAACTAGTTGAATATGCAGATGCAGAGTCCAGGGATATGGAGGGCTGACTATACATTTATTGAACCCCAGTGTAAGTGGGCCCGTGCAGTTCAAACCTGTGTTGTTCAAGGGTCAACTGTATATGCAGCTATTGCCCCTCCCCTTTGACGCAGCTCAGGGAGGTCACCTGGCAAAGCTCTCTTCTGGCCAAGTCACTGGAACTGGGAAGAACCCATGACAGCTTTGGGCCTTGACCATAAGCTAGTTCATCACTAAGTATTCACCTGCTGAGCAGCAAAGCCCTCCTGGATTTTTAGAACATTTCTTATATTGACTACAGAAGTGATTAAAGCCATCTGACTCACAAATTCCACTGAACTTGAAGCTATAGTTGGGCAGATAAAATATACTGTTTCTCTCAAAGTTCTATCAGTTTTTAATATATGTAATTGGATATATATTTGGCCTTATCCCACTATTCTTAGGCTGAGATACAAAGTTCAAATTCGTACCAAAGGATGCTACTTCAGAGGCCAACCACAAAATCAGGAGAGTATTTCCCTTTTGTAGAGCTCAGTGAGTAGACAACTCAGCAGGAGCTAACACTGGCCACTAATATCACTCCAAGATTACAGTAGCAAGCCTTTTATTCCCAGTAGCTGTCAAGAAACTTGAAAATAACTATTTTCCCAAAAAGAATGTTTTTCTCAATAGTGAAATCAGTAAAGAAATAGTTGGTCTGAATTCCAAAATCATCATCCTCAAACCAGCACCTAAGGCAGCGCATTTCTACGTCAAATCTCTTCAGAACCTTACAGAACCTTCACACCAGCTTCACCCACCTGCTTCAGCGTGAGCCGGGCTACCGTGCTTCACACATCTGGGTAATGGCCCTTAATGGCAATGCAGTCTCATGCTGCAGCAGCACATTAAAATCACACTGGCAATTGTCAACCACCCTCAGAATGTTGGGAGACTCATTTCATCATCTACAAACTGAGAAACATGATGGGATGCAAGTCAGTTCAGCCTTCACTCTGGTGCACACAAGTGCTGAGAGAATGCAGAACTTACAGTGTGAGAGGAAATGAGCCACCTGAAATAACTAAAAATGGTTAAGTATGGTATTCAAATATCGGTTCCCTCCTCATACAGGTGGAAAAAAGTGGGGTACGCAGTAAACCACAAGGCTAACCTTTAGCACAGGCACTGAAGACCATCCAATGCCACAGATTCTGCAAGAGAAATCCCACGGGTGTACAGTATTCCTGAGAAAGATCCCAGATTTTGTTCTGAATCAGTCTTAACCTGATTTGTTTTACATAGTTATGCTGTTATACCTCCGACACATTCAGAAATGGTCACTTTATTTCAATCCAGACAGCTTAGCATAGTACAAATGATGACAGAAAGATCCATTTGTTCACACTCAGCTTGTTTTTTTGTTTTAATACTGGGGGGTAAACCGGAAAAAACGTAAGTAGTTTTTATCATTTGTATCCTTCATTCACTTCCCTGGAGGTGAATCCCAGGGTCTTGTGACAATCTGGGAGATCCTGACTACTCCTGTGCGGGACACAGCCCACTGAGCTTACTCAGAATAATGCATGATGGACTCGACATAATTCCCAGGGAAGAGCCCAGTCACTCCATTCATAACCCCCTCGTACCAACCATCGTCGTTCTTCTTGATGACATAAATGATGGCTCCTTCCTGAAAGGACAGCTCGTCTTCCTTGTCTTTTGTATAATCATAAATTGCCACAACTAGAGGGGGAAAAAACAGGATGTGAAAAATAACATTCCTCCAAAGAGAGAACCAGATCAATGAATAGCCATCCTTTCCCAATGTCTACAGCACTTCAAACAGTGATTTCCTAAACATAGGCCAAAAACTTTTTTTTTCCTAACACCCTGTCCTGTAGAATGGGATCCCACCTCCTTGGGGAGGTTAGTTCCAAACAGTATAAATGGCAAAAAGTCAGTAAAATTACCCTCCAGCAGCCTACTGGAAAATACCTCACAGAAGAGAGAGACACAATCCCTGAATCGGGGAAAAATGACTGTGTTGTGTAAAAACATCTTTAAACATTAGAATTACACTAGTGCAGGGAGATACACTATGAGAGGCAAGTGAGAAAAAGAGACGGACTAAAGGAGCAGCAAGCAGATTTACATCTCATTTTCTGGAGCCCATGCTTATTCAGAGGAGGAAAATGGTTGGATTCCCACAGGTTTTATGTGCAAATGATGGGAATCCACTATATATATAGTCTTTCAAAAACACATGCTGTATTATGCTACCAATTTAACACATTCCTGTAATACACTAAAAGTGTTATGAAAACCAAGATATCTGTAAGCTCTGAGATTTTCACTGCTTAAACAATTTGGTAACCAATTTGTTACCTGGGACAGCTTCTGGTTCCTAAGTGTTACATCTACCTCAACAGTTCAGTTAAATTGGCATAGCCTACTTGCTCAAATCCACTTGAATATTTGTTTTTTTTGTAAAAAGATCACTCAGAATTTCACTCAACAACAATCTCCATCTATCCATCATTCTGAGAACCATATACTGACTTTAGTTTCTCATGCAACTTTGAACCTCACATAAACAAGAAATGAAACAACAGGAATTTTCAATATAGTGCGACTTGCCCCAGTTCATTTGTGCTTCTGGCCTGCTTTAGTAAAATTAAATGGCTTTGTTAAACTATGAGTATTTGCCATTATAGTGACCTGTTAAGGATGTCAGAAAATACTTCAGAGCGGCTTAAGAGGAAGTTAGTGTGTATTTCTCAAAATATAACCAAATCCCTAAACACAAATATATAATTAAATGACATACAAGTTTAACTATAAATGTAAAAGAAAACAAAATATGTAAAGTATTTACTGTTCTGGTCGACCCAATATTTTTTAGCATCTCTTTTAGTTGATAACATTCTTGATGCTCACCAAAATGCAAACCCATTGAAAAGCAATTCAAAAGAGGATGTCCCCAAATCCTGTTAATCCTGCCTCCTACAGCTGTCAAACCCAACACTTCCCGATGGTCACAATCACTGCCTGTCGGTGCCGCAGTCTTGACACTGGAATATACATAACGCAGGGAGTACCTGAAGACTTTCTAATCAGTATGAAGGACAGATGATTTGGGGAAACTCCTTCTAGAGTCCCAAATTTTATAAATACTGCTTCCAAAACCTGATCTGCCTGAGATGATACCTTCAGTCAGGCATCAGTCACAAAAGCTCTCATTTCCTGTCTATTAACTAAAGTATAGTGGTGCACTGTCTTAAAGCACAAAACGCCTCTGGGTGCCAAAGAAACAATTCAAAATACTGGTGTGGTGTTGAGAAGGATAATTACCCCACAGAATAACCCAACCTTTTGCAAGTTAAAGTTAGGTGGCTCCATTCCTTTGCTTTTAACAAAAATTAAGACTTTATGCCCGGCCGGGTGTGGCTCAGCGGTTAAGCACTGACCTAGGATCCAGGAGATCAGGGTTCAATTCCCGGTCAGGGCACATGCCCAGGTCGCAGGCTGCAGCTGATCAATGACTCTCTCATCATTGATGTTTCTATCTCTCTCTCCCCCTCTCCTTTCCTCTCTCTGAAATAAAGATATATTTAAAAAAAAAAAAAAAAAAAAGACTTTAATAGAGTTACCAGCCAAAATATCATAAAACTTTTTTAAAGATAGAGCATTATGCCAGGCCCACATGGCTCAGCGGTTGAGCATCGACCTAGGATCCACGAGATCCTGGTTTGATTCCCAGTCAGGGCACCTGCCTGGGTTGCCAGCTCGATCCCCAGTAGGGGCCGTGCAGGAGGCAACCGATCAATGACTCTCTCATCATTGACGTTTCTCTCTCTCTCTCTCTCTCCCTCTCTCTTCCTCTCTCTGAAATCAATCTATATATTTTTTTAATTTTTAAAAAAAGGCATTATTTGATTTTTGGCAAGTAACTCTGAAGAAGTTGAGAGTGACAGTGCCACATGAAGAAATCCTTCCATCTGCACTGACTAATGTGAAAAAGGTTTTCAGCACTGCCTTAGGTGAGGCCTTCATTTCATCCTTAGAAAGGTATCCAATCTGGTCTTCCCAACTCCTACTTTCCTTTTTTATTGATTTTAGAGAATGGAAGGGGATGAGAGAAAGAGAGAGAAACAATGATGTGACAGAGAAACTGATCGGTTGCCTCCCGCACATGCCCCAACCAGGGATAAAACCCGCAACCTGGGTATGTGCCCTGACCGGGAATCGAAAATGTACGAGATGAAGCTCCAACCAACTGAACCCCACCAGCCAGGGCCCTACTTTCCTTTCTAACATACTCTACGCTATTATCAGGTAAGTTAAAAAAAAGTTAGGCTGGCCCGGCCGGGCGTGGCTCAGCGGTTGAGCATCGACCTAGGATCCAGGGGATTGGGGTTCGATTCCCGGTCAGGGCACATGCCCTGGTTGTGGGCTCAATCAATGACTCTCTCATCATTGATGTTTCTATCTCTGTCTCTCCCTCTCTTTTCCTCTCTCTGAAATCACTAAAGATATATTTTTAATAATAAAAAAAAAAGTTAGGCTGTAAGTACATGGGAACTACTTATTAACCTGCTTAAAAATCTTGCCCAATTTTCTTTCTACCATTGGATTTTTACAAAGGGAAAAAGACCCCAACACCTCAGCGTGGTATTCAAGGCCTTCCGTCACCAATGACAACTTCTTACACTCATACCCCAGCCACTCTCTCCCTACAACCCACCCATGTCCTCTTGTACTACTCACGTGCCCCACATAGCCATGCCCCTTCACTCCGAGGACTCCCTCTGCCTGGGAAACTGCTCATTATTCAGGGCACATCACAAACTCCATGTCCTCTGAGCAGCTTTATGGAATCCCCAGATAGAATTAATGGAACTACTCATTTTTGATAATCATTACTGGAGCATCCATGCTGATTGAGAGATATACAGATGAACAAGACAAACTGTCATAGTCTGGTGAGAACAGAAATGTTATCTGATAATTTACCATACATTGCTGATACTTCCACCAAGAAGTTATATCACTGAGTTGGAAGAATACAAGAACGGATGGCTTGATGGAAGGAAGGGATAGAATTTAATGCTAGTAAACTGTATAGCACATCAATCCCAGGTCTGCCAAAGCTCCAGCTTAGGAATAGTTAAGTATGTGCGCTCGAGTCAGTCATACCACCTAATTCAAATCCCGGCTCTACCAGTTATTAGTTCACAGAACATACTTAACTTTCCTAAACTTTTTACTCAACTGTATAATGGGAACTATAATAGTGCTAACACTTCAAAGCATTGCTCTATTGAATGAGGCAATGCACACCCAACACATAGCCCAGGGCCTTGTATATGGTAAACAGTCCATATAAATGTTAGCTTCTTTTATCATTAGTAACTATTCTGATGTACTGCCTTTTCTCTAACACTAACATTTTCTGTTATATTCTATAAAAATTATTTTTGAACCTCATTTCCTAGTTTGCAAGATAGGGAAACTGTCTTACATATGTAATAAGTCTTACATTATGCCAGGCACATAATACATGAAAATATATTTTCTACCCAAGTTAAATCAAGATACTACATATATATATTCTCCTTTTGGCTAGTATGGGCAGTAAGGGTTAAGATAAAACCTTTTCCCATGGCAGTGGTTCTCCATCTTGGAATTACCTGAGGAACTTCTAAAAATTCTGATGCAGTCCCACATCCAGATTCTGATTTAACAGGTCTGCAGGTGCAGACATGCTGCACACTCCCTAGGTGACTCTAATGTGCAGGCAGGGTTAAGAACCAGGTACTAAGGTCTAAGATAGCAAAATGAGTCATTAGGTAACAACCTTAACATTCACACACACGCAAACAAAAAAGCAATCAGAAGCTGAACACGGTTATGTTTTTGTTTTGCTAGAAAGGGCAAGGAAGAGCTTTTGGTTTTCATGTTTTGAAAGACCTGAACTTACCAGAAACAAACCAAACCTTGAAAAACATCTTGGGGAACAATTAAGGCATATTCTTTAAAATTTTAAAGAGTTACTTGGACTCAAAACAAACTTACTTTCCTCTTACAAATCTCTCCAGATTTTCACATGTTCACTAAAGAGTCACTTTTTAGAAAGCAGAATTTCACTGTGCTTTTCTCTTAAGGAACAACTGAGGTAGTTTTTCACGGCTTTGTCTAGGACAGTATTAAAATCAGCTACAGAGTTCGTAAAACATGTCAATGCCTAAGGCCACATCCTAGGGAAGTACCTTGGGCTCATATCTTCCCCCTTAAAAACAGCTTTAGTGCCCAGCCAGATATAGCTCAGTGGTTGAGCGTCGACCTAGGATCCAGGCAATCAGGGTTCGATTCCTAGTCGAGGCACATGCCCGGGTTGTGGGCTGCAGCCAATCAATGACTCTCTCATCATTGATGTTTCTACCTCTCTCTCTCCCTCTCCTTTCCTCTCTCTGAAATCAATAAAGATACATTTAAAAAACAAAAAAAAACAGCTTTAGTGAGGTACTGGAGGTATTAATTTAGACACAAAACAAAAGCATTTAATTGAGAGTTCAGTGAGCTCTGACAAATGTATGCACCTGTATACATGACAAATGTATAATGACCACCACAATGGTCACATACCGCATGCCCATCACCCCCAAATTTCCTTATGCTCATGTGTAAATTCCTTCACCCACCAGTACTGGTCCCCAAAAACCATTGATCTTCTAGATTTCATTTATATGGAGTCATAAAGTAAGAGTCTTTTTCTGGAAGTCTGGTTCTTTCATTAGTGTAACACTGGAAAACCGTCCATATTATTGCTTATAACAGTAGTTTGTTCCTTTTCACTGCTGAGCAATATTTCACTAAATAGATGGATATCCCACAATTTGTTTATTAACCAATTAAAAAACACTTGTGTCGTTTCCAGTTTTTGGCTATTACGAATAAAGCAGCTATGAACATTTAAATTTAAGTCTTTGTGTGAACACACACCCTCATTCCTCTTAAGTAAACACCGTAGGAAGGAACTGCCAGATCAGCTGGCAGGGGTATGTCCGACTTCATAAGAAACTGCCAACTGTTTTCCAAAGTGACTGAAACATGTTGCATTACCAGCAATGTATAAGAGCTCGTTTCACCACATTTTCTCTTAACATTTGGTGTTATCAATGTTTTTAATTGTAGCCATTCTAGAGGTACTGTGTGTAGTGGTACTGAGTTTGGTTCACAGTGGCTTTAATTTGCATTTCCCTAATGACTAATAACACTGAGCATCTTTTCATGTGCTTATTTGCAATTCATGAAATTCAATTCATCATTTTTCTTTTAAGCTTCATGTTTTTTATGTGGTCTCTACAAGACTTTTTTTTTTTTCCCCAACCGCAGAACATAAAAGTTTTTTCTCCTACATTCCCCTTGTTTTACAGTTTAGGTTTTACATTCAGATCTAAAATACATTTCAAATTAATTCATGTGTACTGTGAGGTAGTGGAAGTTCATGTTCTACATATGGATATCCAATTGTTCCAACACTATTTGCTGACAACACTATCCTTTCCAAAGAATTACCTTGGCACCTTTGTCAAACAATTTATGTGCACCTTATTTCTGGATTCTGTATTTTATCCCACTGATTTATATTCCTATACTTACACCAGCACCACACTGTCTTGAGTACTGTGGCTTTCCACTAGAACTCTGAAGTCAGGTAGTTTAAATCCTCCAATATTAGACTTCTTTTCAAATTGTTTTGACTATACGAGGTCTTTTGCATTCCCACGTAATTTTTAGAATCCTCTTGTCAATTTCTGTAAGACTTACTTCTGGAACTTTTACTGGGATTGCATTCAATTTATAGATCAATTTGGGGAAAACCAGTCTCTTAATAATGATCGAAGAGCATAATACAGTTCTCTATTTAAGGCCTTTATCAATTTTTCTTAATGTTTTAGTTTTCATCATGCAGGTCTTTCTTATATTTCATTCTGTTTATCCCTAAGTATTTAATATTTTATGCTATTAAAAAAGTTGTTTTACAAATTTCAATCTCCAGTTGCTTGTTGCTAGCATATAAAAATGCAATTAATTTTATACACTGATCTTGTAGCCTGTAATCCTGCTAAGTCACTTTTTAGCTCTACCAGCTTTTTGTAGATTGTTAGAATTTTCTACATGAGATCTTATCTTCTGCAAACAAAGACCATTTGATATTATCCACATATCTGTTGCTGTGTTTAGATTTTGTTTCTTCTCCATGCTTCATTTTGCATAGTTTCTATTGTCATATCATCAAAGTTGCTGATCTTTTCTTCTGAAGAGTCACTTCAGATACTGTATTTTTCATCTCCAGAAATTCTATGTGGGTTTTTCTCTTAAAAAAAAAAAAAAAGTGTGTGTGTGTGTGTGTGTGTGTGTGTGTATTCCAGTTCTCTCTCGTGTTCATATTTTCCTTTACCTTCTTGAACACATGTGGCATTTATAATAGCTATATATAACACCCTTGTATGGTAATTCCATCATCTCGGTAATTTCTGGGTCTTTTTCCACTGACTGACTTTTCTGTTAGTTATATGTTCCTGCTTATTTACATGCCTTGTAATTTTTGAATGGCTGTTGGACACTGTGATTCTGACATTTTAGTGCACTGGATTTTGTTGAACAGTGTTACATTTTGTCCTGGAGCTCAGTTAAGTTACTTGAAATCATTTGGATGCTTTCAAAGGTTTGCATGTAAGCATGTTAGGGCAGCCCAGAGCAAACTTTAGTCTTGGGCTAATTTGGGCCCACTACTAAGAGGACAGACACCCCCCCCCCCCATCCACCTAACATTTATTAAGCTCCTGCATTATTCTAGGTACTTGAGCAATGGAAATGAAAAGCATACCAAACCTGACAAGGACCCCATCCCCACCCACATGGGTCTAGTGGGCTTGAGAGACAACAGTAAAACAAGATGATTTAATGTACAATGAGTTTTCAGGGAGTGATGACTGCCAAAGGAATTGTCCAGGGGTAACTGCAAGTGCCTGTGGGAAACTGAGGGTCCCAACTTGTTTTCTGGGTCCAGAGATACCAACGGGCAGGAGGAAGAATGGTGACCACTGGAGCTCATGTAAGATATTTTCACTATCTTACTAGAGCTGTCTTCTGGGTGACTGGAATGGAGGTTTCCCTTCAGAGGCCCAGGATTGCACAGGAAGGAGGGTAAGACTCCATCAACTCCAGGGGTGAATGTTGATTATCCACTCCCACTGATATTATGGGGCCTAAGGAGACAGACTTTTGAGGCCTCTTCTCAATGCCTTGTGTATGACAAGTCTTTCTACTCTTAACTGGTTTGGGAACATGAACTATTTCCAGGCCTGTGTCATTTCCAGTAATTTTTCTGCTTACTCCTTTCTGGTTTTCTTTCTCCAATATCAGGTAGTTTCTTCACACACATGTACAAATCAGTACTCAGTCAAAGACTCAAGGGGACCCTTCTGGAGATCTCCAGAACTCTGTCCTTGTGTGACTACCTCTTCTCTGTAGCCTCCAAAAACTCTGACCTCTATCTTCTCTAGGCAATGAAACACACAGCCTCTGGGTTCCACCTCCTCGCGCTATGGCCTGGAAAATGCCTCTGGGTAGCAATCCAGGACAATCACAGGCTCACCTTGAGTTCCTTCTCTCTAGGTCATATTCCACCAATGACTGTTGTCTAGTGTCTCAAAACCTTTATTTTTAATATTTTTTTCTGGATTCCTGTTTTAGGAGAGAGGGTAAATCTGATTACTGTTGCTCTATTTTGACTAGAAATGGAAGTCTACCATTTCTTAATGTAAGTTCCCCAGATGATTGAAATGTGTGGTCAGTTTTCAGACCCAGTGAATAGCTTTAATTTCCTTAATAGAAAACTCTGTGCAAGACAGCACACTTTTTTTTCTGAGCTGATTAGTACTGAGAAGATTTTGAAGCTTGGTCCCAAAAGTACCATGGCATGGTTAGCTAATATATTCAGAGAAACTTTTCAATAAAAGAAATGCCCAACACTACCTTGTAAAGAAACTAAGAAACCATTATTCTTTGGAAGGAAGTTTCATATGGAGATACTTAAACTGAAATATCTGATATAAGATGCCACGAAGAATGCTTTATAAACCATGGGGGCAGGAATAACTAATAGTTTGGAAAAATCATCCTCTTCCTGAGTCATTCTAGAAAAACCCTTTTTTAATTTTTGTCTTACAGAAACCATTCATAAAGAGCATGTTCAATGGGAACAACACATACCATCAATAAAAAAATCAAATAGCCCTAGCCGATGTGGCTCAGTGGTTATGTATCGGCCCGCGCACCAAAGGGTTGAGGGTTCGATTTCTGGCCCCAGTCAGGGCACATGCGGGAGGCAACTGATTGGTGTCTCTCTCTCACATCAGTGTTTCTTTCCTTCTTTCTCTCTCTCTCTTTCTCTCTCTCTCCCTCTCTTTCCCCTTCCTCCCTCCCTTTCATTCTCCCTAAAAAAAAATCAATGGAAAAAGTATCCTTGGGTGAGGATTAACAAAATAGTCACAGAATTTTACTAGCATGACTTTCAAAACCTTAAAACTTGTAAATTAAATAAGAATATACATGTAATACAAGCAAAATTTTGCTTACCAGTAAAAAAACAAAACAATTTTCTTCAGTACCAGTGAATTTCACGTCCACGTGTAGCTTTCTTCCCATCCCTCCAGCAGCCCTCTGAAACTTACCCTTTTCCAAGTAAGACCTTGGCGCCCACGGCGGGTCCTCTTCCGCGTAAGGGTCACTGTACTCAACCACGGCTGCCTCCTCCTCTTCGTAATCTTCTGGGGGAGGAGGCGGAGGGGGGGATTCATCAAAGACGGGTTCTTCCGCAGGTGGAGGTGGGGGTGGTGTATCTGAAACTAAGAATGTACCAAGCTGATAACAAACTACACCTAATGCAAAGTTCTATACTTCTTATCTAAGCTAAGCTTCTACGTTTCATAAACCTAGACTTGAAAATAATCTTTCAAAACCTGAGTGTGCAAGAGACTTCCCCCACCAACTATGTTTCCAATCTCCAAGCATGCCGTTCTCCTCCCCACAGGTTAGTGCTTAGAGATGCTGAATAAAGTTTAGCCAAAACAATTATTAACTGAGCCTCTGGAACCTATTTATGCTAATACAATATAGTTTGGCCTTATATGATATCCAACAAGGAGTGGTCATCAGAAATGTTATTAACACTTTGGATATGTATAACCATATTTAGTTTATAAAAAATTAGAATGAGTCCAGTGAAGAGTGAAATTTTAATAATCTGCTTTTTCTCAATGAATTTTTTAAAAAATAGCATCTTACCAAATTAGCAAGGCAGAAATCACAAACAATTTTGGGTAACTTCATCCATGAAGATGTTTGTGTTTGTTTGGTTTTGGTTTTTCATATACAGAATATCAACTAATTCAGACTAATTTATGATGCAGAATTCTTCAAGGTAAATATCCAAGAATGATTTAAAATATTGTAAAGGTTTCACTGAGATCTGCTTCCGCGGCTTAGATATCAACATATAGTAATGTCCAAAATATTACCTCCAAACTCAGGAACTCAAAGCTTTTACAATGCTTGGTACATACTTGAACACAGCTCAACAAAATAAACTGAATTTAAAAAGCAGCACTGATCCACTGTCCAATTTTAATGAAGAGCACAAATTCTTATTTATGAGGTACCAGTATTGTTTCCGTGAAATTCTCTGAGCAATCTGCTTACTTTCTATTTTTTATCTAAACTTACTGATTAAATCAACTGATTTTCAAAGACAACTGATGCCTGGTGAGATTATCCATATCAACTTCATGCTCTGCCCTAATTCCAATTTTCTTCCCATCTGCAGGGCCACTCTACTTATCAACCTATCCACCTTATGCACTTCAAAACTTTACCCATTAAAAATACGTCTTTTAGTCCTGATGGGGTTTTTTAGTAAACAAAGCATATAGCTATATGATGTTAACATATACTTTAAAACAAATTCAATATGGTTGGGGTAAGAGTCAACAATATATCCTATTTGCATTTATAAGGCAAACGGATTGTCTTTAACCAATTCCACAGAAACATTCATCCAAAAGAACTCTGTCTTTCAAAACAATCACCTTGAGAAATTACATTACCAAATTACTCTAAGATGCTGCCACTGCTCATTTCACCTTCTCTAATATCTGCCTGACAGCCAGTTTAATAAGACTAATAAAAGCTGCCATTTTTTACTTAAAATATTCCAATTATCCTGCTAGTAATTTACATTATTTCATTTAATCTTTACCTTGGGAAGTGGTATTTTTAATACTCAATTTATGGCTGTGAAAACTGGCTTTCCAAGATTATCTTGGAAGAAGCCTACAGAAGTGGAAGAGCAGAAATGGAAACTCCAATGTTTATTATCTTAAAAGCTTACAGTACTATGGGATGAGATAAATACACTAACTTTAAAGTAATGTTTCATTATTCACTCAACAAACATCAACTGGAAGCCTACTATGGCCAGGTATTATGCTCAGCACTGGGAATAGAGCAGTGGGCAAAAGTCTTGGAGACATGGAAAACCAAACTTTTGTTTATAATTAAGGGCAGCAAGTGCTTTAAATCATTATGGAAAATACAGCAGACCAACACTCTTACATGGGTTTCTGAAACCTGAAAGATGAGTAAGAGTTAATGGCTAGGGAGTGGGATGGAGTGGAGGTGGCTATTTCAAGTCAGATGTAAAGAAAAAAACAAATGCAAAGGTAAGAAAGCAGGGACCCTTCAAAGAACTGACCAAAGTTCAGCAAAAAGAGGCATGAGGAAGTTGAAGAGGGCTAGGCAGGAAGGGCCTTGCAAGTCTGAACTCCATCCAAAGAGCCTTGGGGAGCCATAGAAGGGTTTATAGGATCATAGCTACCCTACTTAGCACAGTATAACTGGTTCCAGATAATTCCAGACTTCTTCCAAACAGCAACCTTAATACAGAGTGATTATCTGTTACCACAGAGCACCTTCAAAATAATGTATTTGAAAGCTATGATGATAATCCAAAAAGATAGGTATATATCTTTCCAAGGTGAATGTTTTGAGTACAATGTTCATTTGAATGTATAAGTCCTACTGTGCCTTTAAAATCAACCACAGCACACCTCATACACAAAGTTTCTTATTTTCATATATTTTGTAGGTGAGAAATGTATATGACTATGGAAAGAAATGAGAAAAGATAACCCGAAAGGCAATCACACTGTGGTAATAACATAGGCTATTTTCAGAAATTAGCAAGTAGAGGTGGAAAGGCACCTGGAAGAAAGACTGAGCACTTAGTCCAGCAAGACTGGATTATAATTAGTTAAAATACAATAAAGGTGTTGATAAAAAGGGGGCATTTAGTTAGCTAGGGAAGCACAAAAAAGGAGGGACTAAAAGTATCTGCTGTGTCAGATGCTTTCCTAAGTGCTGGGGAAAAAGCCCATGAACAAAACAGGCAAAAATCCCTGCTCTCACAGAGCTTACATTCTAGTGTCAGCAATGCCCATGTCCAAAGGAGCAAGAGTCGTAAGCAACAGAGTGCACGTATTCCTATCCCACTGGTGAGGCCATCCATCCCTGTTATGAGACATGAATGGGCTACTTCAGCCTGACAACACTACATCTTTCATTAATGTAATTCCCCTTGTTCAGATTCCATGCCCATTAAGCAACCTTATGATTATGATATTGTTCCTCATGTAGACTGCTCACAAGAGAAGTCATCTACTATACAGACTATGTTCATTGGTCTCTGTAACAGCAACTTGTCACTGAATGTTGACACAGGCCTCCTGTTTTGCAGACATCAATCTCCTGAGCTTCCTTAATACTTCCCTAGGAGAAGACTTAATTTGTCAGTAAAGTTAGTTATGCGATCCTGCATGGCTCAACACCAGACCACAGGCCAATGTTAATTCATTGCCAATCTCTGAGGCCTCTTGGGAAACAGAGAGGCAATTTGATCCCCTGGGACCTATATGGCAGAGACATTTTTATACCTGGAATCACAGAACCAGAAGATTCTCAGGACAGCCACAAAACCCTAAAATTCCAGTGATAAGAAATTAGGCTACTACTTGTTTGAGCATCACAGAGAAAAACATGGGATGGCTGGTGATTAAAGAGCACGTCCTCAGATGTGATCTTTCTTTCCTTACATGTGCCTTCTTTCCTGTTTTCTTCTCTTCACTACCAGATTTTAAGTTATTTGAAAGTAGAGAATTTCATCTTAATTATTTCATCATCCCTACTAGCTGCTCATACAGCGACTTGTTCATAATATTCAAATACCTGAAGTATCACAGAATGAATATTTAGCCAATCACATATAAATGACATTTTATGCCTATAATCTGGTCTACAGCATAAAGAAGACATAAACTTACTATTTTCTTGGACTCTGGCCACAAATCCCATTAAAGGTAACTGAGGAGTTACCTGTAGGATGGAGGGAGGAGGAGGAGCAAGAGATACTGTAAAACAAAAAGGTGCGGGGAGAGGGGTAAGGGCGAGGTACACAGGAGGGCGGGCAGCACATAAAGCGACACGGGACCACTGTGCACAAACATCTTGTAAGATATATTAAGGAGCCTCTTTTGACAGATAATTCATCAACACACAAAGTATTAAGGGAGTTTTAATCAAGTTTTAAAAAATTACAACAGGAAGCATTCATTCATCATATACAGATCTACTCTAACATATAACGGCAAACGGATCTGACATCAGTAACAGGTCTTCTCAGAGAAAGAATTTCGTCAGACTACCATGAATAATTTGGGCTTCTGGATTTTACCTTGATGGCTACAAGTTTAAATATCTGTCAGTACAACAGAAAAAAACATTATATCGCAACATCCTAAATTTAGATTTTATATTACATTAACAGGCAAATTAATTGGTTCTTCATTCATTCCTTAAATAAATATTTACTGACTTCCTACTAAGTGGCAAGCACTCTGCTAAGAGACCAATATCAAAACCATTCTCTGAGAGTTAGGTCTATTTCATTAAAATTTTTCCTAATCCCAATTCATACCACCTGTTCAAGCAGGTACATTTTCTCCCTGACCCTACAGAAAAATGTTTGCCTCATTCCAATCTCTCCCCTCTCCAGGGTCTTTCCCGCTATCTCAAATACCTGGTACAGTGTCTAGCACTAATAAGCCTTCAAAAAATGCTTAATGTATGTAAATATACAAATAAGCCAGGCATGTGCCAAACAATTTCCCAAGTTTAACTCTATAGTTACAGTTCCCTTCAGAATGAGTATAAAGTATGGCATGCATCTTCTTAGAAAGAGAGAAAACCTTTATTAGCTCCAAACTACAGTTAAGACTAATAAAACTTTAAAAATGAGTAGGAGTCACTCCCCTCAAAGGGATCACATTCTAGCTGGGAATATAAAACAAAATAGTAACTTTAACCCAACAATATTTGTAACACTTTCCTGGAGGTGATGATGGTATAGTGTGACGGTGGTAGTGTCAGTGGGGTAGCAGCGAAGGAGACTATATAGATATAACTTGAGGAAATGGAGCTGGATCGACAAGAGTTGAGAAAGACAAGCTGAGAACCAAGTGAGGGCAGAGGCTTAGAGGTGACCAGCTCACAGGAACAGGAATGTTTACATATGGCTAGCATAAGATACCCCAGAGAGAAAGTACAAAACACAGGAAGGTGCGTGGGTGGATATAAAACAGAGAGGACCTTCTATGTTGGGTGAAAGAGCTCTCAGTGGAAAGAGATTGGGATTGCATGTCACCCAACATCAAATAACCTGATTCACCATTTCCTTGATGTTAGAACAGCAAGTTAATTAACTTCTTTGCACCTACTCCATAAATATGATATTTTAAAAAATAGATAATGCAACCTACTTCACAGAGTGGTTGCAAGTAAAATTTCAAAAAAACTCGAAACACCCCACAGCACATGAAGAAAGCCTAAGCCAGAGCCTAGCGCCAAAAAGTAAAAAATGAAAATCAAGGCAGCAGAAACAGAAAGAAAAGGAGAGAACTTAGTACCACAGTGTGGAAAAAGAATACTTAGTAACTAAGGATTTGGCTAGTACAGGAAGGACAGCAACAGCAAAAGACGATTCTTAGATTTTTATTTTTCATAACTATGAAGGTGGAGATGCCATTAGCTACATTAACCATGGCAGGTAGTACAGAGAAATGGCCTGGTGAGTAGGAAGGTCAGGGAGAGATAATGGTGCAATAAATCAGATGGATGAAAGTGACTTAGGCATAAATATGGGAGGCAACTAGAAAGTCTGGGTTAAGTTTGTGAGAAGAATTGAGAGAGGTACAGAGCTAGCAGTGATGAGTAGAGAGGTATCAGTTGTGCTGTGGGCCAACGGAGAACAAATACACTGTGCAGACAAGAGTTACACAGCTAACCCTGAAGAATATCTAGATTTAAGAGACAGAGTATAACCCTAGAAACTGATACCTTTCTTCAAAAGATACCTTTTGGTTAGGTTTTTCCTTGAAGTCATACTTCCTGGTAATAAATCCTTAAGTTGTATGCCTGTCTCCCACTCTCTGAAGTTCGAAACAATTGTTGGTATGTTCACAATGCTCTGTTTCCCAAACTGGGGTAAGAAGAGTCAATGAACAGAGAAGGTAGCAGAGACAAAGCAGATAAAACTGAGGGACAGCAGCTGACAGCAACTGGCACTAGAAAAGTGGCAATTACGTGAATGTTCATATCAAATAAGATGAAAAGTTCCTCTTTTGTTAGCACCTGTCCCAACCTCCCCTGTCACAGAAAAGTAGGATATTTCCCACTGCAGTCATTGTTTCTCATTCAAATTAAAAAAAAATAAAAACCTTCTGGTACTCCAAAAAATGATTAGGTCCTTAACTAAGAACAATCTTTTTGTAGGTAGGCAGTTTATTACTTTCTTTTAAAATGAGTGTTTTACTTCTTTTCTAGTTCTGAAAGTGAAAATATGAAACCATGGTGGTTTTAAGAAGTCCACCAACAGCAATCCCAGATCTTCCTTAAAAAGAATTTGTTTATAACAAAACAAGTTAGCTTTTTTCAAAGCCAGCCCAGGGTATGTTTAAAATTTCAGTTCAAAATGGAGTTTACAAAGGGTGCCCCGAAATCTACTTTTTTTGCCCAGGGACAAACCTTTTCTATGACGGCCCAAATCAATTCAGACACCACAGCATTTTCTCTTTGGACCATCTAGGAATTCAGATCAGAACGCCTGTGAACCAGAACATCCTACTTTAGAATAGATTGGTTTTCCTTAGAGTTGAGTAGAAAATGAACTATTCCAGGAGTATGTAAGCAGGATTTTTGATGCAAAGATTCGTTTCCTATATTCAGTTTAGTCTTAGGCATCTCATGGACAGAAAGAAGAGGAAGGAACTATAAACTTGTTTCCACTCCATTTAACTAAGATGATTCCTCATATAACAAGATACCTTCCCTATAACCACTAAAAGATCTCCAAACTTAGATTCAGTAATATTATGTCCACAATATACAATGAGTTAATATGAAGACACAAGTTCACCAAGTGACTGAAGTTTACACAGAGATCTTAAGTAGAGCAGCTGTAAGAATTACAGCTCATCTGCACATAGAAACATGGAGACACAGAAACAGTAAAAGGCTCTTCAAGGAAACCAAACTTAGAAGGTGAGTCTGTGCTGATGAAATATAGTCTTTCCAAGTATGACCTTCCTATTTATAAAATCCTTTGGAGCATAATCCTTTGGAGCATAATCTTTTAGCCTTTGTGTTTTGAAATGTCCAATTCACAGAGTTTTGAAAAAAGGCAGGCTTTACAACTGATTTTTACAGGTTTATAAATACTGAGAAAATTAAACAAAAAAACACTCTGCTACTTCCAAAACTATTAAATATCACTGTTAGAGACTATATAGAATTGATAGCCCATTCAAATTTAGTTGCTTATAATTTTACACTCTGGTGAAGGAAATAATCTAAGCAATTTATTTTAAAAGTAAAATATTTTTTAAACATGGGTAGCAACTTGGAACAAGGAGTATTGAAAAGTGACCCGAGCTAACCACACTCAGTACAAGGAGCCTCTCGGATGGAAAAGAATGTGGCTACCAAACAGCACCAGCCCTGCAGTCTCAGGGGGGTTAAAAGAATTGAAGCACTTTTGTTACTCAAGTAACAAAATAAAATAATCACCGTATATTGTTATGCCAAGAAAAGTAGCAAGACACAGAGTTTAAAGACATAACTTGTGTTTAATAATCAATGTAAAGGTCTATTTGGTTTATTTGGTCATCTGAAAAGATCCTTACACCTTTTAGGTGCTTTCTTGTTTTTTCTGTTCTCCCTAAGCATTCTCTAACAAACCCTAAAGACTGCCCCAAATTAAGGATTTAAGAATAGCTTTTTTTTCTTTTTGTCCCAAATATTACAGATGTCCCTTTTTCTCCCCATTGACCCCTCCCACTACCCCCCCCCCCCCCCCGTACCTCACCACACCACTGTCTGTGTCCTTGGGTTGCGCATATGTGCATATATGTTCTTTGGTTAATCTCTCCCCCTCCACCCACCCACCGCCCCCCCTCTATCCCTGTGACATTCGTCAGTCTGATCCATGCTTCCATGTCACTGAAAAGAATACTGTTCTTTACTCATACTTTGCTTAGGCCCCATCACATATGTATTCCTCTGGAAATTTTTTGTAATTCTGTAACTTAATATGGTATAGCTTCTCTTGGCAATATCACTAACCCAATATTGTTTTTTTCACTTTTTTTTTTTAATTTTTAGTTGCTTTTAATAATATTCAGGGCTTAGAGCATGACATACTCATAAATTTTCTATCGCATATAACTGTACAGTCATATTTCTTGGAACCAACATTCCACTTTATGAATTAGTGTTTAAGTTTTTGTTGTAAGAAAATATGAGCACTGCCCAGCCGGGCGTGGCTCAGCGGTTGAGTGTCGACCTAGGATCCGGGTGATCAGGGTTCAATTCCCAGTCAGGGCACATGCCTGGGTTGTGGGCTCGACCCCCAGTCGGGGGCATGCAGGAGGCAGCCGATCGATGACTCTCATTGTTGATGTTTCTGTCTCTCTCTCCTTCTCCCTTCCTCTCTCTGAAATCGATAAGATAAAAAAAGAAAATATGAGCACTAAAATGTAGAATATCTTCTAGAGAACCTTAGTACTTAAATACCACATTACTAATTCCTTACAGTTATGAACTTAATGTATATGTTCCCCCAAAATTCGTATTTGAAATCCTAGTTACCAATGTGATGTTATTTGGAAATGGGGCCTTTGGGAGGTGATTAAGTCATGAGGGTAGAGCCCTCACAAAAGGAATTAGTACCCTTAAAAAAGAAACCCTAGAGAGCTCCCTCTCTTCTGCCACCAAGTGAGGATACAACATGACGACGGCAGCCTGTAACCCGGAAGGGGATTCTCACCAGAACTAAACCATATTAGCACCCTGATCTCTGACTTTCAGCTTCCAGAATTGTGAGAAGCTTCTGTTATTTATAAGCCACCTAGTCTATGGAACTTTGTTATAGCAGCCTAAGACAATTACCAAACTAGGTTTATACATGTAAATCTATGTGTACAAATAAATATACATATATATTCTTTTTGAACACCAAGGTGCTTCATTTTATATTTAAAATAAAAACTGTAACTTGTGCTTAACCCTATTTGTTTCAATGACCCTCTTTACTGCTGACAAAATAAATGATAAATTGGTGTTGCCATATTTTTGGCTGGATTAGATTAAGAAACAATGAGAACCAAAATGTTTCAGTTATGCCCTGGTCAAAGTGTTACTTTCATTAATTTATTTCTGAAATAATCTCATCAGAAAAGAAGTTATTGTGCTAGGACTAGACTCCAGACACGTGATGTTCTGAATTTTAATTCCTACATTATAATGTCCTTTCACACTCAAACCAAATATAGTAACGGTGCTGCTAGATTTATCTCTCACAGAAAACCCCAGTGAATTACATTCACATGTATACCAGCCTGTCAGCTCACTTCTTCAGACGCATGCATTCATGTCAAGCCTCCAATTGAAAAAATACATATATGCTCATATAACACACACCTGGATCGTTTTGTTAAATTAGGTTATTCGCTACTTGAAAAAGCAAAACAAATTTTCTCATTTTAAATATGAAAAAACAGGGACCACTGTAAGACCAGGAAGTAATACATGAGACTTATATGATATCCTAAAGCAGATAAAATAAAGGAGCATCTAATAGCCTTGCAACACTGGTTTGGCATTAAGTCTTGGAACAAAAGCTTTCCAAAGAACATGTTTTAGATTTAAAAAAATGTTAGTTTAGAAAATGCACTATGATTAATCAACTAATAAAGCTGTAGTTACCTTCTGTAAACAGTTACCAAATCCCTGGAGTAGAAAGGCAGAACTTAATAGAAAGGAGTACTGGAAAAAAGCAACAACCAACTAACTAAACTGTCTCACACATTATGCTAAAGGCTCATAATCTCAATTCACTGTACCTTCATGAGCATGAAAAATATTTTCATTAAAATCATTCCATAGAGTAAGGTATTTTCTACTTTAACATACTTGAAAATTCAAGTATGTTAAAAACAGATTTATAATAAAGAAAGAAGTATTAAAATAGGTATTTAAAACATATATAAATATGTGCTGAAACAGCCTTCAAATAATTTCCACTAACAGCCTTCAAATAATTTCCACTCTCATAAAACCACTGTTTTTTCTTTGTACGTGTACACAGCATGAACTATATCCCTGCATATACATTCTGTATATTATGTACGGTGGGTCCCAAGCTTTAACAGTGAAGCATCTCAGCTCCATTACAGAACCAGCCCATTCTGGACTGACATCATTCTTTCAAAACTCTTTCCAAATATGAGGAAGGGCATAAGAGCCCTAAGCAATAGTTGTCTAGACTTCCAAGAGGGCCAGGGAGAAAGCTTACCTTTAGAACTATGAAATAATCCACATCTAACAAACTAAAATTTAAAAATAAAAATGCATTTAGGTACAAAATAGCTCCTATTCAAGTATAAATTTGGAACACATGATTTAAAAGAATGGATGAAACGGCAGATTTGTCAAAATTAAGCTCAAAATGAGTTAAAAAGAATGACACAGCCAAAATCACTAAGTGTGATCAAAGACAGCAGTAAGAGAAGTATATTTCGAGTAAGGCAGTTGGTAATCACACTACAGGATGCACTGATTAGACTACAAATATGGCATTTACTCTACAAGAAAGATCCAAAACAGTGAAGGGGTTAGGATAAAGGAACAAGGGATTCATTCCATATTCAACAAATAGTTACTGAACATTACACAAAATTCAGGGTTTGTCAAAGATGGAATGAACTTGCTGGCCTCTTGACAAAAATCCAGAAAAACATAGTAAGTTGTCATACCATGTTCACGACAGTCATAAAATCTAAGACTTACTCTTACCCTCTCTAGAGAAGAAGCAAAAATTATTAAATATAGTATTAAATATATGCGAGATTAAGTTTTCTGTGTGTATGATGCAACTGAGAGATGACTGTTCTATCTCAATCAATGTGCCCAAGTCCATTTTCCCACCATAGGTTTGGTATGAGAACTGAGTAAAACAGAACAACTACCTAGCACAAAGCAGTTTCAAAAATGTCCCTTTTACTTTGCCACTTATAAACTCTGTCCATGTACACTCAATTTTCATTATTTGCTATTCATAGGGAAGAAATATTGTTTACCACAATATTATTTTTAAAAGCAAATAATCACTAGCAAATTCAAAGATTCTGTTCAAAAAAACTGAGTTCTACAACTTTATATGAAAACCACATTATTAATTTTTTAAAAAAAGAAATGTAAAATACAGTATTAGTAACCTTGTATTCATTCCTCCATTTACTAAAAAAAAAAAAATAGTACTAACCACCTACTATGTTCTAATCATTCATAATTAAAGGGTTTTTTTCTCTGTAACTGAAGATTTTCAACCAGGTACATTCTATAGAATGCAAAAGAAAATCTAACCTGGATTCTGGCTATAAAAAGGTCCTCCATTCATCTGATTCTGAAGGCTTGTTTGTGAAGTTATGGAAGGAGGGCGTCGATAGGGCAACGAGCCCCCTACTGTTGGGGGAGTATGGCGAGAGGCAGGTCTATTCATGCTGTAGAACTGGACAGGATGTCCTGGAAAAGAAAAAGAACATAAATTTGCCATTAAAAGAAAATTATCTCAGACAATGAAATACTTTAGGTACAATGACTGAATTTTAATAAGATAATGAAAAATAACAATGTTTAGCTAATTTAATTAGTTGTCTGACATATAAGGAAAGGTGACAATTATTGCTCAGCTGACATATCAAAATACAAAAGGAGGAAAGCAGATTCACGATTAGGTTTGGAAAAGCTACATCTAAATAGATTACTAATTAATATTATACTTTTATTAAATTAATAATCTGATAGGATTTCAAAATCATCGCAATTAATTAAAATTTAAGACTCACTTCCTCCACCACCACCACCCCAATCCACTAGAAGCACTGAAAACTAAAAGTCAACAAGAATGACATCTTGGAAAGCAAAAGAAAAAATGTTTGACACTGTCTTATTTCAAAACAACAACAACAGTAAATTTAAGGTAGCAAAGCAATTAAAGGAAAACAAAGTATTTCCAGCAAAAGGTCAAGTGACATAATCAAATCAAACACGTCTTTACTTGATTAAAGATACCATCTCTAAAACTACATTATTTTGTCTTAAAACTAGTTTAAGAAATTTACAGTTATGAAAAAAAGTTAAGATACAAAAAGTGAATCAAAATATATCTTATTTTTAATATTATCCCTGAACCTGTACACATTTATCAGCAATTTCACTGTATTTTGATCTCTGAGTACTTCAATAACGAATGCCAACTAAAGACAGTCTTTCCTAACCATCCAGTTTCCTAAGGCAATACAGTTCCTAAATTTTGTCTTAACACAATCATTCAGCTGGGGGGCCTACGGTTACAAAGCACTAGAGCACCCAAGAGAGATCACTCCACCAGGCAAGGGAGAAAGAGAGGGCCCTGGCCCAGTGGCTCAGGTGGTTAGAGCATCGTCCCAATACAGCAAGGTTGCAGGTTCAATCTCCAGTCAGGGCACATGGAAGAAGCAACCAATAAATGCATTAAGTGGAACAACAGATCAATGTTTCTCTCTCTCAAATCAATTTAAAAATTTAGGAAGGAAGAGAGAGAGGGAGAGAAAGAAGTGAAGTATCGGGAAAAGAGGAGGGGAAGAGAGAGGGGAAAGGAAATGAGAGCAGGCTAGAGGAGGAAGGGAAGGTAAAAGAAGAAAAGAAAAAAGAAAATCACATTTTTTAATGTTTTCCATGACTGTAAAATACTTTTACATAACTAAAATTGGTCTTCAGGAACTGTGTAAATTTATCAAACCTGGACTCATATGGACTCATATAAAGAATATCATAAACACACTCAAGATCTGCTATAGCCTCTGTCTTCTCTGCAATGGGAGCAGCTCTCCTGCCATACCTCTCATCCCCTGAAAATGTAAGCCTGAGCCAAGTCTGGCTCCACCCCTCCTTGGTCAGAAGCATCTCTCAGCTGCTGAGCCGGTCACTGTCTGCAGTGGTGCTGAACCAACCAACCAGAGACACTAACAGATGAGAGCCTCAGCAGCTTGGCAAGCTCATGTCCCCTGACCTCACTTATTTCTAGCTGCAGCTCTAAACTAGCACCATTTCAAGACATTGACAGAGCAGCGAAGTTCATTGGGGCTGGAGCTGCCACAGTAGGGGTGGCCAGCTCTGGGGCTGGAACGGGGACTGTGTCTGGGAGCCTCATCACTGGTTATGCCAGGAGGCAACAGCTCTTCTCCTATATCATTCTGGGCTTTGCCCTCTGAGGCCCGAGGGCTCTTTTGCCTGATGGTGGCCTTTCTCATCCTCTTTGCCATGTGAAGGAGCTGTCTCCACCTCCCATAGTTCCTTCTCCTGTGTCTTGTCTACCCTGTATGTTCCTTTTCCTATCCCTCCCCAGGCAGCCTGGGGAAAGTGGTTGGCTCAGGGTTTGACAGAGGGAAGACAAATAAATACTGTATTAATAAAAAATTTTTAAATTTTCTATACCATTTAATCTTACAGCAGTATCAAATCCTAAAAATCAATTCTGTTGTATAAAAATCTTGAGTATTAAAGCAGAAACATAATCCACTGTCAAGTCACTGTAACCATGATGAAATATATAAAAACAGTATGAACTATTATTTAAAAGATACATTTTGTCATTTGAATCACTACATACAAATACATTATTGGCGTTTCAGTAATTAATCTGTAACAAACTTAAACATATGGGACTACATCAAACTAAAAAGCTTCTCACAGCAAAAGAAAACAGCCTCAAAATACAAAGGAACCACACGGTCTGGGAAAACATATTTGCCGAGGATGTATCTGATAAAGGGCTAATTTCCAAAGTGTACAAAGAATTCATATTACTCAGCAAGAGGAAGACAAACAACCCAATTAAGAAACGAGTAAAGGACCTGAGTAGACACTTCTCCAAAGAGGACATACAGATGCCCAAGAGACACATGAGAAAATGCTCAACGTCGCTAATCATCAGATGCAAATTAAAACCACATTGAGGTATCACTTCACACCTGTCAGAATGGCTGCCATCAACAAATCAACAAACGGCATGTGCTGGTGAGGGTGTGGAGAAAGGGGAACCCTAGTGCACTGCTGGTGGGAATGCAGACTGGTGCAACCACTATGGAAAACAATATGGAGAGCCCTCAAAAAATTAGAAATGGAGCTGCCTTTTGACCCAGTGATTCCACTCCTAGGAATGTATCCTAAGAATCCTGAAACATTAATCAGAAAGAATATATTTACCCCAATGTTCATAGCAGCACAGTTTACAATAGCTAAGATCTGGAAACAGCCCAAGTGCCCATCAGCTGATGAGTGGGTAAAAAGCTGTGGGGCATATACACCATGGACTACTACACAGCTGTAAAGAAGAAGAATCTCGTAACCTTTGGGACAGTATGGATGGACTGGAAAAAATTATGCTAAGTGAAATAAGCCAGGCAGAGGAAGACAGACATCACATGATCCCACTTATACATGGAATCTAAAGAACTTAATAAACTCATGAACAGAATAGATTCAATGACATGGAAGCATAGATCAGACTCACAAATGTCAGAGGGATGGAGGAGGGCGGGTGAGTGGAGGGGGAGAGAGTAACCAAAGAATTTATATGCGTATATGCACAACCCAAGGACACGGACAGTGGTGTGGAGAGGGACTGGGGAGGGGGATGGGACAGGGTGGAACAGGTCATTGGAGAGAAAAAGGGACATCTGTAATATTTTAAACAAAAATAAAATTTAAAAATTAAAAACAAAAAAAATATCTGTAACAAACTAACACAAACCTAAGATCATCAAGTTAAACACATCTGATAATTAACACCATTATGAATTTTATATTAGATCCAGTCTAAAATCTCGCATGTGCTAAGTCCTCAGTGATTCAGAGACACTAGATAAAAGAGACCATTCATACCATTAGTAAAGCATTTACTTTGCTTTGGGTTGAAAACCAAAAAAACACACACTACAGTTTAATTACCAAAGACCTAACTGCAAAACCAAAAATGAATAACCTCTAAAAGAAAGCAGGACAAAATCTTTATGACCGTATGCAAGGTAAAGAGCTTACAAATATGACACCAAAAGCACAGTCCACAAAAGAAATAAAATCATGAACTACTCAAATAAAATGAAAACCTAAGCTCACACAAGAGTCTGTGTATAAATGTTTATGGCAGTTTTAGTCATCATCATCCCAAACAGGAAACAATCCAAATGTCCCCCAACTGGGAAAGAGATAAACAAATTGTGTACATCCACACAGAACTCCTCAGTAATAAAAAGGAACAAAATAATGAAACATGCAACAACATGGATAAATAACAAATGCAATATGCCAAAAAGCTAGATCCAAAGGCTATCTACCATATGCCTCCATTTACATGATCTTCTTATGAACGAGCACTTTAGAGACAAAAAACAGATCAAGCGGTTGCCAGGGGCTTGGAGTGAAAGGGAAGGATTGACTACAAAGGGGGCATGGAGGAAATTAGGGGATGTTAAGACTGCTTCTACATCTTGACTGTAGTTGTGGTTACATTACTGCATACAATTCAAAACTCACAGAAATACACATTAAAAAGGGTAAATTTTACTGAACATAAATTATACCTTGATAAAAAGAAATAAGAAGTACTTGGTGCTTCAAAGACACAGTATAAAAAAGATTATATCTATATAAATTGTTATTGAGGCATTTACTACTCTTTTTTGTTTTTAAAAAAACTATAATTATCCACTCATACAACAAATGTTTATTCAGTGCAGACTATGAACCAGCACCTGTTATTAAATTATGAAAATGCTGACTCTCAGCTGGGAGGTGATTTGTCCTTTCGGGCCTACAATGATTTCAGGATGCATTCTTTACTCTATCGATGCAGGAGCGCAACAAAATTCCTATATTTAAACAGAGCTGTATGTAGATTAAAGAACAGCCCATGTTTACATTTCCGCATGGTAGAAAGCTTTTCTTAAGCACTATTACAGAAGCTATCCCATAAAACACCAGCCAAAATCCATCTTAATATCTTAAACATCTACTTATGGCAGCAGAGCTGAACATACACTCTATGAAGTACTTGACAAACTAAGGTGATTTGTATCCAAACACATATATTTTTATAACAGATAAGAACCTATTTACTAACCAGCATCACTATTACATTTGCAAATATATTTTATAGCAATTGAGCCCTTTTCTCATCCCCCATCAAAAAAAACAGATTTTAGGCTGTAATTTTAAAACACCAAAACACCAGTCAACCTTAAATAAAACTTAAATAAACTTGAAATTCTTTAAAATTGTCTGTGTTTCCAATGCTGCTATAAGCAATAGATTCTGTTATAATAGATTTATAGACTTAAAAACAGCAATATCAAATATTTCCTATAAAATATACCTTAGAATTAGTCATACATTTTTCTTTTTGTTAATAACTTAACCTGTAACAAACAATAAATTTTTTAAAAAATATATCTTTATTGATTTGAGAGAGAGGAAGGGAGAGGGGGAGAGAGAGAGAGAGAGAGAAATATCAATGATGTGAGAGAGTCACTGATCAGCTCCCTTCTGCACACCCCCTGCTGGGGATCAAGCCTGAAACCCAGGCATGTGCCTTGAATGGGAAATTGAACCTCGATCTCCTGGTTCATAGGTGGATGCTCAACTGCTGAGCCACACCAGCTGGGCACAAACAATAATTTCCTAATGAAGAGTTTTCAAAACTGTATATAAGGCAGCACCATAGTAAATTCAAAAATCTCTAGTAAAAGAAATTCAAGCAATAAAAAAATTTATATTTGTGTTGCTCTACTGAAAAAAATGTATGAGAAACTTTACCCTGATTTCCTCAGAATATTTTATGTTGGTCATGTGCCACTTTCTAGTTAGTAAATTATTCTCTGTGTGGTGTGTGTGTGTGTATATAATGTGTGTGTGTATGTGTACAAAGCACAAACAAACAAAAATTATAGAGCCAGAGTTCCTGGTAATAAAAGAGCCAGATGATTGGATTTTGCCTGCCAAGGAATAAGCCAATACTCACCTGTAGGGGGAGTAGAAGAAACAACAGGGGGAGTTGGAGAAGTGAAGCCATCAGCAAGGGTCTGGGCACCCCCAGAAGATGCGTCTGGGGCAGTGGAGGAAGGGGCAGTAGCAGGAACAATAGGGGCAGGGACAGGTGCAGAAGTAGCAGGAAGGGGAGGAGTACCAGCAGAGCCAGCAGGGGCTGAGGGGAAAGAGGAGTAAGAGGCAGCATTAACGAGGCAATCCCATTAGGCAGGACTAGAAAAGGCATTAGAGAACTTAATGTTAGATATTCAGTGCTCAACACTAACCAAAGAATAGAAGAGAGTGTTAAAAAGCAAAAAGAATAAAGCTTATGTTAAAGGATTATTAGGTGTACAGCAAATAATTCAAGAAGCCAGGGTAATGTGCAGGTTTAATTCATTAAAAACAAGCATTCCTTTTTACCTGAAAGCCACTATTCTGCAGGAAAAATGCTCCCTTTATATTGAAATATTTAGCATAACATTCTGTAAATAATATACAAAACTAAACACTAGGAAACAACAAAATTCCATTCTAAATTACCCAAATCAGAAAATGAACATATGTTCCAGACATAATACCTTATCAGGTAAAAAACTATTTAGAAAAACACAACTCTCTCTTTTTCATGAATTTTAAAAAGGCATTATCTATTTGTTATTAGGACAAGTAAATTAAATATGTGATATTCTATCCCCATGTCTTTCATGTCATGCTTTTAAAACTAAATTTTAACCCTGGTGTCCTCAGATTAAATAAGTACATTTTTCTGTTTCAGAGAAAAGAGGGTAGCATTTCAGAGACTATTAAGTTTTAACACTCCACTAAATTTAACTGTCAAACCTCTTTGATATTTGTTCAATGCTTTGTTACAAATATTATTTTCACACTGAGTCCCCTCTGTGTCCCAAGGTATGTGCTGTCATACACTAGCTGAAATTAAACATATACCAAGGTGGTAACTGAAACCTCAAAGCACCAACCAAACTACAGCACCAAAGACATACAACCAAAGTACAGAGAAGTGTGTGAGCAAAAACTTACAAATTACTTGGTTAAAAATAACAAATGCATAAATATTTCCCAACATTTATGGAGTCCTAACGGAAAAATAAATTCTGATTATGAAGAAAGCCCACTTTAATTAAATCAGAAATTTAATTCAAATTCAGAAAGGAAAAGTGAAGATGAAGCCCCATTCATGTTTTACCTGGAAAGACACTGGGAGGAGAGGGAGTAGGAACAGCAATGGGAACTCCCACACTCCCACTTCCACTGTTCTCCCGACTGCTGCTCCGACTACTTGGGTGGCTTCCTCCACTACTCCCACTGCTGCTAAAGAAACAGGAGCCACCAACACATGAGCACTTATATACAGCAAGAGATCTCTCCAGCATTTCCCAACATTTTCTGAAATGAATATAGTAACAATAAAGATAATTCAAGCCTTCCACTTCAAATATGAATTTATTAGTAGGGGGAAAAGCTGAGTTCAAGAAACTTGTTTTGACCACCTTTTAGTAGGCATACATTAAAGAAACTGAGAAAGAAGAGAAAAAATTTATAAACATAAATGATAAATGATGGGGTTCAACACAAAAACAGTAATACTTTCTCTTATGCCAGTTTAATGCCTGTCTGAAGAAATTTCTTTTATAATAAAACATAGTCTTCCTAAACAGATTTAATTTTATTTGTAATAGCATCTTGATATACTATCCCATATTAATGTTTTATTGCATGTAGTTTTTCATCTGTAAAGTTCCACCAAAAAACAACTTGAAATTTCCCATATCAGGTCCATAATTTTTTTAAGGTCAACTATAACTATTAATTTTGCAGAGAAGTTTGTACTTTAACAAGTTTTGGGGTTTTTTCCAACTTCCTGTCTGCTCAAAGTTGCATCAGAACATGAGGAGAGAGAGGTGGAAGATGAGGTTTGGGAGAGTACAGTGAGGAAAGGAACTTAGTGCTTGGAAAATGAGAGAGATTTAACTGAAGGTATCTGAACAGATAATGGTACTATGACCATCACATTTTGCACTAAGGTAGAGAAAATACCTGTAAGTTCGATTTCTTTGATTCACAGAAGCTGTCCTCACAGGGCTCTGCTGCGAGGGAGCCATATTACGGGTTGGGCTAGGTACGTAATCATTTGGTACCACTGGAGGACGCACTGGCTCCAGTGTGCGATAGGGGGAGTGCCGCCTACAAAAAGAAGAGCGTATGTATTGTGTGATTAGCAAGTTTCGGCACAATAAATTCAAAGAGTTGCCAGTAGTGAAATACAATTTGTACTCAAGAGATAGAAAAATGTGTTTTTACATAACCCAGCTACCAATTTCAGTTTTTCCTTAAGTATAACTTCTCCATCATTAGGGTTTTGATGAGTATTGTTATTTTTTAGTCTCCAACCTCATTTCCCTGTGCCAATGCAATTTTGTTCATTCATCCTCAGTGAGCACAAAGATTCTCCCACCAGGTAAGTCAATGTTTCCCAGGCTCCTCTTTTCTTGGATGAGTTCAAATTATTTCAGTACCATGTCAGTCTCCCAACTGCACTGCATGAATGCACCAATAATCTTCCTCACCCCTCTCTCCCTAACCAAAGATACTCCAAGACAGACTCCACAACCCCACACTGATGATCTATAGCAATTATAACCTTACATTTCCTTTTCTATATAGTGACTACACAGAAATTAAACTATATCCATACACTAAAATAAACAATTTAATCTCATCTCCTTCCATTCTCACCTTGCTTCCTCCTTTAACTTTCACCTTGATGGCTCTGACCTTTTGGTCTCCCTCCCAGTTCAACATTTAAAAGGAGGGGGGAGAGGGGAAGACCTAAGCCTTTCTTCCTTATTTACTTTGAACTGTAAAGTACAAAACAAACTGGATTTTATTAACATATTTCCTTTTTCTCAAAGAATGAGAAGAGTAAGAAAGGAAATATGGTTTCCAAATTCTTTTTCGGGGTGTGTGTTACCATTTAGGTATTTTTATTTTTTTCAATTAGTTTACATTTAATATTATTTTGTATTAGTTTCAGGTGTACAGTGTATGGTTTCAAAATTCTTTACAATGATAAATTCTCAACTGACATTTTGTAGATGAGATTCTGGTCTTTAAAAGAACAAAAATTGAGATCTCAAGATGTGAAAATTAAAGTTTTCTTTTCCTAAAATGATGTTGCTCACTTAAGTTATGAATTTCTCAGTAATTTCCAAAGTTCCCAAGTTTCCCTTAAATACTGCTCTCCCAGGTTACTCAAAGTATGGTTCACTGATTTTGGATGAGATCATGTCTCAATGACCCCATCCATTCCATTACCCTCAAAATCTCCTTGCATAAATACGTGTGTGTGTGTGTATACACACATTTATAGTTAAAAATAAAGGGCACTAGATGAGATATTGGGTCAAAAGAAAAAAGAAAAAAAAAGAAATGTCCAGACTTTGCATTTAAAATACTAAAAAGAAGTTTAGGCATCTCTGAAATTGTGATGTAAATATTAAAAAAAACATAAAATAGGAAATTGACTAACTTCCAAATACCTGATTTCCAGACAATTTCTCTCAGACAACAAAAATGTTCTGTTTTGAGCCAAGAAAAAAACCTTTGCTGGTTGTGAACTATACAATGAAGGCAATGATAAAAACAAGGTAAAAAACAAGGGACAGAGGAACAAAATATAGTGGCTAGGCAAAGACTGCAAGCAGCCAGGCTATGACCATCAACCAGTTTGTGGGGCTCAGAGACTGAGGCTCCTGCAGAGAGAGCCCTTGCTCATAACAAGGAAAACAAATATTGGCATATGAGTAAATCTTCAAAATTTGAGAGCAACAGAAAATTTTATTTTCCTAGAGACTACAGTGGATTAACTTGCTGACAATCTTGATTTAAAAACCTAACAAAATCCATTAGGTACTATATGTGACAGAATGTAGATGTTCCACAGGAAAATGAAGCAAGTACTTCCTCTTGATCTGACTCTCTGCTCTTACCTCTGCAAAATTATACCCCACCATGTCATCTACCTTCTACCCTGAAATCTAAATCTTATTTGATCTACTAGAGTCATTCCTCTCTAATCTAAGCAAAAATTTTTCTTTTGTCCACCTCAAATAAAATCCTATTACTGGCTGGAATTCATTTTTATTCTTTTGTTTCCCACTGTCCTAACTATAATTTCCAACATTATCTTCCTTTATATCCCAACTCGTCTTTGTCTTGTCCTGATCCACAGTGCTTGATTATGTTGTCTTGTGTGTTTATTTTCATTTTTTGGTTTTTTTTGGTGAGGGGGCCAAAAACAAGATTGTCAATTAAAAACTTTTAAGCATATATCATAAAGCCAATGATTGTCAAAGCATTTTGTCTTTGTTTTATACATTTTTTAAAAACCCAATTCATGGGAGTGATTCTGAAAAATTGATAGATGACAAATATTACCCCCTTTTACAGATGAAAAAACTGAATTACTAAGAGGCTGACTATGTAAGACCACAGAGCAGGAACAAGGCTGGACCATAATTTTGGTCATCTGGCTTCTGGGGTGTATTATGCCCACCTGATCACAAATCTCCATGATAAACCAAGTTTTTATACTATGATGCTACAAAAGAAAAAAAGTCAAGCTTTTCCATTAGTTGACCATTTCTGCCAAAAGTCAAATATGGAGCCCACTTCTGTAAGGACCAAATTAAAGCTCAATATTCTCGTATTACGAGAATACAGAATTTTATAATCCACACAGTGCTCTTCAGAGGAATCGTCTAAATAAGAATAGTCAACTATAATACGAAAGACTAAAACTTTTATGAAAGTAAGAATTAGAGTGCAATTTATAATTCGCCATGAACTTGGACTAGGATTTTATCTTAAATGTAAAATTCATTAGAAAAATAATTTCTAAAGAAAATCTTTTTAAAATATAAAAATGTTTCCCAGGAAAAGGAAAAATTACTCACAAAAAGATTATCCTAGGCAGAAAATGTTCTATCAAATACATGTAGTGTTTAGTTTTCCACAACACTACATGAAATGGTTTTCAGTTATTACTTAGTTACTCACCCAAGTGTCCCTTTCCCTGACATAGGGGGGCTGGGGGGTTTCTGAGTTGGAGGTGTTGTACGCGGCAGCCCACCCATCTTCATATTCTGGGTACTCACCTAAAAAAATGGTGAGGAAAATGCAATTTGTATGCAATGAAACAAAGTAGCATTTTTGGGAAATAATGTTATGCTATTTAACAAAGGAGGGGAAGGTTTAAATAGGGAAAAATTAGAGGCCATGCATTTCAACTGCAATTTCTACTCTACTATTCTACAGTTGTACTCAAAGGACTCTTCCTAATGTGAAATTTTCAAATGATTATAAACTTGTATGCAAAGACTTTATTTGCCATTAGGCCATCACACCAACAGATCACTGGTTGGACTATTTGATACTATACTCAACTGAAATTAAATAGGATAACTATAAAAACTTTAGTTTTAATAGAAAATAAACTCAATCAGAAACACTGACGCCCTTAAGCAATTCCTTGTTTTTTAGATAGTAAGTATATCATTCAAAACAAAATACATGTTTTTCAATAAAACATGCAACTATAGTTTTGATCCACTGTAACTAGAGAATGCAAAATAAAGTTAAATTGCATGATATACAGATAAAATTTTAGTTTTTGGATCAGCCTTACAATTCAGATTTCTTTAATGTTCGTTTCTGAAGGAATCACCTACCTGTAAACTGCCAGAAGTTAAGGCATGTTCCTAGACATCTGAACTAGAAAGTTAGGGCCGAGATATCCCATTCAGCTGTGAGCAGTACAGGGAACACAATCAATGTCCTAGTTCCAATAGGAATTAGACCCACTTAGGCCCAAAATGAAGATTAATTCAGTCATGGGAAAGATGTAAGCAACACAGTTTTAAATCAGAGCTGGGCCATGGCTCCTCACTATTCTATCCCCAACTGAAGATGGAAATGTAGAAAAGTTGGGTCATATGGGAACAACGGATGCCACGAAAGGAGTGTGTCAGCACTTATACAAAAAGCCCTGTAAATCTGGGTACCTGAAGGAGCCAAGAGAAGTCATTCACAAATATAATTCAAATGCAATCTCATATTGTTTGAGATTATCAATAGGTGAGAGTTAATGGTCACCATATAGGTTCATATCTGACACTGTTTTAAGCCCCTCATAATTTGGATTGCCAAACACTTCAAAAAAGGATCTTAACTTTTTTAGTAAAAATGTCTATAGTATTCAAATTATATGTGTAAAATGAAGATTCAAGACATTACACCACTGAAATCAGAATACATTTACATATATAATTTCAAAAATAAATCTTAAGAAAATAAGTCATAATTGTATACAGAGTACGGAGCTATCAAAACTAAATGGAATTTTTTAAAATCCTGTAACACTACTTGTCATCTGAATAGGCAAAAAATAATACATTAAGAAACAAACTCTTCAAATAAACAGCCCAGTGAACAAGTTGTGTGTGATGATAAAACAATCTTTAATGACAAATGATACCTTTGAAATGTCGGTACTTTTAAAGTGAAGTATTTATCAGTAATCCTTTTGTTGTTGCTTTTAAACAATAAATATAAGACAAACTGGTTATCAAGTAAGAATAAAGGTTAGCTTATCCTTGCTCTCCCCTCATTAATAAGCGGAGGGTATACTAATCATATCTTAAAATGAAAATGCCAGAAGTTTTTTTAAAAATCAATCCACATTTGGGGGAAATTTTAGAAATAATATGACAAATAACCAATAGCTTTTAAAACTATAAATTTTATGGTACCAGAAGATTTTTTAAAGTAGTAACCAAAGTCCTTTAAGCTCAACCTTAAACATAGACCCCAAAAGTTACTTTAAGTGATGAAGGAGAAGTAGGTGAACCAAACACTAAACTATACCAATCTGCTATCAAGGAAGGAAAAGGAGCAGAGACAGAAAAAGAGTGAAAGCGCATTTTATTCTATACATGGAATAGCTAAAATGCTTGAAATAAGCTTTCCAACCCAGATTTAAGTTTTTGGTATGTAAGGTGTTTTTGTTTAAATTGCAGTATCTTCTTTAGGTCTTTTACTCTAACCCCCAAAATATGAAATAAACAAGTCATAAATTAAAACCTGGTGGATATTTCTATACATAAAACTTGGTACATTTTATGATCTGTAGAATCATCATATAATTGTATTTGTTTGGTTAATGAGGTTTGGATGCGTGACTTAAATCACTTACGAAACCAGAGTCCCTATAGAATGGTGAAAAAATATCTATAATTTATACTTCACTGATACTGTACTACCTTTACATTAAGCAAAGAGTTTTTCACTATTTTGTGTGGTTTTTTGTAATCCTTACCTGAGGATATGTTCATTGATTTTTAGAGAGAGA